>NC_067461.1:1914328-4406405 GCF_025434085.1 Hippocampus zosterae | reverse complement strand
CACTCGGCCTCTATTTATCCTAATCAGTGACATCCACATAAGCAGGACTGCTTAAAATGAACCCCCTTCCGCGCCCTAGAAAACGCACATTTACCAGGACCCCCATTTGTCACGGGCAAATTGAGGGTCAGTAAACTTCGCTTGTATCCTCCAGTGGGGGGATCCGCGGGACATGCATCATGACGTTAGCGGAGGATGATTGGCGAAGGCGAGCTGTCACACATTTGTCAGGGGGAAGGAACATTATTTGCTAATTTCCCAAGCTGGGCACTGACAGGGTGCTTCGTCTTCAGACCTTTGGTGACCAGCATGGCTTCTCGGCTATTAGTACAAGTCAAGTGGTTTTTGTTTTTTTCCCCCACCCTCTCTCCTCCCCTTCTCACTGTAAAGCGGCAATAATAGGATAGGAGGCGCGATTCGTTCGACCTAACAGGCTGGCGGCGCACTTGGTTGAAGGATTTTGGCTGGAGCTCGACGCCCCCATGCAGCGAGCTGCTCTTGCCAGGGCGGCCGAGTTGAGCCCAGACAGCCCTTGAGGGCCTGATGGATCACAAACTTTACTCGTCAAGGTGACGCCATCGACTCCACTGCACCGAAATCTGACAAAATGGGTATGAGGCAGTCATTCATCAACATAAGGACAAAGGGGTCACGCGCGGGCTTCATTCGATAGAGGTGGCGGATCGGGAAATGTCGGGCCGGTGAAGGATGGAAAAGCAAGATGGGGGGGTGGGTGGGGGGTGAGCTTTATTTTTATTTTTTTACAGTTCAAGTCATTGTCGGTGTGGTATTAACTCAATCAGTACCAGCCAATTCTGGACCAAGACGTTTAAAAACGTCTTTGGGAGTGAATGAGTTAATGCTGAGGTGGGGGGTGGGGGGGGGCGTATTAGTAGTAGGGTTTCACTGAAGGAAGTCAAGTCAAGTCAACAATATTTATAGAGCACTTTCAAGCAGCCATCGCTGCGATTTAACATACACAATAAACAGTAAGACAAATCGGTAATAAAGGCGGTAGAAAGCACCAAGCAATAAAATCAAGAACAAATCTAAGTCATGCTGAGTCGAACGCCAAAGAATACAAGTGAGTTTTGAGGAGGGCTTTAAGATGGCCGTCAGAGCTTGTTCCAGTATGGCGCTAAATACTCCGGACAACTCAAATTAAGCCCGCTCCACAACTTTATGCACTCTTGGACGCTGCTCAAGTTTAATTTTATTTTTTTTAATCTGATGGAGCCCTGCGCTCTTCTGTAAATCAGGCCCTATCCTTCGGACTCCTCTCCACCCTCGCCCAACCCCTTTGAAGTCCCAGATTCAGCAGCTGATCAGATGCGGCGTTTCCGTTTCATTTCCTGAGCCTGCAAGGGTTGGGTTCGGAACCGCCATCGGATGCCGCCCTAGTGATGGGGTGGGGCCTACTGCAAAGATATGCCTCAATCAAAGGCCTTCGGGAAGGCATGTAAACAGATGCACCGGTATGGGGTGGGTGCTGGGGGGGTATAATTACATTTCCAATATTATTACTATAGAAGCGGAGGCGATGAACTGCTGCCACGAGAGCGGACTGAACAGGCATTGCTAAAAAACAAAAAGTCATGGCCACAGCCAAGTGGGTTGTAACCAGTTGGCAGCGGCCTAGTAGCATGTGTCAAGCCGTGTTATCCAATCGCAATACCTGCCTGTCTCATTACAAGCGGGATATTTAGCGGCGGCTCGGCGGGAGCGGAGCGGACTCCCGACTGCCAAGCTAGACGGAGGGGTGTCGTTTGAAGGCCTTGTGAGCTTGCGTGTGGAGCGCGACAAGGTCCCACAGAGGAAGGTCCTTGTGTCCAATTAGGGGGCTGACGTGACACGTGGCCGCGCTCCCCCACTGTCAGCCAGCTTGTCAGGTAGGCTTTGAGAAGCACACTGTGGGGGCATTATTCCACCGCATGTTATCAGCAAGTGACCTGTGAAATCCGACTCCAGGAAATTGATTGAAATAAGTACTTGGCCATGTATCCCCCCCCTCCACCCCTTTCTCTCCTCCCACCCCCGCCACCTTTCTAATACATCTCTGTGCAAAATGCATTGTGGGAGGAAAATGAAAGCGCGGTTGTATGTTTTCTCCACACTAAAGGATGGTAAGTCATTGATTTCATTTTAATTGGACAGACTTTTTGCCCCCCCCCCCCCAAGTGTCGTTGGAGGTGTGTTTTCTAATGGCCCTGAGAATGGATTGTCCTTAGTGAGTCACGGCATCAGTTGCCTGCCACTGGAAAGACAGACAGAGGAGGCAGGGTGGGGTGCAGGGAGTTGGGGGGGGGGGGGGTCTGGTCTTGATAGACGAGGATCTTTCCCCTCCTCTTGCCCCATTTTCGAAGCCATCCACACCCAGCGGGCTTGAAAAGAGCCCCCCCTCCCCCGCCTCTCCTCCATTGCCGCATTTTGATTGAAATTCATCGGCGAGTTTATTGAGAAATGAATGAGGGAGGCAGCGCGGTATTGACTTGGGGAGGAAAACACAACTCATCTTGAATGAGGGGGGGGAAAACGCAGTCGTAATTTAGCCGCCATCGATCCGCGCCTCCCCCGTCCATGTATTGATCTTCATTTTACAATATTAATTTGCGCTCGCAATCAGCTGTGAAGGGAACCCATTTGATTTCTGTCGGCCGGTAATGCGCGAAGGTCCGCCGTTGTCCTCAGAGAGGCGGCACACATACTTGAGATGTCATTCAAAGAGGGTTGAACAGGTGTCGGTCATAACACCGGCGAAAATGAAAGCGGTGCGGAATTATGGATGCCGGATCCGTACCGACGCTCCCTTTTAACCGTGTTAATGACATTTTCTCCGTTTGCAGGAGCAAATTCCGCGGCGGAGTGTTAACCGTCTGGCCATTTCCATCCTTGTGGGCTTCAAAGTTCATGAAATTTCAATGAACATTGATTTCTCTCCATTGATTTATCTTAACTGCAGATCTTTGAAATTTTAATTTCCTGTTCATCTCGAGGCCGCCGGAGGTGGAATCGCTCGCTCAATGATAACTGGCAACTGTGGATGGAGATGATATGGTCAGTGTCAAAGCAGACGAGGTTTGCTTTGCGTGGGTGTGCAGTGATGGATTCCAATTTGCCTTTGGTTTGAAACGCTCTTTTTCATCTGCATGCGTGTTTTGCCGCTCTCCCGGCGCCGTTTCCTACCGCGGAGTGCAAAAGCGTGGCATCTGGATATGTTTTTTTTTTTTGTTTGTTTGTATGTCCAACATCCGACCGTCAAGCCCTGGCCGGGGCTAACGCGGAGCGAACGGGCCCCGGTCGGCCGGCTTTGCGAGCGAAGCCTGATAAGGCGAGCTCTCTTCGCTGGGACGTTTGCTGACGCCGTTTGCTGACGCCGTTTTCCCTCCGAGCCGCGTCCTCCGAACAGATGTGCGGGTTGCCTCCGAGGCTTCGCTCGCACCGTTTGACAAGTCACAAATGCAATAACACTTGAATGAACTTCTGCCTGCGCTGTTTATCTGCCCCCCCTCCCTCCCTCTCTCTTTCCAACTCCCACTCCACCTCTAATTTGTGTTAAGGGGAAAAGGGGGGGTGTTGGGGGGGGGGGGAGAAATAACTGCTCAATGGTGTAGGAGGAGTGGAGATAAGCTCGAAGCAGTTAAGTATAATTAGCGAAAGTAATAGCTGGCAAATGGCAACAAGGCTAGGTTTTTATCTCCTGGAAAGATAGAGTTATCGTAATAAGCTGTAATGGCTGGCAGGAATGCTGGGATGCGGCGCAAGCTTCCATTCAGGCTCGTAGACTTAACAAGGAACAATTTCCCTTAAATTTACTGCTTTGCTCTAACATTTCCCAATGTTTACGTCCCGATTACGGTCAGTCGAAACATGTGCTCGATTCGCCTCCGTATGGAGCGAGGGCGCACGGCGGCGTCATCGCCATGTCAGCGCTTTTGGGCTGCCAATGTGGCAAAGGCGATTTTAGTACGGAGCCAAATCGGCTTTCTGAAGGAAATGGTCAGCGGGCCGACGATTAGGGCGTCCGATCAAAACAAGATGGGGAAGTGCGCATTCCCGTCTGAGGGTCCGGCGGGCCGGCGGGCGGGCGTCTTGTACGCTGTGCGCAACGCTGAAAATTGGAACCCAGACGGTCGCAGCTGCACACCGAGTCATGCATTCCATTTCTTCATATTCTGAAACTTGATCATGCGCTCGCAAGAGGAGCGGGAAGGTCACCAAAGCTTTCGCAAAACAGCATTCCGCAAAGACAGAATCATCGGGAATGACACTCGGGTCCTTTCTTTGTAATGATCGGCGGAATTTGACGCACGCCTCCTAATCTAATCATCGCGGATATTAAACTGTGGAAAAAAAAAAAGCTTGGTTTAAACAATTATATCTGTATGACTACGAGGGAGAGGGGTGGGGGGTGGGGGGGAAACACACCAGCAACGTAATTGAACAGACCGTGTAACCTGTCTAAATTTGAACAGAAGATGAGCAAGAAAATGAAAATTCTATTAGCCCAAAATGCCCCCCCCCCCATCGCTCGCTTTCCCGTGGTCTTCATCTGCTCTCCAAAGTATTCAAATGCAAGTCCTGCCTTACCTCCCCGTGTCTCTTTTTCTCTAATTATCCGTGAGGTCAGTAAGCAAAATGGGGAAGAAGCCAGGAGATCAATACAAATTATCCCTGAGCAAACCAGTGCTGACAGTTTGAATTGCAGCATATGTTTACCCAAAATCAGGCAATTTATCTTAATATCAGCCCAGTAATGCAGCAGGGGTCAGAGGTCACACAATCTCTCCACCTCATAATTACCCACCTCTAAAACAGGAAAGTGGTATTGATTGGCCGCGGGCCGGGAAGCGGGCGTGACTGGAACGTGCCAGCAAAACACCCCCCTCACCCCCCACCATCTGAACAACCCACCACCGCCACCACCCGTATCATAGCTATCCCCTGCCCTCTTCAGCCCCCCCCCCCTCCACTTGGCTAGACTCCCCACCCAGGGAAGGATTTATGGGATGTCTGCGGAGGGTTTCATGTTTCCATGCAGCGATTGAAAGCCCTCGCGGAAAGGGGGCAGGATGGGCTTCGGCATTCCCCGCCCAACCCCCCCCCCCACTCTCCTATGCCCCTTGATCATATTATGAAAACACATTTTGGTCATCCTACGGCGAAATAATGACAATACGGAGAGTTTTCTTTTCGCAAAGTTCAATGGCGCTGGCTGAGTGGCGTGCCAACCTCCTCCGAGGCCAAACAAAACATTCAGAGTCATAGATACCCAACTTTGTGCTTTTTGTGCCAGATTTTTATTTATTTTTTTTTGCTATTGAAGTTCATGCGTGGCTCAGTGGCAACATTTGGAAGAAAGGGATCAAGGATGTCCAACTTGAAGACTTTTTGTTTGTCAAGACATTTTCAAGGCCGCCAGGGCCAAATTGAAGACCTCTCATTTTCGTCTCACTGGAGCGGGCGATATGGGCTTATTCGCAATATCTTAAGATACGCTGCAGTTATGTTTTCGCGGTTACACCAAAGAAGTAGAAAAGACTTAAACGGCAACGACGCTAACTCAACATTTCAAGGATTCAAACCGGTAAAAAAGTCGGGCGATGCCCCCCCCCCACCCCCCAGATTAAAGCCCGATGGAAGAACAACCTAAGAAAATGGTTTCGGAGCAAACAATTTGTATTTGTATATTTGCAATCATTTATATTGGACAGTTGTTCCAACTCAAAAGTTGCGTCTGATCACAGAGGTGCAATGGGGGCATTTTTTTAGGGACTTTAAATTGCGCATCGAAGGATTAAGTGCAATTGCAAACGGACAATTAAGGCAGGTGACTTTAGAAAAATCGAATGTAAGCCTTTTTCGGGATCTATTGACACCTCGGTTTTCTCCGCTATTTGCATGCCTTTTGGACCCCGCCTCCAAATTTCATCCCTCCACGAAATCGGTTGCCGAATTTCTGCGCAGCCCCCCCACATGGAAAAACCATCTAAAAAAACTCCAGTGGAAAAGACGGAAGAGAGAGCGCCACTTGTCACTGTGTACAATCATTCCGGGAGAAATCAGGATGAAAGAAAATCCTTGTACAGAGGACAAAAAAAAAAAAAAAAAAAAATAATAATAATAATAAAATCGGTGGCGCGGCGCGCAGGTATGGCATTTCTTTTCCCCGTCTGCATATAAGTGCCCGGGTATATATCATCGGCGGCTCTTACGGGATTATCGACATTGTCGGCGTCCGCCTGCGCCGGCGTACATGCGGCGCCTACAAAACTGTCAAGTCATCAACTGACAGCGGCGTTTAGCGCTAATGCAAGTCTCCATCAACTGTCACAAGCATTTGCATGAAATCAATAGCAGATGGCGGTCCGTGTCACCAATTTCATTACGCCGGGGTTGTTACAAAGATCATCTCCATGATAGATGAGAGAGAGCGCGCCGTGTCGTCACACGCCGGCTCGCCGCCCGGCTCGGCCGGTGTGTTTTCATTCGCAGACGTGAGCGCTTAAGCCTGGAGGCCTTCTTTCAGGATATCCTATTCTCCCAAATCGCAACCCCCCCCCCCCCCGCAAGTCTCTCCGGCATCGTTATCATTGGCGACGCCGCGTCACACCGAGCAACCTCTCCCGGCCGAGGTCTCGTCCCACGTAGCGTGCTCGCGCGCCATTCCGGCTGCGTTTCCCAGCATGCCTGGCGGCTGGAGCAGGCCCCAGCTGAGGCGGAGGACAGGAGAGCGCGTGATGTATCGCCCCGAGAGCGCCCACTGACAGCCTCTGATGATGGATGGCCTGATTATGGAGTGCTTTTTACACATACACAATTTACATCACACAGAGCGGCGGGGTCTGGCGGGGGGGGGGCGTATGCGCGTTCGCCTTGCGCACGCCCGGGCAGGTGCATGTGTGTATGTGTGTGCGCACGTGCATGCACTCACAGATAAGAATGAGGCTGGAAATAACAAAGGAAAGTGGGGGCAAATTCCTCGCTACTGCCTTGTCATGTACGATCGATACGGCAGATCAATCCTTTATTAGGGGGGGGGGAAGATGGCGTTTGTCCACTCGGCGAGGCGGGCCCTTTTGTCGCCTTCGCTACGCATGATGAGCTGCCAAATTAGATTTCCAGTGGTGTATGTTACTCAGGTGAGCTGGGGGAAAATGAAGCTGCATATGACTGTAGTTGCAGGGGGGTTGGGGGGGGGGGCACTACGCTAGATCCTTGCTATCGATTAGCGGCCTGCGTCGGCCACGCTTGAACACGTAATTGCTGCGTTTGATCACGCTCGAGCTGGCAATTACTGTAGTTGCAGAAGTGGAGCGCAAAAGGTGCGGGGTTTGCATTGCGTATTTAGATGCCGGCGGCGGTGGGCGGGACGGTGAGGGTATCGTCAGGCCTCGCGCGTACGTTTGTCGCCTTTCTGTGCCGTGGAGCGGGTTCGGCGAGCTGCGCGGCGTTAATGTCGAAATGACATGCTGAATAATGAGTGATGGGCCAAATTACAGGCTGAACAATGAATAGAGGAAGACACTTCTTATTAGTCTCCATAGAAAGCCGTTGATTTATGAAGCGCCTCGCTCGGCGGAGTTACTCTCCTGAAAATGATATCTACATTGAGAAGTGATGTTCTCTATTAAGTCGCGCCCCCCTCCCCGCTCCCACACCTCCTTTTTGCACTGCTCTCCTCCCTCCCTCCTTTCTCTACGATGCGTGCACGTGATTGTTTAGAACCGGGCGGGCGCCGCGAGGAAGCCTTCAATTACCCATTAGGACTGTCAAGACATAAAGCGGGCCGCGCTCTCACCAAAAGTCTTGGTTATGATTCATTTACTTTGTGCCCCCCCTGATTCATCGGCCAATATGCCTCATGCTCCAGATTACTATTTGAGGGGTGGGAAAGATTGATGGCTCTGTGGGATCCGCCGCCGTATTTCACGGGCGCTCTGCTCGCGGTACGGTTCGGTCGGCGGGCCAAGTGTGAGATGACAGCGGCTTACACTAGATCAATGTGTGGACAGCCTTTCACAGATTATTAAAGCTCGGTTAGATTAAAAAAAAAAAAAAAAGGCCGGCTCTGTAGTTTAGCTGAAGTCATTATTCTACATTGGATCAGAAAGGGGGGAGGGTCCCTTGCAAAGGATCCCCGGCGCTGATGTAGGTCATCACGGCTGCTAATGGAATAACACTCTGTGACACGAGTGTCACAAGTAACTGTGTCATTTTTTTCCATCGCCACACACGAAGCCGCTGCCCCCCCCACCCCCCCACACTTTTTCATGAAGCGATTTGACACCCCCGGAGGTTTTGTTGAAATTAGCCATTCTGAAATGACTTTTGTACTGTAAACGCTAACAGATTGCTCAATTACTGTCTTCCTGTCTGCGTAACCCCCCCCCCCAACCCCCCCCCCCCCCTTTATGAAAACCGCTCATAACGCTCCTCTCGCCTCTCGCGCAGCCCTCAACGAACCCACCATCGACTATGGTTTCCAGAGGCTGCAGAAGGTCATCCCAAGACACCCCGGCGACCCCGAAAGGTTACCAAAGGTCAGTGCACCGTCTCGGGGAAAAAAAAAAAAACCCGCGTAAACCGCGGCCAAGGCGAGCATTTCACAGTTAGCGACCGACACGCGAGGCTTTAAAAAGGAACAGCTTTGCCTCACATATGTGGCTTAGCCACTAGCCGGCGTGGTAATTGCATTGGTTTAGTGTTAGAGGAGAGAGGCGTAAACTCTCTGTGCGGTAAAATAGCTCAATCAGGCGTTTTCCTCTCCAGTAGTCTGTGGAGATGCTAATCTGGTCAGAAACGACATCGGCGCCCTCATTACCCCACTCATGTTTTCCTTTCATTTTCTGCGGCTCGATTTGGTTTAATCTTTTGTTTACAGAACCCCGTGCCGTAAAACCCCCTCGTCTTACTGCCGCTAATAGACAAAGACCGCGTGTTCTGATGCTGCGGCTTTTCTTATTGTTTTCCCGTTTGAACCCGGGCGAAGCGGTTGAAAGCTAACGTCGCCGCGTCTGAGATGCGCTTGCGTGGCACGTAAACGGGCGGCGATATTGCCGCCGCCGCCGCGCCGGAACGGGGTGATCGTTCTCCCGCTGAGATGAAACTCTTTGATTCCATTACACTTTTTGTCCCCCCCCCCCCCCACCCCACACTCGATGTTTTTGAGTCTCTGGCTCCATCCACTTCCCATTGATAAAATCTCTCTCTGCGCTGTCACTAATTGCTACCATGCCGGTTGCCATTTCGGTGACTGACGCTCCAGATGTGTCAAGCGTCATCATATGACTGATTAGCCCCATTCAAAGTCGCGCAAGTAAAGCGGCGGCCACCTTAAGAGTTTTAATAACACCGTAAAACCTTTCAAGACCTTATCTATGAAATCCCAGCATGCAACACGGCAATATCATTAACGTCCAACGGACAATTTAATAAAGACCAAGACTGAAGCGCTCGCTTCAAAATGTTTGACCGGGGCCACGCGGAGAAAAGCGGAGCGTCGCAGCTAGCCCTTGCTTCGCTATATGAAGTGTTTCAATTAGAAGCCCGTCCCCTCGGAGACGGGACGTAACACCTTGGCATGAAATGTGACTCTAATTTTAGCGGGTAAACCCTGAGCGTTCAGATCCACTTTTGTGAAGACGGCGGGCATTCCCGGTCAATGCGGGCTGTGCTACTTCTGTTCTATAAAGTCACCGTGCCTTTGCAAAAAAAAAAAAAAAAAGAAAAACCACAGGCGCATTGTTAAACACGACTTTATTACGGAGAAAGCAGACTTCTTTCCATGAATACAAAGCGTTGCCGGCAGTGAGACAGCTCTTGACACCGGACCCGAGATTAGTTTCCCGGGCGCGTGTATACTTAATATAGCGCGGTCTCCCGGCCTTTGCATGAAACAATCACAGAGTGAGATGAAACCCTGCACTTCCAATAAACAACATAAATATTTGATTTGCTCTCTAATGGACCCAAATATGGGGTTCAGGGGGCATGTAAATGATCCCACCAAGTGATTCGTCATTGTTAAGCTTGCCATCCGAGGGTCAGCGCTAGGGGTCAAAAGCACATTCCCAATAAAAAGAGCCGGCGGCGGCGGCGGCGGCGGCTGCCGGGGCTCGCATGTACATCTGGAATGAGAACAGAAACGGCATGTCGACAGCGGCCATTACTGGCTGCAGGTGAGGTGGGTTGGGGGTGGGGTGCGGTGGTGGGGGGGTCTATAAAAAGGAGATAAAGCTGGAGCTGGAGGACGCGGGGTGTGCATTAGCAGAAAGGCAAATCGACACCCAACCCACTTCACCCCCCCCACCCCCACCACCCCACCCGCCCATGACTTCACCCTCCAGTTGATAATATTACTGCGCTATTGATTTCCACCAGCCTTCTCCCTGGGACCAGTAAGACACGTGGTAATTGTAAGGAGACAGAAAGCCAATATGGGAGTGCTCATGGATAGCGAGGGATGCACGCTAATATTGTTGCTACACAGAGAGGAGAGGGGGGTGGGGGGGGGGGGGAATAAAAAACATGGCGGGAGAGTGGAGGTGGCGATGGGCGGGAGGAGGGGGCGGTGGGGGGGGGGGGAGCTGTCTCTGATTGAAGTTTACCTCGTAATTCTAAGACAACATCGTAGATGACAGTCTGACCCTGTGGGAGGAGTGCAGACATAAAAATTCAATGCAAAGTCCAGGGTGAATATGAAAAGTAATAAGTGTGAGCAGTCAAGTGATGAGAAAGGAGATTGGTTTGCGGGCATTGCGTTAAGTGAAGAGAGACTTTGGAATTCCACCCCCCCCCCCCCCCCCCCCCCACACACACACACCCCTCAACACCCTTTTTAAGATCTTGTTATAAAACAATTTTCTGTTCATAATATAAAAAAGACAATTTATAATACCATTTTGTGCCCTCTGGCAGTAATGGACAAATAGACTGGATATCACATTATATCACACTCAATTTCTCTCTCTCTGTAACAAATTAGATTCATTATGAAATTAAAAGTGGAAAAACTCAATATTGTTTTATTATTAAGCTGATTGCCTCGGATTCTTTACTTTCCCCCCCCCCTCCGCCGCCCCAAAATGAGCATAAGCCCCATTCTTTTCCAATTCCTCGCGTAATCCGCCAGGAGAAAATATTACAAATGTGCTCATGTCAAGCAATTACCCATGTATTTAAATGAATCTCTCTTCCTGTGCTCTTTGAAGTACCTTCGTCTAATGGCCCCGCGCTTCTAAATGCATTCATTACCTCGGGCTAGAGCTAACAGAGTAATTGCCTTACAGTTTTATAATGGCATTAGCACTCCAAGCTACATAACCTAGGCCCTCTTTTATTAACTGCGATAATATAAATACAACATCCGCGTTAATCTACCGCCGCTCCACGAATCACATTCTTTGCGACCCCCCCGTTTTTTTTCCCCGCTTGTTTTACGACAACGCGTCATTTGTTATGACCCCCCCAACTCCGCCACCCCCCTCGTTTTTGCGCGCGACGCGCCCGAAAGCGGCGTCTAAATCTTGGGTGATCTGTCATGTGAGCGGCTCCATTTAAACAGTTGTTGAACACGAGACCTTTTATGCAAAGCGAGGCAAAGACCGGGCGGAAATCGGTCACGCGTTTGTCAGCGAACAAAAGGAATCATTTGAGGCCTTTAATTGTTTCAATTTAGCATGGCGTGTTCTGATATGTCTCCATGACATGAAAGCCAATTACACTTATTCTGGAGTAGCATTCGGATTTACATGGAAATGCCCCCGGAACACTATTCCGCGCTAATCGTATTCACAGCGTGAGCTGATCCGCATGAAGGCGTCTCGTCGGCAGACAACAAACTTGGTCCTTGATTGGGTGCGGCACTTCTCATCATCCTCGGATATGACTGGGCTGCCACTTAAGCATAGACCCGCCAGTCGGCTCGGTTAGTTAAGACACCGCCGCGGTAAACGACAGATTAAGGATGAGAGGCAATATCGTTTCCTCTCCTCCTTTTTTTCTTTTTTTTTTCTCCCCCTCCCAAGCTGTCCTTATGTCACTGCTGCAAAGTGCCATATGGACAAGGAGCGGCGAGGACGTTTTACAGCGAATGAAACATGGCCGGCGTACGAGACACTCTTAATTGCTTTAATTGTTGCTTAAAATTGAGAGCCGTGTAGGAGAAGCTGGAAATATGATAGAATAGATTATTGGTAATTATTAACCGCAGACAAAAGGAGAAAGAAAGCCACTTTATCTCACTCAGCGAGCGCGGGAGAAATCTGTTCTGCCTGATGAGAACACATCAAGACAGCTGGTCCTCTCATTTAGCCTACCTGCCTCACGACAACCGTAATTCTTTATTTGTATGCAAACGAGATGCATGCGACGTGGAGCATACACACCAATTTCAGAGGTAAATGCCCATTCTAAGAACCACCCATCCGGTAACTTGGGCTGGATTAAGCGATATGTTTCTATAAGAAAGCGTGGCCGCGTTGCTGGAAGTGACTTCTACAGTGATTCATCTTGATAAATCAAGCGCCGCGCTAGATATGCTCCTCGGGATGAAAGGACCCGTAAACACGGCCGGCGCGCGCACGCTAGCGCTAGCGCTACACACGAGGCGCCGGGCGGATGGAGGCCAAGCGTTGGAGGGCCGCCGTTTGAAGGCAACCGAGGCTGTGTTTACATTCATTTACGGCAGCTGCCGTCTTAATCCCGCTCGGCTATTGCCAAGCGATGGAACACTTCAGACAAATTACCGAGGACCCGCGAAAAGAAAACACAAGTGAATGTGGGAAGAAAACAAGCGCCATCTGAGATGTTTCTTGCTGACAGATTTGCATTGCTTTTAAGCGGGGTTCTAAGAGCCCCCGGTCAACAAATCTCCGCCTTCTACAGCAGGTGACAACCAGAGCCTTCCGACGTGCCTTTGTCGCCACTGAAAGCACTCGAAAAAAAAAAAAAAAAACCACGAGAGGGTCCCGCTTCCAGCATATTGCCTTCCTGTGTTCTAAAAGCAAAGAGAGCAGTCTGGTTCGCTTGAGAGGGATTTGGTTTGCGAGTGGCGAATTCAAAGACGCGACAAGCGGGCCAAAGCCTGCCACCTAGCCCGCAGATCGGAAAGGGAGAGCGACCGAGCGGGATCCCTTTGGAGGGGGGAGAGGGGGGGCAACTCGTTTTCGATGTTAAGAGCCAAAAGCAACACAGCTAATCCGCATTGTCGAGCCGGGGCAAGCGTGCAGACATGGATAAGACCACATCCTGAGCATCCGTGTCCCCAAGGCACGGGCACCCAGCTCCTGCTGGATGGGAAGTCATTTGTGAAGTCCTTTGCAGCAGCCAGTCAAAGAGGTTAATTGAAAAATTCCTTAATGTCATTACAACAGAACTAGATTAACCCACAGCTAATTCACTTTATTGTTCTGAGGAGAGGGGGCGGAAGGGGGGGGGGGGCTCGACGCTGAACTCTGCAAGCCCGGAATCGGGCGCGAGGTGTTGTTTTTAAAGGACTGCGCCGGTTTAATTAAGATAGGGAACATTATTCACCGCTCTGCATGCATGGGAGGAGTAAAGTAGTGTGTAAATGAAGGCGCGGCGCCTCTTAAAACGGGCAATGCGCCTCGCTTTTTTGGCGACCGGGAAAAAGGCCCGCCACGTTTTCCGTATGCTTTGTTACTGCGATGGACTCTGAGCATTTTCTCTCCCGTCAATCAGGAGGTGTTACTGAAGAGGGCGGCTGACCTCGTGGAGGCCCTGTACGGGATGCCCCACAACAATCAGGTCGGTATCCGCGCAGCGTTTGGACTTATATAAATGAGAAATTTACACCAGAGCATTACCATAGGGGATTTTCGCTCCGGCTATATCTGGAGCGAGATGCGCGCTCCACCATATAGCCGTGAACCAGGCATCAAAGCGGCCGCGCGAGCTTTACAAAAAGGAAACTCGGAACCACCTTTGCCTTTCCTCTTTCCGCGCTTCTACAGGAGATCATTCTGAAGAGGGCAGCTGACATCGCCGAGGCCCTGTACAGCGTTCCCCGCAACCACAACCAGATCCCCTCTCTCGCCAACACGGCCTCCCACGGCATGATGGGAGTCAACTCCTTCAGCAGCCAGCTAGCAGTCAACGTGTCTGAGTCACAAGGGAACGACCAAGGTAGGTGATGTGCTGCTCGGCCCCCCCCCACTAACCCCCCCCCCCCCCCCCCCAAAAAAAAACGTTGCGGTCACGGGAGCGGTGGAAAGCGGATATGTCTCCGGCAATGCGGACTACTTTTTATTTGATCCACCCCCCCCCCCCCCACCCCACTCTCACTCCACTCATTAAAAAAATAAAATAAAATGGATAGAAATCCACATTTTTTTTGAGTAACTGCTCCGACTCCAGAACAATATAGGCTGTTAAAAGCCCCAATTAAGTTCAAATCTCTGTTCTTATTAAAGTGCCATCTGCAGTGTGAGCTGATATAAAAATATATTTTATATATATATATATTTTTTTTTTTGATCGCAGCTGTAAATTTCACAATGAACAAAGCGCCCTTTTTCCACCCATCCCGTGTCCGTGTCTTGGTTGTGCAGTGGGCTACAGCCGGAACACCAGCAGCGTGTCCCCCCGGGGCTACATCTCCAGCAGCACCCCGCAACAGTCGAGCTACAACACCGTCAGCAACAGCATGAACGGCTACGGCAATGCCGGCATGAACCTGGGAGTGCCAAGCTCCCCGGGGTTCCTCAACGGATCCTCTGCCAACTCCCCATATGGAAGTGAGTCGCACTCAACCGCCGCCGCTGATTGAATTCCAGTTCCCGCATTGGTTTTCGCCTCAATGAATGATTGGCAACCGGCGTTCGAACATGGCTGCGCAAGCTAACGTGTGATTTTCGCTTGCGTGGCTCGCTCCGAGCGTTTCTCGGTAACGCGCCTAGTTCGGATCGAGACGGCCTTTTTGGATTTCTATGTGATGCGCGACGCCCGAAATCGGACGGTTGGTATCGTGACGGTACGATCGTTGGATGGTGAGATCCGACGGGGGCATCTGAAGTCAAATCCGGGGGACCTTCAGCCACGAGCTGCGAGCGCTAATCCACAGTCGCCGCTTTGGTTAAATCGAGTTGAGGAGGCTGAATTTCGTTGTCGGGGATTTCACGACTTTCCGTGAAAGCGCGTTGCGGAAGAAGCTTGTGGATTTTTCTTGTTCACCGAGATTAGCTTTGCGAGTTGCTCCGTTAGCAACCCATGCGCTCGTTTCGACGAGAGTCACGAGGTAAGTATCATTTCCCCTCCATCCAGTGACAATATATTTTGCATGAGTCTTTCAAATGTGTTTCAATCTGAGGATAGCGGGAGCCCGCAAGCGCTGATCCCATCCGTGCCCCCCCCCACCTCCCCCCTCCGCCTTCCCGACCCCAAAGTAACACTAGCCCAGCCTTACCTCGACCGCCCTCTCCCTCTCTAAGCACTACTCACAGCACGTTCTCACTCTCACCCGCCCTCCTGCCCTCTTCCCCTCCCCTGTCGTCTCCGCAGTTAAACAAAAGAGCGCCTTCGCCCCTGTGGTCCGACCCCAGGCCTCCCCACCCCCCTCCTGCACCAGCGCCAACGGCAACGGACTGCAAGGTGAGCCCCCCTCACCCCCTCATCCTTTCCCTACGGACTACTGGTCAGATACTGCTGCTCAGGCCTCTGTCCGGTTTGGTGAGGGATTAATCATTACACATATATGCATTTTTGACAGGCCAATTTACACATCACACACACACACACACATACATGCATACACGCACACACACACTCACACATACACACCCATACACACTCATCTTGCGACACGCGCCCTCGCTGCCCTTTGGTAAGGACGATCCCCGCCGACGAAAAAGCTCGCGAGAATTGTTTTCGGTCATTATGTTTATTAGGTTTTGAGAGTGTGCGCGCGTCACCGCCGACGTGATTGGTTTGAAAAACAAGCAAAGCCGTCGCGGGCGCGCACACGCACGCGCGCCCCAAGATTAATAACATTGGGCTTAATGAAGTGGGAAATTAAAGTTCATCTCTCAACACGTTCATACTTATTAATACATGTTGTGCAGAAATTAATGAGCAATGCCTCGCCATCATCATCTGCGCTGGCAAACTTAAAAGCATTCCAACCATGACTCTACAAATACACTCCCCCAGCAAGATCGTCATATATCATTCCCGGCAGTTCGGTCGTCGCCTAATTGTTCAAATGTGTGAAAAGTACCGCGTATATAAACTCTCCGGGTGAGGTGCAGTCGCTCACGACGGCCCCGAGCAGATGGTCCGGCTAACGATCGCGCCGAAGCTAGCGTGGATCGCGGCTAATCTTTCTCGGGGAAGAGCGCGGCGCGTCGTCCGACGTCAAAGGGGAACGTTCGGGTAGGGAAGGTCTGAGAAACGACGGATTGTGGGAAGTGACGGCGCCGGTGGGGGGGTTTTTGCGCCTCCCCGGAGCGTCGGGCCAACTGTTTGCCGTTGCCCCGACGAAATGCCCGAGTGGAAATATCACACGAAAGCAAGGCCCGGCGTGCTGGGGGCTGAAATGTCAGAGCAGGAGGGAGCTTAACAAAGTCTCACGCACTAGGAGGGAGCGCAGCTGCGGGCAAACACTGGCGGGAACGGCGGGCGGACATACTTGCAACACGCACCCGAACACGCACGCATCCACACACGTAGACGCACTATTTCATTGCATTTTTTTTTTTCCAGAACTCTCCGAAACTTGATGGACTAATCACCTCTTTCCTCTTTTTCTCAGCCATGTCCGGCCTCGTCGTCCCACCGATGTAAATGCACTTTCATCATCTCAAGCACCAGTCTACCACTTTCACAGGACACGCCCCCCCCCCACCTTCTCCCCCCCTCCTTTGGGCACACAACAGCAAAAAAAAAAATACAAAATAAAAAAGCACTTGTGCCATGTATAGTTCCGACTGCTCGTTCTGAATCTTTTCAAAATGACCCCGCGGAAGAAAAAGGATCTCACGAGGAAGCGCATTTTTTTTCTCCTCCTTTTTTTTTTCTGTGGGACTTCGCTTTTGTTTTGTTTGTTTCCCCGCCCCCTCATTCCATCACCCTTGACGAGGACACAGGATGATGAAGGGTTTATTTTGTATACTTGTCGGCTTGCGCTTCGGCCTTGGATCCGTCCGATCGACCACACGTTCAATACTGGAAGGGACTCTGTGGACTCGCCATTGTACAGTAAAACAAAAACAAACAAAAAAACAAAAAAAAAAACACTGATGTACAGTACATTTGCCAATGAACTTGTTTGCCTCAGAAAATTGTTGTTTATTATTATGATTATTTTTTTTTTTTGCTTTTTCCTTTTTTCTTCCTGTTCCGACTCTCTTTTAATAGATCCACACACAGAAGTTGTGCGTCTTTATAATGTGACTTTTTTTGTATTTTTAAATGTGATTGGGGTGGGTTGGAGAGGGGTGGGGTGGGGGGGGGCACATGGGCCAAGACAGTTTCAACTGGAAATTATAAGAGATATATAATGTAGTTCATTGATCATTAAATTACAAGGGAGGGTGGGGGGAACGAGGGGGGTTGGGGGGGGGAGGGCCGGTGAAGTTGTACCATGTTTCATTCCTGCATTTTAACTTAAATTTTGTAATTTATTGTAGCTCGGGAAAAAAAAAAAATCATCTTCAAATGGTAAAAAAAAAAAAATTCTCTTTGACTCAACAAGCACACTGATGTGTACAAAACACTGCTCTGTTGATGAATATGATGTACTTCCATGTCTAGAGCTTCCTTTTAAGCAAGTGTGTTTGCCATGTTTTTCAACTTTTTTGCTAGCACTGTATATTAATGCATTCCTAGGCTACTGTGAAGTCTGTTTCTTGTTGATGAGGAGCAGTCTCTCTCCCCTTCTATAGCTCCAACTCCCTTATGTGTTTTATATGTGGTTACAAAAAAAAAAATGGTAGACTATTGTGATATTGCCAAACTTGTGCTAAATATTTATACATCTGTCTTTTTCATGTTCTTTTAGATCAACACACAAAAAAAAAATGTGTAAAAAAAAAAAAAGGAAAAAAATGAAAAAAAAAAGTCCAAAAGCAAATCCATCGAGAATGTAGGCGTGCAGTAGTTCATTGTCATGTTTCTGTTCCAACACACACTTGCGCTCACTGAGGGAAATTTTGTAACATATCAACTATAAATAATGTATTTATCTCGGAAATTTTGTATATTGCTTTTCATTATGTATGTATTAATCGTCATTGCCCTTAATATAGTGATGCAGCACAGATAATTCAGCCAAGAAATGTTGCCTTCATTTGTTTTCTTTTTCTTTTTTTTTGTTGTATTTGATGAAATGCAATGTGCATATATTTCATGTGTATTCTCAAAAATTTGTGTTACTCCGTCAAGACTCTCTTGTCCAGTTTTTCTTTCTTTTCCTTTTTTTTTTTTTTAAAGGGGAAGTCAAACTTCATTGTTTATTTTTATATTGATTTTAAATTATCTATACAGACCATTTTTGGAGAAAACTTTGTTGGTTGTATTGTCAAATAAATTGTTTGTGACCCATATGATAGTTGTTAAGATCCAATAGATACTAATGTGCATGAGGGACAACTTGGAGATAAAAATCTGAAAATCAAAAAACAACAAGAAGAAGAAAAAAAAATAACAGGCTCCATTTGTGGTTGTATTATTTTCTGTTTTTGTAGAATGTAAAGAAGTCGTTTTTCCTCACCACTTATGACTCTGCCACATAGCTTACGCGTGTTTACGGGGGAGAAACATTAAAAATGTCAACATTTGGAATGGAAAATTGATGTTTTATGAAAATTTTTGCAGTTAAAAACAAAAAGCAAACCCCCCCCCCCAAAAAAAAAACAAAAAAACACGCTTTCCCCCCCCCCCAACACTGTGGACTTCTTGAGCGCGAGCAACCACTCAAACGGACCACCGGGAGGACGAGGTGCGCAGCTGAGATGACGTCGTTATGTGGTAAAGTCGAACCTCTGCAAAATATGGAGCAACCCCCCCCCCCCCCCCCTCACTCCCACTCTTGTCGACGCAGCGCTCTGACATTGTGAAATCCTCCCCGGCCCGCTTCAAAGCCTCATTGTCGCCATTCATAAACAGCAGCCGCTTCTTATTCAAGGCACCCCAAACGGGGCTCATTCAAATCCCTCATTTCATTGCATTAAGCCACCTAGTTAATAAAGAATCAATACATTGAAAGCGCAAGGTTATCCTTTGTCTAAACGAGCCGCAATCGTTTTGAATTCCTTATAGTTTGCGAGCTGAAAGAAGAGGGTGAGGGGGGGCGGCGGGGTGGAGGACCACTGTGAAATCTATACTCATCAAGTGGGTCAAACAAGAGGGGAGGGGAGTGTTTAGGGGTATGTGTATGGGGGCTAAGTTCTCCCTAAAAACAAGAGAGCATCTTATCTGGCGTCCTACGCGCCGCACCGGGACGCAGGTCACAAAATGTCAATTTCCCATCAAGGCAACATTGTCCGCGGGTCACCTCTCCTCCTTTTTAATGCACAATTAAGCGGTGGCAACCTGAGTGCCAATCAGCATATCGCGGCTTATTATATGTCAAGCGGCACGCGCGGACGCTGCCACCGCGCAGATAGTCGCGGGGAGGGGAGGGGGCGGCTGCTGATAGCGCAAAAAAAAAAAAAAGGGACAGACGCCCTCAAAAGAGCAATTTAATTTTCAGCTGCAATCGCCTCCCAGCCTCAAATCATTCCCCCGATAATCCAAAGTGTCTGATAACAATAGCGCCCTGACATTGCATTATCTGTTTCGGATACAGCGTTGGATCTATCGCCTTGCTTACCGCCGTCTCTATTATTCATGACAAAAATCTTGCTCGGGCAGGAAAATGCGCAAACTGTACATTTAGCGGGAGAGCGCGGCTGTAAATTAAACCCGGGCACCGACTGCCATGGCGGGAACAATAGCCAGCTGAGCAGAAAAAAAAGGAGGAGGGTGGAGGCAAGTGTGGTGGGGGGGAGGACAGACAAGTTGTGAGGGCGAAAGTACAATCAAAAATGACATGTTTGCTCAGTTGTTGCCAATTTTAAGCGCTCGCAGGCAAGCTGGAGGTGCACTCGAATCGTCTCAGCAGGTTTCCTCTCTGTGTCCAGCGAGCTGGGGGCCACGCCACTCAATCATTCTGAGAGCCTCTTTATTGGAAGAACTCTAATGGCCACCCTCCGCCATGATCTTAATGTGTGCATTAAATATTTATAAATCCTGGGTCAATAATGCCCCATAACCAGAGCCTGAGAGATCCCCCCCCCCCAATCTCCCCGCCGTAGCGTGCGGCCGCTCTCCCTCCCGACGCCGGCGAAAGGTGAGCGGGGTCACGCAATCAAAAGGGAGCGCGCGGCTCGACGCGTCCATACGTTTGCCGCTCTTATCGAGACCGGCCCTCGCTAGTGCTTATCTGTCAAAGGGAGAGAAATATTGAAAAGCTATATCGATCTTAAACGAGACTTGCCGAGGGGCCGCGCTTCAAACATCTGCTCGCGGATTGTTGTATGTAAAAAAGAAAAAGGGGAGGTAAAAAAAAAAAAAAAACGTTGCTATGAAAACAGAGTGCGGTAATATTGAACACCTCTGCCGGGTATAACTAACAGCCGCGCTATTAGCCGTCGCGGCGGTGGATTTATTGAAGCTGCCCGCGCAGCAATAAATATTTCTTCATTAGCGGCCCGAGTTCATGGCGGCGTCCGCGCGGGGCGACTCGGCCGCTTTAGGTGACCGTCGGCGGGACTTTTCAGGTGAAAGATTGCGCTCGGGTGATAGCGCGCGCACAAAAGGGCGGCCGGACAATGAGCCGGTCAATGGGGAGCGCCCGGGCTGAAAGAGCCACAATGGCCCCGTCCGTGCACGCTGGGAATTGGGCTGCGTTGATCGAAAGGAATGAAACGTTCACCGAAGGCCATGGAGGACACGCATTCAGAAAAAAAAAAAAAAAAAAAAAAAAAGAAAGTGGTTTTTGTTTGCGCTTTTATCAATCTGCACTTTCCCGGGAGAAAAAACAATTCCAGCTGACCTTAAAAAAAACGGGAATATTAGCTTACGCATCCGCTCCCCTTGTCGCCGTTATTGAGGAGGTTGACTTTTTGACGGGTGTCGCTGTGGTCACAGCTTTTGTGCCGGCGCGTGTCCAGACGCGGGGGGCATCAAACTCAAATAGCATGACAATAGTTTATCTTGGTGGGTGGGGGTGGAGGGGGGTGTTTAGACACCGTAGCGGGGATGCAACTGCTTTGAGTGCGCAACCCGGATGCACAACTTTGCGATGACATCGGCTCGACATCAAAAGAGGGCTGACCTTTTTTTGAACAATTCCACATCAAAACAATTTTTTTTTTCTTTTTTTAAACAGTCTGTGTGTGAATGAGAACATCCGATAATACGGCGCGCGCTCCCCCCCGCTACAACGCCACGCCAGGACGCCGTGTGGCTTTTACGTCGAAAAACTAGATCCGTACAAAGATTTCAAAGATTTCCACTTCACTCGGCGCAGTCAAGAAAAGGATGAGCAAAGTATCCCGGCGCGTTGGAAGAGCCATTAAACTTGAATTTGGGTGTCATTTGATACTTCATTAATGTTTCAATGAATTTCAAATCGGCAAATGCAAGATTTAGCCTCGACGGGGAGCGCCGCGTTCAACCTATTTTCCCTTTTACGAACTTCACCTCGTCAACGTAAAACGACTCCCTAAATGTTGCCCGGGTCCGGGAGCGCCGAGGTGCGGCGATAAAATAACTGCCACCGTCTCGCCATATAGAGCTCCTTTCATAGTACCCCCCCCCCCCACCCTCACCTCCTCTGTAGTGCTTTGTCCACTACTTCTGGATATGATATCATCTATTAATAATGTATTGGCAATGGATTACATAAAAAGGGAGCAGAAATAACATCCAATATTCATGCCCCCTGAGCTCGACTGTGTCCAATCCGTTTGGCCCATAAAACCTTCGCCCCCATTTCCATATCCGCTGTGGGTCACGACAGGTCCGCCGCACAAAGGCTCACAGAACAGCTCCAACTCAGGAAAAGGGCAGTTAAAAAAAAAAAACGGGTGGATTTCGGAACCCATATGTAGAGGCGCCCCCCTTTGGAGGTAAGTTAAAAAAAAAATGGGGGGCGGGGGAAGCTCTTTTCCGATTTCAGCGCCTGTGAGAAACCCGGTGCTGCTGCATTTCCCCTCTTTAATTGTGCCACTTGAGAAATTGACGTGCCTCCGAAACATGGCATGAATCTCGCAGTTATTGCAGTCCCCTTGGCAGGGAATGTTGATACAACATCTGCATGCTATAGAAAGTAATGGAAGTAGCAGAGGCGGCAGCTGCAACTCTACAGGAAGTGTGCCATTTTCAGGCAGCGCCGCTGCGAGAACCGCTAACTGCCAGCCTGGTCTTTGCAGGCGGGCTCTGATTGCCAGGACACTATGACAAACAGGCTGGGGATGGGGAGTGTTGCATCCTGGGGGATGACAGCTTCTGTTTGATTGTCAATAAGGCTCATTAGCAGGAAAAATGGGGAACGCGAGTGGAGATTAAATGGCTCCCCTCCCCCTTGTGTTTTATTTCTCCGACTGACTTTTTTGTTTGTTGTTGTTGTTAAATGAGTAGAGCGAAGAAAATGTATAGAAATGTGTGTTACGGGGGGCTTTTCTATTCCGCGTTCCGTCTTGAGAACGTCACGCGCACCTTGCGCATCGAGTCGCTCTCATTTTAGGAACAGCGGCGAATGTTTTGCCGCCGCCGCCCCCCCTCCTCAACGTCTCAGGAAAAGGAGCGGCCAACAAAGCGGCGTGTAAGGGCCTTTCCCTGAAGAGTCCTTGTCACGCCGCGCCAAACCTCTGTGATTATCGTTGTTTTTGCAGAGAGTGTCCGCGCCTGCCAATACCGCTGTTCCATAAATGAATTTGGCCCCTCGTCAACGAATTACCTAACACGCAGAACTGTGTATGTGTCACATCCAATTCCAACTCACCGGGCTTTGCTGGTGTGTGTCAGCTGGAGGACTTAATCATCAATCGTCAATCATAATAAGTGAAAGGCATGGATAGGGCGTCGTTCTGCTGCCGCCCCCCCGCCCCCTCCCTCCCTTCACCTCTCTTGCACAGTTAAATAAAGTGTAAAGTGAGAAGTTAAAACTGACCTTGTTAGATGGGGACCACAATTTATATTCCTAATTTAGTGTATGGATTAATTAGTCTTGGCAAGCGCGCGTATCAGCTTCCCATCTACGCCTTTCACATCACAGAGCGCTTTCAAAAACACATCTCTGGAATGATTTCTGTCAATGTAATCTGCATACGCCCGTGATGTGTTATTTATTTTATTTTGAATATTTCCAGCGCCACACTTTTAATTAATACTTAATTGGACAATTTATAGAGAGGACTTATTCCGCCGTTAGCCTCTAATCAATAGCCTCCATCTCCCATCATGCAAAATTAATCATTCTGACCTGCTAGCGTCGCGGCAGCCGCACGCGCGCGCGCAGCGCTACCTATGATGCTAACTGGCATGCATTTTGCACATGGGGCTGAGGAATCTGGCTTATATCCCCCCCCCCCCCCCCCCCCCGCCACCATCACCCCAACTACTCTCTGATCCAATTCTCCCCGTCATATAGATCGCAGTCTGCGGGGGCCATAGGCGCTGACAGAGCCCAGATGCTCCCAGTCTGTCTGGAGGTGGGGGTGGGGGGGGGGGGACCGGAGAGACTGGTGCCACGGGGTCCCGGAGCCTCTGAAGTGCCGCCCCCCCCTCCATCAACAGGACCAAGGCTAGACCTGCACTTTCTCCAGGCTCAGACACTCTCCTCACCACAACGCAGGCTCAAGATTGATACGTGCCGAGGAGAGGCTCCCGTGTAACGCGGCCCTTCATCAGCCGCTCCTAATTAGAGAACGGCGGTTCCGTTGCCGGGTTCGTAAGGTTACAATGACATAGCGATACAAGGTTACTGGCACACACTCACGCACTTAAAGCCGTCAGAGTTTCCTTCACTTTCTCATTTATTCCTGCTCCATCTCATCATGACCAATCCGAAGCGGAGCGTAGGGGGGGCTCTTTGTTCTAAAAGAAAGCCGACGAGTCGCCGAGCATCCCGCTTTCCCCTCTCAAAACACAAAGATCATTACAAGGGCATCAAAGGATGCCGTGTTTTGCGATGACATTGCTCTTTGTGGCGGCAAGCGTAGCACGGCGGCGCGCCTCGGTATTAGAGGCTGCCCGTGGCAGCTGTCGTGGCTGGCTGCACGGTGCCTCGGTGTCAGGGCCTACGAGGCCAGGCGGTCCCGGCAGACAGACAAGAGGGGGGGGGGGGGGGAAACCCGATAGCGCGGGCCAAGTCTCAGTCTGTCTACGCGAGCTATCTATTCCCGTGTCTGACTGGACTATCTGCGTAGCAAACACTCCTCCGGCTTCCCAGCAGCACTCTGCTGATCTCAGCTTGCCTAACGCGCTCCCCAAAAAAGTTTCTTATCCTTTTTATTATCATTATATATACTGTATATATAATTTTTAAAAAGCTTGCAAACTTTTGGGAAATAATAAAAGCTGCCATGAATGAATCAATGACGTGGCTGCAGGACCCCGCTCGGGTTTGTACGCTTCTACCGAGGGGGGGGGGGGGGAGCAGGTTGCAGAGTTATGAGCCGACATGTAGAAGGAGAAAAGACACGGAAGCGTGGAGTGTGTTTGTATTTGATGTGGGGGAGAAAATTGTTCTATAATGAGGAGGGGAGGTGGGGGGGGGAGGTGCCAGGATATGAAATGTAAGTGGGGAGTTGGAGACAGGATGTAAGTTATGAGAAGGAAACCAACGTTGGGAAATGTCGAGGCTGCTGCTGTTGTTGCGGGCGCTATAAGCTCAAATATTTCTCACCGCGCCCGTCGGTGATTAATGCAACCTGGCCCGGGTCAAAAATATGAACTCGCACTGGCAACGACACCCAAACATATTCTTTGTGGGGGGCTCAAATGAGTGTATGTCACGTGTGTGAGTCCGTGTGTGTGCGTGAGTGAGTGCATGTGAGGGGGGTTCATAAATGTTGAATCAAACGCCGCACGAGACACTCACACTCCTTAAGGGTTGCCCATTAGCGCTGTGTGGGTGCATGGGGAGTTTATCAGTGTCTGGGTGATTTATGAAGTCAGACTCAATATCATCCACTTCACCCACACACATATGGACGCTTCGCATGTGCGCCCAAGAGCACGCGTGGCCACGCGCTCATGCACGCTGAAACGGACGGCCGATATTAGGGCAAAATTAAAGCTTTGGCTTGATGAGATGGGACTCGGCCTCCCCTTTAATGGAATTCTCACTGTTGGAGATCCAAGACCATAAAACACTAATAATACTGCTCGTACTAATATATCATAGGGTATGTTTAAAAAAAAATAAACCCCCCCCATCCAAAAAAAAAAAAAAGGTGTGAAATATTTAATATAAAGCAATGCGCCTTGGGTACCTGAGCAATTACACGGCCAATTACTGGCAGCGTGGCTGACGCTTTGATGCTGGACTTGTTTTCAGCGGCTCCAGACAGCAGCAACTCTGCTCGCTAAATTTGTAGCATTCCGCGGAATTTAGTTAGCCACAAGCAAAAAAAAAAAAAAAAGAGAGAGAGAGAGAGAAAAAGAAAAGGAGGGTGCTTACAGTGCACTTCAGAGTGTGCCTGGCTTAAATGGGACCCCTTGTGGCTGTGTCACAACTCCCTTCGTTAGGGGGGGCTGACTGTAGCCTGTAGTCACCACAGGCATCATTAGCCCTCTGTGAAACCACAGACTGGCTCTCATTCTTCATCTGCCTGCCTGCCGCCTCGACGTCCGCGCTTACCGATGGCGCGAGCCAGTCCGGCGACGTGGCGAGCGCTCGGTCGGATGAGGAATTCAAAAATGCAGCAGGGAAGGAGGGGGGGGGGGGAAAAATAAAAAAGTTGAAATGTATTCAAGCGGAGGGCCACTTGGAATTGGATCAGTAAAGGTTAGAGCTGAGGTTATTTTGGGAGGGTGAATTATTAGGCTACCTGTGTTGCACAGAGGAGGAATAACTACGAGCGCGTCAGGGTCACTCCGGAATTGCATTAGACAGTGAGAAGAATCAAGAATTTTATAGGGCAAAAAAAAAAAAAAAAATGAAAAAGCATCAACAAAAGCACTGGAAATGTTCAGTCGAAGCACACGCGCGGCCGCGAGCGAGCGCACGCAAATTTACACCCACGCACTTCCCGCTGCCCCCCCCCCCCCCTCCATATGGTCCTTCCGAGATAAAATAACGCCTCTCAAAAGGGATTAAAGGCGGTCGCACGGGGAAATAAAATAACATACAAACGTGTAAGTTGCAGATCAAATGTGCAAGAAGGAATGCCAGGTTGAAATGCCGCGTGTCAGTTTTGCCGTTCTGTACTGCCCTCTAATGGAAAAGCCGCCGCTCGGAGAGAGCGGAAAAGAGAGCGGGAGCGGGCTGCTCTGCACACACGCCGCAAACGCACAAGAAGGACGTGCTGGCTAATCGGTAATGAGCCCGAGGCGGTCAACTTTTTATTGTAAATAAACGCAATTAAAAATGATGAAAAGCACTAATTTGACACGCGTCGATTTGAAAAGGCGTCTGTATGGAATGCATAAGACATCAGCGATTGGAGGTGGATTTTCAGACCGGGAGGGGGGGGGCAAACAATGCGATCTAAATGGAGACAAAACAAATACTCCACAACAAAGCTTTGTAGTGGCAAAATTCGGAGCCTTTATCACTGGATGTCGAACAAAGCACTCGCTTGGCAGGAAATTAAAAAAAAAACAACAACAACGAGAGGTACAAAGACTAATTCTGCTCTCAGGAAGAAAAAAAAAAAAAAAGAAAGAAATAATAACAACAACAACAACAATACGCGAGACATATTTTTTTAAGGGAATAATAACGCTTTAGAAAAACCATTCCAAGCACTATCTGGCAAACGCAGCGGAGGCCCACGGGAGCATATGTTTGTAATTCAGACTGTTCTCTGTTTAAGTTATTTTTGTACATTCTAATTCCGCGGCAAGTCGCGAGCACATTAACTATGCAGGCATCTCTATTCTTAGATTATTTTTGTATTTTTTTAAAAAAATGAAATGAAATTGAATATTTACGTACACACTCAACTTTGCGCCTTTTGTTTTTACGTGTGTTTGTGTGTGTGGAGGGTCCCCCCCCCCGGCCCCTGCTCCCACCTCTTAAATACTTGATACAGTTGGCGTCCGTCGTGCGTCAGCGCCTTCCTCGCGCCGCCTCTCGTGGGCCAGCAGCCATTGTTTGAGGTGGTCGCCCCCGCCGCTCATGTACGGGCCGCTCTGGCCGCTGCTCAAAATGACGCGGTGGCAGGGGATGATGAGCGGAATCTGGCGCGGGCAAACAAAAGAAGAATTCATCCCCCGAGGAAGCGGACGTGCAACTTTTGCAAATGTTGTGCAAGCACATCTCGAAGTCTGCTTTGATGTCTTATCTTTTTCTGGAAAGGTACAATTATCTTGGCTGCCTTTTTTTGTTATTATTATTATTATTATTATTATTGTTATTATTTTAACCGCCCCTATATTGCAATTCACTGCAGAGAATTGAATTTTAAGAAGCAGCCTATGAAGTGTAAATAGCGGGAAAACACAGAAAGTAGTCACGGGCGGTGCGGAGTCGCTCTCTTTTGACAAGCACTTCCTGGTCGGAATGTATTATGTATGAAAGCGCCTGTGATTTATCGCGTAAACGGCGACACTTGAAAGTCAGCGGCGCGCAGACAATGTGCACGTTTGCGGCTGCGCGAACGCTTAAAAAAAAAAAACACACACACAAACGCGGCTGCCGCGGCGAGAGCGGTCCGGGTTTTGATGGCGCGACATCGCACATTGGCGGCGATGGCGCCGTCTACGGCGATAAAGGTTTCTGCGCACTCTTTCAAAGTGTAAAGCAAAGAAGCAATCAAAAATTAATGGGCAAAAACACCAGCAGGATGAATATTCAATCGAGAGGGTGTCAACATTAAGATCTGATAACCCTGTGATCATTAAAAAGAGGAAGTCGGCGGAGCGTTTACTCTTATTGCCGACGACTGCCGGGGGGGGTCCCGGGTTTCTTTGTAAACTAAATGGCTGGAGAAAGATTAAACGAGCCAGCCTAAAACACTTCGATCATTGTAAACTCGGAACAAGGGCGGCGGCGACGACGCTCGCCGTGAATCACGGCGATGATTTCAAACGCTCCTCCATTCATTGGCGTCGACGTCCCCCCCCACCCCCCCCCCCCCCAAAAAATTAAAAACATTAAATAAAATGTCACTGCCAAACAGGTTGCGCCGTGGCCGTAATTTCTGGTCGATCATAACCGGATGGCTGCCGCGGCATATAAAAGTTGGATGCGCTGCGCGCCTCGCTTCAGATCCATCACTAAACCCGCTCCCATATCAACAGCAATAAAACTTTCCGAGCCCCAGATTAACCTTGCAGACAGAGAAATACTGCTCCAGTATTCAGATCGATATTGTTCCCCGGGTTTGGAAGGAGCGCAGGGTACCCTCAAGGCCTTCGGATCTGCCTCCTGAATGCGCGGGGAGGGTGGGCTGCGCCGGTGAGGGGAGGGGGGTGGTGATGGAAGGTTTAGCGGTGGATGTGTGAAGATGCTCCACAACGGGCTTATCAATACTCAAATCCTGGTGAGGAACGAGTGCCACGGAGAAGGAGAGGATCGATTGAGCACACTGAGCTTTTCGCAGCTGAAGCCCGAGCGGGAGCGGCGCTTGTTGACAAGTAATTGACACTGACAATCGGGCTCTGGATCAGTATCAGTGGCTCAGGGCTCAGGATCCCATCCTCCCCTCAGCAAAAGGGGAAGAAGTGTGTGTGTGTGTGTGTGTGTGTGTGTGTGTATGTGTGTTTCCAAAAAAAAAAAATCCGCAGAGAGAATATTATTCAGCCAACCAGAAGCAATGCCACTGGCTAGTGTACCTAATAAAGTATGTACTAAAAAAAAAAAGTCACATAACGTGAAACCGTCAGACGGGAAGAAGATGTGGCTGGACTCCATTTGTCTACGAGAGGTGTTCTCCGTCTTACACTGGCGGTGCCCACAGCACTACACGGGCACCGCTAAACGGCCTTTTGATCAAAAGGTTTGATCAAAAGGAGACATGCCACTTACCCCCCGGCTTTCCGTTTGGCACACGCGGTCCAAAGACGTGCGGGGCCGGGAGCTTCCTCGCTGAGAATTACGGTAAAAAAGGTGGAAGAGTGCGGTGAAGGCTCAAAATCCTGCTTGTTGTTCTCCCCCCCCCATATGCTTCTCCCTTGGACATACTGTATATTATATCTTTGTATTGCATCACCATTTCTAATACTGTTCTAATTTATGTCGACGCTTTGTTTTGTCTGCAGATGCGTTGTAAGGCCCAAAAAGTTGAACGGTCACAAGATTAGGTACACTCATGTAATTGGAATTTTTTTTCCCCCGTGCCTTTATTCCAAAAATATTATTTGGTCTGCATCATGCCAGAAAAGAGGAAAACAATCTTGATCAACACCTTCTGAAGTCGAACCAGATTAGCCAATGTCTCGTTTCAACACAAATGGATTTAATCAATCCGCTTTCTAAGAGGATCACAGAAATTCGGGGAATGTTTACGACGTTCGGATCAATTTGAATCAATGATCAAAATCGTCGATTGATTTGAGCGTGGATTTGTTGTCAATTTATCTTTTGCACCGTTAATACGGTTCTCAATTAGCTGACCCCGCTTCATCTGGACAACATTTCGTTATTTATATGTTCGGATTTAGCTGCTACATCAACTAAAGTATTTGTAACATCTCCAAATATGACGTAGTGGAGTTCTACAAAAGCGCAAAATACAAACACAACAGCAGCTCATTGTAAAAGGAACACTTTTCATGATTGATGGCTGTCATTTTTATGAAGGCAGATTCAACCGCCATATTGGATCCAATTCAAATGTGCCGTCGTATCTACCGGCCTGGTGTTTAGACTGCAAGTACGTATCTTAAGTAGCGACGAACATGACGTTAAGTCGACCAATTTTACGCCACGAAATGAGTCCGTATTCATCGCGAGAACCGCAACGTCTCGCTCGTGCTCATCAATCAACTTACAGTTGCTCGTCGCTGAACGGCGCAAGTCAAAATGTCTGACTATCATTGCCCCCACTGTGTCCGCACACAGTGGGGGCAATTCCAGATCATCCCTATCATCACACCAACGCAAAAAAAAAAATAAAAAATAGTGTGGGAATGGGAAACTCGTCAATCACACGTACCGGGTTCTTCCTCATGGCCCCGCCCACTGCTCGCGCCGCTCTTGGGTTTCCTGCCATCTCAGCTAAGCGTTTGTAGGAGACCGTCTCGCCGATTTTCACGTCCCTGAACAGGACGTTCAGCACGCGACCGGTGAACGTGTCTGTAGGAAAGAGGCGGGAGGGGGGGGGGGCAAAAAAAAAGATGAGATGAAGATCTGATTTCCTCATTTCATTCAACAAAGTGACAGTTGACAAGAGATGAGCACGGAAATAACCACTCGGAGCAACACGGATGGCCGCACCTCAGTACACAAATCAAAAGTTTTGACACATTCATCAAGGTTTAATTTGCCATCCGTTTCCCAGCTAAATATGCACAAGTCCCTCCATTTGACCTTAGCACTTGTAATAATACGGTACAGTAGCTGATGTGAGAAAATTATTTCCATGGCAGGAGGGGGGCTGGGGTGGGGGGGAATCTAGGTTATGCACTGAAAGGTCACAGCTAAAATTAAAAAAGTTGGCTCCTTCATTTAAAAGGATTAAGAGAGGCCAAAAAGACGGCAAATCTGCTCCAGATTTTTTCATAATAATAATTTGAATGTTGCATACCATTTGTGGCAGCGGGTTGACTTTGAGGTTAATCAGACCAATTTGTCCTTTTAATTGCTTTCTATTCAGAGTAGATTCATTATATCATCTCCGCTTAAATGGCAGAATTCTTCAAATCAGCCGCAGCTTAAGCGGCCACATTAACAGCTCTGATTTCATTAGCACTTTAGCGGTAGCTTCATCTTTTTTCGTAGATTACCAGGCAGGGGCGGCGAGGTTTGTCTAGGCTGCCATTGATAAAAAAAATAAAAAATAAATTAAAAAGATGCGAGGCATTTGAAGCATACGCGGAAGAAAAGAAAAAAAAAAAAAAAAAACTTGAGACGCTCCGACGGGCGCCGAGGCTTTTGTAGCGGGCGAACAACACTTTGCGCGCAAGAGAACACGACGCGGGAACAATGGTCTCGTTATCAAGAGGGGCTGAACTTTGTCTCGTGTACACACACACACGCGCCCGACGCGTGTACTCAGTCATGAAAATTCAATTAGTGATCTCCCATTCTCTCTCATTTATATGGTCGAAGGGAGCACACATGACAAGTGATGGCGGAGAAATCCTCCCCCTAAATTGGCATTGTGTGAAAACATGTCACACACCCCCCTGTCTCACTTCTACAGAGTGAACATCCTTTGCTCCCCAGGCTCCCTTTCGCTTACCTCGGAGTCACTCTCCGCTCCACAAAGCCACGGCGGCGACGAGGCAATTTGCCTAAACTGGGGGGAATAAGTGGAAAACCTAAAGGGGATACATTTGATTGATGCGCACCCATGTGAGTTCTTTGTCTTGAACAAGGCCCGTAGGTACTGTTTAATAATTTTTCAGGTAATAATCACGCTGTCAACGAGATGACGGGCTCTTACACAGACGGAACCAGCGCTATGACGAGGGAGGATACGCCCCCCCCCCCCCCCCCCATCGCACACTTCCCCCCTGAATTTCCTTTATGTATTACCCCCCTCCCCGGACCCCCACATGAAACTAAGTCACTTTTGGTCCCCCGCATGATGTGCATATTGATCTCGCTCTGTCACTGATGTGCAGACGACAGTTTGCCCAGACTTTAGCGGTGACAAATCCCGCGTCGGCGCTTCCCGGCAAACAACCCAAAGTCGACGTTTTATAACCCCCAAACGCAGCAACAAGCGCTTGCTGTTGTTTACCTTTTTTTTTTTTGGAGGGGGGGGTGTCCCCATCCCCTCACGACTAATTCCAGGCAGCCGCTTTTCCCGGAAGGCTTTCCCGGGCGACTGCAAAGGTTAAAGAATTGTGCCCCCTCATCAGTGTCGGTGACAGAAGCTTCGCACGGGTCGCTCGAAGAGAGCCCATCACGGCGCACCCCCCCCCCACCCTCCCCCTAGCCCCGTACTTCATAGAAAGACTAATACGCTGTTGTCTGAGGTCAGGACCCTCTTTAGATGGGGTACAGCGATGTCAATTGTTTAAATAAAAGTTGAGAGGAACCACTTCCATGTTTACAAAATTACGTCACAGGTCATTACCCCCGGCAAGAGGCCAAGGCGCTAAGGCGGGGCCCGATCGGGATCGAAGGGATCTCGTCATTACGAAGCGATCGACTCCTAGGATTGATTTGCTCATTATTTTGGATATGAGAGCAATTTGGACAAGGGAGGGACGGACTCACAATAAAAGTGAATTCACATCAAGCGCGCTAACGACGGATTGAGTGAGATGACTCGGAGCTGACAGTCACCCTCCTCGTCAGGCAAGCTCGAGAGAATGAAATACAAAAAAAAAAAAAAAAAACGACAATGGTGGAAATGCAGCTACCTCATTATCCTTTGTGTCTAATGGGAGGGAAGACTTTGACTCCCAGTCAAAGTGTCTCTCGAGTCTTGAGGGATCGGCGCGTTTGAAGGCTGACGGGGTGCTGATGATTCTCTGATTATTCGATATTCTGAAAACGTTCATTTCCCTAATTCCTCTCCACATCACAGGGGCGAGGCCTGGTGAGTGTCTCATCTCGCCCTGCGCTGCTGCGCACAGGGTGGGGGGGAGGAGGTTCAGGCTCCTGGAGGAACGCAGTCATTTGGGCTTTGAAGAGCGCCCCTGTAAGCCCCCCCACCCCCCCAACCTCCCACCACCAACCTCCCGTAGCCCCTTCCCGCACGTTCCCTGCGCCGCTTACCGAGACTAAGATCCTCTCGTCTGTTACATATGGATGTATAATTAATGAGATAAGAATATGCATCGTTTTAAGAACCCACGATGGCGTCTGTATTTTCCTGGAGGTGGTGTGTGCGTGGGGGGGGGGGGTGTACACACACACACAGGCGCGCATAGCCGAACGCGAATGACACACGCACGCACTCGCCATCCTCGCTACCTCAGAGGACCCGAGTTACGTGTGATGTTGCGTCTGACAATCAGTCAAGACCCGGTGGGGAAAAAAAAAAAAAAAAAAAAAAAAACGGCACCTCGGCTCTCCTTTCATGTCACCTCTGCGGCTCAGGTATATGGTGACAGCTAATATGAAAAGTGGCTTGTTTTGTCACAAACGTGTAAATAAACATGGCAACACTTCAAGCGAAGGTCACAACTCAATATTACATGACAAGAGTCGCGAGATCGCTGTCGCGTCGAGGCTCTCCCGATAGATAAGCGAGCAAACTAAAGTTGGCTGTCACACATTATAACGACCTGATTAAACTTGTTTTCTTTTTGTTTTTTTTTTATTAGCTTGCTCGCTTCCCAAGCATGCGACAATGAAGCCTCATCTTTATGAATTAACCACAAAAAAAAAAAAAACCCCAACAACACATCCCTCCATTGTCCTTCCTCAAAAGACAAATCCTCCCGATGCAAACATTTAACATTTTTAACCACGCGTGGACCGCGGTTGCGACTACCGAGAGCAATCGGCCCCCTTAAAAACGGTATTTACCGAGCCCCAAAACAACAGGCGAGGGAGGCGAGCTGCAACGCGGCACAATCACCTATTCAGATCAGGTACTAATGAAGAATTCCATCTATCCTGAAATTTAATTAAAACCCCAAAGACTTGAGATGAGATGCGATTTGAAAGAGCGCCCGGGGCTGGTACACAAGCACTTGGTGGCAAAGGGAATCGCACTGAAAGGTGATATCGTAATTGGTCCTGATGTATTTCTGCATTGCCTTTGCGGGAGCGTGGGACTCTGTAGCTGTATACGGGAAGGGGGCGTGGGGAGGGGGGGGGTGTCTCGACGGAGTACCTGCTCATTGAAAATGCCATCACTCAAGCACTGCTGGTCTGCATGAAATTAGAAGGAAAGTGAGGCCTGATTGCGAGGGAAGGCGGACGATTGTTAAATGCATATATTAGATTTTTTTTTTCTTCTTCCTCACCTCCGCGTGTACGTGTGATTCTGCGTCAAAATGAGCATTTTGGAGGATTTTTCATGCGACGCCGTGTCCAAAAATGGCTCGTCAGGCGCCGGCATTGTTTTTCGACCTGGACTTTGGTCTTGATCCGCCGCCACGCCTCATTCACACGGGCGGCGTGAAAAAAGGACGCGCATTTTTTTGTTGTGTGCCGCACTGATTCCGAGGGCCGAGGTGGCTGCCCGCCGCCGACAATAAGCTCATTCAAACTTGACCACCATTCACATGTTCTCATTAAAACAGAGCGAGGAGGGGGGGGAAAAAAAAAACAGCGCTTCCTGTCTGAAAATGTCAAGAGTGGAATTCGATCAGTTTCTAAGAATGTGCCAAGAATCATGGGAAAGCTTGCCAAGACTAACACGCGTGCTAAGAGCCGCCACAGATTACTGAACCAAGTTACAGCTCCGTGTTCTTGTTCTTCCCCCCCCCCCCCCCCCCCTCTCGCTCTCTCTCTTGCAGCTATAAAATACTTCATTATAAACACAGAGCGCCAGTGAGTGTAAGTGATGTAACTGACAATTAAGAGTGAAAGGCTGATCCCGGCCCATGGCTCTGCAAATATTTATCCATGACAGACCTGCTCCGAGGGCGGGGTGGTGAAAGGCGGGCGGCGGGAGACTCCCAGCGCTGCGCGGATCGGCGAAGTACGCCTGGAGCCATTCGAGGCAGCGCCGCAACTCGGGGCTCGTTTCCGCCGAGCCGTCGTTGACCGGGCGGTGGCTCGGAGGGGGCTCGCCGCTCCTGTAGGCAGGGAGAGAGAGGGGGCGGGGGTGGGGGGATCAGAGGAGCGATCGCAAGACGACATTCCAGCTTGAGCCTGTGCTAAAATGCGCCACGAGGGTGTAACTGGATGCCCGCGGGGGTCACGCGGGCGCGGGATGACATAATTTACGGAGTGAAATGGAAGTTGTTATGAGGGACATGGGCGAGTACAACGTTACACCCTTCCGCTGTCACTCTGCTTTACGTGAAGGATAAAAAAAAAAAAAAAAAACAAGCTGAAAGAAATGTAAAGACGTTCAAGCGGTCACTTGGAACACGGATATTTTGACCGACATAACATTTTTCACACGTCCGTGTGGTTTTTTTGGCCTTTCATCCGGAGGGAATCTACGGTTCAAGTCACACGCCGGTCACTGAAAACTCAAGACTGTTTGTGTTCTTACTCGAGTTTTTCAAGGGGTGGCTTTCTTTAAGATTCTGACAGGCAAAAAAAAACAAAAACCTAAAACTAAAACAAACAAGTAAAAACTTTACCCAGGAACTCTTTATGGCTTTTAATTCAAAATGCAACAACCATTTCAGTCACACTAGTGGTGATTATTTAATCAGCATTTTAACATTTTAATCGTCGATTAATCTCTTGATTATTTTGTTGATTCATCAATGAAATGAATTTGAAAACATTTTCAAATGAATTAAAATTCAGTTGCTGGTTTGGTCCATAAATGTGAGAACATTTTGAGAATTATTTTTCAAATAATGTTTTATTTTGATAAAGCACAAACGTCTGAAATTCTGAGGACTAGGACTGTTTTAAACTAAACAATTTGATAAAGCACAAAAGTCTGAAATTCTGAGGATTAGGTAAAAAAAAGTCTTGCCAAGTCAAGTCAGGGAAAACGAGAGTTTCAACTCTGCTTGGGTCTGGTTGAGAGTTCATGACAAGAATAAATTGATTTTTTTTGGGGGGGGGGGGGGGGCAGAGCCGCACCGGCGAGGATCGCGCTGCACTTGGACGTGCATCTTAGCATGAGTCGAGGCTTGGAGGAATTTGCCGACGGTTGAGTTGGCATCACTTAACAGCTGAATTTCTCTCCGCCGCTGACCACCCCCCAGGTCAACGTGAGCAGACTGACCCATATTTGACACTTAAAGACCCTACTGGGAAGGTCCTCTCTCTCGCTCTCTCTCCGCCTGTGCATTACGGCAAAGTGGACCTCAAGCTGTGATGCGGATCTTAGAGCGGGGGTCGCCAATTCCATTAACTGGTGTACGGTGCTTATAAATAAATAATGTCACCATTTAAGTGCCTCTCTTTCAAAATTGGCTTATCCTGTACAGTATTAATAATGGACATTTACTTTGTTAAACACACGACGTGCCCCCCCCCCCCCCAACCCCCTCAACCTCCCTTCGCCAAAGTGTCTTTACATTAATGCGAAGCATCTTCTCACCTCTGCAAAAGGGAGGAGGCCTTGGATGCCATTTGTGGTTAGTTAGCAAGCAGAATTATGCAAAAGCTATCAAAATGTTTTCAAAAAAAACTTGGGTGGAGGGCGAGCACACGGACCAAAGAACATCCCATTAAATTTTGGTGTGGATCCAGATTAAGAACAAAAAAAAAAAAAACGTAGCGATTGGGAATTGTTCCTTTCAAACGTGCGTGAACATTTAAAGGGCAATTCTGAATAGAAAAATGATCGCTGATTAAATCATGAATTGTCAGAATAAAACGCTCTTGCCGAAGGTTGGCTCCTACGCTCTAGCGCAGTGGTGCCCAAACTTTTTGGATCGAAGATCCACTTTTTGATCAACTAACCTCACGGGATCTACCCTTACCGGTGCGCACACACACACACACACACAAATTTAAGATTTACCTGCTTTATTTTATTTTTTATTTTTGTGAAAATGAGACTGATTAGTGTGCAGTGTATATTAACACCAAAAAATATATTACTAACATGTACAAAGACACACAAATGGTTGTTTGTTTGCTTTTTCTTCTCGACACTCCTCGGATCTACTTGGGACCTGTCTTAGATCTACCGGTAGATCAGGATCTACCTAATGGGCACCCCTGCTCTAGCGTATAGCTCGAGAGCAAAACGATCAACTCTCTTGAACATTCGAACTGTCTGAGACGTGTGAGAAACAAAAAGAAGTGAAACGCTGTTATATAAAGACGACCAACAAATAAAACCCAAGGCCTCAAAAAAAAAAAAATGATTTTGTGTCACAGATCATGCCTATCATTTGTTTCTATGCATTTTTATACATTCTTACTTTTCACTCTAGAAAAAATATATATATAATAAATAAACATAAAAGCTAATTATCAAGTTTGATAACTCTGAAAATACTGGGACGCCGCTAGCATCTTATTGCTTTGAACGCGAGTCTTGAGTACTTCTTTTGAGGTAAATGTCACAAAACTAAGCCAAATAAAAGCAAAACGTTATTGCATGTCTTTCCTGATGACGACTTTGAAGTTTTATGCAATTTCACACTCCCCCCCCCTCTTCCCCTTAATTTGGGTCAAACAAAGAATACAACTTCAGGGCAGATTCAACTGCATTTGGTGCTGATCCAAATGGAGGACTGATTGGCAGAGAGGTCCGTGCTCCGCTCGTGGCATTCTCCTAATTGACGTGCGATGATGCCAGCCTTTCGTGGTGGTCTGTGACTGAGCATTTCCGCCTGCTATCGTTTGTGGCTGTGTGTTGAAAAGCCTCCCGGGTGCCGTTGAACGGCAGCGGCGGCGGCGGCGGCTGCTGTAAATACAGTCCGAGGTGCGAATACGCTCATTTCGACAGAAACCACGCGGCAGTTTATAAGGTGGCAACTCGCGGCCCCGCCGGTGGGAGTCCTGCGCCGAGACCCTCTCAAACAATGGCCCTGGCTCATGGCAATCTCTAGTCGGCATGGGTGAGTGCCCAGCCAGCTCCTACTTGTCATTGTCTCTCTTTTCTAACCCCCCCGCAGCCCCACCCTCGCCACCGACAACACCACTCCCTCTTCTCCCTCACCATTTCTCTATCCTCCCACTCCAGCTCTTTCGCTTCTCTACCCTGACCCCCCCCCCACCTCCTCTTTCTCCCTGCAAGGATCTTCAGGCCACCTCTCTTCTCTGTACCCCCCCTCCCTACCTCCCCCCACTCCATCAACACCACATCCTCTACCCACCCTCCACCCCCCCCGCCCCCCCCCCACACACACACCCTTACTGTGAGAGGATGTTCCAGCCGCTGCACACTGACAGCTCGGGGATATTGTGTGTGGAAATGTTCCTGCTGGACCCGCAGGCCCTTACAATCTACCGGACAAAGGCGAGCGCACCTTTGCTTAAGGCGCGTCACCTTTGACCCCCCCCCCCCCCCTTCCCCGCTCGCACTTCACACTTGTCACCGTGGTTAATTCCCCCCCCACCCTCTAAAAAGACCCAGCATCTCTCGCCTCTTCCCCTCCCGTCACGGATGCGCCCCGCTTTCAAAAGGTGAGGGCGTGGAGTGATACAACATTGACAGTGGTAAAAGTTAATGCAATGCAGCACATGTTATGGCTGGTAAACAAGAGCCAAATAAATAAATAAGAGACGGGTGGTGGGGGGGGGGACAATAACATGAGTGGAGTTGAAGTCTATCACCTCCAGGTACGATGGGGGATTGTTTCTAAAGAGCACGAGGGCAGCGGAGAAGATGTATGTTCTGCGCAGGCAACATTTCCAACTGTCCTCTGCGACTCCTAAATTACGCTGCAACACAACAACAGTGCGGATTGTGAAACTACACGTAAGGGATGTCATCATCGGGTTGTCTTAATTGCTCGTAAAACGGCCCCAAAAAAATAAATAAAATACAGTGGCACCTGACACCGGTTTAATTCATTATTGCGCTGCTGCACTGGGTCTTGACTTAAAAGTGCCGCAGCTTGTGAATTTTCAAGTCGCTTGGATGATTTTATTTTTCGGTGTTGCGAGTGATCTTAAGATCCATGTACTGGGCTGACAAACGGTAACCCGTTTCAATATGAAGACTCATTCATTCATTCATTCATCTTCCGAGCCGCTTAATCCTCATTAGGGTCGCGGGGGGTGCTGGAGCCTATCCCAGCTGTCTTCGGGCAGTAGGCGGGGGACACCCTGAATCGGTTGCTAGCCAATCGCAGGGCAGACAGAGACGAACAACCATCCACGCCCACACTCACACCTAGGGACAATTTAGAGCGTCCAATCAGCTTGCCATGCATGTTTTTGGAATGTGGGAGGAAACTGGAGCACCCGGAGAAAACCCACACAGGCCCGGGGAGAACATGCAAACTCCACACAGGGAGGCCGGAGCTGGAATCGAACCCGGTACCTCTGCACTGTGAAGCCGACGTGCTAACCACTGGACTACCGGGCCGCCAATATGAAGACTATTTTTTTATTTTCGCAAAACGACGCATTGTTAGATTAGGCCTCTTGACATGAGTACGGACGTTGTGTCTGTGTGACCTTCATTTTCTTATTTAGCTATTCGAAACCTTGCACACTTAGCAGTTGAAAGAGATTTCCACATCTCCACGGCCGCATCTTGACATTTCTTGTCATCCGTTAAATTGTTCAACAGAGAATATACAGTCTATTGGGAGTTACCGTTAGCACGGTTCGCGTAATATTGCGAGAGCATTAAAAGATAAAAGGACCGGTAAAAGTTCATTCCGGACTTTTCAATTGGTGCCGTGACCCGGATTTTACGTACATGTCACTGGGCCACAGGTACCGTTCCGTTGTTCCGTTTGTCATGAAACAGAGAAGATTTAGAATGCTACGTTGCCGCCTCCTGGTTGCTAGCAAGCTGTCGGTCACTTGCGATCAAAAAGCTTTGAAGATGTTATTGCACACGAGTGGCAAATACTTGCGTGCGTTCATATGAACAGTGCGCTATGTGCATCAAAAACTTTGTGCTGTGTGAATTGATGTTTAAAAATGCACAGACATTGGTACATAGTTATTTATTTTCCGTTTTGGCCTTTTGTTCACATCTAACCTGTAATTGAGGTCAAGGAAAATCCGCCCCCCCCACCCCCTCCCAACTCCAGCCACAAATGTACAGTAATTGCTTCCAAAGCGCTACTCCACTCGTGTTTTTATCCAGACAAAGAAAAATATCTCCATCTATACAAGTCTTGCGGCATAGTTATCATATTTTGACTCCATCACAGATAATAACAAATAATTCAGGGCTAGCCAGGATGCGCTGCACTAAAAAGAATATTTCCCTTGATAGCAGCTTGTGATTCCAGAAAATTTCTAATATTGTGCTCCTGTCACAATCAATTTCCAATTACCATAAATCATTGCCGCGCAAAGTGGGAGTCATTTGGAGCGCTGCCTATTTCCTAATATAAAGAATGAATTGCGCATTTGTATAATATCGCCGGTTATTTTATTCATCCAGGAGGAAGCAATCAAAGGAGACAAAAGAAGAAGAAGAAGGAACTTGTTGACTTGAAATTTGCCAATTTTCTCCGCTGTACTTTGAGACCTCCACTGGCGCGAGTCTTCAGTGAGACTTTTTCTATCAAGGGCAAGAATGAAACAGGTTAGCCACAACATCTAATTGAAAGGAATCTGGCGAAGGGTGTAATGGTGTATTGCACATAAAAAAAGGGGGGCGGGGGGGGGGGGGGGGCGGGTAGGGGGGAGACATACAGAGAGAGAGCGAGAAAAAAAACTCTGAACTCATGCCTCCATCCTGTGAAGCGTGATGGCGCTCATCCTGACTCGATCGGCTGTCACTTTTGACACAGCCTGCCAGGGTTCTCCTTCACCGATCATGGGTAACATGGCGGGTCAGAGGATGAAATAGAAAAGGCCAAGCCCAGTCCGATATTTTCCTCGGCCTTATAACGGCACATACTTAACTCGGAGACGTCAAGGACTCAAGAGAGCATGAAAAAAGCCTAAAATGACTGTCTAAAAAGGCAAGGGGAGGCGGGGTTGGGGGGTGTTTGAGGCAAACGCAGCATGTCTCTATGAATGTCAAGATCCTGACGGTCTCCGAAGCAGGAGGCTGTGATACAATCGTAAGCCACTTGCTCAATGCGGCTCGTTCGACCATTTGAGGATCATTCAAGATGTCGATCTCGCGACTGCAGCATTAAAGTCAAGAGCTTTCCGGGTGGCTGGCGGGAAGGGATGCTTCCTCTGCGGGTTCTATTTTGGTGAAAGCGGGGTTGGGGAGGGGGATAAACGTCTCTCTAGATATCCAACTCCTCCTATTAGCGAACGAGCGACACGGACTCGATGCGATGCATAAAAGGTGACGGCGGCAGGTGCGCGCAAGGAGGCAACAAAGCACACAACAATTAGGCCTTCTCCCAGCTGGCGGGCCACAGGAGTCGGCGACGGCGTGTAATACCGCAGCCTTAACTCTTACTCCATTATGTTAGCGTAGCCGCAGCCCGAAGTCGCAATGTTTATCTACGAGAGACTACGGCGCGGTTTCAAATCGCATTTTTTAGCCCCCTATTCTCAAGTGCCACGGTAAAAAAGATTCCAATTACCCGAATGGTAAGGAGCCAGCGAGGGAGGCATAAAGTACATTAGGGATCCCCTGCAACTGTTGGGACCTTTTAGAGGCTCCACTGAAGAGGGCTGAGAGACCGGGGAAAGGGAGGCGTGCGCTGCGGAGGGAGCGAGGGAGGAGGAGGGGGGGGGGGGGGGGTACGGGACTGTGACCCTGCATGGATAGCCTCTGTCAAAACTTGACCACGTCAAGCACAAAGGCATTATGGGAATCCGGTGTCACCAAGTCCTAATTACTGTCTGTGTTCAGAGCAAATTACTGCCTTGTTCCTCTGATTAGCGAGGAGGCTAATCTTCACCTGTGTACGCCAGCACTGCTGAGGGCCCTCGAGTGTTAGCGCTTCGTCTTCTGTAATTTATTTTTAAATCAGTGCCCGCTCCCAGGAGTTTTGAGTGTTTTGTTGTGAACCGCTTACCATGATCCCCACCACACCCCCCCACCCTCACCCCTAAATCCTTGACTAAATCCTTGTTTGGTGCCGCAGGAAGATAAGCAAGAACAACACTTGGGCATAATTGACTCGTACTCCTCTCCGAGATGTCAGAGCGAAATCATCTCTCTGCATATTGCCTTAGTACGTCGCGCGCCGCACACTTCTGCATGTTGCAGATACAGAATCCAATCAAGTTGGAAAACAAACTAGCTCAAGCCTTTCGCGGCGGGGAAAGACAAAAAAAAAAACTTTCCCTCTCGACAACGGGGGGAATAGAGGGGGGGGGGGGGTAAAAAAAGTGCAGGCGAGCTGCTTTTAGCGACGCCGGGCGGGAACTCTCGCCGCGCCTCCCGACTTTACCCCGGAGGTTGCGTTTGGGAAAAAAAAAAAAAAACGCAACATTTGCAGTATTCTGTCAGTGTGTCGTCTGTCTGTGCGTGGCGCGTCACAGGTAGTGTTACACAGGTGCTGCTCTGCACAGGAAGTGGCACACCGAGCTTGATTGGGACGGTTCCCGGGAGAGGGAGGCATAAACATAGTGCACAGATGGGGTCCGGGGGCCAGTGGGAACAGCACCTTAATGAATACACAGCTGAGTACTACACTTCACAACATGCAAAACAATATTCACAGGCCGCCGCGGTGGAAAAAATGGAACCCCCCCAAAAAAATAAAAAATAAGATCTGAATATCATTACGCGATGAATTATTCATGGCCATTTCTAGAGAGACCGCGTCAAAAAGTCCCTCGGCCTCCCCGTCTGATGGTTTCATTCAAGATCTCAGCAGATATCCGTTTGTATGACAAAGCAGTTTCAGTTACAAATGTAAGCAGTTTATTTAGGACGCAGTTGGGTCTCGGGCACCGTCGACATCATAATTACGAGTGATTAAGAGGATGCAGGCGGCCCGGTAGTCCAGTGGTTAGCACGTCGGCTTCACAGTGCAGAGGTACCGGGTTCGATTCCAGCTCCGGCCTCCCTGTGTGGAGTTTGCATGTCCTCCCCGGGCCTGCGTGGGTTTTCTCCGGGTGCTCCGGTTTCCTCCCACATTCCAAAAATATGCATGGCAGGCTGATTGAACGCTCTAAATTGTCCCTAGGTGTGAGTGTGAGTGCGATTGGCTGTTCATCTCTGTGTGCCCTGCGATTGGCTGGCAACCGATTCAGGGTGTCCCCCGCCTACTGCCCGGAGACAGCTGGGATAGGCTCCAGCACCCCCCCGCGACCCTAGTGAGGATCAAGCGGTTAGGAAGATGAATGAATGAATGAATGAATAAGAGGATGCACTGGGCTAAGTATAAACAGACCGCCCCCCCTCCCAAAAAAAAAAACATACGTTGTTGATATGTTTCCTCTCGGTGTGTGAGCACATCACGTAAACAGGCCCCAAAACAGGGAAGCTATTTAGCATAGCGCTATTCAGCGTGAACCGGGACATTGATTCACAACACCACGCGAGTGTGACAAGAGTAAAAAAAAAATAAAAAAAAAACGATAAATGCATCACCTCAGATATTTCACACCAGCGTCAGCACTGTGCAAAAAGCTGTTGTGACAGCTTGGCTATGGGGGGGGGGGGGGGGGGGCACATTTGGATGGAGGATGCCCGGCTGCGTACGAATGCCAAATGCGCGCGGGGGTGACGGCTTTGACAGAAAAAAAAAAAAAAAAAAAACCTACGCCTCGGAACAATTAGGTGCTTCTCGGGGCCCCCCCGTCCCGTGTTGCCGGCGATAATGGAAAGCTGTGAGGATAACTGGTGATAAATAGACTTTAACACCCTCCTCCTTAAAAGCAATGCGGGCCTGCCGTCCTCTCATATGCTTAGCTAATCATGACCATGGCCGGCAAATTCGTACAAAAGACTAATTACTGTTGTACTTCACTTGAGTCTCAAAAGGCCTCTTATAGAAGGACTCGGGAGTTTTCCTGCTTCTTTTCTCCTCTTGATGGGTATTTTTTTTTTGAACAAGGAGGGCCTGGTACGAGACAAAAGCGTTTAAAAATCGCTGATTGCTTTCATCCTCTTTAATTACGTTCAGAAATGGCATTTCTGCCACATAATATACCCCTATTGTTTCAGAATTATCTAGCCGGGGGGAGGAAAATCTACAATATTTGACGTCGCCGCCGAGCTAAATCGCCTCTTGAAATTGAAAGATGCTCTCGAAAAGCCCAAAAATAAAAAGCCAGCCCGCCGCCGCTGATATACCGGAGGACTGCTTGGCATTCTGCGGAACGCCATTATTATGCATATCCAGGTAGAAAATTAATTAACCCAAAGCTTAAGCTAATTATGGTAGCAGAATGCTATCAACCGAGCGCTTTCAGTCAGACAGCTGTCCGGAATTTCATTTGCTAATCATTTGTCTTTTGCCAGAGCATATGGTACGTTTCCCCCCGCTATCACAGCAACAACAAACAGATGAAAATCATTAACTTAAAAACAATGAGCGATGTGAAATAAATCAGACGCAGATTTATGTGGCTTTGTTGTGCAGGAGGAGGGGGTGGGGGCGGTGTGAAAAGGAAGATTTGCGGCCCGGCAAAGCACAAAGATCATTTTTTTTGGTTGGAGCCACTCAGGATTTTAGGCAGATCATGTGACCTCCCGAGCGTGCTGGGAATTCAGATGCGCAAATACATTGTTGATATCTATATGCAAATGAGGCCCAATGTTTATCCGTGTTAAATTAATTACAGTTTCATATAGGCGCTTGTTTCCGAACACTTTTTAGCTCCTAGCGCCACTATTTTTGTTGTTGTCGGGGCTTTTTTTTTTTTTTTTTGGTTAAAAGAAATCCCTGAGCTCGGAATTAAATCAATTATTTTGCTAGAAATGTTTCATGCATTCTTCCCCCCCCACCCCCCTTCCCCCCCTCACTCCTGCTCACGAAAACACATCACAGAGGCTTGTTTAAGGGTGATTGATATCGGCATTGCCTTGCGACATTATCAGGCAATAAAGGCTACTCAGGTTCTAATGCAACATGTCATACACGGACGGGCTCCTGTAGTACGTTTCTATTGAGGACCTCACAGGCTAAATTGCTTTCGCCCCCACCACCACCACCACCGCTGCCCCCCCCTACCTCCCCCTTTTTCCTCACATCTCAGCCCGCTTGACAGACAAATTGATCAAAGCATTGTAAAATAATATGCTCACAAAATGTCTCGGGGCAGGAGTCCGGACTTTTTTCCTCTCCATTTTTCATCTTAATAAAAAAAAAAAAAAATTAAGGGGGGCGGGGGGAGGAAAGAAAAAAGAGCAGTACGATTTCCTCAGTGTTACGCCGGCGTGAAAGACTCGAGCAATATTATATTTCATACAATACGCTGTAAACAAAATATGAAGCATTATTTTCCGTTGGGGTGGCCATGCTAACAAAACGAGGAAGGGGGCGGCGGGGGTGGGGGTTGAGTCTGGTTAGCAGGAGGCTGGTACGTCGGGGCCCCAACTGGGGTTGTTGGAGATGTAATGAATTTGTTCATGTGATGGTGCCTTCAGGGCTGTCGTTAAGACTGGCAGAGAGAGAGAGAAGGTTGATTTCGGCAAAACGTTGCGAAGATCAGTTAGGGAGCAAAAGGGGCTTGAGACGTTTCTATTAGAAAGAGCTGACGGTCATGGTGCGTAAGCAATACTTCAAGGGCGTTTATGTGGCTATAATGGCGGTTATCAATAACTATCTATCAATGCCACCAGCGCTTTTTGCCGCTGCAGCTGCTCGGGCGAATTTGGCAGCGAGGAGAAACAACGGCGCACTCGTGCGGCGCTCGCACGTCTTCTCGCGATGCAGAAAAAAAAATGGATTTCCCTTATCCAAAATATGGGCTGGGAGAGCATTTATCAGCCTGACTCGAAGATGTGGACTTAACTTTCTAAGAAATTCCGTTTTCTCAACAATAGATGATTTTTTTTTAAAGGAGAAAATCCAACCTTGAATTTTATTCATTCATTCATCTTCCGAGCCGCTTGATCCTCACTAGGGTCGCGGGGGGTGCTGGAGCCCATCCCAGCCGTCTCTGGGCAGTAGGCGGGGGACACCCTGAATCGGTTGCCAGCCAATCGCAGGGCACACAGAAACGAACAACCATTTGCACTCACACTCACACCTAGGGACAATTTAGAGTGTTCAATCAGCCTGCCATGCATATTTTTGGAATGTGGGAGGAAACTGGAGCACCCGGAGAAAACCCACGCAAGCCCGGGGAGAACATGCAAACTCCACACAGGGAGGCCGGAGCTGGAATCGAACCTGGCACCTCTGCACTGTGAAGCCGACGTGCTAACCACTGGACTACCGGGCCGGTTGGATTTTATTCAGTAAAGGGGAAAAAAAAAATCCCACCTGAAGAAATAATCCTTTTGCATCAAATCACGTGTAGCATAATTATTAGCACCCGTGATGTTAATAGCACATGCCCCTTTTGCAGACAGAACAGCACCTAATCTCCTCCGATAAAAGATGGGAGGGTACCGAGAGGGGGATAGTCGAGCCTTCCTCTGTGCGCAATCTCTCAAAATCATTCGGCGAACTGGCTCCTCTCCTCCGCACTCAAGTTTTCAATGGGGTTGAGGTCTGGGGACTGAGGCGCCCGTGGGAGGAGGTGGATTCCGTGTCCGGTGAACCATGTGTCCAATTTTCAGCTCGAGTGTATGCTTCCGCAATAAAAAACTGAATTCATCGATAGGCCTTTTAACACATCGCATAATTCTGGAAGGCACCGTATTATTGTTGGAACATTTTTGATGACCGAAGCTCCCCTTTCGCCACACGGCCAAAGCCAAACATTTTCTTTCACAATTTTCTGCCCGGCACCTTGGAGAACGTGAGCCTGGCTTCACTTATGACCGACACCGCAAAAACGATATTAAACCGAGAGATGATCTAGTGGTGCGAATCATTAAATTCATTTGCATATTCCTACTGAACCCGAACGCACAAATTAAAGCCCGCTCGCAAAGAGATGGGAGAAAGGTGCCCGGGCATGGTTATAGGACATCTTCCATCATCAAAATTCCATATTATTAATCTCTTCACTTCAACTCATTAACAACAAGTGGAATGTTTTTTTTTTTTTTTTTTTTTTTTTTTTTACTGCTTGATGAATTTGAGGCCATCGCACACAGCCAGGAAACACGTGTTGAGGTAGAATATACAAGGTCATTAATGGGTTTCCATAAATTAGAATTTCAACATAGAACTTCCTATCCGGGGTGCATTTGGAAATGGTTTAATTTCCCAAACCATTCAAGGTTATCAAATGCGAAGCTGTGATACATGGATATTTAATTCCAATCTAATCACAACTAATCTGCGACGTCGGGATGTGGACCTGCAGAAATAAGGAGGAACTACGTATTAGCGCCGGGTTTAATCAGTCTCAATCGCTCCAGTAAGACCGTCGACATTCTGACAATTTTGAGGGATGGCCGGGGCGTGAAATGCAATTACGTTTGCCGCCGCCGTGGCTGCGCGCTCCAAAAGTGCCCGCGCTCAACTTGCTGGGAAACATAAATAAACAGGAACCGGCGCGCCTGGCCCCCACCGAGGCGCGCTCCCCAACGTGGCCTTTTGCGACCCCCGCAGACACGGCGCTCTAATCGACTCCCGCGTGAGTAATAAACCGGTTACTTGGGTGAAATTTCAAATACGGAGCGAAAAAAAAAAAAAAAAAAGAGTGAAAAAGTAAAAAAAAAAAAATCACAAGCGCGCGCCGCCGCCGGAAATCCAATTTCCAGGCCCACCGTATTCGAGTGGCCCTCATATTTCTAGCGCCTCCTCATATTTGCCCAACTTTCGTGCGGGATATTTCTTGTGGGATCTACAAAAAGCGCCCCCCCCCCCCCCAGCTCACGATGAGCGATGGCGGCACTCCATCACAGGAGTGGATACTGTCTGCCTGTAAATTTCACACCTTTGTTTATGGCGTCAGCGGGCCGGCTGTGGTACGGTACCTTTCAGCAGGTGCGACATCCATTAGAATCCGGACGGCGTGCACGCCGCTGTCGCACGCGTCGACTGGGACGGTCCCCAGGGGACTGAGCAACGTGGCCGTCTGGAGGGCGCACGGGCTCTCCCTCCGCTTCGTCATCTGGGCGCCCTGCTAAAGGAAGCGCAATTTACACCTCACGTCACGGACGTCGGCACGTGGCCACTTGCCGCAATTTCCCCCACGCGCATTTGCATTTGAGTGATGTATCGCGAAAGGCGCGGGCGGGCCCGCCCAACGGATGATGGCTTACATGTTTGAGCACCTCGCCTCCAAACAATGTCATGATGTGGCTTGATCCCGACATTGCAATCCAATATTTCTTTGGTGCACGGGAAGGAATGCGCCTATCTCGCCAATAAATCGCCCATTTTTCCCCCTCTTTCTGTTCTATATATCACATAAATGAGAAAAACAATGCAGTCTGTTCCCTTGTCTGGTGGGGGATTCCCAAGATAGCTCGACATTATTTTCAATCCGTCATTTTTGGTTGATGGCCGGGATGTTTTTCTAGCATTAAATTTGTTCCTTGGGGTGCAACTCCAATGGGATTCTGCTTTCCAGCCCTTAACAACAGCAAAAACGTGCAGCTTTTCTGACGACTGAGATGGATACTGGCAATAACCAGACAGCAGTTGCTTTTTTATTTTTACTTTGAGGGGGAAGCGGGAGATGATTGACTACGTTATATGTGATTTTTTTTTGAGAGATGGGGGGGTAATGACAAATAAAGGTCACATTGATTTGAAGGAGTTTTAACCAAGGAGACCTTTTCCGTCCAATAACCTTTACTTGGGAAGTTTCTAAAACCTGGAATCAGATGTGTCTATTGTTATCCCAGAAACTTAAGGTTATTATTTCAGTCTTGCATAAATGTTCACCTTTAAAAATCCTGTAATTTGTACAGTATTCGACAATATAGGGGGAAATGGTTTTATTACAGTTTCCTTGTGACAGTCGTCGAATTAAAGTAAGAGAATAGGAACCTAAGGCATGGGGGCCAGCATTTGATCAAGTCCACCATGTCACTCTTAAAAAAAAAAAAAATTGCCTCAGAGGAACTGCTCAGAGTCAAAAAAACAAAACATTTAACTCACGAATGTCTCAAATAAAGAGTGCGTTCCCCAATTTCATAGTCAAATCTTGCTTCAACAAGATATGACCGCAAAAAATAAGATTCATGGAGGTGGAGTTACATTGAATGCTAGTTTAGTGCTTAAATTGTTCTTTTGCTGTGAAGAATGACTTCACGAGCAATGAAACTGTGTTTGTGCGTTATGAACACACAGTCAAGTGCGTATTGTGCATTTTGGAGAAAATTCAAGAAAAACACACCAAACCGGAAAGCAGATTTGGGCATGGCACAAACAATTCAGAGGAAGGTAATATTACATTAATTTGTGGAAAAGGTAGCAAGTCAGATATGCATAATTCACATCATTTTTGGGGAACACCTTCTATGTACACACCATCATAATTTATAACTCATGTACTATGGCCCTTGGAGGACTGATTGTGAGACAAAGAACTGCACCAGTGCTGATTCCAGGCTTAAATTGTACATGTTAACACTTTCGAATGAATTGTGGGGGGAAAAAAAGAAGCTTCTTTAGCCGTGCATTAATTAATGGTCACGCAGGGAAGACTGTGGCATCCAGTCTAATTTACGTACATTTATTGGTGATTCGACTAGAGGAAGCAGTGTCTTTACATAGAGACTTGCAGAGCCTCCCTTCCTGACACAAGCACACACCACATCTGTCATGGTATGTGATCACAACTCTGTGAGAGTGTGCGTGGTGTGTGTGTGTGTGAGCGTGTTTCAACTTTCTTGTTTCTACTCTTCTTCTTGCAGCTCTCACAGGGGGTTTGCCTGCACTGACAATAAAGGCGAGCACATTTCTGAGCCAAACAATAGTTGTACAGCGTGCACTTTGGATACGCACCGAGCAGACTGCCTGCCATTTAGCAAACCGCTAATAGACCCCGCAGAAAAAAAAAGAATAATGGACTTTGGCAATTATGTCCCGGCTAATAGTCTGCTCTGATTAAAAATAAAGCCATCACGTCGGCACGCCGAGCGCAGCAGACGACGGCGGAGGAGGAGGAGAAGACACATGTTTGTTGCATAAAGTGTCAACACGCTCTCGTACTCCAAACGAAGTAGCGTAACTCTACTTGACGAAAGCTACTATAGCCTCTATTCACTAAATTAATGCCCCTTGTTTGCTTAAAAGTAACATTCACAGTAGTAAATGAAACCCTTACAATGACAGGAGTGTCCAAACAGCGTCAACGAGGGGCACCGGCTTTGCTTCTCATCACTTCCTGCTTCCTCGCGTGCTTGACGGAGTCGACCAATTACAGGACGTGAAAGTTGTCTCCCTTTACTGATTGGTCATCGAATTCTCTACCCGAAAATAAACAGTACTAGGATACGCTTGACATAATGTATAGCTTCCATCCCATTACATAATTACAAATGTATATATTTTTTTAAACTGAAAGATAAAGACTTATATTACTTCCTTTGCTTCTCATTGCTACCTTTTTTGAAGCGCGCGTCGTAACCGACCAATCACACTAATCTCCCACTCGGTGATTCGTCAGAGGCACTCCTTTTTGACGCAAATTGTCAGGTCTGTTCCATTAAAGGTTTGGTTGACTTTAAAAAGACTAACACAGTAAATAAAACTCACAAATACGTTCCGAACCTCAGTACAGCGTCCGTTCATTACTGCATTCCTTCTCATCCTTCCCGTCGCGCAGGTGAACCGACCAATCACATTAATATTAGGTAGACTATAAAACCTCACATCGAAGCCCCCCCCCTTTCAGCGACTAACAGTTGACTCAAGAGTTTACTTACAGTACTGTCTTTGTCATAACCCATTTCGTGCATTCCATTAAATGTCCTGACGTTTGTTTAAAATACTTTTTAAACCCCCCACTGCAAATTAAACATTTACAATTAAGTATTGGACCTTTGTGCATTCACTTACCTTTCTTCTAAGCGCTTCCTCTTTCTCCCCTAGCGTAAATAAGAAGCCCAGTCACAAATTGCTCAAAATGGCTCCCCCTTAGTGTTGGACAGCATACAAGACCCTCCCCCATTAAAGAATGTCCCAAATAATACAGAATAGAATTGTAAAAAACTTTATTGGGATTACATGCTTCACACATTAAAATTGGGGAATTAAACATTAGGCGAGCATAGCGTCCATTCCATCAAGTACTGAGCTATATTTGGTGTATTTGTTTAAAATAAAAGGAAAACGTGTGTGCTATTTCTCTTATAAAGTGGAAAACAAACCCGTATGATATTAAGCCTTCTTATGAATCACTTTAAAATCTCCTTTGTCATAACTTCCTGCTTCTCCCTGCGCACAAACCAGACCACCAATCAAAAGAGGCAGAAATCGGTTTTCTCGCTCAGCGATTGGCCAGCATCCGCAACTCGGCCCCTCCCCTGTCAGAGACAAACACGAGGCTTATCGAATATATGGCAAATGGGCCTCAAATTGGGATTTGGCGTCTTACCGGGGGTCCCAACACACCACAGACAAGTAATAGTAATGATTTAGATACTTGATTTGTTTGATAGTTTCACAAGAGAAATACGATTATACGTGTATCCGTATTCATTTATTTTAGACATGTTATAGTCCCACTTATAGCAAAGACATTTATCCAGTTCTCTTGTCTCCTGTGGCTCCTCGCTGAGGTCTATAGGGGTCCAGAGTATAATGCCTGTGAATAAAAAAATACCCGCGTGAATGCATGTATGCATGACAAACTAATAAATCTGGCATGTCACTATAAACAACACACATGGCAGTGCACACTCATTTTATTGCAGTTTTTATGTAGTCGAAAGTGGAGCGGACTTTTCTTATGTCCCCTGGAGCAGTCGTACGTTTAACTCCAGCACAATATTTCAGTCATTTTTGTATTGTTTTAAAAAAAAAAGCCCTTTGTCCTCGCCAGCTTTATTTTAATTTCAGCCTCCGTTTGGAATGCGCAGGCCGGCGTGGGCCGGTGGCCCACACCCCATCTCAGTGGTGAGGTTGGTGGGGGGGTGTGGGGCTCGAAAACGCCACCCCTGCAGAGACCATTTTGAAATCTGTGAGGATTTCTGTGCCATCTGGACCCGCTGCCAGTCTGCCCCAGATAGTAAGGGTTGGCAACGGTACCCGACGGTGCAATATGGCTCTCTCTTTAATGAACTACTAACTGTCCCCCGTTTTAATTGATGTGACATTTGAGCCATTTATCTCTGACATTTCAATGAAGGACGATTCTCAGCCTTGCCATTTACTTTTTTGGTGCTATTTTCTAAGAGCCATTTGCATTTTTCTTGCTGGAAAAAAACCCTGCTTTTTTGTCTCTCATTAGCTAATTAGAGAGCAACATGCACAATTAATAAAAATGAACATAGCCTAGTTTGATATAGGCTTGATGAGGGATCATCAGGAAACGGCTCTTTTCTTTATGTCCATCGGACGTGATGTGAAGGGCCGCCTCTGCTGAAAGGTGACTGGAAGACGCCCCTGTGACCTTTTCGCCGCATACCAACATGGAGCCTCCAGTGTGGCACAACTTATGTTCCCAGCATGGGGAGAATCAGGCCCAATTAATCAGCATATGATTGCAGTGAGCAGCCCCCTCTGCTGGAGCCGGGGAGCCACACGCTTTGAAATCATGAGGAATGCTCTTCTTGGTGGCCAGGAAGGATTGATTACCATATGTGGCAGGGACAATTCATGTGCCATTTCAGCTTTAATGATGAATATTTTTTTTAACAGTTTTGATTTAAAAAAAAAAGATAAAATAGAGGGTAGCGTGTACATAGCCAGGAATGAAGCTCAAATGCACAACAAAGAGACAATTACAGGAGGGGTCCTCAAAAACCAACACAAAAACATACATGTTCAAAGAATCTCTTAAAGACTCAAAAAATGTTTTTTTTTTTGGGGGGGGGGGGGAATTTAAAAACGGATTCACATTTAGAATGCCAATTTAGGGTTCTGTATCTCGCCCAAGGACACCTCGACAGCAGGCAGTCAGACTTTGGACTCAAACCGCGGACCCCGTGGTCAACTGAGCCACACCCGCCCAAGGTAAAATTGAGCATTTGTCTAACGGGCCCCGTAACTCGGACCGGCTCCAGTTCGAACGTGACCCTGACGAGGACGAGCACGACAGGAAATAGATGACTTGTTGGAATAAGATGGTTATTTGACTTTTGAAAGTCAAATTAATTAACGCAAGTACAGCAGATGGGTCCCATCTGTCCACACATTAAACATTTTGTTTGTGCAGTCGCCGTCATTGGTCTTTGAGTACAGGAACTAGTGTTTGACGGAACGCGCCGTCACAAACGGCCATGTAAAGTACGTGTGAATGGCAACGAGCCGTATATCAAAGAATCCAATTGTTTTCCGTCGAAGCGGGGCACATTTAAAGGTTTTTTAAGATATCCTTTCAAAACAGGACTCCAGTGATGACGACGGTTCCTTTGATTGTGAGCCGCATCATTGCCAAGGTGTGGGGCCTGTCTGGACTGATCTCTTTTGTTTGAGACTCGCAGAGCTGCTTTTCCTGCGCGGTTTCCCTCACTATTTTTGTTTGTGTCAGGTGCTGACGGACTTATAGCAAGACCGGCTTCCTTTTGGCATATGCCGGCAGATGTTTGCGACAATAACAACCCCCGGCCTTTTTTTTTGGTCATATATTGATTTTTTTGGTCACCTTTGTCCAACCTGCAGTGTGTGATTTTCAGAGCTCCATCACGTGTCCGGTTCCCTTCCCATGTGCTTCTTAAGCTAGGTAGACACGTAGCCGATTTTTAAGCGACTTTAAAAACGTGAGCAACCACTACAAGACGGGGGGGAAAAAAATGCCCTTAAGGATGTGTGATCGTAAAAAAAATTTAATATTGTATATTGTATATTGAACAGGTTTAACATTCAAGACCGTTTTCCAAGCAGACCGGGACGGTGGTCGTATAGTTTCGAAGCTCGGGCAGGACTTCGCTTCGGTCCGTTTCACATCCCAATCGCCGAGTCTGAACTCGGGTGTTGACCGCACCCACGAGGATTTGCGATTGTCAACCTTTAACGGGTTGAACATTTCAGATTTTTTGCCCCGCCCTGTTTTCGAACAGATCAGGAAGGCTAATCAGTCCGAATTATCTTTTAGAAACACCCGCCAATCAGGCCTTTGTTTACTTTAATTGCAAAGGGGGGGGGGGACCCCTTAAACTCGGCCTGTGTGTATCCTGCTTCTATGGCGGCTACCGTTCTAGTTTACATTGCAACCGCGGTGTTGGTGTTGCCCACACGCAAGAATTGGTGATGGTGAACAGATTAACATTAAACAGATTTAACATTTACGACTGTCAGCTTCTACGCTTTTACTGAATCGGTCTGGGCGAAGGAAAGAACCGCTGACACCGACCGGAAGATTATATTCCTGCATGTACCGTCCTAAATATGGCTGCCATGTTGCCTCGGTTGGCAGAGCGGAAGCCATTTGATTAAGTCCAGACAGCTTGAGCTAGCCTAGCCGTGTTAGCTAATATGGCCTCTCCGGGCCTCACACGGCACATCTGGGGCTTTTTTTTTTGTTGTTAGTTATTTTGGGAATCAACCAAGTGTACAAAAGCTGTGAATCCAACTTGTAAAACCACAACATGTTCGTTTCTTCCTTTTACTTGGACACTTTCCCACCCCCTCTCCTGGTTCCTCTCTCAAGAATTAGCCCGATAGCCACAAAGAGGCGGCACATTTCCCCGCGTCCGCCTCCAGTGTCCACTTACTTAGCGCTGCCTGTGTCCCTCCATGTCTGATGTGATTTTTGCCTCTACTATTTAGTTTGATTTTTAAATTTTTAAATTTTTTATTTTTTTTTTTACTGTTGACACACGCCGCCATGAATGTGAATGCGCCAGCACTTTTGCAAATGAAGAGGCTTGAACTCCTGACAGGCGGCGTCGCCGACGCCATGACACACTGGCCCGCACATGCTGCGCGGCATAATGATGACATTAGGATCCAGTGATAATATCAGGACGCACTTCAGATAAATGACTGATAAACCAGGGGTTGTGCCTCTCGTATTACACGCTTGACAGAGCAGCTAATCAGTGTCCAAGTGACTGCTATTACATAAATCATGAGCTCGACTTTGATGCATATTTCCATCCGTGTTCCCTATTCATCACGTCATCTGAGGCGGGTGGGATGGGTGGGGTGTGGAAGGGGTGGTGGGGGTGCGGGGGGGGGTTGACTGGATGACTGGCTGCCGGGCCATCACACATTTTAAAAGCACATTATGTTTTCATTAGAATTTGATATGATCCATTCCAGTGTTGATTTGATTTTATGCACTCGGGTCATCTGATAGGAAGCTGCCATGGAGAAAGGGGGGAGTGGGGGGGGGGGAGAGTAAGGTATGTGGCTGGGGGTGGAGTTCTTATTGTTACACCGTGTAAGCACAATTCACATTTACAGTAAAGGTGCGTTTTAATTGCATCACGTTATGGATTTATTGGGATATAGCTTCTTAGCGGTGGACATAAAACAGCTGAGGCGAGGGCTTTCTTTTGTTTGGTTTTTGCAATAAAAAAAAAAAGGAAAAAAAAAAACAGTCATCGAGAGACAGAGGCTGAAGTTAGCCACCGTGTATACGTTTTATCCCGGACTATTGGGGTCAGAAGATGTGAAGGTGGGGGTTGTTAATTTAATCCCCATTCTTACCCAGAGCATGGCCACGCTCTCTAAGGAGCTTTATCTCTGACAACTGTGTCAAATTAGAGCGACCACGAGCTTCCTCGTAAAGAATATGTCTGTCAGGCTACATTGTTCCTGCCCCGTGAAATCTACGGCCGGGCGAGAGAAAAATAGAAGATAACGTCGTCGTTGTCCCACCGTTGGACGCCGACATGATGAAATCATCGCCAAGGCCATGCGATGCCGACAGCAGCGAGACAAAACGGCTAATAAAAGTGACGTCGCCACTCGGCGCGTTACGCCCGTAGCCTTTCCATAAATACGGCTGTATTATGTTGCCAATTATATCATCTCGCTAATGCTAATCAAATGCTTGAACGGAACGATTCGGAGAGCTTTATCAGCTCCTAATTCATTGTAATTCTGCCGGCCCGAATGTAATTGATGGCGGTGTAACATTCCATTAGGCACGCTACATAACTCCAGGTCGGTCTACTATGATAAGTGCCCGTCATTTATCTCGCCGCTATCATCGCCGTGTCCCGCCGTCAAAAACATGTAAAACAACTCTTAATGTTCTCTCTCCCCCGATTCCCCCTTTGGGTGTTCCACCCTGTTATCTCCATCTCTTGAATTCTACGGGGACTTCCTTGGGAGACAACATTTTCGCAGACCTTTTTGACCTAAACCATATTTTCCATTTGAATGGTCCGACGAGTGAATATTTACAAGCGTGTTTAATATATAATAGAGCTCATCTGTGAGGATCAGGAGCCATTTTCTGCTCAGTCAGCTCGCCCCCCCCCCGTTCGCTCGAGGTAATATTGACCCCTTTTAAAAACCAAATGACCTAACGCCTCATTTAGGCCAAGTAGTATGCATGCGCCTTTTTGTACAAGTCCTGGGGGCATACATGTTTATAACAAGGAAGCGCCGGCTGTCTCCAATGTAAACATCTTAGCACTGTAATATTGTATCAGGCCAGTCCCAGAAGGTGCCAGATTTAATAATGTGGGTGGATTATATAAGAGAGAGAAATAAAGTAGTAATTTGAAATTGTTTGGGGACCTTTTGTGTCAGTGGTTATAGAGGCTAGGGGACAATTGCCCTCCCTCAGGCCACTGTTAAAAAGGCAATGACTTTTTTTTTCTTGCAAGCATTTTGGAATCTACATGCATTAGAGGGGGGGGCACGGCGGGCTTTTATCACGCGATTAGTAATGCATCGTACATTTGATTCTATTATCTCGCAATGAATGAAGACGAGTGAAAGGAAGAGCAGGATGAATAGGACGGCGCCGCAGAATATATATTTAATTTTCAAACCGAGCTTGTTGCTTTTTTTTTTTTTCGCTTGCTTATACAACAACGAGCTTTTTAATCTCTTTCTTGCCCATGAAAGTGCCAGTAATTGCTATATTTCCTTTTTTTTTGTTTCAAGGACCTTTGATGATCCCTTGGCTTGCATCAGAGGGCAAAGTCATTAGTGGAGAAATGAGCTCAAGTGAGGAGGAAGAGATTGCGGGGCTCCCAGCGTGATTGGGAACTTTGCTTCTTTGCCTTGCATCCTCATTTGGAAGGCACCCACGCAAAGTCATCGGGACAATGAAATAATATGCACTTTTTTTTAGTTTGGAGCCTTCCCGTGTAAACTAAGACTCAGCCCACCTTTGATCAATGTGCAAATAGGGCTGAACGATTTTGGAGGGGGGGGGGGGTAAATAGTAATTGTAATTTTTTTTCACCCCCCCTCAATATTGCCATCACGATTAAACCCTTTCAGGGATAACGGTCAGTGCAGTGGATGCATGAAAGGGTTAATATGCCATTATTTTTTTTGCAAGGTCCTCTTTCCACAGATTTTTTTTTTAACAACAAACATAAGCAAAAAGAAATATCTGTATCAGTGTAGGGCGGCCCGGTAGCCAAGTGGTTAGCACGTCGGCTTCGCAGTGCAGAGGTACCGGGTTCGATTCCAGCTCCGGCCTCCCTGTGTGGAGCTTGCATGTTCTCCCCGGGCCTGCGTGGGTTTTCTCCGGGTGCTCCGGTTTCCTCCCATATTCCAAAAACATGCATGGCAGGCTGATTGGGTGCTCTAAATTGTCCCTAGGCGTGATTGTGAGTGCGAATGGTTGTTTGTCTCTGTGTGCCCTGCGATTGGCTGGCAACCGATTCAGGGTGTCCCCCGCCTACTGCCCGAAGACGGCTGGGATAGGCTCCAGCACCCCCCGCGACCCTAGTGAGGATCAAGCGGCTCGGAAGATGAATGAATGAATGTATCAGTGTACAATAAACAATATCAAATTTACATTTAGGTCTTAAAACACCAGTGAAGTTTGTTGACGAGAGCGAGTATCCGACTAAATACCTTGACATGCCATCTTTTAAGTTTTCACAAACCTCACAAAAGGCTACCAGACGTGTAGCAAACAAAACAAATTACGCAAACATATCTGTAGCTGTAGCTGTGTATCATACGGTTCCCCAATTTGCTGGCATCCTTGATTAAAGAGAATAATATGAATGGAGAAAAATTGAAAACATACCACATAAAGAGCAAAACAACAACAACAACAACACTCTTTTCCCATATTTGCAACTGCAGTCTTTCAAATTATTTTTTAAATCATGTTTTGGGCTTTTTCAGCCATTTTAGTCAGTTATTATTATTCATTCATTCATTCATTCATCTTCCTAACCGCTTGATCCTCACTAGGGTCGCGGGGGGGTGCTGGAGCCTATCCCAGCTGTCTTCGGGCAGTAGGCGGGGGACACCCTGAATCGGTTGCCAGCCAATCACAGGGCACACCGAGACGAACAACCAACCACGCTCACACTCACACCTAGGGACAATTTAGAGTGTTCAATCAGCCTGCCATGCATGTTTTTGGAATGTGGGAGGAAACCGGAGCACCCGGAGAAAACCCACGCAGGCCCGGGGAGAACATGCAAACTCCACACAGGGAGGCCGGAGCTGGAATCGAACCCGGTACCTCTGCACTGTGAAGCCGACGTGCTAACCACTGGACTACCGGGCCGCCCGTTATTATTATTATTATTATTATTATTATATTCCTTTGCTTTGCTTTTAAATGTCTTGAACTCTGTTGATAACTGTTTTTAAATGTTGCACAAAATGAGTGCTATTCACAGGATTATGCCGCATATATTAAAAAAAAAAAAAGCCCATTGACTATTCAAAGCCAAGTAGTCTTTTTCTTCTCCCGCAAATTGTATTATTATTACATTGTGATGTCAATATGGAAAAAAAAAAATAATTGCTCAGCTCCACCTGTAACGCGAGAGGAGCTGCATTGCACATAAGTGGGAATGTGACAGCACTGCCGCAGTCGAGTTGTTCTATGAGGCTTAGGGGGGTGAGGGGGGGGGGGGGGGGTTAAGCAGGTTGGCTGCATGCGGAAAACGTGCGAAATATGAAATGCTGTCACTCAAGCGGCGGTGCGCACCCTGTTGCTGTCGGGTGACAGTGTTGCTTTCATGTAAATCACAGGCATTAGAAATAAAAGACGGGCCTGTTGACTCGTTTCATGCTGGGAATCGGCGGCCCAGCATGTGTTGCTCTGCCTGCGCTCCACTCTCCTGTGGAACCGCTGTCCCCTGGGCCCCCCTACCCCCCACCCAGCCCCACACTGCTCCCTGGGGTGCACTGCCTATAATTACCCACAATCCACCCTGAAACAGCTCTCATTTACAGTAATCAACAGTCTGCACTTCAAAAGATTCATGGAGGCATCAAATGGAAGGAGCCGGCAAATTATGACGACTGCCTCGCAGTTACCTACACACACACACACACACATACACACTTGCTGGGGGTGACGGCAATGTTAACCCTTTTCAGGGACAGCAGTTCCGACAGTGGACAGCTCTTCATGTTATCAGGTTACGGGGTGCATGAAAGGGTGAACGAAGGAGACCGTGCGAGATCTCAGCATGTGTCTATTTGGCCAATTCAAGTCACGTTTTCCAACCCGAGATGAGCGAGGGCACACATTTGATCAATCTCACAGCAAAGCGCCAGTCAAAAATGTCACGAAAAGTAAAACTGATCTACCCAAACGATGATGTTGTCACACTGACTCACTCTGCGTGAGAATTTCGACCCTTTTGACTGGAATGGAACACAAACATGATATAAAACGAATTTGCGACAAGGAGTGTCAGAAAAGTTGAAGAAATGGTGTCACAAATGTTTTTTCATCCAAACAAAAAATTGTTTAGGGATGTAATCCCCCTGGAATCTGACACACTTTTCCCCCCCTGCCTTCTCTGCCGCACCTTCATACACTCCTGGAAGGATTCATCAGGGATCCCCTCTAGGCCCCTTTGAGTTTTCCCCAGCACGGTGATCTTTTTCCTGGCCAGGAACTTTCAGATATACATTACGAGAAGGCGCGTCGTCATGGTGATCGAATTAAGCGTCTGCACGATCTCATCGATGTGCCGGTGGATCATCTGGCCCCCAATGAAGGGAAAAATGGGCGCTTTGGGAGTCAATCTCAATCTGGAACTTTTCCGACACAACTTTAGAAATGTAAAAACAACTTTTTAAATGTCAGTAACAGCGTTCTAAATAATTTTTTTTTCAATAAGGGGAACTAGATGATTTTCCACAGCGCAATAAAATGTGCAGGGACGCAGCGGTTGGGACTCTGTATGAAGGGCTGATGAGGACAGCACTGATGTGCTATACGCTGATAACAACTTCAAAAGCAGTCTTAGTTCAATAAGAGGTCTGAACAAGAGCAGCAGACAGAGTGGGAGGGGGGTGGGATGAGGGAGGGAGTCCTGGGGCGGGGGGCCTCATCAAGGGCTTTAATTTACATGACTAACAAATTCTCTCTCTCACACACACACAAACACACACGGACGCGCGCACAAAAAAGCAAGTGAAGAAATGCAAGCTCATTTTGATCATTTGGCAAAGGCTGATGGTGGTCCGTGTGATAATGGTCATTATCATAAACTGGAGCCATCATTAGGCTTGATTTCAGATAATGGTCAGCGTGCAAATACAAAGAGAGGCCCTGGCGCCATTAAAGCCATATTAAGTGAATTAACTCCCACGCAGTGTACTGCGCTCTTGTGTTCGGGACAATAATAACACGCTACTCATGTGAAGTCATTTCTCTTCAAAGCCCCCCCCCCCCCACTCCACCCCACCACGCCCGCCCCTAAACTCCCATTTACATTCATAACAATTTGCATGGCGAGCCCCATGCAAAAGTATTCTCATTATCTTGGTTTAAAAAAACAAAAACAAACAAAATAAAGACACCTGACCTGCTCCTCCAAGGCAAACATTTGCCGTAATATTTACACACAATCGACGTTTGGGATGCTTATTTCCAGATGGCGCTCTGTGCATGTTAATTTAGTCATTACGCTTCGAACATGACGTAAACATCATATAAAACATATGTGCCGCTAAACGAGCATAATTGTACAGCTAGTAAATAACGGCGCTCTAATGTTGTGTCAAAGCTGCTGTAATTACGCAGAACAAAACACGAGCGTCGACGTGTAAATCGCTTCCCGCGTTGCGTTACAGATTGTCTTCAAGTTTTTTTTTTTTTGTCGTTGTCGTTTTTTTTATGGTGACACTATAAAGTGGCCATTTTGTTTAGATGAGCGGATAAAAGTAACCATATAACGCGACAGCGCTGCAGTAAATCCCTGCTTCATATGATTGATCTAGTTCGCTGACGACAGAAGAAAAAGGAGATGAGAGAAGAAATTCTTTTCCCATAGAAATGAATAGGAAATTAAAATTTCCGACATTCAGAGTCAAACTATGAGTTTCCCTTTTAAGACTTGCACCCGGGTGATGCTTGTTTTGATTTTTACATTGGTAAATGTAATCATATGTAAGTGTCAAAACAGGTGAACTCTTATTATTATTATTATTATTTTAAATTCTAGGGCGGCCCGGTAGTCCAGTGGTTAGCACGTCAGCTTCACAGTGCAGAGGTACCGGGTTCGATTCCAGCTGCGGCCTCCCTGTGTGGAGTTTGCATGTTCTCCCCGGGCCTGCGTGGGTTTTCTCCGGGTGCTCCGGTTTCCTCCCACATTCCAAAAACATGCGTGGCAGGCTGATTGAACACTCTAAATTGTCCCTAGGTGTGAGTGTGAGCGTGGATGGTTGTTCGTCTATGTGTGCCCTGCGATTGGCTGGCAACCGATTCAGGGTGTCCCCCGCCTACTGCCCGGAGATGGCTGGGATGGGCTCCAGCACCCCCCGCGACCCTAGTGAGGATCAAGCGGTACGGAAGATGAATGAATGAATTATTTTAAATTCTGAACTGGGGGAAAGGAGCAGCGGGAAGGTGACCGTGTGAGCCTGGGAGGTGAGTCTCTACATAAAGACCAAATTCTACACCACAACAAAAAAACATGTTTGGATGTCACATCTAAATGCATAAAAATGTCAGCAAAAGGGACTGCACTCTAAAAAAGAATACATTTCAAAATCCATATCGGTTGGGCCCTAAATATAATACCCTGGCACGTGGGCAAGGAAAGCCACAGCCGCCGATGCATTTTCGTCCGAGTATCGAACGGGACAAGCAATATGCGAATAGTTGCAAGGCGCAGTTGTCGCGCCACGACTCACAGCCAGATGCACACATCTTAACTTAAATTTGTTCTTGATTTTACTGTCTGGTGCTTTCTACCGCCTTTATTACCGATTTGTCTTACTGTTTATTGTGCAAGTTAAATCGCTCCATGTACAGCACTTTGTATGCAGCGATGGCTGTTTGAAAGTGCTCTATAAATACTGTTGACTTGACTTGACTTGACCAACCTGTCGACTCAACTCCGGCACTTTATGTGACTCACGAGGCCACGCCTCTTAAAGGCATTCATCTAACACACAATTACAACAGTATAAACAGAAATGAAACTTGACTCAACCAAATTAATCCTTTCACGTTATTCATTATATATATATATATATATATATATATATATATATATATATACACACTCCTGGAAGGATTCATCAGGGATCCCCTCTAGGCCCCTTTGAGTTTTCCCCAGCACGGTGATCTTTTTCCTGGCCAGGAAAAAAAAAAAAATATATATATATATATATATATATATATATATATATTTTTTTTTAATATCATCCAAAATCTGTTTGTATTTTGGTGGCACTGGGACATATTAAAGGCATTTCAATTCAGCTTAATTGATGATTTTTTGTGGTACCTTTCTGTGTGCCAGTGGCATCAAAAATACAAGGCAGAAGAAAAAGTCGTTTCAACAGAATTTGCTTTGCGATCACGGTTCGACCTTGCAACTCCCCATACGACTTGATGGCATTCGACTTTGGAACTCCCCCCCCGCCCCCTCCTTTTGTAATTATTGCAATTTGTCATGCATTTTAGCCATTTGTACACCCGGCTATATGAACACATCCCAGAACCCTCAGTATGTTCTAAATGGACATGGGAGAGTATGTCCAAATATACATTACATACCTCAGTGATTCTGTAATTCAAAGATTCATTTCCCACTTACCTCTTGGCAGAAAAAAAAAAAAAAAAACGCCTGCTTGTGTGTGAGCCCCCACAGAGACCAGCGTCAGACATGACATGCTCTGCTCTCCAGTGGGAAGAGAGCAGCCTCGTCTCCTCCACAGGAGCTGCCTCTGACCCTCTGGCACTGCTGGGCCTCATCATTGCCGCTCCATTAGGGATGCGGGAGCAGGTCTCCGAACGGGCACGGCCGCCCTCGCATTACTCCTGCTGGCAGCTCCCCTAGTGGCCGGGTCATGTCATGGCGTGGGTGCCCTGTGAGCGAGCTTGTCGCAGCGCTGCCCTTGACACGCCCCCTTTTTACCATCTCCTCCGCCTCCTCCTCCTCCTCCTCCGCCGATCGTCCGGATGGGGCACTGGGGGTGCCAGCTGGTGCCAGCTGCGAGGGGAGATATCCAAGGTGGCGGACACCTGTCCTCACGCCCAACCCCCACAGCTCCCACAATGCATCTGGTGCGGCCCCGCAGACCCATCGTGGGGAAATGAGGCGCTAACCTTGAGAAGAAATGCTCCCAGCGTCGCATTAAGAGAGGCCCTAATTGCCGAGCGCTCGCACTGCCAAATGGCATTAGGAAGTGCTGTCGTTTACTTTAACATAATGGCTCAGCGGGTTTTTTTGGCCAAACTTGCGAGGGTTCTCCGAAGTGTAGCGCCGCCGCGGCCACTGCTGCCCCGGTCACGCGTGAACCGCGAAGGACTCCGGGACCATAACGATTTCGGAAGACGACCTTTCCAAAGACATTTGAGATGTTGAGACCATTTCAAAGGTGGAATGGGCAAGAAGAATACGGCGCGGCAGTGGTGGCTGGAGCATTTGAGACCTGCGGCCTTTCACTGGGGACTTTCCTGACTTAAACCAACCACTATCACGTCGCAATCGTAGAAATTAAAAAAAACCACACAACTGTGCCATCATCTGGAGCATTTGGATTTGTTGAATTTTGATGATAGTTATTTTACATTTTATTTAGTTTTTTTTAATGTAGCTAGTTTTGATTCGTTTTCAAGAGAGGGTTTGCTTTTTTAATTTTTTTTTTAAATTTTACTTATTTTTTTTGTTAATTTTTTTCCAAAAATGTTTCATTTTAGTTGTTATTAGTTTTAGAATTAGTTTTAATTTTTTCGGGAGGGTGTATTTCTTGTCTGCAAGATTATCAATCCATCACTCTATCAATCAAATTTTGATTTATAAAGAACTTTTCAAACTTAAAAATGCAACTCAAATTTATGTTTCATTTTGAGTTTTTTTTTTAATGTAGCTAGTTTTGATTAGTTTTCAAGAGTGGGTTGGTTATTTAGGTATTAGGTTTGTTTTTTTCTTAAAAATGCTTCATTTTCATTAGTATTACCGTAGTTTAAAAATTTTGGGGGGCGTATTTTTTGACTGCAAGATTATCAATCAAATATTATTTCAGACATAAAAATGCAACTCAAAGTGCTGCGTAATTAAAACAGATTTGCTCTGACCAACCAGAGGACACATGCAGACTAACCGGTTCCTGATTTCTTTATATTCTCTGTTCTATATTCCTGTAGTCAAAACGGCTAACAAAAAAAATATAGTGTTTTGAAATGGTGAACATTGATTGCTATCTCAGTAAATAGTGTTCAGATCTTGGTCATGGAACAAATTAAAGTCATTAAGTCAAGGTACGACTAAAAATTTGAAGCCGCATGGGTCAACACGGCTGATTCTGAAGGTCCTGGGCAGATTTTAGTTTTGAGGCCGAAATCTGAGCGGACAAAAAAAAAATTACGAAAGAAATCCATCGGAAGCAGTGCAACCAGAATTCATATAGTTTCACGAAACAAGTATCAGAATTGCGGTCATAAATTTAAGTCAGCGACAGCTCACCTCTGGCATGTCAATCGCGGCCATTTGCGAAGGAGCGAGTGCATTAACTCCGCAAGCCGGTTGAGTGATTGTATTATTCATTCGCTTTTGTATCGGACTCTCGGCTTTGTCGTTTCAAAGAAATACTAGCGCGGTCCACTCAGTGTGATTAAATTAAACAAGCGCGCTCGTTACATTATGCATACCGTATTAAGAATAGCCCTGACCGGTCGCTCTACAGCCGTGCGGCGGGGCCCCCGTTGAGAATGATCACACGTTTTGCCACTGTACTCGATTTTTGGGGCAGCCATTAGCAGAACAAAAATCACCTTTGATTTAATGAAAGGTGCTCATTTGCTTACCGGCGCCAGCTCACTTACGGGCACATGGTTAAATTAGGCACACCCCCCCAACCCGCCCCGGATCTTCCCCACCAACTAACCTAAACCACTCTTGTCTTTAGCTCCGTCGGAAGGAGACGGCGTCCTATCTCGTGCGGCGTAATGCCCGTGATGAGCCTATGATGTGGCGTTTCAAGTCGGCGGGACTGTCAGGACTCCACTGCAAGGTGCTTCTAATTGCAGATACACCTCAGCACTTGAAAGTAATGAATGTGAGCACGGGCAAACCTCTAAGGATCAAACGCTAGTAATACATCATCAGTTCTGAAAAGGGTAATTCGTTTCCCTTCGCCAAGCAAAATATTAGAAGTTCAGATAGGGCTTTTATTATTAATTTATTCTGCCCCCCCCCACACACCGCCTCACCTTCTTCCTTCAATACATGTTTTTGTAATTGAAGAGCCATGAATAAAGTCAGCCATATATCCTAGCCAGCCACAAGGCGTCCGTTGACCAGACATGGGATTTGACTGTGTAAATATTGTTTGCAGCAAGTCGCAACAAAAGATGATTCTTCCTCAAACACGCGCACTTTGGTGAAGTGTTTGATTGGATTTCGAGACCGTGTATTTCCCAAGACCGCGGCTAATCATATTTTATTATGTCTCATCCCCAGATTTATGGAGTCATTTGGCGTTACGTCGTCGGCAAGTCCTCCTTTGTTTTGTTCGGATAAAGGCCGGCGCCGTCGGCGGGTGTTAAAATGAAGTGTTTTGTGTTCAACGGACTGACCTTTTTCTGATTCCCCAAACCGAGAAGGTATTTTGCGGCATTTGTTCGGGGTTCCCGCGCGCCGCATACAAACGGCAAAATGTTAACGGCTCAATTTTGCCGCTTCACCGGATCCTTCCGAACAGCAGAGGTGGCAAAAGTATTCACAGATACTGTGGAGGGAGAAGAAGAGACGAAAAAAAAACAGTTGTCAGATTTGTCATGATTCAAGTCAAAGTATTTGTTTGTTATATTAGGTTGAATGTTTCATTTTTTTCCAGACCACGGTCTTATCGAGCTGACTGTTTCAACGTTCTTTATCACAATTTGACCTTTCGGTACGGACTTTAGCAAGGATCATGCAAGTGGACACGCATGATTTGTTTTTGCGGGCCACATGAAGTGATGTGAGGGGGCCGGCTATGGCCCCCGGGGCCTTGACTTTGACACCTGTGTAGTTGATGATAAACATTTTATGAATTTTTTTTTTTTAAATTATGCGAAAAGCCTAAATATTAGAAAAGGGTTGCAAATACTACAAGAATAACGTTTAACATCTGCCGCAGGGGTTGCAAAAAAAGTTAACGCGCTTATTTCGACGGAAGAATTGTTTTTAAAGCAGGGCGTAGAAAGTGCCGATCTGCGTGACAACAGGTTTGTTTTTTTCATTTCATTTGGACCTTTGCTTTTCAACTCAGTTGGCTTTGATGCGTTTTGAGAGCAGGTTGGTTTGTTTTGCTTTTTTTTTTCCCAAAAAGCTCCTGCATGACCTTCCTTCTTCTGTCCATGCAGCAATCCAGAAATCAATTCATTAAAAAAGGGACCCCAAAAGCTCAGATAAGATATTCCTGGACAAATACCAAAAGGAAGGACATTTTCGCTAAAATCACACCGATAGTTAGTTTTAATCATTTTTCTGAATGTCAGCTGTAATGTCAATTCATTTTTCTTAAAAGCATTTTGTAGTTAACGAAAACATTTTTTTTTCAATTTGAGTTGTGGTTATTTCATGCGTTTTTGTTCACCTTGACCCCTGATAGTACAAACACCCGAGAAGCCGACTTCAGTACGGTAAGGCTGTACTGTGCCGCAAAGTATCGCCTCGCAACGGTGCCGCGGGGACTCAGTCAAAACAGCTTCGGCAGTTCAACGCAAGTCGGGCCTCTGATTGCCGCGTGACCTTTTTGCGGCCACCGAGCCGCTGACCCCGGCCGCTAGAGGCGGGGTAAGGAGTTCAAAGCCCAGCTGTCCGCGTGTGATCTGCCCGTCCGGGCCGCGGTGGCACGCCGCGGGGCCGCTCCCCCCCCCCCCCCCGCCCCAAAAACCCGACCCCGCTCTCAAAGCGAGATCAGGATATGCCTCTGCACCTTCAATGGTGCTCTAAACTGCACACACACTCAGTGGAGCGCGGCGGTGTTTGTGTGTTGGCGGGATGTAATTTACGGCCCCGCGTTGAAGGCGTTGCGCGGGGACCGGCGTGGCGGCTGCTCTCGGCATCTGCTCGCGCGGCCGCCGAGGAGCCGGCGAAACAATTGTGCCATTCACGGGGCCAGATGACGTCCAACTGTGATGCGGCGCTTGGACAGGAAGGGCAGAAGAAGGGCAAAAGAGACAGGTGAGCCTGACGGACTTTGGCAACTTCCAAGTATGCCACCACCGTCTTTTGTTCGGAAACATAAAATGTCAATGGTAGAAGACGTACCAGAAAAACGACGGGTCCGACATTAAACAGACAAAGGCCACGTAGACATTTGAGCTTTGAATTACAAAATGTTGCTGGTCTCTGGGGCGGCCCGGTAGACCAGTGGTTAGCACGTCAGCTTCACAGTGCAGAGGTACCGGGTTCGATTCCAGCTCCGGCCTCCATGTGTGGAGTTTGCATGTTCTCCCCGGGCCTGCGTGGGTTTTCTCCGGGTGCTCCGGTTTCCTCCCACATTCCAAAAAACATGCATGGCAGGCTGATTGGACGCTCTAAATTGTCCCTAGGTGTGAGTGTGAGCGTGGATGGTTGTTCGTCTCTGTGTGCCCTGTGATTGGCTGGCAACCGATTCAGGGTGTCCCCCGCCTACTGCCCGAAGACAGCTGGGATAGGCTCCAGCACCCCCCGCGACCCTAGTGAGGATCAAGCGGCTCGGAAGATGAATGAATGAATGAATGCTGGTCTCTGCGAGTGGCTGGCGACCGGTCCAGGGTGCGGTTTGTCGGTGGCCCAAAATCAGCAAGGGAAGGCTCCGGCTTCCTACAGCAAGATAAGAGAATGGATGGAAACAGAGGAATGAAAAAATGAACAGTGACAATAAAAATTAGCACAAAAATATTCCGGCTACTGCTAGAAATCAAAACAAACGTCAGGAAAATCCTACTAGAACATCAGAACTTTATCGGGGGTTAATCGGGGGTTGTGTGCTGACCAGTCTACTGCCTCTCATTTCACTAAATTGTCCATTTGCGTAAATGTGAGTGTGAACGATTGTCAGAGATTTACTTGGAAGATCACATTTGTGCGAAAATTCAAGTCAAATCAGATTCTGGGCTAAATTCCGATGAAATCATGAAAATTATTCTTTGAGCAGAATTACTACAGCGTCGAGTTCGCTGCCACAGTCACGTCCTCGTTATTCCAGGGACGAAGCACAAATCAGAGCGACGCGCTGTGCACTTCAGGCCAGGTCTCAGCGCTTCTGTCATGTGCACTGTTCAGCGAAGAGGTGACTAACCACCCGGGGGGGAGGAGACAGAGTGCTGGGGGGTCCGAGGTGTAAAAAACCTAGCAAAATGCGAGCTGATAAATGAGGTTCTTCTGAGCTGCATATGGTATGTGTTTTAAAAGCGCCTCCCCTTCGGCCCTCCTCGTGGCCCGGCCATCCTTCATGAGCAGTTCAGGGGCCCTGGACCCCATGCGCATGGGGGGGGGGGGGGGGGGGGGGGGCGGGCTTTGTTGCCAAGACAGGCCCCCTGCATGGGCCACATATGGGACTATGTGATGCCGAGGCTCGGCCGACTCGGAGAGGCTGTTAAGGGGGAGCCCCTCACGTCGGGTCATTGTTCATTCACACGGACTTTGTAAGCTATTAGTTTGACAAAGAAAGTGGTTTGTCACTCCGGATATGCACACCTGCTACCTGAGAGTAACAGAAGTCAAATTGCATGGCGGAGGAAATCCAAAAGGCGTGCGATTAAGTGACAGCCTGTTTTGACGGTTTGCTAATGTAAAAGAGAGGCGACGTGCTAATCAAATAAACCTGGGCTGTATCGAAAGGTTATGAGAAAAGTCAAATTGTTGATTGAGAGAACGTCACACTTTGTGAAATGAAAAATAACATAACAGAAGTGCAATGATTTCTGATGATTAAAAAAAAAAATCTAAATATTTATAGTTGAAGGCGACAAGATGTCACACTTTTGTTAGCTTAAAGAGTAAGATAGCAAAGCTAACTCATTCGTGAACAATAGCATACTACAATTTTAGGCCTTATAAAAACAGTCAAAACATAACTCAAGACAATGTTATTAGTAAAGTTATTAGTTTAGACGCCACAATTTAGGGGTTCAATGCCCAATACTACTTCAATGCCCAATACTACAGCGCAGTGGCTGTAGTAAATACACAAAAACGACCGTCTAAAATCAGTATGTTGCAATGATATTCGTCAGTTTTCACTGACGATAAATATTTGCCTGTGGAGTGTTGTTATATATTATCTGTCGACATGCGCTGCTGCATTGTTTGTGTTTGAATAACCAGCGCTTAAAGTGTTGTAACTATCATAATATCAATGCTAGCATTGTTAGTCCTATTGTTTTTGTTGTTATTGTGTGTTAGCATTAACCTAGCGGACTTTCACGGGGCAAGTCTATGTGGTTTGGTTTAGTACATGATGTGTAATTCTCTTAGCTTTATGATTATTTTTAGCATACACTTCAACTGGGGGTGGAAAGAAATAGCTCCAAGCCTTTTTTTGAAACACCCAAGTCAGCGCATTTGTCAGGCGTGGTTCAACTGTAGCTTTTTGCAACACATGTCGTTGTTAAAACCAAGCTGAGATTTCAACTTTTTTTTCCCCTTTCACGTTAAAATGCTTAGCAGATGTTGACCTACAGCACACTAAATCGGGTTCTCGCATGTTTCATAAATACAAATTTAAGTGCCCCCCCCAAGTGGAAAACATTGAGACCAGGGGTGTCAAACTAAATTTAGCCGTGGGCCAATTTGGAGTAAGATCTTCCCTCGGAGGGCCGTTATGACAGTGAAACCACAAAATTATTACTTGTACACAACAAATTAATAGATGACTAGTTTTCGAATCAGTCAAGTCAACTGTAACGGTTTGTTCAATTATTGCTCAAGTGAGTGTCAACAGGATAACAAAATTATTGCCAAATCTCAACATTATTTATTACACATGACAAGTTAACATTTCGGTACAGATTTTAGCATGTTGACACACATGATTTGCTTTCGCAGGCCACAAAAAATGACGTGGCGGGCCGGATTTGGCCCCCGGGCCTCATGTTTAACACTAGTGGTTTAGACATCTGTGATACAGAATAATTCATTTTTAAAGACCACGTGAAGTAAATCCAAATTATTGCTGCCAACACGTAGAAGCCATTCAGTTCAAGGCCGATCGATGCCTGTTAGCTTGTGAGCTAGGTGGCTAGCCCCACGTGTTGTGGCGCTAGCGTGATGCGTAGGTTGGGATATATTCCAGCCACTGGAGGATTTAGTCGGATATATTTCCGATATATTTCCGATGCTCAATGAAGTAGTGGCGATTTTCACGTCGCGGTTGTTCATCCACACCATTTTCATTCCGACTTTGAAGCCCCATCTGAAATACTCGCCGCTGTTTTTAATCAGTCAGATTCGGCAGCGTCGTTATGAACACTCTTCCCTGCGGTGCGTCCAATTCACAAGACATTTATTTTCACTTTACACCGATTTTAACAGTCGTTCCACAGCAGCCGGAGGGCTGCCCGTAAACAGTGCCGCTTGCGTTTCTAGTAAATTTCAACATGTGACAACGCCTCTTATAGATTTAAGTATCGCTCATTTCCACACTGGCCTTTATTGGGCCCACCGTCCAATTGGCTCGTCTTTCAAACGGCACGCCGGACACACGTGCCCCCCGGTTATTCCACCGGAGCTTTTCGCCACCTCCCCTTATAATAGCAAGCGGCTCGCGCGGCCTTCCCAACGTATACTTCTCATTGTTTACTGTACATGCAGGTCCAGAGTAATAATAAATAAGGAGCGTGTGTGCCGTGCCAACATGATTGATGACGACAGGGAGGCAAGGTCAGGATGGAGGAACAGGCTCGGGCTGTCCGACTCATTGAGTTAACACTGTATCCGTATTGTATGAATGTCACCAGCGATCCTGTGATTTATTACTACAGCCACTGCTCAATTCTGCTTTTCTGCCTCCCCCCGCCCCGCACACCTCCCGCCGCTTCGCTTTCCTGACCGAGATACGGCGAGTAAGGCAAAGTCTTGACAAAAATTCTGCATGTCAGCATGCAGGTTACGTCTTCACGTGGAATATTTATGCTTATTTCTATCAAATTAGGGAGTTGTTTTTTTTTTCCCCTCCCCGCAACCCCCTCCCTCTCACCCGCCGCACACTTCTTGGCAAACGTAATGCAATCCAGTGCAAGAATTGCATCAGAAATTCTCCAACATTAAAAGGAGGAATAATATGTATGATGCTCAGCTCTGATTGGCAACAATGTGTTGATTATTGGGTTTTGCGGTCGGCGACGAGATGTTTTTCATCTTTTTGCTTCTCGATCTGATCAGCAAAATGTTCGGCGTATGATAGGAAGCATTCCATGTCAACTACAACCGCAATGACATACTGTACATTAGGCAGTTATGTCATAAATAAGTCTGACCCTGACAAAATATTGAGTAAAAGTAATTAGTTTTTTTCAAAGGGAAGTTTTGTTTTTAGTTTTTTTCTCATTAAATTACATCAGGGGGTGGGGATACTGTTTAGATCCGAGCGCAGATTTTGCTTGACACACAAACTACCCCATGCATTTCAACTTTATGATAAATATGAAATCAGAAGTGATTATGGCAAGCGTTTTTTTTCAGCACACGAAGTTTGTTAAATGCATCTATTGTCTGTTAACAGTGTTGAAAAAGACATTTCAGGATAAATTTTCTGAAATATATCGAGCAAGAAAGCTGAAGTAGAGACCCTTAATTTGCTTTGGGAAACTCACAGAAAATGATGTGGTGCCCCAGATCTGGCCCCTTGGCCTTGGGTTGGACACCAGTCTTCTATCACATAAACTAGAGAATTATAATCTGCTATTTATTTCCAACAATAAAACAGCAATACTGGGAAAGAGTACGAAAATACGATAATAAAAAAAGAAATATTTTTGCAATGACTATGACTTACCGGTAATATTTGTCCAATCCAGGAGTATTCTTGGTTATTTAAAAAAAAAAAAAGATTCCAACAAGACTTTCTGTGACATTTTTGTTGGGCCACAAAATGTTTCAAATGCCAAATGTGCGCCGCGGCTCAACAGAGGTGATGCGCAGTAAACAAAAATGTTGACGGAATTTTTTTATTTGCTTGAATAACACCCGCCCACCCGCACACACAGACACATGCACCCCCCCCCCCCCCAAAAAAAAGTCATTGTCACTTCCAACAATATATACTGAAGTAGATTTTTTTTTTTCCCCCCTTGCAGAGGATCTAACCTTTCGTCTCGGACTGAATACACAATGCCCCTCCGGACCTGTGGACTGCTCACTCTTTAGTGCATGTCAAAAAGACACCAGTCTGGACTATTTCCTCTGGGAGGCGGGTAAGCAAGCGCCACGCTCTGTCAGTTAGCGTAAAATGTTTCAGACTGAAGATGGATGGAGACGATGTGTCACTACGGCTCAAGCGGGCTTTCACCGCTGCCATGGCCGTGTCCTGGTCACATCAAGCCAAGCGACCGCATCGCTACGACCTGTCCTTCCTTCTGAGTTAGCATACACAAGGCGCCGCAGAGCTTGTGGCCTTCACTCACTCCGGAGGGGGAGGAAAAGCATCATATGGCTATCATGAATGAAACTCAGGATGGGTGTTTTTTTGTTGTCCATTTTTTTTTCTATTGTTGGTTTTTGGTAGCTCGCAGGATGACACAAAACGATGATTCATAAGCTTGATTTACACAGATCAGAAGGAATCGCTGATATTAACACCATGAGACATGTGATAACAACGCAGTTAATAAGAACCAAAATGAAATATATATATTTTTTTGCTTAGCCTAAACCACCCTCCAGTGATGGTTTCACCTCCCTGCAATTTTGTGGATTTTTTTTTTTTTGTGTCTTGTTATTTTGTGATGTAATTCCACTTTCGGACATTAGGTGGCGGTGAGTTATTGTGTTGAACATTGTATGAATTTGAACCTCATTTTTTGCTGAAGAGATTAGAATGAGATGGAATGTCTCAATCCTCTCCCATGCTGCATTTTACGACAACAGGCTTTATTTTTTTTTCGTGTACATCCTCGGACACAATAATCTATGTATATTCTGAGATGTTCAGTTAATTGTATTAGTTGAGACAAAAGGAATCTGTTTACTGCAGGCACAGGGATCAGTACACTTTTACAATCGTTGCACAATGTATATATATATATATATATATATATATATATATATATATATATATATATATATATATATATATATATGTATATATATATACATATACACACACACACTTGTTAAGAACTAATAGACTTGCTCTAAAAACGGATTAAAACCGACTGTAAAAACCAAAGTCAAAACAAAACTATGACGAAACCCCAAACTATTATGACGCTTATCCCTATTGTGCCTTTGAGAGCGAAAAAAAAATGTGTCCGTTGAGCCTTGAGTACCTTTTATTTTTTGTTTTCTATTCTTATTGTTTCACATTTTCAAGAGCCCCCCCCCCCCAACCCCCCACTGTGTTTTCAGGTGAGCAGGAGCCTATCCCGGCTGACCTTGAAGGCGAGGCAGGATTCGTCTGCAGTTACCGCGGGGGCCATTCATACTCCATTTCACACCCATGAACAATTTGTTTTGGGAACGGAGGATGAAACCCACGCGAACTTGTGTGAAACTCTACCCGCAGAAATAAAAGCCAAAATAAAAGGACTCACCCCTTCGGATGACTGCGCGGGATCGTTGAAGGCAAGTCGACTTCATGCTTAGGGCTGGGTAAATATTCTGCAAGTGTAAAAAGAAGTGAACGTCATGAGAAAAACAATCAATACATTTCCAAAAAGCCGCAACGGCTTCCGTTTCTTGGTGAAACTTCAGCAGCAATGACATTGACAGGCTCCGCGGCACCAAATATGATCTCAACTTGCTTCAGCTTGTCGCCTTTAAAAAAAAATCAAATCGTCACGGGCTGCAACAGCAAGTCAACGAAACTAAATATTAGTCCAGTGATTCACAGGCAAGCTAAATCGTTTCCGTTTATAAAGTAAATGTTTAAGTTTGACACTTGTATTTATTTTTTTGAAACAGCCGTGATTCCCTTTTCTTTACATTCTGCGAAGGAATAACAAATCTAATGCATTTTACATCATGTTTTGATTTGAGAGTGGAATGTGCAGTGCTCCCAACGCATTTCCGAGGATAGAAATAAGAGCTTGGATCAGGATTTGGAGATTTGCTCATTTTTCAAACACCAAGCTATTATTCCTGACACTAAAAGCAGACTCGGTTAATGCTCTGCTTACTTTTGATCATTGGATAGTGTCGTTTTAGTAACCTAGAAGTGTTTTTCAAGGAAATGGACATAAAAAAAAAGACAAGGTTGACCAATGTGTTGTCAGATTCAAAAAAATCAATGATCCTGTAAAATCCATAAAACACTAAATACAATAATAAGAAATGAAAACACAAAGGTGAAAACTATTTATGGATGGACGTTCGTGATCGTGTTCATTTTCATACACGCAAATGCAATAAACATTCTACAACAGATTATTATTCTAACTGTAGGATCTACTTTACGAAATATGTTTGTGTGCAATCAAGTCATTTTCATTATTTACGGCAAACTGAAGACAGATAGGCCGTTTTGTTTTGTTTTGTTTTTTAAATAAAGATGCACCATCGGTTTGTTGGCCCTTGGTGGAGCTCAAATGTACATTTGAGTGCAGTTTGACTTTTTCTGTGAATGAAAACAAAGCATTTTTCAGTGTCAGTATCTCCCGAAATGTGACTGCAATCTCAACAGGCAGCAGATTATAAATAAAACAAACCACGCTTACAAAAAAAAAAAAAAAAAAAAAAAAAAAAGAAGAAAAAAAGACACGGCCAGTCTACGGAGACAAGACCTTGACATGGAAAGTCTCCGAGTCGCGACCTCTTCATTTGACCTCGGCCGATATGTTTCCACAGGCAATTCCATAATTCTCCGGCCAACATTTAAAATGCTTCCTGTTTGCCAGGAAGTTCCACATCACTCTGTGGGAGCAGCCTCGGCAGCAGCAGCTCAAGCGTGCGAAAACGGCCCGCCGCGCACTATGCGCCGAGTTAATTTATATCATGTCTCATCGCCTCTTTTTTTTTTTTTTGTGGAGGACTACACGCACACGTGTGCACAATCAGGTGGAGACGAGCGGCTTGGCCTACTGCTGCCGCTACGCACACATGTGCTACGCTACATGCGTGGCCATAAACACAAGCACATGTCTGCGTGCGTGATGAGTTATTTTTCTCACACACACACACACACACTCTTACTCTCTATTTTACAGTGTTGTTATTAGAATCTGTGTGTGTGCGCGCATGCACGTGCTAGCGTGTGTGTGTGTGTGTGCTGGTGCGGACTGTGAAACTGATGAATGACCAAGCATGGCAGATTCATAGTCCGGATCCTGGTGCAGCTGGAGAGGAAACTAATGGCAAGCTGGGACTGAGGAGGTCTCAGAGCTAATACCTGTCTCTTCCATCAGGAGACCTAGGGGCATTTTTTTACACCCAGCCAAATAAGAGCCCCCCCACCCCACCCCACACACACACACACACATCACCAGCACTCCTACTTTTAACACCTTCCAACTCTTTACGCACTCAAAGCCACCCCTCCCCTTCCAAGATAAATGCACAAATATACAGAAGTACGCATGCATGCACACACAAGCACTCAAGCCGGCAAACATGCAGCAACATCAAAATGGACAAACACCCCGCCCCCGCTGAGCCCCCGCAAAAAAACTTGCTTTAATAGTAAAGCGGCGGGCATCAGCTGTCGCAGAGTAAATGTGCGTCCAAAAGACAAGGATGGGCACTTTACTGGACATTGCCTTTTACTCCCCTGCTGATCGGACGGCAAAGTCCCCCGCATTTGTACAGGGTGAGGTGAATCACTCATGCTGATTTAATTTGGAATGTTGCGCTTTGTACCCATTTGCCCCCACCAAGCAGGTTTAATACGGAAACCCCAATTTCAGAGGCAAGGCTTTAAGTGAGATTTGGAACTTTCTTCGCCGGCATACAGTGCCAGCCATTTGCAGACCCGACCACGCGTAAAAAAAATACCGCCCCCCCCCCCCAATTCTTGTTATCACTCAAGTACAACACTGTTGAGACTTTGGAGTACAGCTATTCATTTTCTACATTTTCTACAAATTTCAAATGCTGGCTACTGGACCTGTGGCTTGAAAGCAAAGCATGGAGAGTCTCTGTCACCCACATGCACGTAGACAAATAACCAATCGTGCACCTCAAATCATCTTTCCCGATTGAAATAAATGGAAATGCGGTTAATTGGTTCTAGCCGACTGCCAAATACGAAACATTTCTAAAGTGTTTCTTTAACCCTTAGATGCATGAGTGAGTGGCCCCTACACTCTTCCATAGGTGGGTGAAAAATGACCCATAATAAAATTAATGCTTTTTTAATGACATTTTTATCATTTTGGTTAAGAATAATCACTTGTATAAAATTTAGTAATATATTTAGGACCATACAGGAATGATTTCATGTTTGAAATATCTTTATTTTTAATTTTTTTACATTTTTGAAAAATAAAAATTACCCAGAACAGCAATAGAAAAATGTGAACATCCATTTTGTGTGTGTCTGTCTGTCTGTCTGTCTGTCTGTCTGTCTGTCTGTCTGTCTGTCTGTCTGTCTGTCTGTCTGTATGTATGTATGCATTGCCTGTTTTGCCTTTCTGGCAGTGATCATTGCACACAGGTACATTGCATTTCCCACACCTATTGCTGACTTTGCGATCTTTGTTACTTGGGCAGATCTGACACCTTTTTCACTTTGGTTGGCCCTGTGTATTTCTTTCCTGTGTCTTAGTGGTGGCTTTTGTCACCCCGCACCTTTTCATTGCTTCAATAATCGGGATTTGCAGTTGGGTGCAGCTTTCCAGTCGACTCATCATGTGTGGTGTGACAAGCTCCTTTGACAGCTCTTTGAGGAACAGCCGTCGTGCATTGGTGATGCCACTCTTGAAATCTGGGTGCTGAGCCATGAAAAAGGTGTAGGCATTTAGGGTGCCGATGTCAATTATGTTGTACCATTGCACCATGGGCCACCTCTGTGTTTGTCGCTTGCACGGGTAGTTGCCAACCATCTGGTCAATGGTGTCTACACCTCCATTTGTCTCATTGTAAAATTTGATCACTTCTGTTTTTTTTTTCTTTTTGCTATGTTCATCCACTGCTTTGTCGTGGTGCATCGTGCTCAGGAGCACAACAGCTTTTCCTTTCTTTCTGACATAGCTGACCATGGTAAGGCTATCATTGAATCCAAACTCTGTGCTGTAAACCTCCCTGGACTTGGAAAGCTTCATCAGAGTAGGGATGTCTGGCTTGTTCTGACATAGAGTCCCCACAATAGTGAGCTCCTTCTCCAGGAGATGCTGCGCGAGTGGCACACTGGTGAAAAAGTTATCCATGGTGATGTTGCGACCGGTGTTTCTAAATCTACCACACAGCTGCTGGACAATATTTTCTCCCAGATTCTTCTGAACGTCTTCCCCTGGTTGTCTCCCCGTGTAAACTATACCATTTATTGCATAGGGGATGCGTGCATCACAAACCCAGAAGATCTTTAGGCCATACTTGGCAAGCTTGCTTGGCATGTACTGTAGAAACTTGCACCTTCCCCTGAATGGCACAAGCTGTTCATCGACAGTGACACAATCACTGGGGATGAATTGCTGTCTGCAGTTGACCAGGAACAGGTACCATACATAGCAAAAGACTGCCATATGATCTGTTTCCAGGCGGAAGGCCAATTTGTAGATAAATCATAGTCATGAACAACACACAAACAATTTTATATGAAGATAATACTTAGACGTATCAGCTCTTACAGTGTAAAATAATTTTCCTGAGGGGTTCATTTCTGATAGTATCGTCTGCCCAGTCCGCAGTCAATGTATTGCTGACAGCCAAAGTCGATTCGAATCAGTGGTTCCCATTGGACTCCATAGAAAATGTACACGGGTCACTTTTGACCCATTTATGGAAACTTTGGGTAGCAATACAAAAACTGAAATTTCTTAAAATGTATAAAATGTAAGTTAAAATTGTGAATGACATTATATAAAAAACATGTTTTTTGAGGAATACCTGGAATATGAAATTATAATAAATTTTCAGTCCAAAGATATTTCATGAAAAAAACCTCATCGGGTCATTTTTGACCCACATATGCATCTAAGGGTTAATTAGAAAATCAGTCATCTAAATCGAATGTAAATTATTTCAATGCACATGGTGCCGCTCTTTCTACAAGTATACATGGAGATGTCTCAGCTCCGGCGGCCCGGTAGTCCAGTGGTTAGCACGTCGGCTTCACAGTGCAGAGGTATCGGGTTCGATTCCAGCTCCGGCCTCCCTGTGTGGAGTTTGCATGTTCTCCCCGGGGCCTGCGTGGGTTTTCTCTGGGTGCTCCGGTTTCCTCCCACATTCCAAAAACATGCGTGGCAGGCTGATTGAACACTCGAAATTGTCCCTAAGTGTGAGTGTGAGTGCGAATGGTTGTTCGTTTCTGTGTGCCCTGCGATTGGCTGGCAACCGATTCAGGGTGTCCCCCGCCTACTGCCCGAAGACAGCTGGGATAGGCTCCAGCACCCCCCGCGACCCTAATGAGGATCAAGCGGCTCGGAAGATGAATGAATGAATGTCTCAGCTCCTCAGTTAGCCACCGTGATACTATTCACTCTTTTCAGAGGATAAAGAATATCTTAATATACAACAATACGCTGTACATAAAGCACCGCCGAACATTTACTACCCTCAATAGACGAGGATAGGCCCTTTTACCGAACATTGCCTTTTGCTTCCTACTAATCAAATTCCAAAGCCCGCCCCTCCATTTAGACAGGGTGAGGTGGGAGTGGTAAAAGGGTTGTGGTGAGGGTGGGGTTCACTCATGCAGCTTTAATTGTGCCTGTGGAAAATGTTGCGGTTTGTACCCATTTCCCCCAGCCACCAGGTTTAATATTGAACCCCGGTCCCGATACATACTGTATATTAATGTTTGCAGTCATGCGCCTCCTGATGTTATCCTCATTAGCGCTCTATCGCATTGCCATCCACAGAGCCGGGCTGCGAAATAGAATCAGAGCGCAGAGTGGAAGTCATTAGTCAGTTTTGAGTGTGCATATGTTCAATTGACCCACAGTATGTAAATTTTTGCGATACTGGCCTTGCATATGGGCCAAGTGCCTCACTGGAGGACCGTCCAGCATGGTGCCTCATTACGGAGCGCCTTCCCAGAGTCCTCGCTGTTAATTAGGGAGCCTTTTGTCCGTCACGTGACTCCTCCGCTCTGACACTCGGAGGTCACGCTAAGGACTTATGGATCCTCCCCGGCCCGCCTGCCGCGCCCGTCGGTCCCGGCCGCAAGTATGTGTGCGTTCACATTCTTCATTTTCTTCACTTTCTTCGATCGAGCGTCTGACTCATTCATCAACGCTTGGCGGACAAAGCCGTGAGGGCAGTGGAAATTCCAGAAGTGGAACACATTCCATTTTGGGACGCAGGTTGACTTACGATTAAGTTTGAATCCAAGATACTTTTCTCATTTTCAATTGTGACTTACTCATAATTGGCAGAATGAAATTTCAAAGATCGCTTAATCGGATGACAAATGTAATCGATACATAATGTATATTTTTTCTTTGTCCTATCCATTAAAGGCAGAATATTTGACCGTATTGTCCCTTAGAATTTGTGTAACTTTACAAGAGAGAGAAAAATTTACACAATTCTTCGCAGATTTTAAAAGCACTAATATTGGCCGATTAAATCCATCCAGGGCGGCCCGGTAGTCCAGTGGTTAGCACGTGGGCTTCACAGTGCAGAGGTACCGGGTTCGATTCCAGCTCCGGCCTCCCTGTGTGGAGTTTGCATGTTCTCCCCGGGCCTGCGTGGGTTTTCTCCGGGTGCTCCGGTTTCCTCCCACATTCCAAAAATATGCATGGCAGGCTGATTGAACACTCTAAATTGTCCCTAGGTGTGAGTGTGAGCGTGGTTGTTCGTCTCTGTGTGCCCTGCGATTGGCTGGCAACCGGTTAAGGGTGTCCCCCGCCTACTGCCCGGAGACAGCTGGGATAGGCTCCAGCACCCCCCGCGACCCTAGTGAGGATCAAGCGGTTCGGAAGATGAATGAATGAATGAATAAATCCATCCATCCATTTTCCAAACCGGTTGATCCTCACTAGGGTCGCGGGAGGTGCTGGAGCCTATCCCAGTAGTCTTCGGGCAGTAGGCGGGGGACACCCTGAATCAGTTGCCAGCCAATCGCAGGGCACACAGAGACGAACAACCATCCACACCCACACTCACACCGTGGGACAATTTAGAGCACCCAATCAGCCTGCCACGCATGTTTTTGGAATGTGGGAGGAAACCGGAGCACCCGGAGAAAACCCACGCAAGCCCTGGGAGAACATGCAAGCTCCACACAGGGAGGCCGGAGCTGGAATCGAACCCGGTACCTCTGCACTGTGAAGCCGACCTGCTAACCACTGGACTACCGGGCCGCCCTGGCCGATTAAATGAGACAATTAATTAATTGTTCAGGCCCTGATTGTTAAGCCCAAAAGCATAAATCTGGTGTTGGATTTTACAAATTCATGTGGAAAGGGAATGCGACGAACTGTGTGGAAGGGACGTGATAAGTAGCAAACAGAAGGATAGGATAGAACAGGACAGTGAGCCAGCGTTGAAGTTTATCTATTTGTGTACTTGTAAAGAAATACTTTACCCTATAAGGGAGGGACGTGGCAAGTATAAGACAGTACAGGACAGGACAATGAAAAGTAATGCTACACCCAATGAGGAAGGGATGTGATGGCTAGGAAATAGTACAGGACAGGACAGGATTACTATGCCATGTCTTGGATTGTATCTATATGTGGACTGGGAAAGCAGTGGTGAACTCTCAGGAAGAGGCATTCTAAGTGGAAAGTATGATAGGATGGCACAGGACAAGACAGGACACGGGGAATTATGTGATCTACTGTACATGCGTACTAAAAAAGACAGGTCTTCACCCTGCGAGGAACGGTCGCTATGAGTATAAAGGAGGGCACAGGACAGGACAGGACAGGACAAGGGTGTACAAATTTGAAGGTATTGCGCTGAAGTCACCGTTGTGGTTCATTCCATCTCTATTTCTGCACACTGCTATTGTTTTCTCACCACCAACCCCCCCCCCCCCTTTCGAACCATCAAGTATTTTTCTTTTTTACCTTTTCACCTGCTTGTCAGACTTGTGAGGCCCTCGGTGAAATGATCTCCAGGGCAACAACAACAAAGCACCGTCAAGATCCCCACGCAGCATCCTGCGGCTTAATTGTTATTAATTTACTGCAATTAAAAATGTGTCTCTCTCTCTCTCTCTCTCCCTCCCTGTCTTTTTTTCTTCATGCCTTGACAAGCATGGATATTGTTTACACACCAAGAGAAAGTGTAGAGGAACATTTCCAAGGAATGTCACCGTCTATGCATCGCTCCGAGCAATTCCGGCACGAATCGCGATAAAGCCCATATTTGAATAGGAGCGGATATCAAACACATTCATTAGCTTACATGCTTCACTTGATTAATTATATCTGAAGAAAATTGCGGCCACTTCGGATCTTAGTCTGCTAGTATCGCCATGTGCCACGGATCCCTAATTTCCAAAAGAAAGGGGAGGAGGCGGGTGGGGTGCTGGAGATGAGGGGTTGGGGGGGGATTTTTTTTTTTTCTCTTCCCTTCCCAGTCTATCCCGGACAGCCTGCCTCTCTCTCTCCCTAAGGAAATGAACGTATTCAAATGTATCTCCATCAATGAGCACAGTAATTATGAATTCAGCACTAATTAGTAGATACACTACTTTCCTTGCATATTTGATTTCCACTGTGAGATGTTAATAAGGGAAGTGCCCATTTTTGTCCTATCTCATAAAAATTCCAGAGTGTTGGCGAGGGGGGGGGGGGGGAGGGAGGGTGGCTTGTGGTGGTGGGGTGCTGGATGGGGGGGTTGGGAGGGGGGGCAGATGGTGCGAGGGAAGCAGGGGATGCATTAACTATGCATGGAAGTCGAAAAAAATAAGTTGGCAGATAATTGGCGTGGTTACTGAGGGGCTAAAACAACACTGCTTACCTTAGTTAACATTCTGCTGGCTAAAGATGCCTTTAAAAAAGAAAAAAAAAAAGAAAAAAAAGAAAAGAAAAGACACCCTGGCATTGTCGCGCTTTGCTAGGCAAATAAAGGCGCCCGAGACCCTGAACACAACGCTAACATGTTGAAACCCGAACATGGCGCGCCGTTTTCAGCACTGAGCACATATTAGCATTTGAAGAATAGACACCCATTCATTTTTTTTCTCCGCCTCCCCTCCCAAATGTTTCCTATCTTTTCTCAAATGTCATGAAAAAGTAAAAAGCCCCAAACTGTTTTCGCTCTCTCGCAACGCCAAGGGGTAATTACACTATTTTCCCTGAGAGACGGAAATAAGAGAAACCCTCCCCTTCTTTGATAATGTTGCTGAAACATATTTACAGTGAACCACAAGGCTTGTGATTTATTAATATTAGGAGACGGGCTTTTGTTGCCTTCCTCCGCCGCCCCGTGATTAGCGCGTGGCTGCTACGCCGACAACACGGCTAAGTGGATTAGATTATCAAAGCGGCGTAATATGAAATAAAATCGACGCTCATTGGATAGCGAAGGACTTCTTCGCGTTTCGGATTAGCCAGCAGATGGTCAGCACTTATGCCAGCGCCTCTGCGCGAGCGCGGCGTGTCAAAGGCCGTACCTTTACCAAACAGCGTCGACATATTTCTGGACAAGGCACACTGGCGTTGGATACAGTGGATTTATCTAATTAATCCAATCATCTCTTCTGAGTGGGGGATTTCGGTGCCCATTTGTCGCTCCCCTCCGCCTCATTTTCTTTTCTTGCGAATTGGCGTCCTTGTAGCCGCCTGCCAGGCTGCCCCTCCCCTTCCTCACTCGAGGAGACTGTTATGACCAGGCGATGCCCGTGCCAGCCTCTGGCTGCCGCAGTGAGATAGTGGGTGCAAAAAGAGGCAGAGATAAAAAAAAAAAAAGCAAACAAATACAGAGGGTGGGGGATATAAAGGGGGGGGGGGGGTGACACATTCACACAGAGACATAACTGAACAAACCCGGCCCGAAGAGACGAAGACGATTTCTGCACAATCAAATTTACTTTAAAAAAAACATGGCAATGACACTAAAAATATGTAAGTCGTCCAAAATCATCTTCAGCACATTTGTTAACAATATAACATTTAAAATTATCATATTGCATCGATTGAAAATGTCTGGCTTTTCTCATTTATACATTTTTTTTCATTTACAGAAGTAAAAACAATGTAAACCTAGCAACAATGTAGTAAGAAACAAGAGATGCTCGATATAGTGGCCATACTTGCAGCTATATTCAGTCACATAGTTAACAATATTACATTTTGTACAACACTTTATGATGGCTGTGATGTCAATTAGAGTCTAGACCCGCCCCAAGACCGAACAATCTTGAGCCAAATTTGTAAGCGTTCAGATCCATCCGCCTCCTGCACATGCCTGAATTTTCTCATTTATGATTCATGTTTCTAATCAAGACTTAAGGAAAATGTAAATGTAATAATACAATAATAACAGTGTAATGATGATGCAAAAGAAATTTGAGAGCAATTTCCAACAGAAGCAGAACTTAATGATGGCAGTGGTGTCAATTAGTGCGCAGACCTCCACCAAGACCCAAAGACCCTAATTTGGATTGCCACCAAATTGGACGCCTTCATACTACCCGCCCACCTCCGGCAATATGTCTGAATTTTCTCATTAAAATCCATGCGTCTAATATTTAACTAAGGCAAAGGTAATGATAATAGTCCTAATAATAATACATTTTACCAAAATAATCTGGTAAACATGCCTCACTATATACTGAAGATAAATTTTAAAACATGTTACTAATAAGGTGTCATGCCATCATAAACTGTTAACAAATAAACGTGTGAAGTCATGGTTTTGGCTCACTATTTAGCATCTCTGTAAAAAAAAAAACAACCTAATAATCAGTTGTTATTATGAGCTGCTACAAACAAACAATAAGGATCCCATCGTGACAAATGTAAGGACCTATGACAATTTGACATAATAAAATAAAATGTATTATTATTATTATTATAATTCTGCATGCCGGATCAGTATTTGGCAAGTACTCAGATTATTCGCACCACATAAAATATTTCTGTTAACAAGTGAATTCCTAATCAAAGTATATTATTTGTTCCTTGACGTTTTGGCTCTTATTTAGTATTTTTGCACAATCTTTGCTAGGTCGCCAACGAGGGTGACAACAGTCTGCCTTGGTGGAGGTACACTGTAAATAACATATATATCGGTTTATCATTATGGGATGGTGTCAAATGCGCTACGGAGCAGTAGCAGCGTTGTGTGAAAGAGATGATAAAGATTCCGCTGTCCCTAATCTTGCGGCCGGTGTGTGTCTCCACACAGATATTGATGGCTTCCGGCACACGCACGCTCGCAGCCACAAATACACACTGGGGAGGTCAGCCACTCTTGAGATCTCCTTAATCTGTGATCAGATAAACTACACTAAAGCCAAGCCGGGCAATGGGGGGCTATTATGAATGACGTGGATGTCGCTCAAGCGCGCGCGCGCCCGCCCGTGCAACAAACACACGCGTGCAACACAAAGGAGGGCCCCCTCACACTCTTATTTGACTTTGCGTGTGCTTCGCTGGGTTTATTATGACAGGCTGAGCGGCGGGGAGGGAATTAAACTGTTAAGCAGACATCAGAGGCAGTCTAATGTTTAATGCAGGAGCCGGGCCATGTGCTGACTGATAATGAATACAAACAGGCCAACGTCTTATTTGTTGTGCTTTTCATTGGGAGCGACCGGGGTGCTTGACATCCACAGCTAATGTACTGTACGGAGGCCATTGTTCAATCCCGACACCCCTCCTCCTTTTTTCCTCCGCCGCCATATCTCTTTCTTTCTGTTTTTTTTTTTTCCTCGCTATCGCACTTGTCTCCTTTTATTGGGCTGATTCTTCAAAGCTGCCACTTGTCACCGGCGTCAACCGCCACCGTTCGGGCCCGACGTTGTCGTCGTCGTCGTGGTGGTGGTAATTCCCTGCTTCTATCTCCATCGCGATAATGTGTTGATGGGACGCGGTAATAGTTGTTAAAAGGTCACCCAGTGTGCCGTAATTGGCTCTTTCATACTCCACTACGTTTACTACGACAGAAGGCACGACCTCGCTGGCAGAGATGGTAAATATGCCATTTTGAGGCTGTAATTATAAGCCGGCGAAGCCTTCCCCGGATCTCTTCCTTTGACCCCTTCGCCTCCGCGTGCGCTCACTTTGGAGACGGACCGCCAGTTGGCAACCCTTCTGCACCAATGAGCTCCAATTTAAAAATAAAAACAGCAGCTAATTAAATAAAAGCCGGCCCAATGTTTATTACGGTGTGTTTTGATAATCTTACAAACTTAACGGCGTATACTTGCGCAAACAATTTAATCACTGACGTTAAGTTGTGACAGCCCAGGGAATAAATACTATATATATATATATATAGAGAGAGAGAGAGAGAGAGAGAGAGAGAGAGAGAAAGAGAGATTTTTTTTCTTTTTTCCCAACCACAGCAGCTTCCACTTCAGTCCTTAATTAGATAGAAACACAATAATTAAGTGGAAAATATGATTTGTGTTACTTGGGCATTGGTTGTTAAGTTGAATCAATGGAGTAATGAATACAGTCACACAAAAATGAGCCTATGTGCAAAAGAGACGTAATTGCACTAATCACGCAAACAGTAAACACGTGCATGAGAACATTGCTGAGATTAATTCTAGACTTCCCTGCCCCCCCCCAAAAAAAAAGAAAAAGGAAAAAAAAAAAAAACGGCGCAGTGCCGTGATAATTTCATCACGCTGGTGTTGCCGATTCACTTCACAAATTTGGACTCATTAAAGCGCGCGGGAATGTAACAGCGCAGATCAAAAGTGGACAGAAAAAGATGATGCGGTGATGCGGTTTTGTTTGAAGCCAAAGAAAATGTCAATCTTCAAATTAAATAATGAAACTATTGTTCTTTTTTTTTTATTGGCTTTGATGTGTATCTAAAAAAATGTGGTTTTTACGATTTTTATTGCGATGACTGGATATTAATGGCTGCACATTTTTACAATCCAAAACAAAAAAAATCTGATCATAAACGTGTGACACCATTCAATTACATTTGCAGATTTATATTTAAAATCTTTTTTTTTTTTAATATGACATACATTTTGATTGAATATTTTTTTCTAGATAGTAACAATTTTGGAACCATGTGGTTTTCACTGGACACGATTGGATGACGTCTATCTTGGTTTGATAAAATATTTGCATATCTACGTGTAATATCATTTTATTTTTATCATTATTATTATTTTACTTATTTATACGCGAGGGTACATTTTACCATTTGTACGGGTTGCAGATTAAAAAATAAATAAAAATAAAAATGCAGCTACGTTACTTTTTGACCATATAAAATCCACCCCCTTAAAATCAAAACGGATGTCGGTTATGATATTCAAATTTTGCAAGATGCAGCCTCCAGGATGTCGTCATCGTGGCAAACACACGTTGCCACGATGATCGGACCGCCGCCTTTGCTCCGTAATGCCAGATTTTTTTGGGGCTGGGGGGGGGGGGGGGGGGGAATCCAATATACCCGACAAGGTGTCCGTGATCAAACGTGATATTGCTGCTGTCGAACGACGTGTCACAAACATTTCAGGTATTAAAGTCAATATTCAGCATGTGATGCGATGGGAGGGGAATGAGCGGTGGGGACGGGGGGTGGGAGGGGGGCTATGAGGGGTTATAGCTCCATAGCACCTCCCCGTGGCACTGACCATCTTATTATGAGGCGTGACTCGCTTCACGCCTCCATATTTCATCCACTTTTATCCACCTTGGAGATTTTTTTTTTTAAGTCAAGAAAGCCTTTTGAATTACAAAAGCATCCTGACAGCAGGAAAGGAAAAAAAAAAAAAACCCCCAACAACAACAACAGCACAGTGAGTGCTTATTTGAGGAAACTTATCATCCAGTCAGACAATATCTGCTCCCCTATTGAAAAGTGCTGCCATCACCGTAACGCGGTTATGGTAACTGCTCGGGCTGAAGTCGCCAAATCTTATTGTCAAATCTCCTACGATATCATAATAACGCTCCGGAGCGGGGGCAGCAGAGTTTGACAATAATATATCTGTGGAAATCTACCCCCTTCCCCCGCCCCGCATAACCCACCCTCACCCCAACTCCTTCCCCACTCACCCCCCCGCCCCCCCCGCACCTCCTCTGTGCAGATCCTCAGCGAGAGGCACATCAGAGGAGACATTTGCGCTTTATGAAGTGCATTCATTTGGCCATTTGCCATGTTTCCTCACCAGAGGACGGCGATGATGAATGAGAGAAGAGAAGAAGCAGATTTTCTCTCCCACCTCTCGGTGCTCCCCTGTGATTACTAATACAGAGGCCCCTGCAAACCTCCCACACTATATGAAAACTGTAGGCTCGCGCTCATATCCCGGGTAATCCGCAATTTCCCCAGAATCATTAAACTGAGACTAGCATCTCTGATGGCTGGCGATACTTGACATATTATGATTATTATCAGAGCGACACCTTGTTGTTTCCCCGGCAAAGTGGCGCCGGGTCGGCTGAAAATCGATGTGGAAGACTGGCATAATAGCCTTTCTACAGTGATGCCTTTTGACAATAAAAGACACCCCCCCCCCCCCCCCCCCGCACCCACATTGCGATGTGCAAGACAAATCACTTCAACGTCAGTCCTCCCGTGATTTTTACTTTTTTTGGAGGCGGCGGGAGAAAAATCTCCGGAGCGAGACGCTGTGACAAATGGAAAGTTTGGAGTCGGGATGCAAACTTGTAAGCGCTACTCCTGTTTTCATCCCATGACATGAAATCGCATCGCGGCGTCGTGCTCGGATGCAAAAAGGGAAGCCTTTGGCGCCTGCCTCGGCTCCGATGTAAACGTATTTGCATTAATGTGAAAAACTGACATGAATATGTATAGTTAGTTAGTTGGAGGGGGGGGGGGGGCGTGCCTCCAACGCTCTAAAAGTTAGTCCCGCTTTACAAAAAACATTTCATAGTTATGATGTGGGCCCGGTAGTCCAGTGGTTAGCACGTCGGCTTCACAGTGCAGAGGTACCGGGTTCGATTCCAGCTCCGGCCTCCCTGTGTGGAGTTTGCATGTTCTCTCCGGGCCTGCGTGGGTTCTCTCCGGGTGCTCCGGTTTCCTCCCACATTCCAAAAACATGCGTGGCAGGCTGATTGAACACTCTAAATTGTCCCTAGGTGTGAGTGTGAGTGCGAATGGTTGTTCGTTTCTGTGTGCCCTGCGATTGGCTGGCAACCAATTCAGGGTGCCCCCCCCCTACTGCCCGAAGACAGCTGGGATAGGCTCCAGCATCCCCCGCGACCCTAGTGAGGATCAAGCGGCTCAGAAGATGAATGAATGAATGAATGAATGAATGAATGAATGAATGAATGAGTTATGATGTGACGACAGCGTGTTTTCGCGACAACTTAGTGGAAAGTTCAAGTCGGGACTCATTGAACGGATGTGAGCAAATACCCTCGATGACACACGCTCTTCTAAAAAAAAAAAAAAAAAAGGCTATTTTTATCGGAGAACCTATGAAAGAATTATGTTTCTCATTTGTGAATTTATTTTTTTGGTCGTTGTGATGCTGATTTTTGTACGTTTTTGTGCAAAATCCTTAAAATCCGGCTCATTTAGCTTTTCCTTTCTTTTTTTTTGCTGCATTTTTTGGGATGAAATCCTGCTACATTTTTATGGGATGGAGCAAATGAGGATTACAGTTAAGGATTATAATGTAATGTAAGCGTCTTCATTACAAAATTGTGGTCAGTTTTCCAATCTTTATTTTCACGACGTTTTTGTACAAAATCCCACAAAATTCTTTGCAGATTCTGCCAATTGATAAAAGGTTAAAGTAGTTGGTGGTTTTTGGGGTTTGGGTTTTTTTTGCTGCATTTTTGTACAAAAACCAAATTTTTTTTGCGTGAGACTAGCCTAAAGATTATGACTGCTTTTTTAAAATTCCTGATATACTGTCCACTGTAGTGACCGCTGTCTCTGAAAGGGTTAAAATCAGTTTTCAAAAAAGGATCCGTTTTCTCTTCTTTTTTTGAATACATTTTTGTCCAAAATCCAACTACATTTTCATCAGATCTGTCTAATGTAGAGTGCGATCGAAATGAGTTCATTCTTATTGACTAACAAGGTTCAAGTTAATAATTAAGTCTTCGCTCCAGATTTTTTTTTAATCAGTTTTCTCTTTTTTTAAATCTAATTTTTTGTGAAACAAAGTTCTCCTGAAATCAGACCAGAGTGTGCGCGAACTTGGTTAACGGGAGCATCAAAGAAGGGAAATAAAGTTTGCGAAAGTGAAATCTTGTGAAAGCTATATTGGCATGGAGTTGTGTGTTGGTGTGCTGTTTTGTGCGCGGAAGCAGTGAGAAAACAAAACAAAACAAAAAGCAGCGCTCTACATGGGCGTCATTCAATTGAATTCTTTTCCATCCTCCTACTGGAACGAACGCTCCCTCTGACCGTAAATGCCTGAAAGTGGAGGCGAGCTCAACCACTGCGGGCCGTCGCCGCCGCGCTACGGAACACTGAAACACTCAAACTTCCAAATGCATCATTGACTCCACACTCCCTTTACTGATTATTAATAATGCCCCCGAGGTGAAGAGGATGGAATTCACCAAGTTTGAAATGCTGAATCCAGAGTATTCGAGTCTGCCGCGACGGTGACGGTGAGAGGCCGAGAAAATTTATGTTGGAAGGAGAGGAAAAAAAAAAATGTATGTTCAGCGGATCAAGTCCAAAGCTAACATATTATCTTTCGCTGTGCCCTCCCCTTCATGGCCTCAGTCGTTTCTAGCGTGTAATTCGCTGACATGAGAGAAGAGCGAAGCTTCCCTCTCCTCCGCGCCGCAGGTAATATCATCTCAGCACCGCTATAAATAACTCTGGCGACTGTCGTCATTATAAGGTTTCTGCTAGCGTAGCGCCACCTTGACGTAAAAGCTTGGGCGATTATTTTTATTATTATTTTTTTGCTTGGCGTTGCGAGGCAAAATTTGAGCGACCGCGGGCGTTTCGATAACATTTAGAGAAGGTTTGTCAAACACAGAAATGGAAAATGAAAACACTCGCAAGGAACACGGCACGTAAGCTAACGCTAACCCTGAATGGGAATCTGCAGGCGAAAATGGAGGAACGGATAGATGAATATTCAAACCGCAAGCATGGCACTCTTGAGGGCAAAATGTGTATTTTTTAAATGTCCAAAAGGGTCAATGCTAATTTTCAGAGTCCCAGAAAGCACGGCAACAGCTGGCGTCATCGTCCCGGCGGTACGGTCGCTCATTAATGCCCGTGTAACTCGTTGGAATCAATTTGAAGCGGTCATTTCTTGACACATTAAGAGGAGATGTGGAATTTGGAATTTTAAATAGCGTTTGCAAGTATGGAATAAATGACATATGGCAAATTACTGGAATATATACTGGTTGGTAAATGACCAGTAATAGAACATAGTCTTATTACAGTGCTCATCTGCTATATCGCTTTTCTTCCGTCGCTCCCCTGCTTTACTGCAGATTTTTAATACGACCTACGATCAAATGACGTTTATGGTTTCTTTTTAATCAGACAATTTATATTTTTAAATAATAAATAATAAATACATTTTAATAAATTATTTAAATTAATAAATAATAAATTTCCCCATTGTGGGACAAATAAAGGATATCTTATCTTATTATTTTTTTTGTGGGGTGAAAAGAAAAACTCTTACCTTGCTGACGGTTTCAGCTATCACTTAAGCCTTCGTCGAAGCTGTCAGTGTCATTCCTTCCTTGTGTCTTGCTGAGTGGGTTGGAAAACCTTCAAAATAAGACTCTGGTCAACCAAAACTATTCAGTTAGGAGTTTTTCTCTTCACCGTAAAAAAGACCCCAAAAAACCCTTCAACCTAATGGAACCAACAAGTAGAAAAGATGAATGGAATGTCATAGTGCTACTACCTGCAATCATTTTCCGAAAACAAAAATTTCGGATGTACACCAAACTACATGTTATGTTTATGAAGCTAGCCAAAACTAGCTAGCATTGTGGCGAAAATGTCCTCCGTTTTCTTTCGTCTTTGTGAATTAATGTCACGCGTGAGCTTTTGGGGTTGATTGAAAAGGTAGCCACAGAAGAAAGATGGTCACTTGCTGCGAGAATTGTGTTTGACTTTATTTCACACGATTTTATGACCTTGTCTATTTGTCAGAAGTATTATTTTTTATGGGTCTTATTTCGATTGATATCTACAGTTGTGAAAAAAAAGTTGAATAACTGAAAATATATTGCGTTATAACAAAATGGCCGACATCGTGTTAGAAGATTGTTTCTAAATCACTTAGCATAAATATGTTAGCGTTCAGCTAAGAGACGTTTGTTAGAAGAAATATGGTTAGTGCGTTATAACGTGATACAAAATGGCCGACATCGTGTTAGAAGATTGTTTCTAAATCGCCTAGCATAAATATGTTAGCGTTCAGCTAAGGGACGTTTGTTGGAAGAAATACGGTTAGTGCGTTATAACGTGATACAAAATGGCCGACATCGTGTTAGAAGATTGTTTCTAAATCGCTTAGCATAAATATGTTAGCGTTCAGCTAAGGGACGTTTGTTGGAAGAAATACGGTTAGTGCGTTATAACGTGATACAAAATGGCCGACATCGTGTTAGAAGATTGTTTCTAAATCGCCTAGCATAAATATGTTAGTGTTCAGCTAAGGGACGTTTGTTGGAAGAAATACGGTTTGGTTGATCATTTTGGCGATTAGTTACATTGGAAAGTAAAGTTAAAAATTCTCACTGGGCGTTTTAACCCCCGCTCAAGTTTGGATCGTTCAACAGAATCGACACGGTCTTATAGTGGAGCTCAGGTCATCACGGCTAGTTGGACCGCCGTGCACACGGAGCAGCGGTTTCCAAAGACGCCGGGCATCCCGTCCTTATGGAACTTAATGACGAAAAATATCCCGAGTGTGCGAGGGCATTTCGGCGAGCGGCAATCCCCCCCCCACCTCCCACCCCGAGGGTGAGCCGCACTCCCGTCTTTTTTTCCGGCGCGCGTGTGCGCGCTGGTGACAATTTGGGAGGATGGGTCAGATGAAAGACAACAGAAGGAAAGCGGGATCAAAAGGCACGCGCTTTCCTGTCTGGCTGCTTGTTGCGAGGGGGGCCATGCATAGTGCATTGGATTGATATCAAGGTCTCTGTACACAGCCTAACATGCAGTGGCCTTATTATTCTTCGCTTGAATAACAAAGCCGCCGTCTTCCCCTCTTCCCTTCGCCATCAAAGGCGCCCGCTCTCCACAACCGAAGCAACGCACGGCATGCGAGGCATTCATCCGCCCTGAAATTTAAATGACCCCCCTTTGAAAGTCGTCTTCGGGATAAAGCCGCGGCCGACCGCCAGCCGTTGGTCATCCCGAACGCGGCGCTTTTGCTTTGCTTTGCTTTCCTCACGCCACATAACTTTTCATGGGCGCTCAATCCAAAGCCGTTTTCGCGCCGGGCGTAGCGGCATCGACTCCCTCGCCCCGCGTGACAATAACTAAGTTGTCCGCATCCATTCCGCGGAGTTATCCACCCGTAGCCCATAAAACCGAAATAACACAGAGGTTTACTCACAGTGAGGGGTGAGTCTCGCGCTGGACCCGGGCAGCCATTTGAAGTGACAGGGCCGCCCATCATGCACCTCTAACGGGGTCAGGGAGGGGGAGAGGGGGGGCCTTGTGGGGGGACTTGATCCAGAGCGAGGCCAAAGGGACCGCCAGGCCTTTAGAGAGGATGGATGAAGCGCTGGTAGGAAGGAAGGACGGCTTGATTACATCATTTTTCAACACGAGAGGAGAGAGAGAAAAAAAAAGAGAGAGACCTGTAAGGACCTTTGGGCAGCTGGATTGACAGTCGACCGCTCTGTTAATACATTTTGGAGTGATCTGTCAAAAGGAAGAAATTGTTCTTGTCCAACGAGTTAAGGGACAGCGAATAGGAGAAGGGAAAATCACAACATTTATCAATGCTGCTAGTGCAGAGGGGCCGCATTATGGAAAATGGAGTTTGTAATGTCTTGTGTAGAAATAGTTTGGTCGCTGGAGTATGACTTTGAGCAACCAAAGACATGTTTTGTATACTGCCCGTTTTCAAAATATGTCTCTGACGATGCACTGTTACGTAATAGTGGGGCTAATTTACATAATAACCACTCCCAAAAATGGTCTCCACCCATTACATGATGAGCTCGGCTAAGATCCGGAGCCACTTTAAGCCTCCATAAGATAAAATAATTGTTTTACTTCCTATAGCAATGGAAATAATCATTTCAGCCATGATGAACCTTCAGAGCAGAGCTCATTTCAGCTGGAGTTCCAGCCATGACTGCTTCAAACCTGGTCAGATTTGCACACATTCACCAGCGAGATCCAGATGGTGAAAGCCAGCCGCTTAAACAATGCATAAGAGAGGTTTGCCAGACACTGGCTGGAACGTACACACTCGCTGGTGAGATCTAGCCCTGTTGCACACACCCTCTCAAACGAGACCCAGCCTGCTGTTGCACACACTTACAGGTGAGATGACAAGAACTAGCCTGCCGGGCCCCCATCCAATTGAAGACGGCCAAACGGCAGCCGGAATGCATACATTCGCCAGCCCATTATTGTACACACTTACCGGCAAGATCCAATCTGCTGTTACGCATACACTTGCAGGTAAATTGGTCAGATTGTGCAGTACAGACACACACACTCACCGGCGAGATCTAGTGTTACACTGACTGGCAAGCTACTGCCCTCTGCTATACATTTTCATGTAGTGTATACACTTACCAGTAAGATAAGGAGAGCCAGCCTGCCGAGCGACTCGGAAGAAGAGATTGCCAAAACGTCCGCCGTCATGCACACCCTTGCTGGCGAGATCAAGCTCATTGTTAACACACTTACCAGCAAGATCTAGTTCACTCTTACAGCCCAGTCTTACACTGACTGGCAAGCTACAGCCCTCTGCTATACATTTTCATGTAGTGTATACACTTACCAGTAAGATAAGGAGAGCCAGCCTGCCGAGCGACTCGGAAGAAGAGAGTGCCAAAACGTCCGCCGTCATGCACACCCTTGCTGGCGAGATCAAGCTCATTGTTAACACACTTACCAGCGAGATCTAGTTCACTCTTACAGCCCAGTGTTACGCTGACTGGCAAGCTACAGCCCTCTGCTATACATTTTCATGTAGTGTATACACTTACCAGTAAGATAAGGAGAGCCAGCCTGCCGAGCGACTCGGAATAAGAGATTGCCAAAACGTCCGCCGTCATGCACACCCTTGCTGGCGAGATCAAGCTCATTGTTAACACACTTACCAGCGAGATCTAGTTCACTCTTACAGCCCGGTGTTACACTGACTGGCAAGCTACAGCCCTCTGCTATACATTTTCATGTAGTGTATACACTTACCAGTAAGATAAGGAGAGCCAGCCTGCTGAGCGACTCGGAAGAAGAGAGTGCCAAAACGTCCGCCGTCATGCACACCCTTGCTGGCGAGATCAAGCTCATTGTTAACACTCTACAGGAGAGATCTTGCCCAACCGCTGTGCATACACTTACCGGCGAGTCCAAGCGGTACCGGTGTGATCCAGCCCACTCTATTGCGTCACAGCGACATTTTGGCGGGGAACGTCTCACGAGTTCACGGCAGGCTCCGTGTCAGCGCCGTAACTTGAGTTTGTCGTTTGTCATCTGCGTCGCGTGGCGGATGCGTTTTGTTTTTGGTGCATTTTTCCTGAACGTCTTCAAATATTCCCCGAAGGCACGCTGCGGTGTGATGTCGCACCACCTGTTTTCAAGGCGCGCCGGCGCGCTCCCCCGGGCCCCTCGACAAATCATCTCGCTTGTTCCTCCTGCGGGGAAAGAGATACAATCACTCCTGGGTTTTGGGTGTCACATCCTTGCCGAAAGACGCCGGAGCAAAGTCGACATTTGCGTCCGTCCGTCCCAGCAGTTCGTGAGAGGAAATTGGAAGTCGTTTGAAAATGATGGAAAATTGTCTCAGCTTTTCTTATTTTGTGGGGGGGGTCATCCTTGATAACACAAAATGTTTCTTTGACTATTTGTGAATGAAAGACAAACATTCACGCGCCAAACTTGAATCATATGACCCGTTTGCACATTTCACACACAAGATAACTTAATGTGCTTCACACAAGTAAAGCCAGCACATATAAAGACATTCAAAAGTATTCATTCATTCATCTTCCGTATCGCTTGATCCTCACTAGGGTCGCGGGGGGTGCTGGAGCTTATCCCAGCTGTCTCCGGGCAGTAGGCGGGGGACACCCTGAATCGGTTGCCAGCCAATCGGAGGGCACACAGAAACGAACAACCATTCGCACTCACACTCACACCTAGGGACAATTTAGAGTGTTCAATCAGCCTGCCACGCATGTTTTTGGAATGTGGGAGGAAACCGGAGCACCCGGAGAAAACCCACGCAGGCCCGGGGAGAACAGGCAAACTCCACACAGGGAGGCCGGAGCTGGAATCGAACCCGGTACCTCTGCACTGTGAAGCCGACGTGCTAACCACTGGACTACCGGGCCGCCTACATTCAAAAGTAAATCAGAGAAAACAAAAGTAGTTTACCAAGATGACACAAAAAAAAAAAACCCTCATCGGCAATATTTTAACTTAGTTGAGAAAATAAAAAGTAGCTTCCTCAATCGGATTTAAAAATGACCTTTATCAATGCTATTGAAGCATTTTGACAATTCAAATTCGCAAAATTTGCGAATTTTTGGGGAAAAAAAATTCGCAAATTCAACCGGCACCACTGCATTTCTATTTGGTTTATTTCCGAGCGGAAGAAGGTCGCCCAACGTTTTGGAACCGATTGTTTTCAACCACTGTATCTGGATGAAGTGCCGTGATGTATTACCATCGGTTTAAGTCCAGCTTTCCGCTCTCCCTTGCTTTCTTTGGCATTGCTCGGCATTCATTCCGTTGAGAGGATCGTCATTTCTCCTCGCGTTCCTTTGAAACCTGTCATCCTTTTCGATTTTTTTTTTAAGGTGCGGTTTTGCCGTTGGACGTTGACGGTATCCAAAACAGATGAGCAACAGCACCACGCCCTCGCATCGGTCACGCATCCCGCGCTCGGCGGCGCGTGCACGACGACTGACCTGGATTCAGCGGTCCTGTTCTCAATCAGCGTCTCCCCTCCAAGGTGATTGGCCAAAATCCAAAGGTTGTTCTGGGATTCCAGTTCATCAGCGGCGCAGGCATGTGGAGTTAATAATTTCCAGCGTGTTTTACAGCTGTTACACAATGGACACTGTGTCAAAACTCCTGCAACAAGGTGCGCCCCCCCCACCACCCACCCCCGAGCTCGCCGCTTTTACAACTCGACTGCGGATGACAGAAACACATAAAAAACAAAGTTATTCGTGCAAAGTCAACGCGTGTTACGTCGCCTTCGGTTTGGGTCGGGCTGTGATGAGGGAACGTTACCCCGAGACCAATTTGGATGGAGTTTGAACTGTTTTCCTTTCACGGGCGTGTGAGAAAGCGGCGGTCGGTTTGGAGACGTCAGGCGTGGGCTAACATCTGCTTCGGCCATCGCGCGCGGCACCAAAAGTGACGTATGGCCAAGACGTACAGCAAGGGAACAGGTCAGGAAGTACACCTGCAGAATGAAACAAGTGTGGGGGGGGGGGGGGGAATCAGCTTGAATACGTGATACGATATTACGAAATAATCGTCATATCCGATGGACCTCATTTGTAATTGTGTAGGATTGCAATACTTCCTCTCGAGGCTGAGTGGCCTCAACTGTGCCATAGTCTCATGTTGACGCTGCACATCATTAGCTAGCACAAATGCTAATGCTAAAATTCATTCAGTCATTCATCTTCCGATCCGCTTGATCCTCACTAGGGTCGCGGGGGTGCTGGAGCCCATCCCAGCCGTCTCCGGGCAGTAGGCGGGGGACACCCTGAATCGGTTGCCAGCCAATTGCAGGGCACACAGGGCACACAGAGACGAACAACCATTCACGCTCACACTCACACCTAGGGACAATTTAGAGTGTTCAATCAGCCTGCCACGCATGTTTTTGGAATGTGGGAGGAAACCGGAGCACCCGGAGAAAACCCACGCAGGCCCGGGGAGAACATGCAAACTCCACACAGGGAGGCCGGAGCTGGAATCGAACCCGGTACCTCTGCACTATGAAGCTAACGTGCTAACCACTGGACTACCGGGCCGCCCGGAGCCACAATGTATTCCCCAAAAATGATATGAGAGGACAACACTCCTGGATTCATCTGCCGGGAGGCATTTATTTGATATCGGGCATTTATTCAAGAGCAGTGCTTTCTTTTGTACAAATATCGTAAACTGACATTTTTTGGGGGGGTGAATTATACATTCAAAAATAAATAATAATTCCTCAAAATCTTACAATTCTACAGTGTAGAACTAGTGAAAAAAAATTCAATTCAATTCCAATGTACTGCACAAAAAGTTAAAAAATAATTACAGGTATGTAGTCTTGAATAATATTTGGATTCACAATATTTTCCATTATTTGTCAGATTCATGACAGAATGGAAATTTGGTGTTTTTTTTCTTATCATGTCAATCAAAACTGAGCATTTAAAAAAAAAAAACATTTTTTTTTTGTTTTATCCAACTTGTACTGGATGAAGTGAGCCGGTGTACCTAATGTTGTGACCGGCCAGCGTATCCCATCGCAAGACCCGCGCAGGCGGCAAACACGGTTAAAAATTAAAAATCTCAAGTTTGGCAATGTATTTTTTTTCAGTTTCAAGCAGAAAATAAAAGCTGTTGACTTATTTACCGCCTGACGTCTATCAACAATGCCTCACTCTCTCCTCTTTTTGGTGTGCGTGCGAGCGCGGAATAATAAATATATTTACAATATCATTCAGAAGTGCGCTCGCCTCCAGATAGTTGAGCTTCCCCTTCATGCACCTCTGTATTTTATTCAAAGCAGAAGCCTTCTATTACCCAGCCTATCGCTACAGCCCGAGGAGGAACACGGGGTAAAATAGTGACTTAATATTTCATATTGGTTGGATTATTCATCCGCACAAAGACATTTCCACCACTTCCTCCCCGCACGTTGCGACGTCCCATTTTTAATGAGGACGCCGCAACGTGGAAACTTTTTAAAAATTCAAATATTTTCCTTCAATCTTTAAAGAGCTTATATCTAATGAACTAAGATTTAATTTGGTGTGGCTTAGCATCCATTTGCAGTGCTCCTAATTAGCCATGCAGACCTCGGCGCGGATGAAAATGAAGGGGGCCAAAGCCCAAGTGAAACAAGAATTGGTTCCACTTTAAGTATTAATTGATTGGCTCGGCGGTATCCCTTACACACGCGCGCACAAAGCAGAGCAGTCATTTCTCATCAATCTGGCTCTGCTTCATTTGCTTGTCTACACCACCCCCCTCTCTCCCACCCCCAGAGAGTCACGAGCTATCTGCTAGCGAAGCTTAGCATTTGATCACGCGGTGTCAATATCAAACCTCGGGATTACACGCGGCTGTCGTCAATAGCTGTAATGGTTTTTACATGTGTTAAGGTTAACTCAGCCATTTAATGTGCGCCGTACCTCCGAGATAATCGCTCAAAACGGGGAGGGATGGGGGGGGGCTAGAAAAAAAATAATAAAATGAGGACTTAAAAATGTCACGCAAACCTCTGCAGACCTGGGCTTCCGCGATGATCATACGCTCCACTCGGAGGCTCTTGTTGCATTTTTGACAGCTTATGATTATGGAGGAGACAATTTCCGCTCTTCTTCAAGGTCTTGCGTTCATACACGTGTGATCAAGATTGTCTGCGCGTCACCAGAGATGCCATTATTGATCATAGCCCATCATGTGAATTCTCTTAAGTGTTGATTAGGGGAGCGCTTAAGAGTATTCGCTGTTGATCCTTTCATTTCAAGTCAGGAGACACTTTTTATGTGCTCTGCGTCGCTCCACATTTCAACAAAATGACATTTATGAACTCACTTTGATGGTTATTTGGACCCGAGCGGCTGTTGGAGCGGTCCGTTGTCGGGCCTGCTAAAGCTAGGTGGCACCGCTAAAATCAGAATCAGAATCAGAATCAGAATCATCTTTATTGGCCAAGTATGTAGAACACACAAGGAATTTGTCTCCGGTATAAAATACTGCGAAGCTTGTTTTCATGAAATTCGGCAGCAAATTTAGCAACATAATGTAAGTGGTTCAGATATCGGGCTATTCAATAAGACACATTATAATGGTAAGCACGTGTAAGATAATTAATAACCTCTGAAATGAGTCAAAGACCTTAGTCCACGCAAGCTAGCATGCTAGTCAGCATAAAATGACATTTATGAACTCACTTTGATGGTTATTTGGACCCGAGCGGCTGTTGGAGCGGTCCGTTGTCGGGCCTGCTAAAGCTAGGTGGCACCGCTAAAAATACTGCTAAGCTTGTTTTCATGAAATTCGGCAGCAAATTTAGCAACATACTGTAAGTGGTTCAAAAATCAGGCTATTCAATAAGACACATTATAATGGTAAGCATGTGTAAGATAATTAGTAACCTCTGAAATGAGTCAAAGACCGTAGTCCACGCAAGCTAGCATGCTAGTCAGCATAAAATGACATTTATGAACTCACTTTGATGGTTATTTGGACCCGAGCGGCTGTTGGAGCGGTCCGTTGTCGGGCCTGCTAAAGCTAGGTGGCACCGCTAAAAATACTGCGAAGCTCGTTTTCATGAAATTCGGGAGCAAATTTAGCAACATACTGTAAGTGGTTCAGAAATCGGGCTATTCAATAAGACACATTATAACGGTAAGCACGTGTAAGATAATTAGTAACCTCTGAAATGAGTCAAAGACCTTAGTCCACGCAAGCTAGCATGCTAGTCAGCATAAGCGGAACTCAACTGAATACATAAACACATATGAACACAACCAACCAAAAAGTCAATCAAGGGCCTAAAAATCATATCTGAGCATATATTTACATACATCCGACTTATCTGTTCAAGTTTTAAGCCAAATAGAAGCTGAAACAAAGAAAACTAAACAAAGAAAACAATGAACAACCACCCTCACGTACTGGAAGCAGTGAAGCCGAGACAAACAGAACCAGGAATAGATTGTGGGACTAAATTCATACAATTTAGCTTGTGAACTTACTGTTGTTCATCGCTTCTGATCATATTTCAGACCATGCCGACCCGAACGCGACTTTTACTTGATTACTACCGTACTGTACTAATTGCGGGCTAGTGCGTGCTTGACATTGTAATAGGTAAACTCCAGATCCGATGCTCGTCCCTGCGTGTGTCCGCGGGTAAACCACGCGCAGGAGTCGTGTATTTACTTTTCTTGACAGATAATACTCTCCCAACTGTAACGGGCGCAAGTGACAGCTACGAAATCCCCTCCCCGGCCCCCCCGATGCTGGCGAATGAGGAGCCGCTCTATTAGACACATGATCACATGATGTGGGATTAGTGGACTGGAGTCTTCAAAGCTGCTATTACAACTCCCGAGATGTGATACAGGCCTCCCCCCGCAGGGGCGCGTGGCTCTTCCTCAGAGAATTACCTGACACCGGCGTGTCTGCGCGCTGTGAGACGAGCGCCGCCGTTCCGAGTGGAACGGGCGACATCAGTCGGATATGCTCGCGCCGTGCTGCGCTGAGCCAACAAGCCTCGCATTTAATCCCCACGTGTGTGAGCTGCCACGGTGGCTTTGGCGGGCCCGCATCACAGAAAAGGAGTTTAGGGTGCTCAGGCTGGAATGATGGGCGATAAAGTGGATTACAGATGGAGAAATGCCATCACCGTTGAATAGGCGGCGACGGCTTCCAAATGGTAATCGTGATTCACTTTTAGCTAATCGCACTTGTATAAGCTCTGCTTGGCGGAATTAGGGTGGAGAAGCTTTTCCACGTTCGTTAAGGTGAAGTGTGAGTTTAATATGGTCGGGCGACAAGCACTTAAGTAGGCTTATATACCGAGACAACTACAGTTCGTGTACCTTGACTGAGTTGGGGTTTCATTTGTTCTGTAAACAAGCCTCGGAAATCAATTGACTGCCACGGTCTAGTTCATCCATTTTCCCCATTGAAATGAATGGAAATGCCACAAATTCGCTCCGGTAAAGTCGAAGTGATATAAAGGCAAAATAAATTGCCGTATGTTCAGTACTCGCATGTGTGTTGGGGGTATGCCTTCAAGCGACGTGGCCTCGCGAGTGACATCGAGAGCTGTCTTGTTCGTCTGAGTCTCGGCATGAGTTGCGGCCTGCTTCCTTTTGAGTGTTCTCATTTTGCATTTGCACTTGACTTTCTCGGGCAATAGAGGGCAAAAAGCGTATCAGTGACTGTGGCTCGCCTTGGCCACAGGCAAGGACATTACAATACAATACAGTACCTTCATTGCTTCAGTTTATTTTGTCCTGGGTTGCTCCCTTGACACTCTGGAGGAGGTGGGCAACAGAAGGATGCTAACTAAGCTAAAAGCTATGATGGCCAGTCCCTCCTACCCCCTCCAGCCCGCCCTGACAGCACTTGGTAGCTCCTTCAGCCAGAGACTGTTACACCCGCGCTGCAAGAAGGAGAGATACCGACGCTCGTTCCTACCGACTGCTGTCAGGCTGATGAATAAAAAATAACAATCATAATAATAATAATAATTAAATGATGTGAAGGAAAATTGTAAATAGTACTGCGATTTATCCATTTGTGTTCATATTGTATTTAATTGAAAGATGTTTGTTGTTTTTTTTTTCTCTTTCTCCTTTCTTCTTTCTACATACATTCTTGCTGCTGGAGGCTGTAAATTTCCCCAGTGTGGGACAAATAAAGGATATCTTATCTTATCTTTTCTTCTTTTTCCTGCTTCACTCCAGCGGCAGCAAATACACATTTTGGCTTGCCACGCAAAACAAATCAACTCATTTACGGATCGTAATTCGGAAATCTTATGAGTTGCGTCAAGGTAACGTTACTTCCCAACTAAGCTTGCTAACAAATTAACCATGCTAACAGTGCTAGCCTTACGAACTTTACTTACGAAGGAAATGAACTACTTATTGTACTCACTCGCTTAACTTTGTTAAATGGTAACTGGAGCCCATCCCAACTAAATGTGGGCCGATTTCTTTAAAAATGTATATTTTAATCAAGAAATATGTTCCATTTGTGACACCAATGCTCTGTATGAGTGAAATGGCAGACATGTTCATCCGTTTAATATGTGAGTAGTATGGGAATGCAAAACAGCAATGGAAAATAGGGACTGGCCTGTGCGGGGTAAAAAAAAATCTCTGTATGACTGATACGGTGAAAATTAAAATACATATACATACGCGCATTAAAAAGATGCAGTCATAATTGAAAGCGCAATGATTCTGTTTTAGGAGCCACCTGAGCCGTTCCGAGAGATTTTATGGTGGCCATCCTAGCAAACATTTCACCGGAGTTTTATCACTCTGCTCACCTGTATCGCAACAAAGAAGAAAAATGGAAAGTATAAAAGTGGAGGGATAGTGACAAAACAAAACAACAACAACAACAAAAAGAAAATCAAAAAAACCCCAAAACAATTTTCTGAAGGTAAGGGGAGAAAAAAAAAAAAGTGTCTGCATTCTGAACTTGAAGTTACCTTTTCTAAAGCTGAACGCTGGGAATTCGGACCTCCCAGCGCAAACATTAACGGACTGAAATGCAGCTCTGGATGTAACAAAGGAAACAATACCAGGGAAGAGAGCCAAGACGGCAGAGCTGGCACGCCTGTTCCTGGGACCATGGGAATTTGGCTCCCAGAAATAATGGGGTTGAACAAGGCCCAGCACCACTGCTACTGTAGCTGGGAAAATGGTGCACCGCAAGCCAGGCTCCATCCAGGGAGACTTAAAAAACAGTGGAGAGAGGAGAAGGAGGGTGTTGCGGGGGGTGGACCAAAGAAATGAAATATACCGTGCGGGTTGCACCTCGCAGTGTGCGGTAAAGATGAGTCAAATAATACAGGATGGGAGAGCCTGTCTTGTGCTTGTCCCCCTTGTAAGTGACTGTAAATCAAAAACGCTACCTAGCTAAGCGCGAACGGAACGCGAGACGCGAAAATAAAACCGTAATAAATGAGCGCGTGTAAAAACGGAAGCGGTTTCCGCCGTGGTCAAGGCGGAGGTAAACTATCGAAATCATATATGTTAAAGTACGACACCGGCAGCCCCCCCACCCCCCACCCCGCAGCCTAATTAGGACAATAAAGGGTTATGGGCTAATGTATGAGCGCCATGCCAAAGCTAATGAATGCCTGGTATACCTTGTTTCCTCCCAAGCGTCCTTGGACTGTCATCTCCAACCTTTTGATGTTGTATCTGATTATCCAGGCGGCGATTAATCATGATTAAGTACGCACTGAAAGTCTCCAAGAGCGAAAGAGTGAGGGGGAGTTAGGGTGCGGGGGGCGGAATGGGTGAAGCGAGGGGGGTTGGTGGAGAGAGTGGGCGGACGGGCAGGAAAGTTGCCCAGGTTCAGGCCTCCGTTCTGGGCAACGGCGTCTGCGGCGGGTGCCAAGTGGACACCGATAATGAGACGGCAAAGTAAAAAAAAAAATCATGGCGCCTTTCAAAGTGTCGTTAAAGGAAGCCGGTCGTTATCCAAGCCACAGTTGAGGCGTCCAAAGCGCTTAACGCCTCGCGCCTTCTGTGGTCGCCGTCGACTTGGACGCCGCCCGCCCCCGCCGCCTGGCTCGAAGCGTGCCCGCCGCTCTCCGACGGCCATTTCGGCATGTTTTCTTGACACGGACGCCGCCGCTCTCCAAAAACATTCCGCCGCTTTGATAGCGGTTGATGGGGAAATATAAATGGCTTGGAGCGGAGCGAAGGTAGCCACCTATTGGCCTTCGAGCATTTTCCAACGTAACCCGCTCTCATACGCCGCACGGACGAGATGCCGAGTCTTTTGCCAGGAGAGCTTTTTGCCTTCTTCGTGAACAGATCAGCCCTTGTGACCCCCCCCCCCGGGCTCTCTGATAGTGTATGCGGCACCTGAAAAGCGCCGGGGCGTTTGCCCATGTGCCAAAATAATCAAGCGGAGGCTCGCAAATGGCAGCTCGTCAAAGCATATTAACTATGGGAATAACCCGACGTGACATCAAATGAGGGCCCGGGAAAAGAGTTTTTTTCCAGGTACAGTGCTTGGCGATGACACCAGCTCAATCATGACTGCAATGTAAGTGGAGGGGTGAGGTGAGGGGGGGGGGGGCACGCTGTAGCATGATTGGACCAAGCTACAATGACTCTTTTTTTAATGCTTTTTGACCTTTTTCTGTTAATGCATTTAGCATTCGGGCCTCTCTAATGGCTTTTCCAGCGTGGTGGGGGCCGTTGCATTGAAAGGGCGGGGGGGGGGACACCAGAAGTCGGAAATTATTGCCACTATCAATAATATTACTGCTTAAGTGGTCCACTTGGAGTTTAGGCAAATAATACTTCCCTTTCTTACCACCCGGCTAACTCCTCACAGTGAAAAGTACTTTAGGCAATGAGGTCCGAAGTGAGCGGGTGGCTCTGGAAACCGCACCCCAGCGTGATGGTTTTCCTGTCAGAGCGCGTTACTGTTCAGCAGACCTCCGATTGGATTTTACGCGGACGATTTATAGTTTCCACCTCGGTGTTTTTCTTTGCTGCTTTTCCATCAAATTTTTCTCCGAGCAACCGACCCCCGAGCCGCCCACGCCGGTATTTCAAGCCTAAATGATGGTAAATGATGTGTTCCGCATGTTGTGCGGGAAAACAAAACAACCCGCGATGACAAAAGAATGCGCCGCAACTTCACATCTGCCGCTGGAGTGGAAAACGTCCTGACCGCAAACGCATAAATCAGCCCGCGCCTTGCACAATAGAGATGTACAACGTGTGGGAAAAAAAAAAATAAAGCATACGGGGGCAGAGCCAGGAGAGTAATGTAGGAAATCAGCATATAATTGTTCGGACATTTTGTCCGCCTGTCTCGCTCCGTGCTGCACTTGCACACACACACACACACACACACACACACACACACATATACTGTACACACCGGCTTTGAAATTCGGATCCAAGGCCCGCGCACTTTCCTGAATCGCTGAACACCCTCAGGACACACGCTGGCCTTTGCGGAGGTGGAAGCCAAATATGAGTGTGAGAAGATGAAGAAGCGTCCTGGCCTATCGTCTGTTCCTGCTAGGTGTTCGCTGCCAATAAATATTTCATTTTGGAACAAAACAAATAACTTGATATCATTCCTCGCCTTCTCGTCTAAGGAGCGGCGCGACCGAGTGGCTGATTTACGCACGGTGGGAGTCGCGGGGACGTGCAGCGCATTCGACCCCCCGTGGGGCTCCAGCGCTTGCCCTTTGACCCCTGGATGAGAAAACTACCCTTCCCGAAAATTAAAATTGGTATGAAATATATTTTCAACTATTTAATGATTTGTTGAGAACCTCGATTCCGGGCCCTGGCCTTCCTGTGTGGAGTTTGTGTGTTCTCCCCGTGCCCGCGTGGGTTTTCTCCGGGTACTCTGCTTTCCTTCCACATTGCAAAAACATGCACGGGAGGTTAATTAATCCCTCGAAATTATCCGTAGGTGTGATTGTGAGTGTGAATGGTTGTTTGACTACGCGTGCCCTGCAATTGATTGGCAAGCAGTCCAAAGTGCATCCCGCCTACTGCCATAGTCAGCAGGAACAGGCTCCGGCACGCCCGTGACCCTTATGAGGAGAAAGCGGCTTCACATAATGGACGGATGGATGAATTATTTGTTGATTTTATTTTTTTTTAACTCTTCATGATGCAGGTGGGGCGCTGCCTCCCCCCTGTGTCCCTTGACCGCATGTCCCTGTCCTCTACTTAGCTCTCATGCGGCGCTGAACGCTAGCCGGCAGGCCAACCCGCTGCAAGTCAAGTTTATTTATATAGCCCTTAATCACAAACGAGTCTCAAAGGGCTTCACAAGCCCACAGTTCACAAAGATCAACGACATGCCCTTGTCTAAGCCCCCCCGCACCCCCTTATCCAAGCAAGGAAAAACTGAGAAACCTGCAAGTCTCGTCTGACCCGCCGCTTCAGAGCAATAATAGTGTGTGTGCAATCCCTGACAGCATTGGCTGAAAAATTAACCACGATACTTAACTCATTCACTCCCAAAGACGTTTTTAAACGTCTTTTCAGACTTGGTCCAGAATTGGCGGGTACTGAAATGAGTTAATATATCATTCATTCATTCATCTTCCGAGCCGCTTGATCCTCACTAGGGTCGCGGGGGTGCTAGAGCCTATCCCTGCTGTCTTTAGGCAGTAGGCGGGGGACACCCTGAATCGGTTGCCAGCCAATCCCGGAGCACCCGGAGAAAGCCCACGCAGGCCCGGGGAGAACATGCAAACTCCACACAGGGAGGCCGGAGCTGGAATCGAACCCGGTACCTATGCACTGTGAAGCCGACGTGCTAACCACTGGACTACCGGGCTGCCCTGAGTTAATATAGGGTGGGTGAAAACAACGCGAAATTACAAGCCACTCCAACGGCTTCTTTCACCTCCTTTGTAAAGTTGTATGTTATGGAATGCATCGGTTTTGGAATGCGCCGCTTGTTATATTTTCCCGCTTATTTGTCTATTCAACTTGAACGGATTAGACTGTGTTCAAAACGGGAACAAATATTTCCGAGGAAATACATCACGTGTTTCTTTCTCAATCTATTTCCAATGGGTGCCTAGCTGCCCCCCCCAAAAAAAACATCTCTGCACGTGCCTGGCGGGAGGTGTCAAAAGCAGGAAGGCAACCTGATAGGCTAATAACTTTTTTCTTTTTGAAAGGGTGGGTGGGGGGGGGGCTTCAAGTGAAAAGGTAACACACTTGGATGCATTTGAATGCTTGACTGATGTCTGGCGAACTCCTTGATGTGCTTTATTCGGCCGGATACGTCATGCTGAGCATCCATCTTTGATACCATTTAGGGGCATGAGTGAGCTAGCGCTGACAATGGTGGCACACTCTGGACCGGTTTTAACTGCAGTTGCACGGAGAGACAAAGAATCATTGGATGGATCGATGATTGAGGCCTTCTGGTCTCCCGCAACGGGTTTAGCCAACGGACATTTAATATGAAGGGACGAACAATGCTGCTTTACTCAGAGTTGGCCACCGGCGGCCATCTTACGTTGCCACTCGCTAAATTGAGCGCATTGATTTCTCTGCAGCGTTTTCATGTTAGTTTCTCTCAGGGGATGGTGGGGTCAACGCTATGAATTTTCTCCCTTAGCAGCAAAATCTTAAATACTATCTTTTTTTGGGGGGGGTTGGGTTTGTTTTTTTTTAGCGTGGGATGGTTCACTGCTTCGCACCTGAATTGTTTTACATGCGGAAGTCACGGTTGTTCATTTGAATACCTTCAGGCACCCGAAAGGGCCCTAAAATCCGACCCCCCCTCCCCCACTCCCCCCGCTTACTGCAGCCCACAACTTCACTCAGCCATCACCTTGCTGACGTCGCAGCCTTGTTGGGAGATGGCGGGCAGCCACCAGCCATCTGGATCATTCAAAGCAGCGCGGCACTCATCAGTGAATGAAACTATTTGAAAATCAGCTCAACTGCAAATGTTTCCGCTTGTTGCTCATCAGAGGCTTTTCAACAGCTGCTCTCTTAATACGATGCGTTTGCCCGACAGAAACTTTCTTTAAAACGGCATTTTCAGAACAAAAGCCATTTGCTTTCTGACTCGCGCGCAAATTTAACAGTGCGATGATTACCTGGAACTGGCTGGCGCTTTTATTTCTTTTCACGAGGCTTCAGACTGGGCATCACTTGATGCATCTTTTTCTCTCCATTATGTATAAAAGCGGGACTTGAATTTAATCATGTGGAACAAGATTATTATTTTTTTATCGTTTCTTTAGGCGGAACTCAGGAAAGTCACGATCAAAACATTCGGAAATTTATCTGAGAAAAATTGAGCAAAAATAAATGAGACAAAAAAAACCCCGCAAAAATTTGGTTCTAGTAAATGAAAACCTACTGTACATGGGTTGTAATGAACTCAACTGTGCCATAGTCTCATGTTGACGCTGCACATCATTAGCTAGCACAAATGCTAATGCTAAAATTCATTCAGTCATTCATCTTCCGATCCGCTTGATCCTCACTAGGGTCGCGGGGGGTGCTGGAGCCTATCCCAGCTGTCTTCGGGCAGTAGGCGGGGGACACCCTGAATCGGTTGCCAGCCAATCACAGGGCACACAGAGACGAACTACCATCCGCGCTCACACTCACACCTAGGGACAATTTAGAGTGTTCAATCAGCCTGCCACGCATGTTTTTGGAATGTGGGAGGAAACCGGAGCACCCGGAGAAAACCCACGCAGGCCAGGGGAGAACATGCAAACTCCACACAGGGAGGCCGGAGCTGGAATCGAACCCAGTACCTCTGCACTGTGAAGCCGACGTGCTAACCACTGGACTACCGGGCCTCCCTAATGCTAAAATTAGCAATGCACTACCACTTTTCTTATCACAAAATAATCATTCATTCATTCATTCATTCATTCATCTTCCGAGCCGCTTGATCCTCACTAGGGTCGCGGGGGGTGCTGGAGCCTATCCCAGCTGTCTCCGGGCAGTAGGCGGGGGACACCCTGAATCGGTTGCCAGCCAATCACAGGGCACACAGAGACGAACTACCATCCGCGCTCACACTCACACCTAGGGACAATTTAGAGTGTTCAATCAGCCTGCCACGCATGTTTTTGGAATGTGGGAGGAAACCGGAGCACCCGGAGAAAACCCACGCAGGCCCGGGGAGAACATGCAAACTCCACACAGGGAGGCCGGAGCTGGAATCGAACCCGGTACCTCTGCACTGTGAAGCCGACGTGCTAACCACTGGACTACCGGGCCTCCTTAATGCTAAAATTAGCAATGCAAAACCACTTTTCTTATCACAAAATAATCCACACTTGAAATTCAAACGGAAGTCGTTGGAATGTGTCGCGTTTGCTTACCTGTCGCTCTTTGAACGCCTGCGATGCCGTTCGCCCGTGCGGCCGTACGCTTCCCGTCTCGTAAGTCCTGCTGCGCGAGCTGTGGACCGGCAAAAAAGTTTACGGTCATTTTGTGTCACACCAGATCTTTTCAGACAATAACAATCAAGGAAAAATTGCGCCATCATCTCCGATTTCCGATCGCGTGTCAACTCCAGCTAGAACAACGTGGGAGGTGCCCAGACCGGTCCGCCAATGTGTCATCAATCCCTAAAATCCGTGATCCACGATCCCCACGAAAAAAGACGGAGATCAATGTCGTGATGACAAGCCAACGCGGCATCAGCGCGGCTCGGCCGTGTGTAATTATGACGTCCTCTTGCTTTAACTACACTGACTTCAAAAACGCGACACAAGTGTTAATTACTGATGCGGAGTCTTTTTTTTTCTTTTTTTTGTGCTCCTTCAAGAGGATAGAGAGGCTAAATAGTTTGACCCTCGCCAAAGTTGTACGTGAGACATGAAAGGACAACGCCGAAATCCTCGTTGAAAGCGGACACAATACAATAAGCACTTATTTTCCCTGCGCCCTCTCCCGCGCGGATGCTCCAGGCTGTCTCGCCTTTTGTTGCGTTTGTCAATCACCGTAATTTGGGCTGCGTTTCCAAAAATAATTATCAGGTGAGTGGCAGCCCTTTGCCTGGAGTGCCAACTTGGTAGCGGCGTGCCCAAGAGTATTAATTATGCCGCTCAAAATATGAAGTCTTTTAATAGAGAGGCTGACGTGACATCATTGTTTTGGAGTCTTTCTTCCTCCCCCACCCCCAACCCCGCCCCCTACAAACATGACAATCACGGGCGTCCCTCTGGTCATCAGCAGAAGATGAGAGGGGGGTGTGGGGGGAATTGTCAGAGGAAGTTATTAACAGGCTGTGTACCTCGTGATAAAGTCAGTCAGACTCTGGCTGCGTGTCGATTGACTGGCAAAAAAAAAATGAAATGAAAATAAAATAAAAAGCGTCGACAACCGAGGAAAATACGCTAATGCGCTAAAAGTCACGCCGAACGTAGCCGCCGATGCGCCAGCGTCCGCTTTCATTCTCTGCCGCTGCCAATCAGCGGCTCGCTCGCTCGCCGAGTTGCTTCCTTGCTACCAACCCAGCAGCAGCACTGGAGTTGCGCTTCACATGTGAAGCCCCCCCCACCCCCCCTCATCCCCCCCTGAAGAGGCGCAGACAGCTTCCAGGTCTCATTAGCATCCAGTAGCGGCTAATGCTGCCTTCCCTATTACTGTCGGAGGAGCTGGAATTCAGTCGGAGACGAGCGCAGCCCAGGGGGGCTTCGGGTTGCCAGTTTAATTAGTGCCTGATAATTTCAATAATGAGTGACAATTCATTGGGGCTTTTTAGGTTGGCCCGCTGTTTGAGTGCAAATCGATAATCCTCTGTTTCTTCACCCCACCCCTCTCAGCAGCAGATAAAGGGCAAGCGTGCGTTGCTTGCCTTGCCGCTGCTGCTGTTGTTGTTGGGGTGCAGGGTGGGGGTCGATCCCTTTGCTGGAATTAAATGAAAAGAATCAACTTAGAGCATGTCCCTTTGAAACCGAGAATGGGAAGCCTATGCGATTTGATTTGCTGTTATTGGATGAGCAGGTGGGTCTTTAGTTGCGGTTGTGGGGTCCGACGTGAAAACAATTTGCCTTGGAGTGATACGCGGCGGGGTGAAGAGGCTTTGCCGTGTTCTCTGCTACTGAGCTACTTCAATGGAGGGATCCCACAGCGGCCACGCGAGGGACGCCTGCGCGGTGGAACGAGCCGATCGCATTGAGGAAAAAAAAAAGAAGAAAAATGATAATGAATCAACCTATTTCAAGAAGAGTTTTAAAGAACCAGAAGGCAAATTCGAGATCATAAAATGTATTAATGCTAACGGACGGATGCTCCCAAGTCAAACTGTCGCCATCGAAAAACCATGATTAACTTTGTCGGCTAGCATGTTTAGCTAGCATTATTAGCTGTCTTGCAGGTGTAAAAAGAAGTGCTGCTTGGAGCATTTTTTTTTTTAGCAGACCCCTCATGATATCAAAGCCTCAAATCCTTCCTTTGTGCACAAGTGTAAAAAGAAGTCAACCACTGTTAAACGAGCTTTCTTTCGAAAAAGCCTGCGCTCCATTGCGGCTCCGCCCCCAATTCAAAAGAGAGACAGTAGCTCGATTGGAACATGCGTCGCCAAAAAAGGCAAAGAAAAAGCAAAACGTGCTCATTTACTTCCTGAACGCTTGCTGAACTGACTTTTTGCTAAATCTTGAGTTTTTTCTTTAAAATGTTGGCCAAATTCCAACACCCGACGGGCGTTGGCCTCTGGGGGCTTCCACTGTATTAGCAGCATGCAAATGTGATTTAACACGCAATAAAAGCGCCAAAATAATAATTGATCTCGCCTCACAGGCATTTACAAAAAAAAAAAACATGTTTACCTGCTCACTCGACGAAGGTGTCGGGAAGCGGCGGCGTGTTTTTTTTGTTTTTTTTTTTCCCAGCGTCTTGCGTGACTTTGCAGCTCAGCGCACGCCGTGAGGTGAGAGCCAGCCGACGTTTAAAGCACTCGTCACGTCCCCCTCACGCGATAATCACACCAGAAACGCCGTGCGGCTCTGTTGAAAAAAACAAAAGAATCAATTTTAGGTGTCGCCGCTGTTGGAAAAACACCAATTAAGCACATCACACTCCCGGCCTGGAACGCGGGCGTCATTGCGGCTTAGGAAACGCAGAGTCGCTTGTGTTTACACGTGTGTGCGTACGCGCGTCTTGGGACAAAGAAGCGAACATACGACTGGAAGAATAATATCATTTGGCAACTTTTTACTGACCTTTCCGTACACTTTTGATCGGCGCTCCGCGATCTCCTCGACATGTGTTGACTGGGCAGGCTGCGGTCATGTTGACACCCTGCGAGGGACACGAGGCTAATGATACAAGTCCGCGCGGCGAAGACGTGACAGCCGTTGGCCACGTTCGAGCCTTTACGATTTCATCCGGCCCGACAAAAGTGACATTCTGTGCATTGTCTAGATCGCTTGTCCTTATTAGTGTCACCCGTGAGCCGACATTGTGTATTTTCAATGAGCCAAGTCCATTTAGTTGAATGCTAACATTTAATGCTAACAATGTCGGGCTAACCTATAGCGCAATTCTGGACGGTTGAACACACATACATTCATTCATTCATTCATCTTCCGAACCGCTTGATCCTCACTAGGGTCGCGGGGGGTGCTGGAGCCTATCCCAGCTGTCTCCGGGCAGTAGGCGGGGGACACCCTGAACCGGTTGCCAGACAATCGCAGAGCACACGGAGACAAACGACAATCGGCGCTCACACCGAGGGACAATTTGGAGTGTTCAATCAGCCTGCCACGCATGTTTTTGGAATGTGGGAAGAAACCGGAGCACCCGGAGAAAACCCACGCAGGCCCGGGGAGAACATGCAAACTCCACACAGGGAGGCCGGAGCTGGAATCGAACCCGGTACGCCTGCACTGTGAAGCTAACGTGCTAACCAATGGACTACCGGGCCGCCAACACACATACAAGGGCCGATAATATAACAATAGTCACCGGCATATATTCTCTATCCTCTGCAGCAAACATCCCTCAATGTGGCTTACTGAACAATTGTGACCTTCTTGTACATGTATCCGACCGCCCGTCACCTTCCCCCCCGCCATATTAACCGCAACACTACCAGTCCAAGAACAACCGCCATCTTCCCGCTAATACAGAGCACATCAAGAGACTATCGATTGGGGGTTACTTTTGAAGGATCCCCAACTCCCCCCCCCTCCCTCGTACTTTTTCCCCCTCCCGCCTGACACGCAGTTCAGCGCCCCCTTCATGCTGGTCGGCGCCTGTCTTTTTAAATATTCATGACAAAGGTTTCTTCCCTTTACGCTCCTGCAGCTGAATTTCTAATTGGCTCATCATAAGACGTACGACATGCCCTGAAGCGCGACCGTAGCGCCGGTCATCTCCAAATGGGAATCGTCTGCAATTCAGCCACGGGGCTAATTAGCGATTAGCGTGTAATGTTTACATGTTGTTGTTTTTTTTGGCCATTCTTTTTTTGGGTGTTTTGTTTTTTTTAAAGCTGGCAGGGCAAAGGGATGCTTGAACCCCGTGTTTAAATCGCTCCTTGCCGCCTTTGAAGCTTCAAGAGTTGCCCCGTCCACATCATAATGACCGGGGAGGAGAGCGCCAAGCGCTGCTCCCGTGTAACAACATAATCATCAATTAAGGCCGGGGAAATGGCAAGAAGTGGCTATTTTAGCTCATTAAAAAAAAAAAAGGCCCAAAAGAAAAGGTGTGTGCGCGTATGTGTGCGGTGGATTCCTATATATATTTTACTCCCCTCTGTCAATTGCCATCTTTTAGGCTGATTTTTGTCTTTCATGACGAGCGAAAAGCCCGCAAATGTAATTCAGGCACTCAGCGGCAGACGCTCCTAATAAGGGTTAAAATATGAATGACATTTTGCTCCCAGACGAGGTGGCATGGAAATTGGATTGCTGCTGATTTGCTGCCTATTGTCTACCACCTCTCATGTCTGTGAATTATTCCAAATGTAGAGTTTTTTTTTTCCTTTTCTTACCTTACCTCGCCCGCCATTACGGCTCAAATGAATGTCACGGGATAAGAATAACAGCGGGAATTTTACCCCAGCAACGAATGTGTTTGTTTTTAAACTCCGATAACATCACGAGTTTCACGCCAATCCGGCGCAGGTGATGTTATTTAAATGAAAGCAGACACCATAAATTGAATTAGCGGCTAACAAGCTGTCACTAGCACATCCTTCTCCCCACCGCTCTTTAAAAAGAGTCACAACAAGCATCTATTTGGTCCAATAAATGACGTTTATTTGATATTGCGGGATACCCGGCGGCTAATCAGGACCCGTGTGATACATCATGACGGCGGAGCCACAACAAGGACGTACAGTAGCTCGTGTCTTCCGCGGCGTTGCAGACATTAAAAAGAATAGCAGATTCCCCCAACTTCTTTGAGGATGCGCTCGCTGCCTTTGAGAGAAGGCTTCTTTTGAGCATATCCAAACGTTTTCATCTCGCTCATTTTTCAACCCTCCCCCCCACCAAACACCCACCCACCCTGGCTTCCAATCTGTTTTTGGAGTGCCGGACCTCCGCACAAATCAACGTTGAGGCCAAAGTCAACGCGAATGCAAAGATGGCTGCCAAAAGCCTGATTGAAGGAAGGGCTGCCACCGCGGCCTTCACCCTGAAACATCCACCCATCCATTTTGCGATCCGCTTTTTGTCACGAGGGTCTCGGGTTGGGCTGTGAGCGGGTACGCCCTGAATTGTTTGCCATCCAATGGTAAGGCACTCATAGACGAACGACCATTCGCACTCACAATCACACCCAGCGACAATTTAGAATCTTCCATTAGGCTGCCATTCATGTTTTTGGAATGTAGGAGGAGACCTGAGTACCCAGAGAAAACCCACGCAGAAATGGAAATACAACCCACACTATGCTCCATCTGAAGTGATTCTCAAAAGAGATTGCGGATCACCTGCCTTCACTTTTGTGAGTCTTATTTTCCTCAACTGACGTGTGTTATGAACGACCACTATTTGTTGACGTGGTCTCTAATAAGTCAGTGGAGTCAAAAACGTAATTAGACTCAACCAAAGCCTTGTAATAACATAGTAATAAAAGAGTAATAAACGGTTATAACGCAGTATGGAATGAAAAGCCTGCAAATCGTATGAAGGTGCAAACAGGAGGTGTACTCGCACATGTCTCTTCCGCCCCCTTTTCCATAATTGCTCAATAATGAGATGGAAATATATTTCTGCCACAAAGTTGGAGAAAGATGCAGCCGGCAAGAAAAGCTGTAAATCTAAACATTTGAAAAGGAATTAGTAACGGGAGCCTCCCATTCTTGTTCCCTGAAAAATTAATGCGCCGCATGTGATATTTATGACGGCGGCCGACTGTCATTCACTTTCGGCGAACGAGCAGAAATGGAAAGTGACAGCGGGCTCATCAAGAATGAATGCCATTGTATTCAACCAGGAGCGCACGACAAGAGTCGGATAATAATAAATAAAAAAAATAAATAACACGACGCCGCCTTCCGCCGAGATGCGCCGAATGAAGGAATGAGGCCAGGCGTGCGTCATAAAATGCAGAGTAAAGTCAAACTTCTATCCCGACGCCAATTTCTTTATTAATTTTTTTTTTCGAACCCGGACTGCGGGGTTTTAACTACACAAAAGTGACTTTTTGTTTTTGTGCTAGCTCAGATCCACGCATAATTGCCGGCCTGCCTGATTAAAAGCGAGAGGTTTGGATCCGACTGTGCCGCCGCTAAATGGTCAGGTTCCCATGTGAGGCAAATAAATGAAATATTAGTTTGATTACATATTTAAATCTCCCTCCCCGGGCTGTCTTCTCGTACGCTTTTTTTTCCCCGGCTTGGTTTGCATTATAATGTTCACCAAACTGTTTTCCCAACTAATGGCTCGCACCAACGTGGTCCTGTACGCTTGCCTCCCCCCCCAACCGACGCATTTGGGTGGAGATTTTCCGAACAAATTAACCGGCACGCCGAGGGAAGGCCTCAGACTTTCCGAGGAGGCGGAAGGGAGGAATTCATCTCGGCGCTCTTACAAAAGTTGAATATTGCCCGCGGAAGGTCCGCTGGAGGCAATCAGTCAAACTTGTCAAGGGTGCAACATTTGGAAATCCATATCGCACCTCCATCTATTTTTTGGTCCAGGTGACGGGCTCTGTCTTTTAAAAGCCCTCGCCGGCATATGAAGTCCAAGGTCGCGTTTGAAATTCCGGCCCCGCTTTGCCCGCTTCATAATCAAAGTTGTATCCGTCAAATCGCTGACGTCTCAAAACAAACAGGCGAGGACGCCGGGCGCGCGGGAAGCTTCGCGATAATGGCGGAGGGCAGCCCCCCCCGCCCCCCCCCCCCCCCCGCTGTATCTCAGGTGTGTGATTAAAATCAATTAAATCACTCCTCTCGTGTCAAGCGGCCCGCGCCGCCCCCCCCCCCTCGAAACCAAATCTCCTGCCAAATGAAACGGCGCTTTAGGAAGACGAGGTTGGTCGCGGTCCTGTCGCGGCCGGGCTCAGATTCACAAATGAGATTAAGATCGGGCTGCGGAGGGATTTCAAAGGCCTGTTTTCCATAAAGAGCATGAAACAGCCTGTGAAGCCCGACGAGCAGGCGACATTAAGGAGACTTGAAAGTGTCTGGAGCGCCCATCAGCTCCCAACACACCGTCGGAAGTAACTAGCTGGGAAGAGAGGCGCCGGGGTGTGTGGAAGGGTGCGCCGAGCGAGGGTAGGGGTGCGGAAGGGGGGGTTATTTACCTGCAACCACAGTGCACCAGTTTCCCCGAGTGGAAGTTGGAGGAAAAATACTAAATAAATAATAGCGGGGGGAGGGGGGGGGGGGGAATGGCCAGTTGCTGCTGCTCCGCCAGCATGCCGAACATACAATGCAAAATGTTCAGAAAAAAACTAACGGAAAAAAATATTTTTAAAATATCTTTTATTTTATTTTATATATATTTTTTATTTTATTTTATATATATTTTTTATTTTATTATATATATATATTTTTCTGTCTTTTATCAGAAGTGAATTCAGTAAAAATGTAAAAATTAAATTCTACGTCAAAGCTAATTATTTTTATCAAGGGATTTTTACGTGAATGTATTAATCAATTAAGAGGCTAGTTTAGAAAAAAAAATCTTTTAAACAAGTCATTGGTGTGATTTCGGTGTTAGACCGAACCAAAAACAAGTCCAAAATTTTCCACAGTACTCAAAATAAAACACTGAAACGGCATTATGCTTTGCGAATAAACATGAATTATATGTGAATGTATATTTCAGAGTCATTTACTGGAGTAAAGGATTTGAATCAGTACTTATACAAGTCTTTTTTTTTTTTCATAAACTGCATTGGTTTGACATGCAAATCCTAAATGCTGCCAGGAAACCTCAAGAACAACTGTGCAACTGTCACATTAAAAATGTTACTTTGCCACAGGAACATCAATCTTCCCATACAAATGCCACATTTTGCCATACAAGTACCATTTTCCCCCCATTACACACTACATTTTCCCATTGAAATGCTCCAAAATGCAATATTGTGACATGAGACGATGACATTTCGCTACTAGGACATTACACTGAACAAAATAAACATTTTCCACATCCACATTGCACCACTTTCCCGAGTGAAACTCAAGAAAACAACACCACCACCACGCACAACCCCAGCATAAATTGCTAAAAAAGGCCTCAATCTATTTCCGTCACAATATTACGGTTTGTCTGATGCATCCATTAATGAGTGATTCATCTAATATTTATATGTATTAAATTATGTGTTTGGAGTCAATACAGCCCTCACCGCAGACAAATTAAGCCATTTACCCGCCATCAATATGGAATCGTTAGACGCCCTTTGTGTATTGTTCCATCCCCCCCCACCCAGGTCGGCGGACCACCCCACTCGTCGCCACACACACGCATGGCTTTTCTTTATGACCAGATCTGCTGATGGCATCTCCAGCGGGCCTGTCGGCCGGGCCCGGCTCACTCCCCTTTAGCCACATTAGGCAAAAGTGCTAAATCAAAGTGTGGAGTCAGCCCGCCGTGTGTTTAACACCCCCCCCCCCCTCCCCACTCTTGTCACCGATGACCAGGGGCGGGCCGCCTCGTGTCCTTGCCCGATCCCCCCCCCCCCCCCCTGTGTCCTATCACTCCTTTATGTGTCCACGGGGCATGGCCGCTCTTGCAAAGGCAAGCGCCCGCGTGCATGCTCAAGAGGAGCCTGTTTATTTTTTTCATCCTTTTTTTTTTTTTTTTTATTCATCAGATGTCCCAAATTGCTCCCCCTGCAGCAGTTGTTTTATTCATGGTGCCACGGGTCCCTCCTGTTTCATACCTAAATGTTCATCTGTAGCTATCATCATGGTCAACAGGGTCCCGCGGGAATTTGCTGGCAAATCATACAAAATCAGGGTAGATTTTATGGGCTGACTTTACTAGTGTTGAATGAGTGCTAGACAAAAAAAAAAAAAGAAAAAAAAAAGAGAAAAAAACGCACATGCTGATGTACGAGACCACAAAAGTGCTTTAAAGGGGAAGTCAAGTTAAAATGTTTCTGTAAGATGGTATTCGGATTAGTATTGCGTTTGTGGAATACAAATAAAGCAACAAAAGCCACCCGTTTTTAGCCAGCTCAGGAGGCGGCCATTTTGTCTTGCGCCGCCACCTGCTGTCGACTGAAAATGACATCACAGTTGCCCGGGCGGGCTCAGCTTAGTTTTGTCACACGACCAAACCAGAAAACGGGTGTGCTGTGACAGTCGTTACCTAAGCCCCGAGTAACTGTGATGTCATTTTCAGTCAACGGAAAAATGGCAAAATGGCCGCCCCCTTGAGATGTATGAGGAATCTTGCTGCTAAATTGATATTCCACAAATATAGTGTTTTAGATTCCACAAATATAGTGTTTTAGATGAGTAGAGGCAGATTATTGTAAACCTTTTTGACTTGACTTCCCCTTAAAATGGTAAACGGATAGCAAAGGCGGATTTTGAGTCTGAGCGCTAACCGCTACCTTCCTGTATTTTAAAGTCAGCCATGACGGTGGCCCTTGGAGCACTCTGTATTATTATTATTTTTTTTTTAGGTGGCGCTGGATGCCAAAAGCTTGCGAACGACTGCCATAGTGTCAAAGCAAGCCACGTCATCGCAAATAATTAATATTCGGCGAAGCAAGTTGACAAAATGTGACAAGCTAATCAACACTAACCGTCACGCAAACTTGGTTTCCATTTCGGGGGCTGTTTTGCGTGCGGAGTGTAAAATATATGCGCGGCATAAGTTATATATTTTTCCCCTTCCCCAAAAGTGCGGCAAAACTTATGTAGGACGCTGACCTGTATTGGGTTTTGAAGAGTAAAAGGAAAAGTCTTTAGACTTTAACGGAGGCTCTTGTGGGAGCACAATAACAGACAGTATGTTTATTTGCGGTGAAACTACACAGCACAAAGAGAACGCGGAGCCACACTGGGGGGATTTTTTCCCCCCATCACTCTGGAGGAGGGTACAACCAATACTGTATTCCCAAACCCATGGCAGGACTTTTGATTCCACCATATACATATATGTATATAGATATATATATATATATACATACACATATATACATACACACACACACACATATATATATACACATTCACACATGTATAAAACTTTTTTTTTGTGAGGGGTGATCAAATCAACACAGATGTGTCTTTCATCAGTCTGTGGCAGGGTAAAGAGAGACTTTCAAAATAATCCCTTAAGTAGAGGAGGAGGATTTTTATTTTTTGTTATTTTATTTTAAGAAGCAGCAAGATGACAATTACACCCGGATAGCGGCTTATTCTTTTGTTATTCCCCCCCCCCCCCTACCCCCTCCTGTTTGGCAATCGCCCCGCAACACATGTTATTATTCCGTCTCTCGACAGGTCATATTTTGTCAAATGAAATGCCGAATTGCTTCCCGCTCGGCACGTGAGCCCAAGTGATACATGTAAGTAGAATTAAATTACTCTATAGCATATTACAGCCTCGCCGGGATTTGTGGACCCGTTCCTCCATTTTTAATAAGTGCTTATTTCCCCGGGGGGTCTTGTTGGGCACCGTGGGGGTCAACAGTGTCCAAGAGGGCAAAGCTTGTTCACCACATTCCCGAGCCCTTTAATTGCCGCAGGTTATGTGTGCTATTATCTTCCTCTTTCTCTTTCATTACGGAAAGGTGCAGAGGTTCGGATTGACCCGTCCTCTCCATTTGGAGAGCGCTCGGTGTGTTTAGCGCACTTCAATTAAGTGTGCCCAGATGAGATTTGTCTAATTAATTATTCCGGATTGCTGTTGCATATATAAATTTGCTCTCAAAAGCCGGCTGGCCTTATTTTTGTGATTGTGTTACAACTGTAACTGCAATTGACTTTTTTTCTTCCTTTATTATTTTATTTTATTTTATTTTTTTTTTGGGTGGGAGATGGAGGGCCCCCGATGCTCCCGGGAGTGTTTGCTCTGACTCAAACATAATAACCCACGGCGCTGTCTGTCTGACTCTCAGCCACTCTCATTCCCGCTCGCAGCTGATGCCGTAACCCCGGACCCTTCCCTGCAGGCTGCGCTGACGGCGGGCTCCGAGCGGCCGACGCACACACACACACATGCGCACGCACGCACCGAGGAACCCGTAATGCATTCATTTGCATTTGCACTGACTCATACGCCGGGCCAGTCAAGTGAGAGCACTAACCACCATACATGCAGATGTTGTGTCTGTCTTATTTGACTCGCCTCCTCTAGTTGTAATTAGTTTTAAATGAAGGGCCGTGGGAGGTGGTGGGGATGGGAAGGGGGGGAGAGGGCGGGCGGTGGTCTCGCTTTATGTGCTGATGAGCAGAAACAACAAAAAAGTTGTAAACTTGCATCAGGAGACCCGTTCGATGCTGGAAATTGTTTGCTGTGCCCGTCAAGAGTCGTATAGTTGGTTTATTTAGGACCAGAGAGTGTTTTAACGTGTTGTTCCCCCCCCCCCCACATCCCCCCTTAAAACTTAATTATAGTCTGCCAAATTAGTAACAACAAAGCATTTACATGACAGCAAATTACGGATTTTGCATTGACATGCAACGTGTTACGCACAACTATGCCATAAAGAGCCAATATTGGCGCCACGTGGCTACACTTTTATAATCAGGCGATTTGTTTTCACAAAATGCAAATGGAGCTCAGGTAAATGGTTTTGTTTGGTGCTGAAATGTTAAATAACACATTGAAAAATTAGCGTAGAAATGCCATATTTTACAGAACATTTTGTTTTTAAAGGGGATGTGAACACAAAATTTGCAATAGGACGTGACAATATATTATCTGTCACAGAATTTAACCAGCGGCGGCCCGGTAGTCCAGTGGTTAGCACGTCGGCTTCACAGTGCAGAGGTACCGGGTTCGATTCCAGCCCCGGCCTCCCTGTGTGGAGTTTGCATGTTCTCCTGGTGGGTTTTCTCCGGGTGCTCCGGTTTCCTCCCACATTCCAAAAACATGCATGGCAGGCTGATTGAACACTCTAAATTGTCCCTAGGTGTGAGTGTGAGTGCGAATTGTTGTTTGTTTCTGTGTGCCCTGCGATTGGCTGGCAACCGGGCCTGCGTGGGTTTTCTCCGGGTGCTCCGGTTTCCTCCCAAATTCCAAAAACATGCGTGGCAGGCTGATTGCACACTCTAAATTGTCCCTAGGTGTGAGTGTGAGTGCGAATGGTTGTTCGTCTCTGTGTGCCCTGTGATTGGCTGGCAACCGATTCAGGGTGTCCCCCGCCTACTGCCCGGAGACAGCTGGGATAGGCTCCAGCACCCCCCACGACCCTCATGAGGATCAACCGGTACGGAAAATGAATGAATGAATGAATGAATTTAACCAAAGCAGGCTGACCCAAGTGATCGGAAAATAGCGCATTTGTCTTTGGGTATGGTGAAGCATCACGTGGCTCGTTAAGCGTCCATCCATTTTCGTTCGGGTTTGTCCTCAGTAGGAACACGACTGGGTCTGTCCCAGCTGACCAGGTGAACTCATCTATTCCCATATTTGTGCTCTTCCTGAAACACTCTCGGGAAAAGGGGTTTTAGTCATAGTTTTGAATTTGCTTCGCCCGTCAGTCTGCTAGCTTCACATTAATGGTCGGTGCAGCAACACATGTAGACAAAATGTCAAGTCAAGTCAACAGTATTTGTAGAGCACTTTCAAACAGCCATCGCTGCATACAAAGTGCTGTACATGGAGCGATTTAACATATACAATAAACAGTAAGACGAATCAGTAATAAGTAAGTAATAATAAAAATGTAAGTACCCACGGCCATGTATTCTTTATCATCTGCAAAGAACAACTAATATCAGCGACGCACTGATAAGCTGAGAGGAGTTGAGACATCTCGTTGAACACTATATTGGCCAGTCACTCTTATATCGCCCCCGGGTGGCCAAGAAGAGCACACCAGAAAGAGCAGCACAATGACAAAAACTGCAGTGTGAGCTTTTCTTTTCTTTCTTTTTTTTTAAACTCTATTGAATTATTTAATTTCTGTACATTTTTAAACATGTTTTTAGATTAGGGAGTGTTACTTTTCCTCATTAAAATAAAAATCGGCGGAGTCGGGGGAGGCGTGAACGGATTAATAGCACGTCCATTCACGTCAGTGGGGAAAGATGATTTGAGATGCGACGGTTGAGCGTTACAAGCGATGGCGCCACTTGAATCCAGACAATTAAAATTATTTTGGCGGGCGGAAATTATACTCTATTCGCGTGGGTTTAGCGCGTTCCTCAAGAGAGCACCGATGAGTCTTATTCGAAGACAGACAACATCAAAACAAAGCCTCGCGGACTCGAAACATTCTCATGAGGGGGATTGGCTTACTTGTACCTGAGCGTGACAAGGCTTGCCGTCAGTGGCAAAGCAAGGGAAAGTGAAACGAGTGATCAATATAAACGCAGGTGTTTGGAGGATTGATCAGTAATAGTCCCTCGGAATGGAGGCGGGTGGGCGGGCGCTCGGGGGAATAAAAGAAGATGAGAAATCATAGAAAAGAAAGTGAAAAGTTAAGTAGGACAGTATCGGGCATTCCCTGGATACAAGTATTTGAAAAACGGTGGCGCGCAAATGAAAAAAAAAAAGAACAGAGGCGAGCTGGTCAGGGAATTCAAAAAAGAATAATTAAAAACTCAAATCGGGTTCTTTACAGCGAGAAAGACGGCGTGAGCGAGATTTTTTTTTTCCTTTCCAAAGCCACCAACAAGAATACACGGCGACGATAACTGGCTCAGCCGAAGGCTATTAAAATATTAACCACCGCTGTCCGAGCTGGGACTTTCCAAGCGGTACTGAGCGCTATCCTCCCCGGATGGCGGGCCTGAGAGAAAGGCTCTGCTCCCGCTCGCTCGCTCGCTCGCTGCCCTGTGGGAGGCTCGAGCTTGCATGAGGAAGCGTTTTAATGTTTCTCAGATGCGAGAGAGAGAGAGAGAAAGCTTTGACAAGGCAACTATCCTGGGTGTGATTTAAAGGTGTGCACACAGGGAGCCAGGTACTGCAGCTGAGGGCCTGTTAAGACACTCGCTATCTTTCTAAAGGAGACAGAACTTTTTTTTTCTCTCTCTCTCTCTCTCTCTCTCTCCATCTTTCTTTTCTCTTCTTTCCTTTTCCCAAATTCCCAAGTGGACCGAGCTGAAGTCGGTCCCTTAAGTTTGAATCGTTTTTAAGACATGAAACGAGTGCCGGAATGCTGCTGCCACCGCCGCCGCTGCTGCCGCTAGCTGACACTCCGCCACGAAAAACATACAGAGAATAAAAACACGGTATGGGAACAAAGTGTCGGGTGAATGAAAATGACTTGGAAGCAGACGTTCCTTTCGGGATTATTTCACGAGGAAAGCCAGCGGTTACTTTGGGAAAGTTACTTTTTAGTGATATCGTTACCTGATTGATGACTTGATTTGAAAAGGAACAAAGTTTGATGACAAGTTATTTTCTTGCTTTTATGAGTTTAATTTAGAATCAATAAAATTGTTTAGATATATAACCAGTCCATTTGGGGACCTTGGACAGTCACACAGAATTTTGGGTCTTTCTTTTTAAGCTTGAATGCGCTTGATTCCATGTTTTTTTCTCATACTCTGACAGTGTTTTTGAAGCTAGATAACATTTTGTCGACAGCACCAAATGTGCAACGTACCTTTCATATTTTCTTCGGCTGACACAAACTCAATCCAGTGACTATATTTCAAGCGGGTAAACACAAATCTCTCCGCTTCTTTCGTTGTTATCCTTTTATCCGATCAAATCAGAACAAATGTGACGCCACTCCCCCCCCCCCCCCCCCACACCCCAAGACTGGAATGCAAATTGTGTGAAGTCCAAGAACACTGTAGTTCCCCTTTCTCATGCAACGCACCATTTGCTATGTGTCTTTATCCCCGAACGGGGCTCTCCTCCTGTATTTTTATTATTTATCAATTATTAGTTTTGTTCCATGCATAGAAGTGCGACGGAAAAACACATTCTCTCTCTCTCTCTCTCTCTCTCTACAAGTGATGTCAAACAACACCCACTGCTGCATTCAAGAGGCAGATGATGGCACTCACGCTTGAGTCAGTGTGTGTGTGTATTTTATATATATATATATATATATACAGGGGCAGCCCGGTAGTCCAGTGGTTCGCACGTCGGCTTCACAGTGCAGAGGTACCGGGTTCGATTCCAGCTCCGGCCTCCCTGTGTGGAGTTTGCATTTTCTCCCCGGGCCTGCGTGGGTTTCCTCCGGGTGCTCCGGTTTACTCCCACATTCCAAAAACATGCATGGCAGGCTGATTGAACACTCCAAAATTGTCTGTGGGTGTGAGTGTGAGCGGGGATGTTTGTTCGTCTCTGTGTGTGCCATGCGATTAGCTGGCAACCGATTCAGGGTGTCCCCCGCCTGCTGCCCGAAGACAGCTGGGATAGGCTCCAGCACCCCCCGTGACCCTAGTGAGGATCAAGCGGCTCGGAAGATGAATGAATGAATGAATGAATGAATGAATGTATATATACACAGTATATATAAATAAATCCAATCCATCCATTTTCCGATCCGCTTATCCTTACAAGGGTCACGGGGGGTGCTGGAGCCTATCCCAGCCGTCTTCGGGCAGTAGGCAGAGGACACCCTGAACCGGTTGCCAGCTAATCGCAGGGCACACACAGAGACGAACAAACATCCCCGCTCACACCCAAAGACAATTTTTGAGTGTTTAATCAGCCTGCCATGCATGTTTTGGAACGTGGGAGGAAACCGGAGTACCCGAAGAAAACCCACACGGTCTCGGGGAGAACATGCAAACTCCACACAGGGAGGCCGGAGCTGGAATTGAACCTCTGCACTGTGAAGTTGACGCGCTAACTACTGGACCATATGTATATATAAAAAATATATATACAAATAAAAATAAATACCAGCCGCTTGGGGCCTCTTGGGGGCAGTGTAAAAAGTGCGGCACCAGAAAGTGGTGACTTTTTATTCAAATAACTCATATATTATCTACTTGTGTGTGTTACGACGGTGTTTGTTATATTGATGCGAAATCCCTCCGGCGATGTCTAATGCTCATTTTAGCTCGCCAGTCAATATGGTTGGCCATTGAAGACAAGATGGTGATGGAACCAAAACAAACCGTTTCTGGTATTAAACTAGTCGTTACATTGCCCTCTGGTGGCCAAGATGCACACAGCAGAAAGAGCAGCACAATGTCCAAGCCATTCAAGCATGGAATCACGATGCAAAATTCGCACAGGACTTCAATGCTTTCTTTCACCATTTCTTTTTTTGGGGGGGGGTTGATATTTCAACAGAAGAAAACGGGAAGAGCAGATTTTGGAAGGGAAAATTGTCAAGCGGGATATGACACGGGAATGCTCTTCAATCACATTCTTACCTCCCCTTTACACTTGACGTCTCTCTTAAAACTAAATGGAACAGAACCCTAATTAATGTCACTGAAATAGCCGCAAAATAAATGAATAAAACAGAGCTTGCGCTCCAGCACGTGTCCTCTTCTACAATACGACTCTTTTATAATCCCGTATACAAGCAGTCACTTAGCGAGGAGCAGGCCCTCCCAGTTGAAAAGCTCCTTTCTTTTTTCCCCCCCCTTTCTTCCTTTCTTTTTATTGAGTCTCACAGATAAGAGCAATTATTTCTGCGAGTGTGCCCGCTGCCAAAAGTGAGCTGGCACGCCATGAAAAAAGACGAGTGCCGCCTTTGATTCGCCAGACAAAATACAAGAGTGTATTTTTAGCCGCCTTAAAAAGGGTGCCAGCTTTGTTCAGGTGCGCGGCGTGAACGTACCCGTGCGTATGCGTCGTAGCCCCGCAGCGGGGAAGAGGCGGATGACGGTGAACTCCGGTTTGGCGTCGGGATGTGGTCCACATCTAATGCGAGAGGTGGAAACGGCGATTAACGTGAGGCCATTTCAAAAAATATATTGTTTAAATTTATACAAATTTAACCTTCTTGAAAAGTACATTTTCAAGTGTGCTTTGGCACTCGACCTCATTTGCTCTGTGACAAGAAAAGGGTGACAATTGTATAACATAAAACAAATAGCATAGAGGTCTAGCATGCTTGCTTCAAGCTGTTTGTCAACTCCAGTTCAAGTTTACGAAAAAACTGCCATAGAAAACAAGAGAATTAAACATTGTGTATTTAGATGTGAAAATGTAATTTTCTTGATTTAAATTCCACAAGCTTCATGCTAACATATCGTCACATTCCTAAAATCATGGCCTAATTTTTTTTTTGAAAACCCACACAAAAACAATTAAACAATTACTGATTATGTTTCAGAATTATTTAATTTCAGGATGATGATTGAATGATCTGTTCAACTCGGGATGGAGTCGATTTTAGCAAAGGTTGCTAGCATCATGAGGAACTTTTTAAGGATTTTTTTTGGGGTGGGGGCGGTGTCCAAATATGACTTTGGTCATGAATTTAAGCGGTTGACGATATAGGAAATGCCATAAATAGGCAAACGGAAATGAAGATAGATTACCTCCTGCTACTTTAACACACATGAAGCATCGACACATACAGAGGGAGCATTCATTCATTCATTCATCTTCCGAGCCGCTTGATCCTCACTAGGGTCGCGGGGGATGCTGAAGCCTATCCCAGCTGTCTTCGGGCAGTAGGCGGGGGACACCCTGAATCGGCTGCCAGCCAATCGCAGGGCACACAGAAACGAACAACCATTCGCACTCACACTCACACCTAGGGACAATTTAGAGTGTTCAATCAGCCTGCCACGCATGTTTTTGGAATGTGGGAGGAAACCGGAGCACCCGGAGAAAACCCACGCAGGCCCGGGGAGAACATACCCTAAGCGCCGTTAAGGATTCGGGAGGGTTAACTTATCATTTTGTTTTCTCCACTCAGGCTGTTGCAACTGTTTGTTCAAATATCATCTGTAAAAATAATTGATTCGAATTGTGCGTGGCTTTGATTGAACGCGGTTCAGATTGTATTTTAGCTAACGTCATAATTTGGAGATAGATATAAACGAGCGGATGTCACTGATAGGACACTATTTTTCCCCATGAGACTTTGGCACGGGAGTAAGAAGTCATTCAAGTTCCGGTGTGACGCTTACTCGGTGTCAGATATCGTTTGTCATGAGTATCGGTTGCTGGTATCAGCGGTCTTGAGTACACCTCGATACTGAGAGCCGGTATGGGAACTTCCCTAGCACAAAAACTGCGGGGATGTGAATCCTGATAAAGCGGGGGGGTGGGGGGGATGCGCCTGAATATCGAGAGTGTGGCAGGGCCCCCCCGTGTGAATGCTGCATGAGATTACGCAAGCGCTGGCGTGTATCATGGCGGCCCACTTTAAATTGTTAAAGTCGCCTCGAGTTCGACGACGGGGCGACGTCGTCTCTGTCTATCCCGGTCAAAGTCTTTGCCGCAAAGCGTGTTTCCGCTTCCCAGGTGTCTCCCGCTTTTGTCTCCTCGCTCATGTCCCGTATCTCCCTGGAATGGGGGGGGGGGGGGGCGGTTGGTGGTGGGAGGGAGGGTGGGGGGGGTAGGCCTGGTTGTTTGGCAGATGGGACAGATGAGGAATGCAGGGATTGGTTAATCCCTAATCTGCTGTCTCTTGGCCGCTCTGGACCACGGAGGAGAGAGGGAGGGAGGGAGGGAGGGAGGGAGGAATGAAGGAGAGGAAGAGGGCGATGGAGCCAGCTGTCAGATGGAGAGTCTTTCATGGTCCTGCGCACACAACAGCTGCAGCGGGCCCGCCTGCACGGCTCTGCATTATTAAGCATCTTTTTAGTTGGTTCCAGATGCAGAGCTAGCTGTGTTTACCCAGGCTTTGTGCTCTCGCAACACCCCCCCTCCCCAATTCCCCCCCGCTCCACACCTCCACTTCCGATACGTCCCCCGGCTTCCTCGTCAGTGCGGTCAAAGCGCCTCCTCCGCCTAAGTATGTAATGTAGCGGCAAATGACCTTGACACCCACAGGTCGCATTAGCGCCTTAATCGTTTGCCTCGCTGCGTTTGCTTTCCGTCGACGCGATCGGATCACTTTAGCACGTGTGGTCTCGAACAACTTTTTCTTTCTTTCGCAGGAGGGGAAATTGGAACGGAACCGCCAAAGGGGTCGGACAAAAGGGGTTCTAAACGACGGCGGATGAATACAACGGCTGCTTGATACTTGAGAGGTGGTCGCTGGATTTCAGTTCAAGAGGAAGACTCAAATTGCGCACTTTGTGACATTCACAGTACAACATTCATTCATTCATTCATCTTCCGAGCCGCTTGATCCTCACTAGGGTCGCGGGGGGTGCTGGAGCCTATCCCAGCCGTCTCCGGGCAGTAGGCGGGGGACACCCTGAATCGGTTGCCAGCCAATCGCAGGGCACACAGAAACAAACAACCATTCGCACTCACACTCACGCCTAGGGACAATTTAGAGCGTTCAATCAGCCTGCCATGCATGTTTTTGGAATGTGGGAGGAAACCGGAGCACCCGGAGAAAACCCACACAGGCCCGGTTGCCAGCCAATTGCAGGGCACACAGAGACGAACAACCATTCACGCTCACACTCACACCTAGGGACAATTTAGAGTGTTCAATCAGCCTGCCACGCATGTTTTTGGAATGTGGGAGGAAACCGGAGCACCCGGAGAAAACCCACGCAGGCCCGGGGAGAACATGCAAACTCCACACAGGGAGGCCGGAGCTGGAATCGAACCCGGTACCTCTGCACTGTGAAGCCGACGTGCTAACCACTTGGCTACCGGCCCGCCCACAGTACAACATATGACACTAAATTAAACGAAGGCTTTTTCGGACACAATTTGAAACCGTAATGCAAGGCGTTCATTACGTCCTGGCTGGATTTTCCGTCAACCTCTCTCAAACGTATCCAGTTGGTTCATAATACTGCGGCTCACCTCTTAAGCGCCTACCTCGCCGAGCGGCAAACAATTGCGAGTGTTTCCGAAGGCGTCAGCAAATCCATCGGCATTCGCAAAAACGTCTCGCCAAACATTGACTGACATTTTTTTTTTTTTGCCGCAAAGCCCGGTAGTCCAGTGGTTAGCACGTCGGCTTCACAGTGCAGAGGTCCCGGGTTCGATTCCAGCTCCGGCCTCCCTGTGTGGAGTTTGCATGTTCTCCCCGGGCCTGCGTGGGTTTTCTCCGGGTGCTCCGGTTTCCTCCCACGTTCCAAAAATATGCGTGGCAGGCTGATTGAACACTCTAAATTGTCCCTAGGTGTGAGTGTGAGTGCGAATGGTTGTTCGTTTCTGTGTGCCCTGCGATTGGCTGGCAACCGATTCAGGGTGTCCCCCGCCTACTGCCCGGAGACAGCTGGGATAGGCTCCAGCACCCCCCGCGACCCTAGTGAGGATCAAGCGGCTCAGAAGATGAATGAATGAATGAATGAATGAATGAAACTTTTTGAACGTGTTCAAAATTTCCCACGTGGCAAGAAAAGTACAAGCGAAGGCCTGGCGCGCTTCTGGCGGCGAACATTTGCAACCTTGAAAGCCAGTTGCCTTCGCCAGCACTCGCAATTGGCTCGTTACCGATTGGGGCCTTAACTGGAACAGATAAGAGGGAGCACGAAACGACTCTTCTTGCCTTCTTCCACTTTGGCATGCATCATATCAAGAGCCACTTGTTGGGTTTCAAATCTCTAACTTTTTTGATTTGACCTTGAACGCAGCATGATCAGCCTCTCGGGGAAACCATTCGGCCAACCTCTGAACTTTGCAGCAATGTTTCATTCCGATTTTGGGAACTTGCTCATTGATGAAACGTCCACATTTGTCAGAAGGCATAATCTTGGTTGAATTCGGATCCGCACAACCTGAAAGGTGTTTTGACTTTGCGCATGGTTACATCACAAGCTCATGTCTACTGACGCGAGATCGAAGGGAGGGGGTGGGGGGGGTGCGATCACAGAATAAGTCATGTGCTACAAGCATGTCATTGCAGAGTCTTTTAAACGGAACCTTCGCTGCGGAATGCAATGATGCGCACAAAAAAAAAAAAGCCACCTTGTCCACACACACACACACACACACACTCACTTGCCACAAAATATTCCCACATTTGCACGGCAACCTCGTACCAAAGCAAGCTTTGTGTGGGGGGGGGTGAGGGGGGGCTAATCTGCGCCTGGGTACCCGTCTCTTGTCAAGTTCAAGAGGGTTAACAAATCTTTACCTCCGCGACAACCCTCTCCCCCCCCCAACCCCTCCTCTCCTCTTTTCATGTCCACATTTGTTCGCTGTATGTCCAAAAATCTACAGAGGCCCGTCCCGGGCCCAGTTGGGATTGCTGGAGCTGAAGAGCTGGAGGCTTTTCAGTGGCTGGCATCTGTTGTTCCCCCTTCCCAGAGCTGCTGGCAGTCAGTTAATGGCCATGCTTGGGACGCTGAGAGCGCGGGGAGGGGCGGGGCCGAGCGGCTGATTTCCCCATAGCCGCCGCCGCAGCGATTCCCGGCACGCCACCGGCAGCTGCAGACGAGCCACCGGCGACGAGGAACACGGGGGCCTAATGCGCCACTTCTTCTGAGATTTAAGGGAGGGGGGGCTTGCAGATGTTCGTCGCCGTCCCGACTGCACACTGTCAAGCTTGTCCTCTGATTTGAGGCAATGTTGGGCAATTTTGATGTATTTGCCACCTAAACGGCGACATGATTAAAATGACATTTGGAGCCTGGCTGCTCACGGTGAGCACAATTAGAGAAGACAAGCACGAGCACCAAAGCAGCCCCGCCGCTGCAGCCCCCCCACCCCCACCCCCACTCTCCATGGGCGCCACGCCGGCACGCCGCACTTTAACTTTCAAATGGTGCAAACCATCAACAAGTTTGCTCGAATGTCACCGCTCAGACTGATGTGCAGTGGTGGCAAGTACAAATCCTGACAAATACTTCCATGACGGTACATTTGAGCAGATGGCGTCCTTGCGCTTTGAATTTTTCAAGAATACTTGTGATACTTAGTCCCGACATGATAAAAACGGCCGTTGTAGTTTCGACGACTCACCTGGTCAAATTTGGCTCGTTACTTCATGCAGCCTTCGCGGATGACGGCGATGGACGAGGTCCAAGAGAGGTCAAGGTCAAGGTCAAGGTTTCTTTTTCGAAACGATGATTTCTGGAAAATTCGTTTCGTGCCACCCTAAAAACCTCCAGCTTCTGTCGTTCCAAAATCTCTGCCTCACCTGAAAAAAAAAAAGTGTAGCACTTTTGTTCTTACTCAGTTCAATAAAATAAGCTGTAACATAGAACTTTTTATAATGATAAAAAAGGGGAAACGATTTTGTGTACATAGAATTGTGTTAAAGCCAAGATGTCAAATTGCATATGATTGAGAGTAAAACTTCTATTTGGAACAACCTGAAACTTCCAACTTTAGTACTTAGACCTTTCCATGCCAGGACTTCTTTACTTTAAGTTCATTTATATGATTTAAAAACAACAACAACAAAAAAATCAAATTTTTGCAATAGTCCAACAGTTTTGATGCATGACAATGAGGCACTCTAAAACTGTCATGAATTTTAAAAAAAACAACAACCCAAAAATCCAATCCAAAACCTCCCACTTCCCGCCGTCCTCACTCTTCTGCATTTATCTGTGTGAAATTTGCACCCACAGCCAACAACGGGGCACTCTAAAGCGGACTTGCTGTAAACATGTATTTTCACAATCCAAGCAAGCTCACCACGCATCTCACAGGCACCGATGATAACGGCTGGTGCGAGCGAAGTCCTGATATGGTCGACTTGGGGGCGGGGTGGTTTTAGCACCAACCCCCCCCAAAAAAATTTACAATTTAGTCCAACATAGTTCTCAGTCTTAGCAAATTGCAAATTCAAGACTGTGCAACCAAGTACATGTTGAAGTACATTTGCGTAAATCAGGTGAAGCAGTACTTTTACTTTTGTCTTCATGTTAGTTTGTGAGTACGTAGGCCACCTTTGACCAACAGGACACTCGTTGTGGACCAACTTCCGGAGCATATGTGTTGACGATAGCGTGCTCTGCGGGGCCGACAGCGGCTGGCATCTGCATAATCGCGGCGGCAGCATTTTATTATTTTATTTAAATTTTTTTTGCAACAGTTTAATCAGCGTGGCACGACTCTAGAGAGCGAGGCTGGATATACGTTATCAACCGAGGAGGAAGTTCAAATGAAGCCGGATAAATAAATGAAGGCCTTGATGATTAGCTGTCACATAAAGCAATTAAAACGACTGCAAATTATTCATTCCACTTGCCGGGCAGGTGCGGCCCGCCGATTGTCGCGGGTAATTGTCAAAATGGAAACAATTTGTTTTGATGAAGCTTCCATATGCTTATGAAACATTCATAAAATAACTCAAAGTCAGCCCCTAATGGAGTCCCGTATAGTATCAAGGGGCTTGTCTTTTTTTTTTTTTTTTTTTTGCTTCAGGTATAAAACTGCTTTCATTTACAAGTGGCCACCAGCCCCCCCCCTCCAAAAAAAAAAAACATAAAACACTATCACATCTTTTTTTTTTGGTGTGTGTGCCCGCACGCGCGCAAATTCTTAATTGTGACTGTCATGGCCGCCTGACAATCTCAACAAACAGCCCGCGCCTCAGAAAGAAACACACTTGACAGCTCCGGACCCCTCAGCAAAATTCCCAGGGTGACTTTGTCCTTGACACATCCTTAATGACGCTCATCTCGACGATTGTAAATACATTATCATATCAGATCACGTCTGTGTTGCAATCATCACCTCCATTTCCTTTTTAATTAAACAGCAGCGATGACACCACATCTGTCAGAAAGGGAAGTGAGACTTTTTTTTTTTTGAAAGAAAAAAAAAATCGGTGTGAATTCGCGGCAAACAATAGGGAAGGGGAGGGTGGGCTGAGGGGCTGGAAAAGAAACGGCGTTTGAAAAATAACACGCTTCGTCTCCTCCTTGCCCCCTCGTCGTCTTGTGCTTCCGTCTCGTCGCTCTCACCCCCGTCTCTTCTGCCGCCACTTGAAAGGCAGGGTAATGAGACAGCTCGGGAGCGAGGCGAGGTGTCCGCCGAGCATCAGTTGCGCGCGTGCAGAAGTGAAAATTTACTGCGAACGAGACGAGATGGCGGCGGCGGCGGTGGAGGAGGCTGGTAGCGGCGGTGCCCTGGCCTAAATTCATTTTCGCTCCAGATTAGCGTGCATTTTACGCTGCGCGCAAAAGCATTTGCCCCTCGCCCATTTTTTTTTTCGTCCTGATGAGGTGTTATTACTTGCCAGATTCTTTTTTTTTATGTTCACCTCACTTTGTGGAAACAGGATACTCGTGTTCATGCAAACATCCCAGGGGGGGCCATTTTTGTTTGATTTTGCCATTTTAGCTCTTTATATGTACTAACCAGGCGGCCCGGTAGTCCAGTGGTTAGCACGTCGGCTTCACAGTGCAGAGGTACGGGTTCGATTCCAGCTCCGGCCTTCCCTGTGTGGAGTTTGCATGTTCTCCCCGGGCCTGCGTGGGTTTTCTCCGGGTGCTCCGGTTTCCTCCCACATTCCACAAACATGCGTGGCAGGCTGATTGAACACTCCAAATTGTCCCTTCGGTGTGAGTGTGAGTGCGAATGGTTGTTCGTTTCTGTGTGCCCTGCGATTGGCTGGCAACCGGGCCTGCGTGGGTTTTCTCCGGGTGCTCCGGTTTCCTCCCACATTCCAAAAAACATGCATGGCAGGCTGATTGGACGTTCTAAATTGTCCCTAGGTTTGAATGTGGGCGTGGATGGTTGTTTGTCTCTGTGTGCCCTGCGATTGGCTGGCAACCGATTCAGGGTGTCCCCCGCCTACTGCCCGGAGACAGCTGGGATCGGCTCCAGCACCCCCCGCGACCCTCGTGAGGATCAAGCGGTTCGGAAGATGAATGAATGAATGAATGTACTAACCATAGAATATTTACTTAATTTTATTTAATTTTTTTTTAGCTTTTTAACCCTTTGAGGGACAGCGGTCACTCCAGTGGACAGCGTACCATGTTATCAAGTTACAGGATGCATGAAAGAGTTCATGTTTTCTCCCAGATTACATCTGGATTTGAACCTCCGCACTGTGAAGTTGACACGCCAACCAGTGGACCACCGCTGGGGTCGCCCAGTTTTGCTATTGAACAGTAAAGTAAAAGCTATACATAAACGATATGATTTAACACATCAACGTTCAAACGTACCTAAATAAACGTTTGTCAAGAACTGAACCGCACGTAAGTATGCCGTACTTGTTTCGGCCTTTCCTGCACCCTGTCGGATTTTATTTTTGCGAACCATGAGAGCGAGTTGGTGGTACTCACATTTAGACTGCTTTCATGGACTACAGGGATGAGGAGGAAAAAGGACATTTTTATTTAAGTGGACGCTCCTTCTGCTGGTTGAAAACCGGCCGACTTAATAATAGAGGGGCAGAAAAAAAAAATTGACGCTAGAATATTACGGCATTTCATTATTCAGAGTGTTTTACAACCGGCGCATTCGCACAGCAGACGGGCGGGATAGTTTACACTTGTGACAAAAACTTAAAACCATAAAAAAAAAATCTTAAAAATTACAGACTCAAGATGGAACTCAAGCCGAACGGGTAATAAAAGCGAACAAGTAACTGATGGTTACGCTATTAACATGTCACGGCCGCTTTCAACAAGCTACAGCAACGTGACATATGACGCCACTTAACAGGCCCCGAATACGACAGACGACAGGAATTAAACCTCCGACTATCTTCTTCGCCGGGCCATTATTCAGCAGGACGGTAAATAAAATGCCGCAGTTTAAATCGGGGCAAAACATATTTCCCCTCGTGCTTGTGCGTGCGTTTATGGCGCCTATTTACATGTTCTTGCTGCCATTAGGAAAATGATGCCCGTGCTGCTTGCCGGTGGCGTTTACGACGGACGGAGGATATAAGGACCGCGCTGAAATTATGTTACCGCAAAAAAAAAAAAAAGTCTTTTTCGAGTTGTGTTGCAAGTCGAATGTTTGAACTTTTTGGGTCGTTTGTCTTTGCGTGCCCTACGATTGGCTGGCAAACCACTTCGGGATATTGCTTTTTTGTGTTCGTCAATTAATACGCGTAGCATACATGAATATTCGGGGTTCATTTTATTTGTATTTCTTTAGTTCTTGTTGTTTGTCCATACATAGCAGGATTGGAATTTAATTTATGACACATACTTAGTGATGCTTTTTAAAAAAAAAAAATCTTGCACTCAACAAATGTGCCGTATATTTAAAGAAAACTAAAACTAAACTAATAAAAAAAGAACTAAAATGACTTATTTTGGAGGGAAAAAAACTAATTAAAACTAATTTTAATAAGTAAAAAAGCCAAATAGAAAAACCACAAAACTAATAGTTTTGATTTTTTTTTTAATTTTTTGATTTTTTTAACTTTGCTTTGACGTCAATATATTTGATACTCATTCTTTCCAAACTTTTTAACGTCACAACAGGCTAGCTCGAACAGGAAGGTTTCCACGGCAAACGTGTACACATCATAAAGATACTTTTAAAAAAAAGTTTCTTTGCGGGTGGTGAACTACCCCATACCCCCACCCACCCAAACCCCTTCTATTAAAAAGAAATAAATAAAGTCCGCATCATGAAATAAAAGAGCGCTCCCACCGGTGAGACCATAAAGGCCGCGCGTCGGACTGCCAAGTCAGCGCTTTTGACAGGATAAGACCACGCTAACCTATTGAAAAAGGCTTGAGCCAGGCGGCGTGCTGCCGGCGGAGCCAGCGCGGCAGCTTAGCGGTCTTAACGGAGAATGCGCCACTTATCATCATCGGCATCCAGCGCCCGCAACACTCCAGCATGAAGAGGCTCTCGCGCTAAGCCGGTTAAAATAACACCAGACAATGCCTCGACAACGGCTTGCTCTTCCCGTTTGATGCCTGCTTAATTCCGACGCCACAATGCTTCCCCCCCCCTTTCCCTAAAACCTCCAATCCTGTTCTGGTGCTGGACCAGAGGACCGGCATGAGGCGCCGTCCATCTCCCCTTCACATCAGAGGCAGCCGAAGGAGCCCCCTGATACTGTGTGGGCCCGGCTGATAAAGGCCTTATTTCAGGGTCTTCCAGTGATGGGGGGGTGGTGGTGGGGGGGGTGATTCAACTCCCCGAGCTGGGGGACGGTTAAGGCGGGAATGCTGGAAGAGCATGCTCGGAGCTCAAAAACACATGCAAGCTAAAAGCAGTCTTGTAAAAAGTACCTGAACGTGATACTTGAATACAAGTAATTTGATGTAAAAAGTACCTGAATGTGATACTTGAGTACAAGTAATTTGACAGAGAGCAACTTTGGCAAAGGTCATCATGTCCAGTTGAACTGAAATAAAAGCCAGGAGTTGTTTGGCCTTTGCCGGACTGAAGTTTAAAAAGTACCGTATTTTGCAGGCTATAAGGCGCACCGAAAAGCATTCCATTTTCTCTAAAGCCGACACGGTGCGCCTCATAATCCGATGCACCGCCTATATGGATCAATATTCGGATTTCTTGGACGTAGTATTTTAAATCCAGTTGCAGCGCTTGTGAAAGGGCTATATAAATAAAGCGGCATTGTATCGAATTCCCTTTAGTCTAACTCCATCTAGTGGATACGTAACGCAATCGCAGCCACTATTCTAGCTTCTACTCCATGTGCCTTATAATGCGGCGCGCCCAATTATGAAAATCGTTTTAAAATGGGCCATTCGTTGAAGGTGCCCCTTATACGCCAAAGTACCTTATCGTGCGGAAAATACGGTCATTTGAAGAAACGGCGCGGAATGAGTTAAGCACGTGATGCATTTGTACGTCATGATAAGGTGGAAGATCTTGTGTGAGAAGACGGGCGGGAGTGGCAGGACGGGCGGAAAGACGCGGATAAGCCCTCGGCGTGCATAAAACGCCTTTAAGCTGGGAAATTGGACAGTTTCAAAGTTCAATCTCTTTTGCGCCACTTTTCCTGGGCGAGCTGACACATGAGTGAGGTCCCATTAGCACAGGCGCCCCCCCCCCCCCCAACCCCCCCTGAAAACGTAGCCATTGACCAGGCGGACCCTTCGTCAGGCTCTTTACCTTGAGACTCGTCCGCCGCCTGACACGACCTTTGAACCCGGGGAGCGCAGCTGTCAAATGTCTCTCCCCCATTCTGTCACTCCCACTTCTGAAGAAACGCACACACACACACACACACACACACACACGGAGGATTTTGTTACATTGAAGCTTTGAGTAACATGTTTTGTTTTTTTAATCACCATGGAGGAAAAGTTCACACCAACTTTGTTGCGCTTTTTGCGGTTTCGCACCGTTGGCGTGAAAGAAATGTCAAACTGGAGGAAGCGTTTAAAGTGAAGAAATAAAATCAAGCTTTGACAATGCAAAATACCTCTCCAAGAATTTAAATCATAGAAACTTACCAAGACGTTTTTTTAAAAAATCTGATTATTTGTGAGTGTGTGTGTGTGGGTGGGGGGGGGGGGGGGGGGGGGTCATCTCAAAATGCTTGAATCTTAATGACAAAATCTGCAGACGATTTCTCTTGAATAAAAGAACGAAGAATGAAAAATCTCAAGGTTACAGAAATATAATTGTTCACTAGGTACCAGTCATCATTTTTCTGCCTTTTTTTTCATAATATTTTAAACATTTTTTTTTCATCATTATTCTTCAAACATTCTCCGAGAATCGTTTTTCATCATTTTTTTCAGGGTTTTTTTCCCCCTCATCTTGTACCGACAGTACAACTTTTCGCAAATTGTCATTTTATTTCTCCCCCCCCCCCCTTTCGTGACATTGAGACTATTCTCATTACATCATTGATCTTATTCCTCGTCATCGCATCGCATCTTTTCACCCATAAAACGCTAACGAACGCATTTTTTCCCCCTTCTTCCAACAAATACTTTCTCATGGAATGATTTTTTTCCCCGCCCCCTTGTAAAATAAAGATCATCCTCACGTCTGACATTTGTCATGTAATATTTCACCCTTTTCTTCCCCCCCCCCTCGTAGCGGCATCCTTTCTCTCTTCCAACTTTATCCTCTCGATAGTCCAACTTTGAAATATTACGACGCCGTACAATTCCAAAGTCCATCCCCATCACAAGGTGCTGACACGAGTTAGGCCCCATGACAGCGGACCCCAAACAATACACACATTTTGTTTTTTTGTTTTTTTTTTTAACACTGCATGAATTCTAACAAGCAAATCCCCACCGTGGGTGAATTTTGCGCTGTTTTAAGGTGTGTTCGCTCGGCCTTGGCACAGGCCTGCGCTCCACTCGCGCGCCTCGCGCTGCAAATCGACATTCACTTGGCACGTATGTGAACACATTCGCAAACAATCCGACATGCATATGGATAGGCCCACATTTTTTTTTGGGGGGGGGGGGGGCTTTTCGGGTGTGTGTGCACGTTCATGAATACTCCATCCTGTATGTGTTACACCCAAGAAGGCAAGAGAGGAGAGAATCATCTAGAATTAGTAACATTTTTAGCGGCGAGAAAAGAAAAAAAAAAGGGGGGGGGTCGAGAAAAAAAAAATCAACATGAATACGATTTTTGATGTGAAATCTACATTGTGCGCCATTGCCTTGTGCTCTGTGTGTGTGTGTGTGTGTGTCTGTGAGGCTCACTTTGCAAAGCGCTGTCGACGGGAAATGACTGTGACGGGAGCACCACCAACTGGTCAGGAGGCGCATCTCCACCCTTCCGTCTGCTCGCCTGTGATGTGCAACGGGCAGATTAGTCACATGCATCCACTCGCAACCTTGACATTTAAACAGTCTTGATTTATTCTTAGTGTGATCTGAAAAACAAGCAAGGCTCTTTTTCTCCTTTTTTTTTGCCCCCCCCCCCTCCCCTCCTCCCCTTTCTGTTCTTCCTCACCTCAAAACCCCCCTTCGGTGAGGTTGAATTCACGGTATCCATCATCATGCATCTTTAATGACGTCAGGCCAGGAGCATGGGGTAAAATCACAGTCGTGGCCCGAGGCGAAAACCAGCTAAAATGAGGTTCCTCTTACCCCCTTCCCACGCAGGCGAGAGCGCGCAGGGGCAGAGAGGGGAAGGCTACGGCGCGCCCATCGATCGCCGGGGCGGCTCGGCGGCCGGCAAGCCACTCGGAGGGGCATGATGGATACATTTGGGCCATTAAAAATAAAGAAATAAATGAGAATCGGTACAGCGGGGGACGGGGGTCCGTGCCAGGAGCTGACGGAAGGGCGACAAACGACGGACGAGTTGATTTATGCGACGTTGTGCGCGACCGGCTAGAGGACAATCTCCCCTCACCATCTTTTGGTTTGAGTCTAAGAGGCCTTCGGAGACCCTTCGCACTGGCGGGAAAGTGAGAGAGAGAGAGAGACAGAGAGAGAGAAAAGGAAAAAAAAAAAAAAGATACAATCTGCCTAATTCAAAACACTTGTCAGACGGGGAGGCCGTATCAACTGCGATTTGGGGCCACACTGAGTATTAAGAGTATCAGCACAATAACGTCAAATTATAATGACCTGGGGAGGGTCATCATAATAGTGGTTCCTAATTTCAGAAAAATTCGGCCACGTTAAAATAGCAAAAATTTTTATAAATAAACGCAAATATGAGAAGTATAATCGTTTTGATGAAGTGTAATTACTGAACATAAGGTTGGATTCTTGGATTGGATGTGGGCCTTTAAGGGGCGTGTACCTACAGCTCCAGTTTTGATGGATTGTATATTTTTTTTAAATCATATTTCTTGTCAAATCTTTCCTGTCGTAATATTTGGAATGTTGATTTGTTTTCCTTTTGAAAATGTTTTTTTTTTAAATATGACCAGTGCAGACTCACAGCTGAAGCGAAACGCTACGACTTCATTCTCAGAACATTCATTCATTCATTCATTCATCTTCCAAGCCGCTTGATCCTCACGAGGGTCGCGGGGGGTGCTGGAGCCCATCCCAGCTGTCTCCGGGCAGTAGGCGGGGGACACCCTGAATCGGTTGCCAGCCAATCGCAGTCAGAACATTCCGTTTTGTTTTTTATTTTTTCTTAACGTCACAATTTCCTTCATGAACAACATAATAATGGCATAAAAGTGAACTTTTTGGGGTCAAAACTGACGCGTCTTCGTTCTCGCCCCCGGCTCGTCTGACAATTTGGTGACAAAAAGTAGACTAGAACTCAGGCCGGGTAAAAACAGGTCGAAGTCGTGACGCAAAATCGTGTCACGCAATTTTGTCTGGATTTTAATGGAGGCGCAGGCGAGGTTAACCTGCTGTGGTCCCTCCCACAACGGCGCATTCACGTGGCCCGTCACTACATTATCATGTTCTTCTTCTCTTAACATTACTCCTTTCTTCTGACAATGTTTTTTTTATCTTCTTCATCCTCATGACATTGCAACAGTTTTGTTCTTAACGTAAATGATTCATTTTTCTTCTGACTGATTTATTGATACGTTTTCTCACAGTGTTCTGCCTTTTTTTTTTCCTTATAACATGAGAAATTTATTCTTATGACATTAAGACTTTATTACCCTCATAATGTTACTACGCTATTTCTCTCTCTCTTTTTTTTTTTAACTTATTTACTTTGGAGCGTTGCCCTTCTACGCCTTTGTACGATGCAGTTTCGGCCTTCACGGCATAATTGTATTAGTCAGAGCACATGTTGAATGTGAACTGGGAAAAAAATGAGGAGCGTTTTCGCATGGTGGAAAAGGGACGTGGACTTAAGCTCTGTGCAATTACATGCAGTGACCCTGGAACAAATAAGTCAAATATAGCTCAGGGCTAAATCGCATTTTATGTCACGGGCGAACCAAACAAAAGAGCGAGCAATAAAAAAAAAAAAGGATCTGCCTGCATATCTCACAGCATTTGGAAGTTGTTTCCTGTAAAAAAAAAAGTGGATGATCGCGCAAGTGTGGCTTGGAAACATCTTTCAGTTGCCGAGCCCCCAGCCTTGACCCGGCGGGTCAAAGCCAGTCAGGCTCTTCCTGTCTGCGGCTTTTCCCAGGATCCCCTGCCTGTCGGCGTGTCAGCACCTCTTGCTGTCTCCTCACCAGCTCAGGATGTTGCTTTTGCCTTCCAAGAGTTTCCTGAAACCGGAGGAAAAGAAAGAAAGAGAGAAAAAAAAAAAGATTGGTTTCCATTCCGTGCGAGAGGGGGGTCAGCTGGTGTGCAAAAAAAAAAAAAAAAAGCCATTAAAAAAAAATAGAATAAAAAAAAGAAAACATGTCCGTTTTGTATATTTGACTCAATTTTACAAAGCGGCTGGCCTCTGACTGGCGACTATTTGTGGATGTGAGGATGCATTAGCCTGTGGGGAATGAAAAGTGCATCCAGAGAAGAGGGGAAACACTCCAGTCCCGCCTTCTCCTTCTGTCTTTTTCCCACACTGCATTGATGATTATTTTTATTTTATTTTTGTGAGGGGGTGGGGTAACGGGGGGGGGGGGGGGGGGGGGGGGGGTCAAAAATGTTCCGGGAGCATTGCTGGCCTGTTTTCAATTAAGACGGCGGGTCATTTGCCTAATGAGAGGGGCATGATGGACAGCGCCAAAATGGGCCACACACCATTTGGAGTTGCGTGGCGCAGGTAGGCCGCGTGACAAGGTTGCACCCCCGGCTACAGACGTCCTGATTACTTTCTTGTCTCCGTGGCATTTTTTTTTTTTTTCGCATGCCCAAAGCCAAGAAAGACACCCAAAAAAAAAACCGCAGTGTGTTACGCTCCATTTCGAAAAGCCAACGTGACCCCTTCGATCTCCCGACGGATTTTTTTTTCGTAACCGTGTGGCTTTTTTTTTTTCTTCTCGTAACTTTTTCTTGACTTGATTATTCCCGTAACATTACGAGATTGTTCGTATACCGCTACGACTTTTATCGCTCAAGTTTTACAGTTTTTTGGAGGCAAGATGACATTTTTTTTTTTAAAATTTCAGCATGACCGTTTTATTCTTAAAAATCAGATTTATTTTTTTTGTTAAATATATTTTCGTGTAAAATTATGACCTTTTATTGTTTTTTTTTTGTATCACCGTCTGGATATAACGTAGTTTTTTGTGTGTGTGGGATTTCTCGTGACTCCTTTTTGACTCTATTCTCAGAACGCAATGGCATTTTTTGTCAAATGCCATTTCGCCCCCCCCCCCCACCCCGCCCATAATACGACTCCATCTTGCTCAAAGCGTGACAATTCTTCGTAACGTTCAAACTTTTTTTTCCCCCTAGTAACGTGACAATTTTTTCCTTGGAACATCCCACGTTTTCTCAAAACGGCGTTGCCATTCAATTTTCTTGCAATTTGACGTTAATCTCTTAATAATGCAACTTTTTCCTCATAATAATTTGACCCCCCCCCCCCCCCCCCCCACCCGCTTTAATGTTACAACTTCTTTGTGTATCACTTTTATTTCCTCTCGCCACTGTGCAGGTAGTTCGACAATGACAAGGTTGCACCCCTGGCTACAGATGTCCTGATTACTTTGTCTCCAGTCGCAAATGGAATTTTAGGACGCCAACAGCTAAGAAAGCCAAAAACGGTGCACTCTGCGCTCAATTATTATTATTTTTTTTTAAGCGCAATTTCGCTTTCGGGATCAGGTTAGCGGCGCGCACCTTTGTCCCAACTTTTTCCATACCAAGTGTACCATGGATGCTTGGTGGGGGGGTGGAGGAAAAAAAAAAAATAACATCCTCCCCGGGCCCTGCAGTCAAGCCGTACACCCGTTAGTCGTATTCCCCCGCCGAGCAGCCCAAAGTGTACGTGTGTATAAATGGAAGGCCTGTCATTTCACATTCATTAAAAGTGAAGTTCCAAAATTAATAATGTAAAAATATGGGTTTTAATTAGTCTTCTATTCTGCCCAATGTACTTAAATTGGATCATCCGGTCCCCGATGCCCTTTCACTTAATAAAGAATTAGCCTGTGATGTTCTCAGCTTGACAGGTAGGATAAAGTGGAGAGGGGTTGTGGGGGGGTGCAATGGCGGCTGTTATATAAAGGATATATCCGTTTGTACGTAATTTGCAGCTTAGTCAATTTGACAGGGTGGGTGAGGTGGGGGGGGGGGGGGGGGACGATTCCGCTCGGCCATGGATCCCGTGCAGGTTTAATGTATTTCTATCATGTTATGGCGTGACCACGCCATTGCCTTGTCAAATAATTAGTGACATTAATCCAATTTGATTGGCCATCTCCGGCGAGCTGAGCCCCGCCTCCGTAGACAAGGTGGATTGCAAAGTGCTCCAAAGAAGCACGCGCGCGCGACAATAGGTTAGCTTAAAGGTTAGGTTAGATAAGATATCCTTTATTCGTCCCACACTACTGTAAATTTCCCCAGTGTGGGACGAATAAATCTTATCTTATCTTATCTTACAAACGCAAAAACCACCTCTACAATGTGCAATCTTTGTTTTATGTGTCAGTTTTACCGTAAACCTCAATTGGGAGGAGCGAAGAGCTTGAAGCAAGCACACTTGGCCTCTCATTTTGAGAACCGTGCGAGTCATCCTCATTTCCTCAAAGTGATGTTATTGGAGTTGGTCATGGAGGGGTGCAAAGAAAATAAAGTACACCCAAAAAAAATAAGTAGTTTAAAAAGTTTTAAGTAAGGATGACTTTTGGTCAGTACGAGTATTCACTCTGTGTATTCACCGATACCAAGTACCGATACCTCTCATACTTTTGATCCGCAAAAGTTAACGGGGGGAAAAAAAACCCTGGACTTTCTCTCGGGCACGGATTCGCCAGGGTGGATTTCAGATTTTTGGGATTGGTAGTTGCCCATTCCCCGTTTAAATGATAACTTTTTCAAATATATGCGGGTTTAAATAATTACTTTTGGCATTCATAGGCCTTTTTATGTTCGCGTTTTGTCCACGACAACATGATTTCCACTTGAGATAAAATAACACCTTTGAATAGTGGACGCAAAGCTTTGTGGGTCTTTCAGGTTCAAGAACGAGGGTTGGTGGGGTGGGGGGGCGGGGCTTTGAAAGGAGGCTTCGGCTTAGATAGCATATGGCATCCGCGAGCGATCCGTACATGCCGTGGCCATATCGCGCCGCTTCTGCGCGCCCGAGTGGGTGTGTTGTGGCGCTCTTCGCAGGCAACGAGCCCAGACGGCCCTCGCCAGCCTCTTCCCGGTTTCTCCCGCTCCCCTCGCGCGGGACAGGCACAGCTGTCAGATCAAAATCAATCGCATTTTAAAGGACGTGCGAGCTAAATATTTCATTCTTGCCTTGGGAACCAATTAAGTGCTACATATGAAGTCAGGAGGACTGGTTGAGCCGCAGTCATACTGGTGCGTACCAGCTGCTCCATTGCTAACACCCGGACCCCCCCTTCGCTACGACACACACACACTCACACACACATGCACGCAGCGCACCCCTCCCCATGCAAATGTGTCAGTGTGAACGCTCCACTTCAATTACCGAGTGATGTTTTAAAAATGCACCAAAGCCAGACTGGCAGTCCGGAAATTGGAGGGGATCCACCCCAGGTATGTTGTTTATTTAGTTGTTGTCTGTTGTGCTGGCTGTAACCCATTTGCCCTCATTGCAGATGTGAGGGATGGCAGCGATATAGGGGGCCGGGTGGGGGATAGGGGTGAGGGGAGGGGGGGGGCCTTCAAAGTGCCATGTGTCAGCGAACGCCTCACACCGCATGGCGGGGACGACTGGCGTCTCCTCGCCAAAACGTGACCGCCGCCTGCCTCGCCGTCTGGCCTCATGCCGTGACCTCGGCCAAGGAGATGATGTTGTCAGCAGGTTAGCCACTTATACCGAACGCGAACCCTGACGAGGAATCCGTTAACTTTTCAGTAGAATTTTTTTTTTTTTTACATAAACATTGCAAGACATTTACGACGAAATCATTTTCATTCAGCTTTATGACTTCCTTTTTTTTTTTTTAAATCAGTCATTTTTTTGTGTAGCTATTTCTGAAGCATATTTTACTTACATTTTTCTTTTTTTTTTTAAATATATACTCTTCATACAAGTTTCAAGTCGTGATTTGTTTTCAATTTATTTATTTAAAATATATTTTAATAAAAGCACAAGCGCCCTAAGCCGGCAAAATGTGGAATATATTCAGTTTGGACTGAAGCAAAGTTGCGCTAAACTATTCATGAGATATATTTTTTTCTTTTCTTGCCCAAACGTAACACTTTTGTTCATGTTTTATTAAAAAAAATAAATAAAAATAAAAAATAGTCGATGCACACAAGCGCCCAAAGCTAGCAAAACGTGCAATACATTCCGTTTGGACTGCGATAAAGTCGCGCTAACTTTTAACTTTTACCTCACCGTTGCCTACTAAATTCACGTGGGAACCGCCTCGCCTGCTGCGTCCTTCCCGCAGCGTGAAGGTCACGACAAGCTGCGCGTGTGCATCGGATCAGAAAGATGCAAGTGGTACGAGGAAGGTTAAAGCGTGTACATGTGTGAGGCAGGGAGATGCGGGATGGGGGGGTTGGGCTTTCAGTACAGAGTGCGGTAGAAGAGGGGTAAAAAGGAAAATGTAAGGGTGAGAGAAAAGAGCCTCCCCCCCGCAAAAAAAATAAAAGCAAAAGTGAGAGAAACACAAAAGCAGAAAGGAGACAAAGTGAGAGACGGCGCAAAAAGCAAACGGTGGCGCGAGGGAGTGAGAAGCGAGCGAGCATGATTGATAACGGTGCTGACAGAAGCCCTCTGGCCATGCTCTCTGTGGCAGTTTGGGGAGACTGGGGTGGGGGTGTGGGGGGGCTCCCCGCGTGAGAGCGAGCTGCCCCCTCGCCACCGTCCCCGACACACACTCCACATCTGGTGGGATCGCCCACGCCGGGTCAAAGGTCGCCGCACCACGGGGGCTTACTTTTGGACTCGAATGAAATGCGAGGCCTCAACAACCTCGCCAAATAAAATATACCGGCAACGAACCTAAGGTGCAAAAAAGTAGATCACCCAGGTTTTTTTTTTGGGGGGGGGGGGTGAGAGAATCTGTGCAGGTGACACACAAGAAGCCTATAAAGAAAATAATAATAAAATAAAGCTTAGGCTCAGATTTGAGTGTGTGTGTGTGTGTGTGTGTGTGTGTGCGTGTGTGTGTGTGTGTGAGACAACACTGATGAATTAGGGATAAATAATGAAGTAGCTTAGGGACGGGGTTTGTGATAGCGCGAGGGCCCATCAACAGAGAACACTAATACTTTTGAATGCTATGCTGTTTGATGTTGATCAAGTTCAACTCGGCTGACAGGCCCGAGAAGACTGCGGGGAGCGCTGGGACCCTCCGACACACACGCGCCCGCACACAAAACCTACTCAGACAGGTGAAAGAGAAGGCGCGGGACAATAGCGCACTCACTCACTCACTCTCACACACACACACACACTCTCGCAGAGCCACCCGCACTCTCAACCCGACAGTCATTTAAGTTTGAGTAAGAAAGAAGTAAAGCCGAATACGTGTATACTCAAAGGCTTTCCATTCAACTTTCCGGACTTCAAGGAACACACGCTGACGATGCGGGCGGCCATTTTGGCTCGAAGGCCCACTTAAGACGTACGGTTTGCTACGGTTAGCCCGCATCTGTGTGGATTTCTTAGTTATTATTCAAGCTCGCAAGAGGGAGAAAATATTCGGAATAGCCCTCCGGTTCAATGCTAAGCGCAACGAGAAGAATAACATTTCACGGTGAATGAATTCCTCTGACATTTTTGGAAATACTTTTCTTTGTTGTTGTCAAATTAGCGTCCAGTATATATATTTTTTTTCAAATAACTTTTAAGGGGCGGCCCGGTAGTCCAGTGGTTAGCACGTCGGCTTCACAGTGCAGCGGTACCGGGTTCGATTCCAGCTCCGGCCTTCCTGTGTGGAGTTTGCATGATCTCCCCGGGCCTGCGTGGGTTTTTTCCGGGTGCTCCGGTTTCCTCCCACATTCCAAAAACATGCATGGCAGGCTGATTGAACACTCTAAATTGTCCCTAGTTGTGAGTGTGAGTGCGAATGGTTGTTCGTTTCTGTGTGCCCTGCGATTGTCTGGCAACCGGGCCTGCGTGGGTTTTCTCCGGGTGCTCCGGTTTCCTCCCACATTCCAAAAACATGCATGGCAGGCTGATTGAACGCTCTAAATTGTCCCTAGGTGTGAGTGTGAGTGCAAATGGTTGTTCGTCTCTGTGTGCCCTGCGATTGGCTGGCAACTGATTCAGGGTGTCCCCCGCCTACTGCCCGAAGACGGCTGGGATAGGCTCCAGCACCCCCCGCGACCCTAGTGAGGATCAAGCGGTCTGGAAAATGGATGGACTAATAACTTTTAACTTTGACACAATATGTTTTTGGAGCAAGAGTCGGCATTTTTTTAGCACATCGTGATACTCTTGGATTCAGATTTTCTCAATAGGTCAATGATTATTTTAATTTGGTCTACTTTATCCAACCCAGCCCTGGAAGATTCTGTGAATTTTTCCATCTAAAGCCTTTCGTAAAAACATGCCATACTTCAGAAAATGCATAAAATGACGCTTACCCTTTTGTTTCCTGAGCAACTGTGATGTCATTTTTAGTCGACGGCAAGTAGCAAAATGGCCGCTTCCTGTGATGGACAAAAACAGGTGGATTTTACTGATCAACTCACATTCCAAAAATGAAATTCATTCATTCATTCATCTTCCGAGCCGCTTGATCCTCACTAGGGTCGCGGGGGGTGCTGGAGCCTATCCCAGCTGTCTCCGGGCAGTAGGCGGGGGACACCCTGAATCGGTTGCCAGCCAATCGCAGGGCACACAGAAACGAACAACCATTCGCACTCACACTCACACCTAGGGACAATTTAGAGTGTTCAATCAGCCTGCCACGCATGTTTTTGGAATGTGGGAGGAAACCGGAGCACCCGGAGAAAACCCACGCAGGCCCGGGGAGAACATGCAAACTCCACACAGGGAGGCCGGAGCTGGAATCGAACCCGGTACCTCTGCACTGTGAAGCCGACGCGCTAACCACTGGACTACCGGGTCGCCCAAAAATGAAATATGAATCAGAATGTCGTGTTTTGACTATTGGGGCTGCATAGCACATATTTCTTAATATATTTTTTCATCTATAATTAATCTTAATATGGGCAGCCCGGTAGTCCAGTGGTTAGCACGTCGGCTTCACAGTGCAGAGGTACCGGGTTCGATTCCAGCTCCGGCCTCCCTGTGTGGAGTTTGCATGTTCTCCCCGGGCCTGCGTGGGTTTTCTCCGGGTGCTCCGGTTTCCTCCCACATTCCAAAAACATGCGTAGCAGGCTGATTGAACACTCTAAATTGTCCCTAGGTGTGGGTGAGGGCGTGCATGGTTGTTTATCTCTGTGTGCCCTGCGATTGGCTGGCAACCGATTCAGGGTGTCCCCCGCCTACTGCCCGAAGACAGCTGGGATAGGCTCCAGCACCCCCCGCGACCCTAGTGAGGATCAAGCGGCTCGGAAGATGAATGAATGAATAATCTTAATATATACATATTTCTAAGACAATTTTGGGGTTGACTTCCCCTTTAATGGGCCACTAAAGGAATCTCTCCTTTCTCCATGACATTGATAACTACTTCGCTTTGATTAGGATCACACAATTTGGCATTTGTTGTGGCAAGAGACGCCATTTTGAGCGCAGGGCCGTTTTAGCGGAAGTGTGTTTAGGCAGCGTTTCCTCACACATGAATCACGCCTGTCCAATTTGTGGATATGAACGCTGATGGCATGTCGCTGCTCCTTCCCTGGCTGGGGTCATTTTGAAAGTGTCACCATTTAACTGTGAGGCAAGGGGTTTGGGGGGGGGCAGGGTATGGAGTGTGTGTGTGTGTGTGTTGTTGTTCTCCTTTCCTCCAGCGTTGGCCCATGCGGGCACCGTCGGGGTGTGTGGAGAGCGTGGCCTCATTATGAAGGAGATAAAGACCGTTAAGGCTGTTTGGTCTTGGGCCGGCTCCAGCCCCTATGGTGAAACACACCTGCTCCCCTCTTTAAAAAGCCCTGCTCCAGTTTAGCTCTTGGCCACGGACGAGTAATGACCTATCCAGGGGGCCGTAACGCCCGCTTCGTTTAGCCTGTCGTTAAGACCCAGAGTCAGCAGCATACTGCGGCACATGTGCCGTGCCAAAACTCAGCGCAGGGGTGCCCTTGCCAAAAAGAGCCCACGTCAAAGCCTACGCCGCTAGAATACGGAGAAGTAAACTAGTTGAAAAAGCTGATGAGACGCGAGGATGCGAGGTCCTCGTCGAGCGGCGGCGACGCCAAAGAGTCACGGTTCAGTCGTGTTTCACTTTTTTTTTAGTTCAATAGATGTGCCGTGTGATCTTTCGAAGTGTCGCTTGAAACCGCGGAGAATGTCAGTGGCTTATAAATAATTTTCTGCATACGCAATTCAGACGTGAATCGAGGTAAAAAAAACGGCTTTCAAAATCGGCAGCCCCTTGTTGGCCGTGCTCTTGTTTTTGTCACGAATATGCTGATGTGATTCGGCTGCTGTCCGGTGAAGGGGCGGAGCTATTCTCGTGGGCGAAAGGGACGCATGCGGGTCAACCCCAAAATCTGGAAAATGTATTGATTTAACAGAAAGCTGTCAAGTAGCAGTTTCAAAATACATTCATCATTCATTCATTCATCTTCCGAGCCGCTTGATCCTCACCAGGGTCGCGGGGGGTGCTGGAGCCTATCCCAGCTGTCTTCGGGCAGTAGGCGGGTGACACCCTCAATCGGTTGCCAGCCAATCGCAGGGCACACAGAAACGAACAACCATTTGCACCCACACTCACACCTAGGGACAATTTTTAGAGTGTTCAATCAGCCTGCCATGCACATTTTTGGAATGTGGGAGGAAACCGGAGCACCCGGAGAAAACCCACGCAGGCCCGGGGAGAACATGCAAACTCCACACAGGGAGGCCGGAGCTGGAATCGAACCCGGTACCTCTGCACTGTGAAGCCGACGTGCTAACCACTGGACTACCGGGCCGCCTAGTTTCAAAATAATCTTTTTTTTTTTTTTTTTTTAAATAACTAACTGCTTGATGGATCGGGATGGGCGGGTTTCGAAAATTCAAGTCTAAGTTGGCCTTGTACCTCAGTTCTACAGTCCTTAAGTGCAAGTTTTTTTTTTTTTTAAAGACTCTGGACCTGTGAAGACATTGTCACTCGGCTTTGATCGCGCAAGTAGATCAGGAAAAAGGGAAAAGAAAAAAAACGGGCCCTTATGCGTCGGCCAATCGGAGGGAGGGCGCTCGCAGATGCGGTGCCGGCTCGCTAATTAGAGAACATAAAGTTGCAGCTTGACACCGCTTGGGCTGCCATTGTTGTCCCGTCTTTGTTGTGGCCGAGGACACCGGCACGCGGAGGAACGTACGGCGTGGAGGCCCCCGTCGAAAGATCTCCCAGTTCTCTGTTTTCATCAAAGCGTTTCTTTGGCACGACACTGCGGCGCGGGTATGCTAATGTGTTGTGCTGCCTGGAAAGCTGTCAAAAAGCTCCCACCTTGGATGAGAGAGCGCCGTAATTCAACCGGGCTCCTGTCTTGTGCGCGTTCAGGTCTCCTCATTATGCCGCTTTGCAGGGGTAATGGCGTCTCGCGCCGTTTTATCTGTCAGCTCGCAGCAAACTATAGTTTTTTTAGCCGCCTATATTCCATGCTAACATCAAAGGCGCCGGAAGAGGAAGGGGGCGGGAAGGGGGTTGTCGCGTTAAAATAAAAAATAATAATAAATAAGGGGAAACACTCCCGGTAGGCGAAAAATTGGAACGTCTTGTGTGTATTGAGAATAGATTTGCTGCTTCGACGTGGACGCGTTTGTTCTCGAGTAAACAGCGAGTTTTGTTTGGGTGTAACTGTCAGCCCGAGCACCCCCCCCCCACCACCACCCCGCTCAACCCCTTTGCGAGAACGGGCTTGTTCGCAAAGCGGGGAAACACGGCGGCACGCATTCGTGCTGTCTTGATCAACGGGGGAATCGAGTCGGCGCTGACAACGAGGCACGCGTGACGCCGCCGTTCACATGCGTCAATTTTCCTCCCGACTTCCCAGTACGGCGGTGCCTTGACTTGCGAGCGCCCCCACCTTACAAGTTTTTGGTGAATTATTTTCTTTGCATTATGGGATAATTTTTTTTTTTTTTTTAAATACAGGATGAGTAAACTTGAGATTTGGGAGTAAGGCTGAACGATGAATCCAATTCAAATTTGCATTGCAGTGTACAAAATAGTTACAATGCCACTTTTTGATCGCCTGTGAGAGCAAACATTTATGTAAAACAAATCTGATAGTTTATTTTTTGCTTTAAAAAACAAAAACAGAAAAAACTTTTCTTAAAGGCACACATCACACAAATACTACATTGAATGCGTGCGCATGTGGTGCAGAAATTCCCGAGTATGGGATTTTACCTTGTAGATAGTTTATTTTCGAGTTTAGATAATGATATAGTTTAGAACGAGTTTTAACTCGTTTTTAGAGAGTTTTGTGTAAAAGTAAAGGGTATTCTACAAATTCCCAATTCCCAATCCACTGTTGCAACTTCCATCTTCCGTTTGGGCCGTACAGTACCGAAATCTGTTTAAAACCAACTCCAAAAGACCCAAGTATGACATTTATTGACAATGACTAAATATGAAAGAAATTCTCTGTATGATTCGAGTTTGTTTTAGTTCATCAATGAATTTCCATGATGAACCAGTAAATCGAGTTACAAGTTTTGGCCGCAGAATGAAAGGAACTCTTAAGTCGAGTCACCGCCAGCGGTCCGTCTGGCACCTTGTCACCTTTATTTGGCCAAGTGGGGCTTTTACACCCCCGCTGGGTGCTGACAGATTTGTGCAATATCCGTCCCTTTTTCTTCAGCACTTGTCCTCATTAGAGTCGCGCGTGTGCTGAAGCCTGTCCCAGCTGACTTAAGGTGAGAGGCGGGGGTACGCCCTGGACTGGTCACCCGCACAACCATTCACACCGATGGAACAATTTTAAGAGTCCATCCATTAAATGAGCGCGCATGTTTTTGGAAGGTGGCGGGAAGGAAAAGAAATTCGTCTCTGACCACGTCAATCAAAAGTGAGCGGCGATAGCTTTTTAACCCTTTGAGGGACAGCCGTTACGACAGTGGACAGCTAATCATGTTAACAGGTTACAGGGTGCGTGAAAGGGTTAAAGTCATTTTTATTTAAAAAAATAAAATACAAATCACAGCTATAATTAGATTATTATTATTCAAGCACATGTTGCGTGTGCACCTTTGAAGTTATTTTACGATTAAATAAGGATTTCTTACACAATATTGAAAGCACTTATCAGAAATCTGACATTTCAAGGTTGTCTGGAAACAAAGTGGTCGGTGGACTCCCCCAAGTAGTGCGCGAATTTATCGCCGATTAATTTTAAAATTTTTGTGAATTTCCAAACATGCAGTACATTCATATCAGAACGAAGCAGCATTGTTTAAAAGCTTCCAATACCAAAGTTGATTTCAAGTTGAAGTTCAGTTATATTTAACTTTTAAATGTTTATTTTTCTATTGAAGCACAAATTCTATTTAACTTGCTGTTGTGAAAGTGCTATATAAATTAGCATGTATTGTATTGTATTGTATAGTATATGCAAAACATTTTTTAATTGAGTCATTTAAGTTTTTTTGGAGGGTGGGGGGGGGTCATGTTCAAAATGCGTATCATGCTACAGTGGCTTACAACAACAAAACAATTCAGTTCTTTAAACTCTTTGGCCTACACGTTACTGTTTTTAATATTGCTCATTACTGTGGCTGACTTGCAAAACTGAAAAATGAACTAAATATTACATTTTCGTAGAGCAAGTTTGCGTTGTTAGCCCGGCGGTTGTCGCGGAATGCGTTTAGGCAGGAATCCATATTTTGTTGACTTGTCACAATCATTGTGAGGCCCTCCCGACCGCGCGGCAGATGCGCAAACGGCGAGTCCGCCGCGTTGCCCCGATTTATCAATATGCGCCTTCTCATTGCAAGTGTTTGTAAGAGCGGGCGCGGCGGCGGTGCTCTTTTTAGAAGACGCGCGTCGAGCAAATTAAAACTCACCGCAGGAAACGAGCGCCTTTGGCACTCCTCCTCCCAAGCAGCTGCACAAACCCCAACCATCATCTGCCATTTTGACACATCCACGGGGCGTAGCAGGCAACGACGAGGGAAGGGGATGGGGGGGGGGGAGTTTTGGTGGGAAGGCAGTTTTCAGTTGGCAACGGTGCCAACGCGGCACCCGCGGCTGCAAGCGTCACCGGGCCGCAGCCTCCAGCCAAACAGGTGTGTGACATCGTGCCGCCGGTTCCTCTTCGGGGGCCCGGGGAGCAGGCGTTGGGGACCCCGGCGGGGGACCGCGTGCTGCAAGAAACAAAGGGAGGTGAGGTGTGCTCCTGACAAGCTCATTGATAACGTTCAGGACAGCAGCCCAGAAGTGGATGGCAAATTGCCTCTAATGTTTCCTGGAGATCACGGGCCAAAGTCAGGTGCTGGGCGCTAAATGGCCTCATTAGTTATGATTCTCCTCCTTTTATTTTTTTTCTGAGCGGGGGGGATTTTTTTGCAACGCACAATCGAGCACACCATGTCAAAGGTAAATCTGACATGTCAGCAAAACTTCAGTTCTGGATGAACCTAAATGCTCCGACCTCCTCTTTTTAAGCGCGTGTATCAAATGGTGATTTTTAAGGTGATTTAAAGAGGTGTCGGTCTTCTTACCTGTGAGAGTATTCTTACCATTAAAAAATAATAATAAATCAATTGTTGCCCTCTCATTTTCATGACGGATCGCAATGCAGGGAATGCTAACGAAATCAAAAAAATTTTTGACGGTCGGCTACGTGTCTTGTCCTCTCAATATTCGCAAAATAATAACAAAACGTAAATGGGCAAAAGTCGCTGTTCATTTGGCGCATTTTCACTAAAATTTGCGTCAAAATCTTCAAAACATGAATAGAAATTACATTTTTGTAGGTTGGTTGCTTTGTTAATTTGTTAGCTAGCTAGCTAACTAATTGACTTTAATTAGCATATGATTTCATTAGCTAGCTAGCTAGCTAGCTAATTAAGGGAAATGAATGTTGGTGTAACCAGAGTTCATGCAAAGCAAGTTTATTCGCCAATCTGTGCATGACCACTTTTTTTGACGGTCGGCTACGCGTCTTGTCCCCTCAATATTCGCGAAATAATAACAAACATAAACGGGCAAAAGTCGCTGTTCATTTGGCGCATTTTCACTAAAATTTGCTACAAAATCTTAAAAAAATATGAATAGAAATTAAGTTTTTGTAGGCTGGTTGCTTCATTAATTTATTAGCTATCTATCTAACTAATTGACTTTAATTCGCATATGATTTCATTAGCTAGCTAGCTAGCTAGCTAATTAAGGGAAATAAATGTTGGTGTAACCAGAGTTCCAGAGTCTGGTGTAACCAGAGTTCATGCAAAGCATGTTTATTCGCCAATCTGTGCATGACCACTTTTTTTGACGGTCGGCTACGTGTCTTGTCCTCTCAATATTCGCAAAATAATAACAAAACGTAAACGGGCAAAAGTCGCTGTTCAATTTGGCGCATTTTCATTGAATTTGCTTCAAAATCTTCAAAACATATGAATAGAAATTAAGTTTTTGTAGGTTGGTTGCTTTGTTAATTTGTTCGCTAGCTATCTAACTACCGGTAATTGACTTTAATTAGCATGTGATTTCATTAGCTAGCTAGCTAAATAAGTGTTTTCAAAGTGTATTTTGTTGTTACTGCCACCGACGGGACTAGGATGGAACAGCACATCAAGACATTTGTATTGAATACTCAGCTTTGGCAAAGGCCTTGTTCTCGTTGGAATCGTGCCTTTTCCGAATATGAATTTCTTCAGGATTTCGATTGTCTCCGGTGTATTGTGAAGCCCGCCGTGAACCATCCCAGAGCGGAGAACGGCGGGCGCGTGCAGGCACGTACAGTACATGGCCTCGCAAGTGAAATGAGCTGAAGGCCGACCGCGAGCTGAGTCTGAATCTTGTCACTGCAACAAAACTAAACAAAGAGACAACAAATGAGAGAAATGAGCCCGCATACCTATTTAGAATTCTCCGCGTCGCTCCCACCCACCCGCACGCGCGCACACACACACACACACACACGCGCGCCCCTCTTCACACTTCACTCAGAATCCCCCAGTGACAGATCCTGTAACAGAGGAGAGGGAGGCTGTGAGTTGCCCGGGGGGTTCCTCAAGGCACCCGTCTGGGACCTGCTTCATAATCAGTGGACAGAGAGCAAGCAGAGTACCGCGGCCCCTTTCCCAGAGCCACTCTCCTCCCCCCGGCTTGCCCGACCGACTCTGCTAAGCACCCGGGGGCTACCTGTTAAGGTGCTCCCCCTGGTCTGGCCTCTCTTCCAGGGCACAGAGAATTTTTTTTTTTTTTTTAAAAAGCATGTTCGGGCTACTTTATTAAAGTGCTGATTGGATGAAGGGAAGGAGGTGGGGGGCGGGGGGGCTTGTGTATTGTTTATATTCATCTGTGCATAAATTGATCTTGATACACACATACTTATGCATGTGTGAACTCATTATGTGTGTGCGCGCTAATGCATGCACATGTTTGAGCGCTCCGGCACATCATTTGCATGTACAAATGATAAGCAGCATCGCCCGTTGTTGCTAATAGCGGCCTTATTATTGTTAGTTGTCAAGGAGATGCGGAATTACTCACCCACATGGACATTAGCGGATGCCAAGTAACAGGCTGGACAAGGCGCCGTTCTCTGCAGACCACTTTGGCCCTTATCAACAATAATGCTTGTTAATAATGCGAAATGGCTCTAATTGCTCTGCGGCGGAATTAACTGCAGCATGATCCGCCTGATAATAACAATAAAAACAGATGCTCGGCGATAATGGGGGCGAAATTAGAAATATGGCAATTGATGTGGATTGTTTTGGAGTGTCGAGTGCCGCTATTTCATCAGTTGTTTTATTTGATTCGTTTTTTTTTATAGTAGTTACTGTAGCGATGTGTAATATTGTGTTTCCATATATTCCCTGGACTGCGCCCGCGGGCATATCTCCTCCTTTTTGCTGTTCTGAAAGCGCAACTCCTCCCGTCGACGCGGCGAGCGCAGCCCTTGTTGTTGTTCCGCACGTCTGCCCTGCGCAGGAACATTTTAGAATGCGAGAATGAGAGAATCTCGGCCCATTCGGAGGGTTTATGTTCTGATGTCCATTTTTTTTTTGGAGCATTTACGGAGGCGTTGAAATCAAATGCCATGTTCCTGTCACAGCAGCTCGTAGCGCATGTTAGAGACATTCACTCGGCGTGGCGCGTCTAACGAATTTTGAAGTCAAAGCGAGTGTGACGATAGTCGAGTCAAAGTCAATCATGGCGTTACGGCATTTTTTTTTTCTTTTTCTTCAATAGAAACGCAGCGGTCGCCAACCTAATTTTGCGCCACGGTCCGGTTTCACAAAGATCTTTCGGTGGTGAAGGGCGAGACAAAAAGCCAAAAACGCATGATGAGCGACTTGTCAACTTCAAGCTCGTTGACTGGTCAACTAGTCGACTACTCTGTTCGGCCCTGACCACAAAGTGAATTGGTTGGATCGTTAAGTTGATCTTTTGAGGGTTATTTGGGGGGGGGGGGGTCATGTGATGTATCCTGGCATAAATGTTTTTGTTGTCACCCAAATTGTAAGGTGGATTACTGCCCCCTAAAGGGCAGGAGAACCACATGACAACATTTGGGTTCATTTTTCATATTTGGCCTTTAGAGTTGGAATAGTTGTGGAAGCTAGTTTTGGGAATTCATTGGTCCTTTTTGAGACAGATTCGGATCGGAAATTGGTATAAAGTATATAACATTTATGGGCGGCCCGGTAGTCCAGTGGTTAGCACGTCGGCTTCACAGTGCAGAGGTACCGGGTTCGATTCCAGCTCCGGCCTCCCTATGTGGAGTTTGCATGTTCTCCCCGGGCCTGTGTGGGTTTTCTCCGGGTGCTCCGGTTTCCTCCCACATTCCAAAAAATATGCGTGGCAGGCTGATTGAACACTCTAAATTGTCCCTAGGTGTGAGTGTGAGTGCGAATGGTTGTTCGTTTCTGTGTGCCCTGCGATTGGCTGGCAACCGATTCAGGGTGTCCCCCGCCTACTGCCCGAAGACAGCTGGGATAGGCTCCAGCACCCCCCGCGACCCTAGTGAGGATCAAGCGGCTCGGAAGATGAATGAATGAATATATAACATTTGAAATTTTAAAAAAAAATTGTCACCAAACACATTATTGCTACCTATAGGGCTTAAGCGGAATTGTGTAATGCAAGCTCATCCAAAAATGTGTTTGACCTTGGCGGTCTTTATTGACTTGCGTTGGTTGATGAGTCGAATAGTTACAGTCCACGGTTTGTCTTCATAAATTAACTTAAAGTAATTTATGTTGAGGTGGACAGCTTATCATGTTATCAGGTTACAGGGTATCATTATTGGTGCATGAATAGGTTTAAAAAAAAAAACAGCGAAAGAAGTTGGCAACTGATACGTGTTGTTGGGGAATGCGGCTCCTGCATTTCATCTGCTGTTCTACTGTAGTTTCTGTGCAGAAATGGAATATTATCTTTTCATATATTCCCTGGACTGTGCCCGCGGGCATATCTCCTCCTATTTGCCGTTCTGAAGCGCATTCCTCCGCACCCCCTCCCTCCCCTGTTGCAGTCTTGTTCTGCACGTCCGCTCGTGGACTTTCACTGACAGAACATTTTAACAAACGCATCACGGCCGTTTCCAAATCTACCCGGCCGAGCGCGTGCGGACGCGCGTGCGGACGCGCGCTTAGCCGCGCGTGCTCCTCCGAGATGACTCGAGGAGAGCGAGAGGTTGGGAGGCAAGAGGGACGGAGCCAGGACCGCCGGCGCCGCCGTCATCTCTCCGGTTTGGTTTGGTCCTCGCTCGGAGCCAGCTGGCCTCATTAGGACTTGACGGGAGGCGGGCCGGCGTGCGACGTGCACATGCATGCGCACGTCAACAAATGTAGTGGGAAGCGCGGCACAGTGCCCGCCCGAGAGATGACCGCTCAGATCATTATTCGGGGGTCTCTCCTTAAGGTCGCCGCACCAACCTGAGCCGGCGGTTGGCGGCTCAGGTCCAAGCGCAAGGAGGTTTTGCGGGGGGCGGGGCGAAGGAGAGCGAGAGCGGGGGCGGGGGAGGGGGGGGGGGGCTCGCTGTGGCGTGAAGGGACAGGAGGATATGATTCATCACGAGAGACGGCCGCTGACCCGCAGTCTGAGGGCCGCCCGACCGGAACCGAGGCCTTGTTCCGACAGAGCGGCCGTGGCGGCGTGAGCTGTGACGGATGGCGGCGGTCCGTTCCAGAGACACCCCCCCCCCACAACCCACCCGGCAAAAGCCCCTCGCCAACCTCCCCCGAGCAGGTGTGTGTGTGTCTCACATCTGCAGGCAGGCACAGTGAACCGAGACCAAATGGCAGACGCACGGGGCCCATCGGGTACCTGTGCACTGAGACACACTAATGATTATGGATGCGGGCCTATTAACGGTCACATCTGTAAGGGAGAACAACAACCAGCGCACTGGGAGTGAGTCAGCACTTTCCCCTCCCACCCCCACCACACTCCCTTCTGGAGCCGAGACATGCCCGTGTCAATGTTGGGAAGGGGGAAAAAAAAAAAAGAACTCCAGAATGCTTCCTTCCTAGGGCACAAACATGGCACAGGCTGTTCTCCTTGACAAGACTCTTTGGGGTTGTTTACACTGCACCTCTTTCAACTGAAAACAGATTGAGGAGAGAGAGAGGGGGAAAAAAAGCGCGATTTTGTCTGTTTGTATACACAGCAAACGCTTTTTGGAGGGTGAAAAAAATGTTTGGGGGAAACAGGGCCTGAAAGTAAAAGTTTTCAGAAGGCGGCGTTATTGTTTTAGTAGGACTTTGAAATACAAGATAAGCGTGTTGAATAGAACATACGGAAAACCGTCTGGAGCCAAAATACAATGTCGCTTCAGTTTGATCATGAAGTACTGCCTCCACCAGTGAAAATACAAGCGATATATTTGGGGGGGGGGGGGGGGATCTAACTTGACTTTCAACTTGGATGAATGTGCACACGCAACATTCATTCATTCATTCATCTTCCGAGCCGCTTGATCCTCACTAGGGTCGCGGGGGGTGCTGGAGCCTATCCCAGCTGTCTTCGGGCAGTAGGCGGGGGGCACCCTGAATCGGTTGCCAGCCAATCGCAGGGCACACAGAAACGAACAACCAACACCCCTCACACTCACACCTAGGGACAATTTAGAGTGTTCAATCAGCCTGCCACGCATGTTTTTGGAACGTGGGAGGAAACCCGAGCACCCGGAGAAAACCCACGCAGGCCCGGGGAGAACATGCAAACTCCACACAGGGAGGCCGAAGCTGGAATCGAACCCGGTACCTCTGCACTGTGAAGCCGACGTGCTAACCACTGGACTACCGGGCCGCCCCCAGTGCAAGAACAAGATATTCGAATACGATTTGTAGACCAGAAGCAGAACTTAAAAATCGGTTCTACAGTACTAAATCTTTAGTGCTGGAGGAAGACGCTCAGATCTCGGTACTCTCCATGAGTATAAAAATGCATTTGGGATATTCTGGGAAAAAAAGAAACAAAAAAAAAAAATCAAGTTGATTTTCAATTAAGAAAATCTGAATAATTTGTGCTGTCAAAATAGCTCAGCGTTTGGTGCATCTGCTTTGCCACACCCAACAGTAGAGGGGGGAAGGGTGAGCAGTGGCCATTTCGCATGAGGCAAAATAAAACTGATTTCAAAACAGGTTTTATGGGAATTATTATTCTTGATTCTTCGGGGAATCTGACAAAAGTATGTCAGAAATAGAGAAAAAAAAATCTTTGATGGAAAAATATTCAGAATATTTCTCCTTCAACTACTAACTACTAACTTCGGCAAGTGCTCTTCAAGAGCCTTGCTTTTTTGTTCTTTTTTGTTCTTTTTTGCTGTTTTTGTCTTTTGTTTTGTCACATGTTGTTTGTTGTTTCATTGTGTGGACCTGATATGGACTGTTTTCAGCGCTTTTTGGCCACGACATTCGTCAAAGGAGCAGTATCTGTGCTTGGTGGTTGCGCCTTCTCGGCAGCACGCCTGTACCAGCACAGATTTTGATTGGGAGGAATGTCAGCGCCATTGACTGTCGGTGCTGGACAGACCTGGGGCGCTTGTGTTTTTTGCGCCAGTAATGGGCAGCATTTTTCACAACCCCGATTTGTTCAGTGGCTATGTCAGCGCTGTTGGACAGTTGGCGTTGGTGCGGCTGGATGGATGGCCGCTGAAGTTGAGGATGAGGAGAGAGGAGCGTTGGCGAAGAGCGCCGATGCGTATTTGGAACCGTGAGTTGCCGCTTGGAATTGAAATGGATTTCCATGGGACAGGAGAAGTGAACCAATCTCTTTTTTCGTCAATGGATGCTACAGCTTCTTGTTGACTTTGAAACTTAGCTTGTAGCCGACGTGTGCACATTTTGAGCATGACGTCTCTGATCCACTGGTTAAAGGACACTTTGATTCTCTCCTCTTTCATCTCAAACCGCTTCAAACAACAAAGCGTGTGACGGAAAAGTGGTTAGGACTGCACGACTGTCCGTGTTTTATGTTATGTGTTGTGTTTATTATTTTACTTTATGTTAACCGTTTTGTTAAGCGCTTTGTTACAGCTGCCGCTGTTGTGAAAGCGCTATATAAATCAGCATGTATTGTATTGTATTGTATTGTATTGTAAAACATAAAAATGGCAAAGCTGCATGCTAGGACGTTAACGCAAAACATTTTTAACATTCTTAATTGTCACCCAACTTTAAAAAATAAGTCAACCAGTGGGAAGAGGAAAACAATCCAAAACTGTACCTTAGCGTTTACGACAAGTGACGACTCGTACAGAATTCGTCAGCTTACTTGCGATGTTTACTCCTCCGCTCATCTTCTATGTGGAAAAAAAAAAGCCAAACAAGCCTCGGGTCAGGATTTTGCGACATCACGAACAACGTTGGGTTGTAATTTTGACATTTTCTGTCACTTCGGACTGTGTACAGACAGCTGGTGTGCGTTTGCTTACATGGTGACATCGCCAACTAGTGGCCTGGCATGCTTGTTACAGTTCTCATTCTTTTATTTATTTTTTTTGCTGTTTCATTTTTTTTTTTTTTTGGTGAATGGTGATTCAAACCAGCTCCAAACTTTTGTTTCTAACCTGTACCTTAGCATTTACGACAAATGACGACTTGTACAGAATTCGTCAGCTTACTTGCGATGTTTACTCCTCCGCTCATCTTCTATGTGGAAAAAAAAAAAGCCAAACAAGCCTCGCGTCAGGATTTTGCGACATCACGAACAACGTCGGGTTGTAATTTTGACATTTTCGGTCACTTCGGACTGTCTACAGACAGCTGGTGTGCGTTTGCTTACATGGTGACATCGCCAACTAGTGGCCTGGCATGCTTGTTACAGTTCTCATTCTTTTATTTCTTTTTTTTTTTTTGCTGTTTCATTTTATTTTTTTTTGGTGAATGGTGATTCAAACCAGCTCCAAACTTTTGTTTCTAACCTGTACCTTAGCGTTTACGACAAGTGACGACTTGTACAGAATTCGTCAGCTTACTTGCGATGTTTACTTCTCCGCTCATCTTCTCTGTGGAAAAAAAAAGCCAAACAAGCCTCGCGTCAGCATTTTGCGACATCACGAACAACGTCGGGTTGTAATTTTGACATTTCCTGTCACTTCGGACTGTCTACAGATAGCTGGTGTGCGTTTGCTTACATGGTGACATCGCCAACTAGTGGCCTGGCATGCTTATTACAGTTCTCATTCTTTTATTTCTTTTTTTTTGCCGTTTCATTTTTTTTGGGTGAATGGTGACTCAAAACCAGCTCCAAACTTTTGTTTCTAACCAAACGCTAAGGTCGCCGACGCATGAAAGAACTTAACGCGCTTGCCAAATTACCTAATGAATTCGTCAACTTAAAAACAGCATGAAATATTCATTCTAAGAGTATCGGCGATAAATTAAATATCACTCATTGACTCGTTATTTAAAAATGCATCATGCGATTTGCATAGTTTCATCCCTGAAAGGAAATAATAATGGGCAGTTGTCGTGTAGCGTCTTTCATGACGGCTGAAGCCGGCGTCTTTTTGTTCCCTCGTCTGCTACTTGCCGCTCATTAAAGTTTCAACACGGCCCGTTTTAATTGTCAACCCTTTGACAGGTTGATAAAAGCAACTTGACAATTAAGTTCATTGGCCTCCGCTATGCATATTAATTGTTCTTATTTGGGTTCCCATTGTTATTAGAAGGAGCACTCGCCGTGTTGCAAAAATGTCATCCATTAACTCCCCCCCCCCCCCACCCTCCATGCCCTCCGCCTTCTCCCTCGCCAAACTTAATGTAATTAAGCTTGCTATTGTATGGGGCTCGGGAGGGGAGAACTTTTAGTGTTCATTGTATAAATGAGTAATGTCGGCAGCGTGACAATGCCGCCGCCAAAATCAGCCGCTCGCAACTTTATTATCTGTAACATGTGCTGCCTGCTCCTGTTTGCATCATGAACAAAGGAGGCCCGCTTTCATGTCATTGCATGTGACCGTGTGTACGTGCTGTTTATGTATGTGCGATAGATAGCAGGCCAGGGTACCCGTCCGAAGGGGGGTTAAAAAAAAAAAATACTACAAGCAGGACATAAAGGAAGGAGCGCTTGGTTTCCACTCCGGATTACCCAGCGCTCCTTGCAGGCCCACACACTGGCATCAAAGCGGCAGGCTCGGTGTGCCCGAGGCTGAGTCGGCCCCCTGTCCACCCTCCCGTGTCACTCCATACATCCTCCTGCTCGCCTTGAATAATTGACACGTCTGTTTTACATGCTCGCCGTTTGCCAGGACACGCCAGTGTGACTCCAAAGGCTCCTCATTAGAATGCATCCCCTCACGCTACCGCCGAAGCCGCCGAGGAAGTGTCCACTGAGCGTCAGGTTGGATTTGGCCTCAAATTCAGAATTTTTTTTATTTATTTTTTTTAAGCACGATTCAGATATGCGTCACGGCAGCAGGAATAGAAAGAACTTCCAAATTCAAGACGTATCAAATGTGTGCCAGAGCGAGCAAGGCATCATTATAGGGATGGGATGTTCGATAGCACACAAAGTCCAGCTTGACGTCATAAAAATTGCACACTGATCGGAATCCGATATTGTCAGATTAGTGTCTGGCCTTTTTCGGACATCTTGCTATTACAAAGCCGTATATGTGGCCATCAATTAATGGCAGATTTTCACAATATTTGGATGAAAACTGTGGACATTTGACATTTTTTTGGTTTGTTTGTTTTTGTTTTGCCGATTTTCTGATGGGATGTAACGGCCTAAACCACTCAACTGAGTCATCATCAATTTATCTGTCAACTCGAAATCATTTCCTGTTTTTCAAAAAAGGGATTGATTTGTGTATTTCTTTTTAATGATTCACCAACTAACCCAAAAATAAATAATCAATGAAAATAATTGTTGGTATCTCAAAGAACGCTAAAGTGAGGTCATCTCAAGACACCACCGATGAAATATCAGCATTAAATCTGAATCGGTGCTGCATTGTCAATCTAGTTTTAAGGTCATGAAGATGTTTTGATGTGTGTGGGCGCGTTTGTTTTAATTGTCAAAGCCAACCCCCGCGCCCACCTTCCCCCCCCATGACAGCAGGTTTGTGGCTTTTATGGCTCCACCAACGGCTCCCCGTGTCACCATGAGCGTCTTTCTTCGAAGACTGGCACGCCGGGCGTCTGGTGGGCACTTACGTGGGCAGGCGGGTGGCAGGGGGGGGTGGAATCTGCTGAAGTTGTCGCATGTCGTCCACGCCGAACCGCCGCCGATGGCCGCCGAGGGTACGGACGCTTTTGTGCCAGGGCCATCTCCGAAGTCAAATAAGCCATTAGCAGTCTGTCAATGGCGGTCTCCTGTTAGCACTCAAGCAGTTTGCCGGAGTCTCCATTCCAGCGGCGACTCTTTTTACAACGACAACAATTAAACAAAGACACAAAGTGCACAGCTCGCTCACGCAAACGAGACAAGAGTTGGGAGTCCATTCCGAAGGTCCGCATGAGTGGTACAAGAACTTTCAAATGAATGGATTGAGGAGTCATCTTACCTGATGAGTTCAGTTGGCTTCATCGGGGAAATACTCAATGACTTCACCTGGAATTTATGCGCGTCTGATCTGCGACGCTAATTGACAAATGGAATTGAAGTGCTGTCTCCGCAAGTGAAAAACAGAGTCAGTGCTGCTATTAATGTCCGTTGTACGACTACAAAAACTACTCCTGGCGCTAGAACGAGAACTGCAGCTACTGCAACTACCTTGTACTCCTACTACGACCACCACCACTTCTGCTCCTATGACATTAGTAACTGCTATTACGACTATTGCCACTATTAGTCATTTTAGTGCTTTTACTATTACTACTACTGCTATTGTTACTACTTCAACTACTACCGCTACTTCGATTAAGACTATTAAGCATAAGGAATGACTTTTTGAGCAATACAAGCCATCTTAGCCTGGTGTTTGTTTGGCTAGCGGAGATTCCCGCGCCATCGCTAGCAAGAAACGGCTAGCTTAACGCGGTGGACGGCTCTTCTGTGGATGTAAATTCATCTTTGTGTCCTCTAAAACCTTCTAAGTTGATCGGGATGGATCGATATAAGTATTCCAGCTAATAATAATAATAGTAAACAAAGTTTATCCAATCCACTAATTATTATTATAATAGTTGTTGTTGTTATTGTCATTCTTCCTATTATTAATATTTCCACAAAATGCAAATATAAAAATATTTTTAAAATCATTCAAATTCATCTGAGGACTTCAGTTTTTGTGAGAATGCAGATGTTTTGCCTTGTTTCAGGTGCGCATGTGTTGTCGCGCCACTTCTAAACTACGCGCGCACAAGCGTAGCGACTCAAACTGAATGTTTACACAGCGCTGTTATCGCGTCAAAGCATTTCCAGACGCAAATGTTGGCGGGGGGACCCCCCCACCCCGCCCCCGAAAAGCAAAGGAGGGGACAAGGCCCTCCACTTCGTTTGAGATTCACCTTGACCCCTGAAGTGTGTCGCTCGCAGCCCGAGGGCTCAGGACTGGCAAAACCGCGACACTCCATCCCCCAAACCCCTTTCCTGAAAAGGCTAATCTCAACGTGGGCGTTGACCGCGGACAGCAGACACAACACCATTAGCCGCAGCTCGGCGGCTGCTCATTAGGGCCCCCGATCGATAAAGGCGGCCGCAGAAATGGCCAGCGCTCTGCAAGCGGCTATCACTCTTCACAGTTATTATGGTGAAGAGAGGCCAGCCCACCTCGCCCGCCACCCTCTACTCCCCAATTCTCGGATGCAATAACTCAACATTTTTACAACCCTGTACCACCTTCAAAAAAAAAAAAATCTAATAAAAATTCACCCATGATGACAAACATGAAAGCACAATAGCATAGAGTGCTAATCTTTCATAGAAACACAGTTGTAGCAGTAAGTAGTAACCAAGTACAGTAGCATAGACGTGTTTTATGGTTTTGTAAAATACAGTGCTATTCTTCTTTAATGGAAACCAAGTTGGCGCAGTAAGTCGCAACCCAAGAGGCTGTAACTACGAAAGCTCTGTCAGGTCGCCTTTGCCGTTTGTCCCGTTAATGAACAGTTCTAGGCTAGGTAATGAAGTGCTGCCTTCATGAGTGAAAATAAAATCAGTACTTTTACTCTCTTTACGCAGGCTTGTGCGCTTCCTTGTTCTACGACTACTATTATCTCTCTCAACTAAATTTTCCCAGTGTGGGACAAATAAAGGATATCTTATCTTAACTACTACTTTACTACTTCAGCTACTCCGAATACCTCTCGTACAGCGGTTCTTAACCTGGGTTCAATCGGGTGAATCGGTCTCAGGGGTTCGACGGAGCCTCTGCCATGGAGGGCAAGACACACCCGACTCAACATGTCAATTAGTTATGACACGCCCACTTGGCCATCACTGGCTGCAGACGATGACCTTGCAATGCTTGTCCAATCAGTGCTGAGGGAAATTTAGTTTGCTCCGTAGGCAACGTTTGACGGTCGTGATAGTACGTCATGCACGGTTCATTTTGTGCACAATTTTTAAAAAACTTTTTTCTGATTTTCATAAATGCATTTTTTTTAATGTCTTGAATTTGTAAAAAAAAAATCATTTTTTTTATATTTCACAAATTAAATTAAGGCTACTACTACTGGCGCTACTACTACAAAAAAATAGAAATTAGAAAACAGAAAGTTGATACTCAAAGTTTCAATTGTGCATTGAAAAAAGTGACAGAAAACTGCGCCTAAATCCATGTCTAAAAATAAACTGCTCTCAATTAAATGCAAACGTATCACACTAAAAAGTTACATCCAACAGAATCGTACTTTGATACCAATTTTATTTATTCGTTTATTATTTATGGGTTTTTTGTTTTTGTTCTGAGGACTACACTTACAACAACGGATTATGACGGCACGCGAGAGGCCCGGAAACTTTGCGCGAGGTCATCGGTCTCGCAATAAAAAAAAAAAAAAGGAGAATCAGCCGTTCCGCAGCGGCCCCGCTCGCCTCGCTCTCCAGGGCTTCGGCGTTATGACACGGTCAGAGCAGGAAGTGCGCTCATTACCGCTCAGATATTTCAGCGCTGATGTCTCCCTCATTGAGTGTCAAAAACAAATGACTTACACGCCGGGCCGCCTGCAAGCGGCGGGGGGAAAGGAGAATTCATAAAAAAATAACACGGGGTCAAAACCGGAGCAGAGTGACCCCCATCGCCGCTCACCATGGGACATGTGTTTGATATCGCCATGAAGGAGACTTGCACAATCCCGATCGTTTGCACGAGGAATTAGGGGACTGTCAAGCAATTTCACGGGGTGGAAAAATAATGGAAAATTAATAATGATAATAACAAGTTGCAATTAGGTTGAACTGCAGCCCATTTTTGGGGGGGTGATGACGACTGGCGGATGTGTTACTTTGAATCAATATTTATCATGCAATTAAAAAAACAAGTTCCAATTTTTAAAAAAAATCAAATTTCATGTATTCAAACAACAAGAATAGTCGAATTATTCTGAGTTTTTTTTTTTAATGAGGGTAAAAAAAATCATAACATTCATTGAGTGACATGACATGATAATAAAATGCATTATTAAGTGCACACCATGAGCTGAAGTGCAGGCTTGCTTACGGCAAAACAAAATGCCCCCCCCCACCACCCCCTCTCCCATGTTTGTGTCTATAACTCTAAGTCTGTACAAATTAGCGCCCAAATTTCCCCATGGAAAATTTCCGGCATTATTTGTAGAAACATAGCTGAGAATTTTGCGGCCTCTTTGGTGAAGGAATGTAATTTAATTATTCCTGCTGCACAGTTTTCCCTGTGAGGGGCGGGAACATTAGGAGCAGGAAATTGCAGTGGAAAATACACACGCAGGAGTTTAAAAAAAAAAAAGAGGGGAAAAATGGGGGAGAGAGAGAGATAGCTTGTGTGCATGATTTTTTCGTTGTTGTTGTTTTTGGGCAGGGGAGAGAATAATATGGAGGCAAAATTGTGAAAATAAGACCAAAAAAAAAAAGAGGGGGAGGCAACATATTGATTTTTGGTGGAGCCGGGGAAAGAAAAGAGAGGGAATAAAGAAGTGCTCTTTGGCCGATGTGTCCAAATGAAGTCTCACGGGAGGCTCTTAATGGTGGGGGGTGGGGTTGGGGTTAAGGGGAAGAGGGGGCGAGGGGGGCCGGTTGGGGCGAGGGGCGTCAGGGGCAGGTGCCTACCCCTGACTAAGGCACGGAGCTGCCCTTAGGCGAGGGCTAATGGTATTGGCTGAACTTGCTTTAAGCAGGCTCCTTTCCTAATGGCGGTGTATGAGCGTGCCACAGGATGGACAGCTATTGATTGGCTCAAACGCTCACCACTTGACAACAAGTCCAAAAAGTCCCTCAAGCATATACAATCATCTCGCCGCAAAACATGTCGCACGCACACAACAAAAAATAAAATAAAACTACCATGGGGACGCTCGCACTCATTAAATATGTAGACGGTGTACAAAACTAACACCTCGTGTTTTATACTATCAATAATATTGCAGATGATCAAAACGGAGCCTAATTACATAATTAAATAAAATGTAAGAACAGTTCGTGCATTGGGATGGAATGCCATGATCTAATTAGTTGTGTGGCTACTTCTGGTGTGGCTGCGCTGGGCCTCCAGGGGGCAGTATAACGCAGTCACGTACAGCCACAAATGGAAAAGGTGAAAAAGCACCCGTGGATGCTCGGCATGGGGCCACCGATTTATTCCGAGCAAAAATAATGCGCTGTCACGGTTATGACTGCTAAATGACAGCTGTGAAATTACCTTTATTGGAACTATTTGAGGAAATAAATAAAGGATTGTGACAATCCAGTTTATTTCTTGAGAAATTATAGAATATTTGGTACAGAAGAAATCTGTACCATCTTAAAACAATTCAATAAATGTTAACATTTCATTCATTCATTCATTCATTCATCTTCCTAACCGCTTGATCCTCACTAGGGTCGCGGGGGGTGCTGGAGCCTATCCCAGCTGCCTCCGGGCAGTAGGCGGGGGACACCCTGAATCGGTTGCCAACCAATCGCAGGGCACACAGAGACGAACAACCATTCGCACTCACACTCACACCTAGGGACAATTTAGAGTGTTCAATCAGCCTGCCACGCATATTTTTGGAATGTGGGAGGAAACCGGAGCACCCGGAGAAAACCCACGCAGGCCCGGGGAGAACATGCAAACTCCGCACAGGGAGGCCGGAGCCGGAATCGAACCCGGTACCTCTGCACTGTGAAGCCCACGTGCTAACCACTGGACTACCGGGCCGCATATTTCAAATTAACATAATCAAATAATAATCAAATCATTATTTCATTATTATGAAATTATTCTCAGTCACAAACTCTTATCACCGGTGAGCTATTTTTCTAAAAAACCCACATGCGACTCATGTTGTGCTACTTATGCTAAGCAGTACCAGCGGCACTTTTTTTTTCCAACAGTGCACATTCATCAACAGAACGTCCTCCTCCATGTGTAACTGCTCAACCCTCCCCTCTCCACACTACCTGTTTGTTTGTTTATTGAACATAAAACATATACAGTAATAATTTGACAGAAAATAAGGTAGATAAACCTGTGACTTCTACCAATGCTAACCGCTAACATGTGAAAAGGCATTTTAGCTAAACCAAACACTGTGGCACTGAGGGTGCGCACCTCAAAAATTTGCACTTGCCTGTATACTATTAAAAAAATAAATGAAAACCAGCCACTTCAGAATCGACTATTTGATCCGGGGTGAAATTGCCACTTTGCAGATATGAATATGAGTCAGGTTGTCATTCATAAGTGCTCTCCTTTCCCACCGTGGTGAACACTGTCAAGCGGTGTGACATTCCGCGGCTTGTCTTTTCAAAAAGGTGCAGCGCAGGGAGAACAATGCCTTATATTTGCTTTGTTGTCAAGCCCCGCCTTCACACACACACACACACACACACACACACACAAAAATTGCTGTGTACAAGATTTTCTCTTATTCACAAGGGGCGCTTTTCCAGACCGCTCCAGGCATCTGCTTTGATTGCGTAACTCCCTGGGGAGCAACAACACAAAACAAAAATACTGACTGAATTCAGACTTATAATATTGCGAACAAATAACATAGCAGCTCCACTCTTCAAAACGCACACACACACACACACACAATAAAAAACAGAGCACAGTTCCACCAAGGAAAGGAATTGGGGAGTAAATTCACAGGTGAAAGCTGGAGAGTGTGAAGGAACAAGGAAACACAGTGAAAACAATCAAGTAAAGTTGTGACAATTCACAGCGTTGTGTTACTCGGGGAAAATCAAGGTTAGCGGGGAAAAAAAAGTTATGTTGTAAGTTCCGATTACAAAGCAAGACGACTTCCGGAACCAACGCCATCTGGAACGTTCGACATTACGATTCCCAAGTTCGGACATCACATTTTATTCCCAGATTAAAACGTTAAGAAAGCAGTTGTTTCATAAAACAAGCGCTTAAACCCCCCCCCCCTCCCCCTCCGCAACATCATCTGCTGCTTTGTCAAGTGTAGCACGACCCCTCCACGCAAAGTAAACAAGCGTCGAACCAATGAAAGTTCACTTCAATGACAGCTCCTTTTTTTTTTTTTTTTGCAGGCGTCCAAACCTGCAAAAAAATAAAGTAAAACAAAAAAAAACTTGCGGTCGGTGTGTGTCCCCCCCCCCCCACCCCCTTTCTTTTCGATTAAATGCTCTTTCTCTGGCTGTTTGTGCTCTACAGTTGGAGTGCGCTACATCGCTACTTTCTTCTCTACAGGGGCCCCTGGGCTCCCCAAGCAATAGGAGTAAATTAGAGTGCACCTGTTCCAGCTCCAAGATAAGCCATCTCCAGAGGATTTCCTCTGAGTAAAATGAAGTGAGTGAAGAATAAACAGAATATCACAGCATTACTCCGCCAAGGTGAAGTCGGCTGCTGCTCTGGGGACAACGGCTTGCTCGTTTTTTTTTTGTTTTTTTTTTCCCCCTTCTTTCCTTGCACACAACACCCAACAAACTATCCTGTGTATAAACCTTTGCATGTGAGACTGCAGGAATGTTGTTTTTTTTTTTTTTTTGGTGTGTGTATACAGGTAAAAGCAAAAGCAGTCAGATACATGTACTCCCGACTGTATGTCTACTCACAGCTCGCAGCCTTGACTTGAAAAGTTCTTGTTGCTACTCGGCCTGCTGCGGCTTTGCCTTGTACTGTTTTCTCTCTTCGATGATGTTTTGAGAGCCATGGTGAACACCTAAAAAAAAAAATAATAATAATAATAATTTTAAAAAAGTAGTATTAATAATGCCTTATATTCTCATTTGCCATCACGGCGGCGAGCGAGTACGTCCGTTTCACATTTTGGACGTTTTGCGTTTCAATCGCAGCTCCGGCCTTCCGGTGTCAAGTCAAATATGTGCTGATTGTAAGGTGTCCTTGAGTGTTTTGAAAGGCGCTTATAAATAAAATGTATTATTATTATTGACATTTGTGTAGAGTGTATCAATAGATCCATTGAGAAAATTACAAGTCACAGGACACAATGAGGTTCTTGCGTGATTTAGTAAAACAAACAAAACAAAACAAAAAATCCAGAGCTAGATGATTACAGGTGACAAAAACTCATGAAAAAAAACAGTACTAAAATTGAAAAAAAAAAAACATTTCCGTTTCAGAAATAACATTAAAATGGGTGCTTAATTAAAAATGGAAGCAACATTTTACATTTGTAAAATGAACGAACACTGTAATTGTCGCGAAAATGACCATTTTATGTCGAGGTTTTCATTGATTATAAATGTATTCATTTTTGGTTTGAGTATACAACTATATGGAAAGAGTTGTTTAGGAATTGCAATTCACTTAACTATTTACTACTCTATATTTAAAAAAAAAAAACTCAAATTACTACTAAAACAAAAAATAGAAACTAACAAAAACTAAGAAACCTTCCGTTTTTTAATTGTGTGTGTTTTTTTTAGGCAGCGCCCAGTACGATAAAGTAAATTTTATAAATAATAATCTAAATCAATCACAGGCTAATTTGTTAGCACATACCGAGAGATATAGCAGCTTAACAAGGTCGAAAAGAAAAGTTAACTTATTAATGATGCATCACTTGCAGAAGTTTCATCTTTTATGTTAGCATGGTCGGTCAATAGTGAATGAGAACAAAAAACAAAACAAAAAAAGTCACTATTAGGGCCCGGCTAAAATGAGGCGCATTGATTCTTACCCTCAACCTCATACAACAGACTAACGAGGGTGATTTTGATCCTCGTTCCTTGCCACCGGGATGGCTACAAGACAGCGCGAATCACAGGTCCGAGAGGTGGAAATCTGTTGATTGTCCTCGCGAGCGGCATATTAGGCGATTTATTTTCATCGGTCACTGCGAGCTTTGTTGTTTTAATGGCCTTTTTCACAGCGGTCGTGTTGACACAGTAAAATTGTAAATAGGACACATACCGTTAGAAGGATTAGTTTGGTGGATTTGTGTGCCTTTAGATGTCGGAACAATTTTCCTGAGATGGCTAGTTATTCAAACCGCGGTCATACGGAACATGGTTTCTAAAAGGACTAACAAAAAGGAAAGATTACAAAAACAGCATAATGGAAGTATAAGACAACAACAAGATTACAAAGCTATATTCTATCTATATTAACAGGGAGAAAATAGTCTAGGACAAAACAGTAGTCGTGACCAAAGACTTTGCTGCTGTTGTTCGGTGAAAAAAAAAGTGTGGAATAACAAGTGGAATAACATGGCTGGATAGCTTTTAGTTTGGTGCTTTCTTACCGTTTACTCTTGATGAATTCATCAGCGTCCGTGGACCAGGAAGTAGCTTGCTAGCTAACAACCAAAAACAGGGCTTGCTTCAAAAGGAGTTTTCTTTCTTACAGTGGTGACAAAACTGGACTTTTTACATGTCAGAACTCTGTAAACTATTGTTAACCTCCGCAAATTCAGATGTCATAATTACAGTAAAGACTTTTGAATCATAATTGAACAGAAGCAATCATATGAAATACTAAATATGTCATATTCATATATTCAGTAACTGTGTATGGCTCCTTGTGCCATAATGTTAGGTTTTATGTAAGCAGTTTGTACTCATAAAAGATTTGGAATAGTGGGCCTCCGAATAAAATTTAGAGATGAACATAAATGCCCAAGAACCTTCAAAGGTGAATTCAATTTTAATCGCTTTACTCATATCCCTTTTTTGTGAATAGGCCGTGTTGCGACCGTCTTCAACCAAGGAGCCCCTTGCACACCAAAATGTTTTCATACAATTCAGCCTTGGCGGAAGTCTGCACTCTAAGTGAGACATATACCTCGACATTCCTGTTAAATACGGTCATACAAAAGTCCATATCGGAGAATGGCCAAACATTTGTGTGCAATCAATAAAAGTTGGCGTGCATGCCGCATGACTATCTCCTTGCTTGCTTTTTCTTCTTTGATGAAATAAAAGCGCTCACCTCAGTGTGAGGCCCAAAGACCGCTGACTAGAGTTGACTTGAATTCAAAACTCCCTCCGTCGCTTGTCACATGAAAGCGTCGGATAATTAGAGGGAATGGGGGGTGGAGGGGGGAGAATTGTAATTCTTTGTCCATTTGATCATCTTTCTGATTTGTTTCCTTTCGGTTCAAATGTGCCGCTCCCCTACCATTAGCACCCCGCTCCCCGTCGGCCCGCCAGTCTGTTTTCGCCTCTTTGTTACCCCAACAAGGCATTATCGTTATGGCGGCTAATTGCATGCCGCTCGCCGTTCGCAAAGCGCAGACTGGCTCTTTCCGTCGCCGCTAATTGCCATTAGCGTAGGGGGGCAAGGCGCGCTACCACGCCGCGGCCGGCCGGACGAGCCTCAAACACGGGTTACGGCGTCGCGCGAGGGGTGGCGGTGAAGGGGAGAGCCAAAGGCGGCGTGGCGGCAGTGGCACGGGCGGGCCGCATCGCAGGGAGGGAGGGTCTGCTGTTAGATGGAGGTCAGCGGGAGTGGAGGACCCTGAAGATTACAGTTGGCTAGCCACGGCCCACCACCCCTCTCCGACACGATCTGAGCCTGCCCTCCCAGCAGAGGCGGATCCTCACGTCGGGCCAAGCCGCCCATTAGCGAAGCCAATAATGTTCACAGGCTCGGTGCTAGCTGCGAATCAAAGCCGGCGTGCTAGTTAATATGCGCCAAAATGACCGGAGAGGGTCTTTAAATGATTCTTAATAAGACAGCAACGCTGTGAAGGAACCTTCATCTTAATATTTCAACTTTTATTATCTTTTTTATAGCCTTTGTTTATTAAAGTAGCAAGACTGTAGCTCATTTGACACAGACGTGTGTGGAGAAGAACGGTGGCCTGTAACGGTCAAAAAGTCTTTCAATAAAGTTGAATTGTGACTTGTCAGGAGTGTAACAGATTTGTTTACTGACTCTAAAACTGACACATTTGTGTTTCCTTCCGCTAGTAAGTACAAATAAATATGAGGGAAGAACGCAGTACATTTGACAATAAAGTTTATCAAATCCAATCCATTGTTGGCCTTTCCCATGCAGTCACGGGAAAACATTCAAAATCCACACAGGAAGGCCGGAGCTGGAATTGTAGCCGATATCTCTGCACTGGAAGGTTGACACGCTAACCATGCGACTACCAGGCCACCTAAATTTCAACAATAATCGGTTATTCTCAAAATTAAGTGTATCCAAAAAAAAGGCATGTTTACCAGTAGTGTATTCTGAAAATGGGGTCCTTTCAGAGTTATACTTAAATACTTTTGGTAAAATTGTGCTCTCTTGGCGCAATAGTAACCATACCACAATTACCTTCACTAATATCTGCATTTGTACTTATATGAGGATCGCTTTTTATGAGTGAATTATACCATGTCAGGTTCACTACCGTATCTTTAATTTGTTTTTAAATGCGACTCTAAAATTGCCACATTTGTCGAACATCAAGCTATTTTTTTATGGCTTCCCCTCAAATTCAAAGCTGAGTCCCGGCTCCCCGAAGTCAACGCAATCGTAGACTTAACCGCCAACAAAGTCTACATCGCCACCGATGGAAGATGTTGGCTTCCATCACCTAGAAAAAGAATACATACTGTCGATTCTTGGCATGGGTGGATTGTTCAAAAGACCAAACAGAAAGAAATGGTGTCATTATTCCGTGAAGCGGACGACTTCATCTTACAAACCGCATGTTCGACGACGAGAATGAGAAGTGAGAAGAAGCGCGGCTTTCCACGACGCAAAACACACTTCCGGGCCCTTTGGCGAGCTCTTCTCGAGTAACTTTTTGAGACGTATCCATCAAAACGCAGCTGTATTCATTCATATTTAACACCTCCTCCTTTCCCCGCCGCTTTAACGCTATTCTTTCTCGATCAAAGCCGAGCACAACAGGAAACTTCCCTGCCAGCACCAAGAAGCAGAAGCAGCGAGGCCTACTGTACATGCTGGAAGAAAAAAAAAACTTCAAAATACTTGATGATACTTTTAGTGATCCCCAAAATGTACCAAATACTTTCTAGTTATAGCAATACGACTCTTTAGGTGATTGACTGAAGTCTTTGTTAGATTTGGAAGGGGTTGGTGGCGGCGGGGGAGGGGGGGGGGGGGTGCTATCATGTTTGCTCCAAGTGATGGAATGGATGAGGAGGCAGCCACTTGACATGAAAAGCTCAAGAGTGACACCATGTGGACTTCAACGGTAGTACACAGAATGCCGTGGACTTGACTACGTCGCAGCTCAACGCTTCTTTCTTTTTTTTTAAATGTAATTAAAATTCCCCCACTAACAACATGTTCTAAAATGTACAACCGCACCTTCTCAAGTCTCTTGAAGACCTCCCCGACACTTTGGACGCTCTCTGAAGATGACTTTGCCTTCGACGATGTGCGTAGCCTGAGGGAATGTAGTAAGACCCACACTCAGCTGCCATTGATATGCGGCGGGCGCGACCCCTCCGGGGGGAAAAAATTATCATTCCGTCCGTAACGGGAGCCACAACAAGACACCTGGAAAATGACTTTATTACTTGCAGCATTTCAATAAAAGTTTGCAATATGAACCGTTGGAAAGTTCTGCAGAAAGAGAGGATGCAGAGTTGATTGACAGCTGAGCAAATGTGGCCTTGGATGGAGCAAATAAATCCAAAATTAAATCAATGAATGAATGCCTAGCCCTGAACGAGAAAAGTTGGAATATTACAAAACTTATTCTGGCGTTCTTTCAAATATGTTACCATTTGCATCTTGGTTTGATGAATCTGTCGGGCACATAGAGAAGAAAACCTTTATTTGTCTCAAATGAAGAAATTCCCAATTTACAGCAGCAAAATTATGAAAGGAACTCCCTTGGCATCTGACGAAATAAATCACAACGATACAAAAATTAAGTCATAATGTCAGAAAGAACTTTTGTCTTTGTTTCAATCACGTTAGCATTTGGTTTAGCAAGAAACCCCTTTTTTTTAAATGCACGTTTGTTTACTTCCGGGTCATTTTCCGGGTAATTGAAAGCAAGAAAGGCGGAGCGTTTTCACCCGTGGACGAGTTTAATTCAATTTTACTGAAAATTGGGTTGAACTACAAAGACAAAATCTGTTCTTGATTTTAAGCATACGTAAGCAAAATACATCTGAAGCGTACTGTCGTCTCTCAAACGCCCGCGCTTTGAGGCTGCAATAACCAAACTGACCCGGAAGTACATAAACGCGCATTCAACAAATGCGAAAAAAAGGAAAACTTTATTTGTTAATCCTGTGCGGATTTTCCCTAATCTCGATGGATAGCTGTGATTTTTTTTTAAACCGTACCATTTCTTTAGAAGTGAACCTGTTGGTCCAATGAGTCGAAAAATCGGATGCAACATTTTTCTTATATAATGAATTGAATACAACTTTATTGTCAACATGAATCTGGTAATTTATGAATAATGAAAAAAGGAGGACAAAATCCCAACTTTCAACCTGTCTAACAGCAGTAAAAAAAATCAAATAAAGAAGAAAGAAAACCAACGCCTTGCCCTTCATAAACGGAATTCCTTTTGAGCAAGGACACGCAACAATGAGCCATTCTCCGCTTCCTTGTCCCTTTTCCATTGGCGTCCGCCAATGGACGTGACCTCGGCGTCGCCAAACAATGGGGGCGAGCCCAGCCCGTTTGGCTTCCCGCCACCTCGCGCTTTGTTGTTATATTTAAGGATGACACGCGAGCCCGCCATTGTCTTCGCCGCGATTATTCCCCGCCGCCGTTTTTTGGCCCCAGTTGCGGCTCTTTGATGAAAAAGGTCGCCCGCTCAATTGGAAAACAGTCATTAAAATGCGCCGGGTAAGTATTCACCAGTGTGCTTCGGGTGGGTGGGGTGGGCAACTCAACTGAGCTGGTTAATCAAAAGTTAATTATATAATTTTCATGCAGATGAGGGGGGAACATTCAAATGAATCCCAACCCTACAATCATTAGAAAAAATAAATAAAGAAAACGCGGGTCTAAAACGCTGTAAAATGTTCAGGGACCGCCGGGCTGTAAACAATATGAAGTTTAATTTGAGGTAAACAAAGTGAATATCCACCAGGGGGGTCCGGGCGAAGGAGAAAGTGAGGTTAAATCAAATTTGGAAACACAGATAGAGGCATTTTTTTTTTGTTTTTGTTTTTTTTTTTTGCATCCTGTCGCTACGTGCAATTAAACAGAACCTTGAAAAGAATGTCGGGTTTATCTGTAAACAGGAATTAACCTCCTCCTACGTGCGCCAAATTGCAATCATTCCAAAAATAAATAAAAACGTTTTTTTTTTTTCTTAAAGTACCTTTTCAAAAAGTCTCATTGTAAAGTTGAATGGAAAAAGCCCCCGGACGTGATTTTCCTGCTGTAACTTTGTCAAAGAAGTTTCTATGCAAATCGCCGGCATGAATATTAAAAGCAGGTCGACGACGTTAACGAAAGAGCAAAACGCATTGTTCTCGCAAGCGCTACGGAATGTGTCTTAATTCCTCTGGCTTCTTCATTTCCCTCCACGACGTTGACTTTTCATCGGTGTGCCTTACAACAATGAAGGGGCCGGGGCCCCTCGTGCGCTGGGCGATTAGCACAGGGTGGGGGCAGCACTCGGTCTGTGGGGGTTTTGCCTGCGAATGAGTTCCCGGATGCCCCCCCTGCTGATACGCTTCCTCTCCCGATATGAAAATTCCACGTTTTTTTTTTTGTAATGAAGCCCGGCAATTTGCTTGACGGGGAGGGAAAAAGGGGATTTCTAAAAGAGCCGCTAAGGGGAGTTTGACCAATAGTTCAACATTGGATTTGTAGTCAAAAATAGGATCAAAAATCAGTTTTTTGGCATCGTGAACTTTGATGGTAGAAAAACTAGTGGACGTTTCCATTGTAATTTGCGATTCGCTACTCGTGGATTCACCTACCGATGCATATTTTTTTTCTCAACGTAAATCGTTAGCATGGCATGTTGGACGGTTTACTGTTGTTTTTAAAAGGTCACGTTTTTCGATAAGTGCTGGTCAGGAGAAGGGGCGACTTGTAAGCAGGGCGCAATTTAAATGGATGCTTTTGCACAGTTCGGTAACTGCGCAGCTTCTGTGAAGTTGAATGTGGCGAGCAGAGAGGGGAAGGGTGAGAAGTTTCGCATGGAAGAAGAGGGATGGAACAAGACAAAATGTTTGCTCTGTTGATTAATGTACATTGCCCTAAAAAAAACAACAAAAATGGTGGCAGTGGGTACTAGTTAGCCCCAAGGATAACGTGAGTCACCCACAAGTCTGTTCTAAAAATAGCTTTGTCATCATTTCAAATATGCCCAAATATTTTTGCTTACAATTAACAATGCTAGAACAATCTGAAAATTGTGATGATTTGCCACTAAATTGCAATCGAACACGAGAATAGTCACAAGATCGATAACATGACTATTTAAAAAATATTTGTTCTATGTTACGATGACATTATTACAACATGATGACTTCATTTCAACAATATTGGGATTTGTAAAATCGGGGAAGAAAAATTTGCTGCTGACGTCCAACGTTTCGGTACGATTGCAAATGTCCGTGGAATGTTACTACTTCTCAAAAGTCAAAACATGATTTTTAATCATGATCATAACATGAGGACATTTTCTGGTAACATTGACAAGTTACTTCATCCTTGTAAAGTATTTTGACCACACAAAATATTCCTTTTCTATCATTTCCAATTTATTTTGGTTGCGTAAAAACTTTCTAAATTCTTCCCAGAAGTGAAGCGCGCCACATTTTGACGTCGGCACGTCCCTCAGATGGCGTCAATGACAACGGAATGTCCTGAAGTGGAACAGGTAGAATGATTTGCACTGATTTGCGATAAATTGTCTTAATCGGCAGCTGCTGTCACGCTAGCATCGCGGCTTCGTCATGCTTGTCGGTCGTGGCTGCTTGAAAAAAAAAAAAAAAGGCAATTTCATCTACTTCAAGAGGTGTCAAAGATTTTTTTCCCCCCCCTCACCTTTTATTACACATTGGCGATGAACACATGACAGCCAGGCCTCGCTTTCGCAGCTCAAATCAAATCAATAAGTTGATGAGGCTTCAAAAAGAGTTTATTACAATTTTCACGAGTTTGAATGCGACAGATATGCTTCTCAATGACACTGGTGCAATAAATGCGCTGCCCTCTGGGAGAGGGAGGGGGGGACAAGGGGGGGGTTGGGATCCATCACCGCTGTAGATAATCACGTAAATTGTCCTTTTTTTCCACCCCTCCCCCCCCTCTTTTCATTTGTAAGAGAACGTTTTCTTTCGCTCAAAATGATGGGAATCATCATCATCATCATCATCATCATCCATCTGCAGAGATTGGAACGGGGACCTCTTTAATATTTCATTTAATTTGTCGTAAGCACTTCAAACAGGGCATATTTGCAAAAGCGTAAGTCAACGTTGGGGGAGACCAAAAAAAAAAAAAAGCTACACATGAATTTAACGATGCACAAAAAAAAAAAAAAGAGACAAGGAAAAATGACATTTAAAAAAAAACAAGGTAATTGAGCATTTTGTATGCTGTCGCAGCTGCTCGAGGAGCACAGCGGCGCAACTCTGCTGCGGTGTACATTAATATTGCACAATTGAGGGAGACATCCGCCATCAATTATGTATCATAAACACTTACTACATTGTATGGTCGACGTCTCTCATGGGTTTGGGCACTCGCCTCTTCGGGAAGAGGCACCACCACGCCCCCCGTACCCATCATCTAAGTGTGCAACGCAAGGAGACAAGGTTGAAACCTCGACAGAAATACAACTCGACTTATGTATGTATGGATGAATGTTGAATGATGAAAAAAAAAAAAAAGAGAAAAAGCCAAAACAGTCAAACATGCTTCACTGAATTGTGTTGCTGTGGAGAAAATAAAATTGTAAAACATTTAGTTACATTTAAAATATATATATATAGTCATGACAATAGTGCAAGAGATAGAATAAAGGTAAAAATAAAAAAAAAGAAAATCAGAACCGGAGTTCAGGTGATTAGATAAAAACGTAAAAACAAACATCCCAATGGAAAAATAATATAAAAGAAAGGAATGGGGAAAAAAATAAGCAATTAAATAATGAATACAAAAAAAAGAACAAAAAGATACAGAGATAAAGAATGATTTTTATCTATTATCATTTAATAGTAAAACATTTGTTTTAAAAAATGTAAAAAAAAAAAAAAACTAAAACTAAAGTGAAGTTTATAAAGAAACTAAATTGGAAATACAACGCATAAACATACTTGTGTTTAGAAATGTCTGGAAATAATTTAATTGTTCAAACCACATTTTTAAATCCAATCAATTAAAAACTTAAATTTTTACTTCAAGCTGAATGAAACAAGGATTTAATTGAACAATTACTGTACTTTGTTCAATTGAATCCAAACTATATAAAAAAAATCCCTTACTTTTTTTCCTAAGCAATAAACAAATAAAATACATGAAATGTACTTATGACTCATGACTGTAAATGTATCATAACTTAAATCACATGAAATACTTTACGGTGGACAACTGATCATGTTATCGGGTTACAGGGGGCACGAAAGGGTTAAAACGAAAAAAAAATGACTTGCAAAAATAAACAATTGAATGACTAACACACACACACACACACACACAAAGAAATAATTGTTAAAAACTAAATAGCAGGAATACGCAAACGATTTCAAAATCTTAGCCAATTGTGCCAACCGCTTCCAAATCCTCTTTTTCTTCAAACCGGAAGAATAAAACTCACCCTGATGGTGGCCTCCAACTCGCCCACACTTCTCTTGCCGCCCGGCAGCCACCCGTATGACCAGTGCTGCCCCGATGCCGCCTGCGCAAACAAGGCCAACAGCAACGCGCGCACCACCGCTTTACAACCGGCCTCCATCTCAGCTACGCAAGGTTTCTGCACAAAAAAAGAGACAATGTGGTCACCTCGTCGGCGGCGAGCGCTGTCCGGTGCGCGCCGAGAGCCGCTCACCTTCCTCTATTGGCCTCGTTAGCATGCGGCGTATCAGTAAAGCCTGTTTTTTGATGGGCTTTTATAGGTGCGAGGATTATAATCCCGTCTCTGCAGGTGTGACACATCGACGCGCTAATGGTGCACCCAAAGTCGCTAATGGAGGCGGCTAAGTGCTCCGGAGCGCCCGTCGACTTGAGGATTTAAGCGGCGTGAGACCTGCAACACAAATGGGTGCGTAGTGCACCTGTTGGGGAACAAGACAAACGGCGTGCAAACATTTCTCGCCCGTGTATTATTTATTAGAATCAACTTTGCACAGAGACTCCCCCCCCCCCCCGAGAAAAGCAGAAAGTTTCATGGAAAACCTTTTTCGGGTAAAGCTTGGTGAGGACCACAACGCGCATAATACAAAGTTGTTCAGAGCGTTAAATGTTAAAGGAGTCTCGCCAGGTTACAGGCTGAATGAAAGGGTGATAGAGAAATCAACCGACGCAATTTCGGGCCTGTCGACACGTCATGTGTGGATTAAGCGCCCCCCCCCCCCCAAATGTCTGTACACAAGATGTCGGGCCGTTTCGGGTGGCTCTGAGGAACCGTGCTTCCGTCGATTCAAAGACAATCTTCCCTGAGTCGAGTCCATCCATCCATCCATCCATTTTCCGATCCGCTTCATCCTCACAAGGGTCCCGGGGGGGGGGGTCCGAGCCTATCCCAGCCGTCTTCGGGCACCCTGAACCAGTTACCAGCCCATAAAATCTCTGACAAAGGGTTAAACAGCATTTTTTTTTGTCTTTCACTCCCCCCAACCCCAAACACCCTAAACTAGCACTGATGTAAAATCGTAATAAATCCCCCCCCCCCCCCCCCGATAACACCATCTAATTCCGCATATTGAGAAGCCACACCTGCGTGCTTGATGGATGATGCGGGCAAAGGAGAAGCGCCGCACCAAGATTTCGACAGATGAATGAGCACGTTGAGGAAGAATTTCTATCGAACGAAAAAGTGGACAAAACGCGTCAACTCAACTACAAGGCGATAAAACGCAGTTAAGATCTTTTCCTAGGAGCGAAAGCCCTCGTTTGTCCGTTATCGAGCACATCCGTCATCACGGTTGCTCAATTATTCACCGAAAAGAGCGCACGCGGTCGCTTAGCTCTTAAACTGTTGGTTAAGACGCCGTAAAAGTTCAAAATGTCTTCGGGTTGTCATTAAAAACTAAACAAAGTGTCACCCGGTGACAAATATTTCACGATTAGAAGCGGAGAGGGGGGTGGGGGTGGGGGGTGTTCGGCGCCTCTAATCAAACATGCATGGCGGAGAAATGGCAAGCGTGTCAAGAAGAAGAAGGAAAAGAAAAGCGGAATATGATCCCTGACAGCCGGAGGAAAGAAAAAAAAAAAACACGTCTGAATGACATTTTTTTTTCCCGGGGAGTGATTAGACAATATTTTCAAGACGGCTTAATGGCATTTTTGCAGTGTCAGGCACGCGAGCGCTAAGTAACATGGCCACCGGCAAGAGACGCCGGTTGGCCACGTCGACTCAAACGACAACAGACAGCGGCTGCTCACTTATTCATACCAAAGCGAGTGAAAGACTTTTAGCGACAGAATTGAATGCAAAGGTCCTGAATTCTTTTATTCCATTAAATCAGAGCCCAGAAACACATTTCAAGCTTATTTGTCGCAAAAAGAAAGTACACATTTACCGTGTAAAGAAAAGAAAGGCATTGCGGTTCGGAAAGAGTCAAGCAGAAAGAGTTGAGAATGTTTTTTTTCCGACAGTGGCGCAGTTTCAGAGGTGCCTTGAGATCCAAATCCTCAATTTTTTTTTTTCAAGCGACCATGCTCTTAACGCAACCCTGTAACCCGATAACATCTGTGCACTGTAGTGACCGCCGTCCCTCAAAGGTTAAAAACGCCGTCAGTCAGGAAAAGAGCACTCGGGAATATCGTAGTTCATATAAACATAAGAATCAAGGATGTTTAATTCCACTTTTTTTTTTTTTTTTACAGACCTATACACCAATACAAGTATTCGCTCTTGAAGACCCACCAATACCGATACCAATACCGATACCACTAGTCCTTAAGATATCACAAATTTCAATGAACGCAAGGATGGATAATTCTGAACATGGCCCATGTGTCCAACATCCACAGTTTAGCAACAACTATTGGCAAGAAAGATTTAATCTACGTCTGATTTGTTTTTTTTTTTGTCTTAGGTACCGGTGGCTGGTATCGGCATCCTTTGCGACAACCCGAAACCTTGGGAAAAAAAATAAATAATCCGGTAAGGGTACTAGCCCACCTTGATTAAAATCCTAACACAAACTTAAGAAGCACGTCGCCACGACCGCGACTCCTTAAACAGCAGCGATGCGTAGAGTCTCGCAGAGGATAAAGAATATATGTCTGTGAGTGATGGCATATTGTCTATCCGTAAGTGTTGTTGCACTATCGCTATCGAAAATATCAGTTCCTTAAAGCGTGAACACTGCCAGTTAAGATGCTAATGCTAGCCAGGCTATGGCTTTTTCCATTGCGCGTTCGCATGAAGCTAGCAGACTGCACGGCGACGCCACGCGCTCGTTTGTGTACTTCAATGTACTCCGACGCGTACTTTCTATTTTCACCACTATCTCAAGGCACCGCCGTATTTACGTCACGTTACTCGAGCTATTTTCATGTAACTACGCAAGTCTTGTCAAGTCAAACGTCATCCTAAAAAGACTGGCGCAAAAGGACGGATATGTTTGCGCGTATTACAGTATGATACAAAATGTAAAACTTTAGAAAATGTACATTCAACAAACCAGAAAAAATAAAGAAAAGAAAGTCGATTGCATAAGTCGATTGGAAAGCAGACGCTGGAAAGTGTGCCTTATTTAAAGTTGGCGTAGTCCGAGAAGATGTCGACAAAATCCTGCACCACTCGGTAGCAGAAGTCGTATTGCTCCTGGAAAACAAACCACAAATTAAAAAAAAAAAAAAAAATTTTTAACGCATTCCGACGCGACGCGATAAACACGGCGCGATGTAAAAAAAAAAAAAAAAAAAACCAAAACAAGCGATTCGACTTGTTTTTGTGTCTCATTTGCAAACATTACCACGGTCTGCACCATGTGCGGCCGCTGCATGCGTAAACTCTTGACGGTCTGGAAGACGTCAAGCAGGCCCTCCGCCTTCACGCGCTCCAGAATGTTGCTGAGGGCGATGAAGGTCCCCGTCCGACCGGCACCGGCACTGAAAGACCAAGACGGGACGCCGTTTCAATATCACCGGGTGTTTTCCACTTTCGACACCCCACATTTTGATGCGCCATTGAATGGAGATATGGGCGGCCCGGTAGTCCAGTGGTTAGCACGTCGGCTTCACAGTGCGGAGGTACCGGGTTCGATTCCAGCTCCGGCCTCCCTGTGTGGAGTTTGTATGTTCTCCCCGGGCCTGCGTGGGTTTTCTCCGGGTGCTCCGTTTTCCTCCCACATTCCAAAAAAAACATGCATGGCAGGCTGATTGGACGCTCTAAATTGTCCCTAGGTGTGAGTGTGGGCGTGGATGGTTGTTCGTTTCTGTGTGCCCTGCGATTGGCTGGCAACCGATTCAGGGTGTCCCCCGCCTACTGCCCAGAGACGGCTGGGATGGGCTCCAGCACCCCCCGCGACCCTAGTGAGGATCAAGCGGTACGGAAGATGAATGAATGAATGAATGAATGAATGAATGAATGAATGAATGAATAAACTGCTAGCAAAGTTGCAGGGCATCATAGTCCGCTGGTCCCCAACCTTTTATTTATTTTATTTTTTGGGGGGGCCAAGGACCAGATTCACGTAAAGACATTTTGACGGACCAGCACAAAAACAAACCAAAAATAATAAATAATAATAAATAAATACATTTTTTAAAAACATCAAAGTTAGGGGTGTATCAGTCCCAAAATAACATTCATTCATTCATTCATTCATCTTCCTAACCGCTTGATCCTCACTAGGGTCGCGGGGGGTGCTGGACCCTATCCCAGCTGTCTTTGGGCAGTAGGCGGGGGACACCCTGAATCGGTTGCCAGCCAATCACAGGGCACACAGAAACGAACCACCATTCGCACTCACACTCACACCTAGGGACAATTTAGAGCGTTCAATCAGCCTGCCGTGCATGTTTTTGGAATGTGGGAGGAAACCGGAGCACCCGGAGAAAACCCACGCAGGCCCGGGGAGAACATGCAAACTCCACACAGGGAGGCCGGAGCTGGAATCGAACCCGGTACCTCTGCACTGTGAAGCCGACGTGCTAACCACTGGACTACCGGGCCAAAAAAAAAAAAAAAGAACCCCTCCCACCCCAAAAATTGTATAAATCCGTCCCACTTTAAAATGTGCCATTTTGAATTGTATCGCGTCCCGCATTCAGAGATGGTAACAAATCGTCTTTTTATTGGAGAGATGCACGCCGCCAGTTAAATACAGAAGTTCCCGTTCCGCTGAACGCAACTGTCGTAATTAGCCGGTCCCATTGGACTAATCTCTCTCTCTTTTTTTTTTTTAATTTCCTTTAAAAAACTCCAAAGACTTGTCTTTTAATGTCGGGGTGCTTGTGTTCCATGTGCCAACGTAATTTTGATGGCTTCATTGCCTCATGTGTGAGCCGGCCGCCGCATCCTTCCGCAGAGCAGGCTGGCGCACGTCGGATTGTCGATATCTGAAAAAAGTTCCTTCTTTTTGCTTGAAAGTTGTCAGCTCTTCTCCTGTTTCAGTTTTTTTTTTTTTGGCGTGTTCTCCTTTTTGAAGAAGCTGTCCAAACATGGGGGTTGGTTTTTTTTTTGTTTTATATACTAATTTTTGGGCTTACTTTAGTTCGGTGGATTTTCAAAATAAAACACGGTTGAGACTTGAAGGGTCATTATTCTCCGACAACGAACAACCTCTTGACTGAGACAATGAGTGGTTAGCGTCAAGCGTAACCACACCCCCCCAAAAAAAAAAAATGTTTTCAACCTTGACTTCATCCGCACACACCAATTTCTTCTGTTACGCTTTTGTTTGCTTTTTTTTGTTTCAGTTTTAGTTGGACTTTATTTTCTCATTCTCATCAGCATCGAGGCAGCTGGGCAACAAAAGTGAGCACACCCCCGCCCTCCAAGTAAAAAAATGTTCAAGCTGGGCCCACTTTTCTATTTTTTATTTTTTTTTTCTCCTCAGTGTCATGCGACTCATTCAAGTTACAGGGTCGAAGGTGCGAACGAGGAGCGGGTGTGTTCGATTTGGCGTGATCGCTCTCATGCCGCTCACTGCAAGTTCAATCCGGAACCTCGCGGCAAATCGCACTGAAACTTGAGACGAGAGAAATGAGCTGTCGAAAGTAACCTTGAAACGTCGGTCAAGAACCGAAGACCCTCTGTGGCTTTTTTTACGGCCATTTGTCGGATCGTAGTGAGGTGTTGCGGGGTCCATTTTAAGCACCCACTTAAGTTCCCAAATACGGGTGACTTATCCTTGAGCATGTATGCCTTTCATCCATTTGAATGCATCGGTCGGCGAGAGGAAAGGTGACCTCTGCGTGGGCTAATGGTGCTAATAATCCCCCCCCCCCCCCGCCCCCCTACTTAAGGAGAGGCTAAGCCGAACGCTAACACTAATCAGCGTGGAAGCTGAGTGTTTGACTGAGCTGATGTTTACTCGTGATGGCGGGTTGGCGAGGGAGCCAGCGCCGGAGTGATGTGCAATTTGGACGAGTGCGGCGAGACGCCGGGGGATCGCCCAGGGTTAGCCTCGCTCCCGGGAGGCGGCAGAAAAGGGGGGGCGGAGGGAACGGCTTTAAAAAGCCCCTTTTAGGCAAGCGGTGATGAAGGCAAAGCGCGGAGTGATGACACCATTTCCTGTCGTTAGCTCATCTTATCGGATTAATCATAGTGGGGAGTCGGAGGATATTTCACTTTGAGAGGTTTTAATTGACTGCGAATGGGTGGATTGGATCGATCCCACCGGGCCGTCGCCGCTTTCGAATCACTTCACCTGAAGCTAGGTTCTGATCAAAGCATCCGCTGAGAAGTCTTTATAAAGGATCACATAAGTGGTTTAGGCGTAAGAACAGCCGCTCCGCTGAGGCAACGCGGGGACTTTCTGATAACAGACGTTCTAGAAAGGAAAAAATGCGTCGTTTAAAAAGGAAAAGGCCTTCCGATGTCACTCGCGACTCCAACTTACAAAAGAAACGCACGTCGGCAGCCTTGGTGGCAAATCGCCAGCGGTCTCACCTGCAGTGCACCACGATGGGACGGTTTCCAGACTGCTGCTGCTGCCTCTGCACCGAGGCGATGATGTCGATCATCCCTCGGCCCTCCGTCGGGATTCCGATCTCGGGCCATCCGTGGAAGTGGAAATGACGCACGTGTTGAGATCGCTTCTCCTGGCGGGGGGGGGGCGCGGAGGAGCCGTGATTTCATAATTGCGCGGTTTGAAAGGGAGCTAGAGAATTGCTAGCGTACGAAACGGCTGGGTTGAATATTAGATTTGCCGCTCGTTTGTTCGAACGTCTGTGGCTTCGAGTCTGTAGCATTTCCTAGATGCTAATGGTTAGCCATAGGCTACGATGTGTTCGTTATTAGCAATGAATAAGTGGACAAAATGGTATTGCCACAATACGTACTACAGTGATACCTCTACTTGGGAAATTAATTGGTTCTGGAAGAAATTTCTCAACTAGAAAACTTTGTAAGTAGAGACGCGTTCTCCATGTTAATGTCCTAATGCGTTCCAAGGCCCCCCCCCCCCCCAAATTCAGACAAAAATGTTTTATGAAGCATAAAAATGCATCAAAATATGTAACAAATACATGTTACAATGACAATAAATGAGAGTTGCGCTTCATGTAAAAAACTAAGAATAGAGTAACGAATAAAAATGGTCATTTGTGTACTCATCTTTTTTTGCCCTGTTTAGTTCAGCTTTTAACAATCCTTCGACAATGCAAAGTGAGCGACCGGATCTTGTAAGTATGTTGCGTTCACGAAACTCGGAGCTGCGAGTAGCAGCCCATACTGTATTTTTTTTATGAGTAAGTAGAAGTACCACTGTATTAAAAATATATATAATTCTCTCAATCTGCCTCCACGAGAGATAGATGAAATATCAAGGCCATCAACAAAAAGTTTGCTACCGTAGTTGTCGTTTGTACTACGTACTGCTGTGCAGGTGAGCACCAAGTCTTTGAGCGTGAACGTTTCGCCCTGCGAGTCTCCGCTCAGCTCCACGGAGTAGTCTCCAAATGTCACACTGCCCTCTGATGGCCAATACTGGAAACACTTTTCCTGTTGGGAAAGGATTGATATGGATCGACTTTTCAACACGGGAGACGACTGGGAGGGGGAAGAAACAAAACAACAACAACAACAAAAAGAGAAAGAAATCACCAAAAAAAAGGAGGGAAACATGTCAAAAATAAAAGGTAGGGAAAAATCATGCGGCGTGCTGCACCTGCTCCCTCTCCTTTAGTTCAGTGAGCATAACGATCGAGTGGCACCTCCACTCCCACACCATCCTCCAGAAGTCTTCCGCCGTGTGAGACAGGGGGGCCTGGGTTGCGATGAAATAGTCCTTCTGCCTGTAGCCCTGCAGGGCACACAACACAACACTCGGGGAACGATGTTTTGCATCGTTTCAGAAGGAGCCGATGAGCTTTATATTTATACTTCTATGGGAAAATCTATAGAGGAGGTCGCGGCGGCGGCGGCGCGGCGGGGGTTTGCTTACGTCAATAAAAGAGGCATTGATGTAGTCGGTGAACTCCTGCCCTCGTTTCACTGAAAGTATGACTCGGTTGAAATCATCTGTGCCAGGAACAAAAAAAAAATAAAAAATAGAAAGAACTTTTTCAAGCCAATAAAAGTAAAAAGGAGCGGAAAAGTGTCACTTGGGTCCAAAACAGCACGAGAACTCTCCGATGTATTTTACAGCTCATACAGAAGATTCTCCGTGTGATGTAACCGTAATAAATAAACCGTCTGTTGACCCATTCGTTCATTTTTGCACTTGTACTCAATTCTGTTTATGGTCTATATCAGGGGTGCCCATTAGGTAGATCCTGATCTACCGGTAGATCTAAGACAGGTCCCAAGTAGATCCGAGGAGTGTCGAGAAGAAAAAAAAAACATTTGTGTGTCTCTGTACATGTTAGTAATATATTTTTTGTGTTAATATACACTGCACACTAATCAGTCTCATTTTCACTAAAAAATATCTTTAAAAAATAAAATAAAGCAGGTAAATCTTAAATTTGTGTGTGTGTGTGCGTGCGCGCGCCGGTAAGGGTAGATCCTGTGAGGTTAGTTGATCAAAAAGTAGATCTTCGATCCAAAAAGTTTGGGTTTATATGAACCCTTTCGGGCACTACGGTGGACAGCTTGCCGTGTTATCAGGTTACGGGGGGGTGCATGAAAGGGTGAAACCTAACAGGGATGGTTTTGGAGGACCTAGAATATCACATGCCAATTCCAAAAGAGGAGCCCCCCCCCAACCCCCCACCCCGGGCGGAGAGATTTGAATACAGGACCTCTCAATCATGAGGCAGATATGTTCACCACTCGTCTATTTGTGCTGCCTTTATGAATCATAAATATCGATTTTTAAAAAAAACAAACGTTTTTTAATCTGTGTAATATATATACTAATTCATTCATTCATTCATTCATTCATTCATGAATGAATATATATACTAATCACTGAAAAATGAACGGCATTAAAAATGAAAACAATGAAGCCGTACCGGAGTGATCCTTTCATTCATTCATTCATTCATTTTCCGTACCGCTTGATCCTCACGAGGGTCGCGGGGGGCGCTGGAGCCTATCCCAGCTGTCTCCGGGCAGTAGGCAGGGGACACCCTGAACTGGTTGGCAGCCAATCACAGGGCACACAGAGACGAACAACCATCCACGCTCACACTCACACCTAGGGACAATTTAGAGTGTTCAATCAGCCTGCCACGCATGTTTTTGGAATGTGGGAGGAAACCGGAGCACCCGGAGTAAACCCACGCAGGCCCAGGGAGAACATGCAAACTCCACACAGGGAGCCCGGAGCTGGAATCGAACCCGGTACCTCTGCACTGTGAAGCCGACGTGCTAACCACTGAACTACCGGGTCGCCCCGGAGTGATCCTCCCACATAAATTGTACTTGATAAGCCATCGTTCAAACGCGAGACGTGATTACGTAATTAGCCGCACGTCCGTTGTACGACATGGATAAGAGATCGCCCCGTCACTTTGATGCAAGACTTTGGATGTGATGTATTATGGAACCGCGCGGGGGGGCAAAAAAATTCAAAGTGTTCCTTACACGGGATGATCTGAAGTACTCGGTTCTTCTTCATGTTGGCTGGGAGGTTCCCCGTTCTCATGTTCTCCTTCATGATGCGCACGTTGGTCAGCTTCTGTCGGGAGGGGCGGGAGAAGGGGGGGGCATGTGGCAATATTGATGAGATGCAAAGAATGACTAAACCGTACTTAAATAACGACTCGGTTGAAATGCATTGCACTTAAAAGTTGAATAACAATTCTACTTTAATGTTCAAAAAAATAAAACTGTGCTTAAGACGTTCAATGAAAAATGCGAAATACAACTGAACTGCACTCCGGCAGTGATTTTCCGTCTACCCCTAGTGCTAAATTACCTCTTCCGTACCGCTTGATCCTCACTAGGGTCGCGGGGGGTGCTGGAGCCCATCCCAGCCATCTCTGGGCAGTAGGCGGGGGACACCCTGAATCGGTTGCCAGCCAATCGCAGAGCACACATAGACGAACAACCATCCACGCTCACACTCACACCTAGGGACAATTTAGAGTGTTCAATCAGCCTCCCATACATGTTTTTGGAATGTGGGAGCACCCGCAGAAAACCCACGCAGGCCCGGTTGCCAGCCAATCGCAGGGCACACGGAAACGAACAACCATTCGCACTCACACTCACACCTAGGGACAATTTAGAGCATCCAATCAGCCTGCCATGCATGTTTTTTTGGAATGTGGGAGGAAACCGGAGCACCCGGAGAAAACCCACGCAGGCCCGGTTGCCAGCCAATCGCAGGGCACACATAGACGAACAACCATCCACGCTCACACTCACACCTAGGGACAATTTTTAGAGTGTTCAATCAGCCTGCCACGCATGTTTTTGGAATGTGGGAGGAAACCGCAGCACCCGGAGAAAACCCACGCAGGCCCGGGGAGAACATGCAAACTCCACACAGGGAAGGCCGGAGCTGGAATCGAACCTGGTACCTCTGCACTGTGAAGCCGACGTGCTAACCACTGGACTACCGGGCCGCCCTGTGCTAAATTATATATATTTTTTAAAAACAAATATTCCATGTACACTTGAAATGTGTATTTCTTTTTTTCGAGTTTGAATTTTTTTGCTTTTTTTTTGTTTTTCGCTTCTTCCAACTCCTTTGCACCACTTAAACTGTTCTGAAGAAGGTCATCTTTTATTTTCAAACTTGAACTTCTCCCGCTCTCGTCTAAAGATCTTTCGTTACATATTTGTGTTTATTAAAGCAATCCATCACGGTTTAAATACCGTTCAGTTTTTTGTTTTTTTTTTGTATTATCACTGGGGCATACCTAATGTTTTGACCCCAGAGTGTATTTCCAAAGTGCTAAAACATTTACTGCCTGGAGTAAACAACCGCAACAACAAAGTTCTAATCAGCAGAGTGGTGTTGAGCGGGGTGGCGTTTTGGGGGGGGGGGGGGGGGGGGCTATGAGTAAAACATGAAAACTTCCCACCCGGCTCCCGTTAATTCTGCGTGACAGATGGAGGCCCCCTTATAAAGCGTTGTTTTTTAATGCCGCCGCCGCTCAGAGCGCCACCCTGGGCCAGATCTCCAGGAAAATACCGGCATGTTGGGACGATTCATTACTGAAAATGTTTCAAGCTCTCTCTCTCTCTCTCTTTCTCTCTCTCGGCATACCCGGAACTCCTCCTCCAGGCCCAGTCTGTCGTGGGGGGCCCTGGTGTTGTGAAGCCCGTGTAGATGCCCCTCCAGGGAGCACACGTCCAGCTCGGTGTCCCCGTACAGGTAGTACTCCAACAGGGCCTGATAGATGAAGGAGTACTGCATCTGTGGAGCAGCACAAAGGAAGTCAGGACCACCGAACCCCCCCCCCCCCCCACCCCACCCCGTCACCTCCTTCCTCTTCCAGTATCACTGACAGTTTGTTTTGCCGTCTTTTTTTTGTTTGTTTGTTTGTTTTGCACCGCAAACGGCAACTGTCAGCGGGCAGGCACGGCGGGGTCAGCAGGGGTCAACGCTTACATCGGTCTGGATGAGTTGACAGCGCTGCTCTCGTATTCGGCTCACAAAGCCAAAGACGTCCACCCTCTGCTCCGTGTGCATCATGTCGATCATGCTGTCAATGACAATGAAGGTGCCTGTCCTCCCCACGCCCGCGCTGCACGCACGCACACACACACACACACACACACACACACACAGAGAGGCGAAGACAACACTTGTCAGACAACTTGTAAGATGGCTGGACAGAACATCACTTCCTGCAAGAACAACAACACGCACAGTACTGTGCAAAAGGTCTTAAAGTCACCAAAAGATTTCTTATTAATGGTGTCCCATTTTTTCCAAAATATTTTGGCCAAGTAAAACAATCAAATAATATATATTTTTTTTAAAAAGAAAAATTGGGAAAATATTTGTAAAATGGTGGCATATGGGACAAGAAAGAATTTGTAAGTAAATAAAAGCCTTAATTTTTTTTTTTTTAAAGTGGCAGCATGTTTTTTTTTTCTAGGGGTTTGAATTGGGCTTCACAAATGTTCTTCCAGGAATTAAGTGGGTTCTCTTGCTCTGGATAAATACTATTCATTCATTCATTCATCTTCCGAGCCGCTTGGTCCTCACTAGGGTCGCGGGGGGGTGCTGGAGCCTATCCCAGCTGTCTTCGGGCAGTAGGCGGGGGACACCCTGAATCGGTTGCCAGCCAATCGCAGGGCACACAGAAACGAACAACCATTCGCACTCACACTCACAACTAGGGACAATTAAGAGTGTTCAATCAGCCTGCCACGCATATTTTTGGAATGTGGGAGGAAACCGGAGCACCCGGAGAAAACCCACGCAAGCCCGGGGAGAACATGCAAACTCCACACAGGGAGGCCGGAGCTGGAATCGAACCCGGTACCTCTGCACTGTGAAGCCAACGTGCTAACCACTGGACTACCAGGCCGCCCATATTAAGGACTCCAATGCTCAATTTTTTTTTTTTGGAAGGGGGGGGGGGGTGTTGTGTTAACCACGGTTCATAATTACAACAATCTGCCACTCTTGAATAACTTTAGCAAAAACAGATGACGCAAGAGAGGGAGAGCGCAAAAAAAAAAAAAAAAAAAGTCCTAATTGCGTTCTTCTTACCTGCAGTGCACCACAATGGGTCCGGCATAGGGCGGGTTGACAGCCTTGACCTTCTTGAGGAATTTCAGCATGCCTATGGGTGAGAACGGCACCCCGAAGTCTGGCCAGCTGGTAAAATGAAGCTGAGTGACCAGGCACGGGGCCCGGGGTCCATCACTGTCCTGCTGTGAAGAACAGACGGGCCCAGTTAATGCCTGCACGTGAGTAATGTTCACTGCGAGCGCGTGCGTGAGCGCGAGCGACGACTTGGGTGAGTGAGTGGCTCTTTGTTCCCGCACTCGCGCTTCCTCCTTGAAATTTGAATACAATTGACACACAAATAATAATAATAATTCATTCATTCATTCATCTTCCGTACCGCTTGATCCTCACTAGGGTCGCGGGGGGTGCAGGAGCCCATCCCAGCCGTCTCCGGGCAGTAGGCGGGGGACACCCTGAATCGGTTGCCAGCCAATCGCAGGGCACACATAGACGGACAACCATTCGCACTCACACTCACACCTAGGGACAATTTCGAGTGTTCAATTAGCCTGCCATGCATATTTTTGGAATGTGGGAGGAAACCGGAGCACCCGGAGAAAACCCACGCCCAGGGAGAACATGCAAACTCCACACAGGGAGGCCGGAGCTGGAATCGAACCCGGTACCTCTGCACTGTGAAGCCGACGTGCTGACCACTGGACTACCGGGCCGCAATAATAATTCATTCATCCACAATAATAATAATAATAATAATAATAATAATAATAATAATAATAAAAATGAGGAAGTATTATAGTCTTCATAGGAGCAAAATGTTTCGCTTTTTCGCGACTCGGCTTTGCCAAAGTGAAAAAGGCTCTGCGGCAAAAACGACGAGGAAGAAGCCCCCGCAACACACGGCATGTTGACTCTGTGAGTCCATTGAACGCATTAGTATATGGATATTATTTGTTTTTTAATCAAGCGTGCGACCCACCTTTTAATATCCTCGATTGTTTTCCGGCCGGCGTTTCTCCTTATTGATTCTATTTTCTCTCCTTTTTACCGCAGACTAAACTGTTTGAAAGCCCCTTCAGGGAGCATTACTTTTTACGTCTTCTCCATGCAGCTTTATTAGATGCTTAATTTTTAATAAGAGATTTAGCGATTAAAATGATGTATTTTTTAATGTCATTTGATAACTACGGTTGGCTGAAATATTAAACAATTTTTTTTTACGGTGTGCCTAATTAGAGACAATTGCTGGGAAGGCCTGCTGCAGTGTAATTAAATTTTACTCGTGTGCTCTGGAAATCCATACATGGCACATTTTTTTAATAAACCAACAGGTTTTCTTCATTTTTTTTTTATTTAATGAAAAGAAATGATACGTGGATGTGTAGATTTTTTTGACTTACATACTGAAGGCAGAATTTTCTAACGCTGTAGTCCACCAGAACGCTGACGTCCTCCATGGCCACCCTGATGTTGCCGTACATCCAGCAGCCCTTTTCTGGCCAATACTGGAAGCATTTGTCCTGATAACACGATAATTATGAATACATTGTAAATGAATTGCAACCTACAAAAAAATGTATGTATAAAAATAGTGTCTTTAAATGTTGTGCTTTTGTCACGTTGTGCCCGAAGCGATGGAAAGATCGCTTCGTGCACAACAAAATAAGGAGGTGGATCCCCGAAAAAGCAGACACGTAAAAGGATTTTGTCAGAGAACAAAGGGAGTCTTTAATAAAGAACACAAAATACCCGACAGGGAAAAAATAACAAAAAGCGCTGGTCAAAATAAGGACCAGCCGTGGGCGGCGGAGAGAAAGCCCGCCCCCTGCTGGCAAACACGGGACGTGACAACTTTTAATGATGCGAAGCACATTGAGTTGTCTTGTGGAGGAAACGCAGCATATAAAGCTGCCTTGCCTTGCATATATGCTGAGCGAAACTATAAACGCAGCAATTTTATCTCCTATTTTCTATTTCTCTCAAATATCATTCACTCTTTCGTCGAGATAATCCATCCGGTTTATGGGGGGTGGCGTATCGAGATGCTGATTAGGCAGCATGAGTACCGCACAGGTGTGCCTTTGGCCGCCACTCCAAAATGTTTTATTGATATGCAACAGCTGAGGTGAACAATATTTCAGAAAAATAGAAAATTTTTTGTATCAGGCCCGACCAATATGTATATTTCAAGGCCGGTAACAATTTGGATATTTGGCGGAATAAAATTCCGATCACCAATCATCAGCTGATTTGAATATCCATCCATCCATCCATTTTCCAAACCGCTTGATCCTCACGAGGGTCGCGGGGGGTGCTGGAGCCTATCCCAGCCGTCTTCGGGCAGTAGGCGGGGGACACCCTGAACTGGTTGTCAGCCAATCGCAGGGCACACAGAGATGAACAAACATCCACACCCACACTCACAAAGAGGGACAATTTTAGAGCGGCCAATCAGCCTGCCTGATTTGAATATGGGTCGATTAAATCAGCCGGCTATTGATACATATTTGCGTATGCAAAGAAAAGTCTTTGGGTCTTGGGGTCAAAAACAAACATTTATCATTTTTTTTGCTCAGAGTAACCAGCGATTCAAAGACACTTGACTTTGCGCGTCCGTGTCAGTCAATACGATGTGCGCAAGCCAAGCTTCAACCCATTAGCGAGCCTCTCCGACTAATTATCATGAAGCCTCTCAGGGTCTTATCAACAATTATTGCATCATTGATTCCCGAACGCTTCTTCTCCTTCTTGTTGTTGAATCAAACCTGCTGCCGAGCTCCCGGTTGATCAGCCCTTTGAGGCTCAGCTCATGCAAAAATCATCTGCTGGATGACAATGTGATTAGTCATCTGAGGGACGGGGGGGTCAAAGAAATTACAAGTTGGTGACTTCGGGTCAGGGAAAGAGCAGACGGGGAAGCTTTTGTGCGGTCTAGCTGCATACTGTCGATTAGCCATTCTCAAAAGGTGGTACGCAAAACCGCGACCGTTTCATTTTGGAGGAAGATAGCACTGCTGCGTTTTAATGCACTTGGGGGAGCTCATTGTTTTGTTTTGGGGTTTTTTTTCAAGGTGGTACTTGGTGTATAAAGTTTGGCAACAACTACTGTAGGTAATAAAGGTTCGTTTTGAGACCTCTTTCCTTTCTTTCAGATTGGTCAGCATCACGATAGTTGCCGTCTTCTGCTCCCAAATCATCCGCCAGAAGTCGGCTACCGTCTCCAACTTTGGACCTGAAGCATAAAAATATATATTTGGAATAACGGGGGAGGATACATTGAATATGAAAATAAATAAATACTTTTTTTTTTTTTTTAAATGACCGTAAGCAATCAGTGAAATGAATCATCAATGGTGTTGTTGACGTAGGATGACCACTAGAGGGTGCCATAGCTTACACGGCAACCAAACTTTGGTCATCATTTGAAAACCAAAGGGTTTTTTTGACAACAACAACAACAAAAAAGAAGAGGCAACAGACCTAAAATAATGTCAAACTTCAGCCAGAGCTGTTAGCATAGTACTTTTGATCTGCTGTATATAGACCAGGATACAATTTTACTGTCATGGTTGCGAGAAATAATGAATGCGCAGCCGTCGGGAAGAAACCTCCTGATGACCGGCTGGATAGGATTGGCAGATATTTAGCATTTTATGTGAAATCGGCTCTAATGTCGTTCAATAATTTTATTCAATTGTATTTCCTGAATTTTCTCAGGAAATACAATTGAATATTTTTTCCCCATTTTTCCTCAGTATTTTAAAATTATTTAGTTTTTTTTTGGTGAAGTGTCTATCAGCATATTGGGATATTTTTTAGGATTTTTATTGTTATTATTATCCATCCATCTATTTTCCGAACCGCTTGATCCTCACTAGGGTCGCGGGGGGTGCTGGAGCCTATCCCAGCTGTCTTCGGGCAGTAGGCGGGGGACACCCTGAATCAGTTGCCAGCCAATCGCAGGGCACACAGAGACAAACAACCATGCCAGCCCCATCCACGCCCACATTCAAACCTAGGGACAATTTAGAACGTCCAATCAGCCTGCCATGCATGTTTTTGGAATGTGGGAGGAAACCGGAGCACCCGGAGAAAACCCCCCGGGGAGAACATGCAAACTCCACACAGGGAGGCCGGAGCTGGAATCGAACCCGGTACCTCTGCACCGTGAAGCCGACATGCTAACCACTGGACTACCAGGCCGCCCTTGTTATTATTAATTTTTCTTCAATGTGGGTGTCAATTGTATGTGAATTTTGCATGTTTGCGAGCCAGGCTAGTACCAATAGCGGGGTACGATGTACAGTCGATCAACAAGTTGTTGAAATCAACTGGGCATCTTCTGATCTGATCGGTTACATTTTGCTGTTGTTGTTGTTGTTGTTGTTTTTTAACTCGCTTCATCCGCTCCAAAATCCCAATCGGGTAAAGCCTAAAACAGTACCTGTCCACTGAAACCACTTTTGCATTTTTATTTACCTTGAGCAGCAATAAATTTCTTCTTTTGCTTAAACCCCTGCACAAAAAGAGCAGACTATTAACAGGCATCCGCTTGGAGCCATAACATTGCCTTTCCCAAAGCGATGAGGCAATGATGACTCACATCTATGTAAGAGGCGTTGATGTAGTCTGAACACGCGTGACCCATGTGACTGCTCAACAGCACTCTGGAATGGTCATCTGCAAGCGAGAGAGAGAGAGCCAATGTCAATAAAGGCGGTATTGTCTTCAGGGTGGGTGGCGGCAGGGGGGGGGGGGGGGGGGTTGGGGGGGGGGGGCTCACTCACATGGCAAAATGTTGGGATATCTGTTTTTGTCTCTGTTGTGCTCCTTGCTGGCCTCCTCAAAGGACCCGTGGCGGTAGTAACAGGGCAGCGACTATAACAAGAAAACCTCATGAGAAGGTGGGGGGGTTGGGGGGGGGGGATACAGAACAACCGCTGGACCTCGTAAATTTTTAGTGCGATTTTCAGGAGTTGGGCAAACAGCCAAGAGGACAAAGGGCGAGCGTCCTGGTGCGTTTGCGCAGATCGACTTACATCAGGCATGTCCAAAGTCCGGCCCGCGGGCCAAAACCGGCCCGCGGTCGACTTTCATCCGGCCCTCGTCCCCCGTCATAAAATCAGTGCCGTCTGGCCCGCAGGTTGGGCGCAATGGAACACGTGTTGCATTGACTGAGGTCTCGTAGACTGGTGAGTGATGTTTCATAGAGTACTGCTTCCCTCTAGTGGCTAAATGAGTAATAGCATTTACTAAATGAGTAATAGCATTTAGACACTAGAGGGCATCACTGACGAGTTAACAAGACATCACTCCGTGTTTATATTGACTGATATGTCATATTTCAAATTCCTGTTTCAAATCAACCAAAAGAAATTCTTAAGATTGTTGAAATTAAAATAAAAATGGAAATGTGAAACAGACTGGCTTACTAAAATTTGTTGAACAATATTGTTGTTCAATGTAAAGAATGTCAGCCAAGGTCGGCCCCTCGACATTTTACCACATAAAATCTGGCCCCCTTGGCAAAAAGTTTGGACACCCCTGACTTACATTGAACTCCTCTCGGAAGAGCTTGCCGTCGTCGGCCGAGCGCGTGCGGTACTCCTCCTCCAGCGCGTCCAGCGGGATGGGGAAGTACCTCTTGGAGAGCGAGGGGGATCTGGGCAGGAGGACCACTCTTTGCTCTCCTGTGTTTCAAAAGGCATACATGGCGGTCAGAGGGCTAACGATTCCCAGTAGGCACCATTACGAGCCGGCGTTGCACCTGTAACAACATGCCCGGCGGCCGTTAAGATTTCCCACTTCTGCCGATTGGCGACAGAAATCATTTCTCCAACTCGTAAAGCAGAGTGCCCGACGCCTCGAACCGCGTTAAACTGCCTCGGCTCAAAATGTGGCCTTTCCGTTTATTTATATATATCCCCCCTCCCCCCGCCCCCACCCTTACTTAAAATGAAAGTTTATAAGACTCCCGACGTGCTGGGAAAGCTAAGAGGCCGCCGCAAACTTCCCAGTTAGCTCAGACTACACACAGGGAATTGTTCTAGCGCCATAAAGAATGTAAATGCATGAATCAAATATCGATATTTAAAAAAAAAAAAGAATAATAATAATAATAATAAAGCAAAGCATTATGTTTTCATTGGGTTGTAATTACATTGAGTACCTTGTTCTTCCAGGAAGCCATTTGGAAGTTTTTTATCCACAGACGTAACCAGCGCTTTCCTGTGGTTCTTGAACCTTAAAAAGAAAAAGAAAAAAAAAACCCAACACCTATGAGATAAAGTTAAATACTGTAATGTACGGTAAATAAAATATGCCAAAGTAGGCCATCAATCATAAAAGGTCATTCAACGTTCAACCTTGTTTTTAGGTTTTTAATTTATCGTCTTAACTCTCTTGGCTTTTCTATGTCAGATTTTCTTCATAATTTGCTTAGTGTTGATGAGTCGCAAATTCCCACCTGAGGCAGTAAATAGTCAGCAGGACGACAAAGATGAGCACGAGGGACAAGATCAACGTGGAGGGCAGCACATGAGCACCCTGGTGTGTGGGATTCCCTTGGCACAACACACAATCAAAATTAAATTGGAAAAAAAAACGTTTTTCCACATTCCTCCCGCGTTAATATTCTTTTTTATTTTTTTTTACCTGCTGTTTGGTTGTCATGGGATGAAAGGTTCGAGGCTGCAGAGATCCCGATCAGAAACAACACCATCGTCTCTACGGGAAGAAAGAAGAGAGAGGGCAAATAAACAGACCCTGCAGTTTCACGGTATGTCCGCACGAGGGCGCTGAATCAACATGCAACGGAAGTGAAGCCGCGAGAATTCACCTGTTCTGACTGACATTCACACCTATGGGCAACTTAGTCTTCAATAAAGCTATGATATATTTTTTAAACTGAGATATTTCAATAACATTACAATAGGAATATGAATTCAAATCGCAATTTCTTTTAAATGACCCACGCTGTACTGATACAATGTAAATAAATGCAGTTTTCATTGCAACAAAATTTTTCAAATGTTTTAGGGATAGTACACCGCAATATGCTTTCTGTATAATGAACCGCATGCCGACAGTTAATTCATGTTCTCAAGGTGACTTTACAAGTGGAAAACCCTGGACCGGTTGCGAGCCATTTGCAGGCTGCCTATTAATAATCACAATTCCCATAGAAGGGCTCCCATTTTCTTTCCCTCGGCGTCCTTCGCACGTGTTAGAATAACCGTTAAAATGAACCCTTTCAAGCGCCCTGCAATCTGATCACATGATCTGTCCCTCAAAGGGTGAAAATGGCAAGGACAAAACTGTGAAATCATTTATTATTATTATTATTATTATTATAGTTTGTACACACAGTTTGTTGTTGTGCAGCCATTTTGTATGTGTCATACTCGTTTTGAAGGACAGTGATATGAAGATTTGAAGACAGCAGAGGAGTGTTAAACTCCACATATGCACAGTATCTAGGTTATAATCTTGACCAGATGGTGTTTCTTTTTTTTTTTTCTTTCCTCTCACGGGCTGAGTCCTATTTATTCCTGCCCGCTAGCCTCCTCCTCTCCCCACTGCTTCCCTGACATCACTTATCTCGCAAACTCCATTCTCACTTTTGGGAGGAGAATGGAGTCCTTTTTTCCTTCTTCGATGCCGGGAGCGATCGATCAGCGCCGCCTCATTTATTTACAGGGGAACCGACACGCCAAGACCTCGGACAAATGACACCAGGATTGAATCGGTGCCGAGACGTTTCACTTCTGCGTCTTATTAGCGGTAAAATGTCGACATTTCGCGGTGCCATTTCTTCAACTTGTCGTCCGACGCCAACTGAGCTGAGCTGCCGAATAAATTGGGCCTACCTAAACGGCTTTGAAGCAATATCTCGGCGTCCTAATTCATCCTCATTTATAAGACCCTCTTTCTTGTTATGGAAGGATGAAATCACTCATTGTGCCAATTTACTTCTTCTGGGTCATCCAGGGGCCTAATTTGTGATGTATGAGAAAGCGCCTCGCGCACAAGCCTGAGGGGCTTTCACATAAACGCACTTGCGGGCCCCTTACAGGAAAGTCAGCTGCATGTCAAAGTGTTATGAGATGACAAACGAGGGGGGGCGCGGGGGCTCCAGTATTAGGAGGCACTGATGCGGAGAAGAGTGCAGAGCTGACACACATTGCAGAAAATAACTATACAGCCAAAAGCAGTAGATATAAAAAAAAGTCTACACACCCCTTCCAAATGTTTTGGTGATACCAACGAGACCAACACGAATCATTTCAAAACTTCTCGACCTGTTAACATGGCCCGCAACCGGTACCGCTAAAATGGAAAACAATGTAGTGAACTTTGACCTTTTTGGCCATAATTCCAAAATTGGTCTGGGCTGTATTAATGAATCTTTCAGCCTTCCACTGGGAGAAAAAGCAAGACATGTCAGGAAAAGCCTACTAGAACATCTGATATGCATTTTTGGATCAAATCAAGGCATTTATATGGTGTCAGGTATGGGCCAACTCCGTTTAACATGAGCTTTAATTTTAATTCCAAAAAAAAAAGCCGCAATCTCCTTATGAGGGTGTGAACACGTATATAACCAGATGATTTATCACAATTATTTTCATCATCAATTGTGTTGATTATTTTCTCAGTTAATAGGTGAATCCCTTGATTCAAAACAGGATTCCCCCCCCCCCAAATTGACTGTGCGGAAAATGCAGAAAGGATCAAGCGGCTCGGAAGATGAATGAATGAATGAATAACCTGCCATAAAAAAAATAAATAAATAAAAAATCTGCGAAAATGTCAATCAGTCCCTTTCAAAATAAAAGCAAACGTTTGCAAATGTCTTATTTTGAAAGGCTTTCATGGAGGACACGAGAAATCAAAGAGGATTGACTGTTGACCTTCATGACATGACATGTTCTCATCTCCCCATGTATGCACGCTTGCAGATGTGTCCCACAGCCCAAGGCCACGTGGGGGGGGGGGGGGGGGATTCCCATTCTGAAGCGCTAACGAGCCGGCCGCGTTGGCATTCGAAGCAGAACCGGCACCCGGTGACCCAACACGCGCCCGTATACATGCGGGTCACCGCACGCTGCTTGTCGTGCGCGGTACGCATCAGCGGGAGAGCTTACTGCCATGAAGGAGAGGATGGAATCCACCTCTGTCTCACCCCGCGGGTGACGTGCGGCATTAAGTTGCCTCAAGAATGAAAATCTCTATGCTTATTGTTTTTTTTTTTGGGGGGGGGGTGCAGAGGGGGGGGGGGGGGTTATACAGTAATGAGTGAAAAGAGATCAGATGCACTTGGGACAATATGTTTGGTTAAAAATGTCAGCGAAAAGCGATACCGGCTGTTGGTATCAGGACGATACCGGTTTTATTTTAAACAGATCGAGTAGTCGTGGAGGCTGCCGATAACAGCCAGTAATGAATAAATCTGACATTCCTTGTTTGTAGGTTTTTGGCATCGTGGTGAGTAAAATTGTATCTATCTAACTCAGCGGAAGTAGTGGTACTTGATATCGGTGAGTTTCAAAAACTGACCACTGGTACTCGTATCGATGAGAAAAAAAAATGGTATTGAACGTCCCTAGTTTGCAAGGAAATGAGTCCAGATTCATTTCAATTTTCTTTTACACCGTTTAGTCAAAAATTTCTGGTTATTTATTGCGTCACTTTTGGCTTTTGAGTTTCGGAGATGATGTAAGCACGGTTGTTTGCGCTTTTGTCCATTCGGCGGGGGGGGGGGATCGGACTGCGCACGGACTTTGATGTGGATGGCTATCGGCAGCGACGTAGCATTCTTTTTTTTTAAATCATAGAGAGCATCATAAATGTTTCTGTACTTTTTTTGTTTTTTTGGTCTTTAGCTTATTAAATTAGCGATTGATCTCAAGCGAGATGGTGTTTTCGGAATTTCCTTTTATTTTAGAGCTCCAATTATGACATATCCTTTGCTTTAAACGAAGCAAAGTCTCGCAGGGCTGGCCGTCAGTGACAACGAACGCAATTACTTGCGGCTCCGGGTACCATCTTGGCATGAAACGAGTCCTGTGAATGAAATTAAGGGGAAAAGCGTCCCATCCGCGCATGACGCAATGCTAACAATGAAGGTTGCGGCAAGCTGCTCCTAGCTTGCGGGCTAATTCTTCCTCTGCCACTCATGACGAGTGGACGAGCACTGCCTTGATTATGGCGGTGAACAGGCATTGAGGTCAAAACCACATCCCGAGATGATGTTGAATCCTTTTTAAAGGCCTATGATTTATTGTTTTTTTTTTCTACTTACACACACACACCAGAAAAGAAGCCCAAAGCTCATTATTGAAAAAAAAAAAGCATTTGACTGCAGATTTGCCGTATATCTTTATGCAAACACAAAGAATCTTAATATTTAAAATCAAGCATGATGAAATTGACACCGTGCTGACCTCTGGACCTCATTTAAACAGCTCTTATAAATAATGGAGCTATATAGGATGGAAAGGAAAAGGGGGGTGGGGGGGGGAACCCCATAATGATGTCATTTACACATAAGACACATGCTGATACAAGCTACTCGTTATTCTAATGTATGCGGTGGAATTTAAATATCATGAATAAAGTTAAATATTGATTTAAATCAATGTCACTGAACTTTAATCATGCTTAAAATTTGCATGAAAGGTGTGGTTTGGTTATTCTGCCAAAAGCGCGTTTAACCTGAAGCATGTTGTGCCTCATTACAATATGGAAAAACATTTTTTTTTTGTTTTGTTTTGTTTGGATATTCACCACCTCAATGTAAACCGTGATGCAAAATAGTACAAATTAGAGATCATCTGTATTGTGGACTTTTTTTTTTTTCGCTCTAAGTGATCCTGCTATTGGCACGTAAGCTATATTTTAAACCCCCCCCCCCCCCCCGCCCCACTCCCTCTCCCCATTTGCCGAAAGCTGCCTGCTAAGATGTTTACACCTTCGAAGGAGGCGCCGTAAAGAAAAGCTGCCGGAATGGCTCACAGTCGCTCGGCAAAAATGTGCAAATTAGAAACTGAAAAATGGAGCGTGCCAGAATTTTTGACGCTGCCAATGTGTCGCTTCACTCCAAAGGTTAAACAAAATAAATCCCTCCGCAAATCCCCGATTACCGGGGCTAAAAGGTGCAATGAGCCTGGAAGGTTTTATGGACTACTTAGGAGGAAGTGCTTGAGGTGAAATTGCGTCTGATCACACCTGCTCCCAGATACTGTGGCGGGGCGGCCCTTCTTGATTTATGAAGAACGCAAACCTGGATACGTTATGCGCTTTCATTAAGAAGCCATTATGTGTGTATTAAGTGCCGCCGCAGTGTAAGAATTCACGCCAAGGTCGTCATCTGCAGACACGGCAAACATTTGAACCCTTTCAGGGACAGCTGAATTTTTTTTTTCTCATATTCATTCATCTTAATGTCACAGTTGTGCATGAATGGACCTTTATGCCATTTTTTTTCATGCCTAAAAAAAAATCCAGATGTAGGTTGTCATTACAGTGGTATTACTACTTACTTTTGGAAGTAGAGGCGCATTTTCCATGTTAATGCCCTAATCCGTTCCAAGCCCCCCAAAATTCAGACATAAATGTTTTATGAAGTATAAAAATACAGAGTTTGCATGTTCTCCCCGGGCCTGCGTGGGTTTTCTCCGGGTGCTCCGGTTTCCTCCCACATTCCAAAAAACATGCATGGCAGGCTGATTGAAAACTCTAAATCGTCCCTAGGTGTGAGTGCGCATGGTTGTTCGTTTCTGTGTGCCCTGCAATTGGCTGGCAACCGATTCAGGGTGTCCCCCGCCTACTGCCCGGAGACGGCTGGGATGGGCTCCAGCACCCCCCGCGACCCTAGTGAGGATCAAGCGGTACGGAAGATGAATGAATGAATGAATGTAACAAATGCATGTTCCAATTAGATTAATGCGCAATCGGGCCATCGTTATCTGTGACCAAAACACCATATTGGATACGTGAAACAAATTTGAGACAGTTATTATAAAAAAAAATCTGATCTGATTTTTTTCTGGCTGATTCTGACATTTTACAGAACAAAATGAATTGGCTAATAATTTTTTTTAAACAGCATTCTGTTTAAGAGAACTGAGCTGAGAGGAAAAATTTGCAAACAAAGAAAATGCTGCCAATTTTTTTTTGCAGCTTTTTTGGTGTGGAACGTTTGAACGTCTTTTGTCCTATGCGGTAATGTCTCGCACAGAGCAGTTTTGCAGATTTTAAAATGCTTAACCTTGGCCAATGAATCACTCAGGCCCGAGTTGTTCTCAATGTGAGGTTCGAGCCGTGATGAAAATTCACAAAATCGCTTCATAACAAAGCAACAAAGCATTCGCTTTGTGGATGAGTCAGCCAATTAAAAAACCGAAACATGGCCGCAGTCCAAACTTTCCGAGTCAAAAGCGCCTTTGAGAGGAATCCACAAAAATGGATTTGAGTCGAGCAGCACCGCCGTCACACATTGTGCACCGATCAATACCTTCTCACAAACAAGTGGCTGCCTCTTCATAAAGAGATTCTTCTTCTCGTTTCGCCAGGGCGAGGGAGAACAAAGATGTGTTTATAAAAAAAAATGAAAAAAACTGAAAAAGATGGAGCTGGAGTACAAACATGCCAGTGAAGTGTGGCAGCAAAGGGGGGAGGGGGGGATGTGAAGGGATCAATGTCTTGATTGTTGGTTCACACTTAAACGGCTATATGGAAGACATCCTTGTTCGAGGGGGGGCGGGTGTGAGGGAAAAGGGAGAAAAGCCGATGAAGCTTCACCACAAGAAAATAAACTTGACGAATCGGCACAACTAAGATCACGATAGTGTCTGTGCAGTATTTTTCCGTCAACTCACATGTCCAAACAGAGCTGGCGCAGTCTTGCTTATCATGCGTCCATCGCGGCCAACTTTTCCCAAGGCTGATTGCGTTTTCTCCCGTTTTTTCGGGTTACGCTCACATCCTTTCAGAAGCGCCGCTTCCGGTTTGCGGAGGAAGAGACGGGCCGCGGTGTTGAGATGGCTCAGAACTTCAGATTTGGATCAAGGCGCGTGGGCTTGCGGGAACCTGGAAAATGGATATCGCTGATTAAATCAAGCACAGCAAAAAAAAAAAAAAAAAAAAACGCCAGAGTTGAGCAATTTTGGGGGGGGGGGGGGGGGGTTCTGAGCAAATGTAGGGCAACCAACCCAGTGGCGGTTCTGGATCAATTTCACTAAGGGGGCCGGGCTGGGGCCAGGGGTTTTGATGGGGGGGCACATTCAACCCAGGGCTAAAAAGACAGATTCAACATCTTACATGACTTTTTATTTCTTCAAACTTTGAAATTGTAGTCATAACATTACAGTGATGAGAAAAAAACAGTATTAGGAGGGCTAAAATGTCTACAAGCGTAACAATACGCCAAGTCCATCTGTTGAGAATATTCAAGCCAGGGGTGGATATGGTACCAGCCTGCCGGGTACAAAAATTGCAAATACACTGAAGCTAGATGTTTTACATGCATATAATTAACCAAATTTTAAAAGGCAATGTCTTATATATTGATCCTGTTAAATAAAAATAAAAATAAAAAGGGAGACTAAAAAAGTTACACACACACACATGCGCGCGCACACACACACACACGCGCGCACGTCGTGGTTAATTCCTTCTCTGCGGACTGCTTCTCATTTCCCGCTCATTTTTAAGTGGTGCAGCGCACTAAAGGGTCCGACGAGAATGTTAAATCACGCACTTTGGTTCCACTTTTCGCATCGCGACTCGGCGCGACTGCGTAATCTACGTTCGGAGGGGGGGGGGCAACAGGGGGGGGGCAGAATCAGTGCTACAGGGGCACTGGCCCCCGTTGGCCCTCCCCCAGAACCACCACTGAACCAACCTGATTTGGTCACTCAAAATGGACGCCACACGCCAATCAGTAAAGGAAGGCTATGAAAACAGTCAAAGAAGCCAAACAGGTAAGTAACTCAAATTAAAACAAAAAATAAAAAAATGATGTACTGCAATCATTTTTCGAGCTAATAAAAATGTGTGCGGTTTTAATGTAAATACCAGCCTCATAAGAAAATAAATAAATACATCGAATTAAGACTGTGAAGGTATGTTCTTACTTATGAGCGTGAGAAAGTGGCTACACAAGCACACAAACACACTCAAGATGTTTTTTTTTTTCCACAAAGTGCATATAATTAACCATTGAACCATGAATTGGCGAACATGTCACGCAATGCGTGAGTCCAATATTTTTCATGTCCACACCTCCAAAGCCAAAAAAATAAAATAAAATAAACGCACATTTGTGCTTTTACAGAGTGAAAACCCCCATCAAATCTGGCGCGGGGCATTTGTATGAATCAGGTCAGTCGCGCGGCTGTGATACATTAACGGTTCCTCCTCGGGCATGTATTATACATAGCGTACGACTGAGTGACGCATGAAGGTCGCAAGACAATCATGTTACAGACCGCAAAGCTCACGTGAACTTTGCCCCCCGGCTCGCAAATACAAATCCTTTTAGTGACTCCGTCAATCCAAAATGAAGTGCACAGAAAAGTGGGACGATTGGATCGGTGATCCTTGAACAAAATATGAAGCCAGATTAATCCTGACGGGGTCAGCGGTCACTAAAGTGGACAGTTGACCACATTATCAGGCTAAAGGGCGCACCGAAGGGTTGAGAAGACGTCAAAAAGATTTGAATCGTGAACAAAGCGGGTCATCTGACCATATCGTTTGAAGGCTGGCGCCGAGGTCCCCGCAACGGAAATGCGCAATGTGTGTATTATCGCGGGCGACGAAACGCCTCAGCTGAATGATAATGGCAATAAAAAATGCAGAAGCTCTAAGTTATTCATATCTCGCTTCCCCCAAAAAGTCCGGTGGGACGCTCGTATGAAGCCATCTTTGTATCTTGTTCTCCGTCCGGGCCAGCACACTCGCTGGCGTTAATGGGCGCCGGGCGTGCATGCGTCCACTTCCTCCGCCGTACAGCTCGGCCCACTGACTTAAGAGTCCAAACATGCAGCTCATTAAAGTTTGATGGCGTCACAATCATTAATTCATGGCAAAAACAGCCGGGAAAGATGGCCGACGGGGCCGGCATTGTGACGGGATAATCTGCAAAGTGGTTCAGTGACACTTAAAAAAAAAACTAAACATGTCTACATTTTTCTGCATCTATTTCTGGTAAACCCACAGAAGACAATCTCAGTTGATCTGTTTAATCCGGGTCATGGCACCAATTCAAAAGTTCTTTGCGAACTTCCAGTCGGCCCTTTTATCTTGAATGCTCGTTATGTTAACAGTAACTATTCATTCATTCATCTTCCAAGCCGCTTGATCCTCACTAGGGTCGCAGGGGGTGCTGGAGCCTATCCCAGCTGTCTTCGGGCAGTAGGCGGGGGACACCCTGAATCGGTTGCCACCAAATTGCAGGGCACACAGAGACGAACAACCATTCGCACTCACACTCACACCTAGGGACAATTTAGAGCAGGCATGTCCAAAGTCCGGCCCGGGGGCCAAATCCGGCCCGCGGTCGAATTTCATCCGGCCCTCGGCCCCTGTCATAAAATCAGTGCCGTCTGGCCCGCAGGTTGGGCGCAATGGAACACGTGTTGCATTGACTGAGGTCTCGTACACTGGTGAGTGATGTTTTATAGCAGGTGTCACCAACATTTTTGAGGGTGAGAGCAACTTCATGTGTACCGATTGTGTGAAGGGCTACCAAATTGATACACGTCTGAAATAACATATTTGTCCAAAATACCTTCAATAATATGAGGATGTGTTATTTTTAATACTTGATGATTTAAATTGTCAGACTTTGATCGTGTTTCGAAATGTCTCACAGTACTGCCAATGTTTGCATTTTTAAATCATAATTTCTACTAGCAAATCACAATGTCCAGGCACTGGCGGGCTACTCAAGTGGTCTTCACGGGCTACCTGGTGCCCGCGGGCACCATGTTGGTGACCACTGTTTTATAGAGTACTGCTTCCCTCTAGTGGCTAAATGAGTAATAGCATTCACTAAATGAGTAATAGCTTTTAGACACTAGAGGGCAGTAGCACTCTACGAGACATCACTCACGAGTTAACAAGACATCACTCCGTGTTTATATTGACTGATATGTCATATTTCAAATGATCCTTGCAGTTGTGGATATGTGTATTGCTTGTTCATTTCCCTGTTGTTCGAGTCAAAGGTTTTGTGACTATTGAAAAGTCATGGTGATACATTTTATGTTTCAAATTAATAAATTTGCACTCAGGAGACTTCTGTTTAAGAAAAAGTCAAGTGAATAAGCAGTTGCATGTGTTATACCTATTTCAAATGAACCAAAAGAAATTCTTAAGATTGTGGAAATTAAAATAAAAATGGAAATGTGAAACAGACTGGCTTACTAAAATTTGTTGAACAATATTGTTGTTCAATGTAAAGAATGTCAGCCGAGGTCGGCCCCCCGACATTTTACCACATAAAATCTGGCCCCCTTGGCAAAAAGTTTGGACACCCCTGATTTAGAGTGTTCAATCAGCCCGCCACGCATGTTTTTGGAAAGTGGGAGGAAACCGGAGCACCCGGAGAAAACCCACGCAGGCCCGGGGAGAACATGCAAACTCCACACAGGGAGGCCGGAGCTGGAATCGAACCCGGTACCTCTGCACTGTGAAGCCCACGTGCTAACCACTGGACTACCGGGCCGCCTAAATCTGTTCACGTCGCTCTTATTATTGTACTGTCGGGTAACTTAAAACCGCTAAGCTACTTGCAGTCGTGTTTCGCCATCATCAACCTTCCATTTCCTGTCCGCCCCCCCTTGATAATCGGAGCGCGTCACGATAAATGAATCTTTGTATGTTTTCGTGCGTCCAACATCAGCTCACGTCAATCCCCAAAGGCTGTCAGGAAGTGGGCCGACGCGGGGAGGGTTGAGATGTGCGATCTGACTTAGTTTGCTAATATAGGCTTTCTCATCAAGGGACAGGAAATGAAGGTGACATAGTTTGTTGTTGAATGAGGTTAGGGACAATTTATGTCACGGTTATAACTGCCGCCACTGAGTCAAAGACTGACGTTAAAAATCCAGGAAGGGGGGGGGGGCAGAAAATATATATTTTTATTATTTTGTCAAGTCAAGTCAACAGTATTTCTCAAGCACTTTCAAACAGCCATCGCTGCATACAAAGTGCTGTACATGGAGCGATTTAACATACACAATAAACAGTAAGATGAAATGGTAATTGTCACGTTTCGGTTTTTCGGTCTGGCCAGCAGGTGGCATGAGCGGTCTTCCTAGCACACCTGCTGGCAATCAATAATCAATAGAGACACTATTTAAGGACTCCTACGTTGTACACCTGTTGTGGGAGTATTGTTTATGGCAGGGGTGTCCAAACATTTTGCCAAGGGGGCCAGATTTTATGTGGTAAAATGTCGGGGGGCCGACCTTGGCTGACATTCTTTACATTGAACAACAATATTGTTCAACAAATTTTAGTAAGCCAGTTTGTTTCACATTTCCATTTTTATTTTAATTTCAACAATCTTAAGAATTTCTTTTGGTTCATTTGAAACAGGTATATCACATGCAACTGCTTATTCACTTGACTTTTTCTTAAACGGAAGTCTCCCGAGTGCAAATTGATTGATTTGAAACATAAAATGTATCACCATGACTTTTCAATAGTCACAAAACCTTTGACTCGAACAGCAGGAAAATGAACAAGCAATACACATATCCACAACTGCAAGGATCATTTGAAATATCACATATCAGTCAATATAAACACGGAGTGATGTCTTGTTAACTCGTGAGTGACGCCCTCTAGTGTCTAAATGCTATTACTCATTTAGTGAATGCTATTACTCATTTAGCCACTAGAGGGAAGCAGTACTCTATGAAACATCACTCACCAGTCTACGAGACCTCAGTCAATGCAACACGTGTTCCATTGCGCCAAACCTGCGGGTCAGACGGCACTGATTTTATGACAAGGGCCGAGGGCCGGATGAAAGTCGACCGCGGGCCGGATTTGGCCCGCGGGCCGGACTTTGGACATGCCTGGACTAGTGGCTTTTGACCTCGTCGTGTTTTCGCGTGTAGTCTCGGTACCAAGTTTTTGTGTAAGTACCATTTTGTTTTGATGATCTGGCTTTTCATGTGTGTACAAAGTCTTACATTGTTTTTCGTTCGTAGTTTGTGGGCTTTACTTTCCTTTTGTTAGTCGTTTTTGATTTACCTCCTGGTCCTCATTGTGGACCAGCGCTTTATGTTCTCGCTTATTTTCAGTTCGATTTAGACATTAAATTGTCTTTACATCGGAGACCTTGTTTTTGTCTACGTTTTTTGGATCCCCCTCCCTAACTCGGTTTATCCGAGTACGTAACAGTAATAAAGGCGGTAGAAAGCACCAAGCAGTAAAATCAAGAACAAATCTAAGTCATGCTGAGTCGAACGCCAAAGAATACAAGAATTTTGTGGCAAAATATAGCAAAATGAGTGAAATTACCATTACTTTAATAACTATATCTATACATTAACCGTCTCGTCGTCAAGTCGATGCATTAATTTGGTGCTACTTTTCCCACAGGAGTCGTACCACAATTTTAATGAACCACGTTGTGAAACGAACGCTTTTTTTCCAAATCGAGTTTTATCTCTCTGGCCGTGTTTTTCTTTTGCTGGCCGAAATTGTTAATCTGGTGTTCAGTCAAATAAAGGCATGTAAAAACCTCAAATGAAGTTGTTTAGCCCCCCCTCCCCCCCACCCTCCTCCTTGCAGGCCTCACTCGCGTGCACGCTTTACTACGGGGAACACTCGCCCCCCCCCCCCCCCCCGACCCCCTCCCATCCCTTTTCCATTCCTGTCTAGACCAGTGCGCGTCCTGCACATACCCAGAAAACGCCCCCCCCCCCCCCACCCCTTCATAAGATATTGATCGTGTTTATTTCCTACATTGACGGCGATCGCTCCGATTTGCTCCACTAACCTATTTCCCTCTACCACGCCGAAGGAAACGGCAGCGTGGATGACAACATCCGCGGCGATGCCCACCTTGACGCCGACGAGGTGCTTAGCGGTGCAACGTGGACCGATGGGTGACGCGAACATGCAAAAGGGGAATGGGGGGCGGGCGGGGGGGAGGAAAGAAAAAAAAAAGGAAAAGAAAAAAAAAACATCACAGCTGGCTTGTTTTGCAGCGCTGCCGTTCTCCGCATCTTACCGTGCGACATGACCTCGCCTCCCGTCCGGTTTGCAGAGGCTGGCTTCTGCTTCTGGCTTTGATCCTTGGGGGTCAGGGGGGGTGGTAGGGGAGACAACAAAAGGGCAAAACGATGACGAGTGGTGTCAAAACGTGCAACGGTTCATATTTGCGTCGGGTCCGAGTGTTCGGATGCGCCTGCCGCCCGAGCTTAGCCGAGTTATGGCAGCCTGCGTGGAGCCCCCCCACCCTCCACACCCCTCCTTCCCTCTCCCCCATAGCCGTCTTCATACACCAGCATCCGGCTCGAGGAGGACACACCGACTGGCTCACAACAGCATCGTTGCAACATGCTAGCTCAACTATTGTCTTATTATTCTATTTTTTTTTTGAATGACGTGCATCTCATAAAGTCCAGTTTGCTTTTTTTCACATGACGTAGCCATTTTTTTGTTCTACTCGAGCCATCCATTTTATTATAATAATAATATATAATAATAATGGTTCACATGACAAAAGTGTTTTTGTGTGTGTATTTAGATGAGCCACGAAATTTCAAGTTTGGCATACTGCGATGTGAAAAGCGCTTATTTTGAGCCTTGACGTATTTTTACAAATTGGAAAAGAAAGAGAGAGAAAAAAAGATGGGCAACAAATACACTGGACACCAATTTAAAAAAAGAACTAATAGAATGAATTTACTTATTTTGTAAAAATGACTTAATCAAAATACGAAAAAAACACCCTCGGTATGATGTAGTGCACTTTTATAGTCCTGTAACTAAAAACCACTAAGTACATCTGAAGGCAAGCTTGGACAATTCATTTGAGACATTTGTCAGTCGAACTCAGTGCACTTTTACACCAAACACTACTTTATTTAAATAAATTTTAAAAAGTATGCATGAGTCGATGGTACATCGATATATTCGGTCAAATATGCGAGTTCCGGTGGGAAAACTTGAAAGCTGTTGTCAATATGCAGGCCCCGGAAAGCCGTTGAATAGCATTAAGATGGAAGTAGTACATGGTGGTGTTTATTGCTTGGAAAATATCGATGCGGAAATCTTCCTCCACAAAAATTTATCATAAAATCATTTATTGATTTTGCCGTGCTGAGGAAACAAATCATTCAGTGGGAACGACCGCCATTTTTTTTTTTTGCTGACCTCTCCTGGAAGTGAACGCCGAGTCAATGAGGTGATGCTATCTCTGATGAGAGACACTAAACTGGTGCCCAAAAAGTTACGATCAAGTGGCCCAAAAAAGTATTTACACACATAAATGCCTCTTCGTAACATTTGAGTGTCTCTGAACAAAAACACTGAACGACCTGTTAACTTGCATCACCTTCAAGTGTCTTCAAATAAATTACGTCATCACTTCCAGTGATTATCCCAGACTTATGTAGGCCTACTGTAGATAATTAAAAAAATGCTGACTATGAAGCGTGTCCCAAATGAAATAAAATTATTGAAAGCACACATAATTGAACAAAATGGTCGCGTAGTCACCCGACATATGAAATACACGTCTTGCAATGCACGGCTGCTACCAGCAGAGGACACTGTCGCTCTTCACATAAAATAACGTGAAAGTAGGTGGGCGCCCAGTTTATTCTACCTCGAAATTCGAACTTAATGATTCAATCAAACATGTCCTACACACGAGTTGAAAAACACGTTGTACTGAGATTAACAGAAAAAAGTTAAATATCAAATGCAAGTGAATTGTGAACTGAAATGTCCATAAACATGGATTGCAAAAATAGTGACTAAAAAAAAGCCACTGCCCATTGGGGACAAAAAAAATAAATACTGTAATGGGTTGAACATTTTCAAAGATTTACCAGGCTGTATGCAGAGCTACCATCTTACGTTCTAATTGAATTGCATTTTATTTGAAATGCTGCAAATTTTATTTGTATTATTCCTCACTTACCACTAGAGGGAGCCCGCATACCATTAGTGGTCGTCGTATCACACCGAGTCGTCGCGCTTTAATCAATAGTTATCAAAACACACACCAAATTAAAATGTTTATCCTATTTTACTTTATACTTACGGCCTACTAGTGTTTCTGAACCATTTTAACTTGCTCCTGACAAAGGTCAGCGACTGACAACGGCATAATATGACTTTTTCAAATTCATCTACAAGAACAGAACTCCATGACTATAGCGCAAAAAGAAGTTGACCTGCAGGGAATGAAAGTGGAAAAAGTACTAACCCTGTACCTGTAGCGGCACACTTTTAAAAAAATGTTATTAAAGCTTTGGCCATATTGGACTGAGAGACCATGACAGAGACGCCGCTGTCTTGCAATAACACCAATTTTCCTCTTTTGACAGCAAACATCCCCAAAATGAAAAAAATGTAATATTTATGTTCGCAGGGCAGAGTGCTGTTCAAAAAAGGTCCAACATTTTCTTCATGCAGCCACGTAAGAATCGCTTCCCGCCCCCTGCTTCCCCCCCACAATGTGACCTCAACCACTTTTTGTGGTTTAACATAGAAATTGTTCCTTTTTTGACGGTCTGCATATCGGGTCGGCGGAGCGCCGTGCGTGGCGTCCCTGTACCTGCAGCAGCTTGGCACCGGAGCAGGCGCGTTGTCCTCAAATAGGCCAGTGTGACAACATTGTTCAGTGGTGGCTGTAGGCGGAGGGATAAATTTGCTCTTTGTGTCCCGCCTGCTACATCTCAGGCCAGGCCACGAGAAGAGAGGCCGCTGCGAGCTTTATGACAAAATGCTTCATCCCCCATTAACCTTCACAGAGTGGGTATCAGGAGGGGATTTCGGGCAGAATAAAGCACCAGAGTGTGAGAAGGCGCCCGTCCTTCATTTCTCCTCTTTCATTGGGTCATCCCTTTAGCCGGACTCGGCCGGAAAAGCGTTGATAAGAAAATGATTGAGTATCATTGGGCCTTGGTCACCAAAACAATTCATGATCCCCGGTTGCTGTGCGGAATACAAAGAAAGTCTTATGTGATTTATTTTTCTTCGATGTGTAATCGGGCAGCTTTCTCACACGCGAGTGCGCCATTCACAATCGAAATGGGCCACCTGGCCATTACGGCTGCGGCAAGTGGAAATGGAAGAAAAAGTGCAGTTGGTCACCACCCCCCTTTTTTTGCAGCTACAGACGCTTCGGAGGGGGACGACAAGTTGCCGGAGTGTGCCTTTGGGAATTTTCATCACCGACATTGGACACGGGAGAGAGGAGCTGGCTGGCTCACCGTCGACATTCGAGTTCATGCCACGGTGATTGATGGGGGGCTCTTCCGCAACAAAATCAACAAAGCACGACTGCGTGGGCTTTGATTTACTTGAAGGAGAGACATGTTGCAATCGAAATTTGAAAAAAAAAACATTCCTCAACATAACACAATTTATGACGAGTGCAGTTACGGTTTGCCACCATTTCGCGTGACTTGACGTGAACTGGTAACTGAAAATCTATTTTAGTAACTGAACCAGGAACTCAAGTCAACTGTATTTCTAGAGCACTTTAAAACCGCCGTATACAAAGTGCTGTACATGGAGCAAATATATATGCAACAATAAAACAATAAAAGGCGGCCCGGTAGTCCAGTGGTTAGCACGTCGGCTTCACAGTGCAGAGGTACCGGGTTCGATTCCAGCTCCGGCCTCCCTGTGTGGAGTTTGCATGTTCTACCCGGGCCTGCGTGGGTTTTCTCCGGGTGCTCCGGTTTCCTCCCACATTCCAAAAATATGCATGGCAGGCTGGTTGAACACTCTAAATTGTCCCTAGGTGTGAGTGTGAGTGCGAATGGTTGTTCGTTTCTGTGTGCCCTGCGATTGGCTGGCAACCGATTCAGGGTGTCCCCCGCCTACTGCCCGAAGACAGCTGGGATAGGCTCCAGCATCCCCCGCGACCCTAGTGAGGATCAAGCAGCTCGAAAGATGAATGAAGGGGCCAGCAACGGAAAAGGCTCAATCCGCTTAGGTCTCGGTACCTCAAATAATGTCTTGTCTGCAGACCTGAGGCTCGGGCAGGTAAGATGGGGCGAGGCCATTTCAAGATTTCAATAATAGGATCTTGAAAAGAACTCTAAAATGTCTAGAGAGCTAGAAAAGAGACGCCAGAGTAGGAATTACGTGCTCCCTCTCACGAGTACCAGTCAAGAGGCGAGCAGCAGCATTGTGGAGCAACTGGAGAAGCTTCATGGAGGATTGGCTGCCACCAAAGTCAGTTGAGATGTGACGAAGGCATGAATGACTGTTTCAAAGTGCTCTTGAGAACAAAGAGGCTTTTAGTGCACGTCGCTAGCTGCCTAAAATGAAAGAAGACGGATTTACCAACGGCACTGACCTGCCAGTCCAATTTGAAATCACTGTCCAGTTTCAGGGCGGCCCGGTAGTCCAGTGGTTAGCACGTGGGCTTCACAGTGCAGAGGTACCGGGTTCGATTCCAGCTCCGGCCTCCCTGTGTGGAGTTTGCATGTTCTCCCCGGGCCTGCGTGGGGTTTCTCCGGGTGCTCCGGTTTCCTCCCACATTCCAAAAACATGCATGGCAGGCTGATTGGACGCTCTAAATTGTCCCTAGGCGTGAGTGTGAGTGCGAATAGTTGTTCGTTTCTGTGTGCCCTGCGATTGGCTGGCAACCGATTCAGGGTGTCCCCCGCCTACTGCCCGAAGACAGCTGGGATAGGCTCCAGCATCCCCCGCGACCCTAGTGAGGATCAAGCAGCTCGAAAGATGAATGAAGGGGCCAGCAACGGAAAAGGCTCAATCCGCTTAGGTCTCGGTACCTCAAATAATGTCTGGTCTGCAGACCTGAGGCTCGGGCAGGTAAGATGGGGCGAGGCCATTTCAAGATTTCAATAATAGGATCTTAAAAAGAACTCTAAAATGTCTAGAGAGCTAGAAAAGAGATGCCAGAGTAGGAATTACGTGCTCCTCTCACGAGTAGCAGTCAAGAGGCAAGCAGCAGCATTGTGGAGCAACTGGAGTAGCTTCATGGAGGATTGGCTGCCACCAAAGTCAGTTGAGATGTGACGAAGGCATGAATGACTGTTTCAAAGTGTTCTTGAGAACACTTTTAGTGCACGTCGCTAGCTGCCTGAAATGAAAGAAGACGGATTTACCAACGGCACCGACTTGCCAGTCCAATTTGAAATCACTGTCCAGTTTCAGGGCGGCCCGGTAGTCCAGTGGTTAGCACGTCGGCTTCACAGTGCAGAGGTACAGGGTTCGATTCCAGCTCCGGCCTCCCTGTGTGGAGTTTGCATGTTCTCCCTGGGCCTGCGTGGGTTTTCTCCGGGTGCTCCGGTTTCCTCCCACATTCCAAAAATAAGCATGGCAGGCTGATTGAACACTCTAAATTGTCCCTAGGTGTGAATGTGGGCGTGGATGGTTGTTTGTCTCTGTGCGCCCTGCGATTGGCTGGCAACTGATTAAGGGTGTCCCACGCCTACTGCCCGAAGACAGCTGGGACAGGCTCCAGCACCCCCCGCGACCCTAGTGAGGATCAAGCGGTATGGAAGATGAATGAATGAATGTCCAGTTTCAGACAGTCAACAGTCTGTACGCCGACTTCATAGCTCCTGTACGAGAGACTGAAATATTTTCCATTTCTATGGATTTTGGGCCATCAAACTTCAGGATGAAAGAAAAATATTTGGCCCATCTTTATTTTGCAGTAAAAAATGTCAAAACGGGTCATATTTACCCCAAGCAGAACGTAAGGTTCAAATAAATGGATGGAAAAAGTAGCAGAGCATGAGGTACATGTAACGTACCCTTGTCATGCAAAATATTCTTTTACGAATCGAACGACGATTTGCCTCTGCGCAGCTTGCACCGGCGACGCGTTTATCGCCCAACGTGGGTTGACTTGGCCAGCTGTCAAAACTCTCCATGTGGTGCGAGTGACGCGGGGCCCCGGCTCATCCGTCGGCCTGCCGTGTCATCGCCGCTCTTCATTAGCGTGGAGCGCTGTCCATTAGGTGCCGTAATCCTCCTCAGCCGCCGCACCGCACGCGACCTTGAGGTGCGACTGCACTGGGTCTGTAAACAGCTCCCGAGCTCTCACTCCGCGGCGTAATAAATGTCAGACGCACTTTGGCTCGTACGGGCGGCGGCGGCGGCGGCGGTGTAGCGCGGTGGGGGAAGTTGTTGGGCAGCAGTATTTACAAAGTCGCCTTCTTGTCGCGATGTCGACGGCACGACTTTCTGCTTACAGCGGGCAATTATTTCCATCTCGCCGTTTAATTGAGCACGTTAATGATTTCACTTAGAGGGTCGAAATCATCAAGATTCAGACGGGCACCTGTTCTTTTGTGTCTGCGGACGCCTGGCAGCAGAAAACCATTAGCGGCCGCCGTTTGTTCGCGACAGGCGGTGCTGACCTTTCCGATTGGCACATCCTCTTAGGAATGACAGCTTTTCTTTCGTCCCGAGTCAGACGTGATCTTTCATTCGGGACGCGCACACTTTTTGCATATTTGAGCAACGGCGCTGGGCGCCGGCGAGCGGCGTTTTCGTTCTTTGGCCGCTTCCGAGGTCAAGTGCGTGCGGTGTCGCCGCGGGGAAACGAAAACCACCGCTTGGCATCGCCAAGGCTTCAATGCGGTGCGGTGATTAATGAGCGGCGCAACCTTGAAAGAGATCCAACACAACGGGTGTTATTTTCACAACATGACAACTGTTGTGGTGCCAAGTTACTGTCGCAAACATGAGAGGAAGGACGCGGCGCGGGTATCACAATGGAACTCGCGTCGGTCGGTAAATACCTCGCTGACAATCAAAAGGGAAGGATTATTTTTCTTTGACAAAGCGCAATTGTGATCCAGCGCATTCGATTCACCACCTAAAGTGGCGACTTGAGTATCTGGAAGAAAATGATCTTTACTGCGTGTTGCCGGATAATCAAAAAGAAGTGATAATAATTGTCATGGCGATAAAAACAGCCTAACGGCGGTGATTAACTCATTCGCTCCCAAAGACGTTTTTAAACGTCTTTTCAGACTTGCTCTAGAATTGGCTGGTACTCAATGAGTTAAAAGAACTTCCGCCAAAGGCGCTCATTACAAACGGGCGACTACTGGGACCAAGTGTCAGTATTGGGCCGATACCGGCGTTATTTCAAGGCGTCAAGAAATAATAATAATAATTCATTCATTCATTCATTCATCCGTACCGCTTGATCCTCACTAGGGTCGCGGGGGGTGCTGGAGCCCATCCCAGCCGTCTCCGAGCAGTAGGCGCGGGACACCCCGAATCTGTTGCCAGCCAATCCCGGAGCACCCGGAGAAAACCCACGCAGGCCCGGGGAGAACATGCAAACTCCACACAGGGAGGCCAGAGCTGGAATCGAACCCGGTACCTCTGCACTGTGAAGCCGACGTGCTAACCACTGGACTACCGGGCCGCAATAATAATAATAATTTTATTTATAAGCGCCTTTCAAGACACCCAAGGACACTTTACAATAACAAAAAACACAAACAAAACGCGCCAGCGTTCTGTCATTGCTTGAATAGAAAACAGCTGGCGTGACTTTAAGACGTGCTGCAAAGCAAATACTTCAATCCGAAAGTATGTGTTGCAGCACTGATAAAAAAAACATTAAAAAAAGAGCTCCAAGGTTGTCTTTTAAGCATACGCTTTATTTTTTTCCAAAGCTCTGCCTCTCCTCCTCGATTCGGCTCGGGAGACGTTCAAAGACCGCCTCGAAAAAAGGTCAATTAGCGATACCTTCAATGGCACTCGGAAAATCGGTAAGATGCACCGAAACAGAAAATCCAACAAATAAATCACACAACAAATTCTATAGGGGGTGTTTGTGAGTACAGAGACTGGACGCGTAAATAAGTAGAAAAAAAAACCCTCACTATTTTTTTATCTCCCCCCTGAGGGGTCAATGAAGTGTTTTTTCTCCTCAAAGTGTCGAGAATACAAACTGTAAATTGAGTTCAAGTTTTCTCCTCCAAATGTTGGAGTTGTCCGGGGCTCGACATCATCTATCTCTTTTTTTTTTCTTCTCTTTTTCTACCACCGCACCGGACTCTATCTCACATCTCTCCGCCACCCAAGTCCAGATCGACATCATTCTCTTGCACCAGGCAGCTGACGAGTACAATTTAAAACGCAGTGAAAAGGCCTTGATCAAATGTGCTCTCATTTTTTTTCCCGCCCCCCCTCTCCCCCAACCACCCTCCCACACCCTCAACAAAAGGGAAGAATTCAATTTTAAGTCGGCCATAGAGAGGGATTCATCTTTTGACTGATGTCACAAAGAGAATGGGCACATTTGATGCGAGGCGCCCTGGTCAATCAGCTTCTGTCCTAATTTCCGCTGCCCACACACCAACTCGTAAAGCAACAGCATGGCTCCCAATGCACACATACAGTACAAACCAAAAACCACTTTTTTTTTGGTGCCCCCAGACTTCGGTTTCTTCAAGAAAAGGTGCGAGCCAAAGGACCGCGAGCGAGTCTAAACTTGGCCGTTATTAATGACGACCAAAGGCTGCTTCCTCACTAGAGGGCGCCGGAGAAAGATCTGCTGTCACTCCGGCGGGAGTGGAAGAAACATCTGTCCCCGGTAAAGTACGACGCCCCATGCAAGTTTATTTCCATCGCGCTCCCTGGCCTGTGCCCTGTGGCCGTTGACCTGGAGGGGAGGGGGGGGGGGGGGGATAAAACAAGATTGAACATATATGTGCACGGACGCGCTTCACTGATTGGCCGACCTCTTCTCCGCATGCGTGCGTGTCGTCACTCACGTACACATTTTCTCTCTCTCCATAATTTACATATAAGTGCACGGACGCGCTTCACTGATTGGTCGACCTCACTTCCGCACTTCACTGATTGGTCGACCTCACTTCCGCACTTCACTGATTGGTCGACCTCACTTCCGCACTTCACTGATTGGCCGACCTCTTCTCCGCATGCGTGCGTGTCGTCACTCACGTACACATTTTCTCTCTCTCCATAATTTACATATAAGTGCACGGACGCGCTTCACTGATTGGCCGACCTCTTCTCCGCACTTCACTGATTGGCCGACCTCTTCTCCGCATGCGTGCGTGTCGTCACTCACTGATTGGTCGACCTCACTTCCGCACTTCAAAGATTGGTCGACCTCACTTCCGCACTTCACTGATTGGTCGACCTCACTTCCGCACTTCACTGATTGGCCGACCTCTTCTCCGCATGCGTGCGTGTCGTCACTCACGTACACATTTTCTCTCTCTCCATAATTTACATATAAGTGCACGGACGCGCTTCACTGATTGGCCGACCTCTTCTCCGCACTTCACTGATTGGCCGACCTCTTCTCCGCATGCGTGCGTGTCGTCACTCACGTACACATTTTCTCTCTCTCCATATATTTACATATAAGTGCACGGACGCGCTTCACTGATTGGTCGACCTCACTTCCGCCTTTTCTCTATATAAACAGCGTGTCGGGTCTCGGCCAGATTTTGGAACTCAGCTCATATAAAAGACGCTCCGCATTATAAGGCGTCCTGTCCATTTTGGAGAAAATCTTAGACTTTTAATGGCGCCTTATAGTCGTGAAAATACGGTAGGCAAATAACTGGGAAGTGGGAGGTGGAGAAGAGGAGAAGGAGAGTGTTTCGTCTCTCGTCATCTGCTCTCTTTCCAATTAGGAAGTGGGGACCGTCCTCGGGTGTAGCGCAAAAACGGACGTAAAATCACCTCCATCCGTCAACCGCCTTGTCAGGGAATCGCCGAATCCCATTACATGTGCAGTTGGACGAGATGAAAGTAACGCTGAGATCCTCAGAGCCGTACTCTTCAACTTTTTGTGACCAGCAAGTGGTACCGCGCGAGGGGATTGAAGTTGACTTTTAACGCGCAACGGATTGAACGGTGCAATGATGTGGAAAAAGGCACAAACGTTCGATGGCGTATGTAAGGCAACATCTGCCGTTTTCTGGCCGGAGGATGAAAGCACTTGAACTGCGACACATTCAGGTCGGGTTGTTTGCACGGTTTAGAGAGCCCGCAAGAATTAAAAAGGTTTGTGGGTACCACAAAATATCGGGCAGGGTTGTGCCGCGTTTAATCGCATCTCACTCAGTTAAAGTGGAACATGGCATAAACGTTTTGCCTTGTACACGGTTGCTATCTTGTGCACAAACACGGATGCGGTCCATTTATAAACCGGGTTGGCTAATAGAGCCGTTTATCCCCGTTTGCCCAGCACCCCCCTTGCAGCCCAAAAAAAAAAAAAAAAGTCTCACTGAAGGAAATGTGAACACTGTGACCCACCGTGTCATCACCTCATCCTTAAATCATGACAAAAGCCAACGTGCGAATCCACTGTCCAAAATGAAAAACGGAGCCAAAGAGCGACACAATAAGGTTAAAAAAGTAGGTAAAGAAGATGGAGGACATCCCGTTAATGCATGACTTGACCCGGACTCCCCCCCCCCCCCCCAACCCCCAGCCCCTTGCTACCTGGCGCCGTGACCAACTTTGAGAGCCATTTATACATCACGGCTCCTAGAAACCCTTACAGACGTTTATACCCTCTTAAAAGAGCTCACTTAGAAGTTTCAAGCCCGATGCTCCCGGGAGAAAGTTTCCAAGGTGTTGATGGCGCCTGCTCCGATTCTGAATAAAATGGCGATTTTGTGAGGAAAGCTTCACAAGGCTGGCATAATTGTTGGGAGTTTCTCTCCAAAAAAAATGTGAGGGCGCCAACTAACTATGATTTTGTTAATCGATCAATTGATGGATCAGAATGTAGTTCTCATTTCCAAGCCTTTATTAAAAAACAGGACATTTGAAAATCTGTAACATGTCAGAAAATAGGCAAACATGGCTATTATGTACTTTGTACATAATTCTGAGATGATATATTTATATATATATATATATACAGTATATTATTTGTTTTTTTAAAAATTGTCCTATAAATATTAAATTGTCTTGCGCCTGTAATGGGCAGCATTTTTCACAGCCCCGCTTTGTTCAGCGGAGAGATCGGTGCTGTTGAACGGTCTGCGGCTGGATGGATGTAAGGCTTGAGGAGCCGACGATGAGAAGAAAGGAGCGTTAGCGCGGAGCGCCGATGCGGATTTGGAACTGGGAGTCGCGGCTTGGAGTTTGAAGCGGATTACGTGGGACAGGAGAAGTGAACTAATCTCTTTTCGTCAGTGGATGCTACAGCTTTGTGTTTGCTTTCAAAACTTAGCTTGTAGCAGACGTGTGCACATTTTCACCTCTGATCCACTGGTGAAAGGACACTTTGATCCTCTCCTCTTTCATCTATAACTGCTTCAGACAACAAAGTGTATGCAGAAAATTGGTGAAGATTGCACGACTGCCTGTGTCCTATGTATTGTGTTGTGTTTTTTTTGTTATTTTGACTTCAAAATGGCGCCGCGAGAGTGGCTGCCTTTCCAGCAGCTCCTATATTTTGTTGTTCTACTTCTTCCTTTCATAACTTTGCTGCTGTGAATTGGGAATTTCTCCATTGCGAGACTAATAAAGGGTTTCTTATCTTATAAAAGCTTGCGCAATAATTTACCATGTGCACCAAATCCATTTATTGCTGAACTTAACCTGTAATTCATAAATATTACTAATAACCCATTTGATCATGATCGTTCTTCATAAACAAATGAATAAATTAAAAAATAATAAATTTTGACCAGTGTAATCTGGCTGCTTTCATGAAGGACCTACAGAAAGAAACGGGATAGCTTTTACTGCTAAGAAGCTGAAATTTGGAGCATCCGGACAATTTTAAATTAACCGTATTTTCACGACCATACGACGCACATCCAAGTCTTACATTTTCTCCAAAATGGACGGGGCGCCAAAGACTTAAAGCTCAAGTGAGAGATGTTTGCGGGTGGATGATTGGCCTCAGACTGTCCAAAGGGGCTGAGAAGAGGAAGACGGAGATGCGCCTGGAGGGGAGAACAGTGGCAAAGTGCAAAAGTAATAAAGTATATGGGACTTGTGAGAAAAGACCCGTGGCAACAAAAAAAAAATAAGGACGACGATAGGAAGGGCATGAAGTCAAAAGCAGCTGCCAACACGCAAAGACATGCAAAAGACAGCATGATCAAAGTACATATCTCAAAAGAGCCTTGAAACAATCGACTGACTGCACGTAAAAAGAAAAACAATCGAGTTTGACCAAATAAAATCCTCAAGTAGTACAACAGTCAATCGACCCAAAACTCAGACAAAAAAGTCCTTGCTCCTACACCTTAGCAACACCTTGCCAGTTTACACTCGAAAGAAACATTGGCAGCTGGAGTCGAAAAGCCATCAGTAAAAAGTGAGCACGCCGGGTACGACGACGAGGATCAGACAAGACTGAGCAGAAACCGGAATGAAGCGCACGGCCTGATTTCAACGATGCAACGCAGGTGGGAGGATTGATGAAAAAGTGCTGACGAGGACTGAAAACTGATGAGACAGATGGAAGTAATAATCAGGACGGTGCAGACACACACGGACCAAAAAAAAAAGACAATTGAAGGAAATAACAGTAAACAAGATGACTGTTGCACTCAGGTATGACCTTTGACCATCTCGCGTTGGCAATCAGACAGGCTCTTGCTCGGTCGGGCAAATTGGATAATTGGGAAAGAAGAAGAAGAAAAAAAAAACGTCTGAAAATGGCAACTGACAAGATATTTACTTAGTGACCGGAACGTCCATTGCAGGGCGATGTCTCCCTTAAAAACCCAATTGGACTGCAGCTTTTAAGTACCGTATTTTCCACAGTAGAAAATACGGAGAATAAGGCGCACCTTCAACAAATGGCCTATTTTAAAATGGTTTTCATATAGAGGGCGCACCACATTATAAGGCGCATAGAGTAAAAGCTACAATAGTGGCTGCGGTTGCGCTACACATCCACTAGATGGAGCTACACTAAAAGGAATACAATACAATACGGCTTTATTTAGAGCAGGGGTGTCCAAACTTTTTGCCAAGGGGTCCAGATTTTATGTGGTAAAATGTCGGGGGGCCGACCTTGGCTGACATTCTTTACATTGAACAACAATATTGTTCAACAAATTTTAGTAAGCCAGCCTGTTTCACATTTCCATTTTTATTTTAATTTCAACAATCTTAATTTCTTTTGGTTCATTTGAAACGGGTATATCACATGCAACTGCTTATTCACTTGACTTTTTCTTAAACAGAAGTCTCCTGAGTGCAAATTGATCGATTTGAAACATAAAATGTATCACCATGACTTTTCAATAGTCACAAAACCTTTGACTCGAACAACAGGGAAATGAACAAGCAATACACATATCCACAACTGCAAGGATCATTTGAAATATGACATATCAGTCAATATAAACACGGAGTGATGTCTTGTTAACTCGTGAGTGATGCCCTCTAGTGTCTAAATGCTATTACTCATTTAGTGAATGCTATTACTCATTTAGCCACTAGAGGGAAGCGGTACTCTATGAAACATCACTCACCAGTCTACGAGACCTCAGTCAATGCAACACGTGTTCCATTGCGCCCAACCTGCGGGCCAGACGGCACTGATTTTATGACGGGGGCCGAGGGCCGGATGAAATTCGACCGCGGGCCGCATTTGGCCCGCGGGCCGGACTTTGGACACGCCTGATTTAGAGCAACCGCTGCAGCTGTAACAAAGCGCTTTACAGAACATTTAAAATACTACGACCGAGCAAGAATATCGATCCACATATAAGACATTATAAGTTTTGAGAAAACGGAATGCTTTATAGGAGAGGCTTATAATGTGGAAAATGCGGTCGAACAATAAAAACCTGGAAAATTGAAAGTTTGGTTGAAACGTTGACCATTTCAACTCCGGAAAGAATAATTTGAAATAGATTTTTTTTTTCCTTCTAATAAGTCCTCAAACTCCTGAACTCATTTGAAACGTGTTGACACGGAGCTCCAAACGACTGGCGGCAAATCAAGTTCCAATCACGCCCTCTGCGCAGGTTTCATTTGTGCTCCTTTGACCTGAAAAGCACCGTCGTATATCCACAGTATACCGTCATAAAGTGCTGCGCTTTTTTTTTTCTTTTTTTTTTTTGATAGACTCCCTCAATAAGAGTTGGGATTGCCTCGCGATTCCTAATATGCCTTTTAATCATTCAGCTTGGCTCAGCGGGTCATAAAGTTAATCGTAAAATAAATAAATAAATAAAAAGAATCTGTGGCTTAACATTGTTCACCCGCATGATTTTAGCCCATCTCTGCCCACGTCTGATTAAAACTCCGCGGCTCATTGCCGACGCCTCCAAATACAGTGATAAACATTTTTTTTTTTAATTGCGAATGCCTGAAGTGAAACCAATGTCAGGAGTTCGCCTCACACACACACACCAGAGCAATTCCCCACGTCGCCGCGTGTCACTCAAGCCACCTACCAGATGGCGAAATACAAACCGAGGCGTATTAAAACTTTGAAATGCAGCTTTATTTATCCGCGCTGAAGATCCCCCCAACCCCCCCACACCTCTCCTCCCCACACACATTTTATTCCCACTGCATGTCACTAATTCATTTGTTTTCCTTTCGATTCCAATGGATTGTCTGGAAGCATTTTCACAATAGCTTCCACCCATTTTTTTTTTTTTTTATGTGCTCCAAACATGCTGCAAGGTCCTGATGTTTAAATCTGCCAAGCTGTCCGGCGTCGTGATCTAAAACCGCAGTTTATCTGGTTGAAAAACGATGCAATATGCACAGAGGTCTAATAGGGCTGCCGGTGCCACAAGCGGCACTAAGGCCACTGTCAAACATCGTCAGGCTCTGTGGCAAATCGTGTCCGCCTGAAAGAGCTGACGAAATAAACATTCCGGCATGTTCGTCCATCGGCAAACTCCAGTCTAAGCAAACGGGCATTGGTAGCGTTTAGAATACAGAATTCCATTTTAGAAAGATTCAAAGATGGTCAGGTGAGGAACAAATCCGATTGGACCAGAAGGCAGCGTCTGATACGGGGCGTGGTTTTTCTTTAAAGGCAGTTGAAAAGGAATAAAAAAAAAAAAAAGCTTTCTGAAATCACCTGAACTATTAAAAGGCGAGCAGCCCGGTAGTCCAGTGGTTAGCACGTCGGCTTCACAGTGCAGAGGTACCGGGTTCGATTCCAGCTCCGGCCTCCCTGTGTGGAGTTTGCATGTTCTCCCCGGGCCTGCGTGGGTTTTCTCCGGGTGCTCCGGTTTCCTCCCACATTCCAAAAATATGCGTGGCAGGCTGATTGAACACTCTAAATTGTCCCTAGGTGTGAGTGTGAGTGCGAATGGTTGTTCGTCTCCGTGTGCCCTGCGATTGGCTGGCAACCGATTCAGGGTGTCCCCCGCCTACTGCCCGAAGACAGCTGGGATAGGCTCCAGCACCCCCGCGACCCTAATGAGGATCAAGCGGCTCGGAAGATGAATGAATGAATGAATGAATATTAAAAGGCGATCAATAGAAACGGCAATTGTGCGTCGGGCTGTCGGCATCCAAGTGTGCACAGTCATTTAGGTCTATTGAGCGCTGCTAGCTAAACGCTGGCAACAGGCACCATACAATACAACCTCAACGTAATTACATATTTTTTTGTGTGTGTGTGTGTGTCCTTAATTAGTGATTAAACATTATTTCATGACACCATTCTGTTGTTGATGTCAATAGCAACAGTTTTTGACAACAATATACGCCCTGAACAGTCTGGATGTCAAGTCAAGTCGGCCATTACGCTGTGAAATGCTGTCTGGTGTCAAAAACATACTAAGGCATTGAAGTTCATATATTATTTGATCAAGTAAGGGTGTTATTTTATTTTTTATTTTTTTAGTTATGGTATTTTCACGTTGGCCTTCTTACTATGGTGGCGGCGTGTTACCGTCGTGTATAGCATGAACAATTGTTGCTGCGGTTAGCTTGCCTTCTTCTTCCCAACAGTGTACACATAAATAAGCGGGACAGAAAATGGCTCCAGGCAAAAAATGTGTCGAGTTTTTGAGGTGCTCGAATTACTCGGGGACCCGCTTCAACTTTAAAAACAGACACACAGATGCATGGAGTTGGTGACAACACAATTTCGTCTGAACAACACGTCAACAAATGCAAATTAGGACCAGGTCAAAAGTGTGTTTCTGTTAGCAACGGGCCATGTTAAGAGCAGGTGAGAGTTTGGGCTCATAACTATCTTAAAGTTCTTAAAAGTCACTTGAAATGAGAACATGCAAATTAATCCTTCCTGAATATTCCCCACCAAATAATGACCATCTTCCAAATGTTTCACACGGAACCATGATAAGGACACCGTTGGCTTTCAGGGCCTCTCTCTTACCGTTAACAATTGGCCCTTGGCGGTGGACATGGATAATCAATGCGTAATTATTCTCTCAACGTGGAATCGGGATGAATATGCAAAAGAGAAAAAGGCGGCGGCTCTATCCGTCTATTGAGTTTTAATCAAGCCACGATGACATACTGTTTTGCTCCCATTTCTATGCCTTGAATAAATCAATCGCCTAAAGAGAACGGAAGGTCCTTCACGCCAGTTACTACATTGGCTGGCTTACGACTGCCGCCATCATTTTGATTTGTTTTCAGAGCATAGCTTTGAAAGCCAGCTATCTTCGATTTTAATAAGACAAATGTAGATTTTTTTTTTTTTTTACCCGTAGGCGCTGTCTTATATCATGATGCGCTGCATTGCACCCTGCTGTGATCAAACTGTGATTATGTAACAAGTCACCTCCATCCATCCATTTTCCAATCCGCTTAAGCTCACAAAGGTCGCCGTGAAAAATTATTTTTTTTGCCGCATCATGAGTGAATTTAGAACAATGGGGGCTTCGATGACTTATTGTGTCGGTTGCAAGACTTGAATTTCTTTTTTGAGGGGGGGTGTCAACGATTGGTCTACGACAGGTGTCACCAACATTTTTGAGGGTGAGAGCAACTTCATGTGTACCGATTGTGTGAAGGGCTACCAAATTGATACACGTCTGAAATAACATATTTGTCCAAAATACCTTCAATAATATGAGGATTTGTTATTTTTAATACTTGATGATTTAAATTGTCAGACTTTGATCGTGTTTCGAAATGTCTCACAGTACTGCCAATGTTTGCATTTTTAAATCATAATTTCTACTAGCAAATCACAATGTCCAGGCACTGGCGGGCTACTCAAGTGGTCTTCACGGGCTACCTGGTGCCCGCGGGCACCATGTTGGTGACCACTGGTCTACGATGTCACAGCAACTTGCTCAGCGTCTTTTAAATAAAAGCAAATATTACCTTTAAAATTGGGACCCTGTGGAATTTGTTTTCCAGCTGTAATATTGCTTCGACAACGGCGCCGGTGCTTATTTATGTTGTACACATACAGTACGTAAGTATTATTACATCGCTGGCGTACTGATTCTTTCACAGCATCTCCCCCCCCCCCCCCCCCTTACTCTCGTCCATGTAGAACGAGCTGCCAGAGAACATAACAAGTGAGTGTCATAACCTCGGCTGTGGCTCAGGAGGTATTTTGTTAAGCATTCCCTTTCAATTTTTCATGACATCATATCTGTTGGGCCATGACTAGGATGCCGGGGAAGTTTGTTTTTCTTAAAAGCGGGTCGACTTTAAGCTCGGGCGACTGTCACAGCATCACGTTCCAGTGCTGAACGTAGATCCGAAAAGGAATTGCATCCCACTGTATCCGTCGCCTACTCAGGTTCTGTATGCCAAGCCGACGGGTGGGAAATAGGATTGGGGGTGGGGGGCGGGGGGGGTATTTCGAGACACAACATTTCCGGTTCTCAGGAGATTTAAGAGTTCAGGAGTTGCTCTAATTGCAGGGCTGGAGGAGAGCAGGTGTTGACCTTTTGCGATTTATTTACTCGCAAACGTCTCCATCACGGGTAGTCTCGAGTGAGAAGTCCACGGACGGAAACAAGCATCTTTGGAAGTGACCTATTCCTTAAGTGGACAAGACGAGGCATAAACACTGAAAAGAAAATAAGGAGATTCCCTTAATATTCGTACAGAGGGGGCAGATGGATTAAGCAGGTCCGGTGTTACATTTAAATCGGAATCTTCCCCGGTGTGTTTTTTATTCTGTGGATTTGTGGGATTACATACGTTTTAAAAGGGCTCAGTTGTCCCATGTATATTCACGAGTGAAGGTTGCCTACGGCTCACAGCGGAGCATTCAGGTTGATGTAATCACTTTCAAATAGACTTTTATTTTGCAATTCCTTTTTCTTTTTTTTTTTTCCTTTGGAACACTGCAGATAGTCGACAACAGGGGGTTCCAAGTGAGTGTGAATTTGCCAATTTCAAAACCAGAGGAGGGCGGCCCGGTAGTCCAGTGGTTAGCACGTGGGCTTCACAGTGCAGAGGTACCGGGTTCGATTCCAGCTCCGGCTTCCCTGTGTGGAGTTTGCATGTTCTCCCCGTCCTGCGTGGGTTTTCTCCGGGTGCTCCGGTTTCCTCCCACATTCCAAAAACATGCGTGGCAGGCTGATTGAACACTCTAAATTGTCCCTAGGTGTGAGTGTGAGTGCGAATGGTGGTTCGTTTCTGTGTGCCCTGTGATTGGCTGGCAACCGATTCAGGGTGTCCCCCGCCTACTGCCCAAAGACGGCTGGGATAGGCTCCAGCACCCCCCGCGACCCTAGTGAGGATCAAGCGGCTCGGAAGATGAATGAATGAATGAATGAAAACCAGAGGATGAATGTCAACAAGTCACAAGTGTGTCAGAGTTTCATGAAGCATAGGGAGCCATCGCACTCGTCTGCATATTTTATTCTGAGAACTGTCAAGTAAATAGTCACAATTGACTTCTGGGTAAACTGCTATTGGATTAGCGCACTCTCGCAACCGCATTCACTTGATGCGGTGCAATGAAAGGGCCGGGAAAGTGGAAAAGGGTATGTCGAAAAAGCAATCGTGTGCTTGAATGCCTTGCTCAAGGGCACCTCAGCGGGAGATATGTGAAACAAGGTTCACAACGCAACGCTTGATCACTCAGTCTCTTTCTTCACGTCCCTTCGACAACAAGATGCAACCACCGGCCCGCAAAAACACATTAAAATCGACTCTGCTTGCGCCCCACATTGCATATATGACGATATTGCTTTTCGATGGCTGCCGAGGTCAACGTCAAGACCACACGTATGAAACGACGGACCAGAGGAAGCAATCGATTGCAGCTCACAAGGCAATCAATACAAAGTGACCACTAAATAACTACTCGGCTCAGTGAAGCCCCCCCCCCGCCACCCCAGTAAGGCTTTGTTGCACAACTACGAGTAAAAATTCACCAAATGCCCCACGATAAAAGAGAAAGATATAAAATATTAAGTGAAGTGTTTGCGTAGAGGATCAATAATCAATAAGCTCTTTATGGTCAAATTTAATGTGGCCCAATTACAGTAAGCCCTTTTCCTCCTTCCACTGCTCCAACAAACACAACTGTACATTTGCTGAAAATAGATTATGGCAAAGCATTTTTTCCGCCCGTAAATGTATATTTTTCCACTTCTTTGTATTGTCTTATTATGTTAGGGTAGCGACCTTGCCGCTGCGGTCCGTGAATTGGTGTTTTATAACGTCCGACTGCATGGCTGCGCGTCAATGAAGGTATACAAATTTATTTTATTATTTTTTTATTATTTTATTATTACTAAAAGGCGCACCTAAAAGCCTTCCATTTTGTGAAAAGCTCACAGCGTGCCTTAAAATCCGATGCGCCTTGTGTATAGTCATTACGGTAATATGTCGACCTCAAAATGGCTCCTTGCTCAAGACATCCTGACAACGCAGGGTTCAAACTTAAGGCAATCGGTTGCGCAGTTGAACACGGAAATACAGCAGCAGCAAGAGAGTTCAACGTTAACGAGTCAACGTTATAACCTGCTGTTGGTTAAGTGAACTGTGGCGCTGCTTTATTAAATATGTTTTATTGACATCCGATCGTTTTGTTGGCGTTTCCTTGAGCGTAGCTCCGTCTAGTGGATGCATTGTAGATTGCGTCTTATAATGCGGTGCGCCCAATGTATGAAAAAAAAAAGACAAAATAGGCCATACATTGAGGTTGCGGCTCATAATCCACTGCACCTTTTAGTGTGGAAAATACGGTACTGTAAATCGGAAGAATATGCAATGCGACAAGTATGGACACTCAGGTCAGATGAGCAGAAAACAATTGGTGACGAAAAGAAGATGGGGTGGAACAAATAAAGGCAGCAAATATGGAAACTGACGGAGTTCCAGCATAAAAATCTTGAAATTGCCACAATTGTGTCAAGTTTGAGCGGCATAAGTTTGACTTCACGGATGCGTTTCATTCACATTGAGCAAATGAATTGAATGAGCAAAACATCCCCAAATCGGTGTGAATGCTGCCCGAAAATTTGCACACTTTCCAAGTGCATTTGCCTTCACTAAAGTACTCGGGCAAAACCTGACAAATGGGATTAATATTGTGGAGGGTGCGTAATTATCCCACACGTAGCTGCTGAATCACCATTAAGATGCCTGTGGCCTCATTTAAAAGTTGAGTCAGGGATATGCCAGGGTGAAAAATGTAAAACACCGGTCATGCAAAGAACAATGTAATTGGATCAGGCAGATAGAATGCAAAAATTATTAGTTCATGAAATTACAGCCTGTAATGAGATCGAATAGACTTTATCTCAGGCTCATGAATGCCACTCAAAGTCGAACCGCACAGACGTGTACGTCAGCATATCACCGGCATGTCATGGTGTCATTCATACAATTCTAATTCCGAGATGTGAGTTGAAAGAAAAAAAAATGGTTTAATTTTATTTTTATTTTTTTTAAACTGAGTTGGCAGGACACACATTGTCACCGAGGACAGATTGTCGGCATGAAACGGCGACATATTTATTCATTCATTCATTCATGCCGCTTGATCCTCACTAGTGTCGCGGGGGGTGCTGGAGCCTATCCCAGCTGTCTTCGGGCAGTAGGCGGGTTGACACCCTGAATCGGTTGTCAGCCAATCGCAGGGCACACAGAAACAAACAACCATTCGCACTCACACTCACACCTAGGGACAATTTAGAGTGTTCAATCAGCCTGCCACGCATGTTTTTTGGAATGTGGGTGGAAACCGGAGCACCCGGAGAAAACCCACGCAGGCCCGGTTGCCAGCCAATCGCAGGGCACACAGAAACAAACAACCATTCACACTCACACTCACACCTAGGGACAATTTAGAGTGTTCAATCAGCCTGCCATGCATGTTTTTTGGAATGTTGGAGGAAACCGGAGCACCCGGAGAAAACCCACACAGGCCCGGGGAGAACATGCAAACTCCACACAGGGAGGCCGGAGCTGGAATCGAACCCGGTACCTCTGCACTGTGAAGCCGACGTGCTAACCACTGGACTACCGGGCCACGCGACATATTTATCTTGGGCTTAATTAAAATTTGGGTTAGCATTGAATCGTGCAGGTCATAACGTGAGGAGAAATTGACAGGCGGCACCCTGAGGACACTCGACGCCGGGGAGGGGGGAACAAAGTGGCCAGCAATAAAAGAAGATGAGTTCGGGATTTCGGATAAGTCACTCCGCATCAGCCCATTATATGAGCTCTTGCATTATAAACCTCTCATCAGCATAACAGGGATTTCCGGGCAAGACTACAGTCTCTCGGGAGAAAGGAAAAAGAAAAAAAAAATCAGTTTTTAATACCTCGTGCGATGCTGCTGTCAGTTATCGGCTTTTGGCAAATAAAGGCTTTTTTTTTTCAGTCATGAGATTAATGCTAAATTTATCTTTGAACGTGCCATCCCTGGCAAAGAGAGTCAGCCTGTAAGTGGCTGTTATGGATATTTTGTGTCATAAAAAAAAAAATAATAAAGAATGTGTAATGCTGCCTACAGTGAAGAGACTATAGAAAATTATCAGCAGCTCTCCACAGACACCAAAGAGGGTTTTAGTCAACTGTACGTCGGCGGCGAGGCGCTTCCAAACTCTTGTCGTTTGAACTCGCGGCTTGTGCGGAAAAGAGCTCACCTTGTCAACATCCAACGGTCAAGGCTCATTCGCCGCTCGTGATGAGGCCAAAGGTCAGCTTCTGACGGTGAACCTTTTTCTGGTTTGCATTTCCACCGTCGGGCATGTGGGCCAGATGGCGATAGCTGAAGAGGAACGTGACAAAGTCAACAAAGGCGAACGTTGGGAGGCGGCCAACATTTTGTGTTGTCTCTTCTTGGCATGTGGCTGTTGATTACGAGATGACTGCGAGCTTTTGCAATGTCTGTTTTCTTTTGTTTTTGGCTGAACCAATCAGTGGACGGCAGCATGTCTGCCACCATCCTTTGGCTGAGCTAACCGTTACGGATTAGTATTCTGGCACTGGTGTGAGTTTTACCTGAGGGTTCGGATGACAGTGACAAAATATACGATGACGCAACGTGCAACATACCCGCGTGCATCCCAACGACATAAAACCCACATGAGTCATGGCCACATGCCGTTTTGCCTTCTAAACAGGAATTTAAGAGTACCGTATTTTCCGCATTATAAGGTGCGCCTAAAAACATTTAATTTTCTCCAAACGTGTAAACACCGCAGTGGAAGCCCCCCCCCCCCTCCTCCCCGCTTCCGACACCCGCCCCCCTTCCTTCCCCGTCAGTCTCGATATGTGTTTTATTGATCAACGCGCTGTTACTTGGATGGCTAGTTGTACTTGAATGTCATTGCGTTGGCCAGATAGTCAAACGCGAGGCAGCTCCAGGGCGGCTTTGTTCCCCGTCCTTATTAATTAAAATGGAATCCAAAAAAAAAAAGGTAATTGGCCAGCTCACCCCCTTTTGCTCTTCAATCTCTGCTTGGATGAGGATGTTCGAGTGAGGAGTGGCAGCAGAATAAGAACAGCGGACTGTTCTACCTGAATATTTTAAGGTACCGTTTTGGAGCAATGATACAGCAGCGGTGAATTAAACTGAGATAATGGTGATTAAATATTGGCTTGGTGGGTCTGTGAGTGGAAATACATATGTTTGCAGTAAAACAAGGCATATCGATTTAGAGCCGGGGTGCCCAAGTCCGTTCCTTGAGAGCCCTTCTGCAGCCTGTTTTACGAGTTTCCCTCCTCAAATGATCAGGATCAGGCTTCCGCAAAGCTTCCTAATGAGCTCATCATTTGAATCAGGTCCACTGGAGGAGGGAAAAATCGAAAACAGGCGGGATGGGGGCCTGCGAGGACTGGACTCGGGTACCCCATCTTTAGAGCAAGTACAACCCCCCCCCAGAAAGAATCATGTTGGCCATGTCTACGATATAGTTGACAAAGAAGGAAACTGCGTTTCCCAGTTCTCGCATGACCATGTGAAAACGTGAATATTGACAACAACAACAATGGTGGATAACCACACACATTTATTTTGTCAGCGACTTCACTCATTATGTTTATATGAATATATTAAATTCAAGCCAAATCTGAAACCATGGTCCTCAGTCGGAAAAGGGTGGAGTGCCCCCTCCGGGTCGGGGAGGAGATCTTGCCCCAAGTGGAGGAGTTCAAGTATCTTGGGGTCTTGTTCACGTGTGGGGGTAGGAGGGAGCGGGAGATCGACAGGCGGATCGGTGCAGCGTCTGCTGTGATGCGGACGTTGTATCGGTCTGTCGTGGTGAAGAAGGAGCTGAGCCAAAGGGCGAAGCTCTCAATTTACCGGTCGATCTACGTCCCAACCCTCACCTATGGTCACGAGCTATGGGTCGTGACCGAAACAACGAGATCCCGGATACAAGCGGCCGAAATGAGTTTTCTCCGCAGGGTGTCCGGGCTCTCCCTTAGAGATAAGGTGAGAAGCTCAGTCATCCGGGAGGGGCTCAGAGTCGAGCCGCTTCTCCTCCACATCGAGAGGAGCCAGATGAGGTGGCTTGGGCATCTGATTCGGATGCCTCCTGAGCGCCTCCCCGGTGAGGTGTTCCGGTCATATCCCACCGGGAGGAGACCCCGAGGAAGACCCAGGACACGCTGGAGAGACTATGTCACCCAGCTTGCCTGGGAACGACTCGGGATCCCCCGGGGAGAGCTGGAAGAAGTAGCTAGGGAGAGGGAAGTCTGGGCTTCCCTGCTAAAGCTGTTGCCCCCGCGACCCGGCCCCGGATAAGCGGTAGATGATGGATGGATGGATGGATGGATGGATATTTGTGGCCTGAATTGAAATCTCCGCCAATTCCACCTCACCATAAACGGGACAGATCTAAATGTAGTCCAATTTTCCCCGTCTGACCTCCTCGAAATTCACCGAAAGAATGACATAAAACTAACCCTTTGCAAGTTGAGGCGTTCCTCTGAATGACATCAAGTCCTTTCAGTGTGTTGGTAGGGGAGCGAGCGGGGATCAGCGACAGCATGAGGACTAACCGGCGGCGCACAACGAGACCAACCGCAGCCATCCAGATGCGGCGTGAAGATACTTGCAGAGGGGGCTTTACTGAGCCACTGACAGGTAAAGAGATCACAGTCGAGTGAAAGTGCAGAGGGAGACACGGTTCTAACAGGCTCCGTAGAGAGAGGAATACGAGGAGCAGAGCTTGGAATGAAAAAAAAAAAAAAACAAAGTACTTGCTGCTCCTTTGTGAGCTGTTCAGCTGAATTGCGATGTGTGGGGAGAAAACAAAGAAGTGCATTTGGCTTTTCTGTGAGCAAACAGTCTCGGCCTGACGCCCCCGGGCAGAATGTCTGGTAATGGTAGGAGAATCGTTTACTTTTCCATCTCGGCTGCTGAGGGGAGTAATCACATGATGCAAAATCATCTTTGAGTCTTGGGTGATGCTCAATTTGCATTTCTCATACTGCACGTTGTGAAAAAAAAAATATACTATACTTGTTCTGGAAAGATAGATCTGCCCCAACAAGAAGGAGAATAAATGGAACTCAAAGTCAATGTTGTCTACCCCACGTCTCCCCCCCGACTGTCAGCTTCGCCTTGATTGACATGAGTCATTTGTTCCCATACTCGTGTGAGAAAATGACTTGATATGAATCCTGTGAATTACCTCGAGAAAAGATGATAGTGAAAATGTATTGCGGCGTACACCAGGGGTCAATTATAAGCTCCCTATTGCTTCAGCTGTCACATTTTCCGCATCAGATTTCTGTGACGAGTCATGTTTCCTATTGTAAGATAAGGTCTTCCTTAGGTGGGGATTGAACTGCCTATCGATTTTCTTTGAGAAACGTCATCATTTTTGCTCGCTACGCCCCCAAAGATGTTGAAAAGTTAAACCATCCCAACTGTCCATTTCAGTGTTATTTTAAGGTTTAACGTTTGGCAAAAGAGAATTGAAATGTACCCCGTGATTTAATCATGTTTTTTTTTAACGATTTCAGGGACAGCGGTTATTACAGTGGACAGCGTATCATGTTCTCGGGTTACAGGTTGTCATTATTGGTGCATGTAAGGCTTACAGGGCAACCTTGTCAACGCAATCCAGTTTAAGAATGCTAAGTTCATCTTACCTTTCTCACAAAGATGCTCTGAATGAACGGCTTCTCAAGTTGTTCCACACAGTAAGATTTGGCCTTGGTCTTTACCAATTTATATATTTCGACGGCAAGTACCACAAATGTATTTGCAGGTTATCCTCACCCCCAAAAGTCATGGTGGTTAAATGACAAGCATTTTTCAAAATCAGATAAATGCAGTTCCGAATCTGGATCAGAGCCCGTCTACTGATAGGTTTCTGGTCCACGGTCTTAATAGCAGTCCACAAAAACAAAATTATGCGATACAAAATGTATTTAATTTATAGCTCGATAACTGCAGAGTTTGCAAAGTATTTTTGTACACACATAGGACTACCTTAAGTCGCTGGGTTCAGAAAAAGGACAGGAAGTAATAAAGGGCATGTTGACAAAAGTAAATAAGTAATAAGGAAGCCTCATCCAAGGGTCTATACTCCCCCCCCCTCCAATCAGTATTCACACCCAGTCGTCCACAAGCTGAAAGGATCATTTTAAATCAGTGGACAGTAATGCACCAAAATGTACGGACTCCCCCTCCCCCCTTCCCCCGCCCTCTCCCCCGTAAACGCATCAGGAGTCAGAGTGAAGATGGCTGGTCACGGTGCTGCAATTGCTAGGTGAGGTAAACACAGTTTGGCTCGCAGGCGGCATGCGAAATCAGGACACACGGTTGTTGAATTAGTATTGTACAAAGCACAGAGCTGTGCTGTATAAACAATTCCTAATAGGACTCCTGAAAAAAAGACAACAACAAAAAAAAAAAATAAAGCAAAAAACAACATTTGCAGATGAAAACTCAACACAAATTGAGAATTATTATCCTTTGTCTTTTATTACGGAAACGGTGCATCATTGTCAAGAGCATTGATATGGCTATTACGGTAACATTGAGGATGGAAGTGAGAAAGTTTTGTGCAAATTACGGACAGAGGAAGTTTCCACTTTCACGGTAAGCCCTGCCAAGTTTTGCTTATTGGAACAGCATCCACCTCAGATGACTTTACCTCGTTTGCCTGCATTTACTGATTCGTAGAGAAAGAGCCTTCGTGCACATGCTTTTCATTCCAAGCTCCACAATTTGTGAAAATAATAAATGTTCATCTCTGTGTGCCCTGCGATTGGCTAGCAACCGGTTCAGGGTGTCCCCCGCCTACTGCCCGAAGACGGCTGGCATAGGCTCCAGCACCCCCCGCGACCCGAGTGAGGATTCAGCGGTTTGGAAAATGGATGGATGGATAAAATACTGACAAAATTTCTGGGCTCATCCGATGTGCTGTGATGATCAGACAGATCACCAGCAACAAAATAGCGCCCCCAGAAGCCACTCCCACTTCTTCAACGTAGCAATCGAGTGAGTGCCATTTCCGAAGCTAATGCTGCAATTTAGCGAATCTTTGCATGGAACAAGATTCATTTATGTTACATAAAGCAACCATTGAATTTGGAGGTGCGCCTTCACATTCATCTACTCGTTATCAGCAGTGCTGAGGTGGTGCTGGGAGTGGACTAGTTGTGCTTTTGTTTCTGTCGTCACGGGACTATTAGCGCTGAGCTGACGCTGTTGTACCCCATTGTTCTCCCATCCCACCCCAGGCTGCTCAACTCCCGCTTATCCTCTTTTATCTCTACTCTGTCGCTTCATCTCAAACCAATCCGTCGAGGCAGATGATCACAGATGATCCACAGAGCCCGGGTTCTTTTCAAGGTTTCCTTGCCTCCTTTGACAAGGTCTTGCTCAGTCGGTTTTCTTATATCCCGTATTTTCCACACTATAAGGCGCCTAAAATTCAACAACATTCAACATTCAATTTTCTCAAAAGCCGACAGTGCGCTTTATAATCCAGTGCGCCTCCTATATGGATCAATCTTCTGATTTCTTGGATGTAGTATTTTAAAGGTTCTGTACAGCGCTTTATTACAGCTGCAGCAGTTCTGAAGGTTATATATAAATATAGCTGTATAGTATTGGCGGCCCGGTAGTCCAGTGGTTAGCACGTCGGCTTCACAGTGCAGAGGTACCGGGTTCGATTCCAGCTCCGGCCTCCCTGTGTGGAGTTTGCATGTTCTCCCCGGGCCTGCGTGGGTTTTCTCCGGGTGCTCCGGTTTCCTCCCACATTCCAAAAACATGCGTGGCAGGCTGATTGAACACTCTAAATTGTCCCTAGGTGTGAGTGTGAGTGCGAATGGTTGTTCGTTTCTGTGTGCCCTGCGATTGGCTGGCAACCGATTCAGGGTGGCCCCCGCCTACTACCTGAAGACAGCTGGGACCCTCCAGCACCCCCGCGACCCTAGTGAGGATCAAGTGGCTCGGAAGATGAATGAATGAATGAATGAATGAATGTATAGTATTGTATTCGTTTTAGCGTAGCTCCATCTAGTGGAAGCATAATGCAACCGCAGGCACTATCGTAGCTTCTGTTCTTGAAAACAGTTTTAAAATAAAATAAGCCATTCACTGAAGGTGCGCCTTATGCTCCGAAGCGCCTTGTAGTGCGGAAAATACGGTACACACTGTATAAGGAGTGTGGGTCTTGACCTGCTCATTGAGACTTTGAATGACTTCTGTTGCGAATTGGCTTTACATCAATAAAACCGACTTGACTGGAAGGACAAGAATAAAGTTGACTCCAAGAGTCCAGCATCGACGGTACAACGTAACTCGTTGACCATGATTTAGTCATTTACCTCACATTTTACTATGAGCTGGCAGAACTGAGATTCCATCGATGAATTTCCAGCATACTGAATGTGAAAGTGGTTAGCACGTCGGCTTCACAGTGCAGAGGTACCGGGTTCGATTCCAGCTCCGGCCTCCCTGTGTGGAGTTTGCATGTTCTCCCCGGGCCTGCGTGGGTTTTCTCCGGGTGCTCCGGTTTCCTCCCACATTCCGAAAACATGCATGGCAGGCTGATTGAACACTCTAAATTGTCCCTAGTTGTGAGTGTGAGTGCGAATGGTTGTTCGTTTCTGTGTGCCCTGCGATTGGCTGGCAACCGATTGAGGGTGTCCCCCGCCTACTGCCCGGAGACAGCTGGGATAGGCTCCAGCACCCCCCGCGACCTTAGTGAGGATCAAGCGGTTAGGAAGATGAATGAATGAATGAATGAATGTGAAAGAGACGCTCCGCTAAAACGGAGCACCATCTTTGTGTTTCTTCTTAGGCAGTCGTCTCGCTTCAAAGTCTCTGTTCTGATTGATATTTTACAGATTTTTGCACAAGGCACTTTTTACTAGGGCCTCGGGATAAAAATGAAAGTGGTGATTTATGTCTGGTTCGTATTTCGCAACAAAGTAGCACATCATAGTAACATTAATCAATACTCAAATGTGAAGTAAAGTCCTGTTACAGTACATCTTACGGAATACCAGGATGAGCGTGAAGGTTTTGGGAATTCACCGTCAGAGGACTGAGCATATGGCCCCCTTTTTCAACACTTGACATGGAAACAGATGTGCTTGACAGCTGATCCTTTTGGAATCCATGATAACATTTTGGGGAAAATCAGGCTTTTGGATGTCCCTAACCACATGGGCTTTCAATTTCATCCAAAAATAAAAATAAAAAAAATCACACAACCGATGCCCACCTTCAAACTAAATCCTGTTTTTATTTGCGCTAAATAGTTTCCCGAAATAGGCTCGCTACACTCTCAAGAGCAGTAAGTGTTTCCTTTCCTATTCCCCCCAGCTTTCAGTGAAAAAAAAAAAAAAATCACATTTTTGCCTTGCAGCCTTTACCGGTTTAAACAATTAAGAAAAGGGACGGAAATAAAGATTGACCGAACAAAACGATTGAATTCCTCTCGTAGCTTTATCAATGCTTAAGCATATGCCAAACCAATTGAAATCAATACAACACGAACGGCTTTGTTTATTAATGCCGACGGGCGAGACGCGGCCATCCTCAAAGAGTGATTTACGACTTGGGATTGTTACACCTTGATATCAATTACAAAGCACGACATTTGGCATTCACGCATCCATCAATGTCTAAATGCTCGGGGTCGTTTTTCTAACATCCCTCATGATTCATTTTTCAGGTACTGTATTATGTGAGGAAAAAAATAATAATAAAAGAGCCCACAACTATAAATTCTGCCGGTGAGAGCATTTATCAAACGAGTGTAGAGATTTGATGTCGGCTACAAATAATGGCGCTTGTTCCAGTAGTCCTCACGATAAAAACAACCCAAGTTAAGACTTCAAAGTCGAATTTTTGTTTTTTCTTTTCTTCTCAATATGACAACTCACTGCAAGTGCAGTCATCAGCTAGCTTTGACTGAATTACACTCAAATAGAACCATTTGGTCCACTTTGGACTGTTTCAGTACATACCTGTCTCCAAGAGACGGCTTGAGGAGACTTTTAAATCGGTCTCCTGTTCTATGTTGACCATTAAAGGAAAGGCTAAACAGCCATAACTTTAAAAAAAAAAAACATACAAAGAAGGAAAGGAAAGCCATTTTCAGAAAGAGGGTAATCCATCCAGGTTGTCCAAACTAAAATAAGGTTAATAGCTTAAGTGTTTGGCGCTCCGGCAGTTGCGGGAGAGGAAAAAGTGACCTGCCACCAAGTGTCAGGGGCCAGTCGACAGTCTAATGTAATTTCCTGCTTACTGATCACCATAGGACGGAGCTCAATGAAAGAAAACGAGCAAACATCCGGAGCCGGGGTTGGGTCGGGATGCAATTAAAGCCGAGCCATAGGTGCCGGCCTTTTTGGTTTATTTTATTGATCATGCAGTCAGCTATAAGATAAGATAAGATAAGAAACCCTTTATTAGTCTCACAATGGAGAAATTCCCAATTCACAGCAGCAAAGTTATGAAAGGAAGAAGTAGAACAACAAAATATAGGAGCTGCTGGAAAGGCAGCCACTCTCGCGGCGCCATTTTGAAGTCAAAATAACCAAAAAAAACACAACACAACACATAGGACACAGGCAGTTGTGCAATCTTCACCAATTTTCTGCATACACTTTGTTGTCTGAAGCAGTTATAGATGAAAGAGGAGAGGATCAAAGTGTCCTTTCACCAGTGGATCAGAGACATCATGCTGAAAAATGTGCACACGTCTGCTACAAGCTAGGTTTAGAAAGCAAACACGAAGCTGTAGCGTCCATTGATGAAAAGAGATTAGTTCACTTCTCCTGTCCCACGTAATCCGCTTCAAACTCCAAGCTGCGACTCCCAGTTCCAAATCTGCATTGGCGCTCACGCTCCTTTCTTCTCATCGTCGGCTGCTCAAGCCTTACATCCATCCAGCCGCAGACCGTTCAACAGCACCAATCTCTCCGCTGAACAAAGTGGGGCTGTGAAAAACGCTGCCCATAACAGGCGCAAGACACAAGCGCCCCAGGACTGTCCAACAACGACAGTCAAATGGCGCCGACATTCCTCCCAGTCAAAAACAGTGCTGGAATACCCATGCTGCCGAGAAGGCGCAACCACCAACACAGAGTCTCCTCCTTGATGAATGTCGTGGCCAAAAAATGCTCAAAAACGTCCACATCAGGTCCACACGACGTAACAACAAACACAAAGTGACAAAACAAACACAAAAACAACTAAAAAAGCAAGGCTCATGAGAGCACTTGCTGACGGCTGCCTACTCGGGCGCCATCTTGACTTCTATCTCAACGCAATTACAAATTGAACGGTTGTCGACTTCTTTGTTTGCATCTCATCGTTGAATGGAAAACATTCGAACCCCAGACCTCTAAAATGTGTTCACCACTTGGTCACGGGTATTTAAGAATTGTATTGCTCATATTTTACTGGGCAGCAACATTTGCTCATTTCTGGTTCAACGGTTTCTTCTCTGACATTATTAGTTCTGCAATAAAAACAACACAAAGCGACAAGAAAAAAAAGCTAAACGCTTGTGCAGTTAATGTCTCTATAAGACAGATTGTCCCATGAAATTTTGGTTGAACTCCAAATTGTGGATTTGACTTTGACTGTAGGATCCACCTCATAAACTCCTTTGACTCGATGTTACGTTATTGTGCCGCTTTTGTTGCCAATTCAAGGACATCGGCGTACAATTCAAGCACTGGAAGCGGTTGCATCATCACAAAAAGTTGGATGGTAAAACATTTGTAGATTCTATTCATTTCAAAGGAGTTAATTAGACGTGAGAGACTGTTCCAACTCACACAATCTTTGAACAACCAGTGATGGGGTATTAACAAAGCACCACTGCTCCTATATTGTGCCTCGGTAATTTTGCGAGGAGAAGAGGGTAACTTGCATGATAAACATGTGGGAAAGAAACAATTAGCAGGGCGCAATTCTCCAGAGACCAGACGGAAGGTTGCTTTTCACTGACAATGCGGCACAAGTGAAGCACCAGAAAAGAAGTAACTCTTGTTTCGAAATTCTGGGGAATTATTTTCACAAGTGAACCTGCCACCGTGAAGAACGATAGCGCCAAAGTGTGACCGACATAAAATATATAAAAGAAGATGAACCACGTCAAGCAGACAGGGAAACATCTTTTGAAATGGTGCGGCGAGTTTATTGGGCTCCATCAGCCAGAAAGATATTGAATGGGCTCAAAAAAAAAAGTTCTTCAGGTGTCTTTCCACCACAAAAAAAATGTGCGCCTCACTTCAAATAGATGCCACACGGCTTATTAACCGTTGCGCCCTAGTGTCGTTAATGGTTCACTTTTGCTTGTCCCAAGCCCGGACAAAGGAGGGGGGTTGGAATTGGGACAATAAAGGAAATAAGAATCGACAGAAGAAAGTTCATTCATAATTCTAAATATATTTATGGTCTATCGTATATATCGTCTTTTGTACTCACCTTCCGCCTCTCCTACAGTGTCCATTGCAGCAGCTACGTGGTAATTGATGTGTGTGATGACGTCATTGAGCGACGCCTCTGCGACTAAATTGAGCGATGACGTCATTTGTCGACTTCTGGGACCGCCATGCCTAAATTGGATAGCACGAAGGTCAGGTGAGTTGTTGGTGTGCCCGTCTTCATTTAAAACTGCTTTGAATCCACGAGCCTTACTGCCTCGAGAAACGTCGTCCTGGTTCAAAACAAATGTAAAGCCGCCTTCGCTTTTGCGGCGAATGGCGGTTCACTTAATTCGCAAATGCTAATTAGCCTGAACGGGCGCTAGCCAACAGTTTGCCGATTTGCTTAAAAATTACACATTGCAATTCCCACAGTATTGAAACAGCGAATGTGTTTTAACTTACCTCAAAACTCTCATGACATCAGCATAGTTTTGCTCTTGGTCAATACAAGACAACGTTCGCACTGGGCAACATCATCACTTCCTGTTTCGACTTCAAAGTAAAACAAGATTTTGGCACTTTCAAAATAAACATTCGTCGTTACTTTTTAATAAAAATGTAATGGAGCTGGAGCTGTCAGCATCCTTGTCCGTATTCAATATTTTATGAAGAAACAATGTCTATCGGAGAGTACAATGTTTGAAATTGAGTACATCTTAGTTTTCTATTGAGCCACTAAGGCGACATAAGGGGGGGGGGGGGGGAAATCACAAAAATCGCGAGATAACACTTTCTTTGCGAGTGGAGCGCATGTTTTGAATGAGCATTTATACCTATTTTATTTTACCATCCATTTTCCGAACTTTTACCTTAAAGTAAATTTAAAACCGACCGTTCCAAGTCCTTCTTCATGACTCTATCCGTCTTTGAGGGGCTTCCTTTTTTCAAACGCGCAATGGAGATTACAGTCGGCAATGTGGCCCGGAAATATATAAATGCTCATTTTAAAAAACGTTCAAAGCAATATTTGCGTAGGAACGCAAAATTGTGTTTTCGTTGTTTTTGTTTTTTTGAGGCTGCGTACTTTTCAGCACCAACCAGTCTCTCCTTCCAAACGTCACAGTGTTTTTGTTGGGTGGGTTTTTGTCAGGTTGGTCCAAATTGACACTCAAGAATAACCAAAAGGAGGAGACAGGAGACTCGATTCTGGTACCAGGAGGGAACGAGGAGAAGCGTTCGGTTTCAGTTCTCCACACGTAACCCTAACGATCTCCCCCTTCACCTCCTCATTTATTGGGAAAAGCTACTACATAGGTGTGTCCAACCTAAAGGGTGGGGGCTGTTGAACACACACTGAACTTGTTTGACTATGTGTGTGTATGTGAGTGCAATTTACGTACATGTGTGCAAATAGACATAAACATCCCGTTGCAGCTGGTGTTGATGTCTCCATTCACGGTTCAGCCTTGCTCGCTGTTTAGTCTTAACAGTTATCTCTTCCCAGCCACGTCCTCGGAAAGGTGGTTGCGACCCTAACTTCTCACACAGTACAGCAAGCAAAAGTGAGCACATAATGAAGAACATATAATGATTATAGATGTGAGTAAATAATAAAGGATAAATCTTTATTGAAAGCATAAGCGTTCTTCATTGCAGGCAAAGCCAACTAATGATTGCAAGCATAAGCGTTCTTCTTTGCAAGCAAAATCAAACTATACTGACAGGCAGAAGCATTCTTCATTGCGAGCATAAAATGACGACACGAGAATCAACCGAATAATACGTGAATGTATGATTACTAAACAATAATAAATCCAACAGTTATGTTTTCTTTTGTGTGTGTGTGTGTGAGGTTAATAATCAGGTCCAAAATCCACTATGCGCCCATTGTCAATTGGAATTCATTGCGTCGAATTAAAAACACCTATGGTGTTCTTTTTTTTTTAATAAATCCATTCCCATACATACCCTGTGATACTGAACTGGATGTTCTCAAAGAGTGTTTGACTCCATCTGAAAATCTATGTCTTCTACACATTTACTCTGCGAGTTGTGCACTTAGATAAAAGGACTCTTTGTCATCATGGATGGGGTTTTTTGTTTTTTGTTTTTTTTGCTTGTAGTTGTTTTTGGGGGAGGGGTTTTGCATATGACTAAGGACTGTTTTAATGACCTCGCCAGTGTGAGATTCTACCACTCTGCACAATCTCGTCATTGTTCCTTAGCAACCACGTTCCCCTCGACGCTCCTCTCCCAAGTAAGAGCATTTCTGGTCTGCAGCAATCTATCTTCATCTGCATGCGTAATGATCGCTTCCTCATCGCGGGACAGGTATTTAACTGTCAAAAACTGTGATTGCTTTTAAAGAATGCCTCGGGGTATGCTGAGTGCAACGCTTGTGAAATATCTTGTAAAAATCATATGTTGTGAAATCAATGATGTCTTAAATGACCCATCATTAGGTCAGTGGGACGATGCCTGTGCAAAGCTTGTTCAAGCATGCTTTGTTAATTGCCGCATACAAATTCACAGATTTAATTTGTCTCGTCTCTCAGTACCTGTACGCACAAAATACACTAACACACACCTAGCATGTGACTGTGTTACACAAATGCACCTTGCACCGATGTCTCTGGTGTTCGTCCAAATCGATTTTCCACCCAACCGCAAATCAATTTTTTTAACGCGTTCCCGCCTCTTGATCAAGCCCACGATCTGTAACTTAGACCTCCATCAAATTGGTGATGGACCTTAAGGTCGGCCTACGGCGTCCATCTTGACTTATGACAGTTGACTTATGAGTTGTTCTTATTCCAAGAGAGAAAAAAAAAACATTCACAAGTAATGTTCAGTGAAGTAATGTGTTCCAGAGTCACGTTGTTGCTAAAGAAAACTAGGGCACGAACAATTAATCGGCCAGCCGATTAAATCAGCCGATTATGGCCTTCAAGCAATCGGCTAGTTGGCTGAATGTTTTTTTCCGTTCATGCTCTTGAATCATTGACAACAGTTGCTTCTGCTGAGTCGCACCAGCTGAGAGACCAACTTCGCTGCCTTTGCGCGGGTGAGCAAGGCAAACTAATAGTTTGGGGCCCCACTGTGACAAACATACCGCGAATAAAGAGATTCTATCTAGCAGTCAACAGGAATTCGACTCAGAAATGTCCGCGTGTGTGTCCGGTCCGTGCAGAGCGTTGTGGAGAATGTTCCGACAACACGTACCGCGTGTGTCGGCGTGTGCGTAGAGCCCGCGCATGAGTAAGCACTTCCACAATGGCCGCCGACAGATCTGGCAGCTTCCCTCAGCGATGCCAAGCCGCATTTTCATCTCGAGGGGCGCATGAATTCAGACACACGATTTGCCCGGTGCTTCTGAAGTCATCAATACAATCCGCAGGGATTCACGTGAGGCGCCAGCAAATTAACCTTCGGCCGCACGCGTTTGCTTGTACGTTCTTGTGCTTGCGCGGTCGGGACGATCCCGGTGAGATGGCGAGAAGACAACTTGGGAGAGAAAGGGAGTTGAAAGGTTGAGGGAAAGGGCAAAGGTGCTAATCGAAGTGCTTCCAGCCCGGTAGCAGGCACATAAAATCACGCGTGACGCACGTCTGTAGCCTGTCGAGAGGTCCATTCAAGTAATGTTTATTGCCATGTCTGTGAATCACTGACAAAAGGATAAAAAGAGTCCCGGCACTTGAACATCGCCTGGTGCAAGGCACCTTACTGCAAGTCATCGAAGGAAAACATAACGGATGTTCCCATGGCGACGTGCGATGACTTTCGGCTTTTGATTCAGGGTAGGATTCGATGTACGTCATACAACACGAGCTGTTGAACATCACTTGTTAAAATGGAAAAAAAGGAATCAAAGTGGCCGAAAGGCATGTGCCCATAACAAGGGATAAGGCATTTAATAAGGCAACATTTGTCCAGCGCTGTTTAGCTAGCAACGCTTAGTTAGCTAATTTATTTAGCTAACTCGGCACTTCCTGATAGCGCTCTTGTTTGAAACTAATTCACGCGACTTATCTTCTTAGCTAGCTAGTTTAGTGAGCTAATACGGCACTTCCTGATAGCGCTCTTGTTTGAAACTAATTCACGCGACTTATCTTCTTAGCTAGCTAGTTTAGTGAGCTAATACGGCACTTCCTGATGGCGCTCTTGTTTGAAACTAATTCACGCGACTTATCTTCTTAGCTAGCTAGTTTAGTGAGCTAATACGGCACTTCCTGATAGCGCTCTTGTTTGAAACTAATTCACGCGACTTATCTTCTTAGCTAGCTAGTTTAGTGAGCTAATACGGCACTTCCTGATAGCGCTCTTGTTTGAAACTAATTCACGCGACTTATCTTCTTAGCTAGCTAGTTTAGTGAGCTAATACGGCACTTCCTGATAGCGCTCTTGTTTGAAACTAATTCACGCGACTTATCTTCTTAGCTAGCTAGTTTAGTGAGCTAATACGCCACTTCCTGATAGCGCTCTTGTTTGAAACTAATTCACGCGACTTATCTTCTTAGCTAGCTAGTTTAGTGAGCTAATACGGCACTTCCTGATAGCGCTCTTGTTTGAAACTAATTCACGCGACTTATCTTCTTAGCTAGCTAGTTTAGTGAGCTAATACGGCACTTCCTGATAGCGCTCTTGTTTGAAACTAATTCACGCGACTTATCTTCTTAGCTAGCTAGTTTAGTGAGCTAATACGCCACTTCCTGATAGCGCTCTTGTTTGAAACTAATTCACGCGACTTATCTTCTTAGCTAGCTAGTTTAGTGAGCTAATACGGCACTTCCTGATAGCGCTCTTGTTTGAAACTAATTCACGCGACTTATCTTCTTAGCTAGCTAGTTTAGTGAGCTAATACGGCACTTCCTGATAGTGCTCTTGTTTAAAAAATAATTCATGTAACTTAACTACATAACGGACTGACGCTAACTTTGCCACACAGGAACACACTTCCGTTTAATATTCCAAGCATATCGCGAGCGCAGACAAAAAGTGTTTGCTTGCATTTTTATTCCACTGTTTGAAATCCCGGTACACAAGATGAAGACTCGGGTTTGAGTGACATTATAATTCCATTCCATATTTCCGTATTGTCAACCTGTGGCTGACAAGCTTGTAGACGCCGCGGCATCTCTTTGTTACTTCAATCCGAAAAGATGCTGCATCATGGCTTTGCCGCCTAAAGTCCTGGCAAGTCATTCGTCTGCTCCGCTGCATCCCAGCCGTATGCCACGATCGCTGAAATAGGAGCTCGGATGGGGAAAGTGGATGAGTAACAGTGGTTTTATTCGGGTGAACAGAGATGTGTTCTCGCACTCGGAAACCGCGCGGACGCATTTGGCTAGTCACAGCAAGAAGACTTCTCATATTTGTCGAGACGCAGCAAAGGTGATGTGATCATTATTAAATCTACCTTCTCTGATGTCGTGCAAAATTCTTCTCGAAGAAATCTTGAGCGCTTAATTAGGACGTCCGCTCCCGTCGAGCATCTTTGTTTTGATAAGCTGACTAAGTGGGTTCCTGTTGTGATTCATCGCACGGGCAGCAATTCAAACAAACGCTGAGCTCAATGTTGTGTTTGAAAGGAAACAAGCACATGAGGATTAACCGGGGCCTAGCGATGATCCTCTCGGGATAAAAAGTTTGAACAAGTGGAGTCCCCGTACTCAGATTGTGTTTACACCGCAATGATTACAAAAATTGCAATTTTAAGTGAGAGTCAAAACAAGGGTAAAATGTGTCAGTCAAGCAAGTGTAAATGAGTTGGTTAGGTGACGGTACAATTCTACGGCTGGATGGACACAAACTCGGAATAAGTATCAACATTTGCATTTGTGATCTCATCAGGAGCAATTCAACTTGGACTTGTGATTCTCTAATTGTGTGCCACTGAGTCATTCATATTTGTGCCAATTCCAAATGTATACATTACTAACCAAACCACACGAACGCAGTAGTAAAGTCATATACAGTGGTACCTCTACTTAGGAACATCTCTCCATACGAAATTTTCTAGTTACGAAACGTCTCAACAGGAAAATATTCCCTCTTTACCAAAGAAATTTCAAGTTACGAAAGGTAAAAATACAGTTCGGGCTGTTAATGGCAGCTCCGGGTTTCCTGAACGCAACATACTGCTAGCTGCTCTGCCATTGGCTATTACCAGCATCTTCCTAGCATCCCATTGGCTAAGACGTATCTCTACTTTAGGTGTCTACGCGTGTAGATAAATCGATATGTGTTTGTGCAGCGTCCTCGTCATTCACCCCTCAGGCCATGAGGCGATACTTTTACGTTAATGTGAATTACCCAGAAAAAGTGTTCACCAGTCGGGCGATCGCTCAATATACTGATGTCTTGGACATTTTCAAAGGATCGTTCAAAGCCGACAAAAGCAAAAGTCCTTGGATAGGTTCTTTACAAAACGGCAAGCAAAAACCACTTCTGAGAGAGAACATGAACTAAAGAGGGCAAAAAGTGATGAGAATGCAGTTAAAAGTGAAATTACCATAATTTTTATTCTTTATTCTTTGTTTTTTACACTATGCACAACTCTGATTTATTGTGCAATAATCTAATTGCAAATGTATGTATTTATAATGTATTTGTTACATATGTTGATGCATTTTCATGTCAGAATTCTGGGGGGCTTGGAACGGATTAGGGCATTTATATGGAAAACGCGTCTCTACTTACAAAATTTTTGAGTAAAGAAATTTCAATTAATTTCGTAAGTAGAGGTACCACTGTAATATCCATTCGTCCATTTTCTACCGCTCAACCGAAAGTTGCTTTGCTTTAATTCTCATTCTTTCAGCATTAAGGGTGCAACTCGCTTTTGTCTTCCTCCGAAGGGAAAGAAACTTGAAACAATTAAATCCAACCGCTTATTTTCTTCACTTTGTCGAACTCCTCAAATTTGAATGGCATCCACCTCAAAGCACCCCCCCACCCCCCGCCCTCACACCTTCCTCACCGCCTTTGATAACAACTCTCGTCTTTGTCAAACTCTGCCTGCATTAAAACAAGCGGGCCGTGCGATTTCCGGCGCTAAAAAATAAATACGAGCGCCGTGGCTACCGTTCGACAGCTAGTACGCTAATAGTTCCATCATTCTTTTCCGCGCCAGCGCTCTCCGAGGCCGCGGTAACTGCGAGCTCGTTGCCCAAATTGAATCCAAACTGCGTCGGAACATGAAAAAGTGCGCTCGGCACATTCCCCGTCGCTCATTTCAGTTGATCCAAGGAGAAGCCGCCCAGTGTCGGATTAGCCGAGCTTGAACGTGTCCTCGCGAGGACTTGCGTACGCAGCGCATAAATCAACACGATTATCAGACTGCAGTTTACACAAGAAACTCCTCATAGTTAAGGAGACAGTTTTCAGCAGAGGATGAAGAGCGGGCTGCCAGATCGCCACCCTGAGATTAGGACTCGTCCGCAGCCCCCCAAAAAGGAAGTGTTGTGTTACGTAACAAGTTACATGACTTGATTATTTGTCCCGTGTTTAATTTTAACATCTTTGACAAATTAGCATTTGCTTTAACAGCCACTTTTCCACGGCAGTTAATAGTGAAGGATTGTGGCAGATTTTAATGGTCTAATAGGACAGACTTTATTGCATCAACACTTGAAGTAACCTGTCGAAAGAGGAATATAAATTGAATATTATCTCGTGGGGGAAGGATCACCTGGACACAAAATTAGATACTCCGACATACTCTAAATCTTCTTAACCTGGGTTCAATCGAACCCAAGGGGTTTGGCGAATGGGTCTCGGGGGTTCGACGGAACCTCTGCCATGGAAGGTAAGACATACGCGCCTCAGCATGTTAATTAGTTATGACACGCCCACTTGGCCATCATTGGCTGCAGATGATCACATGACATTGCTTGTCCAATCGGTGCTTTGGGAAATTTAGTTCACTTAGTAGTCAACGCGTGCGTGACTGTCGTGATAGTACGTCATACAATAATTTTTTTTAAAGTATACTTGAGTATATATATATATGTATATTTTTGAAAAATGTATTTACTTTTTTGTTTTTAATAAATGCATTTTTATTTATTTTTTTGATATCTTGAATTTGTTAAAAAAAATATGTACTGTATATTTATTTTTCACTCATGAAGGGTTCGGTGGAATGTGCATATTAACTGGTTGGGTTCTGGACCTCAAAAAAGGTTAAGAACCAACCCTCTAAATAGATCCAAACTAAGTGTACCTTATATTGAATGGTTTGCCGCTTCTTGTGTCAGTAAGATAACTACAGAAATCCCCCCCCCCCTCACTAAAAAATGCAAAATTTTCTGTTGTGATCCACAGGGTCCTAGATACGCACAGCAAGTTTGAGGAACAGAAACAAAAGTCTTGTTTATTCAAGTTTGCTATTTCCAGTGATCACTCTTGTCCTGATTCCCCCGTACAGTCGGAAAACACTGACAAACAATTTAGATTAAAAAAAAAAATGTATGAAAGCCTGCTTGGCTTTTTCAGATGTTAATATAGGCATTTCCATTTCACCTGGGGATGAGCTGTTAATACGGGAGATTTATTTGATTTACTCGCGCGGCTCACATTTGAGACCGAGGCATTCCCCCTGCGGAAGCGCGGAATGATCTCCGAAATAGCACGGTGCTTATGTGGGAACTTCCGCAACTCTCCTTCCATCTTTTATGGAACGTCTTCATTCAAATGCTTGAAAGTTGGGCGTGCGCGCGCGTGTGCAACGGCCCGGAGGCTCCAGGGCTCCCTTCCCGTAATGAATGGTTAAACTGACACTCATCAGTGAGCACTTGGGGAGGGGTGGAGGATCTTTTTTGCATTACTATGAGGAAGCATTTTCATGTATTCCAGCCTGTGGCAAGTCAATCACAGCACTTGAAGAAAGGGGGTGAAGCGAATCGGTCGAGGGAGGGGGGGTGAAGCTCTACCCGCTCAACCGCCTTGTATCGCTCATTACGCACGGCGAGATTACTGACATGCCTGACTTCGGCGCACTGACGGTCTGAATGGGTGTTTGCCTCAATATCAGCCCAGCAGTCTCGGGTGAATTCTTCCTTTCACCCCAAGTCTGCTGGGATGGGCTCCAACGCTCCACGACCCCGAAAAGGATGAGCGACAGTGGTTGGCTGTCAGAGCCAGGAAGGCTTTCTCTGCTGACCTACATTCAAAAACGCAATTCTAAAATCTGCTGCAGGAAATCGTAGGGAAACTGGCCGGGGCTGGTTGTCACGCGGGTTAAATTGTCACGTTGCAATGATCTCCTCCACCAGAGGGCGCAACTAAAAAGTGAAGATGACTAGTTTTCTTCCTTTATATGGTCAAGGGGTTGTGTCCTGTCTGAGAAGAGAATAAGCATGCCATGAGCTGAGATGAGCAAGAAAGCATTTTCCATCCATCCATTTTCCGATCGGCTTTATCCTCACAAGGGTCGTGAACGTGCCGGGGCTATCCCAGCTATTTTCGGGCAACACCCTGAACCCGTTTCTAGCCAATCGCAGGGCACACAGTGACGAACAACCATCCGCACTTACACTCTCACCTCGGGACAATTTTGAGTCTCGAATCAGTCTGCCATGCATGTTTTTGGAACGTGGGAGGAAACCGGAGTACCCGGAGAAAACCCACTAAGGCACATGGAGAAGATGTGTAAGTTCTAGCAGAGATGTGCAAGATAATTAGAGCTACTTTTTTGCTAGTTTGACGTAACATGTCTCGGTCATTTGGAGCTGTCGGGTGACGTACAGTGTGCAAAGACTGGCCGAATGGAAAAAAAAAAAAACAATGCACCCCTGCGTATGCCCGAATTGCCCTGCGGGTCATGAGTCTTACGCGCGAGGAAAATTGTTTGTGGGGTTTGCGATCAGCATGCGTGCGGCGTCTTAGGGCTCAGAAGCTTGTCATCAGGTTTAAGAACATGCCGGGCCGGGAACAGACAAGTAAATCAATACGACAACAGTCAGCAGATCCCAGCAATGACCCAACGCCCCCCCCCCCCCCGATTGACCTCGTGAAAGAAAACTGACTTGGAAAAAGCATTTCTCTTGTTTGCGTTAAGGCAACTAACATGAGGAAATAATGATCCGACTTTCGTTGTCATGTCACTCACCCTTTAGGACTCATTTCTCATCCTTTTTCTGAAATGAGGCCCCCACCCCCACCCCCCAAAAAAAGCCAGCAAGTCTGGAGTGGAGTTTATAGCAGCAAGCTTCAGTTCAAAGAGCCCACAAAATTCTCACCTTTGAAATTCTCTAATTAATGAAATAGTTTCTTTTACAGTCACGCTTCATAGAAGTTGCACAGTAGCATAGGTGGGCAATAAAAAAATCTGCCTTTACAGTTTGAGGTGCTGCGAGAACTACGCCACAAAGTCTTATTTTTCTTTCTCGTAAAATCCCATAACGGTGTGTGCTTTCACGCGGCTACAAGAGTCGAGCGAGTGTATCAAGTACTAATGAGACGGCTTACAGACACATTGGTTATGGCCCCGTCCAAATTGTCAAAATTGTCGAGTGAGTGTACAGGGACGTGATTAAAAAGGAGGAATAATTAAAAAAAAGAAGAAAAAAAAACACAAAAATCAGGCCGTCGAATAAAAATGGCTAGCCGCTCGCATTAGCAAGGTAATTAGCTTGCGCGGCAATGGTTGTGTGTGGATTACTAGTGTTTTAACGACCTGACGCATGTCAAAATGAACCCATCTCAAGGGGTCTTATACAAGCAGCGAGTTCGGACGGCTGGTTATTACCAAGACGACCGGGGGGGGGCACGGGGGGGGGTAGTCTGAGCCTGGTGACTACACTGGCCTTTTACATGCGGAACAGAAGCTCTGACTGAGAGGGGGGGGAAAAAAAGCAGACTCCCATAAAGATAATTAAAAAGCATTGTACTTGCGGAGGCAGCACTTCCCGCAGTACGCTTCGGGGGACAGTATGGCACATGGACGCGCTACCAAACTCAAATATTCCCACCGCCACGCCATCGACAACTTCGCCGAGCAATCGAGTCCACGTTGATGACTCCAATCTTAACTTCACGTAGCCTTGCTTACTTTTGGGCTTGGATTTCACGAACATTTCTGCATGATGGCTTTTCCTGATCTATGGTCACGAGCTATGGGTCGTGACCGAAAGAACGAGATCCCGGATACCAGCGGCCGAAATGAGTTTTCTCCGCAGGGTGTCCGGGCTCTCCCTTAGAGATAAGGTGAGAAGCTCGGTCATCCGGGAGGGGCTCAGAGTCCAGCCGCTTCTCCTCCACATCGAGAGGAGCCAGATGAGGTGGCTTGGGCATCTGATTCGGATGCCTCCTGAACGCCTCCCTGGTGAGGTGTTCCGGGCATGTCCCACCGGGAGGAGACCCCGAGGAAGACCCAGGACACGCTGGAGAGACTATGTCACCCAGCTGGCCTGGGAACGCCTCGGGATCCCCCGGGGAGAGCTGGAAGAAGTAGCTAGGGAGAGGGAAGTCTGGGCTTCCCTGCTAAAGCTGTTGCCCCCGCGACCCGGCCCCGGATAAGTGGTAGATGATGGATGGATGGATGGATGGCTTTTCCCGACTGTGAAGTCCAGTGGGTTGGACTCTGTCGCTTGAAAGTGGCTCTGGAGCTTGACCCAGCCCAGTCGATCCATGTCATAGATGGAGAGTAACTTCACGTGTGGAAGGGCGGTTATTGGAATTTAGACTCAGCGTTATGTATCGATTAATATCAAGCTATTCACCAAAAAACGGTTCCAAACAGTGGTTACAAAGGCAGTTTACGGGAACAAAAACGCAATGTTTGATCCGCTAACACCGGCCAAGACAAATGCCTTCAAACGAAATCACCCAATCCGATTTTTGGCTTTTCTTGCTCATAATATGCATGCTACAGATTTATAATTGATACCGACTGAGTCCTTCATGTCGCCTTTATTGACAGGATTTTAGACGTCATTAGGTCACACAGAGAGAGAGAGCGAATGAATTTATTCATTCATTCATTCATTCATCTTCCGTACCGCTTGATCCTCACTAGGGTCGCGGGGGGTGCTGGAGCTGCTATCCCAGCTTTTTTTCGGGCAGTAGGCTGGGGACACCCTGAACCGGTTGCCAGCCAATCGCAGGGCACACAGAAACGAACAACCATTCGCACTCACACTCACAACTAGGGACAATTTAGAGCGTCCAATCAGCCTGCCATGCATGTTTTTTTTTTAATGTGGGAGGAAAACGGAGTACCCGGAGAAAACCCACGCAGGCCCGGGGAGAACCTGAATCAGTTGCCAGCCAATCGCAGGGCACAAGGAAACGAACAACCATTCACGCTCACACTCACAACTAGGGACAATTTAGAGCGTCCAATCAGCCTGCCACGCATGTTTTTGGAATGTGGGAGGAAACCGGAGCACCCGGAGAAAACCCACGCAGGCCCGGGGAGAACATGCAAACTCCACACAGGGAGGCCGGAACTGGAATCGAACCCGGTACCTCTGCACTGTGAAGCCGACGTGCTAACCACTGGACTACCGGGCCGCCCCGAATGAATTTAGAGGCCGCCTAATAAATATCAGGTGGCCGCCGAATCAATATCAGCCAGCTTCTCTCTCTCTCTCTCTCTCTCTCTCTCTCTCTCTCTCGCCTTAACTCACTGTCTCTATTACTTTCTCACGTTCTTCCATTCTCCCACTCGTCTCTGCATGAGCCTCATTAAGACTAGCGCTGTGCTGACCCGCCCCCGTCCCGGTTCTTTCTGCGCGGAACCCCGGCTCGATTCGGCCCCTTCAAAACCTCTCGTAAACAAAGTGTCAGATCCATAGACGGGCGGAGGTGTCGTCGGCGGCGGCGCTGTAGGAAGTAGCTGGGTGGGAGACATCCAATTAAAAGCACAATGCATTCGCTCTTTTTTCCAACACCACCCCCGCCCCACCTCCCCAAAAACCCTCTGCCCCCCCAACCCCCTCCTCCTCCTTTCCCAAGCCCCATTCGGATTACATAACAGCTCAGTGTCAAATCATCCAGTCTGTGGAGGACAAGTTAAGGGGGTCTTCACCGGCGATGCGGACCGCCGAGCGGACTCTCCCCAGCAGCTTCCATGCCATCCCCCTCCACTCCTCATTCCTCCTCCTCCTCCTCCTCCCCACCCGCCAGCCCACCCTCTCCCTCTCCCTCGCACATACACACTCGCACTCAGTCATGAATGCACAGGGATTGCAGCAGCGGCAGCATCAGCATCATCATCAGCAGCAGCACCCCGAGATGGAGATCTCCGCTGCGAGCGCCCGTAACCGGTGAGTGTCACTCGCGGAGATGTGAAGTAGAAAGTCCGAGTGAGATAGCAGAGGTTATTTTCTGCTCTTGTTTTCATGCGCTCTCATAACCGAAACATGCCTGCCGGATGGGCCACAACTATTCCAGCTGTCAACGCACCGGCTGCCTTTCCGGCTGGACGCAAGCGCGGCGCCTGACCAACGCGCGGATGGACACGGGGGAGAGGCGCTCGCTTGTCCTTTGCACCTCTGATCTGGGTCTCAAGGTAAGAGGTGTCAATCCGACCCCCCCCCCCCCTCTGACACCCCCTTCCTCAGTTGCACGTATTTCAATCCGAGCGGACGCCCGGCAACAACTTATGCGGCTGTCGTAACTGAGTAATAAATTCTCATAAAATACCGTCCCCCCCCCCCCCGTTGGCGTTGCGTGTGAACGGGTGCCTGCGAGATTGGGAGGGGGGGCATTTCTGCCTCCAGAATCAGTGCAAATGTCCTCTTCCCTTACTGATTGACAGTTCCTTCACACGCAATGTGGTTGTGGCTTTAAATCGCACGACATCCTCAAGTATGCCGTACCTGCGGGAAGACGGGAAAATACGGACGAGGGTTCATGAGTCGCGTCGGATGATTGACCACGGGAAGGCCCGCCCTTTTCGGCCGCTTTTATAAGTTCCGCGACACATTTATACGGAACGGATGATGCGTTCCTCAAGGCGGAGATAAAGCGCCATGGTTTCAGGAATATTACGAGCGATAATCCGGGATGCTCAAGGGTACGGCGTCACGTATACAGTCAGACTTTCAACCGGTCTCGCCGCGTCATAGCTCACCTGGAATGATGGGAATCACTCGGGGCAAAGCTTCAAGGCGCCAACCGCAGCACTTGCCGACCTCAGCAGTTTCTTTTTTCACTTGTTACATAAATCCAGATACGCATCGCACTCCATCATCGGGTTGCGTGCTCGCAGCCCAACCTTACCGGCTCGACGGATTCATCAGGGTGAGGTAAAAAGCGTGTGGGTGTGAGAGACACGACAAACATTAAAAGGCATCCGCAAAATTGGGTTTAATCCCCAAATGTGTCCTCACGAACTCGCCCCCGCCTGAGTTTAATTTTACAAACGAAGGTTGCGGATTCCAAACGCTGACTGTAGTCAGACTTTGATAAATCGTTTAAAACGATGTGAGAGCGCCAATTTTCACACCGGCCGACCTCCCCGCCGGTTGACGTTTCAAAACGACATTTTCTTAATGAAACCTTATTTGGAGTCATTCGTGAGAGAGTCCCAACTGTCACCATCGTAAAAAAACTTTTATTTACTGTCGAGGCAACGTTGGAACAATTTAACGTGATTAAGTGTCGCTCAAGCGCGAAGCCTTCATTCATTTCATAATACGTTAGAAACAATCAAACACTCTTTTAAATATGCTCTTAATGTTCACGACAGATGATAAAATGCGATAAACGCCAATCGACGGTCAAACCTACCACTTGCGTGATATAAAACGCAAACAACAACCGCTGTGCCTTTTGATCACAAGTGAAACGCAGATGGCAGCTAGCCAGTCGGCAGCTAGCATAGAAGCTAACGTCGGAGTCGACTTCTACATCTTCTCCCACGGCTCCTTCTTGGCAAACAAATATCAAAGTCCTTTGGTCACAAAAAGCTGATCGGTACCGCCGATCAATAAGTGGACGTCCTATCGAGACTTGGCAAATTAAAACTCGGCTATCATCCGTGACTGGCACGACACTGACACGCTGGGCAAGACTAGACAAACGTTTTTGTGGACAGCGCAAGAGTCTTTCCGCAAAGTTTGCTTGTGATTTACTCGAGATGACAAAAACCAGGAAACACAAAATCATATCCCCGCCCCAAATCTATCGCAAAGTCTTTCCCCCAAACCAGATGTCTGCCGAACTACCAAGACTATCCTGTGAGGGGCAGCGTGGTGCCACAGAACACCAGAAAAGACAAAGAAGAGTAAAATTGTACTGTATTCTCCTGCCAGATTCGCAAAAAAAATATTTTCCCGACCATCCGGCGCAAATTTCACTTCATGCTTCCTAAAAATGATTCTTTCTCAATCAACTATCTATTTTTTTTATCTATTTATACCAGCGATGTGTAGTGGCAGGCAGAACAATGAAATGCTCCTTCATTAGATGGCAGCAGGTCCACTCAAGCGACAATTTGAGTCCACCTGTTGTCTGAACAGGTCCCAGATTTCACATTAAATCAATTTGTGAGTACGGTGAGATCAGATCATAAGTTATTTCATTATTCATACCTTTTATGAACATCTTTCTTGGACGTTGTGCTGTGAAATTTTCCTCCCGGGGAAACAAGTGCTCTGGCTTTTGGGATAATTTTGGGAAAACGCTGCTCAACACAACCCAGATGCTCCTCGATTGAGTTGATTGGATTAGTCGATTGATTGACTGAAAATAGAAACACATCATTAAGATGACCCCCCCAAAAAATAATAAATAAAATAAAGATCAGCAACACCTCATCTATTTTCAATCAGATTAGTTTTAATGCACTAGTAGGTTATCCATATACTTTGTAGAGTCATATATCCCGATTTAAAAAAAAAATATCTGATCATTAGAGATATGAGCGTGACATGCAGACACCTTATTCAGGTGACACGCTCAGAAAAACAAAGAACGGGGAAAACGCAAAGACATTAAAGTTAATGTTATCACGCAACGAAACCTAAGGAATAATAAATTAAATGTCGTTCAGTGTCGTTTCTCATATTTATACATTTTATTCATTCATCTTCCGAGCCGCTTGATCCTAATTAGGGTCGCGGGGGGTGCTTGAGCCTATCCCAGCTGTCTCCGGGCAGTAGGCGGGGGACACCCTGAATCGGTTGCCAGCCAATCGCAGGGCACACAGAAACGAACAACCATTCACACTCACACTCACACCTAGGGACAATTTAGAGTGTTCAATCAGCCTGCCACGCATGTTTTTGGAATGTGGGAGGAAACCGGAGCACCCGGAGAAAACCCACGCAGGCCCGGGGAGAACATGCAAACTCCACACAGGGAGGCCGGAGCTGGAATCGAACCCGGTACCTCTGCACTGTGAAGCCAACGTGCTAACCACTGGTCTACCGGACATTTTAGTCGTAGTATATTTTTTCAACTCAACAAACGGATTCACACCTTGCCATCTTTACTGAATAATTGCTCCATAAATAAACAACACGTTTTCTCGATGGTAGGTTTTAGTTTTAGTTTTTTTTTTTTTAAAGCTACTTATGGCCCTTCATCTCAAACATTTATTATATAGACATCCGACAACAGCATAAACTTGAGATGTATTCCTGGTTGGTAATAAATACAGGACAAATTTAACCCTTTCACCCACCCTGTAACCTGAAGCCTAAAAAATCTGCGCCTAAAAAGGATTAATATTTACTATTGTCAACGTCAACTAGAATCTGGGCAGCGGCAGGATAAAAAAAAAAAAAAAAAATCAAACCTAACACATTTCAAACCACAGGATAAGAGATAAAAAATCTTCACATTTGCACACAATCTGTCAAAATGATGATGATGGGGAAAAAAAAAAACACATTGCATGTAACACCTTGCAGAGTGTTCGAGCTCGTCCTTTACGGTGCACTTGTGAAGACGTCGTTGGTGCAATGTCACACTCTGAAATATATGCGAGGAAACCTTCTGCATGCACAATGACTTCACTGCATGCAGCGCACAATGCACGACTTGCAGGCTCAACCTGCAAGATCATGAATACAGAACACCCCCCGAGCGTGTCCTAGTGGCAAGTCCCAGTGTAGGTCGAAATGCTCTCATAGCATGACTTAAAAAGTTATTCGATGAGGTTAGACCGGGCTTTCCGACGTAAATATCCATGTAGGCAGACTGCGACGTAAGATGTTACAAGCTAAGCCGCCTCATTCTCTCCACTGGACCTAAAAGGTGAATCGGCAGTTTTTTGTTTGGTCTCCCACCCCAACTCCTATTGCATAGAAAATAGCAACGCACCCCGTCGGAATTCCTTCTGGAACAACATCGCAGTCATAATAAATCAATCGCTGCGCCATGGAGTAAGGTATATATTTTTAAACCCACGTAACATTTTGGAGCACGAAGGAGCGAGGGGCAATTGGAACAGACGACGCGCTCCGCCAGCGCACATAAGGAGATTTCAGAGGATTACTTTTGCAATTTTGGAGTCAATGCATTATTCATAATCCTTTTTGGATAGCTGCGGCCAAATCGAGGGGGAAGGACCTCGGGTCATTAGCGGAGATGTGGCTGGCCCCCGGAGAAGGAGGAGGAGCAAGACGCGGAGTAGGAGGAGAAAGGAGATTGTCGATTTATCTCGTACTTAAGCGTGTTAGGAAGAGACCCCCCCACCCCCACCCCCCCCGCGCTAAATCCTTTTGTGTGATTACCACTTGGCTGCTTTACATGGTTTTTATGGCTACATGAGACACTTTTCGTGCTCACAGCTAACGTTCTGCAAACGTGATTACCTCTTAAGTGGTGTCGGATTGGCTTTTTTTTTTTTTTTTTTTTTTTTAAGGTGGAGGGTGGTAATAAAACAGTCGACTCCCATGTGGAATTCTACAGAACGGTACATCCGCAAATGCTTCTGACAAGCAACCTACTCTGAAATCAAAGTGCAATGTCAGGCAATGCTTTGGAACAAATGCCCGACCGCCCCGGAAAAAAAAATACAAATAAAAAAATCCAGCTGCTCCTGCTGTCAAAGCAACACTGTGTAAATTCACAAGACGGCAAAGTATATTGTTTGTGCATAATCAAGGATGAGCAAGTAGCGCTGCGGTATGATCCTCACCGGGTACCGAATCATTTGCGCTGACTTATGGCCCGCAAGATGAAACACGGTCGGCTCGAAATATATTCCCTGTCCACCACTGCAGTTTGAATACAGGGAGGGTCACCGTTGACCGTTTGCAAGGTGAAACGCGAGGCAGCGCCCCCCCCAAGGGGCTGCCACTTAAGATGAAAGTGCTCTTATTCAGAAGGGTGACAACGGGGCATAGAGGCAATCAGATAAACTCGAGCAAATATCAACAGCCGTTTTTTTTAGCAGTTCGCTCTGCATATGCGCTGCAGGAAATTTTTTTTTTTTTTGGGGGGGGGAGCTGTTTGCCTTCTGTCAGTGTGTAAAAGTTCATTGCATCGTCTCCTTTACACTGGCTCCCGGTCAATTGTAGAATCCATTTTAAAATTCTCTGTTGCTGGTCTATAAATACTGATAATAACTAATAATATTTAAAAAAGCGGCCCGGTCGTCCAGTGGTTAGCACGTCGGCTTCACAGTGCAGAGGTACCGGGTTCGATTCCAGCTCCAGCCTCCCTGTGTGGAGTTTGCATGTTCTCCCCGGGCCTGCGTGGGTTTTCTCCGGGTGCTCCGGTTTCCTCCTACATTCCAAAAACATGCGTGGCAGGCTGATTGAACACTCTAAATTGTCCCTAGGTATGGTTGTTCGTTTCTGTGTGCCCTGCGATTGGCTGGCAACCGATCCAGGGTGTCCCCCGCCTACTGCCCGAAGACGGCTGGGATAGGCTCCAGCACCCCCCGCGACCCTAGTGAGTATTAAGCGGTCCAGAAAATGGATGGATGGATATTTTAAAAAAAACAGCCTTCAGAAAATACAGCGTCAACACTGTACCTGTTAAATATATTGTCCAGTTTAAAAGTCACCACTACACCAAAATCCTAAACATATTTACTTTCATAATGATCGACTTGATTATTCTCAAAGGAGCTGCGTGCGAATTACACGGCAATAAATTCTTCCCACAGCTCTTTCCATCAGTTGGTGTCTTTTCATCTCGCTGCTTTTTTTTTTTTTTGCGCCGCGTGGTGCGGAATATAATTCCCTCAAAGTTCAACGTGTATGACTTCGCATTCGCCGAGGAGGATCATAATTCATCGCCGAACCGCGCACGCGTGACGACCGTGAACAAGCAACACATGCTCGGACTGCAAATGTCAATTTGATCAAAGCCTTTTAAGCTTCATTACATGTAAACGCAAAGACACAACCGGATGACTTTGAACAGGTAGCTCATTAAACATCCCTAACAACGACAAATTAAAACACAAACATTCCTCGTGTTTATCTAAAGGAAATAAATGGATGCGCAAACACGGGGTTCTGATTCTGTTTACGGATATTCTGTCATCGCGTGCGTGCTTGTTTACTTTCCAGCCAGGCGTAAAATTATTTACTTGGACTGCATTAAAAAGGATCACGATATGCTCCGTAGCCTTTTCAAGTTGAAGGTCAGAACGGACAGATTTGTGAACATCCAGCGCAGAGTTTATATTTGGCACGGTGCTCCATCATTTTGCTCGATACTGCTGAGACTGCATGATGACACTGATGTTGCCCTGAGGAACTCCGGAACCTACAGGTGGACCCTGGCGGACGAGCGCACGACTCATATAGACGTTTGGTCTTTCCTCAACGATCGTAATATTCTTTTTACTCAGACACATTGCGCGGCCGGTAGTCCAGTGGTTAGCACGTCGGCTTCACAGTGCAGAGGTACCGGGTTCGATGCCAGCTGCGGCCTCCCTGTGTGGAGTTTGCATGTTCTCCCCAGGCCTGCGTGGGTTTTCTCCGGGTGCTCCGGTTTCCTCCGGGTGCTCCGGTTTCAATGATATTGTACATTGCCTGTAGCGATTATTTCCCGAACTTTTTGGACCGAAGATCGCCTTTTCGTTTGATCGAAAAGGCGATCTTCGCCTCCCGCGTTTTTCCCGTTTTGCAGCCTGGTAACCATCGTAGCTCACACATACCGTTTTAAAGTGCTTCCCTCGGCTCTCTAGATTCCTATTCTTCGCCCGTGACCTTGGTGAATTGCACACGAAACAAACTCCGAATGAGAATAATGATAACGATAAAAGATATAGCGCAACAGCATCGATCACAAGCTGCAATTGCAGACCGCTGAGCGCTAACATTTTCCGGTGACGCAGGTCACGCGGCACCGTAGGTTAAAGATTTACCTGCTTTGTTTTATTTCATTATTTGAATACTTTTTGTGAAAACGAGACTGATTGGATGATTAGGGTGCAGTGTACATTAACACCCAAAAAATATTACTAACATGCACAAAGACACACAATTGTTTGTTTGTTTTTTCTCCTATACACCCCTCGCGATCCACTTGGGACCATCAACCGGTCGATCGTGATCGATGTAATGAGCACCCCTGGCTTATACGAAGGGGCGTGACCGTAAAAAGGGTATCGAATACAGAGAATTCACGGTTACTGTGGTGCGCGACAGAGAATAGATAGATAAATAACATGAACTCACGCTGTCACAGACACGCATTAGTTGGAGTGTTTACCCGAACGTAACCCGCCCGATATTATACTCCGTGTGGACAAATGTTAATGCGCCGATTGATCGCGTAAGAAGACTTCCGCCCCGATACTAACTGAGCCCTGAACACCCACTAAATAAAAATATGAGAGCTTGTGTTTTACCATTGCGGCAGTACCGCATTTATATGGGGGGGGGTGGGGGTCCCCATGCAGTTCTAGCGGAGTGGCAATAAAACTGCTTTGCAGCAAAGCACACAGAGGGACCGCGTTGAATGGGAACCGTCGAAACACTCGGAGAGCTCAGGCGGCCGCCAAGATCAATGCCAGATAGTGCGAGATTTCACGCTCACAGCTTGGTGGGTACGAATACTTTATGGAAGAGAAACAACGCAGCGGGCACAAAACGGCGATTGCACTTATGAAATTGTTCCGTGGAAAAAAACAAAAACAAATTCGAATAGGGGCGGCCCGGTAGTCCAGTGGTTAGCACGTCGGCTTCACAGTGCAGAGGTACCGGGTTCAATTCCAGCTCCGGCCTCCCCGTGTGGAGTTTGCATGTTCTCCCCGGGCCTGCGTGGGTTTTCTCCGGGTGCTCCGGTTTCCTCCCACATTCCAAAAATATGCATGGCAGGCTGATTGAACACTCTAAATTGTCCCTAGGTGTGAGTGTGAGTGCGAATGGTTGTTCGTCTCTGTGTGCCCTGCGATTGGCTGGCAACCGATTCAGGGTGTCCCCCGCCTACTGCCCGAAGACGGCTGGGATAGGCTCCAGCACCTCCGCGACCCTGGTGAGGATTAAGCGGTTCGGAAAATGGATGGATGGATGGAAATTCGAATAGGGGCGGCCCAGTAGTCCAGTGGTTAGCACGTCGGTTTCACAGTGCAGAGGTACCGGGTTCGATTCCAGCTCCGGCCTCCCCGTGTGGAGTTTGCATATTCTCCCGAGGCTTGCGTGGGTTTTCTCCGGGTGCTCCGGTTTCCTCCCACATTACAAAAATATGCATGGGAGGCTGATTGAACACTCTAAATTGTCCCTTGATGTGAGTGTGAGCGTGGATGGTTGTTCGTCTCTGTGTGCCCTGCGATTGGTTGGCAATCGATTCTGGGTGTCCCCCGCCTACTGCCCGGAGACGGCTGGGATAGGCTCCAGCGCCCCCCGCGACCCTGGTGAGGATCAAGCGGTTAGGAAGATGAATGAATGAAATTCGAATTGTCATAGATTGCGGTCTGTAATATCTACTCAGACCCTTTGATAGCGGGAATGCAACGGTCCATAGTTCCTTGGCAGCAGGATTGGGACCAAAGCACTGCTTTTCTATTTAACCGGCCTTTACCACCGTCTTACGATTGTTTTTCAGCAAAAGACGGCGGACAGGTCATTAAATATTCCCAATGTCCCTCGAGGTGCCTTGTAACGAGGTTCGGACTGTACTACTTTCCCATTAGTGGTGGTGCCATCTTGTGGGGTCTTTGTTATTACAAGAGTGCGAATAGGTGAATTTTTCCGTGAATAGCTGAGGATTGATTGCACCCCCAAAAAAATACGTGAATCCAAAAAACAAAATTACTTGGGACGTTTCTCACAAATTGCTATGAAGCACTTTCACATACATTTGCATTCATAGCATTTCCTCACCCGTCCGCCTCGCGATTATCATTTTCTATTTTTGTTATTGATGGCTGTGTGTCATTTGCACTGTGATTTAAAGTCTTGGACTCGGTTGAGCCTTCACAGCATCCGCACTACCAAATCAAAATATTTTACCGCGCCGTAGCCCTGGAATCTACTCACATTTGACGTCTTCCGTTCTCAGGAAATATGGTGAGCAAAGAGGACGGCAAATGCATGGTTGCGTCAGACTCCGATGACTCCGATTCCGACCTCGCGCACAACCTCGACGATCAGCAGGTGAAGAAGAAAAACAAGGCCTTGCAGGTGCGATTTCAGGATATCTGCGAAGCGCAGCATGAGTATCGAGGAAAGCACACCAGATCCATTTCCTGTAAAGTGACCCACCGACGGTACATGACCATGCCCGCCAGACGATCCATCCCAAACGTGACCAGGAGCACCGGCGTGCAGACATCGCCGGACCTAACCAAACGATACAAAACTTTTCCCTTTGAGAGGAAAAAGGGCCACACGTTTAAACACGCCGCCCTGGTGGAAGATTACAGGGGACACAATAATGGCTTTTTGAGTGACATAAAAGCAGTCGGAGATGACGGGCAACCCATCGGGGTGACTTCCAAGTGCGAGGGTAAGATTGTGGGGCAGACCAAAGCGTTGCTCCATCACACCAACGACAGCAGCGAGACGGAGGATTTGATTTGCGACGCCAACTGTGTGGACGGACCCTCTTGCACGGACTCGCATTTCTCGCAAGACTCCCGTCTGAGCAACCCTTCGTCCAAAAGTGAACCGGAGCACCAGGACTGCGGCACAAGGACCAAACACAAAGGATTACACCGAGACGAAAGTGATGCCGGTGCCTCCTCCAAGCGTCAGCTGGCTACTTCGGACTTAGCGAAGGGCCGGGGCCCGGTCGCGTGGAATTCTTTGACCCGAGTGGAGTCTTTAGGGAGCCCCTCCAAGGCTTGCAAAAGAAAAAAGGGAGCGCAGCCGAGCGAGCAGCAGTCACAGACGTTCCCTCACAGCGCCAAATGTTCGGCGCAGTCGGAAGGACCGTGTCGGACGAGGCACACGTCGGCGTCCTCTAAACTGCAGCAGACGCCGGGGACGGGCGCGGGCTTCCCCCCGGGAAATACCGGAGCAGCTCTAGGCGTGGGCGGCGGCCAGCAGATAATTCCCTTATCGGATGACAAGGATATCAAAGCACAGCTGCAGGCGATGGAGACGCTCATCAACTCCAGCCAGGAGACCATCAAGGTCCTGCTCGGAGTTATTCAGGAGTTGGAGAAAGGTGAAGCGCAGCGAGAAGGGTGAGTGTCAATCGATGGATGAACGGATGGATAAATGGCATATTTATTGAAAACCGTTTGACAGGAATTTTTATTTTGAGCTAAAATTTACGCCAAGCGGTGTCACTCTGTCCACTATGGAAATTCACCTAAATTCATTGCAGTGCAAACTGTCGCCTGAGATTCCTCAAAACAGTCACTTTAGAAGATTCATTCATTCATTCATTCATCTTCCATACCGCTTGATCCTCACTAGGGTCGCGGGGGGTGCTGGAGCCTATCCCAGCTGTCTCCGGGCAGTAGGCGGAGGACACCCTGAATCGGTTGCCAGCCAATCACAGAAACGAACAACCATCCGCATTCACACTCACACCTAGGGACAATTTAGAGTGTTCAATCAGCCTGCCACGCATGTTTTTGGAATGTGGGAGGAAACCGGAGCACCCGGAGAAAACCCACGCAGGCCCGGGGAGAACATGCAAACTCCACACAAGGAGGCCGGAGCTGGAATCGAACCCGGTACCTCTGCACTGTGAAGCCGACGTGCTAACCACTGGACTACCGGGCCGCCCACTTCAGAAGAGCAAGAGAAAATCTGGCAACACACAGTCCAGTGTTGCCTTGACTTGCGAATGCCCCAACTAAAAACACGGGGTAACGGATTAGCGGCATTTCCATTCATTTCAATGGAAAAAGCTGATTTGGTTTGCTCCGCGCAGTGCAGCCCCGGTTACCTTGAAAAAGTAACTTGGTTATTTGAGGGTTGACTTGACTTCAAAAGTAATGTAGTTCAGTTACTCATTACTCAATTGTCAGAGGAACTAAGTTACATGACTTTAATAGTTACATCCAACAACCCCGCTTTTCAAAAAAACGATGGGGAGAACAAGCAAACTCCACACAAGCCTAGATTCGAATCCTGCACTTCTGCACTATGACGCGAACATGCTAACCACCGTTCTGCCTCACAAATAGCAAAGAGTTGCCCCCCCCCCTCCCCCACAGCCCCCACCCCAAAAAAAATCCATCTGGGCCGTGTCCGGTCTTCCAAAACACCAGGAACAAAAGCCAGGAAATTGCTTGAACAGGCTTTTGATCCACTGCACAATACCTACAGTGTGTTTGGTTATGATTAAGGAATCCTACTGAGTCCGGCCTCGTTACATTCCCTTTAGCGACACAATTCTGCTTGATATTGGCAATTTACACCAGGCAATGAACCCACTCGGCCGAAAGGAATAACAATGACTTTTCCACAGTTGCGTTCGAGGGGCGAAATATATGCACTCAACTCAATATGCCAGCTGACTCTTTTCCAAACTTTACTCTGAGGGAGGGGGGGGGGGTTGTTGTTTTGTTTTTAGGCACTCCTTTTAGTCTAGACACACCGTGAAAGGTTAGAGTGGTGTCTCGTCGAAATAACGTGTGAGGAAAGGCAACCTTCCAACTCGCCAGCATTTACCGCAAAAATCATGACAAGTGAAGATGAAAATGCAGTTTTATCTTATTACGCCGCACGTGGCTTATTAGAGGTCGGACGCGCGAGCGCTATCCTGCCAGAAGGTAGCAGAACGAATGATTCTCTCTTCCCAAATATTGCACGATGAAAGCAAGTTTGATGAATCTTCAAGCGATGCAACCTGAGAATGGAGAGTTTTGCTGCATTAATCATGGTGGCTGGGGAAATGGAAACAGATTCTGGCAGGACTTCAAAGTGTTTGTCAGTTGTTGTGTTGGAGGAATGCATAAAATGGAATGCATAAAAGTATTTATTTGTATGTTTGGGGGAAGTGGGGGGGGGGTGATTGGTTGGTGCTGAAAGCATTCGACCACATATGTGCATGACAACGCATTGACGCTGAAATCTGATTGGACAAAAATAAATACCGGTAAATGAAAAAAATAAATAACTTGACCCACAGATGACGCATGCGATGAAATGAGGCCAAAATAAAAATCATTTCCATTTCATGCGAAGTTTCAAATGTAGATTATTTGCTTCTGAGAGCATTTGCTGGCTGCAAGGAAGGCCTTGAAGGCCCGAGCTGCACACCAACCACCACATCATCATAATCAAATCCAAAATGTGTGTTCGCACTTGCTGTGAGGCTTTCGCCGCATCACCTCCGCCGGCAGACGCAGAGGTTAGCGGTGGAATGCTTTTTGTTAGCGTGTGGACAGTGAAACAGACGAGAGGGTAGGACATCTCCCAGGACAGCTGACGTGAGCAAACAACACAACATTGGAATTCCGCCAGCAGTCAGCTTAGAGAATGACTTTCAGAGGAGAAGCTTTTCTGTTTGCACCGCCACCGCTACCCCCACCCGTTTTTCTCTCTCTCTTGCTCTGTACCACAAGTCAGATTGAGGAGCCGCGGTCGTCGGACATATTGCCCACGAAATGTTCAAGTTACAAAACGCCTCAACAGTAAAATATTGCCTCTTGTTACGAAAGAAATATTAAGATACGACAGGTAAACATACAGTATGGGCTGCTAGTCACAGCTCCGAGTTTCCTGAACGCAACATAGTTATAGCTGCTCTGTCATTGGCTATTAGCTAGCATCTTCCTAGCATCCCATTGGCTAAGAGGAATCTCTACTTAAGTGTCGTGTGTATTTGCATGTATTTGCTACATATTTTGATGCCGTTTTATGCTTTAGAAAACATTTATGTCTGATTTTTGGGGGGCCTTGGAACAGATTATGAGAATTTATGTGGAAAATGCATCTCTACTTAAGAAAAACGTTCAGAAATTGATTCATGAACCAATTCATTTCGTAAGTAGCGGTACCACTGTACTTGCACGCGGCTAATTTCTAAATTCAGGCCGACGAGCTTCGATCTCGTGAGGAAAATCCCCTTCAATTAAGACGCAGGAGATAACAAGTGGACTTCAAGTATCGCAATCGGTGAGTTTGTCGCTCTGACTTTGAGCGCCGATCAGCAGCTGCACTCGGTCCCTCTCGCGTTCCTCCGTGGAGGTCACCTCTCGTGGAGGTTGGACCCCGCCGCATTTCATCTGTCAGGGCCGAGGGGAGACCGTGACAGGAGGCAATTATGGGTGCTCGCGAGGCACGACCCCCCCTCCCTGCGAATCCGGCGGGCAGGAGGGGGAGAAAACAGACAAGTTCACAAAGCATAACACTCGTGTTTTCGGTGGTTTAATGCGGCGCAGTACAACTGTCAGGAGGATTGTCAAATGCTCTCGCACGCGACTGCACCCCTCGAGGTGACGTTACCCCGCAGAGAAGCGAGAATTTATCACGCCGATTATCTCGCATGTCCGAACAATTGAGTTGAATAACGGGTCGAAACGGGTGCCCAGTCATGTGCTGAATCTGTCTATTTAAGTGAAGTTAGATTTTATTTTGGTAACAAGCTTGTGTCCTGGGTCAATGTGGAGTGGGGGTCGGGGGTCGGGGTGTCACGCCGCTTTACCTTCATCCGGGTGTCATCTGTTATCGTGCAACAAAGAATAATTTGAATGTTCCGTTTTCAATCAGCGATGGGAATAGAGCTTAACTCTTAAAACGGTCGGTTTTAGGAAGTTTGGGAACAATCGTTAACAAAACTACGTTAGCGTGGACTACGATCAGTCTTGCAATAAATACCAGTCAGTGACTTGCTTTTTGTGAGAAGTTTTATAAATGACAGGTTTTGGGGTTTTTTTCCACCTTTTTGAGCATTTTCATTTATTTATTTTAATATCGTTGACAAAAATGCTCTTTCACAGTTTTAGTTTCAGATATTTTCGTTCATTGAAACAACCTTGGATGGAGCCCTTGTTCTATTCGTGGGATGTGGATCACATTTTGAAAGACAGCAAAAAAGGAAGACTAATAAAGTCATCAGCCACTTTTTTTTTTAAATTTAGTTTTGGACTGCCAATCAAAAAATGGAGGAAAAAAAACGAACAATACACACTCTCCATTCCACGTGACTTACCTGTATGTTGCACTGAATTACATCCCTGTGTGTCGACAGGGATGTAAAGGCCACTCATTATCAAACAATGTTATGGAGCACCACAGATAATTTCATCATGTAACGTCTCCACATTTGATGAAGGAAATCCGAGCCCCCTCTGCTAGGAATAAACAGCTGAGATTATCGAAACAACCTGAACAAATTTGGCTGGTGGCCCACAGCCTGCAGCTATTAATGCCGTTAATCTTTTTTTGTTTTCCATTCATCTTCTTCTGCAGGCTCACCTACCGAACAGGACAAGACACGGCGAACTGTGACACTTGTCGAAACAGCGCATGCATCATTTACAGGTGGGTAGCTACACTGCAGGTGCGTGTCATTAATTCTGCATTTAGTTCCGTTTTTGCACGCTGATGGTTCGGCTCGGTAAGCGAGGGATCCTCTCGGCCAAAGTTGACGCAGAGACACAAATATTTTAGAGGAGAATCAATATTTAAAGGAAATAGAAGCAAAATACAGAGGACTGTAACTGCAATGGTCGGTTATCGACACACAACGCCATCATGCGGAAATGTCGGAATGAGCTGCACAATGTAAGGGGAATAAGTGTCTTATTATTGCAATATGGCCGTTATTATTACATTGCTATCGTTCTGTAAGACACTGACACAGATAGATGAACACTAGCCATGGTAACCAACATTGGCATTCTGAAGCATTTCACTCAGGTTGAACAAAAGGGGTCCAAGGACTGATCTTTGAGGGACGCCACATGTCATGTCTATTTGATGGGAAATACGTCATAATTTTTGTGCTCCCTGCTGTTACAACATTCCTCAAAGCGATTGTTCTTTATGGATTGCGGTACATTTACTAACTGCGATGTGGGAAAGGAGAGCCACAATCGCCTGTGTACTTTCAGTCAGATGCTGCGCCTCTTAAAAGCAGATGCATGTAAACACAGACTCCAATTGCGTATATTTTCTCTGCATGTTATGTAATTTGTGTTTTTTTTCCTAACTATGAAATTAATGGGGTTTTATTTTTAAACATGGTCTCCATATTGCAAAATTTCCTATGTTGCAAATGGGATGCACTGCTGCTTTGCTGTGCTTGGACGTCAGCGTTCTCGGGGGAAAAAAATCCTTTCAAACGAAATCAGAAAAATGTGTGGGAAGGGAGGTCCTGACTCAAGGCCCGGGGTTTTATTTCATTTAAAATTTACACACACACACACAAAAAAATAATCCAACAAAAAACATCTTAACTATTTGGGCTTTGTGTTACATGACTGGACACATTCTGTACCTGTGAAAAGATATTTTAATCGAGGAACACCCCCCCTCACCCCCGCCCGCCTGCCCTCCCCAAATTGCTTTCTCTCTCCCTCTCGACAAATGCAGCATTTCTCGCTGACCTAGATTGGGGTTTATTTGGAACACAAAAGAGAGAGAGAGAGAGAGAGAGGAAAAAAAATCACAGCTCAACTACAGAGATGAATATTTCGTATTTCATTTCACATTCAAGAGGAAAAGCCTTTGACATACTGTAGAACGGTGGATTTAATTAACGAGGACCGAGAGGCGACCATACGTTTATTGTTGGGGGTTAGAGTTGGACATTTTGAAAATATCATGAAAGGTGCTTTGATAATTAGAGATGGTTCGCAAAATATGAGAAACAGCCGTATGCAGTATGAGGGATTCGGATCAGGGAAGAAAAGGCCTCTTCAAATTCGAGACATGGGCGACAATGCAAAGCATCGCCATTTTTACATCACGACTTTTTGGACTACAAGTGGTGCAGTCTCATTTGGAAGAAAAATATACTCGGGCAGTGATTCTAAAAAGTCCTCTGCGGCCTTCCTCGAGTATTATGCAAACGAGTCATCCGGCTCACTACATTTGTTAAGTGGGGTTCAGTTATATTTAACTTTTAACTACAAGACATCTGCGGTTGATCTTTTGAAACTGTTTATTTAGGTATTAAGCGTGAAATCTTACGTTGGCGTACAATCGTTTTGAAATTTTAATGAGTGAATCCTCCGTCTTGCTTTTTCATGAACATTTCGGTTGACTAGACTATGGCGCATTATTTTTGGTGGTCATTATGGTGATGGTTAGAAAGTGTTTTTGAGGTGACAACACTTATATTCGGGTAAGTGTTATTGTTAGGATAGGGGCGAACGTACACTATTTGAATGTTCCTTTTGGGAAATTTGTCTTGACCAATTGTGTTTTATTCATTCATTCATTCATTCATCTTCCTAACCGCTTGATCCTCACTAGGGTCGCGGGGGGTGCTGGAGCCCATCCCAGCCGTCTCCGGGCAGTAGGCGGGGGACACCCTGAATCGGTTGCCAGCCAATCACAGGGCACACAGAGACGAACAACCATCCACGCTCACACTCACACCTAGGGACAATTTAGAGTGTTCAATCAGCCTGCTACGCATGTTTTTGGAATGTGGGAGGAAACCGGAGCACCTGGAGAAAACCCGTGCAGGCCCGGGGAGAACATGCAAACTCCACACAGGGAGGCCGGAGCTGGAATCGAACCCGGTACCTCCGCACTGTGAAGCCGACGTGCTAACCACTTGACTACCGGGCCGCCCACTGTGTTTTATTTTTTATTTTTTATTTTTTATTTTTTTTGGGTGACAGTCACGATCTCATATACTGTAAATCAAACCCATTTGGGCCCAGATAAAAAAGACAATGTGGAAAAAAAACAGCAATATTACAGCAGTCTAAAATGTGTATTCAACAAAGTCCCATTTTGAAATGATGAACTTGTAATATTTTCAATAGCAATGGAACGGTGTGTGTGTGTGTGGGGGTGGGGGGGGGCAAAGATGAAATTTTAATGTCGTGTTTTGTAGCTCCCCCACTTTTCGTTGATTCTTCTGGCGACGACCTTTCGACGCAAAACCCAGACACTGAAACAACTACCGAAATGTACAAAGCTAATGTTTGCTAGCGCTTTGTCTCTCCGGCTCAGGTTTGTTGTCACTGAAAAATGCGACAACGGCTGGTGTCAGACCCAAATTCATTTGGCATCCGCAAGACTCTTTGTAAAACATCAATAAGAGTACACACGAGCCTTTTGGGTGCTTTCGCGTCTTCATTCGACCGTGCCACTGCGAGCGCTTTACAGGAGCAACGGGGAATGAGGCGAATCTCAGATTGCAAACTCCGAAACAACTTAATTGAGCGAGGGAACAAATGGCGCCCACTGCCACTAAACCACAAGATGTCCAGCGGCGATTAAAAACACAATGAAGACGCGCTGCATTAGCCAAATGCTAATCAAGTGGGACATCATCATTTCATATGTGGCATATATCGTTAAATTGTTGCCTATTTCAGCTGCTCCAACTGTGTGTTTTTTTTTTAAAGAGTCATTGAACAGAGTCGGCAAGTCAGACCATCTGCCGCCACTCTCTCCATCTCTGCCAAAACATGATGAGACACTTTGAAATCTCCAAACAGTTTAGCACTCTTCACCGCAAACCTTTCCAGGCTGACTGATGCTGATGGGGCCCATTGAAGCAAAAGGGTCGCTTTTCATCTTTTCCCACGATTCAACGAATATCCTGGATGCCCGGTATTCTAAAAGCTCAGTAGAACTACTGTCACCGCTTTTTACACCCTTTGCCCGTTTTGTATAATAAGCCACGGAGCAGAATGGAGGGACGACTATGTAATTTTCCGCTTTAGCTGGTCGGATCATAGCCATAGTAAAAGTTGGGCGGTAACATTAGCCACTTTTTCGACGTCTGTATGTCAGACAAACTGTAATCCATGGTATTTAAAAAAATGTATCCCCACAAAGAGTTTAACCAATTAGTCGACTAGTTCATGCCACAGCGCTCTGTGGAGCGGCGAAATGCCCGACCGACAAGACAACGCAGCCTTCGTATGTCTGCGCAGGTCCGAGAGTATGAAAATAAGCGGGCTGCATAAAAATGTAGCAATTAGCCTTGCTAGTTAGCTAATCTGATCGTTACTCCCTCGTAATGTGGAACACAAATTGAAAACGTTTCCGCTCGCTCCTGTAACTTTAAATATACAAATTCAATTTCAAATAAGGGCGGCCCGGTAGGCCAGTGGTTAGCACGTCGGCTTCACAGTGCAGAGGTACCGGGTTCGATTCCAGCTCCGGCCTCCCTGTGTGGAGCTTGCATGCTCTCCCCGGGCCTGCGTGGGTTTTCTCCGGGTGCTCCGGTTTCCTCCCACATATCAAAAATATGCATGGCAGGCTGATTGAACGCTCTAAATTGTCCCTCGGTGTGAGTGTGGGCGTGAATGGTTGTTCGTCTCTGTGTGCCCTGCGATTGGCTGGCAACCGATTCAGGGTGTCCCCCGCCTACTGCCCGAAGACAGCTGGGATAGGCTCCAGCACCCCCCGCGACCCTAGTGTGGATCAAGCGGCTCGGAAGATGAATGAATGAATGAATTTCAAATAATGTGATTAGGGCAGCCCGGGGTCTAGTGGTTAGTGTATCGACCTCACTGTGCAGGGGTACTGGGTTAGAATCCGGCTCAGGCCTTCCTGTGGGGAGTTTGCATGTTATCCCCGTGCTTGCGTGGGTTTTCTCTGGGTACTACATGTTTCCTCCCACATTCCAAAAACATGCATGGCAGGCTGATGGAACACTCAAAATTATCCCTCGGTCTCAGTGTGAGCGCGCGGATGGTTGTTCGTCTCTGTGTGCCCTGCGATTGGCTGGCATTGCCCGCCGCGTGCTGCCCAAAGACAGCTGGGATAGGCTCCAGCACTCCCCCGCAACCTTTGTGAGGATAAAGCGGATCAGAAAATGGATGGATGGATGTTTCTAATGGCATTTCTAGTAGGTTCTTGGAAAAATTCATCCCTTCAAAAGGGGTCCCTGGACCCACAACGTTTGAGAAGCACTGCCGTAAGGTGCCAATGTGGAATGAGCCTATTGAAGCGGACCAGCACATTTCTCGCCTTCTGGGGTCGATTCATAGGCAAAACACGGCCAGCATGTCGGGGGGGGGGGGGGGATACTAAGCTGACTCACTGTTCAGGCCCCCTTTGTGTTGAAAGCAATTATCACAGTCTCGCTGACACCACATCGATCTCATTACTTCACCCCCCTGGTTCGCGACGTACGTACGACACGTACTGTACTTGGGACAGAGCAACGTCCCGCTTTGGCGCCTTCTTTTCGGAAGGCACGGAAGAATGAAATCCCTGCTCTATTGTTACACCGGGAAAGCGCCGTGAAAGTCGCTCGTGTGCGAGGGAATGTCAGAAAAGGCAGAACAGAGGTGTGACGTTTGACAAGGCGACACTTACTTCTCACACCTTGTTCTGTTGAAAGCGTTTTTTTTTCTTTTATACGTCACACCAGACTGGTGTTGCCATGTATAAAATTGTTAGATGACAGGACGACACTGATAGCGTCGTGGTACGCTGCCCTTGTCCATAGGCGTGAATGTGAATGGTTGCCTTTTTTTTTTTTTTTTTCAAATCTTCTCAAAGTCTCTTTATGTCCAGGTAGCATGGGAGTCGCGGCTTGGAGTTTGAAGCGGATTATGTTGGACAGGAGAAGTGAACTAATCTCTTTTCGTCATTGGACGCTACAGCTTCGTGTTTGCTTTCAAACTTTGCTTGTAGCAGACGTGTGCACATTTTTCAGCATGATGTCTCTGATCCACTGGTGAAAGGACACTTTGATCCTCTCCTCTTTCATCTATAACTGCTTCAGACAACAAAGTGTATGCAGAAAAGTGGTGAAGATTGCACGACTGTCTCTGTCCTATGTGTTGTCTTGTGTTATTTTTGTTATTTTTGACTTCAAAATGGCGCCGCGAGAGTGGCTGCCTTTCCAGCAGCTCCTATTTTTTTGTTGTTCTACTTCTTCCTTTCATAACTTTGCTGCTGTGAATCTGGAATTTCTCCATTGCGAGACTAATAAAGGTTTTCTTAATCTTAATCTTAATAAGGTTAAGCTCCAGCAGAAGATGACGAACAAAATAAGGACTGCGTCTATACCATACAAGTGAAGGGCAAAGTGTAACTCGAATTGATGAAAGAAACTAAATCTGAAGTACACGAGCTTAGAAACAGCAACGGGACCAAGATGAACAGAAAACTGTATTTATGCGAGCAACCGCCAAGAAGGGGAAGAAAACGCCAGCATACAAATGATATAAAGCAAGCAAAGTAGCACACAATGAGCCAAAACAGGACATGGGGGAGTGCTGGCGAGTTGGCAATAGTCCGGCGTCTCTCTCCTGTTTCTCCTCCACTTAAAAATCTGGCTGACCACACTACCGGGCAATTGGAATAAAAAAAAAAAAAAACAGACGGCTAACAGGCTCATGACAGTGCCACAAATTTGAAATGTATCATCCAAAAATTAAGGACCTATAGTTTGTCTTTTGCCTACAGTCCACTGTGATTTGTATGACTCATTCACTCCCGAAGACGTTTTTAAACGTCTTTTGAGACTAGGTCCAGAATTGGCTGGTACTGAATGAGTTCAGGATAAGTGGTAGAGAATGGGTGGATTGGATGCTATGTTGCGCAACGTCCTGCTTTTCCGCGTTCTGTTTGGAAGGCAAAAAAAAAAATCACATAAATATTGTAAACGCAGGATCTTCCATTACAACTCCGACACGGACTTGCAAGCTAAGCGGCTGACCGGGTGGCAGGCGGTGAAGACAAAGTGTGACTGACGTACATTTGAAACAGTCGGTGGTGGCCAGGCGGGGGTCGGGGGGGGGGGGGGGGGTGTCACGAGGAGAAATCAATTATTGCTCAAAGTCGGCTCGGCAGGAGTGTCACAGCCATGCCATAGATTAGAATCCCCTGAGATGTATCCCTTTAATTTCAGAGCACTACAACTTCTGGAGTGTACGTCCGATAAAATCAGGAATCCGGCAGCTGCCGAGCTGAGGTGCTCAATCAGAGTCACTGCTTCCTATCCAGACTTCAGCTCTCGCCTGCCTGACACACCCCCTCCCCCCCGCCCCCCGCACCCCATCCTCCTGAATGCCGCCGACTCTCATAAATCACCGCTTCAAATGGGGTGCATATTTGGCAAAACAAAAGACGGGAGAAAAAGTCTCAACATGTGGATGATGAATCAGGGAAATAACCGTGCGCTCTAATTTTTGCATCGAACCGGGATAGAAATGAAAGAAAAGGTCATTTGGTAGACATTTTTCACTTTCCTGGTCTGATATTGAGACACTTCGGTTATTTGTCTGCTGCTTCTGTCAATACAGTGGAGGAGAGCAGAAATTCGTTTTTTGCCCCACGGCATTTACTTTTTCATCCGGTGTTCTTCGTGTTCACATTACTAAATGCAGATTATGCAACAGTTAGTTCCAAACAAGCAGTTTGATGGGATAAGAATCATTCCGCGAGTCATTTTTTACCATATGGCAGCACTGGAACTTTTAACGTAAGTGTACAAACGGGAACGAGCACTCGGCCATCATGCTAACGGCATGCTAACAAGCGCACGATCGTCATGTCAGTTGGCTTCATTTTGCGTTTCCGGATTACTTTATGAAACTTTTGCTCGTTTTGGGGTGCCCACTAACCAACCTGTGGATGTGAAACAGTAAAACAAACTTCATTTGCTTCATTTTATCGCCACTGTTGGCTTTGGCTAGTTAGCATTTGCTCTAATTAACAGACTAAAATTTATTCATTCATTCATCTTCCGAACCGCTTCATCCTCACTAGGGTCGCGGGGGTGCTAGAGCCTATCCCAGCTGTCTTTGGGCAGTAGGCGGGGGACACCCCGTATTGGTAGCTAGCCAATCGCAGGGCACACAGAGATAAACAACCATGCACGCCCTCACCCACACCTGGGGACAATTTTGAGTGATCAATCAGCCTCCCATGCATGTTTTTGGAATGTGGGAGGAAACCGGAGCACCCGGAGAAAACAAGCCCGGGGAGAACATGCAAACTCCACACAGGGAGCCCGTAGCTGGAATTGAACCCGGTACCTCTGCACTGTGAAGTCGACGTGCTAACCACCGGACTACCGGGCCGCCCTAAAATTTATTATACTGAAAATAAGAAAAACGGATCATTTTACAGTGCTCTTATTTTTCCACAACTATGTGTGTTTTTTCAATGAGACTTTGTCTTCCCGACTGAAAAACAATAAAATAATGAATAGGAAAGTAGTAATTGGTATTTTTGTTTCACAAATTGACAATTTCAAATTGTGAAGCCGTCACATGCACACCAGCGTCCTCACGTTTCATGTAAATTTGTTGGTGTGTGTGTCTTGACAAGTAATTTATTAATACTGATGTCAGGCCCGGGGAGAACATGCAAACTCCACACAGGGAGGCCGGAGCTGGAATTGAACCCGGTACCTCTGCACGGTGAAGTCGACGTGCTAACCACTGGACTACCGGGCCGCCGTAAAATTTATTATACTCAAAATAAGAAAAACAGATCATTTTACAGTGCTCTTATTTTTCCACAACTATGTGTGTTTTTCAATGAGACTTTGTCTTCCCGACTGAAAAACAATAAAATAATGAATAGGAAAGTAGTAATTGGTATTTTTGTTTCACAAATTGACAATTTCAAATTGTGAAGCCGTCACATGCACACCAGCGTCCTCACGTTTCATGTAAATGTGTTGGTGTGTGTGTCTTGACACGTAATTTATTAAGACTGATGTAAGATGAGTTTTAAATTTTTATTAAAGTATCTTAAGATTATTGGATACTTGAGTTTAAAACAATGCATATACTTTCCAGGCCATTTGAATAATTATTTGGGGGTCTTCCCCAATTCGATCGCAAAGAACACTGTCCTACGTGCACGCCGCTGTAATTTCCTGTGCATATTGTACATTGAGAGCACCATCACGTTAGCGAAGGGGAGGCATTATGGCCCACTTATTCTTAAAGCACATTTACAGCAGCGCTGTAAGAGCGCCGTTGCACTTTACGAGCGGCCTGCCACTGGGTCCGCCACAACATGCTTGATTACATCATTACAGGGATCGTCTGCAATCATGCTGTTGAACTATATACAAAAACAAGCACAAAAAAAACAAAAGCCAAACAAAACGCCATTTGCATAAAAATACACAGTGGTAGCGTTCTCAATTGGGAACAGACAATAAGTTTGAAAAGCAGTCAAGTGATATGAAATGTAGCCACGGTGTAGTGTGATGAGAGTGAGGGAGCTCATTAGCGCCGGTGTCCCACGCTGAGGCGGCAGAGCAGAGGCTGTTCTGGCGAACAATTGTTAAGATTTGTGCATCCTGTTTTGTTCTCATTAATGAGATTGGCTTTTGCCTGTGTGTTTGTGTAGCGCGGAGCATGTAATAGACGCCGCCGGCTTGCGATTTACATGACAAAGGCAAGATTTTCTGCATAGCATTTACATAACCTGTGGGGAAATTTAGTTTTTGTTTGTTTGTTTTTTTTAACACTTCAAACTCTCATGAGAGGAAACGGCGTCAACTCTGGCGATTGTATCATCAGCGTACTACGACACTGTTGCGCCTCAACCAAGGACTTTTCAAGTGTGAAATGACCAAAGGGAAAGTCATTGGTGGAGATATGACTTTACAATGAATGTTCACGGAAGCAGGAATTTTTTTTTCTCGCCACCTATATAAACAAATGATGAATCTCCCGTTTTGAGCACCCGAGAAAAGCTCCTGCGTCTCCAGCTGCTGTGTGAAAATGTAGTTACTGGCTACATTTGCTCAAACACCTGCCCCCCCTTCCCCCTTAAACCACCTGCCATAAACGGCGTCTTCTGCCCGGGCATTTGTTCACGGTATCCACTAACTGCAGTGATCAGCCAAGTAATTAATTGCGTAATAATTACTGGGGCTATTTGGTGGTGCTCCATACCGATGCGTTGCCTGTTCACACGGTGAGAGTAAAAGACATTGTACATAAAGAAAAACAAAAGCAAGCAAGACTGATGGTCCAGCTGTCGTTAACTCATTCAATGCCGGCCATTAAAAAGGAAAAAAGAGAGAGAGAATTTGCCAGTTTAGAGCATTCTGACGGATCTTTCAAGGCTCGCAGAAAATATATTTATGCAAACGCTGAAAGTACAAAATGTCAACATCTCAACAGTCCTTCTCGAAAATACCAACAGCATCGATGATGTCAAGATAATGTATTTACAAATAAACACTAGTACACCAAGTTTATATATGACTAACTCGACAAACTATTTGCACGCTATTTAGTAGTAGTAGTATTAAGTCGTGTGTGTGTGTGTATATTTTGTTCCATTCACGTGTGTATGTATGTACATTACGTCATTGCTCCTACTCTTAAATTAAATCATGTCCGTCGTCCTTTCTGTTTTGTGACATACTTTCTGCTAGATATGACTTGACAAACACTTTGTTCAGTCACAAGCTGCTTGTAGCGGTCGAATTTGGAAAGATCATTACCCCCCCCCCCCCCCCCCGCAAGTTAATGAATACATTAATCCCCCCCCCCCCCCCCCGCAAGTTAATGAAGACATTAATTTCCCCCCATTGGTCATATACTAAAGTATTCATAGCGCATAGCTTCAGTGCTAGTAGCTAGCTAACATGCTGAGCTAAGGGTGTATCCTCATTGCTGATAAATTAAACATCGTTGATAATTATCATGAACATCTTGATGATCGCGGGGGGTCCATCAGATACTAAAAGCTGTAGGACGTTCCAGTCTACCAAAATACTACCCAGCGATCCGTTATGATTCTATTAGCCTTCCGTTCTTAACTGACACTTATCGGCAAGCTGAGACGAGTCCCCGGGATTCATTATGTCACTGTGATTGTTGCGGATCCGTCAGCGGGCTAATTGCGCCGCCCATCACAGTAGTTATCCCCATCAGGCCCCGGGAGTAATGCTCAAGCGAGTATCTGCCTGCCGACAAGGTCAACCTCGATGTCGCCTCTTTTGGCTACGTCTCTTCTTTAATCCAGTTAGCCTTTTTTAATGTTGTGTTCAGGGTTGTCAAGGAATGTGAATGGCCCCTAAAATACCCCAAACGTTTTTTTTCTTTCTAAGGTGAAGGCAGTCATGTTAGCATGACTTAGATTTGCTCTTGATTTTACTGCTTGGTGCTTTCTACCGCCTTTATTACCGATTCGTCTTACTGTTTATTGTGTATGTTAAATCGCTCCGTGTACAGCACTTTGTATGCAGCGATGGCTGTTTGAAAGTGCTCGAGAAATACTGTTGACTTGACTTGACTTAGCAGGCAAATTGCCCGACGTTCTTGATTTCATATTCCTGCTATGACCGTCTTGGAATATAGTGCATGGTTATGGAGTAATACATTAACACAACACGGCAGATCAATAGCAATACGGCAAAAGAAAATGCAGTCTAATGATAAATTTATTCCACTCTGCGCAGTTAATCATGGCATGCTTGGCCTCTGCCTGCTTGCATTTGCTTGGAATTAAGATGCACACTTCTCTCGGGCCGGGCAGATTTAATCGGTCAGAGAGTTCAAGTCGGGTGCTGCTACAAAAATGTCACACAATGACCAGCTCGGGATTAAGAGTGACGGATGTGGACGGTCCTAGGTCGGGTGAAGCCACCCGCACGCACGCAAAGACCCGCGAAAGCATATTTTTTAAAAATGGAAAGATAATCTAGTCGGGGTGGGGGGAAGCCCTTTGACTGCATGCGTGTGAAATGCCGACTGGAGCAATTTCAGGGATTGTGTGTCACAAGAGATATGCGCTTCCCTCCCAGCTTCCATCTGGATCTGTGACTTATTAACATAAAGAACAAGCCAGGAAACACAAAGTGATGCGTGTGACAGCCGCGCAAAAAACAAGTCGTCAAAGTTTGAAAATGCCGGAAGACGAGGCGCATCTTCTGACATCCTATTAAGACTAGAAAAATACTTTCTAGTGCCTTATAGCGAACTAGCTGGTTCGCCGCCCTCCGGGCGGCTCATCAGCTAGTTCCTGCGGAAGGCTGGTAAGGTGGGCCTTTGGCCCACAAAAGTGTTGTTGCTTGGTTCAACTTTTTGTTCATCTTCATTGCTTATCGCGAAAATAAAGAGATGTTTAGCTCTACTAAATAACTAACAATTTTATTGCAATGTTTGTGGGTAGACAACATTTTTTCGCTAAGATGCCCGCGCGATTGTCGTGAGCCACTGCCTGAGCGGCGCAGTGGCAGCGCGCAGCGGCGCGGTGAAGTAGGTACGTTTTGAAAAGGGACAGACGGAAGGACAGACCGCGTGCGGGACGACGCGCAATATATATATAGATTGGATAATAATGAAGTGGTGATTTAACATCAGGTAAAAGGCAATAGTTTGTGCCTCTCAGACTATGTTCCCTACTGATTGTCTTTTGTCTGGTGTTTTTGGCTAATGCCAAAAATGCTGCCTAGCAAAAAGTGATCAGGTCCACGGACTAGCTTAACGCTACATTGCTTCCGAATGTTTTTGATGTCAACTCTTATTGTCTTTTCTCTGCTGTATGGGCCAGTAGAGCCAAGAAAACGGCAAAGCGAGTGGCCACAAATTCGTCGAGGGACCACATCAACAATGCTAACTAGCTATAGCTCACTCACTTCCTGTAATGCTGTGTCTCCCTGTCTTTTATCTGCTGTAGTGTGCGCTAGAACCAAAGAAGTGTGTCTTAGGCCACAAATTCTAACGAGTGAACACGCCAGAAACACTTAACGAGCAAATAGATTCTGCCCAAGGCCCACAGTAGTCGAGCTAAGGAATCAGCATAGTGACTCTTTATTATGCCATGAATTCTGCCTAACAACAAGCGAGCGACAACCTTGAATTAGCTACTAGTGGCCACCGATGTTCTCTTTTGACACTCGAATGGGTATAGAGCAATGCGGTAGCAGCAGGCTAGCAATTCGGTTTTGTAAAAATGACGAATAAACAATCAAACATTTCAGGTTCCACTGACTGGATTCATGTATTTTAATTTTATGATTTTTATTACGATTTAGGCGGCCCGGTAGTCCAGTGGTTAGCACGTCGGCTTCACAGTGCAGAGGTACCGGGTTGGATTCCAGCTCCGGCCTCCCTGTGTGGAGTTTGCATGTTCTCCCCGGGCCTGCGTGGGTTTTCTCCGGGTGCTCCCGTTTCCACCCACATTCCAAAAATATGCATGGCAGGCTGATTGAACACTCTAAATTGTCCCTAGTTGTGAGTGTGAGTGCGGATGGTTGTTCGTTTCTGTGTGCCTTGCGATTGGCTGGCAACCGATTGAGGTTCTCCCCGGGCCTGCGTGGGTTTTCTCCGGGTGCTCCGGTTTCCTCCCACATTCCAAAAACATGCGTGGCAGGCTGATTGAACACTGTAAATTGTCCCTAATTGTGAGTGTGAGTGCGAATGGTTGTTCGTTTCTGTGTGCCCTACGATTGGCTGGCAACCGATTCAGGGTGTCCCCCGCCTACTGCCCGAAGACAGCTGGGATAGGCTCCAGCACCCCCCGCGACCCTAGTGAGGATCAAGCGGCTCAGAAGATGAATGAATGAATGAATATTACGATGTATTTATTTATCCATCCATCCATTTTCGGAGCCGCTTAATCCTCACTAGGGTCGCGGGGGGTGCTGGAGCCTATCCCAGCCGTCTTCGGGCAGTAGGCGGGGGACACCCTGGATCAGTTGCCAGCCAATCGCAGGGCACACAGAGACGAACAACCACCATTCGCACTCACACCCACACCTAGGGACAATTTAGAGTGTTCAATCAGCCTGCCACGCATGTTTTTGGAATTTTTAAATCAAAATCTTGTAGGGTATGTTTGGCGCCGCAGCTTCAAACACAACAAGCTTTAATTCCGGTCACGGGGTAGACAATCAATCACTCCTCTGGCATCCGAAAATACGGTGCCAATGTCACATTCTCATTTTTGTGACAGTGAAACCGTAACCAGTCAGAGCGCGTGCTGGAAAGACTTGGTCTAATCCCTTTCCCGCTCTGCTTTCGTTGCAGCGTGGAGTTGGACTTTAAGCTGCAGGAAGACAAGCTGCAACCGCTGATGAAGAGACTTTGCCCCCAGGACAGCCGACAAAGTCCCGCCCTGCCTTACTCCAACGAAGTCTTCACATCCACTCCCAAACGCAAGTCCAAGTCTGACTCTAAGAAGCACGCCCGCTGGAAACTGTGGTTCCTTTGAATGGAACATGAATGCTTTGGAAACGGCCTTTTATCGGGCTCCCTAATATCTCGTCTCAAAACGGATAAACGAAAATTCCGGAGGAGGAACCAAGCCAAGAGGATGGATAAGAGTACAGTAGAGAACCGTTCATTTTTGCCGGGTTTTGAGCTGAGACTGCACGGCAAGTCAGCGGGGAGAAAACAAAACACACAAAAATAAATTTATCTTTCAAATTATGCCAAACTTTTTTCTGGCTCATTAGCTGGGGAGGACAAATGAACACCTGCAAATCTAGGTGAGCCTCGCACCGATACATTTTTTTGCACAAATATTCCTTTGCTGTGGCGAAATGGCAGACGTTGCTCAAACTTGTTTGGATTGAAAATTCAATTCTTCCATCCAAAATTCTATTTCAATAAGCGTCCGAGTCTAATTTTTCTTTTCATTGGCACCTCATAGCTGTCATACAAGTTGTAAAAACTTTTTTTAAAAGTGCGTTCGATATCACTTTTTTCAGACCGATACCGAGTACCGATATCACTTTTTTCAGACCGATACCGAGTACCGATATCACCTTTTTCAGACCGATACCGAGTACCGATATCACTTTTTCAGGTCGATACCAAGTACCGATATCACTTCTAAGGATCTGGCAGCCCATCGGGAATTTTCACGGTGCTTTCAGAGGGGGCTACTCCGAGCCTGCTAGTGCCACATAAAAGTGAAACACACTTGTCGAAACCTCGCTTAGTTTCCCAAGAAATTATGGTTGAATTCATCAACTCGGATGTATACACCGCAGCTGTCCGTCCCAAAGATTCATTTCAGTGATTCGCCTCAAAAAGTTGAAACGTGGACATTTTACAGATGGATCAAAACACATTTCGATATCGAGACTCATTTTGATTGTTTCTCATCAGGTATTCCGTCGCCGTACAGGAGACTCATCTAAATACTGTATTTTATGAAAGATATAGAACCTGCGTACTTTGAATTCACACTCTGACGCCAAACGTGTTTTCTTCTTTTCTGCCTTGACAGCAGACCGCTTGGCAACAAGAGGAGACGCCACGTGAAAGGGGCTTGGGGGCCGGGGGGGGGGGGGGGGGCTTTGATTGGTGAAGGTGTAAGCGTTGAACGGACAGCACCTCCGGCAAAGCACAACAATTGACTATTTACGAGGAACACGTGTCAAGCACTGACGTTCAGCACGGCGCTTCCCGCTGGGCCGAGGACTCGCCTGCCGCTTTTTCGTCTTCTGTCACTACTTTGAATTCAAGCTCTCCGTGCAAACAACCAACCGACATCGCCTTAGACAAGACATCATGTTTATTCCCACTCCCCATCCCCCTCCACCGCCACCTTAATGGATGGTACACAGAGTTCAGAATGTATGAATGTTTTTTTTTTTTTTGCGCACTGGCTGTGTTTACTGCACCGTAAAGGATCTTCTGCAGGCTCGACTGAGCAGCGACATGATGGAGAAAAGGTGCTTGAATTTTGTAGTTTTATGCCTCAGGTGGAGTTGAGGTGATCAAGTCAGGGTTATAAAAATAGTCGCGCATGAACCAGCCGGAAAAAAAAAATTAATAAAAACACCCTGCAGAAAATATACCGAGTTAATACAGCCACAGCCAATATTTTCAATTTTAATTAACGTATTCATAGCAAAGATAATGACAATTTGGCAGAGTGGAAAAAAAAAAGGCATGAGTGAGTCTCTCCTTCATTTTAAAAAAAAAAAGGTATTTTCTGGATGAGCTCACGTTTTTAACAAAACATGCATACATACTGTATTTGTATTTTTTGGGGGGATGATGTGATGCTTTGGAAGTCCCGGTGGGAAGTAAAGGCTGTTTTTGAAAGGCCTTCTTGATGTTGTGATGATCATTTATCGCATGATGAACTTGTACTGAAATGCCACTGTTCTCCTCCGGAGGCAGCAGTGGGTAGAAATCAATGTGTTCACGCTTGGGCGCAAGCTTAGGAAGTTTTTGTTTTCATGGATGTCACAATATTCTCTTACCATGTCACCTGCAGATTTCTCTCGTATATAAACGACTGGAGGATGCCAAGAGGAATACATTGCGATCTTCTTTACGACATAACATTTCTAGTTGCCGTTCAGTCGCTCAAACTAACAATCTCAAAAGCAGAATTGTAGCCAAGCAAAGATATATATTTTTTACATGTACCCAATGTGGCCGTTGTACTGAAAGAGCATGCTGTCACAATGCCGGTACAATAAAGCCAGGTACTACTTTTATCCGAGTGAAGCCCCTCAACCCAGTTCAACATAGTTCCCAGGTACCAAAATCCTGCAAGATTGTAGCAAAGCACTAATTATGTCTCAATGAAGCTCCTCGTCGCACTTCAATGTCTTTCCGTGGCACCAAAATACCCAAAGAGGGTGACAAAGCTCTACTTTTGTCTCAATGAAGCTCATCAACTCGCCTTAAAATTGTTTCTCAGCACCAAAAATGCCACGAGACAGTGGCAAAGCTCTGCTTTAGTCTAAGTGAATCTCCTCAATTTAGTTTCACATAGTTGGTGGGCACCAACATGCCACCTGGTAGCAAAGCTCTACTTTTGTCTAAATGAAGCTTTTCAACTCACTCAATATAGTTGCTTGGCATGACAATGCTAGTATATGGAGCCAGATGAGGTGGCTTGGGCATCTGATTCGGATGCCTCCTGAACGCCTCCCTGGTGAGGTGTTCCGGGCATGTCCCACCGGGAGGAGACCCCGAGGAAGACCCAGGACACGCTGGAGAGACTATGTCACCCAGCTGGCCTGGGAACGCCTCGGGATCCCCCGGAGAGAGCTGGAAGAAGTAGCTAGGGAGAGGGAAGTCTGGGCTTCCCTGCTAAAGCTGTTGCCCCCGCGACCCGGCCCCGGATAAGCGGTAGAAGATGGATGGATGGATGGTGGCAAAGTTCTGCTATAAATGAAGCTTTTCAACTTCAAAATGGTTCTTCTGCACCAAAATGCTTCAAATGGGGGCAAATCACTACTTTTGTCTGAATGAAATTCCTCATAGTTCTCTACTTTTTTTTTGTCTTCAACTCACTTCAGCATGGTTCCTCGGCGATGAAATTCCACAGAATGGTGGCAAAGCACTAATCTTAATGAAGCTCCTCAACTGATTCTACCATAGTTCCATAGCAACAAAGTGCCCAAAGGTAGCAAAGCTCTGTTTGTCTGCAAGGAGCCCCTCAACTCACTTCAACATAGTTCCTTGGCAACAACCCAAAAAAAAGCGCCAAATTATTAATTTGACCTTGCCTTGTCATTACGTCGTGTCATTTTACCAACTTGATGTAACCCGTCAAACTGTGCAGTTGTGACAACATTGTGATTTCATTTCTTCTCTTTCTACATCTCAATTAAATACTTTTTAACGACACCCCGTCAGTCATCAACCCTTCCCCGTGGCTTCTTTTGTGCTGCAGAGGTGCGGAGCATACATCGTAGAGGATCGTAGAGGGTGGGAGTCCAGCTCATCAGAGTGACCGAACCGTGTGCATCTCTTATCCTTTTGTCTTTATCGTACCCCCTGCGGTGTGCCCGCTCCTGTCATTATTCGTGAGACTCAGCAGATTTCCTTCTCTTTTGTTGCTGCGCCGCTTGCCTTCCCTCTCGCTCTCTCTTTTTCTCACGGCATTTGATTCCCACAGCATTCCCCTAATCTATTTATTTCCACAGTTCATAATTCACCGCGTTTAGCTCCACGCGCTTGCTGTCTCTTCCTCGCTTGTAAACAAATGGAAAATCTCATTTTCTGTCGAGCCAAATTGAGGCGTCGCAGTTGGAAATTTTTTTCTCATTTGGGATAATTATTGCTAATTTGATGAAACCCGTACTTTTTGCTGGGTCCTTCCCCAACAGTATCAGTCATTGGTTTCTTTGTTTGCAAGAGTTGATTTTTTTTTCCCCAGCTACACTGGGGTCATGACCTTTTACAGACGGAGAATGGTACTGGGAAAAAAAAAGGATGTGATGAATTTACTCAATTTTATTTCGTCAAGTGGCTACACAAAATAAAAGAATCTGGGTCCCCAAACGTTTTTTTTAAAAAATGGATTTATAGTCTACCACAGCATAAACAAAATGACGAGACAATGAGGCACACCTGGACAAGATTAGAGTGGCTAGAGTCACGAGTTTCCCAAATTCTGCTCAACAGGTAAGCTCATCGTTTTTGATTTTGAATTGACAGAACAGTCTAAAAAAATAAAACTTTGAACCGGTAACATTTCATTTTATAGTAACGCTAACACATACGAATAAGTCACTGGTGAAATTAGCTCCATTTCAAATTTTGCTAGCATTCTAAAACTCTTCAAATTTCTCCTTTTTGTTCTTCCATTTCTCCCTTTTGTAATTTCGCTGCTGTAAATTGGGAATTTCTCCATTGTGAGACAAATAAATGTTTCTTATCTTGTCTTTCACTGAGTTCTCATGTGACATCATCCATCACGTCGTGATCAAATTCCATTTGTAAGATGTTCCACTCCGGTTGCGCTCGGCCAACTCGGTGAGAATGTGACAAATTGAGTAGCGCGATGTGGATTTTAAAGATGAAAATGGGGGAAACACGGGTGGCACAAAGTCAACCATTTGCATGTACGAGGAGAGCACTGCTCATTATCACCTCATAAAGAGGCTCGCCGACTTTGCAGGACTCCATCAAACATTGCAGATTGCTCACCACGCACACACACGCGACCCACATCATGTTGGAGAAGGCTCATCGGGAGGATAATAAGAACAAAATGACCTGCTGCGCGGGATTTCGGAGTGTGAGAGGCATTTTTATGTGGGCCGCTATCAGTAACTTCATCAGCCCTCCCAAATGACCTGCATGGCGTGGGATGAATGTTTAATCAATCAGCGACCACACACACACACAAAAATTTAAAAGGAGAAATGCCTGTGGAAAAGTAAGAATTAACAAGGCAGAAAGCAAGAATTGTACTCTTAACGCTTGTGATATATTGTGTCAAATTCACCCGTTTGAGATTTATAATTAGAAAACGTCATAATTAGAAAACGAGGAAACGGTGGTGCAACACACGTAGACTGATTCGCAGGCATATATTCTTTATCCTCAAAAAAAAAAAAAGATTTACTGAGATTGTGAGGAGGTGTTTTGACCACTAACATGTACAGTATCTGTATGATGTATGCCAATTATTCTGCCACCCGGAGCAGCACAATATGCACTGAATTGAAGCAAAAATAAATAAGTAAATAGGAAGCTGATTGTTAATGATGTCACAGCTTAATCTTTAAGAAAGCGCAAAATAATAGAGGGATATTTTTTTTAATTCAAAAAAAGATTTGGGGTGAATTTTGGAATGTACTAATGCCATTTTTATTCATTTCAATGGGGAAAATTATTTGGAAAAATGGTCAAGGAACAAAACAAATTTGACTCAAATCTAAAGGCACAAGTGGATTGCCTCCCTTGTGATGAATTGAGGCAAGGCATGTACTTCAGTTGAGGCCATAATTAGAGGAAATACTGTGATATGGTCACGAGCTATGGGTCGTGACTGAAAGAACGAGATCCCGGATACAAGCGGCCGAAATGAGTTTTCTCCGCAGGGTGTCCGGGCTCTCCCTTAGAGATAAGGTGAGAAGCTCGGTCATCCGGGAGGGGCTCCTAGTCGAGCCGCTTCTCCTCCACATCGAGAGGAGCCAGATGAGGTGGCTTGGGCATCTGATTCGGATGCCTCCTGAGCGCCTCCCCGGTGAGGTGTTCCGGGCATGTCCCACCGGGAGGAGACCCCGAGGAAGACCCAGGACACGCTGGAGAGACTATGTCACCCAGCTGGCCTGGGAACGACTCGGGATCCGCCGGGGAGAGCTGGACGAAGTAGCTAGGGAGAGGGAAGTCTGGGCTTCCCTGCTAAAGCTGTTGCCCCCGCGACCCGGCCCCGGATAAGCGGTAGAAGATGGATGGATGGATGGACTGTGATAAATATTCTGTCAATGCGACCAGGAAGAGCACTGTTTGCCAGCTTCTGTTTTGGTTAACAAATACATCCAAATGGGCTTACCAGTGTACATCTGTTGAGTAGCGGAGGTAGGCCATGTTCTCAGGCCATTACAAACGGTGCACACACACACACACATCGGACCACAATGAAACTTGAAACATATTTAGGTTTTGTTTAAAGAAAAAAGCCAGATTGCGACTATATATAAATAACAAGAAAAACACTGCTAATAACATCTTGCAGGTTAGCCGCCCTCTTGTTTTCGACTGAATAAAACATAAAGCGCTAGCGCTAATACGCCCCATCCATGTTTTTCTGCTTGTGTACTCCAATCCATAATGTAAAGCTTTTAAACAGAAACTCTTGAAACTCATTTAGGGCTCGCGGGCAAGCAAACATTCATTGAACGCTAATAACCTGGCTGAATTATTCAACGTATATTTTATCCAGCACGTACCCTGGAGAGGGTTGGGGAGGGCAGTCTAGTTAAGCGTCACAGCGTCTTGCCGTGTGACCGGTGAGAGGCCGATGAACGACGGGCGGCGTAACAAAGCGTGACAGGCGATCCGTCGACAGGGTGGACGCGACGTGCCGGCGGCGTGATAACAAATAGGGCCGGCGCGCCATCTTGTCGCCGCCACACCATGTGACAAACATATGGCGGGTGTCAACAGGGGAAGAAAAAAAAAACAAAAGACTCAACGATTTGGATGACGAACGGCGCCGATCGCGCTTGTCGCCGATCTCTGGCAGCTTGACTTGACACACATGCGCAACACAAAAGTGTCCAATAATGAGTGGCCGCGTGAGCATTTGTGCTTGCATCTTAAATAACTAAATCACTCAATATCACGTCCACCAGCTTCCCTCCAAAATAAAAGTATTCATTTGACAAAAGAGCTTAATTTCAACAAAAGCAGTGCTTTACCACCATCTTGTGCCATCCTGGTGCCAAGGAACAATGTGGTATTGAGGTTTCATTTAGACAGAAGTAGTTATTTGCTGCCATCTTATACCAAAGGAACAATACTGAAGTGTGTTGAGGAGCTTCATTTACATAAAGGTAGTGCTTTGCGAGCATTTTGTAACACTTTGTCGTCAAGGAACTATGTTGAGGTGAGTGACGAGCTTCACAAAGAAAACGGTAAGAGGTTTTCCACCATCTTGGTGCCCAGGAAAAAAGTCGTGTAGTGAGTCGAAGAATTTCCTATCGACATAGGTCGTGATTTGCTGCCATCTTGGTGCAAATGAACCATGTTGAAGTGAGTTGAGGCGCTTCGTATAGAATAAAAAATGAGGATTTGCTGCCATGTTGTCGTATCTCAGGGCCAAGGAACAATGTTGAAATGAGTTGAGGAGCTTCCTTTTGGACAAATGTTGTGCTTTGTTACCATCTTGTGGCATCTTGGTGCCAATGAACTATGTTCAGGTTCGTTGTGGAGTTTCATATCTAGACAAAACTAGTCATTTAGACAGCACTCATGGTAAATGGTGTCCAAATTTTCTTTACGTCGTGGGTTGCCGACATTTTGCATCTTGGTGCAAACAAACTATGTCAAAGTGTGTTGAAGAGCTTCAAAGTACCTTATTGAACAGGACCAACAGTCAAACACGCAAATACAAAATGACAACAGGACAAGATAGGAGCGCTGAATTAACTCAGCTTTCTTCTTAATAAAGAAGAAACAAAAAAAATGCTCGTGGCTGTTTGGGAAGCTGGAACAGATTGCAGTTTTAGCATTTTAGTTGATTTCAGCCATAAAAATACACCGCAAATATGTCGAGAAGAGGAAACTCGGCCACTCGTAGATGTTAAACTATCCAACTTCTTTTCACAGACGACATCTGCTCCAACTAGTAATTGCATCCATTTCTGCGATGACAACGGGGGGGGCGGGGGGGGGGGGCATGGCCGTGGTGCGCGCCTGCATAAATGGCCTCGGAGAGGACCGCCGGTTTTACTCGCCTCGGTCCGACGCAAGGATGGATTCATTGGAGCCGCGTGTGACAGCAGGCAGTAAATAATCATTTGTCCCGCACAAATAGCGGAAGGAGGCACATTGTCTGTACGCCACCTGGGCGACTTGATTTCCACAACAAATGAGACGTAAGCCAGATCTGACACGGCGTATGCACGCCGAGTCCGCCGCATTGGTTGGGAAAGTAACCTTGAGTTGAAATGAGTGCGTCGGTTTTGATGGGAGCAACACAATGCGTACACCTGCATTATGGAATGAGAGTTGTTTACTGTCTGCTCGGAATTCAAACAATCTGAAACAATAGCGACATGGAACGAGTGAACTCGAAATAGCTCTCCGCACAATGTAGTTGCGCTTTTGAAGCAACCTCAATGTCTTTCTGTCAATCTAAAGCAGGTGTTTCTTTTTTTTTTACCAAAGTCGGAATGTTTCATCCACTTGGTTTTTCCTCCCCCCCCAAAAAAACTGCAAATTTTACCAGTGTCTAGCTCTTGGAATGAAACTCATTCAATTGTGGTCCTTGATGGGAAAAAAAAACATGTTTTCCATTTTGTTTTAATTGATAAATTACGTTTCGCTGTGGAGAAAACAACCTTAGCCTAGTTAGTTTTTTTTTAAATGCTATATTAAATTATCCACTTTTAGGTACTCTCCGCAATCAAAAGAGACCACACACACACCAAAAAAAATATTTTTGCTGCTGTTTTGCTGTGAATTGGGAATTTCTCCATTGTGAGACTAATAAAGCTTTTCTTATCTTTTCTTATCTTAAATACATTTTGTGTAAACATTTGGGGAGAAAAAAAAAGTAATCCTTTTTAGATTAAAGTCATATATTTTCCAATATGACCACATTTTTAAAATGCGCTCAAAATAGCTTGAAAATTGATAGCTATCTCAAAAATCAACGATAAACACTCAAAAATATCCAATTTCATTCTTATGAAATGACTAATTAATTTTTTTAATCCTTTTTTTTTAATCACAAAAATAATGTAATGTAATAAATGTCCGTAATCTGATTTTTCATCCAAATTTTTGCATTAATTATTCTTATTCTAGCTTGCGTAGAACTGCACCGCACCATGACAAGAGCAGCTCCAAATATTTCTTCCCAATGCGGGTGGACTGCATGTTATGTCCAATGACTTGGCTTGTGAAGGTCCTATCTTTGATGAAAGCCAGCAGAGCGGCGCAATCTCCTCCGAGCCCTTCACAGTCTGCAAATCCTGCTCGAATGTAAACGACTGGAGCAGGTAATGCGCTTACGCACTCTACACAACATGCATGTATCCCTTTATAGAAGCCCGCTTATTCTTGTTTTATTTATTTTAAAAGAGCGTTTGCTTAATCCGGCTGTCTCTAATTGATTTCAGGTGGCTGGCCAGGCCCGTCGTTCGGCAACGTTGGCTGCCGCGCTCTTCTAACGTGTGGGCCGCAGATTTTCGCCGCATTTAACTGGCTGCCAAGAGCGTCGCTTTCTCGCCCGTCTCATCCGCTGAGCCAGAGAACTGTCACGGTTGGCCACACTTTTAACACGAGCAACCGTCCGGATTCACCATCTCGAGTTAGCATGCATTTCTGTTGTAAATAAGCATTTGAAACTGTGGAGAATAAGTGGTAGTCCCTTGGACTAGTGGTTAGCACGTCTACTCCACTCCAGTTCAGATGTTCGAATCTCTTTGTTTCTTTATCAAGATCGTTCCACCTATATTCCAAAATCATGTATGTTCAATTCCCCGAAGGATCTATTTTTTAAATGTTCATGATTGAGGTCAGCTGTGACCGCACCCACAGTGACGCAACCCTCCCTTCTCTCAGATCCGCCACACACCATGCAAGATTCTCGTCATTCCAGAAAATAGAGTCCGCAGACTCACCGACATCACACGCCACCCCAACAGGCCCCGCCTCTAACAGGCACAGGCACATACAGAAACTCAATACATTTTTATGCTTGCAATTTTTGTGGGTTCAAATATATTTACACTGGGTTTTAGGAGTATGTTAAACTGTGTTTACATTTTTTTCAATCCTTTATGATCTTTCTATATCGTGGCTTTTCACCTTTTGTATAAGGATGGGGAATGAATCACATCCCCCTGCCCCACAGTGAGGAATGAGGGTTCACCGTACTTCAATTTACCTATCATGTATCCTATTTAAATGGTTTGTGCCCCACTAATTGCTTTCATATGAAAATGCCATCGAGCAGGAATAAACAGCAGAGGTCAGCAAATGCATAACAAACAGGCGCTCAATCAACGATGCACTTGTGGTTAAGACAGAGCTGCCACCAAGAAGCCATCGATCACAACGGGGCCGTTGGGGTGTCAGGCTCACTGAGTTTTGCTATCACCCCGGCTCTAGCTCCATCATCATCGCAGAGTGGCCGCTTGTGAGATATCTCACACATGGGGCCATGGTGGTCCTCAAGGCGTGTTCGTCAATGTCACTGAGATTTTCATTTGCTCAGCCACTAAGTCTATCTATCTATCTATCTATCTATCTATCTATCTATCTATCTATCTATCTATCTATCTATCTATCTATCTATCTATCTATCTATCTATCTATCTATCTATCTATCTATCTATCTATCTATCTATCTATCTATCTATCTATCTATCTATCTATCTATCTATCTATCTATCTATCTATCTATCTATCTATCTATCTATCTATCTATCTATCTATCTATCTATCTATCCAGCTAGCTAGCTAGCTATCTGTCTAGCTAGCTAGCTATCTAGCTATCTGTCTAGCTAGCTAGCTATCCAGCTATCTGTCTAGCTAGCTAGCTATCCAGCTATCTGTCTAGCTATCTAGCTATCTGTCTAGCTAGCTATCTATCTAGCTATCTATCTATCTATCTATCTATCTATCTAGCTAGCTAGCTAGACAATAGGCAATAGACAGCTGAGCAACATCTGTTAAGCCACAAGTTTCAGAGACAGCGCTTCCATAAGTAATGCAAAACTAATATTTGACCCACCCCAACCTATCTGCATTTGTACAAATGACACCCTCACCTTAAGTAAACTTTTCAGTAGTTTTAAGCAACTGAATACATAAGCATCATGGCAACTTTATGACGGCAACTACTCATTTTTCTCAAAGAGTGTCTGCTACTGCATCATTCCTGACGCATTTTTGGGGCTCCCAAAGCAGCACAATGCAGACACAAACGATATCTAGTGTGCTAATGATCGTTCCAGTGCTGGTTTGTCACAGTGGCCCCAATCAATATTTTGCCAGAGAGAACACAAGCCACAACATTGTCTCATTCCAGTTTTCTCCCCCATAGCTGACGGTCTTTATTTGTTGGCCCGAGATCATCAATCCATCCACAGATGGTTTGTTAAGTGGTGTGGCAGTCCAGCAGCACAATGATGGTGAAACAGAAGTGGACACTGGGAATTTGGGGAAAATATGTTCAAATTTAGCGAATGATGGCCACGAGAAGTTCTTCTTTGTGCGTCTCTCGATGGCTGTATAATGCTGCCCCCACATGGCCAGAGCATGCGCAGCATAAGTAGCAGCACAATATCCAGTGAACTGAAGCAAAAAAAAAAAAAAACAAGAAAGGCAAAAAATGTTTAACTCTTTATTGTCTGTTGGGAATATGTCATCGCTGCTTGTACCACACGGTGCGATTCTAGATTCTCCCAGTAACTCATTAATATTCAGGTGTGCAATAGGAAGCTCTTTTGCCAAGACGGCAACCTGAGAGTCAGTCACCCGCTGTGCTACGTGAGCCTCATTTGCTGCTGCTTCTGCCTTTCACCAGGTCTTAACTCCTCAAGCATCCACAGAAAAAGGCTAGCTTGACCTAAAATTTCGGTCAAGGATCTATTAAGATTCTCAACAGTTCACGTTTCACACCCACAGAGAGACGAGATTTTGTCTCCCCCCCCCCCCTCCCTCCCTCAGTTTCAACAGACAGCCAGATACCATCTGATGACCGAGGTCATTCATTCTGTTATCTTGACTGAGGGTGTTTCGTATTTAACGCTGTCCAATGACGGAGAGTTTCAGAAGGACATTGGTTGGCATCTTGACACTTGAAAAGGTAAGATGGCTCCACAGTACGTTTAATATTGAATATGGCGTGCCCCAAGTAGCTAAAATAATTTTTTTAAAGTAATTGATGCCTCCCCAAAAAGATTTGTATTTTCCTATAAATGTCACAAGATGGCGGTAATGGTTGGTTGTTTTCATTTGCTCAGCCACTAAGTCGCCTTCTATCTATCTATCTATCTATCTATCTATCTATCTATCTATCTATCTATCTATCTATCTATCTATCTATCTATCTATCTATCTATCTATCTATCTATCTATCTATCTATCTATCTATCTATCTATCTATCTATCTATCTATCTATCTATCTATCTATCTATCTATCTATCTATCTATCTATCTATCTATCTATCTATCTATCTATCTATCTATCTATCTATCTATCTATCTATCTATCTATCTATCTATCTATCTATCTATCTATCTATCTATGCTTGCTAGCTAGCTAGCTAGCTAGCTAGCTAGCTAGACTATCTATCTATCAATCAATCTATCTATCTATCTAGCTAGACTATCTAGCTAGCTAGCTAGACTATCTATCTATCAATCTATCTATCTAGCTAGCTAGACTATCTAGCTAGCTAGCTAGACTATCTATCTATCATCTACATAAGTAATGCAAAACTAATATTTGACCCACCACAACCTATCTATCTAGCTATCTAGCTAGCTAGGTATCTACCAAGAAGCACATGCCAGAGAGTCACACCCGTGTGCTGCGAGACGAGCTGATCTCGCGTCAAGTCTGCTTGCCAGAAGGAAGAACGAATCTCAGCTGCGGGGTTGGGATAAAAGCATGAAGTGGAGAATGTGATAATCAAGTGCTATTTTCACATGTGATGAACATGGTGAGTGTGATTGTTTTCACTCTGGAGGCCCGCCGCATTCTTTCATCTTGTGTACTCGCAGCAGGGATAGAAGAAACCAGTTGGCTGGAAGCCGATCGACAGCTCACGTCGGTGAAGTAAACATCTACTCACGTCATTACCTGCAAGGTCGAATGACCTGGAAAGTTACTGAAGGCTGTTTTCTTCACTACACTTCCCCTCAAGGTAGTAGTCCTGAGAAAATAATGGAAATACACTGAGCAACCGTGAACAAGAGTGAGCTAAAAACATATTTTCTGGTTGCAATTAAAGCAGATGTTTGCAATTAAGAATAAAAAACGGGTGCCGTCTTGTACCTGAAATTTCAACCAAAAAAAAAACGAAGAATTGCACAGATCCTAAAGCAAAATTAGTGTGGAGTTTTAGTTTTTTTAATTGCATGTGCAAATCAAAACAACCCCCCCCCCCCCCAAAAAATGTAAACCAATCCCATTCAGCGTTATAGAAACACATAATTAATCGTTATGCTATTAGCTTAGCTAATAATTTTTACCCATAACTTGGATTAAGTCAATTCCACAATATAATCTTTTCGTATTTTTTTCATCTACTTTTATTTCTTTACTTTTAGATGGTTTGAAAGTCTTCTTCGCATGTGTTTAAATGTAGCCATTGTATTTTCTTTTTTTTTAAGCTACTTTCGTTTGCTCTGCTTTACTTCTGAATGTCGTTGTTTGGTTTGTGTGAAGCACATTGACTTGTCTTGTGTACTTTTTTGGTTTGTTTGTTTTTTGTTTTTTAAATCTATGTCTGCCACTGCTGATAGAGAATTAACAGAACAAGGATTGGAGTGATCCCCTCAAAGTTCCTTTGAGCTTTAGAGAGCCAGCAGATATCAGTAAAGGATTAAAAAACTTTATGCTTTATGTTCAAAAGAGGAAGAATTATCAGACAACCTTCAAGCGCAGAAGAAAAAAAAGTGAGGCATCCGTGTGTTGTCAAAAGCAGCTCCCGCTGAAATAAATCAAATGTGGAGTGTAAGGTTTGACTTCTCGCAGCTGGAGGAAGAGTTGAGTGTGTTCTTTTTTTTTTTTTTTTTCTCGCAGCTGTCATATTGGTACACGTGTTTATTTCAAACCACGTTGCCGGGGCAACGGGGACGAGCAAGTGTGGTGGATGATGACGATGCCTCTTAAATGATATCAGACGTCTGTTTCAATTATCCTTGACTGTGTTTTGTTTCATTTTGTTTTCTTCTTCAAAGGGTGACAACACAATGAATGTTTTTTACTCTTCATGGCAGTTAACTTCTTTTATTCACTTGGATAACGGTTAAGAACTGTCAAAAATGTGAACAATACTCAGTGGAACCTTGATTTAACAGACCCCGAATCAACGAAACCCAGATTCGACACACGAAAAATAGCCTCCAGTCCGCTCAAAGGGCCCCTGCGAAATCTTTCTGGACGGTAGACTAGAGCAGGCTAAAAAAAAAAAAGTGCATTCATGTGGCAGCCGTGCTCTCTTTTGGGCAACCGTCCCATGGACAATAACGGAAGGCATGGATGTTAGCTTAGCATCGTCGTAGCCATGCTGATCAAAAGCCGCATGTTGTATCGATATTTATATCTGTGGCTGTTTTTTTTAGTCGGGCGCTAGTCGTGTACTAATTTCTGGACATTTTATTTTTATAATAATAATAATAATAATAATAAGGGCGGCCCGGTAGTCCAGTGGTTAGCACGTCGGCTTCACAGTGCAGAGGTACCGGGTTCGATTCCAGCTCGGGCCTCCCTGTGTGGAGTTTGCATGTTCTCCCCGGGCCTGCGTGGGTTTTCTCCGGGTGCTCCGGTTTCCTCCCACATTCCAAAAACATGCGTGCATGTGGCTGATTGAACACTCTAAATTGTCCCTAGGTGTGAGTGTGAGTGCGAATGGTTGTTCGTTTCTGTGTGCCCTGCGATTGGCTGGCAACCGATTCAGGGTGTCCCCCGCCTACTGCCCAAAGACAGCTGGGATAGGCTCCAGCACCCCCCGCGACCCTAGTGAGGATCAAGCGGTTAGGAAGATGAATGAATGAATATAAGCGCCTTTCAAGACACCCAAGGACACTTTTTGGCACACTTTGGACAAAAATCATGCCTGTGCAATTCATAATAAAGCTTAGATAATAGAAACAGCTTGACCCAAAATCTGATTCCTGTCCATGATTTTCTTTTGGATTTCAGTCAAAATCTGAGATTCCAGAAAGATTCTGCTACGGATCCGTTGCAGTCCAGTACATGGCAGATTCCTGGAATCACTCAGCCCATGAGATTCTGCCAACGGCCGACAGGATGTGTGCCAACGGGATTCTGCAATCATGAGGCCTAATGAGGGCAGACAAGCCCACTCAGCAGCTGATGGATTGGCGGCGAGCGGCGCGGCGGGGAATAGGACGATTGCGGAGGGGGATAGCGGACTGCACGTGCTGATAGATGGCTCGATCATTCCGACGTCCCCGCCGGTCCCCTACCGGACCTGCGTTCGCCGAGAGGTGCCTCCGAGGTGCACCAGCTCTGTTGTGTTTCTGGACAAGCTATTTTCAGCCTCCCTGGTGGCACCGGACAGGAGCGGAGCGGTGCAAAACGCTCGCTATAAGTCCACCGCGTTTGTTCAGATCTGCTCAACCTCCACGAAAGAAAGCTCCAGAGTTCCCGGGGTGGCCGTGTTGGGCGACGACGATGGCAAGAATTGGATTCAGCGCGGAGAAGTGACATGTGAGTTTCATGTCTCACGCTTAACCTTTCAAGCATAGATAAGATTTGTCTACCAAATGCTACGATGCTGAGTGAAACTGATTTTGGGAGATGAATTTCCAGCAGGCTGTGCGATACTGTACCGTATCACACTAGATCAGAGGTGGGCAAACTACGGCCCGCGGGCCAGATCCGGCCCATTGGTCTTTTAAATCCGGCCCGCCGAAGATTGGTCGACAATTAAGGTTCGATGTGAAAGATTGCATTCATTTCATTTGGACTTGTAATGACAGGCATTTCACCGCCAGGTGGCGCATTGACTTGAAGTTGCAGAACACAGGCAGACCTGGCCCTTCTATCAAATTTTAAAAGTCAATGCGGCCCCTGAGCCAAAACGTTTGCCCACCCCTGCACTAGATTGTCACGGAGCTTTTCCAAACTGCGACAATGAGACGTTCTAAAGCGGCCACACCACCAGGAAATCAGAAATATCCTGATGCTGGCTGTTCCATTCGACTTTTTTTGTTTTCTTTTGTTTTACGTCACTCTTCCTCATTCCTTCTGTGGCATCCCTGCACTCAGGGCCAACTACGAGGCTCTCTAAAGCATCCACCTCAGTCAGAAGCGGCAATCCACGTACTGGCTGTCACATTTTTTTTAAAATCTTTCTTTTTCTCCTACTCTTGCTGACAACGAGGCACTCTAAAGTGGCCATCCCAGCAAAAAGCCTTGTCTACACTTGAGCTGTAAAATCAGACTTGGAAAAACAAGATACTCACCCGTTCTCCTTCTCTACATGACGTGCATGCACTCATACCCTACAATGAGGCACTCGAAAGCAGCCACCCCAACCAAAAGCCCCCATTACACACGCTGACAGTCTCCTCGCTCTTCCATCTTTCTTTGTGTGACGTGCGTACTCTCACAGCAGACAACGAGGCGCTCTCAAGCGGTCGTCCTGGGGAAAGGTGTCACCGTTGCGTAGGCCGTCAGATTTTTGTGTTTTCCGTAAATATCTTCAAACAAATCTCTGAATTCATTTTTCTGGATCTTTGAAAGAAAAATGTCAAGATATTCCGGATTTAAGGTGTCCACCACCGCCCGGTGACAGTTCATGGCACTAAGCCGTCCTCTCTGTCATTATTTATAGCCACATTCTCCCGCGTTGACACTTCCAAATGCATCGCTCCACATTTTGCAGCATGACTTTGTGCAGATGTCACAGCAGGGGAGGGCGGGGGGGAGAGAACAACTCCAGAAAGCAATGTAGCCCCCTTCGGCGTCTCGGTCCTGAATGTGAATTCAGTGGAGATGTTCCATAAAAGCAGCATGAACGGAAATTACAGAAGCAAAATAGATGCACTGTCCTCTTTTGCATTATTCATCGGCCACACTCACGTTGCCAACGGCTCTTTTCCACTTTATGAGCCGCTGCTGGTGGTCATTTTCGAGATGTCTTCTTCTTCTTCTTCTTCTTCATCTGCTTCTTCTCGTTTATGCGCATCATAAAGCTCCCATGGAACTCCAGAACATGGTGGAAATATTTATTGTGGTGCGGCCATTTGACCATAATTCAATAATCTCATTCGCCCAATGTAATTGTTTTCTTCTCCCTCAGCAACTCACGACAGGACAGAAGAAGCCCAACAACGTCCTGCGAGGTCCCCAACGGGTCGCGAGATGGATTATTGTCGTTTCTACTTTAAGACTCTGGAAGCCTCACCCGAGTCCCTCAGTCTCAAAGTAGGATATTTCGCCGTCTTGGAAGTACTGCAGTCGTATTTCCAAGTATGTTGGAATGTATTTGCCGGTCAGGCTTCTGTACAGCAGTGCTTTGAGATACAAGTTGATTTTGTTCCATGACCACACACACACAACACTCTCATCTCAAATAACCTTTCCCCATTGAAGTGAATGGAAATTTCAGTAATCCGGTCCAGCCTCAGAGCAAAATACTTTAAAAAATGTTTTGGTGTTTTGTTTTGGGTGGGGGCGGCCCGGTAGTCCAGTGGTTAGCACGTGGGCTTCACAGTGCAGAGGTACCGGGTTCGATTCCAGCTCCGGCCTCCCTGTGTGGAGTTTGCATGTTCTCCCCGGGCCTGCGTGGGTTTTCTCCGGGTGCTCCGGTTTCCTCCCACATTCCAAAAATATGCATGGCAGGCTGATTGAACACTCTAAATTGTCCCTAGGTGTGGGTGTGAGTGCGAATGGTTGTTCGTCTCTGTGTGCCCTGCGATTGGCTGGCAACCGATTCAGGGTGTCCCCCGCCTACTGCCCGGAGACAGCTGGGATAGGCTCCAGCACCCCCCGCGACCCTAGTGAGGATCAAGCGGTTAGGAAGATGTTTTGGGTGGGTTCTAGGCTTCAAGTCAATGGACATTGTGCTGCTCCACTATTTCCATAACAATTAAGAATCAATCAATTGCACCTCTAATATGGCAATTTCTCCTGATTTCAAATCGTTTTCCCTCTTTCATCATCTTTGGATGTGCTTCTGTGGGCGAATCCAGGAAGATTCCTTGAGGATTTGCGATCCGCTCCCCATGCTCTCATCCCCTCTATAGCAGAGCATAACGTGAACACGTCCTCCCCATTACAAGGCCGGGGAGCGGATTTATCAACGTTAAGGAATAGATTATGTTCCGAGCAGCTTGAACCGAGCGTTTTTTGTTTTTTTTAACTCCATCTTGGTGAAGGATTAGTGTCAAAGGGTGAACTGAACTTTTTCCCATCAATAAGCAAGCGGCTCTCTCTGGATCTTCTCCTCTCACACCTCTACCCCCGTCCCAGGAGGCTCTGGAGCTCTCCAGGCCAGACTTCATCACCCGATCTCGGGCTCGAGTGAGGAGGATGGAACAGAGGAGGAGGAGGAGGAGGAGGAGGAAGACCAGCCCGGCGCAAGACGGAAGCATGCGAATGAGGAGGTGCACCACGCCGGATCCGCTAAGCGGTGAGCATTGACCCGGGTCGTTCGGGCCTTGCGTTCATTTCTCCTTTTTTTTTTTTTACACTTGTTACACATGAAAACACACTTTATGGGGTTAGGACCTCTCGTGAAAACTTTATAAGAAAGCAGTTAGAAGCCAATGGAGGGGAATTTATTACGGTTAAATCTGTGGACGAGTTCGTTTCGACTTCAAACCTCAATGAGTTCGGAGACTTATAGTGGTAGTTTGTTATACGAGGGCGGGCTTCCTCAAGTGGCATTTGTCCAACTATGCCCTCTATTGGCAGTTATGCAGCGTTGCAGCTCGATTTAAACGTGGGCCAGCCGTGCAAACTAACTGGACACTTTATTAGGTACACCGATACGTGAGCTTTTCGGGCGACGTAACCGTATGTTGACTATTGAGAGAAATTAAAAATGTCCGGAAAAAAACTACTAGAACAGCTGTACTTTATTTTAGTTCTATATATTTTTAGAATGACTCGACTCCCATGAAAGATAAGTTTGAATTGCGATTGCCTCGTTCCGAATACAACTACCCGCAGTTGTAGAAGAGGGTGTGCACACTTGTGCAACCACATTATTTCAGTTGTTTAATATTATTTTTAGCTTCTGTAAGTTTTTACTTTTTGTTCTGGTTGTTGTTCTAAAGTCCAACTTTCTCATTGGATTATGATTTTTTTTGTTTTTATTTCACGACAAAAAACTTTTTTTGGTTTGTTTCTGTGTTTGTTTCTTCATTTTATTTTATTTTTGAGAGTGCAATAAAATTATTCATTCCTTATTAAAATTTTTTTTAAACATTTTTCCTTTGTTTTTAACACTTTTGTTTTCATTTTATTCACACATTGGAAGTTTCAGAGCTTGTGTGTGTGCGCGTGTGTGTGTTTCCTAGATAACCTTTTCAAGCCAAGAGAGAGGTCAATTTCGGGCAGAGAAATGCAGCAGCGATCAAGAAGGTGAGTTCTATTCCTCACGGCAAACAACACATGATGAAGTTGTTACTTACAATTTTACAGGTGGGCAAACTCCAATTCATTTGTATTGTGAAATGATTTTTTTTTTCCAAATAAGCAGTTTCACATTCAAACCATGGTCATCTTAAAACGTTTATTAACTGCACAGCTAGTATTGTCAGTACCATCGGAACATTTTTAATGGCCACATTACGACTATAGAGATGCAACAATTAATCGACAAAGAATCCGATTAATCGACAAATAATCGATTAATAAATGAATGAAATCTGTACTTATTTATGGCAATCAATTTAATGTTTATAAACTTTGTTTGATTTAAAATGGTCTGAATCCTAAAATTTCATAGATTTCAATGTGAACTCAATAGAGCTTTACAACTTAAAAGATATTCTGCGGCATTAAATACCTATTCATCACATCGTGCATATTAGCCACAATATGTTGCACGTACACATTTGCACACACGCAATGTTAGATGTCTGGACGTCATGACGGGAGATGAACAGCCCTCCATGTGCCTTATCTGCTCATTTTTATGTTGGTTATCTGCAACATGAAACACACACACACACACACACACTTCTACTCCACTCTCCTCCAATCAGATGCTGGAAAGCCATTGTAACTTTTTCAAAAGAGACACTATCTGACTGATAGGATCTGCAAACACGCCACCAGCGGCATGTAAAGGAATGAAAGGGGAGTCTTGTGCATAAGACCTGTTTTCCAGATAAGTCCCCGTGTCGCACTATTCCCTAATGGTGGTGTGTGCGTGTGTGCAGGATGTACAACAAGCTGCCAGAGGTGGAAAGGAAAAAGCAGGAGGAGGAGAAGAGAGCAGTGTCACAGGCCAACAGACTGCGAGCAGACCTCTTAAAGAAGGTGGACACCGTTTAATGCCGTTCGATGGAAATTATATTTAATAATAATTAGATAAGTGATCATGACTTAGATTTATGAGGCATCTTTCAAGGACCCCGGGATGTCTCTCTGTATTTCATAGGGTCAATAAAATGTACGGCATATACTGTGGGTATGTGTTGTGTGCGTAGCGGTATGCTATTCCTGTAAGCTATTAAAAACAGAATCAAAATGTTTTTTCAGGATGTTTTTTTTTAATCCTCATTAATTTTGTATACTATAGTAATATTATTTGAACTATTTGAGAGTTTTTAAAGGTTACTAACTCAAAAATAATGCCCAACACTAATCGTTAAAAAGAGGTTTTGTTAAGTGCCCTTTAAATGTCAATGTGGTTTCGACAAATTATCTTAATGTGAAGTTCTTTGAAGTTATCAAGGTTTAGTCACACACTATTCTTATTTACTGTCATTTGTTTCCTTGTCAGAGTAATATGTAGCCTTAAAATGCAACACTTGCTGACATATGTATGGAATCGATTTGTGAACGTATTAAACTATGTCACATGGACGTCCGAATATTTATTATTGTACAGCAGAGGGCGCTCTTTGATTGCTAAAGTCAAGTCGTCTCTCGCCGTGCTTCATTCACACCTGCAGTGGAGTATAATCAATTCTCGATTATTTTTCACGATTTCTGTCAAAACGCATGTAAAATATCATGACTCATAAGAGTCTACACTCGCATATTATTAATCCGAGTTAAAGCAAGTGAAACGTCCATGTCAAATTTTAGATTGACATGCCATTCGATCACTATGGAAGATGATTGGGGCCAAGGTTCTCAATATTGGTAATTTATTTTTAATATTTTACTTTGTCAGGATTCTGGGAATAAAGTCGGAATTCTGACTTTAAAGTGGGAAATCTGATAAGAGTCTGACATAAAATTGAGATATTGCCAATTGGTTTGTTTTTTTCGCATCATTGGCCCGAATCCTCTTCCCTACTCTTCCCTTGATCACAAAAGTGCTTCTGGTAATTACACAAATCGTCATACTCTCTTTCTATAATCGCTAATAAATCACATTCAGCAATACATTTTTTCATGCTAAAATATCATTGTTAGTATTATCCACGGCGTTTTAACGGTACTGTTGTGCACACACAAATTTGGGCTGTCAAGAGCTGGCTGAAATTGAAAAGAGTCCGCATTAAAGCATTGCATCATGCTGGGTGTCCTCATAAAATGTGTCGAGCACTCTCAGCACTAACTTAGATTTATGGAGTGCCTTTCAGGGGACACACATTTCATACGGTTATTAAAATGTGTTGTTTTTTTTTTATGCGTGCGCGTGTCAGAGTGTCTGTAGGGGAAAGAAGCAATAGTTTACTACTCGAGGTGAACAAATTTGAATTGTATACATATGATCATTTTATCTTTTTTTTTTTTAAATAAAAATCAGAAATTAATATTCATGGGGCGGCCCGGTAGTCCAGTGGTTAGCATGTCGGCTTCACAGTGCAGAGGTACCGGGTTCGATTCCAGCTCCGGCCTCCCTGTGTGGAGTTTGCATGTTCTCCCCGGGTCTGCGTGGGTTTTCTCCGGGTGCTCCGGTTTCCTCCCACATTCCAAAAACATGCGTGGCAGGCTGATTGAACACTCTAAATTGTCCCTAAGTGTGAGTGTGAGTGCGACTGGTTGTTCGATTCTGTGTGCCCTGCGATTGGCTGGCAACCGATTCAGGGTGTCCCCCGCCTACTGCCCGGAGACGGCTGGGATAGGCTCCAGCACCCCCCGCGCCCCTAGTGAGGATCAAGCGGTTAGGAAGATGAATGAATGATTGAATATTTATGTTGTTGTATACCCTCATTCTCTGAACCACTTAATAATGTAATTTAATTATACAGTGGTAAACCTATTTGTTACACTTTTCTGGGTGTACATTCTACTACCCCCCCCCCCCCCCCAACCACCGCCTGCGCTGGATTCATCAGTGAAAATATCCGTTTTGTGTTTTACCCCGTCTGTGAGCTGCACTCGGCACCTCTCAAAAAAAACGTATTACCTGGACAGAACTGAAGAAAGATTTACACTTGGTTGATAAAGTTGGATTTACTCTTTTGGGGGGGGGGGGGGGCTTAGGGGGAGATGTTTTAAAAATGAGCTGGCAGCTGTCCGGCGGAACAGTCAGATAGTAAAGTTAAAGTGATTGCCGCTACCTGCATGCCCCTCACACCCACAGATGTAGTGAAAAAGCAATTTTGCTGCTTCGTGGCCAAGGTCCTCCTCAAGGGAGATTATGATGGTCTTCAGTGATGATATTGGGGGGTTTTATGTTTGTTTTTTGTTTTTTTGGGGGGGGGTCTGGTGCATTAGTAATGTTATTTTTCTTCTTTGGCAGAGACTTCTGGACTACATCCTGCAGAAATGAAGAAGCTGCGCGGAACGGCAAACACTTATTTCAAACATACGTTCAGTAAAGTCATTTCATCTCCGTTTTTATGCACCACAGTACATGCATGTTATAATCATTTGATATAACACATAAATCAAAGAATATCTTAAATCGCATATTGTTAGAATACAGCAATTCAACCGTCATATTCATCAAAATTCAAAAACTAAAGGGAGTGTGATTCAAATTGCATTTACATCATACATTGTGACTTTTAGTGCAGTCCAAAAATATTCCAAGGACGTTATGAGTATCGACTTTCCAGGCAATGGAGCCCCCTCAGCAAAAAGCACCTTGACGGTGTCATTGCGAAAGTAAATGTTAATAAAATGCAACGCTTGGTGTTGGAGGGAAGAGTCTCACGTTTGTCTTGACCCCCGAGGCCTCCCCTGTGGAAATTCCCATCCGGAGCATCGAAATTCCAAGCTAATCGAACTCAGGAGACCAAGCGGCCTTGCTGAAAGAGACCTTTTGTCAGCGAGCGGCGTAGCGGGAGGTGACATTGTAACAGGAGAGAGGAGACCACCTTTAGCACGATAAGATGACTGACATTTAATCACAGCTTGGGGAGGAATAATATTGACATGTGTCGCAGCCCCCAATAGAGTTGAAATGTTGGATGAGGAAAAAAAAAACTATAAGTCTCATATTTATTTTTTTGTCTGTCACTACAATCTGGTCCATAAATATTGGGACACAATTTTCATCTATTTGGCTGTGAGGACCAAATTCAGGTTTGTAAATCTCTGTAATGACGAACAGATTCCTGTAGATGGCAGCGTGAATTGCTTTTTTACAGCACAGTTTCTGCGTGGACGAAAAAGATGAGGTGGTAAATATCAGCTTGTGATGTTGATTATGATGGAGAGAAATACCGACACTTTGGCAATCGGACAAGTTTAGGCATCTCACACTCTAATAGTATGGTTATGCATAGTCCCTGAACCTTTTTTTTTGTTTTTAATGTGTTAACTAACCTAAAGAAAACGCGCTCCACTTACAAGTCAACATTGCAGCGCAAAACCAAATCATAGATTTTGTGAAGAAAATCTCACGGGCCACATGAAAATGATGTGGCGGACCGGATCTGGCCCCCATGCCTTTAGTTTGACTATGATGAACGTACTATTGTGGTAGGTTTGGTGCTTGTATTGTCACAGGATACATCTTTCATTCATCTTCCGTACCGCTTGATCCTCACTAGGGTCGCGGGGGGTGCTGGAGCCCATCCCAGCCGTCTCCAGGCAGTAGGCGGGGGACACCCTGAATCGGTTGCCAGCCAATCGCAGGGCACACATAGACGAACAACCATTCACGCTCACACTCACACCTAGGGACAATTTAGAGTGTTCAATCAGCCTGCCATGCATGTTTTTGGAATGTGGGAAGAAACCGCAGCACCCGGAGAAAACCCACGCAGGCCCGGGGAGAACATGCAAACTCCACACAGGGAGGCCGGAGCTGGAATCGAACCCGGTACCTCTGCACTGTGAAGCCGACGTGCTAACCAGTTGACTACCGGGCCGCTGTCACAGGATACAATATTCTTTATTAAAAGCAAAAAAAAAAAAAAATAGTTATTTGGGGAGGCTGGAACAGATTAACGGCATTTCAAATCATTTCAAATGGGGGAAATGGTAGCTTAGCTCAATAGGTTGGTTGGGCTACGCGGCTGTAATAGAAGCCATCGTAATAGAAGCGACAAGTTTCTTTGTGTCATCCCCGATCAATTTAGACAAGTTGGGAATGTGTCAAAATGAGCTACTGGTTTCCATGTTGTCTCATGCTTGCGATTGATTATGACCTCTGGTGCTCGACCAGAACGTCCCTGCACTGTGCTCTGACACGGCAAATGTTATGGCAGTGGGGGGAGGTGGGGCATCGCGTGGGGGCCATGATGCCACGTCGCTCGTTTCCAGATAACGAGAACAAACTGACACACCGTCATATTCGAGAAGAAGGCCTGCCAGGCTGCGGCATCGCGTATCCTTCTCCTCCTCCTCCTCATCATCATCGACATCATCATGTGGATGCTGTCTACTGAAGCCTCTTGACTGTCTCCCCAACTGACTCAAACGGCACCAAGTGCCGGATAAGGGGGGGTCTCATAGCACGCGGACCATTACAATCACGCCGAGCGGCTGATTGCAAAGTGTTTGCTCGTTTATCGCCCGCGCGTTATCATCTCCACATCTGTCCTCTCCGATGCTGGAGTATGCTGGTGCCCCCACGCCGCCACCCTCCGTCCCCACTGCCAACCTCCATTAAAGTCAACTCTATTTACCACATGCCAAGAATGCAGTCGTGTAAAACTCATTCAAAGTCGGCCATGGCGATTCTCCGAAGATTTACGGACTGTGGGTTAATATGGCAGCCGCGTATACATCTGTGTCGTTACAGATTTCGGCCTAAATCAGGCGTGGCCAAACTTTTTCTTTAAATGCTTACATACACAATCAGTTCAGGGTGTCGCACGCTTGAGACAGCTGGGATAGGCTCCAGTGAGGATAAAGTGGTTCGGAAAATGAATGAATGTTTTTTTTTTCCTTAATTTTCCTTCAATCCATTCTCTGAACTGCTTATCCTCACCTCACAAGATTTTTTTTTTTCAATTTTTAATGTATTTAATTTTTAATTTTTAATTGTTTAATGCAGGGGCGGCCCGGTAGTCCAGTGGTTAGCACGTCGGCTTCACAGTGCAGAGGTACCGGGTTCGATTCCAGCTCCGGCCTCCCTGTGTGGAGTTTGCATGTTCTCCCCGGGCCTGCGTGGGTTTTCTCCGGGTGCTCCGGTTTCCTCCCACATTCCAAAAATATGCATGGCAGGCTGATTGAACACTCTAAATTGTCCCTAGGTGTGAGTGTGAGTGCGAATGGTTGTTCGTCTCTGTGTGCCCTGCGATTGGCTGGCAACCGATTCAGGGTGTCCCCCGCCTACTGCCCGGAGACAGCTGGGATAAGCTTCAGCACCCCCCGCGACCCTAGTGAGGATCAAGCGGTTAGGAAAATGAATGAATGAATGTTTAATGCAGGGAGGGCCGACTTTGGACACCCCTGGTTTAATGTGAATGCAATTTAATTGACGATTACTTTAATATTATACATAATTGAATATTTAATTTATTTTTTTCTCATTTTAGATCCAAAATTCTATTAGATTTTAATTTTATTTAAATATTTACATTTTATTTTGTATTTTTATGTTGTAACTGTACATGTAATTGAACTTGTACCTTTTCAAATGTCTACTTTTTTAAATTTTAGATTGATAGTTTTAGCGTTATGAGCAGTGAATGTGTTTTTTGGATTGCTTATTTAACTTAATATCAATGTTTTTATTTTATTTACATTTTTATTTGAAAATATTTTGTCTTACTTTTTTGGGGCGGTGTGCGTGTTTTAACTGGCACTAGGACCATGCGGGCTCTTCAGTGCACATGGCTCAACTTGGATGTCTCGAGCATACAGTTTGAGGGCTGGCGGCGAGTCATCCGCCTCACTCCTCTGCTCACTGACTTGGTCGCCTTCATTCGCTCCTCGCTGCCCATTCCAGCTGTCATGTCCTCGGCGCTCCAGCAACACTCCCACACGGAAACGCAAAGCTAACACATGTTTCCCCACCAGCAGACTCATCCAAACTTTTTCCTCAGCTTCTCGGTGACAGCTTTGTGTTGGGGAGTCTGGTGGGTTCAACAAGTTTTGACGTGAAACCGTTCGCCAGTCCCGCTTTTGTTTCGGCTACGAGTCACAAGTGGAGAGTTTTGCACCATGAGAATGTCGCACCGGAGGAAGAACTCTGTCTTTCTCGTCTTGGCTGTCATCTGGTGCCTGACCTCGGCTATCTCTTATGCTGACAATACGATTTACAACACTCTGGAGGGTAAGTGAAAGCAGCATACCTGCCAGAGCCCTTCATTCACATATTGTGCCGCCATTTATTGATTCTTTGTTTTATGGTCTTTTTCCTCATCAATAAATGATATATTCCCGAAAATGCTGATATAGAGTGGAGGGGATATTTATATGAGTGTTGTTTCATGCGAAATCTCATGGCAAACCACCAACCAAAACGGACACGAACGGTGATGTGTTGAAATAATGATGAACTCGCCCCATTTTCTCTCCAAATTGACCTACTCTGTGTGAAATGTTTTCCTGAACACAAAACTGATTAAGAAATGTAATAAAAAGACGCACATACCTTCAACAGCTCGATGAAGTGCAAAATCATTTAATTTAATTAATTTAAACTAACCCCGCGACCTTAGTGAGGATCAAGCGGTTCTGAAGATGAATGAATGAATGAATGAATTTAAACGAACAAAGAGACATAATTATAGAGTATAGCACCCCAATACGAGAGCTGCGTCCCCAAATATGCATTTAAATGCATAACAGTGTTAAATTTTGTTTTACAATATAATTAAATTGTACAATCTTAAATTATTCCCGTAACTCAAAGCCTCTTTCCCTGCTAAAGTGATTGAAAATGTCATCTGTTTCAGACTAAATAAATAAAATTGTTGATATGTGTTTTAATGAAGAAAATATCACTATAATATTGTACTGTTACTGTTTAAAAACATACAGGAATAACAAATTGAATGAAAAAGAAACAGTTTTTGTCATACATAACATCAATTGAATGGCCTATGTGCTGCCCATCTTGGCCACCAGGGGGCAGAAATCAGATCTAGTGTACTGCACAAAAACGTCTGTAGGGTTTGAACAGCTCAGCTCCTCGCAGAGGATAAAGAATGTATGACAGATTACTGTTCTATTAGATATTAAATGTGTTGTTTGTTTTAAAATATCAGTCACTTAAAGTGTTATACCGTATAACCATTATACACTTTTCCATCGTGTTATCGTTAGCTTTAGGTTGTCGGACTGAAGGCCTGTACGTGATAGTTTTGCATCAATTGCAATTGTCTTTGACATTTAGTTTGACAGTAAACTTCAACTAGGAGGTGCATGGAACAGCTTGTGACCTATTTTATTTTTATTTTTTAAAGACTTGTTCACTTGAATTGCCAAAATACTGCTCTTGTGACATGAGTTGACGCACTAGGATCTCATGTTTCAGGTTGGACTACTCAGATCCCAAGGCACCACTGTGTGTGTGTTTTTTTTTTGTTTTGTTTTGTTATTGTTGTGGTTGCAGTTTGCAGTGGTGTACAAATATTCCTCTACCTTAGAGCCGTTCATAATATCCTGGCAGATTTTTCTGGGTGGCCTTTGTTGTGTCAGACCCATATCGATCATTGCTCTTGATTTCAATGTATTTCTTTTATCACCCAACATTGTCAAGAATGCTATCCAGATGTTTAGCACTCACATCATCATCTCAGCGGAGTCGTTAAAACTTTCACTCACAGGAGGAGTTGATCCAAGTGTGAATGCAGCGTGTAGTAAAAATAGTGCGAAGTAGGGCAGCACGAGGCTTCTCTTTGATATCAGCGGGGTATCGACTCCGCTGCCTCTGTGGATTGTTTGTCATGGCGTTCTTCCCATTTCCACCTAAGCCACAATATTAGGTACTAATGAGATCCAATGTATGATCTCTGTGTGGGGGGGAAAAATAGATAACTCTTTTGACCTTATTTGACAATGTAACCAAACCTAAAAAAAAAAAAAAAGTGTGTTTACAAGCAGAGACAGGAACTTAGTGGTCTGTGTCCAAGCAGTTGCCAGATGAGCAAGTCAGATTTGCAACGAGAGCCAACGTTGGGATTCTGCCACGCGCTGACTGATTCGTGCCCAAATCCAGGCCGAGCTCAGTTTAGTAGTTCAGTCGCCCAAAAATGGCAGAACGCCCGACACGGAGTCAAGAAAACATCAGAGCGTACATCGCTTCGGCACGCCTACCTGGACAGAGTTGAGAACTTGATTTAGCAATGAAACCATTCATCCATCCATTTTTTTTTTATAACGACTCTACATCAGGGTCGAAAACAAACACAAATTTGACACTTTTGTTCCATTTTTGTGAACAGTTGGGCCTCGGCGGAGGTTTGCACTCTACCGGCTGACGTACAAGTTATGCACGATCATTACAGCAGCGTTGAAACAACGAAATCGAGCGGTGACCTTAGACTTTTGCGCAGTAATGTATCGTCCATGAAACTGTCTGTAGTGATTAAATCAAGATAATTGCCCCCGCGTATGAAAAAAAAATATTGTCCTGTATTTGTTGGATGACTAAGAGTCAATCTAACATTTATTACTAGCCTAGGAGGAAAATAAAATGTGTGTAAATCAAGTTTTTATCAGCGCCGGCGATGAAAACAGCAGTCCAAATAATTTCACATCTTGTATTTTTCCACGATGATGAATCGCTCGGCACGTCTCTCCTCGTGCATGTCAACCGCTTGTCAGGGGGGAGGATTCTCTTCTCATATTTGCGCAAAGAAAGCTCAATAAATAATTAGCCCGATGACCAAATGACCTGGTTTGGATTTGTGGCTCTCGCCTGGTCTCGGTGTCAGCGAGAGACGGCATTCATTAGAAAGATTAGCACGTCCGTGTTGGCCAAACAAAGCCAGAGCGAGACATCCCTCTCTCTTTCTCGCATCTTCCCCGTGGGGGCGCGAAACACCTCTCAGTGCTTTTTTTTTTTTTTTTTTTTTTTTCTGCCAGAAATGGAAATCGTGCGTCTCACTGACGAATAGCCGCCACGCCGTTTGATATTTTGAGATCAGGCTGCCATTGACTTGTTTGTCGTCTTCTGTGAGGCCTCGGTTGGCCTCGCGGCGCGATTCGGCGACATCCTCGGAAGACACGCCACGGATACGCCGACGTTACCAGATGTCGGCCTGGCCGTGTCATACACGCTGATCCGTCTGGAAGGATCCTTTCCACATGTCACAAGTATTAAACCCATCCGGTAGACAAGACAACGCAGCCTTCTCCCGTGGAGTGTTTGATTGATGGTTGTGTTGTTACAATTCCTTGATCGGGTTCAGACAGGTGCTGAAGGCAGGTACCGATCCCCATTAAGTATGTAATAACCCACACTCGGTTTTTGTTTGTGTCTTGGATGAATGACCGTATTTATAAGTCACTCCGGAGTGTCAGTCACACCAACCAACCATAAAATGCATGATAAAAAAGAAAAAAAAACAGGTGGGTCGCACTGGAGTATAAATCACATTTTTGGGAGATATCTATTTGATAAAATCCAACACCAAAAACAGACATGACATCTTTAAAGGCAATTTAAAATAAAATGGAGAACAACAGGGTGAACATGTGTACGATATGCTAACGTTACATGAGTCGTAAACAACGAACTGAAAACGCGATTGGTATGTTCACGTAACTTAAGAGCTATTCGGATAGCGACGGCATAAAGAGCACGCTAGCAAGTATACCAAACCATCAGTGCCTCTCCAAATTACGTTGCTCATGTCAGACTCATCGTCGACGTATCAACGCAGGCCTAACAACAGGCTGAACAAGTGTACGAGATGCTAACGTTACACGAGTCGTAAACAACGAACTGAAACAACAGGCTGAACAAGTGTACGATATGCTAACGTTACATGAGTCGTAAACAACGAACTGAAACAACAGGCTGAACAAGTGTACGAGATGCTAACGTTACATGAGTCGTAAACAACGAACTGAAAACGTGATTGGTATGTTCACGTAACTTAAGAGTTATTCGGATAGCGACGGCATAAAGAACACGCTAGCAAGTATACCAAACCATCAGTGCCTCTCCAAATTACGTTACTTGTGTCAGAGTCATTGTCGACGTATCAACACAGGCTTAGAGCGCCCTCTTGCGGTTTAATGTGGAACATAATAAAATCGCTTAAGGGTATAAATCGCACCCCCCGGCCAAACTATGAAACAAACTGTGATTTATAATCCGGAAAATACGGTACGCAAAAACTACTTCAAAAGATGTAAGCCCCTGTGTAATGTTTCAAATTATGAACTAAACTTGAATTGCACAGCACAAGGTTAGGTTGTAATCGTAGTTAAAGATTTTACCTGACTTTTAGTCGTAAAGGCCAGATTTGTTCGGTCTGCGCCTGATTTTCGGACAGATTTCCCCCACCTGAGCTGTGGATCGTTGCAGATCATCCAGAGTGATCGTAAATGCGGAGTAGTCGTCCTTGGAAGAGGTTTGCGTGGGAACTCGGAAAATAGAAATATCATTTGCCTTCGCTCTGCGTTGTTGGGCAGTTAGCAACCCGCTTATAATGCACTACTGCCACCTATAGGACTGGAGTGCCACAATATTGACTGCAACCTTTGACTTTTTACATTGCAGCGGGACTCGTTTCAAATCTATATATTTTTTTCTTTTACTTTTTCTGATTTGCTTTTGCCTCTGGTGAAGCTCAGACAATCGAAATTCATGCCCACCCCTTGACATTTGGATCACGATTTCAGAACAAACGCATTGATTAATTCATAAAATCTGGGCCAATAGGTTTCCGCGGCCCGCATTTGTTTTGTTCCTTTTGCTGATTATCCGACATCATCTCACCTTTTCATTATTATGTTCTTCATTCCATCCCTTCGTTAATTAGGTTGCCCGAGTAAGGAAACGGAGTGACGAAAAGTGCTTCATACATTCATTCATTCATCTTCCGAGCCGCTTGATCCTCACTAGGGTCGCGGGGGGTGCTGGAGCATATCCTAGCTGTCTTTGGGCAGTAGGCGGGGGACACCCTGAATCGGTTGCCAGCCAATCGCAGGGCACACAGAAACGAACAACCATTCGCACTCACACCTAGGGACAATTTCGAGTGTTCAATCAGCCTGCCACGCATCTTTTTGGAATGTGGGAGGAAACCGGAGCACCCGGAGAAAACCCACGCAGGCCCGGGGAGAACATGCAAACTCCACACAGGGAGGCCGGAGCTGGAATCGAACCCGGTACCTCCGCACTGTGAAGCCGACGTGCTAACCACTGGACTACCGGGCCGCCCTGCTTCATACATCTGAGCATGAAAATATGTATTTATGTTTGTGCTTTTTATGGAATATGCAAGTTTTTTTTTTTTTTTTTTTTGGAAGAACAAGTAAAAGCAAGCAAACAAAAAAACAACAACAACAACAACAAAAAAACGTGACATTGGGAGGTTGTCAAGCCATCACCACTGACTGGGAGGTGACCCAACATGTGTAATAAATTCCCGCTAATCCCTAAATCCCCCCCGCTAAATTCCCATCAGCCTCAAATCTGTGTGAGACAAGACTGGAATTGACTCCTCGACCGCTCGCTCCCTCGGGATGACACTGGATAAAACCTCTTATTACGACGAGGCATTCCGTCTTAAAGGTTAACGGTTCGGGGGAAGGGGTGGTGCTGGGGGTCCCGTCGAAGTGGGGGCGGGGGCTAGCACCTTCTCAACTTCTCCTCTAATTCTATTGATGTGTTGTCACTTGGGAAATAAAAACGGAGGGAGTTGATGGATGAGAAGTAATCGAAAGGAAATGTTTTGCCTTGGTGGAGGTACAAGGGCACTTTTTCCATAAAAGGTCCTTCCTGCTAACACAACTTGATTTGACGTGAAGATTAATGTGCGGTCCACAATTGCTTTGAATGCTCTACAAAGTCTCCATTGTCGAAAGTTGACATTGTGAAACCATTTGTGTGTTGAGCTCTTTCATCATTCTCTTCGCTGCATTTGTTTTCCTCCGAAATCAGAAATTGGAAAATTGCCGTTATTGTTTTTTTTGTTTTTTTCTTTGGTCTACCGTCGACTCTCGAGAACCCGTTTAAGGTATAATCTGTTTATTATCAGCCGTGGTCCAACTCGACAGTGCGCTTTGACATGGTAGGATATTTTCTCAATGGAATCAAGAATTTAAAATGAATGCTGCAGTACAGTAGTAAAACTAAAGCCCTTTTCACACTGCACTTAGTTTCTTGGTTTGGTTTGGACGGTGTGCAGGGACAACAGTTGTCGCCGTCGCAAGCTTGCTCGTAGTCTTATTTGCACTATTGAGATCGCTCAGCCGGTCTCTCCTCCTGTTGACTGCGACGTCACTCTCGAATTAAATGAAAATGTTTTTCGATCGGAAGGCACATCTGGGATAGATTCCACCTCACCCTCGACCGTCATTAAAACAAGAGTGACAGAAAAAGGACGGACGCGCAGCTATATAAGTTGCACGACTTTCCCGGGTGCATAGGCGAGTCCCGTTGTTAATATATGACGTAAATTACAAATCTTTCCTTAATTTTTTGATTAGCCTTCAAACCGCAGCGTTTATCGGAGGTCGCCCTGATCCATTTCTAAAGCAACAATCCGACACGTCGCACCCGCTTGTTTTTACGCATCAACGCACGCCGCTCATTTCCAGCGTTTGAAGTTGACGGAAATGCAGTCTCGACTCGTCTTCAAAGAGCAACGACAGACTTTTATTTACGGACGTATCCCGGCTATAAATGAAGACGTGACCCCCCTGGGGAGGGAGTGGGATGGTAAACATTGTATGTGCCAAGGCAGGAGTATGCACCACTGAACTCCGGGTGCCACCCCTTCGTTTTCCCCTCTTGCCTTGCCACACGTTCCCACAAGACGCTGTACGCTTGCGTCCCGAGGGACCGTCAAAAACGGGCCACGGGAGTGAGTTGTCGTTTTTTTTTGTTGCGGCACCCCGAAAATCCCGCCGCCGCCGTTTTCCTCCTCCTTCCTCAGCCTCTCCTCCCGTTGTGTGTGGGAGGAGAACTAGAAGACCGCGGCGGGAATACGTTTTCCCACATTCGCCTTGATTTTTTTGTCTTATTACGTTTCATCGCACGCACGCCGTATTTACAGCTTGCTCATGTGACCTCATTAATAGCGATGGGGGGGAAACGCATTTAAAGGCCTCCATCTGATCACGCGGAAGGGGGAATTTTTTTTCCCCATCCCCTGTGCCCGTTTTCTAAAAGGCGGAGTTTTTTTTTCACACAGTAAACAGTGCGCATGTATTATTGATGCGATTGTGATCCGGTTGCTGTGTCCCGCTGTGATGCCGAGTATCTCCGGGGGGGGGGAAACATTTTTCCCCATCTTTTTTTTTTTTTTCACTCAACTCAAATAGCCCAATTTGCGACGGGGGCCAGAGGTTCCAAGATTGACTCGCGAGGAGCCGCTTTGTGAGGTTCACCTGCGCCGTCTGTCGGATGAGATCCAATACAAGAAGCTGGGTAACGGGGGGGGGGGCTCGGTTTTGATTGACGTTTGTAGAGAGAATAAAACGGTAGAGCTTCAAAGCTCCGACGAGATGCGATGAGAAATCCCCAAAACGGATGCATTTCATCTCTTCTTTTTTTAGACAGCGGAACCCTTGACTTAAAGGTGGTTTGGTTGTACTCACTTAGGTTTTCGTAATATTTGGAACAAATTCAAAGTGTCAGAGTGAGCTACGTTTTCCCTTTGACTTGAGTATTTTTGTTACAAAGCAACACTTCTATTTTTTTTTTTTTGATATTTTGAGGTTGTCAGAGGCGCTTCTGTGACATCACCAACCCCGCTGAACGCGACGGCAACGTTTGACATCGGGCACTCATTTGAGCGCACGCGTGCGCGCTTTTCAAACTGTTATTTTTCCCGTTAAGCATCCCTGATATCGAAACCATGTTTCCCCGATGCATTTCAAAAAAAAAAAAAAACATCATCTGTGTCTTGTGTTGCATCGCCGCCTGCCTAAAAATGTCCACATTTCAGCCTACAAGAACAAAACTTTGAACTGGTCCTGTTTCGCGAGTGCGCAAAAAAGTTATTTTAAGACTTTTGGTGGTGGCTGAATCTGCCTTCATTTGTGATTTGTCATCGAGATTTAAGTTGTGATTGTTGAATTGTTGTTGTTTTTTTTTTTTTTTGGCGGAATTTTTTTTTTTTGGTTGGGTCTGAATTTACACATTCGTTAAAAATAATGAATTATTTCCCCTCCCTACTGAATAGTCTCACTCGTAATTTTTTTTTTTGTTTTGTTTTTTTTGAAGGACGAGTTTTGACTTTTTCTTGAGTCATGACATTCTAAAGTAAGCAGTCTTCGGCTACTCTACCCAGCCCCCCGCTCATGAATTTAATTTGTTGTGGTAACCAAGCTCGCGTGGTCTCAAATGACATCTTGCCATGAGTCAAGAGTTTTTGCGTGACTTCAGACGCATATTTTATTCATTTATTTATTTATTTTTAATGCTCACCGCTCACAGTGCGGAGGTACCGGGTTCGATTCCAGCTCCGGCCTCCCTGTGTGGAGTTTGCATGTTCTCTCCGGGCCTGCGTGGGTTTTCTCCGGGTGCTCCGGTTTCCTCCCACATTCCAAAAATATGCATGGCAGGCTGATTGAACACTCTAAATTGTCCCTAGGTGTGAGTGTGAGTGTGGATGGTTGTTCGTTTCTGTGTGCCCTGCGATTGGCTGGCAACCGATTCAGGGTGTCCTCTGCCTACTGCCCGAAGACAGCTGGGATAGGCTCCAGCACCCCCCGCGACCCTCGTGAGGATCAAGCGGCTCGGAAGATGAATGAATGAATGAATGCTCATCGCATGACCTCAAATACCCTTCGAATGGTGGCAAAACTCATTGAAGTTGCAAGGCCATAGTTTTCTCTCTTGTCACCATGAATATCGAATCACCTGATCACATTCATCACCCCATAGCAAAAGCTAATTGCTACCGCGACATCCCATGATCAAATTTGCTGAATTTTGAGGCGAAAATGTTCACATTTGTCCCGATTATCTGGATGTGTAGCGTGTCCAGGTAACGCGTGAGATTTTGTCTCGTCGTCTTTTAAACATCATGTGTTGTCGCTTTGTGTCGATCAGGAAGTGCCTCTGCCAAGGCCGAGCGGCCGACTCCAGCAGAACGCCGCGAGACCACCGTACCGTTGCTGCTTACGGGCCGACACAGCGGACCCCTCGGCCGACTGGAGCGAGGGGTAGGTACTCGCAAGGCCATTCCGACGAAGCCCTCACTCTGAACAACACTCGGTAGATCTTCACAAAGGTCGATCAGCAGGGGGGGGATTTCGTCATTTGGCGTGGGGCCATGGCAAACCTTCCACATGATATATATTCATAAGAAGATTGAATATAGTTTCACAGTTTCGGCTGCGTTATTGTTCACATTTTCGGAATGAAAAGTGTCACTCCCGTCACTTTCCAGTTTGTCGCGACTGCGTCGTCCTCGGCTGACACGGACGGCAGTGCCACCGCTGCGGGCAAGAAAAGCATTTGGCTCCTACTGTTGTCAGTTCGTACGTTCGTGAAGAAGGTTGAAAGAAGGTGAAGAAGGTTTGGTTGTCTTAAAAAAAAAAACCTACACATCCGAATAAGAAGATGCAATAGTCCATTACATCAAAAGTGAACGGAGAGCACTTGAAACGATCACAATGTGTATTAATTATTCCTAATTATTAAGAATTATTAATTGATTATTAATTCGAATAATATAGTAATTAATATAAATAATTAAATGGAGGGCGGCCCGGTAGTCCAGTGGTTAGCACGTGGGCTTCACAGTGCAGAGGTACCGGGTTCGATTCCAGCTCCGGCCTCCCTGTGTGGAGTTTGCATGTTCTCCCCGGGCCTGCGTGGGTTTTCTCCGGGTGCTCCGGTTTCCTCCCACATTCCAAAAACATGCGTGGCAGGCTGATTGAACACTCTAAAATTGTCCCTAGGTGTGATTGTGAGTGCGAATGTTTGTTCGTTTCTGTGTGCCCTGCGATTGGCTGGCAACCGATTCAGGATGTCCCCCGCCTACTGCCCAAAGACAGCTGGGATAGGCTCCAGCACCCCCCCCGCGACCCTAGTGAGGATCAAGCGGCTCGGAAGATGAATGAATGATGAATAGTAATTAATATAAATAATTAAATTGAATAATTTGTATGATAACAATAATTAATTGAATAGTTAACTATTAATTTGAAATTAATTAATGGCATTTTCCTGTGTTTTTTAAGCACATGATTTTGATCAAACTTTTGATCCGTTTTCATAAGATTAGTGGGAGCCCTGCAACTTTCTACGATCAAGAAACGTATCAAGATGCAGTGGCAGCCCGGGAATTTGATAGCAAGGGAGTTACCTGACTCAGTCCACTTCTGAACACTACCGGTGTTACGTCGCAATTAGAGAAACCATCAATAGTTAACAAAAACAAGATGTATTTAATAGCATCTGTAAAAGTAGAACTGATTTTCATTTCTAATGTTTTATCGCTGCCAAGAATACACCAGAACAGAGTGTCCGCAGCTTTTTAAAAAAAAAAAAACTTGCCCTCAAACCACAGCATTTGTTCGAGTCATGCTGCCGCGCCACAAAAACCAAGAATCCAACACGTGTTCGAATTCTAATTTAATGTCAAGGCGCTTGTTTTATGGCCGCATGTGCATCCATTTAGACTGTTTCAAGATGACAGAAGAGCACTTGTGAGTCATCGCTCAATTTTGATGACGGGCTTCATTTCTAGACGGAGCGCCCCCCCGCCCCCCACCCAATTATTTTTGTCGGTTTGTTTATATTCAAATTCATCTCGCTTTTACTCTGCCAAGGAGACTACAAGCAGAATACACAAAAGGGACGTCATTGTGGATCCTTTAAAAGTGTTACATTGCTTTTTTTTGGGGGGGGGGGGTTGATTGTACAAAACCAAGATCAAGAACTGCAGAGCACCAAAATTGCTGTACTTGATCGTGGGTACCGTCAGAACCCACGCACTGCTTCAACTCCAGCCAAATTCAGACCATTGTTCAAATGCGCCGTTCGGTTGTTTGGTGTGTCCTTAAAAATGAATGACGGAGTCACGGAGCCCAGCACAAGGCAAGGAAACACTTCAAGCAGGAACTTGCTGATTGATTTATTATAACAAAGGACACATTCAGAAATTAATGGGGGAGAGATAGAGAGAGAGAGAGTGAGCGAGCTCTCGCTGTATAATATACACGATCCATACCGTGATTGTTCGGCCCTTGAGAATGTCTTACCTCGCCTTTCTAATATCATCCGAGTTGGAAATGTAGATGCCACCAGTTTTCCAACCTTTCTCGTCTTTGCGGAGTCACGGCCCGCGATTGACAAACGCTTTCCATATGCGCTGCCAAGCAGACCTTTTGCAGCGCTACGGAAAAGAAAACGCATCTATCAAAATGCTTCTTAGAAAGAGCCTCCAGGCAGAAACGCTCATGCGTAGGTGTTGACAACTCATTAGACATTTTTCCTGTTGTGGCGAGCTTCCCGTTCCTACTCGGTTGTTCCACGCAAAAAAAGTCGGTCACCTGCCCGGTGAAGGCGGAGAAGGGTTGTTAATTATACCCCCACTTATCAGCTACTCTGGAAAAGCAGAGCGGGGTGCAACTTTAGGCCCGATGGGGTTGATTAGGCGTTTGGTTTTTAATTAGATCAGAAAGGTTGAACCACTGCTGGACGCCTTTTAACTCATTCGGTACGGGCCAATTCTAGACCAAGAAAAGACGGTTAAAAACGTCATTGGGAGTGAATGAGTTGAGAGAGGAGAAGGTGACCCTTTTTTCAATTCGAAAGCTAACGATTGCTATCTCAGACGGAGTGCACGACTTGCCTGCAACCAGCTCAGCTTCCGTAGAGTCACTCTCAGCTAATTTAAAAAAAAATGAATCATCACCTCATTAAAACCATTAAAAATTCAGGAAATTTAAAAAAAAAACGCGTATTGCTTGAGTTACCAAAACGCTGCATCAATAAAACGTCTTTACAAAATTCTCAGAACCGTGAGTGATGCAAGACAAAACAAAAAGTATTCGTCCATTTTTAAGAAAAGCGCCCTACACCCTCAAAACCACCGGGTTGAAATTCACCTAAAATGAGTAAAGAACGACCCAATTTGGGTTTAAAAAATAAATGCTTTTTTCGATTAGTGTTATTTTTATTATTTTTTTTATTTTCATTTATTTAAAAAATAAAGAAAAACAGACCACGTACAGACGAATCAATGATCTTGAAAATGTGAAATTGACCAAGCGCCATCTGAGCACCAACTCGAGACGTTCTCCCACATTCACTTCCTGTCCCAATACTTTTGTCCGAGCTCACGGGAAACGGATGATGCAGAAGCGGCCTTCCGTTTCCCCGCCGTCTCCATTGTGCGTCTTCGCATCCTGCTTTGCTTTTTGAGTTGAAGGCAGGATGGGGTTGGATCAGGTTGCCATCGTCCCTGCCGTTCATTCACCCCCTTTCTCCCCCCCCCAACCCCCACATCCCCTCCCTGTTCCAGGGTTATCCGCCGTCACTGCGCCTGCTGGTCCGCGCCGAAGGCCAACAGCTCGTCTTGCTGCTGGAGAAAAACGAGTGAGTTTTCACGCGACTCCTCGCGGACACGAGACGCATCACATTTTTAATCGCAAACGGATGAATGGGCTGCTCTCGCCATGCAAGAATGGAGAAGTCATACAAGTTTGGACTATGATTGAGTGAATTAAAAAGGGAGGGGGGGCGGGGGGAGAAAATAATATATCCCCTCGCGGTTTTGCCCTTTTCAAAGTTCACTTTCTCTGAAGGGCCAAAAAAAGAGATGAAAGGCAATGAAGAAGGCAGCGGAGGAGAAACACTTGAGGACGAGCTTGTTTTCTCTCTCTACCCCCCCCTCCCCCCTCGCATCGCCTCTCTCTGTTCTCATCGCTCCCCTCCGGACCGCCGAGAATAACGAGGAGACGGGGATCGTGCCGAGTTCATAAATATGGCGATAGACCGGGGTGGGGCGAAGGGTGAGGTAAGGGGGCGCGGGCGGGGGGGTGCAAAGGGCCAGCTTGCACGTCAGGGGAGAGTTACGCTCTCCAAAGCGTGATGCCATTGCTGACTCGGCGAGTCTTCTTTCTGCCAAGGGGTTCTTATTCCAACGGAGCGGCGCTCTAACGGCGCATAACGATATAACAATAACTATAACGACCATGTATAGTAAGGCGTTTTTAGCCGAAAAAAACGGCCATGTATCGTAAGAAATTTTTAGCTGAAAAAAACGACCATGTATAGTAAGGCGTTTTTGGACGAAATTTTTAGCTGACAAAAACGACCATGTATAGTAAGGCGTTTTTAGCCGGGAAAAAAAAAACGACCATGTATAGTAAGGCGTTTTTGGACGAAATTTTTAGCCGACAAAAACGACCATGTATAGTAAGGCGTTTTTAGCCGGGAAAAAAAAACGACCATGTATCGTAAGGCGTTTTTGAATGAAATTTTTAGCCGACAAAAACGACCATGTATAATAAGGCGTTTTTAGCCGGGAAAAAAAAAACGACCATGTATAGTAAGGCGTTTTTAGCCGGAAAAAAAACCGACCATGTATAGTAAGGCGTTTTTGGACGAAATTTTTAGCTGACAAAAACGACCATGTATAGTAAGGCGTTTTTAGCCGGAAAAAAAAACCGACCATGTATAGTAAGGCGTTTTGGGACGAAATTTTTAGCCGACAAAAACGACCATGTATAGTAAGGCGTTTTTAGCCGGAAAAAAAAACGACCATGTATAGTAAGGCGTTTTTGGACGAAATTTTTAGCTGACAAAAACGACCATGTATAGTAAGGCGTTTTTAGCCGGAAAAAAAAACCGACCATGTATAGTAAGGCGTTTTTGGACGAAATTTTTAGCCGACAAAAACGACCATGTACTGTATATTAAGGCGTTTTTAGCCGAAAAAAGTTTTTTTTGGATCCTTTTAGTGTTCGCACTTCTAATTTGGATCTTCCGACGAGCAAATATCATCGCATTGCACATCTGGTTCAGTTTTGTGCAATTCCAAAATAACAGGTGTGAGGCAAATGCCCGAAAGGATCAAAAATAATGACGGTACGCTTTCCACACCCCGTCAAGTGAAAATAAATATCTTTTAAATTTGACACGCCGCCGAGAGGAGCGATCTTAACAACCCTGTCCGATTGGAATGATTCAAATAATGCTCAGAGATGTCAAATGAGGCTTCAAAATCATCAAGCATCAAGCCCGCTCTTTTGGTATGAAACGTTGACATGACCGCTCGACCGTCAACTGTCAATCAAACTCCACCGCCGCCGCCCGGAACAATGGACGCTTATTTCGTTAAGCGTCTTTGTCATATTCTGGCGTGACTCGACATTTCAGACCTAAAAAATGGATCCACTTAAAGCCCCCCGCGTGGCTGGAATTTATCCCACCGGGTCGTCACGTGACTTTAACGCGCCTTGACAATGAGGCGCTCTAAAGTGACCAAAATCATCTCATGATGTGTGGCCAACACAAACAACGATATCGTCGCAATTCGCCTTACGTTACGTTTTGAATGGTCAGATTTTCCCTTTTGCTCAACCCGACCGAGCTCATGACGGGAAAACAAAAACGTCTTGGCATCAACACCCCGTGCGTTGGCACCAACGCGCGAGCCATCAAAGTCCAGCACGGTGCCTTTGTGAGGTTGCCTGGCGAAGCGCTCGGCTCAATCTGGGATGCGGGTGCGAGAGATAAGGACAACCTGGCTATAGATCGACAAACGGGTCGGGAAGGACCACCAATTCAAAACGGAGGAACACGGGAAGCGGCAATTGTTGAGTTAAACAACCAACAGAAAGACAAATGCCACTTCAACATCCCAGACATAAAAGAGAAAAATTTACACCGTTTATCTAGCCCTTCTATTTGATATTTTACTTATTTTTATTTTTTTTTGTAATGAATGAAGTTGCTGCAGACGAGATAACGCGCACACCGGGTGATTTGTTGGCATTGTCAAGCCCGAGCGCTTTCATACGGCGCGCGCATCTTCTTTCCCTTTGAAAACACACAAGAGGATGTTGCTATGGGGATTTCTGTCAGTAACATAATGATGTCGCCGCCATGTTGCTTTTTCCTCATTTCTTTCCTGCCGCAGAAGAATGAAAGGAAATGTTCTCAATGGGAAGCGAGGTGGATTTTTTTTTTGTTGTTGTTGGGTTTTTTTTTCTGCACGAGGTCAGTCCGAGCTGCGGTGAATGCGTGGAGCCCTCGTCTTAAAAAGCCCCAAACCGGGTTGCCGTAAGGACAGAGAAGGATGGCGAGGGCTTGATCGTGGCGGCGTGCATTTGAAGCTCACGTCTGAGGCGGAGAAAACGGATTTAGCCTGTAAACGGTTTTCACTCTTAACTAAATCAGTACCAGCCAATTCTGGACCAAGTCTGAAAAGACGTTTAGAAACGTCTTTGGGAGTGAATGAGTTAAACATGATGATGTCATCAGTGTTCTCCTTGCAGGTACTTTGTTGTTTGTAGCGCCAAGAAAAACTGTTTCACAAATAGCTGTCGATGAATTTGATCATCGATTGTCAATGAATTTTGACACCTCTACAAGATATAGCCGATCCTTATCAAACCGATCAGAGGAAGTCGGACTCCAACGCAGACTGAACGCGTACAACGCAGGCGAAATAACCTGCTAATATATTCACGCTGACGTGTGTCAGCTCGGCGGGCTGCCGTGCTTTGTAGCCCGGCAACGAGGTGGGCGGGGAAAAAAAATGCAGACATCAAGTCGAGCATTGAAAAGAACTTTTCGGAAGGTGCGCCCACAGTGCCGTCATTTAAGACTGGCTGAGGTTCACGGACCACCTGTTCTGAGTGGGCCGCACGGGCGGAGAGATATCACAGGACACATCTGGCCCGGCGGCGGCGAGCGGAGCGGATGGGAATGGCAGCATGCATGACAGCCTCAGGCGGGTGACGGATGACTCACGGCTGATGCGGCGGACGCTCAGGTCGCGGAATGAATAGGGGCTCGGTCGGCGGATGTGTGCAGTTCCTCTGACGTTAGGGAAATTATCTCATTTTGTGGCACCATTTGGAACCATAGAGCTCAATCCAACAATTATTATTATTATTATTATTTTTTTTTTATTGCACCTGTCCTCAGGTCACGAGGTGAGCTGAAGTTATTTCCAGCTCATGTTGGGCAAGAGGCCGGGTGCACCCTGGACTCTTTGCCGGTCGATCACAGGGCACAATTCGACTCCTTTTGTTTGACTATTTTGGAGCGGAGCAAAGTTTTCATTTTTCATCGTACGCAATTTGGCATCAGGAGCAGAATCATACTTTCATTTTCCCTTTTGACATGCAAGATGCATGCGGGGGGACTTCCAACAAAAGAACGCTAATGAAAAAAAAAAACTCGACACCTGAAGTTGACCTCACAACACCAATATTCCACCAGGTGGCGCTAACACTATCACAAAATGCCAAAACCACAAACATGTGAGGCTTTACTTTAAATTCGTCACAAAAATTGTTCTCTCTAGATTTTCACAAATTGCATTCATTCATTCATCTTCCGAGCCGCTTGATCCTCACTAGGGTCGCGGGGGGTGCTGGAGCCGATCCCAGCTGTCTCCGGACAGTAGGCGGGGGACACCCTGAATCGGTTGCCAGCCAATCGCAGGGCACACAGAGACAAACAACCATGCACGCCCACACTCACACCTAGGGACAATTTCGAGTGTTCAATCAGCCTGCCATGCATGTTTTTAGAATGTGGGAGGAAACCGGAGCACCCGGAGAAAACCCACGCAGGCCCGGTTGCCAGCCAATCGCAGGGCACACAGAAACGAACAACCATCCGCACTCACACTCACACCTTGGGACAATTTAGAGCGTCCAATCAGCCTGCCATGCATGTTTTTGATATGTGGGAGGAAACCGGAGCACCCGGAGAAAACCCACGCAGGCCCGGTTGCCAGCCAATCGCAGGGCACACAGAAACGAACAACCATTCGCACTCACACTCACACCTAGGGACAATTTAGAGTGTCCAATCAGCCTGCCACGCATGTTTTTGGAATGTGGGAGGAAACCGGAGCACCCGGAGAAAACCCACGCAGGCCCGGGGAGAACATGCAAACTCCACACAGGGAGGCCGGAGCTGGAATCGAACCCAGTACCTCTGCACTGTGAACCCGACGTGCTAACTTGAACATATTTGCTGCAATTAATGAATGGGGGGGGGGGGGGCGGGGTTCAGTTTAGTCACTCAATCTGATCAAATGTGCAGTTGTCCGGCATTCCTTGACAGATTTCGCTCGGCCTTTTAGGGTCCGCTGTATTCTCCATTGACTCCGGCCATGCAAACCCCGCTTAATAGCATGCTCGTGAGCGGTGTCGCATGATTTTTTATTTTTATTTTTTATTAACATCACAGCCAGTAAGAACCCGCAAATGGGAGCGCAGCCTCGTTTTGAAAGTCCTTCACAAGGCGCCGGGGGTTGCACGTCTTGAAATTTACTCCGGTGAGAAGAAAATCCACTACACCGGGCCGCCGTGGTGTTTTGGAGGGCGGCGGAGTGCGGGGCTTCAGATGTTGATGGGGCATAATATCATCCCCGTTGTCATTTATCGGCACGAGACGGGGAACACGTTCTGCCGAGCGCGGCACACCAGGGATTATATTACCTTTTTCTGCAGACAAAGATTTCCCTCCAGATACGAAAATGTGCGCCTTGCATTCCCAAGTGAGTGTAAGACGGCATGCAGACATTCGTGTGTGCTATCTTTCTTGAGAGTTGCCAAGGAAGCATCTTGCTGCCCCCCCCCCCCCCCCTCCCTCGCCAAATAGTCCTACAAAATGTTGATGTCAGGGTTTTAATAAACTCAAGTCATATCTCGGAGCGTACTCTCATCTCAATTTTTTACAATGCGGGGTCCATTTTAATGTTTGCAAAAGTGTGCACACCCTCCTCGGATGTATTTACGCGCACGTAAGAGGAAGCATATGTCCAAAACGGGACCAGCTGTTGCTGGCGCGGGGGAAAAAAAGGGGGGGGGGTGGGGGGGGGGGGGGTAAGCGCGCGTCATGACATGGCTGACGGATCCGGCGCTTTTGACCTCGCGGGCTCGCTCGCTTTACTTGATTCCTCATCATAATTAATAGCAGCCCGTTTACTCGAAGACGTCATATAAAGTCAGGCTGACATATGATTACCCGATTTCTTTTTTTTTTTAATAAACATAAAGCGTAAGAGGGCGGCCCGGTAGTCCAGTGGTTAGCACGTGGGCTTCACAGTGCAGAGGTACCGGGTTCGATTCCAGCTCCGGCCTCCCTATGCGGAGTTTGCATGTTCTCCCCGGGCTTGCGTGGGTTTTCTCTGGGTGCTCCGGTTTCCTCCCACATTCCAAAAACATGCAAGGCAGGCTGATTGGACGCTCTAAATTGTCCCTAGGTGTGAGTGTGAGCGTGAATGGTTGTTCGTCTCTGTGTGCCCTGCGATTGGCTGGCAACCGATTCAGGGTGTCCCCCGCCTACTGCCCAGAGACAGCTGGGATAGGCTCCAGCACCCCCCGCGACCCTAGTGAGGATCAAGCGGTTAGGAAGATGAATGAATGAATAAAGCGTAAGAGAGAGAACGAGAGCATTGATTAAAATACTGTATTATGTTTATTATTATTATTATTTCATTGAGCTAGAAAGTGAGAAATGTAACCAAATGTATTTGTAGGTGTCTTCCAATGGACGAAGTAGCGACACATACCCTCCAACATCTTAAAGCCAGAAAGCATTAAAAGCCACTAGCCTCTGCGCCTGTGCACGATAAAACTTTATCGCGCTCCATTTCCCTCAAATATTCCAGACACTTCCGATTTTTTTAAATTTTTTTTAATGGCATGAAGACATTTTACCTGTGGCTCATCTGATAATTGACATTATCTCCTCAGAAGCCGGCGGCCATTTACGGCACATGTTCCGGCGCATTAGCGTCAGCGACAGATCGTTCACCCGCATCCTCGTGCCAAAATGATACATCAGCTGCGAGCAAAAGTTTCCGTCGCCGTCATCTTTGCCGGGCAATGAGGCGAACAAGCGACAGATTGTACGCTATTATCTTACGGGAGACTTGGCGCGTGGGGCTTAATGGTGCAAGGTGTTCCCCATCCTGATTTCCCCAAGAGGACAGGTTAGTTGTTGGAATGGAATGTGAGCAATAGTGCGGTAGTAGTCATCTGAAAGAAGTTGAAAACTTTTTTGTATCTGTGTGTGTGTGTTAAGGTTGCCTTCCAAGTATTATGAGTGCATATCATTTTGCAAATATTCTATACAGCAAGGGTCTGCAAATGGCAACTCCAGAGCAAGGTAAAAATATTTTGGGATTTTTTCCCGATAGTTTTTTTATTTCATTTCTTTTTGCATTTGTTTTTTTTTTTTAATTTTTTTTGGTTCCCCTTTAGTTTTAGTTCATTTTTAGGGTGGGTTTGTTAGTTCTGAATAGTTAAAAAAAATTGGGAAAAAAATACTAAATTTTAGATTTAGTATTAGTTTTAATATATTGTGTTGGTGGAGTGCAAGATTCAACCCAAAAAGTCAGTTGGTTTATTTATAGTCATTTTTCTGAACGTAAAATCTAATTTGTTGTATTTTTTTTTGTTCATTAAAATTATTTTTCAATTTTAGTTTTATTTACTTTGTTTGTTTTTCGTTGACTTGTTCTACAGAGCAAAATAAGGAGTTTAATGAAGTCAATAGAGTAAAACGGTTTTTAAAAAATTGTTTTGTTTTTCCTTTTATTGGTCACACAAACTATGCGTCTCAATATCTACGCTTTTTGACGCCAGTAGGCAAACCAGGGATAAATCCAAGAAAGGAAAACCTCAAAAGACACCCAAATGTGAAATGCTACATGCTCCATGCTACGTGAGCTACATTGAAAACAATACAATACAATACAATATATGCTGGTTTATATAGCGCTTTCACAACAGCGGCAGCTGTAACAAATGTCTTAACAAAACAGTTAACATAAAGTAAAATAATAAACACAACACATAACACAGTTCACGCCTTACAAATGGCATTTTTGCTTCGAAACCATATGAAAAATAAAGAATTTGGGCGCAGAATAACCTCATGTGTGAATGCCGTTTAGCATTCACATAACAAACAATTCGGACAGTCCGCAGGTGTGTTTTGAACACCATAAATAGTCATACTGCCATAAAGCTCCCTTAACAAACAACCTCAGTGCTACAAGTGGAAGATATCACTGCCTGCAGCTAATTTTGCTCCACACACGGATGATGATGATGACGGATGAGCTGGATCCATGTACTAAGATGTTTGTTTCTCAAAACCGTTCCCTTTTACGGTCATCTTGGGAATATGAAGTCATACCTTTTTGCTCAAGGGAAAACATGTTTATTCCTGCAACACGTTTTGCACGGCTGCAGATCACCCCTGTTGCGGGAGTGGGGGGGGGGGAGGGGGGGGGGAAATAGGCTTCGTAACGTACATGACTTCACAGGAATTAGTCGGCATCCAAACCCAATTGGGCTTTTATTGGACACATAAAACACTGTCTTTAAGCCTGTTGTTTGCGCTCGTAACGATACTAACCTGCGTGAGTCACAAAGAAATGGGAAAATAAAAGAGCCTGTTCATAGTCATGAAAAAAAAAGAAAAAAGGAGCGTTGGAACATATTCTTTCATTTTCCAATTGCAGCACTTGCGATTTGAAAATTGCATTCTCCTGCATATTGATTTGAATTGGATTAATCCCCCCCCACCTGCCCAAACTCAGTTGGCTCACCTGCAACCACATCCCCCCAATCGAAAATGGCTGGATGAATAACTTTGACCAGGCATGTCCAAAGTCCGGCCCGCGGGCCAAATCCGGCCCGCGGTCGAATTTCATCCGGCCCTCGGCCCCTGTCATAAAATCAGTGCCGTCTGGCCCGCAGGTTGGGTGCAATGGAACACGTGTTGCATTGACTGAGGTCTCGTAGACTGGTGAGTGATGTTTCATAGAGTACTGCTTCCCTCTAGTGGCTAAATGAGTAATAGCATTCACTAAATGAGTAATAGCATTTAGACACTAGAGGGCATCACTGACGAGTTAACAAGACATCACTCCGTGTTTATATTGACTGATATGTCATATTTCAAATTCCTGTTTCAAATGAACCAAAAGAAATTCTTAAGATTGTTGAAATTAAAATAAAAATGGAAATGTGAAACAGACTGGCTTACTAAAATTTGTTGAACAATATTGTTGTTCAATGTAAAGAATGTCAGCCAAGGTCGGCCCCCCGACATTTTACCACATAAAATCTGGCCCCCTTGGCAAAAAGTTTGGACACCCCTGACTTTGACTGTCACAAGTATGTCCAAATGTCCCGTGCCTCCTTAAATGTAGCGATTTAAAGTTGTACACGATGTAGGTTGTCATACTTTGTATTCCTCTATCATCACCTATACAAAGAGGGAAAAAAAAAACCGTCATAAAACCGACCACGAGCCTCGCTACAAGCATCCTCCTTTTTTATGAACACCTTAGCGTTGGCTGTCGCTCTTTTTTTTATGTGTTTTACAAAGCAGCATCTTGCTCACTCTTGGGCGTTGACTCCCAGCATCTGTGAGGTTTTGCTTTTCCCACTCTAAAAAATTTTTTTTTAATAATGTCTGAAGCACAGAGACACAAAGGTCACCTTAAAACGATATTGTCATCGGACTGCAACTCTGTTTAATTTGACTTGTGCCGATGTCCCTGGCCTTGGAGCGAATGTGCTAGCCAAGGTGTGTACTCTGAATATAAAATAGAAACATCTCTCACGCTGTCGGCCTTCACTACTTTTGGGTGAGTTGGTGCATATCAATACGACGCGTCACGGCTAGTCCTGAATAATCTCTCCGAAGAAACATTTGCCGTGCCTAGCTTCTGCCAGTTAATCTCTCAAAAGGGAACCAGCTGTTTTTTTTTCCTTGTGGCTTCTGCGAGACATTCTGATATCGTTAAGGAGCTCGTGGCAGTCATTATGTAAATGGCCTCACCATGCCAGCTCGTGTGTTTGTTTGGCAATTTATATCAGGCAAATTTTAGTCTACTATCCGTCTCATTGATCTGCTTTATGACTCTGCCGGTGCTAATGTCAGTCCCTCTGTCGATTGAGTGGCCATGTAGAAATTTGGTAATGGCACAACATTTGTTCAGTGGCCTGAACGAGCTTGATTGTGCGTGCGTATACAGCTAATGTCGTTAAGTTTGCTTTATCCAGTCATGGTTTGCACCACCAACACAGCGTAAATGTAAGAATGTAAGATTTGTTAACTGTTTCGTATTCAGTGGCGGCCCGGTAGTCCAGTGGTTAGCACGTCGTCTTAACAGTGCGTAGGTACCGGGTTCGATTCCAGCTCCGGCCTCCCTGTGTGGAGTTTGCATGTTCTCCCTGGGTCTGCGTGGGTTTTCTCTGGGTGCTCCGGTTTCCTCCCACATTCCAAAAACATGCGTGGCAGGCTGATTGAACGCTCTAAAAATTGTCCCTAGGTGTGAGTGTGAGTGCGAATGGTTGTTCGTCTCTGTGTGCCCTGCGATTGGCTGGCAACCGGTTCAGGGTGTCCCCCGCCTACTGCCTGGAGACGGCTGGGATAGGCTCCAGCACCCCCCGCGCCCCTAGTGAGGATCAAGCGGCTCGGAAGATGAATGAATGAATGAATGAATGTTTCGTATTCAGTTTGGTGACACCAAGTCATCTTCCCCCACTAAGATGAATGGCAACGGCATTAATCCGTTCTACACGAGCCCTAGAAATGTTCATTTTTGCAACGAATAAATAATATCTTTGAATATTGTTATATTCAATGGGAGATATTCACAAGTGCATCCAAAATGGAATGTGCATTTGTTAATCGGCAGACTCGAGGTGGTGCGGTAGTTACATTTCAATCGATCATGCTTGACATTTCACAAAAGCCAGCCCGTTAACTGTAATTCCTTCATTTCCTGCTGAGTGACTACTTTGACTTTACTTCCCTCATCACTTTTGTCTTTGCAACTTGTGGCGCTCCCGTAATTGCTTGAGTTGGCGCACATCGATTTGGCGCGGCCGCTCTGCATCTCCAGACACGGCGGTCTAATTATGGATTTGCTAATGGTCGCAGAGGGTCAATTATGATGAATGAGATGCTCTTAATAGCCGGGGAAACATATACCCTGTTATTTCCCTTCAAAAATGATCTCCTGTTCATCTAAACTCACAAACCATCGATCAAAATAAACATCGGCGCCTCATAAAACTGTTTTCCGCAAGATTTATTTCCAATACGAATGTCGTTAGTCCACAGAAAAATGGCCATTTGAAGTAAAAGGTGGCACTGTAACTCCTAATCACGAGGCTATTCGGCTTGTCAGAAGCCCGCAAAAGGTGCAATAACAACGATGATACATTGCAGACTAAATTGATCAAAGGTGTTTGGTCATAAAACAATTTGCGAGCAAACTCGCACTTGCTGTCATTTCTCAGGTTGTAAAAGAAGAAATGATGGAAGAGAAGATGATTTAGAAAATGACATAGTTAGTCATGAAGGCATCAAAATAAAAAAGATTGCATTTCAATTGGCCATCAATGATTCTCAAATTGGGCGGCCCGGTAGTCCAGTGGTTAGCACGTCAGCTTCACAGTGCAGAGGTACCGGGTTCGATTCCAGCTGCGGCCTCCCTGTGTGGAGTTTGCATGTTCTCCCCGGGCCTGCGTGGGTTTTCTCCGAGTGCTCCGGTTTCCTCCCACATTCCAAAAACATGCGTGGCAGGCTGATTGAACACTCTAAATTGTCCCTAGGTGTGAGTGTGAGTGCGAATGGTTGTTCGTTTCCGTGTGCCCTGCGATTGGCTGGCAACTGATCCAGGTTCTCCCCGGGCCTGCGTGGGTTTTCTCCGGGTGCTCCGGTTTCCTCCCACATTCCAAAAAAAACATGCATGGCAGGCTGATTGGACGCTCTAAATTGTCCCTAGGTGTGAGTGTGAGTGCGAATGGTTGTTCGTTTCTGTGTGCCCTGCGATTGGCTGGCAACCGGGCCTGTGTGGGTTTTCTCCGGGTGCTCCGGTTTCCTCCCACATTCCAAAAACATGCGTGGCAGGCTGATTGAACACTCTAAATTGTCCCTAGGTGTGAGTGTGAGTGCGAATGGTTGTTCGTTTCCGTGTGCCCTGCGATTGGCTGGCAACTGATCCAGGTTCTCCCCGGGCCTGCGTGGGTTTTCTCCGGGTGCTCCGGTTTCCTCCCACATTCCAAAAAAAACATGCATGGCAGGCTGATTGGACACTCTAAATTGTCCCTAGGTGTGAGTGTGAGTGCGAATGGTTGTTTGTTTCTGTGTGGCTGGCAACCGATTTAGGGTGTCCCCCGCCTACTGCCCAGAGACAGCTGGGATGGGCCCCAGCACCCCCCGCGACCCTAGTGAGGATCAAGCGGTTCGGAAGATGATTGAATGAATGAATGAATGATTCTCAAATTTCCTTCCAGTTGAGCCGTCCTACTGTAGATGCTTTCCTGTTAATTCTTTTCGGGGTCAGAGTGGGAGCTGCAGCTGGAATTGGAGCTTGGGAGTGTTCCCCAAAAATACATTTTTAATGACCGGACAAAATTCACATCATAAAACTAACTAAATAAATAAATACAAAAAATGTCAGTGTCCGGGAAGACTCGAATTGTTCTCCCCAAGGGATTGCGGCTTATCACCATCTCCAGGAGGATCAAGTCAATGTCATCCACACCGACACTGCAAACACAGCAATGCTGGGCTTCCGTTCTTGACCTTTCAACTTGCTATCTACAGTAGTCTGTCTCTCCCTTACATATTCCTGCCCCCCGCCCCCCACCCTCATAATTGCTTAGCAGTCAAGAGTATGGCTCCAACAATACACTCGGCTCATGCTCAGCGGAGATTTGTGGACACTCGCAGGCGCCAACATGGTCGCAGCAGAAAACTTATTACAGAGCGCCGTAAAACATGCGTCTTCTTTTGTGAGTCACGCGCTGCACCTGAAATGAAATCGAAATGCGCAAACAACAAGTCAGAGCGAATTTGACCGATTTGATTTGTTACAACTGTCAAAAGACGTTTTGGACATGAGTACGTGTTGAAAAAAAGTAATGGAAGCAATTCAAATACTTTTCTAGGCACTTGACTTGATGACTTTAATTTCACGCCAGATCTGAACTTTTAACTCCAATAACTTGTCGCGATATGCTTGTTACTTTTTTTTTTTTTTGCTTTGACATGAAGGAAAATGAATCCTTTCACAATGATGGTAACTGATTCGGACGAGCAAGATATTCCCCATCCAGCGTCAAGAGAATTTGTTTGATGTTTTCGATTCCAGGGATGATTTGCAACAAATGCGGTGTCACGTAAAAGCCTTAAAAACAAAAAACAAAAAAAACACAAGATTCTAGCATTTGAAAATTCTCATTCTACTGCAGACTAAAATTTTTTTTTTTAATCGTCATCATTAACTAATTTTTCATTTGTGATACTTGGATCGAAACGTACATGGAGCCAACAAGATTCACAATGACATTTTTCAGCAGCGGTTTCAAGCACATGAATGCCGACATCATAATTTTTTGTTGTTGTTTGTTTGTTTTTATTTTAAATTTTCAAGCACATTAATGCCGACATCATAATTTTTTCAAGCACATTAATGCCGACATCATAATTTTTTGTTGTTGTTGTTTGTTTTTATTTTAAATTTTCAAGCACATTAATGCCGACATCATAATTTTTTGTTGTTTTTTTATTTTAAATTTTCAAGCACATTAAAGCCGACTTCATAATTTTTTCAAGCACATTAATTCCGACTTCATAATTTTTTGTTGTTGTTTGTTTTTATTTCAATTTTTCAAGCACATTAATGTCGACATCATAATTTTTTGTTGTTGTTGTTTGTTTTTATTTTAAGTTTTCAAGCACATTAATGCCGACATCATCATTTTTTGTTGTTGTTTGTTTTTATTTTAAATTTTCAAGCACATTAATGCCGACATCATAATTTTTTTAAGCACATTAATGCCGACATCATAATTTTTTGTTGTTTTTTTATTTTAAATCTTCAAGCACATTAATGCCGACGTCATAATTTTTTGTTGTTGTTGTTTGTTTTTATTTTAAATTTTCAAGCACATTAATGCCGACATCATAATTTTTTGTTGTTGTTGTTTGTTTTTATTTTAAATTTTCAAGCACATTAATGCCGACATCATAATTTTTTGTTGTTTTTTTATTTTAAATTTTCAAGCACATTAATGCCGACGTCATAATTTTTTCAAGCACATTAATGCATACATTATAATTTTTTGTTGTTTTTTGTTTTTATTTTAAATTTTCAAGCACATTAATGCCGACATCATAATTTTTTGTTGTTGTTGTTTGTTTTCAAACAACAAAGCGTGTGACGGAAAAGTGGTTAGGACTGGACGACTGTCCATGTTTTATGTTATGTGTTGTGTTTATTATTTTACCTTATGTTAACTGTTTTGTAAAGCGCTTTGTTACAGCTGCCGCTGTTGTGAAAGCGCTATATAAATCAGCATGTATTGTATTGTATTGTATTGTTTTTATTTTTGTGAATAAGATTTCGAAGCCTCATTCCATATTCTTTGCGATTTGTCTTTTGAAATGATTCAAACTTGGCTCGGCTGCGAACAACACTGTTTGTTCTCTGCGCTGTATGCGATTTCTTTTCACTTTTACGGGGCTTCAAGTACAGGGCGAGTACTTTTGCCATCTCTTCCGACAGCACAGCATCCGGCACGGATCGCGGGCTCATTTACATACTCTACATGTGACTCCGCGTAATAATTCAGCGCCGCGCAAAGCCCCTCGAGCGTGAAAACATTGTTTCTTGCCAATGTTTTCATGTGGCTTCCCCTGCACGCTTCCCTTTGAAGAGGAACTGCTAAGTGCGGTGATTTTCTTTCAACGCCCCCCCCACCCCAACCCACCCACCTCCCTTCACCATCAGTGTAACCCAAAGCCTTTCTATACTGTAGTTGCTGGAGGGCCCCATATGGAAGAAGAAGACTTTTACTACTGCTGTTGCTAATATTACACGAGCAGAGAGAGGAAGTGAAGAGGTGGGCTCGACGACGCTAATTCTATTTCCACATGCGGCCGCCTTCCAAATTGATTTGCGCACAGCGGCGTACAAAGAAACGGAATGAAAAGAGCAAAAATCCTCCGAATTGCGGTGCATGAGTTCTCTTCTTCTCTCGTCCTCACTTGTGTCCGTCTTAGTTGCAGTCGAATGCGAACCTCCACATTTTTCTTTTATATTCGGCCACAACGGTAACGCTTCCTTTATTTGAGAGCATTGATATATTTCGATAGGCGCAAATAGTTTTGGTGAGCAACAGGTTTATTCAGGGTGCAATAGTTAATTGAATAAAAATCAGTGTAAAACAATATAGTCATTTTGTAACTGAATTTCTTTCGTCCACTTAGGGCAGGGATGTCAAATTTATTTATGTCACGTGCCAAATTCGGGTTTGGTAACAAGAAAATACTATATCTCTTATTTATTACACCAGCTGGTTCGCCGCCCTCCGGGTGGCTCATCAGCTAGTTCTTGCGGAAGGCTGGTAAGGTGGGCCTTCGGCCCACAAAAATGTTGTTGCTTGGTTCAACTTTTTGTTCATCTTCATTGCTTATCGCGAAAATAAAGAGATGTTTAGCTCTACTAAATAACTAACAATTTCATTGCAATGCTTGTGGGTAGACAACATTTTTTCGCTAAGATGCCCGCGCGATCGTAGTGAGCCACTGCCTGAGCGGCGCAGTGGCCCGGTGAAGTAGGTACGTTTTGAAAAGGGACAGACGGAAGGACAGACCGCGTGCGGGTCGACGCGCAATATATATATAGATATGAGCAATTAAAACTTTGGTAGACATTTTAGAAGGGATCATAGAAGTTGACATGTTTGAGATGCTTTCGCGGGCCATATAAAATGATGTCCCGGGCCAGATCTGGCCCCTGGGCCTTAGGTTTGATAATATGACTCCCTGTGACTTAGGGCAAGACCTTTCTTGGTTTTGAGCATCTTACTCATTGTGAGCTCTCGAAATAGTGTTTGTGTATATATATGTATATATGGGAGGGAGCCAGGGAGGGGTAGAGAGAGAGAGGGAACGAAAGAGGCGAGTTGGAATGTCAAGATGGGAAAAATGGTGGATCCCGTGCTGCCCCGTCAAAAACCGTGGTCGGGTAAACATCAACTCGAGTGCTTTCGCCAAGTATTTGATTACAGGCAGCTTCCAGGAGATCAAAAAGCGGCGGCTTTAATACGCGATGTATGGTCATGCCACTCGGATCTAAGCTGGCTTTCCCCAAACATGTTGCCAACATGCAGCACGGGAGCTTTTTGCTTGGATTTACCGCGCACGTGTCGCTAATCCAATCTGGAGTGCGATGTGCATCATCATCGCATGCCCTCATGGAAACGTCGTCGCGTTACGTTATGCAGAGTGCACCTGCTACTAATATTAGAAGTCCGCCCCCTTTATCGTGGGCGAGAATCACCCGCAAACCGTTAAAAACCTGCGATGAAGGAAGAACCTCAAAACGCACTTTTGCATGTGCCTTTAAGAGGCGGGGTTATATTTTGTCAGCAAGTTCTAACATTCTGAAAATCCCCTTTCTGCACATCTCACATGATTCCTGTGCAAAAGTCACGGGGGGGTGGGGGGGTTGTTTGTTTTTTGGGGAGGGCACTTTTTTTTCATGCTTTGACATGGCAATTTTGGACAAATGTCTTTTTGTCGTGTAACTTGCTTTGGGAAATCAATATATTTTAGTACTACATCCTGCGCGCACACACACACACACAAAAGCATGCGCACACTCACGCTGACATCATCCCGCCTGACATCCACGCGATGCAGCTGCACTAGTTGGCCTACGCACAGGGTGCGCCTCACACACACACACACACACACACACACACACACACACACACACTCAGGCACATACACACAAAATAATTACCTCTACAGAGATGCTGTTCTAATCATGGCAGACATTCACCTGAGAGAATCCACCCCCCCCCCCACCACCACCCCCACCTCACAAATCCTCACTGAATCTTCTATTGAACATCTAAGAATCTCCTTCTCCGCATTCCTAATCCCATCGTGTCCTTTTTTTTCACAGGGGTCTTTTCGCCAGCCATTACACAGAGACGCACTACCAGAACAATAGACGCGTTCTCACCGCTGCGCACAACTCGACGGTACGACGCCAAAAAGCAGCGAACGCCACACAAAAAAACGCATCCACGACGTGCCAATCGGACTTGGAACGAGCCCGTTTTTTTACCGGAATGATCTCATCACTATAACGTGACCCCGATGCGTGGGAGCGTGTGGCCGTAGCGGAGCACGACATTTATCCAGTGGCCTACTTGTTGATAAGCTCTGTTTAAAAAAAATAATAATTTCCAGCCAATGTTGCCATCAGGGTTTTATTATCGAATCCCAATTTACCAGCTGAGCCATTCCTGGCTGCAAGTGGAAAAAAAATCACACTCAGTCAAAATGTTTTTTTTGTTGTTGTTTTTTTTTTTTTTACGACATTGTATTTTTAAAGATGACGTAATGTAGGTCACCTTCAGCTGTGAGCACATGTTTCTATTTTGACCTGGCGTGTAATTGAACGGCATTGCATCAGCATCTGGGTGTTGAAAAATACCCCCTGGCTGCTGTTCCACCAGCATCCCCTTCAAGAACCACAATGCAACTGAATGCATCCTCGCTTAGCTCTCTATGATCAACTGGCACTTCGTCGAACGTCACAACGCCACGGATTTTCAATATTTCTTTTTTTTTTTTTTTTTTTTAGAAAAACTGCTACTACCACGGGGAAGTGCAGGCGCATCCCAACTCTGACGTCACCCTCAGCGCCTGCTCGGGCCTTCGGTAAGAAATATGCTGTTTATGATTTGGCGCAAATAAATTGAGGGGTGGCGGGGAGGAGATATTCTCAAACAAAACCAAAAAAAAAAAAAAAACAAGCTAAAAAAGTTGCATTAGACCAAAAATGTCCTTTTTATTCATTTTTAAGATATCCTTTATTCGTCCCACAATGGGGAAACTTACAGCCTCCAGCAGCAAGAATGTATGTAGAAAGAAGAAAGGAGAAAGAGAAAAAAAAACAACAAACATCTTTCAATTAAATACAATACGAACACAAATGGATAAAAATTATTATTATTATTATGATTGTTATTTTTTTATTCATCAGCCTGACAGCAGTCGGTAGGAACGAGCGTCGGTATCTCTCCTTCTTGCAGCGCGGGTGTAACAGTCTCTGGCTGAAGGAGCTACCAAGTGCTCCTTGCCAATTAATTATTCATTCATTCATTCATTCATCTTCCGTACCGCTTGATCCTCACTAGGGTCGCGGGGGGTGCTGGAGCCTATCCCAGCTGTCTCCGGGCAGTAGGCGGGGGACACCCTGAATCGGTTGCCAGCCAATCGCAGGGCACACAGAGACGAACAACCATGCACGCCCACACCCGCACCTAGGGACAATTTAGAGTGTTCAATCAGCCTGCCACGCATATTTTTGGAATGTGGGAGGAAACCGGAGCACCCGGAGAAAACCCACGCAGGCCCGGGGAGAACATGCAAACTCCACACAGGGAGGCCGGAGCTGGAATCGAACCTGGTACCTCTGCACTGTGAAGCCGAAGTGCTAACCACTGGACTACCGGGCCGCCGCCAATTAATTAATTAATTTTAATTAATCTATTAATTTATTAAATTTATTTAATTAATTAATCTAATTTTGCCAATTAGATTGATATTTTTTTTGTAATTTATGTATTTGTTTTGGGAGTGCTTTTAAATGTATTACTGTATGGCCAGAAGAAAAGTATGGGTGCGACTCCTTTTTTTATATTTATTTATTTATTATAAAATCTTGCATGCGACAAATCCACTCTTAAAAACAAAACCTTAAAGTAGACGTTTGAACGTCATCAGTCAATATAAAAGTTTGGCATTTCCAGCTCCCGGGCTTCTCCATATCGGTCATTTTAATGTGTTGCACAATGTGCGTCCTGGCTGGTCCATCCACAAAACGGATCACTAAAGTCACTGCTCAATATTTTTCCGTATGTCATTTTGAACTTTTACGCCGCTGTTGGAAGAAGAGAATGTCGCAGCTCATCGTTTGTCCTCAATTCTGCCTTAATTGGCGTCTTCATGTCACTAATGAGGAATCGCAGTTAAAATATTATGATTTGTGGCATCTGCAAAAAAAATAAAAATAAATAATAATAATAATTCTGCACCGTCCCGCTTAATTAAACACACTTTGGCGTGATGGCATTAAGATCGTTTAAGGCGTTACTATTCTTTGCCATGATGGGATGTCACTTGCAAGAAGGCAATTGCCAACCTTGGGAAAGTCTTTTGTTTTGTTGCTTTTAACGAGCTTTTTCACAGCCATCATGCGCACGTGAATAATCGGGCACCTAGGACTGAAGTTTCTATGAAACTTAATTGGGGCACTCGAGGAAGCATCCATGAAAAAAAAAAAAAAAAAAAAGTGGTAGCAGCAGGGCTTTTCTATGCTGCCTCATTTTTTGTTCCCGCTGCTCTTTACAGAGGCTTCATCGCGGTTGAAAATAAGTCGTTGGTCATCGAACCGGCGCCCGGCAAACACCCGGACGTCCACTTCATCTACCGAGCGGAGGAACTGCGTCTGACCCCGGGCGACTGCGGTCACGGTTTCAACATGTCCTCCGTGGCTCCGGACAATGACCTTAAAAGCCCTTTCCGGGCCTTCCGCACCAGGGTGAGAGGACAAATTATGTACTCACCTTGTTGATGCAAACGTGTTGTGCAAACAGTTTTTTTTTGGAGACGTTCCCAGAAAGTGTTGTTCCCTGGGGGGGGGGGGCTTTGTCATCCAAATCCAAAAATTGAGGGCTCCCTCCAGAGAGTTTTGGGCAAAACAGGCGCTCGCGGCCCATATGTCCATGCGAGAGCAAATATTTACAAACAGGCAGCGCAAGGTAACATGCACCTATGTATGTTGCAAGACATTTTTTATCAAAGAGAAACCGTGCCTTAAATCATCATCCATTTTGAAATGCAACCTCAAATAAACAATTAATACCAGCTTTATTTCCGATATTAATATATTTCAATATTTCTGTTTGTATTACTACTGCTACAATGAGAACAATTATAATAATGATAATAATCATGACGATATATTTTCAGAATTGAGCCATGTTTGGTGGGGGGGGGGATATTATTATTTTTGATTTATTTAATTTATTTAATTCATTCATTCATTCATCTTCCGAGCCGCTTGATCCTCACTAGGGTCGCGGGGGGGTGCTGGAGCCTATCCCAGCTGTCTTCGGGCAGTAGGCGGGGGACACCCTCAATCGGTTGCCAGCCAATCGCAGGGCACACAGAAACGAACAACCATCCACGCTCACATTCACACCTAGGGACAATTTAGAGCGTCCAATCAGCCTGCCATCCATGTTTTTGGAATGTGGGAGGAAACCGGAGCACCCGGAGAAAACCCACGCAGGCCCGGGGAGAACCTGAATCGGTTGCCAGCCAATCGCAGGGCACACAGAGACGAACACCATTCGCGCTCACACTCACACCTAGGGTCAATTTAGAGTGTTCAATCAGCCTGCCACGCATGTTTTTGGAATGTGGAAAGAAACCGGAGCACCCGGAGAAAACCCACGCAGGCCCGGGGAGAACATGCAAACTCCACACAGGGAGGCCGGAGCTGGAATCGAACCCGGTACCTCTGCACTGTGAAGCCGACGTGCTAACCACTGGACTACCGGGCCGGCCCTAATTTATTTAATTATTTTTTTTAATATTCAGAACTGTAAGGGTAACTAATCCATATATATATATATTTTTAAACCCTCAGCACAAAAGGGACGTGCAGAAGACCACCAAATACGTGGAGCTGATCATCGTCGCGGACAACCGAGAGGTAAAGCCACCCGCCTCGCTTCCGTTCATCTTCTCCACAACGACGAGAGCAGGAAACGGGTTGTGGGATTGGGGCGTGGGGGTGTGGAGAGGGCTGGGGTGGGGGTGGTGATCCATTAAGAGTGGAGCCGCACATATAGGTCAGTGTGCAACGAGCTCTGTGTGCTTCGGTGCCAGCGGCTTGACAGGAAATGACTCCCCAGCGGAGCGAGCGAGCAAACAGGAACAAGATCAACGCTGAGTTTCCTCCCGCTTTTCCCAATGTCAGCGAGTCCAAAGGACTCAAGCCCATCAACAACGGGGGAGCGACGCGGAGAGAGAGTTGACGACATGTGACCTCACAGATGCTCTGGCGCACAAATGGATAACGATTCCCACACATTCACCACAATGTCTCGGACAAAGTTTTCCCTCAAGAATGGACGCGAGGGACGTGCATTGTGTTTTAATTCCGTTGTCAGATCCTTTCCGGCGTATGTGATTCCGTGTGTATTTCATTTAATAGATGTCCTCACATCCCACTGATTTAATGTATTGTATGATCTATATATTTTTAAATTAACAACACATTTTAAATCTCCCTATCATTAATGTCTATTTTAATTCTCACTCTTTGTCTAGTTTCAAAAACAAGGTCGTGACGTGGAGAAGGTGAAACAGAGACTTGCGGAAATCGCCAATTATGTGGACAAGGTACAAATTGCATAGACACAACACATATATATATATATTTTTTTTTTCAAAAAAGCCTTTGACTAAAAATAAATCAAATACAAATAAATAGATCAATAAATAAATAACCTTATTTAGATGCCGCATTAACTACGTACAAAAGATTAAAAGCTTACTCATCGCCCTCTTCTCATTCTTCCGTCCAGTTTTACCGAGCGCTGAACATCCGCGTGGCTTTGGTGGGTCTGGAGGTGTGGAGCGACCACGACAAATGTCCCGTCACGCAGGATCCCTTCGCCACCCTTCACGAGTTCCTCGACTGGCGCAAAGTCAAGCTGCTGCCCCAGAAAGCTCACGACAACGCTCAGCTCATAAGGTGCTTGCTAGGTTTTTGGCAATTGGTTGACTTGCACACTCGATATTGCAATCGGGAGAAGGTGCTTTATGACGAGTGTATTACGAGTGTATACAATGGTCCCCCTGTAGTAAGATTGAATCCAGTAGCGGCGTTAGTGAACATTTAAAATGAAGTTTAATGCTAACTACAGTATGTTGCGGTATTGGCCTTTAAGCCAGTTTTTGCCAGCCACATACAAGACACACTACCCAAATAAAAATGCAAGAGAAGCGGCACTAAAACAGGCCAAAATACAAATGTAAAAAACAAAAACAAGGGTGTAGAAATGAAGTTTTAAATTGAGATTTAATCATTTCTCAAGAGTTAGGTGTTCAGCACGGGGCAGCCCGGTAGCCAGTGGTTAGCACGTCGGCTTCACAGTCCAGAGGTACCGGGTTCGATTCCAGCTCCGGCCTCCCTGTGTGGAGTTTGCATGTTCTCCCCGGGCTTGCGTGGGTTTTCTCCGGGTGCTCCGGTTTCCTCCCACATTCCAAAAACATGCATGGCAGGCTGATTGGACGCTCTAAATTGTCCCTAGGTGTGAGTGTGAGTGCGAATGGTTGTTCGTTTCTGTGTGCCCTGCGATTGGCTGGCAACCGATTCAGAGTGTCCCCCGCCTACTGCCCCAAGACAGCTGGGATAGGCTCCAGCACCCCCGCGACCCTAGTGAGGATCAAGCGGCTCGGAAGATGAATGAATGAATGAATGAATGAATGAATGAATGAATGAATGAATGAATGAATGAATGTTCAGCACACACACAGCACACCCGCAGACTACAGATAAAACAAAGTGTCACCTTGGTGTATTCAAAACAATCACACCAGTCCACTAGCTTGATGCTCATGCTAAATATGCAACTATGCTGTGGTTCTATAACCCTTTAAGTGATTTTTGTTTTTCCCCCCAGCCACACCACCAATTGAAAATCAAAGGGAAGTGGCAGTAAAACAGGCCAAAATACAAATGCATTGGGGTGTATGCCAGGTGTGGTTTAACCAACACAAGAGTGTAGAAATGTTTTAAATTGAAATTTAAACATTCCAAAAGAGTTGGGTGTTGTCATTTCTGTGGGTTGCACATTTCAGAGTAAAAGAGCCCAAATGGAACTTGCCGACTTTTTGCCTTTTCTCTGAGTTACCAAAAGATCAACTTGAGAGTAATGCAGGTCAGGATGTATTCATTCATTCATTCATCTTCCGAGCCGCTTGATCCTCACTAGGGTCGCGGGGGGTGCTGGAGCCTATCCCAGCTGTCTCCGGGCAGTAGGCGGGGGACACCCTGAATCGGTCGCCAGCCAATCGCAGGGCACACAGAGACGAACAACCATTCGCACTCACACTCACACCTAGGGACAATTTAGAGTGTTCAATCAGCCTGCCATGCATGTTTTTGGAATGTGGGAGCAAACCGGAGCACCCGGAAAAAACCCACGCAGGGGAGAACATGCAAACTCCACACAGGGAGGCCGGAGCTGGAATCGAACCCGGTACCTCTGCACTGTGAAGCCGACGTGCTAACCACTGGACTACCGGGCCGCCCCGGTCAGGATGTAGTGACTGGTAATTGGATGATCTTATCTGGCAGACCTAATGATCTCTCATGGACACAAATGTGCCAATTCATCAAATCAACATCGCAAAAATAAACAAATAGTCATCAATGGTGGTCCATGACCAGCAACCGCGAAATATTGCAGAGAAGCTTTTTGCACAATGCAATATTTCAAGACTCCCCGCCAAGCTATTCTCTCCCTTTCGAAATGCCCGATGACATAACGCTTATATCCTTTGGCAGCGGGGTCTACTTCCAAGGCACCACCATCGGCATGGCGCCCATCATGAGCATGTGCACGGCAGAACAGTCTGGAGGCATCGTCATGGTGAGCCGTGATGCCTTCCCCGCCTTCTCTTCCTCCGTGTCGCGTTGCATCCATCCAAAGAGGTGTTGACTCGTTGCCACGAGGGCATTCGTGCACGTTCCTGACACCACGCTTTATGAAATTATATTATTTCGTACAAGGCCTGCAGCCTGACGGCGTCACGACCTTGCCGGTCTTTCGGTCGTTGGGTTATTGCTGAGGTGTTTGTGTTTTTTTTACGTACTCAAAAAAAAAAAAAAAAAACACCTACACATTTCCATTTTTTTGATAAATAGCCAATGCCAACCCTCGTTCCGATCACAACGTATTTTTTTTCGCTAGTGCGGTAAAAACGAGCTGCCAGCGTTGTCCCGGCTGTCCGTCCGCGAGACGGTGGTGCCAGATTGCAAATTGCTTATCTGCTCGATGCCATTAGCCCACCGGCCCAGATGGAGCTGCCCTCCCGTTAATAGATGTGTCTTCTTCTGGCAGAGCCTTCTCCAGATGTTTGTTGTGCCCGTTACTTTACTTGTGGCAGATGCCAGCCATTAAAAGTAAAAGGCTACCCAAGTCATCAGTGGCCTCCACTAAAGTTGTATTTATCCTGCATGTCCCTATGTTGGCACTTCGGGAAAAACCACATCACACTTCCTTCAATTGGGATTCAACAAAAAAAAAGCCACCAAAATCAAGTACAGTGTTTGCAAGTAAATCTGTATTTAAAAAAAAAAATGTCAGGAAAAGCCGACTAGAACATCAGAGCTTTGTGCAACCTGGTCTCATTATCTTTTTCAATTGAACTGTGAGAAGAGTTCAATAGGACATTGTATCTTATTCTTTTGTTTTGTTTTTGCCATACATTTTTATTTTTGGTTGTTTTTTAATTTATTCTCTTTTTTTTTTTTGGCATCCCTCTCATAGGATCACTCCGAGAACCCGCTAGGTGCGGCCGTGACGTTGGCGCACGAGCTGGGCCACAATTTCGGCATGAATCACGACACGCCCGAGCGCGGCTGCGGCTGCAGGATGACAGTGGACCGTGGCGGCTGCATCATGACGCCCTCCACGGGGTGAGACGTCATCCTTTTTTTTTTTTCTTCACCACAACCGATTTACCTCACCATGGCAATGTGCAGAGCATGCAAAGTCTAAAACGTCCAGAGCTAAGATTCAAACGCAGAACCCTAAAATTGCCAGGCATACATGCTAACTGCTAATCCCACTGTGATGCCCTTGCGGTTTTAAAAATATTTTGCATTTATTTAAAAGGATGTCATTCTTCATCAAAGAATTCTGTTTTTTTTTTGTTTTTTTTAATAATTCATCCGCAATATGATGAAATTAGCCATCGTTGGCTTTACGCAGGGTAAGCAAAGCTGCACTGAGTTTTGTTCGATGCACATATTTTGTTGTCGAAGCAGCGTGTGGGACGGGCTTTTTTTTTTTTTTTAGAGGGCGGGATGGGCGAATTGTGGCCAAGCGCCACACACACACACAATCTACAGGTGCTGTATGAAAAAGGTCTCAGGGGTCTCACATTCTATCCAGCACCGCCCCCTGCTGTCCACTGAAACTGACGTCAAAACAATTTCTCGCTGTAATTGGTTGTCATGGGGACAAAATCCAGACTTGCCATTGGCTCGGGAAAAAATAAAAATAAATCAGGTGGAATGAGGGCTGGATCCCTTGTAGCATACAATCCCCCCCCCCCCTCCCCCCCCCCGAAAATAGCTTGACAAGAAGACTTGCTTTATATAATCTGTGCTATATTTTTTGAAAAAAATGCCTAATCTATCTCATTTAACAAGACGTATGGAGTCAGACTAGCTTCATTTTCATTTGTAAACGATGCTGCGGATTCACATCGCGTAATCACGCTTATCGCAAGGCTGCTACACACACACACACACACACACACACACTGTGGACTGAAGCAGCTGCTCCAGTATTCCGCCCACATCGCCTGGGTTGTTGAGATAACAATGTGGCCGAGAGCGATGGACTCTCATGTTAGTAAACACCAAAGCTGATAAGGTAGTCCAGAGCGCAGCAAACGGATTTTTTTTTCTTTAACTCCCCCGTTGGAAGTTTTGACCGGGCGGCATTCCGCTACACCGCCAAAACGAGCCAGACTGCAAAATTCCAGTTGGACTTTGAACTGCATTGGAGCAACCTTTTATAATAAAGTGGAACCTGCGTTTTTGGTATGCCCTAGTTTTCATGTGATTTTTGCCCAGATTTTTTTTTTTCCGTCTATATTAGATTTCATTCATCGGCTGTTCATTTGCCCAAATTGATGCGCGTTCATACAAAAGTGCGTGTACATGTATAACAGACAGCAAGGTGGATTCAAAAGTTAGACCTTCAAAATAAAAGCATGAGCATAACAAAACGTTTTACCATACTTTCCTTTTTTCATTCATTCATTCATCTTCCTAACCGCTTGATCCTCACTAGGGTCGCGGGGGGTGCTGGAGCCTATCCCAGCTGTCTCCGGGCAGTAGGCGGGGGACACCCTGAATCGGTTGCCAGCCAATCGCAGGGCACACAGAGACGAACAACCATTCGCACTCACATTCACACCTAGGGACAATTTAGAGTGTTCAATCAGCCTGCATGTTTTTTGAAATGTGGGAGGAAACCGGAGCACCCGGAGAAAACCCACGCAGGTCCGGGGAGAACATGCAAACTCCACACAGGGAGGCCGGAGCTGGAATCGAACCCGGTACCTCTGCACTGTGAAGCCGACGTGCTAACCACTGGACTACCGGGCCGCCCCATACTTTCCTGTATTCACAAAATTGTTTTGAGTGTTTTTGCTAAATTAGCCACTATAGAGCCCAACGTGTCTTGAAAGTATTTTACTCAAGTGCTTTTATTTTGAAGGCCTTACTTTTGAGAGCAAGTCGGATTTATAAACCCAGGAGCTTTGAGTTTTTAATGAAAGCTTGCATTGCTGTTTAAACTTTTTTTTAACTCTATGGAAGAAATTACAGAATTAATTTATCCACTTTATTAGTAATTTCTATTTATTTTATGCTGACGATTACTGATCATTTTTGTTTTTGAACTACAACTATTCAAACGAGGCGTTTTGCAGCAGAATTGTGATGACAACAGATTATTTCCATTATTATTTCCTGCGTAAACAAGTGAGTTAATCCTTTGAGTTTACTGAAAATCAAGCCAAGCCATCAAACACAACTCACGCACTTCAGACAACGTGAGATGAAGCTTTTCGCCTTGTGGCCACATCACTTAAAAATGCGGCAAAATACATAATTTACCCGACGACGAACAATAATTGCCACAGATGAACTGAAAGTACCTTTTGAGCAGGCAGACAATAAAGTAGTAGCGACGTGTTTGATGTACGTCTGCCTCATCACCGGGACAAGTGCAGTTGTGGCGGGCAATCGAGGGGGAAATGACGATATGATCTAAACCCGGCAGTGTGAGTCATTGTGCATTAATTATTCAAAGAAAACAGAGCTCGCTCAATTTTATTTTCCAAAGAGTTTATCTGTGACTCTGAGGTCATACAGTAAATGTTGACTGTTTCTTCATCTTTTTTTTTCTTATAAACACTTAAAACTTGCTCACGGGGGAGAGAACGGTCTTGCATCGAAATGATGTGATTATCGTGGCACTGCCGGCTGAAATCAGGATAACGGTGACACGCAGAAAGGCGCTTTTAAGCCTCCGACACATAGCGCCGACGAGTCTAGCGAGCAAGCTAGGCTTGTATTTATCTCTTAAGCGGCGTACATCCACTGTGATAATCGGACCACATTTGAATATTTCTTTTCCCGTGATTGATGGATGCCCGAAATATTCTCTTGAAAAATTACCCCCCCCCCCTACCCCCCGACCCCCTCACACACACACAGTCTGCTCGATATACATTAACTCATTCAGTACCAGCCAATTCTAGACCAAGTCCGAAAAGACGTTTATAAACGTCTTTGGGAGTGAATGAGTTAAGGGTGGACGATCGTAGATATTAAACCCGTTCACTATTTACGATCGCAAAGTCCTTTGTGTGTGGTCGACACCGAATTGTGCCGAGACGGTTCGTTTTTATTAGTTTGTCATTTTTCAAAAATGCGGTTTGCTAGTTAGTTTTAATATTCGTTTTTAAATGGAGTATTTTCGTGCAAGATTGGGAAAAAAAACACCCTCACTGAGTAGTGTCATAAAGTAAACTATTCCCAAATGATTTTTTTCCTTCTTCCATATGGCCGGAACAGTGACATTGAAATTACTACACTTAAAATAAAGCCCATTTGGGGGGAAGTTCTTTCCCTCCTTATTGATCAGCTCGGAAATCAGTCTCAGACGACAATTAAATGTTCAACATGTTCCATATTTCTGATCGCATATCCTCATTCGGAACAGTCATCCACTAGAAAAACATGACAATAAGACCACAGGGCATGACCATATGCGCTAACAGTTAAGATAAGATAAGATATCCTTTATTCGTCCCACACTGGGGAAATTTACAGCCTCCAGCAGCAAGAATGTATGTAGAAAGAAGAAAGGAGAAAGAGAAAAAAAAACAACAAACATCTTTCAATTAAATACAATATGAACACAAATGGATAAATCGCAGTACTATTTACAATTTTCCTTCACATCATTTAATTATTATTATTATTATGATTGTTATTTTTTATTCATCAGCCTGACAGCCGTCGGTAGGAACGAGCGTCGGTATCTCTCCTTCTTGCAGCGCGGGTGTAACAGTCTCTGGCTGAAGGAGCTACCAAGTGCTGTCAGGGCGGGCTGGAGGGGGTGGGAGGGACTGGCCATCATAGCTTTTAGCTTAGTTAGCATCCTTCTGTTGCCCACCTCCTCCAGAGTGTCAAGGGAGCAACCCAGGACAGAACTGACCTTCTCTTTCTGTCCCGGGCTGAGATGCTGCCTGACCAGCAGACAATGCCATAATAGATGGCCGAGGCCACCACCGAGTTATAGAACGTCTTAAGGAGTGACCCCTGAACCCCAAAAGACCTCAGTTTCCTGAGTAGGAAGTAGGAAGAGCATCTTCTTAGCATCCTTAGCTTCCTAGCATCTTCTATTTCTTCTTCTACAACTAACATGTGTTTTCCGGCAGTCTGTATCCCCCGCCCCCCCCCAACCCCTCCTTGTACACGCTGCCCCTCACGTCAGTCCCGGTACTTCAACGGATACTAAGTGATACACTGTAATTGCAGTAACAGCACACTTTCCATTTTTTTCTCCTCCCCCCCCGTAATATGTGGCGTCTCCCATACTTAAAATTCATTTCACATTGCGATTAAGACGTTAGAATTTTGCGTGAAATAGAAAGGAAAGAAATGAGTGTAAAGTCATGACAAGCCTCGATGAAGGAATTCGTAGATGTAATGACAGGAGCGGACATTTACTCGACTTAAAGGGGGGGGGGGTTCGTTACTTGTGCCGAGCCGCTCAAAAAGCTGTCAAATTCTGTCACGGTGAGATTAAGCAAAATTCATTCATTCATTCATCTTCCGTACCGCTTGATCCTGACTAGGGTCGCGGGGGGTGCTGGAGCCTATCCCAGCTGTCTCCGGGCAGTAGGCGGGGGACACCCTGAATCGGTCGCCAGCCAATCGCAGGGCACACAGAGACGAACAACCATCCGCACTCACACTCACACCCAGGGACAATTTAGAGTGTTCAATCAGCCTGCCACGCATGTTTTTGGAATGTGGGAGGAAACCGGAGCACCCGGAGAAAACCCACGCAGGCCCGGGGAGAACATGCAAACTCCACACAGGGAGGCCGGAGCTGGAATCGAACCCGGTACCTCTGCACTGTGAAGCCGACGTGCTAACCACTGGACTACCGGGCCGCCAGATTAAGCAAAATGTTGCATATAATTCCCCAAAGACAACCCGGTGTTTGCGCAACGTGTCCTTTGTTTTAATCACCAACACCTCCCGATGGTGTCACAGCCTACCTAACATTTGCGTAAAGGTCAGACATGTCTCATCTTGTTAGCCGGGACTAAATATTCGTCACTCCGCAGCGCAGTTGCCGGGAGAAACCACTTTCACTCTCATCCGTCTCAGGCCTTGAAGCCGTCAATCAAGTGACGGGGCCCTTTTATTTTTCCCTCTCTTCAAACATTTACATCACACCCTTGTCTTGTTTTGTGTATTTATCGGCAAGATGTAGAACTATACGGAACAGTCGGCAGGAATGGCAGTTTTGGGCATCGAGGGCTGCATACCAAATAAGCAATGGGTGCAGGTGCCACATGAAACTTTAGTTGAAGGTTTTTGTAGACGTTTAATCAGACCCCCACCGGCAGGAAATCTTACCTTGATAAGTCACGGTGCATTTGTATAAAAAAAAAGTGTGCCGTGGCTCATTCTCAAATCTCAAGCCCTCTCCACGGCAACAATATTCGATCAATGCGAAGCCAAATAGGAATACAAATGAGCCATGCTGATCAATGCTACGTGAAGGGTGAATTATGGTGATGAGGGAAAGGAAAGAAACTCAAGTTCTCGGAGGCTGAACTTGAGGAGGTGAAACTCGAGGAAGGGCTTCATGACCGGTGTCTTCAATAGCGGCACCACAACTGAAAGAGAGTCGGATTTAAAAAAAAAATTTTTTTTCACCCTCAGCATTTCAATTGCGATTCCAAATGCGATAATTTTTTTTTCAGTATACAGTTACAATACAGGCACGTTGGCCAATAGGATTGGCTTTTAAAGTAATGACTTAATCGTTGGAACACCATTCGGTGCACTGAAAGCAGAATTTTAATGATTTGGTTCGATAATTTTTAATAGACTTAATCCATCTAGTCCAGGGGTGTCCAAACTTTTTGCCAAGGGGGCCAGATTTTATGTGGTAAAATGTCGGGGGGGGGGGTTGGCGACCTTGGCTGACATTCTTTACATTGAACAACAATATTGTTCAGCAAATTTTAGTAAGCCAGTCTGTTTCACATTTCCATTTTTATTTTAATTTCAACAATCTTAAGAATTTCTTTTGGTTCATTTGAAACAGGTATATCGCATGCAACTGCTTATTCACTTGACTTTTTCTTAAACAGAAGTCTCCTGAGTGCAAATTGATTGATTTGAAACATAAAATGTATCACCGTGACTTTTCAATAGTCACAAAACCTTTGACTCGAAAAACGGGGAAATGAACAAGCAATACACATATCCACAACTGCAAGGATCATTTGAAATATGACATGTCAGTCAATATAAACACGGAGTGATGTCTTGTTAACTCGTGAGTGACGCCCTCTAGTGTCTAAATGCTATTACTCATTTAGTGAATGCTATTACTCATTTAGCCACTAGAGGGAAGCAGTACTCTATGAAACATCACTCACCAGTCTACGAGACCTCAGTCAATGCAACACGTGTTCCATTGCGCCCAAACTGCGGGCCAGACGGCACTGATTTTATGACGGGGGCCGAGGGCCGGATGAAAGTCGACCGCGGGCCGGATTTGGCCCCCGGGCCGGACTTTGGACATGCCTGATCTAGTCAAAATGCGATATTAAAAAAAAAAAAAAAAGACACTCACTGAAAAATCCCATAGCGACTATCGATTAGCATTTTTCTTCTCGCTTGATGAGCATTTCAAAGCAATCCTCGCATCTGGATCAATAAAGCAGAAAGAAAGCCGGATGGCGCGACGGAACCTTCGCCCGCCAACCCCTTCCTAAGGTGTCGGATCATATCTTCATCCGTGTTTTATTCTCACTGTGACTGAAAAAGTGGGGCTGGCTAATTAAACGGCGACTAATTGTTGTGCTCAGCCAAATTAGTTCCGCTCGGGCAAACGATACACCTGCAGACGCTGCGGGGCTTCGAGCCAATATTATTCAAGGAAGTCGACACTTTCTGCTTGGCTCGTTTTCTCTAGCCGGTGGCCTCAGCTGTCAAAACAAACACGTTCGATCTGGAGCCACTCCAAACGGAAGACATCTCGGGATGCATTTTTTACGAAGGGTGTGTTTCTTGAACAACGGTCGGTTGACCAGTGCTGTACTTTAAAAAATAAAAATAAACAAACACCGTAAACATATCTGAACACAAAGAAACAAAAAAAAAATACCGCACATTAGAGTGTATTATTTTGTAATTACCTCGAGATGTCACAAAGTGGGAGTATGTTTTTTTCCTGTTAGATAAGGTGCGGCCTGGTAGTCAAGTGGTTAGCACGTCGGCTTCACAATGCAGAGGTACCGGGTTCGATTCCAGCTTTGGCCTCCCTGTGTGGAGTTTGCATGTTCTCCCCGGCCCTGCGTGGGTTTTCTCCGGGTGCGCCGGTTTCCTCCCACATTCCAAAAACATGCATGGCAGGCTGATTGGACGCTCTAAATTGTCCCTAGGTGTGAGTGTGAGAGGGGTTGGTTGTTCGTCTCTGTGTGCCCTGCGATTGGCTGGCAACCGATTCAGGGTGTCCCCCGCCTACTGCCCGAAGACAGCTGGGATAGGCTCCAGCACCCCCCGCGAACCTAGTGAGGATCAAGCGGTTCGGAAAATGGATGGATGGATGGATGGATGTTAGATAAGGCTATGTGTAACTTTTTTTTGGGGGGGGGGGTCATGGACTCGGTCGGGTGTGCTAGAATAAACAAATGTACGTGGAAACTCAACAAGTCTTTGCTCGTCTCACACCAGCAAATGTGACTTCGGGCCTGACGAAATTTAGCTCAGCATGGTTGCTTGCTACAAAAATTCCATGCAATGACACAAGGGAAATATTTTATATGAGACATGACCTGTCCTGAGCACAAAAAAAGGGGGGGGGGGGCTGTGTAAAAATACCAGTTAATCGATGCATCGCAATATTCAAATCACAGCGTTCTGATTAATTGAAGGACAAAAATATCTACACTTCCACAATTAGCAATAGATAATAATGAAGGTGGAGATATGATATTAATAAAATCTTATATAATAATCAGAATTTTGAAGAGATAAAAAATATTTACCTCTACACGCACATCTTTTTTTTTGGGGTGGGGGTGACTCCTTGACTGTCATCAACCTTGTTGCCACCTCCGCTAGGTATCCCTTCCCCACGGTGTTCAGCACGTGCAGCAAGAAGGACCTTGCAGCCAGTCTGGAGAAAGGCGTGGGCATGTGTCTGGACAACATGCCCGAGGTTAAGGTGCTCTACGGGGGCCAGAAGTGCGGCAATGGCTACGTGGAGGAAGGCGAAGAGTGTGACTGCGGGGAGCCTGAGGTAAGGACAAGGGGCGTCCATCTACGAACACGATGTCTGTCACCATGACATGTCCTGAAGGAATCGGACACATTTTACTTTTTGTCACTCATAGTTCACGTGGACGGCAAAATTGACACATAAAACAAAAGAGAGTCAAACATTGTATGCTCTAACCCCGAACTGGCCAACCAAGCTATTTAATAAAAGTCTGCTAGCTTAACGCTAACACAAAATGTGAATCGTCTTTGATGGGCTCATGGAAATGAACAGAGATGATACAGTTGCCCACACACACTCACACACACACACACACACACACACACACACACACACACATTGTATGCTTTAACACCAAACTGCTAAAAGGCTATTTCATAAAAGTCTGCTAGCTTAATGCTAACACAAAATGTGAATTGTCTTTGATAGGCTAAAGGAAATGAACAGAGATGATGCAGTTATACACACACACACACACACACACACATACACACACACACGCATTGTATGCTTTAACACCAAACTGCTAAAAAGCTATTTCATAAAAGTCTGCTAGCTTAATGCTAACACAAAATGTGAATTGTCTTTGATAGGCTAAAGGAAATGAACAGAGATGATGCAGTTATACGCAAACACACACACACACACAAGTATAAGAGAGGTTCAAATATTTTATACATATTATAATAAACCATAGGATAACCGTATAGAAGTATAAACACAAGCCATATAATTTGGGCTAACGTCCATTAAGTCCATTAAATCAGCTAGCAGAAGCTAGCATGTCTTACATCATCTCAGACTTTGAATGCGTCATGTCAATTTCACCTCACCTTCACACTTTTATTGTGACTCACGGTAAATGTGTTTTTTTTTAAACAAACAAACATCTAAAAACAGAGCTATCCATGCAAGCTGTCGTTTCCAAGTATTTTCCTTTCACGGCACCCTATGCGAGCCCCGCCGCCTGGTGCTCAGTCACTGGTGTGACAGGCTATCACACTGGTGTCATTTCCCAGTCACAGGCCCATTCATCAAGTTGCTTTCCGGCGGTGTGACAAAAAGAGAAAGTTTGATCGGGGTCCAGGCTGAAATAAACTTTCCTCTGCCTTTGTCGCCACCGCACGAGCTTGAGCTGATGAGTGAATCCATCTCATACTCACACGGACTTAAACACACTGCGGGGCACCTTGTCGACGCATGACTGCAGCCGCTCGTCTCTCAGGAAGGCGACTCAGTCACATGCTGTATAACAAAGGCTTCAGTCGATGATTGATCATCGCTGCCTTTTTTTTTTCTCTCAAATGTAGAGCGCGGGCCTCCCTCAAGGCTGAACAATTCTAATTTCGATCCGTACCTCCAAAGACACACGGCCGCTGGTCATTATCATTCATGCATTATTCAGTCAAGAAACGAGTGTCCAGAAATGCCCTTGGGATTCTTCCTTTGCTGGCGTAAGAGGCCGAATATTAGAAACGCCTCCAATGGCATTCAGTGCTGTTCACAGGAATCAAGGCATTCAAAGATTAGCATATGATAATAATAATAATAATTAGAATAATAATAATACACTTTATTTATAAGCGCCTTTCCAAATATTGAATAATAATGTCAGATTTTTTTTTACGTAAAAAAATTGTTGTGAAAATGTGATGTTTTATTTATATTTAATATTTGACTTTTACAAGGTATCACAGCAATCAGACATATTTTTAATTGAGAAAAAAAAAGAATTTTTGCTTTGTTAGCAATAATGCATAGCTGGGTTTTATTCCGTTTATTTTTCTTCTTTAAATATGTTTGACTTCTTAGTATTTGTTGACAAACATCTGTGATTACCAGTGTGGCATCGCTAGTGGCTCCCTCTAGTGGTACACAAAAGAATCACTTAATTAAATCGTTCCAACTTCCATCTCTGCAGAGTATTTCAGTGGCTTAACTGTTTTGCCATACTTTTGCCACGTACACTTCAATTGCGTTTAATTTTTCAGAACAATACAATTCATTTTAAACATTTTGCTTTGAAAGATTAATTTCGGTTGAGCTTTTATTCAGTTTTTATTTTAACGGAATCATGAAATATATTTTTCCCCCATATGTAAGTGCAGTATTTATGTTCAAACTGTGTATTATATAAGAGTGACGTGGCATAATAGTAAATTTACTTATTAGGAATAAAGCCACCGCCTTTTTTTATTTATTTATTTATTTTTATGAACACTTGGGCCTACCGTCTTACTGTAATTGGTCATTATGGGTTATTTTCGAGGTGCTACACAACTGAGACACAGCATATGGACGTGGTTTGTTATAAGTAAACATCAAGTCAAAGTCCCGCTGTATTTCCTTTGTGAAAAATTGTCGACCTTCGGGTTGTGGTGTCATTTGTGCATAATGTCGCTGCTTGTTTGATGTGCAGGCGCACTCATACGAGGAGATGAAAGCCGACTTTTGTGTCCTCTGTAAACAAAAAAGCTTCTGTCGCGGCCGCGAGATAAACAGTCCATCTCCGCTCAGCTGTCAGACGTGCAGCGCTTCTCTCAGTTACCTCCGAGACCACTAAAGCGAGTTAAATTCTTTTGCGTGATGGTGCAATTGCGTGACTTACTCGAGGAAATAAAGCTGATGTGTTTTGGCATCTAATAAAAGATAAAAATCGCCTCGGGGTTTTTTACCCCACCCCCACCCCCTCCACCCCCGCCCTTGGGTTCTCCTTGTAGGGGGGGGGGGGGGGGGGGGGGCTTCAAAAAGGTCTTGTCCACCATGGACCAAGTCAGTTTACGTCACGTCACGCTTTGAAGATCTCCAGAGGAAGGTCTACGCTCCCAATTTAGGTCTTCTTCAAAGCTGACGAGTGCTCCGCGAGTCCCAAGAGACTCTGATCGGCAACGCTAGCTTTTCTCTCAGTCCCCCAGAACGGAGATCGGGTCCACATGCTGTTGAACACAGCAGTCACAACCTTTTCTACATATGGACCTGTTTCACCTCGAATAATATTTCCACCTTAAAAAACGCCTACTAGAAAATCTGAAACTTCCACGGGCAATGCGAAGCACCTGCGGCAAATCAGCCATGAATTCATACTTGGAGTGCTGATTTTGTCTGTTAGATGCGGTTTCTTTCAACTGGTTTGTCTCTCTGCTTCCTCTCCAAAGGAATGTTTGAATCCATGCTGCAACGCCACCACGTGTACACTGAAAGGAGACGCCGTGTGCGCCCACGGACAATGTTGCGACGACTGCCAGGTGACGCTTCCGCTCATGAGCTTGACGTTGACAAATGCTGCTGTCAAAAGCCAAGTGCACACATGCTAATTTTTATCATTTGTGCCTTAAAAATGTAATTTTGTCACCATCTCGTGGCGTCTTGGTGCCAAGGAACTATGTAATAGTGAGTTGAGGAGATTCATATGGAAAAAAGCAATGCGTTACCGCCATCTTGTGACACCTTGGTGTCAAGAAACTACATGTCGGAGTCAGTTGAGATTCATTGATTCAAAAGTATTACTTTGCTGCCATCTGGTGGCATATGTAGGCAACGATCTATATATACAATTGTAATAATAATAATAATACATTTTATTTATAAACGCCTTTCAAGACACCCAAGGACACTTTACAATAACAAAAAAACACAAAACAATACAGATTGTAGAATACTAATACGATCTAAAATACAATTTTAGATCGTATTTTTTTTATAACGTCACTAAGGAAGTACAAGTCTAATTTGCCAAGCACCAAAGTTATTCAAGTTAATGCAAAGTAACGCCCCGCCCCCCCAAAAAAAACTAAAATCGGAAAAAAAAATCAAGAATGAAATAAAATGAAAATGCTTTAAAAAAAACCCACTGAAACTACAACTTATGTTCATGTAACTACAACTAATAATTTTAGTGAGGATGTTCTTCATTTTCACCTTTGTCAGTTAATATATATGAGCTTTCGGTAATCATTTAAAATATTTTCATTTCAGTATTGCTGCTCCATAAAGAAGGAAGGAAGGTCAAATAGTCTGAGGATTGTAGTTTACGTTACTTGATTACACGATACTTTTTCTCTAAACTTGCACTCAACAACTATTCCAATTATTTTTTATTTTTTTTTAAACTAAAACTAAGACTAAAACTAAGCATTTTTTTAGTTAAACTAGCTCTTCAAAAAAAATCCCAAAGCCGTCCCAAGTCTCACATCCAAAGCTCTCGTTTGTTTTCCAGCTCAAACCGGCGGGCACCATGTGTCGCGAGTCCGGCAACTCTTGCGACCTACCCGAATTCTGCACGGGCGCCGACCCCCACTGCCCGGCCAACGTTTACCTCCACGACGGCCACGCCTGCCACGCCGTGGAGGGCTACTGCTACAACGGCATCTGCCAGACCCACGAGCAGCAGTGCATCACCCTGTGGGGTCCAGGTCGCTTTTCTTTTTTTTTCCTCTTCTTTTTCTTCCACTACGTTAGCCTCTGAACGGCCCTCTTTGTGTCATTTATGTTTGAACCCGTGCCGTCCTGTGCGCAGGAGCCAAGCCAGCACCGGGGATCTGCTTTGAGCGAGTCAACTCGGCGGGGGACCCTTACGGGAACTGCGGGAAGGATTCCAAAGGCTCCTTTGCCAAATGCGATGCGAGGTGGGGCTCTGCAGCTGCACGGCAAGGGTTCGAGCAGGGCTTGGGTGATCTTCATGCTCAAGTTATTCATCAAGGAAATTCATTCAAAGAATAATAACGTTTTTGTGATTGTGAATATGGACAGTTAGCGATTCTAAAAAAAAAATAAAAATGGGACTTTCAAAAACAACTGCTACTTTAACGCCCGTGGAGTAGCAACACATACAAGCAGAAAATACAGCAATGTGTTCTCCCGGATCTGTGGGAAGAATGACTCTTCCTGGAGTTTAATAGGGGGCCTTCTCTGCCCCGTATTGTTGTTGTTCATTGAAATGCTGTTTTCAAGGAAAATGTAACAATTAGCTTAATCTGGGTCATTAGAAATCGTCATTATGGAGGCAATAGGCCAGCAAAACCAATCATTCAGACAGCTAATTGAGTATTCATGCATCGTTTCATGCTTTTATTCTTGGTTGGATTCGCTAAAAGCTTTAATGAGAGTCCAAATTATATTTTTAAGGCGAAGAATTAAAAAAAAATGATTGTGTCCCAAAGTATTCAGCATGTTGATGTAAATATTAGTCATCATGATTAATTTTATTTTCGGCGCTCAATGTTCCAGCATTATGAAAAATATGATTAAATAATATATCCGATAAAAATGATGAAACATAAAATATATACATAATAGTAATTGTATCAAACATCAAAAAATGACATATCAGTCAATATAAACACGGAGTGATGTCTTGTTAACTCGTGAGTGATGCCCTCTAGTGTCTAAATTCTATTACTCATTTAGTGAATGCTATTACTCATTTAGCCACTAGAGGGAAGCAGTACTCTATGAAACATCACTCACCAGTCTACGAGACCTCAGTCAATGCAACACGTGTTCCATTGCGCCCAACCTGCGGGCCAGACGGCACTGATTTTATGACAGCGGCCGAGGGCCGGATGAAATTCGACCGCGGGCCGGATTTGGCCCCCGGGCCGGACTTTGGACATACCTGCTCTATGTGCTTCAGTGCGTCTGCGTTGTCCGATTTTTCTCTTGTTTCCCGTGCTTTTGTTGTCCTATCCAGAGATGCAAAGTGTGGTAAAATCCAGTGCCAGGGCGGCGCCAACCGGCCAGTGATCGGCACCAACGCCGTTTCCATCGAAACCAACATCCCGCTTCAAGAGGGCGGCCGCATCCTGTGTCGAGGGACGCACGTTTACCTTGGCGACGACATGCCCGATCCGGGTCTAGTTCTGGCTGGCACCAAGTGCGGGGACGGGAGGGTGAGCTATCGCAAAATGCACAGAAAAAAAATATATTTAATGCCACACCCTAGATGAAGACAATTCCACCATGTATGATTAAAACAATCACATAGTTCAGCCCTTTAGTCCGCTATCTTAATGCTAACGCTAAATAGCATGTGCGTCGCAGTGCTGTAACGACTTTAACTCATTCACTCCCAAAGACGTTTTTAAACGTCTTTTCAGACTTGGTCCAGAATTGGCCGGTACTGAATGAGTTAAGAAACAGATTGAACACAAACGTGCAGCGCAGTCTCACAGCCTTCATCCTCGGTATAGAATGACGTATTAATGCCGTACTGATGAGTCGAGACGTCTCGCTGAACAGTGTATTCATCCGTCTGTCTTACACTGCCCCCAACTGGCCACGGCAGCCACAGCTGCTGCTTGCACACACATGGAAAAGCAACACATGGGTTCCAAGCGCGGTCATTGTGTGAATGCTAAACGTGCACGTTAGCAGAGGGTTCACTCGAGTTAGCGAACCTCACCATGGTGCTTCACTCTGCGTTTCCCCCCCCTGTTGGCAGGTGTGTTTGAATCGCCAGTGTCAGAACATCAGCGTCTTCGGCGTGCACAAGTGCTCGGGAAAGTGCAACGGACGTGGGGTGAGTACAAAGTAGCGGCCGACTCAATATTTAATGGCGCCGCGGCCCGTCTTACACTCTAATTGACTCTTGAGCAAGTTATCCGTTTAATCACCGCAGCTACTTGGCTAATTAAAAACATGTTGACTTGACGTTCCAACTTCATACGCTTCTTTTTTTTTTTTGGTCTTTTGCTTGTTTGAATGTGTTCTCAGAATCGGATCAAAACAAAGTTTATCAAAAGCCGGTTGTGTCGTTAAGAGGACTTTGGTTAGCATGCATTTTGGACTTTTGCTAATTCGACGTGGCTAATTCAAGGCAGCCCTTTTTTTTTCTTCCCAACTCTTGTTAAATACAAGCTCCCCTTTTTCGTGTTTAAATGAGTTTAAAACACCCGTGGGATAAAATACAGAATATTATTCATTCATTCATTAATCTTCCGAGCCGCTTGATCCTCACTAGGGCCGCGGGGGGTGCTGGAGCCTATCCCAGCTGTCTCCGGGCAGCAGGCGGGGGACACCCTGAATCGGTTGCCAGCCAATCGCAGGGCACACAGAAACGAACAACCATTCGCACTCACACTCACACCTCGGGACAATTTAGAGCGTTCAATCAGCCTGCCACGCATATTTTTGGAATGTGGGAGGAAACCGGAGCACCCGGAGAAAACCCACCCAGGCCCGGTTGCCAGCCAATCGCAGGGCACACAGAAACGAACAACCATTCGCACTCACACTCACACCTCGGGACAATTTAGAGCGTTCAATCAGCCTGCCACGCATATTTTTGGAATGTGGGAGGAAACCGGAGCACCCGGAGAAAACCCACCCAGGCCCGGTTGCCAGCCAATCGCAGGGCACACAGAAACGAACAACCATTCGCACTCACACTCACACCTCGGGACAATTTAGAGCGTTCAATCAGCCTGCCACGCATATTTTTGGAATGTGGGAGGAAACCGGAGCACCCGGAGAAAACCCACCCAGGCCCGGTTGCCAGCCAATCGCAGGGCACACAGAAACGAACAACCATTCGCACTCACACTCACACCTAGGGGCAATTTAGAGTGTTCAATCAGCCTGCCATGCATGTTTTTGGAATGTGGGAGGAAACCGGAGCACCCGGAGAAAACCCACGCAGGCCCGGTTGCCAGCCAATCGCAGGGCACACAGAAACGAACAACCATCCGCACTCACACTCACACCTAGGGACAATTTAGAGCGTCCAATCAGCCTGCCATGCATGTTTTTGGAATGTGGGAGGAAACCGGAGCACCCGGAGAAAACCCACGCAGGCCCGGTTGCCAGCCAATCGTAGGGCACACAGAAACGAACAACCATTCGCACTCACACTCACACCTAGGGGCAATTTAGAGCGTCCAATCAGCCTGCCATGCATGTTTTTGGAATGTGGGAGGAAACCGGAGCACCCGGAGAAAACCCACGCAGGCCCGGTTGCCAGCCAATCGCAGGGCACACAGAAACGAACAACCATTCGCACTCACACTCACACCTAGGGACAATTTAGAGTGTTCAATCAGCCTGCCACGCATGTTTTTGGAATGTGGGAGGAAACCGGAGCACCCGGAGAAAACCCACGCAGGCCCGGGGAGAACATGCAAACTCCACACAGGGAGGCCGGAGCTGGAATCGAACCCGGTACCTCTGCACTGTGAAGCCGACGTGCTAACCACTGGACTATCGGGCCGCATACAGAATATTACTTCACCGTATAACATGACGGTATCATCCACTGTTCCAGGTGTGCAACAACAAGAAGAACTGCCACTGCGAAGCGCACTGGGCGCCCCCGTTTTGCGAGGGGGCCGGCTTCGGCGGAAGCATCGACAGCGGGCCGACGAGATTGGCAGGTAGCCTCTCGCGATGATTTCACTGCTGAACCACAGCTGTTATGTGTCACAACTCTTTCCTTGGCGGTTGCGCTCTGAATTTCTTGGAATAACACAACTCCCATTGGCCTCGGCGGTAAATTACACCGCGCCGTCGTCCTAAAAAAAAAAAAAAAATGACTCATTTTGAAACGATGACTCGCCCTTCACGCTCTCTGCGCATGTCCTCTGATCGTCACGTGGCCGTAGAGGTGTGTGAATTAATGCTCGTCTTGTATGTGGCGGTCAGCCGACAGCACGTTGGTCACCGTGGCCGTCCTGGTGGCTGCCAGCGGCCTGCTGCTGGCCAGCGGCCTCGTTCTCCTCAAGAGGAAGACGTTGCTGCGACTGCTCTTCACCAACAGGAAGAGCACTTTGGAGAAGCTCAGGTCAGCCCACAAAAAATCACACGCAAGACAGCTTCCCGATCATGGTACTGAAGTGCGCAGCCTTCGCTTTGGTGTTGCGCTCTGTTTTCTCAGTGCCCTTAGTCTCCTCTTGTATAATATTAGACTCTTTACACAGAGGACACACCTCAATTTTGTTTTGTTATTGGCATGTCAGTCCAAGCATGGCAACATAGTTGAAGCAAAATTATTTTAATATTAATAATTCATTCATTCATTCATTCATCTTCCGAACCGCTTGATCCTCACTAGGGTCTCGGGGGATGCTGGAGCCGATCCCAGCTGTCTCCGGGCAGTAGGCGGGGGACACCCTGAATCGGTTGCCAGCCAATCACAGGGCACACAGAGACGAACAACCATTCGCACTCACACTGACACCTAGGGACAATTTAGAGTGTTCAATCAGCCTTCCATGCATATTTTCGGAATGTGGGAGGAAACCGGAGCACCCGGAGAAAACCCACGCAGGCCCGGTTGCCAGCCAATCGCAGGGCACACAGAGACGAACAACCATCCATGCTCACACTCACACCTAGGGACAATTTAGAGTGTTCAATCAGCCTGCCACGCATGTTTTTGGAATGTGGGAGGAAACCGGAGCACCCGGAGAAAACCCACGCAGACCCGGGGAGAACATGCAAACTCCACACAGGGAGGCCGGAGCTGGAATCGAACCCGGTACCTCTGCACTGTGAAGCCAACGTGCTAACCACTGGACTACCGGGCCGCAATATTAAGAATTATATTATTATAATATTATAATAATAGTATTAATATTATTTATTTATTTTAAGAATGTTGTTTGTAAAGGAGCCATTAAGCAAAAATAAAAAGCTCACCTTTATTACCTACTGTAGCTTTTTAAAAAATTGCATTTCCCATAATAGAGGTGCACTGACATCTTAGAACCGGCGGCCCGGTAGTCCAGTGGTTAGCACGTGGGCTTCACAGTGCAGAGGTACCGGGTTCGATTCCAGCTCCGGCCTCCCTGTGTGGAGTTTGCATGTTCTCCCCGGGCCTGCGTGGGTTTTCTCCGGGTGCTCCGGTTTCCTCCCACATTCCAAAAATATGCGTGGCAGGCTGATTGAACACTCTAAATTGTCCCTAGGTGTGAGTGTGAGTGCGAATGGTTGTTCGTCTATGTGTGCCCTGCGATTGGCTGGCAACCGATTCAGGGTGTCCCCCGCCTACTGCCCGGAGACGGCTGGGATGGGCTCCAGCACCCCCCGCGACCCTAGTGAGGATCGAGCGGTACGGAAGATGAATGAATGAATGAATGACATCTTAGAAAGTATTCTGGTGACCTTTTCATGACCTTTTGCAGATCCATCGAGGCCAAGAGGCCCACCAGCCCAGCCAGGACACAGTTCACGTGCAGATCATTACCACAGCGTAAACCTCCCCCCAAACCCTGCGGACTGGGAGCCAGCATCTACAAGGTGAGTCTTTTATTGATTTATTTTTGGCAGATCCATTTTGGGAATGTGCGCGTCCTGTCATCAATTCAGCCTCCCCTAAAAAGGAAATATGAATGAAGTTGACAGAGACGCATTCCGTTGAGATGAGCTTCGAAAAAGGGTTCTTAATAGCAAGTCGGCAGAGGTGATGAATGTTGGCAGCAGACAATGAAAACACGTTTTGATCATGACACGCAGAATTTAGTACAGACCGCACATATGTTAGCAACTTTTTCTGAACGTCACCTCTAATGTTGTAAACTTTTATGACGTTCACACAAGTGGATTTGTATGTTCTCCGCTTTATGATGTCATCGCAGATCACATGATTTGTGAAGACAAGCATAAGATGAGGGCGGAGGGTGAAAATGAGATGTTTGGTTTGGAGGATAGGGAAGGCTTGATGTCATCTGCGAAGCAATTAAAATGAAAACCGAATTTACACGAAATGGCAGAGGGTGAAGGGGACATTGATAACAAAGAGCAAGGACCCCAGGAGAGAGCTCTGAGGAATACCTCTGGGAAATCCAGAGCTGTCAATTTTGAGGGACATCAGCTGCCTGCAGTCTGGTTTCTGCGTCTGCTTGAAGAAAACAATTATTCATTCTTGCTTCGGATCCACAGCGATTTCAATCCCAAAGTGCAGAAGAATCAGGATCCGTAGTTTTAAAAGGTGGCGGGTTAAACACAAAACTGAAACATGTTGTCAAATGTCAGTGTGGAAATGAGTTGTGCGGTTTGTACGGTTAGTAGACCTTGGTGTCATCCGCAAAGGAATTAAAGTGCGAATTAATTTTATGGAAAATGAAACCCAGAGTTTTGGGGGCGTTGCCAATGAAGACCAGGGTACCCAGGACAGAGCCCTGGGGAAGAACCTGTCGCGAGTGGGGAAGTTCATCTTCATTCATTCATTCATCTTCCGAGCCGCTTGATCCTCACTAGGGTCGCGGGGGGTGCTGGAGCCTATCCCAGCTGTCTCCGGGCAGTAGGCGGGGGACACCCTGAATCGGTTGCCAGCCAATCACAGGGCACAGACACAGACAGAGACGAACAACCATCCACGCTGACACTCACACCTAGGGACAATTTAGAGCAGGGGTGTCCAAACTTTTTGCCAAGGGGGCCAGATTTTATGTGGTAAAATGTCGGGGGGGCCGACCTTGGCTGACATTCTTTACATTGAACAACAATATTGTTCAACAAATTTTAGTAAGCCAGTCTGTTTCACATTTCCATTTTTATTTTAATTTCAACAATCTTAAGAATTTCTTTTGGTTCATTTGAAACAGGAATTTGAAATATGACATATCAGTCAATATAAACACGGAGTGATGTCTTGTTAACTCGTGAGTGATGCCCTCTAGTGTCTAAATGCTATTACTCATTTAGTGAATGCTATTACTCATTTAGCCACTAGAGGGAAGCAGTACTCTATGAAACATCACTCGCCAGTCTACGAGACCTCAGTCAATGCAACACGTGTTCCATTGCACCCAACCTGCGGGCCAGACGGCACTGATTTTATGACGGGGGCCGAGGGCCGGATGAAATTCGACCGCGGGCCGGATTTGGCCCGCGGGCCGGACTTTGGACATGCCTGATTTAGAGTGTTCAATCAGCCTGCCACGCATGTTTTTGGAATGTGGGAGGAAACCGGAGCACCCGGAGAAAACCCACGCAGGCCCGGGGAGAACATGCAAACTCCACACAGGGAGGCCGTAGCTGGAATCGAACCCAGTACCTCTGCACTGTGAAGCCGACATGCTAACCACTGGACTACCGGGCCGCCCGAGTGGGGAAGTGTCGGATGTAAAAGACTTTCGCTGTCTGCCGCAATCTGGTTTCATCGGCAGTTAATCATCGGTACTTTCGATTTCCACCAATTTCCACCCCAAAAACACCAAATCGTATCTCTACGATCAAAATATGACGCATCAATCACAAAACTGATAGTGTTTTTTTTTTTCCCACCCAGCCATCCCTGCTGAGTGCCGAGCCTCTGCTCCCACCGCACAAGTTCCACTCGCACAGCCTGCGCCGCCTGCCGCTCTACCAGCCGCTGCACATCAGCCAGCCCATGCCCGTGTCACTCAGCGTGGGCCAGCCCACGCTGCCTCGTCTGCCGACCCGACACAGGATGCCCCCGGCTGAACGCGCCGCCAATGCTCTGTCGCCGCCCGCCGTGCCGCCTTTCCTAAGTCTGCCCCGCCAGCCCGCATCCTACCAACTGGGCCAGGTATGTCGACAACATGTGAGCACAGAGATGATGGCTGACGATGAGTTCCCAAGATGCAGATGGGCTAAATGGTCATATAAGCCAGATGAAAGGCTGTCTGCCTCCTAAAAAGGCCGCCCTGTTTTGGCAAAACAAGGCGCCAGTAGCGGAGTGGTCAGGTTCTAATCAAGCGGAGAGACGCCGTGTCACACAGCGGATAAGAGATTCAATCAAAAGGGCGGCGGGTGCGAGCCGAGCGGCAACCCTCGAAGGAAAATGTGTTTAGCCGCTTACCGTGAGACGTGACGCCGCCTCTGTCACTGCTAATATCCGTGATTGGGAAAGGCTTCTTTGAAGGCCAATCACGTCCGTGCAGAACATTCGTTGGCTTTCCAGCAAAGTTCTGTCAGTGTTGTTGCGTCAACTCTGAAATGACGAGAGAGAAAAAAAAAAAAAATTCTGGACTTTAGATCCGGAGAGCTCAAATCGCCGATCCACAGTGAAATGAAACGATTGCCATTTAGCCTGTTTCAACCTCCTAGAACCCCCCCCCCCCACCCCCCCAAAAAAACCCCACAAAGTCACTCATTAATATGATCCATCCATCCATTTTCTGAACCGCTTTATCCTCACAAGGATGGGGGAGGGGGGGTATTGGAGTGGAGCCTATCCCAGCTGTCTCCGGGCAGGAAGAGGTGCACAGTCATAACGGCCCTCCAAGGGAAACTGTAACTAAAATCTTTTAAAAGAATCATAATAATAATGACATAGAATGTAAAGAAATTCACCAGAGGTTTTTTTTTTGGTTTGATTTTTTGGGGTGGTGGTGTGGCGGTTGCCGCATTTTTACTTCAATTCAATTGATGCGGTTGCGCTTCCCGTCTTGGCCACGTGGAGGCAGTATAATCCAGTCATCGTAGACACACCGCAAGAAGAGTTTCACAACTGACTGTGGAAACTGCATTTTTCTGCCTCTGCATCAACACAAATCTCTGAACTGCTTGGTCAACCGCAGGACTTGGACAAGCCCAGTCCTCCGCAGAAGCCGCTTCCCGCCGACCCGCTGGGCCGAAGAAGCGCTCGCCTGGGTCACGGCGCCTCCGTGTTGGGCCTACACGTCCCCGGGAGAGGACCGCTGCCCGTCCCCATTCCCACTGTGCCCAAACCACCATCCGCGATCCCCTTCCCCACCAGGTTGGTCCGAACGTCATCATCCAATGTCGAGTTCATGTGTGTTTATCGTTTCACTGCTTCTTTAACTCGCCTATTCAAGTCCCGTCATCATGACTAACATTAAAAACGTGTTGTTTTTTTTTGTTTTTTTTTTTGTTTTGTTTTGTTTTCAGACCCGCACCAGTGTTGCCCTACAGACCACCAAAGAGCCCCAAAAACTGCTGAGCCATCTCCCAGGTGGAGCGAGTCTCTCTCTTTCTTTTATTTTGCACTAATTCATCACGGAGGCTCAGCTGGACTGGTCACTGCGCCTACAATGGACGCCCTGTGTGTCAAAAGAGCGGCGGAATAGTTGTGTGTGTGTGTGTGTGTGTGTGAGACACTTTTTGGGACATTTGGAAGCAAAAAAAAAAAAAAAAAAACGACGACTCTGACTGATTGGTCGGTGGTGCTCTCCCACTTAAAGGTGCTCTATCTTGTCCTCGCTCAGGTACCAATGGACTATTTATTTTATTTGTCGCTCTCTTCCGCGCTAGGAAGATTGGACGCTTATGTAGGAGGCGTTTTATACATTTAGAAAGCAAAATGTGTGTGTTTTATAACCGTAGGTGCAAGGACAAAAAAAAAGGACCCACGCACTTTGTCCTCCTTCAATGTGCAAAATCTAGTGTGTGTAAATTCAGACAAAAATGAAGAATTTGTGAACGAAGACATTTGAAATTTTTCACCACGCGTGATGCTGCTGAAGTAAACGGATACATACTGACAATAATTTTCTAATTTACAGCCAAGCGCGGTGATCATGTGATCCACATTTTTAATGTATTTATTTTTTCTCCATATGCGTGTCCGGCAAAATTTTTCTCACCATAGCATCGCGTTTTGGATTTTTTTGGTTGTGTTTCTTCCTCGACCTCAATTTGACTTTTTCCAATAGTGTACAGTGTTGCGTGCGAGTAGAAAAACATACGGCGCGCAATTCTGGTTCATATTTTTGTTATTTTTTACATCCCAAGTGTGTGTTTTATTTACATAAAGGCTACAAAAGCCATTCAAGGGCCACTGCATATGTGTATGGCTTCTGTTTTTGTCATTTTGGAGTCTCTCTCGCTCTCTCTCTCTGCCCCCTCCCCCCCTCCCTCCCTCCAGTCCCAGGAACATGAGCATTCGGTACCACACTGCCACCTTCTGCAAAAGGCAAGTGATTACAAATCTCATCCCACACAACACTTTTGACCAGGCCTCATATTGGACCAAATCAAAATCACCAAACGTGGACGTTGAAAAATCCCCTTTGCTGTATTATTTTAACGCATCGCGAGCAATTACAGGGGATGACATGACACTGAATGCCATTTCTATTGCTTTGTTTCAAACATGCAAACATGTACATCGTTAAATCTACACGCAAAAAAATATATATAGTCTCCAAAAATTCAACAAAAAAAAGAGGGGGAAATAATCACAATAATCACATTCCAAAAAGTTTATTTCTATATCACAGCAAACATGCCCAATATTGAAACATTTTTACATAATTGCACTGTTTTGGTTTTAAGAAAGCAACATGAAAAAAAAAAAAGATTACCCAGCGCCAACAGAAGCTCTGGATATCAAAAATAATAAAAATCAATATTGATTGAGCACAGACAGCACTGTCGTGCCGACAGTCACGCTGACGTCATGCATGTAATGATCTGAAAGCGGGATGCCCGCAAAAATCACACCCTCACTGGGTCTCGTATGAAAGGCAAAAGGCTCTCCTTATGGCTCGCATCACCGAAAGTCGCTTGGATGATATGTGCCACTCTTTGTCATGTCGTTTCTGTGCAGTGGTGCCTTGAGATACGAGTGACTCTGTGAATTCAACTCGACGCGCTTCAAAACAAGCAGCAGTTAGACAAATAGTGAACAATTCATCAAAAAAGGAGGCCTCCAGCAATTTTGTGCCACGCTCAGTGGAAATTTATCGTCAAACTTTACACAAAGGGAATAACGCTCTGGTGTATTTAAAAATGGCTTGAAGGCTGCCTAAAGAAAGGCACCACTAGCTTCATGCTAATGCTCACTCGCATCGACGTTGGGCTGCTTTCACACCTTAAGCAACAGATCGAACAGAAACGGTTCAACAACATGTATGCAGACAGTATTACAGTACTCGCTATATAGTCTTTATCCTCTGCGTAGAATGACTCATATTAGTGCTGTACTGATGAGGTCAGAGGAGCTTTGGTGTGTTGTTATAAATCCCTGCTGCAAATTTGAATTTTCACCCGAAAGCTGAATATCCCTAAAAATGTGTGAGTATCGGACAACTTGAAACACAAATCGAGCATCTTCCAAAATGTGCAAGTAGTTTTTCAGTCCGCAATATCTAAAGAAGGCGTCGTCACGATAGCACGTTAGCGTCGTAGCCGTCGGCGTTGGGCGTAAGCTGCTGCAGAAGTTCGGCGTACAGGCCGACGCGGGCGAGCAGAGGCGTGTTCTTGTCGCAGCGCAGCAGCTTGGAGTAAACGTTCCTGTAACTCTGCAGCAGCTCTTCGTCCTTTTTGCTGCACGTCAATAAAATTGTGAGGGTCTCGGCGTGTCAACCGAGGGATGCAAAACTAGTTTTGTTTTTCAGTGAGGGAGGGTGGGGGGGGGGTTCTCACCTGGGTTTGCGTTTAGTTTTAGTCATGAGTTTGATGAGCTGAAGGAGCAGATCGGAGAAGCGCGACTCAAACAGAGCGGTCAGCTTGGTCACTTCCTGGAGGTTCAGTCCTGGCGCAGGGCAACCCGAAGATCCCGGAAGAGCTGCGTGGCTTCCCTGCACATCGCGGAAGAGACAAGAGAGGTGAGTGCTTCAGCACCGCAGCACCACCTGGTGGACATATTATGCAAAATGGGCTGATGACAAATACGGCGGTACCGAATTATCCTTTCATTCATTCATCTTCCTAACCGCTTGATCCTCACTAGGGTCGCGGGGGTTGCTGGAGCCTATCCCAGCCGTCTCCGGGCAGTAGGCGGGGGACACCCTGAATCGGTTGCCAGCCAATCGCAGGGCACACAGAGACGAACAACCATTCACACTCACACTCACACCTAGGGACAATTTTTAGAGTGTTCAATCAGCCTGCCATGCATATTTTTGGAATGTGGGAGGAAACCGGAGCACCCGGAGAAAACCCATGCAGGCCCGGTTGCCAGCCAATCGCAGGGCACACAGAAACGAACAACCATCCGCACTCACACTCACACCTAGGTACAATTTAGAGCGTCCAATCAGCCTGCCATGCATGTTTTTGGAATGTGGGAGGAAACCGGAGCACCCGGTGAAAACCCACGCAGGCCCGGGGAGAACATGCAAACTCCACACAGGGAGGCCGGAGCTGGAATCGAACGCGGTACCTCTGCACTGTGAAGCCGACGTGCTAACCACTGGGCTACCGGGCCGCCCTACCGAATTATCCATTTAAATAAATTAATCTGTTCCGCCCCCCCCCCCCCCAAAAAAAACAACCCAATTTGGGAGTGGGGGTTATTTTAATGTTTTGGTAAATAGCATGTATTTTAAAAAAGATGTATAAAATCCTTGTTATGATTCCTGCTGATGACATCCAAAGAGTTAATGTTATGCCGCAGGCCGGCCGTGTTAAATCTTTTTAGTAGAATTTGCGATTAGACCGCAACCCGGGTGGGTCTTGCTCCACAACCTCAGTCTGCTCTTCAAGCAGTTCTTTGTGAATCATCTGGAAGGCGCAGCGAGTCTCCGCCATGATCTCCAAAGCGGCCGTCAGGCTCTTCTGCTTGGCCGTGCTGCTGTTCTGAGCTGCGGGGCGAGACACAAAAACGCACAGCAGCGGCGGCGTTAAATATAAAGCGCCAAGACCCAAGTAGCGAGACTCGTAGATTGACGGGGAACGCACCCGCCATGGTAAACTCGGCAAAGGCCACCCTCTCCAGTAAGGCCCGGAGCAGCTCGCACGGCGCATCTTTGAGGCTGAGGAACAAATACACGGCCTTGCTGTAGTGGAGCTCGGCCAGGCTGCGGTGGTGCTTCCTCAAGCGCTCGTCGCCCACCTAGATGGACGTTAAAAAAAAATCTTGTCACTTATTCTTTGAATTTTGGGAATTTAATCCCATGGGGTTAGGGGGGCGGGGTCAATAATGGCAAAAAATAATAATAATTAAAAAGTGATGGTGTGCTGGCAAGCGCGATAGAAAAATGGCTGGCTGGACATGATTGGTTCAACGCAATTTTTGTCGATAGCGCCAAGATTTAGTCGAGGGAAGCCATCGCCGGTGTGTTCCCACCTGATTCCGGAAGCAGCTGTGGTACATGGAGGCCAGGCGGTGGTGGATGGTTGCCGCTCTGTACTGGTACAGCAGCTGGCGGGCGGACTCGGTGTGCACGTCGCAGTACTTGAGCGATTTCATCATGGCCTCAGTCACCTCTCGCTCAATCTAAAAAAAAAAAAAAAATTTTTTTTTTTAGAAAAGACGTGTGATTGATATGGGCGGCCCGGTAGTCCAGTGGTTAGCACGTCTGCTTCACAGTGCAGAGGTACCGGGTTCGATTCCAGCTCCGGCCTCCCTGTGTGGAGTTTGCATGTTCTCCCCAGGCCTGCGTGGGTTTTCTCCGGGTGCTCCGGTTTCCTCCCACATTCCAAAAACATGCGTGGCAGGCTGATTGGACGCTCTAAATTGTCCCTAGGTGTGAATGTGAGCGTGGATGGTTGTTCGTTTCTGTGTGCCCTGTGATTGGCTGGCAACCGGGCCTGCGTGGGTTTTCTCCGGGTGCTCCGGTTTCCTCCCACATTCCAAAAACATGCATGGCAGGCTGATTGGACGCTCTAAATTGTCCCTAGGTGTGAATGTGAGCGTGGATGGTTGTTCGTTTCTGTGTGCCCTGTGATTGGCTGGCAACCGGGCCTGTGTGGGTTTTCTCCGGGTGCTCCGGTTTCCTCCCACATTCCAAAAACATGCATGGCAGGCTGATTGAACACTCTAAATTGTCCCTAGGTGTGAGTGTGAGTGCGAATGGTTGTTCGTTTCTGTGTGCCCTGTGATTGGCTGGCAACCGGGCCTGTGTGGGTTTTCTCCGGGTGCTCCGGTTTCCTCCCACATTCCAAAAAATATGCATGGCAGGCTGATTGAACACTCTAAATTGTCCCTAGGTGTGAGTGTGAGTGCGAATGGTTGTTCGTCTCTGTGTGCCCTGCGATTGGCTGGCAACCGATTCAGGGTGTCCCCCGCCTACTGCCCGAAGACAGCTGGGATAGGCTCCAGCACCCCCCGCGACCCTAGTGAGGATCAAGCGGCTCGGAAGATGAATGAATGAATGAATGAATGAATGTGATTGATATCAGTTGACGGTTTGGAATCCAAAGTGACCAAGTGAGGTGATAACCTGTTCCGGAGCCTTCCTGGAGAGAGGCGCGTAGTCCTGCAGAAGTGTGGCCAGTGTGAAATATGTCGTGGACAGCTCCCAGTTCACGCTGTCCCAAATTGGCTGGTGGTTCTCACGGCATGTCAATGACCTCATGGCGCGCAAGTAGTAGTCGATGGCCTGGTTATTTTGCCAAAAGACAGGAAAAGTGCCAAATATCAGTACGGCTGCGTCGGATTTTTGCGATTGTGACCTTGAGCGTGACCTTGTGGTAGTAGAGCGCCTCCTCCGGGGAGAACTCCCCTCTGCTGTCGTCCACGGAGACGGTCGAGTGGGCCTGGGCGCAGATCCTCATCAGCTTGCCCGTGTTGCACAGCAGCAGCGCTTTGTTGGTGTTGTCCCCGATGGCCTCAAAGTCCTTCATGCCCTTCTCGAAAAAGGCGAAGCTCTTTTTCCACATTTCTTGCTCAGCGGCGGACACCGAGGTCTTAACTGCCCCCCGCACCCAAAAAAAACCGAAGTCAGGGCGGATTGCTGGCGAGAAACACCCGACGTCGGCGTTTTTTTGGTTTGCAGGGTCTCACCCTGCTCCGTCTGCATGGCCGCCGCCTGGTTCATGTAGTAGACGCCCATCTCGTTGCGGATGTTCCCCAGCCGCTTCAGCGCCTGAGCCAGCTGATCCGACGCCTCCTCCTTCAAGGCGTGCGAGACGAGCAGCTCGTAGGCGGCCTCGTAGCACTTGCTGCTCACAAACAGCTGGTACTCGAGGTCGGTGGCCAGGTCGGTTGCCATGTTGAACGCTGAGTGTTCAAATTGGAAGTACTGAACACTGACTAGTCGCAGTTTAAGATTCACAAATGAGTCACACCCGCAAGCCCCGCCTCTTAAAGGCACACGCTTATCGGTACATCTAATTTGGGCTGAAAATGGGTCCTCGAGTAATTCGAGCACCTCGGTTCGATAAAATGCTTGCGGGAATTCACCCCCCCCCCCCCCCCCCCGAGTACCCGCTTACTTACACTGTCAGGAAAAAGAAGTCAAGCTAACCGCTGCTATGCATAGTTTAAATTTAAGTATGAAATGTTGATCACCTAAAAATGAAAACTACTCTGCCATTTATCATAAAGTGGAAATGTGTTCGGTCGATATTTATAATTTAGACTTGTTCAATAACACTTTTTGTCAGACCTATACCAGTAGGAGTACTCACTCGTGAGTACTCACCAGGTACCGATAGCGTTGCTAGTTTTGATATATATAATTTTGATTTATATAATTATAAAATATATAATAATTCATTCATTCATTCATCTTCCGAGCCGCTTGATCCTCACTAGGGTCGCGGGGGTGCTGGAGCCTATCCCAGCTGTCTTCGGGCAGTAGGCGGGGGACACCCTGAATCGGTTGCCAGCCAATCACAGGGCACACAGAGACGAACAACCATTCACGCCAACACTCACACCGAGGGATAATTTTGAGTGATCAATCAGCCTGCCATGCATGTTTTTGGAATGTGGGAGGAAACCGGAGCACCCGGAGAAAACCCACGCAGGCCCGGTTGCCAGCCAATCGCAGGGCACACAGAAACGAACAACCATTCACACTCACACCTAGGGACAATTTAGAGCGTCCAATCAGCCTGCCATGCATGTTTTTTTTGGAATGTGGGAGGAAACCGGAGCACCCGGAGAAAACCCACGCAGGCCCGGGGAGAACCTGAATCAGTTGCCAGCCAATCGCAGGGCACAAGGAAACGAACAACCATTCGCACTCACACTCACACCTAGGGATAATTTAGAGTGTTCAATCAGCCTGCCATGCATGTTTTTGGAATGTGGGAGGAAACCGGAGCACCCGGAGAAAACCCACGCAGGCCCGGGGAGAACCTGAATCAGTTGCCAGCCAATCGCAGGGCACAAGGAAACGAACAACCATTCGCACTCACACTCACACCTAGGGATAATTTAGAGTGTTCAATCAGCCTGCCATGCATGTTTTTGGAATGTGGGAGGAAACCGGAGCACCCGGAGAAAACCCACGCAGGCCCAGGGAGAACATGCAAACTCCACACAGGGAGGCCGGAGCTGGAATCGAACCCGCTACCTCTGCACTGTGAAGCCGACGTGCTAACCACTGGACTACCGGGCCGCCTTATATAATAATTGATTTATAGTTAATTTCAATTAACAACTGGAGACATAATGGTGAACTCATGTATCACACGGCTTGTATCGGCATCCTTAACGAATACCGAGACCTTAAAACAAGGCCAGTATCGGCACGATACCGACACCTGGTATCAGATGCTTGCCCATAGCTAGTTTGAACGATTAATACCGCCAATTCTAAACATTTTGTAGGGGCCCTCAGTCACCAAGACTTTATTGTACTGGTCTGGGAACACATTGGATTGTGCCGGCGTCCACTGACCCTGGCAGCTGCTCTCCCGATGTAGGTTGTGTAAGATCTCCTGGTCCTCTTTGGTCTGGTAGCCGTACTCCTCCTGGTACGCGGCTCTGTTGTTGGAATTCTGGGCCAACATCAGCTGGATGTCGCCGCACAGCGAGAGGCAGTGGCTGTGGAAAAGGAGCGCCTGCGGGTGGAGCGCGCCTCCGATAGCGCAATAGGCATCTGCGAGGGGAGGGGACACGGCGACGTGATGGACCAGTCCTTTTCTGGACTTTGCTTTCGGCGAGCTTACCGTAGCTTTGCAGGGACAGCTTGATGTAGCGCAAGGCTCGGCCGTATTTCAGCAGGTTGGTGGCGGCGTCGGACAGCACGTAGTACGCCTTGGAGGCCTTGAGGAAGAGCTGAAGTTTCATCTGGTGCTGCCAGGTGCCGGGAATCATGCCCGAGCGCGTGGGATGCTTTTGGTCCGCCTGCGAATGCCCCACTGAGAAGGACCACGTGAGAGGGTAAGAAGCCAAAAAGTTTCCACTGTCTTGCTAGTATCATGCGCGAGCAGATGGTGACCTCTTTCGAGGAAAGGAGAGACGCCTTTTTCCGCTGCGCTTCCGTCTTCGTACTTGAGAGGGATGGGCGTGTTGGGGTCCACGGCCGGGAGCTCGCTCTCCTTCTTGATGCTGCTATCGACGGCCTTCAGACCCTGTGCGGTGTTATGCGGCCATTGCGATCAAACCGTCAGACCAAGATTGCAATTTTTCCTCAAATACTGCCCGTGGGGCATTTATTGACATTTTGCTCAAGTATATTTTATGCTAAAAATATGAGATTTGGTCCCAAGGTAAACGCAGCAAACACTTTTGTGTGCTTTTGAAGGTTTGGAGTTTTTTTTTTTTTTAAATAAACAAATACAAAGTCACGTTTACCACCCCGACCCCCCCCCCCCCCAAAAAAACTCCGTTAAATTTAATGAGAATTTTTTAAGTGGGTGAAAAAAAAACAACCTTACAATGACTTTTCCAGTACATATCGCTGCAAATTTTTTTCTGTGTAAAATTAATTATATTTTTAAATAATTAAATATTAAGCTAAAGTAGGTAAAATAATTAATATTTTACCCTCAACTTTTACTCGATTTAGACTGTGGCCAGTTTATTTATTTATTGGGTTAAACGTACTCTTCCAAATTGACTGTGTACTAAGCGTTGGATTTTTATCTTCTTTTTGATACAAAAACAAATTCAAATAAAATTCAATTAAATTGTAACACTTTCCCGATTTAACATTTTTTGATTACATTTAATCCTTTTTTTTTTTTTAGTTTAGTGTATTTAATGTTTTTTTTTTAACTTTTTCAAAATCCGCAGGAACTCTTATTTGCAACAATGGATGGGGAAAAAAAATCCTATTTAGAAACGGAACAAAAATCTGTTCATTTGTTGGTGAAAATGAATGGACTGTGCTTTAACTGCATCGGCACTGTGTCGAATTTCTTTTAAAGGGATGGCAATGGCGAGTGATGAAAAAAGCGGAAAGGGGTGTGGCCTGGACGGGGCGACCAATCACAACAAGTAAGACATCATACACGTCCAATCGCAGGGTTGTTTACAATCGGAAGATGGAAAGACTGATCGGGAGAGCTCGTGAAAACTCGACGATAAGGTACCTGACCCCCCCCTAAAATTTTCTCAAATGATTTAGACGATTCACAAAAATGATCAATTTAAGAAATAAAACGGCGGATTTACGCATATCCGCGGAAAATTGCCATCCCTGCTTTTAGGCATCCTGCCTTGTTAAAAACTTTCAATATCCCGCGGACTTGCCTTCAGCACATAGTTGAGGACATGTCTGCATCGCTCCTCTTTGTCTTGTGAGATGGGGAAAGCGCCACCCGGCTGCAGCGACAGACAAAAAAAAAAAAAAACGTAACATATTTAACGCACAGGTGACGAAATAGCAAAATGAAAAAAATAAAAAATACACTGACTCGGATCAGCTGAGTGGATTTGTATTTCTCCGGGACCGACAGTTCTCCGACAGAGCGGATGACCGCCACGGCTTTACTGGCGTCCTGCATGCGGCCGTGATTGTCCGAGCTACTGTCGTCGCTCTCGTCGTCTTCCTCTTCGCGGTCATCGTTACTGTAGCTGTCCTCTGAGCCGCAGGCCCGGTAAGATTCGCCTCCGTCGTCGTCCTCCTCCTGAGGTTCATCGAGTTGGAAAAGCTCGGACAGCATGTAGTGGGCCGAGGCGATGATCTGTGTGGGTGGGGGGGAAGGTGAGATTGGGACCGGTTTGTGGAGTTGTTCTCTTTGTTTTATGTTTAGTTCGACAGTAATGGTTGTCAAACTAAACATAAAACAAAGAGAAGTACACATTGAGTGTTTAACACAACCACATAGCTTTTAGCTTATTTATTCTGTTTCGCTTCATTCTAGAAAATAATGCTCAAAGCCATGCATGGACTAACAAAAAAATAAATAAAAATTTTAAACATTTGGAAGAAAGCTCCACACAGGGAGGCCGGCGCTGGAATCGAACCCGGTACCTCTGCACTGTGAAGCCGACGTGCTAACCACTGGACCACCGGGCCGCCCTTGTTCTCCCCGGGCCTGCGTGGGTTTTCTCCGGGTGCTCCAGTTTCCTCCCACATTCCAAAAACATGCTTATTGAACACTCTAAATTGTCCCTAGGTGTGAGTGTGAGTGCGAATGGTTGTTCGTCTCTGTGTGCCCTGCGATTGGCTGGCAACCAATTCAGGGTGTCCCCCGCCTACTGCCCGGAGACAGCTGGGATAGGCTCTAGTACCCCCCGCGACCCTAGTGAGGATCAAGCGGTTAGGAAGATGAATGAATGAATGAATGAATGAATGAATGAATGAATGAATGAATGGAAGAAAGCTTACTGTCTTAAAGTCGGTATTATACTGCCCCCAAGTGGCCAAGACGAACACGTACAAAAAGGATCAACGTTTGCTGAAGTCAAACAAAAAATGTGGCAAAAAGGGTTTCACGCATTATCTCAAATTTAATATCGCCATTTATTTCTGTTTTATAAAGGGCAGTATTAAGAATGAACGATACTTACGTTAAAAAAACAAAAAAAAATGTTTTTTGGGGGGAAAATAGTGTTTTTTTGGGAGGGGCTAATGTGATTTTAATAAACAAAAAAAAAACACTTGTAAAAAAAAAAAAAAAACATCAAAGAATTTACACCAAAAAAAAGTCTTTCTGTTTCTGCAAAGTGTAATTATTGTACTTGGTGTTGTATTTGTGTAACTTTAAAGGGCATGAGTGAGTGATGTCAAGAGCTGGAGTTGTTGTTGTTGTGAGTTCCACTTTTTTCATCGCTAGCCATTGCCATCCCTGTTGTCCATGCTTGAGTTTTGCTCTACAGCAGCTCCTTGCAAGTGTTCTAATGACGACAACCATGGCTCTCCTTGCCCAAATAAGAGGGCATTGACATACTTTAATTGCACCCCCCCCCCCCCCCCACTTCACTCAAATGTCTGCCTATCTAAAGTTGAAAGTACCACTGCGTCGTGACGCAAAAGAAACTCACCTGGGGGTGCCTGTCCTGGTCCAGAAGTTTGATGCAGTTTAAAAGCAAAGTTCGGATCGTGCCGTAGTGCTTTCTGTTTTCTCGGGCCTTGAGCATCAGGTTGCATGCCACCCTGAAGCGCAAAGCAAAACCAAGTCAGGGCAGGTTTTTTTTTTTTTTTGGTACCAAATAAAGACATTTTCCTACTTATAAAGCAACACAGCCACGGGAAGCGTGAAGGGATTGTGGCTCTTCTCCTCTTCGGCCTCCTCGCACAGTGTTGTCAGATCGTAAAGCTTGACGATGTCGCTCCCGCTCGCTAACGATGGGGCACAGGCGATTATTTAGAAACATGGCCGCGCATTTCAAATATTTAATTCCCTCCCGCCTCCGCTACCTTTGAAAAGCCAGTAGGTGTGACCCTCTTTGGTGCAGTTGGACTTGAGGAAAGAAAGGATATTCTGAGCGATGTCTTTCACCACCCTGGTGGAAAAAGTCGAGTTTTCCAGATGGGGGATGTCTTCCGTCTTTATCATCTCGTATTTCTGTGAAACGCAGATTGAAATGGAACAACGGCCGGCCGACAAAAGGGGTCGCAAATTCAGATGCTTACCTGAACGATACCGTTGACGTGAAAGCACATGACCAGCTCGGGGACGTTACACATCAGATTGTCCAGCCAGTAGTCGATACCGGTAAGGATATTGATGGGTTTGTTGTTGTCCCTGGGTGGGGGGAAAAAAAAAGTCTTAACACGCTCTTTTGTCAAAATACCGCCGGTGCTGCTTTTTAACCAACAATTCTATCCCTAAAAATTCCAACCTGAGTTTGAGGCTGACAGCCGGGTAGCGCCCGCCTCCGAAAATCGGCATGTTGGAGCCAACCAACATATGAATATCCTCAAAGGTCCACATGATATTTCTCACAAAGTCATTCCTTAAACCCTATCGAGTACCAAAAAAAAATAAAAATAGGCGTTCAACCGTGAAGTGCAATCGCGTCCGCCCGGACCGAAAGAACTGACCTGACTGTTTTCGCCTTCGTTAAAGAGCGCTGGCAGGTTTTGCTCTTGGGGCGCCGACGTCACCTGGCCTATAGCGAATTTCCTATCCATGGGGACGCGTTCCTAAAACATTTGAGAAGTCACAAATTCATTTTGGAATATGGTGATGGATACTTTCCAGACCCCCCCCCCCCCATAGCTGACAAAACCAAGAGACCGTATGAAAAAAATACAATAAAACAAGGCCCAACCGATACGGAATTTTTAAAATGTTTTATCAGGCCGATGCCAATTCCAATATCTCGCAGAGCAAAATTCTGATGAACAATTAATCAGACAGAAAATATATAACAAGCAATAGATCTACACGGGCGGCCCGGTAGTCCAGTGGTTAGCACGTCGGCTTCACAGTGCAGAGGTACCGGGTTCGATTCCAGCTCCGGCCTCCCTGTGTGGAGTTTGCATGTTCTCCCCGGGTCTGCGTGGGTTTTCTCCGGGTGCTCAGGTTTCCTCCCACATTGCAAAAATATGCGTGGCAGGCTGATTGAACACTCTAAATTGTCCCTAGGTGTGAGTGTGAGTGCGAATGGTTGTTCGTTTCCTTGTGCCCTGCGATTGGCTGGCAACTGATTCAGGTTCTCCCCGGGCCTGCGTGGGTTTTCTCCGGGTACTCCGTTTTCCTCCCACATTTAAAAAAAAACATGCATGGCAGGCTGATTGGACGCTCTAAATTGTCCCTAGTTGTGAGTGTGAGTGCGAATGGTTGTTCGTTTCTGTGTGCCCTGCGATTGGCTGGCAACCGGGCCTGCGTGGGTTTTCTCCGGGTGCTCCGGTTTCCTCCCACATTCCAAAAACATGCATGGCAGGCTGATTGGACGCTCTAAATTGTACCTAGGTGTGAGTGTGAGTGCGGATGGTTGTTCGTTTCTGTGTGCCCTGCGATTGGCTGGCAACCGGGCCTGCATGGGTTTTCTCCGGGTGCTCCGGTTTCCTCCCACATTCCAAAAATATGCGTGGCAGGCTGATTGAACACTCTAAAAATTGTCCCTAGGTGTGAGTGTGAGCATGGATGGTTGTTCGTCTATGTGTGCCCTGCGATTGCCTGGCAACCGATTCAGGGTGTCCCCCGCCTACTGCCCGGCCGGAGACGGCTGGGATGGGCTCCAGCACCCCCCGCGACCCTAGTGAGGATCAAGCGGTACGGAAGATGAATGAATGAATAGATCTACAAAAAAATATTTTTTGCTCTTGTTTTTGGGTCTTATTTTGCAATGTGTTAATGTCTAAAAAAAACTGTCTTAAAAAATAGCATAAATCAGCAAAAAAATTGACCAATTTCTTTCACACACAAAAAAAATAATAATTTCACCATGTCTAACGTCAAATTATTGCTTTGCTGACCTCTCATGGCATCTTCAAGCAAAGGAACTACGTCAAGGTGAATAAAGGATATCTTATCTTATCTTATCTTATCTGAAAAGCTTCATGTGGTGCTCTACCCTCATCCTGAGGCATCCGTTCCTTGTGGATTCCCCCCCACCCCTCCCGCCGCAATGTGATTGAGCGATGTCAAATGATCAACGGACCTGTTTACAAGCGGCCGACTCTCCCGCGTCGGAGCTGGTGAAAGCGGTGGGCCATGACGAGCCGAACTCCCGCCCGCCGCACTCCTCGTCGTCGTTCAGGTTCTCCGCCACCGGCTCGGCGGCGCAGTCGCCGTTAATACTGCAAGAAAACGTTTTGACGATTAAGACGAACCGCTCAGTGACATGAAAACTCAAGCCTGATTGTTTGGAGTCATTTGACAAACTCGCCTGTAGTAGAGGAACTTGGACAGGATGGCTTTCTGATACCAATGCTCTTTGCTCTTCTTTTTTCTTTGCCACTTCTGATCCATCAACCGCTGGTAAAAGTCCTTCAACCACGTCCAATCGCCCGTCTACAACGCAGACCAACATTTTTTTTTTCCCCCCAGGCTTTTTTTCTTTCATGCCATTCCACAGGTGGCAGGACGGCAAACGGCAGGACCTGCGAGGATCTCATGAAGAGCTCTTGGATGTCCAGCTCATCCAAGAGGAGGGTGCGACCCACGCGGTGGACGGCCATGCTGACGTGTGATTTACTGTAGGGGATTTTCAACAGCTTCTTGATGTTCTGTCGGGGCGGGGGGGACGCTTTGCATTAACGGCGTGTTTACAGAGACGCTTAAGTCAAGGTGCGGCCTGTACCACGGACCTCTGAATCTGACACGACGTCGACGTCATCCCCGATGCAGTCGATAAAGTCATACGCCATTCCAAAACTGTCCCAAAAAAAAAAAAAAAGCATTTGAGGCATCAAATCTCACCCTGAAGTGTCACAAGAAGTGGGCACACGGGTGAATTATGCACTGACTGCCATCTAGTGGAAAAGACATTTAACTGTTCTGACCATCGGTCATCCATCCATCCATCCATCCATTTTCGGAGCCGCTTAATCCTCACTAGGGTCGCGGGGGGTGCTGGAGCCTATCCCAGCCGTCTTCGGGCAGTAGGCGGGGGACACCCTGGATCAGTTGCCAGCCAATCGCAGGGCACACAGAGACGAACAACCATTCGCACTCACACCCACACCTAGGGACAATTTAGAGTGTTCAATCAGCCTGCCACGCATGTTTTTGGAATGTGGGAGGAAACCGGAGCACCCGGAGAAAACCCACGCAGGCCCGGGGAGAACATGCAAACTCCACACATGGAGGCCGGAGCTGGAATCGAACCCGGTACCTCTGCACTGTGAAGCGGTCATTGAACATGAAATTCATTCATTCATTTTCCGAGCCGCTTGATCCTCACTAGGGTCGCGGGGGGGTGCTGGAGCCTATCCCAGCTGTCTTCGGGCAGTAGGCGGGGGACACCCTAAATCGGTTGCCAGCCAATCGCAGGGCACACAGAAACGAACAACCATACCTAGGGACAATTTAGAGTGTTCAATCAGCCTGCCACGCATGTTTTTGGAATGTGGGAGGAAACCGGAGCACCCGGAGAAAACCCACGCAGGCCCGGGGAGAACATGCAAACTCCACACAGGGAGGCCGGAGCTGGAATCGAACCCGGTACCTCTGCACTGTGAAGCCGGCGTGCTAACCACTGGACTACCGGGCCGCCCTTGAACATGAAATTGTAGTACATAAATAATTATATGGGAGATCAATTTTGACTGGTTCAAGTTTCTCTATCCCACCACAGAATGACATCAGCCACCTTGAAAACGGCTTGCCCTTGCTGCTGGAGCCCAACACGGTGGTGCCTAGCTGGGCGTTCTCTCTCAGCCAGTTGGCAGGGGGCAGCTTGAGGTCGGTCTTCTCCTGCAACAGGGCATACGTGCTGGCAGGTGGGGCGGCGCAGTACTTGACCACAGCACAGCTCTTGATTTGACTGCTGCTACTTCCCGAGCATATCGCCGAGTCCTTCACAAACAACAAAGCAAGTGCGTGTTAACCCAAACAAAATCAAACACACATGATGTTGGGACCTCAATGTATCCCACAATGCAACAGCAGACTGTCACGGTGTATCTTGAAAAGTATTGAACGACCGATGGTTACAAGAAGAGCAATAAATAGATTGTACAATATAGTGCAGTGCCCCGTCCTCTGTGTCTTGAACCGAACTGTCTGCTACCGTTCATAAAATACACATCAGATCACAAAACATATGGACAGAAAGTGCTTGTATCAGTTTTCGAAAAATCAATCGTCTCAATGATACGATATTTACAGTCTTTGTTCAATATGTATTACCGAATGTCCAAATCTGACGTTAATCCTGTAATAATGAGACAACCAACATGTAATAAACGACGGACGCAAGTATTGCTCGAAAACTAGTTTTTATTTGAATTTTGAGTGATCCCATGGTCACGCTATACAATACTACAGTGAGTGAATGATTTCCAACACAGTATATACAGCAAATGTTCTACTTACATGCTTGTTGTTGTCTCCTGTGGAGATGATGTTTTCTTCCTGGGCATGATCCCCAGGCTCTGTGTACCCATCTGACGAGCTCATACTGGACAAGCCACAAAAACTAGACGAGCTTTTCCATGGAGCTGCCAAACACACTTAAATCATCAATGGAGCTAAAGTTGACGTCTACTAGCTTAGCATGCTACAATCTCGTCCACAGCCACTGGAGATCGGACACGTTAAGAATGCGGGGGACACGACCACGGGATTCGGGTTAACGCTGAAGGAAACTATTTCGTTTCATGTTGTCAAACTCGCCACATTATGAACAAATGAGTTTCTCCTCCTCCCCCTAAGCAACCAGTTGGCGTAGCGTCTCCTGACGACACACGACTTCCGCTTTTTCCAAAAAAATGATTTCGTTTACCAAAATATTCGTATGAAATGAAATACAAGCATTGAAAATTACGAAAAATACAATAACACCAAAGGAAATTTTATTTTATGTTAATTTAAATACAGATAAAATTGTTAAACTCGAGAACGTGAACCCGGAAGCACTTGCTCGGCCCTGGTTCTAGAAGAGTTGAGAAGATTCTTGTTTCTGGAAAGAACTGGTAGGAAATTGGTCAGGTTATGTAATATATTTTCAATTTATCGTTTTAAAAATATGCAATGTCATATTTTGTATCATATTAAATTATCCTGGTTTGCCTTAAACATTTTCAGATTTTTTTTATATTATTAAATATATTTTTAAAAGACCCAGCTAAACTACGCACTACATTATATTACACAATATAGGACAATACAAAAAACAATAGTAAACAAAATAATAATAATCAAGTGAAAAAAATCCGCATGAATAGCAATTTTGGTTTAGTCGTATTTTCAACGGTAGTACAGAATAATAGAAATACGCGCAAATTAACAAAATAAAACAAACAGGTTATCGTGTTATCTTCTACAACTACTTTCTATTATTCACATAATTATAAAACGATGATTTCAGTCAGATGCTGATTGTGTGAAAGTGGAGATCACGGTGCCAACTGTGGGAGGGGCATTCATCAGCTGACGGCAGCGTTTTAATAATCAGCTTTTGTGTCCTGCAACCACACGATCGGGCGTGGAAGATTCAGAAAAACACAATTTGGTGAGTCAGAAGAGGAAACTTACGATATGTATGTGTGAAGTAACATGGCCAGCTGGAAGAATCATGCGCGTGCTCAACTGCAACTCAGAGACCAAACAGAGAAACTTCCATACGAGGGCGTGTATACAAGCTGTAAGATTCCCAATTTTATATATTTGAGATATTCAATGCATCTACTACCCTTGACTTGACCCATGTTTTAGTATCTCAATTGGAAGAGCGCTTTGAAATTCGCCGGCAGTTTTTCAAAGATCTCCAGTCAGCAAGGTTAGAAGTGTTAACTTTTATTTTGCCGTACTGTAGTAATTTACCCAACTTGTTGACACTTGACAAATAAAATGTCACCATCGACTTAGTACAGCTCAGAAGATGGAATAAAAGTTGGGGAGAATGTCAGACTACTTCAACTTGGCCTCAGAGAAAGTGAGCATCTTGTTGAAAAGGTAAGAGTAGAGAATGAACTTTGATTTTCTGGAGCACCTTCATGGTATTTTCTTGTTTTGTGTCTCTTTTAGCTGTCTCAGACCGTCTCGGACTTGACCACCGTCATGTATCTGAAAGATGCTGAGTTGGAACACTGGCAGTCACGGTAAGAATGACCTCCAGCTGGTGGGTTTGATGGGGTGCAACTTTGTGTCTTGGTCGGAATCTTTCAACTTACTTCCTGGAATGTAGGGTCCCAAAACACATACATTCCTTTGACTAACTTATTAGTTGTGGTCCCAGAACAGATCCTTGTGGTACCACACATGTAAAGTCGTGTTTGTTGATTTTGATAGTGTGCAACCTCCCCTTGTCCTAATTGGGATATTTCAAAATGGTAGTAGTTTGACCATTTGATGGTTTAATAAAATCAGAACAAAATTGTTGTGGCCCCAGGAAAGATCCTTGCGGTACCCCCATATAGTTTTTGGATGCTTCTGACCTTTTGGGCTGCTACGTTTGTCAAGTTTGATCATGTGCAACTTCCTGTACGCTCATAACGTTTCAACAGCCTCCACATTTAATTTTATGATAGTTCTTCCTTTGTTTATGTCAAATGTAGGCTTAATCAATAATTCTTGACACTTCCAATTCAGCGTGTCCCACCACCGCCAAGAGGCTATCACTCTGGCTAAGGCAAGCAACGCCCTGAAGTCAACCCTTTATCAACACGAGTACACCATCGAGCAACAGACTAAAGAACTGGCCACCCTGCACGTGGAGCAGAGCGGCCTGAAGGAGGCGCTGTCGCAGGCTTGGCGTGAGAAGGAAGATCTCCTGCGGCGGTGGATGGAGGAGAAGAAAAAAGAGGCAGATCGGCTGAATAAGTACAACGACGCACAGGAGAGGTACGCGCAAAGATGTACATCAGATGGTTGGTTTCCCAGACTCATCAGGCGATTTTCTGCAGGTGGCAGCGTGTGGCCAGGCACTTGAAAAGGCACCTGTACAGGAACAAGAAGGAAGCCAGTGAGCCCATCGCAGCAACTCTTAAAAGTGACGTAATGGATAACAGCAGCATGTTAGTGGTTAGCATGTCCGCCTCGCAGTAGAGAAGTCCCCAGTTTGAATCTCGGCTCGAGCCTTCCGATGTGGCGTTTTGTAAATTAGGTTCAAAAGACTGTCATCACCTGATTAAGGTTTAGCAAGTAGTCCAAGTGAGATTAATTATTTCTAACTGGTATTACAGTCTTTGATTGTGACCGCAATGATGATGTAATAAGAAGTAGCACCCCATCAAAGGACTTTGTGTCACCTTATTACACACTTGATGTCACCTCAGTCATCTTATTTTTGCAAGGGTCTTCTCAGTGTTACTTTTAAAACAAACTAGCGTTTTCCAGGTGATGCAATTTGCCATTTATCTACAACAGGCTTGTCTCATTTCCATCATGTGAGTTGTCAACTTTTAACTTGCTGAAAGTGAGTGAGAAAATAAGCGTTAACATTTTTAATCCCTTGTTTGAAATGTGTCTGTTAAGAAAATTAGCAATTAAACATGTTTTAAAAAAAAAGTGTTTGGTAATAAACTGCTCAATGTTTGTGTAAGATAAAATAAGCTAACTGTCCTGAGAAATATGGAAATAAAGTTCACCGATTTGCTTAATTAGCATTATTCTATTAAGTATAGTGTCTTTCTGATGTCAAATCTCAGTGCATTGTAATTCATCTAATCACTTTATTTCTTTAATTGAAAGTAGTGATTGCCGTCTTCACCCCCCCAACCCCCTTTTGCATTCCAGTTCCTCATCTCGATGGTCAACTGAGAGCACATATCACGTTGATTGTTGAATGCACAGTTTCCATAGTCACCGGTGTTTTCACGAGCTCTTGGGTTGGATAGTGTGTGTGTGTGTGTGTGTGTCGTTTTTCAGTTGAAACTACTCTGTCAAACTGTCAGCATGGTAAAAGGTGGCAAGCGTTATTCACCAATGAGCAACGATGGCAATTGGGTAAGACAACTTTGCTTTTTATCCCTTCCCTGCATAATCCAGTTGTACTCAAAAGTGTGGTTTTAATGGTATGCATTTGACTCGGAGGTGTTGGATGACCAACAGAAAATCACTGATCAATGATTCATATCTCACTGTCAATTATATACTTCACAGTTCAGCAATTCATTATTTTACCATATGCCAACATGTGACATCACGTTTGAGTCCCCCCCCCCTCTTTTTAGTTTTCTTGCAGCCCTAATGAGGGTTCAGGTGTACCTAACACTGTGGCCCGTACTCTCCTCAGTTTCCTCATCCAGATGCTGCGCCCAGCGAGGGGAGGAATCGGGAGTTGTCCACAAGCACCGGGAGGATGTTGACTCAGATTCCCGCGCAGTTGCCGCAAGCTTTTGACTTTGAACGCTTTACCAAGACGAGACCGGGGCCGGTATGTATGCGTGTCGAACCTCACTTGCTTAGTCATTGTTTCAAATCCTGTTGGAAGGGGAAATGAAATGATTTGTGTTCTTGAGTAATATTGTACAAAAACGTAACAAAACACACAAAAAAGAGAATGTCAAGAAATAAACTGTCTTTTTAACTTTAAGGGGTGTGGCCTAGTGAGTGCTACAGTTACAAATGGCCATTTGGCTCCGTGTGAGCATCTTGGCGTGAGTCGTGGCCTACAGCAGCTCCTACAAGCGTTCTCATTTTGTATTTGTGTGTTTGAATGTCTCACTGTTTGATAGAAATCCAGGTCTTATACAGTCTCGCAGCATGACAACAAGCTATCCTTTCATGACAATATCATTGTCTTCGATGATGTGAGTATCGACACCTACCTACAATTCAAACTTACAACATTTAAAACAAATGTACGAAACAATCCAGTTTTGGACAGCGCTGGGTTATTTTTAGAGTGTTTAACCAAACTTTGTGTTTCATGCCGTCAGGGTGCAGGCCGTAAAAAATGTCCCAAGGAGATCAATCAGCACAAGTCACATTTCTGCCTGTGCCAACACGGGATCCCACCCACCACTGTGAGAAATTCAGTCTACGGCGCTGACTTTGCATCGCAGCCTACCGTGGAACCCACCAGGGCCCGGCGCTTTGCACGTGACCACAAAAGGAAGTGCGCGCAGGCGCCTCTGGATGGAGGAGACTTCATGTGGTTCGGACAAGACACTTACGATGACTATGACAGTATGGAAGTGCTGGGCTTCGCCAATCTTAATGCGGGTTCCAGACCTCTGTAAACTGCCGTGGTGGACTGGATGTTTTTGGAACGTTGGGCATTTGCAAGACTTAACCCACCTCTTAATATCACCACCATGAAGAAAAGAAGTAAATAAAACACATTGTGCTCATCAGAGATGGTGTGATTACACCGAGGGACAATTGAGAGTGTTCAATCAGCCTGCCATGCATGTTTTTGGAATGCCCGACAGGGGGCGCCAGCACGATGTCAGAGCGGCCTGTTTAAAATGACTACAGTGATTGGCTTTTTTTTTATTTTTTATTATTGGACAAGAGAAACCTAGGCAGTCAACTAGCTCTTCATCAATACAAATGAGAACATGTGAGATGAACAAAGCTATTTCCAGAGGGGGACGCGTGGGAGCGAATGGGAGAAAAGCACTTATGGGAGGCGCAGCACTCCCCCAGCCTAAAAGCTGCTTGCTTTTCCCTGCAGAGTGCTTTCAGGGCCAGCAGCTGCTACTTAAGTCTTCATCGGGGAGAGCAGAGGCTCGCAAGTATTAATTAGCTGCGGGTTCACAGTTGCAAGGATAGCGCTCGCGTCGTCTTAATACGTTCAACTCCAAACTGTCACAACTGTAAAAGACATCAACCACTTGATCATGAAACATTAAAAAAAAAAAAACGACTCATTATTTGAAGTGCCTCTGTTGCCTACATGGCAAATATGTAAACAATTGAAATCATTTTTTAAAATGCTATTAAAAAGGCTACTGATGTTATTAGGGGATAGAGTACGTGTAGGTTTAGCTTAGGCTAGCTAACGAGCTAGCTAGCTTAGGCTAACCTTACCAAGACGAATTCTTAATTTATTCTTGCTCATTTTTAGTTTTGTTGGTTTAATTTGGCCTGATTCACTAAGATCTCAAATCGCAGGCGCTAAAATGCTCTTCATAGACCGTGGGTACTGTTTGTGGGTATTTTACTCAGGTTGTGAACTTGAACGAATAGCCGGTGCCAAATTGCATGTTCACAGTGCAGGCTGCCACTTTTAAAAGAGGGTTTTGTGCTTTTGGTAGCACTGATGGTTTTCGCTGTGGATCACTTGATTTTTGAAGCCAAAGCATAAAATGAAGTCGGAAGTGATGGAATTGGAAGTGTTCGGGAAGACAAAAAAAAACTTTTTCAAAATGCCGAGCGGCAATTGAGAAAATTCTCGTATGTCCTGATGTAGATAAAGTCCCTTAACTTAAATGAATATCCAACAAATAAACAATCACACTTTTACAGATGTTGGGAATTTTTTTAAACGATAGTTGACCTATTTATTTTTTTAGATTCTTAATGAAAAGCACCCCTTGTGTCAGCCTTCACTTAATCTCTACTCCATCCTCAACGGACACTGACAACTTGTTCAACCTTTTGGTTGCTTCAAAGTGAATACAACTTTATTCGTCCATTTTTACAAGACATTTGGACGCCTGAGGCAATTTCCTGTGTTTGCATCATTCATGCCAAGCCCAACTCGTACACAATGTGAGTCCCTTTGCCATCTCTGATTTTTAAAGTGTTTTTGTCAGTACTCGGGTAGAAATCTCACTGCATCGTAATGAGAGCCGTCGAGTATTTTGCCGCTTTAACGCAGCGAGATAAGTCAGTCAAAATATTTTCAACGCCTCAACGCAAGCTACAAACATCACAAGGGACAGCTTTTAATACCTAACAAGGCGTCATAGGAGGGCACCTTGGATGATGTGTGTATGTGCGTGTGTGTGTGCAGCGCATCATGTGCATCGTGTCGAAAGGCAAAATGGCAAGCTTATGTCAACACGTTTGCTTGGTGGAATATCAAACCTGCTCCCAAGGACACGAGGCAGTACAAGGCGGTAAACAAGCGCGGGGAGCACTAGAGCTTTGCACCTCATGAATATGAAACGAGACGGGGCTTTAAATCCACACACTCTTTGCTGTCTTCATTCTTAGTGTTGGCTGTGATTTATTCACAGGTGTGTGTGTGTGTGTTCTTTTGATGTGTTGAGCGAAGAGATTTTGCACCTGTTTGAGGGGGGGGGGTGGATAGGAAGAGGTTGATTTGCCAGTTGCATTATCAGCGACAAGAAAAGCAGGGAAGGCTGAACAAAAGTCTACCAATCAATTGTTGCATAAAACCCATTGGAGAATATTTGGATCCGGATGAAGGTGAGGGCATCTCAGAAGGGCAAGAGATGACAAATGGGATCTAATATTCATTCATTCATTCATCTTCCTAACCGCTTGATCCTCACTTGGGTCGCGGGGGGTGCTGGAGCCTATCCCAGCTGTCTCCGGGCAGTAGGCGGGGGACACCCTGAATCGGTTGCCAACCAATCGCAGGGCACACAGAGACGAACAACCATTCGCACTCACACTCACACCTAGGGACAATTTAGAGTGTTCAATCAGCCTGCCATGCATATTTTTGGAATGTGGGAGGAAACCGGAGCACCCGGAGAAAACCCACGCAGGCCCGGGGAGAACATGCAAACTCCACACAGGGAGGCCGGAGCCGGAATCGAACCCGGTACCTCTGCACTGTGAAGCCCACGTGCTAACCACTGGACTACCGGGCCGCCCGGGATCTAATATTGGCGGAGTGATTTCAGAGTCGCTTCGGCCCCAAGGTAACCACATACAAATATGGGCAAGCTTGCACCTCCCGAGGACTTAATATTTGCCATGTTGGCTGACAACCTAAATGATGATAATAACGAGAATACCACAGCACTTCAAGGCTAATAATGCCACTTTTTTTAAACTCAGCACATACATGGAGGCATTGCGGCCTTGTTCCGGTGACATTCCAAGTCTAATAATGTGACGACTTTATTCCCAGCAGAGGAGATAACATTCTGACAACGTGAAGCCACCACCAAGCGACACCTTCACTGGTTCTCATTGGTCGGCGGCCGAAAATCTCACCAGACCTTCGTCGAGTCTCCAAAGGGCCAAAACTGCCAATGAGTAGCGTATCTCGTTGTTTGTGTTTTTGTTTTTCAAACATCCCAACACCCAGTGCTACATGCTAATTAGCAATGCGCTTGTTATGCATAGATGAGAGAAATCATCTTGGCAAAATTCAGTTTATGGGAGCCTCGAAATTATACACCGTTCAATTTGGTCTAAAGTAGTTAGCATACACCCTGTGTATAATCTGACCCTAATCATACATACAAATCTAAAATATGGCATGTAATCAATATGATCAATGAAACATATTCACTTCTTGCTCTTAGTTAATGAATGGAAAAGTGAGATTTTTGTCAAACTGCTTTTATGCTGGGTGTATGAAAAAGATAAATATTTGGTGCATTTAAAAATTAAATATGAAAAAATAAAAAGTGCTAACAGCAGCAGAATTAAAAGTCATAATAATAATTATGATAATCAACACATTGAATTTTTTTTATGTCAAGAAAACAAATACAAACAATCTATATTGATTATAAGATGTAATAATAGGAACAGAATATCATAACATTTTACTGTAATAGAAATACTACTTGTATTACTTTTGCTAATAATCATAACCAACAAATAATGAAATCCGCAGCGTACAAAAATAATAGTACGTCTTTTCACTATCTTTATTAATACCTTATTACATACAGAGAACACATTTTGTCTTAGGCCATAAGGTCATAAAAAGCATGAGAGACTTGCTTAAAGTAGAGTGCATCATAAGATCTCGAGATTATTAGCATAACCCTCAGACCCCCCCCCTCCCCCCCAATAAGCAAGGTGTGGCATTAGCAGGCGGAGAGCACGCGGCTCTCTGCCGGTCTGCGTTTGAGTCCTTAAGATTTAGCAAGCACGCATGATGAGCTTACACTCTCAAGTCCAAGCATCGGTGTTGCATTTTAAAAAGGTCAAACGCTCGGATTTGCGCCAGGAGGAATTGTGAGGGGGAGAATGAACGTCTCTCGCTGCAGATGTGCTGTAAATGTTTGCACGCCGCTGATCTTCTTCTGTGTGCTCGGCGAGCACATTCAGGCTCATGACAACCAGATAAAGATGTGAGAGATGTGCAGCGAGCGAGTAAAGTTAAATGATAGCATACGGCTGATTTATTATCGTGTCCTTTGCCATTTTGAATCAAAATGGACAGAGCTGTTATTTATTGCCTTTCCTAGACTGAATGTGTAGTCATGTGGCAAAGATCAGACGCAGTAAATATTTAATTATTCCATCGTGTGGTTTGTCAGCTGCCTTTCACAGTGCGTAAATTTTGTTACACGACCAGAGCTCCTTCCTTCTCTGCTAGGTCGAGCTTGAACTCCAGAAGCACTGACCCCCTCTCCCTCCCATTTACAACCTAAATTTTAATATTTGCTCCAGGAATTTGATTCAGCACGTTGGATTTTAAAGAAGTAATTTTTATTTCAGACAGCATTTCCAGGGAGATTTAAAAATAGCCATGAAAAAAATGTTTGGGTTTAAAATGAAAGGGCAGAAGCAGAGTTGATGCAACTAAGCCCTCTCACATTGCCATTTTGCTCTATATGTGAAGTAAACAATCACATTTATTCATTACAAAGTGAATACAAAGTACTTTCATTTTTTTATGATTTGTATACAAATGTGATCATTCAGTTCTATGAATATTTAATTCACCAAGTTTTATATTAAAAATGTAAAGATTATAAAACAAACAAAAAAAGTCCAAATCAACAAGTAGTTTTAATAATTTCAATTTTTCTTCTTTTTCTATTATATAGATATACAGCTGCTGAATATTTGTTTGTTTTTTACAAAAATATTTATTTCATTAATTAAATACATTTTTGTGGTGTATTCGTGATGTCATTAAGATGAAGAATTTTGGCCCCCAAATCAGACCCGTGAGGAACACCGCTTTCGATTGCTAATCTATTGGATAGTGTGTTATTTCAATCCATCAAGATGTAAAAACTACCAAGACACCCAGCGTTAGATTGCCAAGTTATCAATATAACTGTGGTTAAAAAAATACTACTCTTTTATTACGAACATTTTCGAAGAAGCAACTTTGCCAAGAAATGTTCGAGCCTGTGTGTGTGCGCGCGCGTGCGCGAACGTTTGTGCGGGCACGCGCGTGTGTCGGTGTATGTGTTTTACTGACTGAGCAAATGGCTCCGCCTCATTCACAAAGCGACAGAGAAGGAAGAGGAAGGAGGAGGAGGGGGAAAAAAGTGATACGCACCTCTCAATCCTGGCAAGAAGAAGAAGAAGAAGAAGAAGAGAAGAAGAAGAAGAGGAGGTGGAGGTAGAAGAGCAGGAAATTGTTTACGCGCCATTGAAGTCAACAACGGGACACCTTCCAAGCTGCGTTGAAGCGCCCGCCACCAACGCCGGCGGCGGGAATCGGGATTAAATTGGTGTTGACATTCGTCAAGAGGTGGATTATGATTCAAATCCGACGCGTTTTGAAATGCGCGTAGCCTGCGATGCCTCTTCCGGATACGACACTCTCACTGCCATTCAGCATCCACTAAGGAGGTAGGAAGTGTTGAGATATAAAGATTCGACCCAACAAACATGCTAATATTTGTACGTGTGTACCCCCCCCCCCCCCCCCGTCCCCATAGCGTGTCGAAATACGAGAAGACTCCCCAACTAGTCCGCGTCGCGTTCACTTCTTCACACGACTATTTAACACGGAATGTTGTCCCAAGTGGGATTAAAGCACACACAAAAGAAGAAAAAAAAAGTTCGCTGGAACTGAACGTTCCCACAGCGATTGTGAAACTAACTCGTAAGTAGAGGGAGAGTCAATCTTGCGTAAAAGAGCACCAGCACGTGAAAACAGAAAGAGGAGAGTCGCAGCATTTCTAATGGGTGAGAATGGGCAAAACTCTTTGCAATTTTTTTTTCTCCTGCATTTGGAGGTTCCAGTGGAAGAAATCTTCAAGTGGAGGAGGGAGGAGGGGAGGCTGTGCTATTGTCTGGACACCGAAGGGGTGGGGATTGAGCCTGCATGCAGATGTGCTGTTGGCAAAGGACATCTGCTCTCTTCCCTACTGGGCATTGTCACAAGGCGGGGGGGAATTTCGCTTGTACGTTCATTGGAGAAAGTCAAAATGGAGAAAGGGGAAAGTTTCAAACGCAAAGTATATCCAGGTTATAGTAGGAAATATAAAAGTATTGCTTTTGGGGAGGTCTTGGTGCCGTGGAACTATGTTAAAGTCAATTGAGGATCTTATGTAAAAAAAAAAGTAAAGCTTTACCTTCAGTTTGTGGCACCTGTAAGCAGGGAACTTTTTGTGTGGGGATGTCACCAATTACTGTAATTCACCTATTTGTAGGTGGACTGTACCCCCCAAAAAACATTGAAAGTTTTCAGCACTGGCTTTCCTTTTTTTTTCTATGAGGCTCTGATTGCACCACAAAAGGGAAAAAAAAGATATTTGTCTCCAAAACACAATTCTCAACAACGTTTTCCCTCTTGTGCTGTCACATCTCCGATTCGCCAGCGTTGACGGGCGATGATCGCGGCCGTCTCCATTCTGGCTTGCAGCGCCGATCGCTCGACTCCGCTGGGAGTTGAACTTCCTCTCGCGTCCCCGCGGTCCGCTTGTGTTCCGATATGAAAAACCACAAACGCATCACATGCTGCTTCACAATGGAATTGGCGGCTCCTTGTCAGGCCTCTTGATGAATCACCGGAAGGAAACCGGCAGGGGAAAATGCAAAAAAAACAAAAAAAAATCAAAGAGTGCTTAACCGACGAAAGGCCTCTTGATTAATTAATCAATCCGTTGGTGGGCTCTACCTCCTTAGTTCTCCCGTCAGTCTTCCCATTATGTGAGATTACGTGCATCCAACTTTGTGGCGACAGTTTTAAAAAGGCCCCAGTGCACAATGCGAGATCCATAATGGAATGTGTGGATCAGTTTGGCGTGAAAGAAGTTGCGCAGAACCACATCAGACCATGAAAACTAGCGTGCCGATTCAGTTTAGTCAAAGGACGGTCACGAATGTTGTCGTGGTTCACTTTCCTGACTTCCGTTCAAACTGGGTTTTCCGCCCAGTCAGTAACTTTGTAAAAGTTGTCTCAAGGGCTGTCACGATTTTAACAATTGATGATTCTTTCGTTTTTTTTTCCAATCGGTTTATGCACTTGATTTGATGACGATATATTGCAAAACATCTACCGTATTTTCTGCGCTATACGGCGGACCTAAAAGCATTCCCTTTTCCAGTGCACCCTATAATCCGATGCGCCGACTATATGGATCAATATTCTGATTTCTTGGATGTAGTATTGGAAAATGTTCTTTAAAGCGCTTTGTTATAGCTGCGGCGGTTGTGAAAGCTTTATATAAATAAAGCTGGATTGTATTGTATTGGGGCGGCCCGGTAGTCCAGTGGTTAGCACGTCGGCTTCACAGTGCAGAGGTACCGGGTTCGATTCCAGCTCCGGCCTCCCTGTGTGGAGTTTGCATGTTCTCCCCGGGCCTGCGTGGGTTTTCTCCGGGTGCTCCGGTTTCCTCCCACATTCCAAAAACATGCGTGGCAGGCTGATTGAACACTCTAAATTGTCCCAAGGTGTGAGTGTGAGTACGAATGGTTGTTCGTTTCTGTGTGCCCTGCGATTGGCTGGCAACCGATTCAGGGTGTCCCCCGCCTACTGCCCGAAGACAGCTGGGATAGGCTCCAGCACCCCCCGCGACCCTAGTGAGGATCAAGCGGCTCGGAAGATGAATGAATGAATGAATGTATTGTATTGTATTCATGTTAGTTTAGCTCCATCTAGTGGATGCATTACGCAACTGCAGCCACTATTGTAGCTTTGATTCTATGCGCCTTACAATGCGGTGCGCCCTATCTATGAAAAGAGTTTTAAAATAGGCCATTCGCGCCTCATAGTGCGGAAAGTCCTTTTATGACAAAAATCGGTTTTTAATATTACGGCTGTAAATAAATAAACTGACTCGTATTTTTTTTCCCCCCATAAAATGATTATGATTCCGTTACATATCCGCCAATGGAGCAGGTTATTTTTTCCGACTGTGTGTTGGTTGCTTGTTCCCAACACGACTTAAAAAGTTGGCAACAAATTTGGTGGTATTATTCAACGAAAAATAGTTCAAATTCCAACTGCGATCGAGATTCCTGGCGCCGATCCAAATTAGGATTGTTCGACCTTGGCAAAGGTGTCGGCTTTCATCTGTAATACTGCGAGAACCGCAGCCATTCATCCAGTTAAGCCTGTTCCGAGTGACACGGATCATTTAACGACATTCTCGCTGCTTTGGCACTTAGAAGAGGATTTCACTTGTGAGCGTTGTCGTCTCAATGGCTGTGCTGCGAAGACTTTTACACCTCTCCGAGCCGCCGCGCTATCTTCACATTTTAAGCGGAAGACACTTCAAACATTTTTTTTTGTGTACTGAATGGATTTGGCGTGCTTGACGAATGCTTGGCGGCTGATTTAAAAAAAAAAAAATCCTAATTTTGTTTTCCTTCCTCCTTTTCCCCAGCTGTGAAATTGAGACAGGCTGGATGTGGCCAGCAAGCAGGTGTTTGATTCTCCCGAGTGATAAAAGACACTAGATGCTGTGATCCTCTTGTCTGTGTGGGCGCTGCCAATCTCCGTTGGCGGCCATGATCCAAAACGTTCAAGGGAAAATATTCACCCTGGCTAAAGTGAAGCAATTTCGTCGGCAGCTGCGGCTCACCGCATTCCCACGATTCCACCAAATTAAACGTTTTACATTTATGACGGACGCCCTCATTGTTCCCGTCTGCGTGCGTCGATTTGCCGGTAATTTGGCAGCACGTCGTTATTACCCGTCAGAGGTCAACAAACTTCCTGACCTACTTCCCGGTTTTCCGGAATGCGGCATTTACACCGAAGCAATAACGTTGTCATTTTCAATGTCCCCGTGAGAGCCGTTTCCCAAAATTAGCATTTACAGGCTCCAAGACATCGGCGGTTATCCGTTTTCATTTAGAATCACTGTAGCGTAATTGCCTCCATAAAGGCTCACCATTTTTTTTTTTTTAATCATTATCGGTCGAACAGCGGCTAGTAGCGGACTCATAAATGATCATTTCTGCCTGTTATTAACTCACTACGACCAGTGATGATGGGGTGTGGATATTTACTCTTCCTGGTATTAATGACACTTGGAGTTTGCTCAAACCACGTAATAACCTCCCACGCGTTCCTCGTTAACGACGAGCCATTTCCCTCCAAAGTGCCGCGAATGGCTCGCATTAACGCCGCCGTCGAAGCCGGCGGCGGACAAGATGGAAACGAAGGGAAGCGCCACCTGAACGCGGCGCATTCTGCGGGGAGAGGCATTGTCATCGCTGTGAGGAAGCCGTTAACGCTGACAGCTCATCATGTACTCGTAGGATGGACTGGAGGACGCAGTAACTAATTGGCCGATGGCTTCCGAATATCGCAGCCCAATTTCTTTAGATACACCCGCATCGTGGAATGACATGACATGTCCAAAGGTAATCATGCTCAGTTGTGATTCATTTCATGTGTCAATTGTGGTGGTTGCACGAGTGGCATTCAAAGAGGAGTAAATACATGAGACGGAGTCTCACTACGTCATGGTTTTTGCCGTACTTCACATTTGAGCTTTTTAATGTGTGTAATATAATTATATACACAGTATATGAAGATGTTTGTATATTAGGAGTGGAACAATAAATGATTTGCATCAGAAAAGGCGGGTGAGAAAAGATGTGAATCCATTGAATCAAATTGTTCCACTTTGAAATAAATCGAGATGCATATCGAAGCGTTTTTTTTTAAAATTTATATATATTTTTTTTTATTAGAGAGGTAGAGTTCATTCAAAAGTATGTAAAAATGACAACCAAAAAGGAATTGCGTCGTGCCTTCTCGAACTTGGCCTGTCCGCATCGAATCGCGCTCCCACTGAGACGAAGCTCATCGGATCGTTCCACTTTCAAAACAGACGGCCCTTAAATCGTTTCGCAACACCCCACCTGTTGAAAACCGTATCAAATTGTCTTTTTGTGGCGAGATGAACACTCGTGTTTTTATATATATAAAAAACGAGTGTTCATCTCGTGCTTGCTTTCACTCATTTACGTATCATTATTAAATGATTGGTTAATTCTCATGATTTTAAAATTTGAAAAAAAAATTGAACAATGAGAATGAAATATTTAATCAGACATGTAAATTTGAGCTTTTTTTGTTGAGAGAGAGAGAGAGAGAGGAGAGAGAGAGAGAGAGAGAGAGAGAGAGGAGAGAGAGAGAGAGAGAGGAGAGAGAGAGAGAGAGAGAGAGAGAGAGAGAGAGAGGAGAGAGAGAGAGAGAGAGAGAGAGAGAGAGAGAGAGAGAGGAGAGAGAGAGAGAGAGAGAGAGAGAGAGAGAGAGAGAGAGAGGAGAGAGAGAGAGAGAGAGAGAGAGAGAGAGAGAGAGAGAGAGAGAGAGAGAGAGAGAGAGAGAGAGAGAGAGGAGAGAGAGAGAGAGAGAGAGAGAGAGAGATATAATCGACTGGTCTGCCTCACAGTGCAGAGGTGCAGGGTTTGATTCCGGCCTTCTCGTGCGGAGTTTGCATGTTGTCTTCGTGCCTGCGTGGATTTTCTCCGGGTACTCCGGTTTGCTCCCACATTCCAGAAACATGCCCAGCAGGTTCATGGAACACTCTAAACTCATCCCCAGGTGTGTGAGTGTGAGCGCGGATGGTTGTTTTGTCTCTTTTGTACCCTGTGATTGGCTGGCGACCAGTTCTGGGTGTCTCCCGCGTGCTGCCCCGTGACATTTGTGAAGATAAGAAAATGGATGGAGATATGTACTGTATATGTGTGTGTGTGTGTGTGTGTGTGTAAAAACGCAGAATTACAGAGATTGCGTGGGTGGCCAGCGAGGGCTGAAAGCATTTGCATGCATATTGTTTAATTCACTCCCTGGCATTCTATGTGTTTTGTCCCTTCCTTCCTGCCCACTCTCTCTCTCTTGTCTGAGCCTCGGGAGAGAGGTGGCATGAGGAGGTGGAGGAAGAGGAGGATGAAGAGGAGGAGAAAGGCTCACATTGTCTCGCCACGAGTTGTCTATTCCGGCGCGGCTGACATGTACTCGCGTCAGGTGGACGTGTCCAGCTGAGGCTAAGGGAAAAAAGGTGGAAACTGAAAGATGTCGTAGATGCTGAAGCAAGGCCGGGCATTGCTTCATTCACTCACTCTGCCTTCTGTATTGCTGATCGGGAGAATTTCATTCATTCATTCATTCATTCATTCGTTCATCTTCCGAGCCGCTTGATCCTCACTAGGGTCGCGGGGGGTGCTGGAGCCTATCCCAGCTGTCTTTGGGCAGTAGGCGGGGGACACCCTGAATCGGTTGCCAGCCAATCGCAGGGCACACAGAGACGAACCATCCACACCCACACTCACACCTAGGGACAATTTAGAGTGTTCAATCAGCCTGCTTTGCATGTTTTTGGAATGTGGGAGGAAACCGGAGCACCCGGAGAAAACCCACGCAGGCCCGGGGAGAACATGCAAACTCCACACAGGGAGGCCGGAGCTGGAATCGAACCCGGTACCTCTGCACTGTGAAGCCGATGTGCTAACCACTGGACTACCAGGCCGCCTATCGGGAGAATTTATTTTATTTTATTTTTTAAGCTTTTGGGAGTGTCACTGCTGCTTCTAATTCCCCGGGAGAGAAGCCACTTAGACTCTCTGACCGCATGAATGAACATAGGATGGCGCAATATTTTGATTAGGTGCTTGAAATGCATGAAAAAAAAAAAAGATGTCCACGAAAGTCGAGGCAATCTGGTTACAATTTAAAAATGCCGCTTGGAACTGAAATTCTTGCATGTCAAAAGTTGAAGTGAAATTATTGCGTAATGAATGAATGAATAGAGCTGAAGGATCTCCATGCGAAACGAACAAAATTAGTTTTCGCTAGCGTCAGCAAGCTCTGCAGGAGCCTGATAGCGATCCCGGTCATTTGAATTGTGCGTCGGAGGAGGCGAACAACGACAACGTGCAGGATAGTGGGCCCTGGAGGACCCCCAAATTGGTGACCCCTGCTCTAAATTGTGTTTGTCGCTGTGATTGGCTGGTGATCCGTTGCGGGTGTCCAACCAAAAACTCAGCTGGGATGGTTTTCAGCTTACGTGTGCCCGAAATGGGGGCAGCCTGGTAGTCCAGTGGTTAGCACGTCGGCTTCACAGTGCAGAGGTACCGGGTTCGATTCCCGCTCCGGCCTCCCTGTGTGGAGTTTGCATGTTCTCCCCAGGCCTGCGTGGGTTTTCTCCGGGTGCTCCGGTTTCCTCCCACATTCCAAAAATATGCATGGCAGGCTGATTGAACACTCTAAATTGTCCCTAGGTGTGAGTGTGAGCGTAGATGGTTGTTCGTCTCTGTGTGCCCTGCGATTGGGTGGCAACCGGGCCTGCGTGGGTTTTCTCCGGGTGCTCCGGTTTCCTCCCACATTCCAAAAATATGCGTGGCAGGCTGATTGAACACTCTAAATTGTCCCTAGGCGTGAGTGTGAGCGTGGATGGTTTTTCGTCTCTGTGTGCCCTGCGATTGACTGGCAACCGATTCAGGGTGCCCCCCGCCTACTGCCCGGAGACAGCCGGGATAGGCTCCAGCACCCCCCCACGACCCTAGTGAGGATCAGGCGGTTAGGAAGATGAATGAATGTATGAATGTGCCCGAAATGAGGTCTCGCTATTCCAAGCGATGCTCGGAAGTGAGACCGTCCTCGCTGCAACTTTGCCTTTTAAATGCCACCAGTTGATGTGCCCCCCCCCCTCTCCCCGCAGTCTAAGGGCCTCTCTTTGCTTTGCGTAAAACACTGGCCGGCGTCCAACAAGGAAAGCTGGCAGATGTCCATGAAAGTGTTTGACTCCTGAACTCGACGGTTGCGTCCGCAGTTGATTGAAATGACATTAAACGCCGGCAACACGTCACGGCGCACGTCGAAGCGCGCGCATTTTCCGTCATTCGCCATCAAGAGCGCGATCGGAATCGCCGCGATTATCTTCTCATTGTTGTTGACAAAGCGGGCGACCGCCTGTGGATTTTTTTTCTTTTTTCATAGTGGGGGGCACGGGGGGGGTAACATTTTATCGTCTTGGCTATCACCGTTATGATTGCGCTTATTAGCGCTTGGGCTTCATTCGTTTGATCCTCGTCATCGACACAGCGGGACGGTCGGCGTTTTCAGCTCGTCGGCGTGTTTTTTTTTTTGCACAAAGGCGTGTTTGATTTTTTTGCGCAGGCGTTTGAAGATGTTTGATCCGTGATCCTGAACAAAAAGGATTTGGGTGGGTTCGTGTTTCCGCCTACCGCTCGCTGTCGCCTGGGGACGGCGAAATATAGGATTGATTGAGTTGTGACGCCCGCTCTTTGCTTTGCCGCGGACTCGCGGGGGTCAGATGATTTTTTTTAAAAAAAAAATTTCATTCTCTTTTATCGGATTTGTTGTCACACAAGATGGGATGGCGGCCCTTTTGTGACCGTAACGTTTTCACATTCATCCAAAGACAGTATCTGATCGACAGTATCTATGATTGATCCCTGTCTGTCGTTCATCTGTCAGTCTTAAGATATTTCGATGCCCCCCCCTGAACGTTTTCCTTTTCACGTTTATTTCATACATCTTTGGCACCGACGGAAACGGTTGACTTTCTTGTCGTTGGCTCTTCCACTCCACGCCTCATTTTCTTGCATCTCACGTTGCAAGACTGTCCAGAGGGGGGGAAAGAATAAGAAACGTGTTTTTACTTCACTGTGCACTGCAAGGTGAAATGATGATAAACTTGAACTTTCCAGGTCCTCGAAGCCCAAGGCGAGGTCTGAACTACTGGAACGTTTCAAAGAACTCCCAAAACACATTTATTTTGCCTCCGCTTTTTCTTCATCGCTTACGCCTCTTTCCCTGACCTTTCTCTTCTGTGCCGCTAAGCTCTCTCTCGGCCATATTTTACTCTCAATTGTAGTTAAGCTGTCTTTGCCCTTGTCTTTTTTTTTTTTTTTTTCCCCTCGCCCCCAGTATCGTGTCAATGTCTCGCTCACAGGTGCCTGAGAGGTGGCTTAGCTGTATGTGGACGCTTTCTTTTTTTTTTTTTTGTTTGTTTTGTTTTGTTGAGTCTCTGGTGAATATAAGCCTCTGGCCTTGGATCGGGATGCGTGTCTGATAAGACACACAATTCTTTGTTGCAACTGCCTTTCCTCTCTGAGCCAAGATACAAGTGAAATTCTATCTTGCAGTCGACAAGTTAAGTTAGAAGTGATGCATGTCATGCTTCAAAATGATTCTCCGTGCGAGACTGACTGGGGGGGGTAAAAAAAAAATCCCTCTCGATCTCGTTTTCCCCTCACAAATTAGCTACTCGGTCACATTAATAGAATCAACCGTTTTGTTGCCGCTCTGTGACAGCGAAACTAAAGCGGATTTTTTTTTCTCACATAAACACAAATTGCTCTCTGAGTGTTAATTAAGTTTTCCTATCATGTTTCAGGCCCTCCAGACATGTCAACTGGTGAACCGATACTCATTCAACATGAACGCCGGCCCCTCTCATCGTGACCTCTTAATTTGCCGCACAAGAGCTTTTATAATTGCTGCATATGCATCAGGTGCTCGTGCGCTAATTCGGCGGAAAAGATCATTAAGTTCAACCGTTTAAATTGACGCTCGCAACCCTCGGTGCACAAAAAATGGGACAAACTAATGTGTCTGGAATGATTCTGGGGGTATACTTTGAACACGTCTAATTACGTGTTATCGAGAGTTAAAATGCATTTTTCTTCCTTACAGTGTTGTGATAGTACCACAGGTGTCAAAGTCAAGGCCCGCGTGCCAGATCTGGCCCGCCACATCCTTTTATGTGGCCCGCATATACAAATTTAAGCATGTCAACTTCCACGACGCTTGCTAAAGTCTTAACCAAACTTGAAAATGTTCATATATATAATGTAATAATTACAATGTTTAAATAATCCATTATTCTTGAATTCTGATGTCAAAACTAGTTATCTATCTCACTGTGTATGTAATATGTCGAGGTGGTTCAACATGCATTTTTATTTATTCATTTAACATTTTTTGTATTTATTATTTTTTATTTAACCAAAAAAAAAAATATATATATATATATATGCGTATATATGTATATAAATGTGTATGTATCCCTAAGAACTTAAAAAAAACAATCAAAAAAGGAAAGTAATATAGATCAACTTAAAACAAAGAATAACTTTATTAACATTGTAAAAAGCCCAAAACAGCATCAATTTGCATGTAATAAAAAAAAAATTAAACATAAGTGAGAGTGCCACTGCCCCCTACTGCAGTGGATGTGCACATACATTTCATTCGACTACTACAGCAAAAAAACAAAAACCAAAAAGCAACAACAAGCCAAAAAAAGCATGCCCCCCCCCTCCTCACAGCAGCATTGTGACAAAAGAGGAAAAGCCTTGGCATGAGGCTGACGAATTCCAAATGTGAACTGGGTCATCACGTATTGCCAAAACATGCAAGTACAAAACATGCAACACCTCAGCGTTAAATTCCAAAATATTACAATGGTTCTTCATGCCTTTTATTTAATCCCAACAAATGGCGTTGGGTTTGTAAAGCTTCGGCAGTCCGCGTTATTAAATGATGCTGTGGAGAAAGTAAATTGCCAATTACTCCAGTTGAGATTTTAATGGCGGGACTTTGCCAGAGTTCATTATAAGTAAAGAGTTGTACGGGGGAGAAGGAGGGCCGCTGGCCTCGACGAGTTTGTCTGCAGCGCGAGATAATGTCGCTATTACGCGTTTGGTCCGTGACTTACGCATTATTGTAAAATGTGCATTAGCCCGAGTCAGCAGTTAAACGTGCCGCAGTCTCCGTCCGTTTCGAGTTGATGTGAAGACAAGTCAGAGAGAGCTCCAATGGGACATGAGAGCGAGAGAGAGAGAGCTGTGAATGGCTTGTTTGTTGATGATGGGATCGATTGGAATGAGCCCATATTGTTTTGCTTTGTTATTGTTTGAAGTAGATACCGACACCAAGTACCAGTACTTGATAATGTTGTTGTGTCTTGCAGTTGCGATGAAAATGTGATGTGATGGACATGTCGCAATGATGAAGCACAACTCTGTCAGATGGAGATAGAGAGGCCCCCCGAATAGGAGGAGGGTATAAATCAGCACTTTGAACGATGGTTTTACGGGTCCCTCAGAGCCCGCAACTCGCTTGTTAAATGAGCGGCGAGAAAAATAAAAGCGGCCTCGGCTGGCTGCCTCCTCTTTTTCTGCCACTTTGCACTTTTTGGGGCGTAAATCATCACCTCTTCAGCTTTAAGTCGCTTTGTGGTGTTGATGCACGATTCTTTTGCAACATGTTAACCCCACTGCCACACATGATGAACTGCTCACTGTCGACACCTGGCCGAGAGATCCAGAGATTGTTAGCTAACATGATATATGCTACCAGCGCTAATTTGAAAGTATTATAATGCCTCCCACAACTGGTCGAGGATAAACACAGCACTTTGAATCACTTTCATTTATCAAAAGAAACTCATAGACAAACTGAGGCCCTCGTCACTCAACACGTAGACTGCCCAACATGGCTAGCCAGTTAGCAGCCTTCTGCTAACTTGTTTTACCTCAAGGCAGATTTTTAAGTTCTCATCAGCCCACTTCACTGACCCTAACTCCAATGTGAACTTCACTTTTTGGGTCAGGAAGCTGACTGGAGACGCAAGCAAGCGTGGGGGAATAAATTCTACAGTGCCGCCTCCTGTAATGTCTCCGCAATTGGCCGCGTAAAATTCCATTACCATGCCACCATTTTGCTTGGCTGTGCCTCGCCACTCAACATCCCAATTATAGTCGTGGTTAAAGATGTCACGATAGCACCGTAGCGAGCCAGCCTACGGCCTTCAGGAAATGAGTCGTGGAGAAAAACACGCAGGAGGAAGATGAGCGACACTCTGCTCACCCCGCTGTGTTATTCACTCCCTTCCTCTTCCACGCTCTATATGTCTTTATTTTGCTGATGCAACCACATCCTATCTGCTGACTAACTGACCCACATTCCCTCTTTTGTTTGTGTATGTGCATTGGTGATGCTTTGCTCTGCATCCGCCTGCCATTCCCCCCCCCCCCCCCCCTGAAGACATAACTGCCTCCCGCAGTCCTCAGCGGGAACCAATTAAAAGATTGCTCTTTCGGGGCTCATCGCTCACTGAACGTAAATTATCAGGAAAATGCCTTGTTTACTCATTCGCACCACTCACGGTCACCCCCCCCCCTTTCCTTCCTTGAGATTTCTTATCTGTGGCATTTGGCTCCAGTCGTTGGTGCATTTACCGTTTCTTTAATCAGTGCACTCTAAAACACCCTCTAGTGGAAAGAAGGCTTTCAAACGGATAGTATTAGTACTCGACTCATAAGTACTCACCGATACCAAGTAACCAATACCACTAGTAATTTTGATATTAAAATATGCTATTAAACAAATGGCCGATAATTTAAAAGAAAACATTTATTATTCCTTATAAAGGGCAGAATATTTACTCTGAATTATAGTAACCGGCTTTTGTTCACTTTTTATTCGCAGAACGCCACTAAGCCAACAGACTGAGGACTCGGACAACTTCGGATGTGACGCTGAAGAAGAGCGAGAGACTTAGAAAGCATGGCTCTGACCGACAAGCATAAAGTGAAACGCCAGCGACTCGACAAAATTTGTGAAGGTAAGAAATTAGTTTTTCTACGATTTCAAATCAGTATTCCCCATTAAAACATGCCAGGAATCCATTCCCAACCCTCGAAAATATTTTTTGTCAATTTTTTTTTTCTAAACACAAATTGCATCGTAGAATATAAAAATATCTTAAACGAGAATATAAATAAAGAAAGAATTTTATTAGCTGCAATTACTGTCCAATGGGAATAGGACGAGTTGCAACAACAGTTGCTATCGTGTCGTATGTGGGCATTTAAGGGGCGTGGCTTCGGGAGTGATGTACCATTTTTAACGTCGATTTTCATACATAAATCCCATCTTCCAATTTTCAATGAATATTCGATGACTAGCTGATTACCTGAAGTCATCTGTACTTTGACTCCTTATCGCAGCTCAACAACAACAACAACAAAAAAGACATCTCTGAAATGTTTTTGAGAACATATGAGAAAAAGGTTTTGAAGGACACGTTATCCACAAGTTCAATTTCACGGTCAAATTCGAGGTCAAAAGTAACCAAAATATACACCACTCTTTGAAACGATTGCAAATTTGGAATCCTCTGAATTGCAACAAAAGCTGTTTTTCTGGAAAATTGACCCAGGAGTTGAAAGAACGGCGGTTAGATCATATTTGGTGGGCCTTAGCTCCATCCCCGCCCCCGACCCCCCACTCCAATTGACCTAAAATTTCAGATGTTGCGCTTTGATTTCATCCATCCATCCATCCATCCATCTTCTACCGCTTATCCGGGGCCGGGTCGCGGGGGCAACAGCTTTAGCAGGGAAGCCCAGACTTCCCTCTCCCTAGCTACTTCTTCCAGCTCTCCCCGGGGGATCCCGAGGCGTTCCCAGGCCAGCTGGGTGACATAGTCTCTCCAGCGTGTCCTGGGTCTTCCTCGGGGTCTCCTCCCGGTGGGACATGCCCGGAACACCTCACCAGGGAGGCGTTCAGGAGGCATCCGAATCAGATGCCCAAGCCACCTCATCTGGCTCCTCTCGATGTGGAGGAGAAGCGGCTCGACACGGAGCCCCTCCCGGATGACCTCACCTTATCTCTAAGGGAGAGCCCGGACACCCTGCGGAGAAAACTCATTTCGGCCGCTTGTATCCGTGATCTCGTTCTTTCGGTCACGACCCATAGCTCGTGACCATAGACGGTCACGCTTTGATTTCATTCAAACCAAAGTCTGCTTGGTTGAACCCGCTGGATGATTTGGCATGGAACAGTGGTGGCGTACCTCGACTTACTCTATAAGTGACCCAATTTCCGGATTTCTCGCCTCACCAGCAATCGCTTGGCAATATTTTGTCCAGAAGTTCCGATGGGAAAAAAAAATCAACTCGAGGCACATTTTTACAATATCACAATCATTTCATTGAAGACATTCACACATTAAAGATAAGATTTTACCTCTATTGACAATACTCGTGCCACAAGCGTTCTGTCTATTGGGCCTTTGATAAAGATGCCAAGAAGAGTCGAACGGCAGTAAGGGAAACGTGGCAAACACCTGTCGCGGCCATCGCTTCCCTCCTCCCTCCTTATGTCCGTTCCATCTGCTTTCCCAGCATGTATTTTGGTTCAGGCAGCAGCACCCGGTGCCCACCATTGCAGTTGTTCGGAGCTCAGGGACGGGTTGCGGGGGTGCTCATATTTCCAAAACGGCACCGCAGAGTTCGTCATGATGATTCCGCCATGTTAGTTGCCAAGTCCAACGGCGACGATTAGACTTGGTAATGTGTGGTAATCAATCATATGACACACTGTTTATTAGGGTTGGCCTTTCATAAGGCGTTAGTCATGGAAACAAATCGTCATCTGGCATGTCATGAAAAAAAAAAATGCATCGGCGTAGACGCTTCTTGAAAGGCTTGAAATTGTCCGTGGCTGTGAACGTACCCGATCTAGCCAAAAACCAAGAGCCCAATGAGGATGAGCCATGTAGAATAGAAAAAAAAATAATAATAATGAAAAAACTTTTTTCATCCTTCCTCCTCCCGTATTGGCATCTTGCTCTGCTATGAGGTCACCGGTGCGAGATCTGGTTCTGATACCACAGTCACTACACCCCCCCCTCTCTGGGCTTTTTCCAGGCTCATGACCAAAACCTACTCACCCCCACATGCCCCCCTCTTTTCAGAGGCTTTGCGGAGCTGCAGGGAGGAGCTTAGAAACCTCACACAGTGTTGTGTCAAAATCATGCAACAATTTGTGTGTTGCGCGGGCTTCACAAATTCTGTGCTCAGATTCCTGCGCAAATCTCCTTAAAGTTTTCCAAAATAACCTCCTTAGTATTACATGGACCCGTTGCCTCTGAGGGTCGAACCGGAGGCTGATCCCCCGGGGGGGGGGGGACAGATTATGGGTCGAGAAGCTGATTTGAAGCAAAATCTATGGACTCCTGCACCTTGTTTGCTCCTGGCACCTGGCACGGCTCGGCTATTTATTAGAAACGAGAAGTGTAGAGTAGAATCAAGATTTTGCATTTGCACAAAGCAGTCAGATCAAGCCGTCATTCGTATTATTGAGGGTTATGTGCTATTCCTGTCATCGTGGAAGGTTTACTTAAGTAGATTTATGGGGACAGCAGCCAGCAGAGGGCACAATTACTGTCTATCCTCATGCAGTGTTCGTGGGCGGTGGTTTATTTGCTCAGCTGCTGAGAGTACAGGTGGGTGAAGTGTTTCTATTGCGGGGAGGGGGGGCGGTGGGGGTGTACATCTACAAACACATCTGTATATTTGACAACACCTAAAATATGATTTTGATGAGTCTACTGTTGTTATTTGTTTATCTCCGCCACAAAGGGGTGTTGATCTCTTGAGTGTGTTTTCTATGATCTGTCAAGTAATCATAATAGGCAATCCGGCTCAAGGCCGTGTCGACCGGTTGGCACGTCTGCCTCACAGTGCGGACGTCCTAGGTTCGATTCCGGGCTCTGGGTTTCCTGTGTGGAGTTTGCATGTTCTCCCCGTGCCTGCGTGGGTTTTCTCCGGGTACAGTAAATCCCTCGCGATAACGCGGTTCATCTTTCACGGCTTTGCTGTTTTACAGATTTTTTTCAAGCATTACATTTTTTTTTTTTTACAGTGCAGTATGTTCTGCATCCTAATCAGCTAAAGGGACTGCAGACTCATGTCAACAGTCTCCGTGCCTCATCGCTGTACGACTTGCCAAATTTTCTCCATGACAAAACCCACAATGTTGACAAAATATTCTGTTCAGTATTTCTAAAAACGGTCGGTTGTAACAATTAATTGATCACTCTAAATTGTCCCGAGGTGCGATTGTGAGTGTGAATGTTTGGCTTGCATCCGGCTCAGGGTGTCCCTTGCCGACTGCCGGAGGACGGCTGGGATAGGCTCCAGCACACCCGCGACCCACCCGAGTATAAAGCGGTTCCGATAATAGATGGCTGGAATAATGTTACTTCAAGTTGGTGATTGCCACTAGCTTCAATCACCAATTTTATATCCTTGATCGTGATGCTGTCAAAGACAAGTACGAGATCACAGGTCTCGCGTACAAGGCAGCCGTGCACTTAATGTTTGTGAAGTGCGTCTTGCAATCGAGTTGACAGCATTATTCTCCGCGGTGAACACTCCTACTGTAATCCCATTTCCACTTGGGGACGCCTGCACCTCACCGCGACATAAATCAAATGAGATTTTTAACATTCGGAGCATGTTTTGGTTCCATTACAGCACAGGAGACAATTGTATTCATTGGTTTGAAGAAATTTCTATTCCTTCTTGCACAGCGCGCCAAGGTCGAGGGTTTGACCACGGCTGGAAAAATGAGGAGATCTTGAAAATTTTCTAATTAAATGCAGAGTTTTCAGAAAAAAAATGTATTGAATAAACGTGATTACACTATTGATAGGTCTCGACAGAATTCATGAACATTCGACTGTAGAACAACACAACTTCGATTAATTTATTTGTCTGCTCAATGAAATGAAAAGTGTCGGCTTTTAGCTGCCCTCAAGGTAAGCTTTGACACTCAAATATTCAGAACTGTTAAACAAAAACAAAAAAATGCATGATCCGTCCACGATACCATATAATGCCATGAATTGGACAAGTGCCACCAAATCGTGGTGGACAAAAGCTCTTTCCGCGGTGGCATGTTTCAAATGTAACCTTTTGTTTTAGAAGCCAAAGGTTATTGGTGCGTTGGATTAGCGGCTACAACACCAAAGCGCAGACCCCCACCCACCCCGCATACACTGCCTTTTTTGTTTTGTTTTGTTTGCAGATTGTAGAACTATTCAAAGTGTAAAAGATGAACAAAATACAATTTCAGAGCACGTACAGTATATACAAATGTATCAATGAGCAGTGATAAATTACGGGTTTACCCGGGCCTTTTGTCAAATTGATTCGACCATGTAACCCATTTCTTATGCATAAGCAAGCCCTAAATAACTCTGAGTAGGGCAGTGAACTCGAGCTACAGAGACACCGAGGTTGGTTCCGGACCGGGCGGGCAGCAGTTGCGTGGCGACTCTGCAGCTAGCGCGAGGCCTGGAGGATTAGTGTCCAATCAGAGTGGATTTGACATTTACTGACAGCGCATGGGACTTAGCGGAGGGAAGCGTATTTCATTCCATAACGGCGCGAGTCAGCGCCCGCCCTCTGCTGGGAATACGGACGGCAAAAACCTGTTGGCGACACATCATCACCATCAGGTAGGTGAGACTTCAGAGGTGCCTGAGGGGTCCCTGAGGCGGGCGGACTCTGGGTCATCGGCCCAATTGGTTGCCATCGCCGTCACCGGGTACACTCATTTGTGGTTCACATGACGTCACTACGAAGTGGAATTAAAGAGGCTTTATTTGGTTGTAATCCCTGGTAGCAATCGGCGGGGCGAGTAAAATGTACCAAAGAAGGGAGAGATAAATCCTATTGGATTAGTACAAACCCATCCCTACATCGAACCCACCCTAGCCCCTCCTTGTCTTTCTTTTTTTTCTTTCTAAATCGACATTTGGTGGCTCAATCGTGCAGCCTGTCTCAGCGTAGATTTGCCTAGTTTGTGTACAGCCTTTGTGTGGTTCGTGGTGTGTTTATGTGCGGTGTCCTCTTTCCAAACCAGCATAACCGGAGATTAATTATTCAAGGGCTATCAGCTGGAGGGGGAGCCACCTGAAAGCACGGACATACAGTATTACGACCGGATATCAGGTGAAATCGCCAAACTCTGCTTGGTCTTCTTGTCGGCTGGTTCTGTAACTACCTCTTTCTGGTTCATCTTTGGGTGCTAATACCAAGACTTTAACGACACAAGTGGAGTACTTTTTTTTGTGTGTGGTACAGTACTTGTTTTGTTTTTCCACATTTTTCTCAAATGCTTGTCACCAACAAACAGTTAAGTCTCGGTCGATCCCACAGTTGGGACACTTTGGGGGGGAATGAGAGTCAGTGGGACGGGGCTGAGAGTGTCTACGAGCAGCAGGCAAGAGTAGCTGGCCGGCGGAGCTCTTTGTCATACGGAGAGGGGGGAGGAGGGTGGTATGAACCCTCTGCAGGGGTGCGTCCTCCTGACCTGGATTTGAAGCGGGATACGTATTCCTACCAAGACTACGGACAGATTTACCCAGGGGGTCTGAGGAAGGGCTCTGTGCCAGACCTGAACCACTACGAACGAGCAGCCATGGCTCACAGAGGATCCATCCCACATCAAGATTACTACCCTCCCGATCCGGGCATGACTCCTCGTGCACCTGAAGCCTTTTACCGGGCCGAGCACCAGGCTCCACCACCTCACCCTCATCCGCTCAGTAGGTCTGGTTCTCATTTTGGCTTGGCACCCGTGGCTCGTGTTGGGTGGGATCAAGCTCAGGGCGGGAGAGGAGGACCTCAGGCGCCCCCGTCCAATTTACCTCCTCTTCCGACGACTCCGACTCACGATGTGAATCGGGCTTACAGGGAGCCCGGCGTTCCCAAGATGATGTCTGATAGTCAGCGCAGACCCTCTCGGGATACATCTCCTGCTCACTACAGCGTGGAACACGCATCTCCTCGGTACGCAAATGAGCCACCACCTCTGGCCGGTCAGTCCGTCTATACCGATGTTAATGGTCGCCCGTTGGATCCGCAGCAGCAGCAGGCTGCTACTTGCCTAGTGGTGGATCCTTCCAGTCAAGGTATGATGATGAGGCAGGAGACCGCCTCGCCCTATACACTCCAGCAGCAACAGCAAATACAGCAGCAGCAACTGCAGCAGCAGCATCTTCAACAGCAGCAGTTGCAGCAGCAGCAACTCCAGCAGCAGCAACTGCAACAGCAGCAACTCCAACAGCAACAATTACAGCAACAGCAGTTTCAGCAGCAGCAGCAGCAACTTCAGCAGGAGCAGCTGCAACAGCATCTGCAACCGCCTTTGCCGCCTCCCAACACCGTAACCATCGCCGACCCTAAACTCCCTGTGGCGGCTCCGCTTCCTCCCGCTTCGCCCGCCCCCTTGCAGACCGCCACAGTTCTCCCAGTTGCGCCCGCCCCGATACAGGCAGCGCCGACTTCGGCCCCTCCGACTGCTCAACCTCCCGTTCCCCTTCCCGCCCCTCCACCTACGGCCCCGCAGACACCTTTACCCGTGGATCCCAAGAGGGCAGCCGATCCAGAATTTCTTGCTTTGTTGCGAAACGAGGGCATCTCTGAGAGCACAATTTCCTCGCTCATTCAGCAGGGATTTGACTCCACGAGCATGCTGGCTGTCATGGAGGATAACGATGTACGCACTGTAGCGCCCAATCTCGGGCAGGCACGGGTACTTTCTCGAGTGGTCCACAACTGCAAGCGACCCACTGAGGCGCCGCCGGTCCCCTCTCAGCCTCAGACACCCATGCGGGGGCGTTCTAATAGTTTTAGCCATCGCTCGGACGTCTATAACCAGCAGCACCACCACCAACCTCTACATCCTCCACAGGCTTTGAATGTCGACCCTCACCTGATCCCCCCGCCGACACCTGGGGCCATGCAGACTATTTCGCCAAGGATTGGAGAGGTAGTAGGCAGAAGGCCCAGCAGTGCACCCTCTCAGCAGCTCTTAGAAGCCTCTGGAGGTTACCCAGGCCAAGCACCGCGTTCCCCGGGGCCATATGTCGGCGCCATGATGCCCGTTCAGTCAAGACCCATGTCTTCATATTCATCTGGGATGAACATGCAAGGGTTGCCCGTGCAGGGTATGCAGATCATGTCGCAACAGATGACCGGATCAATGCCTGCTATAGCTGGTTCCATCCACCCCATGCCAGGAATGCCCCAGCACATGCCCGTCTCCATGCCAACTTTACCTCAAGCGCCACACCAGTTACCTAAAGCGTATTCCACCAATTACACGGTACCCATGGAGCTAATGAAGAGGGACCGGAGCTTATTGCCGTTGTCGCCCATGCACAGCCCTCACCCGAATGCCCAGCTCATACGGAAGGGGGGAGGACCAGCAGCAGACAATGCCCTGGTTCCTGTGGGAGGCTCCGTTCAAGGACAAGGCGCCATGGTTGCTAACCAGAAGCTAAGTCGCCGCACCGGTCCACCAGTCATCGTGTCCACTATGGCATCTCCCGACACAAGTAAATGTGTATTTACTCTTGAACAACTGTTATTTGTTTTGATCCTGCTCGGAGTTCGTTGCGGTATACTTGACTGCCTTCATCTTACTGCATAAAGAAGGTTTCACTGGATTTGTGCCCGTCCTAGAAGAAATCCTTTCAGTCTATTCCCTCGTCTATTTTTTCTACATGTCTGGCTAGTTTGGCAAAAGGCGCTTGTCAGACTTTCATTTACCTCGTAGGACCACCTCCGTTCGTGTGTGCAGTTGCAGCCCAGTACGTTGGGCGCTATCTTTAATTCATTGGGACTTTGAGGCATTGCTTTCTTAATTTGCATTTGTTATGGTCTGCAGTCGTTGGCCAGTCTCCTCGCCAGGATTTATTTCTCATTTCACTCTCATTAGTGTGCAACATTGTCAATCATTGAACCAAACGGCGGCACAGACTGCTTTTATACAACCATAATCTGCTGTGGCGATGAGGACATTGCACAATGGCAGATGTAGTATCACTGTTAAATGCAGTAAGTCTCTCCATCGCCCCCAAGCTCATTCTTTTGTAAACATGCATGTCTTATTCCATTATGATAATGAGGGTGCTGCAGAATAGCCTGGAAAAGGCTTTAAGGCTAACCAATCTACCTACAGTAGCCCAACACGGTGCACACTGACATGCATCCCACATAGCGATATCGGTACTGTCTCGTTCTTGCGCTTGTGCATCAGACTTCTTCATATCCCGTTTGCTCATTTGGGTGGCGACATCAGGGAATAGTTTAGCCACAAATGCTAACGACCTGGTCTCGCAGCATCACCGCGCCGATAAAATCAAGTCACAGCGCTGATGGCCGACGTGTGACGGTGTCATTTGGGCTCCGCACGCCACAGTGACAAGACGGAGCGCAGATTTAATCCTCTCAGATCCTGCGTTTTCCACTGTTGCGCTAATCCACAAATACTGCCAGTCTGTCCTCTTCTGTCAGAGTCTGTTCTGCACACAGCTAGGGGCTTGACAGTGAGGCACTGCAACAGATTTCGTAATGAAGCACTTCTTATTGTCTTTGCAATTATGAAGTGTAAAAGAGAGAGAGTATTAAGAGACCCTTTGGGCCTCTCCTTCAATGAAACGCTGGTGTCATTTGCACGGAATGTCGCATGGGTACATTGCAATCGGCAAAGAATCACTTGTTTGCCTGCGGGGAAGACATTTGTTGTTGCGTGGTCATTTTGTGCGTTGGTGGGCATTCGCGAAATTGGATTTGGGCATATTTGGATTTGGTTAAAGTCTTGGTTAGTTGGTGATTGTGTGTTTTTTTTTTTTAATGAAAGATTGCTGAGTTTATCAAGGAGAAACTATTATTTTGTCATGTTATTGTCATGTATTTTATTTTTACACATACAGTGGAATCTCTAAGGTCAAAGAATTTTTTTTCCCCCCAGAAGAACCGTACAAGTACTGTATTTTCCATACGAGAAAGGCACTTCGGAGTATAAGGTGTACCTTTGATGAATGGCCTATTTTCAAACTGTTTTCATATATAGGGCGCACCACATTATAAGGCGCATAGAATTGAAGCTGCAATAGTGGTTGCATTATGCATCCACTAGATGGAGCTGCGCTAAAGGGAACAATACAATACAGCTTTAGTTAGCTCTTTCACAACCGCTGCAGCTGTAACAAAGCGCTTTACAGAATATTTAAAATACTGCAACCAAAACATCAGAATATTGATGCATACGTAAGGCGCATCGGATTATAAGGCGCACTGTCGGAGTTTGAGAAAATTGAATGCTTTTAGGTGTGCCATATTGCGGAAAATACGGTAAATAGTAATGCAGTAATCCCGCAATCCCTGTTCACAAATTCACATCCTTCCCCCACTTTGCAGAATGTTCTTTGTTGTTGTTGTGTCTGTGCAAAAAGCCCTATATCAATAGTAAAGTGTCAAGGAAATATGTTGCAGTGATAAAACTTGGGGGAGAGACGAGCTTTGTATTTTTAAGGTTAACGTTAGCTTGATGGTTGTTATTGGACGTTAGGGAGCATTTTTCTTTTGTTAATATAGGCAACTACGAATCAGGTTAGGAAGGGGGCACTCCATTTTTTTTTCTATTATTCGGGCAGGCCTCGGAAATGTTTGAAGTCAACTTTTAACGCTTCTCTCCAGTCATACAAATAAAACGGTAACTATTAGGAAGACAAAACAAAACTTTTTTTTTCCTAATTGCCATCCGAGTGTAAAAGGGGAGTTCACCACGAGTACTGACTAACCTCTTTACCAAACACAACACAGCATCACAATGTGCATAACTTTGATAAGCCGTCCCGGTATCTGATGCTGTGTTGCATACCCTTGAGCAAGACCCCGCCTCCGTATGACTAACCCGCAGTTGCTTCCACCCCCCCTCCTCCTCTCACCACCACCACACGGGCATGCTGGCCATATTTGCCACAGTAGAATTTCCACTACTTTTACTTCCACACCGCAGAGCTGCGCCGCGTCTCGTCAGGCTCGGCAGTTCGCTGCCAACGCAGGTCAGTCCCGCTCTGCGTGACACACTAGCCGTGATTTCCCGTAGCGTGACGAAGGGGGTGGGGGGGGGGGCATGCGCATATTCGTTCTGGAGATGGCAGATTATGTATTAACCGGCAGAGCGGGTCAAAGCTGCGGGCAGTTGTGGAGCTGAGTGAGGGATTAGGCAACGGAGGTGGGGGAGGGCGGTGAGGGCGGGGTGACAGATATTGTCCTGCCACTGACTGATGATTGACGGTCGCAGGCAGGGGGGAGGAAAGGAGGCGGTGACAGCTGTCGGTCAACCTTGGACTCGCTATGTAGAGAGAGAGAGATTTGGACAAGCCTTGGCCTGAATCCGCGTACATCGTCATTTTTGCATTTGCATTGTTTGTCGGCCGCTTATTTGTCCCAAACATAACGGGGATAAATATTTACTTCCGTTTGACCGGAGAGGATGGTCGACTCTGCACGCATCATATTTGCATGTTTTCAGCTCGGGGCCAACAGTGTAGCCAAGACAAATTTTGAAACGCAGCAAGAAAAAAAAAAAAAACGGCGGACTTGAATGTTTTTTTTTTTCTGAAAGACTTGCAGGCATTACTTTTATTTTACCTTTGTTTTGTTTGTGTGTGTGATGTGTCACTTTCAACCCAACAAATTCGGTTTTAGTCACGTCTGCCTCACCGTTCTGAGGTTTGGGGTTCAAATCGCTGCTTCGCATGCTCTCCGCGGAAGACGAAATTTTCCATAGCTGCTGTGAATGTGTGGATTTTGTTTAGTTTTTTTTTTTATTTTTGTGATTGACTGACAAGCTGTCATGCAGCTCACCTACGACTCAAATGCGGCTAAATGCTCGAGAAAATGAAGAGCTGGCTGAACACATTGCTTTCATACCCGCGATTTAAAAATGAATTCTCCACAAATTTCGACTGCTTTTCCAAAACAACACCCTTTTGACCATTTGTAGCCGCCGCACGTCACGTTTTAAAACGTCAGTTTGAGCCAGTGAATAATTGAAAGCAGCCGTGTAAGAGTTGTTGAATTGATCCAGACCGAAGTGAATGGAAGCATTAGTCTGATGGAGAAATAATTTTTTTCTCCATTGAACGTACAATGTTGCTTCAGTTGGTTGCCGCCGAGGCATTTAAAAAAAAAAATCTGCTAACTTTCGACATAAATGAGTTTGACAATTTAGACGCGCTCAAGGTTTACGTGGGCGTAAAACTGTTGGAATCCTGAATGAAGATGTGATCCATACTCATGCTGGAATATTAAATTGGAGTCCAAAAGCCTCCTTTGGGGAATCTGCTAGTTGAAATACAGGCCACAACAAACATGCTTCAGAATCAGAATCAGAATCATCTTTATTGGCCAAGTATGTAGAACACACAAGGAATTTGTCTCCGGTATAACACGCTGCACTAGTATCATCGTAAACAACAAAATCATTGAACCATTTTAGATTCAATTATGCCCGCTGGATGACTATTTTATTTTATTTTTTCATGGACTTTGAGAGTATTGTTACCAGAAGACGGCAGCACCTCCCTTTTGGCTCTCGACAGCTTTTGCATGTCCGCTTGTGTGTGTGTGTGTGTGTGTGTGTGCGCGCGCGCATGCTGGCAAGTGGCGCAGAGGTCCTTTTCCCCCCACCAGCTGTTCCCCTTGATATCAGGCAGGATCATTTCCTCTTTGCCTAATGAAAAGGATAAAGTGCGCGAGGTTTGCATCCATGCATTGCTCCACTTTTCCTTTTGGCTCTGGCTGGTCTTCTTTTAGGAAAACCTGATCCCAGGGTCTTCTTTCTTCATCATCAAATCATTGCAGTGTGTGTATATGTGTGTCTGCGGTGGGCAGTGGAGGAAGGGTTAATGAGAGAAATATGTTTCCAAACAAACGTCATACACGACTCGGCACTTTTCATTCATTTACGTGCTTTTTTTTTCTTTTCATGTCTATCCGCTCAAACTAAAAAAAGACCACAAAATGGTTTTAACATACATGAGTGACTTCCCAAAGCCACATTTCCACCAATTACAGTTTCATACACAGGTTTTTGTGTTCAAACAAGAACCCTCGTATACGGTCCCCCCCTTTTTATTTTGGTGCAGGACAAACTGGGGGCTGAGACACAGAAACTACGTTTGCACGCAGTCAATGTTCAGGATGTGGTCCAAATCCCGGTTTCTGAAACATTCGGGATAGCCCGTTTATACGCGTGACTCCCACATACATGGTAAGTGTGATCCATGAGAAATCCTCAAGTTAGAGTGGCATCGAAAGATGGCCGCCGGTGGCTTCAATTTTCGCGATGGCAATTGACTACAGAAAGTCGAAAGCATTTCATTGGGGGGGGGGGGGGACAACTTCACGTGAATCATCACCAGAATTCCTGTGCACATCTCAACTCATGCCCACTTCAAACTCCGCAACATTTTTGGATTCACACGAGGGTGCAATCGACATCACATTCCCTCCTCCATCGTATCTTCAACCACACTCGCTCACTTGCTTCCTCGCGTCCTTTTTTTGCTGCGAGGTGATGCACGAGGCTGATGGGAAAGGGGGGGGGGACAAGAGTGATGGTGTCACACAGACAAGGAATGAATAAGAGAATGAGAATTTATGCGGCAACAACGACCCCTCCCCAAACCTTCCAACACGAACATCTGTCGTCCCCCTTGCAGCTGTGCAATCTCTTTCATTCCTTTTTTTTTTTTTTCAACGCCACTCACGTATTCTCGTCCTGTCGCACAGAACGGTGTTTGTACTTTAAGTGTTGGTTGCGAGAGGGTTAAAGCAAGGGGGGGGGGGGCTGCCTTGAGCGGATGGGGGATGACGGCTTTTAAGGGGTGGGATTATGCAGTTGACCTTTCTCTCTGTTCGCGGTCCTCTTGTCATGAATGAGGTCTTGTTTTTTTTTTTTTTTTTTAAACTACAGCTCGGCTTTGGACTTGTAACGCTTTAAATGGTCGCGTTCGCTTTGTATGAAGTGCTTGTCGTACGAAGAGCTTTTTTTTTTTTTTGGTACTGTTATTTGGTAGCTACAAACGGCGTAATTTATGTCTTTGTTAAAGGCTCAATATTTGGCCAACCTGGAATGGGATCTCGTCATTGGGTGAGGTTGAACCTCATACGGCGAACGAGCGATTGCGGGTCAAATTTCGAAAAATTGGCAAATGAATCTTTATTTGTACCGGGGATAAATTCAAACCGTTAAGCTATGCTAATGCGGTCGTGCAGGCGTCATTGACAGTCAATGTTTGCATTGGAAAACACTCGTAAGGGCCATCAATCTCCAACCGTCATAAAAGTAGCCGTCGCCTGAAAGCTGAATTCATAACACCCGGTGTCGAAACGCAGACAATAGAACATCAATCTGCTGCCGAGCGGGTATTCAATTCCCCGTTAATTGACTGAACGGCTTCACAGTTGTAACCTGGAGGTCTAATTTATTAACCTTCATTAGATAAATCCAATTAAGCTGTCAATCATAGTGGCGTAGTAGAGGTAGTAACAGCTTTAATCTGTCACTCGGTAATCCCTATTTACGGAAGACTTTAAGACAGAAGGATTTGAAGGTCTTTGCCGTCATGCGGTTGTTTGCTTCTTTGTGTACGTGTGTCGTCTTGGCTGAAAGAAGTCGGCTAAATTTAAAGTCGTTTTTTTTTAAAATTAATATAATTTAATTTGGTTTGGTTTTCGTCATTGGCGCCACCACTATAACACGGGTTTATAAGCAGTCACCCCCCCAGCCAAGTTTGAATTTAGAGACTCGCCACAACATGATCCCTCCTGATTAGGATTCAGCAAAATTAAAAGCAAGACATTTTATGACATTTCGTCTCATTTCTATCAGCCCATTCACGGTATGACCTTTTGCATTAAATGCTAACGCTAAGCTAGCCATAGACGAAATGATCTGGTTTTATTGAATATTTCGGTCTTTAAACATATTGTTTAATTCTTTAGTTTTATGTGTCAGTTCAATAGTAAACCTCAGATGGGAGTGGCCAACAGCTTGAAGCGAACACACTGCGCCTCTAATAAGGAGAACTGTGCGAATGTCATTTACTCAAAATGATAAACTCATTCGTGGAAACTGGCCCTCAAAAGTATGTTTTTAATAAGTTTGTATGTGAGAGGGGTCAAACTAGAAGTAGCTTTCTTCGGGCATCAGTTTCTGCCACAATGACGTCCTGAATATGGGTTATAGCGCCACCTGTTGTTTTGGTAAGCCCTTGACAGCCTGCAATTGCGCGAGATTTTTCACTTGGCATTGATGTCGGAGGAACATCATGTTTGGATTCGGAAGCGGTGAAAAGAAGATTTATACTGTACATAATAACCTTGTATGTGTGGACGAGTAGCTTTAATTCCCGGTTGAAATGACATTTGGAGGAATGTGTACAAATAAAATGTGAGCGATACCAGAGAAAAACAGCTTGAGTGAGCGGATACAAAAGAATCTGGCGCTCTTAAAGGACCCTGAAGGCCACATCACCACTAATAAAAAAGGGGAGGGGATGTAAAAAAAAAAAATGAGCAAAAGAGAACAAGGGGAGGCGACACTCGCTGCGACTCGTCCTCCTCGTGCATTTTTTTCCTCCCCTCTCTGCCTTTTTTTTTTTTTCATTTTGGGCTTTTCCATTCCACCCGCACCCCCTCCTCCCCCAATTCCCCTCTCCCTCTCCCTCTCCCTCTCTCCCTCTCTGTGGATGGCAACAAAAGGCTGCCTGACGTCTGAGTGAAAAGACCAAAAACCTGCTGTCTCCAAGAGCAGGGGGGTGGGGGGGGGGGGGTGGAAGTGCTGCGAGTAGAGGGAGGTGCAAGTGATCTGGACGAGACGACGAGGAGGAGGAGGAAGAAGAAGAAGAAGAGGAGCGCGTAGAGAAGCGCTCGTCGCTGTTGGCTCGAGATAAATAGAAATCCATTCCTTATTTTTTATTTTTTGGGGGGGGCGGGGGTTGTTTTTGGGTTCACTTTCAGTGGAGATTTAAAAGGAGTGCCGAGTTTTTTTTTTCTTTTTTAAAATTTTTGATTCAACATCCATTCTACATCCTTTCCCTTCCTCAAGGAAATAAAAGACATGGAGCTCCAGGGGGTGAGGTGACCAAGGAGGAGGACGTGAGAGAATCCTTTAAAACATCCACTTCTTTTTTTTTTCCTTCTTTTTTTTTTTTTAACTCCCCCCCCCCATCACCTCCCCAACACATTTTGTGGACCATGTGCAGCTCCTGATCGGAAGAATGTGGCGACAGCATTTCCCAGGCAAGGAGCAAACGCCTCTTGTGTGTTGGTGCGGATATAAAAATTCCAAATCGAGTCGAGCCGACGAAGGAGGCGTTGGTGTCTAATGAGCCTCCTGAATGTGTTTGCAATGAAGTGTGTCATGCGTGTGCGTTGGAGAGCGGCTGCACTGCTGCAACGCGGAAGGGGGTGGGGTTGGGGGGGGGGCGCGAGGCAGCGCTGATGGTGATTGTAAAGGTTGTCATGTGTCATCATCTGCAGGCCAGAGACAAATTGAGTATGTGTGTGTGTGTGTGTGTGTGTGTGTGTGTTCACGAGCGTCAGCCTGGCGGAAAAGTGTGTTGAACATCAGTCCGGCGCTCTTTGGATTGAGCAAAAACAGCAGCAATTAGCGGCTCACTTCTTTTTACGTACCGGTGCGATTTGTTATTTTAGCTCGGATGCTCCCAGAGGCCATGGGGGGGCGGGGGTGGGGGGGGTGAACACGTTTGTAAGTTTTCTAATGACAATTTATGTGCAAAATATTTCTGTGAAGCTCTTTTTGCAGTTCCTCCAAGATTGTGTCCGCTTGTCACACCAGTTTGCGCACGCCCGCATGTGTGTGCGCACGTCATCTATACTGGCAGATGGTTTCGTATCTCGCTGCTTCACAAGTGAAAGTGTTGGTCTCCATTCCTGTTTGTTACTGATATCACCTTCACAATCCCCACCCTCCCCACCCCCACCCTTCCCCAGGCTTGTTTTCCTCCCCACATTGAGTCTTGTATTAAGTTTGGGGGTGTGGGGGGGGGGCGGATGGACAAACCAGGTCTTTGTGTGTGTCCACATAGTAGAAGACGAGATAGGCTGCTGGTGTAGACGGGGCGCTGATAGGGTCCAGCTGGGGCAAAGGGAGGTTGGGTCGGGGGGGGACGGGGGAGGGAGTGGGTTGGCTCAGAGGGCGCAAGTCTGCCAACAAAAAAAAAATCCCCCCACCCCACCCCACTCTTCCTCCTCCTCTTTTTTTTTTTTTTTTTCTTGCCCGATGCCAAGGGATCGTAAAAGCCACTCCAGAAAGTAGACAGTGCCAGGACACACAGGCCCCCCTATTGTAGCTCGTATGTATGCACAAAAGTGAATGTTTTGTATTGTCGTCAGTGGAAATGACCGGACAACAGTGTGGGTAACATTGGTTTGGGGGCTGCCGGTGCATCTGTGAAGCCCTGCAATTGAATCTCCAGTTGTGAATTCGCACTGGCGCTATATGAAATGCTAATCGCCACATGGGAGGAAGAGGTGGGGTGGGGGGGTCACTAGAGCGAGACTGTTCAGTGTAAAGAAAATGTTCACCAAAATTGTGATTGTTGGGAAAGCACAACGGTCCCTGCGTGCCTGTAACAGAATAAAAGTACCACCCAAAAAAATGAGAGCATCTTGTTGGCCGTAATCTGTTTTTTTTTTTAAGCTAGCAGGCTACTTCTTTCTTAGTGGAGGATGACATTAAAACAAGAAGCAATGTAATAGTTTTTGATTGTAGCACAGGGAAAAATGGTTCTATCATGATTTTAAAAGCCAGAAAAAAAAGGAGCAAGCATTGCGAAGCGTGATGTATTTGGGGTTTTCCAGTTGTTGTTTTTTTTTGGTTAGCATGCTAATTGCTAGTTTGTGGGGGATGACATACAACAACGGGGATGTACCATTTTTTTATCGAGGGATTGGAGTGGGGGGGCGGTTGACGCTATAAAATGTTAGAGTGACATCTTTTTGTTATCCATGTTTGTTAGCTATTAGGCTAAGTCATGGTTAGTGAAGAATGACGTCAGACAATGAAATTAGTAGCGTTTTTGATGATGTGACAGGGGGAATGGTTCGAGTCGAATGCGTTTTGTTTATTTGTTGTTAGTCGGTTACTTCCTGCTTGGTGGACCATGACGTCAATCAACGGGAACGGGGGACTTTTGATTCCGCGAGCAGTTGACGTCAACAAAAGCAGAAAAATTGGAGATTAGCATTTTCGTTTGTCGACGTAAAAAAGTGACTGTGAAATGCATATTAAAAAATGTTAGCTAACAGGCTACTTTCTAATTCATGCAGAATGACACACTCGACTGTCACTAAAATTTAATGGCTTTGTTGGCCCATGAAAATAGATTTTGTCTTTCTATTTACTATTTTCATGTCAGCATGATTGCTGTAAAAAAAAAAGTCATGAAAACTGCTGAGCGAGTGGTGGCCTAAGGGTTTTTTTTTTTTGCTCAGTTTGTTTGTTTGTTTGTTTTTTGCTGAGTGTCACAGGCAAACTTTTAAAATGCCTTCCTCGCAGATGCAAAAGCAGCCTAATCAAGCTTTCTTTTTCTTTACTTCCTACTGAGCTGATCAAAACGGCATCCTTCTTGCCCGCCCGCGTCCTCGAAGCTTCCGGGCTTACGTCGTTTTGCCTCCTTGTTTGGGAAGACTTTAATATCGCTGCACTTGCCACAAAGAACCCCAACTGTGTTCCAGGCGCTACCCTCCTCCGCACCTCCAGCTCCCGCTGCCCTACTCACGCTCTCATTCTCCATCCCCGAGGCCCCCCCGGCTTTTGAGTTGCTAGGTAACCTTAACCAGCTGTTGGTCCCGAGCCCGCTGAGCCGCTCCTGGCTCGAGGTCAAAGCGCGCAAAAGTTTTCCTGCGAACGCTCGCCGTGAACCCGACGACCGCCGCCGTGGCCTTGACATCATCGCGCCGTGGAAAATCTTCCTCACTTCCTTTTGTTTTTGCACTTTTATTGTTCCGCCCACGGAGGGGCCCGATGTGGGGTAGGGTTGGGGGGCGTCCGCGCCGTGCGTCGCGCTGCGCTGACTGCGGCGGGGAGCCTTTTGGCACCTTTTCCCACTCCACTCGGCGATGGGATGTTTGAACCTCGACAAGTGGAAGCGACTTGGCCGTTGAGTAGAATATTACAGCGGGGACATAGACGAGTCCCCGAAGTGAGTCACTCCTCCGTAGGTGATCTGTCACGGAGTTCCATGACTAGAGATTCAAGATAACATTGTATATCCACGGTCCCCAACACCCAGGCCGCGGACCAATACCGGTCCGTAGGTCGTTTGGTACCGGGCCACACAGATAGAATAAATAACTTACATTACTCCCATTTTATTCATTTCGGATTCTGAAAGATGTTTTATTTTGAAAAATGACCGGATCCTCTGTTACATCCGTCTGCAGTATGTCACTCTTGACGCAGGTCAAGGCGTGCTTCTCAGTCACGTGATAGGTTATCGCTAAAATGACACTCAGGAGCTAGCAAAATGAGTAAAAATCAAACGTCTTTGGAAAGTTTCTTTGGCCCAGCCAGGAGACAGAAAAGGAGCCTCCGATTTTCAAGAAAAAGAAGGCTACATTTAATCGACAGTACCAGGAGTCCTTAAAATACGGATGGATCTCAACTGTATTTTTCATGCACTTTGTATTTGTATCTTATTTTGAAGGCACGTTTAAATTAAATGTGACCATAGCGACCAGAGAGTGTTGCAACCAGATAGGACGTTCCTCGTCTTCATGATTCGGGTTTATTATTATGTATGGAAAATACCACCGTTTTCACGCAGGTCATATCGTATTATTTTGTTGCATTTATCCGCCACACCTTAAAGGCCGGCTCCTGAAAATATTGTCTGACATTAAATCGGTCCGTGGGGCAAGATAGCTTGGGGACCGCTGTTGTATATTGTGCAACGGAATGAAAGTGTTAGGCAGCATCGAGTGAATCCGGTGAGAAGACCGATGACTTTGATTAAATACCAATTGCGACATGTGCTTCCCAAGCAAACAGTCAATCCATTTTTTTTTTTAAATCTCCAGAGTTCTGTTCCAAACCCAAAAAATGAACGGATAAAATCAAGCCACGTTAACGATATCAAACGTTATCCTCTCCAGTATCGTTTCTCAGTATCGACTAACACTTCAATATAGCTTCTGCTCCGTGCTACCCGTGCGTGCCCCAATTGGGGTACATTTGTGACGATTGTCATTCTAGCTGACCTCAGCGGGAAGATGTCCGACATGACGGCTAGATTCGGCCAAAAGAAAAAAACAATCCAAACCAAAACAAACTAAATGTCCTTGCTCGTACACTCCGAACCGATTCATCTCCTTCTAATTCTCTATCTCCCTCCCCATCTTCGTCTCATATTAACATTCACAAGTTTATTTTTTTACCCCCCCCCCCCCCCCCTTTTTTTTCTTTTTAGATTAGAACATCTGCAATCCATTTGTGGTTTCAAGGTCTCGCTTGCCAGCGCTGGCAAAAAAAAAAAAAAAAAAAACTTTTCATAGCTCCTGGAGAATCATTCAGTTTGTGATTAGTGTTGGCCGGAGGACGCTATCAAGGCTTCAAGCTTGCAGCAGCACATTAAATCCCCGCAGCAGACCTCCACCGAAGAGGGCGACCTGCTGTCAGATAAAGCCTTATTTACATTCGGCGAGTTTAAACGCGGGGCTTTTGCGCCTCACTTGTAGACACGGCTGGCTGGCTGTTGGGAAATGATAAAAAACACTTTGAGTACATTTATGGGGCTTTGGCACAAGCACTTTGCAACTGTAGCCAAAAAAAGACTTCCAGCCCGAATGATCCCGCTGCCTAATTTAAAACATCTTCAGTCGCATTGTTACATGTGCTTTCGAATGTTTACTTCAAAGCAAGACATTTTGTTTTGTTTTTTTCCGTCGCAGAGGGTCCGATTGGGGCGTAGACGTCGGGCTCCGGTTTCGTTTGGCTTGGTGGTTTGGAGGGCCAATAAACCAACAGGGAAGTGTCATCGTGTGACTCGAGACCATCCTTGCCGTCATGCAAAGCGCCGTTTGAGCGCTTTTGCCGCCCAGGAGGACTCCAAAAATATCAACTGTCGAGCACGGATTGCTTTGACGTCGCTATTTGTGCTTATATGGTTAGCACGTCGGCTTCACAGTGCAGAGGTACCGGGTTCGATTCCAGCTCCGGCCTCCCTGTGTGGAGTTTGCATGTTCTCCCCGGGCCTGCGTGGGTTTTCTCCGGGTGCTCCGGTTTCCTCCCACATTCCAAAAACATGCGTGGCAGGCTGATTGGACACTCTAAATTGTCCCTAGGTGTGAGTGTGAGTGCGAATGGTTGTTCGTCTCTGTGTGCCCTGCGATTGGCTGGCAACCGATTCAGGGTGTCCCCCGCCTACTGCCCGGAGACGGCTGGGATCGGCTCCAGCACCCCCCGCGACCCTAGTGAGGATCAAGCGGTTCGGATGAATGAATGAATGAATGAATGTATATTTTTTTTCAGTCAGACATTCTGGTGGTTAGCCTAGCATGAGAAAATCCAGGAACCTTAATGCAGTCAAATTAGTCAAATTATCGGCGGCCCCTTTAGCGTATTTTGATATGAGCGACGCGGACGCCTTTCGCCGAAATCAAAACGTGGCGAGTTGGCGTGAAATGCTCGCAGCGGCCGGCCGGAAATATTTAGAGACTCGACTTGGCGCGACTGTAAGATATCTGACATCTTTTGTGTGCTACATGCTAACAATTAGCGCGGATGTTCAACTCGCAGCCCCGACTCGAGCTCTTTTTTTTATGCTAGCGGGGGGGGGGGGGGAGTAATAAAAATACCCAAGCGCAAATCAAGTTTGAGGGGAATGTTTATTAGTGGAATGATTTTTTTTTACGGCTTTCAACGTACATTGTGTTCTTCGTGTTATCAAGACCCGCCCATATAAAAGACAGCGGTTTTCGTTTTTGACCACCGTTTTCCATCCCGAGCTTTTCCACATCCCAGTGTCGTTTCCACACATCATTTCTTTTCCCGCGTTTGTTGTTTGTTCTGCGCCGAGCCAACAAGCTTCTTACGCGGATTACTCCGATACCCGCGCTATTAAAACGCGCATTAACAGCATCGCTCCAGAGTTAATTATCTCCAGATTCCGCCGCGGGTTTTCCGCGTCGGCACGTTCCGCCTTATTAACGCCGGTGGGGAAAGCGTTTCAGCCGCCACGAATCGACAGTTACACTTCTGAAAGGTTCTTTCCATTCCGCGCCAGACTCTTGCGTCTTGCTAACCGTGCGTGCGGTCGCTCCGGTGAACGACAACGCAAACAGAGCCGCGTCTCAAGGTTCGTCTGTCATTCGCCGTCCCGTCGACGACCTTTTATTCGAAGTGCTGCGCGGTTCTAACATTTAAAAAAAGGGAAACTCAATCTCTTTGTCATCCGAGTTGTAAAGTGAGTTACAAGGCTGCTATAAAAACGTCATTCAACACAGGAGAGCGGTGACAGCAAAGCGAAGCAATACGAAGCAAAATGAGACGGGACGTGACGACAAGGAACATAATTAAAATACTTTTCTGTCATAATAGAAAATATTGAAGGCTTCGGATTTTTTTTTTTTTTTTGGTCTACTTAGGCCTGCTTTTTTCTGTGTATTTAATCGTACTTAATTAGATGCGAACTTGGAACCAAAATTGATCAAATTCATTTATTTTTTTTCCGCATTTCGTTGTGAGCACCCCCGGTGGTCCAGTAGTGTTAGCGTGTCGACCTCACAGTGCAGAGGTCGTGAGTTTGATCCTGGCTCCAGCCTCCCTGTGTGGAGTTTGCACGCGTGGGTTTTCTCCGGGTACTCCGGTTTCCATCCGACATTCCAAAAACATGCATGGCAGGCTGATTGAACACTCCAAATTGTCCGTAGGCGTGAGTGTGAGTCCGGATGTTTGTTCATCTCTGTGTGCCCTGCGATTGGCTGCCAACCAGTTCAGGGTGTCCCCCGCCTACTACCCGAAGATAGGCCACCTGGGATAGGCTCCGGCACCCCAGCGACCCGTTACCAGTATAAAAAAAAATGCATTATTTGTCGCGAAACAATCATTTTCACACCAATTAAATGACATTGGAATATCCCGCCGTACACCTGACCTCGAACAGCACCTCATATCACCGTTTTTCAGACCATCTTGACTCAAGTCAGTCTCGAGTACTCACCGGTACCCGCGACCGATCCCCCCCGTCGTACGCACGATACATCAAATTTCATTGAACACAAGGACAGATCATTCTGAACAAACCCAACGACTGGCAAAGAAGACGGACTTGATGTCAGGTGTGTTTTGCCTTCAGTATCTGTGGGCTGGTATCGGCATCTCTTGGAAGTAGTCGATAGTCACCCATCCATTTACTCTTACTTTGAAGGAGTAAAATACCGAGCCAATTTATTGAATGACAAACCAAACTTTTGACTTTCACGGTTGCAAATTTCACCCCTCCCCCCAAAGATTCCCGCCATCAGAAGGAATCACATTTCTATCATTAGTCTGCCCATCACCATGACAACAAGCAACGGGGCCGAGCCAATAATGTGTGGACACCCAACACCTTTCCTCCTCTTTTTTTTTTTTTTCTTTCTTTTTAAAAATTTATTTTGGAGTGAGAGACACGAACTGACCCGATTGGATGATTGAGGTGGTGACCTCATGGGATGAAAAGGACCTGTTGCTGGGTAACCCAGTTGATACAGTCACACCGCTTTGTGTGTGTGTGTGTGTGTGTGTGTGATTGGAGCAGGGAAACACTTCCCGTTATCGTTTCCCCTCCTCCTCCTCCTCCTCTTCCTGCGTGTCGTGCGAGCGCCTCGGATGAATAATTCAAGCGGTCTGCCTTTGCGCAGGTATCCGGCCGCAGATCATGAACGGGCCCATGCACCCGCGTCCCCTGGTGGCGCTGCTGGATGGGCGCGACTGCACGGTGGAGATGCCCATCCTCAAGGACCTGGCCACCGTGGCCTTCTGTGACGCTCAGTCCACGCAGGAAATACATGAAAAGGTAGCGTCCCTTTTTGCTTTTTACACACACACACACACACATTCCTGCACTTGCTGCACAGTGAGGACCGAGTAAAAAGGCCTACAAAGCGAGGACCACCCTTTCTGCTTGAAAAAGAAATGAAAAAGACACATTTCTAGACACAGGAGGGCGCCCTTAGGCAATACATTCCTTTAGATTAAATAAAACACCAAAGGTTAAGAAAAAGTTTTTAACTAGATAAGTGAGGACCGGGCACTGGCCATGCGTTCTTAATGATTTTGAAGTAGATTAGGTGCCGTTCACCTTACTAAACATTTAATGATGTGAATTTATAATCAGATATTTTTAAACAGTTTATCACCATTAACAGGGTACTGTCATTTATTTCGTTTTATTTAGTTCTGATATTTGTGTGTTCAATACGCCACATGTTTGCACTGTGGCTGAGAGAGGAAAGTATTTTAATCTGTGCTGTACATTACACAGAGAGCATATTTGACAATAAAACTTGACTTTATGATTTATTTTTGACAAACAAAAGTACTCTTATTCAAAACTTACAAGAACACCTGAAAAACTTCAACCTTCAAAACGCACACTAAAAAAACTTGCTGCGCCACAACCTGACACATGAACCCACATATACCCTACCAAATAACTGTGCTTTCAAACTCTATTCCTTTTCTCCCCTCTCTCTCATCCCATTCCCTCTCTCCCTTCATCTATCTCCCCCCTATGTCTCTCCCTCTCTCTATCTTTCATCTTCAAGCTTTTTTCCCAATTACATATCTTTTAATAATTTCATTGTGGAATATCTCTCCATGTGCGGTCTTCAAGGTCTGGCGATGCTTGACTACGACACTTAACGCAGTCATCTTTCCTTGGAACTTTCTTTAATGCTACACATTTTGAAAGGTGTCGATCAATTGCTGCCCTTTCCTTTGGAGTCTGGGTCTCTTCCTTTTTTTAGTTTCCAATTCTGGAGGGAAAAAAAAGAGGGTTATTAGTGGTTTAGTTGAATATAAACAGACATTCTTGAAGTTGTATTAAAATCTGAACGCTGCCTTTACTGATAACAGGACCAGAATAAAAACTATCAAAAATGCATTGATTCAAAACATGTTTTAGGCATCTAGTTTAAAGCAACTTTGTTGACTTAAAAACACCTCAGCAGCAATTTCCCTCAAGGCATGATTCATGAGTGTTATGCTCTTTACATTATTTAATATTTTTCAATATCCTTAAAATTAATGTGGGGTTTTTTGCCAAGTCTCCGCCTTTAATGTCTTGTTTATCTATGTGGGCCCCCCAATTGGGTGGCAACCACTAAAGGGTGTACTCTGACTACAGCCCAATGACAGCTAGGATAGGCTCCAGCATGCCCCAAACTTTTGTTTTCTATTTCTGAAGCCTTCTATTGTGAAGAACATACAGAAAAAACAGTCTTTTCAAGTACAGTGATCCCTCGTTTATCGTTGTTAATGGGGACCGAAACCACCCGCGATAAACGAAAATCCGCTAAGTAGCAAAACCCCCCCACCCTCCATATAGGTATATGAACATCTGTATGAGTATAAATATTTATAAGGCCAAATGTACTGGTATACATGCATGTTTGTAGTAATTAACAGCACTTAATGCTATATACTAATATATTTAAACATGTATAAGTTAGGTTAGTGTATAAATAACGAAATACAGTAAACACAGTCCTGTATGTTGGTCTATGTGACTCGCTGTTGTTTTGATTATTTTCACTGCCTCTTGAGGACCTTTTGCAGCATTTTCACTTTTTTTTTAATGAATATGTTTGAAAAAATCCATGACACACCGAGGCCGCGATAAATGATAATCCAGCGGCACTGTTGACATTCATGTTTCGAAGCTACAATCAAAGCCTGAACCACTGTGCCGATTTCAGAGCAACATATGTGGTGAATATTATCTAATACGGTATGCATTACCAGTTTTCCTTGTTTGCAGTGAAATGCATTATTTTACAATCCATTCAAATGTCAGATACCAAATATGTAACTTCTGGTTGCTGATGGTGTATTGCAGGAGTGACCAACTCATTTTTGGCATGGGCCACATTGTAGTTATGGTTTCCCTTGGAGGGCCATTATGAATTTTGGGAGACCATATACATATTTAATCACCTCCACATTACATACACCACTCATAACATATTGATGGATAACTACTTTTAAAATCAGAAGTAAAAAATAATGATTGTTCTTGTGGACTTCATATGACATTTTGAGATTTTGGTTCAGACTTTAGCAAGCCTCATGGAATTCGACATGCTTTATTTGCTTTTGCAGGCCACATAAAATGATGTGGCAGGCCAAATCCGGCCCCTGGGCCTTGACTTTGACACCTGTGGTGTAGTGGTATACTCGCATGACTTGTGTGGGATCAGTTCCTGCTCAGTGATGGTGTGAATGTGAATATTTCTGGCTGCAAACATGATTTCGTTGTCGAGAGGTTCGACTGCATCTCTCTTTGGTCAGATTTTTTTTTAATTGGATTCAATTACAATCAGTGTGTTACTGTAACCAAATTATATCATAACCCTGTAAGAGAAATTGCTATACAATAGAAATTGAAGACAATTTTACAACTGAGTAGACCACTTCAACGACTCGTCTTTCCATCTGCAAGTCACAGTGACTTGTGCTGTTTGAGTTTCTTAAATTGTTATACGGATCTATCCAACAGAAATTCATCTTACCAACTTCACTATGTTCTTTTCGAACTGCTGTCTTCTTCTTCCCAAGAGATCTGTGTCCAGTCTTTTTGTCCTCTTCATCTAAGAAAGTTGGCATGTTAGTATAATGGTAATGAAACTGAGTTGTGTTGACGATGCACTGACTCACCGCTGTCTTCAACATCATCGTCGTCATGTGTAAGTGTTGCAATCCTCTTTCGTTTGGTGGCCCTCCCTGATGTTGATGGTTGTTCTTGGCCATGTGTGAAAGATGCGTCATTGACTGTAAATAATAATAATAATATACTTTGGGTGAATATGCTTTGATGATACACATTTGTAATTCCTGATATATTGGAATGTACAAAAAACAATCAGGACTTGGAGCGGGGATGTCAAACATACGGCCGGCGGGCAAGCAGGTTTGATCAGGCCCGCAGGATCATTTAAAAGTGAAAAAAATGCAGAAAAGACATGGAACGAAAATTTTGAATAACATGCAATTCATGGAGTATCCGCTAGGGGACACACCGTTTTGATCAGAGTAGAAAGACACATTGTTTTGAGAAGAAGACAACAGCAGTCTAAGTCTGTCACTGAGACGGACGGACCCAAAACAGCAGATGCTATCAAGGACATTTGAATTCATTGTCCTTTACACATTTAATGGCACTCTCTTTAGTTTGTAAGGTATAGGCAGGGATTAAATTTATAATTTATATGCACAAGGCTTAAAAATTCCTTTCTTCACAAAACTCCTTTAATCTAAAAGTGCATCACTGTATTTTTCAACACCAATTACTTGTTTAGTGCCCTTGTACAATCAGTTGCGATGCATATATGTGAATGATAAAAGTCAATCGCACATTTGTCTAAGGAAATCTAAGGTGCTTCATGAAATGTTTTGTAAAAAGATATGTTCATTAAATTTCTACATTTCCGAATGTTCTTGTGCTTCTTTATAGCAGAGTACGGTATAATTTTAATGGCTCGGCCCACTTAACATCTACCGAGGCCAATGTGGCCTGAGTTTGACAGAGTGAAATGAGTTTGACACCCCTGACTTAGAGTAAGAAAAAAAATCTTACTAATGCCAGGTCTGTAACATGTCACTAGTGCTAATGTTAGAGACTCACCCAATCCATGTCTTCCCAACATTGTCTTTTTTTTCTTGACAGTCTTCTTAACTGTCTTATGGCACACCCCTCCATCTATAAAATAATGTTTTGATAGAATCAAAGTTCTTTCCACATGCATCTCAGAAATATGCCAATAATACAGCAAAAGAGGATTCAAGTCGGACAAAAAAACATTACCGCCATATTCACTGCCAGAAACATCACTCATGTCGTCATCAGCATAATTTCTTTCTTTAATTGACTGCATCTTCGGTGGCCTTTTGTAGGTGCCTTGTAGCAAGATGATGTACTCAAATGAAATTCCTTACATCTCAGAAACATAGCAATGGTGCAGTGACAGATGGTCCAAGTCAAACTGAAAGCATTACCTGTGTTTTCAGTGTCCAAGTTGGTACTGTTACCGCCTCCATCATCTTCATCATCAGATCTCGTTGCTACAGCTGAATGTGGCACTTCTCATTCTGTGAAAGATGACATTTACACCATGTAAATATGGATGGAAGACATTCACTCTTGCTCCGAGAATGAAAGGGTTTTCTCATTTATGCAAATGGTCTGGACACAGAGAAAATGAGAGCTGTCAAGGTAAAGGAATTACTAAATATCCATCCATTTTCCAATCCGCTTTATCTTCACAAGAGTCGCAGGGCATGCTGGAGCCTATCCCAGCTGTCTTTGGGAGGTCAGCGGGGGACACCCTGAACAAGTTGCCAGCCAATTGCAGGGCACACAGAGACAACCATCTCAAACTCACACCTGGGGACAATTTAGAGTGTTCAATCGGCCATGCATGTTATGGGAATGTGGGAGGAAACCGAAGTACTTGGAGTAAGCCCACGCAGGTATGTGGTGGGAAAAATAAGCAAACGCCACATAGGAAGACTGGGACCGGAATTGAACCCTGCACCTTTGCACTGTGAGGTCGACATGCTAACCAGCTTTAATCAGTTGTAGTTTAACGGTATTAGAACGGTATCGATCGCATGTTATCACTAACTCCCTTTTTGATTAAAAGTTCTGTCTTTGATCATTGTTCGTTACTTTTAATCCACAAGACAGATGTGTGTCAGAACAGCACACGTGTGAGGATAGTGAGAGGGAGCTGCCTGTCAAGTTGCTGCAACATTCCCCCAAATAACTCGACATACATATGTGTGTGCTTTTGTCTGCTTATTGTTATCATTGAAAAAAAGGTTCTGGTTAAAGGTGCCAGAGGCAGAGGCAACTGGGATCAATTGGTGTCTAACTAAAAATTGTTGTAACTTAGAAGTAGGTCATTTGGTCAACACTAGGTCTAATGTTTGAATGTGATTAATTTGAAATGATTCAAGGTTTCTATATTAATTTCAAGCATGAACTCTAGAGCATATATTGGCATCCCTCTTCCTGCTATGACTACTAATGTTATTTTTATTACATACCATCTTGAGCTTCCTGTCGTCTCCCTGGATCTGGTCTTCTCTTTTTGCCACTTTTCAGACCTTTGGTTGAGGTGGCTGCATGTGCTCTTCCTTTTGAAATATTCACAGTCAGAAATCAGAAAACATAATTTTACACTAAAATATGAAGGTAAAATAAAATATGCCAATAAAGACATGCACACTGTCGTGGAAACAAAGACAGAGGGAGAAAAGAATAAATGGAAGGGGATGACTTTAAAAATATATTAATTTACATACCAGTGATAACAGAGTCCAGGGTTTGCAGACTCGTTCCCTTCAGCGACTCTGTCCCAGGTTCCATCGCAAACAGTAGTTTGGCAATCTTGGCCACTTGGAAAGTTTTATCGGTCTGCCGATAAAACTCACAATGGACTCTAATGTCGTGTCCCATAAAACGAGCAACTTGCTCGAGTTCCTGATTATTCAGGTCGAGAAGCTGACATAAGGTAGCAACATGCTTCCTTAATTTTGTTGACCTCAACAGTTCTGGGTTTTTGGCCTTGCTCTCTTGTGCGTATTTTCTGAGGCACGTGTCACATCCACGAAGATTGGTGGTAGTTCCTTTTTTGGCCATCATTTAACTTCTCTGTTCCTTTCGATTTCATACCTTTTTGTTTTGATTTACATTTTGCCTTGAGGGCCTTAGCTTCATGCAAATCAATGTGGTCCTTTTCTGATCCACTGCTGTTGGACGACCGGGACCCCCCCCCCCCCCCCCCTTCACTGAATGCTGGTTTGTGGTCACCTCCACTTTGGGCGGATGACACAGACTCCTCTGATGATGATGATGGTGTTGACCTTGTGGAGAAGGCTCCGGAATGAGTCTCAGCACCAGGCCTCTCTTTGAGAAGAGGTGTATGTTGCCCTGATGGTTGGGCTTTACGCATTTGAGCCTACACATCAGGGCAGAAGAGGGAAAAACAGGGAAAATTGTTAATTTTGTAGACAACTGAGATGGTGAAAAAGAGTTTTATGCTAGATCTCGGCAATTCTGTACAAAGTTTATCTGTCTTTGCCAATGTTTTCAACACTTGTCTTCCAACTTGCATTCATGAAAATACGACAATGTTTTGTCGTCACACATTTTCACAGGATGGAAAGTAGAACAGATGGAACTAAAACCGCCATTAATAAAACAAAGTATGACTTAATCAGCATGCATTTTCTAGTCTCATGGAAAAGAGACAAATAATTTATTAAATTAAAAACTGGGCAAAAATCTATGGACATTTTAGTTGACAGGCAGAAAAAAAGAGTAAAATGAATATGATTATGTAAATTAACTCAAAATATGATAGTAATAAATAAAATGGTACAGAGTAGTATTTGAACCTGTGATGATAAAACTCATGTTGGATACACGCTTCGGATGCTCTGTGAAATTAAGCAACTGGCATTTAAAAACACAGTAAAGCAGCTCGCGTTGGCCTGCAATCCGCCTCATTCATTCGGTATTTAATTTAAAAAATAAATTTTTCTCGAGAAAAAATGGTTTCTGGCTAGACTAAACATGTCTAGTTTAATATAATACAGCGAGCCAGAGCACTGGTTCATTTGTCTACTTATTTCAATTCGGTACGAGTACAGAAACTAACAATTTCTGTCTCATTTTTGCCGAAATATAAACCACATAAATTCAACGCGACGCGGCCTTGCCGTAACCGCCTGAGCGCAAGCCATGTGCGTTGTTCCTAAATTGCTGTGTTCGTAGTTTGCCATTGTTTGTTCGTGTAGAAAAAAAACTACATAAAGCAGCTTTAAATTAAAATCGGCCTAGAGTTTACAGTACGCCGCGAGTAACAAGCCCTTCGGTGCTCAGTACGCAGATTGTTACGACGACACTCGTATTCGCGGGTACCCGTCTCTCGACAAAGAAAGGGTGATTACCTACCTGAGCATTCTCATTCTGACGGTGGTGCTCCCGGTTAGGGGCGAGTCTTCTCCGTGTTTTCTCCATGTCGTCAAAAAGCCAAATGGTGTTGGTTGTCCCGGTATAGAAATATAAATGGCTTGAGTGCGCCGAAAAGTATCGCGTGACGACAACGCTCCTCCAGCCTTTGAAGCCAGCCGCTTCTTAATTGATGCGAGGGGGGAGAGCGGGGGGATGGGCAGAGCAGCAACTTCAGAGCGTAAACTCTACTTAAACATGATTAACCCTTTCATGGTCTTCTCACTTTAACGTTTCATATAACATAATCAGAAATTCACACAAATTCTTAAACTACATAAAGTATTGTAACAACAGTCTTCTCCGTGTTTTCTCCATGTTGTCAAAAAGCCAAATGGTGTTGGTTGTCCCGGTATAGAAATATAAATGGCTTGAGTGCGACGAAAAGTATCGTGTGAAAACAACGCTCCTCCAGCCTTTGAAGCCAACCGCTTCTTAATTGATGCGAGGGGGAGAGCGGGGGGATGGGCAGAGCAGCAACTTCGGAGCGAAAACTCTACTTAAACATGATTAACCCTTTCATGGTCTTCTCACTTTAACGTTTCATATAACATAATCAGAAATTCACACAAATTCCTAAACTACATAAAGTATTGTAACAACATTTCAAAACACTTTAGTTATTAATTTATCAATCAAAGAAATTAAAACAAATAAAACGCCTACACTGTGTATGCAATGCTCTGCTTCGGTTATTACAGTTTGGGATATTGTCAAAGCTGTTCCATATTTATGTTTGTCCATTTTTCCTACTTCCAAGACTACAACTTCACTTTGTCTCCACTTTGTCCCCCCCCCCCCCCCCCCCCCACAGAAACCAAATATGTGTCACACCCTAATTACTGTCCATTGCATTCTTAGGTACTCATCAACGAGTGGGTACTTAGCCACTGACAAAGACGCAGCTGTCCTGCACAATCTCTAATGTAGACATCTTTTTTTTTCAAACCAAAAGTTCATTTTTACAGTGTAGCCATGTGAAAAGCTGTTCTAAAAGGACACGCATGGATGAACAACCATCCATACTGACACTCACACCTAGGGACAATTTAGAGTGTTCCATTATTCTTTCATGCATGTTTTTGGAATGTGGGAGGAAACCGGAGTACCTGGAGAAAACCCACACAGGCCCGGGGAGAACATGCAAACTCCATACAGGGAGGCCGGAGCCAAGATTGAAGGTTATCAGAACCTAGCAAGGGGCCGGTTGCGATTTGCTGTTGTAGGAACTGATTGACTAAAGTGCCGGTCACACGGCACACATTTGCGCCGGCGCTGCACCGATATATTTTGTTGCGATATATTTTGCACCGCAGCAAATTGTGTGGAGCGTTCACACGTAAAAAGCCGCTTCACACGGCAGTTTCTGCAGCGGAGCAAAACGACAGAAAACAAACGAGCTGTCGTGTTGGTTCTTTTTAAAACGTACTGTATATACACAACTCAAGCGACTACTGGACCGGCACGTCCTTCTCCTTCTCGGTTTCCATGCCTTCTGCTCGAGAGTGACCACCCAAGAAAACGTAAATGAACGATGACTTCAATGACACTCAGAAAAGCAAACACTAATGCGCCAAACTGAAAATCAAGAGAGGAAATCACAAAATAAATTCTATGGGGGGCGGGGGGTTGTGAACAAACAACTCCGAGACAGAGGGTTCGGTACTCCATACCCACGAAGCACCCCCCACAGAACTCCCCGAGGGACACGGTCAAACGCCTTCTCCAAGTCCACAAAACACATGTAGACTGGTTGGGCGAATTCCCACATACCCTCGAGAACCCTGCTAAGGGTGTAGAGCTGGTCCACTGTTCCACGGCCGGGACGAAAACCACACTGCTCCTCCTCAATCTGAGGCTCGACTTCCTGACGGACCCTCCTCTCCAGCACCCCTGAATAGACCTTGCCAGGGAGGCTGAGGAGTGTGATCCCTCTGTAGTTGGAACACACCCTCCGGTCCCCCTTTTTAAAAAGAGGGACTACCACCCCGGTCTGCCAATCCAGAGGCACTCTCCCTGTTGACCACGCGATGTTGCAGAGGCGTGTCAACCAGGACAGCCCCACAACATCCAGAGCCTTGAGGAACTCCGGGCCTTGCCACTGAGGAGCTTTTTAACCACATCGGTGACTTCAACCACAGAGATAGGAGAGCCCACCTCAGAGTCCCCAGGCTCTGCTTCCTCCAAGGAAGGCGTGTTGGTGGAGTTGAGGAGGTCTTCGAAGTATTCTGCCCACTGGTTCACAACAGTGAGTCAACAGCGCCCCATCCCCACTGTACACAGTGTTAGTGGTGCACTGCTTCCCCCTCCTGAGACGTCGGATGGTGGACCAGAATTTCCTCGAAGCCGTTCGGAAGTCGGCTTCCATGGCCTCACCGAACTCTTCCCATGCTCTGGTTTTTGCCTCGGCGACCACCGAAGCTGCGTTCCGCTTGGCCAGTCGATACCCGTCAGCTGCCTCTGGGGTCCCACAGGCCATAAAGGCTCGATAGGACTCCTTCTTCAGCTTGACGGCATCCCTTACTGCTGGTGTCCACCAGCGAGTACGGGGATTGCCGCCACGACAGGCACCAACCACCTTACGGCCACAACTCAGATTGGCCGCCTCAACAATAGAGGCACGGAACATGGTCCACTCGGACTCAATGTCCGCCTCTCACCGTGAGCAACTCCAGAGTGAAAGAGAGTCCAACCCCTCTCGAGAGAACTGGTACCAGAACCCAGGCTGTGTGTGGAGGCAAGTCCGACTATATCCAGTCGGAAATTCTCTGCCTCACACACCAGCTCGGGCTCCTTCCCTGCCAGAGAGGTGACATTCCATGTCCCAAGAGCTAGCTTCTGCAGCCGAGGATCGGACCGCCAGGGTCCCCGCCTTTGGCTGCCGCCCAGCTCACATTGCACTCGACCCCTTTGGCCCCTCTCATGGGTGGTGAGCCCATGGGAAGGGGGACCCACATTGCCTCTTCGGGCTGTGCCCGGCCGGGCCCCATGGGTGTAGGCCCGGCCACCAGGCGCCTGCCAACGAGCCCCACCTCCAGGCTTGGCTCCAGAGGGGGGCCCCGGTGACCCGCGTCCGGGCAAGGGAAACCTAGATCCATTTATTGTATTCATCATTGGGGTCTTTGAGCCGTGCTTTGTCTGGCCCCTCACCTAGAACCTGTTTGCCATGGGTGACCCTGCCAGGGGCATAAAGCCCCAGACAACTTAGCTTCTAGGATCATTGGGACACACAAACCCCTCCACCACGGTAAGGTGACGACTCACGGAGGGCCCCAGAAAATCCAATTCATTTTATTCTGCTTTGGACATTGAAACTGGAAAATATGACTTGCATTCAATAAGTAAAGAATTCCAATTCCAAGAAACCAAGAAACGATTAAATTCCATATTAGAGTTTGGAATTATGTTGCTTTAAAAACAATTGTAAATTTTTAAGTCAGTTTAAATATACTGTGTGTGCGGTTGTGTTTGTGAACATATATATAATTTGATTTGCTGTAATTATTTTAGGAGTATGTGACATTGGTGATCCTCGTTACTCAAATACTGTATGTAGATGTTGCTTAAAATTTATCATGCTCGCCTTCACAGCAGACCTCAAAGTTCAAAAAGGCTGTGGCAATTTTGATAATTGACTTAGTCATTGGCCATGAAGAGGAGCGGCTGTTACCTGCTCCAAAACGAAGTTTTTGCAGCACCCCTCCCCCCAGACATGAGTTTGTTTACATTTCAATTAGCAGAGCTGCGCAGAAGCCAGCCACAACGCTTTGCAAGAAAAAAATGAGTTAGGTACTGTATTGCAGAAGTGTCCCCAGCATATCCAATTTATTTCATTCAGCTTTGGACATTGAAACTGGAAAATATGACTTGCATTCAATAAGTAAATAATTGTTTCATCTAAATTCCATATTAGAGTTTGGAATTATGTTGCTTTAAAAACAATTGTAAAATTGTAAGTCAGTTTAAATATACTGTGTGTGCGCGGAGTATGTGACATTGGTGAGCCTAGTTACTCAAATACTGTATGTAGATGTTGCTCAAAATTTATCATGCTCGCCTTCACAGCAGACCTCAAAGTTCAAAAAGGCTGTGGCAATTTTGATAATTGACTAGGTCATTGGCCATGAAGAGGAGCGGCTGTTACCTGCTCCAAAACGAAGTTTTTGCAGCACCCCTCCCCCCAGACTGAGTTTGTTTACATTTCAATTAGCAGAGCTGCGCAGAAGCCAGCCACAACGCTTTGCAAGAAAAAAATGAGTTAGGTACTGTATTGCAGAAGTGTTCCCAGCATATCCAATTTGTTTCATTCTGATTTGGACACTTCAACTGGATCATTATGATTTGCATCCAGTAAGTAACAACAGTAAGTATTCTTTAGTAGAAATCATGGTTGCGTTGCTCAATCAGTCTTGATAACAGAATTTCCTTATGTGGGACATGACTATGGTACACGTCCTTTATGAACATGCAAGTATGTTAACAAAATACATGTGTAAGAACACATGCAGTCAAATGTAAAAATATATGCCCCAACAAAACAAATAACACAAAAACGGCAGTATACAGTACAGGTATATGAACAAAATACATTATAACAAGAGTAGTCACAAAATGAGGGCTCTTTGCGACCTATAACAGCTGGTGGCTTTTCTTTCCAATCACTCACTATCTCGAACTTGACCTCCCCTCGATCACCACCCAAGACAGCGTTGCTCAGCTGTCCAGAACCTAGTCTGTGTGTGGAGGCAAGTCCGACTATATCCAGTCGGAACTTCTCTGCCTCACACACCAGTTCGGGCTCCTTCCCTGCCAGAGAGGTGACATTCCATGTCCCAAGAGCTAGCTTCTGCAGCCGAGGATCGGACCGCCAGGGTCCCCGCCTTTGGCTGCCGCCCAGCTCGCATTGCACCCGACCCCTTTGACCCCTCCCATGGGTGGTGAGACCATGAGAAGAGCTTTAAGCTAGCATTTTCAAATTCTGATTAGAGTCGGCATACTTGAAACATGCAATATTCCACAGTATTTAAGTTTGAGTCATTCGTGTGGACATGCAGCAAGGTCATGAGCAATATTTCTTCTAATTTTCCATTTGTAATAGCATTCACACAAACTGCCTGAGTATTACTTGGACCACGGTGAGCAAAATCAAACAAGCGTTACACCTGTCTAAAACCTGAGATCACAAGTTACATGAAGCAGATATGTTACAAAACAAGCAAAAATCAAACCACTGAATAGAGAGTTGTAACATATATACCAGCCCTCATTCGTTACTTTTATTTTAGCATGGGTCTTTTCAAGAATAATCAAGTCTCAATACAACCTGTAGCAATATGGTCCCACACTGCCTACTCATTAATCATGGAAAGCATGTCATTTAGTTAAACACAAACATTTCTAGTCTCCTGTCCACCGAAAAGTGTGAAAGAGGTTTAAACAAACAAAGAGGCTCATTTAAGGGGCTCGTAAACTATGTCCACATATGGTTTTCGTGAATTAAGCGGTCTCAAGGGGTGTTCACACGGCAAAATTTGGTCCGGTGCTACACCGGGGCTGCCCCAGTAGAGCGTTCACGCGTGCAAATTAGCTCCGGCGTAGCCCCGGAAAACAGCTTACACCGGACCAAATTTGATCCACCACAGGGAGGTGGTTTAAAAATTTGCTCCGGAGCAAAAGCTCGTTTGCGCAGCAGCACCAATGTAAATTTGCACGTGTGAACGCAACTGGGTTAAATTTGCTCCAGAGCAAATGCTTGTGAAGAGTTTACGTACGGCGAGAATGCGTTGCTTTCACGCTCTGTCGGACTGCATGTGTTTGTTTAATAACGACACAAGATTTAGCTGGTAACATCTTTCCTTTTGTAGGAGACTGGACTGTCTCGGAGTTGTTTGTGTAGTTTGTTCCTTTATTGTGTGCTCACAACCCCCCACCCCCATATAATTTATTTTGTGATTTCCTCTCTGATTTTCTGTTTGGCGCATTACGTGTTTGCTTTTCTGAGTGTCATTGAAGTCATCGTTGATTTGCGTTTTTCGGGGGCGGTCACTCTCGAGCAGAAGGCACGGAGACCGAGAAGGAGAAGGACGTGCCTGTCCAGTAGTCCTTGAGTTGTGTATACGTTTAAAAAAAACAACAACACGACAGCTCATTTGTTTTCTGTCGTTTTGCTCCGCTGCAGAAACTGCCGTGTGAACGCAAGTGGGGCTGCACGACGCTGTGCCGGTGCTGACATGCTCAGCGGCTTTGTTCGTGTGAACGCTCCACACATTTTGCTGCGGTGCAAAATATATCGCAACAAAATACATCGGTGCAGGGCCGGAGCAAATGTGTGCTGTGTGAACACCCCTTCAATGTTGCCTGCAGCTGCGCATTGTGCGCGCCAGCATCACCGTGTGCGGCTGGGAGCACGAGAGCTACGCGAAATTGCTCACGAGCACAATTTAGAGGGAACATTTGTCATGCAGACATTTGGCGACTGATTCACAGCCTCTTCTAAGGAAAACCATGCCTGCAAGCTGAATTCTCGCAGTATTTGTGAATTCACACCAACTCCAGAATCCATCCAATAAAATAAAAATATGTGCCATCCTATTGTCAATCCCCATGATAAGTTATTTTTGAAGATATTTGATTAATTCGGCTTGATGCACTCAGCAGGAGTTGGCCACCATGTGCAAACACGATGCCGTCTCTCAACAGATTTCAATTCTCGCACACATTTTATTCATAAACTCCTGTATGTAAGTGTTCTGCCTACAGTAAAAGTTTCGGGCCATTTCATTAATAGTAATCGTGTTTAGAATATTCATTTAGTTATCGCGGTGCATTGTGGGTAGCAGACGCCGTGTTTCATCAGACTAATCGTTCCAGAAAGCCCGATTGTGGTCGATGCAACTGGTCCTCCTGAGTTATATTCCTTTCGTTTCACCTTCGAAAGCTATGGCTGTAAGTCTGCTTGTGCTTAGAATTATTTAGAAATGTGTTTCGGAGATCGTTTTTCTTCAATTGTTGTCATTGAAACTCGCTAGCTCAGAGTACTGCTAACGAAATAGCGATGATGCTAAATGAATGCTAACAACATAGCGACGATGCTAGGTCGGTGCTAGCGAGCTAATTAGCATGCGAAAGAATCGCGAAAACGCCTTGTTTATCGTTGTTTGTCACACTTCGAGCTGCATTTATGTCTTTGTTTAGTACCAGATGATTTGTGTTGTATTTATGTACACGAGGTTAGTGTTTAAATCTGTTCATTTCAGTTTCACTCTACATTTCATTGAGCTGATGTCACAGTTGTTCACTGTATGTGTACACATTGAAGAGATACAAATGTCAGATCGTTTTAAAGTGCTATTTTCTTTGTCCAATTGTAATGGTCAGACAGTTTAAAATTATGCTAAATGCAACGTTTATTTGTGCCTCAACAAAAACAACTGATGAAAAGTGGCTTTAACGAGCCTCGAACCTCTCTTTTGTAATGTAATACATTTTTCTACTTGTTTAAGTACAGTACTTTTGGATCTAGACAATGTAAAATGTAATGTAGACAAGAAAAAAATGCTATGTCCCTTCATTGCGCTCTATTGAATACAATTAAAGTTTTGCAAAAATTATGGTGGATTTTGGGTAGGACTGAGGCTTTACTTAATTTGGGTACTGTTATTATTAATTGCATTTCCAATTTTAATCGGATACATTTAACCAAATCACATGGAAATAATAGGAGTCCAACACAAACTCAGAACAAACACATTCAATAAAATACATTCCTCACAAAAAAATTGAATTCACATAACTTGTAAAGGTCTTTGAAAAACAAACAAAAAAAGCTATGATGGCCAGTCCCTCCCACCCCCTCCAGCCCGCCCTGACAGCACTTGGTAGCTCCTTCAGCCAGAGACTGTTACACCCGCGCTGCAAGAAGGAGAGATACCGACGCTCGTTCCTACCGACTGCTGTCAGGCTGATGAATAAAAAATAACAATCATAATAATAATAATAATTAAATTATGTGAAGGAAAATTGTAAATAGTACTGCGATTTATCCATTTTGTGTTCATATTGCATTTAATTGAAAGATGTTTGTTGTTTTTTTCTCTTTCTTCTTTCTACATACATTCTTGCTGCTGGAGGCTATAAATTTCCCCAGTGTGGGACGAATAAAGGATATCTTATCTTAAATAACTATTTCTCAAGGTGGCTCTTCAAAGAGCAGCAAGGGGATTTGTCATTTATAATTTTGGTCCAGTACCAAATTTCGACACTAGTTGAAGTAGAGAGCAAAAAGTGTGAAATTGTTGCAGTACCAAATTTTGACACGAGCTGCAGTAGAGAGCAAAAAGTCTAAAGTTGGTGCAGTACTGAATTTCGACAGAAGCTGCAGTAGAGAGCAAAAAGGGTGTGAATTCCCGGCGAAAAATTCTCAACATGGACCCATTCTGGGGACCTTTGGGGAAAAGCACAGGGTACCCGTTTTGGACACTTTGGAGTTGATTTAGAGGGTGTCAAAGTGAGGACCGGCCAAAATGTCCTCACTTCGTCAAAATGTCCTCACTCCGTTGGTTAAAAACTCACGCCGGTCCTCACAATGTAGTGAGTACAAGAACACACACACACACACACACACACACACACACACACACACACACACTCACACACGAGTCAGATGGATTTTAAAAAATCATCTGATTGGAATTTCCCATTTTTTTTCTAAGTCCTTTTCTCATTTTTATTTTTATTTTTTATCAAACACAAGCAATAAATTAATCTGCATTACAATAAACAATATCAGCTTGATTATGCCTCCATATTTTGGTACAAGCATAGTTTTGATGTGCTGCATTGTCGTATAGTGGTGATATACTCCCTTTTTACACTTTTTAATGACATTTAAAGATGTTCCTTAAAAAAAAAAAAAAATTCCCGGACACGTAATCGAGCTTTTATGATGTCGACTGTTTGGTTCTGAAACCGAGATAAAGCACGAGACAGACGAGCTTTCTTCACCTTCGCTTGAGCGACCGGCTCCCCTCCGGCAACCAATATATTAAAAAAAAAGGAAAAAAATGCGTATAAGGAAATCCCTGGTGCGATGCTAATCCGCAGCAGCGAAGTTAATTCCGTTAGCGGTTAGTTTTGTGAATTTAAGCCTGTTATTTTCATAAGCGCTCGCTACGCCACCTCGACTTTAATGTGACAAACTGTCGATGTGGCATTTTCTCCTTATTTAAATGCACACACAACAAGACATTTGCATTTAGATGATGGCAAGTAAAAATTTACATCCGTCCGGAGGAGCAGGTTCGGAATGCTGCATTTTATTTTCTTTTTTTCTTCTCACGTGTCCACCGCCGTGACCGATGGTGCCAAGACCGGCGCATATAAAAGCCGGCAGTTTCGAATCGCTGCTTACCGGAGTGACTGATGCGCTACTTTGACACGGAGGCACCTGCTTGTCATTTGTTGCTAGGCAGAATCTGCGCCGCGCATTTAAATCTTTACGAGACGGATACCACGATAAGCCCGCCCTCATCAATATTAGCGTTGAAGGACCGCGGGTAGAAAATGAAACCGGTTTTAAAAACGTCATCAAACTGAGCACACTCATGCGAGGAGGGCCAGTGTTGTGTCCGAAAGGTCAAAAGTCACCCGCTGATGCCGACAGGTGCTGAGCGAGGCGGTGGGGGCCATGATGTATCACACCATCACGCTGACCCGAGAGGACCTGGAGAAGTTCAAGGCGCTCCGCATCATCATCCGCATCGGCAGCGGCTACGACAACATCGACATCAAGGCGGCCGGAGAGCTCGGTGAGACGCCCGCGTCGAAATAAACCGGCAGGGCGGACACCCGGTGGCGGGCGATCACTCGGCGTGATCAGAAGAACCCCTGACAAACGTTTCAAATCGAAAGCAAATATTTGCGAAATGAAATAGTTTGACGTTTCTCTGTGTTTCCCTTGACTGCGGTGCTTCTAGTGTGCGCCTGGAAATGATGACATTATTTCGTCCAATTAGATTTCAGTCCGTGTTGCCGTGTCAATTGAATCCGCCCACGGCCTTCGGAATCAGTCGTGCGGAACTGTGTTCTCAAAGCGACTCTTTCCTGACCCAATCGGGTGTCAAAGAGTTCCCCCCCCGTTGCTTCCGCAGGTATCGCCGTGTGCAACATTCCCTCGGCGGCCGTGGAGGAGACGGCCGACTCGACGCTCTGTCACATTCTCAACCTGTACAGGAGGAACACTTGGCTCTACCAGGCTCTCCGGGAGGGCACGCGGGTCCAGAGCGTGGAGCAGATCCGAGAGGTGGCCTCGGGGGCGGCCAGGATCCGGGGAGAGACGCTCGGCCTTATCGGATTCGGTGAGCTGAACTACTACGACGACAACGGGGAACCCAAACATACTCGAGCCCCTCCATTATTCACTGAAAAACCTCACTTGGCTATCGTTTATTAATTTTATTTTTTTATTTTTTTTGACTCGGGCCACCATCCTCTGGCATCTTGGTGCCAAGGAAGTCTGTTGAAGTGAGTTGAGGAGCTTTATTTAGCCAAAAGTTGTTTATGCCAGCCTCTTGTGGCATCTTGGTGCCGGTGAACTTTGTCGACATAGGTTGAGGAGCTCCGTGTGTTTACAATGACTCCGACTAATACCAATGTAGACAGAACATAGCATCACTGGTACAGTCATGAATAATATATATAATAATATTCATTCATCTTCCGAGCCGCTTGATCCTCACTAGGGTGGCGGGGGGTGCTGGAGCCTATCCCAGCTGTCTTCGGGCAGTAGGCGGGGGACACCCTGAATCGGTTGCCAGCCAATCGCAGGGCACACAGAAACGAACAACCATACCTAGGGACAATTTAGAGTGTTCAATCAGCCTGCCACGCATGTTTTTGGAATGCGGGAGGAAACCGGAGCACCCGGAGAAAACCCACGCAGGCCCGGGGAGAACATGCAAACTCCACACAGGGAGGCCGGAGCTGGAATCGAACCCGGTACCTCCGCACTGTAAAGCCGAAGTGCTAACCACTGGACTACCGGGCCGCCCTATATAATAATATATTATATATTATTATTATTATATTATGTAACTAATAATAATATATAATAATAATATTTACAAAATGTCCTGTCTTTATTTATTTTTTTTATCCCCAAATAAACCGATCAAAACGAACGCATAAAAGTTTTAGCGACTGTACTAAAAAATCTCGCACTTCCTCAAAAGAAATACATTTGTTTCAATTGAATTCAATTCAAATGTTGTTTTACGAAATGAAAAAAAAAACAAAAACACAAAAACCTCCCAGCCAAACGCAAGTCCAGATACGCGAACGATCAAACGTCTTTCTCGTTGGCCTTCCGTCACATGTTCCCGTGCGCCCCCTGCAGGTCGTGCGGGCCAAGCGGTGTCGATGCGGGCCAAGGCGTTCGGCTTCAACGTGATCTTCTACGACCCGTACCTGCAGGACGGGCTGGAGCGCTCGCTGGGCGTGCAGCGCGTCTACACGCTGCAGGACCTCCTCTACCAGAGCGACTGCGTCTCTCTGCACTGCAACCTCAACGAGCACAACCATCACCTCATCAACGACTTCACCATCAAGCAGGCACGACACGACGCAACGCCTGCATCATCAAATCGCTGCGCGACTCTTAAGAGGCATTTTTAAAGTGTAATTTGTGCCACAGATGCAACTCAAATTAAAAAAAAAATTGTTAAAGAAAAATTTGGAGACACATTACACGCTTTTTGTTGCCAGCCTCCCGGACAGATAAAAATTATTTTTCGGTAAAAATAAAATCCTCTATCAAATTGAGATTTTTTTAAAAAATCCCCAAAACATAAAATAAACTTAACATTTGAAAAGTCTTATTTAAAAAAAAAAAGAAAAAATGCAAGTCCCCTTAAATATTAAGAGTTTCTTATTTAAAGAAAACATAAAAGAAGCAAAACAAAATTCCAAATTGAGTTGTTTTGTTTGTTTTTTCAAAAGGAATTTGGATACAAATTCAAAAGTCACAAAATATTTCGATATTTTTTAATTGAATTAATTAAACAAGATCATAATGGTAGTCTTCATAGTATTGGTATTAACAACTAAATTTGTGAGTTGTTGCTTCAAAAAAAACAAACACAAAAAATATCACGATTCATGGTTCTTGTTTAACAATTTTTTTTGTTGAGAAAAAAAAAATGCAAATTTTTTGAATCCATTTTAAATGAGAAAAGCCTTTTAAGAGTCCAACAAACATACCGTACTGTATATACGCTAACAAAAAACACTATTTTTGTAATCTTATATAAAAACAAAAACTTATTTTTTTAACCCCCCCCCCCCCCCAGCCCCCCCCCCCCCCCCCCAAAGCATCCGAAACCTATGTGAATTCTGTTGGATTATTATTGTTCTTGCCCCCCCCCCCCCCTATAATTTTTGGAGGGCACGCGCTTTTTGTTCTACATCTCAGTAAATTTGGTTTCGATGTTTGTTGACGCGTTGACAAGTTCCGTTTGTCTGCCTGCAGATGCGTCAAGGCGCCTTTCTGGTGAACGCGGCGCGGGGGGGCCTGGTGGACGAGAAGGCCTTGGCGCAGGCCCTCAAAGAAGGCCGAATACGCGGCGCCGCCTTGGACGTCCACGAGTCGGAACCCTTTAGGTCTGTTCTTTTCCCAATCTTGAATTAGCAAAGGGACATTATTTGTATGTCGCTGGCATAGATGAACGTTATTTGTTGTGAAGAAATCATTTCTAGACCAAATGAAACTGGCATCTGTCACATTTTTACAATTAATGTAATGCATTTCGAGTGTCAATCGCGTGGTTTAGATTATTTTTTTTTCTCCACATCCAATTTTCCTCTCTTTAGCTTTTCTCAAGGTCCCCTGAAGGACGCCCCCAACTTGATCTGCACGCCGCACACCGCCTGGTACAGCGAGCAGGCGTCGCTGGAGATGCGCGAGGCCGCCGCCACCGAGATCCGCCGAGCCATCACAGGTAGGCCGGGCTGAAGTACAGGGGACCCCCCCCCCCCCCCCATCCAGTTTAAAAATAAAATAAAAATAAAAAAAAACAGTACGTACTTTTGCTAATGTTTTTAGCTTTTGCCCTGATATCGTTTCAGTATCGGTATCAGTGTCGGTATCATCACATGAACTCTAGTAACACAATAATAATATTGTAATACAATCCCCGTTTTTTTTAAACGAACAAAACTCTTAAAAATTTACACCATGCCAATTGCGTGTTTCCTCCCATCTAGGTCGCATCCCCGACAGCCTGCGGAATTGCGTTAATAAAGAATTCTTCATCACCTCGGCGCCCTGGGGAGTGATGGAGCAGCCGCAGCCTCACCCAGAGATCAATGGCGCCGCCTACAGGTAGGAGGATTGTAACGCATGCTGACGGGGAAGCTTTTACGCTCCAGGCCCAAATACAGCGGAACCTCCAAAGTGGAGCACCCCTGCTACACCATCACTTCTTAAATATTTAAAAAAACAAAAAAAAGAACTTGACACAATTTGCTTTGTGAGCCAAAAATGTTGATTTTGAGAAGAGAAGAAGTGACTTTGGAGGTTCCGCCGTGCGTAACGTCATGTTTGGCTTGAACGGGACTGAACTGCTTCTCTCACACACAGCCGAGTGAACCAAACCATGGTACACGCCATAGCAACGGGGGGAATGCAGGACAAATTATATTCCTAAATGTCAAAGCAGGTAAATGATTCATGGTGATGCGCCCCCCCCCCAAAAAAAAACAACCCAAACCTTCCCTGGTAAACCTCAATGTGTGTTACATTCACCTGGACCACATTGTCCCTCCCCAGCTTCCAAACCAACCGTGTGTTCCCTATATGACCCCCCCCCCCCCCACCCTAACTTATAGCGATGTGGACCAAAGTATTATCCATATCGTGGATGGGCAGCTCGTAGCCTGCTGTGAGTGGACCCTCGATTCATCAAAAAAAGCTTTTGTGGGTGGGGAGAACTATAAACACGTTCAAGTGCGCGGCCCTGCTGGATGCGGATCCCAAGTGGCACTGATGAAAAATTGTGGGCTCCCCCCTTCATCGTTTACATTGCCCATCCCTGATCTCTATCATACATAATATCGGAAAATAACTTTGGAATAGGTGTCCACTGTCGTAGGAGAAAGAAATGATGTTTTTGTCTAAGCCTTTTCTGCCTTGGCAGGTTCCCACCGGGCGTGGTGGGCGGCGGCGTGGCTTCCGGCGGGATCTCCCGGCCCCTGGAGGGGCTTCTGCCCGGCGGCGTGCCCGTGGCCCACACCCTGCCCCCGGGCACCCACGCATCCCAGGCCACCTCTCCCAACCAGCCCTCCAAACACGGCGACCCCACCAGAGAGCACATGAGCGAGCCGTGACCAGGCACTGACGCCCCCCCGCCTGTTGAGCTACGTGTGTCCACCCCCCCGCCCCCCTCCTCCACACACACATACACACACAAACCCCAGACGGAGGACGCACAGATGAGACTGTCACATGAGCCCTCCTGGACTTGCAGGACGGAATGATCATTTACTCCGCTCCTTTCTTTCATTCCCTCTTTCCAGCTGTTGTTTTTTTTTTCTTTTCTTTTCTTCTTCCTTCTTTTTTTCAATGTTGTGTTGCAAGTGTTGTCCTGTTTCTTGCAAGTGTTACACGTGTGTTTTTTCAACAGGAATCGTCCTCATAAGCCAAAAAAAAAAAAACGACAAAAAAAACATTTTAAAGCAAAGTCATCCATTCAGTAAATTATATTTGCGTCATCGTGAGCTAGAAACGTAGGACAAAATAAAAGCGAGAATTTACTTCAAGCCATAACTGAATAGACACAAATCTGGATTTTTTTTTTCTTTTCCTCCTTTTTTTTTTAATGTCAAATTCAGTTGATGTGCAGTTGTTAAATGTTCTTAAATCATGTGACTGCTCCTTGTCGAGTTTTTTTTTTTTTACACTTATTTTAGGGTGGCTTGTTTGTGTTTTTGTTCCTGTACAAGGCAACCATTCAGTATAATAACATGACATTAAGTGCAGCTGGAAACCGCAAATAAATACATGCTGTCCTGATTGATGATACGAATTGGTGGAATTTGATTTTGTGCATTCGTTGAAATATGAGTGGACTTTTTTTGTGGGCAGCCAAAGGCACACTTGTGCTGTCAAAAGGGCTTCTTCATATGCGACAAATTATCCCAGCAAAAGAGAGGTGCTCACAAATGTATTTAGACAGATTTGTGAATAATATTTGAGAGTGATATGCTTTTGTGTGCCAATGTAGGAAAAGATTACTCAAGGACACACGTGTAATGATTCAAAATAGTAATTAATGCTGTCATGGAATTTATCAATTACAATGATTAGATTGTAATTAAAGCGGTGATATCAAATAAAAATGTTTTTACAAACATTAAAATGTAATTGTAATAGCATTATCATATATAAAATTAACACTCAACAATTAAAGGTTTTATGATAATCTGGATGTACTTGCCAAGTATACCTTTAAGAGGTTTTAGAGGTAAGATCGGGCCTTAAAATGTCAAATTTTCCCCATCCACTCTTAAAAAAAAGATCTGTCAATGATAGAAAATTGTCGGTTAATGTAACCTCTTCAGAAACAGAAATATAAAAGATGTAAATCTTAGCTCTAATACTTGGGAGTGGGCATCGAGCCTCTCGAATCGATTGGAATGGGACTCGCCTCCTGGAATAGGTCGCATTTTGAATTTCCACTTCCCTGTAATGGTCGATCGTCCCCCCACCCGATGAAGAAAACAGTTGAAACCAACGAAGAAAAAATTGCGCACTTGCGCAAGTGCACTCGCCGCTAGTGATGGGATTTTTGTCTCTTTTTGGTGATCCGGTTCATTTGGATCGGCTCAGTGAAAAGCCGTTTTTGTCTAAAAACGGCTTACTATACATGGTCATTTTTTTCGTCTGAAAACGCCTTACTATACATGGTCATTTTTTTCGTCTAAAAACGCCTTACTATACATGGTCGTTTTTTTCGTCTAAAAACGCCTTACTATACATGCTCGTTTTTTCCGGTCAAAAACGCCTTACTATACATGGTCATTTTTTTCGTCTAAAAACGCCTTACTATACATGGTCATTTTTTTCGTCTAAAAACGCCTTACTATACATGGTCGTTTTTTTCGTCTAAAAACGCCTTACTATACATGCTCGTTTTTTCCGGTCAAAAACGCCTTACTATACATGGTCATTTTTTTCGTCTAAAAACGCCTTACTATACATGGTCATTTTTTTCGTCTGAAAACGCCTTACTATACATGGTCATTTTTTTCGTCTAAAAACGCCTTACTATACATGGTCGTTTTTTTCGTCTAAAAACGCCTTACTATACATGCTCGTTTTTTCCGGTCAAAAACGCCTTACTATACATGGTCATTTTTTTCGTCTAAAAACGCCTTACTATACATGGTCATTTTTTTCCGTCCAAAAACACCTTACTATACGTGGTCGTTTTTTCGGCTAAAAACGCCTTACTATACATGGTCGTTTTTTTCCAGCTAAAAAACGCCTTACTATACATGGTCGTTTTTTTTCCAGCTAAAAACGCCTTACTATACATGGTCATTTTTTTCGTCTAAAAACGGCTTACTATACATGGTCGTTTTTTTCCAGCTAAAAACGCCTTACTATACATGGTCATTTTTTTCGTCTAAAAACGCCTTACTATACATGGTCGTTTTTTTCCGGTCAAAAACGCCTTACTATACATGGTCATTTTTTTCGTCTAAAAACGCCTTACTATACATGGTCGTTTTTTTCGTCATGGCTTGCCATGTATAGTAAGGCGTTTTTAGACGAAAAAAACCAACCATGTATAGCAAGGTGTTTTTAGCTGGAAAAAAACGACCATGTATAGTAAGGCGTTTTTAGACAAAAAAAGGAACATGTATAGTCAGGCATTTTTAGCCGCTTTTTACAGGCTTAGTTTCATGTATCTGCTGCAACTTCCACTAGAGGGTGTAATACATCCTGTCCGAATGAAAATAAGTACTAATAAATACTGTAAATAAAAGTCAACAGTTGAAACATTGAAAAAAATGTTTATTTTTCTGGTTTTTGTATTTTTATTTTTTGCTCACTTGTTTATGTTACACTCTTGCATGTATGTCTTGTGACATGAGGACTAGAAAAAAATATATCCACAAACAAACTATTGCATCAATATCAAGCAACACACCACAGGTGGACGCTCCGAACCGAGGAAGGGTGGAAAAAAAAAGTGGCAAAAACAGTCATAAGTAGTAGTGAATGCCCCGTCACCTTTGGTTTTGATGTCATTGCTGTAACGAGATGCTTTACCGCACAAACGAGGTGAGTGAGGGTGACCCGGAAAGGCGAAAGAGCTGAAGTCATCTGACATGAAATGAAAATATGAGAGAAAAAAAAAACAAGCACCAGGTTGTAGACGTCCCCTTGAGGTACTACCGAAAAATCAAAACCACCGGTAAACTTGACGTCATCGCTTCTTCATCACTGCCTCAACCCCCCCCAAAAAGCAGAAAAATATACAGATTATGAGCTTCCAAATACAATCATAATAAATATGTCGACTCAAAACAAAAAGCAAACTTCTATAATGCGAGTCCACTTATTAAAGGGAACGTCTCCCTCCCTTTTTTTTTTTTTAATTCTCCTCCAGCGCTTCCTTGACCTGGTTCAAGCGATCGCATTCGTGTAGAAATGTCGTCATAAATGTGCAGTGCTTCAATAAAACTTCTAAACACAAGAATGGCTTTGTCCATTTTTTTTTTCCTCCAAAATCCCAAATCGGAAAATAATGTGCTTGCTTTTTGAACGGAACACATCAATGCTGGTTAAGTTCATGTTGAACTATACGTCGAATTTATTTCAACAACCGCATGCATAATTATGGAAAGCCCTTTGAGCATTCATCCCATATCCTTGATATTTATCTTAAAACGTCCATGTACTAGTATGCTCTTGTGTCTTCACCCGTAATACAATTTGTTTTTGCTACGACCTTCGGCTAGTTATCAAGGGCAATGAATAAATGCGTCAAGGCCAAACTAGTAGCCATGTGTCATGTACAAGTAGGCCTTCTAGATTTGGGAGTAGCCCCGAAATAACCGGTAGTGCTTCAAAAGTATTATGTAGTTGTCCTACTCGTGCAGTTACTAACAAAAATGTGGGTGGGAAAAATGTGACTAGCAAGACGCGGTCGTTCGACTAGTGTTTTGAATAGTAGTCTTACTAGTCAGGACAAAGCACGGAATAGCACAGGGACCTGAGGCTCAAATGGCTTGAGGCCAAATGTGGCACTAGTTTAAAAAAAAAAAAAGTATGACAGTTGTTCCGACTTGTTGGCTGAATCGTCTTATGAGGGAGGATAAAGCACATACTAGAACGTGGACCTTCAACCGAGGCTTATTTTATGTATACACTGTACATATATAAACTAAGGCTTATAAAGTTACTTGTGCATTTATTCCATTGATATTCACCTTATTATCGTTTGTACTCGTAAGACATGTTTGCTCCACTAGCGTGCTAGCCCGTCTTACCGGTCGGAGCAAAAGGGCGACGAAGTGCACGGAACCTTAAGATGGATAACAAATAAATGCTCAAGCGGCAAGTATGGGCCAAATAGTGTGACGGGTAGGATGAAAAACCTGAAAGTTAAAAAAAACAAACAAAAAAAAACATCACTAGTAAGACACGGTTGTTCAACCAGCGCACTGAATTGTCTTACTCGTGAGGATAAAGAAGGTGCACGGAGCCTCGGGTTGTGGAGCGAATGCTTCAAAGGGGCTTTCCGTCCATGCGTTGACATGGAGCAAATCCGTCACGGTGGAGATACAAATGGGAGGTGGTTGGGGGGGGGGGGTGGGGTTTGAATTTGTAAACCTTTTTATTTTCCCCGCCCGTCACAGTTTGACCCAAAGTAGCAAGTGGCGAGCGCGCGCTCACTCGTCGTCGTCGTCCTCCTCCTCCTCGCCGTCGGAGAGCGCGGCGCAGGCGCGTATCTGCCGGTATCCGTCCAGCCACTTTTCCACCATCTGCGTGACGAGCGGGTGGTTGCGTCTGCGCGAGCTCTTCTGCAGGGCCACCAGCACGCCGCCGTCCGTCACGCAGCAGTCCAGCCAAGAGCGCAGCAGCTTCTCCTGTTGTTCTTCGTTGCCCATCTGGCAAAAAAACGCACAAGCCGGCGTCAGATCGGTGACTTGCGCTCGCCGCTCATCTTTACTTTTAAGACACTAAAATGAATTCGGGGCGGCCCGGTAGTCCAGTGGTTAGCACGTGGGCTTCACAGTGCAGAGGTACCGGGTTCGATTCCAGCTCCGGCCTCCCTGTGTGGAGTTTGCATGTTCTCCCCGGGCCTGCGTGGGTTTTCTCCGGGTGCTCCGGTTTCCTCCCACATTCCAAAAACATGCGTGGCAGGCTGATTAAAGACTCTGAATTGTCCCTAGTTGTGAGTTTGAGTGCGAATGGTTGTTCGTTTCTGTGTGCCCTGATTGGCTGGCAACCGATTCAGGTTCTCCCCGGGCCTGCGTGGGTTTTCTCCGGGTGCTCTGGTTTCCTCCCACATTTCAAAAATATGCATGGCAGGCTGATTGAACACTCTAAATTGTCCCTAGGTGTGAGTGTGAGCGTGGATGGTTGTTCGTTTCTGTGTGCCCTGCGATTTGTTGGCAACCGATTCAGGGTGTCCCCCGCCTACTGCCCGAAGATGGTTGGGATAGGCTCCAGCACCCCCCGCGACCCTAGTGAGGATCAAGCGGCTCGGAAGATGAATGAATGAATGAAAAAAAATGAATTCGGCCATTTTTTTTGTATGAAGAAAAAAGGCAAAAGAAATTGTGAGTGAATGCTGAAATGCTAAATGGAAAAAAAAAATTGTAGAATGATATTCAACGATGTGAAATGGGAATAAATGGGGAATTTTTGTTGGATGTGGAAATTTTGCAGATGTCGAAAATTGTCACCAAGCTGAATTAAATGCGCTCGGATGGACGGCTACAAAATGTTTTCCAGGGTGAAATGAATGTGCTGAATGTTTCGAATTTCAAACGGTCACAACGTGAATCTCTTGTGTCGAATGTGCCACTGAGAACGAGGGGGGGGGGAATCATGAAAAGAACTTACTTCCTGCGCAGAGAGGAAGTGGATGTGCAGCAACTTGCGATCGCTGTCCACGAGCGGCAGGAAGGTGACGGTGACGTCGTCGTCCGTGTTGAGGTTGGCGCCGGCGCCGCGATTGTCGAATCCGTCGTTCTCCATGGCCACCAGGGCCGAGAAGTGGCCGCGCGTGTAGCCCAGCGCGATGGGGCTCTTCCAGCAGAAGCTCTGCTCCCACAGCAGGGGCAGGTACACGCCTAGCAACACACACACACACACACACACAATGCATCATCAACAACACGCTTCACAACTCAACACAGAAATGTCCGCTACCCTCGTGAGGATAAAGTGGCTCAGAAAAATGTATTGATTTGCCTTTTCTTGAATTTGTCTTTAAGAACCGTGTGTTTTGAGATGTGATGGCTTCACGTTTTCACCGGCAAGAACTTCACCACACCACCAGAGGGCGCCCATGCGGCCCACTTTTGAGAGTTGGCAGCTGCTCACCTTGAAAGCGAGTGAACCCGAGCGTTTCCCCACGGAAACTTTTGTAGTACTTCACTCCGTAGACGATGATGGGCCTCCGAAGTATGTGCGCAAGGACGAAAATGTGAGTCTGCTCCAAGCTGGATCCCGGCTGCGGAGGGAAAGAACGCACGCATCGGCTTGCTTGCTGTGCACGGCGGCCACACAAAACAACAACAACGCAGGCAGCCTAACGCTAACCCCTTGCGCTTACTCCGATGCAGGAAGCATTTGCAAAAGCATCAATTGATCATCTGCAATTTCCGCCAACCGCATGTTACCTGACTGGCCAGCGACAGGATGAAGGCCCAGTCTTCCTGCCACTGCTCCTCCTGGAGGGAAAAGTGCAGGCCGAAGCTTTGCGAATACCACGACTCCCACTCCTTCCAGCGCGTGTAGAACCTTGGACGACAAACACACTCGACTTTCAAAGGGTTCGACTTCTGTCGATGTATTTACTGCAGGTTATGCAAAAATGAAGTTGCCCGATGATTTAAAACGAGCAGAAAAAGGGATGCTACTTTCAGTTAGCCTGTTGATGGCATTTTGCATGGTGTATTAGCATAAAGCTAGCAGATGTGCGCTTGATTTTTCCCGAAGTGCGTCTCGATGCGCGTTTTAAAAAAAAAATTTTTTTAAGCGCCTCACCAGTGCGAGCAGTCGTGCAGGCTGTCGTGGAGTGTCTTGCGCAGGACCGAGTCCTTGTCGTAGATGCCCCAGGTGGCCTGCAGCACCGAGTCCAGCAGGCAGTCCCCGGCCGTGCGGTTCCACAAGGCGTAGAGCCGGCTGTCCAGCCGGGTCCCGAGCTCCAGCGACCAGTTGATGATGGGAGACTCCTCCTCCAGCTCTGGGGAGAAACAGTCGACGGGCAAGGAACTGCTGTGACATGCTGTGATTTGGGCGATGCTGTTGCCGTGGTAACGGCTTGACAAGATCCAAACCCCGGTCAACTGTTTGGGTCAAGTGATTTTTGGGTCAAGAGACAAGAACATGGCAAAATACCACCATGGCCTGTTTCTGAATTTATCTTACAGTTATGAAAGATTGCCAATCTTTCATTCATTCACTCCCAAAGACGTTTTTAAACGTCTTTTCAGACTTGGTCCAGAACTGAATGAGTTAAAAGAATCCAGTTACAAATACGACACCAGCTATGAGATTGTTCTCTGCTACAGGGCGGACGGAACATGTGACCCAGCGGGGAAGACAACAAGCCACTTGTGTGGAGCGTGCCGTGCTCTCTTTGAAGCACGGCGAGCTTAATCTATTTAATAGCCGAACTCCTCAGTGCGTCACTGACGCGACAACCGACTGGATTCGGAAGTTTTGCATTTTGTGCATCACAGAGGAACTTTCTGGTTGGGGGGGGGGGGTGGCGCAGAAAGTCGCCGAGCGCTTTACAAAACCACGTGATACACATTTTAAATCCTAATCTCTTCATCTAAACTGGGAGGGAGGGGGGCAGCAGTCTTTTCTGTCCACATTTCTGGCAAAAGTAAAATGCCAAATGCTTGTTGTGCGCTCTTTACGCCCTTCCTGTGACTCAATGCACGTGGAGGTAAAGCGTTGCCTTTTACGGCGATGCGTGCGTGTGTCTGGGAAAAGGTTAAAAAAAAAAAAAGGCTTCAGAAACGTAGAAAAAGTTAAGAAAAGAAGCAGCTGGCAGAGGGAGGACCATCAAGGAGACACTAACCGTTCTGGCAAGGGGGGAAGTGGGACGAATAAACCACTGCAAATACTTGGCCTGCTTCCTATTGGAGGATGAGTGCAAGGGCGCGCACGTGCGTGTGTGTGTGTGTGTGTGCGTGTGTGTGTGTGATCTGGACCACAGTCAACCTGGATCTGGTTTAACTCCCTCCAACAGCAATTTGTACATGCACACACTGCTCTAAATACCACAGCGTATAGCTTACCTTTTTGTACGTCTCGGTCCAAAACCTCGTCAAAGAGCTTTTCCTGAACGGCTGGCGGTAAATCCTCAATATCTGAATAGAAATAAATCAGAAAAAAAAAAGGTTAAGAAATCTACTTTTCTAAGTCGTACGTTCTTAAAGTGGATATTCAATGAAAATTATACTTGACAAACTTGAAACTCCGGAAAACAACGACAAAGGCTTTCTATTCTATTCTGGTCGCGTTTTGTAAATGAATCAAGGCGCCGCATTTACATAGTGTCGCGTATGAACGGCTGAACTTTATTTGTGGCTGCTTCTTGAATGGTGTCGGGTGTGTGCCGACTCGCCATTTAATTATTATTGGCCCCATATCCACAGCTATGAGAGGGGGTGCGCACTTTTGCAACTACGTGATCTCACCTGTTTTTTTTTTTTTAAACCTTTCCCGCTCTTACTTAAGTACTCTAAGTTTTTCCAATGGTTATTATTTTTTTCAAAATTATTATAATTTTTTTTTTTGGTTCCGGCCACAATAACCAGTGGCTTTCCGTCAATGCCGGGTGGGCTCTTGTCAACACAGTGAGCCAATGACGAAAAGACAAATGAATGCATCGACTGCGCGCAGCCAAATCAGTGCAACTCTGCGCTGGTGGCCACAAGCCAAGGTCGCCGTTGTCCCGCACACGTCGAACCACTGATCATATATATTTTTTTTAAACAATTGTCCAGATTGTGAGCCAGACGTAAACTGTCTCATCTGGACAGCGTTTAAAACTAGCAGAAGGGAAGGCATAGAAACACACAGCTTGTGGGGTTGTTGGAGCTAACAGCCTCTTAGCGCCCTGTTAGCATGCTGCGGCGGCGGCGGCGGCGGCGGCAGCGGCGGCGCTGACCTGCGGGCAAGGTGAAGGTGACCAGGTCGGTGAGGAAGTAGCAGGTGAAGTCCCCCTTGCGTTGGTGGAGGGAGGCGGCCACCTCGCGGCGGATTTGCTCCGTCAGCTCGGGACACACCATCGCCGGGATGCACTTGGCAGCCTGTTGGGACACCTGGGAGAGGGTTGGGGGGGTGGGGGGAGGAAGGGGATGCATAAGGAGAAAGAATTGTGACAGTTAGGGGAGGAAATCAAGAATTCAAAGCAAACATGGTGAAGCAGCATTTCGCTGTTATGCTACCAACAGAGATGAAGTGAGCCCCAAGTGAGAAGATCTTAAATATGGTTAAAATGTATCCGGGCGGCCCGGTAGCCCAGTGGTTAGCAAGTCGGCTTCACAGTGCAGAGGTAACGGGTTCGATTCCAGCTCCGGCCTCCCTGTGTGGAGTTTGCATGTTCTCCCCGGGCCTGCGTGGGTTTTCTCCGGGTGCTCCGGTTTCCTCCCACATTCCAAAAAAAACATGCGTGGCAGGCTGGTTGAACACTCTAAATTGTCCCTAGGTATGAGTGTGAGCGTGGATGGTTGTTCGTCTCTGTGTGCCCTGCGATTGGCTGGCAACGGATTCAGGGTGTCCCCCGCCTACTGCCCGAAGATAGCTGGAATAGGCTCCAGCAACCCCCGCGACCCTAGTGAGGATCAAGCGGTTAAGAAGATGAATGAATGAATGAATAAAATGTATCCTTTGGCTCTCAAACATTTTTGCAGGCATGCGCCGACGTCTCAACTCGGCGCTCACCGGCTGACCCGCTCTGACGGCAAATTGGGCCAGCGAGCGAGAGCGCGGTGAGGTGAGGTGCGCGGCCAGCAGATAATCTGGGATAACGCTGCCGGCAAAAAGCAAGCTGCTCCGCCCGCCTCGGGCACGAACCAACACACAAAGGCGCACGCACGCTGACCTCGGTGAGCAGCACGGCGAGCATGTCCTGCCGCTGGAAACGGATGGCGAGGTGCACCAGCGTGAAGCCCACGTCGAACGCCGACGGGCGGTGGAGCAGGTGCACCTCGTCGGACGACAGCTGTCTCGCGATGTCGCCCCCCGACGTCTTGTAGGTCTCCACGGCCGCCAGGTCGCCCTCCACCACGCCTGCGTGGAAAGACGAGAGGGGAAATTTTTAGCGCGGTGCGGTCATACCCCATCGGCTCGTTGAGAAGCAATGATTTGGAGCGTCTGGAACCGTGCGCACATTTACGCCGTGTTTCTTTGCGTCGTTTGGACAGACACTCGTATTGACAGCGTAGATCCGATCCGCGCGGCGACGCGGCAACTTGCGCTGGCGTTGAAATCCGATACTTATTACTTACTTACTTACTCCGATGATTATCGACTTCTTTAACTCATTCACTCCCAAAGACGTTTTTAAACGTCTTTTCAGACTTGGTCCAGAATTGGTTGGTATTGAATGAGTTAAGAGGCCCGATTTCGATGTGAGTAGACCCCCCCACACCCCACTTTGCGTGCATTTCTTAGTTTTACGCTGCCGAGATGCAAATGTGGCATTTGAGAGCAACATTTTCCATTTGTATTTTGACTCTGAACTGAACCATATCGCCTTGGAGCGTACAGCAAAGTATAAGTGGCATTCGTGATATACAGTGTGCGTGATACTTGAACAAATTCATTCATTCATCTTCCGAGCCGCTTGATCCTCACTAGGGTTGCGGGGGGTGCCGGAGCCTATCCCAGCTGTCTTCGGGCAGTAGGCGGGGGACACCCTGAATCGGTTGCCAGCCAATCGCAGGGCACACATAGACGAACAACCATCCACGCCCACACAATTTAGAGCGTCCAATCAGCCTGCCACGCATGTTTTTGGAATGTGGGAGGAAACCGGAGCACCCGGAGAAAACCCACGCAGGCCCAGGGAGAACATGCAAACTCCACACAGGGAGGCCGGAGCTGGAATCGAACCCGGTACCTCTGCACTGTGAAGCCGACGTGCTAACCACTGGACTACCGGGCCGCCACATGAAGCTTTAATTTATTCATTCATTCATTCATCTTCCGAGCCGCTTGATCCTCACTAGGGTCGCGGGGGGTGCTGGAGCCTATCCCAGCTGTCTTCGGGCAGTAGGCGGGGGACACCCTGAATCGGTTGCCAGCCAATCGCAGGGCACACAGAGACGAACTACCATCCACGCTCACACTCACACCTCGGGACAATTTAGAACGTCCAATCAGTCTGCTATGCATATTTTTGGAATGTGGGAGGAAACCGGAGCACCCGGAGAAAACCCACGCAGGCCCGGGGAGAACATGCAAACTCCACACAGGGAGGCCGCAGCTGGAATCGAACCCGGTACCTCTGCACTGTTTAAGCCGACGTGCTAACCACTGGACTACCGGGCCGCCCACTTGAACAAATTGAAGCATAAAATGAAATAAGATCTGGTTCATGTTCTTCGGATACATCCGCCCGATGTGAGGAGACCAAACGCAACCATCCGGGTGGTTTCAAATATTTTGCCACACCCCCTTTCTCTCAGAACACAGCGGCGCAGTTGCGCACCACCGTAAACTGTGCCATCACAGTGACAAGCACATTGCTAAATGAATAACTCTCCAACAGTGCCAATCAAAGCGATCAATACCGAGAGCTTTGATGAAGCGCCGGTAACCGGATTTAATTACGTTTGTGCGCGCCTTTGGCGTTTAATCTCCATGAATTATAGTCGTAACTCACTGTTGACGCCAAGTGATTCATTTCAGAATGAAATCAAGCTCCGAGCGTAAATAATGTCTGGGACGCCGTACATCTTGGGTGCCCCCCCATCCAACAATTACAGCATCCTCTTGACAGAAACACTGTGGCGCTCTTTTTTTTTTTATTTTCTTCTCGCGCACAACAACGCTCGGGGAGAGAGAAAAAGAGAGAGACATGAAGTGGGTGGAAGGACTCGCCGTGCCATGTGGAGCTGGGCTAGCGCTGCAAGCGATGAGGAGATAAGTGTGTGTGGAGGAGAGGTGGATGGGGGGGGGGGGGGGCGTTACACAAAAGCATTGTAGTGTGTGACAAGAGAGAATCACAAACCAGCAGAGTGGCGTGGGCGTGCCCGCGGCATCGCGCGCCACCCGCATCCGAGAAGACGACATGTGCGCGGCGCTCGCCCGAGGACACTTGCGGGAGAGAACGTCGAGCTTTTTTACATCTGTGATTGACAATCGCGGCTGAGCGCAGACAGGAGTCGATCACACGGGTGGGAAAGGAGATCAGCGAGACCATCTGCCAGGTTTCTCCCATTCTTAATACGATTGAAGGGCCGCAATTGAATAATTGACTATCATTAAGCATTGCTGAATCGGATTTTTTTTATTTTATTTTTTTTAAATGCAACATTAGTTCCTGCTGACAGTGCCGAAAATGCGCACACCAAAATTGATTAGGATTCACTTCTTGGTCGGGGGGCCGTAACATGTCGGAAAAGAGGCTAAATTGTTGTTTTCCAAAGTAAAAGCAGATGAATGCCAATGTCTTATTTTGAAAAGAGAGACCTCGAGAAATGCGGGCGGCCCGGTAGTCCAGTGGTTAGCACGTCGGCTTCACAGTGCAGAGGTTCCGGGTTCGATTCCAGCTCCGGCCTCCCTGTGTGGAGTTTGCATGTTCTCCCCGGGCCTGCATGGGTTTTCTCCGGGTGCTCCGGTTTCCTCCCACATTCCAAAAATATGCATGGCAGGCTGATTGAACACACTAAATTGTCCCTAGGTGTGAGTGTGAGCGTGGATGGTTGTTCGTCTCTGTGTGCCCTGCGATTGGCTGGCAACCCATTCAGGGTGTCCCCCGCCTACTGCCCGAAGACGGCTGGGATAGGCTCCAGCATCCCCCGCGACCCTAGTGAGGATCAAGCGGTACAGGAGATGAATGAATGAATGAATGACCTCGAGAAATGCGAGAAAGGCTGAAATTTCAACAATTTGGAGCGTTTTGAACGAAACGAGGACTCAAAAAGCGATCAAACGCAAGTCAAAACATTTCACATTAGTAATCGTTGCAACCCTGATCCAAAATGCCGCAAAGAAACCGGCCGACAAGCTCGTAAATCATAAAACGGCAGGACTGGCAAATCTATATGCGTATGAATTTTAACGCACGCTTGTATTTAGTTCATATACTTTGATGTCTGATGCTCCAGGTGGGAGAAAAAAAAACAAAAACCTTCCCAAGTATTTCAAAGTGACACGATGACACCGACTATGAAAGCGCATTGGATCAGTGCGTTCTGAAAGCTGGACGGTGCGTTTGTCACACGATGACTGACGGCCAAGTCGCCGTCAGGTGCTCAATAATGCAGGCTGAAAGTCACGACTCTTGCTCAAGACGTCCAGCGGTGTGTGTGTGTGTGTGTATATTTATACATTTCTGACCGCGTCTCGACTTGTCACTCTATTTTTAAAAGCGACAGCTCGCCGTCGGAAGCCCGCGCCGCATGTGTCACGCTTCACCTCCCTAGCAACAGAGGACAAATTCACGTGACGGATTGTCCACAGCGCAATTGGGTTACGACCTCTTTGCCACGTTGACGTCCCCGCGGCCTCAAAGCGTCCGTCAATTCTACCCGACGGAACATGAACTTCGAGAGCACGGCGTTAGTAGCATGAAAGACAAGAGGAAAGGGGGGAGGGGTGGGATGGGGGGGATAATAAATCTCGTTTTTCCCTTCGAATCTTCATCCTCCCACTCCACACTCACCAGTCGACAGTGTGGGTGGGCCGGGCCACTCGCTGCCTGTGTTTCACTCGCTCGCCGATAGCCACACACGTTGCGGCGTATCAGCATGCGAGGAGAGACAAATGATCAAATCTGGACGGGGGGGGGGGAGCTATGTAAACTCGATGCTGTGAGGAGAATAAACATCAGGCCTTTATTTGACTTTTGTACACCAAGCTAAGGCAAAATAAAGTGCTAGCGAGCTAAGGCGACTTATTCTTGTGGACGCCGATATTTTTATTGAGTGCGTTAATAACGATTGTGTGAAACGATACTATGGCAAAAAAAGACAGAGGAGGTGGGGGGGAACTTGGCCACTTGTTCACCATCCGCCCAAGCACACACTTCGCCGCTCTTAAAAATACCGGCGCGAAGAAGACAGAGGCTTGCAGCGTTTTTGACGCTGGAGGTACTGGCGTGCTTTTTCGGTCGCGGCCCGACGTGCAACCCGACTCAATGTCGCGGTTAGAAAGAGCACGCAAGTAAACTCAAAGGGTAGATCGTTTTTTTTTAGGCTTCTTAAAACGTCTTTTGAAGGGTGGATGACAAAGATTTGGTGATGACTTCAGTTGCTGCCTGTGCGGAAAACAAAAGGCTTCATAAAAGGCCAACCGGATTGAGGGTTGAATGATTTGGAGAAATAATCGAATCACAATTTTTTTCCTCCTTATGGCCATTGAATACAAAATGATTATTATTAATATTTATATTTTATATTATATAATATATTAATATTTATTATTATTATTTTTAAAGGTCTTCTTACTTTCCCTTCTTTTTTTTTTAACAAACACTATCAATTCATGAATCTATATAACCCCCCCAGAATTTATAATAACCTGTATTACAAAAAAGCGAAATGGTTTGTTTTTTTACGGTGGCGGTTATTCTAAAATAAAGGCCAAAAAAAAAAAAAGCAGCTACGGTTGCTTTAAAAGTGGTCAACAAATAAAATTAAGCTGAGTTTGTCGGAGAGAGTTTTTTGTTGTTGTTTTTTTCGTTTTTTTTAACGTAACTTCAATGAGAGGATTCCACTTTCAACTACATTTGAATTGGACTAAGTGCTCATCTCCAGTTGTTGAGTTTCACTTCTGAAAATTGAGAGACGGAAATAAATTTGGGTTTTCTGTAGTATTCTCATATCTTGTTGACAACCCCACCCCACCCCCCCAACCGTATACACGAGAAACTCACCGACACAGGCATTGAGGAAAAGCCAATCCATCCTTCTCATTCTGTTCTTAATCTGCTTGAGCTTTTTGAAATCCACCTCGAGCTCTTCTTTACTCCCAACCCCGGCCCCCGACGCCACCTCGATCCTCTGAAAGTCCATGTTCACCTCCGACTCGCGTTTGGAGGAAGGCGGCGACCTTCTCTGGCTGGTGCTGCAGCCCCCGACCAAACCCGCCACGCCGCCGACCCCCTGGCCGCCCGCGCCGCCGCCGACGCAGCGCCTGTTGCCCCTGTCGGCATCGATAAACTTGGACGACAGCTGCTGCCGCTCGGGCTCGGACGCCAGTTCGATGGGTTCGGCGAGCAGGCCGTGATTGGGCCGCGGGTGGTCGCACACCACGCATTTGGGCGCCTTTGACCAGTTCTCGTAAGTGCAGGCGGCGCAGGTCCAGTGCTGCGCGTTCGTGTTGAGACGATTGCGGTCGTTGTATTCCTCGCAGGGGTCGGTGACGGCGGACGAGGGCGCGGGGCGGCACCCGGAGCCCGAGGTCTGGGGCGACTCGGTGGGGCTGCGCGGGTGTCCTTGATGGCTGGCGTGCTGCTGAGCGTGCTGCCTGTGACACAGGCACTGAGTGCAGCGGATGGCGCGGGGCCAGTTCAGGTAGGTGCACATGTGACAGGACCACTTGGAGCTGGTCTCGGGGGTATCGCTGGCGCGGACGCGGGGCCGCGCGCTGGAGTCGGGGCAAATGAGCAAAGAGGAGCTCCCCTGGGTGGGGCTGTTGCCCAGGCCGGCGGGGTCCAACGCCGGGGCGCTCTTGAAGGGCTCCTCGGTGATGATGGCGCCCGCGCTGGGCCGCTGCGCGCGGCACATGGTGCACTTGATGGCCGACGGCCAGTTCTCGTAGGTGCAGTATTCACAGGCCCACTTGGAGACCAGTTCGGTCATCGTCGCGCCCGCCCCGAGGAGTCTCGCTGCCGTTCGGTGGGGTTGTCAGCTCGGCAGGTCCACTCGGAAGCAAACGGTGCACTGCAACCAAAGGCATGTGGAACATTTTATGAGGGAGGTTCATTCAATGTTACTATTCTCCGGATTGGTACCACCCGTATTTTCAATATATATATAAAATTTCATTTTTAAACACAATGACAAAAAAAGTCCGATCCGGATGATGATTCGCCGATGTGTCAAACTACCGGCGATCAGACTTTGGGGTAGTAGCTTGACGACAGATGGACCGGATGAACTACCCTTATACGTAGTTTATCGTTCATAATGCTACTTCAAACATTGCCTGAAGTGTTAATGGAGGTTTCATCATGCTGACGGTGAATGTACAATTTGCAGTAGGGACAATCTTTCAATGTCGGTGTCAGAGCACATCTGCGAAGGGATAATAGGTCAGCGCGAGGGCCCACACTACGCCGGTCGGTCATCACGCACAACACTTAGCGTTACAGACGCGGATGTCAGGACGGGCATTGGGAAAATGAAATCCATGCTTTAGCTTGAGAAAAGATGAGGCGGCAGGTGGAGACATACAGTATCTACAACACTGTTTATTTTTGTTTTCTATTTGAGCTTTATTTCACTGAGTGCACGATTTGCAGAAGAGGGGGATCTTCTATAATCTGCTCCACAGAATGCCGCGATCGCGTGTTGATCTCTACTAATGCACATCTGCACAATATAAAAGGAGTGTCCAGTGCACACTGGACTTTCCAGTACACACGGTGCAGTTTGTTCCTGCCGTGGAGTATTTGACGCCACACAACACAGCAATGCGCAATAAACAATCCAGCATGGAAACCCAACACGGACCATAAACACATACGGTAAAAGTTAATTTATAGACAGGGGGCCGAGTGGCCTATAGTACCACAGAGGAGGCTGGTAACAAGATACAAGGGGAGGGTGGGGGGGGTAATGAAAGCAGACACCCAGTAGGGAAGACGCGTGACTGGCTAGACACTTAACCCACGAAGTGGAATTTAATTCAGCGCAAAGCCTATTAAAGATAAACAAATAAATAAATAAAAATGTGAATAATCCACAGCGCATGCGCATTGCTTACATTGGGGCTGGGATGTTTGTTTACACGGTGAGAAATTCATCACATGAGCGCGAAAAAACGCACCGCAGGCGCCTTTTTTTCCCCCTCACATCCCCACAACAACAACCTGACTCGCGCCACTTTTTTCCAAAGGTACGACGCTCTTTTTGGACAGGTTCACAGGTGACGCGCTAATCGTTTCGTGCTCAAATCAAGCTACGAAACACGCTTTGGCGTCAGCCAGCGCGTCAACAACTTCCCCGAGCGATTGCAATATCGCGAGATTTGCCTCCTCGCGTTCCAAACTCAACGAGATTTGACAGCCTGCCAGATAAGTAATTACAGAGCAAGCTAGCCGCCCGCGCGCTGCTAACACGAACTTGTTATGTTTTTGTTGTGCTTCGTAAGGGGGAAGTCGTTAGGTTGAACACAACAAGAAGCCCCTTACCTCGTTTCGTTCGCCGTGGAGAGCCCACTCCCAGCCGAAGCCACTCGGGCTTCTCTCACGTAGCCGACACTAGCCGCATATTGACTTGGCTGGATGGCGGAGGTCCATATAAGCCACAGGGCGAGAGCCTCCACCCACTCTCTCGAGCCCCGTTCCTCCTCGGTTGTCCGAGTTGCCCTCTTCAAATCATTTTGATTCCCTTTTCGCCGACCAGAAGGGCTTTTAAGGACGACGCGGATGTGGAGGAAACGAACGAGGCAAGGGCTAAAAACACACTAACGAGAGAAGCCCTCTGACTGTTGAGGAGGGTGGACCGGGGATTTACTACCTGAATCTGACGCGCCTTGCCATTGGCTGATTTCCGTGCTTCCTCTCGCGTCAACCAATCAGAACAGATGTACCTCATTGTCCATGTTAAAGGGTACGGCAGAGCAAAACACACTTCAATGTCATCCGGAATAACAACCCCATTTGTCAATTGATTCAGTTTCCCCCAGCCCAGTCGTCGGCTTTGTTTATTTAAGAGCAACATTTAATATATTATTTATTTTTTTGATCGCAGGCTTGGCAATGTGTGTGTGTGTATACAATGTTGTTGCGGGAATAGTAATTAACCACGTGGTATAGGCTCCGAAGGGATGATGTCATCGTGAAAATACTGCAAGCAGCCTGCAGTAATGTATGGCAGCTTCAATGTCAGCCCGACTCGCAAACACTGGCCACAGAAGTCATGTTTTCATCAACGATTTTGAGTAGCCATTTCCACTCTTTTCCTCTTTTGTAGGATTTTTTTGTTATGCAGAAAAAAAATGCAAACCCACAAATTTGTTGCATTTAAAACATATTGCAGAAACCAAGCCTTGTATACATATCTGTCTTTTATTAACCCCGAAGGGGAAAAAAACCTTAGATCACTCCACTGGACAATTTTATTGGGTCACTAACCTTTTTGAAACTGAGACCTACTTTTCGGGCACTGATGAATGCGAGGGGCTCCTGTTTTGATGCACACTGAAACGAATTTGTTGTCACTCAACGACTTGAAGACACAGATTAGTATCAAATATGATTTAACAAGGAAATGGATCATATGCTACATTTTATTTCTATAAATCTTCACAAGTGTTTTTATTCTAAATTAATTGATAATTTATCACTTGTGTGTACCATAACTCGTGAGCTATATTTAGAACAGGCCCCCCGAGTAAGTGTGTGGTCCTCGCAGAGGCAACCCACAGGCACCGTGCTCAGTCTTGACATGAACCAAGCATCCATATTTTTCGGGGGAGGAAGCAGAGATTCAAACCCCAACCATAAAACTTAGACCAGTGAGCAAAAGCCATGTAGCGCCGTATTGCCCATTTTTATAGTGCAAACATGAATATAAACTCCACGAATTTTTATGCATTTTAAAAAACCTCACAGAAAACAAGACACATCATCCCGCATACACACCTCTCTTTATTAACCCCCTAGTGTAACACCATACTGTGCTCAAATAACCATGCCTTTTCTCTTCTGCCATTTGCACAAATCCAGATCAAAGCTTGAAGACTCTCTTGGCATTTGTGATTCAGGGAGGAGGTGTCAATGGTGTCCCATTCAGCGTAGGAAGAGAACAGGAAGTATTACCCCGTGCCATTATGAGTACATGAGTGTCCATTACATCTTTCCAAAAAATAAAAACAACAAAAAGCCCTGCTGTGTTTGTGATCATCAAGTTGAGGTTACGCAAGGATACAAGAGTCAATACAATGAACAGTCTGAAAGGTGGTACAATTGTGTTAGCCTCATCGCTAAATTGCCCAAGTTACATTTATTGTCTTGATTTCACTCCAATACATCAATGTGCTTGCTTCTTTAAGTACATGTAGATTGCGAACAATCGAGTTTACTGAGGACTGTTCTTGTTTTCCGAACATGTTAAAACGACAAACAAAAAAAGACTTGGTCCTTTATGCTATGAGGCGAACAAATTTGAGTTACAACTTCAAAAACACCCGCCATGGGTGACATCAGAAATGGAAATCCTGGTATTTTTCTTTTTTTTTTCCTTCTTGTGACGCTAAAAGACCCTGACTGCTCAGTTAATTAGGTACAATACAAAGATGAATTGGATCCAAAAAACTGCTGATGTAAACGGCACATAGCTAAAAGCAAAATAGCTAACAATTAGCAGCATTTAGTGTACTTTTACTGCGCAGAGGTTTTAACCTTCACGCAAGTTAGAATGGGGCCGTTTGCAAATTTCAAATTGTCTGACATCCAATCCAGGGTGTAGCTCGCCTCTGACCCAAATTCAGCTGGGCTTGACTCCAGCAACACGCTTATGAGGGCAAACGCTATCGAAAAGGGATGGATGGGAAACATTTCGAGTTGAAACCACAACAACTTGGAAGTGAGCCACCATCCAAACAGGATAGGAATCATTGGAGGGGCTTTTGAGAGCATGTCTCCCAAACTCCTGTCTCAAAATTCAACTCATGCCACCACGCCCACTGCACATTCAATACTTAATTTTGCTCCTCATCACACGCTCCAGTTCTCCAGGGAAAAGCATACAACAAATGTCAGGTTTTTGTACGTCATGAGATTGTGAAGTCACATTTAAACAATGCCAGTTCCTGATCAGTGATGCAAATGAGACAGGCCTGAAGCCCCCCCCCCCAACCACCCACAAATGTATTTACATGGCTAAAAGCCATTTTTTCAGACAAAATACATCAGTTCAACCCGCTGGTAACCGCATCATACACCTTCTAGCTTCTGCATTGCCCTAAAACTAGACTGTTATTTTATTTTATTCATTCATTCATCTTCCGAGCCGCTTGATCCTCACTAGGGTCGCGGGGGGTGCTGGAGCCTATCCCAGCTGTCTTCGGGCAGTAGGCGGGGAACACCCTGAATCGGTTGCCAGCCAATCGCAGGGCACACAGAAACGAACAACCATTCGCACTCACACTCACACCCAGGGACAATTCAGAGTGTTCAATCAGCCTGCCATGCATGTTTTTGGAATGTGGGAGGAAACCGGAGCACCCGGAGAAAACCCACGCAGGCCCGGGGAGAACATGCAAACTCCACACAGGGAGGCCGAAGCTGGAATCGAACCCGGTACCTCTGCACTGTGAAGCCGACGTGCTAACCACTGGACTACCGGGCCGCCTTATTTTAGTCCTCTCAAAATGACAGAGTGGGTTTCATGCGCCTTTGTCGTGGCTTTCTGTTTCTATCAACAAAGACGGCAAAGTCACAGCCGTGACTCTACTGTACTTCTACTTTAGTGTTTCCTGGAGGGAGGTAGGGGGGGCGATGGGAAAAGCGACAGTTGGGTGGCCATTGTTAGCCAAGAGGGGAGAACCACCAGCAAAGCTGTAATAGAGACTCAAGTTTTGCTGCGCCATGAATAGAAAGCAAAGCTGTTGCGATGATCGTGGTTAAAAGTCACACATTACAAATGTTACCAAGCCTTCCATGAATGACTTTAATAGTGAACAAGTGAGCAAGAAGTGATTATGGTCAGAAATATTAGCAGGGAGCAGAGGAAAGTGGAGAGAGCAGCCAGGTTGTCGTGTTTTTTTTTTTTTTCTGTAAATGAAGTTTAGTGGTAGCTTTGTGTGTTGCAGCAGTAGAAGGGAACCCCTTAAGCATCCGGTTAGTAAAGCTACAGTACATTGTGTTTTTGTGTGTGCCCTGTGAAGACCTTGTACAATGTACCAAGAGCTGGAGTGGTCAGACAGGCCGTTACAAGTAGCAAGACAGGACCTCATTGGTATAGCGCAAAGAAAATCGTACATTTTTCTTATGTTAAGTGCAGCGAAGCGCGATACAATTTCAGTGTTTTTTTTTTGTTGACATTCGCGTCTAATCTCACATCAAAAGAAAATATAGATTTTATATATAAAGCACCCATACGTGGCTGATTTATTTGTCATTTACTTGCCCTATGATTCAAATTCTTTTGTTGTTGTTGTACTGAATCGATCATTCGTTAAGAGTTACAAGTTCCAAATCAAAAATGACAACGAGAAAGCAATTGTAGTCCAACAAAAAAAGTGAAAAGGCAGATTGATCACATCCCTTTTGTTTTGTTTTCTTTGAGAGGTGGTTTCAAAAAGAAGGCAATAAATAGTGCAAAAGTGATGCAAGAGTGTGTTAGTGTAATATGGGAGGGGGGAGGGGGTGCAGAGAGGGGGAAGCAGGAACTGCCTTTCTGGTTGGCATGTGCATATAACCCTAAAACACCAGACATGTCCCAAATTAAGTACCCAGACAGCACCCATAGGCGGTGTGGGGGTTTGTAGGGGGAACCCCCCCCGCCCACACACACATTAAGAGTCCCCTTCCAGTGAGCTGACAATGTTTCCCCTTAAAATGGAGACAAGAACAACAACAACCAAAAAAAAAAACATTGCGGGATGCTTGGTGCACATGCCGTTCACTTTCAGGACTGGCACTTTTTTTTTCTTCCATGATTGCTTGAGAAGGTGCGTCAGTGTCCCGCACACACCCGGCGCCGCATTTCTATGTGGCCTGCGACCCACGAGCGTCCCCGTCAGGGCCCAGGGCCGACAATCGACTTCGAGCTAAAAGGCTGCTGGGGGTCACGGGCAGGCGGGGGGCTTCGCTCACCAGGTTCTCGTACTCGCTACTGTCCTCGTCTTCATCGTCGAACTCCTGCCCCGCCGCTTGCCTGTCTAATGAGTCCGAGCTCGACCCGTCGCCGTTGCCCAGGTACGGCGAGCCGGGCGCGCCGACGGGATTGGAGGGGGGGGCGGCGACGCCCGGGCCCGTGGCCAGCGGGCCTGGCGTGGGGTGTCCTGGAGAACCCACGGCTTGGGGGCGGGGAAGCAGAGCGGCGCTGGTGGGGGCCGGGGAAGAAGACGAGAGCAGAGAGTCAACTTGGGACAGCAGGTCGGCGTAAGAGGGCGGGTTGGGGGAGATGTTGGGCCGCTCGGGTGCGGAGGGCGCGTGGAAGGGTGTCCTCGGCGGGAGGGACGTCTCGGAAGGTTCCGTGTTCTCCTCCGGAGTGGAGTTGAGATTGCGGGCTTCGCGGAGCACTGTGGAGCACACGGGACACAATGCTTCAAAGCATTTCAACTTTCCCTGCTTAAAGATCAAAGCACAGTTCGCCAATACTTTTGTCAGCCCATTCCTGTAAAATAAAATAAAATAAAATAAATGAATAAAACAGGGCGGCCCGGTAGTCCAGTGGTTAGCACGTCGGCTTCACAGTGCAGAGGTACCGGGTTCGATTCCAGCTCCGGCCTCCCTGTGTGGAGTTTGCATGTTATCCCCGGGCCTGCGTGGGTTTTCTCCGGGTGCTCCGGTTTCCTCCCGCATTCCAAAAATATGCATGGCAGGCTGATTGAACACTCTAAATTGTCCCTAGGTGTGAGTGTGAGTGCGAATGGTTGTTCGTTTCTGTGTGCCCTGCGATTGGCTGGCAACCGGGCCTGCGTGGGTTTTCTCCGGGTGCTCCGGTTTCCTCCCACATTCCAAAAACATGCGTGGCAGGCTGATTGAACACTCTAAATTGTCCCTAGGTGTGAGTGCGAATGGTTGTTCGTCTCTGTGTGCCCTGCGATTGGCTGGCAACCGATTCAGGGTGTCCTCCGCCTACTGCCCGAAGTCGGCTGGGATAGGCTCCAGCACCCCCCGCCACCCTAGTGAGGATCAAGCGGCTCGGATGATGAATGAATGAATGAATGAATAAAACATAGTTGGCGACAGTATATGTCACTGACGCTCCTCTTTAGGTGTCCCATTAAATCATGTCAATGGCGCTAAAGAATGATGACCTTCCAAAAAAAAAAAAAAAAGTGCCGTAAGTGCTGTTAAAATATGCTGATTGCAGAAGGAATATTTATATCAGCTTTATTTATATAAAGGATTTCACTTCTTATGGGCTGGTCTGGAATGTTTTTTTTTTTTTTTTTTTGGAGAGCACTTTTCAGCTCGTATACGATCTTACACTGCACACACGAAAACCTGAGCCGGGATTCAAACCGCGAGCTGGTGAGGCCGTGCTGCTCAAATATACCGTTTCTCAAATAAATACTTACTCCGCTCCTCTTCTGCCGTTTTGCGTTTCCTGAGTGCAATTTGTTCTTTCAGCTTGTTCACGTCGTCTTGAATTTTCTCCTTCACGCGTTCGGTTTGTTCGACCTCCCCGCACACGGCCTTAAAATGAGATGACGGGAGGAGAAATCGAATGAGAAAAATATCATAAAAAGATTATTGTACGCACTCCGGGAGTCTGACAGACCTGCACTTTATCTTGTAGTGCGCTGTACACCTGATATATGGTTCGGATATCCTTCATCACGCCGTCTTTGTCGAAGAATTCGGCCCTGCGGTGGAGTGGGATTGCCGGAGACATTCGTATCATCGCAGCACATACAGATTTGCTTTTTAGGAAGTCATCGACAGGAAGTTGAGCTCAACGGTACTGTCGTTACATTTCGGCCCGCGAGCCGAGTGTAACAAATTCCGCTGTCCCATTAGTCGCGGTCAGTTCACAGAGAGAAAGAATACTGTGCCTCGCCCCTGCTTTATAAAGCGCACAGCCGGCAGGAGGTATTAACGCCCTCTGGCACAGCCGGGCAACTCACGCGACAGTTTGTCATGTCGCCCCTTATGGAAGTTAATCAGAGAGGAGGCTCTGCGTAAACTTAAAAATATTTTTAAAAAAGTCTCATGTTGGCACACGCTCAGGTGGAAATGGGTGCTTGCGCACACACACACACACACACACACATTAGGGGACACTTGTTCAGCAACTAACAGTGAGCCCGGAAGCGGTGCCGATTCACGTTTGGAGAGCAAATATTACCCTTGTTCTTTGATGACCTTGGCGTAGTTGAGCGAGGTGTTGGGCACAGAGGAGACCTTGTACTCCTGCTGGCTGGTGTTGCCGAGGTTGGGGATGGCGAGGGTGATTCTCTGGCTGTGCCTACTGAGTGCAGACGACCGCGGAGCAACCCCAGAATATGACCCGTGAAATACAATACTAGAATATTGTTGAAGTCATTTTCGGTGGACTCTCAGAACTGTTTGTATGAAGACAAAAGGAGATTTGGTTCCCCTGCAGCCCTGCCGTGTACAACAACAATCTACAAGTAAATGAAGCCATCAAAAAGTTTCGTAATTGCTCGTTGCTTCAAATTTTCTTTTAAAATGAATTATACAAGCGGCCGAAATGAGCTTTCTCCGCAGGGTGTCCGGGCTCTCCATTAGAGATAAGGTGAGAAGCTCGGTCATCCGGGAGGGGCTCCGAGTCGAGCCGCTTCTCCTCCACATCGAGAGGAGCCAGATGAGGTGGCTTGGGCATCTGATTCGGATGCCTCCTGAACGCCTCCCTGGTGAGGTGTTCCGGGCATGTCCCACCGGGAGGAGACCCAGAGGAAGACCCAGGACACGCTGGAGAGACTATGTCACCCAGCTGGCCTGGGAACGCCTCGGGATCCCCCGGGGAGAGCTGGAAGAAGTAGCTAGGGAGAGGGAAGTCTGGGCTTCCCTGCTAAAGCTGTTGCCCCCGCGACCCGGCCCCGGATAAGCGGTAGAAGATGGATGGATGGATGGATGGATGGATGGATGGATATTCGGGTGGCCCAGTGGTCAACATCACAGTGCGGCGGTACCGGGTTCAATTCCGGCTCCGGCCTCCCTGCGTGGAGCTTGCATGTTCTCCCCGGCCTGCGTGGGTTTTCTCCGGGTAATCCGGTTTCCTCCCACATTCCAAGAACATGCACGGCAGGTTAATGGGACACTTGAAATTGTGCCTACGTGTGAGCGCGGATGGTTGTTCGTATGCGTGTGCCTTGCAATTGGCTGGCAACCGGTTCAGGGTGTCCCCCGCCTACTGCCCGAAGACGGCTGGGATAGGCTCCAGCACGCCCCGCGACTCTTGTGAGGATAAAGCGGTTCCGAAAATGGATGGATATTTACATTCCGAGAGCCCACCGAAGTTCTTGTATGAATAAAGTCCTCAACAAAAATGGAGGCATGCTCAATCAATACCTGCGGTTGGGTCGGAAGAGCACGTACTCCAGCGCGTGCGTGGAGCTGTTGGCCGTGGAAATGAAGCTGAAGAGGAGGAAGACGAGGTCGGGCACGCCGAGCAGCTGCATCAGCTGCTTGTGGACGACCTGCTCCCTGAAGGACATCTGCTGCTGCGTGTTCCGCCGAAACCGATACCAGCCAATCACATGCTGGGCGAGGAACGAGCGAAATAAAAGGCCTTGAGAGTTTGAATAGATCGCAGCTCGATATCTAAAGAGTGGATTTGTTCGTGTGACGAGATGGACCGGACAAACTCGACGTCGTCACTCACTTTTCGCCTATCTTTTAGAAGACTGCTGAGATGTTCCTCGTTGACTTTGCCCGCATAGTCATAAAAGCTGGTGACAGGGGAGGGGGGAAAGAAAAATATGTCACAATCCTGTTTGCTGGCACTGCAATCTTGTAAGATGGAGCCATCTGCTGTCCTAAAATGGGTATGAAGGTCCTAAGTGATTAAAACACTGAATGCATTAATTATTGTTAACAAATCAAGGGATCACGAGGTAAAAGGCAGAAATATATTTTCTGGTTTAGTCAGCATTTTTAACATAATGATACATTATTATCAAACTCACTGTCATAAATACTAATGACGGATTGATCATCTATTATGATTAACAAAAGGAATGTTTTTTGTTTACGATGCCTTCTAGTGGTAGCAAAGACATGTTATACGGGTGCATCTCAATAAATTATAATATAAGTGCGACACTTCGTTCCTTTCGGCAGTTCAATTCAAAAAGTGAAACATTTCTCCACGTGTTGAACGAGGTTGCATCAAACGAGTTTCACTTTTTGAACCGAGATGTAAATTTCCCCATTGTGGGACAAATAAAGGATATCTTATGTACCTGCATCATGAAGATCCGAGTCATATTGTAAGTGTCAATAAAGAAAGTGCAGAGAGAAAAAATATATATCTTGCAAAGCTTACCTAAACAACCGTGCACAGGGGTCATGATTATGGATTTCTGTTGAAAACAGAGACAGGCGTTTGCAATGACACTATGCCTAAATCTAATGGAAAAATTGGACAGGCAAGGAGACAGATAGTCAGCCTTTACCTACAACCTGGATGAGCTCCACACTGCTAATCTGCGCGTCACTGATGCTGATCGTTTCCTCTTGCCTTACTTCTCCTAATAGAAAGCCCTCCTGTACAAACACAAAAGTGATATAACAAGATTGTTGAATATTCTCAAGTTAAAGCATTTGCAATGTAAGGATTTGCTGGTATCCTCCGAAATTGTACAGCGATTAGTTTCCAGACTATCAGGCCATTGAGCAGGGCAGGGCAGCACTGAGCTCTGCTGGAAGAAAACGCCAAGGTCCTCCCAGCTAAACTCCAGTAATCCAGAATGGAAGAGAGAATTTAATGTTGTGTGCTCAGATTGTGTGCAGTGCTGCTCCTTGTGTTTAAATGATCGCGTGATGAAATGATTGCATAGGCATGAAAACATGCACACAAATCGAAAGAGGTAGGGTTGAAGACCTGTGGGCATAAGAGGACTCAAGTTGACTGACAGGCATCACCTGTCTGTCAACGCGGAAACGAGGCGAATTAAAATGGAGGAGACGCTTTAATACTATTTATTCATTCATATTTCAATTGGTGACAAATAGATTAAGCCTTCAGAACCTTCAACCGCTACAATTGCTAGCCATTGGGGGAGCTAAGAACTGAGTATTTCCTGGAACTTAAACACTTCCCTTGAACACTTCCTCTTGTAAACTAACACCGATGAGCAACTGTAACTTAGAATTATAATCAGACGTTTCATGAGTGTGTATCCGTAAAAACACCAGCTCGACAATTTGGTGTACAACTCCAGAAACTGTTATGAGTACATTTGACCGGTAAATAGACGACACCATGACAAGCTAGCCGAGCAACAGATCACGACAGCGGGTAAGCAACACAAACTAATGGCGCCGATGAACGACGCCGGAGAGGCAACGCTTCGCCTCGCTTTTGGCAACGCGACGCGGCCTACTCACATGATCCGAGTTGCTATTGGCGCTGTGGTAACACACAGAACTAAAAGTATAACCTGAAATGGATGCCGCCATGATGGAAACATCCCCATCAATCCCACTGCCCCCTGCGGTTGAGAGGGCGCTTCAATAGGCCGCGTTGCCTCATGGGAGATGTAGTCGTCTTCTTTCGCTGTTGAGCAAACAACATGGAATCCGCCGTAAGAAGCACGAGTGGTTGCGACTCAGAACAGGACAGCGACTCGGAGAATGACTTTGAAACTTCACAGTTAGGAACGAAGGAATAGTAAGCAATTAGAGCATATAATGAAGTGATTAAAAAGTATGATGAGGTATTACAGTATATGTTTCTGCAGCCAGTGATAGCAGTAGCTACCAAACTAGCGTGAAACCCAAACTGTGGTTGTATTACCGGTAAATGACATTGTTTAGCCCACAGTGTGATGCGCCCATTTGTTTAGAGGTGTTGTGATTGATTTTTAAAAATTATAACAATGTCAATTTTGATTTGACAGTTGGGAAGATGCATACCAAAAAGAGTTGGAAACATTCAAAGACATTGGGGACGTTGGTGAGATATGGTAACTATTTTTTTTGTACAAGTATCTATTAAAATTAATTTTATTATTATTTAAAATGCACCGAAGCAGTGTATAACATTGTAGTTTATAAAAACATACACGAATTCCATATTTAAATTTTATGGAAATAATCCGTTTTGCTTCATGATTTCCTGCTTTTTAATGCCCATTGAGATTGTGCTGGTGTGCTCACCTTGGCCACCCTGGAGCAGTGTAATACAGACATACAGAGCACACGAAGACTTACAACTGAGTAGGTCAATTAGTCGTTTTTTATTTTTTGCAGGGGATTAAAATATATACTTTATATATTAGTTTTTTTTCCGTCCAACTTTATTCAAAATAATGACTCCATCAGCATTAGGCAACACATTTTGTTGCGTAATATGTCACCTCAACCCAAAGACAATATTTTTTTGTCACTGTGCCTAATTAATCGTGCTTTTATTTTTCTCATGAGGTTTGGTGAGGAAAGCATGAACCGTGTGCTAAGATGGATGGACAATGCTAAAATTCCGGAAGACGCTGCCATTTTGGACATTGGCACAGGAAATGGAGCCTTTTTAGTTGAGATGGTAAGGGCAGAGGGAAAGGGGACAATTTAATCAATATAATTTCTTATGAATATCAATCAAACAAGTCTCTCTGAGAGTGTCAATCCAAACTGCATTATCATCTCTGAAATAACACATTGTAACCAAAATATTCATTGTGTCATTTGAATTTTGAAATGACATTCCATGTCAATGTGTTTTATCTTTTGTCACAAGGCTAAACATGGATACAAGAATTTAACGGGAATCGATTATTCGCCGGCCTCCGTGGAATTGGCAAGAAGTGTTCTCCAGGCAGAGGGCTTGACGCATGTCGATGTGAAGGTGGCTTTTGTATCTTATCCACATACACAACATTTTATGTACAGTGCATGGCATATCCACTTCCAAGTGCCCCAAACAAAACCAGTCCAGGCTATACCCCAAGCGCGACAGAAAATTAATGGATATGAAGTATGTGTGGTCCATCCCAGGTTACGTAGTGGACTTAACGGCCGGTCCTGGATGAGTTTGAGGAAAACTTGCTGTTTACATGTGGCCTGCTTGAAAATGGCCCTGAAAGTGATGGAGGTTTGCCCACCATTCACATTTGACCACCTCCAAACCTCAAAGAAATGTAAGCACATCTGCTCCGTAATGGAGGTCCCACTGGGTGTGTCTTGTGTGTGTATGTGCAACAACCCTGCGTATATGTTCAGTACTTGGCACGCCAATGAGTGTGTGTGCGTTCTTTGGACAGAAAAGATTGCCGTTGATGTTAATATTGACATTAGCGGGGTGGAGCGGCTGGTAGAGAGAGAGAGAAATCTCTTTCTCGTATAGCGACAACTTTATTCGTCTTTGTGTAATTGTAGAATTACAACTTCATTTAGTCATGTCACATTACTTTATTTCGGCAAAACGAGAACTTTAATGTTGCAGTAGTACAGGACCCGGACTAATTGTTTTCTCTTGTGATTATTACAACTGTATTCTAGGAAAATTACAAAAGTTTATTCCTGTAAAATGAGCCTTTTCTTGCAAAATTATTATTTTTTTGTCTCCTATCATTACCATTTTATTTGCACAATTTCCAACATTGTCTTGTAAATTTCTGGATTACAATCTCAATACTGGGGCGGCCCGGTAGTCCAGTGGTTAGCACGTGGGCTTCACAGTGCAGAGGTACCGGGTTCGATTCCAGCTCCGGCCTCCCTGTGTGGAGTTTGCATGTTCTCCCCGGGCCTGCGTGGGTTTTCTCCGGGTGCTCCGGTTTCCTCCCACATTCCAAAAACATGCATGGCAGGCTGATTGAACACTCTAAATTGTCCCTAGGTGTGAGTGTGAGTGCAAATGGTTGTTCGTCTCCGTGTGCCCTGCGATTGGCTGGCAACCGATTCAGGGTGTCCCCCGCCTACTGCCCGGAGACAGCTGGGATAGGCTCCAGCACCCCCCGCCACCCTAGTGAGGATCAAGCGGTTAGGAAGATGAATGAATGAATCTCAATACTAGAATTTTATAATTTAATAATTTAATTTATTTATTTGTAAAATTACAACTTTTTCCCCTCCTGAAAATAAAACTTCAAATCACCTTGTTTTATTTTTCGGCACTTTATTTTTCTGTGTGTGTGTACCTCATCTATTTGCTTGATCAGCTGTATTCTCATGGTCCTTCTGCTCAGTTTTACTTTGTCACGCTCATATTTGAGTCATTGTGTCAACTTTTTCTGTTTTTTTTTTTAAAGGAGGTGGACTTCTGCCAAGGTGGACTCGAGGGTTACGACCTGTGCGTCGATAAAGGGACTTTTGACGCCATCAGCCTGAATCCTGACAATACTGGTGGGGTGAAAAGACTTTACGTGCAAGCTTTAAAAGCCTCCCTGAAGGATCAAGGCCTCTTCTCGATTACGTCTTGCAACTGGACAAAAGAGCAGCTGCTTGAGCGATTCAAAGAAGGTGAGGCCAAAATGCCATCCGTCCATTTTCTGTCACGCATGTGGGCCCCTCATTAGCGTTGCGAGTGAGCTGGCGACTGTGTATTAAAATGCATGTCATTCATATTTTGTTGTCAAACGTAAGCTGTAGTTTCAGTTAGATTTTTTTTTTCCCTAAAAGCATTTTTGTTAATGTCATAAATAAAAAGTTTTTTCCATTTTTGGAAAATTTTCTGGCTTGCTTTTAACTGCAATAACCTTGACTACTTGCTTGCAAAAAAAAAAATAAAAAAAAATCTAATAATGCCATTCACCAACTTGACCTCTAGGCGGCGTAACTGCACAAACTGTGCTGTCCTCTCCTGCATACATTGCAGGTTTTTTTGTTTGTTTGGTTTTTTTTTTTAATTCCTAGAACAAGCCTTTCTGTTTGTTTCTGTGTTGTATGTCAAAGTAAAACACAGCAAACCTTTACACCCCCAAGAGGTTCATTTCACTTTTGGCAATAAAACGTATGGCTGTGGGCATTGGAATATTTACATTCGGGCCCTTTTTGTTGTACGACCCACCTCGGTAACCACACAGGTCCTCAAGTGGGACCGTCAAGCTCCGGGCGACAACTGTCTGAAGTTTGTGTTTTCTGGCAAGTGGCCAGTTTGCTGTCACCGTTTTGTCAGTGGAGTTGCACGGGCGTGCCTGCGGGTTGTCTCTCGTGTTTTAAATATTCAAGATCCCGGGATGTTTGTCTGAGGCCTTTTGTATTTCTGTTTGTGTGGTTAATTACATTTTTCCCTCTTTGACGCCCTTACAGGATTTGAATTTGTACAGGAGTTACCCACGCCCACTTTCCAGTTTGGAGGCAAGAAGGGAAACAGCGTGACTGCATTGATATTCAAACGAATACGGTGACGCAAGCGACAGTGGTTTTTGGACATTGCTTTTGTATCTATATGTGCTTTTTTTTTTTTTAAGGACCCTCTTTATTATGCTTTTCATCGAATAGGAAGAACACTTTCTGGTTTAGTTTGCTTTCATTACATTAAAAAAAAAAACGGGAAATGACACGACATGATGCTTCATAATGCAGCACAGCTACTTTCCGGCCTGCTACTGATTTCCTTTTGCGTGTGCCCTCAATGTACAAAACAGTGACTGATTTCAAAGCCAAATTGGCATCCAGTTCCCCATTTGTACTTGAATACATCCCCTAAAAAGTGATGTGCATAGTAAAACTCATTCCTAAAACATGTACCCAAAGCCGCTCAACCCACTCGTTTGGACACCATTGTTCATAAAACCTGACTGACAGGACTTAAATAGACGCCGAATCACGCTCCCATCCGATGCAGATCGTTGTGATCATGTCCAAATGTTTTCACATGGAACCTCTTACTGCTGATGAGCACTTGGCCCGGTGAAGAGATGCTTATTTGGAATCAAGAGAAAGATTCCCATTGTCATGCTTTTCACTTGTCAAAGTAGCCCACGCGCAAACACGCGCCCTGGCTTTCACTGCGCAATTTCTCATCTGTTGGTATTTGTGGGGATCGTGAAGCCAAATTCTGATTTGACTGCGACTGACCCGCTGGACAAAATGTGTTTCCTGTTACAATAACCTCAAGAAGAAAATCACATCTTTTTGTATTCGGCTGGTCTATTTATTCATTCATTCATTCATTTTCCGTACCGGTTGATCCTCATGAGGGTCGCGGGGGGTGCTGGAGCCTATCCCAGCTGTCTTCGGGCAGTGGGCGGGAGGAACCCTGAATCGGTTGCCAGCCAATCGCAGGGCACACAGAAACGAACAACCATCCGCGCTCACACTCACACCTAGGGACAATTTGGAGTGTTCAATCAGCCTGCCACGCATGTTTTTGGAATGTGGGAGGAAACCGGAGCACCCGGAGAAAACCCACGCAGGCCCGGTTGCCAGCCAATCGCAGAGCACACAGAAACGAACAACCATTCGCACTCACACTCACACCTAGGGACAATTTGGAGTGTTCAATCAGCCTGCCACGCATGTTTTTGGAATGTGGGAGGAAACCGGAGCACCCGGAGAAAACCCACGCAGGCCCGGGGAGAACATGCAAACTCCACACAGGGAGGCCGGAGCTGGAATCGAACCCGGTAGCTCTGCACTGTGAAGCCGACGTGCTAACCACTGGACTACCGGGCCGCTGGTCTATTTATTTTTAACAGGAATTCGGGTTTGGGGATTTTTTTATTTTATTTTTTGCTGTTTGGGCCTCTGGTTTGCAGGGCATCTCTTGCGAGCGTGCCGCTCAAGAGTAGTCATGACTTTGTTGTGCACAGTATATGAAAGTTTTCAGGGAGTGCAAATAAAACTTGATTTTGGAATAGTTTTACCTTCAAACAAGGTTAAAAATGACTGAGATAACATGCCAGGCCCGTAGGTGGCGCTACCACTTTTGGCTAGGAGTAAGTACTACATCTGCTGAAGTATTGTTTCAAAATGTATCCTCCCCACCTCGGAAAGTATAATTAAGTTAAACATTCATCAGGCTAAAAACTCATCAGCAGCACAAACACGGTCACTCAAAAATGAATCAAAATCATCTCCCTTTTCCATCCCGTCATAATACAACACCGCGCTCACCACTTCAAACCAGCATAGTGGGCATGAGCCCAGATTTGAATGCTCACGCCAGTCCCCCAAAGCATCTGCAAAAACCTGCTTTTACAACAGGGTCTTCGTCTAAGTTCTGACCCACAAGTTTGGATAACATTGTTCTGTGTTAAGGTGGCTAACTGCAACCATCTGTCCAGTCCAAAAGGAAAAATGACTCTCCAGCAAAGGAACTAATCAGGGCTCCAAAGAGTCGTGATGAAGAGCTGCTGACATAATGAATAAACAAGAGGCCACAAGGCTTGTCCGTCACGTTGCTCATAAATTACTGCCCCACTCTGGGCGCGCCTGATTGGAAAACCGGGCCAGTAGACCGATGGGAGACAGCCGAACCCGAAAACATTCCGTTCAGAAAACACATATTCGTTTTACAAGAATACCTGGCAGATGGATATGCAGAATAAATATAAATATTTTATATGCACATCAGGAGACATTCACAGAAACCTTCCCATGAAAAAGGTAATCTCAAGAATCAAGATCAATCAAATCCTCCTTTTATAGTTTAAAAAAAAAACAGTGTTCACTATTTCCGATCACAGATTATGTTTTACCACTGCCAGTGTCAAATTATACTGTCGTTCTCATGCAATTATTAGTAATGTACGTTATAAGAAAATGCTGTTTGGCACTGCACACAAGCCCACAAGTCAGCACTTTCTGGCACTGGCTTTCATAATGACCACTTTTATGTGGCTCATAATATTAGCCTATAGGTTTGTGAAATTGGGGCATGAATACTACGCCTTCATTTTAACATCTTAAGTGTGATACTGCAAATATTTATGTCTTTTTTTTCTTTCGGAAACATTTTAAAGGTGCTCTGCTAGGAGTTTTTGAATGATTCCCAACATGTTGCGGGACAAAATTTTCCACGGCAGGTCGTTAAAATATCTAAATAAGCCAAGTACGGCTATAACATTTTCATAGTTTGTACATAGAAACGAATGATAAAGAACACATGAAGTGCGAAGTGCACTTCCCCTGAGGGATGCTGAAGGACTTCATGGGAGGTGCAGTAGTTTAAGCAAAACACGTTTTTGAACCTGATGACCTCCGGTCAGACACTTAAAAAAATGCAGTTAAACTGATATGTTGATTGAGAAATTATGGGTACTTTTATGCTTAAGTGGACACAGCACTAGTCTAATAATCATCACAATGGGTATGGTGTAAATATGTGGACAGTGAACAGCTGCATGCATATTGAGCATTCATGAATTCACCTGTGGGAGGTGTGGCTCCTTTAGTTCACACGAGTTTTGCCAAAGTAGGACGAAACAAGGCATCAGCACCAGTGTCATCTGGAACAACATTTAGGCAGAACATCATTAAACTATCTGTGAGTGCCAGTTCATGTTGTCGCTGTGTGGATCCGGAGGTCACAGGTCAGTTTCTTTGCATGACTATCTGTATGTCAGTGCTCAATGCTAAGGCGATGTATGTCAGATAGCGTCAGACAATAATTCATATTTTTTTTATCTACAGTGTGTGCATATCTATCTATCTATGATGCAATCATGGACGTTATGGGCAAATTTGACCGCAGATAGTGCGAAAGTAAACTTGTAAAAAAAGCTGCCTTGATGGAGTAGCAAAGGACGCGGAGGGCCAGACGGGTAATGTAAATCCAGAGGGAGGACCACAATGGAGCGTACCACCTCGGCGGGGGTGACTAACTTTTGGTTACGCCATCCTTAAATCGTTCGTTGCCATTAAATATAAAGTCCATGTTTGAGTTTACTATATTTAAATTGTTTGTTATGATACGGGCTGTTTGTTTAGTGTTTTAAAAGCATTTCGTTTATTAACCAGCAGCGACTCATCTCACCTATCTCCCTACTCGGACATCTTTTCGGTCGCCCATCTAAAAGCAAAGAGCCGCTCCAAGTTTTCAGCAGCTCGCAGTCTCCCTCCGCTCCACTCGCGAGGCAGGCCGGCTGCCTTGGAACTTTTTCTAGCTTCCTCTCGTCTTCTCACCTATCCTACCCCCCCAAGAAAGATGTCCTAAATCAAGGAGAAGACGAGCCTCTGCTGGCCAGGTAGTCATGACACCCAATCGTGAGAACGTATGTGTGTGTGTGTGTATATATGTATGTATGTATATATATACATATATATATATGCGTGTAGTACGTGTACTTTTGCAGGATTTTGTCATTTTAAGAGTGAAAACATTCTTACAAGTTTACAAGTTGTGTGTTTTGGCTTCTTCTGTGCAGAGTATTCGTTATACAGCAGCTTTTTCAAAGCCTTTCTGTCTTGGTGTTCTCTAAGGGTCATGATTAACTGTTATTAGTTCCAGTGTGTGTGTGTGTGTGTGTGTACGTGTGAGTGTGTGTGGTGTTGCATGCATGAACAACCTGTCGCTGCATGTGTTAAAGCATGCATTGCATCGACGTGTGGTCACAATCAAGCTTCATGTGCGTGACACACACACACGACTACGCATTTGATAAATCGCTTCAAGTTCATGTCCTAGTACGCTTTTTCTCCTAACTTGAAAGACGGTTCAGCGCGCTAGTAGAACGGCTGTCTTACTAGTAGCATTGTTTTCCACTACTAGCTACTGTGTAAGTTTTCTAAACACGAGCAGGACAACTGTGGTAAATAAGTAAAACAACTACGTGTTACTATTGAGGCAAAACTCTGTAGGAGTGGACATCTGCACATTACTCGTACTGCTAGCTTTAGTGTTAGATGTTAACGTGTAGAGTTTTGTATGCCACAGTTGTCCTACTTGTGAGGACAAAGAGCATACTAGTACAGTACGTGCACCATAGGATGGATTTCACAGTTCCTAGATCGAGACAATTCAACACACGGGTAGAACGACTTGTATGTAATAGTGGATTGACTGTCTTATGTTTTTCCACTGCTAGTGTTACTTTTGGCCTACTTTGGCAACAAAATCTTACTAGTAAGCTATTGTGCCATAGTAATAACACTATTACTACTACTAGTAGGCATGTGTCACCCAGTTGTAGCTTTGTGGGCTAGTAGCACCAAAATGAGATCCAGTTTAAGGTCCATGTACTCTGTGTTCTCACTATTAAGACAATTGAGCGCACTAGTAGAATGGCAATGGCGCACTAGCAGAACAACTCTTTTGGGTCATGTTTTTCCTCTTTTGACCTAAAGTATAAGCACATAACTAAACCTTACCCGTAAACCACTGTAGTAACACTAATAAGACAAAGTTGTTGGCTCGTAGCCTTATGGACCCTACTAGTAGCACCAACATTCCCGCTAGTAGTGTTGCGGCACTAAAATCATGTGCTTAATTGTAATGGTATGCAGAAGTTGTCCACTTGTCAACCCCTATTGCTTTACTAGTACGGAAATACCCGTAGCGCACAACTGTCAACTAGTGCAGTATTGCATCAGGAGTAACACGTAGTTGTCCTACTACAATGCAAAAGTTGTGGTGCAGAAACACACACACATGCACACACACTGTGTGTTGTCTTTGTCCTGTGACATGGATGAGTTACTTTTACTCCAGCAGGGAGTTTATTTATTTTTTTTTAGGGGGGTGGAGGGGTGGGTAATCAAGTGCTCGAAAAACAATGGGCCACATTGTTTTCAAGAACTTTTTAAGTCTCTGACGATAGTCACGAAGGCCTCATCGTCACCATATTAACTGTCATGGAAGTCACATTTTACCTCATCTAATAAGAACTTGGCCTTTTTGTAATATAAAACACTCCACATTCGACATCTGTCATGCCTCATACCTAGACAGTCATTAATTTTAGTCGGCAATCACTTGACGTGATGTGTAAAATATTGTGTAAGTGGAAAAAAATGGTTAACTACTGTAATATTAATATGTAAACAAAACATAAAACACTCATTAAACATTAAGAATCATGTTTTACAGGTCATTTTTGATCCACTAGCAAATGGCTATCAGCTAACATTCATTAGTAACCACACTGCCTGGACAGAACATTCTTAACTGTCATTTATGTTTAGCATGTGGCTAACATTAGCTAACATTAGCAAATGAATTCACTGCTTAGACTTCGCCATCTTAAGTACCACCTAAATGTGAACAAAGGTTAACAACTGTGACTGCTTCATTTATAATAATGAAACAGTCACCTCTAATTTTCAAAGCTAACGAGCTAGCTAACAGAAGCAGCCGTTCACATTGTCTGGACTTCGGGAATTGACTCTCATATAAATGCTGTAACATGTCAACCAATGTAATATTAACTTTGCTTTTATTCGAAGCTTGCAAAAGTTGGGACACTTGCAAGTCAAGGTATGTTAACAAGAAAAAACACGTCGTCATTCTAAAATTGGTGTCTCGCTGGCAGTTTTAATAAGACGTTGGGTGTCATCTGATTGGGATTCTCATGTGACTGAAGCAGTTGTGTCATCATGGGACATTTTGCAAGCAGGTTGGCTGCAATGACCTGAAACTGATGATCTGACTGTTTCCCATTCTTGTGCCTGCTCGGAAGTGCTCTTGTATCGCCCGTATGTATTAATGTTGCGCGGTGGTTTGCTTGAACCATGTGGACACGGTCAACAGAGAAACTGGTTGAGCACCAGGGCACCCTAATGGAAATACCTGGAACGGTTGCAGTCCCACTCTTGCAGAGAGGTCTCTTTCTGCAACGTTTGGTCAAATGTTACTAAAAAAAATTAAAAAGTTGACGCCGGGGAAGGTGAAAGATGTCTTGTCACAGAAGACGATACCAGTTTGGCCTTGTGGCAAACCAGCTCGCACTGTCAGGGATGTTCATTTTACACTCATGGGAAAAATGGTAAGATACAAGCAGATTTTCACAGTAATATCCGGCCCCTGTTTGCATTTCCTTTTGCAAGCCTTTTTGTGCAAGTGTCTTGAATGCAGAGTTCCCACGGATGCTTCGACATGTTTGAAAATGTGTTTTCAAAGTTGACACACACACACACACACACACGAAACCAACAGAACTGTAATGTTTTGTTTTTGTTTTTATGTATTATCATCTGATCCAATTGGATTATTGTGTAATTTGCCATGTACGCGTGTTCGACATCACGGAATCGCTTGCATTTTTACTTTGATGTTCTTACTCTTGAACAGTGGAATGTTTTGAAGTCAAACATTTAAAATAAATAAATAAATACAAGCGATACGAAACACGCAGTTGGAATTTTATCTCAGAGAAAATAATGTCATCTGTATAAGGGGCACAAATCTTTGAACTGCATGTGTTACAAGGCACGTTTTAAGTTAGCCTGTAATGTAACATGAAACCTCCTAGCTTTTGTGGCTAGCCAATCGGTGGCTAACAAGGCATTGGCGAGTGGTAAACGACGAAAGTAAAAAAACAAGTCTCATTCTTTAATGAAGCATGACGGACAGGAAGTGGCAGCAAGTCATCCCCCCCGCCCCCCCTACCCCCACTGCCTTATAAGTGTAAATATAAGTAACAACATTTGAGTATGCACCCTTCATTTTGACGAGTTGCATTTGCTTTGTGTGCCTGGGAAGCGAGTCTTGTCTCATGAGGTCGAAACACAGCTTGTGTTGTGGTGTACATTGTTTTTTGTGGTGCTGTGGTCATTGTTGATCTTGGCCTGACTTAAGTATATCAGGAAGTTGAGGTAAATAAATAAAAGCAAGCTAAATAATTTCAAAAGATTTTGGGCCATTTATAGCCTGGACTAATGAAAATATTACATTGGAGTTAGCAGACACATGCCCCAAAAAAATGCTTGTGATTAACTCTTAAACTTCAGCTGTTCTTGATTTGATGGTCATGGTTGGGTTTACTTTTGATTACAGAGGGGGAACACCCCCATCCCCCTTCTCTTTTATAGCAACAGGAACCGATTTAATGACACTTAAATGAAATAGCCATGACATTCGCTAGCCAGAAGCTGAGATGGACTGTTTGTTTGCGGACCAGTTGTGTGGTAGTTACACTTCTTGTCCCTCAGTTAATATGATCTGTGTAATGACCCTAATCATCGCCCCATTTTGTTGCCAAATTAGCCCTGCATTTAATCATCAAATTTCCGATGGAAAACTAGCTTTGACGTCAAGGAAACATTGTGGCAAGCTTCTGGTTCTGACCCGCAGGCCTCTAGGGAGTTGTCTTTTGCTATGGGTTTAAGGGTCATTCAAATGTAGAAGTTTCACTGTAGTTTAGTGCACACGAGTGCAAAAAAAAAAAAGGGGGGGGGGCACAAACCACATCGAGTGCAGCTTGTCACTCAGTGTCAAGTTGTGTGTGCGTGTGCTCAAGTTTGCTGCGTCTCTGTGTTCCATTCTGTCACTTGCAGCTGCATGCCGAGCGAGGCCCTCCTGCACTTTGTGTACAACTCACACAATACACACACGCTGATGTACAATCTGAAGGACCCCCCCACCCCCCCACCCTCCCACCACCACCACTCTCTCTGCCTTTTTTGTCTATCTGTGACTGTGTTGTCTGAGTCTGGCTATTTTCCTGTTTTTCACAGTGAGTGTGTCATTTAGCTTTCTGTTCCCCTCTCACTGACACTCTTTTATGCCTGTGCTGGCCCGTGGCGAAGCGACCAGAGAAAAGTTTGTCCTCCGTGCCTCCATCGCGTGTATTTGTTATGTGTGTGCGTGTCCTCGCGCTTCTCTCCATGTCAGAAGCGCCCTTCTTCCTCTGTGACCTGCAGTCGTAACTACAAACAGTGAAACTCAAACCAATGCGGCTGCGAGGACACTGGAAACGGACACCTCCCACCCTGGTTCTTTTTCTTGTTTGTTCCACTCGTGGTGTGTCTTTGGTCTTCTCATTAACAAGATAGATTGGTGAAAAGAAAAGAAAAGAAAAGAGGACTTCTCATGTCCACCGAGAGAAGCCCCCCCCCCCCCACCCCAAATCCCGAAATACTCTAAAGGGGTGTCAAACTCATTTTAATCACGGGCCAATTTGGAGTTACGTCCTCCCTCGGAGGGCCGTTATGACAGCGGCACCACAAAATTATGACTTGTACACAACAAATTAATAGATTAATAGTTTTGAAATCAGTCAATTCTAATAGTTTTTTCAATTATATTTCAAGTGCCCGGTAGTCCAGTGGTTAGCATGTCGGCTTCACAGTGCAGAGGTACCGGGTTCGATTCCAGCTCCGGCCTCCCTGTGTGGAGTTTGCATGTTCTCCCCGGGCCTGCGTGGGTTTTCTCCGGGTGCTCCGGTTTCCTCCCACATTCCAAAAAAACATGCGTGGCAGGCTAATTGGGCGCTCTAAATTGTCCCTAGGTGTGAGCGTCAGAACGCATGGTTGTTCGTCTCTGTGTGCCCTGCGATTGGCTGGCAACCGATTCAGGGTGTCCCCCGCCTACTGCCCGAAGATGGCTGGGATAGGCTCCAGCACCCCCCGCGACCCTAGTGAGGATCAAGCGGTTCGGAAAATGGATGGATGGATGGATTTCAAGTGAGTCCAAACCGGGTAACAAAATGATTGCAAAATATCAACGTTATTTATTACATGTGACAATTTTGACATTTCGGTACATATTTTAGCAAATTGACACACATGATTTGCTTTTGCGGGCCACATAAAATGACCAGGCAGGCCGGATTTGGCCCCCGGGCCTTGAGTTTGACACCAGTGCTCTAAAAGATGAAAAGCATGCTGGTGAAGTCGTGCTCATTGGCATGAAAATAGCATTTCAGGAATCTGGAAACGCAAATATTTGTCAGCATAAAGTTTTCCTACATGTGTATTTTTTGTGTAAAGTTGGTCGCCAACTACTGGCCTGGCATGCTCACTGCAGAATCTAGAGACATTTTACCACTTCCACGCCGACACCATATTCATTTACAACCCGTCCCTACCAGGTCGCTGTGTAAGTAAGCGACAGGGCGTGTGCATAAAGCGAGCACAAGTGAGCTAACGTGTTATCACGGTGTGCGTGGTTTCAGTGGATTGTCCTAATTTACTCATCAGCCATCACGAGGCAGCGTCGTGTGTTTGTGTATTCAACACTGGCGCCGGCTGGAGCAGCCTCGCCAAATTAAAGCCTCCATTGTGTGGCACACATAGGTTAATTGTCGACGGCCTACATTGAGAAACCTGTTCTGCGCCAGTTATGCAATTTCTTTTGTGCACTGCTCCTATACAGTTAACCTCAAACAGCCTCCCCCTCCTCATACAAAGCTTGACATTTCATATGCGAGAGTTTCGCATGATGCAAGCTCAGACTCGAGAGTCCCGACTTGACGATCCTGCTTTGAATGATTGGGCGGAGGGGACATGTGTCAGTCCAAGTGGCTGGCATGGTTGAGCGGAGATTTGCATGTTGGCAGCTTTTCCATACACCTGCAAAGTGTTTTGCAAACAACATTTGCAACTGCTGAGCTCACCGAAAAGGAGATCGGATCTGCAAATCAGAGATCAACAAAAAGCGCAGGATTTGAAGCGGTGCGGTTAGCCAACACACTTAACGCTTTAAGCTCTTTAAATAAATATTGTTTAATGACCAGAAACATAACTTGATCACTTTGGACAAAATCTTGAGGACACGCCTTTTAAATGGGCAAAATGAGCCGAATGTTGAGCTGCTTCAGAAGAAATTGGCCGACTTCCATGTCATTTCGGTCATCGGTTCTTGGTCTTGGTCTTCTTTTTAATGGGTTTACTTGTATCAATTTGCATTTTGCTCGGATCTTTGAAGGACCGTTTTGAAATAGCCCAAATGATCCCAAAATGGTAGCTTTATATCAAAATGGCCAACATTCATTTTCACAATTTAGTGTAACCTATCTTATCTTATGTGGTTCACACTTGACATAACCCTGGGACAAAAAAGAAGCTGACTTCCCGTGTATTTGTGTTTGTGAGACTTTTTTTTGTGGGTCAGGCCAACCAAGTGCTAAACGAAACTGGCTTCGAGGGCAGAATTTTAAAAAGTTGCGGTGGCTCGAGGGGAACTTGGTGAGTTTCTGAGTATGGCAAAGCCCTCAAAATGGTGATTTATTTGGCTTAACAGCTTAGAAACGCACACGCAGAGGCCACACAGAAAGCCCTGAGCCTTCCTGTACACATCCGTCTTGTTCTTCTCACGATGCCGTGCAGTCAGAGGGTCCTTGGCCGAGCCCCCTCGCGAATGAATGGAAGGGGCGGTGGCATGCCGCTCATGGGATTTTTCTTCTCCAAACAACAATCTTCTCGCTTCACACAACCGTGACATACACGTCATCTTATGTAACTATCTGCGAGGTTTTACGCCGTCGCTTGTTGTTTGTGCTTAGCATACTTGACGCAGGCGCCTCGCCACTTTTAGAGCTGCGAGATTGGGAGCGTTTGCCGGCCAGCGTCTGGTTAGTGTGCACGCAACTGAACGGGCCCCTCGCGGATAATGAAGGAAACCGCAGGCAGGAAAGGCAAAGATTCATAGCGAGGAGTTGGGGGATGGTGTAATTAGCGAGGGAGGTACCTGGTCTATGTAGAGTCCAGGCATGTGGGGGTCACCACGGTTGGGACAAAGGGGGCCCCCCGTGTTACCTCCTCGGACTCAAAAGTAAAACACCTGATCTTGCGCCTGTCAAGCACGTCAGGGCTTCACTTTGAATAATCCCCACTTTGAGACAGGGGTCGCGACCCCCCGAATACATTACACACCACATAGAGGCCTTGTGTTGTGTTTTGCAGCTCGCTGGTTCGCCACGACAGCTTGGCAAACCGCGCGGCGGCGCATGTAACAAACTTTGGGTTTTCATTGTTCTGTTTTGAGGCACCTCACAAGTGCACGAGTGATATCGCGACTTTCGTAATGGTTTCATCAAGTTCGATTTGCGGAGGGCGGGAGACACAATTGTCAATTCTTATGGCTGGTTTGTTTATGAGGGTAATTGGTGACTCTGAATACGAAAAACCTTTATTAGTCTCACAATGGAGAAATTCCCAATTCACAGCAGCAAAGTTAGGAAAGGAAGAAGCAGAACAACAAAATATAGGAGCTGCTGGAAAGGCAGCCACTCTCGCGGCGCCATTTTGAAGTCAAAATAACAAAAATAACACAACACAATACATAGGACACAGACAGTCGTGCAATCTTCACCACTTTTCTGTAACATACACTTTGTTGTCTGAAGCAGTTATAGATGAAAGAGAAGAGGATCAAAGTGTCCTTTCACCAGTGGATCAGCGACGTCATGCTGAAAATGTGCACACGTCTGCTACAAGCTAGGTTTAGAAAGCAAACACGAAGCTGTAGCGTCCATTGACGAAAAGAGATTAGTTCACTTCTCCTGTCCCACGTAATCCGCTTCAAACTCCAAGCTGCGACTCCCAGTTGCATTGGCGCTCACGCTCCTTTCTTCTCATCGTCGGCTGCTCAAGCCTTACATCCATCCAGCCGCAGACCGTTCAACAGCACCAATCTCTCCGCTGAACAAAGTGGGGCTGTGAAAAACGCTGCCCATAACAGGCGCAAGACACAAGCGCCCCAGGACTGTCCAACAACGACAGTCAAATGGCGCCGACATTCCTCCCAGTCAAAAACAGTGCTGGTATACCCATGCTGCCGAGAAGGCGCAACCACCAAGCACCGAGTCTCCTCCTTGATGAATGTCGTGGCCAAAAATGTTGAAAAACAATCCACATCAGCTGCACACGACGCAACAACAAACACAAAGTGACAAAACAAACACACAAAACAAAAAAGCAGGGCTCGTGAGAGCACTTGCCGAAGGCTGCCTACTCGGGCGCCATCTTGACTTCAAAAAATCATCATCGCGTATGAATGACTCTCTCAACAATTCCGAATGTAGCTCCAGATCAAGAGCATTTGATGGTCATTTTGTGTGTCCTACACTTTGGAATAATGGGTTGCCACCTTCTCACCCAGTCTTTTACACACGATCGGTTGAAATCGGAATTGTTCAGTGATTGGCGCGCAGCCGTCTGCCTCGCCCGCACCAGTCAGTCTGTGGTGGGCCAGAACTACTGTACTCATTTCATGACTCAAAATGCTGTCAATTAGCGCAATCGGTAAACAACCATCAACAGTGAAGATCCAACTTCTGTGAGCAAGCGCTCAAATTTGGCAAGGGATTAAATAAATATTTAGCCCTCTCTACATTACAGGGGATCGAAACAAGAGCCGTTTACAAAACTTCTGCCATGACCCAAATAATACCTCGGTTTTAATTGACACTGTCATGTTTTGGGCAACGTATTGGACACAACCCTCCGGATGATGCCGTGAAGTTAAGAAATGCATCGTGGTTAAAAACTCTTCTGAATGTGATGACCGCAAAGGAATTCACATCCTCGCGCTGCACGGGAAAAGTGTTCCCATTTGTGTCTTGGCTCTTTGTGCTCCCTCAGCACTGAGAAGTACAGCTGGACTTTTTAAAGGTTGATTCTCAAGCACATCATTGATTAAATGACAAGTAAAAATGATCTTGGCCTCATTGTTTGACTACTTGTGAAGATGGAGTGAGTGTTCCGGGGGGGCCGATGTAACCCCCTCTCTACCCGCCTGGATACTAGGGGTGATGGTCTGAGCCTTCAGTGGTATGTCTTGACCTCTCTAGGAACCATCTTTATGACCCGCACCTCACGGCTGGTGAGTGAGGTGGCTGCGAGTTCACTCTGAATGGATGGTCCACCCTGCGGACTTGGAAGGATACTAATGGCTCCCACTTGCGTACCGCCAAAAACAGCCACTTGTGCTCGAAACTTTTGTTTTTGTTGCTCTTATTTCGATTCCATGACAACATTCTGGTAACTGCCGAGCATTTGCCAGAAACGGTCTGGCACATTCCTGTGATTGTAACACATTCTAGGAACTATCGAACATGTTCCAGTAACCTGTCCTGTACATTCTGTAACACACCCTGGTAATTTTATGTTTCGGTAATGATCGAGGGAACTGTTTGCTATTCCAGCAAATGTTAAACTGCGCTAACTGCTTAGCGTGCCGCAGTAACCGTCCAATGCGTTCCGCTAACTGTCTAGTACATTTTGCTAACTGCCTAGCATGTTCCTGGTAATTGCCTTACACACTCTAATAAGTGTCTAGTACATTGTGTTACATGTGTCGCTTATTCCAGCAACCAAAACAATCGGGGTAACTGTATAGCACATTATGGTAAATTCTTAACACATTTTCATAACACCCTAACGCGTTCTTTAAAATGTCTAATTCACTCTTGTATCTGTCTAGCACTTTATGGTCACTATGGTAGTTTTGTTTGTTTTGTCCCCCGCCACCCACTGGCTGCAGCCACCGATCAAAGTCTTAACACCAGATACGTTCTGCACAAGTATGCAGTAGGTCAAGCCAATCGCCGATGGGCACAAAACACCCTCCTGAGAGAGCTTCACAGGACCCCAAATAGGCGGCTATTGACCGGCCCGCACAACTCTGAGCTCAGGCAAGGAGCCACATTATCTTAGCTGCCCTTTGCAGTGCCCTCCCCAGTCTCTTGCTCTTTATGAGCCAAGAGCCGCTGTCTGCACTCTTGCCCGGCGTACACAAATCCGACTGGAATTACCACTCGATTTGATGAGGCCCAATTGAATCTGGAGCGATCTAGCGGTAGATTTGTTCCCATTTAGTGATGAAGCTTCCCTTCAGTTTAGCTCTAATCTGACGTGATGTAACAGCGAGCAGCCCTGACATCCTTTGCAAAGCCAGACAAGAAACGGGACTGTTATATACTGTATATAATTTGATTTATTTGGTAATACAGGTCATCGTAAGCTTATGTGGAAGTGAACAAACCAAATTTTTGAGGCTAGTATGAACGTTTGCAACAGCCGTTGTTTATCTCTTGAAACATGCGGTTGCGTTACTTAGAAATTCGGTGTGAAGTGTTGCGCTCGTGGCCAGAAACCATATAAAGAAGTCAAGTTATGTGGAAGTGAACAAACCAAATTTTTGAGGCTAGTATGAACGTTTGCAACAGCCGTTGTTTATCTCTTTTGAAACATGCGGTTGCGTTACTTAGAAATGCGCGAAGTGTTGCGCTCGTGGCCAGAAACCATATAAAGAAGTCAAGAATAATGTTTGCCCCCCCGCCCCATCGATTGTTTAAGTTACTGTAACAAGAAAATGCATACAGTATCACTCTTATTTATTACAACTGAGAATTAGAATTTTTTTGAAGAGGTTTCAGCGAGCATGATGAAAGTTTTCATTTTTGCTTTGCTTTCGTGGACCACATAAAATTATGTGGCGGGCCATATCTGGCCCCCGGGCCTTGAGTTTGACATTTGTGGTCGAGCAGATTTGAACAATTGCCGAGCATTTATCTTTTAAATATAATTTTGTTATGGTAAGGAAAACCATATTCACGTGGATACCCCATTCCCCCTCACCCCCTTTACACCGTGTGGCAAACCAACACGAAAGAGTGAGCATTCGGTGTCATCGGTAGCGAAGGAGAGGAGAGGATCATTGACGAGCTAGCTGAAGTAATCCGTCGTCACCGGAGTATGGGCTCACGACACTTCTTTCACCATTGGGGTCTGGTTTCTCTATCATGGCGAGCCGCTTCATTAAGTAAGCATGGCTCGGGGCTTCTGATTTGTACCCTGCCCTCTCCCATGACCCCCTGCTTGCCAGTCATTACACACACACGCTCGCACCCTCGAACACAGTTGGCTTAAAGACAGACACGGCATGTCCAGTCGTACAATAGCTAATAAACTCCTGCATGTCACCGTCTTGCTCCCCAACTCCTGCACTAAAACCCACTTGTTGGCCTCGCCCATTACTCAATGTCAGTCCTAATCAGACAAAGTAATAGTACACCGATCAGATAGAACATTCCCGTTCTTTACTCCCAACACGAAGGCTAGCACAGGCTTTATTTTCCTGCGAGGGGCCCAGTTGTGCTCCACTGATTTTTTTCCCCCCTTCTTCTTCATCTTGGGATAAATACAGCTAATTGGAGTGTAACACATGGTGGTAAGCGTCTAAAACACTCCAGCAAGTGCCCTTCGGTAACTGACGAGTGCATTCCTGGAATTGTCTAGCACGTTTTGGTAACTGTTAAAATGTTCCATCGCGGTCGAATATGTTCCAGCAACTGTCTGGCACGTACCAGTGATTTGGCCATTCCGCTAACTGTCCGGCACATTGCGGCAAGTGTCAGGAACATTCTGGTAACTCCCGAGCAAAATGTTCACTGTTTTACATGTTCCCGTCGCCGTCGACCTGGTAAATATCTAACACGTTAAGGTAGCTATTTAACATGTTCCGGTATGTGTCCTCCACTCTCTGGTTACTGTCTAGGACACTCCGGTGATAGTATAACACATTCCGGCAACTGCCTAGCATTTGTGTCCAGTTGCACAATAGGTGAAAAAAGGAGATCGCTCCTCTTTCAAAAAGAAACACAAGGCATATGCAGGAATAGGTGTTACGATTGTATTATTGCCCACGTTTTATGTTGTGTTGTTTTTATTTTCTGTTAAAATGTTTGGTAAAGCGCTTCGTTGCAACTGCAGCTGTTGTGAAAGTGCTATCTAAGTCAAGATGTATTGTATTGTAAAACGCCACGCCCCGCAACATTCGCACGAAAACCCACTCGTGGGTCTCGCCCATTACTCACTGTCTGTCCAAATCAGCCGAAGTAATCGCACACCGCTCAACAAAAAAAAAATTCCCGTTCTTTACTCCAAACAAGAAGGCTAACACGGGCCCTCTATTCCCGCGAGAGGCCCCGTTGTGCTCCACTGACTTTCCGGGATAAATGGAGCTAATGGGAGTCATATGCTGGCAGTTGGTTTAGGCCTCGCCAAAGTAAAACATTTTGAGTGTGGTCTTGGGGTTGCAAGAGATGACATGGAAAGTAACACAAGCCGGTATTGAAATCTGTGTGCGGAATACCTAATCTCGCACTGGCGTGTTTTATAAGTGTGGCAACCTCCGCTCAACGTGTACAGGTAGGCACGTTACGCAGGCGGACATGCCAACGCCATTAGCTTGGTGTGGGTCTCTTCCCGAAAGCAATTAAAATGACAAAATATATAAAAATTGCCACTCTAGCTTATGTTCAGATTTTCCATCTTTGTCCATCCGGTGAGACCACAGTTCCCCATTCAAAGTTGAAGTGAGAATTTCCCTGATAAGCAGAAGTTACTTTTGATGTAAAAAAAAATATTTGTATATTCATTCAAATAATTTTAAATTTGTTCACCAAACGGCACAATTTTTTTACCCACATTCAAAGCATTCATTCATTCATTCATCTTCCGAGCCGCTTGATCCTCACTAGGGTCGTGGGGGGTGCTGGAGCCTATCCCAGCTGTCTCCGGGCAGTATAGGCGGGGGACACCCTGAATCGGTTGCCAGCCAATCGCAGGGCACACAGAAACGAACAACCATTCGCACTCACACGCCTGCCACGCATGTTTTTGGAATGTGGGAGGAAACCGGAGCACCCGGAGAAAACCCACGCAGGCCCGGGGAGAACATGCAAACTCCACACAGGGAGGCCGGAGCTGGAATCGAACCCGGTACCTCTGCACTGTGAAGCCGACGTGCTAACCACTGGACTACCGGGCCGCCCCACATTCAAAGCATGCCGCAAATATTTTACATCTTTTATGTTATACTGTAAATGAGATTTTGGTGCGGCTTTGCACTTTTATGTTAATTTAGGGATTATAGGCATTCTTAAGATATACTGTACATCAAAATAGATCTGTCAAATTCAAGCGGTACTCATTCATCTAAACCAAAATGACTTAAAAAAAAAACAAAAATCGAAGGGTTAACCTCTTTTACAGCAACCACAGCTGCTTGCAGCCACAATGTCTGCATGAAACAAACCACACTTCCATATAAGCGCCTTGGACCACATCTTTCGCCATGCCGCCTGTACCCAGGATTGGCCAAATGATTCCCCCCACGTATGCTTCTCCACATGTTTTGGCCGAGGAAGCAGTTTAAGCGTACGTCAGCTTTTAGCTTGAGAAAGTACTCATTTGGCTCCTAAAACAGGATTTTAATGAACGGAAAAATCTGGATGCGTGTTGTGGAAAAGGATGAAGCACTTGTGGCTGTAGGCGTCGTCAAAAAAATCACATGATGTTGGAAGAACGATGTCCTGAACTGCACTGTTAGACCTTCAGGGGGGGACCAGAAGAAGCCCGACTTAAACACACGCGGTTGTCTTGAGTTAAAAAAAAATAAAGCACCTTATAAAATAGCGTCAAACTACAGAGGCTGTTTTGTAAAGGAACAATTGCGAGTCAAATAGCCGACAGCATTACTTAGCCGCTTTAGATGCGTGCGAACTTTTGTTGACTCTGACAAGGAGTTAATGAGTTTATTTATATGCAAAACTGAAACAAATCTTAGCCAAGGAAAACAGACACTAAAATTGTGTGGATTTTGGGCGTTAGTCTTGCTAGATGTCCTCAGCTAAATTTATTGGTTCCTACGTTGCCTTTTTTTATGTTACAGAACAGTGCTGTTTGTCTTTATTTAGAAGCACATAAATGTATTTTTAATTTTATTTGTTTTCGGGGCCGGAACGGATTAATGGCATTTTTATTCATTTAAGTCAGGGGTGTCCAAACTTTTTGCCAAGGGGGCCAGATTTTATGTGGTAAAATGTCGGGGGCCAACCTTGGCTGACATTCTTTACATTGAACAACAATATTGTTCAACAAATTTTAGTAAGCCAGTCTATTTCACATTTCCATTTTTATTTTAATTTCAACAATCTTAAGAATTTCTTTTGGTTCATTTGAAACAGGTATATCACATGCAACTGCTTATTCACATGACTTTTTCCTAAACAGAAGTCTCCAGAGTGCAAATTGATTGATTTGAAACATAAAATGCATCACCATGACTTTTCAATAGTCACAAAACCTTTGACTCGAACAACAGGGAAATGAACAAGCAATACACATATCCAGAACTGCAAGGATCATTTGAAATATGACATATCAGTCAATATAAACACGGAGTGATGTCTTGTTAACTCGTGAGTGATGCCCTCTAGTGTCTAAATGCTATTACTCATTTAGTGAATGCTATTACTCATTTAGCCACTAGAGGGAAGCAGTACTCTATGAAACATCACTCACCAGTCTACGAGACCTCAGTCAATGCAACACGTGTTCCATTGCGCCCAACCTGCGGGCCAGACGGCACTGATTTTATGACAGGGGCCGAGGGCCGGATGAAATTCGACCGCGGGCCGGATTTGGCCCCCGGGCCGGACTTTGGACACGCCTGATTTAAGTGGTGAAAATTGATTTGCTATACGACTAAATTGACTTGACAAGCTTGGTCAAAGAACGAATTAAACCCTTCAGCCAAGGTAGCACTTTAAGCTAGCCGCGGAGCGAATGCGAAGTCATTTTTGTACCTTCATGGCCACAATTATGCCATTTGAGGAACGGTGTCAAGATATGGATCATGTTTTGGAAAATGGTGTCGCTCATACGTGCTTTGTGTTATCTAATATCTCACATGCCAGCATCACAGTGGAATTGTATTTGTTCCAGAAGACAATGCCTGCATAGCATCGCCACTGTACAGATGTTTGAAACGATTCGAGAAGAACTTTTCATATTTGTCTTTTTGTCCCGAACAGAGAGTGTCTCAAGTGCCAGGGGCGTCCTACCTGCTCTTTGACTTCAATGGGAGGTGCCAGTTGACAGCCCGTCTCGGACCCTCGCCCAAGATGACTGCCCGTGGCCTCCTGTTGCTCTGCCCGATGAGACTTGTGAAGAGCGCTGCGTTACCATGGTGATCATCTTCTCCAAAAGCCTGGAAAAGAAGAAGGGTGTCAATGATGTAAGGCCCAAGAGCAGAGAACGACAGCCGGTAAGAGACGACAGTTGGACCGTTTTGCTTTTTGACGACACGACCTCCATTGGGAAGAATGCGGACTCTGTTTTCAAAACGCCAGCGGTTTCATTTGGTATCGCAGGGTGGTGTTTTTACCTGTCGTTAGTCGTTATCTGAATTTTCCAAATTATTTCCATCCATCCATTTTCTTCAGCAAGTGTCCCTTTATTCGTTTTGCGGGTGAGTGGAAGCCTCGATCGCATCCTGCATTGCTCGCCAGCCTATCGCAGGCCAAGACTCGAACTCGGAACGGTGAGGCAGACAGGCTAACCCCTAGCGCACCGTGCTGCCCAACTTCAAAACATTATTCCATGGAGGGGAAAAGAAAAAAAAAGTATTTTGTGTTTATTGCCTCTAGAAAATTTGTATTTTGTGCGCACCTCTGCGTTTGACCGTCTGTCATTTTGTTGCACACGTACGTCAGTTTAGGTTGACGGCACATCAGCTTAATGTTAGCAGCTACTTATCCCTTGTCAGATGAGTATCACCACTTCATGTCATCCCACAGCCGCTGCATGTAGCAACAAGCCGGAGCCATGCTGCCTTTTAATCTTGAATCCTTATATTTATTTAGCGACCTCACACGTTGTTGCAAATAGTCCAATACACTTGGACCTGAACTTAAAAAGTGCCCAAATTTACGAGCTTTTTGATCCCACATTTGCAAGACAAAATATTATAGTTGGAAACTTCAGACGGATCGCCGCTTGAGTGAAGCGGAAAAAAAAGACATAGCAAATAGATATGTTACAAAGTGCGGTTTCACTATAAATGTTTCATACGTGTCTGTATACAAGTTTTGGATTGCCCCGCAAAGCCATCGGCACCATTTTCCACCAAAGAAAACATATTTTGTCTTTTGTTTATTGTTTTTTTTTGTTGTTGTTGTTCTTGCGCTAGTGATAACCTCAGCGTGAGTCACCCGTAATTTCCCTCCGCATTTTCTCTTTTGTCCCTCGTGTGCAAAAGAAGCCGCCACCCTGTTGCAAGCGAGTGAACTGACAGATCACAAGACAGGCGTGTGCAGGCAAAAACCTTCCTCTGCGCAACGCCACGATCGCAACGAAACTTCCACTACTGGACTTTAAACTAAGTTAATAGAAGCCAAAATGTGAACAAGAGTCTTCATTGATGGAGCATTTTGCAGGGTATCAATGGATCGGATGGCATTTTCCTCTTGAGTAAGTTGGCTATTATTTGCATACCAACAGCCTGTTGAGCGACGTGTCAGCCATTATTCCATACGTGAAATGCACAATGGCCTTTGTGTGTATACACACACACACCTTTGTTGGTTGCACAACATTTGTAGGCTAAATCAATATGTTTTTTGATACATCGCATGAAATAGAACATCCATGCATTCATTTTTTATGGTACTTGTCCTCATTGACCGGGTGCCAGCCAGTTTCGGGTCATGTTGAGACCAACAATCATTGACACCCAATATAAATTTGTCAATAAATAATGTGTGTGAACCAGGCAGAACATCTTTAAAAAAAATTAAGTAAGTTTCCTTAAGTAAGTTGCACTGGCACAATCATTGGTATTATGATTGTTTTTAATTTTAGGGAGCACCACTTTAAATCTTCTCGGTTAAGGACAAAAAAACAAAAAAAACGAAACAATGTTATTCTTTGTTGTAAGTTGATCCGTATATTATTATTTATTATTTTGCATACGATGTTGTCTTCTACCTGAGGGGTGTACAGAAAATAAGGTGTCATGTTTTGGGCAGCACGTTTGGTTCACTAGTTTTGCATAACATGATGTATTGTCGTGCGTGTTAAAGGAGCTACAAGGAGGACCTGAAAGGTGGGAGTGCCTGGGAAGGGTTTTGCAAGGGTTATCCACACCCGCAAAATATGAAGTTTCATTCAACACTAAATTGTGCACGGGTGTGAGCGGGAACGGTTGTTTGGTTATCTGTGCCTTCGAGATGGGCTGACAACCAATCTAGGATGTGCCAGATCCCAAAGCCAGCTGGGATAGGCAGCAGCTCACCCGCAACTCAAAGCTAGATGTTTTATTTTTATTTGCGTGTGACAATTATATGGGTACATGAATTTTTTTTCCAGAGCAATGATAATTCCGAGGCATGCGTCACATATAGGCCACTGGTTTGGAATGCAGTATTCTAGCCACCTCTCTACTGGAATGTGATACTCTTTGCATAGATTCCAAACATAGTATAGTTTCTAAACACAAACGTTCACGTTTGACTGTGACTCTCCAAGGTGCGGATAACGTGTATCCAAATTGGGGTTCAATCGAGCCATTCATATTGGGTTATGCCTTTGCATACTTTCGGTTCTCTGATTCTTTTTGGCTTCTTTTCAGCGTGAGCACCACACCATGAGCAGAGGGACGACCCTCTTCTCTTGTGGAAGTGCTGGTGAGTTGCCTTACTTTGTAGTCATTTGAGCCATTCGTGTCTTCATGTCTCACAAGTTGCGCAAAACGGAGATGTCAGAAAAGACATGCGACCAGAAAAACGTTTTTTTTTGGGTCATGTCGCGGGACGCTGAAGAATTGATGGTGGGCCGCAAATGGCCCCCGGGCCGTAGTTTTGGAAACCACTGACTTTAAACAGACTCTCATCCAAACTGCAGCTTCACTCTCTGTGTCAATTTCGTGTTGTCAGAGTTGCAGTGGACAAGTTTTAGGTGGCACTGCTGTTAATTTCTTTTTACACTTGTACGGCGATGTTTAAAAACTGACCGTGTGACGCATGACTTGCGTAATGTATGGACTCGCAGTCAAAGACTGCAGCATCACCAGACACGTTGAGCCGTTTTACGCACTGGACGTCTTAAAATGAGACGCGTCAATAACCTTTGCACCAGCTCTTATAATTAAGATGGAATATATTAAATATTAACAATGTTCAACTTGTTACACTTTTATGACCGTTAATGTTACAGTATTACAGGGTCTCTTGGCTCACTTAAGACGGCATGCAGTGCTATCAGAGTCACGGAAGACAATAGTTAACTTATTTTTATACTTGTTCATTCATTCATCTTCCGAGCCGCTTGATCCTCACTAGGGTCGCGGGGGGTGCTGGAGCCTATCCCAGCTGTCTTCGGGCAGTAGGCGGGGGACACCCTGAATCGGTTGCCAGCCAATCGCAGGGCACACAGAAACGTACAACCATTCGCACTCACACCCACACAATTTAGAGTGTTCAATCAGCCTGCCACGCATGTTTTTGGAATGTGGGAGGGAACCGGAGCACCCGGAGAAAACCCACGCAGGCCCGGGGAGAACATGCAAACTCCACACAGGGAGGCCGGAGCTGGAATCGAACCTCTGCACCGTGAAGCCAACGTGCTAACCACTGGACTACCGGGCCGCCTTTTTATACTTGTGTGAAAGACAATATTACTTAGTGGTTGTTGGTGGATTCTTAAAAAAAAACACACATACATCTAATTATCCAAAATGAAGGTCTCTAGATGAACTTCATGAAGCTAATAAGTCTCAAAAAGGCCACAGACGCAAACAAAACAGACTGACTGGCGTCATTTTACTGTTAAAATTATTCGAAATGTATTCAAATGCCTTTTAAAACTTCTTAAAAATGTAAATAATTGCGATCATAATATTGAGCCTACATTGTGAGGTAGTCCTGTCGGTCATCTTAAACCGGCTTTCAGTGCTACTGCAAGTGCGCCAGAACGGATCGTGTTCCAACTAAGAGGTTCCGCTGTATTTGGCTTTCACTTCCTCTCCTCTCGTCAACATCTCGTGATCGGCGTGCACCTGCTCCATGTTACAATGCACGTTACGCTCTCACGGGAGCTTCGCAACAATACACTTCCTTCGATTAAAAATACCCCTCGTCTTCTCTTCTTTTTCTTTGCGGGTGTTGACATTTAGAGGCGTGTGGCGAGGGCTTTGCATGGCGTGCCCCGTTCATTCAGGCGTCACAAGACACTTTTGAAGTCGTCTCTTTTGTGGAGTTGTTTTCTTGACATTCCTGTTAGGCCTTCGCTGCATTTAAATGGTCTGAGCAAAAGAAAGCATTTACAGGCCGGCGTCAGAGAACATGATCCAAACTGGACAGGATTAGGGTGAGAAAAGCCATCTTGTTTGGCTCCGGGGCTCAAACCACCTTGACAATATAGACCAGTGGTTCGCAATTATTTTAGGAAATAAAAAATTTAAAAAAACAAGATTAAATGCATGGATGGATGGATTAAATGCAAACGTGCTGCCGTAAAAGGTGAAATACAACTGAACTGTACTTTGGGAGCGGTGCCTTTCACGTATCACGAGGGTGCCTGAATCGTGGTGACTGTAAATCATCGCAGTCATTGAACCACGTCGGCTAAAAATTTGAGATTAGGAAGAGTGATGTGTTTTTTTTCACGCCGACTGTGATCATGAATGAGGCTTTGTGAGGCGCCATTGGTCTACTCTCGACTGGTTTGCTGCCGACAGAGGTACAACATGACGTCAGCTGAGGCCTCGTATTATCGCCAACAATTTATCTGGCATTTACACTAGAGCGTGTTTTGAATTAGATTTTTTTTCCAAAGTTTTTTCTGGTGTGTTAATTCATTCATTCATTCATCTTCCTAACCGCTTGATCCTCACTAGGGTCGCGGGGGGTGCTGGAGCCTATCCCAGCTGTCTCCGGGCAGCAGGCGGGGGACACCCTGAATCGGTTGCCAACCAATCGCAGGGCACACATAGACGAACAACCATTCGCACTCACACTCAGGGACAATTTTAGAGTGTTCAATCAGCCTGCCATGCATATTTTTGGAATGTGGGAGGAAACCGGAGCACCCGGAGAAAACCCACGCAGGCCCGGTTGCCAGCCAATCGCAGGGCACACAGAAACGAACAACCATTCGCACTCACACTCACACTCACACCTAGGGACAATTTAGAGCGTCCAATCAGCCTGCCATGCATGTTTTTTTTTGGAATGTGGGAGGAAACCGGAGCACCCGGAGAAAACCCACGCAGGCCCGGGGAGAACCTGAATCAGTTGCCAGCCAATCGCAGGGCACAAGGAAACGAACAACCATTAGCACTCATACTCACACCTAGGGACAATTTGGAGTGTTCAATCAGCCTGCCATGCATATTTTTGGAATGTGGGAGGAAACCGGAGCACCCGGAGAAAACCCACACAGGCCCGGGGAGAACATGCAAACTCCACACAGGGAGGCCGGAGCTGGAATCGAACCCGGTACCTCTGCACTGTGAAGCCCACGTGCTAACCACTGGACTACCGGGCCGCCTGGTGTGTTAATTTTTTTATTTTTATTTTTTGCAGAGGCAGACCGATGGCTGAACCCAGGGCTAAGCTTCCAGTCAGGTACCAGTCTGGAGAGCCTGTGGGATGAGATGCCCGAACCGGGCGGACGCCCCTGGGCCAAGGAACCGGGCGCCGCCATGGCCATCACCAGCCTGATCAGAGATCTCAGCCTGGGTGACGGCGCCTTGAGCAATGCCCGCCCCTGCGCTCCCCCCAGCACTTCGCCCTACACCACTGTAGCCACGAGCCAAGCGCCCACGGCGCCCCCCAGCAAGCGCCAATGTCGCTCTTTGTCACTGTCTGACGAATTTGGCGGCTTTCGCTCGTCGTGGCGACCTCAGGGCTCCCGCGTGTGGACGGCGGTGGAGAAGCGAAGGTGCTACAGTGGCGGGAGCGTCCGTGCCGGTGGGGGGTTCTCCGGTGGACACTGCCTCGCCATGCAGCGTAGCTCCAGCTTCAGTTTTCCGTCTAGTACCAGCATCTCCACGGACGGATCGTTGGACCTGCCCTTCTTCAACCAGCGACTGCCCGCCCACCCGCACTTCACCGCCTCCCCCGTCTCCCCCACCACGCCCTCCTCGCAATTCCCCCAGTCCTACCGTGGCCACTGCCTGCGACCTCTCTCCCTCTCCCACGAGCAGATCAGCCTGCCCCAACTCCAGAGGGAAGAAGCTTCAGAGGCCAGCTCTCCGGATTCCACCCCGGAACTGGGACGGCGGTCCGGCCAGAGAGGCGACGGGAAGGGGTGCCTGTCTCGTAGCAGGTCGCAGCCCTGCGTGCTAAACGACAAAAAGATCGGGATGAAGCGGCGGAGGCCAGAGGATGCCCAGGAGCAAAGGCCCTCGCTGGACCTGGCAAAGATGACTCAGGTGAGTTGCGATTGGCCGACGCGCGCAGACAAAACGCACACAGGAAAAAAAAACATTTGCCGAGGTCTCTTGGTGATAGTACTTTGGATTTAAGCAGCGGACTGGATTTTCCAAACATTGTTTAGGTGACGGGGTCAGAGTTCAAATCTGCACGTTCTTCCTGTGCTTGCTTTCCCACATCCCGAAAGCATATGTTAGGTTCACTGAAGACAGTAAATCAGGGATGTCCAAACTCTTTTTTCACTAGTCTCTCCGGGTCGTCCCTGGGGCCTCCTGCCGCTGGGACGTGCCCGGAACACCTCAGTGGGCGGGAGGCATCCTAATCGGATGCCTGAGCCACCTCATCTGGCTCCTCTCGACGTGGAGGAGAAGCGGCTTGACTCTGAGCCCCTCTCGGATGACCGAGCTTCTCACCTCGTCTCTAAGCGAGAGCCCGGACGCCCTGCAGAGGAAACTCATTTGGGCCTCTAAGATCCCGGATCTCATTCTTTCGGTCACGACCCATAGCTTGTGATCCTAGGTCGACCGGTAAATTGAGAGAGGCTCAGCTCCTTCCTCACCACGACAGACCGATACAAAGTCTGCAATGCAAACCCCAAAATATACAATCAAAACTTGTCAGTAAATCAATCTGATCAGAATGAATGTTCTCGATCGTTCAACCAAATCTTCACAACTAAACCATCTGAAGTGTTTTTTTGTTTTTTTTTTAAATATCCGACGGTGGGAGTGGTGCTTACTCATGGAACATGCCTCATGTTCAGTCATGCCGCTTAACGCCACACACTCGAAAAAGAACCAGGCTTGGGTTAACATCTCATCGCGTCTGTTGGTTAAATCCAAAAGGTTGGGCCCCCTTGAGGTCCATTTTCTCCCACCCTCATACTTGTCATTTCCTGCAGCAATCTGGCTCTTATCGCAGGGACACAGTGGTCAAATTATATTTAAAAAAAAAAAAAAGAGAGAGAAGAGAAGAAGTGATTGTGGACCGAAAAGCCGCAAGATCCAATTGAAGTTACGCTTGGCCCCAGCAATCAGTGATTGTAAATGAGCCCTTTGCTTCTCAAATGGAAGCATTCAAGTCTTTTCATGCTATGCACTCTTTGATGCAGGGAGATACGCATCTGGAACACTGTTGAAAGATGCAATATACCATTCAGGAAATTGCTGTAAGATGTCTACAAGGGATTGACCGTGTGGCTTTTTTGAGATATGAGCCGTTGTTCTGGGATCTTTTTTTTTTTTTTTTTTTTGGCACTGACTTGAGACACAAGCGGATTACGATGACGGTGAGCTCTAACTCACTTCACAAGAAGCAGCGTTTTGGCGAAACGTAAACGCTTATTCAGCTTTTAAGATTATTGCCACTATTAGTTTGAGATTCACTGTCAAATGAAACAAAAAGCAGAAAGTTACATTTTTTTTTAATTAATTGGCTAATTCGTCAGTTAGCATAATTTTATCCTCATATCAGAATCAGCCTTGGCCTAAAAAAAAAAAAAAAAAACGTATCGGTTGGCTCTGGCTATAACCCCTTAAGCAATGGTGAACACAAACTGTGCAGCGCAAGAAAGAAATGTAACAGTACTCGCGGTCATATATTCTTAATCATCAGCGAAGAATGACTAATATCAGTGCCATACTGTTGCGCCGAAACAAATTGACTCGCGACTTTAAAAAAAACTGCCAAGTTGTAAAGAAAACGTCGGACTTGTCTTCCCCGGATTTCAAATTCATCCTCGCAACGCCAGAGCGCTGGCCCTCGATGAGGTCGGCACCTGACTATCCTGCGGTCGACTTGGTTGGTCATCACCAACGTTGTTACAGCCCATTTTAGACTTGCAAAACGGTCAAGAGCGATCTACACACGAGAAACCACAATCAACATCCGAGTATCAAAGACTTCATTATGTTGTAAAATTCTCAATGTTTTTATCACGGTATTTGATACATAAAGATTTGGACCAAATTCCGAACTGCTCCAAATGTTGTATGTGGCACAGTTGCACGCTGTCATATTTTTTTAATAACTGTAATGTGATCGAGGTGGTATCAGGAGGTGTATTAAGTCGCCGCTGAAGGCCGAAGTCCCAAATCTCTTTTTCCGAAAGATTTGTGTCCCCCTCAGGGGAGGGCGAGCGAAAGTTGGACGCGCGGAGTTTCCTCTAATCGTGCCAGGTGCTAGCTAGGCGGGGCAGTGAGCCGAGCCGCGACGACACACACGCTCATCACGTTGACGTTACCTCGGCTCGCAGGAATGCTCCCACGTCACATACTAGGACCGTGCTTTCAAAGATGTCTCGGCGATTAACAGACGGACACGTTGCCTGCGTTCCAATTTTAAAGGCGGTGGCGTCGGTAGCTGTTGTTCATGTTTTTTTTTTTTCCACTCAGATCTGTTTATGGGAATTTTGAGATTTGACATACACAATGGATTGAAATATGTTGTTTTACACAGTGAGAATTTGGAAGCAACATCAAATTTAAGATTAGTCCAAACGGCTTTTTCATGTGAATAACTTTTTACCAATTGTCTGTAAAATAACAAAACAAAAAACTTTAGTCTAGTTTGACACGATTGAAGTTCTGTCGTTAACTTCATTCTGTGATTTTTTTTTTCCCTTAATGTGGTACGAATAGCACGAATGGTACGCAGGCTCTCTTTAGTTTTACATGAAATTAAATGTTCCAATTTTTTGGGGAATCATTTGTTAAGTACAGTTCAGTTATATTTAACTTTTAACATCTGGGTAATCCATTTAAACTGGATCATTAATACACACCGGTCAATGCATTTTTGCGAAAGGGATGCAAGTGAACTTTTCTCGATGAATTTTTGAATTCCAATTCTGCTTTCATATTTTCTCTCGTACGTTGGGTTTTCAGAATAATAATAATATACAATACTTGGCTCTGGCCTTTCGGCGGGGAGGCCAAACTAAACGACTCCTTTTTTTTAAAATTATGGTGGCACTCGAGGAATTTTTTTTTAAGGTGATACTTGCTGTAAAATGTTTGAAGCGTTGACCTCACGCATCAAATCTCTCATCGATACTTCAATAGGAAGCTCATAAAGTGGACTTTGTCTCGGGCGAGATGAACCGAGCAACCAAACGCTTCCTAAAGATTATTCCCGCTGACGTTCACTTCGAGATTAACAAGGCACTTTCTCATTTTACTACCAAACTATCCGTTCGGATCTTTTTTTTTTACTACCTCTGAAACCGTCAGGAACTCGTCCTGGATTTTATAGGCATGTTGTTGTAAGGTGACTTGGTAAAAAGCGGTGCACCGTGGGAAAGAACTCCTAAAAGAAAGTCCAAATATTTGTCGGGGAAAAAAAAGTTTTATTTTGCAAGAAAAATGTCAAACCTACAAATGTGCCTTGACAACGATTGAATAGTCAAACTTTTATTCTGCTGGCATTTGGAATTTATTCTTGAAAAGTTCCGAAATTATTCTCATCATACTTTATTCTCGTGACAAACTGTATTTGGATTGCACTCTTCCAACGCTGTGACTTCACTTTTATCGCATGAAAATGTTCTCGTAGCATTGAAAGAAAATCAGAACTATTCTTACAAGTAAAACTTTTCAAGTAAAACAAGTAAAACATTTTTCCGCATGCATTAAAAATCATTTATTCTCCCAAGCATGACTTAAATCTTTGTTGATTTCCTTTCCTTTTGTCGACACACCCACATGTGCAAGAGGCTGGAAAAAGCGACTGTATTTCAAATGGGGGCTCGGGGGGTTGGGGGGGGGGCATTTTTGAGATGAGCCATAATCGTACGAGCTTCAAAGTTTGTGAAATTTCTCGCCACGCCAAAGTGGTTGAGACACACGTTTGTCGCTGCGGATATTCGTGTGCGTGTGTGCGCGCACCCACGAGGTTGAGGAAGGTCAGCACATAACAAGTCTCCAGTGTGTGCTGTCAGCGCAACATGCAGTAACGTGGCCTTTCGTTTCCTGCCGCACGTCACCCGACGGCGGCTGTGAATTCGGGGCCTTTCGTGACATGCTGGTCAATGATCGCTCCGCCGTCATGGGTATTTACGCAGGACGCCCGCCCCCTCCCTCATCCTCAAAACAAATTCCTTGAATAATTTCGCAAGCTGTCGGGCTGTTTCCCTTTTCAGCTTGGCCGGCCGCCGTGTTTTTTCCTCCTCTGCAGCGGCTGCGGACAGCCGTCAGACGGAGGCTGAGCTTTTATCGGCAAATATGAGGCCAGTCGCTCAATGAAATGTCAACACCGGGTTTTTTTTTGGGGGGGGGGGCTGTCGGGTGTGATTTGCCGCCACGTTCGAGTGATTTAAGGGGATGAGGGAGAGGGGCAATCTTATTTACGCAAGGAAGCTGTCAAATCTACTCCTCATTGCGGCTCGCTATTCAAGACTTCCTAAAAGTGGGATTCGGGTTTGGATTTGAGAACCGCCCATATTTTGAGTACATGCGAATGTCTAAGAAGGAGGAAATTGATCACAGGTTGGAAGTCAGACAAGCGTAGATATTCTAGACTCGAAACAGTGTGTAACGGTGATCATATTCGCATTGTCTGCGTCGTGTACGACAGAGATTCTTCGACTGAATGCGACAAAGATGGTGGTCGCCATATAAAAAGCCACAAAATCGCATACAAGCCTGTGACTTATATATGTGTACATTGGAAAATACAGTAATTTTATCGTCAAGTGCGATTGGCTCATCGAAGTAAAAACAAATTTTAATGGTCTCAGTAGTTCACCATGCTGTATTCGGCTGAGTACACACTTCATATCGTCGCACTTACTAATACACACACACACGAATCGATTCAGTTTTCAATGTACGTGACCAAAACATGCCCAATCCAAATGAAATTGCATGAATAAACTAACCATCAGAGGGCGCTGTAACTGCGACAATTAAGAATAACCTGGCCTGGTCAAAACACGTGGTGCTTTTAATATCGCTACATGGCGACGACGATACTGTGGCCATTTTAATTTTGCAATGTTGCCTTTATTGTTGAATCCCTAATATTTTCTAAACTACCAGTGGTTGCGTAAATGCTAGAACTTCCACTGGATTAAATAACACGCCCCCACTCTCATGGCTCTTCATTCCTGACATGGCGAGCATGGCTGAGCAGCAATGTGGGAACGGTGACGCGACTCGCTGCGTAAATGCGTTGTCTCATCAAATAACAACCCGCGCTCTGTTCTTCCTAAACTCTCGCCGCTTATCTGCATTTTGGCCTCGGTACAGCGTAGATGAATGATTGATGCGCAAGTGCATTGCTGTGTCATCTGTTTGTCGGGGATGAGTGCAAGATTCCTTCCTTGCACGTCTTTTTTTGGTGAGACACTCCGAGCCCCCCGCTTGCGCTTTTTCGACTGACCTCGTTCCAAAGACGTTGCTGATTTCCAAATAGCCCCTGTTGATATTTCTTTGCGCTTTTGCTTCATAGGTGAGGCCGTTGTCATTGTGTTGAGCAAAGTCAGGATTGTTTTCGTTTCGTTTGTCACCGACACTTTGAGGCACAGTGAATACACAAAGTCCTGTCAACAGAATTATGACACAAACGCTAGCCTGCTCCTCCCCCTAGCTGAGGTTGTGTTGGTTTCGACCAGAAGTCACCAAATTGCTTTCTAATTCAACAATTTTTTTTTGTGGTCGACTTAGCCGATGAACCCCCCTCCCCCACCCTTAACAATAACATATACAGTAAAAACAATACCATGATTAAATGTAAATTGAGCATATTGGTTAGTTCAATGTGTGTATCAACAGTGGTCAGTCATCCTTTGCGCAGTCAAGACATTCACGCCAATGCATGATTTAAAGTAGAATAGCACAAACACGAGTTACATACAGCGAACTAGTAAATGGCATTTATTTATTTTTACAATAGCGGGGGGGGGGGGGGGCGGGTCTCACCGGTGAGTGTTTTTTTTCCTTAAATTTTTTTCTTTTTTTTTTAATATGCATTTGTTGCCCAAAGGCACCATGTTGGTGACTCCTGATCTAAAACCCGTCCTAGGTGTACAGATCCTGAGAGGATCTGTACACCTAGGACCTATTTTAGTCTTCACTGAACCTAACGCAGACGACTGAATTAATATTTAAAAAAAAAGAACTGTTCTTCATCCATGTTTAACATTTGGCTATTCGACAACGATTGTGCACCCATGTGCAGTATACTCGTGTGGCGGTGGTATGAAAAGCTGGCCACAATACAGAAATGTTACCCCGCTTCTTGCAGACCCTCCCAAATCCCAGGCTGTCCCCAGTGGGTTTCATGGAAAGCACATAGTGACAAAGCAGCTCCAGGCCCAACCCCCCCGTTCTTACCCTCCTCCTCCTCTGCTGGGATAATTAGTAGTCAAGTAATACCAGGGGAACCGAACAGAGAGAGGGTGTAGAAATCCCCCTTTTTCCATTCTGGTGACAGACAGCGAAGGCCTCCCACTACTCTGGTTATCACCTCAAGTATTTGCTTTTGTTTGCGAGAGACTCCTGGTGCACGGCCGCAGGGAAGTTGTTCCTTGCTCAAGGGGAAGGAAAAAAAAAACAACCTAATTTCTATTCATCCCCGTGCCTCCAAACATCTGCTGCTCCACGGATTATTAACCCCCTCACTGCACCGCATTACAACTTTATTCGTCTAACTTTGTGACTTGCTTTTGAAAAAATAAAATATTTACAACATTGTTCCTGTGACGTTTTAACATTTTTCAGGGAGCATAAACAGTGACGTCTCATCACAAATAAATGACTGATATTAACTTCAAGTGGATGGATGTATGAATTAAAAACTCTCGATAGGACTTGTGGCCCACCTCCCTCACAAGCACAATGAATACACGTTCAAGGTACAACCTACAACCTTGTATGTTGGACACAAAATCCAAAGCAACTAGATTACAAAGTATTTATCTTAAGGCGACCATTTTGCAAATCAATGATGTCACATTTGTAAATTATTAGATTAATTTAACTCCGTCAATGATATAGAAGACACATTTGTGTGAAATTTATTTCGGATGGTTTTTTTTTTGGGGGGGGGGCGGTTGGGTATTTTTGCGCCCATCACAGCCCCGCTTTGTCTCTGTCCTGCTTATGTCAAAAGAGGAGCTCGGTGTTCATCCCGTATCGAGGTAACTCGGGATAGGACTTGCGCGCAGCTGGAACGTTCGTCAACAAGGTCAAGCGTCGAAAAACTTAAAGCCAAGCCCTACTGGCGAGTCGCCTTGACATTGCGGAAACAAAATACAGTTTGCCGTTTTCTGCGACTTCACTCAGTTTGGCTGAACGGCCACGGCTTTGCACGTGTGCTCGCATGTGCGATGAAAGTTTCAATGAAACACAAGATGCAGCTTTTGGCAGCTTGACGCGAAACCGAATCTCACAAAAAGTGACAGGAAAATCTCAGGATGAAAATTCCCCTCCCCAAACAAAAGGAGTAGCCTACTATGACTTTCCAGAGGACGGCATACTGTGGATCACTCATTGATCTTCTTCACTTTGTGAATAAATACTTTTTATGATTGACACTTTTGGTATCAGGGCGGCCCGGTAGTCCAGTGGTTAGCACGTCGGCTTCACAGTGCAGAGGTACCGGGTTCGATTCCATGCTCCGGCTTCCCTGTGTGGAGTTTGCATGTTCTCCCCAGGCCTGCGTGGGTTTTCTCCGGGTGCTCCGGTTTCCTCCCACATTCCAAAAACATGCATGGCAGGCTGATTGGACGCTCTAAATTGTCCCTAGGTGTGAGTGTGAGTGCGAATGGTTGTTCGTCTCTGTGTGCCCTGCGATTGGCTGGCAACCGATTCAGGGTGTCCCCCGCCTACTGCCCGGAGACAGCTGGGATAGGCTCCAGCACCCCCCGCGACCCTAGTGAGGATCAAGCGGTTCGGAAAATGAATGAATGAATGACATTTGGTATCAATCAGTAGCTCGGGTCTTGGCGTTTTTTAAATTATTATTATTTTTTTTTTTTTTGCTCGTAGCTCCTCTCACAAGCACAATAAATCCATGTTTATTTCTTTCAACAAGTACCATTATTTTCTCTGCGATTTATGTGAAAAAATGCGTTTGCAGCGATTGGGCATAATGCTCTAACATGACGTGGAAAAACTGATGTGAATACTTTTCAGATGCGCAATTAGCGGGCCTGCACTCTATTGGATTACTTCCACATTCTCACATTAACGTCATTTTTTTTTTTTTTCTGCAGCAACTCCAGACTTTCCAGAGCCTGAGTTGCCCCGGATTCTCCTTCTTCGACAGCTGCCAATCCAGCCTGCCCCCATCGTGCCACCGCCAATTGGAATTTACCACCGTGTCCGAGCTGGGACTAGAACCGCGGCAGGAGGCGATGAGAGACGGCAAGGATTCGTCCGATGAGGAACTGGACAGCGACTCGGCGTGTAGCGTGGGCTCGAGATCCGGCTCTCCGCAGGGAAAAGTCGCCCTCTGGAAGGGCGACTGCGCCTCATCCAGGGATATTTTCCAACTCGGGGGAGAGCTGGACCTCGAGCAGATTGAGAGGAATTGAAGCGGACGTTGACAAATGAAAAGGGGCAAGGAACATCGCGACTCAGTTGAAAAGGAAAGACGTTGGACTATCGCAAAGGACGCAGAGCATTTGCCTTGAACATTGGGACTATTTTGAACTTGAGTTGTTTCTCTGCTCAGGAGTGTGAATGTAAGGGGTTAGTAGTCTTAAAAAAATATATAAAACACACACACACTGATCCGCCATTGTCTTCCCATCTGGTGAGCTCTCCGACGTTAGCTTAGCTTAGCATCTCTTTCCTACAACTCAAGAGTGGACGCGGGGACGGCCGTGTATGCTAGGATACATGCGTCCCTGCCCTCGCTGAATGTAGGCTCAATAAGCTTTAAGACGTGGGCTGCGTTTACATGGACACTCATATTTTGATCTGTTACGGATCCGTTTCCGAGCACAGACTTCCAACAAGCAGAAGTTGTAGTGCCAATAATAAAAAGAATATTCCCGAAACGTAACTGGTTCTTTCAGTCCATGTAAACACAGCCATTGACTTCCTTCCTCCTTTTTTTGTAGTTTCTTTATATGCAAATTGTATATTTGAATTAAATTCTTAAATGGCTAGTTCTGATATCAATGTTTATTTTTCTATTTCTATGTTTTTTTTTCATGGAGCTGTTTGTATGCGGAGGGAGAGCGTGAGGAAGGGATGATCTTGGAAGTGGAAATAAATCTCCTTTCGCCACCGATTGTCTTGTTTCATTTCCTGGTTCGAAATGAAAGGGAATGTGTAACACGTTAAATCCAGCGTGCGTTTCGTGAGTTGGAAATGAGAAATAAACACGAGAATGACGAGCGAGTGTGAATATGACGCGGACAGATTGAATGATAACAGATGATTTGAAAAAAGGAACCACTCCATGGGTTAGAAAAGTCTCCATCCACAAGAATTGTAAGCACATTTTTTGCCAAAAATAATAAACATCCACTTTTTTTTTCTTTGTCTTGTAAACAACAGGTAGCTCGCCATATGACTATTTATTATTCAACGCGATAGCAAAAATCATCAAAGAATTGCCATGAAAAAATAACCTTTGAGAAAATGCGATTAAACCAGATCGGTTTCAAAAATACCCCCCCACCCCAAAAAAAGATAAATAGCAATAAGTGGGGTTTTCTGCAAACTCTTTGGTGCCGACTGGAAAGGTTAAAAAAAAAATCAGTTCAATGGTGGCTATTCGAATGCCAAACTGAAAAGATCGGTCCAATTGTATTTCTGAGCTTCAATTCTTTCTGAAATGTCTCTGCCATAAGTACCCCAAAAATTTAGCAAACCCCTGCTCTAGAACACCCATCACATCTCACAACCGGACTCTCCAAAAAGCTGCCGCTTTGTAAAAAAAAAATGTCCTTCTATCAGCTCTTTTTAAGTTGCATTCAAGCCTTGTATCAGCCTTATCAAAAGGCGCCGTGGCGGTGGGAGGCTGTGCTCAAATTGTTTTTCCCGACACAAGGAAGAAAATCCCCGGCTGCACAACTGTTTATATCCAAAAACAGGATGTCCCGGACCAGCGGCGGACTTTCCTTCGACGACGGGCCTTGGAGAATGGCAAACTCTTGACATCTGCGAATAAGAGGTGTTGCTTTACACAAACACCCCCCACACCTTGAGAAAATACTGTCAGCTGGCCTGGAAAATTATTTGCAGCAATGGGATGTCGGCTTGCTCGTATAACTAATAATGGTAAAAGCGGTACTGATTCCACTCTTTCAATCAAGTAAAACCAAAAATGGACAAATGTATAATAGACAAATGCATATATCATTGACAGTTTACTGTCATAGCACGTCAGCTTCACAGTGCAGAGGTACCGGGTTCGATTCCAGCTCCGGCCTCCCTGTGTGGAGTTTGCATGTTCTCCCCGGGCTTGCGTGGGTTTTCTCCGGGTGCTCCGGTTTCCTCCCCCATTCCAAACACATGTGTGGCAGGCTGATTGAACACTCTAAATTGTCCCTAGGTGTGAGTGTGAGTGCAAATGGTTGTTCGTTTCTGTGTGCCCTGCGATTGGCTGGCAACCGATTCAGGGTGTCCCCCGCCTACTGCCCGGAGACAGCTGGGATAGGCTCCAGCACCCCCCGCGACCCTAGTGAGGATCAAGCGGCTCGGAAGATGAATGAATGAATGAATGAGTTTACTGTCAATGATGTGCAGTGAATATCAAGTCTCCACACCCCTGTTGAAGTTGAAGTTTTTTTTTGTGAGACCAAGATTTAACATTGCCACTCTTAATTTGACCTACTCTATGAACTGTACAACCGAATTGGTTTCACGGTTTGTATGGTCTTCTTTTGGTGAGTTCCAAATAACAGTTCAGTGGTGGCGCAAAACCTCCAGACTTCGGCTCAAAGAGAGAGAGAAAAAAAAACCCCCAAACAACATGAGAAGGCTACTCAAACTGCCGAACTTGATGTGGTTCTAAGAGATATGAGCTGGATTCTACTTGTAAATTACGGGACCACTACACGTTAAGAACAATAACCAAATATTTTGACTCCATTACGTGGATATCAATAGCTGTGCAGTCGCCAAGTTAGCCCAAAGGTCAGTAGACCACATACACACACACACACAATGCGCACACACACTTACACACACACACATGCACGCACGCACTTCCTCACAGGCAGGAAATGAGCAACCGAGCAAGCCAGAGTGCTAATATCTGAGGCAAAACTACTATAAATAGGGAGCATTGTAGCAGGCCAACGTAGACAGGAAAGGCTACGTTACACAAATCAACAGCGGCCTGGACGGCCTCGATTACATGCGTGCAAACATTGTCTGTGTTTTCAAAGCAAACTCTCTTTCACTTTGTCAGCGAAAAAAAAAAAAAAAAGCACCGCGACTTCCCTTCAGGGACTTGAGCCGAGGTCAAAGCTGTGCCGTCATTTTCTGTCAGTCGTCTGCCTTTTATGGCGCTGCGTGGCATCGCGGTGATGCTCTTGAGAGCTTTGTTGCGTCTTTTGAGGAGTTCTAAGAGGCAAGTTATGTTGCGTCACTACACTACGATCCATCCATGGGAGGAAGTCACATACTGTGATGCCTTGAGATGCAAGTTGAATGGGAAAAAAAATGAATGGAAATATCGTCAGTCTGTTCCAGCCCTCTTCTTCCCCCCCAAAAAAGAGAATATTTTTACACTATATTGTAAAATCCAAATCATAAAAAACACTGTAAAAGAGAGTGTCAATAAATGGTCAAAAGTACATTCACACATTAGCCACTTAAAACGTAGCAGTAGTTACGCTGTTGTTACGTACCTTCGTTGCGGGTTTTATAAGGACGAATGAAGTTTGATGTCGTACCTCCCGTATCTCGCGGCCTTGAGCTGGTTCACTTGACTTAATCATGTAATCATTGTGGTTGCGAAAGGTCGGAATCCAACCAATTCTACGATGAATCATCACTGATCATCATTGATTCATGACTTCTTTTAAAAAAGATGTCTCTTTCGAAAGAACATTCATTCATCTTCCGAGCCGGATCAAGCGAAAGAACATTAAAAAACAAAAAGCGAGAACCAAACGATTCAATTATCTGCAGGTGGCTGATGACCAGTCCAGGCTGCAGCAGCTCGAACTCAACCCTAATGAGTACAAGTGCTGTGGAAAATTACTGGACGGATGAATGGATGACGTTGAGGACTGGGACTAATTAATCATTTGACAGGAATTATATCAAAGTGGCTGCAAATCCGAACCCCCATACTCGGCTGATATGGGCTCCAGTTACCCGTGACCCTAATGAGGACAAGCACTACAGAGAAAGGATGGATGGATGATTAAAATCGTTTGCCAAAGGGGAACATTGTGTGCTTCTTAGTCAGCGTCCGGAACAGCTGGCTGGTCCCGCCTCGTCTCCACGTATGCACGTAGTAGGTGCTTACGCACTCTTGGACACTTAGCGCCATCAGACAGGTGGCCGACAGTGTCGCATGTCACTGATTGACTATTCCCCACACCAAGTTGACAAAGTGCAACCCGACACTTTGTCGCCGTGGCTCCCAGTGAATGCCATTCCCTCCCCTCTGGCCCGGCGTGGCAGTATAATTTACATCCTTTAAATGTGCCCTAATGCCGGCTTTTGTTCCGTGCCAGCCACCCCCCCCGAGAGTGGGAATCTCAGACCCAAGCAGTATGAGGGGACATTTGCATGACAACAATCAAAGAAACAACGTCAAGGACTTCAGTCGGCAAAGAGGACAAGCGCTGTAGAAAATGCTCCGGAGGATTACGTTGAGTGGTTTAAGATTGAACATGTTTATTTGGATTGTTAATTCATCGCATATTAAAGCATGGGAGGCCAAACACGATGCCAACGATGGGAAACTGAGCTTAGCCCACACGATGACACGATGGCACAGAACACCACTCTACTAAAATCTGCAACCCTGTACGGATTCAGTGACTACTCCGTATTCAAGATAAAATGTTTTGCATGATCTAAAGTGAATTTCTGGCAATGTGGGCGACTGACCGGCGACCAGTCCAAGGTGTAGCCTGCTTCTCAGACCCGTGAGGCAAACATGCTAACCACCGGTCCACCGCATTTTTTAAATTTCCATGAATTAGCATCGTCTGGATGCCATATGCTCCGTTGGATGCACATTCTCCCCAACCCTCTTGACTCACGTTGTCAGTTAGGCGAAGCGTTTGTGTTTATGATAGTTGATAAACTTCACCCGAACGCTACGTATCATTAACACGTGAGAGACGCTCCTCGGAAGATCGAAACTCGGGCGTTGTAACTCAGCTTTTGGTGGAGCAGATGGATAGTATGTTTGCTACTCATTGAAATCCAATGTTTTTGTGAGCCATTTTTTTTTTTTTTGCACAGGCCCTGACACTACTCCTCCTGCCAGGCCCACAAAGTGCTCTCCAATTACAGGAAAAAGGAGTGCCACTGGCCCACAGATGAGTCCATCTGCCGCCAAGCTTTTATTCCATTTTGGAAATGGGTTGCCATGCCTTCCAAACATTTCCCAGTCGACAGCAGCCTAGAGTGCGTGCATGCATGCGTGCGTCTGTGTGTGTTATGAAACTGCCTTTTACAGTGGACGCACACATGTTGAAAACACACACGTACATAATACACTGGCACCGAATTGACAACAATGCCCGACTCAAATAGATGTGTTGTTTCTGGTTCGAGTTCATCCATCACCTCGGTAAGATCTGGGTCGACTAGGGCAGCCTTGGCTGAGCGCGCCCCCCCCCCCCCTTCCCTCCCTATCCAGCCATACTGGAAACACAAGTCATACGCTCAAGACAAAAACTGTGCGGAAAAAGGAAATATCCATTTACAGTTGCCTGAAGTGGGAACGGTTTGGCGGTTGGATAACTTGGAACTTGAGCGAAAATTTCCAGGAAACTAGGATCCCAAATTAGGCCAACAACCAGAACATGAAAAAAAAAATCAACTTCGGTGAAGCTTTTATACTATCTTATTACGAATTGAAAGAGATACGATTGTTGGTTATTAACGTACCAAATCTTAACATGCTCAACTGTGAACTAATCCCTATCCAAAAAAAAAAAAAAAACATGACTGGACTGTGAGTGTGAGACACTTTACTTAAAACGGAACCTCCAGGAACGTCCATCAAGATCACTTCCATGGACAATACACAGTCATGTACTGTATGCGTGTACTGTATTTATGAGCATCTGAAGCATGACCACATATGTGCGACCAACGCCAATATGGCGCTGAGTCAGGCCTCTGGAGATGCAATCAGAGTGAAATCAGAGATTACTCACGGGCATGGCAGCCATGATGAAGATGGAGTTGTACAGCTGTCTCCATATCTTTGAGCCTCTTGGATGAATGGACTGAGATGACCCCAACAGCATGATCATAACCTGGGGAGAGAAGCGATTGTGATTAACTCCTGATCCGGAACCTGGTTTTAAAGATTCTTTCAATTAGTTTTTTTATGCCATAAAACCCAGCTCCGGCCTCCCTGTGTGGAGTTTGCATGTTCTCCCCGGGCCTGCGTGGGTTTTCTCCGGGTGCTCCGGTTTCCTCCCACATTCCAAAAACATGCGTGGCAGGCTGATTGAACACTCTGAATTGTCCCTAGGTGTGAGTGTGAGCGTGGATGGTTGTTCGTCTATGTGTGCCCTGCGATTGGCTGGCAACCGATTCAGGGTGTCCCCCGCCTACTGCCCGGAGACAGCTGGGATAGGCTCCAGCACCCCCCGCGACCCTAGTGAGGATCAAGCGGTTAGGAAGATGAATGAATGAATGCCATAAAACGGGGTCTCTGTTGTGGAAGTGCAAACAAAAGCGCGAGTAAAACCAAACATTCAGCCTGAAACGCTCACATTTCCACGTGTTGGCGAAACCTGTTAGGCACATGAATACACAGTCACCGCTCTTATTGCCAGATTGCCTCTCGCTTGCCTTCAGGGAGGTTTCCCATAAGCGTGAATGACCTCGTCAACTGACTGTCACTGAGTCTGTGAGAAAAAAAAAAAATCCAACAAAACCACAAGGCCGAGTATTCGTCATCCATAATTTTCTTCATTAGCGGAGGCCAGAGTTCAAAGCACACATGGTGAATCAGCATTTAGCTGTGATGCTGAACGTCAATGTGAAAAGCTGCCAACAGAACTTAAATCAGGACCAAGCGTAAATAATTTTAAATTCAGGTTAAAAACTATACGTCTCCCCTTACGTATAATGAATTGTAGCTCGGGACATTTGCATCGCGTGTGGATTCCCCATTGGAAGCGAGGATAATCACCAACGGCGGTGGTGGCAAGTTGTTGGCGCACGGGCGTGCACAGGAAAGGCGCCTGCCTCCGTCACACATCTGTAAACATGTGCAGACGAGAGGGCAGCGCTGGGAGATGTTATCGGCGCAGACATTAAGCTGCTGGCAAGATAAACGATGGACACGAAACTGATAACCGGGTCCACATTAAAAGCCAAGCCTCGTCAACCTGCTTCGTAAACAAAAAAATTAAACCAGTCGTCATGATTAGCAAAAATGAAGGTGCAAAAGAAGAGTCAAGACACAAGACAGACATTCATTCATTCATCTTCCGAGCCGCTTGATCCTCACTAGGGTCGCGGGGGGTGCCGGAGCCTATCCCAGCCGTCTTCGGGCAGTAGGCGGGGGACACCCTGAATCGGTTGCCAGCCAATCGCAGGGTACACAGAGACGAACAACCATTCGCACTCACACTCACACCTAGGGACAATTTAGAGTGTTCAATCAGCCTGCCATGCATGTTTTTTGGAATGTGGGAGGAAACCGGAGCACCCGGAGAAAACCCACGCAGGCCCGGGGAGAACATGCAAACTCCACACAGGGAGGCCGGAGCTGGAATCGAACCCGGTACCTCTGCACTGTGAAGCCGACGTGCTAACCACTGGACTACCGGGCCGCCCCAAGACAGACATGCTAACCAATATTTCATCGCTCCCACATTCAATTGGATACGTTTGTTTTTTTTTTTCAACAGAATACTCGAGACAGAAGCTTCCTGCTCAAGAGTTCCCACCAAGCACTCATCTACAATGGAACACTAATCTGTGCGAATGGGCGCAAAAGGCGTTGGTGTGGTTCAGAGTCAAGGATAGGTCGAGATAATCACGTTTGATCTAGCCGGGAAGGAGGACCACCGTCTTATAAAAGCATTGATAAAGCTATCATGTGTCCAGCACTCCCCAGCAATATAGCAAAGCTTTCAAGGTCCGATGACATTGAAAGCCTACAGAAGGTGACAGTGTGATTGAGGCTTCCTGCACACGCTCGTCCGTCTCGTGTTTTCGCGCCGCCTTTACACCCTCATCGCCAATGTCAAACACGAGCCATCGTGTGAAAAGTTTCACATGCAGAGAGAACACCCGGCGACATTAAAGGCCTCCTCTGGCTGTCAGGGAAGCAGATGCTGCAAAGGGTTTGGCTCGGTATTTGCAGCGCTCAAACGTCATACTTTTAACATAAATATATTCATTTTTCAATGTAATTTTCATTGATTTATCATGTTAAAAATGGTCAGAGGTGTGACTGTACAATACAATTCAAATTAAAAAAATTTTAAATTAATAAATAAATATTTAATAATAATAAATATTAATAATAATAATAATAATAAATATTTTTAAAAAAATTCTCTTCTTTCTACATACATTCTTGCTGCTGGAGGCTGTAAATTTCCCCATTGTGGGACAAATAAAGGATATCTTATCTTATCTTAAATACAATTAACTATTTTACATATGTTCAGTGTCATATTGCATCATCTAAAAAGGCTTAACTACTGTAAGAATGAATGATTAAGTATTAAAATAACCTATTTTACATATTCACACGCAGAAAGCGATGGATGAACAACAAATATTTTGACTTTTTTTTAATATTATCTTTTTTTTAATTTCAGGAAAGAATCAGTTAAATCCAAACAGTAAATCAACGATAAATAATAAATTACAAATGATTTTCATGATTGAAATAAACACATTTGCATCTTTTTTTTTTTTCGGTGCCCTTTTGTTTGGAAATGCACTTCACGCCTCTCAGAAACTGGACTTCTTTATCATTGGTCCTCCCTTTGTTTGACAGACACGCTCTCAAAATAAGAGAGATGCAGGGAGCATTTTCCTCAAGTGAAAGTCCTGTCTCAAGTGTTGATCACAGTCATTTAGGGAGGGGCTTAATAAATACATGCTCGGGCAGCATGGTGGGATTAGTGGTGAGCACGCCTGCCTGACAATTCTTGGCTCAGGTCTTCATGCACGGTGGCGTTTAACATATTTTCCCCGACGGCCACCCCGCCCCTGGTAACTTGTAGCTGTAGTTAAGTTTTCCATCCATCCATCCATCCATCATCTACCGCTTATCCGGGCCCGGGTCGCGGGGGCAACAGCTTTAGCAGGGAAGCCCAGACTTCCCTCTCCCTAGCTACTTCGTCCAGCTCTCCCCGGGGGATCCCGAGACGTTCCCAGGCCAGCTGGGTGCCATAGTCTCTCCAGCGTGTCCTGGGTCTTCCCCGGGGTCTCCTCCCGGTGGGACATGCCCGGAACACCTCACCAGGGAGGCGCTCAGGAGGCATCCGAATCAGATGCCCAAGCCACCTCATCTGGCTCCTCTCGATGTGGAGGAGAAGCGGCTCGACTCTGAGCCCCTCCCGGATGACCGAGCTTCTCACCTTATCTCTAAGGGAGAGCCCGGACACCCTGCGGAGAAAACTCATTTCGGCCGCTTGTATCCGGGATCTCGTTCTTTCGGTCATGACCCATAGCTCGTGACCATAGATGAGGGTTGGGACGTTAGTTAAGTTTTCGTTTTGTTAAAAAGCATTGTTGTTTTTACTTCATGAAAGAAAAGTTGTTATTTCGTTAACACTCTTGGGTGACATACAGCAAGATCTGAGGGGAGTGTCATTGCCTCCAATGTCCAAAAGCTTGATTAGCAAACCACTTTTGAGGCCATGACACCGATTTGGGCTAATCGGTTGTTTTGTGACTTTCTGCTTGTCTCATCCCAGAAATAAACAAGTTTTCTCAAAGGCACGGGAAAGAGAAGCTTCAAGACACAAAGCAGAAAAACATCAACCCTAAGACCAATGCCCCGGGCAGACCAAAGCTACAGAGAGAAAAAAACAGATCTGTAATGTTGAATCTTAAGGTACTATGGAGTAGTTCACAATGCATGCCCGGATTATACAAATCTTTCCACACTTCATGAGGAAAGAGAGATGAAGTCAAAGAGGCAAAGTGGAGGGAACGATGGAAACAAGAATGCGGCAGCATTACGACTTGTGCACATTTCCAAGGCTGGCTGCAGGATTTGCCAGCCAACATCAGCGTGAGACGGCCACAAAAGGCATTCTTCTGCTGTCATCTGAGGGTGTGTACGCTGGAATTTTTAAATTGAGCGCAATGCCGTTTGACCGAGGCTTTCTATGGACTCTGGGAGGAGAAGGGATGGGGGGGGGGGCGTGTGGAAAGCCCCACAGCTCGCCAGCCCGCTCCACCCCGCCTATTATGGCGGGCTTGCTCTCAACGGACCACCCGCCTAAGACGGACGAACAGGACGAGCCTAAGACAGGCTCAGATGGCCTCCGTGAGCCTGATGAAGAAATGGAGAATGAGAACACAAGGATTTTTTTTTAAACTGTTGTGATTTCTATCCACTGTAAGTGTAAATAAATAAACACAAAGCCGATGGCGGGAGTGGGGGGTGGGGGGGGACACTGAGCTGGCATATACTTCTTGGCTTGAGCCGTGAGAGAGAAGCTCATTTATTCAACCCACTGCAAGATGAGGACACAACAGACACACAGACACACACACACACACACACACACACACACACACACACGTGCGCGCACACACAAGTCATTCTTATATTCTGAAGTTAGAATAACAGTCAGAGGTCATGATGTGAAAAAAAAAAAAAATAGCCCACCGCAAGCTCATTTGCGACTGTTACCGGAATCTGAGCATGTTTTGTGGCTGACATTATTTAGATTCATGAAAACAACACAGCGGTGACTTGAGATTTGAGTAATCCGACTTGAGGTTGTTTTCGTCAAAGGCCGTCCGTCCTCGGGGCAATTTTTTTTCTGTTTTGTTTTGACTTCAGCGGCAGTTTGGATAAAAGCGAACAATTATTTGAAAAGAGGCTTTAAGATGTTTATAGCCACTCAAAGCTGAGGTTTACTGCAAAACTAAACATAACACAAAGAGAATGAAATCTCGTGCATTTACATAGAACCAAAATAACTTTGTCTTCGCAAAGCGCATTTACCACTAACATGCGCGGCTCGAAATAAGTGGTTTCATGTTGTAGTTTGCGAGTCAAAATTCGTTTTTTAGATCCAATCGCACAGATGTTTGCGTCGACGGATAAACAAAGAAAGTTCTCGTCGGCTTTCGTACGGCATCGATAAAATGTGAGCATGTGAACAGGCCTTGTTAAGGCGGGGACCTGTGCAGCCGGCAGAACTTCAGCCAGGGATTGATTGGGTGTCGCGAGTTTTATGAGCATGCACGCACTCCACTTTTTTTTTTTTGCATTAGTCACTAATTCATTCTATTTCTGTTTCCCATCAGCCACATCTCGTCTCAATGTGGAATTGCTGATAAAAACAACAAGGATGCCCTTTGTGTCGAGAGAGTAAAACCCGATGTGTGAAAGGAACGCGATCGTGGAGAAAAGTGGTGCATTGCACCACTTTTCACGTTGAATGTGCCCTAATTGAATTTTCCTATTTGGAGTTGCCACGAAAATACCCTGACTGGCCCCTGCACTCGTAAGCTTCCTCTTCCTTAACATCCGTTTGGAACAATTTATTTTAAAAAAAGACAGGATGGCGATCAATGATTAAAACGGGAACTGTGAGGCAAAACAACTCAGAATGATACATGCAGAAGTGCGCAGACGTCCCAACAACGCATTTTTTTTTCTGTCATTATATAGACTTTTACTTCTTTTACTTCTAAGATCACTCCTATGACGACTAATAAAACAAACTAATCATAAAAAAAATATTATGCATGTTCTGCTCAGAACCATACTGGCATATTAGTGGATGTTGAGTCGAAATTTCAGGAAAAAAATGCACAAATGAAATTTTTTAAATACCCTTTAAAAAATAAATAAATAAAATCGGAATTTGCGGAGAAAAAGATGCAATGAAAAAGGAAGAAACTAAAATGAAATGCGTTCAAACCGTAAAATACAGAATAAAGCTAAGATGACAATGGGAAAAGTCATTTCCACATAACATGGGTAACAAAAAAGAATTACAGAAGAAGAAATTACCTAAATCAAGTTGGAATTAAGAAAAAAGGTTGATTGATGCTACGCTGAGACTGAAAAATGTATAGAAGATAAAATATCGAGGATCAAGTCAAAGGGGACAAAAAATATTTACGAAAAATAAATTCACACAGGATACGGCAATGGGATTTTCAGAGAAATAAGTTGGATTTTAGGAGATTCAAATTTTGGAAGTATGAAGCTGAAAAAAAAATAAAAATGCAATTTCGATCATACGACTTTTTTTGCGTTATTATCCTCTGATTTTTTATTGTACTTTTCTTGGTCTGACCCGATGACACAGTCATAGGACAACAAAGGAAACTTCTTTCGCTGAATATTTTCTCTGGCAATGCAAACCATGCAGAGCCGCCGCGGTGTTTGTCGCTGCCAAAGAGAGACCGCAAAGTGTTTTCAAATGTGTGTCGTATCTGTCTGCTCCCCCCACCGCAAGTCTCGACACCTTGAAAGTGCAGCCATATGGACGTGAAATACAAAAAGCTCACTTTTTGGGCGCTTAGGGACAGTTGATCTTAAATATTAGTGTGTGTAAAAGTGTCACTTATCGGGAACATCGTCGGCGTTACTTTCATGCTAGCCTACAAATGGGAGGATGCTTAACTTTTTCAGGGGACTTGTTTTGACCAAATCCACAGCCGTTACATTGTTTTTCCTCCTTAACTGTGGCTCAGGGCGGCCCGGTGGTCCAGCGGTTAGCGCGTCAACCTCACAGTGCAAAGGTACCGGGTTCAATTCCAGCTCCGGCCTTCCTGTGTGGCGTTTGCATGCTCTCCACCGGCCTGCGCGGGTTGTCGCCGGTTACTCCGGTTTCCTCCCACATTCTAAAAACATGCATGGCAGGTTGATTGAACACTTGGAATTGTCACTAAGTGTGAGTGCGAGTCTGGATGGTTGTTTGTCTCTGTGCGCCCTGCGATTGGCTGGCAACCGGTTCAGTTCCCACTGCAAGCGGACTGTAACTGACAAAATTGAAATGAGTAAATTATTGGACGTCAAATTGAAAAGACGATTAGCCCTTTCATGCACCCTGTAACCTGTACCGCAACAATAAGCTGTGCACTGTCTCTGAAAGGGTTACGGCAGTCTTTTTTTTTGTCAGTTGGAGCCATCGATCTGGGTCCAGAGGTTATAAATCACGAGTTCATTGGAGACGTCTTTTTGGGGACTTGGGTCACATTTTGCTGGTGTGATAGTTCATGTGATCAACTTTAGACCGACGGTAATTTTTTTTTTGGGAGGTGGGTTGAGGGTCTTCCATCACACTTCCTGGACCTGCATTCAAAAATGAAATTTAAAGGGGACCTCTGTGACCTAGGCGTAATTGGAGCCATCGTTTGGGGGGTATCTGCTGACAATTCCAAGATCTGCATCCACACACAAATGCATGAGGCAATTGTGTATGATTTAACCTGAAGGGACAGAGAGCTACTACACGGCACTGCCTCCAATTACAAACAATCGTAAAAACATCCTGATTTGATTGGAAATTCATGACCGGGCATCCGCTAGATCTTTCACCACCCCAACTTGGCCCGATGCACATATCAAAACCGCTTTCTTACAACAAGTCAGCTTGTAAAAGAAACAGAAATGTGCAATTAAGACTTGGGCAAATGCCAACGCAGAGCAACGTTCCAGCAACACACTGCCTTGTAAACACTGACTGATGAACGTTAACCTTCATAAATCTTACCGATAATTACTGTTGTTTGTTGAAACGGGAATAGCAGTCTTGACAATTGTGATTTCTGAAGCCCTTGTCATCTCATCATAGATACCTGAACTGGATTGACTCCAGATGTCCTGACCCAGCTTGTTTTTATACATGACGTTTTTTTTTCCTTTTCCCCAGTAGGCCTCCACACCTTTGAGCCGTTTATTTTTTAGGTGATTCTTGTCGGTGAGTCCAACTCAAGCTGTCAAGTGGTAATGGGAACAAAAAAAAAAAATACACCTGATGGGAAAATTGAAGGTATATAAGTGCAAGCGTGCAATCTAAAACGTCGCTCTTCCTCCTTTTGTGCGATCTGGACGGATGGGGGAGGTTTTTCCTTGCTTTGCGCTCAACACATGTTTTTTATCACAGCCATGTATATTAAAGGAGCTTGTCCTAATGTGAATAACATGAACAGATTTGGCTTTGGCCTTACAATAGAATTGGACCTCACACTCGGGCCATTTCATGAGGCACGACTGAAGAATCGGAAAACATGGCCGATACGTTGAATCCATACGTGCTATTTTGAGATGAGTCTGGAAAATTTTGGATTCGTTTTAACAGATATTGTCGGGAGCGTGTGCAGTGATGTGAAGTTGGTGATTACAGTTTGGACTTTCGAGTGGGAGGACCCGAATTTGCAGGCAGGTTTTTGAAGTTCATTCACACTTCAAGTCAACAGATTTTTGACTGGATTTTTCACACGTGATTTTCACACGCCCTGAATTTTGCACTTCCGTTGGACTACTATTGCCGTTCAGCAATGTGGCCCTCGGCTGCCCGATGTTTACGGCCATTCCAAAAGGGGTTATCGGCATTCCAGGAAGTGCGTGCGTAATGAAGGAAGCCTAACGAACAAGATAAACACACCACACCTTGCACTGTCTTGTCCTGTTAGATCCTGTCTCACTGCGTTTGGCAGGCTGCTGCTGCTGCTGCTGCTGCCTTTGCCTCTGGGTCAACACGAGTGACAGTTGTCCAAACTTGACATAACGGTTGACTTTATATGCGATGTTGAGCTGGCGTGTGGCTGTGGAAAGCTGATAGAGAGGCCTGCTTTCTTGGCCTGATGCAAATAGCGAAAACTATTGTAAAACTAAAAAAAACTAAAAAACCTCAGCTCGAACTCCCTTTAGATAGGGCGGCGCCAAAGAACAACTTTTCTAATAGACAGAGAAAGCGAGTCTAAATGAGGGGCCTCCACTCCGAATTAGTTCCTTGGTTGAAAGATGCCACAAGATTGGGGGAGTAAAAAAACTTTTTTTTTTTTGGTACCTGAAAGTCCATCTGTGAAATAAAAAAACCAATGCAACATGTTCTACCGAGGCTGCTAGCTTGCGTTCACTCAATGCAGCTAGCTACATTGGGACAGTTCACAAAGTTTGCCGATTTTAATCAACATATTGCTACAAAACTTGAACAAAAGCTACCATTTCTAGCTCGCAATGCTCGCTCACAGGTTATTTCTGGTTCAGCCCAGGATGTGAAGACGGGCCACAAAGGAAAGAATGTGGTTCCTGTTGTGGTCTTTGAGTGTCCCTGTGGAGGGATGGAGGGACGGGGGAACGGGTACCAGAACTGGACAGGGTCCGAGAGATTTTATGGGAACAAGGACGGCACACCCGAGTGTCGAGATAAGAGTGGCGGGGGAGACTCGGGTTTGATGTCAAGCCTCTCACTGAATCAAAATAGCGAGCGGGAGTCGAGCAGAACCAAAGAAGCCACTAACACGAAACACATGCAACAGAAGCATTCGTGCACGCTACATACAAGTGGCACTCATCTGTCTTCCCAGTTTGGCATTGAGACGTCTTGTGGGAGTGAAGCAGTAACTCTGATAGGATTCTGCAAAGCCAGTTCGGCCGGCGCCAAGCACAATACGCAGCAATTGAAGCAGAATAAAGATAATGAAAGAGGCTTTGACTCAAGGAAGTGCACCGCCGGTTTGTCTTTGTGTGTCGCGATAACATTCAAACGTTGTCCAAAAGTGAACACAGAGAGCACATAATATACAATTTTTTTTTTTTAAACATGCTTTTCAATTCTTCCTTAACCTGCCAACCACTGGTGGGTTCTGGTATGTGCACTATGTGTGGCCACACAGCTAAGTGAAATATTTATGATTAGAATATAATAATATAGGATTCGAATTGGAAAATCTTTGTTATATTTAGAAGATGCGAGTGGATCCAATCGATCCAACTGTTCCATTTTCTAAAAATCAAAAATCGCAAACTTCTTAAGATTGACCCCGATTATTGCTGTGTGTATAACCCAAAACAAAAGTGACAATATATGTTTCTTGCGTTTGGCGAAGTAGTCCTGTGTGGGCCCACTCCAAGGAAAAACGTTCAGTCTCTGGCATACATCAATGCTCCTCAGCAGGAAGTCCTCATCGAGGTGCTGCTGACCGTCTGATATGCAGCAAAATTACATTCAATAAACAAGAGTTTTGAATTCCTCATCTGCGCTCTACAGTGTTTGCACACCGTGTTGATACTGGGTGATGAGGCTCATGTGTCTTTGTGTGTTTGTGTGTGTGTTTAACTATGCCAGTCAACCATCCTTCAATTACTGAAATGACACACCATGATGATGCCTGCTAATGTTTAACAAACACAGGTGACAGCAGAGTTTGTGTGTGTGTCTGCCTGCGTGCATTTGACATGTCAACTGCAAACAGGCCTTCTTAATTATCTGTGCACGCACGGGCGCGCACGCACGGCTTTCAACAAATATCTATTAGGGAGAAAGGGTGAAGGAACGTGCACTACCATCAATAGCCAGCAGCTGGCGTTATTTTACAAATTGTTTTTACTTTACAGAGTTGGTGAAAAATGGATTCACACAACAGACAGTATTTTCTTACAAAATCATATTACGGGGCTTTAGATTTTTTTTTTAAGGAATAAAAAATTGTTTGGGACTTTTAGTGATGAAAATGAAATATGCGCCAAACCATGTCATGCTTTTAAATTATAATTTAAACTATAATTATTCATGTGACAAATTACTTATGAAATGTTCTGGTAATTTTATATATATATATGTATATATATATATATATATATATATATATATGAAAAGAATATGTTACTTTGCACAGATGTCATATTTATCCACGGAATCTTAAACTCACAGCGCCCTCTTCTGAGGAAAGGCGACAAACACAAAAGTGAGACCCAGTCAAAGAGCTACAATACTGGAGCCTAAATTGTGCCTTTACAAACATACAGTAATACCTTCTATTTTATTTATTTTTTTACAATATGAGTATTAGTGTGTTTACAATTTGTCGTCCTGCAGGACTACAAGGTATCATATGGAGAAATGTTTTGAATATTTGACATATAAAGGGAAATATTTTACATACGTACAACAGATAAAAAAAGGTCTTCAAAATGATTGCCACAATGATATTTAAATGTAAGTTAAAACAACAGAAGACAAAACAGAGAGTTTGACAGCCAGTCAGACAGATTGAAATAAACAACTAGATCTAAAAGGTGCATAGAACTCCTCGTCTCTGGACTTTAATTCGCCGTTTGCCTTTTAATCGAGCAGTATGTTAAAACTCGCTTGTAATGGATTAATAGTGCAGTGTTGATGGGAGGACAATAGCGCTCCCCCTGCGCGATTCCTCCCAGAGGTCTGATCGGTTAACCCTAACCGTCTCTGTTTGCTTTCTAAACCAAGGGAGCGGAGTCACTGAGCTGTAAATACACGCTGACCTGAACTAAGACTCTCATCATCGGTAAACTCATTCAACACTGGGAGGGATGGCCTCCATCACCGAGTGGAGATGGAGGTGACGTTCCAGTGTGTGTGTGTGCGTGTGTGTGTGTGGTGAAGCGTCAAACGACAGCCTCAATACGATCTCCCCATCAGCCCCAAGCAGGCCAGGAGATTGTCCCCAGGGCCAGAATTTATGGAAATGGCCGTAAGACGTGAAGACCTCAGTAATGGGATGTGTCGATAAAGGACCAGACCCCCGCCCCCCAAATCCCCCAGCCTCTCGCACAACCTATTGTCGCTTACCGAAGGAGACGAGTGGCCCGGCTGTAAGACAACTCACATCTCATTTTCCCCATGAAGCCCTGGCGAGTCAACAACCATAAAGCTTCAATAAATCATCATCGAGGCACACAAAGCGGCAAAAGTGAGAGGGGCATATTCATCAGCACGATGGCAGACTTCATGCTTTTGTGCACTTGAATGGGTCAAATTAGTCCTTTTTTTGGTGAGTGATTTAGGACTTAATTTCCCTAATTATCCTCAGCGGAGTAACAAAGTATATCCATCTATTGAACCATAGCGCAAAAGCGCATTTTAATGATGCTCCCATATGCGTGATGAAGAACGCATTTTGACAAAGGAAGAATTCAAAAGCAAGACCCAAATGTCTTTTTAATTCTAATAAAGACCCAGTGAACATTCTCTCAGTCAAACCTGGACACTTATTGGAGTAAACTAAAATATATACAGTGCAACCTCGTTTTATGATTGAGTGACCCTACATAGAAGGAGGTACATGTAACGTATGGTAGCGAACCTCACAACAAGCAGCAACGACTATAAAACCCAACATCACACAAAGAGAATTACACGTTGCCTCTTCAACAAAACCACATCCGGTAACTTTGCCGTGCGCTTGCTAAACACACAATAAAAAAAATAAAAAGAAAAAAATTGATCGACACGCGAATGATTCTAGCATCCATGCTGCCTTGGTTCTTATGTTTTAAAATATATGTAATTGGTTTAATTTTTTAAATGAATAAATAAATAAATGCAACCATGCACTGGTCTGTATTTTATGATTTTTTTTTTTGCTGGCGGGGTGGAAAAATCCTCACAATTTTCTCCAATTCCTCCTGTGACCGTAATTTTTGTGGGTTAATTTATGTCTCCACTTCTCCATTGTGAGACAAATAGAGGTTTTCTTATCTTTTTTTTTTAATGATAAAATTAATTTCCAAATACATGTAAAATAAGCCGAATGTTCAGTCAAAATAATTTTTTTGTTGAATTACATTGAGTAAGGACAAAGACTATACTTCCTGGTGTGTAGTGCAAAAAAATAAATCAATAAGGTTAAAGAGAATGGTGGTTGGCTATTAATTTCCTGGAAGGTCCAGTCATATCTTATTAGGAGCCGCTAATGAGCAACGGCCCCTTGGGCAGATGAGCCTCTTTTCAACTGGCCAGAGTTATTGATGGAGGCCCTTTTCAAGTATTTAGTGAAGAATTCTTAATGTGCATCGACCTCTCCCGAGCTTTACTCAGTCTTAACTGAACAGGATAGGAACCCAAATATTAGAAACAGTCAGCAGCAATCCAAACAGAGCATCGTGCACTTTGTAAAGGCAAAAATGTTCAGACAATTCCTGCATAACATCACGAGAGCCGTCATGAGACACTCTAATTTAAGACTGAGATACTGCTATCATTGTCAGAGTCATGGGTTGAATCCCAGCCAGGATCATCTTGATATACAGTATAGATACAGATCTTGAAGGAAAACAAACAAATCTGGATTAGAAAAAAATATTTTGAGCAATAATGGTCCAAAAGTATCCCGACCTTAAAGGTGACACATACCACTTACAGAAATGCTAAAGCACAATCTTATCTCCATCTCTGACCTTACTTTCCACCATGTGTGCCCAATGCTGCACTGACAAATCAGGAAAAATGTGAAATGGATATAATAGACTGCCCCCTAAAGGTCAAAACTGGAACTACCCAGCAAATGATTTCCGCATTTAGTTCTAGTTCTCATTAGTCCGTATTAACTTGTGGAAGTGTGCCTAATAGAGTGTCTACTGAGACCTTTAGTCACTGTAAAGTAGCTTTAACGCAAACATCTTCTTTCCTGCTTCTCTACTGGACCTCCCCGCATGACCAGCCGAGAGAGTGCGGGGGTGGGGAGTCCAATGAAAGATGGCGACCCCTCCCACCGGGGACCACGGCGGTCCTACACCGTTTTACTGGCACAGGAGGGCGATAAGTGCTAAAGGAACACAATTATACCGCAATCATTTCTGATTCTCCGCTGGAGTTGTGGGCCGAAACAGCGCAGGGATGAAGGTCACAAGGGGCGCAGGGGGGAAAATTTGGAAAATACACTCAACAGTCACTCTATTTGGCTTATTGTAAGACCTGTATCATGCTTTTTTTTGCCCTTACAAATACACGTGATAATAATTAGTTTTCAGTGTCAGACAGGAATTAATATAATATATATATAGTGTCATCATTGTATTTTTTTTAACTGGTTTTGGAGTAAATTTCCTTTGGCGGCTTTTGCTCGGACACGAAAAGCAAACTGATGTCAACAGATCTAAAGCAAGTACGCACATTCTGTTATGGGATAATTCAAGGCATTTCCAACTATTTGGAAGACTTTTCCCCACAAAGTCGGTGGAAATGTCGAGTGAAAACGATTTAAGTCTACCTCTGATATCGGGCCAGCTCTGGAGTCGGTCACGAAGCTTCTCCCCAGGAAGTCTGAGCTGGGATCAGCCGTAATTTTGCTCCCACGGAGGTCACGGTCCTCGTCGAGTTCCCTCAGCTCGGCCTCCATCAGCCGTCGGTCCGTCGAGACATACACTGACACACACGACTGGCGCAGAGCTTGTTGGATGAAAAAGAACAATTAAGGAAGAAATGAGGGAGAATCATCAGGGGAAATAGCTGATGAAGAGTTTATTGATTAGGGCAGCTCCACTGATCCACATCTCACTGTAGCAATTACCAGCGGCTGCTGAGGGTGTTGGGAGGGGCGGGGGTGGGGGGGTTCTCATCCACAGGGACAGCAGTGGGGCGCGCGTGTCACAGTGCAGGGGCCCACTTTGAAGACCACCACGGAAGGGGACAGGAAGTGAACCTGGCAAAGAAAAAGAGCAACAATGAAATTGTTGGGTGTTGAAGTAAGTTGAGGAGTTTCACTCAGATAAAAGTAGTGCCTTCCCATCATCTGGTGGCAATTTTGTGCCATGAAAAAACAATTACGAAGTGATTTGAGGAGCGTGAGTCAGGCAAAAGTAGTACTTTGCCGCCGCCTTGCAACATCCAAAGGCAATTACAATCCTTGGCGTTCACTGTAGAGTGAAGAGTTGGCCCTGACGTCATACCCTTTAAAATGTGAAAATGTGAATGGTGTATGAAACTTCGGGTCAGCAAGCATCATAGGATTGATTAGCTGCTTGTTTTGATTTTTCTTTGGCCCTTTTTCTGGGTGACACTTTTTCCAACTGAAGTAGCAGCCTCAACCAGGAGTCTTTAGAGAAAACTAATTACACTGGAAATGACCTGGAGTGAGTGATGGTAGACAGATTGGAGGGGCTCCGGTGTATTTATGTACACCGAGTCTGCATTTACATACATGAGGAACAGAAGGCAGGCAAGAGGACAACCCAGTCTGGACAGCACACTAAATGTAAATTCCTTGTGAATAAAGCAATAAAACGCAAAACGCTGAGAGGACGTGTTGCACCTCCCCTTCCGTTTGCTCAGCTAAAACGGCAGCGTATTTGTACTGAAGTCTGCCTGCTGTCGCTTTGAAGAACAGAGATGTCATTGGATGGGACGCCTGCTGGAGGCGAACGCCACGACGGCGATCAATCACACGCCGTTAGCTTTGCGTAGCGGCACTTCCAGAGCCCGAATGTCAAGAAAGGTCGTTGTGGAGGTAACAGGGATGGGATCCAGCATTTTCATCCACAAGACAGCAGGTTCAAAGGTCAAATGGGGCATTTTATTACGAGGTGAGAGCCCCAAATTTAACCTGGAGATGGTTGATGGAATGACTGGGGCAGAAAATCATGTTTTCTGCTTGCTCTTGAGTAGATTGATAGGACACTAAAACTACTAAAATAAGCAAAAAACGAAAGGCAAAAGTTCGATTTTCTTGGATAGGTTTCAAACCCTGCAGAGTTTAAACAGCAGTTCCGTAGCGTACACTTTCTCAGTTTGGAACCCTTGTGCACTATTTGGCAAGGGCACAGAAAGTGAGAGAGGGAGGAAAAAAAAGAGCTAACGGTCAATGGAGAAATATAAAGGGACAAACACAATCTGTTGGTGCACAATCTGGAGATGAATAAAGCTAAATCCTTTCGCCTTCCATCACACCTCTCCACTCCTCTCCAATGATGATAAATACTCCAGCCACTATTTATATTTCCTAATTGTAATTAGCAGGAATTATCAATTACCGTTAGTGCCTAATTGCCCTTCATAAAGACAGCTCCCCAGGTTTAAACGGCTCCATTTAAATAATGTAACTAATAGCTCGCACGCCTTTACATCTTCATTGTTTCCGTGCGCGGGCCTGCGCGACGGCTTCGCTCGTAATTTAGCACTTCGGCGAGAGGAGGAGTGCAGGTGGCACCGCGCGTGTAATTACTGTTAATGAATTATGATGTGACCTTCTCAGAACAATGGCTAATCAATGCTCACGTTGAGTGACAGTACGACCGCTGCAGATGCCAGCCACTCTAGCAAGCAGGCCCAAGTAAAGAAGAAAAAAAAGGGAGGAAAAAAAAAAAAAACTTCAGTTGTACACAAAAGCAACACAAATAGTGAAAAGGGTTACATTACAACACAAGATTGAAGACACAAGCACACTGTAAGAAACAAGTTGACGACTTCGAGCACCACAACCAAAGATTGAGCAGATTGGAATCGTGAGGGTGACAGATAAGTCAACGCTGGAGGATCGCGGTTGTTGATAAGTGGAATGAAGAGGTCACAAAGAGAGTTTGGGGCAAGGTCACAGGCCGCCCCGTGGGTAACCAGGAGGATCAGGCGGAGCTTACTGGGAATTCTACAGGATGCCATTGTTGGGTTGCAAGAACAGGGCTTATCTGAGCCCTGTGGCTGAATGATCGGGGGTAAGGTGCCTCGCTGATTGAAAGAAGAAATTTTTGAAGAGCCAAAAGGGCACTCAATCTTATCATCGACACAGCAGCTAAATGACAACGGCCAAATAAAAATATTTTTGGATGAAAACGTATTTACTGGAAACAGTGGTGACTCTAGAATGGAACCCTGAGGGATGCCACACTTGATTATATGAAATCACTCGAAAATACGGCTGGCTGCAACTAATTATTATTTTAACAGGCAATCAAGTGAATTTTTAAAAAATCCATACCTTTATTTAAAAAAGGGCATTACTTCAAATTGCAGAAAATGCACAAAATCTTCGTTTATCTATGGAGCCCTCAATAAACTTAGAGAAACATTGCTGTCATGACTGAGATGTAAAAAAGTTTTGACCCTTCACTGACATGTCCACAGAGTACGAGTAGCGCCGATGACGTCAGTGCGTGAACTGACCTTTACCTTGTTCCGACAGGGGCAAGGCATGACTGACAGTGTCCCTCAGCGTAATTTACCCCCTCCCCACCTCCATCCCTCTCCATTGGCCATGCGATGCAGTTGACCCTCTTTACAAATCACCGCCCAACTTTCCACATCTGCTGCCTGTCAGCATCTGCCAGGCGCACTCACCCGTCTCGCATATAATGAAAAACTCTCATTACTCGCCTCCACCCAACAGGTACACAAACCGTTAGGACAATTACCGGGCAATGCCACTGACCTTGTTGTCTCCGAGAGTCACACCAGCACGTGCACAACAGTGAGTGGCAGGGAGCCTGGTAAATACACCCACAGACGCGGAGATGTGGCCGAACAGCATGTGAAGATGATACGCACAGAATTCAACATGTACGGGTTTCAAAATAGGACAGGCATTCGATCTACAGATGGACTGAAAGGGTTGGGTTTTTTCAGGGCCGAACCGATCATTAGAAATCAAGGAGACTGATATTTGGATCTATATTCATGCCAACACTTCACTATATATACCAACTCCAACATTTACTCATTGGCCGTTAGGTTTTCAATATTATTTGGATGAACGTTTATCCCTGATTCATTCAAACAAATTTTGGGATTGTCCCCATTAGGTTGGCTGGTGTGTACCGTAGACCAGGGTTCACCAACATGGGGCCCGAGGGCACCAGATCATCCCCAAGGATAATATGAATAGTAGTAAACAAGCGTCAAAAATATGTTTAGAAAGATGAATTAATCTTTGCTTAAAATTCACTGGTGGCTAATAATGGGTCATTTGAGCCATCAGTGCTCAAGAAGCAGTTTGAAGCTTCAAACAGGTCAAACACCAGAAACTTTTTAAGCGAACCAATCAATGAAATGGACATTAAAAAGCAGTTCCTAGACAACACGGACCCGACATAGACCAGAAAGGTGATTGAGAAGCTATAAAGTTTGAACAAGAATCTGGCACAGAGGTTCAAACAGCCCAACTTCGTTGCCCGCAAGTCACTTGCTGCTCCTTTGTTTGCCCCCCAACTTTACAGCGGCGTGCAGGCAGACAACAACGGAGACTGCAGTCTGTGAATACCAGTGCAGCTCATCATACCCCCTCCACCATTCGACAAGTAATCTGACGTTTATCAGGCTAACGGCAGCCTCCCTGCCAAGTGATGACTTTACGGGTCTTCGGATGGAAGTGTGGCTTGGCGGCTCCCCTGGCGTGTGAGATGCGGGGCCTGCTCCGCCCTTTCTGGGGCCACAGGCATCTTCCCGCAGAGCGTGAAGACAACCCGAGGGCCTTTATGTCCTTCTTTGTCCCGCTCACACGCACAAACAGATGTCCGGCCATTGGGCTTTCTCGTAGGAAGTTGTAAAGCTCCAGCGTGTGGCCGGCTCCATTCATATGCACGGCACAGAGTGGCGCCTGCGTGTGCGAGTGCCATACACATGCAAATGTTGACAAGCAAGCCCCCCACCACCACCCCGTTGGGGCAGCTTTCACAAATGTTTGACTATGTAACTGAGGCAGAGCTCACCGGTGCACCAGGTTATGACCGGCTCGGGCTCAATGCAGAAAACAACAAAGTGCAGCCAACGCAGGAAGCGGCAGAGGGAAGAATGAGAAAGACAGACAGTGTCAACACCTCGCTGACGGAAGAAAAGACCACAATCTGGACCTCACACACTTCAAAAAAAAGTAATTGCAGAAATGCGATGCGCACGAAAAGTGGCGCTCAGCCACCTGGTTAGATTACATTCCAGGAAACTCCTTTCAATTCCCTTCCTACGATAATGTGCCAAGTCACAGGCAGCACATAAAGAACTACTGTACATCAACAGAATCATTGATTTATTTTCCTTTTGACAAAAACAACAACCTTGAAGTCACATTAATTCTGTTTTATGAACAGTTACTTGGGGTACTGCCTCAAAGGGCAGGAAAAAAATGACAGAGTGGTTGACACCCTTTGAAAATGATTCCAAAAACAAACTTCACATCACTCCTGAATTACCTATTGCTCTGTTCCAACAACAGGGAGTTCAGAACAATCATTCAGAATACTTTGGGGGGGTTAACAGATTCATGGTCACCACCCCTCGAATTTATTATTGATGAAACTCTCTGAGGAGAACAGAATTTTAGCACAGACACATATGCGGGATTGCTTGGATTAATTTTAGCGGTTCCATGAAACATCTGCCGGCTGTTGCTAGGCAGAATCCTCCATTAAGAAAAAGAAAATAATCAACTCGCATGTTCAAGTGAAACATATTCTTAGAGATGCGCATTCATTTTAAAAAGACTGGTTTAAATCGGGATGTGTAAATATGTATTGAATATGACAAACTCATTTTAATCCCCGAGCAGGCATCATGGACTGGAACAAGAAAATAAACTGTGTCTGAGGACAAATTTATATCTTGGGGAAAAAAAACAGAACTCGTTGATTATGAGCTCGAGTTAAATAAAGCTTTGCCACTGCGGTAATTGGCTTCGCCTCCCGCTATCTTAAATGGCGTTCTTGGACACCATCGGTTTGTTTTTATCAGAGTCGGACACCTGCTGGGAATATTGATCCCGCGGCAGTTTCAGCATTTAGCCGTCATCAGGCGGCAGGGTTTTGAACAACCCCTGTGTCACTCCATATTGAATACTAATGGCAGCGACTCGGGGAGCCCATTGATTGTGAATATATATCTATCAGCTTAGGTGAGAAAACAATCAGCGCCGAGCTTTGTGTGAACGTAATTTGGTTTGCATGGATTACTTCTAGTTGGACAAAAATGCCTATTAGTGTTGTTTAAGTTCTCACTGTGAATGAATACGATTATAATTGGAATAGGACACGACATAACTCGTCCACAATGTCACATTAGTCAACAAATGTAACGGGCTCTGTAAAACTTATATTATGGAAACAAGTGTTTATTCATATGTAAAGTGCTCATACATGCACACATTTAAATATTAGGCATTTTTACAGCTGTTTAAGCTCTTATTGTGAAGAACCAATATAAAATATTTCTGATAATGCACACATATTACTGGCACCCAGTCCTAAAAATTATATTTGCGCATTTTATATTAACACACACACACACGTATTTTCAAAATAACGACCAATTCATTTTTAGAGTACTCTATGACAGCAGGAATTACTTTTCATCATGTGTAACCCAAATGTTTTGTGCATTGTCATTGAAATACCTCCACAAAAATGGTTGCCAATATTGTTTGGGTTGTTAGTATGAAAAAAAATTAAACTGCTTTCTGTCATGGATATTAAATTTAAAAAAAAGAAAAAAACACACACACACATCCCTGATCAAATGTTTCTGTGATATTTAAAAATATATAAATCAATCAAAACATAAAAGAATAAAGAGTTCAAGACTGTTTAGCCGTGAAATGCAGATGTTCTAGAAGTCTTTTTCTGATTTTATTTTTGCTTTCTCATAGAAGCCTGTTTGGTGCCAACTCTACCCAGTATTTGGAACAGTCCACCTTGACTAAGGTTCTCTAGTGAATTTGGCAATTTTGGGAAAGTGGGAAGTATTGGAACGTGGAAAATAGTTCATGGAAGAATGGGAAAGATGCGTGTGCAAGCAGAAAAATGCCAAATTGTAAATAATTATTAATAATAATTATTAATTTGGGAGGAGAATCTCGCAACGTAATTTCATACAGGGATCAAAATGAATAGAAACTCCTTGTGAAGGTCTACCCCCCCCTTCAAAAAAAAAAAAAACAACAACGACAGCAACAACAACTCCCAATTTGGTGACTCTGATCCTTCCCAGCACCATCTGTGGCCAATTTACTTTCAGCTCGAGCAATATTGAATTTAATGATATGGGTGATTATCGAGCAATACCCGGGGCCCATTAGGGGGTCGTGTGAAACACTAATAGTGTTTGCGTGACGTGTGTGGTGCCGGTGGGGGTCAGACGCTTTAAAGGATAGCCAACTCGCACCCCTCCTTCAGGACTCCACAGACGAGGGGAGAGCGCAGATGAGCCGGTTCCAAGTAGCACCCAGACTATGAGAGGATCCGCTGCGCGCGCGTAATTTACGCATCACCCCCCTCCCCAGCCCACGACAGTCTATTTTTGGTTGTCGCGGTTTTTTTGTTGTTGTTGGTGCTGTTTTTTTTTTAAAGCATGCTGGATTCTAAGCACCGTGGAGTGACCATGACGTCCACTCACAAAATCTCCTTCTCGATCGTCGACATCCTGGACCCGAACAAATTCACCAGCAAGAAGGCGAGCGAATGCGCCAAGTTTGGAGTGGCGGACAACGAGAGCACTAGTTTGGAGACACAGAGCGACGCGGAAGGAGGCGACACAGCTGAAGGTAAAGAAGAAGACACATGTCAAAACATATTTTGGATAATAGCACAGCAAACTGTCTAAATTTTGCATATGGCTGCCTTTTCCTGTGTACAGTATTCGTCAACGGGAAATGATGGTAAATGTTCAAGAAACATTGATTAAAAAAATAAAAGGGCAATTTAATTGTGTCCCAAATATGTACACTTGCGAAATCCAATAAAAACAGAAAGCTGTTTGTATTATGATAATTCCCAAAGTAAAATTATTAACCAAACTAATACCCTCCACTCCAAAACCTTTATTGAATAAAGCTACATATTTTACATTCGCAAAAAAAAAAAAAAAAATCTCACAGCACATCACCAAAGAAAAATGTCACCAGTAACCAGTATTTACTTTCAAAAAAAATATTTTAAGTCGTCTTGCAGAAGAGTATTAAACTGCTCTGGCTGTCACTATACGCCTGCAGCATAGATAGTTGAATAGTGACACTTCCGCATCTGGTTGGGGAAAACAAAACATTTTTTTCCACTATTGTGACTGTGGTGATATTGAAGTAGACTGCAAAAGATCAATATTTTGATCAACTTAAGTTCACAAGTTGGGACAAAGAGAACGTTAGCCAAACAGCAATGTAGCCCAAGTCATACTTGTAACAATTTCGGGAAAACAAGAAACAAAAAGAAAATTCAGCCAACAAGAAGAGGCCGGTTGCCTCATTTCCACCTTTGCCGTTTATGTTGACTTGAATGAAGGAGAATCGGCAGCCATAAACAATAGATAAAAGTTTGATCAAACATAGTGGCCTATTTCTTTTTAAATCATTATTTATTGTGACTGTTCGAGAGACAAATAACACGATTAGAAACATCTCTCATTTGTTTCCTATACCAAGTTTGTTAAACAGTTGCACATAATTCTGCTAACAAGCAAACTGTACATGACAGAATTTATATTAAATAAGGAAAGCATGCATCTAATTCCCCTTGCGTCAAAGAGTTTAAAGAATGTTTGTAAAATAAATACTTTTTTTTTTTTTGCAAGGAGTGAGTAGAATCAGGTTAAAGCGTTATTTCACAATAAATCAGAGTCATCTTTGTATGACCTTCGCTTAATTTCCACGGTTAGTTCTCTTTCAAGGAAGCCACAAAGGCTTGTATCCCAGAGCCCCAGCGGTGTGATTGGCATTGGGGCAGGCAGGCTGAGATAATTGTTTAAATCGTCCCATTGAGGACGCTTTGATCGATATCCCATTACCGCATCCTGCATATCTCCTCGCAGCACCTTGCAGGTACAAACCCGCACACCCCAGCCATGTCTGATCCCAAAAATCGCTCGATTCCGACTCCCCCGCCCGCCCCACCCCTCTTAAATAGATGACATTTATCGACCCGCGGGCAAATATGAAATCCATTAGCACGTCATGGCTGAGACGGCGTGGCTGGATTTAGGCAGGATTTCTTTCCGCAACATGACATTCGAGGCGCTATCCGCCGCCGATAATTTATTGAAGGATTAGTGGCCGAGTCCCGGCCACCGCTGACACTTCGGGAAGAGTTTACTTCTTTCTGTATGTCCACTTTTACGTGTTTAAATAAGCGCGGACGTCGGTTAGACAAAAGTGAAGCTGACCCTTCTGCACAAACAGCCGTCGGTTGTGTTCGCCAAAGTGACATTATGTATTCAAAAAATAAATAAACTGTGGAGACATAAGTAGCGTATCATTAAATGTACAACATTTGTATCCTATTCAAATAGTACACTGAGTGGGAATATGGAATGGGAACTTCACATGAAGAGATGTATCAATAAAGCCTTGTCATTATTATTATTGACTATTATTATTATTTTAACTCTCTCATGCACCGTGCTCTGTGATTTACAACAAAATAATACGTTATTGCTTTACCGTTGACATATGAATCGAAATTGTGAATCCATTACACAAGGGCAGCCACAGTGGTTTGGTGTCAAGAAGTCGTGGGTTCGATTTTCTGTTACAGGCTTCTTATTTGCCCATTTGCATGTTTTCCCCGTGCTTGTAAAAGTTTCCTCCACGGATGACAACTTCCGCACACTTTTCAAAAACGTGCGAGTTCGGTTCATTTAATCCTACTAGATCTGAAGGTGCATGCAATAAGTTGTTAGTGAAGAAATGGCTTGTAATTGGCTGGCCGTCACCCAGCTGGAATCAGCTGCAGCTCATCCGGATGAAAACAAGTATGACAGATTTGAATGAAAATGTAAACAATAAAAACGGTTAAAAGATCAGATGCACCCAAATGGTGCGCCAACCGAAAAATAAAGCAGAAGAAGAAATAGAAGAAGGAGAATAGAATAAATAAATGTCATGACTGCCACCTCTCACGGTCACAAATGATGCAGGTTAATTTAGCATACGTCTTCCGCCGCGACAAGGATTTACAATTTACAGCACCAAAAGGGGTGACAACCAACCAGGACCTTCAGCCACAATGTGATGCAGGAACCTAGTAACGGTTAACTTTTCTGTAATAAGAAGCACCGATTCCGAATTTTAATACATTCAAGTCGCGGGTCGAGTCAAACTATGAAAAAAAGTGCAACTTTTACTCCGTAAAATATGCTAAGCTGATCTGTGAGCTCATATTGTTTTTCTCTCCATTCCTTCACTACAAGACGACCAGTCAGGACACTCCAATCACCGCCCGGTTTTTGTCGACCCCCTCATGATTGCCCAGACCACCGAGAGAAAGCAGTGCCTGCCCGAGGAGCCGGAGATGACCGTCACCCTGCAGGATCCGCCTTCAACCCACAACAAGAGGCGGCGAGCAGACCAGAACGGCGCCAAGCCCCGCCGCGCCCGGACGGCCTTCACCTACGAACAGCTGGTAGCGCTGGAGAACAAGTTCCGTGCCACTCGGTATCTGTCGGTGTGCGAGAGACTCAATCTAGCGCTGTCCTTGAGTCTGACAGAAACGCAGGTAAAGATTTGGTTCCAGAACAGGCGCACAAAGTGGAAAAAGCAAAACCCCGGCGCGGACAGCACCTTGCCGCCCGCCCCCGCCCCGCTCATCAGTCCCGGCCAGGCCACATGCGGCTCGGGCCAGGCCGCCTTCCACCAGTCTTTCCCCAACCTCAGCTCTGGGAATGTTATCTTTCACACGACCGCAGCTACTCCGCTTTCATCCAGCGGAGGGCTCCTGCATCCCTTTCTATCCGGTGGATTTGTGCAGCCCTCCTATTTCAATCCACACCTATGAGAGAAGGACTGGACTCTCGTTGCTTTTTGTCAATTGGGTAAACGTGACTTTTAAAATTCTTTACATGAGGGTTGTTATCATTAAAGACTCCTAAGTGTTGAATGTGTGAATGTGAGAGTGAATGGTTATTTGTTTATATGTGCTAAGTGACCACCTTGGGGTGTACCCTGACTCTTGCCTGAAGTCAGGTGGGAAAAGCTCCAGCTTACCCTCAACCCTACTGAGGATATTAAAAAAAAAAACTGGTGGATAGTTGAGACTGGAGTGTCTGCCCCCACCAGCAAGTATGAAATTCAAAAGCAAGGTCAATCTTTTATCTGCCCATTCCTCAAAATGTGTGTGAGCGAGTTGTTGGTTAACCACTGGTTGCTTTGAACATGCGCCATTCATTTGCAGTCTGGAGGGGTGAACATCTGCTTCGTAGGGAGTCACAGAGTCTCCAAAAACACCACCCAAAAAATAAATGAATAAAAATCACTAGATTTGTTGAACATTGCTTTACGAAAAAGGGTCGCTACAGCAGGCGGAAAAGTTGTGAAATACGGCGAGTGTCCCATCTCCTTCAGGGTTGTGATGTCAACAAAAACTGCACTCTCTCATTTGCATGAGATAAAACCACCCCGCCTCAAAAAGTTACGATTTGAACCAGTGTAACAAATGGGTAACAAGTGTGAAATACGTCTTTATTCTCTTGTGTATTTTGACGGAATCATGTTAAGACACCCGGAGTTGTACTGTATTCCAACTGTGGAAAAGAGAAAAAAAATCGCCTTTAAGTTCCAATTATTTGTGTCATGTCCCACTCATGTTGCACCAAAATTGTTGGACCCCCCACACCAAAAAATCAGTCTGTTTAAAAAAAAAAACAAAAAACTGTCACTTTGTTTTTTGAAACACTGTAGTCAACAGATCTTGTAACACAAACTGTGGCATATTGCAACCAACCAGCTCACATTGCTGTTCAGTTATATAGATTAAATTAAAAAAAACATCAGTGTTATTTAATTAATAAAAATTAAAACTTGGGTCTGTGTCTGAAGGCGAGTTGAATCAGTCTACCCTCATTTTGCGCGTACATTCTGCCACCACACGGTGGCACTATATCCTCACGACTAACTAATCCCAAACCCATTTCAAGTGAGGCTGTGTTTTTGAGATCATCTCTTGGATGTGTCAAGTAATGTTTTCCTAATTACCCACGCGTACTTGTGGAGAATATTAGAACGCCACAGTTTAAAGGTGATCACGAGCTCCATTGGTGTCGTTTTAGAAAGCAAGCTCACCCATTCCACCTCCTTGTTTCCAAGTGGTCATGACTTGTAAACCAGACATCTTAGAATAATACTCTTTGTCATCGGTCCGAGTCAGCAGTCTCTGCCTTCACCTGCAGGAAGAGAGCACGCATCAGAGTCACCGGAGTCAATTTGTCCCTGACATCACTTTGACAGTCTGAGAGTCTGACATGCAATTTCTCTTTTTTTAGATGGGGCTTACTCAACGCTGTCAAAACCGAGACGTCAATCTGCTCTGTGTGTTGTTGTTGCGCACGAGCTCGGGTTCAGGTGGACGTATTAGTGCACAAATGCTCTTAAAGGGGCGCTGGGATTAGTCTGGCGTCCAAGAGCATGTTAATCGGTTACCTTCGACCTGTGAGATTCTGGGACGAATGTCCACATTTTGGAGAAAAAAAAAATGCAGGATAGTGGAAGCTGATATACCGGTGAGGAACTGCAAGAAGCAACTTGCTTGTCTTCAATTTACACGCGTCCCGATACATTTGCCTGGTATGTGTCTGTTCCATTGCAAGAATCCATCTATCCTCCCGTCCACTGTTTATAGTGCTTATCCTGTTGATTGTCGCAAGGGGGAGGAGCCTATTCCAGCTGACTTTGCGCTAAAAGCAAATACCCCACTGGACCGCGCTACATCATCAGTGGCCCCGGTGTCGAGACTGGGAAGACAAAATTCCACCGATTGGAGATGGGTAAACACATTCCAAATGAAGCCTTGATGTTGCGTGACATTGCTTTCGGGTATCTGTATGTGCCGGTTGGAGTGAGAAAATGCCATCTAAAGCCGTTGTTTGCTGTATATTTGGCGGCGAAGCGGGTGGGAGGTGCGAACATAGCATTCGGAGCAAAGGATTTCCTGGCATGAGAGTCTCTGTGTGTGGTATCTTTGGTATTTGAGTCTATGGGGGGAACAGAATGCTTTCTGCTGGGGGTTGGGAGGGGGTCGCGGTCATAAGGGAAGGAAGGTGGGAGGTGGATGAATGACGATCCAACGCGGCAAAAAGGAAGGACAGGACGAAAGAAATATGATTGCACACTGAAAGTACATTTAGTAGGTTGCACAGTTCACAAAACATACCTTCATCCCGTTTCCAGAAGGGTGAAACATCCAAACATCTGCTTTTTTCCACTACAGCTTACTTTCCAAGTTCTAAAAAAGAAGGTTTAGTGGGCAACAGTTGAATTTATGCAACAATTCAATCAAACAATCAATAACCGCTGTCGTTCTACTCGTCACCTCCTAGTGAAGGTCCTGGCCTCTGGTTGCCTGGGAAACCGTCAGCAGTATGGAACACTCCCCCTGCCGGTGACCACAAACACTTCAATTAAAAGTGAGAGGTTATTTTCTCATGGGAGTCGATAGTCAAGCGACTATCGACCCCCACCCATCAGACTGGCAGTAGCAGAGTTCATTAACTTGCCGGCAGTTCGCTCAGAGATAATGTCCTCTAATTACTACAAAGTCTCTTTGTGTGTGTGCGGGTATGCGTGTGTGTGTATTTGACCTCTCCTCCGACATTGTGGTCTTTGAGTCAGACCGTAATTAAGCGCCATCTTTACTCTTCGGTGCTATTAGCATCGCAGGTGATTGGAAGCGCCATTTGAAAACAACATGCAGCGGAGAATATAAAACACCAATAATGTCTTCAAGAATGTCCTCCATTTAAAAAAAAACAACTCAGAAGAAACAAAACAAAGCTGCTGCACAAGAGGGATTTAATTGATGTCACATGCGCCGATGGTTACTAGAATAAACAACTTTTGTGCTTAAGTGCCGAGAGGAAACTGCTCTGCCCGGGTTCATCGTGAAGTTCAAGAGTATACGATGATCTGGAATCCCCTCCCAGCTGCCCTCATTTGACAAAGTCTCATCACATGCTCTTCCCAAACCGCGGAGCCTTCCTTTGGAAAATGTGCTTTCAACAGCTCCTCGCTTCCTGTGCCAGTGATTATGTACTCAGAGTGCGTGCGGTGGACGGCGCTGCACACAAAGTCCTACGATTTGCGAGGCGAGAGCGGCGTTGAGCAGACAAGCTTGATCGAGATCCGACTGAGACATCCTTCATACTCTGACGTGTCATTTCCCAAACTATCTTGAGCGTGTGCTGGCTGGGAAGCGGTCCAACTACTTCCCAGTGTCATACTTAAATCATGCCCGCCTGTCAGGACCTGCTCGCGCTCAATTGAGAATCTTTTTATTGTCTTGCCACTGAAGATTGCGCCAGTCAAATAAAACTGCTTAACTGCATTATGATTTTTTTGGAGTTTGAAAAATCATGAATGGCATTAAAAGGAGAGACAATGTGTAGACTGTTGAGAATTGGGGCGCGCAGTCCCATCGTCTGGAAAGTTAAAAAAAAAACATTCAAAACCCAATCACCAAATGGAAAATGGATTGTTTTCCTGTCGAGGCGCGACATAGGATTAAGCCGGTCTGATAGAGTGCCTGTAAAAACTTTTAGACACAACTTTTCATCAACAAAACTGAAACAGATTTTTTTTTCAATGGCAAAGTAAGAACGCAGTCTAGTAAAAGAGTGTATTACAGTCAGATCTGCATTGGTTCCAATTCCCAGCTGACACGAAATGGATGGTGCGGCTAAAGTTAAAAGGTCTGATTTTGAATGACCTACTACACCAGCCTTGCCTGAAATTGTGTGATCATTTCATTATGAATACAAAATGGAGATTACAAATAATATGGCGGCGTTGCATTATATTTTGCAGTGACCAGCTGTTAGCAGCTGTGCCCGACAGCTTCTATGATGACAAACAGAAGAGCGACGGAAACAGCTGTCCTCATGATCCACATGTTAAGTACGGTCGAACAAACTGGTTTTGTTCTTTGCTAATGACTATGTACATGTTGTTCTAATTCCTGCCGATGAAAGGGATGAGCAGCTGGAGTACAGCTTCAATCTGAAATTCCTGAGCCTTGACCCCTTCAAAGACTCCCTGTAAATTTGACTTTCACTTTAAACAGCTGATTAGAAGACCATTACTTCTGCCCCGCTGGTCCGCCGGTCCCTTGACTGCCATTCTGAAGGAAGCTGTTTTTGTGAGATGGACTCCCCTGCTGTGTTAGTGGATGCAGTTGAAGGAAAAAAATAAAAAGAGGCACGAGGCAGCATTTCTGACATTTTTTCCTCCTTACAGAAAAGCATGAATACTCTCGACAAATATTCAAATACGGAGTCAAAGAACACTTCATTTCAAAGTGGTGTTATGGATGTCGTCATGTCTGCGAGAGCTCAAATTAGCAGAGGGATGCAAGGATCCGTGTGCCTTTTCTTTTCCCAAATAAAAAGTATCAGTTGAAGAAATGTTTCTTACATGGCGGAAACAAGCTCCATGGGATCATAGCGTGGTAATCCGGAAACACTCATTTCTTTCTTTTTTTTGTTACCTGTAAGAAGACAGATAAGATAATTTTTAGGGTGTCAATCACACAACAGGCCAAAAACAGGGGGGCTGTCGGCATCTTGAGAATATTGATGGATTGGTAGAGGAATAAATAATCAACAGAAAGTATACTTTAACCGTACATGGGATAGATATTTGGATATGTGACATCTGACTTGTTTCCGCCATTTTGTTTCATGGAGCCATGTCACCATAATCAAAAGTCAGCATGTTTTCAAGATACTGTACAAATATCTGTAATGAGGCTAATGCGTTTTCACTTGTCCATGACTGAAGGCCAAATTAACAAAAAAATCTCTGTTTAAGGGAAATGACATTTTCGAAATGTCATACGCGTTATGGCGTTAATATTCCTGTAGGTAATAAACACAAAAGAAGCCAAACGCTCGCACGACTCACCTTGTCACCCGCCAATTCTTCGAGTCGCGCGGTGGTTTGTGGGTAGGGAGAGAAAGGCCATACCTAATCAATCCCGCATCAATTGTAGTGGATGAGTAATAGGACGAGTGTTGCAAGATTTGTTCGTCGGTGCGCCTCCCCTCTCTCCAGCAGTCAGATGGAGGCAGCGGAAACTCTCTCAATTGTACTGCGAAAGCCGAACATGAGCACAGTACGCGCTCGACACGCACTCCGTGCTCTTTTCTTTTTCACGCAGGCAGACAGACACCTGTTCCGTCGTCTTTTCTATCGTGTGGATTAGCATGGGGAGGCAGATTGATTGATCATGTCTAGCAGGCTGCGAATGAAACGACGACCAGCTGCTCAACTCAATTGTGAGTATTGTTTTATTAAATATATATTTTTAAGAGTAATGTGTCTTGATATATTATAAAAATAACATATGTATTTTAAGTAACTGTACACGTCTAATGTGACTAACAACAGGTAGACATTCTTATTGTATTGGTGGCTTTTTTCTCCCTCTTGAAATTTCTTTCATTCCATTTCTTTCATCGTTATAATTAAATAACTGAAACAATCTAGTTTTCTCGTCGATAGAATCTTTTTTTTAATGTAAAGACTTTTAAAGAATGTTTTCAAGTCAAGTTGTCACTTGTTGCTGGGCAAAGTTTAAAGCACTTCTTCATAACTACTCCATAAGTCTGGAAAGGAAATAATTTCACAAACAACCCGAGTTTAAGAATTCTGGGTTGCATTTATGCATGCATTAATTTCACTGCTAAATCTGTATTAAATATTAAATACGTTTTTGAAGAACAATTATTGGACTGTTTTATCAGCATTATTTGATGATATTCTTCTATATATAGCAGTTTACTGTACATGTCTTTCCATCTAGACATGCAAAGATGAATCGTATGAGACCTTAATCCTTTGTTGTTCATGGAAACCTGCTAGTTTGCGTTATTTTTTTTTAACCAGTCTTTCGTTTTCTTGACAAAATACTTTGCACAGTAGGTTTCTAAGCATTTGAAATGCGATCAACCTTGTGGGTTTTTGGGGTAATAATTGTGGTATATTCATGGTATAAACCAGGGGTGTCCAAAGTCGCCACTATCCTGCCTGTTTTCCAGCTCTCCCAGGAGCAACACACCTGATTCACATCATCAGGATTGTTCTAATGCTGCTCCAGAGCTGGTTGATGAGCTGATCATTTGTTTTAAAGGACCCCCCCCCCCCCCAAAAAAAACTGTTTATCACTGCTTGCTAGATGTGAGATTAGAAATCCTTAAATGTTGGCCAAAGCTCTTGAAATGAGTGTACGTCAAGTTGTAATCCTCAAAGATAACTCTCCGCTCATTAAACAGCTGTACACTGTCAATGTTATTTCGCGTTGCCCAAGTGGAGAGTGAACTGCAAACATTGCGACATTTACAGTGAAACGACGACAGCCTTATCAAAATATTCTAGTTCACATGGGCGACTGTTTGCGCTTCTGTTGTTTTTTCTGTTAATTCTAACATGACACGTTTAGATGGGAGTGTTGGACGATTTACAGTGGCACATTCCTTTGAATGCTCCACAATCCCTAGACCCCTCTATGCTGTTCAAGTGATGTTGGAGATATTTGGAGATGAATGCTCAATGCAATAACTTCACCTTTATAAAACACAGAGGCAGCACCACTGCAAGAGGCACTGAAAGTAAACACTGGGTTTGTGTATGGCAGCGGTCCCCGACCTTTTTTGCCCCACGGACTGTTTTAATATCACAATGTTATCATGGACCAGCCTTTAAGGTGTGGCGGACAAATACAACAAAATAATATGGTATTACGTGCATGAAAACTGTGGTATTTTCGAAACATAAACACGAATCGTGACATGAGGAGCATCTTATCTGGTCATAACACTCTCTGGTCGCTATGGTAAGGTTTATCAGGGACCGGTCTTTAAGGTCTGACGGATAAATACAAGAAAATACCGTAATATAATATGACCTACATGAAAACTGGTATTTTCGAAACATAATAATCAACACAAATCGTGACACGAGCAACGTCTTATCTGGCCACAACGCTCTCTGGTCGCTATGATAACATTTAAACGTGCCTTCAAAATAAGATACAAAGCGCATGAAAACTACGACTCACCAGCCGCCGGATATTATGCAGAGTGGGATTGCTTGAGCAAGTCTCTTTGAACATTTCATACTAAAAACATAACTAAAATCATGTAGCACTCCGACTGATATTGTATCGTTTTTGTTTTTTTTTTGATCACGTGAAGACTTGAGACAGAGATTTTGATTCTAAATTGAAACTATGAAGTAAAACACAACTTAGATGTCCGAGCTGTTGTATCAATACTCTACCTTGAGATAGCAATTTGATATCTGATTCCAAAAGTAGTACAGCTCATCTATTAGGTATCCTTTACAACTTGAAAGAATAAAAACCCTAAATGTGGACACCCAAACTGGACTGTCCATCTGTCGTCCCCCCCCCCCCCCCCCCCCCCACCCCCCGACCCCCAGAGTGTACAGCCTGGTGGAAATGGTCTTTATTCATCAAGGAAAGCAAATACAGTCACACCCAAGACTAACCTCCCTCAGGCTGCTGCCATGTGGTTTATTTGGTCTGCCTGGCAGGAAGACTTCAGGTTGTCCCACCAAGTCCCCCCCCCCCCCCCCCACCCTCCCCCCGCCTGCCTGCCTGTCACCTTGAAATAGTGGAAGCACTTCCCAAGATGTAAAAACCATGCTTCTTTTGGCAACCTCCAATCTTGAGCTCATGCACCAAATATGAGAAGGAGGATGAGAGAGTGCTATCTTCTCCTTTTTTTTCCTTGTCGCATCGGGAATGTGGGAGGAAGGCATTGTGTCTTGACTGTCTTTTTTTTTTTTCATTGTTTACTCCTCACGATTTACCGCATAGCAACGTTAGCAAACAAACTAATTGGCAGTGTTGTTGTTATCTGCATTCGTCGTTCCATCCTCCTCCCATCAAGTCGTTTTCCCGATGGCTAATGGCTTTCCCTTTCGATTCCACGTGACGGTATTTCAAACGTGTTATTGCTACGTCTTGTTTTAAAGGAAGGCTCGGTTCTGAATGTTTTTTAACTCAAGCTCATTCTGATGTCTTTTTTTTTTTGTGATTGGCATTGGATAAATTACACCATGACGGATGAGAACTTTCCACAGTCTTCAAACCGCATACCATCATTTCGATCGGTCCATACTGCCTGCGCGGACTCCATTACGTGTGCGACTGACTTCTCCGTCTGCTTTAGAAAATAAATATTTCACGATATTGTCAACTGCATGCCGCTTGGTGCGTTCGCAGACAGACGTTGGGTTGTCTCTTCAAGAGTGACTCCCAACAGAAGCCGAGGACGTGAGCGGGATCAAGCTACGACATGTCATGTGCGCGCGCTGGATTTTCAACTTGCGTGTCTGAGAGCGCCACCACCACTTTTCACATTCAAATACAAAAATTAAGAATTTATGGAAAGACACGGAACATTGGTAGTGGAGTGGTTCACATACGTCACTGTGCAGAGGTCGATCCCAGCTGCGGTCCTCCAGTGTGGAGTTTCCTCCCTGGGCCTGCGTGGGTTTTCTCCGGGTATTCTGGTTTCCTCCCACATTCCAAAAACATGCATGGCAGGCTGATTGAACACTCGAAATTGTCCCTAGGTGTGCCCTGCGATTGGCCGGGCTTTTTTTGATGATGCTAATGTGTAAGTAAGTGAGCCTTTACGTTCATCAATACTCCAAAGACGATTGCAGCGCGAAAAGCCATATGCAGGCCTCCAGAGAAGCTGGATACATTATTTTATTTTTGTTATTTAGCAGGACAGACCACTTGGCAGCGGTTTTCTTTTGCTCTGAAACATTAACTCCAACGTTTTACGTTACCACCACTTTCTCCAAATAAAGTGGTTTATAATAACGCTCCATTTGTCTCTCAAAATAGCGGTAATAAACCCGAATGACCCTCTTTTACCTGCAATTACGCCACCTCTTCCTCACATGCCGCACAGTAGGACCCATCTTCAGCTGCTCTCTGCTTGTTATTAATGTCGCGTTGGCTTGAAAGAGCCGCTAAAGAAAAACAACCACCTGCGCGTGCATACACAACTACACGCGTGTGGAAATACACACTGGAGCACATATGTGATCCATATGGCCGGGTGAGCTTTCCTGAACAGATGTCATATTTATACAAGAGGTTTAAAATGACGTCGCCTTTTTTTTTTTTTGAAGTGTCTTGTTTTGGTTTGAGCGTTTTGTTGAACAGATTATAAGTAGCCAGATTCCTGGTATGCAATCCTCATTCGTCAATGACAAAATCAGTCATGAGAGGCGTTCCGGTGTGACTGAATTTTCCAAATATGGAAATTATCCATTTGGCACTCAGCTTTTCAGTCCGGGACAATTGTTTTGACCAGCTACAGCAGTTTGCGATCCCCTCCACGTCACCATTCCAAACGGATGCTTCCAAAAGCAATAATCAGGCGTATTTGAGCCTTTTGCGATTTGGTGGTTGCGATTAACAGCCTCTTTATTGTGAAATTGCAAGGTTAATGTTGTCGCTGACTTTGATCGCAACGGTGGGAAAATGCCCAAACTCGGCTCGATCGCCATGTGCAACATGCTTGAATGTAAACAAAAAAATAAATAAATTGCTTCACTTCCATCTGTGGCTGTGCTTTCTGTTTCCAACGCTTGGACGCAGCCAAAACACACTGGCAGCCGGTCACTCTGTACAGTATTTAAGCAGCTATAAACATCGGGATGTCATGCGTTCTGTGAGAGATTCGAGCGCCTGCCTGCGCATTGTCACAGAAGGCCCTGCCATTTGTAGGAATCTGGTACAGAGTGCAAGTTATCATGCTGATGCTAAACAGAGCATAAGGATCTCAAGAAGCAGAGTAGAAGAAAATGGAGGTCTTTTTTTTTTTGGTTTCCCCGAAATCCACAGCGGGCACTCTGACAAGAATGAAGCAGTACATTGGAAATGTAAAGGAATCAAAGTACCTTCGAAAAGCATCCCTCTCGATTGATGCTAACTCTTAGCGGGTGAGTCAATTAAATGCGCCACTTGATACTAAAGTCCCCTTGAGCAAAAATCATAACGCTTCCCTCGCAGGATCACGAAAGGTGGCTTACTTTACTCCCCTCGAGCAACCCCAATAAGCCTGAGAGGGGCTCTGAGCTGTTTTATCGGAACGCATGCTTTTTTTTCCCTCCCTTCATGACCTTTTTTTCTCACTCAGCCTTCATGTTGGCACTTGTGCCGACTTTATTAAAACAAGCCCAAACCAAAGCTGACATCACTCATCACAAGCTGTGGCCTACTACAATCTCTTTGGGTTGCTGAGAGTTTCTGGCGTCATATGCTAATGTTTAAACTTTCTTTTTGGTAGCTTGCTAACGTTTAACCTTTTTTTTTTGTTAGCTTGCCGTGAATGGCGACAGTCCACGACTATATAACGCCTTAGAAAGGTTTATACTTGCTTAAAGATGCCACAAGCTGGCGGCAAGGCACTAAAACTGGAAAAAAAAAAGCTAAACAATTATATTTCCTGTATTTTGCTGATTTTCACCTATTGTAGGTTGCTTTTGAACTTATTGCCCCAGATGAATAGGTGTGAACTGTATGCCGCCCCCATACAGTTCCTGAGCATTACTGACGTGATACGCTAACGTTTAGCCTGAGCGTTACTGACGTGATACGCTAACGTTTAGCCTTTCTTTTTGGTAGCTTGCTAACGTCTAACCTTTTTCTTTTATTAGCTTGCCTTCGAAAAAAGTTTGTACTTGCTTATAGATGCCACAAGTTGGCGGCAAGGCACTAAAACTGAAGTAAAAAAAAACAAAAAAAATTATATTTCCTGTATTTTGATGATTTTCACCTATTGTAGATGGCTCTTGAACTTATTGCCCGTGATGAATAGGTGTGAAGTGTATGGGTGAAAACAGGCAGGCTAAGCAATTTTGACGGTAGCTTTCCAGTCGCCTTTTCCTCCTTTTTTTTCTGTGAGAGCATGTTTTTGAAGTGCTCTTGTTTTCTTAACTGATTGGCCAATACGTTATTTGATGTAACTGCTAACGTGCTAAGTGATGTCATGTTTTCCGGGCTGTTGTCCAACACTCCTCAGCTGCATGATGACGGAGGGGCAAAGTAAAAGTCTCCCAGTCGAGTGTCGCGAAAGTGTTTTGGCTCTGTTACACGTCTGCGTTCGCTGCTTGTAAGGAAGCGCTGTTATAATTGCCGCATTCTTGGGTGTTTTTTTCTTTTTTTTAATCGCCAGCGGTGCTCCTCCACCTGTGTCAATATGCGAAGCGTGTTCATTCATGTGCTGCGCAATGATCCTCGTAGGGTTAACAAAAATAAAGCTGCGGTGCGACCGCTTTGAGTCCGCCGAGAATTCGTGTTTTGTTTTCAGTGTTGAATTACAACGTCACTGTTATTCTGACCTTGACAGATCAGCTTTTGTGTTCAAAGGACCACGTGCACGAGCACGTAACTTCTCAGCTGAAGTTCGGAAGCTTCACATTGACACGCAACGCCCCCCCCCCACCCCCCGGAGAGTAAATATTAAAATGATCTTTTCCATTGCTTGAACAAGTGCTTCGACTTTTGCAGAAAGCCCAAGACGTGACCATATCGATGCCTGCTTCACGTCAGCATGTTGGGGTCCAAGAACGCCAGAACCTCCCGGTCGGACCCCCGCATTTCACCTCTTGTTGAGCATTATGGAAAAACACCCACCAGGGCCTATTTCCACTTCCATGGAAATGTGTTTTTGAGGTGGTCCCGGTTGAGCCTGTGGACCTTCTCCAAAGTCCAAGCGGCGGTCTTCCTGCTCAGTTTGACGCTGAGCTTCCTCATCATGTCTTCCTACGTCCTGACGTGGAGTAAGAAAGGACTCCTGTTGACGCCCTCTCCCTATCACTTTAGAAGTGCAGACATCCCGACCGATACCACAGCAATCGCTTCGGCATCGGGCCACCCCTTAAAAAGGACGTCCGTAGACATGAAGTTGTTGACGAGGATGATCCGATCCAAACTGGAATACCCACAGCGGAAGGTTCCGGATGAGAAGGACATCATCGGCACGGACACTCATGTGAGTATTTCAGTCAGGGATTTTCACGTTGAACTTGGGGATAGAACAGAGACTCGCCCCTCACAGAACAGGTAAGGAAAAGGAAATGTAACTCGTAATATTAATACGATATACTGAATTACTCATGATACATTTTATTTATACATTCATTCATTCATCTTCCGAGCCGCTTGATCCACACTAGGGTCGCGGGGGGTGCTGGAGCCTATCCCAGCTGTCTCCGGGGAGTAGGCGGGGGACACCCTGAATCGGTCGCCAGCCAATCGGAGGGCACACAGAAACAAACAACCATTCGCACTCACACTCACACCTAGGGACAATTGAGAGCGTCCAATCAGCCTGCCACGCATGTTTTTGGAATGTGGGAGGAAACCGGAGCACCCGGAGAAAACCCACGCAGGCCCGGTTGCCAGACAATCGCAGGGCACACAGAGACGAACAACCATCCGCACTCACACTCACACCTAGGGACAATTTAGAGTGTTCAATCAGCCTGCCACGCATATTTTTGGAATGTGGGAGGAAACCGGAGCACCCGGAGAAAACCCACGCAGGCCCGGGGAGAACATGCAAACTCCACACAGGGAGGCCGGAGCTGGAATCGAACCCGGTACCTCTGCACTGTGAAGCCGACGTGCTAACCACTGGTCTACCGAGCCGCCCACATTTTATTTAATTTGATCTGTATTAATTGAATGATCAATGATTTCTCCGATGACTTTTTCTGCTGATTTAAAGTCCATCCGTTTGATTCAATACTCTCCTCCTCCTGTCCACAGTTGTTCTCTGCGATCCCTCGTCACTTCCTGCCAGGCGTCAAAAGCCCGTGCTGGTACGAGGACTTTCCCGTGGAAAAGATCCGAGATCCGTACGGGGGGAACCTGTTCACCGTGCGATCCAAGAAATTCAAGATCGTGTGTGACCGCCTGGCGTCCGCGTTCCGGCATCGCCCCGACGCCGACGGCGGGCTGTCGCGCCTGCGCTGCCTGCCGTACTTCTACATCATCGGGCAGCCCAAGTGCGGCACTACCGACTTGTTCCACAGGCTGCTGCTGCATCCCGATTTCAAGTTCAACATCATGAAGGAGCCGCACTGGTGGACCAGGAAGCGATTTGGTGAGGCACCGAATGTACAGAAGCATATACGCTACCTGTGTAAAAACAAAAAGAACCTGCTCTTTAACCCTTTCGGGGACAACGGTGACGACAGTGGACACCTTATCATGTTACAGTTTCTTTGATTTTTTTGTGGGCGGGGGTAACTTATCCTTTGCTGGTGCACATTCCAAAGCGATGTTTTACTTTGGCGCCATCTGCTGGAATTTTGTCTCGCGGTTCAATTCATTTATTCATTCATTCATTGATCTTCCGAGCCGCTTGATCCTCACTAGGGTCGCGGGGGGTGCTGGAGCCTATCCCAGCCGTCTCCGGGCAGTAGGCGGGGGACACCCTGAATCGGTTGCCAGCCAATCGCAGGGAACACAGAAACGAACAACCATTCGCACTCACACTCACACCTAGGGACAATTTAGAGTGTTCAATCAGCCTGCCACGCATGTTTTTTTTGGAATGTGGGAGGAAACCGGGGCACCCGGAGAAAACCCACGCAGGCCCGGTGAGAACATGCAAACTCCACGCAGGGAGGCCGGAGCTGGAATCGAACCCGGTACCTCTGCACTGTGAAGCCAACGTGCTAACCACTGGACTACCGGGCCGCCTCAATTCATTTAATCGTCTTGAACTACTAAATTAAATCGTTTATGTCTCATGAGTTAATGACTACGCGATTCGGAGTTGATGCTTTATGATCCTCTTTATTTGAAATAATTTGCCACTATCTTGTGGCGTACATTTGAAAATGCAAACCCGAATTTTCACTATTCACGGCAGGTCCTGATTTGCCGTGAATCCTGGCGATTCCCTGTACTTTATTTTGGATTCGATTAATGTGTCGACTTTGATTACTATTTTGGGGATTTTGTTTTTTTGTGCCAGGTTACATCCGTTTCAAAGATGGCTTCCAGGAAAATTTCCCCGTGGAAGATTACCTGGACCTGTTTGACTTGGCTGCGTACAACATCCAAGGATCAAGCGCTGGAAATTCCCCCGGAGAGCGACGGCGCCTCGCGCGGCTCATAACAGGTGAACACATGTGAAAGTCTACATACAACTCTCGGGTTACGCTGAGAGTGCACTGCTCATTTTTTTTTTTTTTACTGTTTTCCCCTGAAGAGGCCCAGATGCAAGCAGATGGAAATGAAATCATATTAAATTGTGAATATTTTGTGGTTGCAATGGAACAACTCGCTTTTGAATTGAATGTTCCGTGCATGGGGGGATGCGTCGGGTTGACTCAAAATTGTCCAACTTTTGAGTCAATAAAAATGACTTTATCCTCTCGATAATGCTTCAAAGGGTATTCATTTAAATTCCAGAAAACAAATTCTGAATCATTTGAAACACATTTAGACACTTTGGAAATGATATGATTATTGATATTTGCATGATAGCATTATTGATATTTGCATGTCGGCTCATTGGTCCAGTGGTTAGCACGTCGACCTCACAGGTTCGATTCCAGCTCCGGCCTTCCTGTGTGGAGTTTGCATGTTCTCCCCCGGCCTGCGTGGGTTTTCTCCGGGTGCTCCGGTTTCCTCCCACGTTCCAAAAACATGCATGACAGGTTGATTGAACACTCAAAATTGTCCCCAAGTGTGAGTGTGGACTGTTGTTTGTCTCTGTGTGCCCTGCGATTGGCTGGCAACCGGTTCAGGGTGTCCCCCGCATACTGCCCAAAAAAGGTTGCGATAGGCTCCAGCATCCACCGCGACCCTTGTCAGGAAAAAAGCGGATCGGAAATGAATGAATGCCTTCTAAAGGATTACAAATCTTGAGATGAAATATCCGATGGCACCCATGCATTTTAAACATTCGGAGTGATTGTCGAATGTCTCTCAAAGGTGAAGCCAGCGCGTCCACCATGTGGGACAACCAAGCATGGAGTTATCTCCATGGTGACAGGGAGGAGGCAGAGCCACCCTTCCTGGCCCAGGACTTCATCCACACGGTGCAGCCCGATGCCAAAATCATCGTCATGCTCCGAGACCCCGCAGAGAGGTAAATAGCCGCGGCACCTTTTGGGTGAAAAATCCTTTCCAATCCTCAGTTTTGGTCGCTTTCCGTCCCCAGGTTGTACTCGGACTACTTGTACTTCAAGATGGCCAACAAGTCGGCCGAGGACTTCCATCAGAAGGTGGTCGAGTCTGTGCAGCTCTTCCAGTCCTGCGTGTCGGAGAGCTCGCTTCGATCCTGCGTCTACAGCACCGGCCTCTCTAACTCCATGCCAGTCAGCAACATTCATACAATTTTAGCATCACTCTGTCATACTCGGTTGTAAATTGGATTTGTTTGTTTTGGTTTTGGTTTTCAGGCCGATTCCGATAAGATAAGATATCCTTTATTCGATGAATAGGCTGTTTAATTAGAAACGTGTATAATCAGCCAAAAAGCTTCCTTTCTGGTCCTTTAGCACTTGCAACCATTAAAATATGAATTAGAGGCAGAACCTTTGACAGTTTTACAATAATTTGTCCTTTAATAATTGTTTATGTTGTAGTGTGTTAAATAAAGAAAAGTTACAGGAAATGTGACTGATTCCTGACAATTACCTGATAACCATTATTGTTAAAAAAAATATATCAAAGTAACTTTTTTAATATTTAATTAGTGTTCAGCCCTCCCCCGAGTCATAAAAGGAAATATAGAAGGAAGAAGTATTTTGCCAAATGAAAATAACTTCTTGAAATGGAGTCCAACAAAGTCCTATAATAATAATGGTATTTTTATTGGAAATCAAAAACAGATTCTGATGTTCCATGTTATGGCGAGGATGACATTTGTTTTGTTTTTTTTTTTTATCGAGTGAACTTCCTGTCAGTGGCTAGTTCTGAACTATGGCTCCCTCTGGCGGATTTTACCTGTCAGTGTAACTGGAGGCTCAAGCTTTGAAAACTAATGTCACAACCAAATCCCTTCGGGGCCCACTGATAGCGTCTGTTTGTATTTCTTGCACTCAGGTCAGGCTGACTCTGGGCATGTATATCGTCTTCCTGCTGGACTGGCTGACGGTGTTCCGCAGGGAGCAGATTCTGGTTCTGCGGCTGGAGGACTACGCGGCAAACCTTCAAGGGACCATAGAGAAAGTGTTTGACTTTCTGAATGTAGGTATGTAATGAGAGTTCATTTAGAGTTACATCATACATATAATTTTTTTATGTGTGCATGTTATTATTCTAGTTTGTGTGTCCGCTCTGTGAGAATTGAAATGTATAATACAAATAAAAAAATACTTCTTTACAAAAACACCGCTCCATTATACTGCAACAAACTGGCTTTAACACGTTCACCCTCGTCGTCAGGTCCTTTGTCCACGCAAGCAGAGGTAGCGCTGACCAAGCGGCCGTTGTCCAATACCCGACGCGCGGCTGACAGGAGTCTGGGCCCCATGCTCCCGTCCACTCGGAACCTCCTGTGGGAATTCCACCAAGCGTTCAATCATAAACTGGCCAGCGTGCTGGACAACCAGGCCTTCCTGTGGAGTGACACATGACTGCCTACCCTTGAAAAAGACACTCTGGATTGATGTATGTGCTTTTTAAATGTGTTATTTATTTCTTCTGTGTTTCTCAATGCTTCAAGAAAATTACGACTATTAGGGTGGAAAACACTTTACTAGTGAGGACAATGAGTCTACTAGTAAATGACCCCATACCACTACTATTGTTACAAATGTGACTCGTATGGCCAAAGATTGTTTTGTAAGGGGTTTTCATCATTTCAGATGAAATAAAAGCAAGAATTTTCCATCAAAATGTGTACAAAAGAGACAAATAGGAATTATATTTGATTTTGTTGTCAACGCACATCAGGTTGGACTCCATCCCACTCACACACTACTGATATACTCTCACACATGACTTCAAAATGCTCTCATCTTGTACACACTAATGAAACAGCCTCTCACATTAATGAAACATCTCAGATTCCTAACCGAAATGCTCTCACACATGTTGGTGAAACACTCATACACACCTGTAAAGCTGTTGACTCACTGACACCACTGAAACACCGGTTTATAAAACTCACTTCTAAAATGCTCAGGCACTACTGAAACACATTCTACTGAAACACACACACACACTTGTGAAGCGCACACGTTCTACTGAAACACGACTAAAGCACTCTCACACTCAACTAATGGCTCACTCCCACATACTACTGAAACACTCATAGTCACCATCGAAAAGTTACTATGACGCTCGCGCCCCAACGAAACTCGGTACAATAATGCACCCTCACACATGAGTGAATCGTACACACAAACGAAAAACTCTCACACACATTCTTAAAATGAAATGTTAAATGTTAAAATACTTTTTCAAACGACTGAAACACTCACATAACCAAGTGCAACTCTCTCACATCAACAAGTAATTCACTGACTTCACTTGACACACACAATTGAAAGACACGTCGTATGCTCTCCCACAATGAAGTAAAATACTCTCACACGACCAAGTCATGTGTGAGAGGTAAACCTGATTTGTGTCTTTGACAGCCACTCATACACTTTCACTGGGATGTACACTTTTACAAAAAAAAAAAAAAAAGGGAAATTTTCAGGCACGTCACCACCCCCCAATAAACCACGGTTCCACCAAGGCATTGGCTTTGTGAAGGTGTCGCTAATGTTGGATCCAGTGAGTGTGGCAATGATGCATTAAGCGCAATTAAATCCAACAGGGTAGAATACGAGGACAGCGGAGGATTTGAAAGCGATCGCAATCAGACAGTTTTCCTCAATTATCTCGACTGATCCGCAATCAGCTAGGAGATGAAAATAATGGACTTGGGTGCTTCGTGACAGGTTCGGAAAAGAAGACCCGTTGATAGCTTTTAAGCTGCACAAAGGAGTTGGGCGAGAAAAACTAATGAAAGTATATTTGAAATAGCTTTTAGCTCCAAGTATGCATGGTCAAGTTTACGTCACACCTGACCGGTAAGGAGCAGGGACACTGTTGCTAGGCAGGGGTACATCAACATGGGCTAGCAAGAAATCCTTCATGATGAGTATTCTCAATACATATTACGATTTGTTTTTTGGTTTTAACCTTAACGAGTTGTTGTTTGTTGTGTCTAGTGCAGTGGTACTGAACCTGGGTTCGATCGAACCCCATGGGTTCGGTGAGTCGGTCTCAGGGGTTCGACGGAGCCTCTGCCACGGAGGGGAAGACACACGCGACTCAACATGTTAATTAGTTATGACACGTCCGCTTGGCCATCATTGGCTGCATATGATCACATGACATTACTTGTCCAATCAGTGCTGTGGGAAATTTAGATCGCTTAGTAGTCAACGTGTGACTGTCGTGATAGTACGTCGTACAATTTTTTTTTTTTAAGTATACTTATCTCTTGACATTTTATTTACTTTTTTTACTTGCTTTACTTTTTTTCTGTTTTTCATAAATGCGTTTTTTTAATATCTTGAATTTGTGAAAAAATATACAGTATATTTATTTTTCACTCATGAAGGGTTCGGTGAATGTGCATATTAATTTTTTTGGGTTGGGTACCTCTGAAAAGGTGAAGAACCACTGGTCTAGTGGTTGTTGTTTTTTATTTTTATGTTTACAGGCACCTGATTGGCTGACAGGTGAAAGCGGGTGACACTTCAAGTACCGAAATGATGTGATACACACACAAACACGCACACACACTTGTATCATCTGTCTCCTAATGAGTGTGAAATGTGAGCAGCGAACCAATGGAAGGAGGCTGGCTGCTTCGCAGCAGGTGATGATGATGATGTTGTTTTTCTTCTGCCTGCATGAACCGGCGTCATTGTTCTGCGTTTCTATTTCCAGGTCTGGCCTCACTCACACGAAAACATCACTCACGTTGAGGGGATATACAACATCTGCACTATACACCTCACCTCAAATGTCAGGTTCTTTTGATTATTCAAAAAAAAAAAAGACCAAGTTCTTAAAAACTGTATTTTCATTATTCAATTGAAAAAAAAAAGCTTTTTTGGAGGGCAAATTCATGTGATTGCAAAAGTTTGCAAAAAACAGTCTCTTCTGACTGGGCAGTGGGCACGTGGCTGTGTAATAATTTACGTAAACTCCTATTGAATGTCAGTAAAAATTTGCCACCATTTGATAAACATTCCATAATGTTCAAGTTGCTCTCATAGGATTTTCCTGACATTTTTGCAATTAAATCGTACAGAAAAAGGCATGATCCTCAGGAGAAAAGTCTAAAAGAATTTCCAAGGTATTAAATATACAGGGGCAGACTGTATGGGTTTTCTCCGGGTACTCCGGTTTCCTCCCACATTCCAAAAACATGCATGGCTGGTTAATGAAACACTCTAAATTGTCCATAGGTGTGAGTGTGAGCTTGGATGCTTGTTCATCTTTGTGTGCCCTGCGATTGGCTGGCGACCGGTGGAGGGTCTCCCCCGCCTACTGCCCGAAGACGGCTGAGGTAGGCTCCAAGCACCCCCCAGGAGCTGCTGTAATTTCTGGCAAGTACTGGCTGTTTCGGTACACGTGACAACAATCTCCCATTATCTTCATCTGTCCGGACTACGAGGTTTTGTGGCAAGATGGAAGCTTATCTTGCAAAGAAAAAAAATCATGCCATCTATCAAACACAAAGAAAACTGAACTTTTTGGCCTTCAAACCCCAATCAAGTCTTTACCATTCCCTGTAAATACCTCACCTCATTTCCAGACAATTTAAGTACTTATTGATGTCTTTTATGTGCAGGACATTGAACCGGCTTGAGACAGCCCTTCTGGTGATTAGTAATTCTTCCTTTTGAAAGCAGCTTGCTGGCTCGATTTTTGGTTTGACCTCCTCATTCACCGGCAAGGTGTCTTCTAATCAAACAACTTGATGGATTTTCGCTAAGCTGAGAGCTGTTGGCCGAGTGAAACAATATCCGAGTGGCTCCGTTTTGTTGCCATAGATTCCCGATCCCTCCCCGATGGGTCCCTGATAATCGGCTCACGTTGTCTTGTTGCGTTTGGCGTGTGCTCGGTGTTACTGACTGAATGAAACGGTGATTGTGTGACATGCTACACCACCGTTGTGTCATAGACGATATTACCGTTTTAGCTTGAAATAAAATGATCAAACTGGATCATCTGTGGTGGATATCTACTGCTGATTGGGATCACTACGGCAAATTCCTTCATTAAAACGTTGGAATTAACCCCGGTTCAAATCAAAATGGCCGACTTCTTTCTTCAATTCCCATCATGTGTCCTAGAGAGTTTTTCTTGCACGATGGACAGATCAGATGAATTCTCTGTGGATGGGTGAAACTGACGTCAAGCGTGAATTCTTTCTTTCCAGGGCATGCTTTTGCGGTCGCTTTTCGTAGGGGGCTTCTGCTGTACTTTGCAGAGGATAAAGAATATATGTATGTTGTTCAATATCAGGCGGCCCGGTAGTCCAGTGGCTAGCACGTCGGCTTCAAAGTGCAGAGGTACCGGGTTCGATTCCAGCTCCGGCCTCCCTGTGTGGAGTTTGCATGTTCTCCCCGGGCCTGCGTGGGTTTTCTCCAGGTGCTCCGGTTTCCTCCCACATTCCAAAAACATGCGTGGCAGGCTGATTGAACACTCTAAATTGTCCCTAGGTGTGAGTGTGAGTGCGAATGGTTGTTCGTTTCTGTGTGCCCTGCGATTGGCTGGCAACCGATTCAGGGTGTCCCCCGCCTACTGCCCGAAGACAGCTGGGATAGGCTCCAGCACCCCCCGCGACCCTAGTGAGGATCAAGCGGCTTGGAAGATGAATGAATGAATGTTCAATATCAGAACTGCCTCATTGTCATTGTACCACAGGGTGCATAGAAATGGAACAGACACAATCCACATCCAACAGATAATTTTTCAAAGAACAAGCATAGTTTTTCCTAAATTCTGTACAATATGGCCCTTAGTGGATAAAAAGCTTCCCCACCCTTTGATTTTAAAAGCAAGTCTTTCCTCTGTCACTCAAAGATGTGATCCTCTCTGGTCTCAATTATTTGTCTGATAGTTGTCTCATGTCAGGGTGTTTTTCCCCAATTCTTGACACCTTTTTATCTCACGTGGCTTTTTGACAGAAAGGTAATGGAGTCGGAGTATGAAGTCGAATTGCGTGTCACAGCCTCATTTTGATTTGTGGCAAGGAGACAGGCTGCCGTATAGACTATTTACGCCAGGCCAAAGGGGGGGGGGGAAAACACATCCTTTGATTTGATGTCAGAGTGAGTGGGAGGTCTGCATGCGCTGTTCTATTAATGAAGGCATCTTTGTGAATCTGCGCCTTGTGCGAAGCGAACCGTTCCGTCGGGCGTGCTAACTGCATGACAAGCAGCAGCATTTCCGAGCACCCTCTGGGGGGGGAGGCGACATCATGGAGTTGCAAGAAAACGTGTTGCAACGCTCTTGAATGATTTCTGCATAAATTGGCCCTAAAATGTGATCAGAATGTCATTGAAGTCACAATAACAGACAAACGGCTCTTTGATGGTTACGGGGAACTAATGGGAGTCACCAAAGAAACATTCACCCATGGTTGCAGAAGGAATTACATTTCTACCTGACGGCTACACTTTATTTTACTTTGGAGTTTTTTTTTTCTTCATTAAAATTTTTGGGCGGGTTTGGATTGAAGGAATTTCCATTCATTTCAAAGGGAAAAACTGATTTTGACATAGAAGCAAATTGAACTTGGTCACAGAGCGAATTACCCTCTTCAGTCTTCAGTGCATTTTTTTTTATGCTTCAATACAACTAAAGCCGCCATTTCCTGTATTGGTGACTGCAAGACAAATGGGTCTTATGAGCCATAGCGCTCAAGATAATGAAGTTATTGTAATCCGAAGCCTTTAAAAACAAAACATTTTTGGAGCCCCACTTTTCATCGGAGCGCAAATGAATGCCTGCAGGGACCTCCCCCCCAAAAAAATCTCAAGTGCCAGAAGCAAAAACAAGCAAAGCAAGTTCCACTACAGAAATAGACAATCTGTTCTGACTCTTGTTATTATGATGCCTGTTTGCCGGGAGAGGGAGGGTTGGGGGCGGGATAGCCGTAGGGAATACTGTGACGTTTGACTCCGACATTTCCACGATGATCGGAAATGATACGATGCAGTTATGTGGGCCGAACAAGTCCAGAGCCATTTCTGCCATTTTCTGTGTGTCCACACTTGGGTCACAGGCGAGCTGGCGTTGATCAAACACCCTGGACTGGTGGGTCAATCGCAGTCAATCGAACAAGGGGTCGGCAATCAAACGTTTAGGTCCTCTACTACAGAAAAAAAACAAAATAAAATGTTTTGGGAATGTGGAAGGAAACCGGAATACCCGCAGAAAAGCCACGCAGGCCCGGGGAGAACATGCAAACTGCACACAGGAATCAAACCCTCGACCTCTGTCCTGTGAGGTCAACGTGCTAACCACCGGGCCGCCCTTCGCCTCAATAATATTCATGATTCATTTTTCAAAGTCAGAGAGAGCCACAACCCGCGGCTTTCGATCCACATGCGCCCCCGAAGCCGCAGGTTGCGGACCCCTCAGCAAACAACCATTCGCATTCACACCTAATATTTTTGTTCCCGAGGAGGAAGCCAGAGTAGGTGATTCAAACGCGAACATCAGAACTGTGAGGCAGATGTGCAAGCCACAAAATCCACCGTGATGCCAGCAACATTCATGACTTCATCTTCAAGAGAGGTAGAAGTTCATCGAGGACGATGGCGAGTGGGAAGGTGTAGAATCTCTCCATTGTTTTTTTTTCCTCTCTTCTTTTCACACTCTGCAATCAAGAACATTTTTAACTCAACGCTGCTGCCTTATTAAAAGTCTTTGTCCCACTGCCACATCAGCAGCGGTGGCAGAGGCAGTGGGTGGAAACCACTGTTCATTAGTTCCTTTCTTTCATCCTCAGTGTGGGGGACTCAAGGTGTTATTCACGCAGTTTGGTATCGTGAACATTTTCGACATGGACAAAAGGGACATTTTTCCTTATCCAGATATCGACACAATACAAATGGCAGAGAAGGTCCCTAACTGAGCTCCAGCAATCGGCAATGGGAGCGGTACGATTATAAAAGAATCATTGGTGTGGTCTCTTCGTATTGCAGGTTTTCATCTGTTGCCGCATGGTTGATGTGGAACATCCCGCCTCCACTTCCGGCAGGTCGGGAACATCCATCCATCCATTTTCTGATTTGCTTCCCTCAGATGGGTCGCGGGGCATACTAAAACTTATTGCAGCTGTCTTGGGGCAGTCGGCGTGGGACACCCTGAACTGGTTGCCAGCTAATCGCAGGGCACACAGACCAATAAACGTCCGTGCTCCTCCTCAAACCTCGGGACAATTTAGAGTGTTTCATTAATCAGCCAAACATGTTTTAGGAATTTGGGGGTGGGGGGGCGAAACCGAGTACCCGCAGAAAACCCGCGCAGGTGCTCACCCTCACACCTCGGGACAATTTAGAGTGTTTCATTAATCAGCCAAACGTGTTTTAGGAATTTGGGGGTTGGGGGGGGTGAACCCGAGTACCCGCAGAAAACCCACGTAGGTGCTCACCCTCACACCTCGGGACAATTTAGAGTGTTTCATTAATCAGCCAAACATGTTTTAGGAATTTGGGGGTGGGGAGGGGGGGGGTGAACCCGAGTACCCGCAGAAAACCCACGCAGGTGCTCACCCTCACACCTCGGGACAATTTAGAGTGATTCATTAATCAGCCAAACATGTTTTTGGAATGTGGGGGTGGCGGAGGGGGGCGAACCCGAGTACCCGCAGAAAACCCACACAGGTGCTCACCCTCACACCTCGGGACAATTTAGAGTGTTTCATTAATCAGCCAAACATGTTTTAGGAATTTGGGGGGGCGGGGTGAACCCGAGTACCCGCAGAAAACCCACGCAGGCAAACATGCAAACTTTAAGGCTGTTTTGCTTTTATACCTCTGCGCTGTCTTCATGAAGCATGCGTCTGTGTGTCTGGGTAGGTATACGTATCCAGATATGCTAGCAGCCCGTTCGGTTTGCATTCCACAAACTTTATTGACATGTAAACAGACAAACATCAAACACAGCTTGATTAAAAAATAAATAAACGGATGCCACTTAAACGCTTTACGGTCAACATCCTGATTTGTCACAAATCCCTCATGAGTCACGAGGTAGAATGGCTCCCTGCTACACGCCTTACCCTGTTTCGCCCGATGTCACCGCACATTAAAATTACTCACATGCTTACACCTACATGACATTATCCCACAAATAGCAAAAGGTGACTAAAGGTTTCGGATTAAATGAGGGTTCATTGTCTGAAAGGCACTTTACAACTCATGCCTGACAGCTTCATCATAATACATCAACCCTGCGTCATTCGTTGCCATGTGTGAAACGCGCCATACAGTCCCGAAGGACTTCACATTTTACATTATCCCCTGAACACATAGTGTGTCTAATCCGGGATTTTCCATTGAGGTTACGCTTCAATATTAATCATGGCACCCAGTTGGGGTGGGGGGGGGGGGGGGGGGACGAACAGTATAGCATCGGTAATGCTGAAGGTCTTCATGCATTTAGGAAGCAAGGACCATTTTACCACTGTCTTGATCACATTTGGATCATATTGAAGGACGTAATGGCACCAAACGGACACTTACAGTATTTTAGATGGTCAATAAAAAAAAAAAAAAAAAAACACCTCGTATCTTCAGATGATTTTCTTTTAATCTGAAAAGCAGACCAAAATGTTTCCTATATGCTTTGGAGAAAAAAAAAAACAACTCGCATTACTGTATCCCAGGCTCCATACCAAAATTTTAAATGTTATTTTGGAGAAAAAGGGTGGTTAGATCAGGTGGGAATCTTACTTTCAGGGTTCTGGTCTTGAGCCTTATGCTAAGCATAAATAGTCTCTGTGAATATTTTTATATCTGCAAATCGTATTGTAGTCCTTCTCAGATTTAAAAACATTTTTTATAAAACGCATAAAGTCTGCTTAGCTCAATTGATAGTCTGTTTGACTCTCAGGGTTGTGGGTTCAAACCCAACCGTGGGTTGGCGGTAGCGTTTGTGTAGGAATGTATGACTTGATGTTATATTTTAGACGACGCACCAGATTTAAGAACACGTTTCTGGGGGAGGTTGTGAACTCGGCTGGTACAGCATTCTACAGGCTCAGAATTCTGGGTCTAAGACCCACCTGAATTGTATTGCCCGGTTAGCTCAGTCGGTAGAGCATGAGACTCTTAATCTCAGGGTCGTGGGTTCGAGCCCCACATTGGGCGTTACCTTCTATTTCGGTGTCTTAAGTCCTGTGTGCTCCATTTAGACTTGAGACCATATTTCAACATACATGCCCAATGGCAAAGAAGTCTGACATTGGGTGTCACAATCCTATAGAGCACAGAGGTCAAGGTCAAGGCCCGGGGACCAGGTCAATCCTGATATATTGTTTTATTCGGCCCACGAAAGCAATTCAAGAATGTCAACTTCCATGATGCTTACTAAAATCTGAACCAAAATTTCAAATAGTCAGAACTATAATGTCATAATTACAATGTATTGAACAATCCATTATTCTAAACCTTAAAACTAGTTATCCATCTATTTGATGTTTGATGTGTATGTAAGAGATGTGGAGGTGATTAGACATTTATATGGTTTCACAAAATTCAGTCATAACGGCCCTCCGAGGGAAACCGTAATAACAATGAGTTTGGCAGCCGTGCTCTTGAGGGATATTTTTTTCTGCCATTTTCGGCTCCATGCCAAAATTAAAAAACATTATTTTGGAGACAAAGGCTAGTGTACAGTACTCCTTCCCAGATTTAAAAACATCGGTTCGAACTCCACCTTGGGTGTGAGCTTCTGTGTAGGAATGTTTTGCCTGATGTTTGGCGTATCCTAGACTCTGCACCACTCTTGTAAGCTTTGGATGCACTTTTTATTTTATCAAAAGAAACTCAGGGCGTGTGCTCTTCAGCCTGGTTAGCTCAGTCGGTAGAGCATGAGACTCTTAATCTCAGGGTCGTGGGTTCGAGCCCCACATTGGGCATCAGGTTCACTTGTGGTGTATTTTGTCTGGTGATAACATTAGCATGTATGCAAAGCCTGGTTAACTGACTCGGTCGAGCGTTACACTTTGACACCTATGTTGGATATGCAACCCTGTTGAGGAATAATTTTCCTCCATGTCAAAATAGATGTATCCTTCAATCCACACCAGGTTTGAAAACGTACTTCCTGGAGCACAATCCGGGTGAACTCAGTCAATAGAACATGAGGGGTCCTAATCTGAGTGTTTTGTGTTCAAGCCCCAGATGGGTTGTTGCTGATTGGTTGTTTCTGGAATGTGTAATCTACCTGGTAAAAACCTTGGCGCTCATTTTCAAAAAGATTTGTGACCCCAGGTTGAAAGCAGCGGGTTACGCTAACGGTAGCATGTATTGTTGTCACGCGCTTCGCTCCGAGTACTTCAGCTTTCTCCCACATTCCACAAACATGCAGGTTCACCGATGACTCCAATTTGTCCTTTTGGTGAAAACGAAGGTGTGAATTGTGGTATGTCTCATGGAATTTACCACCACAGCTTCATTGAAACCAAACATCAAGACATTTCCAGGAGGGAGAAAAATACAATCATGGTCTCTGCTTCACTAGCCAAGAGATGATTTGCTGCCGGGCGCTTGGCAGTGATCATTAGTCGCGTTGGCATTGAGCTGGTCGTCCTGATTCCTCCTGGCGTTGGCCTTCAAAACGGCGGAGAAGGATTCCCGCTGGCTCCTGCCGAGGATCTTGCGAGCCAGGAGGCCGCAGGTTTTCCTGTACTGGTGGCGGAGCAGCGAATAGACGAAGGGGTCGCTGGCCGCTTTGCCGTACACCAAACATTTGGACAGCGCCCCCCAGTGTGCGTTGATGTGCTCCGGGGAGAAGAGCTCGACCAATCTGTCTCAAAGAGAACGAGAGAAGAGTTATTAAACCTGATAAATTTTGAAATTTTGCCACGGTTGATCAATTGACAACCATTGAGACCTCTCAGCTCATTAGCAGGGCGCTAATCTTACTCATTCTATGCAGAGGATCAAGAACATGTAAATGGCCTGGTTTGTCAAAATAAGCAGTACAAAATACAGCTTTCTGCTTTCAGGTGCAGGCAGTAAAATGAAAAAAAAATCGACTTAAGGAACGTAACCGCGTATCGATATAGGACTCTGATATTTCCTACAACGGGAGGAATTTAATTAGACTGGAAGAGCCTCCGCGTGGCGAACATTCCATTGAAATGTCACGACAACGTCTGCAAATGTCAATCCGCCGATGCCCGAATGCATCCGATTGTGTTCAAGCGAGACGAACGAGCAAATGCATAGTTTGGTGGCTAATCTGTCCTCTTAATTACGCGGATCTCCTCCATTCCGTCAGACGGCTATTTCCATCCCACCGAATCTAACAGCTTGCGACAGGTCTCCGGCGCTAATGCACGCGGCCAAATACTAATGAGAGCTACCGAGAGTGGCGCTGACTCATTTGCTTCTTTCATCTCGCCGACGAGGACTAAGCGTGCTCGCAGGATCGATGGGCGGCGCGAGTGAAATCTTATTGCCACCGCGACGCCGATCAGGTATCAGCGCAATGAGAAGGAGTGACTCTCAGATTCAATTCAAGTCCAGTAAAGTGTACCGTTCTCATGGCGGTAATTGGCGTTATCGGTTCATCGGTCGCTCGAAAGTCAGAATTTAGAATTGAGCAGTGAAAGTATTAGTCACCTGTTGTGCCGCAACAGGCAGCATTTACACTTACTGCACGTCGATGTAGCGCAATTAAGAGCGAGAAGAATAGGCAGAGAAGGTCCCCTATGGGTAATAGTCGATACTACAGTAGAATATATCCCAGAGAGTATTGATGTATGCTCTGTTTGGATCTGTTACTGTTCCACGGGTGTTCAAATCAAATCGCAAGTGTTTGAAGATTTTTCATTTCCTTAGCATTTATGCGGCGGCCCGGTAGTCCAGTGGTTAGCACGTCGGCTTCACAGTGCAGAGGTACCGGGTTCGATTCCAGCTCCGGCCTCCCTGTGTGGAGTTTGCATGTTCTCCCCGGGCCTGCGTGGGTTTTCTCCGGGTGCTCCGGTTTCCTCCCACATTCAAAAAACATGCATGGCAGGCTGATTGAACACTCTAAATTGTCCCTAGGTGTGAGTGGGGTTGGTTGTTTGTCTCTGTGTGCCCTGCGATTGGCTGGCAACCGATTCAGGGTGTCCCCCGCCTACTGCCTGGAGACAGCTGGGATAGGCTCCAGCACCCCCCGCGACCCTTGTGAGGATCAAGCGGTTCGGAAGGTGAATGAATGAATAGCATTTATGCTAATTTCCATGAGACCATATATGGAATTTCACAAACTGGGTCAGCATTAGGCAGCCCGGTGGTCCAGTGGGTCCAGTGTCAGCCTCACAGTGCAGGTCTGTTACTGTTCCACGGGTGTTCAAATCAAATCGCAAGTGTTTGAAGATTTTTCATTTCCTTAGCATTTATGCGGCGGCCCGGTAGTCCAGTGGTTAGCACGTCGGCTTCACAGTGCAGAGGTACCGGGTTCGATTCCAGCTCCGGCCTCCTTGTGTAGAGTTTGCATGTTCTCCCCCCCATGTGCCCGAGTGGCTTTTCTCCGGGTACTCCGGTTTCCTCCCACATTCCCAAAACATGCGTGGCAGGCTGATTGAACACTCAAAATTGTCCCTTGGTGTGAGTGTGAGCACAGACGGTTGGTCGTCTCTGTGTGAGTCTTGAGTCCAATGTCATGAAATGGCCCTCATGCAAACCCTCCAATTTTGTTTTCGTGAATTTCTGACCACAGCAATCGGGCCAAAGTCGCGGCAAATTCTGCTGCTCACCTGGTGATGACGTACGGGGTGAAACAGAGCACAAAGGTGCCGATGAACGTGCTGATCTTGTTGGTGGAGCGCTGCCTCCTTTGCTTCTGCTCGTCCAGGCACTTCTGGCGAACACTGCGGAGGACATCGGGTGATGAAGCAAAGCATGCTGGGAAACAGCAGATGACATCAGATAATCCAAAAAGGCTGCAGAGAAATACACATTTTGAAGTACTTTCTTTGGCGTGCGCTTGATTTCTACTTTCATTCATTCATTCATCTTCCTAACCGCTTGATCCTCACTAGGGTCGCGGGGGGTGCTGGAGCCTATCCCAGCTGTCTTCGGGCAGTAGGCGGGGGACACCCTGAATCGGTTGCCAGCCAATCACAGGGCACACAGAGACGAACAACCATTCGCACTCACACTCACACCTAGGGACAATTTAGAGTGTTCAATCAGCCTGCCACGCATGTTTTTGGAATGTGGGAGGAAACCGGAGCACCCGGAGAAAACCCACGCAGGCCCGGTTGCCAGCCAATCGCAGGGCACACAGAAACGAACAACCATTCGCACTCACACTCACACCTAGGGACAATTTAGAGCGTCCAATCAGCCTGCCACGCATGTTTTTGGAATGTGGGAGGAAACCGGAGCACCCGGAGAAAACCCACGCAGGCCCGGGGAGAACATGCAAACTCCACATAGGGAGGCCGGAGCTGCAATCGAACCCGGTACCTCTGCACTGTGAAGCCCACGTGCTAACCACTGGACTACCGGGCCGCCCTTTGATTTCTACTTTCTTTTTCAAATCGTTGGCCAATGCGTGATGGTGGAGATCAAACTTTTTACACACGGCAAAAAAAAAATACTTGGACAGCTTCATAAGCCACATTAAAAATACAGTCGCGTAGTAGGCCAAGGTGTTCATTAAGAAGAAGACGGACACTGTATTCCGAAAAGTACATTTGATATTTGAATAAGCCACTGTAACATTCTGCGGTTTGTGTTCGGGGGTTTCCGACAAGGGTTAGACTTTCAAATCAGGATATCGAAGTTGGCATGGGGTGTCAAAATCGGGTTTCAAAGTAGATTTTGAGTTTTAAGTCGGGTGACAGTTTATAACAGTGTCAGAATGTGTGACCTCAGGATTTTTGCTGCCCATTAATTTTTTTGGGGGGGGGGGCGAGAGTGAGTGAAAGCACCCTCTCCTGCCCACCACAACCCCCCCCCCCCCCCCCCCACTGTTACAGCCAGATTTTGAAGCAATGCAATTTCCTCTCCTTAATGCAAAAGATAAGCGGGGAAGAAGAAGACGACGAATTCCGGTGGGAAGTGCTCTTCACCTGGGATGAATGTCGACGAGCAGCAGCAGCGTCTGCATGGTGATGACGTCGATGCGCTTGCAGTGGAACCTCGCCACCCGGAGCACTTTCAAGTAGGTCACGCACATGGCCACCAGCGCGAGCAGAAAGCTCAGCGCGTGCAGGGCCACGGTGAAAACCAAGAAGTGCGCTCCGCCCCCCTTGACCCTGGCGCCGCGTAGGGTGCACGACGCGTACAGCTGGTGGTAGCCCACCCACGAGCGGCAGGAGGCGGCGGCGGAGAAACACAGCGAGTGCGCCCACGTGTAGCCCACCGCCGCCGCCGCGTCCCGGCGCCGCACCCTGGAGTGATAACTAAGCGGGAAGACCACCGCCACCCATCGGTCGATGCTGAGCGCCGCCATGGTCAGCATGGAGTTGGTGGTGAGGAAGGTGTCCAGGAAGCCCACCGTCTGGCACAGAGCCCCTCCTCCGCGCTGCTGCCGGCCGGATGTGAGGAGCCCCGCGAGGGTGAGGGGCATGTTGGAGACGCTCTGCAACAGGTTGCAGAAGGTCAAGTTGAGGATGAAGAGAGCGGGGACTTCCTTGCGGATCTCCGCGTTGTGCACGAAGCAGATCAGCACCAGAAGGTTGGACAGCAGCGACACCGCGATGATAACCAGCAGCAACGCGGCGCACGCCACGTCCGCGTCGTGCATGGTGCCGCAGTCCTCGGGGTCAGCCGAAGCTCGCCGCGGGTTGCCGCAGACTCAACGCGCGCATCGTGCGAAATGAACTCCAAAGAATGTGCCGGCTGTTGCTTCCCAAGCTTTGACTGGATCACGCCGGCTCATGCGCAAATACGCATCAACGCAAAACGCATCCTCCAGAAAAAAAGCGGGGGGGTCGGGGGGGGGTGTAGTCCAAGCTTCTCTTTTCTGCGAGTGACTGTGTCAGCGTGCTCGTCTTTTCCGTCGGCGCATCAGAGGACTGAGCACCCCACCCCCCTTGTGTTTAAAAATAGACCCATTTGGCATGGGAAAAATAGCAAGCGCGCGGTTGCGTGGTTGCGTTCTGATGTCACGGAGAACGTCACCCGAACACCGACACAATAGTGATCGATCGAGATGTGCTTTTCGAACTTTTCTCACCACCCTCAAATGAATAACTTATTCCCTTGCATTGATGAAAACTGGCGTGGCACCGCGTTCTTTCTTTCCTTCTTTCTTTTTAAAAAAAATCTATTTAAAGGACATTGAAAACCGCCTCATTGACATGCAAAATGCCAAGTTTTGGTTGGCCGGACTAAACGGTTAAAATGATTTTTGGTCATTTGAATAAAATCCTTGATTATGCATTTTAAAATTAAAAATTAAAAATTTTTAAAAAATTAAAATATTTTCAGAAATAATACTCAGACATTATAATATAGAGCGTCATTGTCCTTTTTCCATAAAAAGAGCAATATGCATAAAGCACATTTTTCAGTCAAATGGAACACAATTGTGAGAAGAACTATAAAGAAATGCAAAATTAAATGGTGGAAAATTGTTTAAAATTAATTAATTTCAATTAAAAATATTTTTTAAAATTACAAAAACAATAAAAAAATGCTATACTGTAAAGAAATGCAAAATTAAATGGTGGATTTTTTTAAATTAATTAATTTCAATTTAAAATATTTTTTAAATTACAAAAACAATAAAAAATGCTATACTATAAAGAAATGCAAAATTAAATGGTGGATTTTTTTTTTAAATTAATTAATTTCAATTTAAAATATTTTTTAAATTACAAAAACAATAAAAAAAATGCTATAAATAGCACACACACCAAAAAATCTAGTTGCATCCTAGTTCTTCAACAAATTAGACTGGTCCTCACAGGACTGAGGGAAAACGCTTCCCCAGCCCTACGTGAGGGTTGCCAAATATGGTTCCGAGCACCATAAAAGGTTAAAATGCCTCTTCGCTTGAGCTCAAAGCACAGTTTCATCTCAATGTGACCGACCCCATTAGTGTTGTCTGTAATATGCCGTCTGTGTCACTTTGAATTCATCACAGACGTCTGCATCGACTGCGTTGGTGATGCAGCCTTTGGCATTGTGGCGGTGCAGTTCTCGTATCGTAGTTGAGGGGTGGGGGGCAATTGCTACATTTTCACGGGCGCGAGACGTAAAGCCATTGTGATGGGTTGTGTGGGTGTTTGCCAGCAACACCCGAGCACATGTGACCATGGCGACCAACTTCGCTCAGATCTCTCCCTACTGTACAGTTTGTATCATCGGGAATCACATTGCACCCGCTGTGAGATGCTCACTTGTTTTTTTTCTCCTCGCCCCCAGATGAAAGCTGGCAAACAACATCCAAAGTAGATATTGCGATTGTTTTTGCTGAGGGATGTATGAAAGGCTGAATTGAGAACAATGGGTGGAAAAGGCATCCACCTTGCGTGTTTCAACATGATTGGTCAATAAAGCTGATTCTGATTTTTGGGAACGTGTCACGTGATTATTCACTGTAAATCTTGTCCGTTTGCTGCAAAGTGCTCGACCACTCGAAAAATGATTTAAAACAACGTCACATATCTGTAGGTTGGTCCTTGAGTCACTCGCGAAACTTGAGCGTTTTGTCATGCCCATATTTTGCTTTTTTGCTCTATTTACATTATTCTGGCTGCAACTTGACGTCTTTAACTATGTATGTATGTTATGCACATATGTCACGTAACTCACCGTAATAAATGAATACAGAAATAAAAGGTCACTGGCGGAACTTTGTTCTGGGAGGTGTGGTGGTGGTGGGAGAAACATTTTTTTTAGGACGCAAATGAATGAATGAATGTTTCGATGATGACGTCACAAGTAGCCAAGCCAGTCTCCTGTTTAGCTCGTCGACCAACAGGTGGTCCGTTGCTAGCTTTAGCATAGAGTTGAACGGAGAGAAAGCTTTTGTTTTTTTTTTTTGTCCCTATACTTCAAACTAACGTCACACTGGTGAGACATATTTCACTTCTAACGTTTTTGAGTCTCATTTAAACGCGTGGAAACGGTTCAATTCACTCAGCCACCTAATGTCTAGATTCTGCTTCATGTCTGTATCGTCATGTTGGCGATAGAAGGTCACGAAATCCCTGAAATTGTCCACATTAATTAACATAATTTCTAGTTAGTAATGGGGTGCAATGCACAACGTTGTAACCGTGTCCACATTCTTGCCCAGACCACATGGCTTCTATTTTGTTTTCCTCGCATATAATCGAATTTGAATTTGCATTGTTATTCTAATTTGGTCTATTAAAGCAAATAACAAGACTGTAGTTTATCGAAGTACTGAGATTTTGTGTTAATCTCCATGAAAGTGTATTTTAAGATGCATGTAATTAGTGTGCTGGAAAATTCTGAAAGTGTTAATTTGTTTAAGTTATTTTTTAGTTAAATTGCCATTGCCGATTACAGTATATATTGCGATTATTGTTCCCTCTGGTATCTCATTTCCCTGTTATGTCATCTCCCATTGGGTTGTATTTGACACATAATATCCCAAAATGTCCGCTATTATGTCCCATTATTTCTCATTTTGTCCGACAGAGTCCCATTTGTGCCACAGTGTACTTTTAATATCCACAGTAATGTCCCATGATGCTCTATTTTGTTCCTTCATGCCCCATGGTGTCCCTTATTTGTTACTTATGTCCATTTTGTGCTATACTGTCCCATAATGTCTGATACTATGTCACATTCTGTCCCAAATTGTATCTTATGTCCTATTTGTCTCATACTGCTCTTTTATGTCATTTCCAATGACACTACTTTTTTTTTTGTCTTCATGTCCCCTAAAGTCGCTTTTGTCCATATTGTCCCATAATTGTGTCATATTCTCAACTCAACTTTATTTACCGAGCACTTTAAAACAACCATAGCTGCATTCAAAGTGCTGTACTGGACATAAAGTAAAAACTGGCATGTAAAAACAAAACCGTTAAAATATTTTTTAACAACAATTTTAACATAAAGACATTAAAAACAATCAAACACTAAAATATTGCCGAGTCAAAAGACAAAGACTAAGTTCGTCAGACCCTTCTGCGCTCTATGACACGAAAAAAAAGGAAAGGATGTATAAATATGTCATGGGTAGGTGGTCGTAGTGGCTTTTCTTGGTGTATTTATCCGTCACGGGGAATAAAAGAGTTAAGATGAGTTGTAAAGACGGGAACAATTTCCATTTGATTTATTTTATAATCATGAAGACGTATTTATTAATGTGTTGGAAAATCCCACAAGTGTCCGTCTGTGCTTCATCATCCTTATTACGATGAGCGTTTCTAAAAAGCCCCAAAATGAAAATTCTCATCAAGGAAAGAGGAGCAAGTTAGTCAGCGAAATGTCCTCGTGTGTGGGACCAAAACAAACGCATTAGTCGAGAGCGAGCGGCCATGGATGACTCATGCCCGTGGCTCCATGAAAACACGCCTGGCCGCAGACCCAACTGGCTGTCCTCTTATTATTATTTGTACCTTGCGCGGTCGTCTCCCGTCTGTAGGCGAAACTTTCCATGCACATACTGTACATATGTACGTTACATGGTCTGCGTGCTTGTCCATGTCATGATTCACAAGTTCAAATGTTGGCCGGCGTGGTGACACACACAACTACGCTCGTGAACATGCCGGTCGTGTTTCTGCATTTGATTCTCTGGAGGGAACGTTGCAACTGCGCAGCCGGTGAAGGTCAAACGGCAGCCGAGAGTGGATTTATGTAATTCAATGACATTTTTTATTGGCCAAGTGGTATAATAAATAGTGTAGTGACGTTTTCATTAATCAATATATGTCGTTGTATTAATGATTATTGTGTTTAAAGTTTGTTTATTGCATAAATGCTTGAATAACGTGTTTTTACTGAAACTCTTGAGACACATCCTGTTATTGCCGAAAACTCATGATTAAAAGCAGAAGTACATCTGCTGATAGTATGTGGAAAAAGTAAAAAACAGGATGTTCTCATAAGATATGCCACTTGGTTACACAACAAAAGTAATGTGGCTGGGGGGGGGGGAAGTGAGAATGGCCACTCACCCCCTCCCTAGCACACATTATAGAATAAAAGGAGGAGGACCGAGATCATTCGGTAGAGTCTGCTGTGGGTTAGCGTACGAACGCCCAGCTCGTATTGAAGCTCACTCTGCTGAGGGTGTTGGCTCTCCACCCTAATGGCATACGGTAAGAGTTCTTTAGCTTCATACAACTTGTTTGAACTGTGTTATCATTTCTGTGTGGGACCAATAAAGTGCCTATTGTTGGTAGCCAGAAGTGTCTTGTCGTTATTTCTGAGTGCCTATCTCCGACGATCCTTTATAAAACTTGATATTCATTCAAATTGAGTATCGGAAGTGTTTCAAAACACCGCGTCCGACTCAACTGGAGTAAATGAGAACATTCGGCACACGCCGGCCACCATTTGAAGTGCCTGAGATTCACCCCCATTGAAATTCAGCTGTTCAAGTAATTTTCGTGAAATATTTTTTTTTCTCTCTCCACCTGTAGCCAAAAGGTTTTGTGCTAACCCTGATTGGCATTTGGAAAACTGCTCATGATTCCGCCCGCGTTCAAACAGGCCCTTGTTCCAGTTGTACACGGTTCGGTTCACAATCAGACCGGTAAGAAAACTAAATGAAATTGTCCTCTGCTTTTGTGAAACGGGAACAACGGCATTAATGACATTCAAAAGGAAACATTAGCATTTATGATATTGTCTTTTAAAGAATGGTTAAGCCATATTGGTATTTTTAATTGTATTTTATGGCATTTATTTTTTTTCTTTTCAATTTCACTTTGATTGATCCAGGCGAAGCATTTACCTTGTTCGATTTAAAATGATTATTACAAATCATCTCCATGAAAGAGCGGCGGATTAGCTTCAAAATATGACATTTGCAAACATCTGCTTTGACTTGACCACAAATGGAGTCCTGGAAAGACATGAGCGTGATGCTAGAAGTCAGCAGCCGAAGACTTTTGATCAGGTGTCTCCCTCTAGCGGGCAGCATTGGTACATACGTGCAGGCGGTCTTGGGTATTATTGCACCACGCGAGTTGCTCTCTCTCTGTCTGTGGCCAAGTCCAGTTTCAAGCGGTCACTCGTGTTGTGCTGTGGGAGCTGTCAGCACACATTAGCGCTGGCGTGTCATTCAAGTCGTGCCCGGGACAGCCATGAGCAGTGAAATGAACATCTGCCCTGCCTCCAGGCCACAACAAGTCAACTTTGTTGGTTGAGGCAGTCGTGTAGCCCCTTAAGGTTAAATTTGCTTTCGTCTTTATTTATTTATTTTGCCTCATTAGTGAACGTCAGGAGTCATTTTGGCAGTTCTATTCCCTCTCACACAATTACAATCTATTTCTTTCAATATGCCGACTTCATTTGCCTAAAATTACTTTTCTCCTAACATTTTCTTTGATTATGTCATGTTGTTTCCCTTTTAATTATGCCACAAATGTATACAGTGGGCTCCTTCTAATTTGCCGTTCGGCATTCGCAAATTCCTCTATTCACAAACTGAACCTAGAATCCGTGACTTGCGGGGAAAAAAACTCAACTATTTGCGAGCAGAGTTTGCACAGCCTGTCCACGTACACATTAGCGGGTGAGTTGAGAATAAGAAGCGGGAACCAATCGTGTCCCATTTACAATTAGCAATGATGCTAATGCTATTGGTAGGATCGTAACTTCAAAAAATGATTGTTTACATTATAAGGCGTACTTATTGGTCCCAATTGGCCCATTTCCTCATAGTTCACCGTGTCATGTTGTTTTCCTTTTAATTATGACACAAATTTATGCAGTGGGCTCCTTCTAATTTGCCGTTCGCCATTCGCAAATTCTCCCCTATTCACAAACGGAACCTAGAATCCGTGACTTGCGGGGAAAAAACTCAACTATTTGCGAGCAGAGTTTACACAGCCTGTCCACGTACACATTAGCGGGTGAGTCGTGAATAAGAAGCAGGAACCAATCGTGTCCCATTTACAATTAGCAATGATGCTAATGCTATTAGTAGGATCGTAACTTCAAAAAATGATTATGTTTACATTATAAGGCGTACTTATTGGTCCCAATTGGCCCATTTCCTCATAGTTCACTGTGTCATTTTAGCTTATTCTACATTTGTCGTGCAGTAAAATAACAGCGCTTGAACTTAATGAATGTTGATCAAATGTTGAAGCCCCCCCATAAATGACATGAACCGTTCGGTTCGTTGTTGAATTCAAGGCCAGCCGTCTATCAGCGCTCCTTTCCGAAGGCCTCCGCCTCTCTCTCAGCCTTTCATCCGCACGGCATTTGGGGTCAAAACCACGATAGAGCCCCCCTCGTTTGCCTTCCCCCTTTAATGGGATGCTTTAGCGTGCTGCCGATGGCGGTAAAAAGATAGCCGGGGCCCTTTATACCTTCTGAATGGACATATTAGCGAGTAATGTCCTTAAAGAGGATTAGCGGATGGAAAGAAAGCGCCAAAGGGACGGCCGTGGCATAAAATAGGCAGGTGATAGCAGGAACGTCAGGGGGAGCTTACGCTGCTTTGTGCGGCCTCCGGCTACGGATTGGGGATTAGCGACCCTTTGTGAATTCTGTGCTGTCTCGAGTCATTAAAATACACAAAAGGTTTATCAATACACCGTTAGCATGTCTCCAGACGTGAGCACGAGAGTCATATTTTAATGTCGAGCTAAGCAGTAACCAAGTGAATGGGATTCCACGAGAAGTGAAGTTGTCAAAGTCAAAAAAGTGGCCCCCGATGGCCGCCCGCTTCACTTGTTTCACTTCCGAGGGCCAAGGTCAAGTGTCCCAAACAAACACCAAAGTCGTCGTGTTTATTTGGATTCGCAGGTAATCTGCTTAGCCACCCCAAGCACCTTCTGAAACAAGCGAGGCAACCTTTGATGAAATGGAAAAGCTGTTAAGAGTTGCTATGGCAACATGAACAAAGGAATGCTGAAGTAAAATGTTGTAGAATGCACTCAAAAGGTTGAAAGCAAGACGTTGACAAAAGAAAAAGATGAATTCTCCATTTGTTTGGATATTTTCCCGCTGGTAATGCTAAAACTTTTGTCCATTTCGAGGTTAGCATGGGGCGGCCCGGTAGTCCAGTGGTTAGCACGTCGGCTTCACAGTGTAGAGGTACCGGGTTCGATTCCAGCTCCGGCCTCCCTGTGTGGAGTTTGCATGTTCTCCCCGGGCCTGCGTGGGTTTTCTCCGGGTGCTCCGGTTTCCTCCCACATTCCAAAAAAAACATGCATGGCAGGCTGATTGAACACTCTAAATTGTCCCTAGGTGTGAGTGTGAGCGTGGATGGTTGTTCGTCTATGTGTGCCCTGCGATTGACTGGCAACCGATTCAGGGTGTCCCCCGCCTACTGCCCGGAGACGGCTGGGATGGGCTCCAGCACCCCCCGCGACCTTAGTGAGGATCAAGCGGTTAGGAAGATGAATGAATGAATGAATGAGGTTAGCATGTTTTACAGGTTAGCATGTTTCACAGCGCTTGAGAAATATTTTATGTTAAATTTCTCCATTCATTTTCATCTTTTTTTTTTCTTCATTGTATGAAACATGGAATTATGGGAAAAGCGCAAATTTCATTTTGACCGTGAAATGTCCGGATAATTGCTCTGGCGCCGCATGAGGAAAGTTGCCTTCCGTAAACTGTTTTGGCTGATTTGTTCACGCACTGACCGGGTCAGCGCAAAATCTGCTTTAGCCGCAATTCGTTGGAAAGGAGTCAAGTGGAGGGCAAGCACCTGGTCCAGGTGACCTTTATCACAGAAACATGAAACGGATCGCGACAAGAGAAAAGGCTTCAGCATTTTCCCAAGCAAGTGAAGTGAAGCATGGTGGCATCAAATCCCCGACCTCCAGATCTGCTTGAACTTCACAACGTGCAACAGTCTTCAAATCCTTCATGAGTTTGTTTTTATGCAAAGTCCTTTAGTGAGCAATCCCCCCCGCCAGAGCGGGCGGCACGTTGATATAAAAAGGAGCCTTGTGCGCCACGTCACGCTCCATGGCCAATTGACTTCTTTCCCCCGTTAATCAAATGCTCTCTTTCCCTCATCTGTAATCTGCCGTATCATTCAAAGACGCAGGATTATCCTCGTGTTTCTGAAGGCTTTCCTTTACTGCTCATACAGGTGGTCCAGTAACACCCTGTGCATTTTCAATGTGCACCCTCTGTATCTTTAAAAAAAAAAAAAAATTAAACGCCCAGGTGCACTCCCACCACCCCGAGAACAAATAAAAGTATTATGTCCCACGATTCAAATCAGATTAAACAGATGGAAAGGCAGTCCAATCTGAAATTGGCTTGCGCAGCCTTGGAGCAGGAAGTTGGGGTTGGCTACATTTCGCAATTGCGAATCGGATTGCATTTAAAACCTTCTTTGTAAAACTAGATAAAGACTCCGGCAAGGCCAGAAGGGTGCAGGCCTGCTTGTCGTTCGTGCTGCTACCTGCAGAGGGCGCAACAACGCTTCTAACCGTCTTGCAACAACTGCAAACTGTTTTGTTTGATTGGGATCTCTCTCTCTCTCTCATATATAGACAGTATATTCATTCATTCATTCATTTTCCGAGCCGCTTGATCCTCACTAGGGTCGCGGGGGGTGCTGGAGCCGATCCCAGCTGTCTTCGGGCAGTAGGCGGGGGACACCCTGAATCGGTTGCCAGCCAATCGCAGGGCACACAGAAACGAACAACCATTCGCACTCACACTCACACCAAGGGACAATTGAGAGCGTCCAATCAGCCTCCCATGCATGTTTTTGGAATTTGGGAGGAAACCGGAGCACCCGGAGAAAACCCACGCAGGCCCGGTTGCCAGCCAATCGCAGGGCACACAGAAACGAACAACCATTCGCACTCACACTCACACCTAGGGACAATTTAGAGCGTCCAATCAGCCTGCCATGCATGTTTTTGGAATTTGGGAGGAAACCGGAGCACCCGGAGAAAACCCACGCAGGCCCGGTTGCCAGCCAATCGCAGGGCACACAGAAACGAACAACCATTCGCACTCACACTCACACCTAGGGACAATTTAGAGCGTCCAATCAGCCTGCCATGCATGTTTTTTTTGGAATGTGGGAGGAAACCGGAGCACCCGGAGAAAACCCACGCAGGCCCGGGGAGAACCTCAATCAGTTGCCAGCCAATCGCAGGGCACAAGGAAACAAACAACCATTCGCACTCACACTCACACCTAGGGACAATTTAGAGTGTTCAATCAGCCTGCCATGCACATTTTTGGAATGTGGGAGGAAACCGGAGCACCCGGAGAAAACCCACGCAGGCCCGGGGAGAACATACAAACTCCACACAGGGAGGCCGGAGCTGGAATCGAACCCGATACCTCTGCACTGTGAAGCCGACGTGCTAACCACTGGACTACCGGGCCGCCTTAGACAGTATATATCTAATTTATATATAATGTGTGTGTGTTCCTTTTTTTCTCTCTCTCTCTATTTCTTCATCTCTGTCTATGTCTCCATCTGTTTATCGATCCATCCAAGGATCCACTTTGTGATCATATCCATATGGGGTGAAAGATATTGTATGTATTGTTGTCCATTCCAAATGCGGGCACGCTTGCACTTACTCACATCTTTCCTCCGTGTTGACGTGATGATGCCGAGGTTAATCTGTCGGCCCATCCGGATGCCTCGGGGGGGGCCACCTTATTAGAGGAAATAAGACGACGTAAGGCCGCTTGGCTCCGCGCGCATTCCTTTGTGTCTTATGCATAAGAGACTATCAGTGAGAGGAGCAATAGCAATTCAGCGCATGCCCGGACAGAACAGAACCCCGGACAAAAAGACCCTTGTGCGGGAACACGTGCGCTACTGGACAGCAAAGCAATTTTGATAACACAACGTGACCAACCGTCGACGACTGACACTCTGACTTATTTGGCTCAAGGTAGTTGAAGAAGAACTCGAAGACTTGATTTTCCAAGACCCTCCCATTGCAAGGGCAGAGGTTGAAAAGATGGGGACTTGTTGAAAACGACTAATAACAGGTTGTTCAGGTCATTTGTGGGGGAGCTTGCCAAGGGAAGGACTTGACTGTACGTTGAGATGAAAGGCTTTAATTGGAAATGATAAGCTGCTGACAGAGGGCGTCCGTCAGCCGGCAAACCCCGGCTATCCGTCCGCCAGTGCCGCAACGATATCCAGAGGGAGATTGGCAGATAGAAGCTGCTGTCAGCGCTCTTCATCCAACTCCGCAAAATTTTCACTGCTTGGGCTTGCTTCAAATGTGTGCCAGCCAGCTGACCATTACAGCCAGACCGATGCAAACAATCGATCAAAACAAGCGTTCCACAAGGTGACGGTCAAGATCCAGGAAAGCAGAAATACACTCAAGTAGGCGCAACCGAGACAATTGAACATTTTTCATTCTTGGGCCCAGAAAATGGAGGATGAGCCGACAGGCGTACAGTGTTTTCTCAGCCCCGCCGCTCGTGTTGCCATGAGTAGAAATTAATTAATTAACTAATTAATTAACTCTTAGGCGGCCCGGTAGTCCAGTGGTTAGCACGTCGGCTTCACAGTGCGGAGGTACCGGGTTCGATTCTAGCTCCGGCCTCCCTGTGTGGAGTTTGCATGTTCTCCCCTGCGTGGGTTTTCTCCGGGTGCTCCGGTTTCCTCCCACATTCCAAAAACATGCGTGGCAGGCTGATTGAACACTCTAAATTGTCCCTAGGTGTGAGTGTGAGCGTGGATGGTTGTTCGTCTCTGTGTGCCCTGCGATTGGCTGGCAACTGATTCAGGGTGTCCCCCGCCTACTGCCCGAAGACAGCTGGGATAGGCTCCAGCACCCCCCGCGACCCTAGTGAGGATCAAGCAGCTCGTAAGATGAATGAATGAATGAATGAATGAATGAACTCTTGTTCATTAATGGCTGGATTCAGATATGGCAAAAAGTTTTTGTTGTTGTTTTTGTTCCAAGCTCTTGTTCTGACTGAGGCCCCTGGTATGGACGTTGAAGGTTTCCCAACACTCTTAAGACCTTAAAGTGTTTTGGTTTTTCAAAATTATTTCTGACATTTTTTTTTGAAGACTTGAAAAATGCGCATAAAAAATTAAGATCCCTGGAAAATTATACACCCCCCCCTTCCACCACCACCACCACCACACACACACCTCTGGGGTCCTACTGGGGCTGTATGTGAAATGTTTCCCGGCACTTCTGAACCTAAAAGTGTGGATTTTAGCAACTTGCAAAAATGCTCGCTTTGGTGACAGAGCACCAAAATTTTAAATCCCTGCTAAAATCTCTTTTTCATTTTTGGGTCGCCCAAGAACGCCATCACAACCTTCTCATTTAAAGCCATCATGAAAGAGCCCTCGCCTAACGTATCTCCACACAAGACAGATGTCAAGAGATTCCAGCTTTTAAATGGGAGCCACTCACCATCAGACGGCCACCATTTAATTATGACACACAGGAAATTATCCCGGGAACGGGCCCAGCGTTGATAAGAAAGTCAAAGCCCTCTGGATGACAGCTATGGAAACCTGAGAAAGCCCGCACCAAAGTGAGGGTTGGAGGCCCATGACAGGGCGCCTGACAATCTGATTGGACTGTCATCCCCGGGTCATAATGAATATATTTCTCAAATTCATAACTGAAAGAAAAATCTCAGTACCATCAGCGCTATTGTAAAAAGAGGTTTGGCTAAGCCCCGGAGGTGAACAGTGGCCAAATTCATGCGGCGGCCGCTTTCCCTTGTGGCTAATAATGCTGCTGTCAGTATAATACACTAAAAGGGGGTTTGAGGTGGGGGCGGGGGGATTGCCTCCCTTGGAGGCCATGACAGATAAATTGCCTCCCCTCCCGGACAGACCGAAACACAGTTTAAAGGAAGAAAAGAAATATGTAGCGGCGCGCTGACAACCGTAGCCTCAGCCTTTGCAAATGAATGCCCGCTATTGTGGGAAACGTCGCATGAAACGTCAACAACCTTGACATCACAGCGTACAACTCGCCGGTTCGAAGGTTTTGCATTGAAGTCATTGGCGGCTACTATCTTCAACATGAATTTCTTTTTCTACTATTTGCTTGTTCAGATTCTCCGTTGGACGACGTTGCACTCGTGACCCGGGGACCGCAGGCCTTTCCGTCGCCTCTGCAGGTGGAAGGCCGCAGCGGGAGGGATACTTTTATCAGGCATTCCAGCGAGTACAAAACAGGAAGGAGGAGAAGCCGAATTGTAAAGGTAACACAATCATCCACTAAAGTAGTCACAGGAGTATCGCTTTCTTTAAGCCGCGCCGAGCGCGGCGCAAGATTAAGATGCGGATTACTGAACTTTCACCTTGTGTCTCATAGAGGATGCCGTATGTTTTGATTATTATTATTATTTTTTTTTTTTTTTGCCATACCGCCAACCACTCTTCTCACCAATGTCATGTGCTTGAACATGAAAGGACAGAAAATAAACTAGGACGACTGTTTTTGGAGTTGGCTAAGGGTCACCTCACCCCGATGCACAATCCTTTTTTCAAAGCGGGACTATTGAGAGGGCACTTCCTCCTTCCCTGGAATCCAACCCTGTGGGCCAGACATCACCTTTGACTCTTGTACTTGACCTCCTACCCTGGACTTTGCGGAGGTCGAGACATGTTCAGACTGTGTTGCGCAGCTCCGCTTGATCGCTTTCAAACGGAGATCTGACTAACCGGTGACACAAAATACGAATACAAGGCGCGCAGGATTTGCGATGGATGTCAAGCACTACAATAACGATCCAACCCAAATTTGCACCTGATTCGGAATGCGCCAAAGTTTTTTCACTGAACTGTGATGATGCAATAATGAAGTCTTAATGAGAGTAAATATTGACTTTTGTGAAAAGATAGAGTTTATACACAGCAGTAACTTTGATGCTTGTATCTTTGGCTTTCGTGACATCTTAAGCATCTCGTTTTCTTTAAAATGCCAACACCAACAATTAAACGGAACTTTTGATGGCAAAATACCGAATTCACAATGATTCACCAATCAATTCAATCACCAGTGACAGTTTTATATTTGACAAACTTTAGAAACTATTTGGCATGCTATTTAGTTGTAGTTGTATTTAGTAGTGTGTGTGCATGCATGCATATGTGTGTGTGTATACGGCCATCTGCTGCACATAGTTAATATTTTTTTTCTTCTTTGTTTACTTTCCCGGCTTAATGATCAAACCAAGACTTTTCTCCACCCATTTCCATTAAAAAAAAAAGAAAAATGAAAGAAACATTATTGCCTGCAGTTCACGCTGAAGGTGCTCCTGAGTCTTGCTGTTGACGGCATTTCACGTCAATGGCACTCAAAGAGTAGTGCAGTCCACAGGTTGACATAAGATTTTCATCAAACTTGAAAAGTTGAAGTAACAAAGCCTCAGATTTGTTTATGATTTATGTTTGCGCTACACTTGTTTGGTTGAATTTTGTGAAGTTGTCGTAGTAAACGCTTAAAAGAGTTTAAGGGAAGGTTTTTAGTAAGTTTATTCAAACTGAAGCAGATAATTATTTTTCATTTCATTCATAACCATTCATTCATCTTCCGAGCCGCTTGATCCTCACTAGGGTCATGGGGGGTGCTGGAGCCTATCCCAGCTGTCTCCGGGCAGTAGGCGGGGGACACCCTGAATCAGTTGCCAGCCAATCGCAGGGCACACAGAAACGAACAACCATTCGCACTCAGACTCACACCTAGGGACAATTTAGAGTGTTCAATCAGCCTGCCACGCATGTTTTTGGAATGTGGGAGGAAACCGGAGCACCCGGAGAAAACCCACGCAGGCCCGGGGAGAAGATGCAAACTCCACACAGGGAGGTCGGAGCTGGAATCGAACCCGGTACCTCTGCACCGTGAAGCCGACGTGCTAACCACTGGACTACCAGGCCGCCCCATTCATAACCATTTGTCTATATTTTTACATTGGCCTGACCGATAAGACCAAAACATTGATGTCTTATACATCTGATAGTGTTTATTATAAAACAGGAAATGATGGTATTGCTTGTTTTCTTAATGAAATGACTGCATTAAATCTCAATATTGAGTGAAAAAAAACACAATTAGATGACTTTTCAAAGTCATTCGGCCTTGCCCTGCATCATGTGTCAGCTGACAATGACTTTTTGTTGTCCACTTCACTCATTCTCCCGGAGACCCTGCACCGACTGCTGCTGTGGAAGTGGGCAGCACAGGTGCACATTGGTCTCAAAAGTTACACAGACACCCCCCCACAATCCCTCCACGCCACCCACCACCTTCCCATCCCTCCATGTGTGCTTTGTGTCCTCCCTCTTGAGGTCCATGTTGCACAGGAGCAAAGCGTGTTTGTATTTCCAGGTCTTTCGAGATCCTGCCCACGATCCACCTGCCCCCCCCCCCCGAAGCCCTTTTTTTTTTTTGCAAACAAGATTTCTGCTTTCCACTGCAGGTGGAAAAGCGGTTGAAGAGATAGAATGAGGATAAGTAGGGGCGAGGCCACCCCTCCCTCACATTTCCCTCTCATTTCCCCTCACCTATAGTGCCCCCCCTCCCTTGTCACCCACTCTCTCCCGAAGCGTTTTGCCTCTGTGAACACACACAAGGTGTCCATTCATGCCACATGGCCCTACAACTGTGCCGCTCCGTCCACCGCCTCCCTCCGCCGTCTCCAGCTGAGGCAATTCAACTCGGGCCAGGAGCAGGGACCTTTAATCTAACAGAATGTAGCAGGCACCTGAACTACTTAACCGCTGTGCTTGTTCAAGGGGGGGGGGGGGGGGGGGGGTGGGTACCGAGGCTAAGGTAACTAACGGTGTAACAAAAAGCCTCGAACTTTATCCCCGGCCAGGATGAGTACATTTCCTTTCTGTTGTTCCCCACAAAGGCCAGCGTGCACAAATGGGCCGCTATCTGTGTCACCGGGAAGTGGAGAGCAATTTGTTTCTATCAAACAGGAGCATCCTCATCTTCCCCCGACTGACGCCCCAACTCTGAGCCCGTATTGCTCCTGAGGTCCTTTGTGCTGCCACTCGGTGGGTTCAGCTTCGGCTCGTCTGTTCGTCCTGACCAAAGGCATGCTAAGATGAGTCATTTATCAGGCCCATTGAGTTATATTGACAAGTCAAATTGGATGAGAGCAGTATTTTTTAAAGCAGAATTCAATGAAATCTGGCCGCACCTGTTAAGACGCAAAGCGTGTACTGCTACTGTATAGCACCGTATGCTTTCTTTTCTGAGATGGAAGGATTTTCCTCAAGTCCAGCAGAGGGCAGGAATACTGCATTGGTCCTTTTTATTTCAAGCACACAAATTCATTTGCAAGCAGACTCATTCAACCTGCTGGACATCACCTTTTTCTTTTCCAATAAAGATTCAGCTGGCACAATATTTTAAAATAATAATTGCAATGATAATAATAATAATAGTAATAATATTAATTAATTCATTCATTCATTCATCTTCCGAGCCGCTTGATCCTCACTAGGGTCGCGGGGGGTGCTGGAGCCTATCCCAGCTGTCTCCGGGCAGTAGGCGGGGGACACCCTGAATCGGTTGCCAGCCAATCACAGGGCACACAGAGACGAACAACCATTCGCACTCACACTCACAACTAGGGACAATTTAGAGTGTTCAATCAGCCTGCCACGCATGTTTTTGGAATGTGGGAGGAAACCGGAGCACCCGGAGAAAACCCACGCAGGCCCGGGGAGAACATGCAAACTCCACACAGGGAGGCCGGAGCTGGAATCGAACCCGGTACCCTCTGCACTGTGAAGCCGACGTGCTAACCACTGGACTACCGGGTCGCCCTAAAAATATTATAATAATATTAATAATAAATAAAAATAATTTCCCTCCCACATTCCAAAACATCCATGCTAGCTTAATGGTACAAACATTGTCCCTCGGTGTGACTGGATGTCAAGAATTAAACAATGTATGCATCATGATTTAATGCTTGAATTCAATTAATTGTGCTGCTCCTTCTGGCATGCCCTCTTTGACCACTAGGAGGCAGGGAGTTAAATACAGTCAGATAGCCACAAATGAAGAACAATAGTTTTATCAGAAGCTTTCTGATATTTGATTGTGTGTGCAAACTGTACAGAAATATAATAAAAAGTGAAAATATCAACCAATTAATTCATTCAAATAAATTGCATTATGAGTTTCTCACTATATATACTGTATATATTTGTCAGAATTTTAATATACATGGATTTTAATGTCTTTCCATATAACATTGGGAAAATATTAAAAATATAGTACACATTTATTTTGTATGGTTTATGTATTGACCCATTCAAATATAAATATTAAAAAAAAGATTCATACTGTGATGAAAAGCAATTTGGGGGGGAATTATAAATCCTACAATATGATGAAAGAATTATGTAGATTGCATTTGACAGAAAAAAAAAAAGAACCCTCTTCCTATCCTTGACTCCATGACTCAATTAGTATTTGGACACGTATGGTTCAATTCATTTACCTAATGAGCACCCCTAAATTGGTTGATGGCGAGGCACCCCGCCTTTTCCTCTTCAACAGTCCTTCCATGTCGTCACGTTTTTCTCCCTTATCCCATTTTGTTTCGGCCACTCCCCCCCCTTTCTTTGTATTGATGTCCTGGGACCCCATCTGGGTCCTTTGGAGGCGTGAAATGCACAGTAATTATTAGTAATCATCACACACCATCAGAAACGGATCCTAGTGCTGTAATTACATGATAAATGTCTGCCTAACACATGCCCTCTATTTAGCAGCCCCCCAGAGACCGCGGATAATAGACAGCTAACAGGGATCCACAGAGAAGGCCTTTCAGCGTTCGTCGGGCCCCATTGTCTACACGCCAATACACCCTCACACGCCGTTTGGCAACAACGGAGACCCCAATCAATCCCCCCTCTGCTGCCCCGCCCTCTTTCCCCTCACTAGTCTGCTGACCCTTTCCTCTTAACACACACAAAAAATCCTGGGTCACTGCTAAGCAGACGGCAAGTCAATCATTGGCGCTACACTGAAGTGCTAATGGCTGGCAAGCCATTTCACTGCAGAAAAGGGGGAAATTGTTCAGCTATTTATCAGGTTATGGTAACTTGGAGAAAAAAATAGCTGTGCCTTGTGATATGATAATTGTTGCAATTATTCCAATAATTACTATCGGGGCTTTTTTTTCTCTCTCTTTTTTCCCAGAGCGCAGTTCCCATCAGAATTGAGTCATGGCACGTACGCTGAGCTCAAAGGACATGCTTTGTTGGCTCGCCGGAACGCCAAGATTGCTCAACTGTGCTGGTACGTTTATTTTAACACTGTATTAAAAAAAAAAAAATATATATATATATATAATATATAAATTATAAATATATATTTATTATAATATATATATATGATACATATATATAATAATATAAATATATATATAATAATAATATATAAAATAATATATAAATATATATAATAATAAATATAAATGAATATGTATTATATATAAATATATATTATATAAATTATAAATATATATTTATTATAACATATATAATAAATATATAATAATATAAATATATATAATAATAATAATCTATATAATAAATAATATATAAATATATATATAATAATAAATATATTATAAATAAATATATATTATATATATAATATAGTGTATATATATATATATATATATATATATATATAAGATAAGATATCCTTTATTTGTCCCACAATGGGGAAATTTACAGCCTCCAGCAGCAAGAATGTATGTAGAAAGAAGAAGAGAAAAAAAAAACAACAAACATCTTTCAATTAAATACAATATGAACACAAATGGATATATATATATATATATATATATACACACACACACACACACACACACACACTGTATGTTGGGTCATATTTGGTCGGAACATTTACCCGTTGAAAGTATAGTGCTCACCTCACCCGCCACCCTACGAGGACAAGGGCTGTTGAAAATGGACGGATGGACTAAGAGAGCAAAGTGAGTGTCAGCCGAGGGTTAGCTAGTAAGTCCACCAAAATGCAAAACATACAATGCGTTGAATCCCGGGCGCTTTTGTAATTGTGTATAAATTGAAACGGTACATCGGTTCAGAACATTTGGAACGACCAGATATATATGCAAAAGAGCCTTGGTGAAAAGAGGAATCGTGTCGGTGAACGACATGGGCGATTTGCCTGAAGTTTGCCTGGCAGGCTGGAAACAACGGTGGGCATTTTTATACATTAGCCAGACGCGGCCTCCCGGGCGTCGGCGGTTAAACAAATTCTATGTTGACTTTATTGCCCCCTGTCAAAATATTAACAGCAAGTGGCTTGGATTTGGTTCCGCTTGCTGTTTGATTCCTGCTACTACCGATAATAGTCTGCCTCATAAAATGATTGACTAGTTCTTTGGCGGTGGTCATATTACACATTTCCTTCAAGTGCGACAGTGGCTGTTGGACGAGAATGTTTTTTGTTTTTTACCTCCGCAGGGGAAAAACTCTCCTCATTGGCTAGTTTTTAGCCACACTGTCATGTCTTTCTGAAATCTTCCCCCCCACCACCACCCAAAATCCAGCCATGAGATCAATTGACAGCTGCATTATTGGCTGCATCAAAGCCAAAACGTGGCACTCTTTCCTCTTGTTAGAACTTCAACATTTGTAATTCAAGTGATGGTGACACAACTTTTAGTAATAATCCAAGTTTTTCCTAAACTGTTAAAACACATGATTCATCCATCAATAGATTCATTCATTCATCATTCATTCATCTTCCGAGCCGCTTGATCCTCACTAGGGTTGCGGGGGGTGCTGGAGCCTATCCCAGCCGTCTTCGGGCAGTAGGCGGGGGACACCCTGAAACAGTTGCCAGCCAATCGCAGGGCACACAGAAACAAACAACCATTCGCACTCACACTCACACCTAAGGACAATTTAGAGTGTTCAATCAGCCTGCCACGCATGTTTTTTTGGAATGTGGGAGGAAACCGGAGCACCCGGAGAAAACCCACGCCGGCCCGGGGAGAACATGCAAACTCCACACAGGGAGGCCGAAGCTGGAATCGAACCCGGTACCTCTGCACTGTGAAGCCAACATGCTAACCACTGGACTACCGGGCCGCCCCCATCAATAGATGTCCAGAAAAATCAATATCTCAAAAAGTAGAGCCAAGGCAAAGAAAGAATTCACATTTTTGGACTCTGCAGAACCCAGAAACCATTCAAATATTGGATCTTTGGCACTCGGGGCGGTTGTGTGTGCGGGGGTGGTGACCTTATATCGGTCTATCTGTAATTATTGATAGTGTTACAAGCAAACTGTTGCCCGCTGTCAGCCGCATGCCAAGACCACACACCCGAGCGAGCACATAACAAACGCCAGCTCAGCCAAGGGATGAAAAGCTTTGCAATCTCAAACAAGGTCTTGACAATAACACACATATCAACTATCCCCTAATTGATACAGCTAGGCGTCCGCTCAGCCACTCATTTAATGAATCGCTAATAACTAAGACCCCCCCCATTCCCAGCAATGAGCAGCGCGGCTGGCAGGGGCCAAGCATTCCGCCCGCCGCAGGCTGCCCGGGGGATTGCGGTTGGATGCGTCTGATTAACGCGGGGCGGGGATGCCTGCTGATTGTTCCTTCTTGTATGAAGGGGGAGGCCGCTCTTCTTCTTTCCACACGGAGGCCAAGCTCCTTCCGTTCACTTGGCGTCAGGCGGCTAAGTGACTCCCGAGTCACTGATAATGAAGTCTTGGATCAAAGAGGCGCGGCATTCCAGTGGGCTTGACGGGGGCAACCGGACAGAAAGACACGAAGACGACGTCGGGTGGGATAATAAAAGGGGATTCACTCGAGCCGGCATAGTGGCGGCATTGGGGTGGAGTTATTTATTTACTTTCTTGTGCAAAAGCATATTTTGACTGCTGAAAGAAAGAGAAAAAAAAACAAACATTGACCTGCTAGTCAGGCCATCGGATGTAATTTTTCTTATTTATTTATTTACATTATTTTGTAAAGTGCCAGGGCGGCCCGGTAGTCCAGTGGTTAGAACGTCGGCTTCACAGTGCAGAGGTACCGGGTTCGATTCCAGCTCCGGCCTCCCTGTGTGGAGTTTGAATGTTCTCCCCGGGCCTGCGTGGGTTTTCTCCGGGTGCTCCGGTTTCCTCCCACATTCCAAAAAACATGCGTGGCAGGCTGATTGAACACTTTAAATTGTCTCGTCGTGTGATTGTGAGTGCGAATGGTCGTTCATCTATTTGTGCCCTGCGATTGGCTGGCGACCGGTTCAGGTTGTCCCCCGCCGACTGCCCGAAGACAGCTGGGAGAGGCTCCAGCAGGTCCTCCTGAGGATAATCATTCCAAAAAAAAATGGATGGACTAATATTTATCAGGGCAGCCCGGTAGTCCAGTGGTTAGCACTTTGGCTTCACAGTGCAGAGGTACCAGGTTCGATTCCAGCTCCGGCCTCCCTGTGTGGAGTTTGCATGTTCTCCCCGGGCCTGCGTGGGTTTTCTCCGGGTGCTCCGGTTTCCTCCCACATTCCAAAAACATGCATGGCAGGCTGATTGGACGCTCTGAATTGTCCCTAGGTGTGAGTGTGAGCGTGAATGGTTGTTCGTCTCTGTGTGCCCTGCGATTGGCTGGCGACCGATTCAGGGTGTCTGTCCCCCGCCTACTGCCCGAAGACAGCTGGGATAGGCTCCAGCACCCCCTGCGACCCTAGTGAGGATTAAGCGGTTCGGAAGATGAATGAATGAATGTAAAGTGCCATCCAAAAGTCTAAAATCCGGACACAGCATTTTGTACTTGGACCGTGCATTTGCAAAAACTATTCTGAACTTGGTCCATGCTGCATCGACCTGCATCGTCTCTTTCAACGCCCGCCGTACGGCCGCCAACGCCTGCCGCGCGAGCGGTTGCGTTAATGATGTCTACCGGGTTGTAAAAAGTCCACGAGCCTAGCCGGTGGCCTTTATTTATGGAAGAGGGCGACAATCAATTCTGGTTGGGCGTTTACTAAAGATGGTATACAAATGCATCGCTTGAATAAGACATGCACATTGTGTATGCGACTCAGTCAGCTGCCACACTTGCCGCGAGCCGCCGCGCTATTTGTCTTAATGCATAGTACAGCCAGCCCCTCCATTGACCCGTAATTTGTAACTAATAACTGCTGTGGGCGGAGTGATTATAGCTTTTCATTTGCGCCGGCAGCTTTTTACTACTGCTACCCCAGCTAAAGGGCCCTTGCCCGTAATTGTTAGCCATTATGAATATAGTATGTTAAAAGTATGACGGTGGGAGTGGGGGGCCGGTGGATGGGGGGGTGTTATCGCGATGATTGAGCAATTAAACTTTGCCAACTTAATTACCTCTCCACAACAATATGACGATGAGGCGTTAAGCCTCCCGAACGGAATAAAAAAATCTCCACGAGTTGAGTGTGTAAAAGTAGAGGGACGAGCCGCCATTTATTTTTCGATTATAATTTTGAATACATCTTTTAACATGCACTTACCTTGCAGCACACTGACATCCTCTGATGAAAATTCCTTTTTTTTTTTTGCTGTTGAATGTTCTTCTATACGATATTATCACTTTGAGCCTGTTTAAATGCCACGGAGCTCCCATGCAGTATTCTGCAACTATTTTGATGAGTTATAACGAGTGCAACTGGGTTTGATGGATGTAAAAGCCAATCAAAAACTTTGTTCTATAACATTAGCTTTTTCTCCCCCCCCCAAAAAAAACAAAACAAAAAAAAAGCCACATCCAAGGCACTAATAATTAATTACAGGTAAATAATATTTTTTAAAAAGTGAAGCGTGGAGAGTCTCTGTCACCATACAGTGACTGCGGCGATCCTTGCCAACAGCCACTCAAATATCCACACTCTCTCCTTTAATACTTGCCCGTTTCTTCTCTTTGTGTGATAATAATTTTACCCCCAGTCTGCTTGATAATCGCGCCATTCGTAGAAGTAGCAAAACGGTTCCAAGTTCAAAGAGGTCAATCGCCAGGTCGGCGATGTTAGTCGGCGGCTCTAATTTGTTGCCAATTGTTTCGTTGAGTCGCGGTTAGCCGCGTCGCTCGGCGTGCGGCACGTCGCTTTGGGATTCGTATCTGACGGATGCCAATTGAGATTTGAGCTCGGGCGAGCGCACTTCCAAAGATCAAATTTCGCATGTTGACTTGCAAGACAAGAGCACATAATCAGTCGCCCAAAGCAGCGCCTCTGAATGTCTGAAATAAAAGAGGCAAACAGATGTTGCGGCGGGTAAAACAAAAACAAGCGAATAAAAAAAAAAGCCAGCGTCCATTCGTCAGCCCAAGTAGGAATCACACTATGCAAGCGCCTCATTAAGTGGCATTAAAACTGTGAAGGCCCATAATTAGCGAATAAATCCCCCCTCCCGTCTGAATGAATTCATCTGCGTTCCATAATTCTTCGCCGCACAGACGAGCGCTGGCGCTGAATGAGTCTTTTGTGCGCCACTGTGGGAAAGCTTTTGTGAAATTACACCGCCGCATAATGACGCTAATCATAGATTAGCATTTCAAGATGGAGCGCCACATCGGCGTGTGTTTGGTTCGGACGCGGCGGCGGCGTGTGTACGTGTGATTTAAGCAGTCTCGTTAAGCAGTATAGTTTGCCATTCTCCCGCCGTCGTTCGGGCAATTTCACACATTCATTTGCTGGCACGCTTCGCCGATGCGCAATACGGCGGATGGTATCGCGTGTCCAAACAATGCGCCACGGGCATTGTCGAAACGAATGGAAGGCGTATGACGGTGATATGACATTCAAGTTGCTATTCATTGACGGCGAGTAGCAGGTGTGTGTTTCATTACGCGGGCCAGGCAAACAAAGTCTTGTTAACGCGGGGGGGGGGGGGCTTGACCCTCTGATAAAGGGGAAAAAGAGAACGATCGAGAGGCAGCGCCCACTCCCTGTCCACCTCGCACTCTCCGCCAACCCGGGTCCAATTAGGACCTGCTTATTTGATGTGACAATTAACATCGGGATCCTCGCTCATTAGTCACTATCTGCGCTTTTAGGGCAGCGCCATGTTGAAAATTGGGCCTCTGTCTTGACAGAATGTGTCCCTGTGACGTAACCGTTTTTTTGTTTCTCAATTCTCTCAGGAAACCGTGCGAAAAGCGATTAATTGCGCCCGCGCGAGCAAAAAATAGGTTCTCCGTAAACGGACTCGGAATACCGCTGTGACGCAAACGTCGGTCTGGGCAAAGAATCGAATTCAAATCAAGATGGCAGTGTTGTCCATTGCATTTTTCAAATCGAAAAGCCTGTAATTGGAAAAAAGGAAAATGCCTCATTTCGGTCATTAGTCTTTATTTTTTAAAAATGTTTTTGTGTATTTTATTTATAATACATTTTTCTAGTGTCCAGATAAGTTGCCGTGCTTAGGAAGTACAGGCCACATCTTTACATTCATACCATGGTTTCATGATAAGTTGGAAGTGATAAAGCCACGGATGTGTTTGCATTTCCAATTTTTACATAAAATTGTTTTAGTCAGGGCGGCCCGGTAGTCCAGTGGTTAGCACGTCGGCTTCACAGTGCAGAGGTACCGGGTTCGTTTCCAGCTCCGGCCTCCCTGTGTGGAGTTTGCATGTTCTGTGTGGGTTTTCTCCGGGTGCTCCGGTTTCCTCCCACATTCCAAAAACATGCGTGGCAGGCTGATTGAACACTCCAAATTCTCCCTAGGTGTGAATGTGAGCGTGGATGGTTGTTCGTCTATGTGTGCCCTGCGATTGGCTGGCAACCGATTCAGGGTGTCCCCCGCCTACTGCCCGAAGACGGCTGGGATAGGCTCCAGCACCCCCCGCGACCCTAGTGAGGATCAAGCGGCTCGGAAGATGAATGAATACCTTATTTTATCCAAGCACATCAGGGTTTCATTTAAAAATATGTATAAATATTATAAAATTTGTGAATTCAGGGTTAGGCCCATCAACAGGTGATCCCCCCCATCATAACCATCTATCTATTCTATATATATATTGCGCGTCGTCCCGCACGCGGTCTGTCCTTCCGTCTGTCCCTTTTCAAAACGTACCTACTTCACCGCGCTGCTGCGCGCTGCTCGGGCAGTGGCTCACTACGATCGCGCGGGGATCTTAGCGAAAAAATGTTGTCTACCCACAAGCATTGCAATGAAATTGTTAGTTATTTAGTAGAGCTAAACATCTCTTTATTTTCGCGATAAGCAATGAAGATGAACAAAAAGTTGAACCAAGCAACAACACTTTTGTGGGCCAAAGGCCCACCTTACCAGCCTTCCGCAGGAACTAGCTGATGAGCCGCCCAAAGGGCGGCGAACCAGCTAGTATATTATAAAGCAAATCCTTATTATGCTAACTTTTCTAAGTCAACCTTAAAAACAAGAAATGAAATATCCCCAAAACCTGTTGTGCTTGAAAATGTTGTAATCAAAAGTGATTTCAATTATTTTGTATGAACTTCCTACAAGTTTTTTAAATTCTGGAGCCAACACGATAGGTTAGGCCTTCTGCATAAGTCCTTTGCATAAAGGACATGTAAATAATATATGATGTGTCATAAACCAAGTAGGTAATCGCACCATTTGAATGTAGTTGTCCTTTGCTCGACCGGTCAATCATTAAGCCTGCCTTTCAAACTTTTCGATGCACATCGTGTGATCTCTCGTCCAACTTGACACCAGCTTCGGAGACAATGACATGGTCAAAAACCTACTGTTGTTTTTTTTTTCCTTTTTTTTTTTAGCAGGAGGGGAGTTGGGATTGGAGGGGGGGGGGGCGTAAGCCAGTGAGGTGCATACACTGTATTTTGGTTCACAGGCTAATGCAGATGTTTAACACCCACTCAATCACCCGCGGCAGAGCGTACCCATCGGGTAAGGGATGGCTCGAATAAAATGTAAATTTCACTGCAGATATACACTTTATGAACCTTTTTGTGTTAAGCGTGTTTAAAAAAAAAAAAAAAAAAAGTGGCAAGAAATGTGTCCCTAATCCATGGCCACTAGGTGGTGCCCCATCTCTTCACCAAGACAACCAGGTCCTCCCTGATTCCCTCAACCTGCAATCACCGAGTTGCTCCTAACAAGACTCATCAAACGTGTGATTGTGTACCTGTTTTGTTTTTAATATCCTCATACAATATTGTAGCTTACCCGCGAAAGTTAAAAAAAAAAAAAAAAAATCTTGGTTTTGCGGCCCCCCGACGTGTAAAGGCGCTTACCGCTTCCCCCTCGATCTCAATAAGTCATAATGATGTGTTCCGAGGAGAGCAAAGCAGTGGAGGTTAATGAAGAGGGATTCAGACGATGAATGCTATGGCGGTGCTGCTGCAGAGGGCCTATAGTCTCAACCGGGGCCCAAGGCAGCAGCTGGAAGCGTAATTACGACCACTGATTTATACATCATTATGGCCTCCATATAAGTCACCCCATTTGAAAAGAGCAGTTAAGCTACTTATACTTTTCACCAAAAAAAAAAAAAAAGAAAAAGCAGCGGTGATTCCGTCTGAAATGAATGTATCCTGTTCCCGGGCAAGCATATGGTATATTTCTCACCTATTAATAATTCAGGTCGAATGAGCAAAAATTAGTTGGCTCGGTTACCGCCGCGTTTGTCGCACATTAATTTCGCTGACGTTTTGTAAATGGGGAATATGAAGGGGCAAAACAAAGCATGGGCGAATGAGCGCGGTTTGCCGTACTTAGGAAAAAAGCCAGGGCCTCATTCGTACACCTGTCATTTTCAAACAAGGGCACCATTATGGCTTGCGGAGAGAGAATCTCGCACCTTCTCGTCGCGCCTTCTGCGGGGGAAAAGCGCCTCCTCCCCTCGAAAAAATCCTGATATTTGCTTTTTTTCCCCCCTCTCCACTATGTCAAACGGCTGCATTTCATTCAGCGATTGAAAAATGAAAGAAGCCAATAATTAGCGTTAGCGCCCCGGCAAAGCCCGACGTACTTTACGTTGCCCGCTCTTTCATCTGACACAATGACCGGCGGATGGTAACGAAGCTTTGATTGAAATCCAATGTAGCCCTCGTTGTTTGGGGGGGGGGGGGCGAGCTGTAGGATACAAAAGTGAACAGGTGTTCTTTTCGATGCATCCCCGGGGTAATACGGCCCTTGACACCTTTACACACGCACCGATTTCTCGAGATGCACACCCGCATTCAGCGTCAACACAGAAAGGAGTCGTTCAATGGGGGCCCGGGCACATTGTTGCTTTAACCTTCTGCGCCGGTTATCCCTCTAACAGCGCCCGGCCTTGGCAGCTAACTCTATTGGCTTTTTGTCACGGAGCCTTTGGCTTGTGCTGCGGCTGAGGGTGGGGAGCGGGGGTGTTCCAGAATAGGGGAGAACACACAAAAAAAAACTGCAAGAAAGGAAATCTCTTTCACATTATTTCTCATGTGAAGTGGTGAGTGAGCCAGGGGCCAGAAGAGGCCTATCGTTGCTGCTTTGGAGACCCCCCCCACACACTCCCCTACCCCCGTCTTCCAAGCCTTTGCGTCCTCTTGGGGTCGTTATACTTGGCAGATGATTATGGGATGTGAAGAGGAGGCACACGACACGGCACCTTCAAGTTCCACATAGTGACCGCACCACTCGCCCCATTGTTTCTTAAGCAAGGGGCTTAACAGCGAGTCAATGACCCTGACCTCACACGTCAGCCATATTTTGTCATGGCCAGGCTGGTGCTTGATGCCGATAATGGTTGAAGAGATGCAGCAATGGCCCCTCCCGCTCGAATCCTCTGAGTCATGGTTTGCTCCGGATGACCCTTCGACATGCCGGAGTTATTTATTTGACAGGTACCTTGCGACTTTGAGACCACCTCGGGCGACCTAACGAATCTGGATGTTCTAACGGTAGCTCGTTGTAAGCATTTCCAACAAAATGGCCGCCGACTGCGATGAATAAACATTCATTCATTCATTTATTCATCTTCCTAACCGCTTGATCCTCACGAGGGTCGCGGGGGGGTACTGGAGCCTATCCCAGCTGTCTCCGGGCAGTAGGCGGGGGACACCCTGAATCGGTTGCCAGCCAATCGCAGGGCACACAGAGACGAACAACCATTCACACTCACAGTCACAACTTGGGACAATTTAGAGCACCCAATCAGCCTGCCACGCATGTTTTTTGGAATGTGGGAGGAAACCGGAGCACCCGGAGAAAACCCACGCAGGCCCGGGGAACTCAAACTCCACACAGGGAGGCCGGAGCTGGAATCGAACCCGGTACCTCTGCACTGTGAAGCCGAAGTGCTAACCACTGGACCCACCGGGCCGCCCATGAATAAACATGTCAATTACAAATATGCGTATATGAAGAAAAATGATGAGGCATGTTAAAACGTTTTTTCTTAGCATGTACTCGGGACCGTGCCGTGCCTCCGATGTGCGAGTCGATCAGAAGACGGGTACATTTTATGCAGTACATTTTGTTCAGAAGCAAAGTTGCGGCGGCAGCTAGCTTGCCGCGGTTCGTTGTAAAATCTGATGGTTACAATCAAGTTGACATTATAAAGGTGTTTGTTGTATGCAAAATCAATAAACAAAACTCATTATTATGAATTTTGGCCTTTCCTACTTTATCATACAACCTAGTAGCTTTCTGGACTGAAGCATTGTTGCCTTCTAAGTGCTACTGCGACATTTCCGATTTTTAAATTCTTATTTTTCCAAGTAGTTCACCAACACATAAAGCCTGGTGGCGACATTCCCAAAAAAAAAATTCCTCTCTAGTAATTTTCAGTATAATCGTCCATTTACGCTGTGTGCTCATAGTACTGCATTGAAGTTGGATTTTTTTTTCTTCCCCCGATTGTAATTTTGTGATGATGATGATGTATCTTTAATTCGGCATCACACCCACAGTTTAGCAGCTCGAAGGCAATTCCTCGGGACGCAGTTTTAAGAAAACTATCCGACAAACACAACCGCACTTGATTACACATCAGCGGCGTTTCATTGTCTAGCTTTCATGTAGACATTTTGAAGAGATGTCGGTGTCACTTTGACACTTTATGTGATCTAATTTGTCTTTAACGCGGCCGTTAGCGTGCAGGGAGAAACCAGTCAAAGCGAGGTCATATCTTCAATGGTTTGCAGTCATAAATAAGCGAGGAGTCGCTTGCTTGGCGGTTACACTTACAAATGGGGGGTGTCGGGGGGGGGGGGGACGTCTTCTCCTACCTCACGATCGCTTCCTCCTTTTGCTTGAATGTCACCACTCAGCGGGAGGATTTAATGTTGCTTTTAACCCTCGGCGCCTGATAATTACCGTGACATTTACCCTGCGTTCAATCAAGTTTTTAACAGCAGATTTATACTGCGGTGACTTTTTTTTTTTTTTTTGCGCCGGTGATTACGTGGCTCGTTCGAAAAGCCGCGTTGTTTAATTCGCGGCTAATACCCGTTTACGTGTCTTAAGACCGAGTGACGCAAAGGCAAAGGACAGAAATACTATTAGCTGAAGTATCGGATGACTTGGGAGATGAGGAGCGAAGCAGCCTAGTGACTGCCTCTCCCTTCTTTTATTGCCCAGGTTATTATCACAACTGCTGGGGAATTGTCGAGACGGGGAGATAGGAGTGGCAACGATCCATCCGGGACTCGTTCATCACGTCGCGAAGCAGGAGACCCCCCCCCTGAATAGAAATTACATCCGCATCTGAATTAGTAACATTATTCGGCAGTTTGACTCAGAGTGAACGTTGTTCCATTGAAGGTGGAATTAAATTACAAAATGAGTGCGTCTTTTAATTTTCAGATTAGAAATCAGGCACAATCGTTCATCTGCTTGTACCTTAAGGGCAATCACATTATCCTGCCGAGTAATCTCGCCTTGACATGCAGTCACACACACCAATCATGTGTCTTACCCAGCCGGGAAGCGGGAATAATTTTTTTTTTTGTTCCCCGCCAGAATTAGATTGCAAATAGATGGCCGTCCTCTCCTGCATAAGAGCTTGATGGTCGTACGGAATCAAGTGATCTAAAAGCACGTCGCCGTATGCTTGTCGCAATCTGTCGTGTCGCTCACTTTCAAAACAATTAGCGTGCCGTGCATGTTTTTGGGGAAAAAAGAAGAAAAATGTGGGAGGAAACCGGAGCACCCGGAGAAAACCCACACATAGGCCCGGGGAGAATATGCAAACTCCACACAAGGAGGCCGGAGCTGGAATCAAACCAGGTACCGCTGCACTGTGAGTTCGACGCATTAACCACTTGTCCACCGAGCCACCCGTGGTTTTTATTCATTACTCTATTCTAAAAATGTATTTGTTGCATATTTTGATGCATTTTTGATGCTCCAGAAAACATTAATGTCTGAATTTTGGGGCGTCTTGGAACGGATTAGAGCATTTACATGGAAAACGCGTCTCAACTTACATTTTGTAAATTTGTAAATTTACCAAAAAAAATTACAAAATTTGTAAATTTTTTGTAAAATTGTAAATTTCTTCCAGAACCAATTAATTTCATAAGTAGAGGTACCACTGCATATGAATTCCAAAACCACACTTGAATCTTCGTCTTTCTTTTGGGTCTCTGTGGCGCAGTCCCTTTAAAACTTCCCAGCAGAAGAAAACATCTTTAGCTCTTTCCCAAACAGCAGCGCTACCGTAAAAAAAAAAAAAAAAAACGCGGCTCGGTAGTAATAAACAAGGTGGCAAGTTATAGTTGCACATAACCTGGTCACATTAGAATGAATGGATCGACCTTTTACGGCACTGGCCCAAAACTCTCTGACTGTTCATCTCTTTCTGGCCAGTGCCCAGACCTCATTAAAAATGAATGTGCTCCTTAAACCCCAACACTAGGCCTCTTCCATCCAAGAGAGAGATATGAGGGCGATAAACATTATTTGTGATCGGATATGAATCGTGCGAGGATTGGCCGCAATATTGGAAGCCGCATTGGAAAGCGATTGTGCTTGAATTCCCCCACGTCGTCTCCCCGCTATATCGCGCCCCCTCTAATTTGTTTCTCCTTCATTTCGGCCATTGTTGCGTGTCATATTGAAAGCCCAATCGCGCTGATCTAGACCAGCCAATTTGGATTTTTGTTATTCCGTCCCACTTGGTTGATTTTAAGCTGATCAGGATATTTGGCCTGGCAGTCTCTCGGCGTCCTCAATGGCCTTATCTCGCCTTTAATTACAACGCTGGCTTTGTTGCCGTCGAAATTCATCTCTCTTTGCCGTGTATTTGGCCTCGTTTCTGTCCGCGGTATGAAAGAAATCAAAAAGGCCCCGCCCGTCTTCAATCTGTCGAAGCCCTTCTTAGTATATGCTGTATTTCCATGGAAACAATGAATTGCCGTAAAGGGCGATAAAACCACATGCTCGTAAGTCACCCCTTGAGCGCTCTGGTGACAACGTCCCAGACTTCTGCGTTTCATATGCCATCGATTGATAAGCTTTATGGGACATGGTTAACATGATTATCAATACCGCCCGCGGGAGCAACGGAAAATCGTGGTTGACATTGATTGGAGATAACACCGGTATGAAAGGATATATATATATATATATATATATATATATATATATATATATATATAATATGTGTGTGTGTATATATACGTATGTATCTATATATATATGTGTATATGTGTGTGTGTGTGTGTGTATATACGTATGTATCTATATATATATATATAGATATATATATAGATATATATATATATGTATGTATATGTATGTGTATGTGTATATATACGTATATATATGTATATGTGTATATATGCGTGTATATATATATATATATATGTGTGTGTGTATGTATATGTGTATATATATGTATGTATATATGTGTGTATATATACGTATATATATATGTGTATGTATATATATATGTGTGTGTGTGTATGTATATGTGTATATATATGTATGTATATATATGTATGTATATGTATATATATACGTATGTATGTATGTATATGTGTATATATATGTATGTATATGAATATATATATATATATATATATATATATATATATATATATATAATGTATGTATATGTGTATATATACGTGTATATATATGTGTATATATATGTATGTATATGTGTATATATACGTGTATATATATGTGTATATATGCGTGTATATATATATATATATATGTGTGTGTGTGTATGTATATGTGTATATATATGTATGTATATATGTGTGTATATATACGTATATATATATATGTGTATGTATATATATATATATGTGTGTGTGTGTATGTATATGTGTATATATATGTATGTATATATATGTATGTATATGTATATATATACGTATGTATGTATGTATATGTGTATATATGTATGTATATGAATATATATACGTATCTATATATGTATGTATATGTGTATATATACGTGTATATGTATATATGTATGTATATGTGTATATATACATATGCATATATATATGTATATATGTATATGTGTATATATACGTATGTATATCTATATATATATGTATGTATATGTGTATATATACACACACACACGTGTATATATATATATATATAATATATATATATATATATATATATATACACACACACACACACACACACACACGTATGTATATGTACTGTATATATATATATTTTTGGCCATTGTACCTTTCTATGACAACGAGAGCATCCATGTGTAGGCCTTAAGCCCATCTCCATGAAAACGGGCATTGCGTCGGGAACGGCGGCACAAATAGGTTGCCTGTCTTTCCACGCTCCCGGTGGTTCGAGCTACATTAGCCCAGGCTGTTTGACCCCAGCGTTGTCGTCAGCGGGCCCATCTCGCTTCTCTTCCAGGTTCACCGGCAGTCAGAAAAGGACGATAATGGTCGCCCTCGGTCACGGGGGGGGGGCAGGCGCTGCGACGGGCCGTGGCTCAGGGATGTATTAATATTAATATGTATAAAAGCCGTCCGTCCGGCCCCTGAATCCGTGCAGACGCACAGACTCAAATGCACAGCCTGCAGGATTGCGGACGCGCACGTATACACAAAAACAAGTAAAAGGCCCATTATGGATGGAACTGCAAAGCGTTTGGCGGATGGACCGTTTCCCAAGGTCAGTTTGAAACATTTGCCAGCAGGAAACCTGCACAGAGTGCCGCTTGCTCACGCCGTTTGGGGGTGTGGGGGGGGGAACACGCATTATGTAAATGATTCTTCTTTTGGAACACGACCATGGCGCTAGAAACAACGGGCTAATGGCGATCATGTCAGCCAAAGCTAATGGCTCTTCTGTCGGTGTGCTCATATGTATGCACGCTTTGCATCTGTGCAGGTGGAAGTTTGGTCTTCGTTGCCAAGTCAAACTAGACAAACTGGAAAGCAGAGGGGGGAAGTGTCATGATCAAACACGATCCCCGATGATTTGTTAATCTTAAAAGCCAAAACTAAAAAAAGTCATCATACAACTTTTTAGTGGAAAGGGGGGGGGGGGGGGGTCGGGGACGTTGCAATGATAATGATCATGATCTGCAGTGGTGACGTGATCTAAATTTGTATGTAAGTGAGCCTTCTTTTTTTCACTTTCAGTTGTTTTTGTGTGTGTGTGTGTACAAGCAAGCTTTTTTAAAAAAAATTATTTGGACTGTGTTATTCATTTATTTATTTATCGTTTGTTGTGTACATTTTTTTGCCCGATGCACAGCATTTTGTAGCCATCGGTGGTTGTTTTAAAGTGCTCGACAAATACAGGTGAGTTGAGTTGAGTGTTATCTGGATGTCGACCCAAATTGAATCCTTTTTTTCTCCTTCATGCACATGTGTCAAAGTCAAGGCCCGGGGGCCAGATCCGGCCCGCAAAAGCAAATCATGTGCATCAACTTCCATGATCCTTGCTAAAATTTGCACCAAAATGTCAAATTATTTTGTATGATAAATAATGTGGGCGGCCCGGTAGTCCAGTGGTTAGCACGTCGGCTTCACAGTGCAGAGGTACCGGGTTCGATTCCAGCTCCGGCCTCCCTGTGTGGAGTTTGCATGTTCTCCCCGGGCCTGCGTGGCTTTTCTCCGGGTACTCCGGTTTCCTCCCACATTCCAAAAATATGCGTGGCAGGCTGATTGGACGCTCTAAATTGTCCCTAGGTGTGAGTGTGAGTGCGAATGGTTGTTCGTTTCTGTGTGCCCTGCGATTGGCTGGCAACCGATACAGGGTGTCCCCCGCCTACTGCCCAGAGACAGCTGGGATAGGCTCCAGCGACCCTAGAGAGGATCAAGCAGTTAGGAAGATAAATAATGTTGAGATTTTTGTGATCATTTTATTATCCTATTATCACTCACTCAAACAATAATTGAACAAACTATAATAGTTGACTGGTTTCGAAACTGGTATTCCATTAATTAGTTATGTACAAGTAATAACATAGTAATAGTAGTATAATTTATTCCGTTTCACGTTTGTACAATAACAAACTCACCGTCCGGTTTCAAAACTTTGAAGTATTAAAGTGATTAAACAAAGGTCAGAAATGTTCTCAGATATGGAAATTTGAACATGGTATTATTTCCCCAGTTTTACCCGTAGACGAAAGAAAACTCTTGTTTTTCTACAGCGAGGGGCGGGTTAAGTTAGTCGACCGCTCATAATTCACCGTCAGCCCGACTTGCCAGACAATGTCAGAGCGGCTGACAAATGACCCGACTCATGATGGAAATCTGACAAAATAACACTGTGTTTTATAATAGCGTCCCCAAGCAGAAATATGGCAGCTGCAAACTAAACAGTGCTTCATCACCTCCGTGCCGGTCCCAGCGGTTCTCCATTAAGGGCCCAGATCATTGCGCGTCGCCCCCCCCCCCCACCCCCCATCCCGTCTGACCGCTCAAGTGACAGCCTCGGCGTGCAGCGCTGACATTGAAAAATATTTGCAGTGACAAGGCCACAAATCACACGCCGACAAGTTTTAAAACTCAATATTCGCTCAATGTGCATCTGCTGTATTCTCGTAGCAAGTCTCACCCCTTCCGCGCGCTTTTATTATTACGGTATTGACAGCGACTATAATAAAGTCGTGCTGGTTTGATGCCAGGAGGAAGGGAATAGCGGGGACGGTGAGATAGTCGCCGCAAAACAAAAGTGCTCCGTTTTCATGACAGGATTTCATCTCGCCGCCACGGCTCTGCCGGTGAGCCCGCCTGCCCGCGTCGGGCTGCTTGTCCATGCGTCAAATGCGATATCGGGCCATCAAAATGGTTGCTTGACCCCATTTTTAAAAAAAACCCTGCCTCTCGCACTCTGCGTATCGCAGCTCATCGGAATACTCTCGGCACCTCCAGCCCTCTTCCGCCGCGCCGGCGGTCGCGCTAATAACGCTCGGGTTTGAAGCCCCGTCGACCACGTAGGCCCTAATGCGCGCCCCGTGCGCACGACTAAGTGCGCTTTGGGCTCATTGTTAACATAAGGCCAAATCTGTAATATAGCACGGACAATTAAGTGCACAATTTTTGTGTAAATGCAAAATCCCTCACTGTGAATTATTTAATTCCCCCCCTCCACGGTTCATTTAATAGAGCCGGGGCGGTTTGAGTCGCACCAAACTAATTTGATTCTGCCCCCTTGATTTAATTAGATTTTATGATGTATGGTATTGCTAATTCGGTGGCTCACCGTGCGTTGTCGCCGCCTGTCCCTCGCGCTGGCGCTGTGCTGTCAGAGCCCCATTTTTAACAGTATTGAAAAATTCAAGCTTTATTATTGCCTCCTCACTCATTCCCCCCTCCATCGGTGGGGAAAGTAATGAGCTTTTAGTCTTCCCTCGTGCTCGTCTCGCTCTCTCTCGCTCTCTGTCCTTCTCTCATACAAAGCTTTTTTTTGTCTTTTATTTCGGCCTCCCGAAAACAGTAACGCTTTGAGGGACCACAGGGAAAGGAGGAAGAAGACATGATGGCAGCGATGGGGTAAACATTCATTCATTCATCTTCCGAGCCGCTTGATCCTCACTAGGGTCGCGGGGGGTGCTGGAGCCTTTCCCAGCTGTCTCCGGGCAGTAGGCGGGGGACACCCTGAATCGGTTGCCAGCCAATCGCAGGGCACACAGAAACGAACAACCATTCGCACTCACACTCACACCTAGGGACAATTTAGAGCGTCCAATCAGCCTGCCATGCATGTTTTTGGAATGTGGGAGGAAACCGGAGCACCCGGAGAAAACCCACGCAGGCCCGGTTGCCAGCCAATCGCAGGGCACACAGAAACGAACAACCATTCGCACTCACACTCACACCTAGGGACAATTTAGAGCGTCCAATCAGCCTGCCATGCATGTTTTTGGAATGTGGGAGGAAACCGGAGCACCCGGAGAAAACCCACGCAGGCCCGGTTGCCAGCCAATCGCAGGGCACACAGAAACGAACAACCATTCGCACTCACACTCACACCTAGGGACAATTTAGAGCGTCCAATCAGCCTGCCATGCATGTTTTTGGAATGTGGGAGGAAACCGGAGCACCCGGAGAAAACCCACGCAGGCCCGGTTGCCAGCCAATCGCAGGGCACACAGAAACGAACAACCATTCGCACTCACACTCACACCTAGGGACAATTCAGAGCGTCCAATCAGCCTGCCATGTATGTTTTTTTTTGAATGTGGGAGGAAACTGGAGCACCCGGAGAAAACCCACGCAGGCCCGGGGAGAACCTTAATCAGTTGCCAGCCAATCGCAGGGCACAAGGAAACAAACAACCATTCGCACTCACACTCACACCTAGGGACAATTTAGAGTGTTCAATCAGCCTGCCACGCATGTTTTTGGAATGTGGGAGGAAACTGGAGCACCCGGAGAAAACCCACGCAGGCCCGGGGAGAACATGCAAACTCCACACAGGGAGGCCGGAGCTAGAATCGAACCCGGTACCTCTGCACTGTGAAGCCGACGTGCTAACCACTGGACTACCGGGCCGCCCTGGGGTAAACATGAGAGGGGAAAATATGTCCGCCGGCACATTTTCTAAACGTTGCTTTTTACTTAGGCTTGTTCCTGCTTGTGTTTGGAGTCTGCGCGCAAGATTGGTATTTGTTTGCATTTTAATTCATGACTGTGGCATGATTGTGGGTGCTATGATAAACAAGGTCTTCTCTGCCGTGTTATTTGTTTTGCTATAGTGGGAAAGTCATGATTTTGACCATGGCCACCCCTGGCCACCCTCTAGCTCCGCCCCTGGACGGGAGTGAGATATGAACACGGTGGCCGTATTGAATATGGGCGATAAATAGCAGTTGTAGGGGCGAAAAGGGGAACATGAAAAAGCCGAGGGAATCACGACGGCGAGAGAGAGAGACAAAGTAGAGAGTGGCTGCAATGGAGATTGCGCCATATACGCTCGCGCGCCGCTCCGGGCTTGCTCTTCCAAGCATTAGCATCCTGATTCATGACTTAAGTTTCCCCAACTGCCCACAGCTATTAGCTTTCCGTTCCTTCGCCTGTCATTTACCCGCCGAGAAGTCTTTTGCTTAATGCACTGCTTTAATGAGAGTGCGCCCCCCCCTCCGTTAATATATTTGACTGTATGAAAGGTCACAACAGGAAGCAAAACAGATTGAGGGAGAGGGGGGAGAGCACAATGTCGGCGGAGGCGTCAAGACGAGAAAAGGGATTTGCGAAGCTAACAAATTGGAGCGAGGGCGTCAGGGGTGGGCGTTTTTTTTTTTTTTTTTTTTTAAGGCGTTTACCCATGAGGGAGCTGGCGACAGTGTCACTACTGCACGCGTCGCCTCCTCAGCATCCGAGTGTGCATAATAAGTCTCAGAAGTGATGGGTTCCTGCGTCCGTCTCGTTCTGCCACATCCGTCAGCGGCTGCGAGCGGAGAGATAAAGTTGGAGAAAGAGACGGGGGGGGGGGGGAGAAAAGAGCAGAAGGCAAATGGAAGGGGCCGACACAGAAAAGGCGGCAGGTTTCATCACCCATATAATCACCAGTCTGATTGTCTTGCAAGCAATATAAGAGCCCGCCCCCCCTCCCTTTTGGAAAATTGACAGCCACTCGACTACAAGATCCCAGCCAACCCGTTAAATCTCCCCGCAATTTGGAGCAGTTGGAGAAATATGGAGTAGAAATATTGTTTTATTGGTTGAGCCATCTGCTTATGGCAAAGCAAAATGGGCGAGCATTTCCACCCGGTGGTCCAGTGGTTCGCGCATCGACCTCACAGTGCAGAGGTTCGATTCCGGCCTCCCTGTGTGGCGTTTGCATGTTCTCCCCAGGGCCAGTGTGGGTTTTCTGCGGGTACTTCGGTTTCTTCCCATATTCCACAAACATGCATTGCATGTTCTCCCCAGGGCCAGTGTGGGTTTTCTGCGGGTACTTCGGTTTCTTCCCATATTCCACAAACATGCATTGCATGTTCTCCCCAGGGCCAGTGTGGGTTTTCTGCGGGTACTTCGGTTTCTTCCCATATTCCACAAACATGCATTGCATGTTCTCCCCAGGGCCAGTGTGGGTTTTCTCCAGGTACTTCGGTTTCTTCCCATATTCCACAAACATGCATTGCATGTTCTCCCCAGGGCCAGTGTGGGTTTTCTCCGGGTACTTCGGTTTCTTCCCATATTCCACAAACATGCATTGCATGTTCTCCCCAGGGCCAGTGTGGGTTTTCTCCAGGTACTTCGGTTTCTTCCCATATTCCGCAAACATGCATTGCATGTTCTCCCCAGGGCCAGTGTGGGTTTTCTCCGGGTACTTCGGTTTCTTCCCATATTCCACAAACATGCATTGCATGTTCTCCCCAGGGTCAGTGTGGGTTTTCTCCGGGTACTTCGGTTTCTTCCCATATTCCACAAACATGCATTGCATGTTCTCCCCAGGGCCAGTGTGGGTTTTCTCCGGGTACTTCGGTTTCTTCCCATATTCCACAAACATGCATTGCATGTTCTCCCCAGGGTCAGTGTGGGTTTTCTCCGGGTACTTCGGTTTCTTCCCATATTCCACAAACATGCATTGCATGTTCTCCCCAGGGCCAGTGTGGGTTTTCTGCGGGTACTTCGGTTTCTTCCCATATTCCACAAACATGCATTGCATGTTCTCCCCAGGGCCAGTGTGGGTTTTCTCCGGGTACTTCGGTTTCTTCCCATATTCCAAAAACATCCATGGCAGGCTGATTGAACACTCCAAATTGTCCCAAGGTGTGAGCGCCGATTGTCGTTCGTCTCCGTGTGCCCTGCGATTGTCTGGCAACCGGTTCAGGGTGTCCCCCGCCTAGTGGCCGAAGACAGCTGGAATAGGCGCGACCCATAAGAGGATGAAGCGGATCAGAAAATGAATGAATGAATGAATTTCTACCATCGACATCATAGAAAAGGGCACAAAAAATGACCTGCTGAAAACACATTTTTGTAAAGTCAGACTAAAGTTTAAAAAATCTTCATTGATCAAAATTATAGATCTGTCTGGACAAAAGGCCCGAGAGAAACATCCCTAAAAAAACAAAACAAAAAAACAAAGTCACCTTAGTGTGCTCATGCCCGACGACGACCCGCCATGACAGTGAGCAACGGCGTTCTCAAACATTTTGACAACCCCCACGCAAACAAACGTAGCACGCGGCCGCCAGTCACCTGGACACCCGTGAGGAACTGTCTCCGAATGGCAAATCCGGGCACGGGCCCCCAAAACCCGATCATCTAAACGGTAATCCATTCAAAACTAATCAAACATTTACAAAGGTGCCACGGCGGGCCGAGAGCTCTATTCATCAGCGTCTTCCATCAACCGAGCCATTACGCTGGCGGCGTCTCAATCTAGCGATGCAAATGAGACGGCGGCGTGAGTGGCTGACTTGTGTTCGGATATTAAAAACAAATAGCCGACTGCGTACAAACTCTTCCATGTTGTTGGACAATTTTTCAGCCAACAGGAAGCGACCGTGTCAAGGTTTTGTTATAAATCCGGGCCAACTATACCGTACGCCCCCCCCCCCCCCCTCCCCACTGCAACACTCTACGGTGTATGTACACGTCTTATCATATATCACCACCGCTCGGTGATTCATAATTCAGCAAGGGGCGATTCCGTAAGGGGGAGTGCGGCGAGACATGGGACGGGGCCTCGTGGTGAAGGCTTGACGGCTTTTTCTTTGGGGGGGGGGGGTGAAAAGTGGGTCTCCTTTCCCGGGTAATCCTCTCTCTCCCATGCCTGTGGGTCTTTCAACATCCCCTCCGCCCCCTCTTTCCGCATTACCCAAACCATTTGTTTATTATGAAGTAATTACAAAGCGTCGTCGTGCCCCCCGCGGGCAAAAAAAAAAAAAAAAAATTGCGAGGAGAGGCGCCGTAATGATGTGGACGTTTACAGCAATATATCAAAACAGCGGCATGTCAAAAGGACGACGCCAATAAACTCTTGTTTGTACTCATTGGCAACTATTTAGAATGCGCAACAAGCCCCATTTGTCACCCCCCGTTATTGCACGAACTTACATTTTGAAGTTCCACCGCAAGGTTATAACCAGAATCTTTTTTTAAACTCTCCCGGAAAATAGGAAAAAAAAAAAAAAAGTAATTTTCAGCACTCCAGAAGCCATTAAATGCTCCCAGTGTAAGAGTGGCAATCCCTATTACCGCTGGATAAAGTGTACCCTTTTTTATTTGAAATGAAAATGTCAGTAATTTCTTTGGAGATTGATGACTCCCTCACGCGCGGGCCCAATAAATGAAAAATAGATGAGGCTCAGTTCGCTCTTTTAATATTTAAGGCGATATTAAAGTCTGTCTTCTGTCTCATGGAAATAGTTTTATTTAAAAGGAATAAGACCATTGGGCATTGTTTACCGAACACCTCATGCATGTTTTATCAAGCCGCCGGCTCCCTTGGAGGAATTCAAAGGCCCTTGAAAATCGTTACTGTTTTTTTGCAGTAGGTATAAAACTACTAAAGAGCCGGTCGCCTCCCCCCCCCCCCCCCCCCCGCCCCTCCCCCCTTCCTTCCTTCGACCCGGTTGTTGGTTGGACGCGGGCCGCCGCGATGAGGCTGGCGGATGGCGTCTCGGCCTGGGAGGAAGAAACTGAGCCAGCGAGAGGGAGGAGGCGGCAGAGCTTTTTTTTATGCCTTCTATCGGCTCATAATGCGCGCTCGGCGAGGAAATGGATGTTTAACGCGGTCGAACGGAATGAATTGCCATTTAAAACAAAGATCCGTGGGGTTGAAAGCCGGGAGAGAGACGAGGGAGGGCGGGTAAGTCGGGCAGCTCCTTTGAATTGTTCCGATGGTCTCCAAAAAGCCAGGAGAGTCCCCTGCAGAGGCCAAAAATAAAACCGATCATTGACTCAATGCTGCAAATCAAGCAGGCCTCAGAACGACGCCCCAATTCGATAGCTTTGAATGTGCCAGGTTTAAATATTCATTCATTCATCTTCCGAGCCGCTTGATCCTCACTAGGGTCGCGGGGGGTGCTGTAGCCTATCCCAGCCATCTTCGGGCAGTAGGCGGCGGACACCCTGAATCGGTTGCCAGCCAATCGCAGGGCACACAGAGACGAACAACCATCCACGCTCACATTCACACCTCGGGACAATTTAGAGCGTTCAATCAGCCTGCCATGCATGTTTTTTGGAATGTGGGAGGAAACCGGAGCACCCGGAGAAAACCCACGCAGGCCCGGTTGCCAGCCAATCGCAGGGCACACAGAAACGAACAACCATTCGCACTCACACTCACACCTAGGGACAATTTAGAGCGTTCAATCAGCCTGCCATGCATGTTTTTGGAATGTGGGAGGAAACCGGAGCACCCGGAGAAAACCCACGCAGGCCCGGGAAGAACCTGAATCAGTTGCCAGCCAATCGCAGGGCACAAGGAAACGAACAACCATCCACGCTCACATTCACACCTCGGGACAATTTAGAGTGTTCAATCAGCCTGCCATGCATGTTTTGGGAATGTGGGAGGAAACCGGAGTACCCGGAGAAAAGCCACTCTGGCCCATGGGGGGGAGAACATGCAAACTCTACACAAGGAGGCCGGAGCTGGAATTGAACCTCTGCACTGTGAGGCTGACACTGGAGCCACTGGACCACCGGGCTGCCTAACGCTGACCCAGTTTGTGAAATTCCATATATGGTCTCATGGAAATTAGCATAAATGCTATTCATTCATTCATCTTCCGAACCGCTTGATCCTCACTTGGGTCGCGGGGGGTGCTGGAGCCTATCCCAGCTGTCTCCGGGCAGTAGGCGGGGGACACCCTGAATCGGTTGCCAGCCAATCGCAGGGGACACAGAGACGAACAACCAACCCCCCTCACACTGACACCTAGGGACAATTTAGAGTGTTCAATCAGCCTGCCACGCATGTTTTTTGGAATGTGGGAGGAAACCGGAGCACCCGGAGAAAACCCACGCAGGCCCGGGGAGAACATGCAAACTCCACACAGGGAGGCCGGAGCTGGAATCGAACCCGGTACCTCTGCACTGTGAAGCCGACGTGTTAACCACTGGACTACCGGGCCGCCCCGATGTATCGATTAATATCGATTATTTTCCACACCCTTAGTACACACGCGTTTGCAGCATACTCGCACTCGCCCGCAAGCGCGTACACGGTCCAGCGCGAAAACAAAACCGGAGCAGGGGAAAAAAAAGCGGCGGCGCGCCATCAGCGCCACCGAGTTGAGGAGCCCATTACATTGTAGTGGTGGTTAACAGGGACATTCGAACTGAGAACCGAAGATACTCCAGCTCCCATTTAGACAAATTAAATCAAGTCCTATAATGCTTCACGGATCTGTTGCCCGGGTTACGCATCCTAGCGCAGCAGGGCCCCCCCTTACGATGGAGGGCGGAATGAAGCCTTTTATTACCCCGAAGCTGGGGGACGACGGCGGGTGACTGCTACCTGCCAACTATTATCAAAGGCGGCCGTTTCATAGCCCCCGCCGTATTTTTGGATTGATCTAAATTACACGTCGGTGAGTGGCGCGGTAACGTGATCTATAAAGAGATAGAAACTACTTGTGCATTATTAAACTCCCCGAGTGACTGCTCTGCTTGTGGATTACCGTAATTATCCGTGCTGGAGGCGCACAACAAGTGGCCCAAACACAGCTGTTAGGCGGCCTGCTCGCCGCCGCCGCCGCGCGGCTCCACGCTAATTGTTTTCCAACAGAGGCTGCATTTGGCAGAGGTTAAAACGGGAAAGGGGCGCGAGGCAGAGGAAGGGTTTTTTTTTTCATTGATTTTTCACTCAGACTTTTGTTTTTAGTCCCACAGTCTGGATTTTGTTACGCAGCAACTGAGCTAAACCCGACCGCTCGTCTTTGCGCCTGTGGTGGCCAACAAAAAAAAAAAAAAGGTCCGCAATTTGCCGCGTCCTTTAATCTTGATCACTGAGAATTTTGACATTTTCATTCAATTGAATTGATTTTGGCGGACCGGTAGTCCAGTGGTTAGCACGTCGGATTCACAGTGCAGAGGTACCGGGTTCGATTCCAGCTCCGGCCTCCCTGTGTGGAGTTTGCATGTTCTCCCCGGGCCTGCGTGGGTTTACTCCGGGTGCTCCGGTTTCCTCCCACATTCCAAAAACATGCGTGGCAGGCTGATTGAACACTCTAAATTGTCCCTAGGTGTGAATGCGAGTGCGAATGGTTGTTCGTTTCTGTGTGCCCTGCGATTGGCTGGCAACCGGGCCTGCATGGGTTTTCTCCGGGTGCTCCGGTTTCCTCCCACATTCCAAAAACATGCATGGCAGGCTGATTGGACGCTCTAAATTGTCTCTAGGTATGAGTGTGAGTGCGAATGGTTGTTCGTTTCTGTGTACCCTGCGATTGGCTGGCAAACGGTTCAGGGTGTCCCCCGCCTACTGCCCGAAGACAGCTGGGATAGGCTCCAGCACCCCCTGCAACCCTAGTGAGGATCAAGCGGCTTGGAAGATGAATGAATGAATGAATGAATTTAATTTTCTTCTCAATACCGCTTTCATTAATTGTTTAATTGATTCATCGTGAATAATACGGTTGTTCGTCTCTGTGCGCCCTGCGATTTACTGGCAAACGGTTCAGGGTGTCCCCCGCCTAATACCCGAAGACGGCTGGGGTAGGCTTCAGCACCCCCCCGCGACCCCGCGACCCTTATGAGGATAAAGCGGAACAGAAAATGGATGGATGGATAAATGATACACAATCCAATTACTGTCAAAAAGAATGTTTTTGTCTCGTGACTTGACCCATCTGCTCATTTAAAAAAATCAAATTGTAGCACTTGAGTACAAAAGGTTGCCCACACCTTCCCTCCAGCATCCCGTGAACAGAAATGAATCAGGACTTTGCTGCTCTCTATCTTTCCAAGAGCGGAACTTCCAGTAAATCCTCACCACTTTCAACGGTAACTGCCCGTGCCCCCCCCCGCGACACGCCGTATATCCTGTCCGAGCGCGCTCACCGGCGCTGCGGAGGGCATTCCGCGATACCGCAGGGACCTCTGTGGGACTCGGCCGCGGGGTCATGTGACTGGCGCCGTCCCGACAGCGTGGCACCAGGCAGCGCTTGCGGTCCGCCGTGGGTGTTGCGGTGACGCAGACAGTAAACGGGACGTATCACTTTCTCTTCGGGGCATTTCTTCTCCTTCTAAATTGACGTACGTGCACCGTATCACACGTTGAAACCGATTTCTCCCCCATAGGAGACAATACAGGAGATATATGGGCCACGCAGTGTGGAAGTGTTGAGCACGTCTGCCTCGAAGTGAAGTCCTGGGTTTGAACCCCTGCTGTTCTGGAAAAAAAACAAACAAACTGAAAACTGTGGCTTTCACTCTCGCTCCAAATTGAATTGGAAAACTCGTTTTGATTAAAAAGACGTGAGTGCATCAGTACACGAACCAGGGCTGTGCGCTACGGCCAAAATTTTAATATTTTTGCCAGGTATCTCGATAACCGTACGATCACGATATTTGTATGGGATAACTGAAAAAAAATATCAATCCAAAAGGACGTGGAAAATGTTTTTTTTTTTAAATAAGAACTTACCGACGACCATCAGCATTAACAAAGTCAGCAATAAATTTAAAATACTTAAATTCACGTCTGCAACCGTGTGTCAACACGTGTGTCGTTATACGTCTGCAACCGTGTGTCAACACGCGTGTCGTTATGTAGCAATTTGTCCATGTGTGACCATAGTACGGTTACGCACTTCATAATGTGGATGCCATGTGTTGTCCCACACACATGAACTCGTCACCCCCCCCCACCCCATGACAATGGTTGTATATGCATTGACACAGGGTGACGCAATGTGTCGACTAATCATCATACAATATGATCGTCTCCTTCTATGTGCATTTATGTAAAACCGCAACATGGTTGGAATTTTTATTTTATTTTTAATGCCAAGAGCTCTTTATTGAATCCCATATAATGTTGTTTGGCTTGGTTTTACATCATCGCTCGCCATCAATAGCGGCCGCTCCGCGAGCCTTATTTCATATGTTTGCTTCCTTTGGTTAGTGGAACAGCAGATGCAGACATTGAACTCATACAAGGCAGACAATATCAGGCAATATAGAGGCAGAGTGGCGGGCCATTGAAATGCAAATGAGTTGCCGGGGCTTGCGGCAGCCGGGAGGAGAAAAAAAAAAAAGAAATTGGCCGGGGATGACAATGCAAGTAAACCACTCCAGTTTGTCAAGAAGGCCGCGTTTTGTCACAAAACTGCCAATGGATTTCAGCACAAGTGCGGCTCCGCCGCTCAACGGAATAATATTCCCTCAAAAAACAGAGACGCCCGCGACGCGACTCGGGATAAGATTGATAGAATGCTTTTTGAAAAGACTGAGGAGCATGTCACACTAAATGGGAGATGAGAACCAGCTCACTTGCGACTCGCTAGCTTTGGCAAAACCCTAAAAACGCATCTTCTGCTGGCATGAGCTCTCTAGAGTGCCTCATTGTTGACCATGAGTGCGTGCAGGTCCTGCAGAGAGTGACGAAATAGTGCTGAAACGTTTTTTTTTTCAAAGTCAGACGCCAGCTTCGCCTTGCGTTGCCGCTTTTAGAGCGCTTCGTTGTTGTGGCATGGAAAAGCCCCGCCATGACTCAATCGTCTATATTCCAGCCACTGAACACTTTGAAGCTATTGTATTTCCCCGGCTCAAACTTGCCGTTATGATTAGGCATAAGACAGATTCTCATAGAAAGCAACGGCCATTTTTTCCAGGTGGTTGAGGGGCGTTGTCTCAGTACGTTCAATGGACGCAGAGTTTGAGAGCCATTTTCATTTTCGAATCGTTAAATTTCAACAACAAGCCTCCTGACTCTTGCGGGTAAAAATTCCAGAAATGTATTTTCACCTGGGCGGCCCGGTAGTCCCGTGGTTAGCACGTTGGATTCACAGTGCAGAGGGTACCGGGTTCGATTCCAGCTCCGGCCTCCCTGTGTGGAGTTTGCATGTTCTCCCCGGGCCTGCGTGGGTTTTCTCCGGGTGCTCCGGTTTCCTCCCACATTCCAAAAACATGCGTGGCAGCCTGATTGAACACTCTAAATTGTCCCTAGGTGTGAGTGTGAGTGCGAATGGTTGTTCGTTTCTGTGTGCCCTGCGATTGGCTGGCAACCGGGCCTGCGTGGGTTTTCTCCGGGTGCTCCGGTTTCCTCCCACATTCCAAAAAAACATGCATGTCAGGCTGATTGGACGCTCTAAATTGTCCCTAGGTGTGAGTGTGAGTGCGAATGGTTGTTCGTTTCTGTGTGCCCTGCGATTGGCTGGCAACAGGGCCTGCGTGGGTTTTCTCCGGGTGCTCCGGTTTCCTCCCACATTCCAAAAACATGCATGGCAGGCTGATTGGACGCTCTAAATTGTCCCTAGGTGTGAGTGTGAGTGCGAATGGTTGTTCGTCTCTGTGTGCCCTGCGATTGGCTGGCAACCGATTCAGGGTGTCCCCCGCCTACTGCCCGAAGACGGCTGGGATGGGCTCCAGCACCCCCCGTGACCCTAGTGAGGATCAAGCGGCTCGGAAGATGAATGAATGAATATTTTCACCTTACAGTGACTTCAAGAGACTGTTTTCTTACATTTTCTCGCATACGAGCAGTGGCCCGGCTGCAAAAATGTGTTACTCTTAGTTCTCCAGAGGTAGTGACGCGGTGCTGGAAGGCCTCGCCCGGACCCCTTAGCCCGTAATAAATTACCTTACAAGTGCCGCAGAACAATAACACACAAAAAAAGCGTGAGCCATCCATTTCGCCGCCATTTACAAGAAATCAATATCAATACTTAATGCAACGTGGATGAAAAATGAGCAGAGATACAGGGGGCATAATGCAATGTGCTCAAATGAAAAGACCTTGGAGTGCCGCATCCCAAGGGTTCGTGTGGCGAGGGGGGAGGGTGGCGAGAAAAAACACCCTCTTTGGTGTTTTTTTAAATTTATTTATTTCGGGTTTTTTTTTTTGTCCCTTGCCTATTTTTGTAGATGGATTCTCTTTTGCTCATTTGTTTAATCGCTAATCAATGCGCTATTTCGGCACAATTCTGCGACATTAAACATCTCTGTAAGATAGTCCTCTAGTAAAACAACATTGCTCAATGGTGCAGTCATTTGCCCCCGACCCCCTCACCGCCAGCCCTGCAGCACACCATCCACCGCCGAGATGATCTGGACGGAAGGCAGTCTGCGGAGATCTCTTTACCATGTCACAAATGAATCATCTGTTAAAAGATAAACATGATCTATATTTGTCCCCGGGGGGGCTTGCTGCATGATGTCACTTGACGGCCTTAACGTCCCATTTCATTGTGCGCCGCTGTGATGTAGTGCAGCGCAAAGAAACTCTTGGGCCGAGATCGCAGCTTGTCAGATGATTATGGATGGCTGATGAAGGACATTAAATGGACACGCCAGGTCATCAATCCTTTGCAAAGGCGTTTAGCATCGGGCCCCCCCCCCCCCATCAAGCTAAATACAGCGGAACATTGATTACGCTCCGGGATGCTGCCGATTTTGAAGCGATTATTATTATTATTTTCTTATAGCAAGTTATGGAACTGGCGGCCCAGTAGTCCAGTGGTTAGCACGTCGGCTTCACAGTGCAGAGGTACCGGGTTCGATTCCAGCTCCGGCCTCCCTGTGTGGAGTTTGCATGTTCTCCCCGGGCCTGCGTGGGTTTTCTCCGGGTGCTCCGGTTTCCTCCCACATTCCAAAAATATGCATGGCAGGCTGATTGAACACTCTAAATTGTCCCTAGGTGTGAGTGTGAGTGCGAATGGTTGTTCGTTTCCTTGTGCCCTGCGATTGGCTGGCAACTGATTCAGGTTCTCCCCGGGCCTGCGTGGGTTTTCTCCGGGTGGTCCGGTTTCCTCCCACATTCCAAAAAAAACATGCATGGCAGGCTGATTGGACGCTCTAAATTGTCCCTAGGTGTGAGTGTGAGTGCGAATGGTTGTTCGTTTCTGTGTGCCCTGCGATTGGCTGGCAACCGGGCCTGCGTGGGTTTTCTCCGGGTGCTCCGGTTTCCTCCCACATTCCAAAAATATGCATGGCAGGCTGATTGAACACTCTAAATTGTCCCTAGGTGTGAGTGTGAGCGTGGATGGTTGTTCGTCTCTATGTGCCCTGCGATTGGCTGGCAACCGATTCAGGGTGTCCCCCCGCCTACTGCCCGGTGACAGCTGGGATAGGCTCCAGCACCTCCCGCGACCCTAGTGAGGATCAAGCGGTATGGAAGATGAATGAATGAAGTTATGGAACTAGAAGTAATTGATTCCCCCAGTTCATGGCAGCACCTTTTTTTCCCCAGACGTTAGCAAGCCTGCCTCATAGTTGGCACGGCTCACGTTTGAACGTCAGGTCGGATGCTCCTATGAGGAGTTTGCAGTGTTGTTCCAATTCTCCTCCGAGTGCTCCACTTTCCTCCCGCATTCCAAAAAAGTCATGTTGAGTTGTCCCGTAGCAAGTCAGGTCAAAAGATGACAAATGTCTTTCCGAAATGTTAAGGTCGTGAACCGAAAAAAAAAAATCATCCTGACGCCCAGCGAGCTTACATTTACATGACACAATTCAAAAGGCAAAACTTGGTTTCTGAACATCTGCGCGAACATTTTCAAATGAGCACTTCCTCGGTGAGCTATTTTTTTTTCAAACGTTGGAGACTGCTTTAGAGGTTTCATTGTATTTTTTTTGGGGGGGGGGGTCTCCATCAATTTCCTTGGCAGGTGCATCAGAGACATTTATTTTAAACGCTGCTTTTATGTAAAAGTTCCATGTGTCTTGCGGTTAGAATTGCCTGACTCCCTGAGGCTAAGCAAGTTTATACCCTTCTGTCCAACACACACACACACACACACACAGCTCTTCCCCCCTAATGGCATATGCAGCATTCGCATTATAAACCCACAGTCGCGTGGGTGAGACAAAGAAATGTGTCCTTTATGCGTTTGAACGAGTGGCGCATTTCGTGCGGGTTGACCGAATAGAGAAAAGGAGAAGATGACATCACGCACTCACGGCTTTAACATTACATGAGGCCACACCTGCACAGTCAAATCATATCTAATACAATGACACCCGCCAGCCATGTAAAGATTAAAATGTTCTGTTTTCATTGGCGTTATCAGATTAATTGGGTGTTTTCACATTTGTAGTGGTTGGGAACTGCCCCTGCATCATACTGAGTGATTGTTTTCAATATTTTGAACTATGAAGCTACACGAGAGGGCCAAAATGAGAGTGAACTTCACCCAGGCCATTCATTCATTCATTCATCTTCCGAGCCGCTTGATCCTCACTAGGGTCGTGGGGGGTGCTGGAGCCCATCCCAGCCGTCTTCGGGCAGTAGGCGGGGGACACCCTGAATTGGTCGCCAGCCAGTCACAGGGCACACAAAGACGAACAACCAACCACGCTCACCCTCACACCTAGGGACAATTTAGAGTGTTCAATCAGCCTGCCACGCATGTTTTTTGGAATGTGGGAGGAAACCGGAGCACCCGGAGAAAACCCACGCAGGCCCGGGGAGAACATGCAAACTCCACACAGGGAGGCCGGACCTGGAATCAAACCCGGTACCTCTGCACTGTGAAGTCGACGTGCTAACCACTGGACTACCGGGCCGCCTCACCCAGGCCAGTCAATCCCAAATTTGTCATGAAACCCCCCCCCCCCCCCCCACCACCACATTTTCTACATGCTTGAATTTTGTAATTAAGATTCATGCATAATTCACTAAGAAATGAAAGAAAATAGCTGAAAATCTGTTATTTTAACAACCAACTGTCCACAAATAAGCGCACAAGTAACTTTCAATCAAGCTGAAATTCTTGGGGGAGGTCACTAGAATAATTCAGTTGAATCCATAAAAACTGAGGGTCGCTCTCTTCATGAAGAGAGATTTTTTGTTGTTGTTGTTGTTGTTTGAAAACGCTCCTGCAATTGGATCTGAAAGCAAAGTGTTAGGAAAGGTCACTCCTGTCTTCCAGGCGGCCTTGTGTCGTGTCATACTTGATATTTCAGTGACCAGTAGATGGCACTGCACCCAAGTTGTCAAAGCCCAGTCGTCACTTTCACCTGCTGCCAAAGAGCAGGGGGGGGGGGGAAAAAGAGAGCAAACACATTTGTTTCAGTGTGGCTCTTGAGGGCTTTCAGCTTTTTTTTTTTTTTACTCCAGATGCAGTATGAGAGAATATCAATAACCAATATGTTCACAGGCCAGCGGCCGACGGACGCGTCCCAATCCTCTGAGCACCCGGCAGCCATTCCCCCTTTTATGAAGCCCCCGGTCCTTATTCAAATGACACCCCGGTTGGCCAGAAAACACAAAGGATTGGCGCTTTGTTGATGAACCTCCAAAAACTGAGCTTTTTTTGTTGTTGCTGTTTTCGTCGTTCTGATGACTCTTTCTTTGTACTGCAGTTGCTCAGGTTACCATCAAAAAGCAGCGCGTACACTAAATACTTGACCATTAGGTCTGCCTAAGTCTGATTTACCAACAGGCAAATGACATCAATTAGTCTTGGTCGCAGAGAGAGTATTTGTATTGTTAAAGGGCCGGTGTCAAGTTCGGGAAGGAGCCATTGTCCCCGCGCGAGCTTTAGACGGGGTAAGTGTTTATTGAACTCCATAGAAAGCGCTGGGGACAAAGCGACCTGATATTGTTGACTCACTTTGCCGCATAGTTTGTAGCTTACCGCATTTCCTCAAATAGTCGCCGCGTCCCGATTTAGTCGCCGGTTGTGTCGTCCACGTGGGATAAATTAACACTTAGGCCGACTCGTATAAATAACCATTCATTCATTCATTCATCTTCCGTACCGCTTGATCCTCACTAGGGTCGCGGGGGGGGGGGGGGGTGCTGGAGCCCATCCCAGCCGTTTCCGGGCAGTAGGCGGGGGGACACCCTGAATCGGTTGCCAGCCAATCGTGTTTTTGTTTTTGGAATGTGGGGGGAAACCGGAGCACCCGGAGAAAACCCACACAGAACATGCAAACTCCACACAGGGAGGCCGGAGCTGGAATCGAACCCGGTACCTCTGCACTGTGAAGCCGACGTGCTAACCACTGGACTACCGGGCCGCCCTTAAATAACCATAAATGAATAAAATAATATTTCGACTCCCTGAACACAACAAAAAAATGGATAGGAATTACAGGCAGAATATTTGTTTTACAATAGTTTTTTCTTGAATTTTGCAACAGAGAAAAATATCGGCAAAAATCGGATAATTTTTTTCAGAAAACCGGATTACCCGGAGAAAACCCACCCAGGCAAACTCCACACAGGAAGGCACGAGCCGGAATCAAACCTTGCACCTCTGCAAAGTGAGGCGGGCGTGCTAACCAGTCGTCCACTATGTGGCCCTTAATTGTACACCACCACCCAAAAAAACTCCCAAAACTCCCTAGGCTTGCTTCCTAATCAGACCATCTGCAGTTAATTGGGGGGGGGGGGGGGGCACCAGCAACTTTTAGTATTGAAGCTATAGCAGTCAGCGGAATACCTCTGGGGAACACTCGCGTTGCAGGTTCCGTCTCCTAATCCGAAAGAAACCGTAACGTGATTTGACTTGAAGAATTTTAGGTTTAGGTCATGTGTGGTTGTGACAGGCTTGACAGAGTTGGGGTTTGATTTGACATGTGAGTGTCCATAGGGGTGATGTGGTATAGGTAGCGACAAAAAAAAAAAAAGAAGGGGGATGGGCACACGGCACAAAATGCTCATTGTTCCACACATCTTCCCCAAATGTGACATCTTCAGTGACGGTAATGCATACAATTCAAGCAAATCTGCCCATTAGTCTCCCTGACGGGCTCCCGTAAGCGATAGTGCAAGTTGAGTGTGACAAAGTTGCCTCCTCGGGGCCCCGGGGGGGGGGGGGCTAGATGAGCTCATGGCGTGCGGAATCAAAGGAAAGTATTGCCCGTGTCCGTAACATAAGTCAAACATGCACACACACACACTTTTGTTTTCTCAATGGAATGTAAAAGCCATTTCTCATCAACACTCTGTAGTGACTGATGTTGACCTTTTGCATGTCATGTAACGCTCTTAAAGGGACAGTTACGTCAGCCGGTAGATGCACATGTACGATTATAAATAGTGACCTTGCAAAATTCAGTCCCAGTCTGATAACGAGGCTGTGACCGAAAACCTACGCCTCGTCTTTAAATGTGAGCAGGGTCTTTTCCACATCTTCTCAAAGTCTCCCGATGTTCTGCTAGCATCAAATTGAGGAGTCCCTGTCTAAATAGAACTCTGAAAATACCCAGTTGTTACTTACCGCTCATGTTAAAAAAAAAAAAAAAAAGTTCACCCTTTTAGTCCTGAAGAGTACAAAGAGAAAATCAGAACATCCTCGATGTGATTTAATTTCATTTGCGGAGGTCGATTTCGAAAAAAGCAAAAAGTCCAACCCAATGAGATATTTTAAGGTTCGGTTTGTTTGCGCAATCTGAAGTGGTCGGGACGACATGTTAAAAACCTAATTGCCAAAATGTTTCTTCAAGTCGAGTGATCTTAAAATTCGCTCATGTTGAAATTTGTAGTCATTATAAACCCAAAGCTGAATGAGGACCCTGCCCCCCCCCCATCCCTACCTCCTCCCATCCACTCCTGCCTTCCATTAATACGATAAAAAAAGCAGCGCTCCCTTTTGTGCCCTTTTTCTTTTTTTTTTTTTAGCTGCGCCTTCTTCCAGCACTCTGTCAGGTATCTTGTTCTCCCTCTTTCCTGGGGATTTTTTTTTTCCAAACATTGCTTCCAATAAATAAAGTCTAATTAGTCATTCACTCTGCTTTTCTGGGCTTCTCGCTCTGATGACCGGCATTCGGGCCCGTGAGCAAGACGGCTGCTTGTTCAACTGAATGCAATTCACTATCTAAGAAGATAATTGCATGTAATCGTTTGGTTTCTTTTAACCATTAAGTGATAAATTGCCCGGTTGGACACTTTATTTTATTTTATTTTTCAAAATGAGTGTAGTGAATTAGCCAGAGCACACTTTTGGACATCGTAAAATGTAAGTTAACCTTTTCTGACGAAAAAGTGCGAAAAAGGAAAATATCGAGCCGGACAATGATGCCATTTATCAATATTTATTAGCGGTGGTGAATGAATGCGGCTGGAAAGCTGAATTTCATTCAAGCTGCTGTCAAATGAAAGATTATTTAGTGTGTTTTCAGCAAGGTGCAGGAGGGGGGGTAGGGGGGGCGGGTCGGTCGGGGTCGGGATAGGGGTCAGAGTTGGAGGGCTCCCCAGGGGGAGCTCCTTGGGGTACTCGGGGACATCAGTCGTCCATTATGAGCTAATCAGGAGGATGGGAGGAAGGTGGAGGTTGGGGGGGGTGGGGCAAGAGTGCGTGAGACCAATATGTATACTTGATGGAGGACTTGTACATGTTGTGGACTTTGTGTGTGTCTTTATTTTGCGAGAGCAGCAGAAGGTATGATCCCCTAGGATGGTGTCCGCATCCCACCCCCCTCTCCCCCCGCCCAGCTCCCTCCATCACACACACATTGAGCCTCCAGATGCCGGCGGTTCGATGGCAGGCCGGCATGAGTGACAGGGGGCCATACTCTCACCGGGCTCTTTGCACGGCCTGGGGGACGGGCTGTGTTAAGAACATGATATTGTATTTACCAAAAAATATTTGTAAATGGAAGCCGACGGGCTGTCCGTTAAAGAGCAGCGACATGCTGCTCATGTCCCGCCTCCTCGACCGATATCCTCGATCTGGAAGCAGGAGGCTCAAATGTCCGAAGACGTATGGCTGCTAATCATCCGGGCCCGCTCATCACTTTTTTTGGGATTTTGCAGCAGCGCTGCTTACCGATCATGGATCGATCCGGGTTTTAAATTTAAGACGGAGCAGAGATTCAGTTGGATGCAGTACAAAAGTGATTATTCTTTAGTCTTCACTCGTTTGTTTTGATCTCTTTGGCAAGATGAATATGTTTGGGGGGATTTGCAGGGAGCAGACGATCACCGCCCGAAATATGAAATATGCCGACACATCAAAAAAAAAAAATTCACTTCTATTGCTCATCATTCTCAAAGTGCTTTTCCTCTCCGTCGTCCACTTGAGGGTTAAACGGACACGCAGACCGGAGTGCAGCTCGACAGCATTTCTGCTACGGTAGTTCCACACAGCTCCTGACATTTAGATGTCATGTCAAATTGCAAATTATGAATTTGACGAGCGCGGCCGGGCGGTCCAGTGATTAGCTCATCAATCCCACAGTGCAGAGGTACCCGGTTCAATTCCGGCTGCGGCCTGCGGAGTTTGCATGTTCTCCGCAGGCCTGCGTGGGTTTTCTCTGGGTACTCCGGTTTCCTCCCACATACTAAAAACATGCATGGCAGGCTGATTGAACACTCTAAATTGTCCCTCGGAATTGTGTGAGTGGATGGCTGTTCGTCTCTGTGTGCCCTGCGATTGGCTGGCAACCGGTTCAGGGTGTCCTCCGCCTACTCCAGCACCCCCCCGCCCCCGCCCCGCGACCCTTTTGAGGATAAAGCGGCTCATGAAATGGATGGATGACTGAAGTTTGTCGAAATCATTCATCAAAGTTCTTTCGCCAGTAGCTTAGTGGCACAAAACGCTAGCTCGTTAGCACGGAAGCTAACCGCGGACGTTAGCACGGAAGCTAACTGCGAAAAGTCGCTACGCAGCTGGAACCCACGACCAGAGACCAACAATGCCGCAGCGGATGTGAGGCAGTGAAAGTCCCTTTTTTTTCCCCGCACAAGCACTTTCAGATAATAAATTGATGTTTCGATTAGACGAGCTTTAGTCCCGACCACTCAGGAAACAAATACACCACAAGAAACAAAATATTACATTGATTTTTTTTTTTTCCGCCTTCCTTCATAGACCCACATTAATAGAGCTGCATACGATATACTGATATGCCCCGTTTGTTTCAGGGGAAAGTTTAAGATGTCACAGCGATTTAAAAAAAAAAAAACATAATCTGATAACCAGCATCTACATGTACGGACTGAAAGAACTTTATTCAAACACATAACCGAGCCGACGCCTCCGAACAGACGATAATAAGAACCAAACAGCTGCTTTGAGACGTGTTCGCAATGTGGCTCAGGAGCGCATACGTACATGGATTGTACGTAGAGGTTTCTCGGGGAGGATTGGGTGGATCAGAGACACCCGATCCCTCCCCAGGCGCACTTTTACAGGCCCTGAAATGAGATGCATCTTTGATTTGCGCGCCCTGTAAACAGACAGCGACATGAAGGAGCTCCGCGCTCAGCGTCGCTGACGGCTATCGAAAAATCCCCTTGACCCCCCCCAAATAAAGGTTCTAACAAAGGCGGATCCGACCAATGTTGGTTTTACAGAAGTCACTTCCCTAGCTAGCGCATTCAAAATACAGTAAACTCTAAAATTAAAGTGGAAACAGGTAATCGAATAACTCGGTAGTATTGGGTTAGCTCGATTTTACTCAATAAGACAGGGGTCTCCAACGTGGTGCCCGCGAGCACCAGGTAGCCCGTGAGGACCACACCAGTAGCCCGCCAGTGCTAGGATTGTGATTTGCTCGTAGAAATTATGATTTAAAAATGCAAACATGGGCAGTATTATAGATTCTATAGCTACCTATTTAGCTATCTAACTAGCTAGCTACAGTATACATCTAGCTAGCTAATGTTCTAATATTATTAAATGTAATTTGTACAAATGTTATTTCAGACGTGTATCAATTTGGTAGCCCTTCACACAATCAGGACACATGAAGTAGCTCTCACTCTCAAAAAGTTTGGTGACCCCTGCAATAAGATATCCTTTATTTGTCCCACACTGGGGAAATTTACACAAAAAAAAGGGATATCCGGTTTGTCACCGGCCAGTATCCCGCTGTTAGCCCGCCATGCTAACAGCTGGTCCTTACTGTAAATATATATATATAAAAATAGATATACCGTCTTTCGATATTCCTCATTAAAATCAATGGAAATGCCATTTATCAACCGCATTAACTAAGAAACATTTACCAAGCTACTGTAAAATTTTCACATAGAAGCAACAAAAAAAAAGGATATCTGGTTTGTCACCGGCCAGTATCCCGCTGTTAGCCCGCCATGCTAACAGCTGGTCTTTACTGTAAATATATATATAAAAATAGATATACCGTCGTTCGATATTCCTCATTAAAATCAATGGCAATGCCATTCATCAACCGCAGTAACCAAGAAACATTTAGCAAGCTATTGTAAAATCTTCACATAGAAGCAAAAAAAAAAAAAGGATATCCGGTTTGTCACCGGCCAGTATCCCGCTGTTAGCCCGCCATGCTAACAGCTGGTCCTTACTGTAAATATATATATATATAAAAATAGATATACCGCCGTTCAATATTCCTCATTAAAATCAATGGAAATGCCATTCATCAACCGCAGTAACCAAGAAACATTTAGCAAGCTATTATAAAATCTTCACAGAGAAGCAACAAAAAACCGAGAGACGTGCGTACGTCAGGAGCTTTGGCTTCGGTTCTGGTTGACACTTTACCGCACAATTTGTTCAGTGTTAGCGTTTTATTCATGCTCCTTGTATGAATTTTCATTTCATATTTGTGTTCTTGGCCATTCGTCCCTTTCAGTTAATGTGAATCTCAGACTCTTTTTTTTTTTTCGTTTTTTCTTCCTGCGTGTGGAACGGGCTCGTTCCCTCCGATAATTTATTCCCAAGCCGCTTCGGCCGCAACGCGACCAGACGATTCCGGACAGTCGTGACCTTCCACGTTGCCACGGCTGCGGTCGGCGAGTGTGAAGCAGCGCTGATGAGTCAGGAAAGAGGGATGGAGGAGGGAGGGATGGCGAGGGTGTCGTTGCTCTGCCCCCCACATCCAGACTGTCTGCCTCCAGCGTGCGAACATGAAGCAGTGCGGTCAGCTAATGCGGCCGAGGGACGGATCGGGGGAGCTAAGATGTCATGTCTGTCTGTTGGCGAACAATTAAAGGTGGCACCTCAAGCGGATCAATTTGAATGCCGGGCTTCACCTCGGAGCCCCTCGCTGAGTTCAATGCCATTCGCTCCGTTTTCATCATTCGCCCGTTTCATCAAATATATCGTCAGTGTACTCGGCCTATTTCAAGCAATGGGCAGAAAAAAAAAAAAATTAAATGCATCTCTCGGTTTAATGCACCGGACGGACTTCTCCTCCAAAATGGAGACGAGCTTCGCTGCCGGGAAAGGCAACACGAGCGCGAACCGGCCACTTGAAATATCAACGCTGCAGCCTTCTAATTAAAGCCAAGGCTAATGGGTCCTAATTGCATTGCTAAAAACGTGGCCGCTTTGCTCCTCTTCAGTGTAACTTGACCGCACTTCTTCCCATATGGATTCATTTAAAAGGGGGGTGGTAGGGGCTTCAAACTAAGAAGCGGTTAATTTATCGGAAGATCCATTATAAGATGCACTGAAAGGAGGCAAAAAAAAAGCTGTGGGATGTCGTTAAGATATACATGATCAGGATCTTGTTAACGAAGATGTTTTTTCACGTCTCTCCAGAGGTTTCGTTTACTTAGCCGTGACATTGCTGTCGGTGGCTAATGCTAATGTACGATCAAATCTCGAGTAGACGCCGACCATTTGCTCAAATGCAGACCTCCACCAAGGCACAATAATCCAAAACTTCATGGATGTACTGTTCTACGCCCACATTTGGCCCCCAATGCAAGTGCACTGAAACAGGGAAACGTCGTTTGTGTGGGGAAACCTTTGGAGTCGGACTCGTATCTGGAATGTGACTAGGAATGTGCCTGGCGTCACAGGCACTATATGGAAAGAAATGTTACGGTATGGTATTAACACTTTGAAAACGCTTTCTGCGTACCATCCATCCATCCATCATCTACCGTTTATCCGGGGCCGGGTCGCGGGGGCAACAGCTTTAGCAGAGAAGCCCAGACTTCCCTCTCCCTAGCTACTTCGTCCAGCTCTTCCCGGGGTATCCCGAGTCGTTCCCAGGCAAGCTGGGTGACATAGTCTCTCCAGCGTGTCCTGGGTCTTCCTCGGGGTCTCCTCCCGGTGGGGCATGACCGGAACACCTCACCAGGGAGGCGCTCAGGAGGCATCCGAATCAGATGCCCAAGCCACCTCATCTGGCTCCTCTCGATATGGAGGAGAAGCGGCTCGACTCTGAGCCCCTCCCGGATGACCGAGCTTCTCACCTTATCTCTAAGGGAGAGCTCGGACACCCTCCGGAGAAAACTCATTTCGGCCGCTTGTATCCGGGATCTCGTTCTTTCGGTCACGACCCATAGCTCGTGACCATAGATGAGGGTTGGAACGTAGATCGACCGGTAAATTGAGAGCTTCGCCCTTTGGCTCAGCTCCTTCTTCACCACGACAGACCGATACAACGTCCGCAACTTTCTGCGTACCGTCTTTGTAAATATCGCATGTTAAAATGTGGGTGCTTGCGGCTTATACACAGGTGCGGCTTATGTGTGTACAAAATAGTTTTTCCTTGAAAAATATAGCGGGTGCGCCCTATAGTCCGGAAACTACGGTATTCGGTTATTTCAAGCAGCGCGTCAACATAAACAAGACAACCATTCATTCATTCATCTTCCGAGCCGCTTGATCCTCACTAGGGTCGCGGGGGGTGCTGGAGCCTATCCCAACTGTCTTCGGGCAGTAGGCGGGGGACACCCTGAATCGGTTGCCAGCCAATCGCAGGGCACACAGAGACGAACAACCATCCACGCTCACACTCACACCTAGGGACAATTTAGAGCGTCCAATCAGCCTGCCACGCATGTTTTTGGAATGTGGGAGGAAACCGGAGCACCCGGAGAAAACCCACGCAGGCCCCGGGAGAACATGCAAACTCCACACAGGGAGGCCGGAGCTGGAATCGAACCCGGTACCTCTGCACTGTGAAGCCGACGTGCTAACCACTGGACTACCGGGCCGCCCACAAGACAACCAAAACTCCAAAATAAAAGAATGGCTCAAAAATAAATGGCTTTCAAACCAAACAAATCCAAACGGCGTTTCCGGCAGATGATCCCCAGCTAGAGTCCGATTGAGCCGAGTAGCCACAGTTTGACTGCGGCCTTCTTGCCTGAGCGAACCTTTTATCTTTAATTGCGCTCACATTGAACTTCCCTATCAGGCCAATTTAGCCTTTGGCGGCTGTTCAATTTAGCTAATTGCTTTCAGCGTTTATTTAATTGCGAGTTATTGATCGGGCGAGGTCATCCCCTGTCTCCCAAATAGGCCCTGAATGTGCTTTTGCTTTTGTTTGGAAACTTGTAGAGCCCTTATGAAGCCTCGTGCGAAGAGTTGGACTCATTTGGCCACACACCAGCTGCTCCGTGAAGCCACGTACACACGTGCAGAGATAAATAGATGCAAACAAAAACTCTATTCTTGATACCGTGTGTGCTTAAAAAAAAAAAAAAAGGAAAACAATCTCTTTTTAACAAAACAGCCCCATACAATGAACAACCTGGAGGGGAGCTTGCACTTTTAACTTGCTTTCATTTCAGGCCCGTGGGTTGTTATACGGAGAGCGATGGCAAATAAAGGGAGAATCGATGGGGCTTCATTAAAAACAGCAGGCAGTCTTTTGCCCGGACATGGCTTAATTACAGTTTCACTAGCGTTTGCTTTAATTGGGGGGGATAAAGCGAGTGAAGTCGAGTGAATAGGAGGCTATTAGCATATCTATCAGGGCACGGGAAGAGGCCTCAGGGTCCCGCTGTCCAACCTGCCGTGGTTCATCTCACCTTTATCTAACCCCCCAGACGCACACATTGATTGACTTTTTTTTTTTAACCGGCTTTTTGTAAATAAACAAACGGCTGATTTACTTTGGCAAAACAAAATTTGGCTCCCAGAACATGAACCAGTGCATTATACATTTTGACGTTAACAACAAATTCTGTTCTCATAATTTGGTAGGAAATAATTCTCACTTTCATGATCTTCCTGATCCAGGGTTGAATAAAGACAATTCATGAGGCTCTTGTGTGTATAGCCTACGGTGCTCGTCCTCTCCGTTCTCATCTAGCGCCGCCTCGCCTTTGACAATGACTGATAGACCGCCGGGTCAAAGCCCTCCCCGGCTCCCGCGTCTGTGACAGGTGAGCGGAGACAGCCTCTCCCGGCGCAGTTAATAACAATTTGAAAAAGGGGTTGAGGGTTGATAACACAATCATTACCTGGATGAAGACGGGAGACAGCTGTAAGCATGCATGCAGATAGACGGCCGTCGTTAGTCCTTGTCACGGCGGGCCGAATGGCCGTGAGAGGTACTTCAGCCCTCGTAGTCATCTCGCTAATCAAGCTGGGAGCTGTTTGCGTGTCTCAACAACCACTTATATAGCGACGATTTCAAACTCGTCCGCGCTTTCATGGAAGCGGCGCGTAGTTTGAAGACACACCAAGTGACGGATTGTGACTCAAAACATCTTGTAAGTCGGCAGGGGTTCTTAGGTCCACGTCGCACATTACAAAGTAGCGAGGCTCAAGCTAGCTACTACCTACCCACTAACTGATTTTTTAAAAACATGATGGATGGACTCGCGCGTCTGACAAACAAAAAAAGGCATTCTTTTTGCATTTTTATGCACCAGCTGCATCCAAACTGCCAAAAGATATAAAGACGTACAATGAGTGATAGGAGAAGAGGAAACAGAATAGGCTAAGCTAAATTAACCGGAATATGCTAACTGTTAGCATATTTGACACCGAAATGGCAGTTTTATTGTGAAGAATTACTTGGTGGAGATATTGTCGAAATTCTCAACACAACCAGTTGCTCGGCATTTGTGGTCACGTCGCTTCCGAATTGACTATCACATTTTTTTTTTCCCTCTCGTAAATATTGAACATTTACAACGTATGACAAACAAAAAAAAGGCATTCTTTTTGCATTTTTATGCACCACCTGCGTCCAAACTGCCAAAAGATATAAAGACGTACAACGAGTGATAGGAGAAGAGGAAACAGAATAGGCTAAGCTAAATTAATCAGAATATGCTAACTATTAGCATATTTGGCGCCAAAATGGCAGTTTTATTGTGAAGAATTACTTGGTGGAGATATTGTCGAAATTCTCAACACAACCAGTTGCTCGGCATTTGTGGTCACGTCGCTTCCGAATTGACTATCGCATTTTTTTTTCCTCTCGTAAATATTGAACATTTACAACGTATGACAAACAAAAAAAAAGGCATTCTTTTTGCATTTTTATGCACCACCTGCGTCCAAACTGCCAAAAGATATAAAGACGTACAACGAGTGATAGGAGAAGAGGAAACAGAATAGGCTAAGCTAAATTAACCGGAATTTGCTAACTGTTAGCATATTTGGTGCCGAAACGGCAGTTTTATTGTGAAGAATTACTTGGTGGAGATATTGCCGAAATTCTCAACACAACCAGTTGCTCGGCATTTGTGGTCACGTCGCTTCCGAATTGACTATCGCATTTTTTTTTCCTCTCATAAATATTGAACATTTACAACGTATGACAAACAAAAAAAGGCATTCTTTTTGCATTTTTATGCACCACCTGCGTCCAAACTGCCAAAAGATATAAAGATGTACAACGAGTGATAGGAGAAGAGGAAACAGAATAGGCTAAGCTAAATTAATCGGAATATGCTAACTGTTAGCATATTTGCCGCCGAAATGGCAGTTTTATTGTGAAGAATTACTTGGTGGAGATATTGTCGAAATTCTCAACACGACCAGTTGCTCGGCATTTGTGGTCACGTCGCTTCCGAATTGACTATCGCATTTTTTTTTTTCCTCTCGTAAATATTGAACATTTACAACGTATGACAAACAAAAAAAGGCATTCTTTTTGCATTTTTATGCACCTGCATCCAAACTTCCAAAAGATATAAAGACGTACAACGAGTGATAGAAGAGGAAACAGAATAGGCTAAGCTAAATTAATCAGAATATGCTAACTGTTAGCATATTTGGCGCCGAAATGGCAGTTTTATTGTGAAGAATTACTTGGTGGAGATATTGTCGAAATTCTCAGCACAACCAGTTGCTGGGCATTTGTGGTCACGTCGCTTCCGAATTGACTATCGCATTTTTTTTTCCTCTCGTAAATATCGAGATTAATAGCTAAGATGCTAAACTTGCTCAAAGTCCTGCCCGATTACAAGAACGAGGGTACCCCGCTACAGACGGCGCTAACTTGATCGTTTACCATCTTGCACTAATCTGCATCAAATCTCCCAAGTTATCTGCGTGCGCGTGCTCCATTTCAATGAACTTTGTGCTGTGTTTAAAAATAGTCAATAATGAGCGGCGATGCTTCCTGCGACAATACGTAGCCGTGACCGGCCGCTCTCTGTGAGGTCTTTCATCATTGAAAAGATTGATTTGTAATTGGTGGTGTTCCCATCTGTCCTGGTTAGGCAGAATTATGGCTAAACCAGTTAGTAAACACTTTGCCCCATTGTCTGTTGTTTTGATAATCACCCATAATAGCATCCAGCATCAGTCCGCTCTTTAAACCTGATTTAGGAGCTAATGGAATAAGAGGGAGAGGCAGTCAGTATATGCACTGGGCCTAATGTCATTAGAAATGTTTGCGATGGCTAAATTAAATCAGCTGTAAATTGTGCTCTCGACCAGGCCAGGGAAAAAAAAAAAAAAAAAAAAACATCCTTGCGGTTGGAGCGTGGGGCGGAGGGGCTCGCAGGGATTCATATTTTAACCTTGCGTAAAAAATGCACTTAAACAGATTAAAATAAAATAGAGGGGGGGAGCGCGCGGGTGGATGGGAAGAATGGTTAATTGCCGCTGCTTTAATGGGTTTCCTGTTAGCCAATTCGGGCCGAAGGCGGAGCTATTTTCAAGTTGGACGGCGGCCGCAGAGGTCGTAACTTTGCAAATGTGGTGATTCGATGTCAGCAAACAGCATGTGACACATCTAGTTGGGGGGCTCGAGCTGGAAGCAGATGCTGGCGGAGGACGTTTGTGGCCCGTGTTGAGCAAAATCGAGTTGTGTGGTGAGCAGGTGCTTCTTTTTTTTTTTTTTTTTCTTTCTGTGAATGGATTTGGAGTTATGCAGTGACGTCTTGAGTGCACATTTACTGTTGGCCCCTGACCATAGCCAATAATTACCCGAGGAGTTCCCAAACGTAGATTCAATTCAGGAATCTAATCAGAATTGGGGCGGCCCTGTAGTCCAGTGGTTAGCACGTCGGCTTCACAGTGCAGAGGTACCGGGTTCGATTCCAGCTCCGGCCTCCCTGTGTGGAGTTTGCATGTTCTCCCCGGGCCTGCGTGGGTTTTCTCCGGGTGCTCCGGTTTCCTCCCACATTCCAAAAATATGCATGGCAGGCTGATTGAACACTCTAAATTGTCCCTAGGTGTGAGTGTGAGTGCGAATGGTTGTTCGTTTCTGTGTGCCCTGCGATTGGCTGGCAACCGATTCAGGGTGTCCCCCGCCTACTGCCCGGAGACAGCTGGGATAGGCTCCAGCACCCCCCGCGACCCTAGTGAGGATCAAGCGGTTAGGAAGATGAATGAATGAATGAATCAGAATTGGTCCCAATTATGAACTCTGTGATCGTAACACGAAACAGAACGACAGTTGAAGTAACCACATGCGGTTTGTAACCTCTTCTCTTGTCGTTGCACTGCTCGAAATGACCTCTGACGCCGGTTACTATACAAAAATACTCAAGTTAGTTGCTCCTCTAATTGTGTCCGGAACAGCTCAAGTTTCCAAAATAGTTGGTGGTTTGCCTGAATTCTGTCTTTTGTCATCATTCCCGTTTTCCGAGCAGATCCAAATCCATCTTAAAACACTCCCGGTCAGGAAAATATTTGAAGTCATAACAGTGCCGGGGCCTTTGCTAGAAGTGCTAAAACGAAACCCAATTATCGTTACGTGGTTACTTTGTTTTTGTCTCCAACCCAAGGTTCCTTTTCAGGTGCCGACCTCCCGGGACCGCAGTATTGTCGCAGGCCACATTCAGCGGAGAAAATGACACCGCCCGTCTAAAACCCCCTAAAAATCTAAAAGCCTCCTCATTAATGGCAACGTCTTTATTTGGCCGAGCGCAGCGATTATGCGAGTGTCTTTTCAAAGCCAAGGCGAACCCTTTTTTTTTTTTTTTTTTTTTTTTTTTAGTCGCTCGGTAAATTGAAACCGCTACTCGGTTGTCAGCGGGCCAAAGGTTGATGTCACCGCACGGCAAAAGGGCGGCAGAAACAGAGAATATACAAGTGTTGAAAAAGCAAGCATGCGCCGAGTCACCTATGCTGTTCCCTTTGTGCCGGCTCGCTGAAGGGCGAATAGCTCGCTGGGTCACAAGTGTGAGCTCAAGCTCTTTTGTTCGGTGTCTGCGCCCCCGGGGGCCTCCATCTCTTGACGGGGAAATGTATCCAAAGCTTTTTTTTTTTTTTTTTCGCTTAACACTTTATTTTACCTGTGCATAGCCTTTGGCTGGAAGACAATACCGAGGTTCTCTCTGTGAGTCCATCTATCCATTTTCTGGACCGCTTAATCCTCACTCGGGTCGCGGGGGGTGCTGGAGCCTATCCCAGCCGTCTTCGGGCAGTAGGCGGGGGACACCCTGAATCGGTTGCCAGCCAATCGCAGGGCACACAGAGACGAACAACCATCCACGCTCACATTCACACCTAGGGTCAATTTAGAGTGTCCAATCAGCCTGCCATGCATGTCTTTGGAATGTGGGAGGGAACCGGAGCACCCGGAGAAAACCCACGCAGGCCCGGTTGCCAGCCAATCGCAGGGCACACAGAAACGAACAACCATTCGCGCTCACACTCACACCTAGGGACAATTTAGAGTGTCCAATCAGCCTGCCATGCATATTTTTGGAATGTGGGAGGAAACCGGAGCACCCGGAGAAAACCCACGCAGGCCCGGGGAGAACATGCAAACTCCACACAGGGAGGCCGGAGCTGGAATCGAACCCGGTACCTCTGCACTGTGAAGCCGACGTGCTAACCACTGGACTACCGGGCCGCCCTCTCTGTGAGTCCTTTAACTTAAAGATACCGCGATGATACGGTCAGGCGAAATTGTCCAATCAAAAATCAACACTTAACTGGTGTGACAAACCGTCAAGCCGAATGCCACACAATTAGCCTACAACCGCAAGGAGGCGCTGTTGAGAATAGAGTGTAAGAGTTTAGTCGGCGATCAAAAACAAGTGTTGAATTCAAAATACGGTAGTGCAGCTTTACTGCTATATCACCTTCATGACATTACGAGCAAGAAGCAGTATTTTGGAGCAACTGGAGAAGTGTCAGGGGAGGACCGGCCGAGTCCAAAATAAAGTGCGGGGATCATCCGGGGAAAGTCCATAGTTCTGATACATACAGAGAGGAGTCTGTGTCAACCGTCCAGTTCATATCTGTCACTTGGCACGGACCCGGGTGGTCAACATCTCCCCAGGCAAACGCTTCTTCTTCTGAAACTCTATTGTGAGCCGTCCGGTTATCTCAAAATGGCCGAATCATCCGCTGCAACGCGAAACCGTCTTTTCACAGAATACTCGGATTCATGCAGGAATCTGCCGGCCAACGGCGCGGCTCATCTTCTCCTGAACTCGACTCGGTTAACTCGAAAGGGGGGGGGGGGGGGAAATTTGGAGGAAGGCGCCATCGTTTGCCGTGTTGTCGTGCGTTATCATTCCCATTTGTTGAGGGGGGATGGGGGGAGGATGAAGAACGAGATAAATGGATGATGGGTGTGTGGCGCGCGGGAGAGAAAATTCCCTCGTCTGGCTGGAATTGGATGGCGACCACGGGGATGGATGGAGGAAGGGACGGGGGGCCACCTGATGTAGGGGCTGCTGTCAGCACCCAGACAGTGAGGTCTTTGTCTTCTCAATAATCACTAAACGGACCTCTTCTTTTCATTCTTCGCTCGCGTATTCAGTGTTTGTATGATACAAGGCTGTGATTACACGTAGACGCCGCAAAACTTCCCAAAAGAAAGAAATGTGATCACTCTATATTACGGACGTAACGAAAACCAATCAGAATTGGTGAAATGATTGATCATTGAATCTTTTTTTTTTTGTTACACCCCTAGGAAATAGAATCGAATCATCTTTTATTGGAGAGATGCACACCCCGAATGTATTTCCTCCAAAATCAATATATGCAATAAACAAATACATTCTGTCTGCATTATATTCCATTTGAAAAACTTTTTAACGCATAGCTTCCAACTCTGTCAGCCAATCAGCAAAATAATCACAGTAATGAATATTTACACCTCGAATATCCATTTCCGTCCATTTTCTGATCTGCTTATCCTCACAAGTGTCGCGGGGGGTGCTGGAGCCTATCCCAGCTGTCTTCAGGCAATAGGCAGGGGACACCCTGAACCGGTCGGAGCCTCTGGACTGTGAATTCGATGCGCTAACCACTGGCACTCTGGGCCGCCCCTGCTCGAATACTGTCGAAAGATTAAAAATGTATGTCATTAGAACAACCTCAAATATGTGACAATAAACATACATATACGTACACACACACACACACACACACACACACACACACACACACACACACACACACACATATATATATATATATATATATATATATATATATATATATATATATATATATATATATATATATATATATATATATATATATATATATATATAATATATAGGGCGGCCCGGTAGTCCAGTGGTTAGCACGTGGGCTTCACAGTGCAGAGGTACCGGGTTCGATTCCAGCTTCGGCCTTCCTGTGTGGAGTTTGCATGTTTTCCCCGGGCCTGCGTGGGTTTTCTCCGGGTGCTCCGGTTTCCTGATTGGACGCTCTAAATTGTCCCTAGTTGTGAGTGTGAGCGTGGATGGTTGTTCGTCTCTGTGTGCCCTGCGATGGGCTGGCAACCGGTTCAGGGTGTCCCCCGCCTACTGCCCGGAGATGGCTGGGATGGGCTCCAGCACCCCCCGCAACCCTAGTGAGGATCAAGCGGTACGGAAGATGAGATGATATATATATATATATATATAATTGTGTGTACAATATATATATGTATATATACAGTATATATATACAGTATATCACATGATTCAAAGTTTCCCTTTGTTTCTATTCTCCAGTTGGCTGAAAAAGTAATGCAGTTTTGTTTGAGGACCGATGGCTCTCTTAAATTCCGCCAAGAAGCCAATCAATTCAGCTCAAGCTTCGCCAAGCCAACCGTAAATCATGAAAAAAATAGCTGGGGAAAAAAAAGTGACAAGAGCGGCAGTAAATAAATGTTTGTTGTTTTCTTTTTCACCCACCCTCTTTTCTTTGTAATGGATGGGCTATTGTTGGTGCTGCCCTCTGGCCAGTGAGGTGGGATGTGGGGGTGGGGGTGGGGGGGGGACTTGTTTACTTCCCATTCAGCACTACTGCTTCTCTGTAGGGGATGTTCCTCTTGCGCCACCCCCAGACCCCCCCCTCAAAACCTCCATATAGGTTCACTGCATTAATAGCGTGATGGATGTCCGCGCATGCGAGAGCGCTGACGGCTCCGACTATTGGCGCTCACGGCCTCTTTGGAGCAGGATCACTCATCAATACTGATCACATTTGGAATTCACCGCAAACTCACCTGTTGCTCATTGGACCTCCTAAAAAAAAAAATAGCTCGGAATAACTTGGGGAGACTTTTCATCACGTAAAATGTATTTATCACTTTCGATCTTCTCTAAATAATAATAGCCTTCAATGCATTTTCTACTTTGTGGTTTATTTAATCGAACTTTTTCCTTAAGCCGCATTCCCGAAACTGTACATCAACCAAATTGTAATTTGAGAAGACCTGCACTGAAAATGTTTTGATTGAATTGACTCAATTTTATTTTATCAAGTGGTTGCACGAAATAAAATCAAACTGGCTCCAGATACAATTTTTTTAAAGTAGACTACGTGTCTACTTTAAAAAAAAAATGTCTTGATTCATCATGCCATTTTAAAAACATTTTTTTCAAATTTTAGGGCCATACCAAAACTAAATCAAAGATATATGTCATAATAAATAGAAACATTTATTTGTCACTACTCAATTTCAGCAAAATTGCTTTTTGGGGCAGAGGATAAAGAATATATGGCCATTAGTATTGTCATATTGTCTGTTTTGCTGCACCGTTTGTGTTCAAACAACTTAAAGCAGAGCGGCCAGCTATTTACGACTGTCCCTATTTCATTATGAAAATCTCTGAAAGTGGAAGGTACCGCTGTACCCACATTCTCGGAATATTGCTGTTGCCATATTTCAACTTTGTACGTTCCTGCATATTGGAAATGCATCAGTCACTTAATCAGACTTTTTTTTTTTTTTTGTATTCAAGGGGACAATGGGCGCCACGGCGAGCCGCGTTGTGCAAGTGTACGGCAGACCCGTTGAGGCACGTCGTGTACATTTTGTTCAATCTGCGACTGAATGGTTACCGTGGGGATACACCAAACAAATTAGCACTTGATAAGAAGCCCGCCACGCAGTCACGACGAGAACATGTCACTCGTTCCCATGAGCCTTTTCATTCGGCGCCTTGAGTCGATAACACAAGCGCTCTTGTTTAAGCCGTGAAAAATGAGCAGTTGATGCGTTTTGGCAGCTATTTTGATTCTTTTTTTTCCCCCAGAATTTATAGAAATATCTCAGCACTGACACGAATCCCAGTTGTGGTCGCCAAATGATGGAATAGCATCTCTCTGTTGTGTCTTTTTTTTTTTTTAACACAAGCTTCAACAGCAAGCACGGCGGCTTCAATTTAATCACAGCTGTTTACAGCTGTCAATAAAAGTACCAACGGCACAATAAATGCATTAAATTGCATCTGGCCTTGTGTCAGGCAAAATAAGGTGAGTGGACAGGCCGCGGTAGGTGACACTAATTTTTTTTTTTTTCAGGAGAGGAGGAGAGGGGGGGGGGGGTGTTGTTATTACGCCGCTGTGTCTTGAGGGCCCATTTTGGGCCGCTGTCCGTGGGATTTAATCAGCCTCTATTACCCGCTCCCCTTTTCCCGGTTGAAATAATCACCCTCAATTACGCACATAAAAGAGAGGAGAGCCGGCATCGTCTGAAGCAGACAAATCACACACAAAGTCATTTCTCTCCACCTTGTTGGCTTCTGATGTTTCAGGGTGTGAAATAAAAGGATTGAGGGCTGAATGGCCTGACCCCCGTCACCCCGCCCAGAAAACACACACTCGCACTGAACATTAAAGCCAACATCAAGCTAAACACTCTTAGTTGAGTGAACTAGCTCATCGGGTTGGTTTACTCACTGTGGAATATGCCGGAGCAGCGGCAATTTATCCAACTCTTCAAACCACAACACTATTACATTGAAATTATGAACGCTTTGATATTATATGTACACGCTATACTCTACAATACTATCCAAAAACTCAATATAACAGGACACAACTGTGAGCCGCATATCATCTGAAGCAGTTCAGCATCAAAAAAAGAGTTTAAAGTCCCTGTGAAGTGAAAATAAAATATTTGATACATTTTACACAGCTGGCCTAATTTTAATTAATTTTAAAAAATCCCAAGCATATAACGGAGGGGTTCAGAATCATGAAAAATCTAAACCTTGTGATCAACTGTATGTAAAAGCGGGTCTAAGTTGTGGCGCAATGCGATTTTTGGTGAATTTGATCGAGGCGGAGGCAGACAGTATGTACTTTTAATTACACTTTATCAAACCAGTTGATTTCTTAACGAAATTGTTTTAGACAGTACAGCGCTATTTTTCGCATAAACACGTCCCGATTTAAATTTTTTTATTTATTTTTTTGCGGGCCGGAATTAGAATATCGCTACGATGAATGGGGATCACGACACAAAGTAAAAAGTTCCTCGTCTGTCAAAATCTGCTGTAAAAAAGGTAATCATGCCAACAAAAGCTCAAACTTTGGCACAGTGCTGTGCAGTCCACGATTTCAATGGCGCACACCACACACACACACACACACACACACACACAAGCGGCGAGGACACCCACCACCGCCATTAACTAAAGAGCCCCGTGCAATTTATTAAACACGGTGGATGAAAGAAATATAATTTAATAATTGAGCGGCCGGGGGTGGGGGTGTGTGGGGGGATAAGGAAAATAGAGCCTCGAAGAAAAGAGGCATTGTGATCTACTTCGCTTCGCCACACGCCACCGACAAAGAAATGACCATTAAATGTAGCTTTGAAATAAATGGGGCCCAATTACAGTGATGGCGGGGACGCTCTAATGAAGCTTTTGTCAATGCAGACAAACATGGCGCAGGGAGGAAGGCAGGTGAAGTCATCCCCCCACCCCCAAAAAAGAGCTTTTTTTTTAATGGAAGTTTCAGCAAAGATATGTCGCGCGCAGGATGTATTCTCAGAACAAAATCACCAAAACAATTACAACACACACACTAACTCACAGCATGGATCATAGACTACCTCACAAATCGGCCACAGTACGTGAGGTCGCAGAGCTGTGAGTTGGACAGGCTTCTCTGCAGCACTGGAGCGCCGCAGGGTACTGTTCTGGCTCCATTCCCGTTCATCCTCTACACCTCGGACTTCAGACACACCACTCCAAACTGCCACCGTCAAAAGTTCTCCGATGACTCTGCGATTGTTGGCCTCATTACAAGAGGGGGACGATCAGGAGTACAGGGGACTGACGAAGGACTTTGTGGACTGGTGCCAGCAGAATCTCCTCCAGATCAACCCTAGGAAAACTAGTTGGTTGTGGATTTCAGCAGGAAACAGTCCTCACCGGCACCGATGAACATCCAGGGTATCACAGGGCACACGGAGACGAACAACCATCCACGCTCACACTCACAACTAGGGACAATTTCGAGTGTTCAATCAGCCTGCCATGCATGTTTTTTGTAATGTGGGAGGACACCGGAATACCTGGAGAAAACCCACGCAGGCATGGGGAAAACATGCAAACTCCACACAGGAAGGCCGAAGCCGGGATCGAACCCGGTGCCTTTGCAATGTGAGGTCGACACGATAACCACTGGATCACCACACCGGCCGCCCGCAGTGCTTCCAGTACATATGAAATTCCATTTTTTTTCTGGGGGATCCAATCAGATTGCAGCCTCTGTGTTGCTATGTCAGTCTAATCTGCCCGGGGCCTTCAGAATCCCGAGAAAATCAAAAGTGAAGACTGACCGGCGAACGCATAGCATTGTAAATTTGTTATTCGCCTTGCTTCGTGTTAGCTGGCGTTACATAGCGGATGAAAAATATACACGCCCTGCCTCGTATTTTCGGGGTAAAATGTATCCGATTAGGGCCAGTCTGGAAACTCCATCTTTCCATGTTGTTATTTTTTATTTTTTTCATTTGCATCCATCTGCTTATTGTGACTTGACTGTTGAATGAAAGTCACCGAGACTCGATGTCCCCAAATGTCGCGTTCTTCCCCCGGATGCTTCATACCTATATCAAAACGCGCTCTGTTGTTTCCAAAGAAAGGAAGTACACGTGTATTGTCCTGCAAATAAAACGCAACACATTGTGAAGTACTGTGGTGGTGACTCCGAATGTTGTATCCAAATGGAGCTTAAAAATAATAATAAAAATCTCGAAGCGGTTTTACAATGTCAAGACATCGAGAAAACTTCAATGGGTGTGAGATTTGAGCTTTTGGGAAGAGCCAAGGGTGGAGGTGCAGCTAAAGACTTTTGGGTCATCTGTGCTCCTGACCCTGACTGAGACCTTGTGACCTCGGTCTGGGCCTCCACAAACACTTGTGACCTTAACCTTTAGCCCCGGACAAGCTGTTGCGTCCAAAAGCATCTATGAGGAAGGTCTGCTCGTTTCCTGGGCCCGATCAATTCCCAGAAGTGACCTTTTACAACAAAAAGAGCATCTGCAAAACAGGTATGCTGTCACGTTGGGGTGGACGTCTACTAGCGTGACAACTTGCTTCCTGGACTTGAGGATGGCAACAGGTTCTCCGCTTGTCGTACTGACAAACATTCATTCATTCATTCATTCATTCATTCATTCATTCATCTTCCGTACCGCTTGATCCTCACTAGGGTGGCGGGGGGTGCTGGAGCCTATCCCAGCTGTCTCCGGGCAGTAGGCGGGGGACACCCTGAATCGGTTGCCAGCCAATCGGAGGGCACACAGAAACGAACAACCATTCGCACTCACAATCACACCTAGGGACAATTTGGAGTGTCCAATCAGCCTGCCACGCATGTTTTTTGGAATGTGGGAGAAAACCGGAGCACCCGGAGAAAACCCACGCAGGCCAGTTGCCAGCCAATCGCAGGGCACACAGAAACGAACAACCATTCGCACTCACACTCACACCTAGGGACAATTTAGAGTGTTCAATCAGCCTGCCAAGCATATTTTTGGAACGTGGGAGGAAACCGGAGCACCCGGAGAAAACCCACGCAGGCCCGGGGAGAACATGCAAACTCCACACAGGGAGGCCGGAGCTGGAATCGAACCCGGTACCTCTGCACTGTGAAGCCGACATGCTAACCACTGGACTACCGGGCCGCCACATGAAGCTTTAATTTATTTTTATTTATTTTATCTTTAATAATGTATTTATTGACATGGTCATGTCAATAGTTCAACACAACTAGTATGCGGTGCTCTCGCCAGTAATGGACGTCGCCTTTCGTCTGTTGTGACCATCTTGCTAATGTGTGCGCTTATCTCCGGTCATGTCGAAGACACCGTGTGTGTGTGTTTGTGTGTGTGTTTGTGTGTGTGTGTGTCAATGTGTATACATGTATATGTCTTTTTTTTCCTTCAGCATTTTATGCCTCTTCACTGCTTTGTTACAAGCACTCGAACAGCATTAACAGCTCACGACTCCATTTGGCCAAGACTTGGATTGTCTCTAACTCATTTACCACCATCACAGGATCAATGCTTGAGGCGCACACGAGTGGGTTGGATACACGGGGAAGAAGAGAGGGAAAAAAAAAAAAAGGAGAGAATGCTTTCATGTCCTGATGTGATCGCTTCAAATGGGACCTGGAACCTGGGAGTGAAATATTGTTTCGCAGTGTGTGTATATATTCTTTTCTTTCTTTCTTTTTTTTTAATGTTTTTATCACAGGATGAGAGAAGATCGTGTATGGAAACGCAGAAACCGGTCTTGAGAGGTTTTGCAAAAGAACCGGGCTTGTTCACATCAAAAGATTCCAAAACCTTGATCATCATCTCTTTGAGAATTCTGTACAGGACTGCATATAGTTCACTTTAAAGAGGCCGTTCAGCGTGTCACTCCAATCTGTCTGACGAAGTAGTTGTGCTAGAGAAGTGAAGGTTTTACGAGGCTCCCAATTTACGACCTTCCGAGATTATACGCGTTTGATGAATACTTGGTCAATGGTACATTTCGAATGAAAAGTCAAATAGGGGGATTTTGTAGTATCGAGGGATGGACAAAGAGCAGAACTGATTATCGTAGGGGGGGGGGCGGCCCGGTGGTCCAGTGGTTAGCAAAGTTATGAAAGGAAGAAAGGAGAAGAACAAAAAGTATAGGAGCCGCTGTAAAGGCAGCCACTCTTTTTAAAAAATAATTTTTACATATCGAAAGTGGTATCGTGATCACATTCGGGTATATGCATACTGATATCGACGTTAAAAAAAGAAAAGATCCGTATCAAGCATTCATTCATTCATTCATTCGTCTTCCGAACCGCTTGATCCTCACTAGGGTCGCGGGGGGTGCTGGAGCCGATCCCAGCTGTCTCCGGGCAGTAGGCGGGGGACACCCTGAATCGGTTGCCAGCCAATCGCAGGGCACACAGAGACGAACAACCATTCGCACTCACACTCACACCTAGGGACAATTTAGAGTGTTCAATCAGCCTGCCATGGCTGTTTTTGGAATGTGGGAGGAAACTGGAGCACCCGGAGAAAACCCACGCAGACCCGGGAAGAACATGCAAACTCCACACAGGGAGGCCGGAGCTGGAATCGAACCCGGTACCTCTGCACTGCAAAGTCAACGTGCTAACCACTCGACTACCGGGGCTGACAATTGTATTGCTCGTGTTTATTCATTCATTCATCTTCCGAACCGCTTACTCCTCACTAGGGTCGCGGGGGGTGCTGGAGCCGATCCCAGCTGTCTCCGGGCAGTAGGCGGGGGACACCCTGAATCGGTTGCCAGCCAATCGCAGGGCACACAGAAACGAACAACCATCCACGCTCACACTCACACCTAGGGACAATGTAGAGTGTTCAATCAGCCTGCCATGCATGTTTTTTGGAATGTGGGAGGAAACCGGAGCACCCGGAGAAAACCCACGCAGAGAACATGCAAACTCCACACAGGGAGGCCGGAGCTGGAATCGAACCCGGTACCTCTGCACTGTGAAGCCAACGTGCTAACCACTGGACTACCGGAAGAAAAGATTGCATGCAAACAAATAGTCCACATTTGTGTTCTTGTTTACACCCAAATTTCTTTCAAAGCCTGTCAATGTGACTCCGCCCCCTTGTCCCCAACGCCCGACTTTGTCCGCGTCGCTTTCAGCTTGAGACTTTGTTCAAATGCATTGTCATCGGATGTTCCAAGAAGTGAAAAAATACAAACTATTCAATGGAATGTTGATGCCGGACTCTCCCCAGTAAGTCCATCCAATTCCGCAGTTTCGGCTTTATGCGGATTCCGAGCGCCGGGCCCGAGAAGACGCGCGCATGTGAGGAGAAATGACATCTGGTGTGAATAAAGACTGAAGAGGCTCGCTATCATCTGCGCCGCCACCTTGCCTTAACCTCTTTTATGTCTCAAGTGTTGCGGACTGGGCGAAATCTATTAGCGGCCTTTGAGAATTACAATCGCGCTATCCGAGGGTTTTTGTTCGGGTAATCCGCGGGAGCGCGTCCGTCCGTCCTTCGTGAAAAGCATTGTGCCTCGTGTACAAACGGACACTTGTTTATTTCATCGCGCAATTTTCATCTATATGGAAATGAAACGATGCTCTCGCCGCCCCTTGTTTGCTTGTTTGTGTCGTCCGCCAAGGACAATGGAAGGAAAATAAGAATTGCCCGCGCATGCCGGGAACTTTTGTACAGGCTCTCGCGACGCGAAAAGGAGACGGCTAAAATTTCTATTGGACGGAACTTTCTTGAAGGACCGTCGCCACGTTTGTGCTTGTTGTCTACGTTGGAAGCTGAAGAGGCGATTTGGATCTGCATCGCCGTCATGCGCGGGAATAAGAAACTGGACAAATAGCACCCCTAAGGAAAATTTGAATCATTAGGGCAAAGTATGAGCGGTACGGAAGTCTGGCGGTCACCTCATCCGCCTCGCCGTTTTGAGGTCGTGGGTTCAAATGCCTATGGTCACGAGCTATGGGTCGTGACCGAAAGAACGAGATCCCGGATACAAGCGGCCGAAATGAGTTTTCTCCGCAGGGTGTCCGGGCTTTCCCTTAGAGATAAGGTGAGAAGCTCGGTCATCCGGGAGGGGCTCCGAGTCGAGCCGCTTCTCCTCCACATCGAGAGGAGCCAGATGAGGTGGCTTGGGCATCTGATTCGGATGCCTCCTGAACGCCTCTCTGGTGAGGTGTTCCGGGCATGTCCCACCGGGAGGAGACCCCGAGGAAGACCCAGGACACGCTGGAGAGACTATGTCACCCAGCTGGCCTGGGAACGACTCGGGATCCCCCGGGGAGAGCTGGACGAAGTAGCTAGGGAGAGGGAAGTCTGGGCTTCCCTGCTAAAGCTGTTGCCCCCGCGACCCGGTCCCGGATAAGCGGTAGAAGATGGATGGATGGATGGGTTCAAATGCAGACTCGGGGCCCTCCTGTGTTACGTTTGCATATGGTCAGCCCGGTGTGCCAGTGGTTCGCGCATCGAGCTCACAGTGCGGAGGTACAGGGTTCGATTCCAGCTCCGGCCTCCCTGTGTGGAGTTTGCATGTTCTCCCCGGGCCTGCGTGGATTTTCTCCGGGTGCTGCGGTTTCCTCCCACATTCCAAAAACATGCATGCCAGGCTGATTGATCACTCTAAATTGTCCCTAGTTGTCAGTGTGAGTGCGAATGGTTGTTCGTTTCTGTGTGCCCTGCGATTGGCTGGCAACCGATTCAGGGTGTCCCCCGCCTACTGCCCGGAGACGGCTGGGATGGTTTTCAGCTTACGTGTGCCCGAAATGGGGGCGGCCCGGTAGTCCAGTGGTTTGCACGCCGGCTTCACAGTGCAGAGGTACCGGGTTCGATTCCAGCTCCGGCCTCCCTGTGTGGAGTTTGCATGTTCTACCCGGGGCCTGCGTGGGTTTTCTCCGGGTATTCCGGTTTCCTCCCACATTCCAAAAACATGCATGGCTGGTTAATGAAACACTCTAAATTGTCCCGAGGTGTGAGTGTGAGCGTGATTGTTGTTTGTCTCTGTGTGCCCTGCGATGAGCTGGCAACCGGTTCAGGGTGTCCCCCGCCTACTGCCCGAAGACATCTGGGATAGGCTCCAGCACCCCCTAGTGAGGGTCAAGCACTTGAATGAATATTTTTCACATTTTGTTTTTGTGTGGCCCACTGCGTTACTTCCTGTGATCTCACACTTCAATCTTTTTTTTTTTCTTTTTTTTTTTTTTTTTTTGGCAGGTACGCAGATTGTATCTTACAATGTGACTTTCGGCTTCACTTCCACCGTCCTGACCGGTACTTCCGGCCTCCAGCGAGTGGACAAAGAACTCGTTGTTCATCGGCCGGTGCCCGATGCCACTGGGAAGTCAAGGCGGGGGAGAGTTAGTCGAAAGGCAGCAGGAACAGAGCTCCGCCAAATACGAGGTAACGAGGGAAAACCAACCCCGCCGGGAATTATCCTGACACTGGAGACATAGTGTTCGCTGGACGGCACATCAATGGCTTTCTCTCTCCGGGGAGGAGGAAGGAAGGTGGAGGAGGAGCAGGATATTGCCGGCCACCCCCACCCCCTCCCAAAAAAAAAAAAAAAGTGTGCCGCGCTGTTTCCAAATTTCCCCCGTGAAGAAAAAAAAATGCTGCAGAGGGTCTTGTTACCTGTTCAGATGTTTGAGTTTCAATGTCCACTTGTCTATTTGGACAGGAGCTACCTGAATACACCTAGCAAGAATCCCACTTTGCAAACGCTAACTCAGATTGCAATCGAATCGACTCGAACAACAAGTGTCTGTGCTCTTATCGGTGATCTTAAAATGGAGGGCCTACATCCAGTTGGGGGTGGTGGGCAGGGGGGGGGCACTGCTTTTAAGGGACACACAAGTTACTCTACTTGAACTAGTGCGACAACTACAAGAAGAGCAGATCGCTGGGGGGGGGGACCAAAACGCTCCACAATGGAGAATACGGCATGTACCTTCTGGATTTTTTTTTTTTTTTTAGTCCGAGGCCGAATCCAATATATCCAATAAGAATAAAAATCCGATAACCAATTCATCGTCAAATGAATAAAAAGATATATACATAATGAATAACATAACTTATTTTCTTTGTCCTATGTTGATATGTGAAAAAAATTAAATTTTTTTTGTAATAACACAAAAAACTAAAACTGAACCAAATACTAATTATGGTATATGTATTGATAATTGCATTTCAATGTTGCTGATTTTAGCACAGGTGGCACACAGCCTAATTTTTGTCCAAATACGACTTTGGCAATTATTTTAAGAGCGTGACGAATAATTTCAAAACTGGCAAAATGGGGCTGATTTTCAATTTTTTAATGTGATTTTTTTTTTTTTTTTGGGTGGGTGGCTGATTTTGAAAGAAATAATATGATCTAGGCGGCCCGGTAGTCCAGTGGTTAGCACGTGGGCTTCACAGTGCAGAGGTACCGGGTTCGATTCCAGCTCCGGCCTCCCTGTGTGGAGTTTGCATGTTCTGCCCGGGCCTGCGTGGGTTTTCTCCGGGTGCTCCGGTTTCCTCCCACATTCCGAAAATATGCATGGCAGGCTGATTGAACACTCTAAATTGTCCCTAGGTGTGAGTGTGAGTGCGAATGGTTGTTCGATTCTGTGTGCCCTGCGATTGGCTGGCAACCGATTCAGGGTGTCCCCCGCCTACTGCCCGGAGACAGCTGGGATAGGCTCCAGCACCCCCCGCGACCCCAGTGAGGATCAAGCGGTAAGGAAGATGAATGATTGAATGAATGAATGAAGAGGAATAACATTTAATAATCTGAAAGTACGTCATGTTTTCGTTCTTTCAAATTTACCCGGTATCAAAGTGCAGTATATAATGTGCCACTATCTGGTGGTAGACATAGAAATTACACACGACATAAACAAGCTCGGGCGGCCCAGTAGCCCAGTGGTTAGCACGTCGGCTTCACAGTGCAGAGGTGCCGGGTTCGATTCCAGCTCCGGCCTCCCTGTGTGGAGTTTGCATGTTCTGCCCGGGCCTGCGTGGGTTTTCTCCGGGTGCTCCGGTTTCCTCCCACATTCCAAAAATATGCATAGCAGACTGATTGAACACTCTAAATTGTCCCTAGGTGTGAGTGTGAGCGTGGATGGTTGTTCGTCTATGTGTGCCCTGCAATTGGCTGGCAACCGATTCAGGGTGTCCCCCGCCTACTGCCCGAAGACAGCTGGGATCGGCTCCAGCACCCCCCGCGACCCTCGTGAGGATCAAGCGGCTCGGAAGATGAATGAATGAGTGAATAATATGATTTAATTAAGAAGTCTTGATGGTTTGTTTAGTGTCACGGGATTTCACATTGTGACGTTAATGTATCTTTCGGGTTGGGTTGGGGAACTTTATTTTGAAGGTTTCCTCATCCGACGAAATCTGGAGTGGCAGACCAAACCGTCAGCAAGGTAAGAAAAATCTGTCTGAGCAAAAGAAATCCAAAACCGACCTTGAAGGTTCTTTCTGACTCAACCGTTGCTGTATATTTTTGAAATCTTGAATCATCCCTGACCACCCCCCCCCCTCCCCGAAACACCTTTGCACACCCCTGCAATACGCCGCGTTCCGAGCAAATGTCACCGCCCGTCGTCTTTTGAGCGGGCGGCAACCCACTTGCGCGCCGTACTGATCCGCTCCTTTTGTGCGGCCTTGTCAGCCCCTGCGCTAATTAGCGTCGTTCCATTAGCGAGGTTTGCCCATTAAAAGTCAACGCTCGCCTTCTTTTCAGCAAACACTCACTTGGCTTTGTTTTTTGTTTTTTTTTTCTTCCCTTTTTCCTTCTTTCAAAGGCATAACAAGGGAATGGTGAAAAATATGTGCTAAAACGCAGGGCGCATAAAGTGGGTGTTTAAATGTATTAATAAAAGGCTTGTAGGTTTAATTAACACCCCGGATAGCTGCCGGCTTTGTTCCCCGCGCTGCGAATGATCATCGTTAGCGAAAGACCCCAGCTATCACTTGGACTCGGTTGTTAAAAACGTGCTTGGCAGACACAGACCTTTTCTTTTCTTTCGTTTTGTTTTTGTTTTTTTTGAATGATTAGTCTTTTCGAAGCTTCAAAGAAGGCATGCCTTCCTTTTGTCCACTTTGGAGCTATACATCCTGGCTTCATGCATCTTGTTGTTGAGAATGTGCTTTTTTTTTTTTTTTAAAAAAAATTTTGAAAATGGGCGGCCCGGTAGTCCAGTGGTTAGCACGTCGGCTTCACAGTGCAGAGGTACCGGGTTCGATTCCAGCTCCGGCCTCCCTGTGTGGAGTTTGCATGTTCTCCCCGGGCCTGCGTGGGTTTTCTCCGGGTGCTCCGGTTTCCTCCCACATTCCAAAGACATGCATGGTAGGCTGATTGGACACTCTAAATTGTCCCTAGGTGTGAGTGTGAGCGCGAATGGTTGTTCGTCTCTGTGTGCCCTGCGATTGGCTGGCAACCGATTCAGGGTGTCCCCCGCCTACTGCCCGAAGACAGCTGGGATAGGCTCCAGCACCCCCCGCGACCCTAGTGAGGATCAAGCGGCTCGGAAAATGAATGAATGAATGAATGAATTATTTGAAAATAACACTTGTTAGCGTTTGATGACCACTAAAACAGTTTAATGATATCATACTTTGAATATGCAGCGGCTCAAGACTGAAAGTGGATGCTTCAATGTATTTATTTAGTTAGTTATTTATTCGGGAGTTTGAGAAGACGGTGTCACCACAGTTCATACAACTTTTTTTCCCCCCTACGATACACTACCATGGCCCAGAGTACTGTTCGATATCGATCTGATACGATATCAGCAGAAATGACACCTGCCGATATCGATCTGATACGATATCAGCAGAAATGACACCTGCCGATATCGATCTGATACGGTATCAGCAGAAATGACACCTGCTGATATCGATCTGATACGATATCAGCAGAAATGACACGTGCCGATATCGATCTGATACGGTATCAGCAGAAATGACACCTGCCGATATCGATCTGATACGATATCAGCAGAAATGTCACCTGCCGATATCGATCTGATACGATATCAGCAGAAATGACACCTGCTTTTATTTATTTTACAGAAGAGACTTGATCAAGTGATACCATTCAAACAAGTAGAATAATCAACAACAGTAAGAGAGAATATGACCCATTTATTGCAAACATTTGGGTTAAGAATAAATAAATTTAAAAATACATTCGGAATCACTTTTTTTTTACATTCACATTGCTGGGTAGAAGAGCGGCAGTGGATTCTGGAGTGCTTCTATAATATATTTTATAATATACTTCTATAATACCGCAGATTTTTAAATGTAGATTTTTAAATGTAGACCGATACAAGGGGGCTGATATCGAAACGATATCCAGTATCGATATCGGATGGGAACACAACTAACCGTAGTCAGTTGCTTTTGTGACGTAGTAAATTGATGTTAATCAATGACTGCATGATAAATAAGCACTCTTTTTTTTTTTTTAATCAAATGAAATTAGCAGTGGAACATGCATTTGGGGGTGTTTTGATATTGGTGCTCGGCGGTGTTTGATAGCAAGTTGCGATACCAACTTCAACGATGCGGTGATTGATAACTCAAGTGAAATGGCGTTTTGATTGATATCCTGAGAAGTGCTCGGTTTATTCCAAATGCCAAATTTGTAAGGAAGGTCATGTCTGGGGTCCGATTCGTCCGAAAAGTGTCCACTGTATCTGCTTGTTTACTGACACGGTAACGGTGTCGCATTGTCCCTCCGCCGATACGAATCGCGAAACGACCGCAGTGCCAGGATAACCCTTTTCCCATCTCGCCCCTTACGCCTTTCATCATGTGTGTCACGTTGACCCGTCTGACCATCAGCGGCCGGCTAAGAGTGTGTGTGTGTGTGGGGGGGGGGGTACGAGCTCGCCCAAATAAAGTGCTCGCCCTGAGCCATTATGATTAACCATCAGCAGTTTTTGTGTAATCACCAACGCGCGGTCCAACGCGGACGGACAGCGCCGCGGAGGGAAATCAATCACATTATATTACTGTGGATGTGCTTTATTGACCTCTGTTGGTGTTCGCACATTTCAGACTTGATTTGTATCTACTGGCGGCTGTTTAGAACAGCGCGGGCAATTTGGGCAACCGTGGAAAAAACAGGGGCAGCTTTTTATCAAGCCCAAAGCTCATGCTTATGGATTGAGTGCTATTTAGGAAAGGAGGGGGACGGGGGTGGGGGAGAAAAAAAAAAAAAAAGAGCAAGCCTGTTTAGATGCACTTCCTGCATATATTTTATGAAGTAGCCTCAAGCGGTGCCCTCATTCTGGCCCATCGCATGATATTTGATGTTTGGACTAATGGCCAGTTTGGATACTTTTAAAAACGAATGCAGGGTGTCAAACCCATTTTTGTCGCGGGCCACATTGTAGTTACCGTTTGCCTTGCAGGGCCGTTATGAATTTTGGGAAAGCCTATAAATGTTGAATCCCCCTCACATATTACATACACAGCGCACAACTGGCTTAATCGATGAATAACTAGTTTTAAAATCAGAAGTCAACTAACATAATGACTGTTATTGTGGATTACATATTGAAAACAATTTGAAATTTAGGTTCAGACGTGCCATGGAACTTGGCATGCTTGATTGTCTTTTGCGGGCCACATTAAATAAAGTGGCGGGCCAGATCTGGCCCCCTTGCCTTGACTTTGACACCTGTGCTATCGGCTAACGATTTGCAAAATGAGTTCAAAGCAATTCCTCCGTTTGGGTGTGTTGTTGGAATTTTGAAGTCTTTTATTATTTTTTTTTCAACGATTTCCAAAGCAGTTACTCATTTATTCATATCGTTCGCCTATGGGCATAATTACTTGAGCCATTTTTAAAAAAAACATTTTAGCAAACGAGAATAGTGTACTTCAACCTTTGCCGATTGCCATGATAGGGATGACTGACAATCTAAACCGACCAAAAAAAAAAAACCTCCCAAAAAACTGAATTTTAGCAAGCACATTGTATTGATTTTGCGCCAGTAAACCGACCTAAAAATGATATCACCATTTTTCGAAACGGCCCGAATGTATCGGATTGGATTGGATAAACTTTATTGTCAAATGTTACTGTATGTGTAACATACACCACAGATAAAAAATTTCTTGCCACCAATTCCGTATGCCGTCTCATTTGTCACTCACGACTTCATCGAAGCTGCAGCAACGTCAAGCTAGCAATCCCGAACTAAAACTCTAACAATTCTGAATTTTACTTATTTATTTTTTCCAAATCTCGCTGTACTTAATGACTTAAAAAGGGAAGGGCGTCCAGGACGACACAAAGACCACGGTGTGAAATCCCCTTTATCCCAAGCAGGCGTCCGTAAATAAGACTTGGTCGTCTCATTACGGCAGCGCCGCGCGTCGGGCGCTTTATTCATCCCCGAACGCATTGTATGCATGGAAAGGTTAAGAGTAGTTATGACAAAAGTAATGTATTATTAAAATACCTTTTGCGGTGAAGCACCTTCTGATATATTTTTTTCTTGGCTGATGAAAGCAGGATTGGGTGGAATACACCCCCCCCCCCCCACCCCCCTGTCTTCTTTATTCACCCTCTTCAACGATTTATGCGGCAAGAGCGAAGAGCTCGTCGGCGAGCAGGCCGTAAACATTTTGTTATAGCGGGAACTATCTCTTATTACTGGTTTTTCATTAGAAAAAGAATCCTTTGGGAAGCATTCAAAGCATTTGGTGGGCTGTGGCGAGGGAAGGGGGTGTGTGGGGGGGTGTCGCGGCTGAAGACGCTTCACAATGTTCTCCCTCTCACCCTCTCCGTACCTGAATCCTTTCTCTTTTTTGATGCTGTTAAGGGAGTAATTGAGTGCAGAAAATGGCTTGGCTTATTTAGACCGAGTCTGATCCTGAAATGATTAAAGCTAAAGGGCTTTGAGGTATTCAAGGAGAGAATGGCGGAAAGGGAACATGGTTAATGCTTACCCCCCCCATTTGGCAAGGAGCCGGGAAAGGGGGGCGGGTGCAGCCAGACAGGTTGGTGTCGGCGGGGGCGGCGGGAGAATAGAGCCTCTCCCTCGTCTGCCTATTAAAAGCGCCGGGGAATTGTCAGACACGCTAAAAAAAAAAAAAAGACGGAAAATCACGGCGAGAAATGAAGCTTCTTTTGCCAATTACCGGATGCCGAGTGCACACCTTGGAGCTCTTTGTCCTCTCGAGCACCAGTTCCTTTTCTCTCGCCATCCTTTCCTGCCATTCCTCTCTCTCGTTCTCTCGTTCTCTTTCTACCTTACAGACGCATTAGCGTCAAGGCCCGAAGAAGAGCCACCGTTTTCCCTTTCTTTTCTACCCCCCCCCCCCCCCCAACCCTCCGTCTTTTTCTTTGAGTCTGCTGGGGCTCACTTCTCGGCCGCCTTTTGTGGTTCCCTTTCAGGTATCGGGGTGGCGGGCGGGGGGGGGGGGGGGGGGCAGACCTCTCCACTCAACATTTATCTCCGCCTTTTGATGAGGCTCGGTGAAAAAGGGGGAGTGACATCCGCACAAAGACGGAAGACACGGAGCATGTTGCCATCGGGATTAAAACGCGTTTAAGTTAATGCGGCCGGCCGGCCCGGCCTGGCGTCATAGAAGACAACGCCAAAGCTCTTTTGTCTTATCAATAATTGAGCGCGCGCTCTGTCGGGTCATTGACTCGGGATGGATGGCCGCCATCGCGCCTCCTCTCACCAAAAGCCACGATTCCGGGGACCCGTAAACACCTCGCAAACGGAGCTCTTTAGCCACGCCCCCTCCCAACCCCTCCTTCCTCACTATTGACTCAAAAGCTTTAATTACTTCTCAGTTTAAAACAATAGCAAGACAGTTGATGAGCTGGAGCCAATCCTGAGGCGAGAAGCGGTATACACCCTGGACTGTTTACCAGGGGGGGGGGCACCGCCTTTTCGGGACACGTGAGCTATTTCTTTGGTACTGATTAATGCGAAGGACGACCATTTTTATAAGTGCCACACACGAAAAAAAAATGCTGGCTTGTTTTCCGTGAATTTTGAGCAGGTTGGGTATCCTTTTACCCGAAAAAAAAGGTGGGTCGATTAACTGGTCGCCTAGTTAATCGCCAGTTAATCGCAAAGCACCTGCAGACAAACAAGCATTCACGCTCACATCCCCACCTGTGGAGAGTTTCATCTTCTACAAACTCGCATGCATGTTTAGCAACCGCGTCGCTCGTTAACCCCCTCCGTCAATGCAAATAATCCGTCTTTTGCCGTGGATTCGAACCCGGGACACCTCGACTGCGAGGCGGGCATGCTCACCACTTTTTTTTTCTTTTTCGCACGGCTTGCTGCCGCGATAGCCGTCGGTAATGGCGTCGTTAAAGAAGATATAGCTGGCAAATTAGAGGTTCGGCCGGCATATTTTGAGCAGGGGTGGGGGGGGGCTTCAATATCCATTCTCGTGTTCATAGGCCGCCCGCTTGTTCCGTCTTTGCTCTTATCAAGACACATGAGGATATTATTATGTAGGATTACTCATTTTGGAGGGGTTTAACTCCGTCAAGAGAAGCCCCCCCCCTACTACCCTACTCCACCACCACCCCTGGCCCCGCGCCACCAGTCCCTGACATATTCCCGGCCTCATCTGTCACAGGCACCGGCAGGCGGCTGCGGCGGACACTTTTTAAATGACCTCATGTTTTGCCACAAGCGCTGTTGTGACGCTAAGAAGATTTTCATTCCATTTTTGCCTTTCATATTTCAAATTCCGCCTTCCCCTGCGCGAGTATTTTTAATGGTCGGAGGGATTTTTGTCTTAATGTCAGACAAGTTAGCGTGTGCGCGTTCGCGGGTGTGTGCGGCCGCCAGCCATTTGCAAGGTTAATGTAGTAGAAAACAACATCCATCTCGCCCCTAAACACTTTCATTAGGCCCACAATGGCGCCTCCTCTTGCGATGTTGTCAGCTGTGACGTGCATCATATTATCAACGAGTGACGCGATCAATAAAATCTCAATGTCGCGCACCGTCGCGCGCACTGAGCGATGTCCTCGTGTCTCGCGTGCGTGTGCCGCAGACCGCCGCAGGCGATGGTCGTTAATAATCATAATAATAATATTAACAAATTGCATGTTGAAGGTGTTTTTAGACGACTTTGTTTGCTTCTGACACGTTGAACGAACACTTGGCGGATTACACAAATGTCCAACTGCGTCACAAAGAGGGCAAAAAAAAAATGATGAGGATGCAGTTAAAAGCTAACTGACCCATCATTTTTATTCTTTATTCTATTCTTTAATTTTTACCTGATCCACAACTGTCATTTGTTGTGCAATATTATTACATTGTAACAATGCATTTGTTACATATTTTGATGCATTTTTGCACTTTAGAAAGCATTTATGGCCGAATTTTTTTGGGGGGGGGCTTAGGATTGGGGCATTTACATGGAACATGGAAAGCGCGTCTCTATTGACAACATTTTCTCGTTAAGACATTTCTTCCAGAACCAATTAATTTCCTCAGTAAGGGTACCACTCTATAGTCAAATGTTTGTCAACCCCCCCCCCCCAAAAAAAAACACATTTTTGATGGTGGACAAGCCAACAGAGTTGTAATAAAACAACCAGTGGCTAATCCACAGGTTTACTGTGAATGCAGTTTTCAATCGTGGCTTCGCTCCCCCCCCCCCCTCCCCCCCCCCCCCCCCCCCCCCCGTCAGCGCAAATGGAATTGCGCATTAAAGTCAACGAATGATGCCCAACTTTGGCGGAGTGATACGTGTTATTTGCGCACAATGTCGGCGAGAAGACTATCTTTAGGACCTCTTGATCAGCCCCGTGACCTCGTAAGTACGCGGCGCATCTCGCGGAGAGGGAGGGGTGCGCTTACGCCAACTTCAAAAAGCAAAGAGGGTGGACCTGATCATTTCCAAATGGAGTGGCGCTGCTAGGGGAGTCCATAAAAGCCTGCCTTGTTCTCGGCACACCTCCTCTTTGCTTCACAACAGCCAGTTTAGGCTAATAGCTGGTGGGAGAAAGAGGGGTGAGGCAGCGAGAGGGGGGGGGGGGGACGGGTAATTACTGGTAATCACTCGTCAGGGAAGAGCTGGTGATCACTACAGTATAACAGCTTGTACTGTTCCCTGTTGGAAAACAGTGAGAGGGGGCGGGCGGTGGGAGATAGGGGTGGAGTGGGGGTGGGGGGGGGGGGGGACCGGATGTCGTCCTCTCGGCAGGTAACAACCGCGAAATTAGTCGGTAACCTTAAACCCCCCTCCGCAATCATGGAGAAAACTCTCCTCCCGGCCGCCTCTGCCCCCCCCATCCCCCCCGCCGCTCTTTCTCTCCCGCGCCGAGTTATACGAATCTCAACATTCGGCTCGCCAAGGACCGCGGGTCCTTTATTATACCGCAATCTTGTCGATTCGGATTGGATGTGAAGTAGCTGCGGTTCAACAAGGAGGACATGGGTGACGCAAACAGGAACGCCGACGAGGCCCTCACGTTCCATTTGAAGCCGCCGGCGCGTCGCCGTTGTTTACTTGTACAAATACCGACGCACTTTGACTTACACGTTGAGTTCGCTCCGTCACCAAGCTTGATTCCGAGTTCACTCACGCAAGAAATTCTTATTCCTTTACGGCTGTGGCTTTTCTACTGCACTTGCCAGGTCATTACGGTGACCGTGCAGGGTCACGGGGGCATGCTGGAACCAATCCCAGCTGTCTTCAGGCAGTAGGCGGGGAGGGGGGGGGGGACACCCTGAACCGGTCGCCAGACAATCGCAAGGCACACAGAGACGAAGAACCATCCGCGCTCACAATCACATCTAGGGACAATTTCGAGTGTTCAATCAGCCTGCCATGCATGTTTTTGGAATGTGGGAGGAAATCGGAGTACCCGGAGAAAACCCATGCAGGCACGGGTTACATGCAAACTCCACACAGGAAGGCCGGAGCTGGAATTGAAACCGATACCTCTGCGCTTTGAGGTCGATGCGCTAACCACTCGACCACCTGGCCGCCCCTGTCAAAACTGATGAATACAATTTTTTTTTTTTTTAATCAGAAATACCGCGTATCTCGCGTATTCATCTCACTCGATTGTGCAGATGCTCCGGTAGGTCTACTTGGCATCACTATTGGCTCATTATATCGCTCGTGAATAATTTGCGATTGATATCGAGGCCTATTGATCTGGAGAGTGGTGTTTCCTGTAGCTTCGGTGTGCCAAGACAGGGACGGGGGGGGGGGGGGGGGGGGCGCTGCAGGGACAGTCTTTACCGGATCAATCGGGAGCACTGGGGCCATTTTGTCCCCGTTTGTAACTGATAGAACTCGACACTTGAGAGAACCGCTAATGATTCCCCGGGATCAACACCGTATCGGAGATGAAGTATTTAGTCAGCTCCTTCATGCCACTCAACTCATCGCCGTGGAATGTCGAAAAAGTCCGCAGCAGCTCTGAGATCCAGTTTCCAAAAGGAGGGGTTCGTGCTACGCTTCGAACGTTACAGTACTTGCTGGCATTCATGGGTAGCCTCTTGGTCTCGTCAGACCACAGGACTGAGGAGACCCAACTCTTTCTGTGAGAGCTATCAAAAAAAGTTGTTTTTCACGAAAAAACAACCAATGAAACGTCCAAAACAGCACTCTTTGTTATATTACCTCGGAGCAAACCTGTCACCCGCCCACCAACCAAAAACGGAAAAGGAAGGGGGGAGGGGTGAAAAGGGGGAGTTTGTTCTTCCCGCAATTAGCATTCACGGTTAGCTAAGCAGAACTAATGCAGCGAACCTTTTGAGTGTCGCCTTACTTGTCCTCGTAGCTACAGGCCAGATTAAACTGTAGCGAGATGACAACCTCACCCCCCCCCCTCCCCACTCCGCCTCATGCGTATCAATTACAAGCTCCTTTTCTTTTTTACGAGCTGCGTTATTGGTAATTCCCTTTGAATAGCCGTGACCCAAAAAAAAAAACATGCACGGCTTCAAAACAGCAGGGCGCTGTTCGGGTGTGGCTCATGCGCCGCCGATACTTCACTTTAGGAAACAAACGCAGCCGTAACCACTCGCCATTGTTGCTCGGTAGCCGGAGCTCCCAGCGGCGGCCGCGTTTTAAGTGAGCGGTTTCATGTTACCCTTGCGCCGACGATGCTAACCTTCTTAAAATAGTCATTGGTGTGTTCTTTGCCTCGTGTCTTTTATTTTTATTTTTTTCCCATCTGTGTTTTCTGTGCTAGCGCCTTGCTAGCATGCGGGTCAAAGCGAATGAGCTCGTGAGCTCCTTTCAGTAAATGGGATGGCGTGCCGATGATCTCATTACAAGTCTTAAGGGACATCATAACATGGCCATTCACCGACAGGTGGTAAGATTGGAATATCCGCCGTCGCCATTGATCAGAGAGAATATACCCCTGCGAGTATCGCTACGTGCTCTGTATGTGTTGCTGCTCCGCGTATGTTGACGGAGCAAATCTCCCTTCTGGCAAATGATCTTAACTTAACTCATTCAGTACCAGCCAATTCTAGAGCGAGTCTGTAAAGACGTTTAAAAACGTCTTTGGGAGTGAATGAGTCGATATCTGTATCCATGAAAGTACATGATGCTCACAAACTCTGACACTAACCTGATAGTGATACTAATCCGGGAGGTTGGACTGAGGGGGAGTGGGGGGGGGGGGGGTTGAAGGTCAAAGAGCCAGTTAGACACCAGAGGCCGTTGAGGCCCACTGGTGCTGGTCAGGCTCTGATCTGCTTCAGAGGTGGTTGCCGTTTGCCATTTTCACTTGTATAGGGCGGCTCCGGGGGCCCTTGGGCAAGGGGGGGGGGGGGGGGATATCGTATGGCCACTGTATCATGTCTTTAGCTCGCAGTGGAGATTTATTGTCATTAGGAGATTCCTTCACAAAAGCAGAAGGGATCAGCGTTTCTTCAAGTGACCCCCCCAAGTCACCCCTTTCCCGGTGGGCTGTCCTATGGGTTGCACACACTCTTTGATCCGTACCTTCCCGCCCTCGGGGGGTTAAGCTGTGCAAATGAGTTTGACATGACGGGCAACTTCCTAATTGGCCAATTGGCTGCCGCGCTTTCTGCTTTCACAATGTGTGTTTTGCCTTCTCCGTCTCGGCGCGTTAGCTCGGAGGCCGTGCCAAAGCGGCCGTATGCGTGATAGCGTGCTAGCGAGCTAGCGACGCTCTTTTTCAGTGTTTCAACACGCGCTGACTGATGTGGAAGATTAATACGGTTACTACCAAGGGGCAATAATTAGGCGCATTAGGCATCCTCTTCATTTTGCGGTACGGTATTTATAAATATGAAATATTTATAACAATAAATAATCCAATTTGGACGGTAGTTTATTCTCATTGATGATTAGCCGAGATGTTCTTTTAGACTAATAGAAATCATATTTTTTAAATTGTAAATGGTAATAAGTGAAAATAAAAGAACAATTGAACGTGATTTTTTGAGACGCTTTTTCAAATGACCGTATATTTGTGAAAACGTAACATTATTAACAAATCTGAACAGTGGTGTTTTATGTTATTTCATTTCATATTATTTTATTATTGAGATCAGTATCACATTTAGATTAAAAAAAATGGTGTTATATATAGAGCTGTCAAACGATTAAAATATTCATTCATTCATTCATCTTCCTAACCGCTTGATCCTCACGAAGGTCGCGGGGGGTGCTGGAGCCTATCCCAGCCGTCTCCGGGCAGTAGGCGGGGGACACCCTGAATCGGTTGCCAGCCAATCGCAGGGCACACAGAAACGAACAACCATTCGCACTCACACTCACACCTAGGGACAATTTAGAGCGTCCAATCAGCCTGCCATGCATGTTTTTGGAATGTGGGAGGAAACCGGAGCACCCGGAGAAAACCCACGCAGGCCCGGGGAGAACATGCAAACTCCACACAGGGAGGCCGGAGCTGGAATCGAACCCGGTACCTCTGCACTGTGAAGCCCACGTGCTAACCACTGGACTACCGGGCCGCCCGATTAAAATAATAATTAAATATAATAATAATCTAATTAAAAATGCAACCGTCATAATTAACTCAAATGAACTAAAAAATTAATCGTGATTACTCACACATTTTTTTTATCATTTCTGAATTTCCTTTGACATTTTTTGTCCTATTTTTCCCCATTTTAATGCTCTCATCAACTTGGAATCATGAATGCGTTTTCTATGTGCCAAATGCAAATATTTACTGAAATAACAATTTCAATTTTACATGAACATTTTTCACTTGGAGGATTTGTTCACACATAATCTCTCACACAATATTACTGTCCATCAACAACAGTGAAAAAAAACATTTTGTCACACAACAGCTGCTTTAACAGCTTTTTTAATGAAATCAAAACAGACTAAACACACGTTGACAATTGCTCTCCATCGCGGCGATTCAGGTGTTCAATTCCATAATCTTGCGCGTGACAAAGTTGTCATTTGAGGGGCTCTCCCTCTTTGAATCTAAAAACGGACTGTGTTTTGCCGACGTGTGTCATCTCTGTATTCCTCGGGGAGTCTCCCATGTTCTCTCGTCATCCCGCTGAAGGCTACTGCAGCTTTTAATCCATCAGAGGCCAGATCAGAACAGGAGGCCTGGTGGTGTCGAGTCCCACCCTGCAGCATACTGCTTGCGAGACACCCAAGCTAACCTCCCTCCACCCCCACGCCTCCCAATCCTCCTTCCAACCTCTCCCAACCTCCACCTCCATCTTTCTCACAATCAGATTAGATTAGTCTAATAGTGAAGGAAAGGCTTGATGCCAGTGAGGCCCCGCAGGCTTGCAAGAACAGGTGGCCGTACACCCAAAATGGCTTCTCGGGCCCTGCCGTGCGCTAACGCTGCATCCGCTTTCGGCCTCTTAAATGTCCAGCGGCGGAAAAGTCGCAACTTTTGGCTTCGTCCCTTTCAGTCAGCGGTCGCCAGAGCGAGTTCTTCTCATGATATGTTTGGCTCCGTTTTTATGGCGATTGTCTTTCCTGATAGGGTGGTCCGGTAGTCCAGTGGTTAGCACGTCGGCTTCACAGTGCAGAGGTACCGGGTTCGATTCCAGCCTCCGGCCTCCCTGTGTGGAGTTTGCATGTTCTCCCCGGGCCTGCGTGGGTTTTCTCCGGGTGCTCCGGTTTCCTCCCACATTCCAAAAACATGCGTAGCAGGCTGATTGAACACTCTAAATTGTCCCTAGTTGTGAGTGTGAGTGCGAATGGTTGTTCGTTTCTGTGTGCTCTGCGATTGGCTGGCAACCGATTCAGGGTGTCCCCCGCCTACTGCCCGGAGACAGCTGGGATAGGCTCCAGCACCCCCCAGCCAATTGCAGGGCACACAGAGACAACCATCCACGCCCACATTCAAACCTAGGGACAATTTAGAACGTCCAATCAGCCTGCCATGCATGTTTTTGGAAAGTGGGAGGAAACCGGATCACCCGGAGAAAACCCACGCAGGCCCGGGGAGAACATGCAAACTCCACACAGGGAGGCCGGAGCTGGAATCGAACCCGGTACCTCTGCATTCAGTGCTAGTCAATAGCTAAAATGGATTCGACCTCTGCTAACTTCACGCCAACTTTCCCGTAAGCGCGCGACTATGTGATGTCTTGATCCACCTGCGGACCGTTACTCAGATGGATGACCCGCTGACCTTTCCCGATGACCTCTTAAGGTTGGTCCACCTGCACTTCTTCCATGGGAAAACCCCTTCCCTCCAAAACGCTGACCTCCCTCCCCTATGCTGAGAGGGAGCGTGCCTGGCCAGCCGCCTCACGCCAAGACGGATTGCGAAGGGGGACTCCCGAATTTGTCTGGTCAGGGAATCCTCGGCCCCCCCGGGCGTGGCTAATTACTTTCTAATGTGATGACGACTCTTTTTGAAGAGGTGCTTTCTCGCCGGCCAAATCCCTCTAAAAGCATCTGGGAAGGCCAGAGGGGTGGCTCGGGTTACTTCGATGCCTGCCGCGATACATTTTGTCGGTGGGACGCGGTGGGATGTGTTGCAGAGCTAACAGTTGCTAACAAAGTCATCTGTGTAAGAACGTACGTCCTGTCTTCAAATAATTATTTTAGGAACAATAACAGGAGCGGGGCGGCCCGGTAGTCCAGTGGTTAGCACGTCGGCTTCACAGTGCAGAGGTACCGGGTTCGATTCCAGCTCCGGCCTCCCTGTGTGGAGTTTGCATGTTCTCCCCGGGCCTGCGTGGGTTTTCTCCGGGTGCTCCGGTTTCCTCCCACATTCCAAAAATGCATGGCAGGCTGATTGGACGTTCTAAATTGTCCTTAGGTGTGAGTGTGAGTGTGAATGGTTGTTCGTTCCTGTGATTGGCTGGCAACCGATTCAGGGTGTCCCCCGCCTACTGCCCGAAGACGGCTGGGATAGGCTCCAGCACCCCCCGCGACCCTAGTGAGGATTAAGCGGTTCAGAAAATGGATGGATGGATGGATAACAGGAGCACAAGTCACCGATGGTGTAGGTACGGGGAGAAGATTCAAACTGCTAAACATCGAAAACCTTCTCGCCCGTGAGGCAAATGTGCTAATCGCTCACGGCTATGCCGAGCTGCCATTTAGTTAGCATAGATTGCTTTGAAACGATAGCTGGATTGCAAATGCGAGCGTAATCAATGTCAGCGAAATGCCATTTTGGTAAATGCAGCTGTCTTGAGCCATTGATGGGCACTTCACAGGAATCTTTCAAAAGGCAGCGTTATTCCCTTGCGGCGGAGCGATCCCCTGATTAGCTGTCAGTTGATAGCGGGCCCCGCCCCCTTGGTGCTGCACGTGGTCAGCGGTCAGCAGTGACGGACCGTGACACCTCATACCGCTGAATGAGACCACTTGGTCCTTACAAAGAGACGTCCCATAGCATTGTATTGAAAGGGGAGTTGTTTTGAAATCTCGTGGAAAAACGGATACTTTTAAGATAAGATAAGATAAGATATCCTTATTCGTCCCACACTGGGGAAATTTACAGTCTTCTTTAGTCAGTCGGCTGGTCTGTGGGTTGGTTGGTTGGTTGGTTGGGTGCGTTGGTTTAATGTGTTTATGTTGTTGCAGTATGAAGACAGGGCGGCCCGGTAGTCCAGTGGTTAGCACGTCGGCTTCACAGTGCAGAGGTACCGGGTTCGATTCCAGCTCCGGCCTCCCTGTGTGGAGTTTGCATGTTCTCCCCGGGCCTGCGTGGGTTTTCTCCGGGTGCTCCGGTTTCCTCCCACATTCCAAAGACATGCATGGTAGGCTGATTGAACACTCTAAATTGTCCCTAGGTGTGATTGTGAGCGTGGATGGTTGTTCGTCTCTGTGTGCCCTGCGATTGGCTGGCAACCGATTCAGGGTGTCCCCCGCCTACTGCCCGAAGACGGCTGGGATAGGCTCCAGCATCCCCCGCGACCCTAGTGAGGATTAAGCGGTCCAGAAAATGGATGGATGGAGTATGAAGACACAGCAGCATTGTTTCAAGGTCATGTCAGCGTTAGACCTTTTTGTGGTCAGGGTAAATGTACGAGGCCTACCACCCACCCCCCACGGGAGCACTCCTTGCCTCTCTTTAATCGGCATGTAACGGGCCCCTTGTCGAGCCAAACTGTCTGCGACACATCAGCACTTTTAGAAATCAAACCCTCCCTCGGCCAAGTCTGTCACGGCTGCGGTTGGAGAACAGACAGACCAAACACGAGACACCCGCCGATGGAAAATATACTCAGGGATGGATCCTGGATCCAAACCAACATTTATTGTCAATCAAAACCACGGCGTGTTAGGCGATAAGGGACCGAGCGTTAAAAGAAGCTCACCGCAAACTGTAGCGAGTCACTTATTCTTTCTGGTTATTATAATAATTGAATATTTTTTTAAATTGCATTGAAAAAGAAATGGAAAAAAAATGCACGATTACGGAATACACTCGCACGTATTTTTCCCCCAAATGATACGTTCTCTGATGGAACTTTGAAGCGGCACCAAATTCATAAAGGCAGAATTTGGAACCGGGGACGTGTGAATTGTTGTGCGGTGTCTTAGCGTATTTACTGAATGATCATGTAGCTCAACTGAGACTTTTTGTACTTTATCGAAACTCAACATGTTTTAAATTTCAGTTTGCAACGGTATACCGGTGAGCACTTTTCACGTTCTCCACACATATTCAAACCTGTTTGATTTGAATCAATGTTCTGGTCCCAAAAAACAGGCCCTTAAAGGCGATTGCAATGCATTAAGCCAGCCGACTCGCGAGACCTGCTTGCTCCCTAAATGAATTTGAAGGGGGCCGAGGGGGGGGGGGGGCTAACAAGGTTTTGTGGGGATCGGGGTTGGTGGGTGGGGGTTGTCATCCCAGCTCCTCTATTTATGGATTATTGTTTAAAAAGTCGATTCTTCACCATTCTGTTTTATATCAACCGGGAATTAAGGAGCCGACGGGAAATTGTGTTTGCTGCCGTGTGACATGAATGGGCGGCGAGCAGGCACATGCGGGGAGGGGAGCAAATGCGGTTATGTCATTGCTCTTGGCAAACTATTAAACACAGTAATACCCGCTCGCCATTCACCTATTTTGTGCCCTTTCAGAAACCACCTTATGGTGTTGCTTAAGTCCCGTCTGAATGCGAATTGGTTTCAAGGAGGTATGTTGAGCTAATTCGAGCCTGGGTTGTTAGCGGACAAAGTCTCAGAAATACATGCACGTGCACTTCGTTTTTTCAAAATGAAAGGATTTATGTACCATTTCTCATTCATTCATTCATCTTCCAAACCGCTTGTTCCTCACTAGGGTCGCGGGTGTGCTGGAGCCTATCTCAGCTGTCTCCGGGCAGTAGGCGGGGGACACCCTGAATCGGTTGCCAGCCAATCACAGGGCACACAGAAACGAACAACCATTCGCACTCACACTCACACCTAGGGACAATTTAGAGTGTTCAATCAGCCTGCCACGCATGTTTTTGGAATGTGGGAGGAAACCGGAGCACCCGGAGAAAACCCACGCAGGCCCGGGGAGAACATGCAAACTCCACACAGGGAGGCCGGAGCTGGAATCGAACCCTGTACCTCTGCACTGTGAAGCCGACGTGCTAACCACTGGACTACCGGGCCGCCCTTATGTACCATTTTGTTATTTTTATTCATTCATTCATTCATCTTCCGAGCCGCTTGATCCTCACTAGGGTCGCGGGGGGTGCTGGAGCCTATCCCAGCTGTCTCCGGGCAGTAGGCGGGGGACACCCTGAATCGGTTGCCAGCCAATCACAGGGCACACAGAGACGAACAACCATCCACGCTCACACTCACACCTAGGGACAATTTTAGAGTGTTCAATCAGCCTGCCACGCATGTTTTTGGAATGTGGGAGGAAACCGGAGCACCCGGAGAAAACCCACGCAGGCCCGGGGAGAACATGCAAACTCCACACAGGGAGGCCGGAGCTGGAATCGAACCCGCTACCTCTGCACTGTGAAGCCGACGTGCTAACCACTGGACTACCGGGCCGCCCTTATGTACCATTTTGTTATTTTTATTTATTTTTTATTTATTCGGTGAGGAATTTCTAGAAGCGAGCACGCTCGGCCCCTTTTGGAAAACGAGTGAAAGTGAGAACAGGACTACTTTTAAAAGGTGTTTGTGTCTTTTAAAGCTGATCATTTACTTTGTATGTCTATCATATAGGCCGGGGGGGGGGGGTGATTTGCTTTCGCGGGCCACTTCAAATGATGTGGCGGCCCACATCTGGCCCCCGGGCCTTGAGTTGGACACCAGTGAAATAGGCAATTATTTCCCTCGCATGGAGGCCGCCTTACCTCAGTGAGCAACGAAATAAGAACGCGCACAGGAAAATGGATAACGTTTGTCTTTGCCGGGGGAAAAGAAAGCAAAAAAAGTGTCCTATTTGAGACGTTCCGTGTAGAATATCAACAGTTCTGAGCTCTCTACCCCCGCACACGGCGCTCATAGGCAAAGCGTTCCCATCACCTCGTTAAACCCTCCGAGAACAATATTGAACACCGAATCTGAATTTTGCGGTTTAATGGGCAAAAATGCACCCGGGGGGCCCTCATTGTTAAAGTAGCATTTCTTGAGCGGCCCATTTTTAAAGTGGGCCCTCGCCCGTTCCAATATGCATCTGACTATTTAGAGGCGACGCTACCTGAAGAGAAGCGAGGGCTATTACTGTCCAGATAAGTCCATTAGCATTACCTTTGACACAATAATGGATGTGAGATACAATTTTGGGCTCTCCATTTTGTATTTCTAAGGATAATAGGGGGATTATCTGGAAGGCCTTCTGCCGCCCGCACTCAAGAGCGAGACCACGCTGAGGACAGAAAGCCCCGGCAACAGTTGTTTTTGCTCTCGCCAAGACCCTCTCGCAAGATAAAGCATATCATTATTCTATTAAAGACCTACAATTTTTGTAATGGCCGTGGCAGCGGTCTGCAGAAGTGCACGAGGCTTCTTCAATATCCTGGACATTATTTGCTCGTTTAGTTAAATGATCTTTCTAATTACTGCTAATGACGCTGTCTCCCTCGGTTCTGATGTGGTCACGTCTTCATATGCCGTGGCATTCTTTTTTTTTTTCATGGGGGGGGGGGGGCGGAGATAATGACCTCTCAGGAGGCTCGGGCGCACGATGCACACGTGGCAAATTGCCTTGTTTCCTGCCATCTTGTCTTCCTGCAAATCGCTAAATTGAGTTTCAGGGGCCGCATTAGAACGCTTAAGTTTGCTTTCGAAGCTCTTCGCACTGATTGGCTCAGGTCTGCTCTTGCTTATTTGTTGGGTGCATGCTTATATGTGGATGTACATTCGCTTTGTAATGGCGGATTGTGCAATTTAAAACGGGGTGTCCTCGGTTCATGGCCTGTTTTATCCCCCCCCCCCCCCCATTGTGGCCGAGTTGCATGAATTGAAGTACATCACTAAGCTACATGAACACAATCGTAAAATCATAAGCACAGTAGAATGTTGACTGTTCTCAGGAAATTCGTGCTCTGACCACACGCTCATCTTAAATCAGCTTTTCCCATTGAAATGAATGGAAGTGCCTTTAATCCGTTCAGACCTTCGCCTAGGGTGCCTGCTTCGGCCACCGGGAAGAAGTGTCAGACACATACGGACATGCACGAGATTCAGCTCTTCGCTCAGCTTCTCAGTATGGCAGTAATGTTAATCATTCTTTGCAGAGGATAAAGAATGTATACACCCATGTTGTGTCCCATTGTAACTAACCTAATCCATGTTAGCATTAAATTGTATTTGTTTTTAATACACTCTGTGAAACTCTTGGTTTGATGTTTTGTTTGACAGCAATTTAACCGTACTTGCTAACCTATGAGATCCCAGAACATTAAAGGAGGAGTTTGTACTTGGTTCTTTATCTATGTGTAATTTGGGATAGGTTCCAGCCCTGATGAGGGCAAACATGCGCAGGTGTACCTAATGTTTTGTCCAGAGTGAGGCCGCCCAGGCTCTCTGTCTTCCTCCCACAGTTTCCATTACTCCCATCATGAATTACACGCCCGCGTGACATACGCTTGAATGTAAAAAAGGCACGACGCGTCATCTCGACAAATCTTCATCGGCGCGCCACGTCCGGCTGTCTCTTTGCACTTTAAACCACTTCAAATCATTTTCATGGCACCCGCTATTAAAATGTGGCACCTCTACCTATTCATCTTTTTTGGAAGGGGGATGGGGGGGGGGGGGGGCAATATTGCATTCTGTCATCGCATCTCCACACACACGTGAGCGTGGCCGTAAATCAACCGGGTCACGTCGGCTCATGCAGATTTCCGCCCCGTCACGCCTGATGACATAACGACCACTTTGGAAGCTCATAAACAGCTTCATTCAAGCAAACCTACGCCGCTCCTTGTCATAAGCTCCCTTCCTGTGTCACAAATTCATCTCCTCCCCGTCTTGTCGGGCCATTGGCCGTAAATCACTTGTGCTCTCTCGCCGTTTGACCTTATGGCGTCCACTGTGAGGTCACCGCAGCCTGGCTGTCGTCCTGATTCGGCCGTTAGCTTGCGCGGGTAGAAAAGTGTTAGCGTGATAAGATAAGATAAGATATCCTTTATTCGTCCCACACTGGGGAAATTTACAGTTACTTTGTGTCTGTGTATGACGTGACACCCAAGAAAAGCGACTTTGATCACTTCCCATCAACCGCAAGGCATTTATTTGAGTGTGCGTGTGGGTTACAATAGTAAAACCGACTTCATAATTTGGCAGTGGATGCAGGGCCTTAAAAAGGAATATGACGTTTTGGAAAAGTGGCATTAGGATGCAAAATCCAGGAAGGCTTTTTTTTTTTTCCTTAATGTGTCTGAAAATACCCTTAATACAAAACAAATGCACCCAATTTGGACTGGAATAGAAAATTTATTGAATGAGGTTATTCCCGGAGCGTTAAATGACAATAAAAACAAGGACATTTGTGTTCCTTAAATGGAAGTATTGTGTTTTTTGTTTAAAAAAAAATACATAATGGGGGAAAAAAATGTATACATTATATTTTTGGGTGATGCAAAGGCTAAAATGGTGGATGAGTGGTCAAATTCAACTAAACGGTAGAAAAGGATTTGAATTCATAATACACATGGTGTATTTAATACATACAGGGAAGCTTGGTTGCCCTCTTGAATGCCTCCTCATACAGTCAATATACAGGCTATAGCGGGGGTGTCCAAACTGTGGCCCCTGGGGGATTTGCATCCATGTTTTTTTTTTTTTTTGCGACACACAGCATATATTCAAAACATTTGACACGACTTGCAATGTTTAAAAAAAAAATCAGAGAAATGCAAAGTGGGCCAACCACTATAACGCCTATTTCACGAATTAACTGTTTTATATCGAGCTTTTGTTGGCAAAGACACACGTACAAAAAAAGAAAAGAAAATACAACTTCACCAGTAACTAAATGTCTCCAGATTCTGACTGAAAAATGCCTCAAAACATTTACAAATCATACTCCTCCATTGAAATGAATGGAAATGCCATTAATCCGTTCAAGCCTCATCCATTGCCCCCAAAAAATAGTCCCATCACTTTTAACAGCTTTCCAAAAACAACTATAATACAGTATATAAACAATATCTAATCTCTTGATGGGTCGGCTTTAATGTGTTGAATAAATTAATGTCAAAGTGGGCCACGGAGGGAAAGGTTTGGACACCCCTGCAGGGCTTATCAGAACCAGAAGGTGTGCGTCCGTATCAGTAGTCAACCTTATTGTACAGGTTGTATAAAGGCAGGGCGGGCAGGTTGCTCCCGGGGTAGTAGAGCGGCGTGGGGAAGGCGATGGAACGTGGCACGGGGACGCGCAGCAAGGAGTTCTCCCGGAAAACCAGCGGCATGCCCACGAGAGTCTGCGCCGACGCGTGCGCCATATTGGCCGCCTCCAGCTCAGCCGAGAGCTGCCGCTTCCATTTGTTCCTGCGGTTCTGAAACCACGTCTTGACCTGCGTTTCGGTCAGCTGCAGGCTGGACGCCAGGCAGGCGCGTTCCGAGCTGCTCAGGTAGCGCTTCATGTCGAACGTGGACTCCAGCTGGTAGACCTGGCTGCGAGAGAACACGGTGCGCGTCTTCTTCTTGGCCGAGGAGCCCTGCGGGTGCTTGTCGGCAGCGTCCGACTGCCGCTCCTCTGACAAGGGGGACAGCAGGGCTCGATCCTGATCCTCCTCTTTGTTGTAGTCGTGCAGGAGGGGCGGCCGCCTCGCCAGACCCTCGTTGGCGGACAGGAGCCCTTTGGCGGGACCTATGGGGGGGGGGGGGGGGCACCAAGCGTACATTAGGGTTTTTAAGCATACTTTTATGCGCGAGGACCACCACCAGGATGCCAATGAATAGATGACTCTGCTTATTTGTTTTTTATTCCATAAATGCAATATTTAGACTAGTGGCGCCACATAGAAGGTTGTCGCCTAGAGTTCAACCTTAGAGTCACAAAAAATTGATTTCAAACTACAAGTTGTCCCCAAATGATTCAACCAGCCTGTCTACAAAGACATCCTGTAGAATTTGTTTTGGTCAATGTCCGGAGCATCTCCCTCCTCACCCATCATGACTCTGTGTTTTTTTTTTTCTAAAGTTCCAAAAATTTGATATTTTCCCTGAATTCCACATTTTCCACTCCCCAAATAAGCATTTGACAAAAAGGTTCCTCCTGGTCTTTCCCAAATTTCAGTCCTGTCCTGTTTGAACGCTGCGATTGCCTCGTGGGAAGCGTCAAGTAAATACTAAATACTAAATAATACTACATACTAAATATTGAGAATAAATCAAATAGAATCATCATTCCCAACTCTAAAATCTTCAGTCCGTTCAGAACATCTTGGAAACTATTTTCCACATCCCACAAGCTCTTCACAGTAAAATTCATAAATTGAAGACATATTGTTCATATTCCCCCCCCCCCCACCCGCTTCCACATTTCTTGATTGAATCAAATAATTCCAACTTCAAACTTTCTTGCTTATTCATCTATTCACATTTTCAAAAATTCCCAAATTTCGAAAACAACATTTCCACATTATTTTTGCATTACCCCCCACACCCTTGCCCCCCTAACCCGGAATTGCATATTTCTCAACCACCTATTGAGAACATTCCACTTCTTATAATTTACACTTGAACGTTTCAATTAAATCCAGGCCATTTTTGTTTTGTTTTGCAGCATTCTTCAAACACATTCTCTACAAAAAGCGTTTGCTCTTATTTGTGTGGCACTCACACTTTGCTTCACATAGTTCGAGATTGCTGTACTCTCGACAAACTACTGCCCCATCCACATTTCTCCACCCTTCGATCAATTCTAAATTCAAGTCGTCCCAAGTCTTGCGTTCTACATTCCAATATTTAATTTCACAGCATTTTAATCAATCTTTACAGCATTTAAACGCAATTCCGATTCAGAAAATTGCATTCTCTTGTTTCTGTCACAAACGTCACCACGAATGCCCAAAAAAGTCCTTAATTTTTTTGTAATTTTTTTTATTATTAAATCTTGCTTGGTTTTTTTTTCAGAGCTAAAACTACTACAGAAATGAATCATTTGACAGCTAGTACAAAAAAAAAAACCTTAACATATCAAAGCGATCTGATGGCACTGGAATTCCAGCTTTCAGTGTTCAGTGATGCAGCTCAGCGCTTCAAATGAAGTGCTCTCAAACATTTTTTTTTGGGGGGGGTGGCTTTATCACCTCGAGTTTTTAATTTCGTGCCATGGCAGCCATTAGAAGTGAAATGTGGTCAGCGGGACAACAAAATGACAGCAAATCCACCAGCGTGACCGGTAACGCTATCGGGTTCACGAGCCTCCTACCTAATCAATCGACTTATCTTATTTTATTTTATTTTTTCGGTTTAAACGAACATTTATTGCGCACGCATCAAGCGTGCAATGCTGTCATCGCGGCGCCTTTCACGCGCGAGGGTCATTAACGTCATTTCACACGCGCGTTTGAACACGCAATTGTTTCAACATTGCAGGGAGCCAGTGCGCTCTTGCGCTAAATCCGAGGTGACGTTCCCCCCCCCCCTTTTTTTTTAAATTTAAATCAACAATACTCAACCCGTCTGTGTTAATCTGCTCTCACACACGCGCGCAGCCCCCACCCACACACACACACACACACGCGTGCAACCATTTAACGCCCAATTGACGACGCACGCAGCAAACACGTCTCATCAATTAGCCGCCTCGATTACATTTGAAATAAGAGCGAGCGAGTGCAACTCATTATTTCCACCGCCGATGTGACGAGGCCGAGGATGAAACGAGGGCTGCACGAGTGTCACCCGTAAAATTCAATTAGAGCCCGATGCAATTAAAAGCCTGACATGTTTTACTTGGATTAAATATATATATATTTATATGTGTGTGTGTGTGTGTGTGTGTGTGTGTGTGTGCGCGCGTGTGTGTGTGCAAAAAAAAAACAATTTCCACATTTTGAAGTCAGCACAAACAAATTAAATCGGCCTCATAATAATAATAATTACAGTGTCAGCCAATTAAAAAAAATAAAGAAGAGAAGCACTCATTGGCGATTCAGGGGTGAGTCTAATACTTGGGTGGCTTTACTCGATTCGTGGGGGGGGGGGGGGGGATTTTAAGTTCACTATAGCAATTTACATGTTACATTTAAGTGTTATCTTTGCAAAGACCGTCCTTAATTGTGTCCTTAGTTAGTGTCCTTATGCAGCTAAGCTACACACACACACCAAATTCCCCCCCCCCCCCTATACGCCTAAATAAGGTGAGTAATAAACGCCACATGAAATTATGAGAAATCGAGCTGTATATTTTACAGTGTCACGATGCAGCTGAATAAGGTGACCAAAATACCAGAATGGACCATCCTTTAAAATTAAAGGCAACCATAATAATAACATCAAAAGTGAACGTCATTGTGTTTGTAAATGCATATTTTTGTTCCTGCTCGTGTTGGTGCTTTTATCGGACCGTAAATGTGTACCTGATCAAGTGTCACCAAGCATGTAGCTAAACAATATGACCTAGAAATGCTAGAATCATTTATCCGTAGTCATAAAAAAATATTACTTGTATTTTATTGATACAAGTAATATTAATTGTATTTAAGCGAAGCGATTTTAGGTTTGTAAATGCAGATTTTCAAATCCAAATCTTGCATATGCGTCTCATTGGATTGGGCAAGTGTCACCGCGCGCAGCTCGATGAGATAATCAAAAAGGTAGAATAATAACTTAATGAGAATTAAACATATATCCGAATTCGTGACATCAAAAAACTGAGCATTTTTATCTTTAGAAAATACAAACATTCGGCGCAGGATGTTGTATCGGACCTCAATTGGATCGAGCAGGTGTCGCCGATATCAGATATCAGAAAGAGCTGGCGCGGGTACACGGCGACCACAATAATCACACAATAATTCGCATTTTAATAAGTTAAATCATACGGCGAGTGTTGTCTATTCACCTAAGCACGAGAAGGCGTTGTGCTGCCGGTGCGGTCCGCACGCTTGTCGGCGGGCCGGCTCGGAGCAGAAGCAGTCCGCCGCGTCTTCGCCGCCGCTGCACTCCTCCTCGGAGGACACGGACAGCGTCCTCCTCCGCGTCGCCACTAGTCCCTTGGCGAGTTCTTTGCTACCGGAGCGCGGCGGCGGTAGCAGCAGCGAAGGTGGCGGCGGGTGAGGGTGCGGGGCCGGGGTTGGGGTTGGGGGCGCCTCGGACGGCGGCGTGCCCAGGATGGATCGGATGGTGAAGCTGGAAATGGGCCCCGTCGAGCCCTTGCTCCCGCTGTCTTCTGCGCTACTCATGGTCGCCTCATAACACTTATCGATAGGGAGCTCTCCTGTGTCGCGTTATTCCGTTATAATGACAACAAGAAGAAGAAGAAGGGGGTTGAGGGGGGGGTGCGGGAAAATAGATAAAACAAAACACACATGCACGCGAGACGTCTTTTGTCCGCTTAATAGCGCGGGGGGGCTTTTACATTGAAGTGGAGTTGGAGGTGTTTTTTTTGTCCGTGCGGCGTCAGTGAGCGCTTTGGCCGGTCCTCCTCCTCCTCCTCCTCGTCGGAGGCGCCGAAGCTGGTCTCGGAGCTTATTTGCATGAAGGTAAACTCCTCCTGGGCCAATCCCGCCAGCCATTACCCTGCGCGCACATTTTAAAACGGAGAGAGAGGAAATGCTTCCACTTTATGGCCTGAACAAAATGTGACACCTTTTACATTGCGTTCGTTTGTGGTGTGCACGCCCCGCCCCCTTATTTGTTTTAATTGACTAATTTTCCCTTCCTAAAGCTGATTTACCCATGTACCTCTTTGATAACCTTGTACTTTAAAACGGGAAGTTTGCCACCCCCCCCCCCCTCAAAAAGCAAATTTTTTTTCAAGGCAGCTTCACGGAGGCGCCATGTCCATTTTACTCATAAGGTAGCTTCACATAGTTCAAAAAGAGTCAAATTATCCTGATTTTACAAACAAAATGCATTTAGACGTTTAAAATCAAAATAAAGCAATAAAAAGTAGTTTGATTAAACGTTTTAAAATAACATACAGCGCATGAAATTTGATTGTAGTCTTTTTAAAAAATAATAATAATCATGGAGAGCTCCATATCAATAGCATCATCATTCATTCCAATGAGGAAAAAGTTTTCATTGAACATATTCAACCTATAAGTCCACTGGACAGGCAATTATAAACATTTTGGGTGGTGGCAAATACTTGATGATTTTCTTATAAAAGGCATGGCTCGGTCATTACAGAATATTCACTGTATATTTAATATATTTTTCACCAGTCACGTGATCGCTTACAAAATGTGTGCTGAGAATGCCAGTTTATGTCATGTGACTCATTATCAGCATTTAAGAATTCATTTGGTCATTAACAAGCTAATCTGCCTTGTAGTGCAGGACACTGGCTAATTGATTGGCGGAGGTGGGAAGAGAGGTGAGCTGTGTGTGTGTGTGTGGGGGGGGGGGTGCAATTCCCCACCCATCACCACACATACTAGTGGCGGTGAGACAGCTGCAGGGTTGGAGTGGCCACATGATGCCTGTTTGACTTCGTTCTAAGAGAGGTTCGGACACATTACAAATGGCGGCCTTTAATCATGGTGTCAGCGGCCTTTACTTGCAGCATGAATGCATCAGGATGGTCTGGGCGGCGAAGGGTGTGTGTGTGGGGGGCGCGGGGGGGGGGGGGGTGTACACTGGCAGGTGATTTTGGTATATTGGATTTTGGTTTAATAATGGCAGGTATGCGCTGACTCCGGTATTAGTTTGAATTTCAGTGCGATTGGTTCATTCCGGGCGGCACGGTGGTCGAATGGTTAGCACCTCCACCTTGTAGCGCAAAAGTTTTGTGTTTGATTCTGGCCCCGGTATGGAGTGTATTGTTGCCTTGCCTGTCTACATGTGTTGTCTCACTATTTGTGTTCAGAGGGTGTAAAACTATGGTCAAAATAGTAACCTCATCAATGACATTTGCCATCATGTGTTAGCATTAATTAAGCTAGTGGGAGCAAAGGGCAACAATCTTTGCTAATAGTAAACGTGTCAATGGCAAATTGCCACTGTCCATGCTAATAGTAAGCTTGTCAATATAATTTCTATGTATATATAATATATAATATATCTTCTATTCAATAATTATGTATTAGCATTAAGACAGTGGGAGCACCCCAAAACTAGCGATGCTAATTGTTAGCTCACCAGTGACATTTCCCATGATACGGTATATAGCATTAAGCTAGTGGAAGCGTTCTCGGGGTATTGTTTGATTGTCAGAAATACACCGTGTTATTTGTCTTTTGCCCATGTATTGGATTTCATTAGATAGTCCTGATCCTTTTGGAAATTTTAATTGTTTATAATGAGTGCATTTTATCGAACTTTGGGGTGGGAAAAAAAGATTTAGATAACACCCAAATCAATTGTGACTTGTAGCAAAGTGAGATGAGTTTATCCTGGAGATGCTGCCCATGTAACATAAGGGTGGGGGGAAAACGTCAGGGACCACGCCCCCCGCCCCAATATTCACCCCCCCCCCCCCCAACCACCCCGTTGGCTCTCCATCACGATGACGGGTGGCGTCTGGCTAGCCTTTACCAACCGCAACAAGCGAACAAGAATATTCTTATTTGGAGGACGCTTGTGTGGGTGTGTGTGTGTGAGGAGTTGGGGGGGGGGGGGGTTATGGCGCGATTTGATGTGGAAATCAAGCCTCGCTAAATATTAAACAACACGCGTGGATTATGATCCATGGCGTGTCAGGCATCTAGAATAAGGAAATTACCTGAGAAAATGATATCGATAAATTTTCTAAGTATAAACGTTGATGATGTTTCGATTTTCATTCAAGAAAGAAAGGTGCCGTGCTCTTTCTTTCTTCCCCCCCCCCCTACCCCCCTCCTCTTCTTTCCCCTGCTGTGGGTGTGTGAGAGAGTTGTAAATGCAAGCGGAGCCCCCGGAGGTGCGGCATTTATGTAATGTGAGTGTGGAAATGAACTGGGTAATTTATTGGAAAACACAAAGTCAGGAAGATTGGATCAGCACCGTCTATCTTAGGGCTCCTATCCATCAAGTTCCAATTAACAAGCTAACCATTGACTTTTAATGGCTTTCCAATCTACTGCCCTGATAGACTCATCAATTCCTCGGGGAGAAATTAAGAAAATCGACCGCCAAACGCCTCCCTCCCCCCTGTTCACGCCCAACCACACCGCACACCCTCCCCGTTGTGCGAGCCGGTGCGGTTCTTCACGGCAACTATATGTCAAATTAAAAACACAATTAAAATTTAAACTGTTCCAATCAGACGCGGCCCCGCAACCTATGTTTCACTTAATGGAACCTTGATGAAAATCGGATGCTCGCTTTTCCATCACGTGGCGAATTCTTTTGCCAAAACAAGGCCGTGCGTCCGCGCACGCGCTCTAAGTCTCGACGCGTCACCGGTGATCTCTCTGCCTAAATACCCGTGGCGTAACCAATTACGCACTTTGGAGAGGTAAAAACATGAACGACTTCAGACATTTTGCAAGAGCGTGAAGCCAAATGCCCCGGATGTAGCTTGCATGTTGTCATAAAACGCCTTGGCTGATCCCATTTCATTTTTTAGAAAGGAAAATGTTGGCGTCAAATGTATTTACGCACACCTTGTTTGAAAACATGTCTGCGAGTAAGGCTTTGGATGACCTACAAATCATCAATGCGATTTAAAAATCCCCCCCCCTAAATGCCTGATCATGTAATGGGATTATTTTGTTTGGGGTTGGGGGGGGCGTGACAATGGAAATTATCGAGTGGTAATTTTATTTCCAATTTATACGCCCACATCAAGGTCATCACCCAGCCGAGGTGCGCGAGCCGGCCTGACTTAACGGCCGCAATGTGCACGCATGCATGCGTGCAGACGCGGACGGTCGATACGCGCTGCACTCCCGTGTGCGCGCGCGCGTGCGCGTGTGCGCGCGTTCCAGAGGAAGGGAATAATGTCTAATCTATTCATTTGCGGTAATGGAGTGGCGTGTAGCGTGTGGCGTGTGGCGTGCCCGCTAAAGGTGCACGTCGATAACGATGATGATGATGATGATGGCGACGATCGGATCGGAGGGAACATATTGTCTGGTGATGAGGTCATCGTGCGCGGCAGACTGAGTCGTTTCGAGCATTATTAGTGCCGTCATTAATAGTGGATGTCGTCTACAAAAGCGACAATACTTGAGTTGAGCGCGGATGTCAATTTAAAGGGGCCGCTCAACATTTTTGAGTCTGCACGGCGATTCAAATCGGAATGGAAAACTATACCGGGATGAAGATGGGTGAATCACACATGATAGAGAGTGAGACAATTCTGGAAACAAAAATGATGTATTTTAGAGTCATTGAATGAAAATACAAACTTTCATCCCGGCGCAATTAAAACCAAAATGATGATTCTTTACCTTAATGTTGAGAGAGAGACTCTTGTGTCGCTGTGTCACGAATTCAGATCGGCACGTCCTTGCGGCACGCGTGGTCCGATGCATAAATATGTCACAAAAACAGATTGAACCGCCTTCATTGTTCTTCTAATTGGAAAATAAAATCACGTAGAAAGAATATTCACCTGATAGAAATGAAATCGAATACTGTATATTCACTTCTCCAAAAATGTTGCGTTAAAAAACTGCATTTAAATGTATAATTGCGTCCCTTGAAAGAAAATGAATTAAATGACTACAGGGAAAATAATAATTAGTATTTTTGTCCTAAAATTCCCTAAATTAACCCCCCCCCCCCCCCCCCACACACACACACACACACACACCACACGCACACACACAGGAGGTCCTTGGCTATTTCGTGGCATCAAGTGTCCGGTAACACTTGTCGGATCATGTGTGTTACAAAGTAGCAGCTCAATAATTTATCTTGGAAATGTTCTCCATTTATGCTCTTCAACATACCTGCGCTTCAGACCAACCGCTGCCAAATAAATGTGCATGGCTTGAACATCTTTTTAAACATAACATAGCTCATCTAAAAAAAAAATGTTTCTCATTTATTAAAATACAAATGCTGAAACATCAAAGGTGATGTGGAAACTCCCACACACACACACACACACACACACACGCGGTAATGCCCACTCGTGTGGCTCCATTGCAGACGATTATTTTGACAAGATGGCGGTAATTACGCATCTAATTGAAGGGGCCCATTTTTATGCAAACTGTATTTTTTTTTAAATCCACCTGTCACCCAACCTCCCCGCCCCCCAAAAACATGAATGAAATTAAAATCAAACATGCCCCAACGCCACGGTGTGCAAAAATGAACAATAAATAGGGGGAGGGAGGGGGGGAGGAAATATCGGGAATAGTCTCCATTTATTTCACCACGTGGTTCATCAATACAATATTAAAAGAAACGATGTGTGTGTTTCCGTACACAGAAAGAAACAAACAAACAAACAAAAAAATCTCCGTGTCAATTAAATATTTACATTTACATAAATCCATACAGCAAAATGGAAAACCTCAACCTAATGACACAAACAACACGGCCATGTACAGTTGGGAGTGCCTTGATTGTCAGCCGTCATGTCACAACAAATCAAGTCAAATGTACAAATTATTATTGTTTGGGATGATGAATTGCACATAACTGTGAAAAAAAAATGTTCTTTTTTAAATGAATAAGCCAGTCATGGTCACACTGTAAACAAAAACTACCCCCCCCCTACAAGAAAAAAATAACAACAAAATAACAGAAGAAAAAAAAAAATAGACACTCTTTAGGCAGTGTTCGCAGGTACACCTGAGATGATGATAACAACGGTAATAATAATATAATAACAATGTGGTTGAATTGTCGGATCACATGTAGACCGTCAGGGGCCTTTTCAGTGGTTTTCTTGCTCGCTTCTTCATCGAGTACAAAAATAGGGAGTCTTTTTTTTCTTCTTTTTTCTTTTTTTTCTCTCTCTCTCTCGCTTTGTCTCTCACACGGGTCTAAGCAGCGGCACGGAGGTGACGATGGGGTGCGAGTAGTAGACGCCCGGGTGCGGGAAAGTGAGCAGCGGCTGGCTGGTGGCCACGTTGGCCGGGGCAGCCGGGCCGTCCGCCGCCGAGTTCTCGTGGTAGAGGATCGGCACCCGCACGATCCTCTGCGCGGCGGCGTGACTCAAGTTGGCCGCCTCCAGCTCGGCGGCCAGCTGCCGCTTCCACTTGTTTCGGCGGTTCTGGAACCAAATCTTCACCTGGGTCTCGGTCAGGTGAAGCGAAGCGGCCAGGCCGGCGCGTTCCGAGCTGCTCAGGTAGCGCTTCATGTCGAATGTGGACTCCAGTTGGAAGACTTGACTGCGCGAGAACACCGTGCGGGTCTTCTTCTTGCGGCACGGCTTCTTGTCTCCTCCGTCGCCGCCGCCGCCGCCGCCGCCGCCGTCGTCGTCGCGCTTCTTCCAGTCGTCCAGCTCGTCCTTCTTGGCCTCGTCCGAATCGCTCTCCTCCAAGATGATCTCGTCGCCGCTTTTGCTAGCCGCGCGCTCGTCGTCGTCGTCCTCGTCGTCGTCTTTGGTCTCCGGTTCGGACTTGAGCAGCAGTTCGGGGGAGTCCCGCTCCGTGCCCGACGTCGGGGACGAGTCCCTGGCTGTCAGCTTCTCTGCGGCGGCTGCGTGAGGGTAACAAGGGGCGGGGGGTGTTAAGGCCAGCATTTTTTCTATCCTGCATTTTGTTGACATGTTATAAAAGTGGATTTCATGCGCCGACGCCATTTTGACAAATTTTAATCACTCGCCGCATGACGTAAAAACAAATATTTGAGAAAACACACTCCAAAAACACATCCTAAATGGCGATGCAATATCATTTGATTTCCATTTAAAATGTGTTCTGAAGGAAACAAAGAAATTATTGTTCTTTACATTTATTCAATGAATTAATACAGCGGTGATTTTTAATCACCTTGATATAAAAATTCCTGAACAAAATTAAATATTATGCAGGGGGCCTAAACAACTCCTTTCATCATTATTCATATTAGTCGTATAACGCAGCAGGATGCCAACACATATTTTTTGGTAACATTTTCGGGAAACATAATACAAAATAATTAGAACCAACAAGAACAACCCTACAGTTGAGTCAACCTTTTCCGATTACCTGAACCTGAATTACCCAGAATATACATAAAGAAAAAAAAATCGAAAGCAGTTTTTTTTTGGGGGGGGGGTCATATTTTGGAAAAAGAACCCCCAAAAATGAACACGAACAAACCTAGATTCTCCTCATTTGAACCTTTTCCGGTTACTTGAATTTGAAGTAGCCAGAAAAAAATTTTTGCAAGCACTTTGGCGTTTTCTTTAGCTGTTGTGGCAGTACATAAAAGTACAAATACTCGAATTGATGCGTATAATATTTCCAATCACACACCTTGGTGGAGGTCTATCTATCCATCCGTCCATCCTTGTGTCTTACCTTCACTTCTGTGGATGTGCGCGGTGGAGTTGAGGGCGTAAGGGTACCACCAGGCCGAGGTGCGCTCCAGGTAGTGTGCGGGCAGAGTGAAGCGCTGCGCCGGCAGCTCGAAGCGAGGGAAGCCGAAGTCGGCCACTTGCGACAGGGAGAAGCCCCCGGCAGCCTCCAGGGCCGACCGCTGGGCCGCCAGCGCCGGCGACGGGGAAGGCGGCTTCGGCTTGGTGGGCGGCTTGCTTTCGCAGTTGAGCAGGTTCTTGATAAAGAAGGGCGAGTCCTTGGCCGGAGCCTCCTGCGTGGTCTCGGGCATGGCGGCGGAGGCTCGTTGTTTTGTTTCTCTTTCTTTTGAGTTGGGTTGTTTGTTCGTTTGTTAGTTGTTTTTTTTTTTTTTTGCTTTTGCTTTGCTCGGCGGTGAAATGAAACTAGAGAGACGGAAGTCGGCGGAGGGGTAGCGGGACCGTGCGCAGGCGTGACAGATGGATCATCCCGGGGCTCGAACGCCGAACCGCGAGACGCTGTGCGGGCGCGTGATGATGCTAATGACGAAATAAAAATGTCATCCAAGTTAAATGCGGAAAGTACAGGCGATTGCGCTCGCACAATGGCAAATGGGATTAAGGCAGCGACTTTGAGGAGGGAGGAGAGAGAACGAGAGAGAGAGAGAGAGAGAGAGAGAGAGAGAGGACATCCTCCCCTGCTTTGGCTGCTGGGCGTGCGTGCGCGTGTACGCGCGCGCGTGCCCGACTGTTATTGCTCTCATAAAGTCCCGTTAGGCAGCAAATGAGCAGCAGGCTGTTAACGCCAAAAGGAAGCAGCTCAACGCTCATTGGACACTTCATTAGGGACAGCCGCAGCATCTTGTGACACAAAACGTTTGGTCTTCACACAGATGATGATGATCGCTTCTGATTGACCATGTCAGGGTGGCGTTAATTTAACGCTACTTTGTTCACGTGGCCGTAGATTGTGAGATTTGTGAGATTACCGGAAGTGAGAAATGTTTCATATTTTGGTAACCTTAAGAGGGAGTCAAAATATTTGAACCGGCTTGCAGTGTGATCCAGTACATTTTAAAAAAATACATGAATGAATAAAAATAAGCGCTGTGTGTGTGTGTGTGGGTGTGTGTGTGTGTGTGTGTGTGTGTGTGTGTGTGTGTGTATTGTTTTATATGGGGCAGGTGTTCCTAATAGCCTAGTGGCTGTTGAGTGGACATTTTTTGTTCATACGCCCGACCGTCTTTTCAATCAGTAAAACTGTAAGTGACTAATGTGCTAAAGAGCAATTACAAAATAAGAACATCTTTATTTGTCTCACAATGGAGAAATTCCTAATTTACAAAAGCAAACTTATGAAAGACAAAAAGTATATACTTGAATATAAAATATAAATTCAAGCATATTAAAAATGTGTGAGTGGGGGTGAGTGCAGGTTTTCAATTAATTAGAACTGCTGAAGTTGATTGGCAAAAAAAAAAGAAGAATGAAGTAACATTCTGTATGTTGCTTGTTATGTTCCCGGAAATAATTTAGATGGTACTGGAAAAAAATGTAGCCACCAACACTCTTTACAGTGTTGCACCAAAGGCCGATTAGATTCATATTTCTCACCCATTGATTTTTTTTTTTTTAGGTCCGCGTCCAAGGTTACACGGTCATTTATTCCTCTCCAATCGATGTGCTTAATTCATCCGTCGGATTGGGCCTCGTTGTTGTAGATGTGTTATGAATATTCGCTCATTGATATTAATTGACTTGTGTTAAAAAAATAAAAAGAAATGAAAAAAGAAAAACTGGAGTGGACTTAGTGAATGGCGAAGAGCGGTGAGACAGCGCCCTCTGTGGTTCGAGAAGATGAATTAGGAATTGTGAGCATGGACGCGTGGAAAGTGGAGCATTAGTCAGAAATAGAATAACTCAATACAAATCATACAATATTAATAAAAAGGCATACTTGTTTAAAAAATGGTGTAACCTTGAAATATAGTATTTATACGCTAGTCGAAAGCGGCCTGAAACTCAGAGGAGCTAAAATAATAAAACCACCGATTTGTTTGCTTTGTGTTGACTTGTGTTTCCACCACACTTGTTTGGTAGACTTTTGTGAAGTTGTGGTCGTGAATGCTAAAAAGATCAAAAGGGTGTAAAATAACAACTTTAATTTAAGTCAATAAATTAATTGCCTTTCATATTCATTCGTGGATCATTTATTTGCCATTGTTTTACTGTGAGACTAACTGAAAACACCAAAACATTGATATATTCTAAATCTGATATTATTTATTGTAATGTAGATTTATTTGTGGTTCAGTCTTGTGTTTCTTTAAAAAAAAATCTAAGGGAAGATCACCGTGAAAAAAGAAACAATCGCAATAAATCGCAATATCAAGGGGGGCCTGGGTGTCAAAATTCATAAATTTCAAAGCCCCTTCCGCTGCATCTTTCTTTCAGACTTTGCCTTTCCCGCACAAGAAAATGCGCCACGTGTAAAAGTTAAAATCAGGTCGACTGTGTGAATAGTCTTAAATAATTCTGGCCTGGATCAGTCGCATTGATTCGAAAGGCGTATGCGGAATCGGGTTTGGGCACACAGGCGTCCTGCTCCAGCTCCATAAGTCTATTTTTGCTGCTCCTCCTCGGGTAGGTTAGTGTGACTTTTGATTTTATTTATTTCAAAGCAGCCAGTTATCGATTATTTCACAGAGAGGTGCATGGGGGGGGTGGGTGGGGGGTAGAGAAAAAATGACAAATGGCAGCGGCGAATGACACGGTCAGCAGGTTCTATTAGAGAAATGATAGCGTTGCCGGCGCTTTGTTAAAAGCTCCAGTTTAGCTACTTTATAGGTTTACATCCATCACCGTCTAATGACCTGTTTGATGAAAAACACGCGCTTGGCTGACAACGGCCGCGTGCAGCCAACTTGGCAGCGTAATTGCCCCCATATTAAATATAGATTTTTGTTTTGATATCTTGTGAGAATTCCTTCTGTGGGTGATGGGGAGGAAAATGTGGTTAAAGCTTGAGAAAGGAGAAAAAAAAAACGGTCGTATGATGTCCACAGAACGGAACAATAGGAGCGTAGGATTTTAGTATTACTATGGCTATGAGTATAAGTATTCAGATGGTTTTAAAAAATGGTGGGGGGGGGGGGGATTTCTTTTTGGGGGGGTGTTCTTAAAAAAAGTCAAATATAAGTCACTTTAAAGCAGGGGTGTCAAACTCATTTCACATTGCGGGCCACATAGATGTCAAGTGGGCCAGACAAGTAACATTATTCCATACTCTGCTATAAATAACCAAAATATCTTGTCTTTTCTTTGTTTTGGGATAAAGAAGCAATGGCGCATTGATACCGTCTGTGCCCGAGGACAGCTGGGATAGGCTCCAGCACGCCCGCAACCCTCGTGAGGATAAGCAGATTTGAAAATGGATGACAAATGAAAAAAATTGAATGGGGGTGTGTAAACTTTTTTTTTTTAATATACCGGCTGGAATGAATGAACAGAATTTTTCCAAGGACTTAATGCAAAACAATTCTTTGCTTTGCTGGAGTGCATTTGTTCTGCCCACAGTAAAAGTTTTGGGTCATTTCATTAATAGTAATTCCGTTTAGAATATTCATTTAATATCGCGGTGCATTGTGGGTAGCAGACGTCATGTTTCAACAACATTACAGAAAGCGTGACCGTGATCGTTGCAACTGGTCCTCCTGAGTTATATTCCTTTCGTTTCACCTTCGAAAGCAATGGCTGTAAGTCTGCTCGTGTTTATCATTATTTAGAAATGTGTTTCAGAGATTGTTATTGGAAATTCGCTAGTTTAGAGTGTTGCTAACGACGTAGCGACAATGCTAAATCGGTGCTAACAAGCTAATTAGCATGCGAAGGTGCTGCGAAAATGCATTGTTTATCGTTGTTTGCCACATTTTGAGCTGTATTTATGTCCTTGTTAAACACCTGACGATTTGTGTTGTATTTGTGTACATATAAATTACAAATAAATGGCGATATTTTTTTTTCTTACAACAGGTGAGCCTATATGATGTTCGACGCTATGTTTTAAGGCCGAAAATTATTTCTCAGATATTTCTCAGAATTCGTTTTCCCGCAAATAAGAATAACAACAAGGTTTGCAATGAAAACTCCCAAAGAAGACTTTTTTTTTCATACGGTATCAAAAAAGCATATTTTAACGGGTACCTCCATCTCACAGACAAGCTTGTGCAGAATGTCTTTGTGCTCTTGTAGACAAGCAGTAAAGTGGACAAAAATGGCCGCTTCCACGGTGGCTGCAACATCGATTGCAAAAAGCCACGTGCCCCCTTTGTCCTTCTTGCACTTTTAACTGGGCCACTCCTGTCGGGACGAGCCATTAAACCCGTGAAGGCCACGCGGGGGGATTGCTTCGATTTAAGTATTGCATTTAACTTGTAAAGGAATTGGTGTCCCTCCGCTGACCCGGCGCGCTTTAATTGGGATTTTGCGGCTATCGATTGCCGAGTGGCCGAGTGAATCTTGAATTACGGCCCGATTAGCTTTTACCTCGGCATCTCGCGCCGGCCAGTCGACGGAGTTCGATGTCTTGTCGCGCTTGATTGCGGGAAATCGGGTTACTTCCTGCGGAAACGGCAGGCGACGGATTTCAGCGGCGAGGCATGAGACAAATATGTGCAATGGGGGTGTCTTGAAATTTCATTTCATGCGTTCGCTCTTGCCCCTTGCAGCGGCTGCGTTTTAACTCCAAATAAATGATTCATTGACGCAAAAGAATCCGACCGATAGCGCCGACTTGCGTCGTGTGTTGAAGCAGTTGAAAAATGAAACACATCGGCGGAGTCCCTGTTAACTTAGTCCCACCTAATTTGCTGTGTCAAGAGGCCAACGTGATGTCAATTAGCCACATCCTGGCATGCCCATGAAGCGGGAGTTGAGGGATTGTTTCCAGCCCTTCAAAAATAAGATGACAAAATCCTCCTAAAACGCTCGTGGAAATTTGTGTTCTGGTCAAGGTTAAAATTATTGGTCATGATTCCAAAACATCGGTTCGGACTCAACACAAGACTTGCTAATCACACAAATTTGAAATTAGGATTGGCTCATTGTGAACATCCCAAGTGATAACAGGGTGTGCACACTTATGCAAACACATTAGTTTAGTTAGAACTTCCAAATTATTGGTCATGATTCCAAAACATCGGTTCGGACTCAACACAAGACTTGCTAATCACACACATTTGAAATTAGGATTGGCTCATTGTGAACATCCCAAGTGATAACAGGGTGTGCACACTTATGCAAACACATTAGTTTAGTTAGAACTTCCAAATTATTGGTCATGATTCCAAAACATCGGTTCGGACTCAACACAAGACTTGCTAATCACACACATTTGAAATTAGGATTGGCTCATTGTGAACATCCCAAGTGATAACAGGGTGTGCACACTTATGCAAACACATTAGTTTAGTTAGAACTTCCAAATTATTGGTCATGATTCCAAAACATCGGTTCGGACTCAACACAAGACTTGCTAATCACACACATTTGAAATTAGGATTGGCTCATTGTGAACATCCCAAGTGATAACAGGGTGTGCACACTTATGCAAACGCATTAGTTTAGTTAGAACTTCCACTTATTATTATTATTTTTTTAATTCAATTGACTTTTTATTATTAAAAGTATTTGGCTTGGCCTTGTATTATTATTATTTTTTTTTTAAGACATTTGAAGACAGAGATCTAATCACCAAACGGTGAAACAGGCATGCAGGCGAGCACGCCATCGATAAAGCAATTTCTGGTGTCATAACAGCAACCGGGGTCCCCCCCCCGAAAACCTTTCCGAAACTTTTCCCCATTGCCGATCGGCGCTGCCCCGCCAATCGAGGCGCGCCTTGTGAATTTAATGGATTCTGTACAAATAATATTCCGCCATAATGGAAAAGGTTGAAGTCACCGAAGACAGATGAAGCCATAAACACGTATAATTGAGAATCAAAGACCGATAAATTTTAAACTGCAAGCCATTCTCTCTTTTTTAGATGATGATCTATGTCGCGGCAGCAGCAGGGAAATGGAAGAGATTATGTGTGTGGGGGGTGGGGGGATTATAACAATAAATTTTCTAAACATACACCTTGATTATGCTTCGATTTTTCGGAGGGGTGGAGGGCGGCGGAAAGGAGGCCGGGCCGGTTGATGGCTCGCTGGGTAAAATGGCACCATAAAATAGGCCTGCTGCTCTTTTGCCTGCTGAGCGTCGGCATGCCTGGAGGTGCAATGCCCCTACCACCACCCCCACACGGGGAGGGAGGGGGGGAAATGAATTGTGTAATTTATTGCAAACGTGCACACAGTGAGATTAGATCAGCATATCCCATCAGAGGAACAACAATCAATCAGCCTCTAGTTAACAGCTTGAAACACATAAACCAGGGCGCCTAATGGCTTTCCAATTTAACAGATTGATAGACTTATCCGCTCCTCGGGGATGAATTAAGAAAATCGAGTACTCTCACACAAGTCAGGGCACTTTTGACAGGATCTTTTCACCCGTTTGGCACGGCCGCCGTCTTTACGGCTTTGTGTGTGACGACAAGGCTAATCTGAAAATGGTTGGAGGGGCAGGGGGGGGGAGAAGTTGAGTTGATTTTTTTTTTTTTTTTTTTTTTAATCTTTCCGTTTGCGAGCACGCCTGAAGAGCTGATTTGCGATTCAGATGAGGCCCGGCGCTGGAAGTGTGGCACATGTGCAAGCGAGAATGGGCTCATTTTAATGACCTGATTATGGCGGGTCATTTGGAAAGTGTGAAATCAAGGGAGCTATTGAAAGCCACTTAACAATATCAAATGTGACCGGGGGGTGAGCTACTCGGCCAAGAAAGCCGAATTGGGCAAGCCAAAAATGAACTTGTTAGTTCAATATCACTTGAAACACACGATTGATTTCCAGCTAAATAAGTAACTCACAATCGGAAATGATGTTTCTCAGTGTCATCCTATCGATTTAGTTATTTATTTATTTTGTTTTTACAAAAACCGAGAAATACCTTTTCCCTCATAGTGGGAGGACGATGACTTCAATGATGTTTAGGTTTTTCCTTTTTAGTTTAAAATGACTTACCTTCACAACAATGCCGCATCGAATTGTAGCCGAAGGAGCAATGGCGATCCTCTGGAGGAGTCCGCCAATCACCGTTTTGCTGCATAATTAAGTAGGTGCTGCCATCAATGACGTGTTTCTGAACAGACGTGAGAAAGTGTTTTTCGAAACTCCAGAAAGAGGACTCGGGTGAGGTCTGAAACCAAGACTGGTCACCACCAGAGACCCGGCAGTTGGCTTTATTTTCTCCTGAATAGATCATAGACATGTAGAAGGACTCTGGAGGATGTAGAAGGATGACACAGTACAAAAAAAAACCAGATGAAGTAAGTCAAGGTGGTTTATTTAGAGAGGATGTGGGTACAGAGGAGACTTGAAAATTCTTCAAATCAACAAGCATTCCTCCTTGCCAAGGACTCCACGGATACACTTTTCTTCGTCACCCCAAGGCTCGTGTCTTCCCTGTCGACACAACACGAGTGACCCTATTGTTTTGGTCGGTGGGTGTCAAGCGCCCCCCCCCCCCTACCGTGACAGACGTAATTTTGCGTTGGCTTGCTTGCGTTACCTCCATCTGCTTGGCCGCACGACGGCTCGTCTCCCGACCTCGGCAGCTGTCAGAGCGGAACAGGGCCTCAGGCCATATTGGGGACGGTGTACACACACACATACATGACAATCAACTAGCCTGATATATAGTATACTTCATTTGTTCAATGTATCTTTAAATTCTGGCACCCTAAAATTTATTTGGTCCAGGAACCTTGGTAAACCAGCTCTAACAACAGTTCTATTCAAACTGTTTAAAAAAAAAGAGCTAAAACAATCTATTGAGTTAAAAAAGTGACATGCTAATTGTTATGCTAGCGCTATGGAGTTAGCTCATACTGTATACTGATGCTTGTTTGGGTTTGCCAAACAGTTTCTTCGGCTCCTTTCCCACATCGGTTTTGTGAAATAAGAACCAAAGAGTTCTGGATATGACCCCCCCAGCCACCCCCCCCCCCAAAAAAAAACTACTATAAAAGCAAAAACTGGAATCGGGGATAGGGACCAGCCCCAAAATTGAAAGGGGTCTCTCAAAACTGCTTTCTTAATAAATCAAAGATGGAGAGCCGAGCCGTGACAGTTCTATCTTCCCCACATTTTAATGTCCTCCAAGACCCCGCAGGGCGCGCAGGAAAATTAACCATTTAATAGCAATAAATAACCGCTTCTGACTCAAGGGGACTACACATCAGTCTCCGTCCATCATATCAGCCACGCATATAAATCATGAAATAGCGGATGTAAGGGCCCGATCCAATATTTTATGACCGTGCGGGAATGCTCTTTTCCCTCTATCAGCTCAACCAACAACTTCCAACGTTAAGACTAAAACACATTCAACTCAGAAACCGTCCGTGCCTGAAAAAGCGCCCCCTTGCACTGTTGCCTCCTGCTATTTATCTTTCCTTTTCCGTCAATTACGGTCTCATTAATGCCTCTCAATTCATTCCTTTACCCCCCCTCCCCTTTTCTCTTCCTCCCATTGACGTATTTGATAGCACCTTGTATTTGTCAGAAAGCAACATATTGATTGTTGGTAAAAACATAAGCGCAAATCAAATAAGCCCCATTTTGTCGATGGATGGGACACTGCCGACCTGCGTGCTCAAGGAACGGGGTGGGGGGTGGGGGGGCAGTTATTGACCAATTGACTCGATGCGAAGAAGGGGCATTCTTCTCCCCCCGCAGTGTAAAGACCTCCGACGTTAGGCTAAGCGATCACGACGCCGTCTCGGCGTCGGTCCATCTCCGCTAGCGCTAATACCCGACCGACTCTATGGAAGTCTTCCATCAGCGCCGCGACATATTTGGGTTTGTATTTTCCTTTGATAGGGGGCAGAACCTGCAACATATGCTTTTACGCCCCCCCCCCCCCCCCTCCCGGCGCCATTAGAAGGCCCGCCGTCATGTGGGTTATTTACGAGAAACTATTTCCCGCTTACTTACACGGGCTGCTTATTTCTTCCCCCGTGACCCGCTGTCGATCCGTTTTCCCCGAAAGCCTTCGAGCGAAAGACATCTTCTCCGTGTCCACGGGTCAGCCTCGGCAATTGAGCCGAGATTGAATAGCGGTCTGGAGTAGGATGAAAGGCACGGGTTTGGCCTTTATTGTGTTGGGAGAGAAGGAGTGCTGGGAGAGGTGCGTTGAAAAGCCCCCATGGAAGGCTTCCTTTCAGGATGATAAAGACTCCCGCGAAAATAAGAAGCGATGCCGGCTGTTAGCGAAGACCAAGTCTGGCCAAGAACGAGTCGGCAAATTGACGCCGTAAGGGGACGTGAAGGATCTCAAACCTGCAATATTTCAGGTCTGTTCCACAAACATGTCGAACGCAATCGCCTCGTAGGCTTTTTCGGCACTTTTTCCCGGGTGTTAGATGGTGCGGGTACTCCAAAGTATATGAACAATCCATAGGATCCCTCACATGATACTTTTGCCCAAAAGTGAAGTCGGATAGATTCTTCAGCTGAGCTGTGAAGCTGAATGGCATAGGTGTCAAACTCAATGCCCGGGGGCCAAATCCGGGCCAACACATCATTCTATGTGGCCGGCGGAAGCAAATTAACTTCCTTGGTGCTTTCTAAAATTTATACCAAAATTTCAAATTCAATAATCGATATCGGCGGCCCGGTAGCCCAGTGGTTAGCGCATCGGCTTCACAGTGCAGAGGTAACGGGTTCGATTCCAGCTCCGGCCTCCCTGTGTGGAGTTTGCATGTTCTCCCCGGGCCTGCGTGGGTTTTCTCCGGGTGCTCCGGTTTCCTCCCACATTCCAAAAACATGCATGGCAGGCTGATTGAACACTCTAAAAATTGTCCCTAGGTGTGAGTGTGAGTGTGAATGGTTGTTCGTTTCCGTGTGCCCTGCGATTGGCTGGCAACCGATTCAGGGTGTCCCCCGCCTACTGCCCGAAGACAGCTGGGATAGGCTCCAGCACCCCCCGCGACCCTAGTGAGGATCAAGCGGCTCGGAAGATGAATGAATGAATGAATAAAGTCAGGATAGAGTCTTCAGCTGAGCCGTGAAGCTGAATGGCATAGGTGTCAAACTCAATGCCCGGGGGCCAAATCTGGGCCAACACATCATTCTATGTGGCCGGCGGAAGCAAATCAACTTCCTTGGTGCTTTCTAAAATTTATACCAAAATTTCAAATTCAATAATCGATATCAAAAATGGATAGGCGGACGGATGCGTGTATATTTGATCTGTATTAACCCTTCCGTGCACCCTGTAACCCGATGACACGCTAAGCTGTCCGCTGGAGTAACCGCTGTGCCTGAAAGGGTGAAGTTCAGTCTTCTGACATTTTATAAAAACACAGTTGGGTTGATATCGTCTATATGCCTTTTTAAAGATAGCTTTGATTTGGGGACTCGGACAAAGAGCCAAATAAAGTGCGGCGTGGCCAAGCAGGTTTGTCACTGTCACAGGTAAATGATGTAATTAATGAGCGTGTAGCTGAGCGGACGTGCAGCGGGGCGTTGGCTTTTAAACACCTCTCCAGCTGACTGGGTTTGGGGAGGCCCAGCTGGACGCGGCCAGCGGATCGATGGTGGGGGGGGGGAGGTCAAGGGTCAGTCAACGCTTCCATTATGGTAGCTCTCATCCTCATCATCATCTGGCTAACGATGCCTGCAAGGAGGGTCGGGCGCGGAACCTGGAAAAGCGGGGTTGGTTTTGTGACGTAAATGTTTGATGCGGTGTCGTCGCCGAGGAATTTCAGACAAATGACGACGATTTGGCTTGAAATTCAAGAGCGATAGCTCAACCAATGGCCAATGACAAAGATCTCCAAAGCATTTCATCAACGAGAGCTTCTGACCTGTCAATCGGACACCGCGGACCTCGTTTGCCAGCGTAGGTGGTGGGCGCGACCAAGCACATGCGACCATTTTTGAATTGTGATCTTGATGCATTGCGAATATTACCGCCGGAGGAAGCCTGGGAAATCTTTCCCGCTCAGATTGCGCTTGATCAATAATCTCGGGAGAAGGGGAGGCCTCATTAATTTCAAACTTGAACTCACATTAGCCGTGTGACTGTGGATTTTGGTTCAATGTATTCCAAATCTTTGCGTGGTAATTAGGGGCATTCATCTCATATGATATGAAAGACTCAAGGGGGGGTGCACAGTGTGCGGGAAGTATTTGAGGTGAATCAAAAGCTAAGCGCCGCATGTAAAAATCCAATGTGCTCGTGCCGCGTTCCAGTGCACGGCACTTAAACCGACTATAAAAATATCTCGCTGGCATAAAATGTCTGACGGGACCGTATCTGTTTTTTGCCCCAAAACGTGCACGTCAGACCTCTCTCTCCCTCAGCATGCCAGCATTGCGGGGTTAATTCTTTTCCATTTTTGAATTTTTATTTGCCATCTGTGATGCGTTTTGTTGTTTGTTGGTTTTACTCGTGTGTGACTTGTATGAGCCGGAGCGCATCCTATCCCGCGGCAAAATCCGCATACACCATTTAGCTGTAGTCTGCATTTCAAGACGTGAATTCTCCGGAGTTTTTTATGGAAAAAAAAATTTCAAAAAAATACAGAGACAAAAGTATTTGAGGGGCGGCCCGGTAGTCCAGTGGTTAGCACGTCGGCTTCACAGTGCAGAGGTACCGGGTTCGATTCCAGCTCCGGCTTCCCTGTGTGGAGTTTGCATGTTCTCATGCGTGGGTTTTCTCCGGGTGCTCCGGTTTCCTCCCACATTCCAAAAACATGCGTGGCAGGCTGATTGAACACTCTAAATTGTCCCTAGGTGTGAGTGTGAGTGCGAATGGTTGTTCGTTTCCTTGTGCCCTGCGATTGGCTGGCAACTGATTCAGGTTCTCCCCGGGCCTGTGTGGGTTTTCTCCGGGTGCTCCGGTTTCCTCCCACATTCCAAAAAAAACATGCATGGCAGGCTGATTGGACGCTCTAAATTGTCCCTAGGTGCGAGTGTGAGTGCGAATGGTTGTTCGTTTCTGTGTGCCCTGCGATTGGCTGGCAACCGGGCCTGCGTGGGTTTTCTCCGGGTGCTCCGGTTTCCTCCCACATTCCAAAAATGTGCATGACAGGCTGATTGAACACTCTAAATTGTCCCTAGGTGTGAGTGTGAGTGCGAATGGTTGTTCGTCTCTGTGTGCCCTGTGATTGGCTGGCAACCGATTCAGGGTGTCCTCCGCCTACTGCCCGAAGACAGCTGGGATAGGCTCCAGCACCCCCCGCGACCCTAGTGAGGATCAAGCGGTACGGAAGATGAATGAATGAATGAGTCTGTGTTTACATGCATCTGCTTTTAAGAGGCGCAGCATCTGACTGAAAGTACACTGGCGATTGTGGCTCTCCTTTCCCACATCGCAGTTAGTAAATGTACCGCAATCCATAAAGAACGATCGCTTTGAGGAATGTTGTAACAGCAGGGAGCTCAAAAATTATGACCTATTTCCCATCAAATAGACATGACATGCTCCGGTTTCCTCCCACATTCCAAAAACATGCGTGGCAGGCTGATTGAACACTCTAAATTGTCCCTAGGTGTGAGTGTGAGTGCGAATGGTTGTTCGTCTCTGTGTGCCCTGCGATTGGCTGGCAACCGATTCAGGGTGTCCCCCGCCTACTGCCCGGAGACAGCTGGGATAGGCTCCGGCACCCCCCGCGACCCTAGTGAGGATTAAGCGGTTCGGAAAATGGATGGATGGAAGTATTTGAAAAGCAGAGCAAACACGGTGCATCAGCATTTTGCTGTTATGCCGCACGCGAATGGAATAAGATGTAATGTTGCATTTTGCCTTTCATCGTTGCCTTTGATTGTTGTATTTCAGCTATGTGACGCGCACCGAGTGACCTCGCGGATGCAATGCGCTGCATAAATAACGCTTCCTCGCCTTGCCGCGTACATGTTCAGAGGCCAAGATAACATGGTGAAATTGTCCGAAATGACTTAGCGATGACAAAATCATTTCCTTTTGGTTGCTTTGGTGAAGGTGTAGAAAATGGAAGCCACATGAGGGATCGCGACCCGCTAGTGTGTGAGGACGCACTATATTATCATCGGGACGACAAGCTCGTCGGTTTTATGGGGCACTGTTGAAGGTGCGAGTGAAGTCGGGTATTAGGGCAACTGTGCGTTCACACCCATCAGTCAGGACAAATGAGCTACAGCCGCAGAGTGACAAGCGTTAGGGGGCGATCGTGCATGGGGTGAGAGTAGGGGGGGGCGAAAAATGGTGCCACTTTTGCGGCCGTACAAATGTCGTTTGACCGCGATAACTCACCGCCGGGCACTTCATTTGGAGACGCTGAGCGGTCAATAGCGACGATGCCATCTTCTTTATTTGTAGCCGGTGCTTTCGGTTGCCGGAGCGTCGAATAAATAATCCTGAAATGCCACCTGGGTAAAAAATATCGGCTGGTTCTAGTTGTTTTTTAGTATTGTTTTTTTTTTGTGCTGGAGCCCATCACAGCTGTCTTTGGGCAGTAGGCAGAGGACACCCTGAACCAGTTACCAGCCAATCACAGGCTACACAGAAACGAATAACCATTCACACTCAGACTCACACCTCGGGACAATTTGGAGTGTTCAATCAGCCTGCCATGCATGTTTTTTGGAATGTGGGGAGGAAGCCGGAGCACCCGGAGAAAACCCGCGCAGCCATGGGGAGAGCATGCAAACTCCACACAGGGAGGCCGGAGCTGGAATCGAACCCGGTACCTCTGCACTGTGAAGTCAACGTGCTAACCACTCGATTATCTGGGCCGACAATTGTAATATAGATGCTCGTGTTTATTCATTCATTCATCTTCCGAGCCGCTTGATCCTCATGAGGGTCGGAGGGGTGCTGGAGCCCATCGCAGCTGTCTTCGGGCAGTAGGCGGGGGACACCCTGAATCGGTTGCCAGCCAATCGCAGGGCACACAGAGACGAACAACCATCCACGCTCACAATCACACCTAGGGACAATTTAGAGCGTCCAATCAGCCTGCCACGCATGTTTTTTGGAATGTGGGAGGAAACCGGAGCACCCGGAGAAAACCCACGCAGGCCCGGGGAGAACATGCAAACTCCACACAGGGAGGCCGGAGCTGGAATCGAACCCGGTACCTCTGCACTGTGAAGCCGACGTGCTAACCACTGGACTACCGGGCCACCTGCTCGTGTTTATGAAAAATAAATAAATAAATAAATAAATACATGGGAGGAGGACCTTGAAAAAAAACACGACATATTAAAATCGCAATTGTAATATTATGGCCCAAAAAAAAAAAAAGGTTTCCAAATCATTCCGCCCGACTCATATCTCTGATGCAGACGTACCAACCACTAATAGTCAAATGAATTGATGAGCAATTTATCACTCCCCCCCCCCCCTCCCCAAAGACTCAAAGAAATAGCTAAGAATCCACTTTACGAATCTATGAGGAGTAATAGTCTAATTTGTCACTCGCTACAATCCACCTGATCGTTGCCGTATTTCAGCCATATTGGAAGGACTCGCGCCATCTTGCGTGCGTGTCTGCGCGCGCACGCGCGTTTGTTTGTCAAGTGGTGCTTGAAAAGTGTAATAAGGCAGTCAGGAAAAAAAAAAAAACAGTTCCCGGGTGACAGCGGCTTTATGGCGCACTGCCTCATAAAGTCCCATCATATCTATTCACCGCCGCGATTATCAAATGGCTGTTGAACACTCTTATGTCTTCGTATTCGCCAGGCAGTCAGTCAGCGTCGCCGCGCCGAGGAAATATGGCAAGACGCTGCTCGTCCTCCACGAGGTGGGGGGGTGGGGGGGTGAAATAAGCCCGTCGCGTGCCGCTTTACTCAAGTGGAACATTTCTCTCTTGGCCGCCTTTAAGGACCAGACAGCTGCGGTCAAACTCGGGTCAATAAAATGTCCGTCTGTCCTTTGAGTCTCCAGATCCATCAAGTGATAAAAGTTTGTCTTTTCGGGAGGGGGGGGGGGGGGGGGGAGGAAGGCGCCCTCATCTTGCGAGACACTCAGGAAATTAATAAAGGAAATTGTTTTTTGTTTTTTTTTTGTTGCTGCGCCTATATCACATCTAATCTGTCCCTTTGTCCACGTGTGGCGGGCTCCAAGGCCCCGCCAATCAAGGGAGACAGGCCGGCTTTATGAAAAGCCACTTGTTCCCCGCATAATTGGGGAAGACGAGAGGAAGGGATTGGAGGGTTGGGGGGGGGGGGGGGGTCATTCGCTGAGTTAAATGGGAGCTGGAGGTGGACGGAGGGGGCAGTCTTGTTTGCCCATGTAAAGTGCGATCCAGATAATAGCCAGCTCATCAAAGGCGCCAATTACATTCATGACAAAGCGGGAGAGGCGCGCCTGCGAGGAAATTAAGTGGTGAGAGGAAAGAAAAGCTTCATATATACCTCCTTTATGCTCGCCCGCACACACACACACACACACACACACACACTCTCTCTCGGCTCTTTTTCTAGTGCTCCACGTGGAGACTCCCAAGAAACAGTCTCCCGTCTAATCCCCCCTTCACCTTTTCCGCCTGCCCATCGTTACTATGGCTGCACTTGGGTGAGATTAAAAAGCTTTTACACACCGATAATCTTCCAATGTGCTCAACAACAACAAAAAATAGGGGCCCACTCCTTCAAATATAATTCCAACTTGAGGTGTAAATTAGATCCAAACAATTAATTAAATTCAAATCGGAATCGTAAGAAATGATGTTTCTTCTTACAGATACAGATCAATGCATTGATTTTGTTTGTTGAAAAAAAAATACACAGGAAGAGGAACTTGGAAGAATAATCAGTCAGGAAAAATATTCATAAATGAGCACAAACAGCCGTGAAGTCATCCTTAACAGTCGGGACGGTTCTTCTCTTTGGCCCGCAGGACACAACCTGCACAATTTTCTTTCTTTTCTCGTCAGACCACAGAATGCTTTTCTACTTTGCATCAGAAGCAATTCGTTTGACATTATTTCCTACATGAAAAATTGTCTGGTTGTGATGTTTTGAAACGCGTGGAAGTCAATGGGCATCACAGCACAGAACATGTTTGACTTTGAAGGCCCCACCAACCTGCACATGAGCAAATCCAGTCGTACAGCCGATATTGCATATTGAACCAAATGAGAGAGCATCGTTCCAGCTCTTCTCGCTAACGAATCATTTTGTCTCCGTGTAAATTATTCATCCGGGGCCCCGCTGGAAACATGTGCATAATTAAATTGCAATAAAATAACATAAGTACGGACAGGCTGTTGGGAGCACATGCTAATTGGCTGCTGAGATGTCTCGCGCGAGCAGTGTGAATGTGCATGCTGGTGATGTTTGGAGTATAATTGATCAATACTGATCCAAGTATCTCCCAAGGAGCTTCCTTTGTACGTTGAGGTCTGAGTACACGTGGAATGGGGAGGTTCAACAAATGTTTCATCATCAAGACCGTGTCCACCATCTAGTGTCCACTTGGTAGAAACACAGGTAAAGAAGCTTTTTTAAAAATATATATTATTATTATTATTATTTGGTTCATTTTCTTCTTGGACACATTTACACTCGAAACAATCCCAGTTATTTTGCTGTAACACATTTATTTTTTATTTACTTATGTTACACATTTGATAGAAGATGGCTGTCAGTCAGAACACAATACACCCAGTAATCAATCTTTATTCTAAATAGAACATGAGATTCGGTCTTGTCTGGGTGTGCTTAAAAGTTTTCAAATGTTTACAATCCATTGCAGCCTTGCTTTTTGCCGGTAGAGGTCACTGTTAGTGATGCTTCAAGAAATCAACGATGCGCCGAGTAGTTCAGGGCTTCACAAAAGCTTCATTTGCCGATACGCGATGACGTCGAGCCCGCTTTTTACGTCAACGGTGAAGCGAAAAATTTCACCAAATGTGGGTCCTCCCTCTCACCCCGGCCTTTGAATGGATGTGCGCTTGATGTTTAACCTTCAAAAAAATACTGTCGAGACGTTACATGAATTTTAAAATGAGAGTGCTTATAATTTATGGATTTTAATCTGTCGGGTATCTGGTTTAGTCATAGGAACCTTTCTTTAAGGACAATTCGTGTGATCGGATCGTTTATCCCTGAACACAATTCGGTGAACATTAGTAGTAGGAACCTTTCTTTAAGGACGATTCGTGTGATCGGACTGTTTTTCCCTGAGCACAACTCAGTGAACTTTCACCCCTTCCAACCTGGTTGTTTTGATTGAGCATCTTGGGCTCTCCGTGGGGGAGCCGGAATTAAACCTAATCTGATAGCGGGGACATTTTCTCAGAATTCACTCGTACACGAGAAAGAAGGGCGTCAATGGCGCTGTCAAGCAAAACAAACCGGCGCCCCCGCTGAAGAGAGATGCTCGATGTAGCCAAATGCTAACGTTCGCTGTCAACCTAGCGGATTTACCTGAGCTGTCAACATGGCGGTGATGGGAACGGCTGTGTAGCACCCAACCGACTGGACACACCGCATGTGTTCACATTTTGTTTTCAATACTGGCCTGGATTTTTCAAACAAGCAAATACAACGGATGTGAGTATGTAAACATTAACAAGCTTTACAATGGATTCGAGTCGTCGTTCGTACTTGACTCCTTTAGATGCAACTAACATTTTTTAATTATGACAATGTATTGAGTGACCTGATAAGCTTGACGTCATGTACTCCCGGGATGCAGTGGCCTTTTCACCACTAGTAAACACGCCACTCTTATTTTACAAGGCTGAATGATTGGGAAAAGATGTCAATGGCACGAATATTCTTGTCTGTCGCTGGAGTTTGACGTTGTTAGCATACTGGGGCATACTATATATCTGTTGGTGCCACCCCCAAACACAAGTTTTTTTGTCATCGATTTCAGTCCACACCAGCCGCAGTCACTCACTTTCCTGCTTTTTATCCTAAGCATCCATAAGCATTTTATCCTTTTTAAAATGTTGCTGCAGTGTTGGATTTTTCCATTCCTTGCTTTCAATGGGCGAGGAAAAGCCAGACACGCTGGTCTTCGTAAAGGATTTCCAGGAGTATCTGAGCCAGCAGACCCAGCATGTCAACATGATATCGGGTTCCGTCAGCGGCGTTAAGGAGGCAGATGAACTACCGGCCGGTAACGTTGACATTTCTTTCCGTTTATTCGAGAGTTAAACTTGTGATGACAGCTCATATAACAGCAATGCCCATCCCATTCATTGTTAGAGCTCTTTACAAATTCACTTTTTTTTACAGTCCCAGCTATGTTCGACAAATTGCTGCCTGTATATCCCTCCGTGCGCAGATTGCAGTCAGAACGGGTTGGATCACCCGGCGGTGGACATGTCCCTGGAGGACGGCGCTGGAATTTTGGTGGACGGTTTTGAGAGAACTTTTGACGGCAAACTCAAGTGCCTGTACTGCAGCTACGCCACCCGGGGCACAGCGAGACTCGTCGAGCATATTCGAATGCACACAGGTGGGGGGGAAAAGAAAAAAAGCTATAGAACCACTCGACTGACAATGCAAGTTATCGAAAAAGTCAACCTAGTGACTGTTACGGACTAAATGTAGCGCGATATTCCCGCCGCCGATCGTAAGCTTTTTTTCCCCTTAATCCACCAGGAGAGAAACCCCACCGCTGCCACCTGTGCCCGTTCGCCTCGGCCTACGAGCGCCACCTGGAGGCCCACATGCGCTCGCACACGGGCGAGAAGCCGTACAAGTGCGAGCTGTGCTCCTTCCGCTGCAGCGACCGCAGCAACCTGTCGCACCACCGCCGCCGGCGCCACAAACTGGTCCCGAAGAAGGATACCCGCTCGCTGCCGCACAAGAAGATGCTGAGCGTGCTGCAGAAAAAAAGCGGCTCGCTCGGCTACGGCCGCCGCCTCCTCATCGCCTCGTGCTCTTCTACGCCCCGGGCCTGCGACGCGGACGACCGCTCCCGCGAGCCGCCGCACGAGGCTTATGACGAGGAGGAGCCTCCTAGCTGCCTGCGGTCAAACCTGATCATGGAGAACCCCCTCAATCAGCTCTCCACCCTGGCGGGCCAGTGCGCCAGCCTCCCGCCCCCGCTCCGGCCCCCTTCCTCCCCAGGAGCGGAATCCGACGCGGAGGAGAAGCCGCTCCTCATCCAGCGCTCGCTCGCCTCCTCCTCGCCGGTCACCCCCGAACCGCTAGCGCCCCCTCAGCTAAGCAACTGCAGCCCGGCGGGCAGCGAGCGCAGCGGGCCCAACAGCGCCACCAACAGCCGGCCCGGCACGCCGGCGCCCGGCGTCCCGGCCCCCCGGCGCGCGCCGCATCGCTGTCATCACTGCGGCATCTACTTCCCCGACAACATCCTCTACACCATCCACATGGGCTGCCACGGCTACGAGAACCCGTTCCAGTGCAACATCTGCGGCCACAAGTGCAGGAGCAAGTACGACTTTGCCTGCCACTTTGCTCGCGGCCAGCACAAGTGACGACTTTTCAAAATCTGTCACTTTGCGGGATCTTTAGTGATTGGTTTCTTTTTTGGGTTTTGCTCTTCCCACTGGCCTCCCATGTAGCATTTTCGCCTTGCGGGAAGATGTCGGCATTGATATGGATCCCTTTGCCCACAATGGGCAGAAGTTGTCTGAATTCTATGAAGGAGTCGGCGGGAATTTGATGGCGACACATTTGGAAGTGTTCCATTTGCATTTTCTAAATTTGAGAAGAAAAATGGCATCATTCAATTTGATGGGGTCGGGAGGGGGGGTAAGTTGCAATATTAACCTTTACAAAAATTAAGTCGGAATATAATGGAAGTATATCTGTGCCATAGATTATTACCAGAGTGAAGAAAGTCCAAATCTGACGGAAAAACATCCTAATTTCATTTTGAATAAGTTTCAATCTTCCAAGAAGAAAAAAAAGAGTGATGACTCTTCTCTAAATTTCGCAACTTTTTTTCTTATTTTTTTTTTAATGAAGAGTGATGACTCTTCTCATAATTTTGCAACTTTTTTTCTTATTTTTTTTTTTAAATGAAGAGTGATGACTCTTCTCATAATTTTGCAACTTTTTTTTCTTATTTATTTTTTTTTTAAATGAAGATTACGACTGACTTTTTTCTTTCGTCTGTGTCCTTAAGTACTCCTTCATATAATTCAAACAACACAACACAAGAATATTTATATTTATGTCTAAGAGAGATAGAGAGAGCGCGTCGTCGGAGTCTCAAGTCTTCGGCGCTAAACCTCAAAGGTTGCCTGCCTCACACAACATGGCTCCAAGCGACGCGGTGTTGAAATCATGCCAGTATTCCTTTGCAGTGCCTGACATTTTGACTTTTGTGAGTGAAATAGCAAAGAAGAGGTTGACGTTTCGCCTTGATTTTTGCCAAAATTCTCCTTCACGAATGCTGCTACGATCCATTTCCAGCGACCAACGCTTTAACTTTTTGCGTCCCGTCGCCCCCCCAAACACACTTGGCCAGGGGCCACCACCAGGAAACTTGACTTCTTTTTTTGTATGCTAACACTGAACTTTTTGCCACTTTAAGAACTGTATTCCCTTGGCCTTACAACCTTGGTGAGAAGCGATTGCCAAAATGTATTTGCCCGGTGCTCCCCCCCCCCCACCCCCCACCCCTTTTGAATATTTACTGGCACATTCTAAGTAGCTGATTTGATGTTCGATGTGTGATTTTTTTTTTTTAATGAATATTGAATGCGCGGTACAGCCGTGCCGACTTTGACCCGTTTTTAAAATGTGAGAAATTATTTTTAAGTCGTCCATGACAAGGTCATGCACAAAAGTGAAATGGAGCCAAGTCAACTTTTCTGGGGTTGTTGCAGACGTTTCACCTTAAATCCAAAAGGATTTTTCGGTTCCACATTTCAAGTGTGGATTCCCCCCTGCGGACGCCTCCCGTGTGTGTGTGTGCATGTGTCCCAGTTGTTATCCACCACTTGGCAAAAAAACAACCAAAAAAAAACCAACCTTGAGATCCTCCCCACCTCAAATGTCCAACTGAAGAAGCCTTTTGGAAAGAAGGTGTCACGTCTTCCAATCCTTAATTATTTTTTTTAAAATGAAAATCATGGTGGGCGGCCCGCTAGTCCAGTGGTTAGCACGTGGGCTTCACAGTGCAGAGGTACCGGGTTCGATTCCAGCTCCGGCCTTCCTGTGTGGAGTTTGCATGTTCTCCCCGGGCCTGCGTGGGTTTTCTCCGGGTGCTCCGGTTTCCTCCCACATTCCAAAAATATGCATGGCAGGCTGATTGAACACTCTAAATTGTCCCTAGGTGTGAGTGTGAGTGTGGATGGTTGTTCGTCTCTGTGTGCCCTGCGATTGGCTGGCAACCGATTCAGGGTGTCCCCCGCCTACTGCCCGGAGACAGCTGGGATCGGCTCCAGCACCCCCCGCGACCCTAGTGAGGATCAAGCGGTTAGGAAGATGAATGAATGAATGAAAATCATGGAGTCGCTGACTCAGCGTAATTCACTGTTTAACTGCACTTTTTTTTGTTGTTGCAGCAATCGATGATTGCAATCAACCGTGATTTTTGCACAAGTTGTCGCTATGCGTTGACCTCGCCAGGGTGTGTCCTACATGGGCAAGATTGTCGGCTGCTGTTGTCCGTTGCCAAGCGATGTGTGTGTGCACAGGGGACAAAAAGGAGCGAATGATGCCTTCGGTCGTCACCGTGTTGTCACTTCATGGGTCAACGTTTATACCCTTTGGGGGTGCTAATTTGTTGAGGTAAATTATCAGTAAAAGTGTTTTTCTAACAGAGTCCAGTGTCATCTTCTGAGCACGTAAAGAAACATCCAAGATTGTCTTTCTTGAGGCTTTTAATCAAAGGTGAGTATGTTTGATTTGCGATTCTGATTCGTAGTACAAGTGTGGATGATCTTGTCAACCGGCCTCCTCCTTTGCGGAGCCCTTTTCATTTTTGTCAGGGTCTAAGGACAAGAAAAGACAAGCGTGGAGAATGTCGTGACTGCTCGTTTCCTGGGTGTCATACTCGAGCGCTACTCACCGATAAGCTGGATGGGACCCAAAACCAGAGTCCGGCTCTTGTGTCTGTCGCCCGCGTTTCTCTTCCTGCGCTTGACGCAGCCGCGGCGGCAACGGGAGTTCCAGTCGTTGTCCTGACATATGAGGACCTTGCACCGGATGTAAACCTCGTCAGCCCGGCGCAGGAACTGGAAGGCTTTGAAGGAGAAGCGAGCGTACTGCCTGCTGCCGCTGACGTACGACTGGTAAGTGTTATCGACGGGACACCTGGCCGGGGGACGGTTTGGATCATGTTGGACAGATTGCAAAGTCGGGATCTGTTGTGGTGCCGCTCTTACCCGTTGCGCACCAGGAAGTAGGTTGTCGTGTGGAAGTCGTCGGAGGATGGGGAGGCCACGCAGGTATCCAGGAAAATATCCAGATAGCTGGCCATACTGCTCCTCAGGTCCACCTGGACGTAGAGGTCCTGGTTGAGAGAAACCTTGTACGGGAATTCCGTCACCTGGTGGAGGAGAGCATCAAGGCAGCCGTTGAATAGCCGTTGAATAGCCGTCAATAGGCGTCAAGCTTTCTGTCAAACTCAAAGACATTTTTATGCCTTATAGTTGAAGTTGCTGCTGGAGTACAAGTCCATGGAGGTGTTGAACGTCCCCGTGCCCGTGATGCTGACGTTGTCGTGATTCTGCGCCAGGTACATAATCTGCGCCGCCGCGGATGGATCCATCCGACACACCACCTCGATTTTTAAGTTGGCCTTGCGAGTGATGTCTCCGTAGCTCGACGTGTAGCCGCGCAGCGTGTTGGTGTACACCACCTTGCCGTTCTCAAACTGAAACATTCAATTGTGTGTTTTTGGGGGGCGCTTTGTCGGTGGTCACCCTTGCGGATATTCGGTCTACCTTTCGACTGGTGCCGCATCGATTGACGGGGAAGTTGAAGACCACTTTCTCTTGAAAAATTTCGGGTCTACAGTACTGGTCGTTGAGGTAGAGACTGTGGCCCTCGTAGCCCAACGAGTTCAGGTACTTCCGCCCAATCACAATGTTCATGTCATCCGAGGAGCAGTTGACTTGACCTGGTAAAAGGCCACATTACTTGACCGGGTAACGAGATGAATAAATCAAAATGACACATTTGCCCAACCCCAAATAAAAACACAAGAACTGCAGTAGCCCTTAAGGTTCAAAAAGGAGAACTTGCATCCAAGCCACTCCACTGTCCCACATGACTTTTTAGCTGTTGCATTTGATGATGGCAAACAAAAAAAAATTGTACCCGAGTCCTGCGGCAGAGCACTTGTGAACTCTGCACGGAATCCTCTCCCGACCACCGATCCGTCGCTCCGGAAAACCACGGTCATGTGGTTGGAGGTCGAGTAGAAAAAATTGAAGCTGTCGTTATTGTTGCCGTCGTTGCAGAATTTTCCCAAGTATGGCGAGCTGACGGATGGACCGTCGTAGATTGAAATGTAGTCGCAGCTGCAGCAGCCCTGCAATCTGCCCACAAGTAAAATCAATTCAGGCAAAACTTTGAGGACTATTTTCACACTGTTGTCTCCCGTCCTATCATGAACTCCATTGTTTGAATCATATACTCTACAACAAAAATCACTAAGGGTAGAGATGATATGGTCTCAAATTGCAGTGATTGAACCCCTCAACCTACCCAAAGTCTACTCCTGAAACGTAACCCCAATGAATCCTGAACCTAAACCCCATCCCTGTCCACTCTACACCAATCCAAGGTCGAGCCACCAAAAACATAAGCCTGACTTGACGGAAACCATGAAACATCCCCAAATCTCTACTTTAATCCTCACCCCACACTGCTAAAGACTAATTAAACTATACCCAAACCCACACATGATCCCAAACCCTCCCTGAGCCCACCCCCAATGCTACTCAAACGTCAACCTCCACAAATCGGAGCCATGACACTCAAAGCCCAAAACAAAATTGAAACCCACCCTAAGCCTTGTCAATTATAACAGTGACCCTTTTCAAATCCAAAAGATAGCTCTACCCCGAACACGATCTCTATTCAAATGTTAGCATGCACTAACTCTAATAACAGTGCTCGGCGTCATACTACAATCCCTGCCAGTCCGGTTTGCGATCCAAGTAGTCGGTGGGAGTAGAGTTCGAAGAATTTTTGACGATCTTAGCTCTGAAATAGAATCCAAAATTCTTCACGTACTGCAGGTATGAGAATTCCAGCAGGACCCTTTGGTTGTGCAAAGATCTGAGGTGCCACACGCAGTAGGCATTGTTCTGGTAGTCATCAGGGTGGCTGGGACTGGAGAAGGCACCCGAGCCAAACATGGAACCTCCGCAAGGCCCCTCTGAAGGTCGGGGCATTTGTGACCATGAGGCTTGTTATGTTCACTTGATGTTGACGTTCACGCAGAAGACCCTACCTGTGGTTGGCATGGCACTCGTGGAGTAGCAGTGGGCTGTTTCACAAACATACACGACGGAAGTCAGCACTTTTTTTTTTTAAATGCTCGGGGGGTGTCATTCAGGGACATCATGCTCACAGTAGTAGTCAGGGCAACAGTTGCCATAGTACTGGCACGAACTGGAGCAGGAACAGCTTCCCAGGTTTCCGCCACAGTTGTAGCGACAGGATGGCATATCTGGACGATACAATGGGAAGAATGTCACAAATTTACAAGAAGGACCTCGCTTTAGTGACTGATTTTGCCCAAATATGGCAATGAAGTACCGTTACCTGTGGTCCACGGCTGTGATGTCCCCACGTTGCAGTAATCTGAAAAAAGAGTTTTGACACAGCTCACGAGGGACTGCGGGATTGCGGTGAGGAAAAGAAATCTGCTTTAGGCACATAAACTCACAGTTGTAGTCTCGGCAGCAGTTGCCATAGTACTGGCACGAGCTGGAGCAGGAACAGCTTCCCATGTGACTGCCACAGCTGTAGCGGCACGAGGCCTGGGCTGAAGGAATCCCAACCTTTTAGTTCATCTTGAAATCTTGGATTTTGTCGGGCGATTTTTCTAAGTGACTTTTTGGGTACCTGTGGTCTCTGGTTGTGGAGTCGTGTTACTGCAGTAATCTGAGAGAAAGAATGGTTTTAACACCACCACTGGGGATGTCCCGGAGCCTATCCTTGTACTCACAGTTGTAGTCTCGGCAGCAGTTGCCGTAGTACCGGCACGAGCTGGAGCAGGAACAGCTTCCCATGTGACTGCCACAGCTGTAGCGGCACGAGGCCTGGGCTGAAGGAATCCCAGCATTTTAGTTTCCGTTCGTCTCAAAAGCTTGGATTTTGTGGGGCGACTTTCTCAAAATACTTTTTGTGTACCTGTGGTCTGTGGTTGCGGAGTCATGTTACTGCAGTAATCTGATAGAAAGAATGGTTTTACACATTTTTGTCAGGGACGACACCACTGAGGATGTCCCTCAGCCTATCCTGGTACTCACAGTTGTAGTCTCGGCAGCAGTTGCCATAGTACTGGCACGAGCTGGAGCAGGAACAGCTTCCCATGTGACTGCCACAGCTGTAGCGGCACGAGGCCTGGGCTGAAGGAATCCCAACCTTTTAGTTCATCTTGCAATCTTGGATTTTGTCGGACGATTTTCAAAATGACTTTTTGGGTACCTGTGGTCTCTGGTTGTGGAGTCGTGTTACTGCAGTAATCTGAGAGAAAGAATGGTTTTAACATCACCACTGGGGATGTCCCACAGCCTATCCTGGTACTCACAGTTGTAGTCTCGGCAGCAGTTGCCGTAGTACCGGCACGAGCTGGAGCAGGAACAGCTTCCCATGTGACTGCCACAGCTGTAGCGGCACGAGGCCTGGGCTGAAGTAATCCCAGCATTTTAGTTCCCGTTCGTCTCAGAAGCTTGGATTTTGTGGGGCGACTTTCTCAAAATACTTTTTGTGTACCTGTGGTCTGTGGTTGCGGAGTTGTGTTACTGCAGTAATCTGAGAGAAAGAATGGTTTTACACATTTTTGTCAGGGACGACACCACTGGGGATGTCCCACAGCCTATCCTGGTACTCACAGTTGTAGTCTCGGCAGCAGTTGCCGTAGTACTGGCACGAGCTGGAGCAGGAACAGCTTCCCATGTGACTGCCACAGCTGTAGCGGCACGAGGCCTGGGCTGAAGTAATCCCAACCTTTTAGTTCATCTTGAAATCTTGGATTTTGTCGGACGATTTTCAAAGTGACTTTTTGGGTACCTGTGGTCTCTGGTTGCGGAGTCGTGTTACTGCAGTAATCTGAGAGAAAGAATGGTTTTAACACCACCATTAGGGATGTCCCTCAGCCTATCCTGGTACTCACAGTTGTAGTCTCGGCAGCAATTGCCGTAGTACTGGCACGAGCTGGAGCAGGAACAGCTTCCCATGTGACTGCCACAGCTGTAGCGGCACGAGGCCTGAGCTGCTCAAAGAAATATTTTACAAAGTTGAATCAAGAAACGGCAAAACCTGAATTGCTGAGCTGAGTGACAACATGACTGACATATACCAGGTGGAATGGAAGTGAACAGAACAGGGTCGTGGATGAGCTGGAGCCTTTCCCAGCTGACTTTCAGTCAGAGGTGCAGGTTAGACCCTCAATTGCTCACCAAGAGGCTCATCCAGACAAACTGACATTCACTCTCAACTTAGTCTTCAATGAACCCGACATGCTTGTTTTTAAACTGTGCTAGGAGGAGAACATACGAATACTCCCTTGTGGGCGGGCCAGTACCAATATTGGAGCTTCATCAGTCTGAGGTAGATGTGATAACCACCATATACCTTTTGTGGCCAGTCATTGTGAACATCGCCTCCACTAGTGGCTCAAAAACAAGAACACTTCCACCTTGGATGCCTTTCTGTGACTCTTCCAGTCCCTCTATCTCTGTTGCAAAAAGCTAGTGACACTGCCTCTCTCAGAGAGCATCCGGTTTGAAGCCGCTGTCGTCTTGGCATTCAGGATGTGTAAAACGTCCTAACTTTTGCAAACAAAAGTGGTGTGTACCTGCTGTCGTGTACACTCGGCCGTCACTGCGGTCCCCATCACCTGATTATGAAAGACCAAAACCAAATAAGCATCGCATCCGTCAGACGAAACATTGCCCAAATCACCATTTGCGGAGGACCGACGCCAGCAATACCTCGCACGCCGTGCAGGATGACGACGCTGCAAACAACCAAGAGGGTCCGCATGGTGACTTCACCTTCCAAAACCTGCCCCACCAGAATCACAGAACAGTTTATATCATAAGCCAAGCACCTCCTTTCGCCAGCCATAAATTATCCAAGTGTCACGTGGTGTTTGTTCGGCATGTAAAAACACACCCTCGTTTGTTTGAAGCTCTTTGCTCGTCTGCTTGGGGTAGTGCAATTCATCACACGCAGGATACATCAACTCTGACACATTAACGGTGAGCGATTGTCCCACACTCCCATTGTTATTAGAAGAGCAGGAAAACATTTTCCCACGTCCGTTTGCGAGATCTTATCATGGTCCAAAATGTGACCCGTGTTGAATTTGGCATGAATTTGAGCACTCATCATCAAAAGAGCACCTGACCTTCCTGGTGGTGGCAATGAACTTGAACTGGGCCATTAGAAAAGGTGCAATGAATTACGAACAGTTCCAAATAGCAGCTGCTGTTAGCCGCAAAACCTTCAAGCTTCTGCTAGAAAGCCCCCCCCCCCCAAAAAAAGGCAAAGCCTTAGAACTAGAACAACCAAAATGCGTTGGGGGTGAATCAGAGGCTCATTAAATGGGAGCCGGCACACAGCCGGCTCCCATTTCAGGTGAGATTGAGTGCGATTGGTGATTTCTGCACTTGTGCAGCCACATTATGTCAGTGCTTCATTTTGACTTAGCCTTGCAAAAATAAGTTTTGTTTTTAATTCAGTTGTACAGCGTGGTCACGTTTATGGAAAAAAGTTTGTGTATCTCTTTTTTTTTGTTTTTTAAACCAACACCAAAACCAGGCACTTGGTGGCACCGTACGTGTTTTCATATTTAATATTCATTATGATGTTATAATATTTAAATATTTGCTTTTTGAATCATTTATACAAGGAAGATGAACAAAACAATGAGCGAAGTTGGCTTTTGATCCCGGAAAACATCCCCAATATTCCTCATCGTGTTTCATCTTCAATATTTTTTATCTTTACGGTCAGCAACGGATTTATTTTGACCACAAGAAAAAAAATTGTCCACAAAGCCCAAATATTAATGAGCAAACTTGAAGGAAAGTTATTCGTTTATGGGGCCTCGGCAGCTGCAATTTATTCTTGAGGCTGTTTGACTCGGACCATAAAAGGATGTCAACATACTCGGCATGATAGCTTCCATTTATGATGAGAAAATATCATCTGTGTGTGTGTGTGTGTGTGGAAATGATTTTTCAAAAAGTGGTCCCCACAAATCACATAAACCGGTCTGTGTGTGTGTGAGTGTGTGTGTGTGTGTGTGTGTGTGTGTGTGTGTGTAAATGATTTTTCAGATTGCCCTCGTGGATGTCGGCCTTTACGTACGCGGATATGACGGCCTTCTAAAGGAACATTTGCAAAGTGTTTGCTCTCTTCTCACGACAACGGAAGAGAAGCGATTTTTTTTTCATGCTTTCATAATTTGCAGTCTTCATTTCATCTTGTTTGTCCTCGTTAGGTTTCGTGGCTATGTGAAGACTATATCCGCTGACTCGGCAAGATCAGAGGTACACCCGGACCTGGTCGCCACTCAATCGAACAATTTTTTACACCTTCATACGCGACTCTGACATTTTAAATTGAACAAAATATGTGCCGGCCAGGGTTAAAATAGTTTGAGACTTTCATATTTTCATTATAGTTTTTTTTTTCCTTCATTTTGAATTTCTCTCTTTTTTTTTAAAGCATTTAATTGTAATTTTTAGAAGTTTTAGCGTAGCTTTCTTGTTTGTTAATACTTTTTAAAAAATGCTTAGTTTCATTTTAGTTTTTATTTGTTTTGTTATCAGTTTTATTGTGTTTTTTTTTTAAGTACAAAAAATATTCGTCAAGTTGCAAGAAAAAAGACTCGGTCATAAAGTGAACTTTGACCTTTCTTCTGTGTGGACGTACAGCAAAATAAATATACCTGAAAAGACAAAAAAAAAGATGAAAACAAAGGACATTTTTGCGATAATTCTAGTAATTCTAAATTATAATATTAAAAATATATAATATTGTATTATAAATGTAAGATATTGTAATTTGTCTTTATTTTTTTAAAAGCAATTTAGATTTTATTTCACTAACAAAAAAAAAGGTTTTCCAATGTTATTTTTTTCCCATTTATTTTTGTTAACTTAAATAATCTTATAATATTAAAAATATATAATATTGTATTATAAATGTAAGATATTGTAATTTGTCTTTATTTTTTTAAAAGCAATTTTGATTTTATTTCACTAACAAAAAAAAGGTTTTCCAATTTTATTTTTTTCCCATTTATTTTTGTTAACTTAAATAATCTTATAATATTAAAAATATATAATATTGTATTATAAATGTAAGATATTGTAATTTGTCTTTATTTTTTTTAAAGCAATTTTTATTTTATTTCACTAACAAAAAAAAAGGTTTTCCAATTTTATTTTTTTCCCATTTATTTTTGTTAACTTAAATAATCTTGGTCAAAACTAAAATAAATATATATATATTTTTTAAAAATCAAGTGCCCATGTGGCCGCCAGCTGCCAATTCCTCCCATAAGACGTCAATCATCCCATCCGGCAAAGAACAACAAACACCGTCAGAAGACATTGTTCTCGCATTGCTCCATTTCGCTCCACATTTGGCCCGTTGAATCGGTACTTTTCCGTTTCCTTTCCGGGGGAGTGATTTATGTTTGTCTTTCAGTCCTGTTTACTCGTTCGGGGAACACCATTTGCACGTCACCGCTTCACATCTGTGCCACGTTTTGCTGAATGGACCCTTCGCCCTCTGCCCTTCCTATTGTGGACGAGGCCCTATGGGCCCCCTTTTCAGGATGCACTTACATCATCAAGTCAACAAGTCTTGTGGGGGGTGGGGGTGGCTGGGGGTCTCTGTCCTTCCCGAAATGGATCCGTGAGTCAGCCAAGGGGTGTTAATCAGTAACCAAGCACGGGTGGTCTGCTTTAAAATCAGAGGGGCAGAGCAGCTGCGGCTTCATTCGGCGGCAGCCTGCGCACGCACGGTAAGAGATTTCTTCGCCGGCTCCTCGCTTTCCCCGTCGAGATGTTTGTCTGCGGCTTGCGCGGAGAGGGCGATCAGCATGGTTCTGTAACGTTAGCAGCAGAGCATACTGTATCTGTCCAAAAAAAAAAACACCCAAAAAAGACGTTTTAATCATTAAGTCAAGGGGGGGGGGGGGGGTGTGGGGGGGGGGGGGTTGACGAGTGGGTGTCAAAGTGCATCGATCAGAAACCAAGGCCATGTTCTGCGGTCCATCCGCAGAAGTGTTGTTTGCTCAGCTCACACACACGACAGGGTAAAGTCCTCCTTTTACGTGCGCGAACTAACGTTGCCTCAAGTGCTTTTTGGCAGGTATTCACCCCCAAAACATCAGGGGGATGCGTTTTGGGGGGGGGGGGGGGAATCAGAATTTAGTTTTGCAGGAGTTCTGTGTGGGACACGAACCTTTTGCCACAATTTCTAACCTTGACTATTTGAGTACCTCAATTCTAAAGTAGGCGGCCCGGTAGTCCAGTGGTTAGCACGTCGGCTTCACAGTGCAGAGGTACCGGGTTCGATTCCAGCTCCGGCCTCCCTGTGTGGAGTTTGCATGTTCTCGCCGGGCCTGCGTGGGTTTTCTCCGGGTGCTCCGGTTTCCTCCCACATTCCAAAAACATGCGTGGCAGGCTGATTGAACACTCTAAAATTGTCCCTAGGTGTGAGTGTGAGCGTGGATGGTTGTTTGTTTCTGTGTGGCCTGCGATTGGCTGGCAACCGATTCAGGGTGTCCCCCGCCTACTGCCCCAAGACAGCTGGGATAGGCTCCAGCACCCCCCGCAACCCTAGTGAGGATCAAGCGGCTCGGAAGATGAATGAAAGATGAATGAATGAATAAAATGCACTCAACCCCCCAGTTGTTGCCGTCTGCATAAAAAGCCGTTTCGCTGTTCAGGCTGCAGCAAGGTCTCAAGTAGAAATGACAATATCGCTTTTTCTTGGGTCCGAGGAACTATGTTGAAGTGAGGGAGAGGAGCTTCATTTCGTCAGCTGCTTTGCCGCCTCCTTGTGGCTTCCGTAGGAAATGACAAACCTTCACCGTGACTTGCAGAGTTTTGCTTTTCGCGGCGGGGGCTCCATCCCGAGGAATTGAGTCCAACTTTGGATTTGTACTGTTCCCGCTTCCTATCGTTGGGCCGGAATTTTCACGAAGCTCTCCTGTGTTCTCTCTCCCGTAAGAATTCCAAAGTCGAGCACAAACAAAATGCAAAGCCTCCGCCCGCCTCTCGTGGTCCTGCTGCTGTGGTGCTGCGTCCCCGGGGGCCTTGGCAACCGCGTCTACATCCACCCCTTCCACCTCTTCGCCGCCGACAACGTCAGTTGCGAGACCCTGCAGACCCAGCCGGCCGAGCGCCCGCAGACCCTTCCCGTGGAGCGCCTGGACATGGCGGTCCTGACCCCGGACCCCCGGAACGCATCGGGGGAGGACGCTCAGAAGCAGAACGTCACGCAGAGGACGGCGGTGCTGGCCGAGCTCCTGAACTCGTTGGGATTGAGGATGTACCAGGCGCTCAGCAGCAAGCGACCGGGCGCCAACACGCTGCTGTCGCCCGTCGACACGTACGGGTCCCTGGTCACCTTCTACCTGGGGGCCTCCAAGAAGACGGCCAGCTCCTTCCAGGTTTGGACCTCCCAGGGGCGGACTCGGTGTAGTGAGGGGGTTTTGTTGAGTGTCAGCAATGGCCTTTTTCAATCAGTTGATCTCTATCGCACTGGTGTCAAAGTCGAGGCCCGGGGGCCGGATCTGGCCCGCCGCAGCATTTGATTCGGCCCCGCGAAAGCAAATCAATCATGTCAAGTTCCACGATGCTTGCTAAAGTCTGAACCAAAATTTCAAATTGTCATACGGAATCCATAATAACAGTCATTATTCTCGACTTCGGATTGTAAAACGAGTTATTGATCAATTTGTCGTGCGATGCGTATGTAATATGTGGACGGGATTAAACATTTAGATGGTTGCCCAAAATTCATAACGGCCCTCCAAGGTAGAGAAAACAATACGTAGACTGATTGATCCCTTCTTTCCTTCCAGCTTCTCCTGGGCCTGAGCAGCGGCACCGACCGAGACGATTGCGTGTCGCTGGTGGACGGCCACAAGGTCCTGAAGACCTTGCACAGCATCAACTCCCTGGTGGACGACGCACCCAAAGACGAGATCAGCACCAAAGTGTGGCTCTTCACGCTGCCGCACGTTTACTTGTCCGCCGACGTTGTTCAAGGCACCCGGGACTTCTCGGACTCGTCTTTCATCCGCGGCGCGGACTTCGCCCAGCCCGAACTGATCAACGCTTTTGTGGACAAGACGTCTGACGGGAAAGTGAAAGATGCCTTCCGAGACGTGGACGCCGACTCCAACCTTCTCTTTGTTTCGTTCTTCAACTTCCGAGGTTTGTTTTTGTTTTGGGGTTTTTTTTGGGGGGGGGGGCGTTTAACAATTACAACGATAGAGACATGAATTACAGGCAGATCATGTGACTGTTTTGAACTACTTTGTCCAATAGCATTCATTGAACTGAACAGAGAGAAAAATCGGCATCTGGCCGATGGGGGTCTGTGTCAAGTCTAAGATTTTGATTTGAACCGTACGACCAATCCCATCTGTTTGTCCAGGCAACTGGAAGAAGGTCTTCCAAGCGGACAAGACGTCTTTGCAGGAGTTTTATGTGGACGAAACCACCACAGTGATGACTCCAATGATGACCCACACGGGCTTGTACCACTACTTGAATGATAAGGTAGCGAAATTGAAAACAGTCACTCTATACCCACAAAGGCTTTAGGTTAGGTCTTTACGGTGTGTGTGTGTGTGTGTGTTTTTGTGCTTATGACATTGTGAGGACCGGCACGAGATTTTAACCAACAGAGTGAGGACATTTTGACGAAGTGAGGACATTTTGGCCGGTCCTCACTTTGACACCCTCTAAATTGTGTGTGTGTGTGTGTGTGTTCTTGTGCTCATGACATTGTGAGGACCGGCATGAGATTTTAACCAACAGAGTGAGGACATTTTGACGAAGTGAGGACATTTTGGCCGGTCCTCACTTTGACACCCTCTAAATTGTGTGTGTGTGTGTGTGTGTGTGTGTGTTTGTGTGTGTCTGTGTGCTTTTGGTAGGCGAGGAAGTGCACGGTGGTGAAACTGTCGCTCAGTAAGCGCTCCTGCATGTTGCTGGTGCTGCCACACGAGGGCGCCAACTTACACGACATTGAAGCCAAACTGCGCACTGAGGTCATGTCATCGTGGCGCAACAGCCTCCAGGAGGGGTCAGTCAGTCCCCCGTCCGTCCATCCATCCGAGCTATCCATTTTTCTGTCCGTGTTTAATTGCTAAATAAGATGAATGCTAGCTCATTTAATGCGATGGAAACATGTTCAGTGCAATGACGCGTTCTCCTCGCCGCAGAAAATGAAATGAAAAGAGGCCCCGCGCGGTACTGATCGTCATGCTCCCACGCAGGTCGCTGGAGCTGCTGCTGCCAAAGTTCTCGCTGTCTCGTGCCAACGACCTGCGTGAGCTGTTGCGCAACATGGATGCGGAAGTGGAGGACAAACTGTTGGGCTCGCAGGCCCAATTTAGCCAACTGGCCAACACCGGCCGGTTCACCATTAACAAGGTAAGCCGAGGGACATGATTTCATGCGGCCCGCGAAAGCAAATAATGTGTCACCTTGCGAAAATTTGAAATTGTCCCGCGTAATAAATAACGTTGAGATTGTGCAATAATTTTGAACAAACTATTATAATTGACATATTTGAAAACTAGTAAATCTAGTCATCATTTGATGTGTACAAGTCATCATTTTTGTGGTTTCATAACGGCCTTTTGAGGGAAATTGGCCGGCGACTAAGATGAGTTTGACACCCCTGCCCTAACTCAGTTCAATGTGGTTCTTTGGCCACCAGATGGCAGCAAAGCCATACATTTGGCTAAATGTTGAGAAAGCCAAATTTGAGAAAGGACGCGTACAATTTCTCAACGCGCCCTTGCCACTCAGGTTTTTGTCCTGCAAATTATTATTGCACCTTGCTGTTGTCTATTTTTTTTTAAACCCCAAGTAAAGCACTTACAGGAAATGCCTACGTGATATTCAGTCATTCTTACGCGCTTGATAATCCTTCCAAGCTAAATGTTGACAAGCTGTGGCGTTGTTGTTGTCTTGCAGGCGGTCAACAAAGTGTCACTAGAGATGTCGGAGGAAGGCGCAGCGGCCCAGGACGAGGCGCAGGAGACGGGCGTGGCCCTCAAGGTGGCGCTCAACCGGCCCTTCTTCTTCTCGGTGGTGGAGGAAGAGTCCAGCGCCATCCTCTTGCTGGGTAAAATCACCAACCCCACCCTGTGAAACGCACCAGATCAAGCAGCTGCAGCGGTGGCGGGATTGATGAAAACCAAGACTTCTTTTCTCCCTCCCTTTTTAACTTCAATCTTTTTGTCTTTTATATCCCAGCAAATTGCTGGACAGTATTTTGCGGCCGGGTTCTTCCACTTCATTGTATAGTCGAATTTAAAGTTTGTATTTTTATTCGATGGACACAATAAAATGTCTGTTCCCTCAACAGAGATGAAAGTTGACTTTTCCGAAAATTCCGGAAATAAATAAATAAATAAATAAATATGTGCGCGTACACACACACACACACGCACATCTGGCCGATCACGCATGAATTAGTTTACACAAAACGCTATTCAAATACTCAACATTCAATGAATAATCTTCCTTTTGTGTGCACGCCCTTTGTGGCTTCCGTTCTCGTCGAAATTTCAAAATCTCCGAGATATGGCTCAAAACGGCTTTCTATACATGGTCGTTTTTTTCGGTCAAAAATGCCTTACTATACATGGTCGTTTTTTTCGGTCAAAATCCCCTTACTATACATGGTCATTTTTTTCGGTCAAAAACGCCTTACTATACATGGTCATTTTTTTCGTCTAAAAACGCCTTACTATACATGGTCGTTTTTTTCGGCTAAAAACGCCTTAGTATACCTGGTCGTTTTTTTCGTCAAAAATCGCCTTACTATACATGGTCGTTTTTTTCGTCTAAAAACGCCTTAGTATACCTGGTCGTTTTTTTCGTCAAAAATCGCCTTACTATACATGGTCATTTTTTTCCGTCTAAAAACGCCTTACTATACATGGTCATTTTTTTCCGTCTAAAAACGCCTTACTATACATGGTCGTTTTTTTCTTCTAAAATCGCCTTACTATACATGGTCTTTTTTTCGGGCTAAAAAACGCCTTACTATACATGGTCATTTTTTTCATCTAAAAACGCCTTACTATACATGGTCGTTTTTTTCGTCTAAAAACGCCTTACTATACATGGTCGTTTTTTTTCAGCTAAAAACGCCTTACTATACATGGTCGTTTTTTTCAGCTAAAAACGCCTTACTATACATGGTCGGTTTTTTCGTCGAAAATCGCCTTACTATACATGGTCATTTTTTTCGTCTAAAAAGGCTTTCCTATACATGGTCGTTTTTTTCCAGCTAAAAACGCCTTACTATACATGGTCATTTTTTTCGTCTAAAAACGCCTTACTATACATGGTCGTTTTTTTTCGGTCAAAAACGCCTTACTATACATGCTCGTTTTTTTGGCTAAAAACGCCTTACTATACTATGTCGTTTTTTTCGGTAAAAAATGCCTTACTATACATGGTCGTTTTTTTCTTCTAAAATCGCCTTACTATACATGGTCTTTTTTTCGGCTAAAAATTTCGTTGAAAAACGCCTTACTATACAAGGTGGTTTTTTTCGTCGAAAATCGCCTTACTATACATTGTCAGTTTTTTTCGTTGAAAATCGCCTTACTACACATGGTCGTTTTTTTTTTCGGCTAAAAACGCCTTACTATACATGGTTGGGTCTTTTCCCCATGCCCGTGTGGGTTTTCTCCAGGTACTCTGTTTTCCTCCCACATTCCAAAAACCTGCTATGGTTAGAAATTTTGGTTTTAAGCGAAGAAACAGGAAGCAGACGTTGAGTCTTAATTTCGACTTTATTGAAAAAGTTCAATCTCTTGATCAATCAGGCAATGAAATACTGTAATAATAATAACAATAATAATAATAATAACAATAATAAAAAACCGTCACTGAAAGGCACAGTGGACATTGTGAGTGGTACTTTGTCATCCAATCAGAAGCGCAAAAAGCCCGACGTCACTCGGAATCTCTCTCGACTACACAAGTACACTAAGAGATACACTCGGCGCCTGCACACTCGCAGCCGCTCACATTTTGGTCCGCCACAAACAACCAAAATGTCCTTTAATGACACCTTTTTTTTTTTTGCCTTCATTTTGGTCCACTTGGCAGAAGCTCCGACCGAGGAAAAAAAACAAGACAACGGAATGTTTGCTTGCGGGTTCAACACGCCCAACACAACTCAAAGCGGTGTTGAGGGCAGCTTCAAGGGCCACACTGTATCGATACATTTTGATCAGGTTGATGGGATTTATTTGAGGGGGGGGTGCCGCTCTTTTGAAACGTCAAACTGTGCACTTGTTCATGCCAGCGCCTGAATGGAAATGATGACAGACACTCCCGTTTCTTTTCCCCACTGGAAACGATTTCAGCGACCAATTAGGGCGCCGTTGGCGCGACTATTTTGGTTAGCAACATAGCTCAAATTGGCACTTGAAAGACCGTGATTTGGAATGAAAATGGTTGCTTCCCGTTTCCTTTTATTTTCCCGAGTGTCAATTTATGTGAGGAAGCATTTTGGTCTTAAGTGGCACCTGGCAACTATGTGGGTGGGGATGGGGGCAGTTCATATGGCCACATCGTTGAGACGAGGGTGGCGTTTTGTTTCCAGTGGCACCCGGACACACATAGCGGGCCCGGCGTTTCAATTTTTAGGGGGAGGGCCTCGGTTTGATTTCCGTCGGTGTCAGATTAAGGCAGTTAGCGAGCATGAAGGGATTCACATTGTCAAATCCACCACGTAAAAGTGATTTCAAAACAACATTCGTATTTACACACTTCCATTTGGGGACGTCATACAAAACAAACGAGAACATTTTTTTCAAAACAAGAATGGGAAGCGCTGCATAGTCTGTCCTCACTGAAATGTGTGTGTGTGTAGGGGGGTGGGGGGGCTAATGGGGGATTACGGTAGTACAAAATACAAAATTGAGCCCTTTATTTGATCCTGAGGAAGCCATTTCAGTGGCTGGTATCAAAGATTCCACAAAAAAAAAAAAGAAAGAGTAGAAAAAGGCTTACTGTGGCCTGGTTTGAGGATAGGAAAAGCAAAAAGGAAGGTGGCCCCGGGTGGGGAGCGCTGGTCACATGATGCGCCGCACCGTAACGTTGAAAAAAAAAAAAAATCTCTGGGACCGCCTAGGAAAAGTCCTCATCATGTTTCAAAAAACATCCACAAACGGACATTTGTTTTCCTTGCAATTGCTTCATTGAAGTGGTGCTTTTTCAACCTGCGCTTCCTTCCGGGGCCTGCAGGCGGCGCCTCGGATGCCATCCAGCACGGAAGGCTGTCCTCTGCATCTGGAAGCGCCGCCGAGCAGCACTGATGCAAAGGCCTATTTACACAAGTTCCCAGATCAAGACATGAGTTGTCAAACTGGGTGGGGGTCAGGGGGGTGGGGGGGTTAACGCATGTACAGTACTGTTTGTTCTGTTATTAAATTACTGATAAAAAATAGATATATAAATACAAGAATGTATTATGAACGCAGCGGCGGTCAACGTTTCGCTGCACCGACAACTAGGTGTGGATCCTTCGGAATTAAAAAAATTAAAAAATAAAACCCTCATAAGCACTGGGGAGCAACGTCGCTACGTTCAAGAGCCCGTGTGTCAAACTGGTCTCATCCGTTTTGGCTTCACTCCTGATTAAAAATAATGAAAAAAATTTGATGAGAATCAAATCGCAGGGAAGATTTACGCACCACATTTTGACACATTCCACATTTTATGATGCCGGCTAGCCAGAAGCTGAGCTGCACTGTTGAGGGACGTGGAAAACAAACAAACGCACATTGCCGGAATCTAACGACAGTGGACAGCTTATCGTGTTATCAGGTTAAAGGCTGAAGACTTTTTCAAGACATTTCCAATTTAATTGCCGCGCTGTTTGAAAGCTGCTGCAGTGGATGAACGATGTTCATTTATTTGGACATTTTGAATCTATTTGCAAAGATCAAATCCCCCCCCTTTGTCATGTGTTTTTTTTGAAGAATGAATTTGAGACATTTGAATGCTAATCATGTCCTTGTTTAAGATTCGTGGTTTCAATGATTTTCAAGGAAGAGCGCAAAGCCGATTCGCGACTTAGCCTCGAGGCTAACGTTAGGCAAATTCAACATGTTGAAAATAAACGACACGTGCATAATAATCTACAGTCATTGCCATGAAACTCAAAATTGTGATTCAGAGTTTTTCAATTTGATGAAATTTGCACAACATTTGACGCTTTTCATATCGTGATACGGTGTTGAAGGAGAAAAATGGATGCATTCCATTTGGGAATAAGTCATGCGACACAAAATGTAGCAAAAGTGAAGCACTGAATACTCTCTGGGGCGACCCGGTAAGTCCAGTGGTTAGCACGTCGGCTTCACAGTGCAGAGGTACCGGGTTCGATTCCAGCTCCGACCTCCCTGTGTGGAGTTTGCATGTTCTCCCCGGGCCTGCGTGGGTTTTCTCCGGGTGCTCCGGTTTCCCCCACATTCCCAAAAAACATGCATGGCAGGCTGATTGGACGCTCTAAATTGTTCCTAGGTGTGAGTGTGAGTGCGAATGGTTGTTCGTTTCTGTGTGCCCTGCGATTGGCTGGCAACCGGGCCTGTGTGGGTTTTCTCCGGGTGCTCCGGTTTCCTCCCACATTCCAAAAATATGCATGGCAGGCTGATTGGACGCTCTAAATTGTCCCTAGGTGTGAGTGTGAGTGCGAATGGTTGTTCGTTTCTGTGTGCCCTGCGATTGGCTGGCAACCGATTCAGGGTGTCCCCCGCCTACTGCCCAAAGACAGCTGGGATAGGCTCCAGCACCCCCCGCGACCCTAGTGAGGATCAAGCGGCTCGGAAGATGAATGAATGAATGAATGAATGAATACTCTCTGAACACTCGTTGGAGCTCAGGGACAAAAAATGTCACCAACACAGTGGTGCTCAGCTTCTGGTGATGGAGGCGAGCGGACATGCTTTTGGGGTGAAAAGTCAAACCTTTTCACTTATTTGAGACGGCATCGCGAGAATGTGGAACGTAAAAACAAAAAAAAAAAGGGCGTTATAAATGCAACTTCCGGTCAAAGAATGAGCTTTGTTCGAACCATTGTCGGCATCCTTCCTTTCCTCAACGATTTCGCGCCATCGTTGACTCATTTTTAGACACCATAAAACCTGCTCCCGTTTTGGTTTTTCTTGCTTTCCCCAATGTGAACTGAAAAACCAAACTGTGATTCCTAGCACGTTGTATATATCTCCATGGTAACTGGAGGCCAATCACAACCACAATTTGGCCTCCGACGGTGACAAGTTTGACACCCGCGTTCTTGACTAACCTGCAAAGCTCGGCCGCGAGAACAAGCGTCTGGCGCTTCCCCGGCTCCCGCGCTGCCGACGCGCGCTAGGAAAGGAACTCTTTCTCCAGCTCGTAGAGGCTGGGTCTGCCCGGCGAGCTCTGGATGCGGCACAGCGGCACGGTGCAGTCGCGATTCTGGCCCTCGGCGTCCATGTCCAGCAGCGAGCAGGCCTGCGCCGCCTTCTCGCCGGAGTAGTGGCCCAGCGAGTAGCTCTTACCCAGCCGCGCCACCAGGCCTCGCGCGTGCGGCTTGGCCCAGAAGGAGACGGGCCGCGTGTCCCTGGTCTTCTTCGGCGCAGCGGGCGGCGGCAGGCTCGGGAGGCCGTTTGCTGCGCGCGGACGGAAGGAATCGGCGACACCGTTACTACCACTGAAGGAATTTTTTTTTTTTGTAGAATCACTGAAAATATATCGTGATCTAATCTGGCCGATAGCGCGGTGAAGATTTTTGTTCTCATCGGCCAGCACGACGCGCAGGTGTGTTCAACTCACCGTCGCGGTGGTTGTACTTTTTCCTGCGGAGGCGTGTCCCCGTGTTGTGGTTCATAACCTCCGGCGGTTGACTTTGGGTTTGCGGGGGCGGCGTGTGTTTTTTTTCAGCGGGCGGCGGCGGCGGCGGGGTGGGCCGCGGGCTCTCGAGGTGAGGAGCGACGGGCACCGGGTCCACCTTGGCGGGGACGCAGCGCGACACCTCCACCTCCGACTGTAGCAGACACCTGGTGGACTGACACTCGGCAATGCCCGACACGGAGACCAGGTTGGCGTGCGGGTTGGGGGCGTGGCCCGGCGAGGCCTCGTCCTTGCGGCTGCGGCCGCCGCTCGGCGGGGAGGTGCTGCGGCGGAAGCGGGTGGCGCGCTGGAACAGGCCCTCCTTCTTCTTCTTCTCCTCCCGCGGCGGCTCGCCGTCTTCTTGCGCGTTCTTGAGCGCCTCGCGGATGTCGTAGCCGAGCACGACGGAGGCCAGGAGCGAGCCGCAGGCGGACAGCACGGAATCGGTCTTGCGGCGGGCCGACGTCCTCTTCAGGCTGTTGGTGGGCGTGAGCTGCGGGGTGGTGGAGGCGGAGGAGGTGGAGGTGGTCGTGTAGGGGTCCTCGGGGCTCTCGTTCGGGCCGCTCTGAGCAGCCGGCCCGGCCCCGCCCTCCCCGCAGGCGCAGGCGCAGGGAGGCTGCTGTTCGTCCCGCCACAGAGGTAGATCCAGGTACACCTGGTTGGGGAACTTGAGCTGCTTTGGTTTGGAGCTGCTGTCCAGACACTCCTGAAGGAAAGCCTCGTCTTTAGCGCCTCCTGCTGGAGGTCGGGAATAAGAAGGCATTGATTTTCATCTCGATGCCATTTAATGTGAAAAGCATGCTGGCAAACATGAAGGCTGAGCAAATGCAGATCCGTTTCACTGCCAGGGGGGGAATGAAGGAACGCACCTTGTTCAGCAAAGAGAGCGGCGAGCGGGACAGACTTCTGCGACTTCATTAGACTCGTGGACCAAGGATTGCTGCCATCCGAGAGGGGACGTACTCTGAAGACAATACAATACACACGCCTGTAAAAACTTTAAAGAATAAAAAAAAAAAGGCAGCGTCAATAAAAGCGCTTTACCTCTCCGTGGCGGCTGGTCTCTCCTTGCTCTGCACTGAACTGGGGCCCCAGGTTCTCCCCTTCTTCTTGATGCCTCTCCGTAAGTCGTCAAACTCCTCCGGCCTTAAGGGGGCGCTGCGGCCCCATGTGCGGTTGCTCTCGTCCTGCGTGACTGTGCGCACACACGATGGTCAGTCAGTCGGTGACATATTAACCCCCCCTCCTCGCCCCAAAAAAGAACGGCTGAGGACAAGACGACCGTTATTGGCTTGTTGTAAGTCACACCCGTCAAGGAAAAAGCCAGAAAGCTGCCGTTATTAAAGCCTCGCGTGTGTTAACGTCTGGGGTTGGCCGATTCATCCATTTTTTTTTTTTTATTCATTCGAATGAATCTGTCTGGAAAAAAAATATTCTTTTTACGTGTATTCCCTGTTTCCCCAGTTCCATGTGTGTCAACAAGTGTCAGAGGAGTCCACCAACCAGGCCAAAGAGAGTAACACGATTTTTTTGATATCCAAACATATTGGCACAATTGATGGGACCCCCCCCCCCCCTGCCGTAAGAGCAAAGGTCATGAGCATTTAGTAAGCGGGCGCGGCGCCTCCAGCCCTCACCGCCGCACCCCGACAGCTCGCTGGTCAGATCCACGTCCTGCTGGTAAACAAACAAAGCGTTCCTCTGCGCAGTGGACGTCACTGAGAAGGGAAACGGTTCCATCATCTCTATCTTCAATGGAAACGCGCGCATAGTTCCACAACGCAGCGTCACTGCCTCCCTATTTCAATATGATAAAAATCCAAATCTGCTTGCGAAAGAACGGCTTTATTGTCAGTCATCCGGGTTATTTGCATAAGGTTGAATCAAAACAACTCGGCTGTTGTTTGATTGGTTGTGTTTTTGTCTTGCATCCAGAAAAACGTTCAAAAATAATTCTGGCAGGCGAGCAATTAGGCTTGGCCTAATGAATGTCGTCGTTCAAAGAGAAGTCATTTGACTGACTGACTCAGAGCACGGCATGAACGCATTCTGGGGAAAGGCAAAACCCCTTTTCCTCGCCGAGTCTGGTTTTGCCTGCCTTTAAGTCTTGGAAAAAAATTCCACCTAAACCTGTTAAACATTTCAAAAAGAATCTCCTTTCTCACTGCCTGTTGGGGATCTATATTTTGCCGTCAAGAAGAATCGGGGGATGTGGTCGACCGGGGAGGACGGTGCCGGCGTTTCACGGTTACTCCGCAATGTCGGGACCCAGGTGTGAAGTTTATAACATCTGGCGATCAATTTTCCCCATCTTATTTTGTTGACGGCATTTTCCTAGATCACACCGGGCAAAGAAAGTTCTGTGAATATAGCATCCCGCTTTGCTGGATTCTACAGTACGTAAAAAGCAAAAGTGGCTCGACGGCAGGTGTTCCATCATGGCACCGATGCTGCCATTTTGTGGGATCACAATGTAAAAGAGGCTTATGTGCGAATTTTACACACGTGGGAATCCGTCCACAGTGTATGCTACGCCTTTCAGCCTTAAATCGGTCGAGATGTGAACTTGCCACAAGATCAAGCATCGGGTCTTTCTGTAATGTCCTAAAATGCCACAAGATGGCATTCAGGCTAATAGGAATAGTACGAATAGTCTGCTCGGTTGTTATGTCGTTCATTTTGCGCCAAGACTTTTGGAAACAGCCGAACATTCATTCATTCATTCATTCATCTTCTGTACCGCTTGATCCTCACTAGGGTCGCGGGGGGTGCTGGAGCCCATTCCAGCCGTCTCCGGGCAGTAGGCGGGGGACACACTGAATCGGTTGCCAGCCAATCGCAGGGCACACAGAAACGAACAACCATTCGCGCTCACACTCACACCTAGGGACAATTTAGAGTGTTCAATCAGCCTGCCATGCATATTTTTGGAATGTGGGAGGAAACCGGAGCACCCGGAGAAAACCCACGCAGGCCCGGGGAGAACATGCAAACTCCACACAGGGAGGCCGGAGCTGGAATCGAACCCGGGACTTCTGCACTGTGAAGCCGACGTGCTAACCACTGGACTACAGCCGAACATGTCGCAGTCAAATGAAAAACTTAGATGCATAACTCTGCTTCCATGGATGAGCAACACAAATTAATTGTTCAGTGACGTTCGGGTGCATAGCTAATCTGAATAAAACGGGCGTCAAGATGGAACACATGGGTGCAGTTGGTGCCGCGATGTTTTCCTGGACGGCGATCCATAACGGGCGATGTCTGCCAGAGGCTAATCTGGGCGCTCTGTGCGCACGTCAGAGCCGATCACTAGCGGTCAAGCGGAATTTGTTCCAGTTGTTGCATGACTGTTGGCGCGTGACTAACAACATTAGCAAACTGTTCAAACAACTGGCCCGGCCCACTTTTGTTCATCTGCGCCTTGTCACCGCCAATGTCCCCCCCCCGTTGCATTTCCCTTCGCCGCCATTTGACGGGCAGCCGTGCACGACGTGCGGGTTTGGACGCTCGCTCTGGGACGGACCTGGCTGGGAAAAAGGGGAGGGGTTAGAGGGGGAAAAAAAAACTCACGCTGAATAGCTCGTAGGCGGGGGATGAGTGTGGGACTGCTTGGAGGAGAGGAGCTGGTGCTGTGAAGGCTCCGCCTCTTGTCCATGGAAGGCGATGCCTGCACTGTGATTTTGTGCTGGAAGTCTAAAGAATGCGTGGAGGAGGAGGAGGAGGAGGAGACAGCCACTCGTTACAATGTCAAGAGTGCCACAGAGCGAGGTTCCACATGAATATGCTCCATTCGGAAAGTAACGTACATTGAAACGCCTCTACAATAAAACCTACATGAGCAAAAATACCCCCCTAGTGTGAAAACATTTTCATGCATGAACGCCATTCCCACTTTTCTGCTCTCCCTACGACGAAAAGTCCCCCTGTTCCGTTATACGAAATCTTTTTCTCTGCGCTTGCCTCGCAACGAGATTCACTACGACGAAAACAAGCCTTCCGCAAAAGTCTAATCCAACCTCAGCATGCCACAGCGACCTCTGCTGCTTCATTCGGAAATGGCAACAGCAACTGGTTTACACATGCGCAGAAGTCCAGGAAGTATTTGTTATTGTTAGTTTCAGATGCAGCACGAACATTGCATTGCTAAAATGGCTACGAAACGACTACATTGAAAAACCCCCTGTTGTGAAAATTTCTTGCCGCAAACATGATTTTGTTGTAGAGGAGTTTCACTGTACCTCAAAAGAGCTCCAACAGTAACTCGCACTCAGTTCATCTACTATAGCCATCGCTCTTAAATTACTGCCGACCACAGACTGCAGGATGGATACGTTAAAAGCCTTAAAGACCAAATTCATCCTTCACGCATACTACCAACCTGAGGGCAAGCTAATGCGGTTGCCATCCTTGAGCTTGAGGCGGGAGCGCTTGAACTTGCCCTTGCGCTTCTTCACGTTAGGCTTGTCCTTGTTGAGCTGGAAGATGAGGATGTTGAGCTCCCGCTCCAGTACGTTGATCTCCCGCTCAGCCAGCTCCTGCTCGCGCCGCTTCAGATGCTCCTCCTGGGACTTCTGCTGCAGGGCGGCCCGCGTCAGCTCCTCTTCACGCGAACGCAGCTCCTGGTGAGCAAAGGGGAAGTGAGCGTCAGTTGCCATCGTCAATGAACACATTAGAACACACGTTCCTGTACGAACCTTCTCTTTGGTCCTGAGCTCATCAAACATCTCCTGGATCTCCACACGCCAGTCGTCCTGCATGATGTGGAAGGAGTCCTGCGGCATGGTGGCCATCACCGCCTCTTCGATGGCTGACAGCTGCTCCAGGATGCAGGAGAAGGAGGGACGCACGTGCGGGTTCTGGTCCCAACACTCTGCAAAATTAGAGGCAAACAGATGGAGCTCATGTTATGCCTGAATGAGTGGAGACTTTTTGGGGAAGAGGGGGGCGGGTTGTGTGTAATTTACCTTCCATGAGCCTGGCGAAAGGTTCGGGGCAGGTGGAGGGGATTGGTAATGTTAATTTATTGACGGCCACACCGTAAGCAACAGCCAGGCCGTCGATTCCTCTGTAAGGCACCTCCCCTGTTAACAACTCCCACAGCAAAATGCCATAGCTGGGGGAACAAGAAGCAGCAGTCACCAAAAACATTTTGGCAATATCAATTGGTCACATATAAAGGAATTAGAAAGTTCCATTTGCCGGAGGAGGATGCGAGGCCGGAGAGTTACACATTGACCAATGGTGACGCGTATGCGAAACATTAGAAAGGTCTCTCGTCGAAAATCACAGGTCGGCGCGGGGGAAGGTCGCGCCAAAATTGTCCTACCTCCAAACGTCACTGCCTTTGGAAAAGAGAGACATCCTGATGACCTCGGGGGCCATCCAGGAGTAGGTGCCCGCCGCTGACATCTTGGTGGTCTTGTGCCACTCGCGAGCCAGGCCGAAGTCTGTGATCTTCAATGTCTTCCTCCCGATGTCATCGTTCTCTATCGTTTCAAGTAACAAAACTGGAGGCGGAGAGACAGGGGAGAAGGATTCATGATTATTTTTGTCAATAGTTTTTGTGTATGTAACACGGACACTTATTGGGTTTTGGTTTTTTTTCCCCTTGGAACATGTCCACAAAAAACTATTCATCTATGCCACAAGAGGCCGCCAAAGCTGAGTCAAAAATAGTAAACTGGTGCAGCACAGTATTTAATTTTATTTTATTTTAAAGTATGTTAGTGCTCTGAAGTCACAAAAAAAAGGAAAAGACAGAATGTAAAAAGTTTGGGATTATTTCACACAAAAAGTTACCATACCAAGAAACGTGTCTACTGCAAAACTGAATTTCACAACGGCACTTGCGCTCGTCACACCTCAAGCATACAAAGCAGGAATGTTTTCATGTTTTCGTTTGAGGATGGTTGCGATGCAACAGCAAAGGTTACGAGGACATCAAATCGAAAAACCTCTGGATTTTGTTGTGCAATTCAACAAAATAAAACTCTCGGGGAGTGGCTACAAAGGAGTTGGCATCAAGAACTGGCGTCAAAACAACTGTCATCAAATTTCATTCTAGGAAAATCCATTTTTCGTGCACCCTATCCAGTACAGTTCTACCTAACACCCCCCCACACACACACAAAATCTCACAACTATAAACCCAAAGTGGCCTGGTGAAAGAAAGACAACCGCCGCAAACGTGTTGAGGTGAAAAACAATGTTGGCCAGAGTCGAACGAAGTGGCGCGGGTAAGGAAATGATAGGTGATATTCAACGTGGCCAAGAGCGCTGCGCGAGTCATTTGTTCCAGTCAAAGCGGAGACCTGACAGCACCACAATGTGCCTGTCCCCCAGGCCCGAAAACTGTTAAAACGCATTCGAGTCAGAGGGAACCCTGAAAACTCCGCCTGGAACTCGACACCCGGCCTCGCGTGAGAAGTACAAACTCACCAGCCTGAGCCTACGGTGCGACGTTGAACACCAACGCGCAGACAAACGCAAGGCCGCCATCCAAGGAAGGAAATCGTTTTCAACAATTCACATTGCAAGAATACTCGGCTTCAAAGGAGACCAGAATCACAAGAAAAAAAACAAAACGCTTGATAAATCAAAATAATCATATCGTCAATTCACTGAACCAGGAAGGTTAGATGATTTCTGATCAGCGCGAGCTGATGTGAAAACTATTTCATCCTCAACTATGTGTTGCCGGTACAATCTTCCCACGGGAAACGTAACATGTACACAGATAACCACACAATTAACCGAGGCCTGTGCGTGTATCAATCAAAGCCTGTGGAGGAGGAAGTCCAAGGTCAGTCAGTGCAAAGATAACGCCGCAAAAAACGTGCTCAGGCGCACACCTCAACATACACCGGCAAGGAATCCTGCCGAGTGTTTGCTCACGCTATCACTGCAAACTTCGCGGGCGCGGACACGACGGCACATTCGCCAGGTCGAGCCTTACGCAACAGTAAGCTCGTGATTATGTCAAAGGTGAGCCTTGCGTCAATGGACTTGGATTGCTTTTGCCGGCCAATTAAACGGCACAGAAATGGTTACGTGATGGATTGCTGGATTAAAATGCGAACTGATTTAACATTTGGAAATATTGGCGACTCCGCATGCAAATTGGCAACGCCGGAGCGGTGTTTTGGCGCTGCTCCTGTTGGGAACAACGAGAGTATTGGAACGGCCCCCCGGGGCACGGTGGGGATCCTCTACCAACACCTCATACAATGAGAATTTCATTACAAACCGGTTCCACCGGAGCCATGCCGGCGGCTTCTTGTTTTCGAGTTCCCGAGCATCCCGAGAGGTTTCGTAGGCCCAAATGGCTTCTGATGGCGTGGTGACGCAACGCAGGAGCAAAGCCAAGAGACCTCCTTTGTCAAATCACAGCGCGTTGCTTCAGGACGGTGGACATACAGTATGTTAAAAGCCAACGGTATACAGTACTTTTGAGATCCACGTCACACAAATTGACATGGCGAGCGCATTTGGTAGAAGACACAAAAACTCGCCATGGCTTGTGCTGAAAAAGTAGTGCAAAGTGTCCCGCTGGCACAGCCACAAAACTAACTGTGTCAGCGGCGCCTAATTGCTATTTATACGAGTCTGGGCCTCTGTCACTCTAAAAAAGCCTCGAAAATGCGCCGCGAGATGGAATATGTTGATGCTTGTACAGCGCAACTTCAAAATTCACCCCATAGGGGTACCAAATCCTTTTTGGGGGGCAACAATGCAATATATGGGCAATTAAATGTAAAAACGTATACGTAAAACGTAAACGCAATATTTGGAATAATACTGAAACATAAATAGAATCAATCTGAGGGTGGCGGGACTGCCAATTTTGAGCAACATCATTCTCTGCTGTCCACTGAAATTAACTCATTCACTCCCAAAGACGTTTTTAAACGTCTTTTCAGACTTGGTCCAGAATCGGTTGAGTACTGAATGAGTTAAAAGTCGCAACTTGACTCTCAAGGGTGACTTCTGCTACAGTATATGCGGAGTATCACGTGACCAAACCTGAAAAACAAGGTAGCGGACTGTCAAGAGTTTGCTGCGATGCCGAGCATAACTGAGGGTTGATGTCATGATGCCTCGAACCCAAACATAAAAACAAAATGTTAACGGAGGATTGATAAACAAGTGAAAACGGCCAGCTCTGCAAACTGGAGGTCATGTTACTTGCAATCAATGAGCAAGTCATGAAAAAAAATAAAATAGTAATAAATAAATTAAATCCCACGCCTTCTTTCCACTGCTCAATTGCGCCAGCCATGATTTTTATGTATCCAGGCAACCGGATGTAAACGTAGAGTGAGGGAAAAGCAAATACACCTTCGCTCTGGACCGCAGCGGTAGCGGTCGTCAATTTGCCAACCGCCATAAAACATTTTAAGAAGGAGAAAACAAAACACGGCAAAGTTCAGATGTCCAAAAGACCAAACGGGCAGTTGCCTAAGCGACATGATATGCATTGACAACAGCAAAATGTGCTTCGTTTACTCCGTCAAAGGAGCCGCTTTGGTGATCTTCCAACTTCCAGCCAAAATGGCAAATATTTTAACTAAGAATACAAGTTGTGCAACTGGAGATGGCAATTGCCCCCCCCCCCCCCCCCCGAAGGCGCACCACACCCACCGACCCACCCCTCCATATAATAATTCCTTCCCCCACCTTGCAAAGGGGATCTTCCTGGTGGGCTCGTGTAAAGATCAGAAGCAAGAGGTGCTGCCGTCAAAGTAGCTCCCACGCTTCTTCCTATCGCTTCACCCCCTCAAGGTACACCCCCAAAAAAGGGAAAAAAAAACACCTGTCCAGTTAAGCAACACATTTTACACGCTAATGTTATGTAGAGAGCAACTTCTACAGACCACGGAAAACAAGTTCATCTCAATTCGGAGGTCATCAAATAAACCTCCAATGGGTTTATTTTGGAAAAAACTAACAAAAACAGAAAACGTACAGTTTTTTGTAGATGGCAAGAAATATTTTCCACAGCAAGTATTTTCTTGATGACACCTGGACTTTTTCCAACGCTCCCGCCCCAGACTTAACTCTACAACCTTCGGACTCTAAGAAACATGGGCAAAAAGTGTCTGGTCTTCAAACAGTTTTTTTTTTTTGGGGTGGGGGGGGTGTCCCGATCACAGATTCGCATCAACTTCAGGTGGGTTCGGAATGTATCAAGCATAGGTTAACTGTAGCGAAGTAATTATCACGTTAAATATGTGTGTGAAAAACACATTTGAGGCCGGAAACGAACGCAAAAGGAGTCAGGACAGCGGTGACCGATGATGCAATCTTACTCTACGGAGCAAACGGGTTTGCCATTTGTGTCTTTGAAAATTGCCCGCGAGTGGCCTGGCATACCAAATAAATATCATCAGGGGAGCGATAGGGAGGCAAACAAACTTTCTTACAATGTGGTTTTTTTTGGTGTCAGGCTGTCCTCATCGCTGATGACGGCTCTTCACTCCCAACGCGACCGGCCACGGCTTCTTGTGTATTTAGCGGCATAACTGAGCACTGATGTAACGCCGGTCCCTGTCAAAACTCAGACTGCTGCCCGCTAACTTGACGTGGCGCTATTTTGCTAACTGTGCCAACACACTTAAGCTTGAGTGCACGGGGTGGGGAGAGGGGGCTTCCTGTCGTAAGCACAAATAAGGCTGCCGAACATTCCCCGACTGGGCATTTCTGCCGGTGGGAAAAGGATCAGGGCTAGTGGCCGCCTAAATCCATCTATCACGGTCACTTGCGCTTTGTCTGTCCTCTACACCATCCCGGCTCGTTTGGGAACATAAAACACATATTAACCCGTAACCGGGCTAATTATAGCCTCACAAACATAAAGAGGTATGAGGCTGGTACCTTTTGGTTTCGGCAGCCTCTACGTTTGCCTGGAAGGGAGCGCGAGGGGGGGTGGGTTGTGGGTTTTTTCCGTACTGATTGGTTGTTTGGGAGGGCAGCCCATGTCATCCGTGGGCCCTTTTCCTTTTCAGCCGGCACGGCAACAATAGGTGCAGTCAGGGAGAGGTCGTAAAAGACACAGAGAAAGCATCTCCACTCCTCCTCTCTCCCCTCTGCCCCATTCTCTTGTCACAGAAAAGACAGACAGTAACTGTGTCACCGGGGGAGTTGTGGGAAAAATTGGCCTTCAACACCTAGCGATTCTGTAGGTTTCCCACTGAGGCCGTGTCCGCACTGCACGTACGCAGGTGCATCGTTGTTTTCTTCTTGGAAATCAAATTTGACAATGGAAGAGGCTCTTTTTTTTGTACGGTATAATGTGCCATGGAAGAAATATCCATAATCAATGTGGTATGACATCCAATCTATTCCTTCAAAAAATAAAAATCAATATTTTCTGATCAGTTTACTACCCTCACGAGAGTCGCGGGCATTTTGGAGCCAATCACACCTATGAACAATTTAGAGTAATCAATTAACCTACTGTGCATGTTTTTTGGAATGCGCGATGAACCCGAAGTACCCGGAGAAAACCCGCGCGGGCACGGGGAGAACATGCAAACTCCACACAGGAAGGCCGGAAGCCGGAATCGAACCCTGCACCTCATCAATGTGAGGCGGCTGTGCTAAGCAGTCGGCCGCCGTGCTGCGCTGTAAAAAAAAAAAAAAAAAAAAAAAATCACATTATTAAACAAATACAAAAAAAAGTCAACCACACAAAAAAAAAATCATTTTACCGGAATCGAAAAAGCATTTTGTGTGGCGATAGAAGTCTAAAAGGTCTGCATTTGTTTGCACGTGCTCTTACATGCATTCAACCTTCAAAATGAAACAAAACAAAACAGCGACAAAACTCTCCTTGGCTTTATTTTGCTTCCTCATACCTTATCAGAGTACATCTCGCAAGAAGGAAGTCATGGCATTGATCCGACCAATCAGATTGAGGCGAGCGGATGGTGTGTGTGAAAAATGCGGAGTATGCAAATAGCTTAATTGCAGTGTCATCATCCACCCGTGGTTGGCGGGCCCACATTGCATCGTTATCTCGTATCTCGGTTCATATCTTGTACAAAAATGAACCACAGCAAGCTACCCCGCCCCGAAGTTTGACACAGAAGAGGGGAAAACGTGGTCAGGTAAACATGGAGAAATGACAGGAATCCAGAAGCGAAAGGCCAAAGTCAACACGTGTTGTGTAGGGGGTGGCTCTGAGCCAAGTTTCAGTCTTTCATTTTGTGATTCTTATCTGCTGCGACACAAATACCAGCACTCCTCGATGAGCGTGCAAGCACGAGGAAGGTGGCAACACCCGCGGGGCTTTGGATCTTACTCGAGAACAGTTTGCTTTCGGTGCCGTTCATTGTTGTTCATGTTGACGACTTATCAGACCGGCGATGCATCAAGTATCAAATTGAAAGTGACATTTTGCAGACCGGAAACACAGTTTTTCCATGTTGAACTAAGTTGTGATGACAAGACACTTGATTTAGTAGAAAGCAGGCAATTCTTTCAATTTTACGTTCATTTGAAAAAACAAACACTGTCCTTGTGCCAATCGCTTTTAGACGAAACTCAGTTTTAAGGTTGCGTTGGAAGGTTGCGTTGATTCTGGAGAAAGGGGAAAAAGTTTGAAAGTCTTTCTTACTTTATAATAAAGGGCCAACGGGGAGGGGAGGAATGGCAAGGGAAGGAGAAAAATAAGTGAGTAAGGAGGCGAACCCCCCTCTAGTTTGTGGCAATAAAAGAGTAGCGCTGCTCTCTGGGAGATTAAATATGAACGGAACAAAACAAAACGAGGGCTTTGGGACCCTCCGAGTCCTGGCCATTCTTTGAGCCGCAGTAGCCTAGCAACCGCTGCTTGACCAGTCCATTGTGCAAACGTATGTTAAGCTTTTATCCCTCATTAGCAACATTCCTCCCCGCGGGCCGGGATTTCGCAGATTAGTTGAAAAAACACAAAAGCAGATTGGACAAATCTTGCTGACTTCCAACATATTACTTTCTAGGCTAATCATGGATCAAATAGCGACATGTTTATCTGGCGCGCAGATGTATACGCGGGGGCAGTTGATCGAATGACAAGGCTGAGCAAGTGGATGGAGGCGGGCCTTCCTGCAGCTCCCGTCCACACTTGAAAATACAGCCCCCCCCCAAAAAAAATATACTCCCAGGAACTTGTCCAAGTTAAATTATTCCGGGGTTTTTTTCTGCTGGGGGCGGGGGCCACCAGACACACCACAGGGTGCGCTTGTGTGAGTAGAGGAGAATCTCACCCGGTCTCCATAACACGCAATCTCTTTAACGGTCAATTAATTCAAAGTTTAAACAAATAAAATAAAATTTGATGTTAGCCATTTGTATTCATCACAATCCTCGACTGCCAGTATTTTGACCAGATTTTTCAAGACCCGCTGAATATTGTGTTCTCCGATTATTTTAACATTGAATCTACCAAAACGAAAGAACAGACTCTCCTCTTTTACCAGAAAAATATTTGATTCGACCTTCAGGAAGTAGAACAAAATCCAAAGAAAAATAGGGGGCTCAGCCTTGTAAAAAATAAAATTAAAAAATCATCAAAACAGTGACTGCGACGTGACCGTTTTTGCTTCAGTAACACTTCTAACATCTGAGCAGTGGCTTCACTCCCTAAAATCGGCCAATTCAACATTAAGCGATTGCTTTTGATCACAAAAACATCACAACATATTGCTGTTGTCCGCTTGGGGTCACCATCCTCACTTTCGCCGTAATATCTGTGACTTTGAGTGCATGCGGCTTGAAAGACACGCCCGGCCGGGTGAGCGACGTGCGTGTCAGCAAACCAAAGTGCACAGTTGGCTCAGTTATCAAGCGTGCGTGTCGCGTGAGGCGTGGCCAGCAGTGAGCTTGTGCATGAACATGCTTCCTATGCATTTGTTCAACAAAGTCTTGGAAAGTGTACCTGCAATTACACAATTAATCAAATCTGAGAGTAATTCTTAAGAGATCCGCGTTCATTTTCTACATCCGAATCGGAGCGTGCGGACGGGGGCCGTTGGCTTCGGCGGGCCCGTGGTCCCGGCGCAGGTCGCGGTGAAGTGGCAGGACAAACACACGACTTGTTAGTAGCTCGCCGTCCGCTCAACGGGTGCGGGGGAGAAATGCGGGGGGGGGGGCTTTGTTTATATTCGCCAAACACCCGATTAGCCGCGACCATTTAAGGCTTTTCTCGCCATCTGGCCTCTAATTAAGGCGCGCCTTTGCCATCTTTAAGGTCTGCGCTGGCGCAGAGGAATGGCAAGAATGGAATGTTTTAGTTTTAGGGCGAGAATGAAATCTCGCCCTAAAACTAAATTGTTATGACGGCTATAGCTGATTATTGCTGCGTCGTTTGTTCAACTTATCACACACATCAAATCAAGCTGCCTGGAATTGAACTTAAGCGCTCACCGCTTTGACGCTTCTGCTCAATCCCCGAGCGAACATATTTTTCCACCAAAGCCACCGGAATCAGATTATGACTAGCTAGAAGGAGCTGATGTCAGCAAGGACACAAATTGGATTCTTCATTTATTATTTAATCTGGTAACTGGATTTTTCTTTTTTTTTCCAGAGAGGCGGAGCCTGTTGCAATGGTTGAACAAGCCACTAAAGTCCTCAAGCAGTGCTCGTTCATACCTCCGTTGTACTTACACTGGGTGAAATCAGTCCAATCGTGTGACACCTCGCTCAGCGCTTATTGGTCACAAGAACGACAAAAAGGAGGACGGCTTGGAAAAAGAACAAGCCCAATAAAATGCAAATCAAATCAAATTAGCACGAGGGAGATGGTCTGTATGGAAGATCATTGAACCATGAGTCTCACTTCTTACATGTCTTCTTCGACGACGACTTTTTGTATTTCTGCAGATGCCCTCTGGCTTGGTGCTGCCACACAGGTCAAACTTGGTACTACAACAGACTTCAGGCTTGGGGGACGGGACGTTTCAAAGACAATACGGGTCTGTGGCCCAAGAGTATCACGATTTCGGTTTCAATACGTATCACGTTGCAGGCTTAGTTGAGTCTCTGGTATTAAAATATATAAATAAAAATCTTGGTTTTGAGGAGAGCTCCATTTCTATTGGATTACGGTGTTCCCACTTGATCAAGCAGACTGCTCCAAGAGGTGAAAACAAAGTCAAAAGTTCCAATTGCAATGGGCCAAATGGTCCGAGAGGGAAATCATTTATGACACGGCCACAGCCTCAATTTAATTGCCCTGCCCTTTCACTGGGCTTAAAAACTGTCACATGACCATCGGGATTTGCGGTGTCCGCTCTTGGCTCATGTGGCACGAACAAGCGTGTGTTTACGTTTGTTCAATCACTGCCTCTATTTGAACAACATTTCCAAGTTGGAGTGGAGATGGTGGTGGGGGGGGGGGGTGCTTGACTGAGTGTGTGTGCTAAGGGATAAGAGCAGGGGGAGCATTCCAGCTGTGCAAACTAACTTAATTTCACATCCCCTCGAGGACACGCACACGGACTTTAAGCGCATGCACACCTCGTGTCCCTAATTGGGGAAAGTTACCATTTCCAAAGACCTTTTTAGAAATAAATTCCACAAGAGTTGAATAAATTAGTTTCCTTGTCATCGGATTTCAAAAGAAGTTTTGTGGATAACGTGGGGAATATCCTGTAATCCGATCATGATGTCACATATTATGTAAATTTGTGAATAAATTGAGTCGACAGAGAGTGGTGGCTGAAATTGCAAACCGGTGGGCAATGCCTGGGAATTTCCATAAAGTTTTTATCACATTTTCATGAGAAATTAACTCATTCAGTACCAGCCAATTCTGGACCTAGTCTGAAAGGACGTTTTAGTTAAGATGAGGAATTTTGGAAATTTCAGTGGCGATTATGAGAATGTAATGAAATGAAGGAGAATACATCGGAATTAACTGAGAATGCGGGTTACGTTCATGGAAAAGTAAAAATATTCATTGATTCATTGCATAAACGATTATTGTCAATAAATCGATTTATCATCGCGCCCCAAGCAAAAATATTTTCTCTTAATATATTCAAGCTCCCAACCAAGCAAATTTGCATCGTTTTTGTTTTATTTCCATTTACTGCCGTGCAGATACATTTTCCAGGCCAAATCACGAGACTTCTCCGATGTAAAAGCATGTGTGCCTTGACTTACAGAAAGATCGGGAAACACCGACGACCTTTCTGTGACGTGCTACTATTATTTGCCCTGAAATGAGGCCGACATACGTGCTGAGACACCGAGCCAACTCGTGTTGTTCTTACTGTTGCTGGACTTGAGGTCTCGGTGGATGACCACGGCCTCTTCATGCAGGTAGTGCATCCCGCGCGCAATCTGCACGGCCCAGTTGACGAGGATGTGCGGCGGGATTCGCCTCCCGGTAAGCGCCCGGTTCAGCGTGCCCCCGCGGGCATACTCCATAACCAGGCACAGGTTGGGCTCGTCCAAGCACACCCCCTCCAGCTTGATGATGTTGGGGTGCTGCAGCATTGAGAACAGCTTGGCCTCTTGCTTGACGCTGGCCGCTGTGGCGGTAATGTCCTCGTCGGGGTCCTGCCGGGCCGCCTTCACGGCCACCTCCTGGCCTTTCCATGTGCCGCGGTACACTTTGCCGAAGCCCCCCACGCCGATGATCTCCTCCAGCACCAGCTCGGTGAAGGGGATCTGGACGGGTGAAGCGGGGACCCGCTCCCGAACGCTGGCGACGGGTAGACGGTAAATGGCCGGCTGGTAGGTGACATAGTTGGAGGGGAAGATACCCACACGGTGGTTGATCTTGCCCGTCCACCAGCCTTCGTCGCCTGAGATGGCCGCGTCCTTGGACAGGACCTCCACCACGTCACCGCGGCACAGGCTGAGCTCGTCCTCGCCGCTTGCCTCGTAGTCGTACGCGGCAGTCCACAGCGACCTTGTCGGGCACAGCGGGGCCGAATGAGCCCACGCGTGCGTGGGACAGTCTGTCCAGGCATGTGCCGTACTCCCGCCACCACCACCGCCGCCCGGCCGCCCTTCACCGTTTGGGAAAGCGGCCTGCGAGACATCCATTTCTCGGTGGCCGTAATGGCACCATAGGGTGCGGGGCTTAAGAGGCTAAATTAAAAGAGCAAAGGGTGACTTTTGGAGCTTCGCATGTTGTTGCGTGTAGTTTTTGAAAAGGAGGGGAATTCCCCGCCTGGGCTCTCGGCACTGGCCAAAGTCCCACGGCGAGGAGCGTCCCACACGGGATTGTAACTTTATCCCACTCGACTCCGTCAACACCCGGCTACAAGTGGGTGTCTTCGCGCGCACCTAAAGTTGACTAAATGTCCCCTAGTCAAGTTGAAGTGAGTTTATAAACGTAACAATGTCCATTCTTAGCGTTCAGTAGTCCAAACGTCGACGGGAGAAACATTAACTAAGTGTCCCACACAAGTGCTCGATGCTAAAGCTAAAGCTAACGACGCCGAGGCTTCGTCCCAGGTGCCGCGGGGGAGGAGGTGCACCTGCCCCCGGGAATAAGGATGCGGCCGCCGAGCGACGGCTTTCTCTCTCAAAGACGACGTTTAGTGTCACCCAGCCGCCGTCCGGCCATAACGCGCCGCGATGTGGAGACTTGTTCCTCTTTCAGTTGGCGATGTAGCGAAGAAGTTTCCACGGCATTCCACACATGCGCGCGCGCGCGGCTAACAGCTTAGCTCGGCTAGCTTGCTTGCTTGGTCAGGAGCGATTCGATCGCTGGTCAAAAGTAGCTCTTCTCGTCTTCACAACTCCCGGGAAGTCCTCATCGGTGGGCGGCGGATGAGCTCTGAAAATCCCATCGAACATCCTCAAATTAACAGAGTGGGAATGTTTGTTGACGTATAACAAAAATAAACCGTGAGACGTGGAGAGAGGAATATCAAAACAGCCAATCCCGTAGGAAGTTTGTCGCTTGTCGGAGTTTGGAGGACGAAATGGGGTGTCTGAGCAGCGGATGGGAGAGCGACACCGGGGGGAGGGTGAAGGGGGGAGGTTGTTGCCGTGTTGGTTGCCACGCTCTGATTGGTGGATTTGCTGACACGTGACTACACAAAAGGAGGGGTGAGGCGGGTGTTGAGCCAACATTGGAATGTGAGTGGAGCGCGCGCCGAATTCATGGAGATGATGGGAAGAATGGAGCGCCTAATTATGCACATTTCCGATAAAATCGCAATATTACCGGCAGTTGTATTTCCACAGCTATCAAGCTCACGCCCCGAGTGCCAGATGCAGCCTGTCACATCATTTTATGGCTCACTAAAGCAAGTCATGTGCTACTTTGTTATTTGGGGGGGATAAAATGTCTACAAAAAATGAAAATGTCTTCATATTCAATAAGTTTGAGGTATTTGAAAGATTTTTTTTAACCTCACTCATTTTTAAAATAAGAAAATTAGTTGAACAAAGTGGTTTCATTAAATAGACACTTAATTCGTGAATAAATACATTAAATAAATTTCAAAATAAAGAACATATATATTTTTTAAATTAAATAGAAGCATGTCACGTGTCACCATAACATTGATGCAACAAACAAATAAATTATTGTATAAAAGTGCATATAATGTAAATGCCTCTATGCAAGCTATTCCGTTCCAATAAACAGTGAAGGTGGGAATCGCATAATAGGAGAGGAGAGCGGGAGGAGGGACGGATGGGAAGGGGAAGGGAGGCAGGGACCGAGGGGGGAGGAGGTGGTCAAATCTGCGCATCTGTCGAGCCAGCGAGGAAGAGGAGCCAGAAAGGGAGAGTGCGAGGAAGGCGAGCCGAGCAGGATGAGGACAGCGACGCTGGAGTTGATTCCGCCGTCGACGCCGGGATGGGAGACGCCAGAACCGCCACAAGCCGGAGCGATGAGCCGTGAGGGAGGAGCCAAGCCGCAGAGGCGACATGGAGGTGCGTAGCACCCGCTGAAGGAGAGAACCTCTTTATTGTAGCCTAGCAGCATCATCAACACCATTCGGCCGACCGACCTGAGCGGGGAGGAAGAGGAGGAGGAGGTGGAGGAGGAAGAAGAGGAGGAGAGGGAGGCAGAGATGGGCTCCCACATTGCTCAGACCCTGCGTCAGGGCGTGTGGGCGTCCCTAACCGGGGGCTGGTACCATGACCCGGAGCAGAAGAAATTCAACAACTCCTGCCACCTCTATCTGTGGATCTTCCTGCTCATCCTGCCGTTGTCTTTACATCTGGTGAGTTGGGGCCTTTTGTTTTTTGGGCTGCGTTTTTTTTTTAATGTTGTTTTTTTGCTTCCGTGAGATGCCCGTGCTAGCTTTCTGACATCATCCATTGTGTGCTTGGCTAGAATAGGAAAGCGGCATTGTCGCAGTGTGTTACTCCCTCGGTGCGTGGAGTGACTCGACGCATGTGACAGTATAAATAAACTGCTGCCATCGCTGTGCACGCATGCTCATTGTGTTTGAGTCTTTTAAATACTAAGCAGGCATCCCCAATCTGCGGTGGTGAATGTTTTCTGTTGGTAGCCTTTTTCGAAGATTAAAAACAATTAAATACCCTCCTGTATTTCTTCAAACTCTTCCCCAAAGAGTGTTGACCGCCTATTTTCCTGATGTATTTACTAAAAAAACAGTAACTTAAGGTATCGGTTCATAGATTCTATTGTCCACGCAAGAATGGCTGAGCACCTTCGAAATCTGTTGCTAACCAATACACATAGATAAATAACCGTTCGCACTCACAATCACACTTACGGACAATTTAGAGTTCTCAATTAACCGACGGTGGATATTTTTCAAATGTTGGAGGAAACCGGAGAACCCGGAGAACAAGGGATGCACATGCGGAGCCCGGAATTGAACCCTGGACCTCTGCACTGTGTGGCCTACATGTTAACCAGTCGACCACCGTGCCGCCCTGTTTACAACAAATAGCTGCTCAATATACTGTTAGAAGCTGTGTTTGTACTTTGTAGCTGCTGAATGTAAATATTAGTTCCTTTGACTCTAACTATGTTAGTTTGCTGATTACTTAGTTTAGAAAGTAACTAAGTTTCTTTTAATATCAAGTAATCAGCAAAGTAACGTTTTTAAAGTTGCTTTCTGTGGCAACACTTGGTCCTACCTTTGCTTTGACGACTTTGGTGTCCACGCATGCAGGCCCTGCCTCCGACCACCATGGCCCTGAGCATCTACTGCGCCTCCGTCACCGTCTTCTTCGTGCTGGTCAAGACGGCCAACTACCGTCTTCACGTGCTGTTCGACGAAGGTGAGGCGGTGGTCCGCAGCAGCCTCTCTGACCTCAGCGGGGCCGCCGACAAGAAGAGCAACGCCGCCTCCGACGCCTGCCTGCCCGGCAACATCAGGTGACTATCAACAGATTTGGCATACAAACATAACCTAGTTTACAGCATTTTCCTCCAAGACTCGTTTGAATTTAGTTTAAAATTTCATGTCACCCCCCCCAAAAAAAGGTGCCACCATCTAGTGGTCAACGGTGAAATTACATGCAAAACAAAACATGGAAACGGAGAGCCGCAGTTTCACTCTTTTTGATTAAGGCAACGAACAAAAGGGTTTTGTCACCCATCCCCCAAAAAAATAAAGGTGCCACCATCTAGTGGTCAACGGTGAAATTACACGCAAAACAAAACATGGAAACGGAGAGCCGCAGTTTCACTCTTTTTGATTAAGGCAACGAACAAAAGGGTTTACAGTACTGGGTTGTTTCATTTCACACTTGATGGGTCCTCAAGAACGCAAAATTTGAATATAAATTAAAAAAAAACAACAACAATTTCTCGAAGTTGGCGTCAACCAAGTCTACCTTTCTCCAACAGGAAGAGCAGCACTGTCCCAGACAGCGTTGCCATGACGATGCTGGCTCGCAAGCGCCCCAGTCAGGTCATCCAGGTGACCGTCAAGCAGACGGAAACCGACACGGGACTGATCGGGGTGGTGAGTGGTGGTCGCTGTGCATACGGTTGATGGATGTTTGCTGCCATGAAGGCGACATCCATTTGCAGTTGAATTTCAATGCAACGTTTCTCTTCCGTGCAGGAGTGCTTCAAATCCGATGAGGGGAAGACGGTAGAAGGTGAGGTTCGACCGAGGATCGCTTTGAAGATTCACCGCGAATATTCTCGTAGACCCTTAATTGAGAACTAAAATGTGCTTCTGTATGATTTCCGCAACTGCAGTGGCCTGTAGTGCCGAATGTGCAACAGAGAAGCCAGGGGAGGCAGGCCCGCATCCGAGCCCAGAGCCTACCCTTGGAGAACCCCCCGACAAGGATACTCCTCTGCTGCAGGCTCAGCAGAGGTCCCCATCCCTAACCGAAAAACAGGAGACTCCATCTGTGGGAATGATCCATGACAACAAGGATCCGGCAGATGAGGGAAGACAAGAGGAGAAAGCCAGCGAGGAGAACGCGGAAGCATGTGGAGAAACGTCTGAAGGTCTTCTACCCCACAAAGCAAATAAAGATGAAGGTGTTGAGAAGGAGGGAGAGGACGACAAGGAGGCATCAGATGCCAACAATAACTCACTGGAGACCCCCCGGGAGTGCCCTCACAAGCTCATTGACATGCCAGACCCAGCGACACAGGTGCAGTGATGTCACGCACGAAATAGACAACATACAGTGTGTATGGGTAGAGCACACACCTCCAGCGAGGTGGAGAGATGGTCGTAGTAGTCAAGCGGAATGACAAGAAAACGCTCTGCTCTGTGTCAGTCAAGAGGGTTGGGAGATATTATTTCATGGGTTCTTGTTTTAGGTTTCATGAAAATGACGAAATGACTGAATGACTGACTAGCTAGGTAACTGACTGAATAACAGAATGACTAACCAGCGACCTAAATCACTGGCTGACTGACTAGCTAGCTAGCTGGCTAGCTAGCGAATGACTGAGTGATTTATGGACAATGAACTAAGTGATTGACCGAATAACTAGCTAACAAAGTAAATCACAGAGTAACTGGCTAAAAACCCGACAAAATACCCCACTGACTGATTACCTGACGAACTAAGCGGCTGTCTAGATAGCTAGATAGCTGACTAATTGACTAGCGAACTGACCAACGTACTGATCGACAGGCTGTCAGACTAACTACCGGTACTATACTAACTGGTTGACTAGCTGAGAATTCGACTGAGTTTGGCCAGCTAACCGAGTCGAGAATGAAATCTCATCAACTCATCAAACTAATCAATTAACTAACCGAGTGAGTAGCCAACTAACTAGCTGACTAGCCGACGAAATGACTGACTAGCTAGGTAACTGACTGAATAACAGAATGACCAACCAGCTACCTAAATCACTGACTGACTGACTAGCTAGCTAGCTAGCGAATAACTGAGTGATTTATGGACAATGAACTAAGTGATTGATCGAATAACTAGCTAACAAAGTAAATCACAGAGTAACTGGCTAAAAACCCGACAAAATACCCCACTGACTGATTACCTGACGAACTAAGTGGCTGTCTAGATAGCTAGATAGCTGACTAATTGACTAGCGAACTGACCAACGTACTGATAGACAGGCTGTCAGACTAACTACCGGTACTATACTAACTGGTTGACTAGCTGAGAATTCGACTGAGTTTGGCCAGCTAACCGAGTCGAGAATGAAATCTCATCAACTCATCAAACTAATCAATTAACTAACCGAGTGAGTAGCCAACTAACTAGCTGACTAGCCGACGAAATGACTGACTAGCTAGGTAACTGACTGAATAACAGAATGACTAACCAGCTACCTAAATCACTGACTGACTGACTAGCTAGCCAGCTGGCTAGCTAGCGAATGACTGAGTGATTTATGGACAATGAACTAAGTGATTGACCGAATAACTAGCTAACAAAGTAAATCACAGAGTAACTGGCTAAAAACCAGACAAAATACCCCACTGACTGATTACCTGACGAACTAAGTGGCTGTCTAGCTAGCTAGATAGCTGACTAATTGACTAGCGGACTAACCAGCTACCTAAATCACTGATTGACTGACTAGCTAGCTGGCTAGCTAGCGAATGACTGAGTGATTTATGGACAATGAACTAAGTGATTGACCGAATAACTAGCTAACAAAGTAAATCACAGAGTAACTGGCTAAAAACCCGACATAATACCCCACTGACTGATTACCTGACGAACTAAGCGGCTGTCTAGATAGCTAAATAGCTGACTAATTGACTAGCGAATTGACCAACGTACTGATCGACAGGCTGTCAGACTAACTGCTATACTAAATGGTTGACTAGCTGAGCTAGCTAACCGAGTCGAAAATGAAATCTTATCAACTCATCAAACTAATCAATTAACTAACCGAGTGAGTAGCCAACTAACTAGCTGACTGTCTGACAGCCCGAAGCCACATTTCTTTTTCCATTTGTGACTTCAGTGGAATCACAATTAATTTTTGTATCTTGTGTCAGCACGAGCAAGAGGAGGAGACATACTGCTCCGATGAAATCAAAGTGGTCCTCACGGACAATTCCGCTCCGGCTACTTCTTCTCCGCCTCGACACGTGGACGCCGACAGCAACAGCGCGGCGGTCAAGATCGTCATCACCATGAGCTGTGATCCTCTCACCGCCGCCCAGCTGGAGGAGAGCGTCAAGCAGAGTCTGCTGGAGAACGCACAGGTGACATCAATGGCGGCGGGTTGAGGTGTCCCGCGCGGTGGTCATTTTCATGGCCGTTATTTATGTTTCTCAGGCTCAAAAGGATGCTGACGAATGTCACATCAAGATCCCGGTTATCGTCTTCGACTTGCCCGAGGACGACAAGCAGGAAGCGGAAGAAGAAGCGCATGAAAAAGAAGAAGAGGACCTATCAAAGGATGAGCCCACCCTGAGACGGATGGACAGCCAAAGCGAGGAGTTCTACTTATGCAAGGACACCGTCGGCTCACAGTCGGCCACTTCGGGGTGTCCCCTTCCAGGTGGGGAGCAGGCCCCGGTCAGCGTGCCGCATACCAATAACAACACCTCATCCGGTGTGGACGTCTGCTCCCACTTGTATCCCGATGACACGGACACTCCGATTTCCAGCACGGACCCTCAAGGTTTTCTGCGTCTGCCGCCCGCTTTGGGCCGCTACGGTCCGGGGGGAAGGGTGCACTTACGCGGGCTGAGCATGGACAGCGGGAAAGACGCCGTGCTGCTTTCGGACCGCTCCCAAAACACAGTATGTTGTCATATTTCACCTTGTTGTTGACACGTCCCTTAAAAATGTATGTACCGGTATGTATTTCTATATGAATATGACATTAATGCATTCCAACCTTCCAACAACATAATACTGGAATCAAACTCAAGGCCCAGGGGCCAGATTCATTTTAATTTCTCGCAAGTCACGACACTTCCAGCCTAAAGTCACCCCTGTATTTTGTCCTCCACGAACTTCTTTCGTCTCCATGCCAGACCACCATGACCACCTCCAAGTCAGACCTGGAGGCGAAGGAGGGCCAGATTCCCAACGAATCCAAATTCTTGGAGTTCGTCTCCCTGTTGGAATCTCTCAGTGCCCGAGGGAGCACCAAGGAAGAAGGATCTGACCTCCAGCCGGACGTTGGAACTTCCGTGGAGATCGAAAAGCAACACACGGGTTCGTTACTGTAATCTTTCCTGACTCGGACCCTTTCACACTGCTCATTTCCCATGACTTGATAACTATCTTTTGTACATCAAAGTATGATTAGTTAAGATAAGTTGTTGTTTTTTTTTTTAAATGTATTCAGAGCCCTTGCATGATCATTATTGTTCCATGCCATGTTTAGCTGCATTTTGTGCAGGATGGCTAACTACATATTCATTCATTCATTCATCTTCCGAGCCGCTTGATCCTCACTAGGGTCGCGGGGGGTGCTGGAGCCTATCCCAGCTGTCTTCGGGCAGTAGGCGGGGGACACCCTGGATCGGTTGCCAGCCAATCGCAGGGCACACAGAAACGAACAACCATTCGCACTCACACTCACACCTAGGGACAATTTAGAGCGTCCAATCAGCCTGCCACGCATGTTTTTGGAATGTGGGAGGAAACCGGAGCACCCGGAGAAAACCCACGCAGGCCCGGGGAGAACATGCAAACTCCACACAGGGAGGCCGGAGCTGTAATCGAACCCGCTACCTCTGCACTGTGAAGCCGTCGTGCTAACCACTGGACTACCGGGCCGCGGCTAACTACATAATCACATTAAAAAAAAAAGTTCCACCCTTTATTCTGAATAACAAAACACAACGACATGAACTGCATTACAGAAAACACAAACGGCTCTCCCGGAGCAAATGAACCCAAAGAGAGCAAAGCCGAGCGACCCAAACCGCCCACCAGTCTGGCTCCCGACAAGTCTGTTCTGCCTATACGCATTCCCATCGTCTCACCAGACAGGTACCAAAAAAAAAATTTTTTTTTACACGATACCAGAGGTGCTCATTCAGTAGACCATGAGCTAACAAAGTCCTTGTAGTCATCTTATGTTTTCATGTGTTCATGTCATTAATTTTTTTTTAATCTGCCTATTTCGAGGAGCTAATACAGCAGATTGAATTGGCCCCTCTTAGCGTCACTATCTGGTAATTGTATTCCACCCCCAGTCCGCAGACGGAAAAAGATCCCGACTATGACTCACTGCCTTCCCAAACGTCCCAGTCGGAAAGCTCCATGCTGCAGGTCATCTGTCGGCCGGAGGCTACGAGTAAAGAGGAAGCGTATACCTTCCACACGGTGCACCGTAAGCCGCTATCCATCTCCGATTTGAATGCCTAAATGAAAAATTTTTGAGTTGAAGTTTTTTTTTTTGTTTGTTGTCAAAGGAGAGAGGCCACGGAAGCTGTATGCCGAGCGAGCCCTCAACCTGCCGCTGGGAGCGGAGCTGATCACTGGCAACATGTGGTATGACGTGACGTTCTCGAGGCCAACTGTGGCGTTTAAGCCCACATTTTGAAACACTCCGTAGGCATCTTAAAGGTGCCTTTTCCATCATAATCCACTCTTTTCCACTGTTTTGTTTGTGTGTGTGTGTGTGTGTGTGTGTTCAGTGACCTCCTTTCCACTTCTTCCAACTCGGAGTGCCAAGACAGCATGGCGGGCGGTCACGCAGACTGTTCTTTCCAGCGACGCATCATTCCTTCGCACCGACTTCGTCCCCGACGGACGCACCCGGAGATCTTCCAGGTGTGCATAAAAAAAAACAAAAAAACAAAAAACAAAATTGCAGTTCTTTAGCAGGGTGCAAGAATTATTAAAAAAAAAAAAAATAAATAAAATAAATATTTTTTTTCCTTCTAATTTCAAGTACCACCTCAAAAGAGAAATAAAAATGCAAAAGTGTTCATCATCATAAGCCGAAGGCTTTATTCCGAAAATAAATATATTAACGTATAACATGAGGCACGGTTTCAACATTAACGATGCTCTCGAATGTAGCAAAACAAATTAATTAACAAGACGCATGAAGACGTTTGAAAACAGCTCTTTAAGATTCAATGCAGCTGGTTTGTACTTGAAAGTGAAATACAACTGAACTGCAAATCACACATCTACTCAAGTACATTTAATTAAAACAAAAAACAAAAAACGCTTAACCCTTGTAGTCCACCGCTTGCGATAAATGTAAAATTATGTCTTTGAATCAAAGGCAAAGGCATTCGGAAAAACACGAGAGAGCTAAAACGTATGGGGGGGTTCTAAAATGGCCTAAATTTCATGACGTCACCGGCTGATAATTCTCAGGCATTGCAGCAATAATAAAAAAGGTTTTGATTCCGTAATCTTCACAATTTACGTATTTTGCACCATAGAGACCCATTATAATTCATATTTTTGAATGCATCGTAAACCTAATGTGTAAACATGCATTTCACGCGACTTTTACGTCAATCGCTTTGTTTTCGCTTGGACAGACGTATGCATGCCACATTGTTGGGTTGAGGTCATTCCAATTGTGCAACTTCTGCGTAACTTTGGGGTTTTTTTCATTTGAAGGACCCAAAACCACAGTTTTAACAATAAAGTTTGTGATTCTTCAAATACCACCATTACTGATGTCGATGCGCAAAACAAACTGTCTGCTGAATTCATACCGCGTTGTCACATCTTGCTCAGGAGGAGGACTCTTTAGACGACTCCTCAGAGACCTCCACCCAGGAGAAGCCCACCAGGAAGATTTACTACAAGCTCAAACTGTTTCCGGGCAAGTGGGTGGACATTTTATATGACCGTCTCACCTTGCTCGCCCTACTGGACAGGTAAGCGCTCTTCGCCAAAAAGGTCTGCTGATCAATTGGTGGTTACTACGGTTGACAAATTTACCATGTTATCAGGTTACAGGGAAGCAGGAACAAAAAAAAAAAAGAAAAATCCTCCGATCCGGTCAAGTGATGACTGTAATGTGAAGGTTACGCTCCGTGTAGGAACCGAGACGTTCTGGAGAACCTGGTGGCAGTATTCATGGCCTTCCTGGTTTCCTTCCTCGGCTTTGCGCTGCTCAACGACGGCTGCTTCAAAGACTTCTGGGTCTTCCAGTTCTGTCTGGTCATCGCCAGCTGTCAGTACTCCTTACTGAAGGTAGAATAAGGCAAAAGGCAAAACGTCAGTCATAACGTCACGTTGATTGTCAAACGAATCCGACTGTCGACCGCAGATCGTCCATTTCTACGACGGGCACGACCAAATTGTCATTTCTTTCCCTGTGCCTTTGCTTTGCAGAGTGTTCAGCCGGATGCAGCTTCACCAACGCACGTGAGTTATTTATCTATGCTTTAAAAGACTAGCAAAACATGTTTAAATGATGTTTTACACAAATTATTTTGACCCTAACTCTGGAGAAACAAAAAAACAACGGGCCGTAACCCGGTAGTCCAGTGGTTAGCACGTTGGCTTCACAGTGCAGAGGTACCGGGTTCGATTCCAGCTCCGGCCTCCCTGTGTGGAGTTTGCATGTTCTCCCCGGGCCTGCGTGGGTTTTCTCCGGGTGCTCCGGTTTCCTCCCACATTCCAAAAACATGCATGGCAGGCTGATTGAACACTCTAAATTGTCCCTAGGTGTGAGTGTGGGTGCGAATGGTTGTTCGTTTCTGTGTGCCCTGCGATTGGCTGGCAACAGATTCAGGGTGTCCCCCGCCTACTGCCCGGAGACGGCTGGGATGGGCTCCAGCACCCCCCGCGACCCTAGTGAGGATCAAGCGGTTCGGAAGATGAATGAATGAATGAATGAACGGGTCGTAATAGGCCCGTAACTGGAGTTGTGTAAATGCGCATTACAGTAAATTTTACAACTAGCCCGGAATAGTCATGAGAGTCCCCGATATGCCGCATATACGGAACTCGGTGCACCATTTTGACAAGTTCCGTCCACGATTTACAGACCGTCTATTCATTTCTTATCCATCTCTGCGCAGGGTCACAACCAGCTGGTGGCCTACAGCCGAGCGGCTTACTTCTGCATCTTCTGCTCGCTCATCTGGACGGTGGAGCAGCTGCTGCGTAGGAAGGACCTCCCCGTCTCCACTTTGTACGGCGTCACCATCGTGTGCCGCGACGCGCTGCGCTTCGTGCGGAACCTGCTCATGGGTACGGACGGACCGAGGCCCAGACCGGGGATGCTTCGGCCTCAAGCCACTTGTGTCTTGTGATCGAGCGGTCGATCGATTTTGATCACAGGTTTCACTCACTGCTTCCCAATCACGTTCCTGGTGGGCCTTTTCCCGCAAGTCAACACGTTCACCATCTACCTGCTGGAGCAGATTGACATTCACTTTTTCGGCGGAACAGGTCAGCAGAGACATTTTTTATCCGTTGGGTAGACCAGCGCAAATATTGCATTGTTGTACTATGGGGAAGATGTTTCAAACTCCGTTTTAGGTTTTTGGTATAAATATCATTTGAGCAACCAAATCAGTCCCGGTACGCTCGCTCGAGGTCATCCTGGACAAATTAAGACAGGACAAGACAGGACAAGACAAGACAGGACAAAACAGGACAAGACAGGACAGGACAATGCAGGACAAGACAGGACATGACAGGACAGGACAGGACAAGACAGGGCACGACAGGACAAGACAGGACTGGACAAGACAAGACAAGACAAGACAAGACAAGACAAGACAAGACAGGACAAGACCAGACAGGACAAGACTAGACAAGACTGGACAAGACAGGACAAGACAGGACAGGACAGGACAGGACAAGACAGGACAAGACAGGACACGACAGGACAAGACAGGACAAGACAGGACAAGACAGGACAAGACAATACAGGACAGGACAAGACAGGACAAGATATCTTTATTTGTCCTACAATTAAATTAGGACAAATAAAGGAGGCTTGGCCTCGACAGTGGCGAAATGCGTTTTTCTTTGTTGTCATTCCAGCGGCTACAAGTCTGATCTCGGCAGTGTACGGCATCCTCCGCAGCCTGGGCGCCCTGTCTCTGCTCTACGGTTTCTGCTTCGGAGCTCTCAAGGTTGATTACTAAAACCACCTTGTGGAGGCGCTTGGAAATGTTTTGACGTGTGTGTGTGTGTCTCGCAGGAGCCGTGGGACGAGCAGCACACGCCAGCCTTGTTCTCTGGTTTCTGCGGCCTTCTGGTGGTCTTCTCCTACCACCTCAGTCGACAGAGCAGCGACCCCTCGGTCATGATGTGAGGAACAGTTCCACTTTCTTAAGTGAACCAAAAACAAAAAAAATATTCAGTATAACTACCTGCCTTTTGACACATCCTCCCCTTGACTGTTCGATGCGACTAAAAGTAAGTAAACTGCTGTAAAATGAAACAAAAACAAAAGCAAAACTACTCAGGCTTTAGTTATCGTTGAATTTGACTGTCATGCAAGTGTCAATATTTATTAGCTGCTGTTAACATGAACCTTAAATGAAATTAAATTACTTGTCCTTTGAATTAATGAATTTATTTTGGGCATCAAAATATTTTTAGTGAATCTCACCAGTGGTGTACTGGCACCCTCTAGTGGTACGTAAGAGCATCACATGAATTAATTCAAACTAAAGTGTATTAACTAAAATCCAATATGAAGCTTTTTGAATCATTTTTTGAAACAAATGCTTTACTTTTTAAAGTTTCATTCAACTTTACGATCCATTGGCATTTAACGGATTTGTTTTTCTTTTTCTTTTTATTGTGCAATTTTCATTGAACGTCTATGTGCAGGAAAGTTTAGCTTGAATTAGTGAGGTTTCTTTTCTTTCTTTCAGATCGCTGATCAAGTCGAAAGTGATGCCCACGTTAGCAGAGGGTGAGCAAGACGAGGGCCGAGACGCCGACATTGAAGACCCTCTGCCCAAGAAGCTGCAGAATTCCATGGTGAGCAACAACAAATCGTTTGCTATCAAGCCTCCACTGAGCATTTTTTTATGATCAGACTATACATGAATGAAACATGAGATGATTGATCTCAAATGGCGGACGTCCCGCAGAAGGAGATTCTTTTGTCGGACGTGATCGTGTGCTCGCTCGCCTACATCCTGACCTTCGCCATCACCGCCAGCACAGTCTTCCTGTCGCTCAAGGTGGGACTTGCGGATTCAAACTCAGATCTCTTGACCGCGAAGCAGACATGCTGATATCTAGATTGCCTCCACGAACTAAAAAAAGAAAATAAATAAAAATAACTAACAATTTTTAATTTTTTTTTTCTCTTGTCAGCCCTTTGTGACCATCGTTCTGTACGCCCTGGCGGGGACGGTGGGCTTGGTGACGCATTATGTCATCCCCCAATTGAGGAAGCATCATCCCTGGCTGTGGATCTCGCACCCGCTGCTCAAGACCAAAGAGTACCACGAGTTTGAGCCCAGAGGTCAGACATCCCCACAGCATTATAACGGGGTCAGGGAAGCATGCACGGCGACTTTAGTGAGCAATCACTTACTAGAACTAAGCAGAACTGCTTGATTTTTTCGTATTGTACTCGTTTTTTTTTAATTCATTCATTTTTTCATTCATCTTCCGTACCGCTTGATCCTCACTAGGGTCGCGGGGGGTGCTGGAGCCTATCCCAGCTGTCTTCGGGCAGTAGGCGGGGGACACCCTGAATCGGTTGCCAGCCAATCGCAGGGCACACAGAAACGAACAACCATTCGCACTCACACTCACACCTAGGGACAATTGAGAGTGTTCAATCAGCCTGCCACGCATGTTTTTGGAATGTGGGAGGAAACCGGAGCACCCAGAGAAAACCCACGCAGGCCCGGGGAGAACATGCAAACTCCATACAGGGAGGCCGGAGCTGGAATCGAACCGGTACCTCTGCACTGTGATGCCGACGTGCTAACCACTGGACTACCGGGCCGCCCCTTTTTTTTTTTTTTTTTTTAAATGAATTTTAATTTCAAATAGTAACTAAAAAAGTTAGGAAAAAGCCTCGTAATAGGTGGAGCATTTCAACTTTCAATTAAAAAAAAAATCTGTGCTTTATGCAGGCGTTATTACCCGTAATTATTCTTTGTTAGACCAAAAGGCAATCATTTAAACTGTTTTTTTTTGTTTTGATTTTTGTGAAAGAGGACGCAGTCCTGATGTGGTTCGAGCGGTTGTACGTGTGCCTCCTGTGCTTGGAGAAGTATGTGGTGTACCCCGCCATCGTCCTGAGCGCGCTCACCAATGACGGCTTCGCACTGAGCCACCGCAAGAGGCTGGGCATCCAGTAAGACGCGCCGTCCCTTTTGGTCGTCACGGCGATAGCGCTCAAACTTGACCCTCCTCCCATCCCCACGCAGCGGCGACGTCCTGTTGACCACCGTGGCCGGGATGAAGCTCTTGCGCTCGTCCTTCTGCGACCCCAGCTTCCAGTTCGTCACCTTGCTCTTCACGCTGCTCTTTTTCCACGTCGACTGCCCGCGCGCTTCCGAAAGCTTCCTGCTCGACTTCTTCCTCATGTCCATCCTCTTCCACAAGGTGAACACTCATTTATTTGGCAATGCTCAAAGCACATCACAAGTTCACAGGTGTACACTCGGAGCCTATCCTGGGGTATCGCAACACACCAAGATTACTTTTAAACCAGGGGTCCCCCAATCTACGGCCCGCGGGCCGGATACGGCCCGTCAGCACATTTGGCTCGGCCCTCTAACTCTCCTGTTGTCCTCGTCACTGTGTTAAAAACGCCCCAAAACCCCCCCTAACTGCAAACAGCAGTGTCTACAAGCCTACTGGAACCTACAAAAGGATTATAAGGAAGGAACACAAGAACTTTAAGAGACTGCTCATATGTGTCAGAGAGATTCTGCTCTGACAACTGAGCTGAACTTTTATCTGTTAAGACAGAAAGTTAATGTTCCATGGCTTTTTTTCCTATGGAGAACCCAGAGAGAGTTATTTAGTTATTATTTATTTCCTCCATGTTGATGAGAGCATTAAAATGGGGGGAAAAAATAGAACAAAAATGTAAAAGGAAATTCAGAAACGATAAAAAATGTGTGAGTAATCACGATTAATTTTTTAGTCCATTTGAGTTAATTATGACAGTTGCATTTTTAATTAGATTAAATATTTTAATCGTTTTACAGCTCTATTATTTAGTTATGTGTGGCTTTCTGGAAAACAAAAAAAATTTTAAGCTCCCATACGATCGTCACACTTTTTCTGTTACAAACTGACACCGGCCCCCCCCATCAGAGAAGGGAGAAGTTATGTGGCCCTCACAGGAAAAAGTTTGGGGACCCCGGTTTTAAACAGATACTGATAAAATAATTAATATAACATAGCACCTCTTTTCCGACGAAATGCTGAATATATTTACAGTCCAGTTAGATGCTAGTAACGCCCAAATAAATTACATAGCCAAATAACCAAAACATGTGAAGTTCCACACACGAATAACCTTTTTGATACCGCGCTTGTCGGGTGTACCTAACAAAGCGTCTTTGTTGTTGTTGCAGATGCGTGAGCTACTGCTGAAGCTTCATTTCATCCTCGTCTATATCGCCCCCTGGCAGATCGCCTGGGGTAGCGCCTTCCACGCCTTTGCCCAACCCTTCGCCGTGCCTCGTATCCTTATGGTGCCTTAACGTTCGCGTTCGTGTGCGTTAGCTCACCGCGAGAGCCACACAGGTTCGTTCTTGACTGGCGCCGCAATCAGACTCGGCCATGCTGCTGCTGCAGACACTCATCACTACCGTCTTTTACATCCCCCTGGCCCCCTTCCTGGGCAGCGCCATCTTCATCTCCTCGTACCCGCGGCCCATTAAATTCTGGGAGAGGAACTACAAGTAGGGAAAATAGTTGAAGCTGAAATGGAAATATTGGTCATCAAAATGTTTGTGTGCCTTATAAGCCGATGTGGGCTGGGCACCTTTAATAATTATGTATGAAATGTATGTTGTGTTTAATAAGTTCAATAAGAACTTCCTGTCCCTTACTTAATATGCGTCGTATGGGAAAATCCAAATAGCGACACAAGTACATTGACCTTTATCGTTATGGTTTTTACTCACCCGAGATGGGATTCTCATAAAACAAAACACTTGTCGTCTGCAGCACAAAGCGCATCGATAACTCCAACAGCCGCTTGGTGTCTCAAGTCGATAAAGAGACGGGTGAGTTCTCAACCACTTTTTATGATGTTGTTCAAGGTCTCCATCCAGTGCTTCTGAATTATTCTTCCTCCGGGGACGCCATCTTTTTACGTCTGTCTTCTGCCAGGCTGCGACGACAACAACCTCAACTCCATCTTCTACGAATACCTGACGCGCTCGCTGCAGCATTCGCTCTGCGGCGATCTCACGCTGGGCCGCTGGGGCAACTACAGCGCCGGCGACTGCTTCATCCTGGCCTCGGACTACCTCAACGCCCTGGTGCACCTCATCGAGATCGGCAACGGCCTGGTGACCTTCCAGCTCAGAGGACTGGAGTTCAGAGGTACGGCGTTCGCTGGGTATACTGCGATGCCCCCTGGTGTACGCCTGTGAACACCACGGGGGGGGGGGGGGGGATTGGAATGGAATTGGTATTTGACTTGAATGAATTGACTACTGTACCCCAGAATATAGCCCTGTGGTACACCAGTGAAATTATTTCAACTGAATGGTTTTAATGGAATGAACCGAGTGCTGCAGTTGTTTCTACTGGTGTACCCAAGGGCTCTGTTCTGAGCCCCACTTCACTTCATTATTTACATTCTACCTTTCATACAAATCTTTTTTTCATTGTTCTGGGCATGATACCCAATTCTATCTGCTCACCAAACCGATCACCTCTCTTTTGCCTTCTTCTCTGACTGACCCATCTTGTTAAAATATTAACGGCTCACCAAAACAATTCCACTTACCCATACCAAGTCTACACTAGCAAATAGTGACAGCTTTTCAAACTGTTTCGTTGCCTTCCTGCCAGGAACCTACTGCCAGCAGCGTGAGGTAGAGGCCATCACGGAGGGCGTGGAGGAAGATGACGCCTGTTGCTGCTGCGAGCCTGGCCACCTGCCCCACATGTTGTCATGCAACGCTGCCTTTAACCTGCGCTGGCTGGCGTGGGAGGTGACCGCCACCAAGTACCTGCTGGAGGGCTACAGCATCAGCGAAAACAACGCTGCCACCATGCTGCAGGTCTACGACCTCCGCAAGCTGCTCATCACCTACTACCTGAAGGTACTTGTCCAAACAAGAAGATTCATCACCAGGAAACCTCTCGCTTACCATCTCTTCCTCTTCCTCTAGAGTGTTATTTACTACTTGGTGCACTCCCCCAAGTTGACCACCTGGCTCAAGGATGCCGCCATCCACGAGGCGCTGCAGACCTACACCAAGTGGCACCATATCGAGAGAGACCCTCAGGTGTTTAGTGTCAAGATAGACGAGGACTATGTGCACTGCCTGCAGGGGGTTACGCGAGCCAGCTTCTGCAACGTGTACCTCGAGTGGATCCAGTACTGCGCTGGCAAGATGGAGACGGTACGGAAGACTTGGGGATTTAGCAAGGCTCCGCACTATGGGAGGTTCTGGTTGGGATGCCCGGCAAGCACCACATAGAATGCTAAATAAAAGGTGGAAAAAAAACCCACCAGTGAACACAGTTTTCAGTCCCAAATCCAAATTTGAACAGTTTGAGCAGATCTCAAGTGTTCAGAAAGTGTGTTCCGACAGTTGAGGAGCAGAAACATAATGCTACTTCAGTTGGTGTAGTTTTCTGGTTGTGGAAACCAGGTTCCGAGGTGCCAACACGGCGGTGCACAACCTCGGTCCTCTATCCTGCATGTTTCAAATGTCTCACTCCCTCAAATGTTCAGCTAGAGGACCGGGGTTTGACACCCCGTGCTATAAAGTCTGCACTCTTCTTGTATCCACACATTTGTTTGTTTGTCCAGCCTGTCGACAGCGATGAAGACTCCCCTCTGGTGACTTTGTCATATGCCCTGTCGGTCCTGGGAAGACGATCACTTGGAACGGCGTCACATAACATGTCCAACAGGTAGGTAACTTCACTTTTTCTTTCTTACTCTTTAGATTGATTGTTTGCTGCGTCATCCAGATCATTCATGGTCATCCAAAAAGTAAACAACTCTGAAGAATCGAATCTCAAAGAGATTGGAGGCTGTCCAATACTGAGTTTGTTGGATCATGGAGGTGCCAACAGGCCTGAGACTTTCCAGAGACTGAAAAATGTTTGGTATGAAATGTTTTGGGTCCGTTCAACCTTCCATCGTCTGAAGAGCTTGTCCTCATTAGGGTCACTGGTGAACTTTAGCCTGTCCTAGCTGACTTTGGTTGAGAGATTTAACCTGAACCGGTCACCAGTCAATCACAGGGAACAAACCACGACTCATAGTCTCATCTACATCTCTGGACAGTCTTCCAACATCCTCAAACTTGGAAAACCACTGGCGTGTCAATAGGGAGAGCAAACGTCTAACTTGAAGTTATAAACTGCTACCACAAGGGGGCATCAGAAACATTATTAGCTGTCTCTTTTGTTGGTCTTATTTTCATACCCCGTCAAGCCTGGAATCTTTCCTGTATGGTTTCAACACACTGTTCAAAGGCGACTTCCGCATCGCTACCAAAGACGAGTGGGTTTTCGCCGATCTTGACCTCTTGCAGAAGGTGGTGGCTCCCGCCGTCAGAATGAGCCTGAAGCTGCATCAGGTACGGGCAAACTGACGTTCGTCACAAGGCCTTGTGGCATATCCTTAGGGTTAGGGTTGTGGCATATCCTAAAATCTGGACTGAAAGCTTCCAAGTCCCATTGGAGTTAGTCGGTCCGTTGCATTTCCTGCTCCCAGGACCACTTCACGTGTCTGGAAGAGACCGAGGAGGCGTCCATCTTGTACGAGGCCATCACAAACTACCGCAGCAGCCTAGTCATTTGCCACGAGAGCGACCCGGCCTGGCGCAAGGCGGTGCTGTCCAGCCGCGACACGCTGCTCACGCTGCGCCACATGGTGGACGACGGCACAGATGAGTACAAGATCATCATGCTCTACAAACGCCACCTCAGCTTCAAAGTCATCAAGGTAGGAACAGAAACTTTAACCCGGATGCCTCTTTATATGCCTTCAGATTTTCATAGATTGCGGGTCGGTCTGGATTCCCGTCGATACGTGAAGGGGGTCACTATACGACTTCCTAAACTGTTTTGGTAGATCAACAAGGAGTGTGTGCGAGGTCTATGGGCGGGTCAGCAGCAAGAACTGATCTTCTTACGTAATCGCAACCCGGAGCGCGGCAGCATCCAGAATTCCAAGCAGGCACTGAGGAACATGGTCAACTCGTCTTGCGACCAGCCCCTGGGCTACCCCATGTACGTGCGGCCTGTAAGCCCGAAGAGAACCGAAGGGTGTTCTGGGGTTTGACGTCCGTTGCTCTGTGGTGTCAATCCAGGTATGTGTCGCCGCTGACAACGTCGTATGCGGGAACACACCGGATGCTGCGCACCATCGGTGGAGGGGCTTCCAGCTTGGACGCCATTCGTTCCTGGCTCTGCTCCAAATGGCTCAGGTTCAACAGAACTTCCCCCTTTAATGAAATCAGTTTCTGCCAGTTTTGTCTACGCTCAGGGCATTATGTTGGCTATTTGTGTCTGCCCCCCCCCACCCCCTGTATTTTAGCTGTGTTAATGCTAAGGGTGGGTATTTTTGGCCAATTTCCAACTCAAATTGGACCCTTTGGCTCTATATTGTCCAATTTTGGTCAATTGAAACCCATGAAAACTACATCTGGATTGAATTGAATCTTTCAGTTTTGTGTTTTTAAGTAGATTACATAATTTCCCAATTTTGGGATGAGGGAGGAATTTCCCTTATTATTTTTCAATTCCAATGAGGCATTTAGTGGCTTATTGCGCTCCAATGGCGGAAATGAATGAAACCATTTCGACAGTCAGCAGTGGAGATTATCCCTGTTGACCATCAAAAAACTTTAAGTTTAGAACTGGAATCATTCTCCGCTGGCTGTAGAAAGGCCGTACTATTATCAAAATGAGAAAAAAATTACGCTTTCCAAAAATATGGGACATAAAGGGCTAAGAACAAAAATGAAGCGTAAAACCTACCAATCTGAGCACACATTTAGGATGCGTCACTGATGCCAACAGAGTGCGCAAGGACAACCTCAACAGTTGCAACAGTGGCGTCAACATGGATGACTGCGACTGCGGTGCCGGTGGGTCGTCATCCCTGAGCCACAACCGGCCGTCGTCCGTCACCTCCAATAGTCTGAGTGCTTACCAGCAGAGAGCCCCCCGGACCACACGAAGCCACCGACACCATAGCTCAGGTAGAATAACAAGAAATGACAGGGGACTTAGTATAGCACCATGGACAAACAAAAGTTGGAATATTGCGACATGTTTCTAGTCTCTCAGTCCATCAGTTCAGCTTTTGTTCTTCCAACCTCCAGTGTTTTTTATTTTTCTGTTCATGAAGAAAATGCTTCCTAAATAAGATTTCTATGAATGTTTGTTCTTGGTGAATTCCTGTTGTGTGCAGCCCGGAGGGAGTATCGCAGCAGGTCGGTGCAGCCTCAGACCCAGCGGCCGCCGGTCAACAGCCAATCGGGACCCATCGTGGACTCGGCCTCCAACCATGGCTTGGTCCAGCGTTTGTCCAATAGCCAGCTGTCCTTTAACACTTCCATAGCGTCCATCTTCTCCCAGGTCAACATGAGCACAGCACTGATAACTCGTGGTTAGCTTGTAATTTTCGGCTAACGAAGCGCTTGGTTCCTCAGGTCCCTCGTCTCTCGGGAACCGGTGGGAACAGCTCGCAGCTCCAGGCGGCGCCGAATCAGCAGCGTTCCAGCCAAGTACGGGTTGGTTACATGTTGTCACCGTGTCTCGTGCGCGGTGTCAACGCTGACTTTTCATGTCACGTGACGTGAAGATGACATCATTAGCATTTCCATGGACTCTGCGCCACACTGTTGTTGTGCCCATTTCTCCTTAGGTGTCGTCATCGTCGTCTACCCTGAGTCTGCTGTTCGGCAAGCGCAGTTTCTCCAGCGGCCTGGTGATCTCAGGGCTGTCGGCCGCAGAGGGTGGCAACACCACCGACACGCAGTCATCGTCCAGTGTCAACATTGCCATGGGACCCTCACACCGGTCGGCCAGCAGGGCCACACAGGTACAACATTTATCTTGATTTTATTCATTCATTCATTCATCTTCCGAGCCGCTTGATCCTCACTAGGGTCGCGGGGGTGCTGGAGCCTATCCCAGCTGTCTCCGGGCAGTAGGCGGGTGACACCCTGAATCGGTTGCCAGCCAATCGCAGGGCACACAGAGACAAACAACCATTCGCACTCACACTCACACCTAGGGACAATTTAGAGTGTTCAATCAGCCTGCCATGCATATTTTTGGAATGTGGGAGGAAACCGGAGCACCCGGAGAAAACCCACGCAGGCCCGGGGAGAACATGCAAACTCCACACAGGGAGGCCGGAGCTGGAATCGAACCCGGTACCTCTGCACTGTGAAGCCGACGTGCTAACCACTGGACTACCGGGCCGCCCCCATCTTGATTTTATTTTTATTGGAGTGGGGGGTGGTTTACGGGTATACAGTAAACCTCCCAATTTTTGGTTGAGCAAAAGTAGTGCCTTGCTGCCATCGTGTGGCATCTCAGTGCGAAGGATGTATGTTGAGGTGAGTTGAGGAGTTCCATTTAGACAAAAAGTAAGGCTTTGCTGGCATCTTGGTGCCAACACAGTACGTTGAAATGAGTTGAGGAGTTTAATTTCGAAAAAAGTAGTGCTTCGGCACCATCTTAGGGCATCTACGATAGGTGTCAAGCAACTGTGTTGCAGTGAGTTGAGGAATTTCCTTTTGACAATAGTGAAGCTTTGCTGCCACCTTGCGCCAGCTTGGTGCCCAGGAACTACATTGATGTGATTTGAGGAATTTCATTGAGAAAAGTGGTGCTTTGCCATCACCTTGGTGGTTTTTATCCATTTGGGTTTTTTTACAACTTATTTTTTAATTATCATCATAAAAAAGCTAATTTTGTCCATTTTCATATAGTGCACCTTACAAAATCCCTAATTGTCTGTAAACATCCAAAGAGTAGCCTACTACTCCAAATACATATTCAATATGATTAATTTAACTTTGTTTTGGGCATTTTGAGTAGCCTTATGCTACATAACTTATGACCACGGTTAATTTTGTTTTTCTTTTGCTGAGCATGTTAAAGCTAAACTCATGAGCTTCGAGACTTACCATTGTCTATTCGCCAAGCAATAATTCCACGTCTCTTGCGCTTTCATCAGTGGACGTCCGAGCCGTACGAGAGCATCGACGAGAGCGTTCGCAACACCACCATCCGGCAGTCACGTGACCAGAGCGTCAGCCAAGGACTGGACAAGACCTTCTCGGCGGACGGCCCCTCAACGGCTCCTGATGTGACGGATCAAAAGACTGCGTGAGAACGCACAAGTTCAAAGTTCACACTTAGCAGAGGACTGTACAGTCCTTCGGAAGAGAGCGACCGAAATACGCACCGACCTGCCTCCACGTCACTCAGCATGTGCTCTCACCTTGTTCTCTGAATGTATCGTCGACACCATCATGGATACTGTCAACGAGATAAAAGCAAATGTGTTTTTAACTGGAGTCTTTCTGTGGTCTTTACATACACGCAGGGGACTGCAGATTCGTAGAATGTCTCAAATTTGGCATCCGGAGTCTTGGTGATGATGCACAATTGACAAAATTCTTTCTTGGACAATTGCGACTTTTCTTGTGCTCCCCCCCCCCCCCCAAAAAAAAATTGGACTATTATTTATGACTGCATAAAATGACAACCTTGAAAAAAATGTTACATTATGTCTTATTGAGATACAGTAATATTTTTATTCTCATAGTATGACAACTAAATTCCTCTATATTGGAAAAATTCAGATTTTTCAAAAAACATGTTTTTTTTAACTTTGTAATATTGCGACTATAACCGTGTAACTTTACCAATTTTACCTTGACAAAAGGTACCATTTTGTTCTTGGAAAATACTTTGCTCTTTTGTACGTGCATTTTCCCAATTGCCAATTTCAAAACAATTACATCAGTTGAAAATCTAAATGCTCATTTAAAAAATTATTGAGACTGCACAAAATTTTTTAAAAAATCATAAGATTCCAGGCCTCTAAAAAGAAAAAGAAAAAAAAACTATTCTCATAATATTATGACATTTTTCTTGTTTTAACATCTTTTTTTTCCCCACGGGACTTTACTTGGATTTTTTCCAACATTATGACTTTTTCATTTTAGTCATCTTTAGTTTTTTTTGTTTGCCCTTATGCCCCCAACATACACATATTTTATTTGTGTTTTTTTTTCTTTTAGAAAAATGTGTCTACTTTTTGTTTTTTTTGTGATATTTTCCTCAGCATTTTTAATGAACTCATTCATTTTTCTTAGTCCCTTTAAAAATTGCTTTTCATTCACAATTTGAACAAAGACAGAAAATGTCACCTTGCTTTTCTCATTAACATGAGAATTGCTTTGTTTGAAGTATTTGTTTGATAACAAATTAACTGACAAAAAATTGAAATTGATGCTTTTCTTTCAACTGTGGCAAATAAATAATGCATAGGAAAATAAGGAGCTCACCCCCAAAAATAAATCATATACTTCATGCTCGTGTGACATAACACAAAATTTCCCAGCCCAACCCCAAGAAAGGCACGATGACAATTGTGGAAAAAAAAAATCTACTAAGTATTTATTGTAAGTTATTACACTTTCTAGCAGCACTATGCAAAATGACAAGATATTCAAGGGCAGTCACAAAAGATTGGCCTTTTGTCGTAACGCAAAGATGGTGTGGGTTTTTTTTTTTCGTGTAAACAAAGACAAGACCAAGTGCCGCCGATCCCAACGAACCACAGCTTTCAACACAGCAGGCGAGACTCAACGAGAGGTCTTTCGCACCTTTTCAGAGAAATGAACAATCGCAGAAGACTAATGGTGAACATTCTCTTTTTTTTTTTTTTTTTTTTTTGCGGGCGACAAAAGTTACAATTTCAGTTGTGACATAATAGCTCTTATTTGTCCGCAATCACCCGACCATTGGACGTCATCGTCGCCTTTTTACAAAAAACTTCTTCCGCCTTGGGTATTACTCGATATAGTTTTACGAAGACAAACACTTTTGAAATGAAACAAACACTTGACCGTGCTTATAGTCCAACCGCATGGCAATGACAAATGTTTGGCACATAAGTTTTCACTTTTTAAAAATGTGTTGGAATTTACCAATAATTTAAAAAAAACAAAAACAATACATTGTGAAATGGACACGGAGATGCAAAAGTACAGTTTTGTTACATCCGATTTGAACCGTCATGCAAAGACTTGCCGAAAGCAACACCATTAATGATCAAAAAGTCGGTCACAATGTACACCTTTTGCCAACGTTTTCTTGAGGTACGCATTTACGCAGCGATATGTGACGGCTGGGGACGCGTCGTCGGATGCTACACTTAAGGGCTTCCCGCATATCACGGCACTTTGGACACCAAGTGCTCCGGATCGCTCGGATTCCTTATAGAACTTTGTTTTCTGACCGACATTGTGAAAAAAGTCATTATTGCCGTCGTGGTGAATTGATTCGAAAAGTTATTTTGTTGCCGTTTGTCTGACTGCCAGAATTTCATTGTTAAGGAATTTGACCAGAAATCGGCGTCAACGGTAAGGAGTCGATGTCAGTCCAACGTCGTTCCAGTTCAAATTGTTTTCTGTACCAAATCCAAGTTGTCATCCGTTCACCGCGAAAGAAGTCGGGAATTATTTTGGGTCCAAAATTGTTGAAGAAGTCGTCGGCAAAAGTTCTACGAAGTCAGCAAACCGGTTGCTGTTCTTCAAGATGTCTTTCAGGAAATGGTTTTCCATTGAAAGGGGTTGTTGTCGTCGTCCGCTGTCGTTATTTGTCCGACATTGCCGATGTCTGTTGTAAAAGAAGCTAACGACAGGAAATGGTTTTGTATCCTAAATCGTGAAAAATAAGTCAATCGGAAGGAATTTTTTTTTTTTTTTTTGTCCGGCATTGTCAAAGAAGTCGTCGTCAGTCCGCCATCGTTATTGGTCGGACACTGATCCTGTTGGTCGGACTTTATTGTCAGTATTTGTCCAATTTCCTTATAACGGTCACCAGAAAGATTTTTCTGGGTCAAGACATTTTTTTTTTTTTAAAGATGTTGCCGTCAACGGAAGTCGGTGTGGGTCGGATGTCGTCAAGTCGTTTTCTGTCGTCCGTCATCGATTAAGAGGCTGTTGGTCCGACATTGTTGTCCCGTTTGTTCAAAGAAGTTTTAGGTGAAAATGTTATCCGAAAGTGGGTTTGTCGTTCCGATGATATTGTCGGTCCTACGCCGCTCAAGAATTTTAAAATTGTTGCCTTCCTCTCGCAACCAGACGACAAACTCATACGAGCGGATCGACCACCCGACTTTCGTACAAAGAGGCTCATTGTTTTCACGTAACACTCAAGAATCGGGTATGCTCCGGTGAGAAAAATACAAACCCCTCAAAAGAGTTTTTTTTTTTTAATTGTCTGCATACTGCAGTACTTGAATACATACTCATACAGTATCGTTTGTAGCAAATAACTGAATTATTTCATTTATTTAGCAAAAAGCATGCTCAATAGAAAAAAAAAATCATCTTTCCCCATCGGCTAAATGTTTTAAATTTCCGCCTGCGCTTTTTTTTTCCCATCATCTCTTTACCTTGAGGCTTAGGCATCGAAATCAATAAAGAGAAAAGTGATCGCCTAAAATCCGTTTGTCGCACACCAGCCAAGCGAGGACGTCAAAACTGTAACGCTTTTCCCGCGAATGGTGGTATCGCCCGTCACCGAGAGAGGAAGCCACAGCACGAGAAATAAAAGTGACGGAATCGGAGGATGACTTGGGGAAAAACAAAAATGAGGCGCTGTATACCGATGTCGAGGAATCGGATTTCGCGCAAATTGACAGAGAGATCGCAATAAAGCCCCAAATCGTACCTCATCGCAAATATTTTTAAAAAGTGGCTCAAACTAGCTTTGTGAACGATTTTCGTCAGTGACCCCCATTTTGGGGATTTGAGTAAAAATGAGAAAAATTTTTTAAATAAAAGTACCGGTAAGCCCACTTCCGATGGACGCGCTTACAACTGCATCAACACAGTGATCGTTGGCGAGGACGCGGCTACAAAAACGAGACGTTTGAGGGTCGGATATCGAAGATGACATGCTCTTGTTTTAGGTGAAAAAGAAAACGCATCTTTTCACAGACAAAAAAAAAAAAAAACCCAAAAAAAATCAAAAATTCACAGGAAGTTGAATGTCACCAGACTGTTGTGAACACGTTTCAGCCCTTCAAACCTGGATGTAAAAACGACTGGACAGAGACGGGCTCGTGACAATGACTCCAAATTTGCTGTTTTGTTTTGACAAAAAAAAACCATTTAAAAAAAACATCAAAAAAAAAGCAAACCTCCGTTCGTAAATCGTACATAAGGCCAGCCACTGTTCTTCGCGAGACCGCCAGCACGCTGCCGCATCATATCAGACAACATTTATTTGTTTCTGTATCGTCACGAAGGCATATACTATTTTCTCTGTGTATTACTTGAATAAGCAAACATTTTTTTTGCTGAGTGAGATTGAAAAGGACTTCAGCAAAGGGCAATGTAAACCGTGGTCCATCTTTTAAAACGGGTGCGGGCGGAACCTCGCCCTTTTCCCAGCAACACATTTGCATAGGCAAAAATGGGATTAGCCCTTAGACAGTGGTTTCCTGAATTATTATATAGATGCAAAAAAAAAAAAATAGAGTTCAAAATCAAAACAAAGAGAAAAAAAAAAAGCAAAATCAACAACAACAAAATGTCGAGGCTAAACTCTCTTGAATACACGCCTGCCCCCACACGCTGCCGCTCTGATACATTTTTGTCTGTGCACATTTGATAGTTTACAGTGTTAGGCTTCAAGTAGATCTACAAAAAAAAAAAAAAACAACCAAAAATGACAACAACAACAAAAAAAAACCCTGACAACTAGATGTGAAATAAGTTAACCACATGAGAGGTAGTGAAAAAGCCTACAGGGTTGTTGTTTGTTTTCATCCAAGGAGATGACAATAATAATAAGAAGAAAAAGAATAAGAATGATGATCATAATAAATGTGTCAATAAGGCCAAAGCTTCGCACTCCCCCCCCGCCCCCCCTCCTTCCTGTCAGGACACTTTAGCTCTTAAAATGGGGGGGGGGGGGGGAAAAGTGGAAATGACTTCACACGTTCATTGCTTGTAAAATCCAACAAAACAAGCGTGTAAGAGTCACAATAAATTAAAGTTTGGGGGTAGGGGTGAGGGTGGGGGGGCGTGGTTAGGCAAAAAAGGACACCGGGCGGGAAAACGCCGGACGCGCAGTGCTCCCAGTACATCTCTCCAAAGCATAGAACCTTCCTGCTCGTCTCCCAAATGTTTTGAACATGGCGCCACCAAGCGCATAAACTCGCCGTCTCTTCAGAAATGTAAACTTGATTTTCATTGCACCGTGACTATTATTTATTTAGTGGTGAAACATTCTCGCGTTAACTCGTCAAAAAACTTGTTCCCCCCCCCCCAAAAAAAATTTTATATATATATATATATATATATAGTGATTCAATAATATGTTAATATGATAAATAATATGTTCTAATTCTTTAGATAAACTCGTATAGGCCAGACCTTTGTCTTCACTGAACCTAGATTCAAAACAAAAAACTTTATTTTTCCTCTCAAAAAACAATATGTCGATTGACAACATTCGCCGACGACGCTTGAATATACAGCGGAACCTCCGACGAGGAAACTCAATTCGCTCAAAGCAATTTTCCAAAGAGCGATTCTCCTATCCCGTGACTAATATTTAAAAAAAAGTTACTCAGCTTGAAAGTGGATCACGGAAATTTCGTGCCCATCTCTAATTTGGAGTCATTTCAGCAATTTAAAATCCAGCCGAGCAAGGTAAGAGACACAAAGGCTAACGAGGTTAACTATAGTACTGTATACCCAATTTTCAAATTTTTTTTTTTTTTACTAGCTTGCTCTTAAAACGGCTCTCCACCAAAACTTGGCACGCCCAACGTCTGGTAGTTCGATACACAAACGGCAACGTCGACTCCTCCCACGAGTCCTCAACGACTAGTGTCACAGCTTTCGCGAACACTTTAGGACCTGATAGATATATCGTCATCTATCTGGACATCAATACAATTGATTTTAATTCGGCAAGGAAAAAAAAAAAAAGGAGGAGAGCATAATACTTCAGTCATGCACTTTCTACTGCATATCAACAGGCCGGGCGGGGTGAAAAAAAATTAGTTACCGGGACATTGGGCAAGACCCCGCCCCTCCATTTTGTCCTCTAAATTCTTTAAAGCGACACATTATCATGCGTTCAAAGTCAGAATATATATTTTTTATTATTATTACTAGTATTACTTTTTTTTTTTTTTTTTTGAAAAGTAGACCAAAGAGAGAGTGTACAGTATAGCGCTTAGGCATGCTAATCTAGCAAGCGGCTCTAGCGCCCCAGGGGAAGTGTTAGCATTGTCGCTAACAAAAACTTTGCTGGCTAGTGGCTAGAACGAGTTCTGTCCTCCTCAGTTGACATCATATTTGGCACCGGCTAAACCTCACAGAAAAAAGGCCAGGGGGGTTGTTATCCCAACCATCGTCAGTGCCTCAATGTAGAAGACGACTACCGCTGTGTTATTATAATGATTTATTTTTTGGACCTGTGCTTGTCAGGTTAGGAGGGTACGAATGGGTAGCAGGAGGGAGGGTCGGGATTGACTGTGGTTGCTATCTAAGGGGGGCACGGCGGTGTTGGAGGACCTACAGGAGAACCACTCGCTGCCTTTTTTTTTTTTCCGTCTTGTCAAAACACATGTGAAGGCATTGTTGAGTTACATGTAGCTGCCCAACCACAAGTCTAGCCCTTACTTCTCACATGTTAAGAAGGAAAGTGCTCGAATGGAGGGATGGAAACATGGACGGTTGTTGCTTCTTCAATGTGGATGCCTCCCCTCTCCAAAAAAAATTTAAAATAAATGCTTGTTTTCCCTTGCTGGAAAGCCTATTCTGAAAGAAAATTATTTTAAAAATAAAATAAAGAAAAACAAAAAAAAATTGCAGTCGTCGGCGTAAGACGGCCTTCATCTCATTAGCTCAGAACGATATGGGGGAGAAAAATGGGGTTAGAAATGAAAAGTGAGGTGTCATTATTACAGTACAGGAATCATTGGCCTGTCCATTCTCTCGCTCTCTCTCTCACGTTCTCGCTCTTACTTCCTGGTCCTGAGGAGTCCACGGTCTAACATGACCATCAAGACATCTGGACTCGCGAAAACAATCAGCGGCCGGCGAAGTCGGCCTCGTCAAATTTGACCTAAAAGCAACCAGCAAACTCACGTCACTGGCTAGAAATTGCTTGAAAAATATAAATAAGAACAATAACCAGCTTGGATGTCATTCGGTCTTTTTGCAATCAAGAAAGAGTTTGTTTTTCCAAACCGGACTTCTGGCACCATAGTTGACGTAGTCATCTCGATGGAGGGCATCGAGGGTGAGGTGGGGTGCGGGAGACTTTAGGTGTCGAGGCAGGTGCGCCTCCTGTTGGCGAGGAGGTCTCTGTAAACGGTGGAGTTGAGAAAGCGGGGGAAGGAGTCTCGGTGCATCAGCGTGTAGATTTGGAGCTGCGCCTCCTCGTACATCAGGCTGCTTGGCTCGGCCAGGCTCTGGTTGATGCCCTCGCGTACCCGCGAGTCCAGACTCACCTGGCCGCGGATGAGAATAAGAAAACGGCTGACAGGGTGGTCGGGAAACTTTTCTTGACAGGATTAAGCGTTGTAAACATTCAACACAGTGACCCTCAGTCTCTTATGAGTACCACTAGTGGTATGTGGGCTCCCTCTAGTGGTACGTGACAGTATCACTGTCTGAGTTGCAGTTATGACGTCCATCAAATTAAAAAAAATATATTATATATATATATATATATATATATATATATATTGTGACTATAGTTCCAACGTTTTCAGAATATGAAGTGGGCATGAGCAGACGTGTAAATTTTGGTGACACTTGGTGTGGTTTCACGTGAAGTTTATGTTTTCTGGCTCAGCGCGCATGAGGCGGAAACGGCTGAGGTCGTCTCTAAAATCCAAGTGGAGATGCGTACTTAAATTTTGGTTGAGGATTGATCACGTTTTATCAAATCTCTCTAAATAACGGCAATACGAGATGAGAGCAGATGGCATTTTGTAGTCAAATATAACAGGAATGACTCACATGTTATAGCATGTGCTATGTCATAGTGATCATGTGACTGCTCAAAAATAGCCCTGCGCTGGGTATGCCATTAACTTTATGACCGGCTTTTTTTCAGGTAATCGGAGGATTTTTGAAATTTGCACTATTATTGTTTGTATGCACCGCCTAGTCCGGGGGTCGGCAACACGCGGCTCCAGAGCTTCGTGCGGCTCTTTAGCACCATCTAGTGGCTCCATGGCACTTTTATTTATTTGCGGCTCCAGACATATTTGTTTTTTTTTTTTTTTTTGTCCGATATGGCTCTTTCAACATTTTGGGTTGCCGACCCCTGGCCTAGTCGATTAACGAACAATTCATTTTCAGTGGTTGTGTTGATTTACAGTGGGCTTTCAAACAAATGGCCTCCCTTTGACAAAGAGGAACCAGAGTCCAAACCTCTTTCGGCGACAGTATGGACACGTAGTCTTCGTATATGATCCTGGCTTTCTCGTCCACCACCGAGGGGTCCGTCTCCTTCTTCAGCTCATCACAGGCCAACCAGAATAGGAGGTTGTCCTCGCTGTACTCTGACCTCAAGAACTCCCGGAAGATCTCCCGACCCTCCAGCGAGCGCAGCATCATCTCGAAGCTCCGAGACCACAAGAGCACCTCGTCGAGGCTGGGGTGTCTGCGGTGGCGGTGGGAAAGGCTACAGATCAAGACAAAGCGGTCGTCACGACGTAAAGCAAAGGGCGACGGGGTTGAGGACTTACTGTTCTTCTGCAGCTTCTATACTGTCCATCTTGGTGCAGGTCTGGCGTTCGCTTCTCTCCAGCCTGTCTTCATTCCTGCACATCGGGCAACAGAGATAAAAACAATCAATGTTTTTGTTTTAGAGAACAAGGTGAAATTCAAGTTGAGTAAAATCCTTCATTTGTTTTCTTACATAAGCATTAGACTTGTTTTCTCATCATGTAAAGATTTCTCTCATAACGTCACCTTTTTTCCCTCTGAATATTCCATTTTTAAAAAATGTTACTTTCAATGTGGCTCTCATACGTAAGCTCAGCATGCAAGCTGCCCTTACGACCTTCAACTTTCTTTCGCAGTATGCGAAGGACAAGGAAGTAAATGTGTCGTTGCACATGCTGTGTAATTCTGCTAATGCGCAGAGACAAGTCAGTCCGTTAGCTTGTGATCAAGGCAAAAACAAAGCTTGCATTATTCGCAGGCTACTGTTAATGCTAGCGTACAATGCTAGCATTCAGACTACAAATTTCATAGTCGTTTAATAAAAAAAAGACAAAGAGCCTCCTGGCTTATCTGCGCATTTAAGAGAGCATCGCATGGCACATTTTACATTTCATCCTTGTCGATTTTTTTTTTTGGGGGGTGTCATCGTGACAAGCTTTTCGTGTGACATGAATGGGGAGAGGCAGGCTGTGTTTCAACTCTTTTGTCAGAAAAGATAAATGGTGGTATCCGGTGTCTTATTATTTGTTGTTGTTGTTCGCAATCTTTGAAAGGAACTGCAAATACTGCCCCAAATTTACCTACAAGATAACAAAACAAAAAAAAAAAACCACCAACAACATTGCCGCCATGTCATTCTTGGTTCGTATCATGCGGCTATTAATCAAGCTGGGAAAGAAGCGTGTGATCCTCAAGTGAGCAAGACAATCTATAATAAACATTGCCAGACATCCAGTGAACAATGGCCTCCTGTCAACGCGCTAAACACACATGCGAGCTTCCTTCTGTCCGCCGCGACTCCCCGTCACACTCGCCTTGGTCCAGAATGCAACAGACACTGCGCCGTCTATTTTTGTCCCACCATGGAGGATCTCTGCTTCCTCTTGCCGGGCTCTTGTCAAAGTCCCCATTGTGCTGCCTCTAATAGGGTAGAGGCAGCAGCCCCCCCCCCCCCCCCCCCCCCGGGGCGCCCTCACAATACGCCTAAATATACAGGCTGTTCCCCACAGCTGTTTTGCATGTGACGAGAGGATGGAAATAGAAGGGGATTGTATGATGGTGGGTGAGGACCAGGTTAGAGGGGATGAGCGAGGAGGGGGTGAAGCGAGATGGTGAAGAATTAACCACCAGTATAGGAAAAAAATACAATTTAAAAAAAATGGATCGGCATGGAAATCATTGAAACGCTGGCTTGTTGGGAAACTCCTTCCAGGTCCGACAAGCCGCCAGCCTGCCACTTCTTCAGATGGAGTGCTGCCACACAGGCGACGCATTCACCATTCACTGGCCCACAACAAACATTCATTCACCGTCTTCTAAGGCCAAGCGTGCGGACCGAGCGAGGCGACTGGAGGAGCGGGGGATGCCGTTTGTTGGCATTGATTGCTTATTGGCTTGCGTGGGGGGGGGGGGGGGCAACGAGGTGGGTCTTCCGCACGCCGTGCTCATCCCCGCAAAAGATTCACCATTTTCTGGAATTGGCTTTATAGCATCAGATAATGAGCAACAAACAGTCAACTGCAACGTGCAGTATGGAGTAAAACCCAATTATTATTAGAGTAGTTTATTATTTAAAAAAAATATACGCTTCTAAAATTTCATTTGGGGCGCGGGGGGTATGGGGTGGTGTCTGAACGGATTAAAAGCATTGCCATCCGGGGGAAAGTTGACACGATTGCGTGAATGAAACTTTTAAGTTAAAGCACCAATGGTTATTAAAATTCATTCATTCATCTTCCGAGCCGCTTGATCCTCACTAGGGTCGCGGGGGGTGCTGGAGCCCATCCCAGCCGTCTCCGGGCAGTAGGCGGGGGACACCCTGAATCGGTTGCCAGCCAATCGCAGAGCACACAGAAACGAACAACCATTTGCACTCACACTCACACCTAGGGACAATTTAGAGCGTCCAATCAGCCTGCCACGCATGTTTTTGGAATGTGGGAGGAAACCGGAGCACCCGGAGAAAACCCACGCAGGCCCGGGGAGAACATGCAAACTCCATACAGGGAAACCGGAGCTGGAATCGAACCCGCTACCTCTGCACTGTGAAGCCGACGTGCTAACCACTTGACTCCCGGGCCGCCGGTTATTAAAATTCCCATTGATAAAAATATTTACATTCCGAGTCAATTATTTCTCCCCTACAATTCTCACTCACCACTCTTCCTACACCACCCCCCCCGCCCCCGCCCCGCCTCCGCTCCCTCCATTTCATTGAGTCAAAGCAACATCACTACAAAACCATTCTCCCTTTGATTCATTGAAACACTCGTTCCAACATTCGCGACGGTTCTTTACGGTCAAGTCTCGCTATTGTCCACGCTTAAGCCTTCAATCCAATCATATCCTCACTAACTGCCGCCAGATTTAAAGGAAGACCCCATCCGCATGCTTAAAATAGTTGCTCGCCTATCTTGCAAGGGGTGAGTTCATTTCAACCCAGAGGTGCTTTAGAATGCATTTGCCTGGGGGGGGGGGGGGGGGGGGGGGGGCAGAGTACCTACCAGAGACACTTGCAGCAGCCGCACCAGCAGAGACAGCAGGTGTTGGGTCGGGGCTGTCCGGGGACCTGTGGTGGGGCCTCGATGTGCGCCGCCTGCCTTTTTCTCATCTCCACTCCACTCACACTGCGGGGCTTTGGTGCAACACAGAACACACATATCACCCGTTACTGCAAATATGATCCCTCCCCCCCCCCCCCCCCCCCATCAAAATTGCACATTGTAAATTACCCAGAGCAGTTTGAATTAAACTTACTTACGCAAAACATTACTCCTACAGTTAGAAAAACGGTCAATGCTGAAAACAGTTGAAGCCGCTCACAGATATGCGCGCTCGACATTATTTCCCATCTGGGGGGTCGAGCGATTTCACGTTCAAGGATGATTTGGGTGCACGCCGTGTTCCACTTTGTGGAGCTCTGCCACGGTCGCTTGGGGGTTTCCCCTCACATTTCACACGCTCGGAAGGTGGACGTGAGCGAGGCTTTGGGTTACAACGGTGGGGGCCGAGGGAAGTGGATGAACGGGGCAGCCGGTCGAGAGAGCCACTTGAACATCACACTGCCGTCTTTTCTTTACGGGCCGGATTGCGGCGAGCACTGCGGGCTAATCTAAATGAAATGCCTCTCTCCAAAGAAGTCATTTAAAGTGCCTCAGACAATAACGCACAGTGCGGCCTTGTAATTTGATTTCTTAAGCGCCGGGAGATGCAAGGCGGCCAGCTGGCGGGCTTCGCCGCAAGTTAAACAGACCGGGGGAAAGCCTCCTCGCGCCGCCGAGCAGCTCCGGATTCAGGTTGTTACATCACAACCACCCCCCCCCCCCGGTCATCAATCTCAGCGAAGGAGGTGAATTCCCGCTGAATTTAATCAAAGTTGCAGGTCATCATAAAACAAAACGCGCCTACCTGCCGACATCCAACCCGTCCGTCATTAACGCACCCGGATGTGAAGATGAGCACCAGAGACCCTCCGTGTCCCTCTCTACCTGGTCTGCATATGGACATACAACGGATGGGGGGGGGGGGGGGGGGAACTAAGGCGACGGGGGGCTGTCTGATATGCAAATGACGTCGCCTGACCATTGGGAAAGCGCATCAGTTATTCAGCAACCAGGCAACGAGCCCGCGTACAAGAAAAAAAAATAAAATAAAACGGTCCTGCTGGATGCTAATGACGGCGGGCCGCGGCTTTGTTGCGGAGGTGGAGAGGCGGAGTTTGCATTGACAGCACTTGCAAATCCCGGCCCGAAAACACAAAAGGTGGCGGCGGGAGCATGAAAGTCACACTTGTGGAAGGTTTCCGGTGATTCAAAAAGCGCCGCGTGAAAATCAAAGAGACACTCGGACAGGTATCGCAAGTTCGGGCTTGACACAATGACCCCAGCCATTTTGTGTCTACAAATACGGACTTCCCAATCCCAAATAAATTTGGTTTGATGGCACGTCTTACCATGAATTAGTGAGTACTTGAAAGCAGGTCAGACAGAGTAGTCATGGCGTGAGGTAATCGGTTGCCGGACAATAACGAGGCCGCTCAGCAGAGCGTCTGAGATTGGTTAATGGACTGCCTTGGTAGCTGGTGGGAGGCTCAGGGCAAGGCGAGGTGGTCCTTTTTTACCAACAGCAGCAGTGAGTGGTTTCACCATCCCTGACCCGAGACGGTCACCGAAATGCCCCTTCAGTTCACGACCTTTGGTTATCTCCTAGCCCTCCAATCTCAGCGAATGGGTCGTTTGCGGACTTGAAGGTACAGCATCTGGGGGAGACAGGGGGAAAAAAAAAAACAGATGCGTTAAATCGTTTTTGACAACCAATACGGGCTTATCGGGCAATGCAATCAAGGGCATAATTGAGAGACTTGTAACGAGTTTGGGCGGCCCGGTAGTCCAGTGGTTAGCACGTCGGCTTCACAGTGCAGAGGTACCGGGTTCGATTCCAGCTCCGGCCTCCCTGTGTGGAGTTTGCATGTTCTCCCCGGGGCTGCGCGGGTTTTCTCCGGGTGTTCCGGTTTCCTCCCACATTCCAAAAACATGCGTGGCAGGCTGATTGAACACTCGAAATTGTCCCCAGGTGTGAGTGTGAATGGTTGTTCATCTCTGTGTGCCCTGCGATTGGCTGGCAACCGATTCAGGGTGTCCCCCGCCTACTGCCCGGAGACAGCTGGGATAGGCTCCTGCACCCCCGCGACCCTCGTGAGGATCAAGCGGTACGGAAAATGAATGAATGAATGAATGTAACGAGTTTGAGGTCAATGTGTTGCGCAACCAACGTGGTACCTTTGTCGCGGTTGCTCGTTCGTTCAAAAACTCCCGAACAGATTTACGCAAAAAGTTGATGTTTTTCATGGGTTTCTTTCGGTGAAGTGATTTTGCCACTACGCTAATGCTAACATCTTAGATTAGTTCCAAAGGAAGTCTCGCGCAGTCGTGCCAAGCAGAAAATCGGAATGAAATGGTAACACACTACGGATCAAAAAGAGGGAGAAAATGCTTCTGGACACTAACTCACGCCAAAAATAGCAAAAAGAGACACATCACATCCGTTCCTCGCCCCAATTCCTCCTCCGACCCCTCACGGTCGACTTGAGACCAGTCTGCTGGCTCCCGGTGGATTGCGATCGACGTATTGGGCACCCCTGCCTTGACATCATTGGTAATTTGCTGACTAGCTTAGCACTTAGCGCCATTGTTTGCACATGGGCGGCGATTCAGTTGTCATCTGACTGGTTGCCCAGTATGTCAATCAAGTAAGGGGATTGTTGACAGGCTGACATAATCAGTTCTGAGGCGTTTTCGACGCTTGTCATGTGAAAGCCGCATTGAACCGGCCAAAGAGCCGCGGGTTGGACACCCATGCTTTAAACCAGACATGTCCAAAGTCCGGCCCGCGGGCCAGATCCGGCCCGCGGTCGAATTTCATCCGGCCCTCGGCCCCCGTCATAAAATCAGTGCCGTCTGGCCCGCAGGTTGGGCGTAATGGAACACGTGTTGCATTGACTGAGGTCTCGTAGACTGGTGAGTGATGTTTCATAGAGTACTGCTTCCCTCTAGTGGCTAAATGAGTAATAGCATTCACTAAATGAGTACAGGTAATAGCATTTAGACACTAGAGGGCATCACTCACGAGTTAACAAGACATCACTCCGTGTTTATATTGACTGATATGTCATATTTCAAATTCCTGTTTCAAATGAACCAAAAGAAATTCTTAAGATTGTTGAAATTAAAATAAAAATGGAAATGTGAAACAGACTGGCTTACTAAAATTTGTTGAACAATATTGTTGTTCAATGTAAAGAATGTCAGCCACGGTCGGCCCCCCGACATTTTACCACATAAAATCTGGCCCCCTTGGCAAAAAGTTTGGACACCCCTGCTTTAAACGATCAGGATTTTGGCGCCTTTTGGCAAGTTTAAAAAATAAAAAGTATCCAATCTACTTCAACAGCTTCTTTATTCACCGTAGAGTTGACGGCTGCAGCTCAGAGTGATTGGGACCATCCCGGCTAACAAATCGCCCATTTAATTGACGCGCATTGAAACGCATTGGGAAGAAATAATAACATTTGAACCCTATAAATTCTCCCCCAAACTCTTGATATACATTCAGCGAACTGAAAATCGTGACGATAAAGGCTCTGTCGACCACACTTCCTCGCGCGACGATTTCACATTTGGATGGCAACAGCCGAATAATTGTGACAGAAAATGATCCCCGCCTAGCGTTAACCACTTTAGTCGAGCTCCAGCCAAACAAATTACACAGCGTGAATGAAGCATTGTTGACGCAACCCCTCCGGCAAGTTTATCAGGGTAGTTTATTGTCACTCTATGCATTTTCTGCTATTCACGAGGTCTCTTTTTTTTTCAGACCAAATAGGAACTTCCTGTCAAAGCAGAAGTCCACGGTTAAGATATCCTTTATTTGTCCCACACTGGGGAAATTTACAGCCTCCGGCAGCAAGAATGTGGGTAGAAAGAAGAAAAAACAAACAAACACCGTTCAATTAAGTGCAATATAAATACAAAATGGATAAATCGCAGTGCTATTTACAATTGTTTTTCACATCACACACATCAAATCATTTAATTATTATTATTATTATTATTGTTATTTTTATTTAGCAGCCTGACAGCAGTCGGTAGGAACGAGCGTCGGTATCTTATCGGTTAACAGCGTTAAAAACAACTGAGTGTTTGGCATACCTGAATGATAGTTTTGAGAACACTTGTTACATCACACATAGCTAAGCCTCATATCCTTACACCAATGTGTGAACTTGATCATCGCACGCCGTTACGTCACCCCGAAACTTGTTGGTAATTGGAATAGGTGAGTACTGATATCTGGAATCCGTACCGTGCCCATCGCAGCCTTATTCTAAGGCACCAGTTACTCAGAAGGGCTTCCAATATCAGCCACCAATAATTAAGTAAAAAAACAGAATTTGACATCGCAGTTGTAGGTGCAATACTGTGGCAATGTGGTACATTGGCGAATCATCATCTGCGTCAGAAAGAAAGGTCTTAGCTCACAATTGTCGGCAAGTACTCAAAGAGTGAAAATGGACGAGTAAAGCAGATGACTGATTTTGATGCCCCTTACTGCTCTTTTGTTTTCTTTTTTACAATGTTCTATTTGCACCATTTAAGTTTTCGGAGCAAGTGACACCGTTTGAAGCGTCGCAATAATTTTGCCGCAAAGATTGGGAGATGGGCTGGGACTTTCGGCTTGTGAAGAAAAACTTAAAAGTTGTACTGTCTTTCCTTGAATTTGAATATATTCTGTGACAGATTTTGTCACACAAAAAGGTCCAGAAAAATATATTTTTGTCCATACAAAATACACAATTTCTCTGTAACCCATCGTTCGATTTTCAAACTTCTTGGTGCGTTGTACTCATGTTGAATGACCATTCCTAACATACTCAGCGGTTTAATATACAGTCATCTTCAGTCAAAAAAATGTCTCGTTGCTAATTTGAGAGCTTCTTTTTGGTGCATTCTTGTGGCAGTACAGTATACAGTATATAACCCCCAAGCAAATTGGAGAAGACAATAAGTGGAACCAGGAAGAATGATTAGGACCTGAACCTGAACCAGGGAACTCTGGCGACACAACGCGCAGGGGGTGCTCTCATCTGGTCACCCAAGGAGCTGAAAAATGGAGGTCGTTTGTACGAAAAAAAGTGTCTAAGGTGGAAATGTTGCATGTGCCTCAAGCCCCCCCCCCCCCCCCCATTTACCCCTTCTCACTTGAACCTGCTCTCATCGAGGAACTTCCATTACTGTACTACTATTACGATTAGCTCCACTGGCTAGCAGCTGCCGCGAACACACCCGAGCCCTGCCGTCACCCGAGCTCGAACGCAGTCAGGGTAGTTCATGACGGACCCGATTCGAACGACAGCGCCATCATTGTCGCTCGCTCGCCGCCCGAAAGCCGCTATCTTCGGAAGGAGGCGGAGGGAGCTGAACGGGCGACCTAGCTGCCATGCTAGCCGCCGAGCTAGCTTCACCGCCTCCTCCTTCGCCGCGGCAGCCAGTGTGTACGTGTGTGCGCGCGTGTATGTGTGTGTGTGTGCCCCCGGATTCCGAGCGCGCCCGGATAAAGCGTCGTCTTACCGCTTTGTGTCGGACTGTCAGTGTCCCAGGGTGGTGGGTGCCCACGCGACGATGTCCCGACCTCTTTCGAAGGGCATCGTTAATGGCGAATTGGCCGCAGAACGTCCATCGGCGCCGTTTTTCCGTCCATCCGCCCCACTTCAGCACCGAACGCCGCCGAGCCCCTGGATGCACCGCGCATGCGCGCTGCTCTCTGGCTCTGCAGCCCATCATCATGAGGGCTCGTCTGAGAAGTTCCAGCCCGGCATCCATGCAGCTCAAATCGGATGGATGGTCCCTCGAATGGCTTTTTAAGAGGACATGAAAAAAAAAGTTAAATGAATACAATGGAACCCCGCGTAATCCGGTTCGTCATCCGCGGATCTTCTTTTTTTGTGGACTTTTTGTTGTCGTTCTTTTGATAACCAGCCCAAGTTTTTCGTGGATTTACAGTCTAAAAACAAAAATAAAAGCATCCATACACGTGTGTCAAAAAGCCATAATCGTATTAACATTTTTGTTTTAATTTATTTATTTATTGTCACTCATACGCGGATTTTTGCGGCCCGGTCTCTATCACACGTGAATAGCGGTGGTCCACTGAATTTTCTATCAAGCAAGACAAGATGAACTTGAACGAGGTGTGCTCAAATTCTGGTCCAGAAAGTAAAAACCCTGCCACAGTTTGGCTTTCGCCACAGGTATTTGTTCTGTAAAATTTCGTTGACCTGCCAGAACTCGCAGTTTAACAGGCTCGATTATTGGAGTTGCTAAAAAGCAGTCAAGTCGTTCACCAGTGCTGTTCTCTGATGCTGACTGTTCCATGTAGTACCACAAGGGGGCACTGCAGCCCTACTCTGTCTACTTCAAGCACACACGCGCATAAACACACATCTGTCATCCCTCATTTGAATGGGCAAAAATCTCCATTGTATGGCAATCAAAAACTACCCCCCCCCCCCCGCCATTCCAACAAAAACCCACACATCCGTGCGAAACAAAGCTTATTTGGAAGGAAAGGATCGTATTATAGCTGCATAAGATGTGCCAGTCTCTTGGCGAGAGGTGCACAGGGTGCGGATAGTGAAAAGGTCAGAATGCAACATTTGAGTCTGAACATGATCGGGGTCTGCCTCTTTAATAGGGAAGTAAAGTGGACTCGCAAGGTGCTTCTCAACTTCACACACGATGGAGAATTGCGTGTGAAAAGGTCAAGAGCTGCCAAATAATGCACTCAAATGGTGCCTGGAGAGTCACTCATTCACAGATTTCTTTCAATATTTTTCCAAATATTTTAAATACTGTATTTTTACAATTAACAAAAACGGACACTTGACTAGTTGTGCTTTAAATTCAGATGCAATCAGAGACATTTCTAGGAAGACTTTCTCTTTCACAAACAACTGAAAACGGGGCTAAAATGGCCGCTTCAAATTAAAATGGTCGACTTCCTGTGTCGTTTTGGCCATGGGTCCTTTTTTGAGAGCCATGACCACCAAATTTCATGTCGTTAAAATGCAGGTGTTGCAACATTGCCCGGTCAAAGGTTCCAACACCCAGTTTTCCTCACATCCACAACTGTGGTGCAGCTCCACCTCAATGTGACTGATGCTCATGGCGTCGGGGAGGTGAGCGACAAATACAACTGACAAATTGACAAGATGGAACCACTAGTCATCCTTAATGGCGGCGCCATGCTTGTCTGCAAGAGAGATCGCACAGGCAGGAGAACATTTACGAGTACGTGGCATTCAATAACCTTGACAAACTGCATGTGTCTGGCATCGTAAAAAAAATGATTCATATTGCTTGTGTCGATACATTCACTTAGAACTGGAAAAAAATGCAATTCTAAAAAAATAAATAAGCAGTAGCATCAATTAAAGTTCTAGTTAACTGTTTTTCAGTACCTAATGGGCGTGGCTAACATATGCCATTATTTTCATTGGCCAGTGGGGCAGCGAGAATTGTGCCCTATGAATTCTACCTGGCAACAGGTGACTGAGGGGAAAAAAGAAAACAACGGTAATCTATGTTGCTAAGTATGGTCGGTAATTCAAAACATTTTTTGTTGTAATTTAGGTCATCCCGTATTAGTTCATTTTTTTTCTAATTTCAGAGTTAAACAGAACTTAAAAATCAGGTAAGAGCAGTCTTGAACAAGTCATATTTAAGACGATATTAGGCCATTTTGATTACATTGAAGAAGACCTCTTGCTCATTTAAATTTCCGACGCTTTCAGCGAATACATTTTAGTGAAAGTTAAGACTTTTGTTTGTTTGTTTGTTTAAGATCTGAAGACACACCAGATGTGAAAGATATTCTTGTTCGGTTTTACATTCCCTTCTACACACTGTTTTGCTGAGCAATTCATCAGTGATTCTTTGTCATATTTTTCTGCGTACCTGAAAATGGAGGAGAATAAGAAAAGTGAATGAGTCAGCCTTTGAATCGGCAGCAGAATTTATTGAGGGACCTCAGGGTTCATTCAGTGCTCCAGATTACCATCAAAGGTCTCTACGGCAACCGCGGTTCAACCTGCAACATCAGTTCAGCAGCCAGGCCACACAAGTTTTCAAAAAATGAAACGAAATGGAAAATACTTTCATAAAAGACCATGGAAGAATTGCTATGCTATTGATTTGTCCTTTGAAAAGTTTTCTTCTAAAAACAAATTGATGGCAACCATCGGATCCATGATTTTTTTTTTTAAGATCCCAGTGAAAGGTTTCCACACTCACATTTTCGTCACATTAGATTGGGGCGTCGACACGTTTGTAAGTTTCAACATCCATCCACTTTTCTGTGTGAAGGCTTTCCACACTGACATTTTTGTGACATCCGTGGGCTGTGTGCATTTACTCAAAGTATGGGGGCCCATTTCAATGTGAACAAAACTCACAGCATTCGGAGTAGTGGTACATTTTAACAGTTTGTTGCGTCTGTCCAAATGCAAGTCAGTTATTATGTAAGTGTCCAATTATAAATAATTATGCAATTATTCACTGTTCATGTTGGACCGTTGACTTTACAGCTAGGGGAGTGCAACCACTTGCGTCATTCGCATTCAAATGTAATGTCCTAAGCCATATGTGTGGCATAACAACACCTGCATCATTAAAAAAAATAACAAAAATCATATGCTTACGTTGTCAAACCAATCACTCTCAAAGCCGTGTGTGTGAGTGTGTGAAATAACAATTACACGTTTGTATTGTCAAAATAATAACTCTCACAGCAATAGACCAATCCAATGTCTTTGCCAGTAAAACAACAAGTTTCAAAGCTGTGTTGCATCACAGTCACAATCACACTGATAGGTGTAAGAATAACAATCACATGATCCGGTTTCTCAAGGCAATTGCTATCAAAACTGTGTGTGGTATAAGAATCGCATGGTCGTACAGTCAAAACAATCTTTTAAAGCATTGTGTGGCATAACAATCAAGCACTTGTTATGTCAAAACAATCACTCCTGCGGCTGTGTATGGCAGAACAGTCGCCTCTGTATTGTCATAACAATCAATCTCAAAACTCAGTGTGGCATAACAATCACATTCTCGTGTTGACAAAACAATCAGTCACCAAGGTCTGCATGCTTATGTCAGTCAAAACAACAACAACAACATCACCCTCAAACGTCCTGTTTTTGGTGGTGGGTGCGGGGGGTGGGGGGGGTGCCTCACTGTTCCAATATTTTTAAGGGGAGTGTCTGTGTCTTCTAACAACATGAAAAAGACAGAATGAGATTTTTTTAGATACTATTTTACTACTACTTTATTATTACTACTTTACTAACGAAGGATGGGAGGTGAGAGGGGGGAGAACGAACGTACAGTATGTCTTTTCCTTAGACTACATCAAAATCACCAAAAATTGCCAAGCAGAGAGAAGATGGCAAATAAGTGAGTGCCACTGCACAAACGACAGTGAAGTTTTCATCAGAATTAGCCTCACAGTCACGATACCTTTGGAAAGAAATATTGTGTACGCATCTTTTGCCCCCGACAAGAACACTGCAAGGATTTTGCTTCCAAGCCTAGCGGAAGCTTGATGAGAGGCAAAACACAGGCGTTCCCCCCGGGGGCATCGCTGGCTTCTACACCGACGCTTGTCAAGACTATTGTTTGTAATATTCATGGCATTCCGTCCTGCGCGCTCAGAATTGCCTCCGCCGAGACGCCGTTAAATAATTCAGTGTCCCCGCTGCGCTTGAAATTCATCCCTCCATCAGGTGCCAAAAAAGACGCTCGCCGAGTCAATCCGGTTCCCGAGTCAATGAAGCCTTGTGACTGCATTTCTTATGGTGCATTAGTTTTCAAATGTCCATTTAGAGAACTGTGACCATGAAAAAAATTATACAGGTATGTGTGTGTGTGTGTGTATATATATATATATATATATATATATATATAGCGGCCCGGTAGTCCAGTGGTTAGCACGTCGGCTTCACAGTGCAGAGGTACCGGGTTCGATTCCAGCCTCCCTGTGTGAAGTTTGCATGTTCTCCCCGGTCCTGCGTGGGTTTTCTCCGGGTGCTCCGGTTTCCTCCCACATTCCAAAAATATGCATGGCAGGCTGATTGAACACTCTAAGTTGTCCCTAGGTGTGAGTGTGAGTGCGAATGGTTGTTCGTCTCTGTGTGCCCTGCGATTGGCTGGCAACCGATTCAGGGTGTCCCCCGCCTACTGCCCGAAGACAGCTGGGATAGGCTCCAGCACCCCCCGCGACCCTAGTGAGGATCAAGCGGTTAGGAAGATGAATGAATGAATGAATATATATATATATATATATATATATATATATATATATATATATATATATATATATATGATAACGGGCGGGGGGAGGAAGTGAGGGGGGGGGCTTGACCTCGACGTTTAATTTGATTCGGCCATTTATGCAATACGAACGGGAGCATCCGTTCTTTTTGCTCACGAATATTTTAAAAGTGTCTGTCGCTGTGCACTTTTTGTCATCTGCTGGTGAAAACGATTCCCTCCTCAGATTTTTTTGCCTGAAGTGGCCCACTTGAAAATGTTCCTGAGCGCTTTCAAGCACGGCCTCTTCAGACTTTTATGTGGGTTTATACTCATGATCATCATGGCAACCAAATTTCATGTATTTCATGTACTTTCATGTACTTACCAAAGGTTCCGAACCCCTGTCAAAGGTTCATTTTCACCAGAATGAATAAAGAACTACAATGAGGATGTAATGTGAGATCAATCTCTGCCAACGTGTGTCATCTGTTGGCAGAAAAACAATTCACTGAGATTTTTCTTTGGGGAGGGGCGGCTTCAAAGCAAAATGGCGGACTTCCTGTTTCTTCTCGAGCATGGCTTCTTGAAACTTTTTTTTGTTTGTCTACTCACGTCTGTTCAATCTGGACACTCACACAATTTAGTGGACACATTGAGCTAAATCGATTTGCTGACTTGCGTTAGCGGACTCACTTGACGCCGCAGATATAAATGACTCACTCGTAGTTTTAAACACAAGAAAGTCCAATTTTGGAACCTGACTGGCTTTGGCGCCGGTTGTACATCACCGTTAAGTTACTGCGTCGCGCATCACTTGCGAATAACTTTACAGTTGCCACATGACCAAAATCATTTTGTCATACTTGTACTTTGAAACCCATTTGACCGTATTCGATGAAAAGCTTTGTTTAATCACGTCGTAAATGAAAAGGCAGGGGGTGGAACTTGCTGATATTAATTAAGAGCGTCCTTTCTGCACGGCGCCGCACGCACGCAAATTTCTCAAAGGTCAGTCCGGAGAAGCCGTTGAGTGAGAGTAACAGGATGCAGGCTCGGGAGTCGTCTTTTGTGTGTGCGGGAACAGGATGTGGGAGGAAAAAAAAAAAAAAAGAACCAAAATAGGTAAATTTGATGTTCAACAGATTTTCCATTTGAAAGGCTTTATAAAGATCAAAGACGACAATAACGGCTCATCTTCCTGGAGGAGAAGAATTAAAAACAGACATTGCATGCAAGTATTTGACAGTGTAATTACTGTAAAAAGACACGCCTTTGCACACATCATCATCATCATCATCATGAGCCAGCCATTTTCTGGATGCGGCGCACGAGCGAGGTCATTATTCATTTGTCAAGATACAGGAGGGGAGGAGGCGGGTGCCGACGTCAACCGAAGAAGAGAATATAATGACTTGACTAGCTTTAAAAAAATGATGGCACATTGTTGCGAGCATGTGGACAAAATGGCGGGTACACCTCTGGTAATGAAATATCAATAATAATAATCAAGTCAAGTCAAGTCAACGGTATTTATAGAGCACTTTCAAACAGCCATCGCTGCATACCAAGTGCTGTACATGGAGCGATTTAACATACACAATAAACAGTAAGACAAATCGGTAATAAAGGCGGTAGAAAGCACCAAGCAGTAAAATCAAAAACAAATCTAAGTCATGCCGAGTCGAACGCCAAAGAATACAAGTGAGTTTTGAGGAGGGCTTTAAAGATGGGCAGCGAGGAGGCTTGCCGAATAAAATAATAAAAAGAAGAAGAATAAAAGAAAGCAAAATAATAATGGACGAAAAAAAAATGTCACGAAAACACTAATTACCATCACGGATTTGTCCCTAAAATGCACACTGTTAAAAATGGAGTGTTGAATGGACTATTTAAAACAGAACTATCTGCTGACGTACATACTGATCGACAGGCGGATCGGTGCAGCGTCTGCTGTGACGCGGACGTTGTATTGGTCTGTAGTGGTGAAGAAGGAGCTGAGCCAAAGGGCGAAGCTCTCAATTTACCGGTCGATCTACGTTCCAACCCTCACCTATGGTCACGAGCTATGGGTCGTGACCGAAAGAACGAGATCCCGGATACAAGCGGCCGAAATGAGTTTTCTCCGCAGGGTGTCCGGGCTCTCCCTTAGAGATAAGGTGAGAAGCTCGGTCATCCGGGAGGGGCTCTGAGTCGAGCCGCTTCTCCTCCACATCGAGAGGAGCCAGATGAGGTGGCTTGGGCATCTGATTCGGGCGCCTCCTGAACGCCTCCCTGGTGAGGTGTTCCGGGCATGTCCCACTGGGAGGAGACCCCGAGGAAGACCCAGGACACGCTGGAGAGACTATGTCACCCAGCTGGCCTGGGAACGCCTCGGGATCCCCCGGGGAGAGCTGGAAGAAGTAGCTAGGGAGAGGGAAGTCTGGGCTTCCCTGCTAAAGCTGTTGCCCCCGCGACCCGGCCCCGGATAAGCGGTAGATGATGGATGGATGGATGGATGGATGGATGGATGGATGGATATCTGCTGACGTACATTTTTTTTTCAGTGTGTTTTTCATGTTCTGAAGGTTGCCCTACAAAAGCGTAGGCAGCACAGATTTTATACTGACACTGAAAAAAAGGTTCGTAATGTAACGCCTGAAACCTGAAGCCAGACCGAGAACCCCATTTTGAAAGCATAACCCGAGTTCAAAAGCTTCACCCAGACTTGAAACATCTTATTTGAAACCCAAGAAACCATAAAAACAACACCTTACTTTGAAACCCCAACGCGGGTTTCAAGAAAAGTAGGACCCAAACCATTCACTGGTTTCGAGACCAGAGGCAGAACTTTATTCTACAGCTAACTGAGAGCCACTGCCAAGCCTTTAGGACTGGAATAATAACCCGAATCCAACTTTCAAACCCTAACTCGGACTATTTGAAAGCGACCCATTGCTTGAAAGCCGAACCTGAGGTTAAAACTCAAAACTGAAACCTTAACTTTCGGCTTGAAACCTTAATTCGGAACCCCAACCCAAGCTTGCAACCTGAATTGGAATCCATGTACGGGATGTTCGAGTGTCTCCTCCACTTGTGACAGCTGCTTTTTGTTGTCATGTCGACACGCTTTGGGACGGTTTCAACTGCTTGGCTTTTTGCCCATTTTGTGCAATGCGACATTCACACACACACAAAAAAAACGCACGTACTTCCTCGACAAAGCGCTCATTCATCATATTGAATGAATATAAACATCTTCATTTGTGTATTTACGCGCGACTTTGACAAAATGCTCCAAGGCCATCAGCGGAATAGCAAGTGATGCATGCGCGTGTGCGCCGGCGTGTTTGTGGCTGTGCGAGTAGCTATCAGCACGGAACACGTTGCTCGGAATATTTTCCGACACCTTCAGTCATTCGTCACAAAGTGTCGGCTTGCCTTTTTCCGGATGACTAAAATCCAGTATTGCTGTCACTACAATATATTGTTATGGTTATTATAGTTACTTTATTCAAGTTTTATGATTATTATCGGCTTATCCACAGTACAACGCGAATTGGGATTCCTATTTAGAGGTTATGCTTGCATTCGTATGATGATGGTGATAATGATGATGCGTTAGCATTGTTGTTTTGAACTGTTGTTAGCATGACAACAATTGGCATCATTAGCAGGGGCGTCATTAATGGAAATACAGAAAGGTAGTCATTTGAAAACTGTAGTGTAATTGGCAGTAGTTTGCTTTTTTTTCCGCTAGCATAACTAGCATAACAGCATAACTAGCATTAGTATAATACTCAAACTTGGTTTTTCGCAAACGTATTTACAGTATTGGCATTAGCATGACTTTTGAAAGTATGTAAAGCAGTAGTGGGAGTGTGACATTATTTACTGTCTATTTTGCTTTCAGCATCATTAACATTATTGCCTCAAAGTCATTAGCATAACTACAATGCGGAATACTTAACATCATGAGATAGATGGAAATACAGAAAATGGAAATACAGAAAGGTAGTCATTTGAAAACAGTAAGCAGTGGTGTAATTGGCAGTAGTTTGCTTTTTTTTAGCTAGCATAACTAGCATAACAGCATAACTAGCATTAGTATAATGCTCAAACTTGGTTTTTCGCAAACGTATTTACAGTATTGGCATTAGCATGACTTTTGAAAGTATGTAAAGCAGTAGTGGGAGTGTGACATTATTTACTGTCTATTTTGCTTTCAGCATCATTAACATTATTGCCTCAAAGTCATTAGCATAACTACAATGCGGAATACTTAACATCATGAGATAGATGGAAATACAGAAAATGGAAATACAGAAAGGTAGTCATTTGAAAACAGTAAGCAGTGGTGTAATTGGCAGTAGTTTGCTTTTTTTTAGCTAGCATAACTAGCATAACAGCATAACTAGCATTAGTATAATACTCAAGCTTAGTTTTTCGCAAACGTATTTACAGTATTGGCATTAGCATGACTTTTGAAAGTATGTAAAGCAGTAGTGGGAGTGTGACATTATTTACTATTTTGCTTTCAGCATCATTAACATTATTGCCTCAAAGTCATTAGCATAACTACAATGTGGAATACTTAAAAGCATGAGATAGATGGAAATACAGAAAATGGAAATACAGAAAGGTAGTCATTTGAAAACAGTAAGCGGTGGTGTAATTGGCAGTAGTTTGCTTTTTTTTAGCTAGCGTAACTAGCATAACAGCATAACTAGCATTAGTATAATACTCAAGCTTGGTTTTTCGCAAACGTATTTACAGTATTGGCATTAGCATGACTTTTGAAAGTATGTAAAGCAGGAGTGGGAGTGTGACATTTTATTTACTTTCTATTTTGCTTTCAGCATCATTAACATTATTGCCTCCAACTCATTAGCATAACTACAATGCGGAATACTTAAAATCATGAGATAGATGGAAATACAGAAAATGGAAATACAGAAAGGTAGTCATTTGAAAACAGTAAGCAGTGGTGTAATTGGCAGTAGTTTGCTTTTTTTTTTAGCTAGCATAACTAGCATAAGAGCATAACTAGCATTAGTATAATACTCAAGCTTGGTTTTTCGCAAACGTATTTACAGTATTGGCATTAGCATGACTTTTGAAAGTATGTAAAGCAGTAGTGGGAGTGTGACATTTTATTTACTTTCTATTTTGCTTTCAGCATCATTAACATTATTGCCTCCAACTCATTAGCATAACTACAATGCGGAATACTTAAAATCATGAGATAGATGGAAATACAGAAAATGGAAATACAGAAAGGTAGTCATTTGAAAACAGTAAGCAGTGGTGTAATTGGCAGTAGTTTGCTTTTTTTAGCTAGCATAACTAGCATAACAGCATAACTAGCATTAGTATAATACTCAAACTTGGTTTTTCGCAAACGTATTTACAGTATTGGCATTAGCATGACTTTTGAAAGTATGTAAAGCAGTAGTGGGAGTGTGACATTTTATTTACTTTCTATTTTGCTTTCAGCATCATTAACATTATTGCCTCAAAGTCATTAGCATAACTACAATGCGGAATACTTAAAATCATGAGATAGATGGAAATACAGAAAGGTAGTCATTTGAAAACAGTAAGCAGTGGTGTAATTGGCAGTAGTTTGCTTTTTTTTTAGCTAGCATAACTAGCATAACAGCATAACTAGCATTAGTATAATACTCAAGCTTGGTTTTTCGCAAACGTATTTACAGTATTGGCATTAGCATGACTTTTGAAAGTATGTAAAGCAGTAGTGAGAGTGTGACATTATTTACTGTCTATTTTGCTTTCAGCATCATTAACATTATTGCCTCAAAGTCATTAGCATAACTACAATGCGGAATACTTAAAATCATGAGATAGATGGAAATACAGAAAATGGAAATACAGAAAGGTAGTCATTTGAAAACAGTAAGCAGTGGTGTAATTGGCAGTAGTTTGCTTTTTTTTAGCTAGCATAACTAGCATAACAGCATAACTAGCATTAGTATAATACTCAAGCTTGGTTTTTCGCAAACGTATTTACAGTATTGGCATTAGCATGACTTTTGAAAGTATGTAAAGCAGTAGTGGGAGTGTGACATTATTTACTATTTTGCTTTCAGCATCATTAACATTATTGCCTCCAAATCATTAGCATAACTACAATGCGGAATACTTAAAAGCATGAGATAGATGGAAAGGTTATGTTGAGTTAGGAACCTTGGACATTCTGGTCAGGACTATGAACACGGAATACATTTTTATATTTATGCGATTTTTCCAACCAATTACAACTCGGCACAGCAACCGCAGCCCTCGTGAAATGTGGAGCGAAGGAGAGGATCCTTTGTGAGGGTGACAAATCACGATGAAATAAAGGAATGATCTTTGGTGACGTGAGCAGGACAGAATGTGAAGGAGAATGTGCGCGGAATGCAAATGGCTAGTTTGCAGTCGCAAAATATGCGAAGCTTGACGGGTGCTTGAGTGGTTAGCACGTCGGCCTCGCAGTGCAGAGGTGCAAGGTTCAATTCCGGCCTTCCTGTGTGAAGTTTGCATGTTCTCCCCAGGCCTACGTGGGTTTATTCCGGGTACTTCCCACATTCCAAAAACATGCATGGCAAGTTAATGGAACACTAAATTGCCCCCCCCCCCGACCCCCAGATGTGATTGCGAGTGCGAATGGTTGTTCCATCTGTGTGTGCCCTACAATTGGCTGGCGACCAGTTCAGGGTGTCCCCCGCCTACTGCCTGAAGACAGCCGGGATGGACTCGAGCACCTTTGTGAGAATAATGGTGCATTTTTTTTTTTTTATTGAGCGCAAAGATAATCCATCCGCTTTCATGGAAGTCTTCAAAAATCAGAGAATTGAGGACTGTTGTGAACGTGAAATTCCAAAACTTTTGACAATTTTAAAGGAAAACTTGATTGTCAAAAATAATGAGCGGTTCATTTGATCTTTGATGAATCGTCGTGTCTCGACATCGCCGGCTCGCTGATGTTCTCACGCAGTTAGACAAACAGAAGTCATTAACTCCGGATTGTGATTTTTTTTTTTTCCATCAGGCAGACAATGAGTTTGATTATAACGGAATGGCAACACAGCAAGGGGTGACCATGGGGCACCGTACTACGCACACACACACACACACACACACACGCACGACTTTGATTACCTGTGGAGCACATGTTGCGACTATTAAAGTTGACATCGCCACGGCAACAAGACAAAGCCCCTTTTGTGGGATGGAACGACTCTCACTTAATCCAAATGACAATTGCTGTGTGTTTCTCTCCTTTGGCCCTAAAATGAGAAAGCTGTTCATAATGAATACAGTTCATCATAAATAAGCATCGCCGCCGTACGGCCGGCGGCGACTGGCGGCCGTCGTGCCCTCTTCTAATACGGCCTTCCCGTCTGATTAAAAGCTCTAAATCCGGCCCAAATCAGCGAGACGCGACAGGACAGGAGCTCATCGGTCCCGCTAAGTGGAGCCTCGCGCGCTCGCGGGCTTTGATAAATCAAGTGGCTAGCTTCCGGACGCTATTTATTAGCTCGACTCCTGCAAGTCAAGGTAGTGTTCTTTAAGTCCCCCCCCCCAAAAAAAGGTAAAAAAAAAAAAACTCTCGCAATGAAAAGGTCATCTGTTCTTGTTCACTGGGAGCAGAGCGAGACCAAATAGCGTGTCGTCGGATGTTGTCGATTGAAGAGGCGGTGCGCAACATCCTGCAGAAGTCTCGTGTACTTTTTGTAATACTTTCAGAATATTTTGAGCATTGTTACTTTGTCTCTGGTGTTGGGGGGGGGGGTAGCCTGTGCAAGCGTAACCGATATTTTGTCATATACGCCATTATAGTTCCATCCCGAAGAGCGTTTCACGGCCACGCCATTCGTAAGCATTGCACACTCTTCTTAGTATTCACTGCATCCGGTACAGTTCCATCAATGTATACAAATTCTCGTGATTTTGACCCTCCGACCCCTCCCGAGAAGGACACACGGCGGGGATAATTCAAATCCATGCCACGACATTGACTTTGACTTCCAAAATCGATCAACTCGACTGTTTTGCTTGTCGGATATTGTTGACGAGACAAAGCGCAAACATGCGCCAATGTCAGCGAGGCCTGGCGCCGCTCGTTAGTGTGACGGCGGACAAGCCTGTGGCATGTTTAATAAGCCCTCTTTTAACGATTTTTGGGGATTCTCGCGGTCTGTAATGAAACACGGAGGGACATTATCTTGATTAAAATCGATCCCGGAGGGATTACGCTACGGGCTGCATGTGGGCCATCGCGTGGAAAACAAACGACGAGATTTGGACTTGTAGTGATATACAGTAACGCCGCCTCATAAATGCAGCAAATAAATCGATGCCATGCGTTAGATGATAAGATTTCCCGTGTTACATTTCATATTGTGGGTGAGTGTAAAAAATATGGACCAGATCCAGATTAAAGTCTGATCTGAACACACAAAGCCAATTTGGGTTGTTTTGTGCATCAGTGCGGGGGATGAATGCATCCAACCCTACGGGGACAGAAATTGGAGCCAAATGAAATCCGGATCTAAACTGAATTCATCTTTTTTTGGACACTTTCTCTTCCTATATTTACTGGAAGCAAATTTGGTTTGACACACATACAGTATTATGCTCATTGTGGATAAAAATCGTCTTTGAAAGTGGAGAATACAAATTTCATCTGAATTTGATCCAGATTGAATTTGGTTTGGCAGTTTTTGACTCCGAAGGGCAAATATAGCCAAATTGATTTGTTCTACTCACCAATGTCTCGAAAAGGACAAAGTCCATCTTTTGAATGAGAAATGTCAATTGCAATTCCAAATGCAATCCGGATCTGATCTGGACTAGTCTTTGTTTCACATTCCAAATTTAATTCAAGCAAATTTAGTTCTGTAAATAACCTTAATCATTCAAGTTCTGTGGGAAAACAATCACAATTCTTATTTACTGGACCTCTTGGGTGTACCTAATGAAGTGACTAGCGTCGTGTACATTATTCAATGTTACGCAGATTCATTCATTCATTCATCTTCCGAGCCGCTTGATCCTCACTAGGGTCGCGGGGGGTTCTGGAGCCTATCCCAGCTGTCTTCGGGCAGTAGGCGGGGGACACCCTGAATCGGTTGCCAGCCAATCGCAGGGCACACAGAGACGAACAAACATTCGCACTCACACTCACACCTAGGGACAATTTAGAGCGTCCAATCAGCCTGCCATGCCATGTGGGAGGAAACCGGAGCACCCGGAGAAAACCCACGCAGAGAACATGCAAACTCCACACAGGGAGGCCCGAGCTGGAATCGAACCCGGTACCTCTGCACTGTTAAGCCGACGTGCTAACCACTGGACTACCGGGCCACCCTGTTACGCAGATGCTTTGGTTATTATTATCTAATTAGAGGGGACCAGGGAGGGGGGGGTCAAGGGAAACAGTCGCATTTAGCAATGAGAAGCTTTTGCTTTTCCTTTCTCGTGCAATGTATTCGCGTGTACAGCACGTTTTGTTTCAGTGTGATTTCTTCACGTTGTATCACATCAGGAGGGGGGGGAGCCCCCTCCCGCTGACAAAAAAAAAACGAATTAAGGCTGATGATGCACAGGAATTGCGATGGTGAGGAAGAGAAGTCAAGAAAGAGGGAGTAAGCAAAAGGGTGCCAACTCTCTCCTTCTCTCTCTCTATCCCCCCCCCCCCCACCCCCGGTCCCCCCGGTCCCGTACTCCAACTCGCTTCAGTCCGTCGCAGCTTCGACTTCGGAGCGCAAGCACCTTCGTCCGCTTCTTCTTCTGCCTCCTCTCCTTTAAAAAAAAAATCAAATCAAATTTTTAAGAACCATGGAGAGCGTAGAAGGCAACCTCTCGGACGCGGAATACCGGAGCACGATGGCCGCCTTTTACAACAACAGCGGCGGCGGCTTGTGCTCCAACGGCACCGCGTGCGACGGCGAGCGCGCCCCGGGCGGCGAAGCCGACTACGGCGACGCCAACCCGGTCATCATCGCCATCGTCATCACGGCGGTCTACTCCATCGTGAGCGTGGTGGGGCTGGTGGGCAACGTGCTCGTCATGTACATCATCGTCAGGTACGCGCACGCGCGTCGGTTACAACACTAAAAGTGTGCGGGTTTTTTTTTTTTTGTTGTTGTTGTTTTTGTGAGTAAAATCTCGCCGGGAGTTGCGCGCCGATTGGACGCGGGGATGCTGTCACCGTCCTGCCTGCTGGTTGTCGGACCGGCGTGGCGGCGTTTGGCAAACGTGTTGAAATGTCAATAGCTCAAATTGCTCCAAATTCTCAAGCAGACCTCCGCCAAGCTCCAAAAGTCGAACGACCCAAAAGGTCGTACAAGAGCTGCTTCGACCAAAAGCGTCCCAAAACTCGACCTCAGTTCAGCGAGCGAAGCAAAGGGTTTAATTGAGCTTCGTCTTTGGCGAGCATAACCCGATAAAATATGACGCGTGTTGCGAGAGATCAGTTGCAACATTTTGGGACATTTTTTTTTATTTGCTTGTTGCGGGACATTTCGCGCATGACGTCACCGCAGTTCGGTGAGCATGATCAAATCTGGCTAGGTTTTGTAAAAGTTGATTTCGGCGTAATCTTTGCAAGGCCTCACTAGAACTCAGTTCAGCAAGTCTCGTGATGTCACGTGAGAGCTCAGTTCAGTGAGTGTCAACCTGCTTTTTTGGGGGTGAGGGGGGCGGGGTCAAATTTACTCTGAACAAAGACATTTCTTGTACTTCACAAGACCTCACTCAGTCCAGCGGGCATCAACTTGTTTGACTTTTCCTTTGGCTTTTTTTTCAACAACCATAGACCTCTGCTCAGTGAGCCTGTTTTGTTTCATCTGTATTCAAGAGGGAGGATTGTTTTTATTTTATTTGACTTTTTCTGACGAAGCCACAATGCCCGAGCAAGAGCAACTTCTAAGAGACAGACAGCTTGACGGACAAGGTATCAATCATTTGCTGGTCACCGGCAGCATGCAGCCTCATGCTCACCCGTTATATTCAACTTCAGGTGCTTTGCTGAAACCATTTTGGAATATCCAAAAGGGGTAGCCATGCCCTATTTGAGCGTTTATGGTTTCATGCTCCGGGCTAGCAAGTTAGCAGACAGCTTCCGCAATGTCATAAACACACTTCAGCCTGCATGTCCACACACACACACACACACACACACACACACACACACAGACAACCGAGTGCCTTCCCACAACACACTTGAGCGATGGCCTTCTAAAAGTCTTCCTTCCTGATCCATCAGTTGATTCGCTGAGCTTCGCATCAAGACAAAAAACTTCACAAGCTCCGCCTACATCCTTGTGTGTTGCTGTGTCGTGACTTCACAAGCTCCGCCTACATCCTTGTGTGTTGCTGTGTCGTGCCAAGGGCCCAAACATCCAGCGAGGGCACTGTGCGCCCTCTTTAGCTGAAAACGCCTTGCGGGTTTGTTTGCTCTGCATCATGACGCCTCACTTGCATGGCTAAGAAGGGTGAGTGAAGAATTAAAAACAGGAGAGGAAGCGAGCGTGGACCTCCGCCAAGGTATCACTTGCAAATTTCAAGCAACGAGTCTCTGTGGCGCTTTGCAAGCGTAACAAGGTTGAAGCAGATGGTTGCGTCTCTGCAACCGCATTATTTTAATTGGCAAGGTCTATCATGAAGCAGGATTTTAATTTATTTTAGTTACGAAATGCCGCGGAGCAATCTCGTGCGGACTTCGAGGCTTTTAAATCCAGTAAGGAGAACCTAAACATCAGCGCGCACAACACTGTGGAGCAATCACATCCGTCTACAGTGCATATAAAAAGTCTACACCCCCCCCCCCCCTTTGAAAGGCAGATTTTTAATCATTCCAGCATTAACTTGACTTACCTGTACAATGCAATTGGGGGTTTGAGAGGGGGGGAGTATTTTTGAGAGGGGAAGTGTACCCGCTTGTGTCGTCACACCCCTCAAGCACAGTGACACGAAGCGATTGTGAGTCTTTTGAAATTACCGACGCCCAGGGCGTCATCGGCCCCCCGCATTGATTTCCACCGGGCAGAAAATCCCACAGTCCAAAACTTGGACCGACCCATTAGAGTACGCGATTAAGAAAAGGATGCGCCCTAATGTGAGACACAACTTCCATGTCTGACAAGTGGTGTAGCAGCCATTTAGCTAATGGTGCATTGACAGCATTTCCTGAGGATTGGAAAAAAAAAAAAAAAGGAGTCATACGCTCCTCATCCTCACTTTCGCGCTGGAGCTCTCGGATGCAATTTGACCAGTTTAAATAGACACAGGGGAGTGTGAGGAAGGTGTTCTCGTGGCAACCCTTCATAAAGATCGTAAAGAGTAACAACTGCGCTCTCAAATCTTTATCTCCTCGGACTTCTCCTCATGCTTCCTCTCGCGGCCCATCTGGAAATCTTTCATTGAGTGACTGAGAAAAAAAAAAAACTTCAGGGTCTAAAATACAATCACATAACGGCACTATTCAAAACGAAAAAAAAATGGATGCCCACATCAGGGTGAAAAAAATCGAATGGTCACACAACAGTGTGGAGCGATAACATGTTGAAATGTAAAAACTAAAAGCAACAGGACACAATCACATGTCGCAGTACAAGTTTGAATGCGTCCAAGACTGGCAAGACAAAATGTTCCTCTCTGGGGGGTGTTTCCAGGCAGAGGAGGGGGGCAGGGGGGCTACTGTAACTTCTTGGAAATAAGATGACATTTAAATTGCTTGGCTATTCCATTCATAATCCCGTTTGTCTTACTCCCTCCGTGTGTTTGGAACTTTCAAAGTCGCCGTCCCCCGGTCTCACTTCTGCGGAGAGCCGTCGCAATAAACAAAAAAAAAGCGCAGATGTTGGGACGAGACCCAAATTGTCGTGTCGCTACGTTGCTGCCAAAAAGCTCTAATGGGAAGTGCCATTAAGTTGTTGATGCGTCGACCGTGAGCGGGAGATCACATCTCATTTAGCTACATTTTGCTCTCAAAGTAAGTTAGGATCAAAGAAACTTTCCTTTTGTTGTGCCCAGAGACAATTTTTAATTCTTGACTTAACTGCAGACAGTTTCGGGCGTCATGGAATTAATATCAAGTGAAATTGGCTTACATGACAAAATAAAAATGAGCAAGAAGTGAAACAGACCCGGGGGGTGGAGGTGGGAGGGGGTGGGGGGTGGATGCGCATAATCTTGTGGAGCGATCCAAAGTCAAGGGCGAAAACATGCGTCGCACAAAATGGCGGCGCCATGCGACCGGAAGTCGACAGAAAAATACAAATGGACGCACAACACCTCTGTGGAAGTATCGGAGTTCGTGTCTAAAACATGGACGCACACAACGCTGCGGAGCAATCACAATTTGGGGTGTAATTGTATTCCGCAAAGCATGAACAGGTACACACACACACACACACACACACACCGACATGGAATCGCACAAAGACAAAGGCCAAATCATAGATACACACAACATCGTGGAATGAATATGTCCGCACACAAATGCGGAGCGACCACATCGTTCAAGTGTAAAAATGCGGGTGCGCACGACGCTGCGGAGCGATCAGAAGTCAAAGTCGACCAAAACATCCACGTGGACAAACGACGCTGCAGAGCAATCCTCCGTCGCACGGTTTGCAGAGAAGAAATACGGATACGCTCCGTAGTGCTGCGCGATCACGGCGTGAAAATGGATGCGCGCAACGTTGCGGTACGATCGCATCGCACGTCGGAGTCTAAAACAACGTGCACGGTCGCTAATGACCTTGCGGCTCAATCGCCAACCAGAGTCGCACCGCAACGTCTCGTTTTTTTCCTCCGACCTTCTTGTTTGGGGGGTAGTTGCGCGTGTGTGTGTGTGTGTGTGTGTGCGTGTGTGTGTGTCGCGAGATAGGAAGAAGCCTCATCTGTAACCTGCGAGCACGTCGTTCTCGTGAAACAAACCGTCTGAGATCTCGCGGGTCAAGGTGCACAACCTTCGGCGGTTTTCCTCCGCAGGCCGTGGCGAGACGTACTCTTTGTTACCGTGGCAACCAGCAGACAAATTCTTCCCCCCCTGAGAGATTTCCTGTCGGGAACGCTGAGCTAAATTGCCTTCGGTTTTTGTCGAACGACGACAACGCAAAGCTGTGGCTTTTTTTTTTTGTTCTTCGCCGCATTCACGCGGGAAGTAGGAGGGTGTTTATAAAAAAAACGGATCACGGAGCGTTCTTTAATCGGTTGATAATTAGGTCTTTGCTCAATGTCAGGAAGAAGCCGACGGGGAAATGAGGGCGGCTATCGGACGTTTTGGGGGAAATGTCATCGCGGTCCATTGAAAGATTGAAATTCTAAAAGTTTATGTCGAATGGCGGACGAAATAAAAAGTCTTTTCGATGGCAGCGTCTGGTGACTGCTGAACACTTGCCAAATCTCCAGTAATGAGGATGTGCACACTTTTGCAACTTTACCATCTATGTTGTTTTTACACCTCTTTTAAAAATATATCTTTTTCTGATTTAATTGAAGGGATCGACCTTTTTAAAAAAAATAAATAAAAATATTGCTCTACGGAATTCATGAGGCCCTGCGTCGTCTCTGCGTTTTATCGTGTTGACTGCTTTTATGTCGCTAATGAATTGTTTTTGCGGCCTTCGTTCTAAATATGTCGGAGCTTTGCCTGATTTCCAGCACTTTGTATGCCGATGCGGTTGTTTTGAAATGTGCTGAATAAATAAACGTGTTGAAACACAAAGTCACCTTGGGGGGGCCAATAAAATGGCCGCCATAGCCAACTCCCATCAATTTCAGGATGTGCCGCCCTCCGAAGCCGTTTACGAACATCTTTCGTTCAGTTGCTTTTCGAAGATTTTGTTGCCACTACGGATGTTTGCCGAAATGGTGAACTTTGTCGGACTCCCTTTCGAAAGCGGGAGAGAATTTCAGCCTTCACGGACACCGAGATTTGCTTCCGTTGACCGGACGTGTTTTCGGAACATGTGCTCGGAACTGCGCCGTTGTTTCGTGAGTTAGAGCGGGAAGTACAACAATAGCGTTGCTAAGCGACAGAGGGGAAGTTCGCTTCCCGCGGTTCGTCGTACCAAAGGCGTTTCCCATTATTTTGCGGAGGAAAAAAATAAAAATAAAAATCCGATCGTTATAAGGAAGCTTACGTTATACGGGAGCTTGTTATAAGCAAAATCTGCAAATGGAAAAGGGGTGATGCGAAATCGAGAATTTGAAATGGGAACGTTAGCGGGGTACGTCGAAACGAGGTTCAATCCGATTTCATTTTGTCGGAACAAAAAATGGAGGCCGGCCGAGCGTATTTCCACCGATCCGCACGGGTGGGCGGACGATGACGATTGCGTGAGCGTGAGCGCCTTTTCCGGCAGATTGCAATTACATGATAAATGACACTAGCTTAGCGCTAACGCGGCGACAAATAGCTTTTCACAATGCCATCGGGCTCCGGTGCGTGGGACCCTTTTCTAGTCTGCTGAATTTTTCTGATTAGATTCCACAGACCCGGGCTGATTGTACTGGCACGGAACACGCATTCCTTTTCGGTTGCGCTGCTAAATATTGAACTCAATGGAAACCTCCGGGGAGGGGGACGGCTAGCGGCGCGTGTGGATTGTGTTAGCGGCGGGGAGAAAATATCAAAACGGCGGCAGCACACTTTCACACGTTCATGACAAATGATGTTTTGTGCGCTGGATAACAGCAGTCCAGTAGATTAATGGCCAGGCGGCTGCAAGATGTTGTGCTTCAAGGAGCGGCTACGGCTTTGTTGGAATTACAGAAGGGCGGGCAGGCGTGTCGAGATTGTTTTGAAGGCTTCGCGGGGTGGTTTTTGGAAAGGTTCTGGAGGGGCTGCAAAAGCTCAGGAGGTGATTGGAAAAAGGTTCAGTACTTTAGGTTGTGACTGGTGGGGGGGAAGGGGGGGCTTCTCGGTAATGTAATATCATTATGAAGGCTGTATTAGATGTCTATCAAGAGGTGAGTGGTGGTACTACATTTATGAATAAGAAAACCTTTATTTGGCCCATAATGGAGAAATTTGCATTTTAGTTTTACTTCACAACAATGATTAGGTTTTTAATTTTATTCATTTATTATTATTATTTTTTAACATAACAGTTAGGAATGAGGCGGCCCGGTAGTCCAGTGGTTAGCACGTCGGCTTCACAGTGCAGAGGTACCGGGTTCGATTCCAGCTCCAGCCTCCCTGTGTGGAGTTAGCATGTTCTCCCCGGGCCTGCGTGGGTTTTCTCCGGGTGCTCCGGTTTCCTCCCACATTCCAAAAACATGCGTGGCAGGCTGATTGAACACTCTAAATTGTCCCTGGGTGTGAGTGTGAGTGCGAACGGTTGTTCGTTTCTGTGTGCTCTGCGATTGGCTGGCAACCGATTCAGGTTCTCCCCGGGCCTGCGTGGGTTTTCTCCGGGTGCTCCGGTTTCCTCCCACATTCCAAAAAAAACATGCATGGCAGGCTGATTGAACACTCTAAATTGTCCCTGGGTGTGAGTGTGAGTGCGAATGGTTGTTCGTTTCTGTGTGCTCTGCGATTGGCTGGCAACCGATTCAGGTTCTCCCCGGGCCTGCGTGGGTTTTCTCCGGGTGCTCCGGTTTCCTCCCACATTCCAAAAACATGCGTGGTAGGCTGATTGAACACTCTAAATTGTCCCTGGGTGTGAGTGTGAGTGCGAATGGTTGTTCGTTTCTGTGTGCTCTGCGATTGGCTGGCAACCGATTCAGGGTGTCCTCCGCCTACTGCCCGAAGACGGCTGGGATAGGCTCCAGCACCCCCCGCGACCCTAGTGAGGATCAAGCGGCTCGGAAGATGAATGAATGAATGAATTATTATTATTTTTGTGTAAAGTTACTCAAGGTGTTACAAAAGCGGAGGAGGTTTAATAAAAACGTGCATTTTTTTTTTTACTCGATTATTTAATTATGTAATAACACCATTCTGGATTCTTTTTCAAGAGGAAACTGTCAAAACATCAGTGGTCCTACTGCATTTCAGTTTTACTATCTGATAACACAATTGTAAAAAAAAAAAAGAAAAGTTAAGAATGAATAATGGCAGGCTTTTCACCGTTCTGAAGGCTTAAAAGGGGGTGGGGGGCAAAGTCTTCTTTGAAAATGTGAGTGGGTGTACTGCAATTTCGTTTTGCACTCAACGGTGTTTTTTGTTTTTTTTAAACACTGGACAGACAGTAATAGCATGCTTGTTCCGGTCATGCAGGCTTCAAAGGGATTTTTTTGTGATGGTCCTCATAAGTGCTGCAGGAGTTTTTTTTTTTTTTAAATGATGTGACATCACCCAAATGGACACTACAAAGGGAGGTTTATTTGTGCCCTTCCATACCTGTCAAAGGATGAGCAGTTTTGCTGTGCTTTAGTTTCCCGGGAGAGCAGCTGTTTTGTTTTAACCTTTATTTGACTACTCATGGTGAATCGTGACAGGCTTGTCACACAATGGAGGGCTACAATGTAATTTTTTTTTTTTTGGATGGGTCCAAGAATAGTGGGGGTCAGGCACAGTGCCACAATTTGTTCTCTCCCGGGATCAAAGGGAGGCTTGACCGATATGTGGGTGAAGCTGAGGGAAAAAAAATAATAATAATGACTTTGCTTTCTTGAGAGGCTCTCTCGTTTTTCAAATAAGTACGCTACACACTAACGGTGCGTGTATTCAATATGAGGTATGAATTAGCCGGAAGGAAAAGATTTGAACCCTATGTCCAATAATGGTCATTGATTATGTCTTTTTAACCCCTTTCCATGTGTAATGCTCCTTCAGGAGTTGGACCGGGTTCTTTTTTTATTTTCCCCAATAACCTCTACCCCACTGAAAAACGGTTCAGAGAGGTAGCGTGCGCTCCACCTCTCATTAATTTCCTGCCTCGGTTTTCATGAGTGTGGGAGCGTAACTCGTATTTGAGCTTGTGTCACACCATGAGCAAATCCCTCATGCGTTTCTTTTCGCAATATCGTGGCAATACTCAGAACGCCACTGTAGTCGTAATGCAAATTTTTCATCGCATCTCCGCTCGGGGGGTATTCATTTATTAGCAATATGTTTGTTATTGCGGTTTTAGTTTGCCTTGTTAACAAATACCTCAGAGCATTAATATCTTTAGCTCTTGTACTGAATGGCAACAAGATGAACAATAATAGGCTTTAGTGTGCCATTTGGACAGTCGCCCCTAAATTATTTGCTCATTTACTTGTTGTTTTTTGTTTTGAGCCACACACACACACATAGCTCGCCTTTGCGCCTGGCTGAAGAATTAATTCCACACTTGAGGAATCAATAATAAACTGGCTTTCCTCAGTAAATAAGCATTTTCCGGCCACACCAGCTATTCAAGCTGTACGCAGTGCTACATGCACTTTAAACAGCCTCTGCTGCTGTGTTGTGGCACGTGACCGCTAATGACTCCACTTGTAGACTTCTACTTAAGAAAAACACACACATTCAGACTCTCTTTTCCACGGTGAAAGTGGTCAGAGCCCACTTCAGTCAAGGCCAAACGAAGCGGCTTCATACATTAGCTATAAATGCGGCGCGTTAGTTGCGCGCCACAGTATCGACAAAACGGACGCTCACCTGGGCTGTGTAATGGCCACTTGGCGGTCGCCAGCTCCCCGCCACTGCTCCCACACGCCCCACCCCCCTTTTCAATCGCGTGAAAAGTGTGTTTGAAGACTTGTCGGTGGTGAGTGAGTGGAGTGGAGAATGATTTATCTGACGTCACACAACTATTAAATTGCTCGAAACCGATCGCTTCCTTCCTGAAAGAATCCTGAAAAGTCTTTGGGAAGTTTAGTGCAGAGACACAACAAAACCGCACCTAAAACGGAACGGGTAGGCCCACGAGGGTGTTTAAATCAAACACACCTTCTGCCGCTCCGGAACCACAGGACACACTATTGCTTCAGCTAACCGCCCCTGGACCAATAAAGCTGGGAAATAACGAGGCTGGCAAGCTGTCAGCGTTCCGGTTAATTAGAATTTAATGAACAAACATGTCATCATGGATGCTTGTTAAGGGGATTTGGGATTAATGAGGCTATAATAAAAAAAAAACAAGAAGAAGACGACGACGGTGAAGGTTCAATAGTACTCACTCGGTCCGCTGAATTGTCTCACTGTTCGTTTGTACCGTTTTCAATCAATGTGAGTATGCGTCCAAAGATGGAGTGGGGGACGGGGGTGGGGGCCGGGGGGGACACGTTAAAAGGAAGGCTTTGCGGTCAATATTTTGCTTTGAGCACCACTTTGCTTGGCGTCATGGAGCACTATTGGGACATGTTTAATACAGTCAAACAAAGGCCCTTTACTTGGATGCTCTTTGTCCTCCCCCAAGGATGAAAATGTGGCCACAAACAGTTCTTTTTACAAGTGATATTTTTATCCGGTAAACGCTCGAGTGGTTTCGTAGAGCCGTTTATTTTGTTGATATCCTTGAGGTCCACGATGTTGTAGCAAATCAAAATAAATCTTTTTTTTTTTTTGGAAAAAGGGAATTTAACCCCCAAATTTTCTTTACAATATTTTGTTTGCACCCTCGCTAGCCTAAACACGCTATTCTGATTACTATTGCTTTTGCGGAATAGGAATGAAGCAGCAAAATCCACCTGTTTTGATCCATCACGAGGCGGCCATTTTGCCACTTGCTGACGACTGGAAAAGACGTCGCAGTTGCTCGGGGCTCAGGTAACAACCAAACCTGGCTAAGTTTGTAAACGTGACATGACCTATCTTAAGGAATCGGCGGAGCTACGAATGGATAACCGAGCCCTGAGCAACTGAGATGTCATTTTCAGTCAACAGCGAATGGCAAAATGGCCGCCCGCTGAGATGGTTAAAAAAACGAATGGATTCTGCTCACAAATTCATTTTCCACAGATGCAGCATTAATCAGAAGGCTGTGTTTAGACTAGTGGGAGACGCATACAACGTATTAAATAGTGAAGTGTTGAATTTGAAATCTTCCCTCTTAGGCACGTCGCCTCTGAAAGGATACTTTGGGGAGCGTTGCCTTCGCTCTCTCACGTCTTCCAATTTTCACTCTTTCCATTATTTTGTTTAAAAATAATCATGGAATGGAAAGAGAAAGTTCAGCACAACGTGTGCCCTCGCCATTAAAGTTCGGAGATGCGGCAAAGAGAGTTTGAGTGCACTTTAAATTGGAAAGTCCGGCCCATTGTAGCAACAACACAGACGTTGTTTTTCACACAAGTAATGACTTCATTTTGAGGTTGGTGTTTTTCCGTTATACTTTAACTATGTCTTGAGGTTTGGGGTTTTTTTTTCTCCATTTTTTCATCTCATGGAAGCCTCACAGACGAAATGACATGACGAATGTGTGATAATGCAATCCCAATTGCCTGACTCAAACCCTCCGAGAGAGAAAAACGTTTTTTTTTCGGGCAGGTACACCAAAATGAAGACAGCCACCAACATCTACATCTTCAACCTCGCCCTGGCCGACGCGCTGGTCACCAGTACGCTGCCCTTCCAGAGCGTCAACTACCTGATGGGCACATGGCCCTTTGGCGACATCCTGTGCAAGATGGTCATGTCCATCGACTACTACAACATGTTCACGTCCATCTTTACGCTCACCACTATGAGCATCGACCGCTACGTGGCCGTGTGCCACCCGGTCAAGGCTCTGGATTTCCGAACGCCGCGCAACGCCAAGATCGTCAACGTCTGCAACTGGATCCTGTCGTCCGCCATCGGCCTGCCGGTCATGTTCATGGCCTCCACCGTCGTCACTCGTGAGTCTGACAACACGTTCGTCTTGAATACGTTCTCCTTTCAAACTCAGCCTACCGCGAGACGGTGCCGAGCGGGACACCACGCTTGGCGATTATCCCGATGAGCGAGTCAATCCGAAGCATGCGGGTTTTAACGTGTCATCTGTGAAGATTTCCATGCCTAATGTGTGTCGAAATCTCCCGCTGGCCTTTTGCTCCAACTTCTGCTGCGACAGGATAACGCTTGGCGAATTTAATTGGCCCTTTTCTCTCCATTACCTCCGCTGTTAAGGCGACAATGCCAGCGACTCGTATAAATGAGTCACAGGGAAGCCTTTCAGCGGAGAATAGCTAGTAAATAGTGCTCCTTTGGAAAAAGGACCCCGAGCATACCCGCTGGAGTGTTCATTACACTTTAATTTGCTTGAATTATGTCGATGTGGATGGAAGTCGCCGCGCTTTTGGAGCTTATTCTTAATAAGAGCGCGTCGTTGTGACGTTGTTAGCCATCGCATCATCGTGTTTACATGTTACGCAGGCTGCTTTTTGGATTAGCCGGCAAAAAAACAACAGAAGGACAAACACGGGACACGCGGCGGCGGCGCTGACAAAATGGCTGCCGTTGCGTTATGACGGGCGGCGACAAAACGCTCGGAGGTATTTGTGAAGAATAATAACGGGATGGTGCCACTAACTCACGATATCACTTTTCCAAGGACAATTCCGAGGAGGCCGATAAATATTTGGAGCCACTGTTCATAATATAATCGGCATGAACATTTCTAACCCTTTCGGGGACAGCAGTTACTACAGTGGACGGTTTATCGTGTTATCAGGTGACAGGGCGCATGAAAGGGTTAATAAAGAATAACACAAATGTTGATTGAATAGATTTGCAAATTTTGTTTTCTCAGACAAAAAGCACTTTTTTTTTTTTTTTTTTTTTTTTTTACCAGAACCAAAAGTCTGCTTCGCGACCAAGCTCACGTTGCGAACTGCACGTTTACAAGGGGAGGTTTGGATTTTTTTTTGGGAAAAAATAATATGTATTTTTTTTAAAAACCTGCTCATCGAAATGCGACATTTTTCTCATTTTTCAGATCGTATCAATAATTTTCCTTGAAACATATGCCTTTTTTTCAGTAAAATCAAGAAATAATTCACCACGAAACAAATTATTATTAAATAATATGACAATTCTTCTAGGATTATATTTTTGGGCGGGAGGAGGGGGGGATGTCATAATACATTAATTGAACTTCATCCATCCATTTTCTGGACCGCTAAATCCTCACTAGGGTCGCGGGGGTCGCTGGAGCCTATCCCAGCCGTCTTCGGGCAGTAGGCGGGGGACACCCTGAATCGGTCGCCAGCCAATCGCAGATTAATTGAACTTTTATCATGAAATGTGACTGTATTGTCATGACTCGATAGTGATTTTTTTTTTGGTCATCCTTATACAGTATTTTCCGAAAAAAAAGTTTTACCTCCTCAAATCAGACTTTTTCATCTTGACTTTATCTTTGCCATCAGACAATTTTGTTCTTTCTCTCGGGAAGTATGAGTTTTTGTCTGTGGGGTACAAAAATGCCAACTCTGACCCTGAAAAAAAAGTACAACTTTTTATCTCAAAACACAACATCGTTTTTAACCTTGTGATGTGGCATTTCCGCCCCGTAATTTCCCCCCGCGCACAGCCTCGAGCATCGTGGATTGCAAGCTGATCTTCCCGCAGCCGTCGTGGTACTGGGACATCTTGCTGAAGATCTGCGTCTTCATCTTCGCCTTCATCATGCCCGTGCTCATCATCACCGTCTGCTACGGCCTGATGGTCCTGCGCCTCAAAAGCGTGCGCATTCTGTCGGGCTCGCAGGTGAACCGTCGTCTGCTTTTGAATCTTCGGTTCCTTTCCGTCACACTAATGAGAGGGCATTAGAATGCATCGCGTCAACTCCAGTCCCGATTGATTTTTCCCCTCGGAGTCGAAAAGTTGCGAGCTCCATTGATTCATCTCCCGAGAAAAAAAAATAAAAAATAGCATCGCAGCCGGATCGAATCAATTGCGGCTCAATGCGGTGACCGACTTGTACCGATTTCATAAATCGATCACCCTGTGAGTCATTTTGCTGTCCATCCATCCATCCATCTTCTACCGCTTATCCGGGGCCGGGTCGCGGGGGCAACAGCTTTAGCAGGGAAGCCCAGACTTCCCTCTCCCTAGCTACTTCTTCCAGCTCTCCCCGGGGGATCCCGAGTCGTTCCCAGGCCAGCTGGGTGACATAGTCTCTCCAGCGTGTCCTGGGTCTTCCTCGGGGTCTCCTCCCGGTGGGACATGCCCGGAACACCTCACCGTGGAGGCGCTCAGGAGGCATCCGAATCAGATGCCCAAGCCACCTCATCTGGCTGTGCATTGTGCATTCCTTTCCATTACAGACCCCTGAGCGTCATGATCTTGGAAGAGGACTGTTCGTACGTTTACAAGGAGTTTGAAGACATGGTGGCCACTCGGTGCACCTGCCGCTAAAACCAACAAACAAACCCCGCATTCTCACCGGTTTCAAAATGATAACATTACCGCAACCTTTTGCCGCAATATTCAAAGATGTTCTGACCAGGCTCCGTGATTTCATCAGTGGTTAAAATCATTGTGCATAGGAGATGTTTGTCCTGGAGCAGGTGTGTTTACTTAAACAATGTATTTTAACATTGGGAAAGTAAGTTAAGCAAAATGATGCCCGAGGTGGCTTGGGCATCATTTTGCAGTGATCATGCAAATCAAAAATGCAATGTTGGGGAAAGATGGAAGGGCGAACAGCAATGTAGCAAATGGGAAATGAATCCTTTCAGTGGTGCGCAATGTCATCAGGGTGCATGAAGGCTGTTAAAAGTGAGCTAATTGTCATGGTATGGGGGTGGGGGCGGGGGTGGGGGGTCCTAGGAGAAGGACAGGAATCTTCGTCGCATCACGCGCATGGTGCTGGTGGTGGTGTCCGTCTTCATCGTGTGTTGGACGCCCATCCACATCTTCGTCATCATCATCGCCCTGATCAACATCTCCAGCTCCACCCTGCAGACCGTCACCTGGCATTTCTGCATCGCCCTGGGCTACACCAACAGGTACTCGAAGCAAAGCCGACGAGAAGCGCGAAAAGTGGCGACCAGTCGAGAGACGCGTGCTCTGCATTATAGCGGCAATGTTGTGATGGACTTAATTTTCTGAAGAAACAAAAACTTTGTTCAAGGAAGCGCATGATATGTTGTTTGGTGCTCGATTTTGACAGATGTATTTTAATAAAAGCTTTGCTCAAGAGAGTGCGTGACATAAGATAAGATAAGATATCCTTTATTCGTCCCACACTGGGGAAATTTACAGCCTCCAGCAGCAAGAATGTATGTAGAAAGAAGAAACGAGACAGAGGGAAAAAAAACAACAACAAACATCTTTCAATTAAATACAATATGAACACAAATGGATAAATCACAGTACTATTTACAATTTTCCTTCACATCATTTAACATGCTACGCGTGTTAGCTCCCCACATATTGTTCTTCACCAATGTAGTCATGGATCGTTTTTTTCCTCTCATTTTTAACAATGACAGTGCATGATATGCATTGTTTGAGACAATATAGTGATGGAATTATTTCTTTTTCATATTTCTCGTCACGACTGTGCATGATTTGCTACTTGCTGTTCGGTATTCGTGGTCTTATTTTGAAAAAATGTTTTTTTTTTTTTTTAAAGAGAGTGCATGATATGCTGCTAAGTGGTAATAGCCGAATTTTATTGCAAACCGAAACTCACGACACTGCTTACATTTTGCAAAGCTTTTGTCCAAGCGAGTGTATGATATCTTGCTTGGCACGATGTCGTCATGACATTTATTTTTCACCATAATAGTTGCTTGATGATATGTTTTCTATTTTTGGGTGACCTTTAAAAAAAATATATATATATTTTTTGTTTTTTCCAGAAAGTGCCTATTATTTTTGCATATTTTGATTCAAGCCAGTGCATGATATGCCGTTTTCGCTGTTATTACTAAGCTCTTTAATTTGAGCACGGTCTTAATTTCTTCACGACAGATGATCTATTGCTCGCCGTTCTGTACTGATGGGTTGATGTTGCACGTTTACAGCAGTCTGAACCCGGTGCTTTACGGCTATCTGGACGAGAACTTCAAGCGCTGCTTCCGCGAGTTCTGCTCATCGGGGCCTTCGCTACTGGAGATGCAGAACTCCACTCGGGTGGGCGCGGTCGGCCGCAAGGCGCCCCAGCGTGAGCCCAACAGTGCGCAGACGGGAGACAGGTCCAATCAGCAGGTATGGTGGGGACAGTGAAGCTCCCCCTACAGGTTAAAAAAGGCACAATTGACCTGGAAACTACCATGATAAATCAAATAGACGTGCGGCGATAATATAGCGAAGGAGGCTAATTAAGCTAATTCAATTAAAGCCAAAGAAGGGCATCAATCACAAATGTGAAAGTCGCAAGTATGTTTGAAGTTTTAATTTTAAAGTTTTAACACACTCCTAAGTTACTGTCCTAAAGTAAATCGAGTCCCGCGCACAGCTAGCACCGATGCTAATGCTAGAACAACGTGACTGGTATCCTGACTGATCCACAACTTTGATAACACCACTAAAGTAGCAGATGCAATGTTGCCAGAGCTATGAAAGACGCACCACTGACGTAGCCACATTTTGTGGAGGGGGGGGGGGAACGACGACCGACCGCGCTGTTACTTTAAGTTACTTCAAACCGGCATCCATTTTGTGTCCAAACCGGCATCCATTTTGTGTCCCTCGGGCAGGTATGACTAGCCGTGGAGGAGTCGTCCGTCGACTCTCGCTGTTGCGGTGGCGACGCCAACGACGACCTCAACTCGGAAGTCACACAAGTCACCACGGGGCTCTAATAACTCACGCACGCTGACACGCGCATATTAACGCACCGACACACGGATTGAGATTCAAAATGTTGCGAGTCGGCAAATGGCGCGGGGAGACCAATTGGAAACAGAAAGGGGGGGTGCGGCATGGACAAAGAATTGTACATACAAAGATGCTGACCATTATTATTATTTTTTTTTTTTTTACGCCTGCTCTTCATCGGATTTGTAATAGACTGCAGACCTCAGCCAAGGCCAAACGTGTATCAGGCAATACTGTATCAATCTAATTCTCAAAATAATGTCTACAATGAGAAACGATCAGTTGAAAACCACTTGATGAACCGGGCCAGGAACATACCAAACCCCCAGTTAAGGACCAGACAACATCAAATCAAGAACCATGTCGGAAGCCATGCCAAGAACAAGTCACAGTTGTTTTTTTGCCACTACCAGTGCAGCTTTTGGCCTACTCGTACGATCTTAAGCCGGATATGAAGGACGTGGATAAAATGCTCCAATGGTTTCCCCACAATTGCGGTTTAGCTACTAGAAGGACATCCCACATGACTGGTTGCTACATGGACCTTCAAATGCTGATCGAGTAAACGCTCAATTGATTGACATTGTTCTGCTGTACCTAATGTTATGTCCCTGTGGAACTTTCTGTGGCATTTTCGACTCGTTTCTGAAAGCCCGAATTGCCACATGCTAATTTCCCTGCTGCTCGTTTGTTTGCACGGTGGCAGCTTTGATGGTGTGTTTTTTTTTCTCTCTGTTGCACACTCACACACACACACCCACAGAGACACAAAGCGTTACGTTTCCAACCTGTGCTTGGACTGTGACGACAGACAAGCTCTGCAAGTCGTCTCTGGACCGAAAAGGGGAAACAGGGGGGTTGACCAAGTGTGTTTATGATACGGTAAGCCCGCTGCTGCCGCATGAGTGTGTTTGCATACTTTTAACGACACCGGCCTGTGTCTGTGTGTGTGTGTGTGTTCCGGCCGGCGGCTCACGACGGAGGCTCACTTGATGCATTTGCCACACGGGAATGTGTGTTGTTCGTACTGCGGCTGCATTGGTGTCTGTCGTACGCTTTCTTGTTTCTTCACTGCCTGGCCGACAGCAAAATGTGGATAGATGGGCGTTCTGCGTGGAACCATATTTGGTAAGCAAGGCAAATCAAAGTGTAAAACACGCCAAATGCTGAAATGTGTAACCCTAACCCCAGTTTAGAGGTCTAATTTGAAACCCAAACTGGATATTGAAAGTCTACGTTTGGGTTCAAGACTTCATTTAAAACACGAACACTGGAATTTGAAAACTGAATCTTGTTTTGAAACCCAAACGCCTGCCAGGAATCTACAGGACTGTAATCCCTCGTTTATCGCGCGGATAACAGTACTAAGTGAAATCCGTGATGTAGTTATCTTGTTTTTGTTTTTTTTACTATACACATGCAATACAATACTGTACACCAAAGACAACCTTTTTTCAGGACTAAGCATTAATCCTTATATATATTACGGTGTATATATATAACCTTTTTTTGTCATGGAGAAAAGAAAAAGAGCAAATAATGAGCAGATTTTTGTAGGTTGTTGTCTCTGTGGTAAAGTGAAGAAACAAAAAAACAAATTATTGTTCAATAGTCAGATATTCTGCCTTTAATTCATACAGTATCTTTATTTTTGTAAGTGTTAAGAGACCAACAATGAAGTTATTTTTGTCACAATATATTTTTTTTCAATTAATCGGTGGATGAATTGGCGATTACAATTTTATTCAACCAAATATCGGAACTCAACCGGAAGAAAAAAATTAAAAAACATTATCGGGCCCCATGTTAAATTTTAACCAGGCTTGCAAACCCTAACTTGTACCGAGAAGTCGAAACCTTGGCTTCCAACCATGTTTTGAAACTCCAACCCTGGTCTACAAACCATCATTTGACTTCCTTTTAATTTCAAACCCTAATGTGCAAGCCTAACCCATGCTCTTCTACTACTTTGGGGAAATTGGGTGAACTTATTCCGTCTTCTAGAAGCACTGTAAAAGGGATGACAGGTTTTTTTTGTTTTTTAAAAATTGTATAAAGAGTGTTTACTTCTTTTTAAACTTGTCTGACAGTAAAGAACGTCAGTAAAAATGTGGACAAGAAGTTCAGAAAATAGACGGCTGTATAAAAACATCGCTTGCCACTTAACGAGGGTCCTTAGATGACTCTGAACCAGTTTATTTCGCCATCCATTATTTCCGATGGGCAAAAGCAACTTGCGGGAATCGGGTTTGGGCCTACGGGCCATTATTTTAGAATGACTTTCACGAGAATTTCCCATTTAAGAGGGGTACGCCGTGTCACCATGAGAAACGACATCTTGCCCTGGCAAACAGATGCGACTCTGTAGAGGAATTCAATGTTTTTTGACCTTGCACACAGGCTTAATGAAACAACGCCACAGTGGTATCGTCAGATCATATTACGAGTGTGCGTCACTTGATTGGATTAAAGGGCCAGGCAGTGCGCTCGCCAGCTTTTTCACCGTCGCTGCAAAATTTGATATTCCGTGTGCCACCTTTTTTTTTTATGCCACTTTTTTTTTATTTTAATAAACATAAATTGAGCCATTGAGACAAAGTGTGGGCTAACATCATTATTTGTTATCCTTCAGGAAATATTGATAGCTTTGAAGGATGTTTTGGACTTGAACAACTGCTGTGCTGAACATCTTTGGTTAAACAAGTGAATAAGTATTGTTATTGTGTATAAATATTATGAAATGAATGACATTTTTAAAAATTATTTTCCAAAATGTCTCAATTCCCACACCCTAATTTTATTACAACTCTCACTCTCCTGCAAAATGACAAATGGAGTTAGCGAGCCTACTCTCAGTGTCTCACTTATTCCAGTAATTCTAATTGTAATTATTTTTATAGGTTATTTCAGAATTGGAGGACATTTTACATCCCACCCATCAAATTTTAAAATATCCAAATACAAACTATTAAACCGTGCAGTTTCCGATCACATTTAGGTATCGTCAGTTTTCCAAAAGAACGGCTCGCGCAAAGCTATTTCCTTCTTCTATTTATATTATATTTTTGTAACAGTCTTGATTGAATGTCTCACTCTCCCTCATGCAACCCTAATGCGTATGATTAAAATAAGACTTTTTTTTTTCTTCTCGTGTATTTAACTACGTTTGTCTTCCTGGTTAGCAGGACCAGCTAGCTAAACAGTTAGCTTCTACTCCTGAGAGAAAGCTAACATGCATCCGGATTTTCTAATATTTTCCCCTTGACTTATGTACATCAGTAAATTTGTCCTCTTGGTTAGCAGTAACAGCTAGCTAAACAGTTAGCTTCTACTCCTGAGAGAAAGCTAACATGCATCCGGATTTCCTAATTTTTTTCCCCTTTACTTATGTACATCAGTAAATATGTCCTCTTGGTTAGCAGTAACAACTAGCTAAACATTTAGCTTGTACTCCTGAGAGAAAGCTAACATTCGTCAGCAACCCCGTCGCGGTGATTACAGTGATGGTCTTGCACGACATTAACAGGGTCGCATGTACTCCTTACTCAAACTATTATTTGTAATTTATGATTATGATGGATGAATATGTAGCAGAAAATCAAAACAACGAAGGCTTAGTTTTTAATAATTTTGAAGCCCAAATGCCCTCCAATTCTGGAATGACTGATCGTTATTTTGTCTTAAAATCTTTTATACATTTTTTTTAAGTGGTCTAAAATGATGAAGGATTGTGCTTCTACTGTGGCCATATTGAATCTGAAGTGTCATTTAAAAATGTATATTGATAGAAAAAAAATATGTATGCCGTAACCTTGTATATCTATCTTATTGTCCTTGCTGTTATTTTTGATGAACGTTGTCCTGGTACACATGCTGTATGCAACCGGCTGGTGTTGTGAAAATGTGTATAAATTTAAACTACAATAAAAGCTTGTTGGATGTTCTTTGTAGAACCACGCAACGCATACAAACATTTAATACTTTTTTCAACATTAAAGTCACGATAACAGGACTTCCAGTTGGCGTTGTGTTGCGAGCATTCATTCGACAAAAGGTTGAGTGCATGACCATGAAATGAAACTGTCAAATGCTGTAATACATTGTATTCATTCATTCATTGTAACGCATAAGAAAATAATTTTACTTTTTTTTTTTTAAATGAGTGTGTTTTGCCACATTTTGGAATTGCCGTGTCCAGCTAAGTAGCTAACTGACTGTGATTGCCATTTGTGTGCTAAAAAGGTTGCCCCGTCCCCACCACCACCGCGAATAGTGAAACACAACAAGGTTGGGGTCGACTTTCCCTGTTGAATTTGAAAGCCCCAACTCATTCATTCATTCATTCATTCATTCATCTTCCTAACCGCTTGATCCTCACTAGGTTCGCGGGGGGTGCTGGAGCCTATCCCAGCTGTCTCCGGGCAGTAGGCGGGGTACACCCTGAATCGGTTGCCAGCCAATCGCAGGGCACACAGAGACAAACAACCATACGCACTCACAATCACACCTAGGGACAATTTAGAGCGTCCAATCAGCCTGCCATGCATGTTTTTGGAATGTGGGAGGAAACCGGAGCACCCGGAGAAAACCCACGTAGGCCCGGTTGCCAGCCAATCGCAGGGCACACAGAAACGAACAACCATTCGCACTCACACTCACAACTAGGGACAATTTAGAGCGTCCAATCAGCCTGCCATGCATGTTTTTTTTGGAATGTGGGAGGAAAACGGAGCACCCGGAGAAAACCCACGCAGGCCCGGGGAGAACCTGAATCAGTTGCCAGCCAATCGCAGGGCACACAGAAACGAACAACCACTCACACTCACACTCACACCTAGGGACAATTTAGAGCAGGCATGTCCAAAGTCCGGCCCGCGGGCCAAATCCGGCCCGCGGTCGAATTTCATCCGGCCCTCGGCCCCCGTCATAAAATCAGTGCCGTCTGGCCCGCAGGTTGGGCGCAATGGAACACGTGTTGCATTGACTGAGGTCTCGTAGACTGGCGAGTGATGTTTCATAGAGTACTGCTTCCCTCTAGTGGCTAAATGAGTAATAGCATTCACTAAATGAGTAATAGCATTTAGACACTAGAGGGCATCACTCACGAGTTAACAAGACATCACTCCGTGTTTATATTGACTGATATGTCATATTTCAAATTCCTGTTTCAAATGAACCAAAAGAAATTCTTAAGATTGTTGAAATTAAAATAAAAATGGAAATGTGAAACAGACTGGCTTACTAAAATTTGTTGAACAATATTGTTGTTCAATGTAAAGAATGTCAGCCAAGGTCGGCCCCCCGACATTTTACCACATAAAATCTGGCCCCCTTGGCAAAAAGTTTGGACACCCCTGATTTAGAGTGTTCAATCAGCCTGCCACGCATGTTTTTGGAATGTGGGAGGAAACCGGAGCACCCGGAGAAAACCCACGCAGGCCCGGGGAGAACATGCAAACTCCACACAGGGAGGCCGGAGCTGGAATCGAACCCGGTACCTCTGCACTGTGAAGCCGACGTGCTAACCACTGGACTACCGGGAAGTCAATTTTCAATCCCTTTCATGACTTAAAAGGCAGCGTGTAACACTTATCCAAGTATTACGATGATGGCCGGCAACCAATTTATTCACCAAACAGGTCGTTGTCCATGTCGGCGCTTCCAATGTAATCATAATTCTAAAGGGATCCTTCACATTAAATCGTACTCGAATCCCTGGTGGCAATTCAGCTAAACGGTGATCACACGCTGTGAGCCGAACGGCTCAAAGGCGGCTGCAGTAATTATGAAACGTTCTGAAAATGCCGTCGGGGTCTCGCTGTCTTTTTATAGCGTTGTGCGCGATATGAGCATGGAGTGACCGCCTTTCGAACTTAATTAATGCCGCAGTTCTTTTGGGTGTTTTCATTGATGAAGGTAGGATTTTCATTATTCAGCCTGCTTGATTATTAGCCTCACTTTAGGCCACTAAGATATTATGGAAACATTTTTATTGCAATAGTCCTGAATGATTCCTTTTTTTTTTTTTTTTTTTTTTTTTTTAAACATGCAGCTATCAATCCATTCCCCGGGCTGCTTGTGAAATGCACTGCGGCGATTTCAAAGGGAATCGGAGCAAGGTTATAATAGTTTGGAAGTTTTCATAGTCATTAGTTTTTATTTTGACTTTGTTTTTGGAAGTACAGTTATATATTAAATTTTTAGAAGCAGGCTTGCTCTTGTTTTTTTCGAAAATGTTTCATTTTAGATTTGCAACAAGCGGCCATCCACGACACTAATGGACATGAAGGTAAGCGGCTGTGTGCCAGCAGCTTCAACTTTCGACTTATGAATGTCAAACATCTTGTCCCCACCCCCGCTGGTTATATGATTACTAGAGTGAGATTGGGAGTACCTGATGTCCAATCTGCAGTCCACGCACCCCCTGAGGGTGTAATCTTGGAAAATAACCCATTTGCACTGGTTTCGCCTCTAGAGTTCAACTTTCTTTTCCTGCTACGGAATAAAAACATTAAATATGCTCTATGCCAGTGGGGAAGTGTATATATATATATATTTATACACACACACACAATAAAAAGTATGAACGTATCAGGGCTACACAGGCGGGAAGATAATTTCCGTGTGACATTCAATCAAATGCTGCCCTATAGCACCAATAACAACATATGAATTGTCTTATCGCTGCACAGCACAAAGACACATTTATTCATTTATTTATTTATTCATTTATTTTTTCTGCACGGTTGACAAAACAAGTCAAGGTGCAATCCCGAGTGCTGCAATCGTGTGAGCTTGAGTGCAAATTCACAGGAAATGGGATTTGGTTTTTTGTTTTTTATTTCACCAAGGATGCTTCGGTTTGGTTGTATGTGCTTCTCACATCAACAGAAAAAAAAAAATCTTTACATCTGCTATGTTGGTTCTCTATTTTCGAACCAAATGCAACGGCATATACTTTTGCTTTGACGAATATAACACTGCAAAGCAAGGTTATTGTCGCTAACAAAAAGTAACAAAAAAAAGCTAAAATATATCATCAGGGTGCGAACGCTCTCGAGTGTAAGGTCAACGCCGCACCCAAAACACATTTGCATGATTATGTGTAACATTCACGTGTAAACCAAGAAACGTCCAACATCATCCCAAAAATTCAACTGATCATTTGAGCAATTCTCCGTCGAAATGGTACATAAATAACGGCTACTCGGCATTCGCACGCAAAGGCAACTTTTAAAGAAAATCCATTCTCTGGTTATTAATTTTGTCAATATGGACTGGAACACACAAAGGAAACATAATTGGACATTTTTTAGTGCGGCAGCAAATATATGAGATTTCAATTAGAGTCCCCGCAGATGAATTCTAGTGCTTGACTACAAGTGGATTTGCTGACGTCATAAACTCGGATCTGGAGGCCTTTCTTAATGGATGGATGAAGTGAGGATTTTTTTTTTAATGCGCATCCATCTGCTGGAACCATGGCAGTCTGTCTAGCACTCGGAGATCAATATACTACATATTCGCCCAATCCGTGAACCTAATTACATGCTCAGGAAGGCTCTGTGCGCGTTGTGTGCACCTCTCTTTCAACGAGGCTCCCCTGGCGCATCCCATCATTTCACACTTGTGCAGACTGCCTCCAAAAGTCATTAAAGTCGCCGTCATTGGGATTTCACGCTTGCCGCTCTGATCCGCCGCCCATAATTCCCCAAACATTTGGAGCGATGGGCTTTATATTGGCGAGAACTCACCTTTGAGCTGTTACGAGTGAAGCAATTAGCAAGTTTGTGGAGGAAAAATAACTGCCAAAAAGCTGAAATGATCAATACAGTAGATTTGTTGACCACCTGGTAGCTTGATCGCTAGCTTGTTAGCGTAGCCGCTTAGCTGACTCGCGCAATAGATGGCGAGAGGATAGTCTGAAATGTATTCATTAGTCATGTAGTGCTTGGTATCCAGCTAGCTAGATAGCTAGCTAGCTAGCTTGGTATCCAGCTAGATAGATAGCTAGCTAGCTAGCTCGGTATCCAGCTAGATAGATAGATAGCTAGCTAGCTAGCTTGGTATCCAGATAGATAGATAGCTAGCTAGCTAGCTAGCTAGGTATCCAGATAGATAGATAGATAGATAGCTAGCTTGGTATCCAGCTAGATAGATAGCTAGCTAGCTAGCTCGGTATCCAGCTAGATAGATAGATAGATAGCTAGCTAGCTTGGTATCCAGATAGATAGATAGATAGATAGCTAGCTAGCTTGGTATCCAGATAGCTAGCTAGCTTGGTATCCAGATAGATAGATAGCTAGCTAGCTAGCTTGGTATCCAGATAGATAGATAACTAGCTAGCTAGCTTGGTATCCAGATAGATAGATAGCTAGATAGATCGCTAGATAGATAGATAGCTAGATAGATAGCTAGATAGATAGCTAGCTAGCTAGCTAGCTAGCTAGATAGATACAGTAGCTAGATAGCTAGATAGCTAGATAGCTAGATAGATGCTGTTGTGGGCAAGGCAGACGCCAAAGTTTACTCGTGACATAGCTCAAAAGCGAGGCCCTAGAATCCTTTGAGTCACACTCGCTCTCCGTGGAATCATTGCCGTATATTCACAACATAAACTCATTTTATGGCATATGTTGACTCACGGCAAACTTTTTAGTGGGCCTATTTATTTATCTGTCCAAGCATCGTCAAAATTCCCTCGCTTCAACGTTATGCAAATTAGGTTACAATAATGCAACACAATGAAGCAAAATGGATACTGGCGGCCAGGCCTCTGAACATGACTCATGATCACACACGTGCGCATACGCCCACGGGCGCAGGCAAAAATCGCGGACACATGCAGAAAGGAAAAGTACAATGTGATCAGCAGCATGTTTTTCATTCCATTTCCTTGATTCATTCTATTGGGTGGATGTCAAGGGCAAGTGCAACATGCTCATGATTGCAGCTTTACTCCCATTTTGTGGGAATGAAATATCTGCACCGGAAATTGAAGTTCGTTTTGCCGCCGATGACACAATGTCAATCTCCATTTTAGCATTTTAACCAATATGAATGCTATTGCATGAGGAAAAAAAAATCCCCCGAAAGTTTAAATTAACAATGTAAATCCTCTAAAAGCTGCATACTGTATGTTAATTTAGTTGCAACTGGCAACCATAAATCTTTAAGAATCTCCCAAAAGGTTAAAACTGGAACTAAATCTTGATTTCTAACAGTATTCATCTGAAAGATATGGATTTTCTCTGCATTTAACCTCAAAACGATTAAAATCCAGCGATAAGTGTGGATGCACCAATTTAGTAGCATAGTTTTATAACACCCTGTACAAGTGCAATAAAGTCTTTTATCAGTCCCCCCCTCACCTCCTCACCCCCGACCCTTTATTTCTATTTTTTCCACAGAGCCGCTTCACACGCAGCCAATCAATAATGACGACGCGCGCCTGTCTCGGGAGTTCACCATTTCAACGATGTGCGGCATCCAGAGTGATTGTGCCACCGCTGATGACATTTTCTGAGGCCGCCTTGTTGTTTTCCCTAAATCTCCCGCAGCAATGATAATGATTATGAGGAGGATCTTCCTGGAATGCTGCAGTTGTCTTACTACTTGGATCCTCACATTTTATTGATTCTATCAGGAGTTGTAATCACACCCATTCCTTAGAATGGGTGGGAGGGTGGGGGGAGACATGGCAGAGATGGTAAAATAACATGCATTCATTTCCCACGTGTAACTTTACAAACGCTCAGGCAATTTCCTCCCTCTTCAAACAAACAAAAAAAACAACACAGTAACATCGGCATTCTTTTTTTTTTTAAATCGCTATTTTTCCGAGGTAGAAGATTGAAATACCATGTGATATCTCAGTGCAGCTGCAGCGTGACGAACACCGGATGCGGTTACCGTGGCGACGGCATGCTCATTTTCAGCTTCTTCACGATGACAAGGTGCATTCGAGTATCAAAATATGTCAGGCCCATACACATGCATACATTGACGCAGACATACACTTGAGGGCCTTTCATGCTTACCGATGTCGTTTCTTTCTGTGTAATCGAATTTGGGACAATTGACTGCATACATTTTTAATGACAGGAACATTCTGGTACATTGTAGTGACCAAACATCTAGTGACTATTTAAAACTAAAAATATATCTTGTCGGATGTTTCGGTTCCGGTTACTGTAAGGCTGGGTAATTTATTGGTTATTTTAAGTTTATTGTGTCGTATTTTTTAAAGCCTCTGTAATACAATGCATGTCCAAGCTGATGTGTAATTTTTACACGAAAAAGGCAGCAAATAGAGTGGAGCTACTTTACACAAAGTTACAATCAGTGTTGCCAATTTAGCAACGTAAAACACACACACACTCTAAGAAACATTTTTTCCATTAATACAAGAAGTCAGAAATATTTTCACATTGTTTTATCTGTGTGCCCTGCGATTGGCTGGCAACCTGTTCAGGGTGTCCCCCACCGACTGTCTGAAGGCAGCTGGGATAGGCTCCAGCACGCCCATGACCCTCCTGAGGATAAGCGGTTTCAAAAATGGATGGATGGATGTTTTGTCTATGACAAGGAACGAGCCAAAATGGAAGGCAAGAAACCAGCTGAGACCGTGTCTGTTTGGACCAAAAGGGCTTTTTTTCCCCCAGGAGAAAGCACTTAGTTTCAAATGATCTCTAAAGAAACATGTGTATTTGTATTACAGCTGTAGAAGTAAAGTCTCGGGCAAATGAATGAATTAAAAAAAGCATGCTCGGTAATTTAAAAAAAAAGGTTTCAAACATTGTCTGATAACTGAATAAATGAGGCAAAGTGAAAGTGCAAAACGTGTTCTGAATAATGTAATTTTCACTAGGTTTTTCAATTAGTGAAGGGGGAAATCGATTAAAATCGGATTTTTGAGAAAGCATACCACGTCCATTTATCCATTTCAACACCGCTTATCCTGAACAGGGTCGTGGGGAGTTGCCGGAGCCTATCCCAGCTGACTTCGGGCGAAAGGCAGACGAACACCCTGAACTAGCCTGTCAGTAGTAGAGCACATAAAGACAAACGACTATTCACACTGTCACCGAGTGGGGACCGATTCCACGCTGCACATGTCCGGCGAGTGTATCACGACACAATCGGCGACTCATATTCGAAGGCGGAAATAGAAATATGCAACCCGTTTTGTTTTCGGAACACGTTTCCTGTCGAACACGCCCCTTAAGTGCACGTGAAATTAGACGACAGACATTATCGATGGTTTAAGCTTAACAGGCCAATAGGAAAAGCGAGACATCAATTAATAATAGATTCCGAATACTATTTTTAGAACTTTGATTGAATTTTGCCTCGTGATAGCTGGGCTAAAATAAATATATCAACAAAAGATCAGTAGTTTGTTTCAAGTCGGAACGTAATTCGCGGTGGACGCACCGGAAGTGTGAGCAGCTTTCACTGGAGCGAAGTTGCTAACGTTAACTTCACCAATAAATCTTGAAGTAAGTATCTTAACATAGTTTAAATTCATCCAAGAACTCCCCATCCTAACACAGTCATGATAGTTATGGCGGGTTCGTGTTTGTTCGCTCGAGTTGAGTTTTTTTTATTACGTTACTGTTAGCATAGTACCATTTTCTTCCACCATAGAAAACCATCGTGGTTAGCTTTGGCTCCAGCCGAGAACGACATTTACCGAATGCGCGTTACCTTCTTCCAGAATGACGGACCGCTACAACATCCACAGCCAGCTGGAGCACCTCCAGTCCAAATACATCGGCACCGGCCATGCCGACACCAGCAAGTGGGAATGGCTGGTGAACCAGCACCGAGACTCGCACTGCTCCTACATGGGCCACTTCGACCTGCTCAACTACTTCTCCGTGGCCGAGAACGAGAGTAAAGCCCGAGTCCGCTTCAACCTGATGGAGAAGATGCTGCTGCCGTGCGGACCGCCCGCACACAAGCCGGACGACGCCTGATTGAAGACACCTGTTTCTTCCTTTTTTTTGTTTCACGGATACACGAGACACTTGGACTCCTCATTTTTCCCTTCTTTTTGATATATTGTTGCTAGCGTCCTTAGTGCACGTAACAGATGATGTCTGTTGGTGTAATAAAAGTGTTGTTTCTCTGCTCTTCAGCTTTGTCCTATGGAATCATTGTAATATGCTAAGAAAATAATGAAAACATCATGCACACCATCTCATACAAGAGCCACAACTCTCTATGTGATGTTTTTCTGTTTTACTTATGCAGACACGACATGCTGTGCATTTATTTGCCCGAAGCGACATGGTGAATAAATAATTCATTCGTAGTTCTTCGTAAAAGTGCTGCAGAGTTCATCATCTCTAGGCCACTGCAGACACATACTGCTTGTTACGTAGCTTATTAGATATAAGGCGAGCGAGCTAGGTCGATAGTGATGGATGGATTTTGCTTGAAAGACAAGCACTTCAGAGATGAGGAAAGGAGGGCTCACCTTATTTCAAGCTAATGGGGCTTGCAGGCGAGTTGCTGTAAGGAGACGCAAACACTTAACCACTCGATTCTCGGTATCGGTATTGCGCTGATACCAGCCCGATTTCAAGCTATCGAGTATTTCTCAGGGATGTTCCACAGTATCCTAGCACCGCCTGTTGGTGACGGTCTGCCACTGCAGGCAGTTCACAACAGACCGGTTACATGTCGTTGTCTGTCTGATCATTGCTGTTATTGCGAGCAAGAAACATCACAGCACGTCTAAAATATGGAAACAGTATTTATACTTGACAAGTTTGAGACAACTAGTACAACAGTACAGATATTTACTGAAATCTTTAACTATAAAACCTGATACAGTAATTGACATTCGTCAACATTGCCGTCTGAGAAAGGCGAAGAAGGCTTGGGCTGGTGGTGCAAAAGGCGGCTCTTGCTTAATTCGGAGGGGCTAACGGTGCAGGTGAGTTTTTCAAATTGGAGAAAGGAACATGGTGATAGGTAGGCCATGCCAGTAATTGGTGCAACACCCACATTTGCGCACCACTGTTTAAACCCCAACAATTGTTTGAATCCCGAACCCAGCCAGTGTTAACTCTTAGGTTTGAAACCCTAACCAAGGGTTGCTTGAAACCTCAAATTGATACTTTATCATGGCTTGAAATCCTACTTTAAACCCCCAACCTCTGCTTGAAAGAATCGTTTTGGCATGGGACTGTAAACCAGCAATCCATAACTGACGATTGAAACCCCTAATTTGAAGCCATGTTTGAAATATGAAATAAAACCTTTACTTGAAACTCAATTTACCATCCTAACATTGGCTTGAAACGCCAATTTGACACCCTAACCTCGTCTTGAAACCATTTCCGAACTGAGAGACAGACACAGACACATCCACTCAAATATATATTTGAATCCGCCCCTTCATGTGTCATTAAGCGTCCTCTAAGAGGCCCCATGGTATATAAATCCAAGATAGGACTGGAATATTATTCCGGAAAGCCTACTTTAAAAAATATTAAAAACACTCCATCACATGTACTTTAATGACATTTACATGACATTTTTGTATTTCTTATTAAAAAGTTAAAGACGTTAGACACACACACACACACACACACACACTTATATATAGATATATGAGGTGTTTGGCTCAGAATTGAGTTTTCAATAGCGTGTGCCCAATTGGGCCCAACTGAAATAAAGCACTTGCCAAGGATGACCTAGTCACAATTCAGGGGGGGAAATAACGTGCTGAGTCATTGCAATCATCATCTTTGCCACCCACCGCCTCGCAATCTGTTTGTCCTCCACTGTTGCTTGTTATGTTTTCCCCCTCTGTAGCCATTGCTCGCCAATGCATCCGTTTGGAGGGGGGGGGGGGGGGGGACTTTTTGAATATGCAGTGAAAGACCACAAATACACATTTTCGATGAGAAAAGCGGGTTATCCCCCCCCTCCCCCCAAAATACTAATAAATAAATCGGTGACTTGGTGAATCTGCAAGGTTTGCACTGTAAAGTGAAATAAGAAATACATGGAACGGCTCTCAGTGCATTTCCAGATCGTAAATTGTTTAATGAGAAGCATTGCTGGAGCTGATTTGATAGGAAAGGGGGCAAATTATTATTAATTTTATATCTATATATCCATCCATCCATCTTCTGAACCGCTTTATCCTCACTCGGGTCGCTGGGGGTGCTGGAGCCTATCCCAGCTGCCTTCAGACAGTCGGCGGGGGACACCCCGAATTGGTTGCCAGCCAATCGCAGGGCACACAGAGACGAACAACCATGCACGCCCACACCTAGGGACAATTTAGAGTGAACAATCAGCCTGCCATGTACGTTTTTGGAATCCGGGAGGAAACCGGAGTACCCGGAGAAAACCCATGCAGGCCCGGGGAGAACATGCAAACTCCACACAGGGAGGCCGGAGCTGGAATCGAACCCCGTACCTCTGCACTGTGAAGTCAATGTGCTCACCACTGGACTACGGGCCGCTCTATATATATACTGTAGATATTATAATGGTAACAGATACCTGGACAAGAAAATATCAATTTAAAAATGTTTGAGCAGCCCCCTGGAATACCTGGAGAAAACCCACCCAGGCACAGGGAGAACATGCAAACTCCACAACAGTAAGGCCACACCCCTGAATCAAACCCACTAACTCCACCTTGTGACCACAGTGCCGTGCCTCCCCTATAGTTATATATTGATCTAAAAATTTAATATTCAAATAAAAGTTAATTTGTATTATTTCACCGCATTACTTCACATTGAATAAGTTTCAAAAGTGAACCAGTGGCAAGGACAAAAATAGACAAATGACTGCGCCAGAGAAAAGTTGCAAAGCACGTTTATATCACCTTTGGAATATCAAGCATGCCACACGTCGCGACTCTGAATCAGCTTCAAGGCGCCTTACGGATTCATTTGCACGCCTTCGCATTTGGGATAATGACCCGATCGTGGCCGACGCCTCCGGTGTGGAAACTACCTTGTCATCCCGTAACCAAACTTGCCGTTGGGTGTTTTTTTTTTTTTTTTTTACAGGCCAACTCCCCCGAGGAGGTGAACTGCTTATCAAAAGCTCGACACCATAAATTCAATATGTGCGTGTTTATGATGTGATATTTATCATCCTCAGCTTGAGCACAGGCTAAAGACCCGCAACGGTTTAAAATAAATAAATAAAATTGAAAACGTGAGCCTTGCGTTTGCCACAAAATGAGTGTCTGACCTTGATGTGGATTTGTCCTCCTGTTCCATAACAACTCCATTAAGGCACAAATTGCCTGCGGCATGACTTCCGAAAAGAAGTCGGAAATTCAATGCTTTAATGGTCGTGCGGGGAAATAAATAAAGACAACGTTTGCTGAAACCAAAATCGAGTCCTATCACGTAAAACTTTGCTTTAAAGTGGGACTCTGACCAACATTACCCTTTTGAAAAATTACCCGACTGAAAACAACAACCAAGTGTACACTTTGAGCCGGATTCGTGCGGGTTGGAATTCATAAATTTGCAAAAAAATTCAACAGCAAAAAGAGATAAACGTTCAAAATGCATTTTAATATTAATACTTTTTTTTTTTGCGGCCCGGTAGCCCAGTGGTTAGCACGTCGGCTTCACAGTGCAGAGGTACCGGGTTCGATTCCAGCTCCGGCCTCCCTGTGTGGAGTTTGCATGTTCTCCCCGGGCCTGCGTGGGTTTTCTCCGGGTGCTCCGGTTTCCTCCCACATTCCAAAAAACATGCGTGGCAGGCTGATTGGACGCTCTAAATTGTCCCTAGGTGTGAGTGTGAGTGCGGATGGTTGTTCGTTTCTGTGTGCCCTGCGATTGGCTGGCAACCGGGCCTGTGTGGGTTTTCTCCGGGTGCTCCGGTTTCCTCCCACATTCCAAAAAACATGCGTGGCAGGCTGATTGGACGCTCTAAATTGTCCCTAGGTGTGAGTGTGAGTGCGGATGGTTGTTCGTTTCTGTGTGCCCTGCGATTGGCTGGCAACCGGGCCTGTGTGGGTTTTCTCCGGGTGCTCCGGTTTCCTCCCACATTCCAAAAACATGCGTGGCAGGCTGATTGGACGCTCTAAATTGTCCCGAGGTGTGAGTGCAAATGGTTGTTCGTTTCTGTGTGCCCTGCGATTGGCTGGCAACCGATTCAGGGTGTCCCCCGCCTACTGCCCGGAGACAGCTGGGATAGGCTCCAGCACCACCCGCGACCCTAGTGAGGATCAAGCGGCTCGGAAGATGAATGAATCAATGAATACTTTTTTTTTAAAAATAAATTTGATGGTACAATGGTGTACGTCGCTGAATGTGATTCATAATGTTAACAGCGCAGTTGAAACCATTTTACCGCGGCCGCGGTTTGTTCCTGGCAAACACCAAATCACTTCACATTGCCGATACTTCCTGCGGGAAAATTAGTTTGAAAATAACACCAACTTGGATGTCATGTTCCTCCGCTTTTGAAGTGTCCACTGTAAAATGAAGCCAGGCTCATTTCCTGCTAGCTGCTTCACCTTTCAAATGACACGCTAACGCACCGACGAGCTCACTTTGGCTTCAAGCGGAAGAGATTTAACGAGCCGTCGGTCCGTTTCATCGACGGGGACGGGGGGGGGGGGGGGGCGTTCTTGGCAATCAGCTCAAACTGACTGGGTTTGTCCTTTAACTTTCACCAAAGGGAGGAACTCGGACGCAACCGAGCACTCATCAAACAAGCTGCCTCACTAATTGAATAAAGACAAACACGTCAATGGTTTCAAACATTTACGCCATTTTCTGTATTGCGGCATAAAAATGGACTCTGTGTATGCACATGCTCCATATACATTTTTGTACAAAATAATCAATATACAGAATATCAGACACGTGGAAAAGAAGGAATACTGTTGTTAGACTGTACATGGCATTATGTTACGTGTACACATAATGAAGCAGCAGAGCACACACACACACACACGCCCACACACACTCACACACACCGGACGCTACGCTAGCAGGAACATGACTTCCTATTTGCCCGCTTTGGAGATATTCCAAGACTTTGTTTGCACATACAATAGGCGAGGTTTACGCCTCACAGATACGTTCACACAGTGAGGAATGAATCCCATTGACGCTAATGTCCAACAAATTTGGGAGTTTAAATACAAAAGGACAAAAATGGAGCGTCTTTACAAAAGTCTGATTTCTTCAAACCGAGGCCACTGAACGATATAGTTTCACTTGCAGTCATTTACAATTCGAAGCGATAGGCTTCACTTTGGTTTTCGCTGTGCTTAGCTTAGCGTCGAGTCGGAATGGCGAGACAAGCTAGTGAGTGAACAAGAAAATGTAAAAGCAACGTGCGCTGAATTTTAGTTAGGCTAGTGAAATACAAATTTTGTTGTGTCCACCTCCACATGGCATATTTTAACTTGACAATTGTAACAGAACCAAAAAAAAAAATTATAATAACAATCAGAGATGTCAGCATGTTAGCATAGAGATCATTTCGATTCTTGACATGTTAGCATAACCAAGATAGCCATTTAGCTAGCGCAGAAAGCCATTGTAGTGAGATGGAAACTACTGTAAGGATTTTTTTTAAAAAGGCGAACTCACAAAACACATGATGGGGATGTTATTCACTGGACTGCAACAAAGTGCCTACAAAACAGGGAATACTTTTTTTTCATTTTTTAAACATTTAGCTAGCATATGGAATATATAGAATATCAAATGCTACGTGATTTCACAAAAAAAAAAAAACAACAGTTGAGGGATGTCGACAGCAGAGCCGAGACTTATTATTTCAACTGAGCCTGCCGTCGCTCGGTGAAAGGAAATGTGCGCCGAGTGCAAGATGACTGAAACATTTTTAACAACTGCGATAAAACGTGCAAGCAAGACAACGACTGCAATGGCAAAATGGGTGCAAACATTTTTTTTCTGAAAGCGAAATGGGAAAAGAACGCTATTTGGTGGTGAATAGATCGCTTTGGTGCCTGTATTTTTTTTTTAATATGTATAGCTTTGTGGCACCAAGACACTCTGAAGAAATCGAAACTTATTGATGATTTAAAAGCCTAAAAAGTGCACATTTTAAAGTACGTTTTGAGCACTTGAGGGATGTTTTTTTTATTTTTTTTTAAAGCACTTAACACAACAGAGGTCTTCTGGCCTTGGTTCCAGGCTCCACGGCATCCCAGCAAGTAAAATGTGCTTATGACATAATGCCCTCTAGTGGCCTGATCATTTGAACATTGACGGTCTATTGGTTGGCGGCCCGGGTCGGAGCAGGTCAGAACAAAGCACAACTTTTGCACGGAAGCTATAGTTCTCTTGAGCCACATTCATACCTGTAATAACGCTGTATTTGACACATCTCAGAGGGACGAGAAAAACAAGAAAAAAAAAATTCCAGCAAAAGTCCTCTTCGCACTGTATAATAAATAAATCACTCTTAGCGAGCCACCACTTTTCCAAGTTATAGGTACAATATGTGCAATCAAGTTCCACCCAGAGGAGCAAACGGAGAGCGCAGGCCCTTGAGACAAACCTGCGTATGTTGTCAATCCGCAAGTAAGTAGACCGGCTGGGGCGCTCAGACAGACTTAACAGCAGCAGGTTTGATGGCCGGGTGGACTTGTCCTCTTTCGACGGCGTGTTCGCGTTAAGGCCGATGGAATCTGAAAATGCAAACAAACATTTGAAAACATGGCCCGCGGATTCCCGAGATCCCCAAGACTGCATTCAAGGTGACGTGTGAAGGCATTCTTAAAATAATCAAATTTTAAAGAAATCATAATGTAATTTTAAGTGTATAAGAAAGAAATGAATAAATATAGTTGTAGTTTTGAATCTAATTAATTTAGTATAATACATGTCAATATGGGGCGGCCCGGTAGTCCAGTGGTTAGCACGTCGGCTTCACAGTGCAGAGGTACCGGGTTCGATTCCAGCTCCGGCCTCCCTGTGTGGAGTTTGCATGTTCTCCCCGGGCCTGCGTGGGTTTTCTCCGGGTGCTCCGGTTTCCTCCCACATTCCAAAGACATGCGTGACAGGCTGATTGGACACTCTAAATTGTCCCTAGGTGTGAGTGTGAATGGTTGTTCGTCTCTGTGTGCCCTGCGATTGGCTGGCAACCGATTCAGGGTGTCCCCCGCCTACTGCCCGAAGACAGCTGGGATAGGCTCCAGCACCCCCCGCGTCCCTAGTGAGGATCAAGCGGCTCGGAAGATGAATGAATGAACATGTCAATATGGGAAAGTATTGTAATAGAAACGGATGAGAAATCAGTACATTTACAAAAAGTATACGTCTAAAAAATATATATAATTTAAATATAGGAATTCAATTAAAAGGAAAAACAATGACATTTGAAATGAGCAATCAACTACATTTTTTTTTTAAATTGGGTTGGCTACTGGAATTTAATTCCATTACAAATTCAGTGTATTCAATTCGAATAAAAGCATTTTTTTAAATTTATTTGAACGTACTGCAACCGATCGTGATCACGGATCGAACTCAACACGAATATAACAGATTTTCGCCGCAGCACGACAGCATTGAAGATTGCGCCGACAGAACTCCCGCGTGTACCTGGTTAAATGTTTGCTGCCCTCGTGCACCTCCATCTCCGTGCTCTTGAACTCGTTCAGCTCTTTGCGGATGGCCGCCTACACAGTGGACACGCAACACAGGGCAGAAATTAAAAAGCTCCGCAAAGCACGAAACGACCACTTCGCCGGTTGAACGCACATTCAAGGTCCTCAAGTGAACCCGGGACGGTAATTTAGCGGTTAGCACATGTGCCTCGCAATACTACGGTTTGTAAAGTCCTGCTCTGTATTTTCTTTTTGCATGTTTTCCAGTGTCCACACTGGTCAGCCAAAGCCACCCGTGACAGACTTGAGGACAAAACTATCTGAAACTGGAGGGCAGGCTAATGTAGCGCTTGATTTGACCAGCAGAGGGCAGGCTTGAGTCATGACACAACACTCCAAATACAAAGATGGGATTTGCTTTTGTTGAGCTGTAATAAGTGTGAAGAGTCCATACAAGGCATAAAACAAGATCGTGTAGAGCGAGAATAAAAAAATCGTGAGCGTCGCCACACCTTGTCAGCGGGCGTGAGTCGCGTCCACGGCTTATCCGCCCGCCGGTCGTAGTCCTTGGCGTCCGTGACCTCCACGTACTCGTTGAAACGCAGGATTCTCCGAGCAATCAGCTCGGCTACCGTTGGCCGCACGCTAAGCTGCACAAAAGGACCGTTTTAGTCCTCGTGTTTCAAGGTGGGCTATTTATTTATTTATATCCGCCCATTTGAAAAAATCCAAAGTGGCCATTGATCATAAAAGTTTGCCCCCCCACCCCACTCCCCTTCTTTTATTCTCTTACCTTTCTGGACAGTTTTCGCTTGATCTCCTGCTTGGCCTCGTGCTCCTCCACTTCGTTCTTCTCTGCAGGCAGGCAGACAATGCGTTCATTTCACACCTACCGAGCTTTGTGACTTTGAAACTCATTCATTCATTCATTCATCTTCCTAACCGCTTGATCCTCACTAGGGTCGCGGGGGGTTCTGGAGCCTATCCCAGCTGTCTCCGGGCAGTAGGCGGGGGACACCCTGAATCGGTCGCCAGCCAATCGCAGGGCACACAGAGACAAACAACCATCCACGCCCCCATTCAAACCTAGGGACAATTTAGAACGTCCAATCAGCCTGTCATGCATATTTTTGGAATGTGGGAGGAAACCGGAGCACCCGGAGAAAACCCACGCAGGCCCGGGGAGAACATGCAAACTCCACACAGGGAGGCCGGAGGCTGGAATCGAACCCGGTACCTCTGCACTGTGAAGCCGATGTGCTAACCACTTTGAAACTCATTCATTCATTCATTCATCTTGCGTACCGCTTGATCCTCACTAGGGTCGCGGGGGGTGCTGGAGCCTATCCCAACTGTCTCCGGGCAGTAGGCGGGGGACACCCTGAATCGGTTGCCAGCCAATCGCAGGGCACACAGAGACAAACAACCATCCACGCCCCCATTCAAACCTAGGGACAATTTAGAACGTCCAATCAGCCTGCCATGCATATTTTTGGAATGTGGGAGGAAACCGGAGCACCCGGAGAAAACCCACGCAGGCCCGGGGAGAACATGCAAACTCTACACAGGGAGGCCGGAGGCTGGAATCGAACCCGGTACCTCTGCACTGTGAAGCCGACGTGCTAACCACTTTGAAACGATTGCGGCCAAATATGATTTGCAGCCATAATTTGCTCTCAATCCACGATTTAGACATGTTTATGGTGACCACTTACGTCTGAGGATGTTCCGCTGCTCCAGCTCCTCCGTGGTTGGTCTTTGGCTCAAACGCCTGAAATGAGAAATCTTGTTTTCACCCACGCGGACTTACTGCACGCGCATATCAATGCATTATGCGGATAATTAGACGACTTCTTCCTGAGATAAATCACTCGAGGCGCTCTCATGGCAAGTCGAGGGCGTGACACGCCCCCCCACCGCCTCCCACCTGACAAGTTTGGATCCGATTTGCTGGCGGAGCTCGTGTCTCTCCGTCTCGGAGCTGCGCGGCAGTATGTTTTTCTCCTCCAGCTCCCTCTTGCTGGGTCGGTTGCCCAGTTTGATGTTGAGGGTGTCCCGTCGCCGAATCTTGCTGGCCAAGGAACCTGTCGGGAAAGAAAACTCGGTCCAATCGCATCCGTAGACATTCATTGATGGCTGAAGGAAGTGCCGTACTGTTGAGGTACTCGTCATCTTCTTCCTCTTCTTCTTCCTCATCATCGCGGTACAGGATGGGTCCGTCCGAGTCGGAGTCGCTGGCTTGGGTCTCCGTCGGCCGGTCGGGGATTACGGTCACCACAATTTGATGGATGTTGACGCTGCCGCCCTGCGATTTGACGATGTCCGCGTCGGCCGGGCTTGAGTCACTGGGGAGATAGGTGACAGAAAATTGGAAATATGAGCTCCCCCGAGTTGGCTTACTTTGGTCGAAATGCACATATTAGAGTGGATAATCTGAAGATCACCCCCGTGCGATAGTCAGCATCTTAATATGCTTCGGTTGGAAGGTGGGTGGACGACCTCAAAAGTACTAAATTTATTTTTTTGTTCACTCCATGTCTGTATTTATTTTTTAAAAAAGCATTTCATTTTTTTAAGAAATACTTTTTCAATATAAAAAATGTAAATATAATGATTTTTTAAAATGTATTTGGGTGTTCAATTTAGGAGAGTAATTTCTGTATTTATTTTTTTAAAAAGAATTTCATTTTTTAAAGAAATACTTTTTAAATATGAAAAATGTAAATATAATGATTTTTAAAAATGTATTTGGGTGTTCAATTTAGGAGAGTAATTTCTGTATTTATTTATTTTTAAAGCATTTCATTTTTTTAATAAATACTTTTTAAATATAAAAAATGTAAATATAATGATTTTTAAAAATGTATTTGGGTGTTCAATTTAGGAGAGTAATTTCTGTATTTATTTTTTTAAAAAGCATTTCGTTTTTTAATAAATACTTTTTAAATATAAAAAATGTAAATATAATGATTTTTAAAAATTTATTTGGGTGTTCAATTTAGGAGAGTAATAATAAAAAAAATGAAAAAAGGTGGAATGGGAAAAAGAAAAAAAATAACACGGTGTAAAGAATGAATAGAGAGGTGAGGAAAAGGGAATACCTTTATGAAATTTAAAAGGAATAAAACAGGGCAAACGACATAAGCCATCTCATATCTTGCCATGATGTGGTCAAGATTAATAATTAAAAAAAAAAAAAAAGAAAAAAAAAAAAAGAAAGAGAGACCCCATTGATGATCTTACCTGCTGTGCGTCTCCTCGGCAGGCGCTACGTTTTCCTCTGGCGCCGCTCCTCCTTCCCCTTTCGTCCTGGCTTCTTTCTCCCGCTGGGGGTCGCCCTCAGCGTCCCCTTCTGTGAAGGAAGTGTCCTCTGTGGAAGTGTTGATGCGGGGGGAGTGCACGGCGGGCTCGGGGGATACATCCCGCACGGCCTCAGAGCTAACGGAAGACTCGTCCGAGGGAACTTTGTCCTCCGGGGCGGCTTGAGAATCAACGGCAGGCTCCTCAACTTCGGGGAGGGAAACTTGAGGAGAGCTCCCATGCGCGTCCGCGGAGTTGAAGTCCTCCGGCTGCCCGGGAACGTCTGCGGAAGCCTTTTGAGAATCGGCTTCAAGTTTCCGGCTTATCCGAGCGTTGGCGCCTTTGCTTTGCGCCTCGGCGTCCTTCGGCGGGCGAGAGCGAGGGGGGGCGGTGGAGTTCGAGGTGGTCGCGGTGGTTTTGGCTGAACCTGCCTGCGTCTTCTTTGGATGAGAGGATTTGGCTGAAAAGAAAAACAAAATAATGAAGCGTATCCAACACATGTTACACAAATGGCCGAGAGCAGTCAGAGTGGACGATTAAGGACGGATTTTTACAAAATGGGATACAGCAGAACTTTCACTACCCGTTTGAAGGCATGCTAATTCTCGTGCATGATGCAGTCAGACCTGCAGAATTTGGAGAGGAAACGTGATTACAGTATCAGAACGTGAACTCAACGCAGGTGGTACACGGATATCTTTGTCCTGATTGCGCAACACGATATACGATCTTAAATCATAAAATAAAAATTGTGTACCACAAAATCTCCCGGCTTTGTTGAATTTCCCCTAAGGAATTATAATGAGTAATACGCTAGCTAACATATTTTCTTCAATAGAGTCGCAACATTTCCTGAGGTGGGAAAAAAATAATAAAATAAGCAGACTATTCTCATGTTCTACGCGAGCAATTGTACGTCCATTGGCGCAGAGACAACTACCGGTGCTTTGGGCAAGAGGGCGGGGTATACCCTTGGACTTGCCGGCAGCCAATCACTGTCCATCCATCCATCCATCCATCCATTTTCTGAACCGCTTAATCCTCACTAGGGTCGCGGGGGATGCTGGAGCCTATCCCAGCCGTCTTCGGGCAGTAGGCGGGGGACACCCTGGATCAGTTGCCAGCTAATCGCAGGGCACACAGAGACGAACAACCATCCACGCTCACACTCACACCTAGGGACAATTTAGAGTGTTCAATCAGCCTGCCATGCATGTTTTTGGAATGTGGGAGGAAACCGGAGCACCCGGAGAAAACCCACGCAGGCCCGGGGAGAACATGCAAACTCCACACAGGGAGGCCGGAGCTGGTATCGAACCCGGTACCTCTGCACTGTGAAGCCAACGTGCTAACCACTGGACTACCGGGCCGCCCTCCAATCACTGTCAAGTCAAGTCAAGTCAGCAGTATTTCTCGAGCACTTTCAAACAGCCATCGCTGCGTACAAAGTGCTGTACATGGAGCGATTTAACATACACAATAAACAGTAAGACGAATCGGTAATAAAAGCGGTAGAAAGCACCTAGCAGTAAAATCAAGAACAAATCTAAGTCATGCCGAGTCGAACGCCACTGGTCACATATCAATGACCGCTCACACCGTTGAGCGGTTCAGAAACTTCAAATCGGGCAAACGTGCATTTTTGGGAGGGAGAATGTTGAAGGAAGCCAAAGTACGCGGAGAAAACTCATGCAAGCATGGGAGGAATGTGAAAATTAATTAAGATATCCTTTATTCGTCCCACACTGGGGAAATTTACAGCCTCCAGCAGCAAGAATGTATGTAGAAAGAAGAAAGGAGAAAGAGAAAAAAAAACAACAAACATCTTTCAATTGAATACAATATGAACACAAATGGATAAATCGCAGTACTATTTACAATTTTCCTTCACATCATTTAATTATTATTATTATTATGATTGTTATTGTTAAGCCATCACAGATTCAAACGGCAAACCTCAGGCTGCATGTTTTTGTGTTGTTAAGGTATTTTAAGTGTTACGTCATTATTGATCCGAGAGCCCAGAATCACCCACTCCCCAAAAAATATAGATAGAAAAACAAAACAAAAAAATTCAAAAAAGACTTGATAAAAGGCTAAAATGTGCAATTCGCTATGCAGTTTTCGATCTAACCGCCTACAGAGTACAACGCCATAAGATCGATGTGGACCATTAAAAAAAAAAAAACTCAAAATGACTCGAACTGGCACTACAAACTGTAGTAACATAAACATAAAAGTTCAAGAAACTAGAAAGGAAAAAAAATGAGGTAAAACAAAAAGTCCGAAGAAACCATGCAGGAGTGCGTACACTTCCATGCAGGCATGCAAAAATATCAAATCGGCTAAACTTACCGATCACGCGACTACTATTAGAGCTCCGCGAGTTAGGTTTAACTTGCGTCGCAGAACCCGACTTCCCTGATGCTTTGGCGGGTTTTTTCGCGCCGGTTGAAGCGTCCCTGCTGTGCCTGGCCGTGCCAGTGGCGCCCCCTGCAGGCTTGGAGGAGGCGGGCGCAGCCACGCCGTGCTGCTTTCTACCTTGGGCATCCCGCGGGCGTGCCTGAGCCACCCGGGCGACGGGTTTAATGTCACTCGTCTCTGAGCGGGTCAGAGAGATCACACGGGGGGGGAGTTGAAGTTAGAGGGATTGGAGAATCAGAGTTACATGAAGGCAGAGGAAAGGAGAACGTGAAGGGTGAGTGAGTTGAATGAGAACGTCATGTCTTCTTGGCAACTCTTGGAGCGTGTTATGACGTTAAGTCCACATGTGACGCCCCGATAGAAGCGACAAGGAGGAAAAACGTAAAAAGCACAGAACGGGGAATCGCCCGATTCGAATGATGTCTTCCTCAGGAGAACACTCAGAATACTCATTCATTCATTCATCTTCCGAGCCGCTTGATCCTCACTAGGGTCGCGGGGGGTGCTGGAGCCTATCCCAGCCGTCTTCGGGCAGTAGGCGGGGGACACCCTGAATCGGTTGCCAGCCAATCGCAGGGCACACAGAAACGAACAACCATTCGCTCTCACACTCACACCTAGGGACAATTTAGAGTTTTCAATCAGCCTGCCACGCATGTTTTTGGAATGTGGGAGGAAACCGGAGCACCCGGAGAAAACCCACGCAGGCCCGGGGAGAACATGCAAACTCCAAAAACAACTAAAACATAAGAATGGTTCATTTGCAAGACGCTAGAAACAAAGGTGTCTCTGAAAATCTTGATGTAAATCAGTTTATGGCAAAACTAGACCGCAATACCAACTGTAAATCACGATGGAGAAGGTGTCAAGGTTTTGACGTGCTTTGCTTCTTCAGGGCATGGACGCATCATAATCAGCAACCAAATTAATGAATAACTCCTTTTGGCGTCTTGACGTAAATCACCTGTTTTGTTCTGGGTGTTCACGGGACCAGGAGTCGGGTCCGCGGCTCGGGTCAATTGAGTTTCAATCTCAACCTTGACCTGCTCCAGGGACACGCTGGATGTGGCGTGACCATTCTGGATTTCCCGGCTGACGGGCTCGTCTGCTGAAGACATGAAGAAATATCAGCAATGTTTCATTTTGCAGATTCATGATGAGCAATCCATCCTTTTTCCGAACCGCTTGATCCTCACTAGGGTCGCGGGGGGTGCTGGAGCCTATCCCAGCCGTCTTCGGGCAGTAGATGGGGGACACCCTGAATCGATTGCCAGCCAATCGCAGGGCACACATAGACGAACAACCATCCATGCTCACACTCACACCTAGGGACAATTTAGAGCGTCCAATCAGCCTGCCATGCATGTTTTTGGAAGGTGGGAGGAAACCGGAGCACCCGGAGAAAACCCACGCAGGCCCGGGGAGAACATGCAAACTCCACACAGGGAGGCCAGAGCTGGAATCGAACCCGGTACCTCTGCACTGTGAAGTCGACGTGCTAACCACTTGACTACCGGGCCGCCCCATAATGAGCAATCATTAAAAAAAATAAAATAAAATAAAAAAATTAAAAAGTACATGCAGCTCCAGTCCTGTAGGTGGCGCCGGTGACATAGCTGACAAACCTTGCTCTGGAACAAGCACTCCTTTCTTGATGAGCTCCTCTCTCGTTTGTCTTGTTGAAATTTTTCTCTCCAAAACTGCACAAACGACACGAAGGTCAAAAGCTGTCGGTCGGCTCGAAAAACCCGCATGAAAATTTTTTTTTTTTAAATCAACAGCTAATCCTCACCCGTGGAGAGATCCTGGAACCTGTCGCTGCTCTTCTTCTTCCTCCACTTCCAGGGTTTGAAGAGTCTCCCTAAAGTGGACAGTTTGCCTCGCTGGTGCCGCGAGCCGGGCGCATTGTGGACGTCGGAATCGCTGTCCACCACCACGTCGCAGCTGGCCAGTGATGACGATTTCTCCAAACCATCGCCTGCAAGGAACGTCAGGGACAAAACTGATCAGCCATTCTGAGTCCCACGCGGGAGTGTTTCGGCCGCAGTGAAAAGAAAACCAAAACACGACAACTAGACAGATTACGATCTTCTAAAATATATTTTTCAAATGTTCTCCCGTCACTCGGTAACTGACAGCTCCAGCTCAGAGCTGTAAAAAGTACCAAAAAAAAAAAAAAAAAGTCAAACATGTCTCAAAGAAATCTCTTTTTTTTGGTTATGAACGATATAACTGTTTTTCCCGTCATCGCTTTTCCAACAAAATCCAGTCATACATTTCTCAAACAAATGCAGCTTTATTCTCATTTCGACAACCTCCAGGAGAACATCTTCTCAAACAAATGACTCGATTATTGTAACGTTACGACTATTTTTTGCTGCTGAAATATCATTTCAGTCTCGTTCTACTGCAAGAGAAATGCGTCGACCCACACTTTGATATCACTTTTTATTTTTTTACTTGTAACATAGCCTAGTCTCTTTCTCCTTTCTTCTTTCTACATACATTCTTGCTGCTGGAGGCTGTAAATTTCCCCATTGTGGGACGAATAAAGGATATCTTATCTTATCTTATCTTAAAATGTCCTTGTAACAATACAATACAATACATGCTGATTTATATAGTAACATGAAACAATTCAGTAATTACGACGCTATTTACGTTATGTTTCCAATTTCACAAAGACACAGTACAGCGTAGCATATTCAGATTTTTTTTTCTGGTAAGATTACTTTTTTTGGTGAAATTATGGCTTGACGCAAAAAAAAAAAAAAAAAAAAAAAAAAAAAATTAAAAAAAACTTTTTTTTCATCCTTATTGTCCATCTTAACAACTTCCCAGTCTCGCACCCAAGTTCCACAAAGGCTAGGCTAGCTGAAAACACAATTGAGATGAATGACAACAGAAAACCCGAAGGCCCCCCCCCCCCCCGCCCCCCCTCGACATCTTGAAAGTTATTCTATCTTGCAAAAAGGACCAACTCCTCCATTTTCACTTCCTCTCAGTGGAACAGAAACGTCTCCTGGTTACCTGTGTCTCTTTCACCAACGCTACGTACGACGCTTGTGCATCATCAGGCTGAGAAAATACAACGCTTTCACTTCCCCCCCCAAGAGGTTCAGGCGGGTGGCTGTCAAATGACATGGGGCGAAATACTGATGTAGAACAGGGGTGGGCAAACGTTTGGATCTGATTTGTAAAAAAGCACGTTGGTCGATGTAAGTATAAAAATCCATTTAAAATCGGTCATTGAAACGGATTCTTTTGATGAATGAACTCATTCTCATTTTGCATTTTATTCATCATATATTTCATGATTTATAATCGATTTGGCCACCGCAGAAAAGGACAGAAAGAAACAAAGCGGACTGACTCGTCACGGTAGCGCCATTTCACAGTCGATTTCACAATGGAAACGTTCCACTTTGAAGCAAATGACTTGCTACGTCACGACGCCTGGGTGAGTCGGGAAGTGGTTAACTGAATGTGCACGCGAGTGTATGTGTGGGGTGAGCGTTCACAGGCGCAAATTTGGCGGATGACACAGCAAACCGAATTCTGCTCGGCAGTGTTGACTCCCCCAAATAAAAGTGCTGTCAGACGGGTAAAATAAAGGGAATCTGTGAATGAGAGCTAAGTTATGTGAAAAGCGGGGTGACAACATTACACTCCAGTCCTCTAGTTGGCAGTAAAGCTAAATTACAAGGCGAGAGAAAAACAATCTCACGCGAGTAATTGCTCAATGAGGTAGGTCACTGCTACAATCACCGCTCAGCAGGCGGATTGTTATGGCAAAAAATAAAAACAATTAAAATGAACCAATTCATTTTAAAAAGTCACTCCAGTCCTCTAGTTGGCAGTAATGCTAAATTACAAATGGAGAGAAAAACAATTGCTGAATGTGGTGGGTCACTGCTACAATCAGCCACTCAGCAGGTGGATTGTTGGATTGTTATGGCAAAAAAAAAAAAATAAGTCACCACAGTCCTCGAGTTGGCAGTAAGGCCAAATTACAAGGTGACAAAAAACTCATCTCACGCTAGTAATTATTTGTTCAATGTGTTGGGTCACTGCCACAATCAGCCGCTCAGCAGGTGGATTGTTATGGCAAAAAATAAAAAAAATTAAAATGAACTAATTCATTTAAAAAAGTCACTCCAGTCCTCTAGTTGGCAGTAATGCTAAATTACAAGGGGAGAGAAAAACGATCGCACGCATGTAATTGTTGAATGTGGTGGGTCACTGCTACAATCAGCCACTCAGCAGGTGGATTGGTGGATTGTTATGGCAAAAAAAAATTATAATAAGTCACCACAGTCCTCGAGTTGGCAGTAAAGCTAAATTACAAGGCGAGAGAAAAACAATCTCACGCGAGTAATTGTTCAATGTGGTAGGTCACTGCTACAATCAGCCACTCAGCAGGTGGATTGTTATGGCAAAAAATAAAAAAAATTAAAATGAACTAATTAATTTAAAAAAGTCACTCCAGTCCTCTAGTTGGCAGTAATGCTAAATTACAAGGGGAGAGAAAAACAATCGCACGCATGTAATTGTTGAATGTGGTGGATCACTGCTACAATCAGCCACTCAGCAGGTGGATTGGTGGATTGTTATGGCAAAAAAAATTATAATAAGTCACCACAGTCCTCGAGTTGGCAGTAAGGCCAAATTACAAGGTGACAGAAAACTCATCTCACGCTAGTAATTATTTGTTCAATGTGTTGGGTCACTGCCACAATCAGCCGCTCAGCAGGTGGATTGTTATCACACACAAAAAATAAAATAAAATAAAATAAAATAAGGGAACAAAATTACTTCATCTGCACCTTCATTGCAATTTTTAGGGTTCTTCTGGAGACCCTGTTAATTCTTCTTCTCATGAATGAATTAGCTATTTGGGGTGGGGTGGAGGGGGGGGGGCTCAAGCCTGTCAACATAGCCGAAAACTTAGGAGTCTTATGAAAAAAAAGTCTGGCCACTTCAGACCAAAGTGGTTGAATTCTTGTGGGGGGGGGGGGGGGGGGGTTCCACACATGGCTTCTTGAGACTTTTTTAGTAGGTCCAGTCATGATAGACATGTCCACCAAAATTCATGTTGGGGGCTGAATTTGTCAAAACAACTTCAGACCCGAAACACATTTTTGGGGGTAAGGGGGGGGGGGTGAGTTTCTGAGCTCGGGGAAGCCCTCAAAATGCAACACAGCCAATTGAAAAAAGATTCGGGCCGCACAACAGGAACATGTGCCGAATGCTGATGAGGAGGACGATGACGAGTGTGGGGGGACGGGGGGGTGGAGGAGGGGAAAGGGAGAGGCTTCCTTCCTCCACGGCGTGACATCGTTCAGGGGGTGGGGGGCGGGGGGCATCACCAACAGGAAGGCGGCGAGAGGCTGGGAAAGCGTGGAAAACGCTATCATGAAAAGAAAAAGTGGGTCACAGGAGGGACTTGAGCGCTTTCGAGCCCTCCTAAGACAATTTTTTAAAAAATCGCCTTCAACTTGAATCCTCCGAAGACTTTGAGGTGTGGATTATGTCTACATTCGCGTGTACGTGCCAAAACGTCGCGGCGTCAAGCCGTCACTGAATGAGACAGAATCACTTCCCTTTCCTCTCTTACTTGCATAGATGAAGCATTTTTTTAAGAATGTCGCAACGCAAATTATGTAACCCATAATGCATTGCAAGTGCATTACCAAACAAGAAAAAAAAAAAACGTTTACACGGCGTAAGCTCTCCCCAGACACCAAATACTCCTCTAAAAGTGACAGCTGAATGTTTATTTTTTGATAAGCGTGCAGGCTCTAAAGAAGCTTATGTAAACACCACCGAGCTTTGTTTTCTTTGTATACATTCGGATTATGGATTGTGTCATTAGAGCCAATCTATATGATGGATTGAAACAAATTACCAATGGAATTCCCAACGGGGGAAATATGCGACAAGCACTCAGCTCAAGTCCTGCACAATGAAGCTACAGTTGATCGAGTGAGTCGCGTTGGAAGTCTGTTAATGTTCTCGAGAGCAGCTGTGAATGGACTCAGCTGTCAGAAAACGATGTAAACACCTTAACAAAAAAAACTACCAGGAGCCAAAAATAAGATAAGCATTTTAACATTGCAGAGCTCATTTTTGCACTTTGTGGCCATACGTACTGAGATTCTAATTTTGTTGTCACCTCACAAATGTGTTTATTTGCCCCCCCCCCCCCCCACACACACACACACACTAATTAACATCTTGTATATAAAATGGAGAATCTAATGAAAAGCCTTACAAGCACAAAGGATGGAGTGCATGCATATTCCACATGGGAAATTTGGAATTGGGTTTCAAACTCCAAACCTCAGAACCGAGAGTCATGTGTCCAACCACTGGTTCTTCGACATGTACATTTTGTGATTTTTTTATTTTAAGCCAAATCCACTCTCAACTGGTAGTCGAAGGGTTCAAAAACAGTGATTATTGTGACCCGTCCAAACAGCTGCATGCTTAGCTCCGAAGTTTTCCTCCGAAGAAGAAGCATTAGCGAATGTTTGCTTTTGGAAAGAGTTCGTCAAGTCCAACAGGTTCCTCCGTGTCGATGTTGCTGTACCGAATTCTGCTTCCACGTTGTGCATAATTGTACCTGTCGGTCTCGTGTTCTTTGATAAGGAGCCAAATAATGTGCGGTGTTAGTTCGACTCAAAAGTCAGGTCACCTCACGCCTTCCTAAACACGGCGCGTTCGTGACAAAAGAGACGAGTCATGTATTTTGTAAACAATTACACGGGCGTGCGCGCAAGTTGAAGCTAGCATGAAAGCTAACTTGAAATTTGTCCCTGGGCGAAAATTGCGACCCAAAAGTTGTATAAACTCTAAACGAAATTGATGGGGGGGGGGGGGGGGGGTGAAGTCACTTACCGGGAGTAAATGGGGTGGTGGGGGGGGGGACGCAGGCGACGGGGGTAAAGACTCACCAGTGGCTGTGTGAGACACGGCAGACACAGCGGTCTGGCCCATGTTCGGCTTTACGGGCGGAGCTCCGGTGGAGGAGCGTACCCTCCTCAATCCTTAACCCGCAATCAATGCTCCCTATTGCCGCAGAAATTCCGCGCACGACCGCCGTAAAAGTTCATGTCGCCTGCCTGGAAAGGAACTTTTTTTTTCTTTCGAGTGACGGCATTGAGTTGCTGCTAGGTCGTAACTTCCCCTCCCGCCCCTGTCCTGCTCTCCTCCTCCTCCTCCTCCTGCTCTGCTATGGTGGATGCTTCTCATTCCTGCGTGCAGATTAGAGGCACTGCTGGGGCTCAAAGTTGAACGCTGACACCTTTGGGAACCACCAGGTGACAGTGGACATAAGTGAAGGAGAAAAAAAACCGGCTTGGGAAATTTCCATGATGTAGCATATTTCATGGGGTAGATGTTAAAATGGGGTAGATGTTAGATATATAAACAAATCAGTTAACCCTCGAAGTTGTGCACTCGATGACAAGTAAATTGTGACACATTCGACACATCCGAAATGAGTTGAATATTTTTGACAGAAGTAAAAAAAAAACGAGATCCTGTGGTGACACACACCCTTGGGATGTGGCTGTGTTCAGAATTAACCAATGACGTGAAAACTCAAATTTAACAGCGCCGATATATATATGATGGCATAACAATTGTCCCCACACAACTGAAGCCAGAGGACAGCCATCTTACGTTGCCACTGTCACTGTCAATTTCTGTTCATTTTTCTCTGAAAACACGGTTATATGTGTGTGTGGGGTTTTTTTTTGGCTTTGGCTGAAAAACTGAAAGAGGAAGAGACAAACATGTGGCCTAAATGTCACCACATCAAGATTTCCAGTGTTATATGAGTTCAATTGCTCCATTTTGACATGAGGTAGCCTCAGACAATCTTGTTTTCAAAGAGAAGATTCGGCGTGAATAGGCTTATTTTCATCTTTGATCGTCTTTTTTTAAAAATAAGACAAAAAAACACAAGTAAATGTTTGATATTAGCTCCGTGACCTCAGGGTGGCAAGCGTGGCCGATCACACGCTCCTGCTTTCAGCTGATAAAAAGCAAATAAACAGTGTCGCCTGTGTGCGCGCGCGTGCTTATGCACGTGCGCGTGTTCTATCATCACTGTCGACAGGGTGTGAGTTGAGACCTTGCAGACCACAGTCACGCTGCATCAAGCAACGAAAGCCAATGGTGCCATCTAGTGTTAAGAAGCGCCGCAAGTGTGAAGAGTTTGAAGCGTTTTCTGTCAAAGCACAAGCCAACATACCCTCTCCGGATGGAATTCAATTATAATTTCAACAAACGCAAAACGACAGGTAGTTATGGCATGTTCAAAAGTGTTCAGGTGTACTATGCGGGTATGGAAGTCTACAGGTCACAGGACACACTTGTGCCTGTTAACCCATCAAACGAGACCCGAACATGACTGCAAAATTGCTGCATCACAGCTGAAAGATTCTGGATTTTCATTCACATTCTCCGACGTGCTGTAATAGGAAAAGTACGACCCTGTATCGAGTTTTGAGGCTCCACATCCATGAAACTGTACTGTATTACTTTTTACTGAACCGCAAAAACAAGGCGCATTTGTCAAGGAAGAAGAGGATTGCCACAAAAACAGGAAGCGGGAAATATTAAAAGCGATCAAGACATTTTGAACTGCCGCAATTGCTCGATGAAGTTATTGATGGAATGTAGATGAGTACATTTGAGCCGGGCGATGTTTCCAACACATGCGCCACATGCACTGATCAGCACACTGAAGTGTATGAAGTGCTGCCTCCACAAGTGAAAAAATATTGTCTATCCAGATATCAACTTGCTGCTCACTTACTGTACATGAAGCATGGCCTCCCTCAAAAGAGGTGTGCTTTTGCAAAAAGGGGGGGGGGGGGGGCCTGAATACATACAAACACCACGCAGATTCTAGCTCAGAAACTCAATGTTGTGAAGCCCATCTGCCAAATCCGCATCCATTGTATGGCCTCTCACTTAATACAACTCCTTCAAAGTTGGATTCACTTCAAATCGATTGCGGTGGCGTGTCCGAAGCCAAACTAGCCAAAAGGACGTGTCTTCCAATAACAAGCAAGTCAAGGTGACATTTTTAGGCACGGCGTCGTGCTTTTAAGTAACAGCGCTCACCCGAGGGATTCCGACCTTCTTATTGACCCGGAGGAGGAAAAGGCTGAGGGGAGGGGGGGAAAAAAAGAGCAGTCATCAAATATTAAAGAGGTGGCCTCAGCGGAACAAGGGGCTAATAATTGTTTAAGTGCTATACTTTTTGAGAGCCTCTACCCACCCACCCCCCCTCCCATGTATCCACTGTTTACTTAGAGTTGCAGCTTTCAATACGATGACTTTGGGGTACCTTCAAACCTAACCCTGCGGAGTCTTTTGCCAGTATCACAAGACCGTTTACTGTCACGTCTCTCGCTCTTCCCATCCAGCCATCCAGCGCGCCTGCAACCCGATCTCCTGTTTGTTGTATACTGTTTGGCGCGAGCCATAATGCTAAAACGTGGCCTGCTATTAAATCAATAGCTGACATCCTGCCAGACGGTCAGCCGGAGTGCTGAAGCGAAGGGCTGGCGATAGAGAGCGAGAGACGGCGACAGAGCGAGCGGCGTTTGGTAACGGGCGCTGAATAAAGGCCCTCCGCTATGCGAGGAAATGAGGTGGCGCGCACTTGCAGACACTTGTGTCGAAGCGAATAAACAAGTGAGCATTCCTTCCCGCTCCTTCGTATTATTTTATTTACAGTTACGTCTGAGTGGAGTACAAACACTTACTCTCGTTTGAGTAGTTGAGGCCTGTTCTTCGCTCTTTTATTATCCAAACACAGGTTGTGATATGGTTTGTTTTTAAAGCGCTGCGACTGGCTAACGATGGACGATTTGCAGCCCCGGGTCCGTCAGGAAACTTCCAGGACTGGCGCCACTGGCGTCTTTTCTGACACCAGTCCTGGAACTTTTCTGACACACTTGGTACAGCAAATCTTATATCATCAGACGAGCACTTGGAATTACAAAAATCTAGTATTTTTATTCCCAGCGGAATGGGGTGGCAAACGTACTCTTACTCAAAACTGACGAGAGAAAAAAAAATACTCGGTTGATTTTCCAAACCCAACACTCGGTAGGTAGCTGTGGTAGGCTGTTAGCCGATGCCGGTCACCATTTTTGATGTTCTTTTCTAACCCAATGCTGAGATGAGGTTGGCCAGTCCTCCCCTTTACTTTGAAAGTTCGCTGTCGTTCTCTCAACCTCATCAAAAAAAAAAAAAAAAAACCAAACAAAGACGCACCACAATATAAAAACACAATAAACACAGGGCGGTGCAGATAAGTAGCAGCTAGCCCAGGGGTGGACAATTATTTTTTGCATAGGGCCACATGAGAACCAGAAAATATTATGGAGGGCCGGATCAAAAGGGTGAACAAAATTCGGCATAATATTAATTGGATTTCTTCATTTAAAAAGCGGTATTTTGCATTTTGGGCACATTTTTCAGTCTTTATGAGTACATTATTCCGTCGTATCGAACGGGATTTGCTTGACTTGGCGCTACTGCGGGCTTCCATATCGTCTCCCCCTTCCTCCCTATCCTCTGCAACTTCAAGTAACTGCGCCACCTGGCGTTGAAATGCCTGTCATTACAAGTCCAAATGAAATGAATGCAGTCGTTGACATTGAACCTTAATCTTGTACCAACCTTCGGCGGGCCGGATTAAAAAGACCAACGGGCCAGATTTGGCCCGTGGGCCGTAGTTTGCCCACCACTGAGCTAGCCGCTACTGGCTTTGAGTTCTGGGTTTGTATCTCAGCGCGGGGCATTTGCGTGTTCTCCCTGTGCCCGCAAAGGCTTTCTCCTGGTACAGAAACGTGCACGTTCAATGGTATCTCTAAACTATCCAAAGGTTTGAATCAGTACTGCCCTGTAATTGCCGTGAAGATCCATCCATCCATCCATCATCTACCGCTTATCCGGGGCCGGGTCGCGGGGGCAACAGCTTTAGCAGGGAAGCCCAGACTTCCCTCTCCCTAGCTACTTCGTCCAGCTCTCCCCGGGGGATCCCGAGACGTTCCCAGGCCAGCTGGGTGACATAGTCTCTCCAGCGTGTCCTGGGTCTTCCTCGGGGTCTCCTCCCGGTGGGACATGACCGGAACATCTCACCGGGGAGGCGCCCGAATCAGATGCCCAAGCCACCTCATCTGGCTCCTCTCGATGTGGAGGAGAAGCGGCTCGACTCTGAGCCCCTCCCGGATGACCGAGCTTCTCACCTTATCTCTAAGGGAGAGCCCGGACACCCTGCGGAGAAAACTCATTTCAGCCGCTTGTATCCGGGATCTCGTTCTTTCGGTCACGACCCATAGCTCGTGACCATAGGTGAGGGTTGGGACGTAGATCGACCGGTAAATTGAGAGCTTCGCCTTTTGGCTAAGCTCCTTCTTCACCACGACAGACCGATACAACGTCCGCTGCCGTGAAGATACTAGTTAAATAATTTCTGCAAGGATCAGTTCGCTAAAATGAAACGTTTCATTGTTTCATTGAAACAATAGCTCCGTTTCATCGTTTCATTGAAACAATGAAACGGAGCTATTCTTGGGTTGACGTTTGACTGGAATGTAGCGAGGTCAGAGCCAAACGAGCGCCGAGTCGAGTATTTCCATGAGACATTGCGAGAAACGAAAGCAAACAGCAGGTGTGTTGCTTGGGAGACAAGACGTCAAAGCCCACAGGTGAAAAAGTCCTGACTTGACTGGTTGAACCGTAGAGCTTAAGTTTGTGATGTCAAGCTGGAATGTCGTTTCTCACACACCTCGTAAAAAACAGACACCACCAATCATACTTTACGATCAGAATACAAGAGCCTTTTGAATCCTTTCAAGGTCCCGAACAACAACCGGAGGTGGGCGTGAGAAACAAAGCTTACGACGACCGCGGTTATAATGATTATAAGCAAATAACACATTTTAACGAGCCGTCCTGATAATTCACTTTGAGGCTAGTCAAGAACACTTGAACATCATTTCTCAACCCAGCACACAAATTCGAATGATTCAGGCAGGCCATTGTTATTCTCTCCCGATTAACACACAACTTCATAAAAAGATCTCATTTCAATCAGATGACCCGATGCCGGTTGCGCCCCGCCTCCTAAATCCTCAAAAACTCGACCCGCACGACCTGTGTCATTTAAATACACCCAAATATGACCGCAAACAACACCTGAGCTGCATGACCACAATATGTGCAGTCATCACACTTCCGCCGTTTCAGGCGACTTAGAATACGGCGCAAAATTGACAATCGTCAAAGAACACCAAAAGCTTGAACGGTCCAACCCTCCTTCACGTTCCGGAGTGATCGTCTCCTAGCATTAGCATCTTATAAATATTGCACAATTAGTGCATGACATACTGTAAGCGGTCATTTGAACAGAAATAATAGTTGCAGAAGGATAACGGTGATTGTATATAAGTCATAAACAAATGCTTAGAGTGGAGAGAAACTCACCATCGTGTTCCATGACTTGACCGGTGGGGGGGGAATATTATCAGCCGTGTGAGTTGATCCTCGCCTCTTCCCGACATATCGCCCTCCACCTCCTCTTCCTCCTCCTTCATCGCTCGCTCCTCCCATCTGCCTGCCTGCTCTCCCTCCAGTAAAGAGCATTAAAACTTAATGTCTCTTTCCATCTCAGGTCCCCACCGATCGTCCCCCTGACCCGAGTCCGGCCGGCTGCTAATCGCACGGAGGTCCCACCGTGAAACCGAAAGACATGCAAAAATGAGAAGGCAAAAAAAAAAAAAAAAAAGGGAAACGAAAAGGTGTGTTCGTTTGCCAGGTATGATTTATGGCTGCTTGCTTTCAGTGCGGGTTCACAGATCAGAGTCACGGCAAAAGGTCAAGCTTTGCTCCGGTGCAATTACCGACATTGACTGCTGTGTAAAGAGCAACGCGAGCCAGAGCCACACACACACACACACACACGCATGCGCACGCACACACACAACAAAGGTTACAACAGCAGGTGCACCCTCAACCGGCAGCACCAGTGTCCCATGACAAAAAATACAAAACCGAGCGGAAATTGTCGCAGAGTCAACATTTTTCTGAGAGTACTTCAGAGAGTGGAATAATGGCGGATGCCACACACACACACACACACACAAACTTGCCTACCCGCCTTAAATCTTTCTTTCTTTAATTAATATTTTATCTGTGTTTTACTATTGGTCTTGGCTGTACAGTGTCCTTGAGTGTTGTGAAAGGCGCTTACAAATGATGTATTATTATTATTATTACACAGACACAGACACACACACATATACACACACACACACAGACATGACTACCGGTTTCAGTTTTAATGGCAGAATATATACTGGTGAGAAGAGAGAATATACTGTACTAGCTGGTTCGCCGCCCTCTGGGCGGCTCATCAGCTAGTTCCTGCGGAAGGCTGGTAAGGTGGGCCTTCGGCCCGCAAAAGTGTTGTTGCTTGGTTCAACTTTTTGTTCATCTTCATTGCTTATCGCGAAAATAAAGAGATGTTTAGCTCTACTAAATAACTAACAATTTCATTGCAATGCTTGTGGGTAGACAACATTTTTTCGCTAAGATGCCCGCGCGATCGTAGTGAGCCACTGCCTGAGCGGCGCAGCGGCGGCGCGCTGCGGCGCGGTGAAGTAGGTACGTTTTGAAAAGGGACAGACGGAAGGACAGACCGCGTGCGGGACGACGCGCAATATATATATAGAAGATAGATGTCTTTACCTCCGATGTTCTCGAATTGGAAGCAACTCGGATGAACCCTAATTAACATAATAAAGTGTCAACATTCAATATTGCGCATGGAGACTCTTATCGTCCAATCAAGTGTGTGTGTGTGTGTGTGTGTGTGTGCGTGTGTGTGTGTGTGTGTCTGCCACAAGGTGTTGATTTCTTTAATTTCCTGTTTTTTGTTTGTTTGTTTTTCTCATCTCATCTCATCTTCCGAGCCGCTTGATCCTCACTAGGGTCGCGGGGGGTGCTGGAGCCTCTTCCAGCCGTCTCCGGGCAGTAGGCGGGGGACACCCTGAATCGGTTGCCAGCCAATCGCAGGGCACACATAGACGAACAACCATCCACGCTCACACTCACACCTAGGGACAATTTAGAGTGTTCAATCAGCCTGCCATGCATATTTTTGGAGTGTGGGAGGAAACCGGAGCACCCGGAGAAAACCCACGCAGGCCCGGGGAGAACATGCAAACTCCACACAGGGAGGCCGGAGCTGGAATCGAACCCGGTACCTCTGCACTGTGAAGCCGACGTGCTAACCACTGGAGTACCGGGCCGCCCCTTCTGGAAGTTCCCATTGTATTATTGAAAATGCTTCTGAAGGCTATGCTGTATATTTTTGAAGGATACTTTTCAAGACATCCTGTAAATGTGACTGGGGCAAAAGATTGAACGGCATACCCACCACGAATCGAGGCTGAAATGCTAAAGATGGCTGGTCGGAAACACAGCAACACTTGTGGTTGCCCAAGTGGTACAGTGTGACATTTGAGCGACACAACATGCAGACTTAGCAGCGTGGCAGCAGCACTTTGTCATTTTAGGTCAGGAATAATTCAACAATTGGTCGGAAATGCCACACAAAAAAAAATAACTCAAACAATGTCTGGAGAAAACCAAACGTCAAGTTTAAGGAGCAATTATGGCAACCTGCTATCGGTCCATTTGGCTAAGATAGCCAAATCTAAACATTTGAAAGCTGAAGGGATGAACTCTGGGTGTGTTTTGCGTTTACTTTGGCTTGTTTGCAACACCCGCATGTCACACCAGATGTCAGTACATCACACTGCACCTCCTGTCCAGTGAGGATAATTTACTTATAAATACACCCACACTGAGTTTATCCACCCAGGGCATGATCAGCAAGGATGGGTGAAGATCCAGAGCCACTTTCAAGTGAAGGATAGAGTCCTTCCACTGAACTACACTGTCTGGAGCACTATCAAACAACCCCCCCCCCCCCCACACTACCCCCATGGCTTTGACAACCCTGCCATCATGTCAGAGTAAAAAGGGTAAGCAGAGCTGCGCCGAGTTCTTTTGGATGCACAGATTAATGCTAGCCAACAGCTGATAAGCGGCACATACTTGATTGCTCGGTGCTGCCTAAGCGAGTGCAATTTCTTTTATTTGGTTACTTTGGCCTAGCATAATGAAAATCAGGTGGGGGGGGGGTGCAGTCGTTTATTTGCATGAGCCAGCGTCACTTAGTGATGTAAGTCATGATCCTTGAGGTATTTCACAAAAGTATGTCATCAATGTTAAGACATCTGGGAACTGTTTTAAACTGTAAAAAAAACCTGATTGTTTTATTGGATTTTTGTTATTACGTATTCATTTTGAAAGTCTTGGGGATGCTATGCGATATGAAATGTGTTTTCCTACCTGGGCGAGCTCCTCTGAGCCTCCACAGGATTCTGGCGGTGAAGCCCGATGCGTCGCTGTGGGAGCGGAACCTGTGCCGGGGTTGCACGGACGGGAAGGCCTTCAGCTCTGCGAGACTGTCTCCCTCTTCCTCCTCCATGGACCCACTCGGAATAAATAAATTAAAAAAGAAAGGAAAGCTCAGAAAGGTGTCACGTTCATTGAACAGGAAAGCTTGAGTGTCTACAGCTTCCTTTCTTGCTCGGCTTGTTCAAACTTGATTCCGTGTGCACGCGTGAGCCGGCTGTGCGTGTCTTCTTCCTGCGTTCGTCAACGCCCTCTCAAACACGCAGGTTGCCTTGAAATGTGACTGCAGAGTGGAAACCTGTTTTGTCATGTTTAGCTGGTGCATGTGTGCAAATGTGTACATTATATTAGTGCAGTCGTGAAGATACGGTCATTCGGTTGCGATTTTGGTTCCAAAATAAAAGTGTGTTAGTATAAAGAATGAGCTCTACTGCCGAATGTTAAGTAATGTGCATCAATCATACTGTACACCATCATATACTGCCCGATAGAACGTGAGCAGGCCTTTCATTTTTTTCTTTTTTTGCGAATTTGGAACGATATGCAGGACAAACAAACCACCTCAATGATATAACAATTCTGAGTGAGGCCAAAATTAGTTATTTTCTACTTAATGTTGATTTCTTATTCATCAGTTTTTGTTGTCCTTCAGTGGTATTTTTTATTCAAGATGTTTTATTGGACTGGAAAGAAAGCGCATATTTTGTTGATTGCTTCAACCTCAACCAGGCAACAAAATTATCAGTCAGTACTCAATAAGACCGACAGATGTCGCCAAGTCAACACCCTACGCAGTTGTTCCCGCCCCCTTGTCCGATTCTAACCAAGAGTTTAATATATACATTAACACCCCTCACTCTGGACGTTTAACAATATAAATATTAATACGCATGGTACGAGCAAATTGTGGATTTTACATATGAATGAAGCTAAACAATAATCAATAAAAACGTATTGTTTTAATCATTCAACTTAGGTCATCGTTCCGTAAAGCCAGCGCAATTCAGCTATAAGCGTAGAGTCGCCCATCGTAGTTCTTGGCGATCTGCGCCGCTCCTCCGCGTTGAGCGTCGCCTGAGTTGCTCCGGGTACCTCCTTCGTATTGCTGGCTGAGAGAGATGGGCTGAGGCGGAGAAGGGCGACCCCCACCAGCAACAGCCAGGCGGCAATCGAGGCCACACACTGCGGCTAGGTAAGGTGACTAACCTCGCCAAGTATCCGACACGGCGTTTGACGGAGCCTTGTAGGTGTGGAATTTAGCTCGGGATGAGATTCGTCGCAGCAACGCTCGTCTGGGTTAGCTTGACCGGGTTAACGTGTAAGATTCACTTCAAGATACGATTGTTTTATTATTATTATTATTCACGTTACACTATAATATATATTTTGTGTGCTGTAGGAACCTTTGCAAAATGGTATAGCCGTTCCCCCCGGGTTAACTTGAGGAACTTGCTGCTTTTATACGTGCTAACTAGCTCGTGAGGCTAACCCAGGTCTTAGTCGGTGTCGTCGGTATCTTTTTCCCGGTGCAGAGTGATATTTACCGGGTGGTAGACAGAGCCCAGTAGGACCAACTGGTCGACCAGCTCGTCTCCGAGGAGGCAGGCCGAAGCCCGTCGAACCTGTTTGGAGTGAGACGTGCCCGACTCGGAGGCAGGAGTGACCGTGGATGTGTTGGAAAGTTGACCTTTGACCTGGTCTAAAGCACCTGCATCCTCATCGCTGTTGTTGAGGCTCCGACGCGTTCGACTCAGTGGTGCCTTGCCACATCATCCCTATCTCAAATATAGTTGATATCTATTGAAATGAATGAAATGGTATTCATCAATTTCAACCTCTTCAAAAAACATTTTTTTTTTGCTTGCAGAGTTGAGTAATCTTGTTGAAATGAATGCTCTCTATTTAACTTTTTCTGGGGGGTGAGCAGCAATGGGAGAAGGGAGCATTTGCGAACGAAGGGCGCAAGATGAAAGAGACACTGCAAAAACCGATGCCTTATTGCCATGATAAATGTGCATTGTCCTAAAAAATGGTGCCAGCAGTTCCTAGTTAGCCCTTAGGACAACATGAGTAACTCGTGGGGCTGGTAAACATACCAGTGACGGAACACTGTGATTTACTATCCATTCATCCAAGTTTTTATGTATTCGACAATAATGTGATGATAGTTGAGCGGAAGTCATAATCAAAGACGGCAATCAACAGTTGAGCGGTCGGTCTCCAACCGGCTTCACTGAGACATATTTAAACCACCAAGCAAAGAAATAAACAAACGCAAAAGCTCTTTTCTTACACTAATTGTACAGTGAAAGCTCGATTTTTAACAGATGGACTTTGAATTTAATGGACAGAAAGTACTGTCCGGTCCTCTGAAAATGCCCCATTGTACAATAGTTTTCAGTCAGTGGCGTAATCGGCAGACGGAGACCGGTACACCTATTTTCCGTTAGAGCAGGCTAACGGACATGCCTACGAGGCGGCCATGTTGGCAGGGGCGACGGTCTCAGAAAATGTATTGGAACCCACAAACATTAGCATAGCATCGCCATAGGGTCTCTGTTGAAAAAGAACGTGTCGTATGTACCTATTCATATCTCTGGCTGTTTCATGGAACCAGCCCTCACCATGTAGAACATGTGCACGCCTCTCGAACATGCTATTTTTGGCACGGGATACAGTTGCTTTTTGTCAAGCCCTTCTCTAATGGCATCCAATTGTATTGGAGGTGAAATAGGAAGCGCTGTAATATCGCGTCTCATGAGAGCAAGCAGCTGCATGTTATTATCCTCACCCGGAGCGCCAGCGAAGTAAATTTAAATCCACTTTAAAACTTTTCAAGCACTTTCAAGCTATTTGATATTCACAATTTGTTTGAGCTGCACTGGATGGTTTTGGAAACTAAAATTTGACTGTTTTGATTGTTTGAATTTATTTAACCATCCTTTAAGCAGGAAGAATCCCAGTGAGATGAAAAACCTGTCTAATAATGCGCAGACCACAAATGTGTGCTAACAAGACGTGTATTCATCATAGAACTTGTTTGTGCCAACACATGCCGACACAGCGACACTTGTGCTACGTTACGACACAGAAAGCGACGCTCGTGTCGCTCAATCACACTGATGTCATTATTTATTGTCAGACGGGGCATTATTTAAAAAAATAATAATTAAGCATTTATCTGTGGCACTGTTAGTTTCAAATGAGTTTTTATTGTGTATGTGGTGAGACCTCCAAATAATCTCATTTTTTGGTTAAATACTTGTGGCTGTGTGGTGTAAATTGACACGTTTCCCTTTCATGGTTAGAAAGTGAGGCAATCAATTTGAGGTCTGGGCATTTGAGAACACATTGCTGGCTCAATCGACGAGTACGTTTTGGCTCAAGAAAGCCACAAAAGCTAATTTTAAAGTGTTGTGTATATCTACTGTAAAAAAAAACGAACAACAACAACTACTTGACCATGTCCTTGTTCGAATTGCGACTGTATATGTTCCGCACCAAAAATGAGTCATTTTGAGCCCTGTACCAAGCTGGTGGTAACTGGACAGTTAGGTTTAGCTACCATGCTCAAAGGCACCCCAGCATTGCCCCTTCTTATAACCGTTTGTCCCCAGATGGTCTCAAACCAAACCGAACAGAAACGTGCAAGCTCACATGCCCCCACGGCAGCTGTTCCTTACAACAGGGGCTCGAGATGACCGTCGAGATGAAAATATTGACTCGGCCGAGGTTCCCAGCTGGCCTGCGTTTTTTTTTTTTTTTTTTAATGACCCTTCGTCGTCCCTGCATGACCAGTTGGTCGCCACGTGACACCGGACACAAAAGCCACGGCATAGCAAATGTTGGCTTTCTGTCCGAGCTGCCCACCCACGCAAGAACACCTCCCTCCTCTTTCGTTGTAACCTTCTGCTTTTGGATTTCATGTCATGCTTGCTAAACAGAACACTTAGTTCGCAATGTACACAAGAAAATTAGGAAGATTCGGCTTTAAGGTGACAATTCCAGGACGAACTTGAAATTCGCAAACAGGGATGGAAACCTCTGTAATGCTTTCGAACTAACAGTGCTGCCGATATCATGTGCAGAGTGCCCATGAGTGCAACAGATCTACTTTAGCAATTAAAAATTGACATGGATTTGTTTGTCTGACCCTAAACCTGATCTCAGCACCCTATTTCCAGGCTGTACTTAACAGAAGCATCTCTCACAGTCACCTAACAATCACTTCTTGTGTCTTTGTTTAAATGCTTATCTTCTCCTGGCTCTGTGTGTGTGTGTCTGACTATTCAAGTCCACGTAGCGGCTAACTGAGATGCTCTCACCGCCGCAGACTCTGTTGCTGCACAACAACCGGGCCTTTTGTTGCCCCCCCCCCCCCCCCCTCCGCCCGCACAGCGCTCATAATGCAGCGGAGAAAGAGCATCTTTATCTGCCTTTCTTTCCGAGAAGCCGTCTCACTCGCGCAGTTGAGCAGCTTAAACCATCTGAAGCCACAGTCCGCTGACAGTAATGCTACGCCCACACACAAAGGACTTCATATTGAGGGGGGGGGGGGTCATACAGACTATCCTGAGACTTCATTATTTATCCATGCATTGGCCAGTTATACATTTCTCATTCTAGTCAATATTTCAGTAAGAAAAGCATTAGGACACACCCACAGGGGCGGTATAAGACAGACAGTCTGTACAATATAGATTTCCAAGTTCCTGTCAGAGGATAAATACTATATGACAGAGTACGGGAATGCGTTGCTACACCGTTTGTGTTTTTGTACCATTGTTGACTATTTCCAGGAGTGCTGCTTATTGGCAACTTGTATCTCGGGAGGCCCATCTTTCCGATGACTTGTGTCTCAGGGCACAGCTGAATTTATTTACGTGTTTTTGTGTTGGTGAACTATGTTGAGATGACATGTCTCGTGATCATTACATGGTGTGGAGGTGCAAAGTTTAATTTGTGAGTGGAAGTTATGGAGGTCGCATTTGGATGTGTATGCGCACTTCTGGTTCATTTTTTTTTCAAGAGAGGGACCGGCAACGGAAAAGGCTCGATCCTCTCTGAGCGGATCTGCTTAGTTCTTGCTATCTTTAATAGTGTGTGGTCCGCAGACCTGAGGCGTCGGGCTGGGGCGGAAGAGCTCAGAGAGGTAAGGTGGGCCGCAGGCCATTTAAAGATTTGAAAACAAATAATAGGATCTTGATTTTGGCGGCCCGGTAGTCCAGTGGTTAGCACGTCGGCTTCACAGTGCAGAGGTACCGGGTTCGATTCTAGCTACGGCCTCCCTGTGTGGAGTTTGCATGTTCTCCCCGGGCCTGCGTGGGTTTTCTCCGGGTGCTCCGGTTTCCTCCCACATTCCAAAAATATGCATGGCAGGCTGATTGAACACTCTAAATTGTCCCTAGGTGTGAGTGTGAGCGCGAATGGTTGTTCGTTTCTGTGTGCCCTGTGATTGGCTGGCAACCGATTCAGGGTGTCCCCCGCCTACTGCCCGGAGACAGCTGGGATAGGCTCCAGCACCCCCCGCGACCCTAGTGAGGATCAAGCGGTTAGGAAGATGAATGAATGAATTTGTCACATGAAAGAACTCCAAATTGTATAGGGAGCTAGTGAAGGGAAGCAGCAGCATTCTGGACCAACTGGAGATGCTTAATGGAGGATTGGCTGACCCTAAAGTCAAGTGAATTATTTGTAAGGACAATGTTGTAAGATGAATTTGAAATGACAGTAAAATATTTTGGCGGTATGTTGAAAGTTGAAACCATTAATATAGGCAATTCTAAGCATTTTTTTTGGGGGGGGGTCGGTTACTGATGGTTTTTCACTCGTCGTGATAGCGCTTGTACTGAAGAGCTGGGCCAGAGATGTGTGCACTGCTTTTTTTTTTTTAACATTTCAAGAAGTTCCACGTCTTCTATGGTGTTCACACGGTTTGCCATCATTAATATATTTCTCCGGTTTAGGAGAAGCGTATTTTTCCACAGAATGTAGGTCAGACTTGAAATTGTGCAATTTTTATGGGCTTCCCGTACGCACGCCAATGTAGTGTGCCTGATTGCGACGTAGCATTCAGGTGTGCGTCACATGTCCGCAGGTTAAATTGTGCTCGCCGCCTCTCTCCGCCTCAGCTCCCGCAGGGGTTTACTCACTCGCCTCGATTTTTTTTTTCTTCTTCCATTCTCCCTTTTTATTTTTGTCTTTCTTCATTTTGCCACGCTCATGTGGGCGCTCAGGTTTAGGGGAGGGGGCGGGGGGGGAGGAGATTGAGTGGGCCGGCCGGAGGCTTGCCAAATCAGATGCGAGCGCATTTGGGAGGGGAGAGAGCGAATTGGGGGAAAAAAAGGAGAGACAGGGAGAGAGAAATGGAGTAAAAAAAAAAAAGCTGAAAGAAAGAGCATGCCAGGGTGGGTGGAGGAGATGGAATAGAATGTGACGGTGTGTGTGTGTGTGTGTGTGTGTGTGCGCGCGCGTGCGTGTGTTACTGGGGAAGAAAAACAGGGACGTGCCGAGTAAAAACAAAAAACGGGGGGAGAGAAAGAGAGAGAGGGAGAGAAAGTGGGTTGGTCTGGTTTTTGTTGTGGGTCACGTGATCTTTGCAGCACACTGAGCCCTCATGCTGTCAATCACAGCAGAATTATCGTGGAACAGTCATCAAGAATTACAGCCAAGACGACGACAATTTCTCATTCTCATCTTAATCTCCTCCCCCCCCCCCCCCCCCCCCCCATCCAGGAGTTCTTGTTTGCCCTTCTCTCCCCCCCCGCGCCCTCCTCGACTCCTCTCCTCTTCCGTTTTTTTTTGGCCTGGAGCAGGCCAGGGAATGTCCCGGCGGCGCCATGCCTTACGTGGACCGGCAGAACCGCATCTGTGGCTTCCTGGACATCGAGGAGCACGAGAGCAGCGGCAAGTTCCTGCGGCGCTACTTCATCCTGGACACGCAGCAGGGCAGCCTGGTGTGGTTCATGGACAACCCGCAGGTAACGGCCGAGTGGAAGGGGGAACGGTGTTTAGTGTTAGCGTTAGCTTAGCACGTAGCATCTGGACGCTATCTGAGGCATGCCTTGCCCGTGTTATCAGTTGTTATCAGGCCGCGCGTAGATAGATTGTGAGGCAACGGTCTTCTACGAGCAGGTCTACGCGTCGGTTAAGTGGCGAGAGGCGATGGGCTGGACCTCGCCGTCGTCGCCACGTCGGCAGCCTTTTGCGTGGCTGCGTGAGTTAAGTGCTCGGTTGTTACATGAAGTATTCAGAGACGGGTATAGTGCCGGAGAAAGTTTGAATAATTCACCGGCTCGCTTTTCTTTTTATAGAATCTAAAGGCTTACATTTTAATGAGGTGGAAGTCGCAATGGCGGAAGTGAGGCGCCATGACAAATAAGCCTTCAATCCACCTACTTTTCATTGATGATTATTTATGTCTTGTGATTTTTCTCGTCATGATTCCACAGAATCTTCCGGCTGACGCCGACTGCGTCGGCTCCCTCAAGCTTACTTACATTTCAAAGGTAAGCCAAACCGTCTTGTATGAGACTGACTTGAGACAGCAGGGTGACCTAGTTGGTCCGCCTCACCGTTTGGAGGTTCTGGTTTATGTTCTTCCCTGGCTTGCATAGTCTGGCTTCCCGGATTGCGACTAACATGAGATTTTGTCAATGAACCTTTTTTTTTTAATTTTGCGAACCAATGACAAGTTTTGTTCTCGTCCAGGTGAGCGATGCCACTAAGTTGAGGCCGAAGGCGGAGTTCTGTTTTGGTAAGAGAGTTTCTATTCTTACACGTTTCAAGTGTGATGATTTGGGAGGCGGGGCAAGTAACGAAAAGGGCATCTCGTGTGTTTGTAGTCGACACACGATGAGGCAGAAGCGGCCACAGGGCAGCTGAGTTGTCGGTTAGCGTTGACATAACTTTGACCACACAAACTTGAAACGAAAACTCATTTTCAAGTATTTGCCTGTACATGTGAAAACCGTATTGATTGATTGATTGATTGATTTCCCCCAAAGACACAACTTCTTTGTGCAATGCATTCTATGCATGCACCATTTGGTGTATGGTGTGCTGACTTTCGAATAGCCTCAACAATGACATCATCAGACACTCACAAACATGCTCTCTGTTTGTTCGAATGACTTCACATGACTATAAATGTCGTGTTACTTTCTCATTTACAGTACGAGAAGGTCCAAGTGTACATAGACTTGCGTGGCTTTTTGCTCAGGCTGAGCTCAAATTTGGTTACGGACCACAAAATCAACCAAACTGCTGTACAAATCATATCGGTGAATTTATCAACTGTCCATCTTTTTTTTTTTAGTGGCAGCTCCCTCGTAAACGTCTTTACTCGATGAACATAACAGCTGGCTCAGCACACCGTTGTCTGGAGGGGCTATCCCAAAAAAACACAACTTTTGATGACATTTCCATCTTGTAAAGCTGCAGCACCAAGCGACTGCATATGCCGATGACACAGGCACACGCTATCTCACATTTCACGAATGAGGCTTATTCTGTCCTACTTGTCCGTGTCCGAGACGTGAACAGATAGATAGCGAACAACGAAAAAAGACCAAGTATCCACAATGTTGAGATGGAGCTTTAGTTTCTTTTTCCTTAGATTTTTTTGTAAAACTGTACAGAGAAAGGGCGGCCCGGTAGTCCAGTGGTTAGCACGTCGGCTTCACAGTGCAGAGGTACCGGGTTCGATTCCATCTCCGGCCTCCCTGTGTGGAGTTTGCATGTTCTTCCCGGGCCTGCGTGGGTTTTCTCCGGGTGCTCCGGTTTCCTCCCCACATTCCAAAAAACATGCATGGCAGGCTGATTGAACACTCTGAATTGTCCCTAGGTGTGAGTGTGAGTGCGAATGGTTGTTCGTCTCCGTGTGCCCTGCGATTGGCTGGCAACCGATTCAGGGTGTCCCCCGCCTACTGCCCGAGGACAGCTGGGATAGGCTCCAGCACCCCCCGCGACCCTCGTGGGGATCAAGCGGCTTGGAAGATGAATGAATGAATGAATGTACAGAGAAATAGAAACACAAAAAGGGGGATGTTTCACACCGTTCAAATTAAATGTCTCTGTGTCATCACTGTACATTGTAATGTTAACTTTTCAAAACGCAATATAAGCTTGGAACAGAAATAACCAAAATACGCACGGTCAACATTGAAAATAGCCACAACTAGCGTGCAGTAGCCCATATGCTAATATGGATAGCCAAGCGCTAATGTAGCATAGCAAAAACGGACGGAAAATCGTTCTTAATATTGCACATTTCCAATGCTGAAACTGAAGCAACGGTTTGGTAGATATCATGAAAGTGCAGTCTAAACAGGGTTCAACTTACAGACCCTGCTTTCCAAGGCATATATACTCAAGAAGAAAACGAGAAACGATGACAACAGCTAGCGCGAAACCATGAGGTCTTCACTGGACTAGGTACTTCCGGTTTGTGTTACCAAAATTAAAGTCCCCTCAAATCTAACTACAAACGGAACATGACAAGGCTCTTTTTCCTCCTGCTGGCAGCCCCGTAGCTTGAAACAAGACCAGAAACGCGTAACCGTCCACACCTTTCCATTGGAAATGCTAAATTTGTTGCCGTGCATTTCATCTGTAAGCTAGCAAATTTGAATCGAGTATTCAAAACAGATGGGTGACGATTTCCCAAGAATTCGTTTTTGTCATTGTGTTTGGGCAGAGCTCGGCGGCGAAGTCGGATGACTCACGATGAGACGACAAAACGCTAGTAACCGCGCTCCACAAGGTCAGAGCGAGACGGAAAGCGTCTTGCGAGCGGAGAAGGTCGCAAACCAGAAGACGTTCTTGGCTTAATCGCGCAGGTCGGCGCTGTCGCAAGCTAATGAGGAATCAATATTAATCCGCATTAATCCATTGCTAAAACACAACACCGTTTGAGTAAGCCTCTAATCTCGTTATTGTTTTTCGTCCTCCCGTTTTGGAACGCTTCAATCGCAGGAAATGCTCGTCTGTGACAAGAAGTTGACTTGTGGGGATCTGTGTGTGTGTGTGCGAGTGTGTGAGCGCTTTACGGAGCTTCTGACAGGATGTCGCCACTCAAATCGGAACCTGATTCGCAGATGTCAAGGGGTTATTTTTAAGCGCCCGTTTTTGCAGGCCACATGTTTTTGCGTACATCAATGGATCCCGCCGCTCCGCCTCTTCCTGCGTACGCCCCAGCAGAGACGCCAAACAAGCGGTGCCCGGCCGCGCACTGTATGGCAGACAGAGGTCACACTCGCAGATGGCTTTTAACAAAACAAAGCAACCCTCCCACCCCGACCCCCACACCTTCACCCCTCCCCCCCCCCCCAAAAAAAAGCGAGAAACCCTACCGGACAGTGTGCCATTGTATGTGGTGCTGACACACCATCCTCGCGCTGGCGGGGGCCCACGTTTGTTTCAGTTTGCGGCGATGACTCACACCCGGGATACTCCCGCATCTGTCGGGACAGCACTATGCTTCCGCGGAGCGAACCAAGAGTGCAGCTCGGTTCGCGCGATTATTTACGGCAAAGTGTGGGGTAAAAGTGGAAGAGCGAGGTCTCACCCGCGCACAATTACCTGACCAGATGTTGACACAGACGCCGCATTTAGAAGAAAGTGAAGGTTTCTCTCCGCGCACATCCTCCTCTGCGCTTATGGAAATGGACAACCAGAGAGACAGGATGTCCTAAATACTATGCTCCCCGAGCTAATCACCGTCTGACCTAAAAATACTGGAGCGGCACTGCGAAAAAAGCATTTGAATATTTATTTGAAGTCAAGTTTTTTTTTCCACCCCCCCCCCCCCCCCGCACCCCCACCACCACCATCTTTGTCATGCTGAGAAATGTGTAGGTGGTTGCACAATGAGCCAGTTGAGTTCTGCAGACTCATGACCCAAAAAAAAAAAGTCTTTCCGAGTCCTATTTCTTTCTTTCGTTCTTTAAAAAAAAAATTTTTTTTTTTGAGAATGTCTTTGTGATATCGGGGTGAAACGGGTACTCTTAATTGTTCGTGATCACTTTGGAGCATGGTGAAACATGACCTTGAGGTTGTACTATTTGAATAATTTGCCACGTTGGGGAAGGTTTTAACGTTTGGACGCTTGTCCTAAATGTACTTCACGAGAGTTTTATGACTATTTCTTTTGACTTTCAATGAGATGTCTGATAGGACTGGCCAGGCGTCGACAAGCGGGGTTAGGAATAGAAATGATGTAACCACATAGTTAGATTTTACAGTGGCTATTGTCATTAACTTATTTTCTATTCCAGACTCTTAAGGGCCGTTCACACGGCACACATTTGCTCCGGTGCTGCACCGAGATATTTTGTTGCGATATATTTTGCACCGCAGCAAATTGTGTGGAGCGTTCGTGTGAACCACTTGCGTTCACATGGCAGTTTCTGCAGCGGAGCAAAACGACAGAAAACAAAGCTGTCGTGTTGTTTTTTTAAAAAACGTACTGTATATACACAACTCAAGCGACTACTGGACCGGCACGTCCTTCTCCTTCTCGGTTTCGCCACTCAAATCGGAACTTGATTCGCCTTGAACGATGACTTCAATGACACCCAGAAAAGCAAACACTAATGCGCCAAACAGAAAATCTAATTTAACCCAGTTGCGTTCACACGTGCAAATTTACACCGGTGCTGCTTCGCAAACGAGCATTTGCACCGGAGCAAATATTTGACCCACCTCCCGGAGCTAATTTGCATGTGTGAACGCTCTACCGGGGCAGCCCCGGCGCAGCACCGGACCAAATCTTGCCGTGTGAACAGCCCTATAGTCCAGAGGTAGGGAACTTCGGTTCCTCGAGAGCAATATCCTGCCTGTTTTAGATCTCTCCCTACTCCAACACACCGACTTCAAATGATCAGGATCATTTCAGGCTTCTCCAGAGCTTGCTGATGACCCGATTGTTTGAATCAGGGTGCATTGGTGTGTAGGAGACAGGATATGGCTCTTGAGGAGGTTGTAGTAGTGCAACTCTCATCTCATCTCATCATCCGTACCGCTTGATCCTCACTAGGGTCGCGGGGGGTGCTGGAGCCCATCCCAGCCGTCTCCGGGCAGTAGGCGGGGGACACCCTGAATCGGTTGCCAGCCAATCGCAGGGCACACATAGATGAACAACCATCCACGCTCACACTCACACCTAGGGACAATTTAGAGTGTTCAATTAGCCTGCCATGCAAATTTTTGGAATGTGGGAGGAAACCGGAGCACCCGGAGAAAACCCACGCAGGCCCGGGGAGAACATGCAAACTCCACACAGGGAGGCCGGAGCTGGAATCGAACCCGGTACCTCTGCACTGTGAAGCCGACGTGCTAACCACTGGACTACCGGGCCGCCCTAGTAGTAGTGCAACTATTGTTTGAAAATAGCTCTGGATCTTCACCGTGCCGAGCTGTCACATCACGGGCAGAGAAACTCACTGACTTCTGTGGTGCAGTTTAAAAAAAAACACACAAAAAAGCCAAATCAGATCCCCACCAGCAGCCCGGATTGTATTTTTGTGTACTGCTTGTCAGCATCGCACTTCCATAGCAAGTCTCACGCTTAACCCTACACTCGCTTTGTGTTTGTCTTTGATAGTCATCAATGCTGGGATGAGGAAGGTCTTCCTGCAGGCCAACGATCAGCAGGACCTGGTGGACTGGGTCAACGCGCTCAATAAAGCCACCAAGATCACGGTGAGGCGAACAAAGACGAGCGCGTGACGTGCGCTTCCGCTCTTTTTTGACTTGGGATGAACCGCTCTTCTTTTCTGTCGAGTCACTCGAAGAAGGAAATGCGCTTTATTTCTCGGAGGGGACGGAGATGATGAAAGTCGATGTGAGTGAGCGCGACTTAACAGTGTTAACTGGAGTCCGGGGATAAAAGGCCGCTTGGCATCTTCGCCGTGGCCGTGATGCCTTGACATCTCGACACAATGAGAATAAAGTGCCGCAAGAGTCTCTGTGCGCAGATGTCGGTTTGCACAATTTTTTTGAACTTTGAATTCTTCACGCAAGGAAAATAATGTTTTCCCATCATTCGGCCTGTGTCTGCGTTCTCCTCAGGTTCCAAAAGCCTCCGATAGTCAGCAGAATTCCGAGAACCACAAGTCTTTGCTGGATGCCGTAGGACCCAAGAAACAAGTGTCCTATAAAACGGAGATCATCGGAGGAGTTCCCATTGTGACCCAGACGCAGGTAAACAAAAGCTCACGCCGGTGTCAAAAAGGCAAACGGCTTTTGCCTGAAAACTTTTGAGTATGACCTTTGGGGGCGGGGCTGACCACATTCAACGTTTTATGAACAAAACAACGAGTCACTTTTTGTTTCGGGCTTATTTTTAACAGCTAGCGGAGCAATCGATGAAGCTAATATGACAGTAAAGCGCAGGCCCAATTGTCTCAAACTTTTGAAAAAATCCTGGGGGCAATGCTATTCTACTCCATTCCTGTAGGTGGCATGAATGCGGGTCATTTAATTGTTTTTGCTCAACTATGGAAGGGAAAAAAAACATGGAGGGCATTTTATTTTTTTTTTTTTTTAATTGTCCAGTCCGATAGATGGAAAAAACTCAACTCAACTGTATTTATAGAGGACTTTCGAACAGCTATCGCTTCACACAGTGCTGTACATGAAGCAACTAACAAGCAACAATTCAATAACAAAGACGGAAATAATGTGATCATTAAATTGAATTGAGACAGCGCACTTCTTGGGCTATCTTACTGCATTCCAGTCCCGCGGGTGACATTGTCCATCGCGAAAAGTTGCAACTTTGCGATTGTCCTGATTTGACGGGTTAGCACTTATGCTTCACACCTCCGAGGTTCTGCGTTCGATTCTCGGCCCTGGAGTTCCCGTGTGGTATTCTCAGCATTGACATAAGGTTGATGGAAATCAGCCGGGCGAGGCTCCAGCCTCAAGCTGTGACCGGGAAAAAAAAAGAGCCAATGTCCTTCACGTCAATTTTTTTTTTTTTGCACAAGCTCACCCAGTCATCCTCAACCTTTGCAGCATGAAGGCGGCGACGGGGCAGAGCGAGCGGAACGCGAGGCCATGCACCGCTCGCACAGCCAGCTGCCCTACTTCCTGGGTAGGCCGACCCAGGACCACACGGTCATCAAGTCGGGCTACTGCGTCAAGCAAGGCGCCGTGGTGAGCTTCTGCCAATCCTTTCAACACAGCATCAGCAGTTCAACACAGTAATCGTTTCTATCGCAATTAATCCAAATTGAAGGATGATTTTGATTTGGGCTCCTTGTGATGAAAAAAAAAAAATTATCGTCAGTTAAAAAAAAAAAGATTACGTTGCCAATCGGCGCGGGGTGTGTTTGCAAGTTCCTGCAGCCGTGTCGCTTGCGGCAAACCTATCAGGGCTGCTGGACGGTACGTTTCATACCTCGATATTCATGCCAGATATTTGGATAATGATATTGTTATGGGTTCAGGGAAAACAAAGCATTATTTTTTATTATTTTACCAAAACAGTACAAGTTAATGCACTTGACGCAAACACACACGCACACACTTCTGTTGTAGCATAAAATCATTTGTTAAAACACAGTACCAGTACAATATGAATTTAATATTATTATGATTTTTTTTTAATCGTTGACTTTTTCTGAAAAAAAAACTCTCCTTTCCACATCCTTTTGGATTGATATTTTGAACCCCCTGAAAAAATACATATATACTAATATATATATATATAGCATATATAACAATCATAATAATAATAATATTTAAATGATGTGAAGGAAAATTGTAAATAGTACTGCGATTTATCCATTTTGTGTTCATATTGCATTTAATTGAAAGATGTTTGTTGTTTTTTTTTTCCTCTTTCTTCTTTCTTCTTTCTACATACATTCTTGCTGCTGGAGGCTGTAAATTTCCCCAGTGTGGGACGAATAAAGGATATCTTATCTTATCTTATATATATACATATATATATACAGCATGTACATACATACATACACACACACACACGTTTGTTTTGGGATTGATTGATTTTTGCCCAATTGAATGTGCTCCAAATGAAATGTCTGTCGAGTTCATATCGTGTAAAGCAACTTTGGCAACAGCAATGTTAATATCTAACCCCCACATTTTTTTTTTCCTTCCCCAGATGAGGAACTGGAAACGGCGATATTTTCTCCTCGAGGAAAACTCCATGAGCTACTTCAAGTCCGATCTGGTAAATTTGGCTCTTGAGTTACAACACGCTCTTTAGGAATCATGTGTTTTTTTTTTTATTTTAATTTTTTTCTAAATATGTGACACTCACGGATAAGAATCAGCTCTGCAGTTGCGAGGGCAGGCAAAAAAAAAAAAAAAAAAAAAAAAAAAAAAACGGCAAGCACATCGCGCCGTGTCCTGGCATGTTTTATCTGCAGTCAGAGGAATTTCATCGGCCTCCCTTCACATGTCCTGTCATGCCTCGCGTCACTCCGGCCTCCGGTCCTCCCCTTGTCAGTCGAAGTCGCTCACGAGCGATGAGATGTGATGAGATAACAGCAGGCCCCCAGGACGCAGACTCTGCGTCTGCTGCAAGACGGCGGGCTCATTATCGGCTCGAGATTCCAAAACAATGCGCTCGAATAAATGAAAGCGTTCATCGCGTTTTACCCGTTCTCCCACCTGCAGGAAAAAGAGCCGCTGAGGATGATCCCGCTGAAGGAAGTTCACAAAGTGCAAGAGTGTAAACAGAGGTACGGAACAAGTGCAGTTCTTCGCCGTCTGGTTTGAGAGCCGGTTAAAAAAAAAAATATGACGGCGTGATCTGTCCTTTTGGGTTGCAGTGACATTATGATGCGTGACAATTTGTTTGAGGTTGTCACCACGTCCAGGACGTTTTACATACAGGTAACTTCTATCGTCGAGTGAAATGAAATAATTGTCGTTATTGATGACCGTACGCTGAAAGTTAACACTCGACTAAACTTGCTCCCTCAGGCCGACAGTCCGGAGGAGATGCACAGCTGGATCAAGGCCGTTTCGGGGGCTATCGTGGCCCAGCGCGGACCCGGGAGGTCGGCCGCCACAGTACGTGCCACTCACTCCACGGAACATCATGAGGAGCTTTTACTTTGAAGGGACGCCAAAACGCCGTCGATCGCACAGCTACGCCGTCGATCGCACAGCTACGCCGTCAATCGCACAGCTACGGCCTCCGTGAAATCAGAAGCCTCGTTTCCGATATCCGATTCTGTTCAGCGTTGACATTTGATGCGGGATATCAAAACTCCCCCAAAATTACAACCGTCGCGATTTGGAAATTGTAGCGGAACAACGCCGTGGCGTCTATTTGAGGTTGATTGACTAATTTCGGGGTGTCTAAAATCTGTCCTTCAAGCGCCCGCTGTTACTTCCTGTTTTCCATCTTCTCCATCAAATGATCAGAATTGTGATCAAGCTTTCTGGTGTTAGGTGGCCAAAAGAAGCACTGGTGGTGGTGGTGGTGGGGGGGGGGGTTGACCAGGAAGACACAGCTGTTACACTCGTGTGCTGAATTGTCTTACGATTGAGGGGAGGGCGGAGCATAGCAGGGCATAGAACTTGAGCTGGAAAGCAGGCCGCTACGCCTCTGCTAACACGACTCTTTCGAAAGAGCAGGGTGACTGGCCGTCAGCTCATGCTGTGACCGGAGCATGCGAATAGGTGAGTTTTCCCCAGCCCAAAGAAGTTGTCGGCTTCCGAAATTTTGGGAAGTAGGCAAGCGACGCTAAAATCGGCGAGGGTCTCGTCGGACGCTATAAAGCCGAATAGCGCCGTCAGAATATAGAAAAAGGGGGGCTTTTATATGCCGTTGTATTGTGCATGCAGTGGATGTTAATGACTTGTGACTGACACCCCCCCCCCCCCCCCCCCACCGCATGCCACATGACTTCAAACTTAAATAATCAAAAGAATCCGGACGGAGCCTCGCGTCACTAGCAAGGGGGGAAAACACTGTGGCTCCATTTTGTCTTTTTTGTTTGGACACATGCGCCCGACGCGGTGACACGGCTGTTCCCCCCCCTCCCCCGGCCACCTGTTGTCTTCCTGTCCGTCTCTCGCATCTTTTTCGTCCCCCCCGTCCTCCCTCTCTCCTCGGGCAAGACGGCCCATCTGCTCTAACCCTGCTTTGCGCTATGTTGTTGCAGATGCGGCAGGCCAGACGGCTGTCGAACCCCTGTATACAGAGGTATACGTCTCGAATTGGGGAGTGCAGCAGCACGTACGTCAGCTCGTCTTTAAAAAAAAAAAAAAAAGCAAAAAAACAAAACAAACCAAAACAACCCCCCCCCTTTCCTTTTGAAGCAACACCTTTTGGTTTTTACTGTTAACGCTGTTTTCTACTCACTGGCCGGGCCCCGCCTCCTCGATCAGATCTCATCACGATGCTTCTGACGCCCCCCCCCCCCCGCGCACACACACCCTCCCTCCCTCCCCCACTTCTCAATAAACCCGACCACACCCTGAATATGGCTGATAACCGATCCGAGAGCTCCTGTTCTTCCCTTCACGCCTCCCGCTGCCTCTTTCATGCTCCTCGCTAGACGCTTGGTCACGTGCAACCGAAGAAGTCAATACATGATCGGTATTGACAGCCCCCCCCCTCCCGATCATTCCGCCTTCCTCCCGCCTCTTTTGACTTGCCATGATCAGTTAAAAAAGATTGCAAGCACACACCAGCGCACACTTGCTACACGAACGTTGTTTTCCTCCTGTTCTCCGTGCGTCTTTCACACCCTCTCTCTCTCTCTCTTTTTCTCTACCCCCCCCCACCCGCCCCACCCTCCTTCGTTGCCTTCTATTTCTCTCTGCAGCCTGCTGCAGCTGTGCACCTGTCTTAGATGTGTGACTTCCTGCTTGTGTCTCCTCCTCCCTTCCGTCCGAAGCCTGTATGTCTTTTTTCCTCCCACCCATCCTTTTTTTTTTTTTTTTTTTTTCAACCGCAGCAATACCGTGTCTGTCGTCGCGCTCCCACGCCTGCCTAGCGCTAATTGTGTACGTAACATCCTGCGTGTACTGTACGTGTTTCATTTGCGCCCAGGGGATCCACATTTTGAGCAGACCCGGTAGTCCAGTGGTTAGCACGTTGGCTTCACAGTGCAGAGGTACCGGGTTCGATTCCAGCTCCGGCCTCCCTGTGTGGAGTTTGCATGTTCTCCCCGGGCCTGCGTGGGTTTTCTCCGGGTGCTCCGGTTTCCTCCCACATTCCAAAAACATGCATGGCAGGCTGATTGGACGCTCTAAATTGTCCCTAGGTGTGATTGTGAGCGTGGATGGTTGTTCGTTTCTGTGTGCCCTTTGACTGGCTGGCAACCGATTCAGGTTCTCCCCGGGCCTGCGTGGGTTTTCTCCGGGTGCTCCGGTTTCCTCCCACATTCCAAAAACATGCGTGGCAGGCTGATTGAACACTCTAAATTGTCCCTCGGTGTGAGTGTGAGTCTGAATGGTTGGTCGTTTCTGTGTGCCCTGCGATTGGCTGGCAACCGATTCAGGGTGTCCCCCGCCTACTGCCCGAAGACAGCTGGGATAGGCTCCAGCACCCCCCCGCGACCCTAGTGAGGATCAAGCGGTTAGGAAGATGAATGAATGAATGAATGAATGAAAGAATATATTTCTAAAATGTCGATTTACATCATCAGTCGGGTCCTCGATGGCGACGATTGTAACACCGGAGCGACGTGTCTTCACGGCATGATTGGGAATTGATGACGTTTTGCACTCTTCCCTCCAAAATGTTAGTCAGCCTCCAAATCCTGCACGAGCGCAGGCCTCGTATTGACATGTGACACTTTAGCGTTTGTGTAAAGCAGCCTTTTGGCCAGACGCCCGCCGCCGTCGTTGCCTGCCCGCGGCGTCTGACCGGTGTGCTGTGTGTTTCCAGAGACTGAAATCTGAGAGCGACAAGCTGCTGAGCACCGATGCCTCCTAAGGCTTCTTCTTCCTCCTCCTTCTTCTTCTACTTCCACCTCAGCAACATGTCCCGACTACCAAACTAAAAACCCCGCTGACTCCTCCCACTACCTCTTCTTCTTCTGCTACTACCGCCATCTTCACTCTAACAATGCTACCGTCCACCAGCCTGCCAGCGCCAACACTGCTAAAGCTTCATCCAAGCCTCAAAAGAAGGCTGGTCTCATTTTTTAAAAATTGTTTTTATTCGTATTAACCTCCAGGACCCGTCTTCTTCTCGAATTGATTTAGAAATCTCTTTTGATTGTGTTCTGCAGGAGCACAGCGGCCGCTCCACATTCTACCGCAGCCCCGCGGGCCCCCCCATCCCTCGCTCGCCCGTATCCGCCGCGCCACCCCGCCAGCCAGATTGGGGCGATGCCGGCGGCGTCGCGTGCGGCCCACGCTCGCAGCCTGGCGTGGGACAGCGAGCACTTCATGAGCCTGCTGCCCCAACCCGCTCGCAGTCGCACCCCGGCCCGCCTCTCCCTGCAGGAGACCCGCCTGGCCAAGTGAGCCCGTGCGCCGAGGAGTCGCCGTGGCGCCGGCGCAGCGCCCTGGAGCCGCACGTGCCCGAGCCGCCCTTGGACCTGGATGACGCCGACCTGCCGGTGAGCGAGGTCTGACCAAAGGAGTTTTGAAACGGCCCGACGCGACGAGTAAGCTTTTCCGTGGACACGAGGTGGCCGTCGTTGAACTTAAAGGCTCCTCCCGGTGCTGGCGGCGCTAACCGCACACACGCAAAAGTCGGGTACATCCTCTGAACTCGTGTGCCAAAGATGACCCGGTATTTCATCTACAGTCCAACTGCTCATCTATTAACTGCGGCGTATTTATGTGACAAGCTAAATGACTCGCGGGCACTTTTCGCTGTGACATCAGACCACTTCAGCGCAGTCGTTTCCTGGACTTACCTTCATATCTGCTACGTATATTCACTAATAGTGTCGTAATGAAGAGCTAAATTGAGCGAAAAGAAGCGTGAGACAGACTGAAGAAGAAAAAAAAATACACCGGCCGAGATGCTAAAATGTTAATGTAAGCAGACCGGCGAGCAATCGTTTTTATTTGTATAGCTCGTTTCATGTACAAGACATTTCAAAGTGCTTCACATCAAACATTAAAAGCATTACAGAAAGAGAAAAGAAATATTAAGCCGTGACTAAAGTCATCGAAAATATCGAAAGTCATTAAAATCAAGCATCAGTCTCGATACATTTTTAAAATGGCGTACAAATGAGGATCAAAAACGAGACGAGAAAAAAAAAAAGACAATTCTGCAGTAAATAAGCTCTGATTTAAATGAAGTGACGTCAAAGTCATTTTCGGAGGAACTGCCGTCTTGGCTGATTGGAATACCGTAGGCAAGCTAGTGGAACTATCGAGCATTTCTCAAAATTTCTTATAGCAGCAGTGCGGAAAGAATACGGCCTGCTCATTTTTTAAAAGAAATCTTTTCATTTTGTTTTTATTTGGCGTACGGAGCATTTATGATGCTCTATTTATTGGATTAATTTAGTCTCAAATTGCTTTTATTGATCCCAAAAAAATAAGAATAATTTATATCATTTCATAATTGATGAATTGATCCATTTTACATCTACCGGTACTTTTAATTGAGTAAATTAACAGTTACAGTTGAATTCATTCTACAAACCCAATTCCAATGAATTTGGGATGTTGTGTTGAGCACAGAAACAGAATACAATAATTTGCGAATCACATTCCACCAAAACGTCATTGAATACGCCACAAAGACGAGATATGTAACCTTCAAACTGATCAGCGTCAACGTGTTGCAGCCATAAAGTTTGAAGGGAATGATTAATCGCTCAAAACAATAAAGTTGGTCAGTTTGAACATTAAATATCTAGGAGTGTATAGTGTAGTGCATCCAGGTCCGAACTTTGTTGGAATTGGGTTTTTAAATAAAATGTCAAAATGTGAACACAATTTTTGAAATGCACACATTTTCATATTGCATATCCATTCTTGCCACTAAACTGGAGCGTCAAAGTTAACAATTAAAGCCCTCATACTGTACCCAAAACCGGCACTGTACGTTAAATCGTGGTAGTTTCACTTGCGTCCTGTCGGTGTCAGTAGAATGCACGGAGAAAACTATTGTCGACTGTTAAAACCAATCAAGATGACACTTTCAGCCGTCCGAATCGGAATGCTAATGCTAAACACGCTTTGTTATCACAAGTAAGATTCAAACTCACTCACGTTGTGTCTTCGTTAAGTTTGTTAGCATCTCCTGACATTAGCGAATACAGGTAGCAGAAGCAAATGTCGCTCAGGGGGGAGGATCCAAAGTGGTCCGGCAGCATTGTGGAGAAAAAAAAAAGCTCTTATTGTCTTTAAGGATTTCGAAGCTGTGTTTAGCTTCGACCATTAAGTGCCAAGAATTAAAAGGGAGCATTTAGGGATCCCAAAAAACAAAAAAAGGACTGAACATGTTGTCTCTCTGAATATAAATAAGCTGAGTGCTTCTTACACTCTCTCAACACTGGATTGAACCTGTTGTTGTTTTTGTTTGTTTGTTTATGTCACTCTCAATCTTGCTGTTTTGATTTGTCACACATAGATTCCAGACAGTTTTAGGACTACCTGCAACTAACTATGCCTAATAGTATAAATGCTTACGTCATTTTTGGTGTGTTTTTGCAAAACATCAAAATTCACACTTGGTGGATTTCCATGATCTACATCACTGAAAATCTGGACAGACGTAACAGAAATCACCCCCCCCCCTTTTTTTTTTTTTAGAAAGCACATCGCTATTTTGTATTGCTGTCTTACATTATGTTAAAAATGACTTTGGCTAAGACGCTATTAGGTTAACAATATTAACACGTGTGTTGATGCTAAATGTGTGTGCTTGTGTGTGTTGCTGCACAGCTGTATTTGATTTTCTCAAGAGTTTGAAGACAAATATTTCGTCACGCTCAATTAGCCTCACTGCTAACACTAGCACACCAGTCTGAGGCACTGCGAATTTTTGTTCCTCGTTGTGCTGTATTCTTTTTGTTTTTTAAAACGTGTTTTAAACAACAGGGATGGGCAATATAATTGATCAGTTGTGCAGTATTGTTGTTTAATCACGTCATCAAGCCATGGAGAAAAACGGCAGTGCTCGGTTCTTGTTTTATTCTTAGCTAGCTTGCTATGCTTTTCTAAAGAAGCACAATAACATTGATTAATTGCCCGTTTCTCGAGTGTGTTCATCCAGAGCCGCTCTGTGTGCGCGTGTGTGTGTTTTTAGATTAAAGTGGTGTGATTTATTTTCTTGTTTCTTTTTATACATACATATATATACACGGTATAGTACATGTCGGCTTCTTTGTTTCATTGGCAATGTGATAACTGTAGCAGAAGCTCTCTCCACTCGAGTCCAAGATAACAATAATCACCGTTCAAACTTGATTCCTTTCACACCCCGAGATATTTTAACCTCCATTCCAGTCAGGTATCATTGCTTTGGATTCTCTCTATTTATTATGTGGATGAAATAAACACATTTATTTGGTGTGCTGTCCATCGTGTGGTTGTGGTGAGCGAGAGTTCCAGTCTACTGCCCTCTTGTGGTGGGACAACAACCTTCACTGAAATGCACTTCGATCCACCTCCAATTTAAAACGTACAGTATGTTCAAAACATGTTTTGCTGTTTTTTTTATTTTTTAGGTACAGTATGTTATTGATGCAGACTTCTCGATGGGATCACCTCGAATTAATCTATAGAATTACGTTCATATTTTATGGTGGTTGTATACGTTGTATTGGAACGCATATAATCTATGAGATGTCTTGAAAATGTATGATAAGTGTAATTCGATTGGGTATCGTTTGTTTCACTCTATCCTTCCTGGCAGCACACTGGACTAGTGGTTGGCCTACGTGCCTCACATTTCAGGTTCAGTGTTTGCATTTTCCCTTCTATGTAATATTCCTGGGGTGGAACGCAGCATCCCCGGCCGGCCTTCTCTGCCCACACCTGTGTGCACTCCTGAAAGGATTCTTCCACAGCTCAACATTTGTGACGTACCTTGTCAGCTTTTTAAAAGGTGGCGACCCCACGTCAGCTGGGATAACCTCCAGCTCAGGATGGATGGACACCACCTCCCTCCACATGTTCATTGATCAGCATCAAACCCCCCCCCCATCCCCGCGCATTAATTTCTGTTCTCGCTACAGGTTTCATGTGGATGCCGAAGACACTCGCGTGGCTTCGCGCATGGATTAATTAAAGCCCTGCGTGCCGTTTTAAACCAGGAGACATCAGGAGGCGCCATCCCTGCCCTGGCCTCGGGTGTTGCTTACATTTTGCACGCTTGAGGTCCTTTTCATCCGCCTGCCTCGTCTGCTCGCCATTTGCGGTCCCGCTGACGTCTCTCTCAAATGAGTGAGTTCTCAACTTCTAATGACTTCAAGTAAGATAATTCATGTTTTCAACACAATTAGCTACACATGCGCCACCAGAGATTAATTTTGCTCACTGACGAGCGACCTCTCCCAAGACATACAGTATATATTTACCCAAATCATTGTACCCTGTTCTAAAAACAAAAGTGACTAGTGATTTTTTTTTTGTCGTGTTATTGAGGATTTCAAAAGACACGGAGACGCCTTCCAGAGCAGATGTTCATCCCTCCGTGTCCAGACTGCAAATGGATAGCGCTTTTGTGAATACAAAATTGCCTCATTTAACTATGTTCTCCCAACAAGTCAGGATCGCTAGCCTCCTCTTCGAACAGGGAAGGGGAGAGGGGAAACGGCAGTAAAACAGGCCAAGATTGCAATAATTAGTTTGCAATAATTGCAAACTAAGTGTTGCTCACCCCAATGTAAGAGGGTCTAAATAAGTTATAAGTCAAGATTTAAACATTTCTGAAAAGCTAGTTGCTCTAATTTGCGCTGGGCATCCGACATAAGGCTAGGAATCCAAAATATGGTACCCCTAAGTCAGGAACATCGAACGGTGTTACATGTGTTATTTCATATTTTATAAGTAATCAAAATAAGAATTAAAAAAATCACATTTCAGGTGCATCGTTTTTTCTGCTTACCTTTTAAGTTAGACATGATGATGTTTCGGCCGCTCTGGATCTTTGACCCAGTCTAGGCGCCGGGACATGGCTGCCAAAAATGACCGGGGCTACAAGAAAATATTATGGGGTCGGAAATATTGTCAATCAAACAGAATTGTTTAAACACAACACAGAGGTCACTTTTACAAACTGTTTAAGTCTTCTCCACATAATGAATGCCTGTTTTCATTCCCCCCCCCCCCCCCCCCCATTCCAACTGTTTTAAATGAGTCAGCATTGACTTTCCAGCCAAATGAGGATAATGCGGCTGAGGAAAGTGCAAGTCTAATTTACGGCTTCACCGAAAAGTACGGTACTGCGGCGTCGTACTCGGATTAAGTCGCTCCATTTATTTCTCCCACAAGGGGCCGTAAAACAAGCGCAAGGAGTGATTTGATCACTTGACACACTTTTAGCAGGCCCGATGTCCAGTAAACACCAAAGGCAATCAATCTGGAGTCGTTAGGCGCCTCGTGCCACAATGCAACCCACTGTGGCTTGTGTCGTTGCTTTTTAATGGCTCACACGAGGCAAGGGAAAGTGTCGAGTTTAAGAGAAGAGACCCCCGCCCCAAACAAGGGGTCTCGGTCCTTGGGTTTAACACGGTCATGCCTCTGTGTCCAAACAGGCCAAATAAAAAATGGCAACTCCAAGATTATTCAATCAGGGGCCGTTTCATGAGGTACACAATTGCAGGAGGGAAGTCTTCTGGGTGCTGATTGTGTTTTCCTGGACGCCTTGGATCAACATTTTCCGATGAATCTAAATCATTAGCATCCTTTACAAGAACCCCTATATTTTTAAATCATATTACCTGATACTGATGCCTGCGATCAGGACTCACCCATCCTAAATATACTATACATCAATGATCACGCCCAAAAATGCACATTGGAAAATGAACCCACAGCCACATTGCTTTCTGTAGGCTTAAAAAGCAGGACTGAAGAGGAATAACGGGCGGCCCAGTAGTCCAGTGGTTAGCACGTGGGCTTCACAGTGCAGAGGTACCGGGTTCGATTCCAGCTCCGGCCTCCCTGTGTGGCGTTTGCATGTTCTCCCCGGGCCTGCGTGGGTTTTCTCCGGGTGCTCCGGTTTCCTCCCACATTCCGAAAATATGCATGGCAGGCTGATTGAACACTCTAAATTGTCCCTAGGTGTGAGTGTGAGTGCGAATGGTTGTTCGTCTCTGTGTGCCCTGCGATTGGTTGGCAACCGATTCAGGGTGTCCCCCGCCTACTGCCCGGAGACAGCTGGGATAGGCTCCAGCACCCCCCGCCACCCTAGTGAGGATCAAGCGGTTAGGAAGATGAATGATTGAATGAATGAATGAAGAGGAATAACATTTAATAATCTGAAAGTACGTCATGTTTTCGTTCTTTCAAATTTACCCGGTATCAAAATGCAGTATATAATATGTCCCTACCTGGTGGTAGACATAGGAATTACACACGACATAAACAAGCTCACAATGGAGAGTTTACTGTATCAGGTAAATGTTACACTGTTACAGATTCATATTTGGTGAAGCTTCCAGAATTATTAATTTTTTTGTTAATGCAGTTATAAGACAACATACAAAGAGCAATATATGTGAGCTTGCTGACAATGACAGCAAATCATATTATTTTAATGAGACACACCGTGGACCATGCTGTGAGTGGGACGTGCCCAAATGATATTCATCCACTGAAAATGGGATAAAATATTGTTTTTTTTTTAATGTGAGGACTCATTGTTTGCAAAGGTTTGACGACGATAATTTATGATTCTGCTCCATTTTAATGATGACTGAGTGATTCTGATGAGGTCATCAAAGGCACTTTAGATGGTCAATTTGGTGCCGTTCCCAAATTACACTGTTGGCCATGGTGGCGGTTTGTGACGCCATTCAAGAGTTTGGCTGGCCTACGTCATGAAGGTTCAGCCAATCAGAAGTCTTGCTGTGGCGCTCGAGAACGAGAGAGAGAGAGAGAGAGAGAGGGCATGGATGAGAGCCAGCGGAGCGTAAACTCAGCTGGAATTTCTTTTCTCTCTCCTCAGTCGTCCTCAGCTCTCACTGCAAGCGCAGCACACCAACTCCCCTACCCAAACAACAAAAAAAAAAACGTTTTCTCCTCCAGTCCAATCATGTTTTGGTGTCTCTGCGCCATCCTAGCTTTAGCGGCCGACGCGCAAAATACCGGCCGCTTCGTGGTGGGCTGCCCGGCGCGCTGCGACAAGTCCATGTGCCCCCGACCTCCATCGTCCGACTGCCCGGCGGGACAGACCCTCGACGCGTGCCAGTGCTGCCCGGTGTGCGCGTCCGGCGAGGGCGAGGCGTGCAGCGGCAGCGGCAAACTCGGCGACCCGGTATGCGGAGAGGGCTTGGAATGCTCCGTGTCCGGCGGAGTGGGCTACACGGCCACCGTGCGCCGGAGGAGTAAGACGGGAATTTGCGCGTGCAAAGCCGCCGAACCCGTTTGCGGCAGCGACGGAGTGTCCTACCGGAACATCTGCGAGCTGAAGAGGGTCAGCCGCCGCGCTCAGAAGCTCCAGCAGCCGCCGGTGATCTTCATTCAGCGCGGGGCCTGCGGGAAAGGTACACCTGTCAACAACACGAGGACCGCGGGCCTCATGCGGCCCGCTCGGTCCTGGAATCCGGTCTACCGAGCATTCAGATTTAATGGTTTAATGTATCTATTTTTATTGTAAGCAAATAGATCGAAGCAAAAAAATGTGGAATTGCTTTCTTACAAATAGATTTTCACACATATATACATTAGAATATCCGTGATGAGTTTTTGCACGTTTCGATTCTAAATTACTTGTAAATGCTAACATTTTGACAATGCTGAGGGGAAATATGTGTTACCAGTACTTCATCAGTCGATTTAGGCCATTTGATAAAAATCAAGTCAAGTCAACAAGTCAAGTCAACAGTATTTATAGAGCACTTTCAAACAGCCATCGCTGCATACAAAGTGCTGTACATGGAGCGATTTAACATATACAATAAACAGTAAGACGAATCAGTAATAAGTAATAAGTAATAAGGCGGTAGAAAGCACCAAGCAGTAAAAACAATAGCAAATCTAAGTCATGCTGAGTCAAACGCCAAAGAATACAAGTGAGTTTTGAGGAGGGATTTAAACACATAGTTCACACCCAATCAATGTAAAGTCCACAATTTTATACTTTGTGCATTTTGTGACATAATTGTCAGGTACACTTTCAAAATCTAATGAGATCCAGGACAAGCTAAACAAATGTGCAATTTCACCAAGATAAATAGATTAGCGTTGTGGTAAACTGCCACCAGGCATGCTTCCATGTAATGTTTGCGCACATTTTCGTCCAAAACCAACAACAGCGCAATCTTTGTTGGCATGTGAATTGGAATGTAGCATAATCCTATCATAAATACTGCATTTCTTGCATCTGTGCTGCAATACCTTGGTGACATATGTCGCAGTCACAGTTCAACAACAGCGAAAAAAAATCACGCTTTGATGTCCTCGGAGTGACGTTCCGCCGTGTCATTTCCCTTCTTTAAATACACACAAAAGGCTGGCGAGCGTGACCTCGTGAATGGACTTTGGTGGTTTGATGTGGAGTCGGCGACACACGGTGCCAGGTTGTCGTGGTTAGAACAAGCTCCTATTCTGTTGTGTTGCTGCGCGTTCTTCAAGTGCGCCCTTTTAACTTTTGACTCGGCGCATGATGTCATAATGTAACGCGGTGCTCATGTGGACTTCATCTACTTGATCAGAAACACGCCGGCTGCGAGAGAGTAAATTACCCGAGCAGACGGGAATGTTTTTCTATCTAAAATGGTAGACCTGCACTCCACGAGGATGTCATGTGAAAAGCATTTCACTCTAATCAGCGGAGATCCAAACTCAATCTTGGCTTACTCATCGACAGCGGAACCTCGGAGTTGGTCACGATACCCAGAAAGTCAATTTAAACCGCCTGCTCGAACCAACGCTGGTCAACGGCTTGTATTTCATTCATAAAAATGCAACGAATTATTGTTTTGATCTTTTTTTCCCCTCGCAGTGCAGCACAGTCCTCTTTATTGCAGATGAGCTGGCCTGCACTTTGCAGAGAAAATACCAACATCGGGTCTAACCCGCCTCCACGTGAATTTACAGCCGTCATGCAATACGATCCCACTCAGTTGATACCAATTGCGACCTTTTTTAAATTGAACCGTGTACTCATGATGGCTGCTGATTCCAGGCACTGATACTGACATCCAAGGCTGACGGAACATTTCTCTGTGTGAATTCCATCTTTTGATATCCTCTCATATGTCAATTAAGACATAATTGACATATGAGTATGAGTATAAGTATGGGCGGCCCGGTAGTCCAGTGGTTAGCACGTCGGCTTCACAGTGCAGAGGTACCGGGTTCGATTCCAGCTCCGGCCTCCCTGTGTGGAGTTTGCATGTTCTCCCCGGGCCTGCGTGGGTTTTCTCCGGGTGCTCCGGTTTCCTCCCACATTCCAAAAACATGCATGGCAGGCTGATTGGACGGTCTAAATTGTCCCTAGGTGTGAGTGTGAGTGCGAATGGTTGTTCGTCCCTGTGTGCCCTGCGATTGGCTGGCTACCGATTCAGGGTGTCCCCCGCCTACTGCCCGGAGACAGCTGGGATAGGCTCCAGCACCCCCCGCGACCCTAGTGAGGATCAAGCGGTTAGGAAGATGAATGAATGAATGAGTATGAGTATGTTTAATTTTAATACTGATGTTGGATTAGCGTGTTGCTACTGAAACGTATCCGGTTAGTTGCGGTTAGTATTAGCTTAGTTGCTAATTCCAGCCAGGTGGTACAATGACTCAAAACATTTACCTGCTTACATCAACTACGGATAATGGAATATTTTTATTATTCGAGTGCACGGATAAAATATATTATCCCGGTGACCACAGTACAGGCAAATGCACACGTACAGTCGAAATGTACTTTGGAATACCGGATTCAGCGTGACGTGCAGCAGGCTCGTTTGTTTTCTTACAGAGCATACTGTGAAAATCGCACCGCTCACGTTGCTGGAATTAATGTCGCTAGTCGCCTTAGCCGCTAGAGCCGCTAAATATAGCCACCAAATCGCTAAGTTGGCAGCACTGGCAAGTGAGTTTGGCAATTAGCTCCTCTCCATTCGCAGCCATGCAGTTAGAAGAAAACGATGCACGTCAGTTATCGCTAAATGGGTAAAGAATTCATTCAATTCCGCTGGATTTGGTTTGTGTTCTTTCTAACGAACCTGTCGGGAATATTTTGGTTGGTCCGATCAAAAAAAAAAAAAAAAAAAAGGAGAGGGCGCAAAAAAAATTGGCCTATTTCGATTTTCATGACCGCTCGATGGGTTTGGTTCCCTCACGGAAATCTACGATCAGGGTGGAAGGCGGTCTCCAAGTGGCCATTTCACAGATCTGTGATCTCCCTCGCTAAATTCACATCCCGTTGCGTGATTTTTAAACGTGATGAGGGCAGCCGCTTTTATTGGCAGCCAATCGAGTTGATTGTGTTAACACCCACAACGGCGCAAAACGCCTGTTTTTAAGTCTTTCAATTCCGACCATTAGAAAGAAAAGAAAAAAGACTCTACCTCATATTCGGGTCTGTTTCACTCAAAGCGTTATTTGAGAACACTTCTATCCACATATGAAAGAGGCCTGGGTTGGATTTTTGGGGAAAACAAAAAACTCCATCGTAATACGGAAACAATCGGATACATCACAAGCGGATTACGGTAAACAATCCGGGATTGATACAACCATCGCCCTAGTGACAAAAGTACCAAAAGTACCATGTAATCACGTAACGGCATGCAAATGTTGACGTCAAGATTATTCAGTGGTCCCTGGAAAAAAAATATCTCCCCTGCGATCAAAAAGTTTGCGAAGCCCTCCACCAGAGCGCTTTCACATATTGCCGAGCTCGAGTCACCCCCGACTAGATCGATGAAGCAGGCGCACTTTGAATGGCGACCATCCAACACCTGTTGTCTCCCGCTGCGCCCAAACCGAGCCAAGGCCAGTCAGTCGTCACTCTCCTTTCTGTCTCCGTCTCCTTCTCAAGCTCCGCCGCCGCCCTCAAACCGTAAATCACTCTCGGTGGTCACATGACGGAACGTCTGCCTTTGATTGGAAGCCATCGTCCCTCCTCGGGCAGACGGCGCAGAGGGAAAATGCAAAATTAGCAACCCGGCCTTTTCGGGGGGGGGGGGGTTGACGGGCACATCAAAAGAGGCGTGCGGGCGCGGCGGTTCGAGCGGCCCGTTGTTTGTTTGTCACTCGTGAGCGAGAGGAACGGCGACCGTCTCGCTACTGTTTTTTTTTTCTTTTTTTGCGATGCTCCTGCAGCGAGAATTTCCACAGCTGCACTGAAACGTGGAACGTTTTGTTTGGCGACGGAAGAAAAACGCCGCCCGTCGTTGCTGCTGCTGCTCTGGGGGAAGTTCATGTGGAAAGGAAGTTTTAAAGCAAATGAGCACCCCCCCCCCCCCCTCCAAATCCTTTCATCTCGCTATTAAGGTGCTCTGCAACGGGCCCACATTTGAAAAAAAGAAATTCATGATCTCACTTTCTGTCCGGGTGTGCATATAAAATCTCTAAAGTGTTGCTTCTGGCAGGATAACGCTTGCTCCGCCCCCCCCCCACCCCCACCCCCCTAAGGATTAGACTCGCTTTAAATTGGCCAACTTTGCTTTTATACACATTTTAAACGCATTATGCGGAGGCTATTGACGGTGATGTTGAGTGAGGAAACTGGGCAAGGGAGTGTTTCTCGGAGGGAGGGCGTTCCAAGTCCAGACGCTGCAAATATTTTCGACACAACGGCTGAGAAAATGCCAACGTGAGGAATTTGTTTTGGATCTCGCTGCGCGCGGAGGACTCGTGCGTTCCCGCTAATCACAAACGGCGCTTTATGCGCAGCAGCACATTTCACAGCTCAATGATTCTTGCGCCGTGACCTCTGTGACCTCTTCCATCGCGTAACCGGGAGATGCAAGATCTCTGTTCTCCCTGTTTTTGTCCTAAGAGAAAACCGATGGCGCTCGGAGAGATGGATGGTCGGACAGTAAACGAGAGGAAGCGATGAACGTGTGAATCGGGAGGAAGGAGGGACAGAAAATGAAGGGCGGGCGAAAGGACAGTCTGACGGATGGGTGGATTAAGGGATGAGGGCATAATGAAAGGAGGCATGATAGATGTCTGGGGTGAATTGAAGGATGGACGAAAAGAGGGAGGAGAGGTGGGCGGGGGAGGCCGGGTCAATTAAATGACCGATGGACGAAGGGTGGATAATGAATGGGAGGAGGGAAAAAAAAGGGGATGGATTGAAGGGCGGATGGATGGAGGCCGCACTGTCAAAGCTAATGCGAAATCTTACCGAAAATTAGGCAAAAAGTCATCGGGTTCAGAATTCTGCTGCTGCCGAAATGATGACTAGAACTCCGAGAGACCGGATTAAAAAAAAAAAAAAAAAAAAAATCAAAATCGCATTGGCATCCTTTTCCCATCTCAAATTCCGAGCTTGTGCTGAATTAACTCCCTGGGGTGGGGTGGATCAGTGAGTTCATTCAAACGTATAATTGTGTCGTCAGGTGAGAGTGATTTCGCAATCATTAAAAAAAAAAAAAATCATGACTCCCCCTGCAGACCTGCCCTATTTTTGTTTCACTCTCATCCTTTCCCACAACCCCACCTCCGCACTTTCAAGTGCGAGACTTGGCGGCAGCCTTCGGACCCCAAATGATCACCTTCGAGGAACCCCTAATGACTGATATTTTGAAAAATCAAAGCGCCACAGCGTCTTTGAGAAGGGGGGAGCGCCGCTAAAAAGTGTCGAGCCGGTGCCGAGCGTAATTACCAGGTGGACCTCCAAACGTTTCCTGACTTGCCTGGCGCTGCGTTGCGCAAATGAATGCTTGCTCGGTGGGCTGGCCTGGGGAAGGTAGCAGCCAACGACCTGTGTGTGTGTGTGTGTGTTAGGGCTTCTTGAAGAAATGTACGATATTTAAAACCAAGGTGGTGAGATAAGGCTGAAGGTGAAGGTTAGGAATGCCAGGGTTGTGTGTGTGTGTATATTGATATGCACGTGCGCATACGCGCGTGAGCGTGCGGTGGCGTTGTGTGTGTCTGTTTTGAAACACTTCTGATACTCAATTTGAATGAATATCAAGTTTTATAAAGGATCGTCGGAGATAGGCAGCCAGAAATAACGACAAGACACTTCTGGTTACCAACAATAGGCACTTTATTGGTCCCACACAGAAATGATAACACAGTTCAAACAAGTTGTATGAAGCTAAAGAACTCTTAAGAAAACCTTTATTAGTCTCGCAATGGAGAAATTCCAGATTCACAGCAGCAAAGTTATGAAAGGAAGAAGTAGAACAACAAAAAAATAGGAGCTGCTGGAAAGGCAGCCACTCTCGCGGCGCCATTTTGAAGTCAAAATAACAAAAATAACACAACACAATACATAGGACACAGACAGTCGTGCAATCTTCACCACATTTCTGCATACACTTTGTTGTCTAGATGAAAGAGAAGAGGATCAAAGTGTCCTTTCACCAGTGGATCAGTGACGTCATGCTGAAAATGTGCACACGTCTGCTACAAGCAAGGTTTAGAAAGCAAACACGAAGCTGTAGCGTCCATTGACGAAAAGAGATTAGTTCACTTCTCCTATCCCACGTAATCCGCTTCAAACTCCAAGCTGCGACTCCCAGTTCCAAATCTGCATTGGCGCTCACGCTCCTTTCTACTCATCGTCGGCTGCTCAAGCCTTACATCCATCCAGCCGCAGACCGTTCAACAGCACCGATCTCTCCGCTGAACAAAGCGGGGCTGTGAAAAACGCTGCCCATAACAGGCGCAAGACACAAGCGCCCCAGGACTGTCCAACAACGACAGTCAAATGGCGCCGACATTCCTCCAGTCAAAAACAGTGCTGGTATACCCATGCTGCCGAGAAGGCGCAACCACCAAGCACAGAGTCTCCTCCTTGATGAATGTCGTGGCCAAAAAATGCTGAAAAAGGTCCACATCAAGTCCACACGACGTAACAACAAACACAAAGTGACAAAAGAAACACAAGAACAACAAAAAAAGCAAGGCTCATGAGAGCACTTGCTGACGGCTGCCTTCTCGGGCGCCATCTTGACTTCCCGTATCTTACATCTTGGCGTCTTACCGTATGCCATTAGGGTGGAGAGCCAACACCCTCAGCAGAGTGAGCTTCAATACAAGCTGGGCGTTCGTACGCTAACCCACAGCAGACTCTGCTGAGGAGCATCGCTCCCCTCCTTTTATCCTCTAAAGTGTGTGCGTCGGGAGGGGTGAGTGGCCATTCTCATCCCTCCCTACGCCACACTGTTTGTTGTATAACCAAGTGGCATTGATCGCAATCAAGTTTCGACAATTCAAGCAAAGCAGACTATGAAGTCGTCAAAGCAGGCTCCAGAGTCCATCTCTAAAGTTGCTTAGGCAAGCAAGTTACCAAGTCATGCAATCATCTCAAAGCAGGTTTCAAGTGTTTTTCACTGAGAAGATATACATTGATTAAAGAAAATATCACAAAATATCTTAATATACCATTGTCAGACCCGAGCGAGACGGTCTGCGTCGCGCCACAACTGTCATTTCCTCCCTTCGTATGACAAAGACAAGTTGTTTGTATTCTTACGTCACTCAGCGTGTCGCTTTTTGACTTGTGTTTGTGTGTAGTTGTCTCATATCCAACGTGTGTGTGTGTGTGTGTGTGTGTGTGTGTGTGTCCGACTTTGCATTTCCAGCTCAGGACAACCCAGACAGCCCGAGACACAAGTACAACTTCATTGCGGACGTGGTGGAGAAAATTGCGCCAGCTGTGGTTCACATTGAGCTCTACCGCAAGTAAGAAGCACGCACCTGTGTGTGTGTGTGTGTATGTGCGGGTGTGCGTTTTCTTTTCTATGTGTGTGTGTGGGGGTGTGTGTGCTCTCAAATTTACAGCCCACCTGCGTACTCGAGCGCCAGAGCTCACCAGCATGCGGTGCTCTTTCCTAGCCACATATTTTGTCTTTTTCCTCATGCACCTTCCCGCTTCCTGTTTTTTTTTGGGGGGGGGGGGGGTCACCTGTGTGACCGGCCTCCCCCTGTAGCTCCTCCTTGGGGTTGGGTGTCGCACCGCGACGTGTCTCCCAAGTCTGAGTCATCCCTCTCAAATCTGTCTCTCATTTAAAGCGCCGCTGCTTTTGTTTGATTTGACACAGGAGTTGCGACGAGGAGGTTTTCTGGTTGACGTCCAGGAAAATTTCCGCAAACTTTCCACCGTGGAGCTGTTCTGGGTTTATTCGTTTAGTTTTTCAAAAAGCAGAGCCGCGTTAAAAAAAATGTGCCTTGCAAATGTGATATTTTTGAAGTTGGTAGGAGAAAATATCACAGAATAGACTTAAGGGACATACAGTATGGTGTCCATCAAGGTTCACTGGCCAGTACTCTTCTGTTTATCATTTGCTCAACTGTTATTTGTGTGATGATTGTTATTATAAATGGTAATTAATTCGTGTTCTTTTCTTGATCAGGATGACGTACTCCAAGCGCGAAGTGGCCGTGGCCAGCGGCTCGGGCTTTGTGGTGGCCGATGACGGCCAGATCGTGACAAACGCGCACGTGGTGGCCAACAAGCACCGTGTCAAAGTGGAGCTCAAGAGCGGCGCCATCTACGACGCCAAAATCAAGGATGTGGATGAACGCTCCGACATCGCCCTCATCAAGATCGAAGCGCCGGTGAGTACTGAGAACATTCATTCATTCATTCATTCATCTTCAGAGCCGCTTGATCCTCACTAGGGTCGCGGGGGGTGCTGGAGCCTATCCCAGCTGTCTTCGGGCAGTAGGCGGGGGACACCCTGAATCGGTTGCCAGCCAATCGAACAACCATCCGCACTCACACTCACACCCAGGGACAATTTAGAGCGTCTAATCAGCCTGCCATGCATGTTTTTGGAATGTGGGAGGAAACCGGAGCACCCGGAGAAAACCCACGCAGGCCCGGGGAGAACATGCAAACTCCACACAGGGAGGCCGGAGCTGGAATCGAACCCCGTACCTCTGCACTGTGAAGCCGACGTGCTAACCACTGGACTCTACCGGGCCGCCTACTGAGAACATCTTTTGGGTAATCGATTTGCGTACTGGAATATGGTGAAACCCCCGTTTAACACCTAAACATTCATCCAAACGAAAGTCAGCTAGTTTAATGCTAACATAGGATGAGAAACACCATTGACGGCAACTGGAAATTAGCATGAACGTTACTGTTACGCTACATATAAACCTTCAGATAAACCACTGCGAGTTTAACTCAAATGGAGCGGCAGCATTTAAAAAGCAAGGCATACTTTGCGTAAAAACGTCACCAGTGCTAATGCTCAACAGTCAATGCAAAATCTCATTGACAGGCTAACGGAAAACTAACATCGACTTCCAGGATAAAATAACGAATATTCCTCCCCAAACACTGCAGTAACACATAATGGAGCGGCAGCATTTAAAAGCAAGGCATTCTTTGCGTAAAAACGTCACCAGTGCTAATGCTCAACAGTCAATGCAAAATCACATTGACAGGCTAACGGAAAACTAGCATCGACTTCCAGGATAAAATAACTAATATTCCTCCGCAAACACTGCAGTAACACATAAAGGCAGGTCATATAGCTACACTCAAAGGCACATTCATCTTCCTAACTTCTTCTCCTCTTGAATGTGTGTGCATGCATGGATGGCCCCACACTGCCCCTCGGAGGCCAACACATGCACAAACTTTAAACTTGAAATCAGTGGAAAATGATGTTCATTCATAATTGGGATTCCAATATCAATCAAAGCCACGGTGATTTGAATTTGTTTCCGTTATTTTCTGGCCCTCGGAGGCTAGAAGTGTCCCTATGACATTTTTCTAAACAGTTCCAGTTTTCTGTCAGGAGGCCATTAAGGTTCGGTTCCAAACCTCCATGTGATGATGACCAAGGAAGCTCGAGTTTCATGTGCAGGACTCTCAAAGCGCCACTGCGGTGCCCCGTTCAACTAAATCAACACGTGGTCTCGCTGCTGTGTCGTTCCTCATTTTAACTGCACGGGTGGTTGTCTGCTGGTGGTAAATCACAATAATGCCGTCGGAGGAAAGTGAGAATCCAGGTGTGGCCCCAAAGAAGTAGAGGGGGGCGGGGGGTTGTTATAGGATTAGCGTTAGCTTCTTTTTGGGTCCCACTCGTTACGGTGCTATTATTCCTGGTATTTAAGTAGAAAATACACATACCTTCCGGTTTTAATTTTTTTTTTTTGGGGGGGGGGGGGTCATTATTGTTTTCAATTAGGCTGTCAACATCAAAGTGTACTGAGTCATCTTTGCTCATTCAACTGCTTTTGAACAGCATTTGTCAGCCCACCTGGGTAACGCGCTTAGCGGCTAGCTGTTAGCCACACGCAGCCAACCGCTGTGAAATGGCCCCGCATTATACACTGCCAGCGTGATTAATTTGAGTTTTTTTTTTGCATCCTTATTTAGCGATTGAACGTTCAGTTTGCCTTCTGATCACATTGGCTCCGTTTTACCGTCATGTACAGCACGAACAATCGTTATCTGTGGCTAGCTTGATTTCGCTTCCTGAAGGTGCACATCAAATAAATGAAGGCTCGAGACTGAAAAAAAAATCCTCAAGCATTAAAAAAAAAAATTGAGGTACTCAAATGACTCAAACTCATGTCACACCTCATCGTTAGCTTGTTTGCCGCACAGTTCTGAGCTTAATGAGGACAAGCACGATCTAAATTGAACGGATCAATGTTTACTTGAGTGTTTATGTAAATACTAAAGGCATAATTAGAGCGTTGGATGAACCTAGCGTGTTTTCGGGCAGCTGTGGAAGCCACACAAGCGTAGCGGGAAAACGTGCAAATTCAGCAGAGGAAGGACCCGTGCCAACACTTGAACCCAGTGGTTGTTATGAGGCAGCAGTGCTTAACCACTCATCCAGCGTAATGTCACAGGCTTACACTTGCTGGTGGGAAAAAAGAGCTTTAAAACAACAACGCATCTCTCACTATCCGTCTGTGTTTATTTCTCCGTCTGCTGGACGCGAGGCATTCACGCGACGTGCGAATGCCTCCGTGCAGGAATGCACGGTGCACACGTACTTTTTTTTTAACAGTTTAACCAGTTTTTTTTGTTTGTTTGTTAATGTGAGAGATTCCTGTAACCAAGGGTGAGAATTTTGTAGTTCAGCATGCTGGTCAGCTGGCCCCGTGACATTTGAATGTCTTCTTCTTCTTATGCTTTGTTGTTTTTCTTGTTTGTCTTTTTTTTTTTTTTGGTTCACCATCTCATCCTGTAATAAAGGCATGAAATCAGGCAGCCGAAGCGCTTGATGAGAGCTTTTTCCCCCTCCCGGGGGCTTTCCTGCTCGGATCGTCTTGCATCAGACGCCATGCCGCTGTCTCTGCGCTGTCATTATATTTGTTTTTGTTGTGGGGACACTGCGAAGACGTAGATGAAGACGGTGCTGGCGTCCTGGCTGATGCCGCAGAGAAGTGAACTTGCGCTTGACTGCTGTTGCATTCCGTTGAATGACTTAACTGCTCGCTAAACGTTCAACTATAATGGAATGAGCGTGATGCATCCCATTTTTGCATTTGTTCAACACTTTTAGGCTAGTTCGCACTAATGCTTAATGTAACGTTAATTTAGATGTGACCGTTGAGTTCTGTTCCCACGTTGTCAATGTAACCTGAAATCGGAACGCGCCGCAGTAAGTCACTAAACCAGGGGTGTCCAAACTTTTTGCCAAGGGGGCCAGATTTTATGTGGTAAAATGTCGGGGGGCCGACCTTGGCTGACATTCTTTACATTGAACAATACATATGACATATCAGTCAATATAAACACGGAGTGATGTCTTGTTAACTCGTGAGTGATGCCCTCTAGTGTCTAAATGCTATTACTCATTTAGTGAATGCTATTACTCATTTAGCCACTAGAGGGAAGCAGTACTCTATGAAACATCACTCACCAGTCTACGAGACCTCAGTCAATGCAACACGTGTTCCATTGCGTCCAACCTGCGGGCCAGACGGCACTGATTTTATGACAGGGGGCGAGGGCCGGATGAAATTCGACCGCGGGCCGGATTTGGCCCCCGGGCCGGACTTTGGACATGCCTGCACTAAACTATGCTAATGTGGTAGCGAAATCAATCAAAAAAATTGATTAAAAAATTGTAAGAAAACACTTGGAGTACATAATTGTAAAAAAACACTACGAAAACCAATCAGTATCATGCTAACTGAGCGCAACTCCAGATTGTTACACCGCTGCGCAAACCATCTTATTGAGCCCCCCCCCGTTCATAACCTCAAATTTCGGGACCGCCGTAAATTGAGAACCCCGTGTAGAATGCAAAGACTTCTTTGTCTCATTTGTCCATTGGCCAAAGTGGACTTGATTCCATTCCCGAGGTTTGCGGTCGAGCCCTTAAACTCTGAGGAATACATTACGTCTGGAACTTCAGAGGATATGGGAAGAGGGGTGAGGTGGGGTGGGGTGGGGTGGGGGGGGATGTGGTTATGGGAGGACAAGGGGGTTGAGAAAGAAGGGGACCGGGGAGGAAAAAGCAGCAATGCGGTCAGCTGCTCGAGAAAATGGATGGTCTGTTTCGTCTTTTGAGGCTTTCTGTGAGCACCGTGGCACGTGGCATCGCAAAATAAAGATGCACAGTCAAGTATCATCACGGTATCATTATTTCACTCAAAAAGTGGATGGAGTCACTAGCGTAGCCGCTTGGAATTGATTCATGTGTCATGGAAGCTCTGAAAGTCTTGAAAGCTTCAACTTGTAAGAGCGTGGTAGAGCATTTTACAGGCTGGTTCCTGTATCATAGCTTAGCTTTTCAGAAGGCCAAACATGATTTTACGAGCGGAATAAAACCCGCAAACGTTTGGCCTGGACAGTACGCATGTTGAAAGATGTGTACTGAGTACAGGGAGAAAAAACAGAAATGATGAAATAGTACGGTTGGCCACTTTGCTTTCTTCTTAGCTAACATTAGCTTAGCTGCTCGATGTTCTCTTCAGCTTAGCATGAGTGTAAGTTTAGGGCTTGGTTGTTTTTAGCTGATCATGTATGATTTGGGGCGGCCCGGTAGTCCAGTGGTTAGCACGTCGGCTTCACAGTGCAGAGGTACTGGGTTCGATTCCAGCTCCGGCCTCCCTGTTTGGAGTTTGCATGTTCTCCCCGGGCTTGCGTGGGTTTTCTCCGGGTGCTCCGGTTTCCTCCCACATTCCAAAAACATGTGTAGCAGGCTGATTGAACACTCTAAATTGTCCCGAGGTGTGAGTGTGAGCGTGGATGGTAGTTCATCTCTGTGTGCCCTGTGATTGGCAACCGATTCGGGTTCTCCCCGGGCCTGCGTGGGTTTTCTCCGGGTGCTCCAGTTTCCTCCCACATTCCAAAAACATGCGTAGCAGGCTGATTGAACACTCTAAATTGTCCCTAGGTGTGAGTGTGAGCTTGGATGGTTGTTCGTTTCTGTGTGCCCTGCGATTGGCTGGCAACCGATTCGGGGTGTCCCCCCGCCTACTGCCCGAAGACAGCTGGGATAGGCTCCAGCACCCCCCGCGACCCTAGTGAGGATCAAGCGGCTCGGAAGATGAATGAATGAATGAATGTATGATTTACATTGTTAATGATAATTGTTAATTGCAAATAATAATCATCACAGAAATTCCTGAGGATGTTGCGTTTCTTGATTATGCTGGAATAATGCCGAAATCCAGCGAATAGGGAGAAAGCTTGCTCGCAGCTAAAATGCGAGCTAAACCAATTCAACTTCTTAATCTTTAAGATTTGTCCATGAAGGAAAATTCATAGTTGACTAACCAGCGATCGTCACTTGTATTCTTTGGCGTTCGACTCAGCATGACTTGGATTTGCTCTTGATTTTACTGCTTGGTGCTTTCTACCGCCTTTAGTACCGATTCGTCTTACTGTTTATTGTGTATGTTAAGTCGCTCCATGTACAGCAGTTTGTATGCAGCCATGGCTGTTTGAAAGTGCTCTAGAAATACTGTTGACTTGACTTGACTTGACGATCGCTAGCAGCTAAACGTTAACTGACACAATTCAAATTTAAATTTTGGGAGTGAAGGACTTGTCCAACAAGACAAATGTTTTTTTTATTTTTTTTTTTTATACATACGGAGGGAAGCACCATAGAATTTTAAAATGCATTCAAGAAAAAAATCCCCTCAAAATTCCCGGGGAATCAGACTGGCACATGAGAAAATCTGGCCAAAGCGAAGCCTCGTGAATACTTTTAAATACACCGCGAGAGCAGAACTGCAGTGAATCACCGACCATCCAAATATCAGCGCCTCATCTTAGCATTGCAGTGCCCAGAGGAACTGCACAGCATGTTTCCACCTATTATTATAAACCAAACATTCTCTGTGGGAAATTTGCTGCCTTTTTGCTGGTTTGGGGTTTTCAAGACGCTTTAGGAAACATGTCTACGTTTATTTGCCGAGAGGAAAAAAAAAATAATAATAAAAAGATCCTGTGTCTGTATATGAAATGTGCTCCGGCCATCATCTTGTTATCTTCTCTATCGGCTACGCATTTCCTCAGGAAGTACGAGATTCTCTCACATCACATCTCTGGATAATCAGTGGCTGCCGACAAAACTATGCGTATACTGTATGCGTGTGTGTGTGTGTGTGTGTTTGAGTGGAAGACGAGTTAGCAGGAACAGGGACGGCTGCAAGTGTGTTTGCCAGTGGAAAGACCTTCATAGACAGCCCAAGAAGAATGAATCACTTCATTTTCTCCCTCTGTTTGACCCCCAGCTTTGCTCATCTCCTCATCTCTTGTCCCGTGGAAACCAAACACCTTCAAAATTCCGAAGAGAGAAAAAAAAAAGAGACTAAATTTAACACTCACACGCTCTCGATGCGTATCCCGGAAAGACTTTCCTGCAATGGATTTGTGGTTATTGAGACTTAACTGACCTTAACAAACTGCTGTGAGTTATGACTGAGTCACTTTTCCCAAGTCATTCGTTGAAGTGCAGAGAGGACCGTTCGGTTGTACATCTGCTCAGGAGTGAGCGACAAGGCTTTGCATTTATTGTTCAACAGAGAACTGTTAAAGTCAAACATGAATAGTGCAAGGAGGGGGGTGGGGGGACATCTATTGGAGAGGAGGCTTTCATTTTTGCCAAGTGTTGTGCATGGTTGACCCAGCTGTACATTAGATTGGGTTACAAGGGGAAAGATATCGCATGTCTGCCTACCTGTTATTTTACGTATTTACTAACGGGGCAAAAGGAGGCGTGTATTTGAGAGGAGGGCCTTTTATTTTTTTTTTTATAGTCATGTGAATGGGTGATCCTTCTCTCGATTGATTAGTTGACAGAATTGTTGCAAGGAGAAAACGGCCACTTTGATGCTTTCCTGTTATTTTATTGACTAAAGACGTAAAAAAGGAGTCATTTATTTGTCCTTTATTTTTTTTTTTTTTACAATGTCTTGTGACCCTGCTGTATATTGGTTAGTCAACAGAATGGCTACAAGGGTAAAGGGGATGCATGAATGCCCATCTGATGTTTGATTACTGAGGGCATCCATCGCGCTCGAGGGGAGGCATTTAGTTGTTCAACAAAAGCATTGGCGGCCATTTTGCTTTTTAACTGGCGGCCATCTTGCTTTTTAACTGGCCCTCGGACCCGCTTTCTGAGATTATACCAAGGCTCAGCATGATGCTCCATCCCACAAAGATGCCTCTCAAGTACGTTATAACTGAGTCAGGCATATGAAATCTCCATCCCACTCGTTACTCATTCTCAAACGTGTGTGTGTGTGTGTGTGTGTGTACGCATACGTTTGTACGCATACACAAGTCCACACATCCATGTCCACACACAGTATCCGCCCACGCTCGGGGGTCACGTCACATGTGGTCGGTCAGCATCACTTAAGTGTTCCACATAAGTATACGTTTGACGGTAAAGAAAATGGCCACGCCATGCCTCATCTCCTTCTCATCATTGTGATTTGGGAAGTTCAAAGAGTTCTCTTTTTGCGGCCCTCTCGCCAGAGCCTGAACACATCAAACGCGTATGCTTGCTCTTCTGTGAACTGCTGGACCTTTAGCAGCTCCACATGGAAGGAAACCCAAGTGCTTTTGTGCGACCGTGTCGACAAACGTTAGCGTGGCCTAGCTAGCTTAGCGTTGTGGCAATGGTGTGAGGGCGGCACTGACGAGCACCTGGGATAGTTTTGTCGGAGGACACTTGATAGACACTTTTAAGTAAATAGACTACAGTTGCATAATGGCCACCTTTCTTTCTAGTTTAGAACAACAGAGAAAAGTCTCGTAAGGACAAGTGGGTCAAGTCCAATTTAGAACAACAGAGTAGCGATTAGGACAAAATGACCCAGTCCAGTTCAGGACAACTGAATACAGTTCAGTTTTGGATAAGTGGTCCAGTCAAGTTTAGGACAATAGACTCTATTTCTGTTTAGAGGAACAGAGTCCAGCCCAGTTTAGAAGTACAGATTATGCTCCTGATTAGGATCTTTGGTCCAGTCCAGTTGAGGACAAAAGAGTCCAAGTCAGTTTAGGACAAGCGGGTCAAATCCAATGTAGGGCAAAAAAGACAAGGCAAGTTTATTTGTGAAGCACAGTTAAACAACAGGGTGGGTGATTCAAAGGACAATAAAAACATTAACATACTATTAAGAGTCCAAAATAGCTTAGGACTTAATAGTGGGTCCATTTCAGTTTGGGAAAAACAGTGTCTGTGCCAGTTTTTGACAATAGAGTTCACCGCAGTTTATGACAAGTGGGGCCGGTTCAGTTTCAGACATTAGATTGGGAAGTCAACACCATCTCCATCCTGAAAAGGGCCCGGCAGCGGATGTACTTCTTGAGGCTGCTTAGGAAGCATGGCCTGCCACAGGAGGTGCTACGACAGTTCTACACGGCAGTCATCGAATCAATCCTGTGTTCTTCCATCACGGTTTGGTTTGGGGCCGCCACAAAAAAGGACAAAATCCGACTTCAACGGACAGTTAGGACGGCAGAAAAAATCGTTGGCACCGCCCTACCCACTCTTGAGGACTTGCACACTGCAAGAATCAAGACAAGGGCACGGAAAATCCTCCTGGATCCCCCGCACCCTGCCCACCACCTCTTTCAGCCACTCCCCTCAGGCAGACGCTACAGATCCATGCGCACCAAATCCAGTAGACACTTAAACAGCTTCTTCCCTCTAGCCATTAACTCCTTAAACAGTCACTGACATAGTCACTCTTCTTGCACCACAAAATGGTACTACAAAACTACTGGTTACTCTAAAATGGTTCAATGATTTTGTTGTTTACGATGATACTAGTGCAGCGTGTTATACCGGAGACAAATTCCTTGTGTGTTGTACATACTTGGCCAATAAAGATGATTCTGATTCTGATAGATGACGTTCCAGTTTAGGACAAGTGAGCCTCGTCCAGTGTTAAGACAACAGAGTACAGTCCAGGTGAGGCCAACTGAGTCCAATCAAGTCTGGTACAGAATCCAATTTAAAGCAAGAGACTGCAGTCCAGGTTAGGAAAACAGAAGTTAGCTGACTGCATCTCTGTAACGCAAGTCTACCGGGATAGGGTTGCAGCGTTTGCCCTTTGTCGCGCATCAACAATGACGCTGCATTTGCACCTGGCTTCCATTAAACAGGAGTTAGTCTTGTTGCTTTTAACGGTGCCTTGAGGCAACCAAGCTAATAAACCTTTTAACACAGATGTTCCTTCTTTCCGTGGCAGTTGTGTACTTGCAGAGGAAGGGAGCAGGTCACATATGTGCAAGTCATAAATAGGGCTCGAGTCTTCACCATCAGGTTTCAAGCAAGTCCCAAGATACCGTTGCGGATATCGGTTCTCTCCTCTAACTTTTGACCACTGTGAATCAAGTTGTCACTCGGATCAAGTAAAACGAGTGTGAAAAAAATGTTCACTTTACAGGACAATCCAATTTTGTGGAAGTTTGGCCAGTCTGGTTTTAGACAACAAAACCCAGTCCAGTTTAGAACAACAGACTCCGGTCCTATTCGAAACAAAAGTGTCCTATTCTAGCTTAGGACAACTGAGTCCAATCCTTTCATTCATTCATTCATCTTCCTAACCGCTTGATCCTCACCAGGGTCGCGGGGGGTGCTGGAGCCTATCCCAGCTGTCTCCGGGCAGTACGCGGGGGACACCCTGAATCGGTTGCCAGCCAATCGCAGGGCACACAGAGACGAACAACCATCCACGCTCACACTCACACCTAGGGACAATTCAGAGTGTTCAATCAGCCTGCCATGCATGTTTTTGGAATGTGGGAGGAAACCGGAACACCCGGAGAAAACCCACGCAGGCCCGGGGATAACATGCAAACTCCACACAGGGAGGCCGGAGCTGGAATCGAACCCGGTACCTCTGCACTGTGAAGCCGACGTGCTAACCACTGGCTGAGTCCAATCAAATTTAGGAAAAGAGTCCTGTCCGGTTGAGAACAACAGTGTCCAGTTCGATGTAGGAAACGAGAGTCTAGTTCGGTCAATGGGTCCAAGTGATAGCTATGCTGTCCGTCTGTCCGACAGTCTGTTCGTCCATCGATCTGTCTGTTTTTCCATCTGTCCATCCATCTATCCCTCTGTCTCTCGGTCCTTCCATATAGCATGTGGTGGCTAATGATTAGCTTAAAAATTGCCCATCTTCCGAAGGCAAGTAGTTTGACTGTACCTAATGATGGTTGTCTTAAACGTTATTTTGCAGTGGTTTGGTTTCTCTCAACTTTCCCTTTTGTTGATTTATGATTTAGACTTTTTGTCCAAATTGTGTAGAATGGTCAGAAGTACATTGTGTGAGTGTGTTTGTGTGTTTGTGTTGCCATAGAGACTACTACTACTACTCATGTCAGGCGTCTGTGTGTGTTTGCACATGTCAAACACTGTCAGGGCTGCCTGCTTTATGCAGACACACACACACACACACACACACACGCATACACGGTGTGTTTGTGCCTGCAGGTATCACGTTTGCTTTTCGCACCGCAGCGTTGACCAGACAAACGCCACAATGTCCCGACGGAGGCGGTGGTCTCGCAGCAATGACGGGTGACAGGTTTGATCCCCACCACTGTGTCAGAATTGATATACTGTACATCACTAACTCAGTGTGAGTTTGTCAAAGTACAAGCTGTGGAATTTTCCTGAATTGGCTGCCCCAAACCGAAATGGCTTGGCAATTTAGCGTCGCCCATCTGTCAAGGATACTGGCTTGTGATCTGAGATCATTTGGAAAAAAAATGGCGCAAAATGTCTGCCTTGAGTTAAAATAGCTGATTTCCTACTGGTAGTCCAGTGGATAACACGTCGGCTTCACAGTGCAGAGGTACCGGGTTCGATTCCAGCTCCGGCCTCCCTGTGTGGAGTTTGCATGTTCTCCCCGGGCCTGCGTGGGTTTTCTCTGGGTGCTCCGGTTTCCTCCCACATTCCAAAAATATGCATGGGAGGCTGATTGGACGCTCTAAATTGTCCCGAGGTGTGAGTGTGAGTGTGAATGGTTGTTCGTCTCTGTGTGCCCTGCGATTGGCTGGCAACTGATCCAGGGTGTCCCCCGCCTACTGCCTGAAGACGGCTGGGATAGGCTCCAGCACCCCCCGCGACCCTAGTGAGGATTGAGCGGTTCAGAAAATGGATGGATGGAGGGTACTTATCATCGTTCATCTGGTTGGTTACTTGCTTCCAATTGGCGCTCAGTTGAACACATTTCAAGCCAAAATGGCTGCTTCAAACCAAAATGGCAGACTTCCTGTTTAGCCTGTGAAACTGGTAAATGTTTTTGTTTCCGAAACCTTTTCATTCATTCTAAGAAGGCGGTCTCCAAGGGCCCATTCCACAGCGACTCCACATCATCCGCAAGTGAGGGATCCTGCAGTTCCTTTCAAATGTATTTTGTAAGCGCCGATGTCCTGCATCTCCATGCCAAGTAGACCATCTCATTGATAGTTTTTTTTTTTGTGCGTTTCAACTCATTTTGAATCTTCCACTGCTTTGCTCGAAAGTACACAAAAGTACCTCTTATTATTTCCTTATGCAAGAGGCAAGTGTGTTGTTAAAGTGGCAGCGGCGTGATGTGGTTTGACTGCAGCCTTCCCAGCAGCATGAGATGATTTCACCAGCGTGGAGGGATAAATATAACCTTCCTTCTGTGTGTCTGCTTCTGCAGCATAAGCTGCCATGCTCCTCGGTTTGTAACTAAGTTGGCCACGCTGTCATTATTTACCTACACAAGCTGTTTTTTGTCCTTTTATTTTTTTTTTCCGAACATCTCTTTCCACGCATGTGCAGCAATACAGAAATGCTTTGTCGGCGAGGCTTTTCGATTCAGTAAATCACACCGGCGGCTAACGTTTTAGCATCCAGAGGGGATGCTGTGGGGAAAATGGAGTGAATGTTTTTGGGATGGGAGTGTCTAGTCTAGTGGGAGGCACCGATGGAGTTTTTTGGGGGGGTTTTTTCCCTTGTGAAAGCTTTTAAAAAAACGTGACTCATAAATGTGTCATAGGTGATTGATTGGATCATCGTTGGGGAGCATCAAACTCGACTGTAATTCTAAGATAACAGTTGGCTGCTGCGCACAAAACCGTCACAATTCAAATAAAATCCAGTGTTCCATTTTATTCCACTCTGCAGACCAAGCTCCCCGTGCTGCTGCTGGGCCGCTCGTCAGACCTGAGGCCGGGCGAGTTCGTGGTGGCCATCGGCAGCCCGTTTTCTCTGCAGAACACCGTCACCACGGGAATTGTCAGCACCACCCAGAGGGGGGGCCGGGAGCTCGGTCTGAGCAACTCTGACATGGACTACATCCAGACAGATGCCATTATCAACGTACGTGGCCTGTCATGATCAACATATAGGATACCTCCAAAACTATATATTCATTGTTTTTTTTTGTTGTTTTTTTGACAGTACGGCAATTCTGGTGGGCCGCTTGTTAATCTGGTAAGAGATTTTTATTTTTTATTTTTTATAGGAATGTTAAAAAACGTTTTTTTATTGTTTGGCATTTCATCCATCCATCCATCCATCCATCTTCTACCGCTTATCCGGGGCCGGGTCGCAGGGGCAACAGCTTTAGCAGGGAAGCCCAGACTTCCCTCTCCCTAGCTACTTCTTCCAGCTCTCCGCGGGGGATCCCGAGGCGTTCCCAGGCCAGCTGGGTGACATCGTCTCTCCAGCGTGTCCTGGGTCTTCCTCGGGGTCTCCTCCCGGTGGGACATGCCCGGAACACCTCACCAGGGAGGCGTTCAGGAGGCATCCGAATCAGATGCCCAAGCCACCTCATCTGGCTCCTCTCGATGTGGAGGAGAAGCGGCTCGACTCGGAGCCCCTCCCGGATGACCGAGCTTCTCACCTTATCTCTAAGGGAGAGCCCGGACACTGTTTGGCATTTCTGTATCATGAAACATTTCCGATCCGGGAACGTGAGTGCTTTTTCCTGCAGAATAAATCTAACAGGTTGCTTTTCATGATACTTTCAGGACGGGGAGGTGGTCGGAATCAATACATTAAAAGTCACTGCCGGCATTTCCTTCGCCATTCCCTCAGACAAGATTCAGCAGTTCTTGGCCGAGTCGTATGACAGACAGTCTCGAGGTGAGCTGAGCTGACAAGCGAGTTTTAAACGGATGCGTCTTCATCCATATCTGGTCACGAACTGAGAAATTAAACACACCGGGGTGACCCAAATATTTAAAGATAAGCTGTTACAAAAAGGAAAATGTCAATTTGATGTCCACTTTGAGCAAATATAGTGAAATTGGCAAAAAACTGGTGGCGGCGGAAAAAAAAAAAAATTGCAGCTCACGTCAAGCCTAAAGAAAACAAGATACGTGTAAAACTGTCCAAGGCGTTTATTAAAACCCGGAAGGAAAGTGGTTAACCAGCATCTTCCAGGCTGGAATATGGTTTGGGGGTTGGGGAGGGGGGGTGAGATGTGTTTAATAGTGACTGTAAAATTATTTCCACAAGCGTAATGTGAAAACAACTCGCAGGATTCAGACTTAACAGCTGTGTTGTCTTTAGGAAACCGCTTGTCATCTGCGAGGCTAATTGGGGGACGAGAAGGTGGCAGTTAAACGCTGATGATTGTGTTTGGTGCTGTTCTGAGGCGATGGGGTGGAGGGGGGTGGGGGGGGGGTCCTCAGATTAAGGCGACAGGCGTTGCCATGCCACCCGGCACCTTTTTATGTGGCAACTGCTCAAATGATCATTCAGGAGGGGGCGGTTTTACGATCGGGATTGGATTCAAATGGTCCAGTCGGGTCTTTCACATTATACTGACGCCCCCCCCCAAAAAAATGAGGTCAGCTGACTTCCTGAATGTTCTAAAAAGTTCTTAATGACACATGACGTAAACCCGACAAGACTCTGTGGGAAATAGTTTTCACAGTGGACTGATTCTTCACGAATTAACAAAAATAACGCTTGTCTAGAAGAAATCCACGTCCACAAACTATGGACAGGAATAAAATTCACTAAAAAGCAATAACAAAAAAGGAAAAAAAAATTGCCGAGAGATACATTTTTATGCCCATCAAAGATCTATCTATCAATCAGTGCACCTTTTAGTGTTAAAGTGAGACTAATTACGAGTTGTACATTTTAAAAAGATGTCACATTTGACCACATTATTGTAAACGACCAACGTTTCATCGGTGAACTTCCAAATTATTATTAAATACCGCACATGACAAAATGGTGAGTAGCTTCGCTTTTCGTGAAAGAAAATCCATCATCGGTCACGGACATAATTTGAATCGGATATCTCTACTTCATTTTTTGTTATTGTAAAGTGTCCTTGGGTGTCTTGAAAGGCGCTTATAAATAAAATGTATTATTATTATTATTATTATTTCCTCTGGTCGGTGGTTAGCGTGGGACACACTGTGTCACCATATATAGTCAGAAACACGTTTAAATGATAAGTGGATGAACGTCGTCTTCCTGTCCCTCTGCAGGCACGGCAGCTGCGAAAAAGAAATACATCGGCGTGAGGATGATGACTCTCACTCCAGCGTACGTTAACGCACGCCTATGTGTCACACGCTTCCTGCATGATTGATGATTTCACTTTCTGCGTACTGCCTTTTTTTCGTTACATCTGTTTTCCTTTTTTTTTTTTTACATGCACGTGCATGACTACAGCCTGGCCAAAGAGCTGAAGAGTCGACATCGAGACTTCCCTGACATTACCTCTGGCGCTTATGTCATGGAAGTCATTGCAAAGACGCCAGCTGCAGTGTGAGTGATAGTTTTCACACACACGTCCCCTAAAGGATAAACACATTTGGCGGTAAAGAATTCCCAGAGTGACGCTCTCTGAAGTACTTACACAATCAAAGCCGAGTCTGCGGATAGTTATCGGGGTACTTTATTTTGCGCGGAAGTAAAACGAAAGCGACGGCTGTTTGAATTTTTCTCTGTGTATTCAAGCAAGCCGCTTCCTTGATTAGATTGGACAATCTTCATCTTTGATCAATGGGGCAGAGGGAAGTTTTATTTGTATCTTATCAAGCCTTAGCCATTGCCGGATAGATCACAAGAGAGGTGTTATTATTTATCGTAATTCGGTCATTCTTGCAGAACCTCGCACAGAAAAAGACATGGATGGATGTAGGGATGATCGGATGAATGGATGGATGAACGGAAGATTGATAAATGGGGAGATGACGGATGGATGATGGATGGATGGACAGATGATAGATAAATGGAGAGATGACATGATGGATGGATGGATGGATGATAGATAAATGGAGAGATGACATGATGGATGGATGGATGGATGAATGGACAGATGATAGATAAATGGATGGATGGATGAACGGATGGACGGATGATAGATAAATTGAGAGATGACATGATGGATGGATGGACAGATGATAGATAAATGGAGAGATGACATGATGGATGGATGGACAGATGATAGATAAATGGGGAGATGACATGATGGATGGATGAATGGACAGATGATAGATAAAGGGATGGATGGATGGATTGATGTATGGATGGATGAATGGACAGATGATAGATAAATGGATGAATGGATGGATGGACAGATGATAGATAAATGGAGAGATGACATGATGGATGGATGGATTGATGTATGGATGGATGAATGGACAGATGATAGATAAATGGATGGATGGATGGACAGATGATAGATAGACAGATGATAGATAAATGGAGAGATGACATGATGGATGGATTGATGGATGGATGGATGAATGGACAGATGATAGATAAATGGATGGATGGATGGACAGATGATAGATAAATGGAGAGATGACATGATGGATGGATGGATGAATGGACAGATGATAGATAAATGGATGAATGGATGGATGGACAGATGATAGATAAATGGAGAGATGACATGATGGATGGATGGATTGATGTATGGATGGATGAAGGGACAGATGATAGATAAATGGATGGATGGATGGATGGACAGATGATAGCTAAATGGAGAGATGACATGATGGATGGATGGATTGATGTATGGATGGATGAATGGACAGATGATAGATGGATGGATGGATGGACAGATGATAGATAAATGGAGAGATGACATGATGGATGCATAGATAGATAGGTAGATAGATAGATAGATAGATAGATAGATAGATGGAGTGATTATATGGATAGATAGAGATACTGAAGATCTGTTCAGACTTTAATTCTGTGTCCCTGCCGCAAAGTGGCAACCGTGGGTCTTTTCTGATTGGCCACATCATGTGACTCACCTAAGGCAACCAAAACTGCTCCCTGCTCGACTTCCACCAACAACAAACCACGGGCGGGTTCCCAAAGCCTCCATGGCTGCCCCCGCCCATTCCAGTAGAGGGGGCGGAGAGGTGATTTGTCAGACGCTGAGATCAGCCGATTCTTCCAAAACCTCACGCCAGGAGGGTTCCTCTCCAGGGCCGCGGTTTTCCCGTCTCTGCCACCACCGGGCCCCGTTCGTGTCTAATATGCGCACAAACATATCTGTGGTGCACTTTGATGCTGTAAAAGGGGAGTGCGTGGGCCCGCTCGAGAGAACCTTCTATTAGCCTGATGGGCTACAGAGCAGGTTTGTAATAGCCGTCATGGAGGTTCTCTTGGCCCCACAACATGTTTTTACTATTTAAAATGAGGCGGTTAAAAAAAACAAAACAATAACTGATCACCAATCCGGCCACACGGTGGCGCCAACTTAAATAACTTGTTTATTTACGGCATTTTTAATTACTATTTAAAAACAATTCTAGGCCTTGGCTAGTTGCACCCTGACCTTTGTGACGTACTGAGCGACCGGTTTGTTCCTCACGCGTTTTGCAGCGGCGGCCTCAAAGAACACGACGTGATCATCTCCATCAACGGCAAGAGGATCTCCACGGCCAACGACGTCAGCGCCGCCGTCAAGAAGGACAAAAGCCTCAAGGTGGTGGTGCGCCGCGGCAACGAGGACGCCATCCTCACCGTTGTTCCTGTGGAGATCGACCCCTGACCTCTGGAACTGCAGCTAGGTTCTACTCGTTCACCGTTGGACTATGTGGTGGTTGTGTGTGTGTGTGTGGGTGGGTGTGTGTGTGTGTGGGGGGGGGGGGGGGGGGGGTTGGGGATTCTATGGACACACCATCCTCCTGTGAGTTGCCAGATTCTGGAACATTCTGGCGATATGCCTTGAAAATGAGCGACTGTACGGAATGCTGTAAAAAGCCATACTGTACTTCTTGTGTGTGTGCGCGCGCGTGCGTTTTCACGTTTTTTACTCTTTTTGGGTCACCACCAACAAACAAGAAGCTGTTTTTTGACATTTTATTTTATTTTTTTAATATTATTGCTCAGTCAGGCCTTCCTGTGCACTTTTGTAGCTATATCGAGACTCGCTGAGCACATCTAATGTGTATAATTATTGTGTTCTAACCTCTTTTTTTATTGGAACAAAAAAGTACTGTAGTAGATTTTGTTGGTTTCGTGACGTTGGACGGGAATAAATTTTGTTTCGCCTTTCATTTTTGAAGCGGTTTGCTGTCATTTGCACCCACAAATAAATGTTCATAAATCATTGCAAAATAAATTGCTGCATCTTTAAAAAATCTTTTTAAAAAATTAAAATTAAAATTTAATTTTAAAAAATCATAATTCATTAATAATTTTTATTCTTTAAAATAAAATATAGATCATAGAAAGTCTGTACAAAAATACATAATGCACACAGCCCAATGCAATGATATAAAATATACCCAGAAAAAATTTTTTAATTAAAATTTAATTTAAAAAATCATAATTAATTGATAATTTTTATTCTTTAAAATAAAATATAGATCATAGAAATTCTGTACAAAATACATAATGCACAAAGCCCAATGCAATGACATAAAATAAAGTAAAATAACATATACCCAGAACAACCTAAATAATAATTACATTTGAATAAAATTAAAATAAATACATAAACATCTACTCAGAAAAAACCTAAGTAATTGTTGGAATTAAATTAAAAATAAATACACATATAATGTGTTTGTGTGTGTGTATTTTTTGCCTCTGTTTATCTTTCATTTCATCTATTCTATATATGTATTTGTTCATGCATGTGCACGAATGTGCTTTGAACCCAATTTTACTCGCTAGGCGCTAGGCGTGCATTGGGAGTGCGGGGCTATGGGTGCAACAAAAGAGCAAAACAAAAATCTGCGTCCACCCAGCTCAACATTTTTTCGCTGACCACACATGTTTACATGGCCTTCCGATCACCGCTTCATACTCCCTTGCTTTTCCTCCACATGGAAAAATACTTGATAGATATTTGACGTAGCCCACAGGCTTGTGTTATGATCTGAAGTATTTAAGATATTTGTGGCTCGAAAGGGTCAAAGGTTACATTTGGGTGGAAAAAGGACAGCAAGGAGATGATTAAGTGCTTTTGCTGCCGTGACATGGTTTCAAGATGTAACTGCAAGCAAAAGACAGGAGAAAACAATCATCATCATCATTTAAGTTCCACACAACTGTCGAACCCGTGTGATATTTCTGCACACTAGTTGGACAACTTTGGAATCCCACGTAGACAACTGCAAACACAACTAGAGAGCCGTTTGGTGCGACTAGTCGGGCCCACGAAGTTACTCGTATGTGATACATGCAGATTAATTGGGCAACGTCGTTACTAGTGCAGCACAGTAGTTTACAAATAAGATTTAAGGCCAAAAGTGGCACTAGTTGTGTAGATTTTTTTTTGTTTTTTAACTCTTACGCTAAGTTGTCTTCCGAATGAAGTGTGGGACAAATAAAGGATATCTTATTATTAATGAGGACAAGCAGCGTACTAGTTCATGGACCTGTTAAACTGTTTATGAAGTATCATCCAAAAAAAAAACAGTGAAATTAAGGTAAAAAAATCTAAAAACACAAGAAACATCTATGTATAAAACTAAACTTGGAATGCGACAACGAGTAATACATACTAAAATAAAATGAAATAATATTTCGAATGCAAACGCAGAGTGATGAGTGACAGAACTGCTTTATCAGCTAAAATCCATTCAAATGGACGTCAGCTCAGTTTTACGTTTTTTATTGTCATCTAGCGCCCCCTATCGTGTTTCAACGGTTAAATATTCCTTACAACCAATCAGACTCGACTTCACTACAACACGTGGAAATATCTGCGCAGCTGATTGGACACTTCCAGTGTCGGAGCCCCGCATGACATGTCGGTTGTGGCGGAGCAAAACGAGGAGGGGAGGGGGTGTTTCAATGGCGGCCAGTGGTACTCCAAAATGCGAAAAACGGGATTATCCATTACATGTAGACCGCGTTTGAACACGCGAGTTTAGTTTGTTCGCACACTGGCGATTCCCCGGCAGTGCTTACCGCTCGGGGGACGCGTTTCTGGCCTTGTTTTCACTCCGCGAGACGGACTTTAGGCGCTTGGTTTGAGGAATCAGGCCTAGCCGGCTGGCTAACAAACAAGCCTGTTCTGGAGTTGAAAGGTAACACAGAGTACTTGCCAAACTTGATTATTGAAATTCAATTTTTGCCACTTGAACTCACTTGTCTTTGTTTTAATTAGCCAGCCACGTAGCATTCGAAATGTACAATTCTCAACGTTTTGTGCGGTCAAATAGGATGTGTAAACTAGCAGTTAGCACTCGGTGCTAACAGCTATCGGCTAACTTTATGTGAACTTTACAACCCGATGGCCCGCACGGAGGGTCGCCGCATTTTCAGATGGGCCAAAGTTAATTTCACCGATAAATAAACACCGGGATTAAGTTCGTTCTTTAAAAATGCATCTAATTAGCGTGTTTTTAATGTGTCGGGCGTTAGAAGAGTGGCGGAAACGTGTTGAAAGCAACTGCCGATTAGCAACTGAGCTCGGCTCACTTCTGTTACTTTCTAAGATCATTGAAAAGTAAATGGGATTTTTTTTAAATAGAGAAACTGTTATTTCCCCCGCAGGACTACCTTGTATCAACTTTAATTTAGATAATAGAAATCAAATTAAATTTACCATGTGATCTTTTAAGATTAAGATATACTTTATTTGTCACGCAATGGGGAAATTACAATCAGAATTTACAAATAATATCATATTTTTTTCCTAGGGTCAAATTAAGGCAGAGGTGGTACCATTCTAATCGTTCGCAGAGGTCGTATGCCGCTCTCCACATTTGCTCAGTAAGTTGTTGTTCTTGAAAATTGATTTTATCTTAACAGCTGTCATGACCTTGCCTTAGAAATTACTCGCTTTGAAAAGTCAAGTCACAAAGCACGCATATGTAATACATATTCTGTAAAATCATACATGCAGTTGCGTGTTACAATATAAAATACACCTGTTAAAAAAAACATTTTCAAACACCTTGGCAATAGCAAGGATAATCTGTCAACAGTTTTGGACTATCATCCAGCTGTTGCCATTACATCCCCAGAATGTGGTTTGAAATATTTGGCTGAATATGACCAAATAACATTGCCCGAAATACTTCAGAGTTCATCCTGCTGCTTTTATCATCACATCATAAGATATAAAGGAACAATTTCCTTTGACAGCTATACAGACCTACCTCGACACGGAACAGCTGAGCAGTCAGTTGTCCCTTGACTTTTGGTCCCTTAAAAAGTAGGAGACACATTTATAAAGTGTTGTAATTCTGACACAAAGCCCTTGATTGGTATATAAACACCATCAAATTGAAGCACAAGGGCTGTCGCTAAAGCACATGGTGGTGTTTTGAGCCCCATTAATGAAAACTGCATCCATGTCCCATTATTTCTAGCCTGATTGTAATGTCATTGTTGTCCTTCTGTTTCAGGTCACAGGTAATATGTAACATAAAGTCACCACGATGACATCCAGATTTGGGAAAACGTACAACCGCAAGGGAGGCGAGGCTAACTCCAAGTTCGAAGAAGTCTTCTCCAACAGGAAGCCCACCCTGACCACCAAATGGGGCGAGACCACCTACAAGGCCCAGCTGGGGGCCAAAAGGCCTCACGTGAAGTCTGGCGAGCTATCCAAGAGGCCCCGGCTGGAGGACAGCGACAGCGGCGACGACCCGTTTGGGTTCGACAGCGACGACGAGTCCATGAGCGTCGATGAGGGCGTAGCGGCCGAGACGGTGGCCGAAAATGTCGTGACGACAGACAAAATTCCAAGTAAGGAGAGGGAAGGACCCGTTTTTGACACTATGATATTGCAAGGGTTGCCCAAAAAAAAAAAATATATATATTTTAAGAAATTTTTAAAAAAGAAACGGAGCAAAAAAAAAATCGAGACCCTTTCTATGGTTTTATTGGCGATTTTTGGAAAATCCTCCCAAGCAAAATACGGTTGCCCCTCCCAGTGTCCAGACTGCCAATGAATGGTCGCTGAGGAATTATTATTATTATCATTATTGTTCACCTGAAGCAATTAAAAAATCCGCCCCGTTGAGCGGTTTGTTTGTTTTCGCGTCGTCTTTCAAGTTTTGATGTCACACATTGTAATATTCCTTTGTGCTGTTGTCTGTTTACAGGCAAGACAGCGGCCGACACAAAGACCGTTGAAAATAACAAGCCGCGGTGCGCAAGTGCGCTAGAGAGCAGCCAGATGCCGGCGCCCACGACGTCTTTGTCAAACGCAGTAGCCCCCTCGGCTCACAACTCCTCAGGGACCCAGAGGACCCCCGTCGCTCCTCTGTCTGTCGTCGCGCAGTCCACCGGTGTTCCAGGTGGCAGCAGAGACCTCCAGACCACCTCCTCCTTGTCTAATAATGACGCACCACCGTCAGAAGAAAGTCCAGGGCAGGAGCCTCCTCCAGAGCCAGTGGACAACATTCCCCCTTCCCCGTTCACCCTCAGAGCCTCAAACTGCAAGAAATACCAGCCGCGCAGTCGGTCTAACAAATTATTCTCCGATGACGATGCTGACGCGCCCCCCGAAGTGGCGACTGCTCCCGAGAAACCCAACAGCGTCGCTTCCGTCTCAGCGAGCAACAGCGCCGCCAATGCAAAAGTGCCGGCCAAGCCCACGGGGAGGGGAGGCGGCAGGGTTCGCGACTACACGGTCCTGCACCCGTCCTGCGTGTCGGTGTGCAACGTCACCATCCAGGATTCCATCGAGCGCAGCGCCGATGAGCTGGTGACTCCGGCCACGCCCGCCGACCTCGGCGACGCAGGACAGATGAAGAAGAAGTCGGAGGCGCAGCCGAAACATGCAAGGTAAGAGAGGAGGAGGTTGGGATTCACTCGATTAAGATTCCCGTGAATCCTTAAAAAATTGAACTCATTGAATGCCAGCCGTTTGCACTGATCTCCCCCCCAAAAAATGTTTTGATTCTCATGGCTGTCTTAAGTTGGTCTCTGCACTTTAAAAAAGGCCTTGAAGCCATGAATATTCATTCATTCATTCATCTTCCGAACCGCTTGATCCTCACTAGGGTCGCGGGGGGTGCTGGAGCCGATCCCAGCTGTCTCCGGGCAGTAGGCGGGGGACACCCTGAATCGGTTGCCAGCCAATCGCAGGGCACACATAGACAAACAACCAGCCACGCCCACACTCACACCTAGGGAAAATTTAGAGCGTTCAATCAGCCTGCCACGCATGTTTTTTTGGAATGTGGGAGGAAACCGGAGCACCCGGGGAAAACCCACGCAGACCCGGGGAGAACATGCAAACTCCACACAGGGAGGCCGGAGCTGGAATCGAACCCAGTACCTCTGCACTGTGAAGCCGACGTGCTAACCACTGGACTACCGGGCCGCCCAGCCATGAATATAAGCAATCGAAAGCAAGGCATTCATTGGCGTTCAAATGGCTTAGATCAGACTTTCAAAAATGTTAGCACACGATGAGTTTGATTTTATGATTGTAAATGATCTCAAGGTTAATTAACTTTGCGATTAAAAAGTCAATTAACTTTGAGATTAAAAAAAAATGCAACTATAAAATTGTGTACGCAATGAACTGCAACAAAGCAAGGGCGCACCGGAAACAAAATGCACAAAAGGGTCGTTGCACTGAAACGTTGCACTGTTTCTTGTAGATTCCGAACCGCTTGCGTCAAGACCAAGAAGACCAAGGCCGAGTCCAAGCTGGAGTTCTTCGGCTTCGAGGATGAGGAAGCCCAGAAAGGCGACGAGGCCTCGGAAGGCTCCGGCGGGGGGAAGAGCAGCTACAAGATTAAGTACTTTGGCTTTGACGACCTCAGCGAGAGCGACAGCGACGACGACAGCCCCCACGTTAAGGAGAAGAAGGCCAGGACGTCCGCGGCGGCGTTGGCCGCGCTCAGCTTCGGCGTGGACAGCCCCCACACCAGTGACTCCCAGGACAGCCAGGCCAGCAGCAATACAGGTATATAGATTTTAAAATCTACCGACCAATTCAGCGGTCGGGTTCTTCAGAGTTTTAATGAGTTGAAAAATTACATTCTCTTCACTGTTTTGATTTCATGGCGGACGATATCGGCAACGTGATTGCGCTAATGTCACGTGACTCTCGCCATAATGGCTGTTGTTCCCTCCCCGCAGACACTTTTGACTTCGCAGATGACTCCAGTCCGGGGGGCGCCGAGGGCCAAAAAGGACGCTCAGGGAAGCAAAGCGAAAAGTCCAAGGACCTCGGCGGCGGATTCAAGAAGATCTTCAGCGGGCCGAAAAAGGTCTGTGAGTCATGATGCGATATTTGTCTTGGTGGCCTGGTGAAAATCGGCGAGGACGCCGCTTTAACCCCATGACAGCTGCAGGATGAAGAAAGCGCTTCAGCGCGCGTGTTGCTAACATCACCTTGTGGGCAACCTCATCGGAATTATTCTGCTCCAGTTTGCTGCGTTGCATTCACAGCACAGCTTGTTTATCTTGATTATGCTCCGCATCGGCTTTGGGTTGTTTGTTGTGGTCGGGCTCCCTTTGTTCCGCGCATCTGCTACGCCTCACACACACACACACACACGCGCGCGCGCACACACACTAAAACTCACTGTGCTGTTGTTGTGTGATATAATTGCACAGCGCTCTTTGTCATTTTCAGGAAGTGTGCTCTGTGGCGCTGGGGGGGGGGGGGTAAGGAACTTGCGTTCCGTGCCGCATCACCGACGTCTCGTGTTGTACAATATTCATGTGTTCTCTTTGTGTTCATTTACAACAACGGCGCTTATGTTCGGTGCTCCGGCGCTTTATTTAGATGAACGGCAAGCGCAGAATTTCTTTTACAGGCTCTCTTTGCATCAGTGGCGTTGGTTGGTTTTGAAATTGAATGCCGTAAATTCCGGAGCCCTGTCGAGCGCTATTTATTTTGACTTTACACGAGGAGTTTCCGTAAAGTACAGCGAATCCTTATAATACATCCAGACCCAAGTGCAACATTTGCAAATCTGTGATCTAGTTGGACAGCTTCGTAGCTTCTGAGCACATTTCGAAACACACTTTCTAAGCACACTGTAATTGTCTTTGAATGCGAAAAAACAGCAGGGGTGTCAAACTCAATTTTTGTCACGAGCCACAACGTCGTTGTGCTTTCCCTCAGTGGGCCGTTAGGACAGAAAACTATTGAAATATTTTGTCATCTCATCATATTACAGGACAACTCCATGTCAAAGCCCAAAGTTTTAAACGAGCAGATTTGGTTTTTGTAATGAAACGGTGTACATGTTGATTATGCTGGCGCAACACAAAAGCTCAAAGTTTAGGTCCATCGGAGCAGGGTTTTGGGAGCCACGGCCCACCAAATGTTTATCTCTGACAAAAAAGGGGCGTGGCCACCTTCCTTTGAACCCACATTTCCGGCGAGTTTTCCGCTGCGATGTGTTGCTGCGCGTCATGTCATGTCGCTTCTTGTTTCAGTCCCCCGCCAAAGCAGTGTACAACGCTCGGCACTGGAACCAGCCGGAGTCCGAAGAGCTCCCCGTGCCGGCCCTCGCCCGATCGCAAACGGCTCCGGTAAGGCGCCGCCTCAACGCCGGGCAACAAATTGTGTTTGCCTCTCATTTTTGCCTCGTCGAGTATTCATCACGTGGCACTTAGGAGCGCCGGTGAGACGATGGATGTCTTAGTTCAGCGCACGATGCATTGCAGCATTATGGAATCGTTACCATTTGTTACACAATTCCCCGTTGGCCCTCCTGAGCACGAAGGCGGAATATTGTTTATTGGTCTCTCAGTAGTCAACGGTTCTGCTTTTAATTGCGCTAATTAGTCTCTTTCGCTTCGAGTGGAGTTGTTTGCCCCGACGGTGAACCTCCATTTAGAAAAATGCCGCGTTTTCATCTCGCCGCGCTCCCCCACGCGAGTCAATGTTTGCTCAGGGACTCGCAAAATTGCACTTTGTCAACGGGGATTTTCAAAAAGTTGCCCTCGACTTTGCACTTCCTCATCTGTTAACAGCACTTATTCAGGACCCGTGTTCTTAACAGACTATTCGGCTGCGTTAAATTGTCAAGACATGTCATTAAACAGATTTTGTGGCTGCCGCCTGAGTTCCATTTCTCTTTTCGTGCTTCCTCCTCCCCAGGCCATCTTATCGAGCGGCGGCGGCAGCAGCAGCAGCAGCGGCGGCAGCAACAAGGACAGCAGCTCCCATAAAGATGACGGCTTGTTTAAAGCTCCTCCACCCCCGCCCAAAGTCATTAAATCAGAGACCATCCCCACGCGACCCTACCAGGACATCGTCACGGCTCTCAAGTGCAGGAAAGAGCACAAGGAGGTGAGCTGTAACCCAACGCAGCAGAGGGGGGGGGGGGGGAGGGTGTATTCGTTCTTTGGTTCACGTTCACATTTGAGTTAAGACCTCATCATTAATTAAAAACGGCGTCCCACAAGTCATTTATTTTTGGTAAATATTTTGGTATGTGTTTACGCTACTGCCACATGAATTAATGTGAAGGATAGTTCATCGGATTCAGTTAAGGATTGCTAAGTGACTGAACACTTGGACTCGCAGTCATTTAAGCGTAAACGGACAAGTTTACAGGTTTCTACCAAACAAATGTGGCGTAAACACCAAAACTGACATATAGCTTAATTATCTCCCTTCTGTCATCAAGTGGAAGAGCATTTGATAGAGATGAATTGTCAAAATAATTGGTATTGGGTAATTTCTTAAGCCACACCTGATATCTCTCACGTTTAGTGGTGCAAATCCGATTCAAATAGTAATGCAAAAAGAAAAAAAAACTGAGGTTGACAATTTAGTGTCGGGATTCGAACCCCAGCCTCACAAGTGTGGGCGACACAAGCTAACCACCAGGCTGCCATGATAGGAATACTCATTCTGAAGTCACACTCCCCTAAAATTGCTCTCAAAAAGCTTCAATTTGAGATTGGGGGGGCTTGGATTTTCAACACACAGCCTGGAAGTAGCAACTTTTAGATGGTGAATGCATTTTGAACGTTAAAACGGCGCTATTACGAGAATTCTCCCCATACAAAATCCTCCCGCAGAAGCGTGAAAACATCAACAAATCAATTTCATCCTTTCATCCAAAAAAAAAAAAGTGCATCGGTCTTAAAAGTTTCCCGACTTCACTGGGCTGTTGGCAATTTTGTGCATATTTCCATCTGATGGTTGAAGCCAAAGTAAGCGATTGCAGTGCTAATCGCAACAATTAAAAGTGAAGTAAATCCGTCACGCGGGCTTTGAGGTTGTCCACACACACACACACACACACACGGCCTCGGCGCCATTACCGTGGAATAAGCGTTTTCCCCGAGAGGTGACGGAACGTTTGGGCAGATGCGGCGGCTTTTGCCAATTAGCTGCAATCAACCTCCTTTGCCTTCTTCCAGCTCTACACGGTGGTGCAGCACGTCAAGCACTTCAACGACGTGGTGGAGTTTGGAGAGAATCAAGAGTTCACAGATGACTTTGAGTACCTGGAGACGGGCTTGAAAAGCAGTCAGCCGCTCAACACGAGATGCCTTAGGTAAGCGGAGCGAAACACTTAGGTTTGTCTTCACCGATGCTATTTTGGTGTTTGTTTTTTTTTTTTTTGTTTATACCTCGCCTGTGACACATTCAACTCCGACCGTATTTCTCGAGCACTTTAAAACCAAAGTGCTGTGCATGGAGCAAAAATAATTCATACCAGAAATTCATAACAAAGACCGTAGAAAGCACCAAAACAGTCCAACTAAAAATGAAGTCTCATGCAGAATAAAAATGAGTTTGACAGATGGGCGACGAGGGGGCTTGTCCAATGTTCACCGCTTACTTCTCCGTACCTCGAATAGCGTCTGGTCAGAGGGGTAAGGTGGGTGGGGCGAGACCATTTCAAGATTTGAAAACAAATGAGAGCATCTTAAAAAGAACCCTAAAATGAGCCAGTGAAGGGATGCCAGAGTAGCAGTCAAGAGGCGAGCATTAACGTCGGTGGTTCTATTACGAGTGCCAAGTAGCTCATGAAATTGATTGAACGGTGCAAGTGCTTGTCAATTAACATTTGGCCATATTGGCGCGTCTTAGCCAGCCGAGAAAGCGACGCGCGCTTCCCGCCAAAGCTCATAACCCAGCAACTTGCTGCTTCGGCCTAGCTTGGAAACACCACATACCCCCCCCCCCCTTGAAAGCCTTTTGAGATTAAAATAATTTCATCAGCGAGAGCGCTTATGATCCGAGGTTTGGAACGACACCAAAAGAATTACCCATCTCCCGCATGGGCTTTTAAAATATTTTGTCATGATGATTCATGCTGGCAAGTTGTGGAAAATATCAACACTGGCCCTCACAAAAATGTCTTTTTTTTTTTTTTTAACAAGTAGCAAGAAAGAAAAATACTAACGTGACTTAAATGACATAAAATATTTCTAGGTTGCATTTAACTGGGCTATTTCTATAACTTGAAGTTTGGTCATTGTTTAGTTCTTTTTTCTGTTACTTTTTAATGTCTTCAACTTACAAGTGAAACTAGAGTAGGAAAATGTCAAAAACATTTTTTTTTTTTTTTTTGCTCCAATACACTGGATGGCGCCATCCACACTCAAACATTTCCCGGCCACGTTGTTTCCCATCGAAACCACTTGTGATGGTTTCTATTAGAACTCTCTATTCCTCGGATGATTCGAAAGAAAAATCAGAGGGATCATCGATTTGTAAATTGATTCGAGAGCGACAGACCTGGAAGTATGCTCACAGCTGATCACGGCAAACGACCCGAAATTGATCGCGATCATATGATCCGCCCATCCCGAGCAGCCGGTACTTCCTGAAATGGTGAAATGAAGGGGAAGAGACCGTTTTGATCCATGTCCTTCTTGTCCGTGCGTCTCAGTATAATCAGCCTGGCCACGCGCTGTGCCATGCCCAGCTTCAGGATGCATCTGCGGGCAAGAGGCAAGGTGGCGCAAGTCTTTAACATGCTCAGCGACTCGTCGCAGCACCCGGTCAGTCGTAAGTCCCGTATCATGTTGGATTCCCCCCCGCGGGTTCCCGTGCTCGCTTACTTTTGCTTGTCCGTCACTCCAATCAGAACCTGGCCCTGTGCACGGCGGCGCTCATGTACATCCTGAGCCGCGACCGCCTCAACATGGACCTGGACCGCGCCTGCCTGGAGCTGATGATCAAGCTGCTGGAGCTGGACCAGGACTACTCGGCCCACCAGGACCAGCTCACCGCCAAGGAAGTGGCAAAGGTCAAAGAGAAGATCCGGAAACTGTGCGAAACGGTACACAACAAACACCTGGACCTGGAAAACATCACGGTGCGTTGGAAGCTTTCGCTGGAAATTGCAGAAGGCGAATAAAGTTGGGGTCAGGCGCCGGATTTTCTTCTTCTTCTTTTTTTTTTTTTGTGTAGACGGGTCACCTTGCTATGGAGACGTTGCTCTCTCTGACGTCCAAAAGAGCGGGCGATTGGTTCAAGGAAGAGCTACGACTCTTGGGAGGTTTGGACCACATTGTCGACAAAGGTACGCCAAACCTTCACGATATTGCCTATTACGCCGGACACTGCGTAGTTCAAGTGACACACTTTGAAGATGCGTCATGGCAACGTCAAGAGGGCAAAAAAAAAAAACCCTCTCAAGGAATGTGATATCTTCTGATTGCAATCAGGCTTCTTCCAACGGTGGATACAAATCTCCGGTAATCCCTGATATTTGTCGGGCAATAGGGATCCGGATCTGGCGTGAAAACCATAAACTGTTGCCGGCAAGTGACGCCATTTGTAAATTCGTGGTCACTTTTTTTTTGTGCCAATTTGGGGAACAGTCAGAATTTCGTCCCGTACGATGCTGATATTCCTAACCGTACCTGCCCAAACACCCGCTACAAATGGAACCCACTACAAATGTCCATTACTGACTTTAAAAAACAAAAAAAAACCCTGCTGACAAAAAAAATAAATTGTGGAGTAATGCCAAAGTTGCCCTAATTTAAATCAATGGCGCCCGCGCATTGCCGTGTCCTGCGTTCAGTCAGTGCCAAGCTAGCGTTTTGGATATGTGTCACTTGAAATATAGATGAAAAAGTAGACGGTCAAACACATCCGACGGAGACGTTAAATTAGAAACGGGGCTCTTGGACCTGCGGTGTAAATCCATTTTTAGGAGGCGCTCTCCAGTGGATGTGCCAATCAAGTTGTCTCGTTCTTCATTGTGTCCTTTGCCTAGTGAAAGAGTGCGCGCAAAACCTGAGCCAAGAGGACGACAAGGAGAACCTCGTCGCATCTTTGTGGGGAGCCGAGCGATGTTTGCGGGTACTCGAGAGTGTAAGTGGGAGGTCTCGTCTCGAGCGTCATATCCCCCCCCCCCCTCCCCGAAGCCAAATTGGGTGCTAAAACCCTGCGCGCTTGCTTGGTTTTTATGTGCTGCTGATTGATAAGCCCCATCAAAAGTCTGCTTTTCACCTTTACAGTCGATGCCTTGACTCCCCTCCTTGTACTCGTAATTGATATCCTTGCTTTCACCTCTGGGGGTGTGTGCGGGGGACGACAGGTGACCGTGCAGAATCCGGAAAACCAGGGCTACTTAATTGCCTACAAGGACTCGCAGCTCATCGTCTCCTCTGCAAGGTGAGGCGCGAACCCGTCGGCGGTCTCGGCGAAAGCAACGTTGCCTTTCAACGAGGCTGCCGCTCACACTTTTTCATTTGCGCCGGTGGTCAGAGCGCTGTGCTACTGCGAGGATATGATCCAGCGGTATAGCCGAGCGTTGAACAACAGCTCCTTGTCGGCGGAGTCGGGCGCCGCCTCGCTGCCCCACTGCAGCTTCAGCAACGTGGGCAAGGCGGTGGAGGACTGCATGAGGGCCGTCATCGGCGTCCTGCTCAACCTCACCCACGACAACGGTAGGTCACGTTTGGCTCCAATAGACGCTGCAATGAAATCCCATCGCCTCCTCTCAACCCTTCGGTGGTGTTATTGGGTTCACTTGTTTTCAACTTGGAAACTCAAGTAAAACTATTTTTAAATGGGGGAAAAAAGAAAAGCAATAATATGCAGCAGATTTTATTTTTCAATGTGCAAACACTCCCCTGAAGTTTGCCCTTACTATGCGGAGCAGTAAAATTAACCCAAATATACTGTAATAGTGGCGGCCCGGTAGTCCAGTGGTTAGCACGTCGGCTTCACAGTGCAGAGGTACCGGGTTCGATTCCAGCTCCGGCCTCCCTGTGTGGAGTTTGCATGTTCTCCCCGGGTCTGCGTGGGTTTTCTCCAGGTGCTCCGGTTTCCTCCCACATTCCAAAAACATGCATGGCAGGCTGATTGAACACTCTAAATTGTCCCTAGGTGTGAGTGTGAGCGTGGATGGTTGTTCGTTTCTGTGTGCCCTGCGATTGGCTGGCAACCGATTCAGGGTGTCCCCCGCCTACTGCCCGAAGACAGCTGGGATAGGCTCCAGCACCCCCCGCGACCCTAGTGAGGATCAAGCGGCTCGGAAGATGAATGAATGAATGAATGAATGAATACTGTAATAGTCAGGTGTCAAACTCGAGGCCCGGGGCCAGATCTGGCCCGCCACATCATTATATGTGGCCCGCGAGAGCGCCTCACATGTCGACTTCCATGATCCTTTCTAAAATGTCAATCAAAAATCTCAATCCTCATACGCAATAAATACGATATATTCTAAGCATTTTACTGTTACCAAAGCCCTCATGATTGTAACTTAAGCAATAGTTGAATCGACAGTTATTCTTGACGTCTTGATATGGTTGCAGTTATAACGGCCCTCCAAGTGCAACACGAACCAAAAATGAGTTTGACATTCCTGCTCTAATATATTTAATATACATCGAAATGATTTGACCGTATTCACATTAAAAAAAAAAGACTTCCACTACATGAGGCAATAGGATCTCTTTTCTTCCAGTGTCCAAATGATTTTGTTTTTGTCTGCAGAGTGGGGAAGCACCAAGACGGGCGAGCAGGAGAAGCTCATCGTTACGGCGCTGAATTGCGTTCTGCGGGTTCCGCGCTTCATCCCGCAGGAACAGCGGTTCGACGTGCGAGTGCTGGTGAGCCGCTTCAAATTTCGGAGAGAGTCATTCCAGCCCAGGCCTACTATTTGATTTTTTTTTTTTTTTTTTAAATAATTCATGCGTTCCGCTTCTTCGTCCAGGGTCTGGGCCTACTCATTAATTTGGTGGAGTACAGCTCCAGAAACCGTCACTATCTGGTGGACATGGAGTACAGCATGGATGACTTCTGCCTGGAGGACAGCCTAACGCAGCCGGCCGACCCGACGCAAGCCGACGCTTTGGCCGAGACTGGGGAAGACGGAGCGAAGAAGCCCGAGGCCTCCGGCGCCTTGGCGGCCCTGGTCAAGGTAGGGGAACGTATTCGGGCAAAGTGTCGTCGCACGTTGGCTGCCTTCTGTCCTAGACGGAAGAATCGGTGCCGTGAAAAAAAAAAGTGGCTCTTTCTTTGCCAGCTCTTCCTGGAGCGGGAACGCGCCGCCATCCTGGCCGAGGCCAAAACCGACGACCTCATCAGCGAGGCGCCCAAGCCCCAGGACCAGAGCGGCGAGTGGAAGGAGACCATGGGGGAGATCCAGTGGGTGGCGGCCGAGCCCAACGACAGCCAACCCCAACCGGAGAATCCAAAGAAAGAAGAGGAGGACGAAGAGTTGGACCTAAACAAAGGTTAGATGCTTGGATTTTTTTTTTTTTTTTTTAGCCTCTCTCGAGGTTGGAAGTCAGCTCGGAAAAAGTCGGCCACTCGCTGACATTTGACAAATAAACATTTCACCCGTTGCCGAAATATTCCACTCGTTATTTTTCACTATTCTGTTCTCGCAGCTTGACACTGAAAAGGTCAGGCGGAGAAAGATGGCGGGAAACGCTCATTTGTCGCATTGACGCGCTCCCTGCAATTTGGTCTGCTCAAGCGCTCAGTGTGGAAATTACACTTCTCAATTGCGGCCGCTGGGGTAAAGTCAAGCAGCTGGTTACATTTTTTTAAAAAAATTTCCCCACCTCTTGCTTTGTTAAAGCTTTGCAGCATGCCGGCAAGCACATGGAGGACAGCATCGTGGCCTCCTACACGGCTTTGCTACTGGGATGCCTCTGCCAAGGCAGCCAGGTACACACACACACACCAGTTGATGTTTGCAGAATCACCGAAGTCAAACACACTCTGTTTACGCTTAAAAAAAAATGAAGAAAACACATTTTCCTACCATTTTAAATGCGTTTCATCCTTCGTCATCGCCACACAACTGTACCCAAAAAAGTGACCACTGTCAAATGAGCACGCGATGACATAGCGCTTGACGTGAATCGCGCATCTTCTCTGCGGTTGGGCAGGTGAACGTGACTACTGTGAGACAGCACCTCCCCAAAGGAGACTTCTCCATCATGACGGAGATGCTCAAGAAGTTCCTGAGCTTCATGAACCTCACGGTGAGTCTCAAAAGTTGTCGTCAGGAGACTTCCGAGTACATTTTCAAGCGTTTGGATACGCAACTCCTCACAATTTCCCGTCTGGCTCTGTTGTTTGTCTCCCCCAGTGTGCGGTGGGCACCACGGGGCAGAAGTCCATCTCCCGGGTCATCGACTATCTGGAGCACTGCTAACAGCAGAGCACCGCACAGCCCAGGGGACATGTCGGGTGCTCTCAGACCAGAAACCGCGTTGGCGGCGGGATGTGGGCCAAGGGCGGCGAGCGACACACAACTGAACCAAAGCCAGCGCTCCTCGTCAATATCCACCACTCGGATTTCAGTGGCAGGGAGAGGGGGGGCGTATGAAATTTCCCAGATGGTTCCTTTTTTAGTTTCCGATTTTATTCCCCCCCCCCATTTTTTAAAATCTTCTACGTCATGGCCATGAGTGATCTCGCCGACCAGCATGAAGAAAGAATCACTTTCATGCATGTCGCAATGACGTCTCCATGCATTCGCTGGCCCTCGTGTTTGCAGTTGAATGTCAAGGGGGGGTCCTTCGTGTATTTTGGAGTTTACGCGCTCACATTTTCCATTTTTCACTCTCCTTTCTGAGGGCCTTTTATTTGAATTTTATGAATGCGGAATCACTTTTGAATGAAATTGTCACTCAAGTGACAATGGCTCAAGCCGGACACGTTTTAGCGCATTTTTTTTTGTTTGTTTTAGATTATTTAAAATCCAACAACGCAGTACATAGTCTCACTATGAATTTTAACCGTGTAGATGCGGACTACTGTGTGTGCTTTTTTTTTTTAATTGTAATTTTAATTTAATTATCGCTCGTTTTATTGTAGCGTCTAAAAAAAAAAAATGACGCTCACACTGAAAAATTGCGAGCACACAGTGCATCTTCAAGTCCACCACAACATGTGATGTAAGACCCATAGTAGCTCAACTCGACTATGCGGTATTTCTCTCAAATTCAATCTGGCATGTATGAATCTGAGCGATTTCCCCGGACTTGTTGATAAGCATGTTTGCCTCGCAAGAAGGAGTTCTGGGTTTGATGATGGTTGTTCTCAAGCTTCCGTTTCCCAAAACATACAGTACATGTTAAGGTTAATTAAAGACCCTAAATTGTCCATAGGTGTGAGTTTGAACCCTTGTCTATAAGTGGGATATGGCAGGCTGGCGACTCGTGCGTGGTATATCCTGCCTCAGCTGAGGATAAGCACGATTGAGACCAGAGGAACTGATGGTTTAGTTGCTTACTATCTGCTATTATGTAAGGAAATTAATTTGTTTTAAAACATGGTTTCTGTATGTCCAGCCATCTGCCCACAAGCTTCTCCCCACCGTTCACAAATATTTATATACCCCCCTGCCCCCTCTCACGTGTTATTTTAGCCATGCACGTCTACCCGGACGTCATCTGCTCGGCCTACGGGCCACCAGCCCTCAGTGATGAACTTTAACCTTGCAAAATATCTGCTCTGTATGGAATTGTAGAATGTAAATACTCATGTACATAAGCAATTGATGGACATTGACAAAGATGCTTAGACTACTTCCCCCCCTCCCTCTACCTCCTGTCTACCCTCCCCATCTACCTGGAAGCTGATAATGTTTTTATTTTATACAATATTTGTCATTTGGAAAAAGAATCTAGGAGTGAGAAAAAAAAAGTTTGTACCCGTTTCTGTGTAAATAGTAATGGAAAAAGTAAAAACAAAAAAAAACGAAGCTTGACTTTATTTTACGTTGCCGAATGATGTCAAAACGCACTTTGCAACACGGCGGCGACAACTGACTTAACTCATCATTACAAAACTCACAAAGAACGGGTCAGAGAGCGCAACAGGTTAGCTTGCGAAACAAACCGGTTTGGCAACAGTCAAAAAGATTACATTGTCAACATTGAAGTCCTGTACAGATAAGTAACGTAACTAAGGGTGAGATGGTTTGTGAAAACTGAACTATTTCGACTGTAGTTTTGTGATCCTAAAGTTGTTCGGTTAGCTTGATAATTAAGGTCACAACAGCAGGTCGAATAAGACGCAAATAAAGCCAGAGCCATTTACAGCGATCTAAACATAGGCATTGATAAATAGATTTGCTGAGAGTACGATTTGTGGTCGTGTGCATGTCCGCCATATTTGATGTGGCAGGGCCCCACGTCACCTACGTCAACTTCAATAAGGGACTTAAGTCTTACAAAGTTAGGACTCTACCCATTTACACTCACTAGTAGATCTGGTCAACAGGTTGGAACCAAAAACAAGGTATGCAGTTTGTTTATTATACAATACACGTTCATTCCCACATTTAACATATTCCATATTTATCACCACATTAACAGCGTGTTATTCATTTTAACCTTAGTGTAAAAAAGATCATGTATTCCACGAAATAATTTCATCGTAGACATAAGCGTGTACTTTTCTTGTAGTGTGATCAGTGATGATTATTTAACCCCATAAAGTTCACTTGATGCGTTTTGACTGGGCAAGATTTTACGTCATTCCTTTACGTCTTAATTTACGACTTCCTTGAACCAAATCATGAAATGGCTTGCGAGAAATGTGATGGCGATTTGACTTGCCGGAGTTGTTTTCCACAGTGACTCGAGACTTGAAGGTTTACGACTTGAGATTTACTTGTTACTCGCACACACGTCGTAACTGATATGCAATAAATGGTATTGCTCATATCGTAGTGAGCAGACAGACTCTTCACCCTCGGGACTAATTCCATTTCCGGTTCTTTGGTCATCGCAACACATTCCTCCCACTTGCCTCTTTCCCATCACTGCTCGACGTTTCGTAGCTTTTTCGAATGCTGATGGAGGGCAGTGGGAGTTCGCCTCCCCACCCCGCTCGGCTTAAAAGAATGTTTTCGGGATGCCAACCGCTCCGAGCGAGAGAGGGAGCACAGGAGAGGGAAGATGAGGTGAAATGATGCTGCCGCCCCGGGATTAATTTGGAAGCTGTCAATCAAAACGCCTCTCCAGCATCCACATCTGACTTTACTTCACAGCCACGGATGGCCTGGCATGATTGAGCCGACAGGTGTTTTCATGCTCCCGATGTGCCACCGGGGGGCGTTAGTGCTCTGCTATGCTCTCAGAATGTTTTTTCTTTTTTTCTTTTTTTTTTTTTTTGCACACACCTCATCAGTGGTGTTGCTTGCTGATTTTGCCTGAAGCTGTAGGGATGCTCATCTTTGGAGACGTACATTGCCTCATCTCGCTCATACACTCCACTGAAATGAGCAACACACTCAGTCAAAATCGGTGCCTTCTCCTCTTACAGAATTTCATCTGTGCATTTTTAGAAAAAATATGTCCTCATTAGAGAGCATAGAGGAGGGTGGACCAACCTTTTTTAAAAGTGAGAGCTGCGACTTGGGTACTGATTAATGCAAGGGCTAGTTTGATACACTTTTGAAATGACCTTTGTTATCATTACTAGCGAATAGCTACCATTAAGTGTGTGCATCTGTCCAATAAAAGACAATTTTAGATGTATCTCGGTGGAGCAACACATGCAAACAGACAATTTCACAATAGTCACGGGCAAATATTGTTCATGCTCTGCGACAAACGAAAAATATTGTGTGTGTATACGCACGTGAGGGTGCGTGCTTGTGTGTGTGCACATCTATCTGTCAGCGAGTGAGTGTGGGAGTGCTGTGCCCATCCGCCTGTTTTCCTGCCAGTTGGTCGTAAAAATAATCATAAGTGTGTAAGTAAGTCTGAATGTGTGTGAATTTGTGTGTATGTCAGCCATTGAGTGTGGGAGTGTACTGGCCATCTGTTTTCCTGCCTACGTGTCGATAATAATAATAATAATAATAATAATAATACCAATCATCATCATAATAGTGGCGGCCCGGTAGTCCAGTGGTTAGCACGTCGGCTTCACAGTGCAGAGGTACCGGGTTCGATTCCAGCTCCGGCCTCCCTGTGTGGAGTTTGCATGTTCTCCCCGGGCCTGCGTGGGTTTTCTCCGGGTGCCCCGGTTTCCTCCCACATTCCAAAAACATGCATGGCAGGCTGATTGGACGCTCTAAATTGTCCCTAGGTGTGATTGTGAGCGTGGATGGTTGTTCGTCTCTGTGTGCCCTGCGATTGGCTGGCAACCGATTCAGGGTGTCCCCCGCCTACTGCCCGAAGACAGCTGGGATAGGCTCCAGCACCCCCCGCGACCCTAGTGAGGATCAAGCGGCTCGGAAGATGATGAATGATGTAGAACTAGCATCGATGCTAAGGCTAACGCAACCGCAAAAGGCACCCAATGTTTTCTCAGCGTGATTTGAACAATTGCACCCGGCCGATATGTCAAGTGATATGCGGCGAGGGTGTTTATCAAACCCCGCGCATCCCGTCTATGGAAATGCGGCGTCAAGGTGCCAGACTCGCTAATCAGGCGAGGCATGAAACGAATACTGTCTGATGTCAATCGAAATTTGAGAAGCAGATGCGATGATGGGAGCTCGGTGGGGGCGGACGGGGGTCTAAAGTCTGCCGTTTTCCTACTGAATAATTCCCGATCAACGACGCAACTGTTGCTTAAAAAAAAAAAAAACATAGCTGCAGAGTACACTAAATAAAATGTAACACGACATAATGCGGCTGACAAGATGTTCCAAACACTAGCGGATTTGTCCAGTAATTAGACACCACCGAGGTTAAGGTTTAATGAGGGGGGTGGGGTGGGGGTGGGGCTTTGGAATAAAAACAAGATGAATGAATAATCTCATGTCGGAGCTTGTGTATAATTAGATGAAGTAAGGAGACTCATTATTTGTGCGTTATACTGAACACAGATTCTAATCTGGTGCATCTGTTCCGCACCCAAAGCAAAGCCGTTTTTCACACGTTTTGAATCAGGGCTGCCCGGGGGTCATGAATAAACATGACCGGTCCTCATTCATAATGCATCTGCGGCTCTTTTCAGCAAATACCGAATTGGAGACGTCCTTCGTGTGTTGCCGGCCCCGCTCGTTACGCCAAACACGAAGACAACGCCGTGGCTGACGATATCTTCCATCTGGGATGACGCTGATCGGAAAGGTAAAATCCAAATTGCATTTTTTTTTTAAGAGGACACGAAATACAAATATCTCAAAAACCTGATGTGCTGGAAAAGGATAAAAAAATATCGTCGCCAGCAAAATCTCCATGTGCATTTTGTCATTCGGATTTGGTGAGAAAGTGCAAAATAAATGCTGAATATTGTTTTTGTGCTCGGATGGTTATTCAGATCACGAGCAAAAATGTTCCCGGGCCTTTGTCTCATTAACATTTCATGACTTAATACTAACTTTGGTGGAATGCTGTTATATTATTGTTTTGTCTTTTTTAGCGTAGGAGGGTAGAGTGGAGATTAGCGACCGAGCTCTGCCACGAATACTGAAGGAAAAGGTACAAGGGTTACATTCCAGACCACCCCCACAGTCAGTGAAATCCAAAATGGCGGGTTTTTTTATTGCATCAGGTTTTTTTTTTAAGGTCACGCTTTCTAAATAATAGAGACACATTCAAACACATTTTGAGAGAGGGCGAGAGAAAGAGCAAGTGCAATGGATAACGCAAAAATATCGTACAGAGTAACAAAACGCCGATCCCTCTGTGGTTATCGTAAATAATTGTCGAAACCTTTCCCTACACGAACAAACGAATCCTCTTGTTTTGTGTTGAGAGGGAAGAAATTTCATCTGTGCTGTATGTTTTGTACATTTGACAATAAAGTTGATCCAATCCAATCCCACAGTATACATCAATAATCGTAATGTTCATTATAAAACAAACCGAGAGTCGTCAGTTTCTGTAGGCATAAAAAACAGGATTACAGAGGCCGGCTAGACAATTAGGCGGTGCTGAAATTCTTCCTATTTTGTTCTTTTTTTCACATTTACAATCTTCATTTAAATACTGACATTCATTCATTCATCTTCCGAGCCGCTTGATCCTCACTAGGGTCGCGGGGGGTGCTGGAGCCTATCCCAGCTGTCTTCGGGCAGTAGGCGGGGGACACCCTGAATCGGTTGCCAGCCAATCGCAGGGCACACAGAGACGAACAACCATCCACGCTCACACTCACACCTAGGGACAATTTAGAGTGATCAATCAGCCTGCCATGCATGTTTTAGGAATGTGGGAGGAAACCGGAGCACCCGGAGAAAACCCACGCAAGCCCGGGGAGAACATGCAAACTCCACACAGGGAGGCCGGAGCTGGAATCGAACCCGGTACCTCTGCACTGTGAAGCCGACGTGCTAACCACTGGACTACCGGGCCGCCCTAAATACTGACAATAAAGTTGTATTCAATTCAATTCAATACTGCGCTGCTCACTAGTGGTCAACTGCAAAATTACAACCAATATGAATAAGCCTTTGACCAAAATAGTCGTTAACCACAACAATAAAAAAAAGATTTACCGTGCTCATAATTTAAACTGTAAATACTGTATGCCACAAACTCATCAGCCCTCATTTTATATAACCCTTCAAATTAATCTAAAAAATCATTCAGCCAGCTATAAACTGAAGACACTCACACAGGGATTTAACTAACTCATTGTCGTACTTGGATCCGGAATCCCAAAGAGAAAGAAAACAATCTCCCTCTCTTGGTGTGTCGGAGCAATTTTGGTCAGTTCTACAAGAAAAAAAAAAAACAACGGAATCGTAAACAGTCCGATGGTGAATGAGCTCAGACGCTAATAAATGCAAAACAATTCCAGTTGGCGGCCGAGGACTGCGACAAAACACTCCCGAATCGATGCTTTTTAGCTTTGTGAAAACTTTTTTTTACGCACCCTGAGGAGCAAACTATCCTTATTTTTATTTCTTAACTTTAAAATGCTTCACGCCCCCCCCCCCCTACCCCCTTGTTGCTCCTTTGTAGCATCTCAGGAGTGATTGTGAAATAACCACTTAAGGAACAATGTAAAAGGAAGCATTCCTACCTACTTTCATTGTTCCACTTGGATGAAAATACTCATTTTTTTTATTTTTTATGGCATCCATTTTGGGCGTCCCCACAATAGGCCACAAAATACTGCATTTTGTCTATTGCGCCAGGTGGCGCTAGTAACACGATGCTAACGCCTTACTCCAAAATGTGCCTGTTTTCCAGTAACTACGAATCTAACGCATTCCGTTTTCCAGTTATGTAATCAGACCATAGTTACTCTTCAAATATCACAAAATTTTACTATGTCAGCAGTAAAATCACTGTCTCGATTCCGATTTCAATTCCAATATGGCGACTCGCCTGCAAGCTACAATGCTACAATGCTAAAAAAAAAAATTAAGAAATAAAAAAGTATGAAGGGCGGCCCGGTAGTCCAGTGGTTAGCACGTTGGCTTCACAGTGCAGAGGTACCGGGTTCGATTCCAGCTCCGGCCTCCCTGTGTGGAGTTTGCATGTTCTCCCCGGGCCTGCGTGGGTTTTCTCCGGGTGCTCCGATTTCCTCCCACATTCCAAAAACATGCGTGGGAGGCTGATTGAACACTCTAAATTGTTCCTAGGTGTGAGTGTGAGTGCGAATGGTTGTTCGTTTTTGTGTGCCCTGCGATTGGCTGGCAACTGGGCCTGCGTGGGTTTTCTCCGGGTGCTCCGGTTTCCTCCCACATTCCAAAAACATGCATGGCAGGCTTATTGGACGCTCTAAATTGTCCCTAGGTGTGATTGTGAGTGCGAATGGTTGTTCGTTTCTGTGTGCCCTGCGATTGGCTGGCAACCGATTCAGGGTGTCCCCCGCCTACTGCCCGAAGACAGCTGGGATAGGCTCCAGCACCCCCCGCGACCCTAGTGAGGATCAAGCGGCTTGGAAGATGAATGAATGAATGAATAAAAAAGTATGTGTGTGAAAAAAAAATCTAAATGCTAGTTTTCAAAATTGTTTATTCAGTCGAGCTGTCGAGTCATAGCTGGTGTCTCCCACAACTAACTTCATCTACAAATGGGCCTCTTTCTTCCTCCTCATCACGTCTGCAGCGCAAGTTTAGCTCGAGTCCTCGACAGCCCCGCAGGGGGGAATGTTTTGCAGAGACCATTAAATGTGGAGAGACCGAAAAAAAAAAAAAAAAAAAAACAAGAAAGGTCTCAGTTTAGAGGCCCTTACGCGCCACTAATGCTTGACTTTGCTTTTGTGAAGCCACGGGGAGGCTCCGTTAGCCAGACTGCCGCGCCCATCGCTGCTGCCTGGTGGCAGTTCATCACTCATGAGCTCCACGACAGAGAGAGCGCGGCGGTCGGTCAGCTACCACGCAAAGGCAAAAAGACGGGAGGATGAGGATGCTAACCGTAAACAGCAACGCTTACCAGAGCATAAAAACAGTCTCCGTGTGATGTTCCGGAATAATCCAAATAGGACGCACTGGTAAGGAACCAGGACAAAAGGGGACAAATCAAAAATGCTAGCAAAAAAAGGTAAGGACAAAATAATGTCAATCGAAATCCAATGACGAGACCGATTCAAACGAGCACTATGGATCAAGTAACAAAAAAAAACAAACACTAATGACACAATGAGGAAAAACTAAGGCAAGAACTAAAACGGGATCATTAGGGTATGAGCCTCTAGAGATCACTTATCACTTGAGACAAGAGTCGTGAGCAAAGGCAAATCATCCAACAGCCAGTTGTTGGGGGCTGGCTTGGTTTATAAAGGCAGCTGGTTAGGCAGATGAACAACAGGTGCGGCCCTGGAGGGTTACGCCCTCCACTCCCACCAGAGACTGAACAAAACAACCAGAACAGGATCATGACACTCTGGGCTGTATTGAAGTGTGGAAGTCTTGATTCCCGTTGCGAAGGCTTTCCCGCATCCGTAGCACAAATAAACACACGATTTCAAACACACGCTCACACAGATTAGCAACACGCACAAAAAATCACACAAATTGACATTAGCCTCCCACAGTCACTATTATGATCCATCCATCCATCCATTTTCTGAACCGCTGAACTGCATGTTTTTGGAATGTGGGAGGAAACCGGAGCACCCGGAGAAAACCCACGCAGGCCCGGGGAGAACATGCAAACTCCACACAGGGAGGCCAGAGCTGGAATCGAACCCGGTACCTCTGCACTGTGAAGCCGACGTGCTAACCACTTGACTACCGGGCCGCCTAGTTCTACATCAGTGTTGGATTTCAAGACGTTATAACAGCTGAGTTCAGGCGTCTCAATATCGTACACCGTCGTCTGACTAACGCGGTAGCCGCTGTCATGTCGTAGGAGCGTATTCTTTATCCTCTGCGATGAACGACCAATTTTCAATGTGAGTGACTCGCGAGCCGAGATTGCCTCCATGCGCAATACTTTCCGAAGACCTCCTGCCGGCAGGTGGCCAAGGTGCACGCGCCAGACGGAGAAGCACAATGTCTATTGAATGAAAGCAAAAAAGTGCGGCAAGAATTTTTACATTTTCTTTTCATTCGATTCCATTTAGTCATTTTTTAGTCATTTTTTGTGATTACAATATGACCGAGTAGCCAAATTGAGGCGGTTCTATGAGACAGCGCAGTGGTTATATTTAGACTGCAGTCAGGCGTGTGATACTTATCGTTCTAAAGCAGCTGTATTGCGAAATGTTTCATTCGGGAAGAAGTTTTGTTTACCGACAGGTTTAAAAAAAATTTTTTTTAAAGTGTCAGATTTGTGTTATGCTTCCGCGGCTGCTGCCTCTCACTTTGACTCTCTCGCTTCCATTGGCACAGTTAAATTGAAACCATTTCACACTTTCATTCCTGCGGCGTGCTAAAAGTCGGCCCGGCAAATGCGCCTGGGTTGAGGGGTGTGGCGCGCCTGGTGGTGGGGGGTGGGGCTGCGATCACTCGCCGTGCTCGAAAAGATTTTGGGCGAAAGGAACGGCAGATTTGAAAAACTTCAAATTAAAAGTTGACAACTGCACTTTCTGCTCCGTACTTGTCAAAATGAGAGAGCGATTTATTTTTAACTCAAAGAGTGACAACACAACGCTAAAAAAAACAAAAAAGTAAAAAGAGAGATATAAAGTCGACTGCATTTGAGATTTGGATTGCTTGCTGGGTGAAACTTGAACCAGGGAGCAAGTCGTCAAAACGGGTCCTCAATTTAAATGACGGTTAAGATAGTTTGCAGAGTCGGCACTTTTTTGTTTTTTACTCATCCATCCATCCATTTTCCAAACCGCTTGATCCTCACTAGGGTGGGGGGTGCTGGAGCCTATCCCAGCTGTCTTCGGGCAGTAGGCGGGGGACACCCTGGATCAGTTGCCAGCCAATCGCAGGGCACACAGAATCGAACAACCATTCGCAACCACACTCACACCCACGGACAATTTAGAGTGTTCAATCAGCCTGCCATGCATGTTTTTGGAATGTGGGAGGAAACCGGAGCACCCGGAGAAAACCCACGCAGGCCCGGGGAGAACATGCAAACTCCACACAGGGAGGCCGGAGCTGGAATCGAACCCGGTACCTCTGCACTTTGAAGCCGACATGCTGTATAATTGATGCAAATTGGTTTTTAAGTCACAATTAATTAATCGCGATTAATTTAATCGCCCTGGGAGGAACACCAGGTTTGATACCCCGGGGACATTTGTTCAGCGCAACGTAAAATAGGAATGTTGCTGAACCAAGGCCGTGACAATTCGGCTGGTCTGGAGGTTGGGCACTTGTGGCCCTAGTGGACTCTGAGTGTCAAAAAAAAAATGGTGTTTGAACAGAGCCGGTCTTGTGGCCGGTCTGCCATGGTCAGAGAGAGATGTAAGGCCGTTGCCACGGAGATGAGCCAATACACACTCCCAGTGAAAGAGTCGAATTCATATTTATACTTTAGCCAGTCTTTTCAAATTCAAATTGACACAGCACCGTCGTAGAGCGCCATCTTCAATTGGCGACGGCTGCAATTTGTGGTTTATGGGGTCGGGGGTGTGGGGGGGTATCACAAGTTGATTAATTTTCAAAAGCGTCCGGGTCGAGCACCTATTGTGAGTATTTTTGCCGCCTCACGCAGACGTTGGGAAAAAAAAACAATTAATCCGCCTGGCTTGGCTTCACATGCTGGCCTCTGTCTTCCTGTTGAAATACGTCGGTGGTGATAATGATCTTTTCTCCTCATAATTTAAAGGATATCTTAATATATATCATAAAGGATATCTTAATATTAATTCATCCGTGGGTACATTAGCATGCCCCGTTCCTCACGAGGTGCTAATCGGTCTATCCGAAAATTTTGCACCCCTTTCCAAGCCGAATCCAGCAAAAAGCCAGATTATCGGATGTCTCGAAAAGGTGATCCTGAATGATTATCATGTGTTGCGAGGTTTTTAAAAAAAAATTCATTCATTCATCTTCCGGGCCGCTTGATCCTCACTAGGGTCGCGGGGGGTGTTGGAGCCTATCCCAGCTGTCTTCGGGCAGTAGGCGGGGGACACCCTGAATAGGTTGCCAGCCAATCACAGGGCACACAGAAACGAACAACCAACCACGCTCACACTCACACCTAGGGACAATTTAGAGTGTTCAATCAGCCTGCCACGCATGTTTTTGGAATGTGGGAGGAAACCGGAGCACCCGGAGAAAACCCACGCAGGCCCGGGGAGAACCTGAATCGGTTGCCAGCCAATCGGAGGGCACACAGAAACGAACAACCAACCACGCTCACACTCACACCTAGGGACAATTTAGAACGTCCAATCAGCCTGCCATGCATGTTTTTTGGAATGTGGGAGGAAACCGGAGCACCCGGAGAAAACCCACCCAGGCCCGGTTGCCAGCCAATCGCAGGGCACACAGAAACAAACAACCATTCGCACTCACACCTAGGGACAATTTAGAGTGTTCAATCAGCCTGCCACGCATGTTTTTGGAATGTGGGAGGAACCCGGAGCACCCGGAGAAAACCCACCCAGGCCCGGGGAGAACATGCAAACTCCACACAGGGAGGCCGGAGCTGGAATCGAACCCGGTACCTCTGCACTGTGAAGCCGACGTGCTATCCACTGGACTACCGGGCCGCCCTAAATAATGACAATAAAAATAAATCTGCTCAGAAGCCAGTCACTGCTGACAATCACGCATATTTTTACAACGGCAAATCCGAGTTGGGTCGAGCCACAAACTCCGGCATTGTGACGTGAAATTGAACCGTAGGTCAAGATGTGACATGGAGGCAGTGCTGTCAGTCACTTTTCAGCAGTCGTGAGTTTGCCAAGCATGAAAATAACGGAAGACAGTCGCGGTCGGGAGCTAGCTTGTTTCCAAATGATTTTGTTGTTCTTCATTCACGCATGACTGAGAAGACGGTAAAGTCCAAAAACAAGGCTTCGCGTCGCTCCCTCGGCTCCTCTTCCGTATCGAACGGGTCGACTTTGAAAAAAGTTCTACTTCACCTGTCCAAAATTTTGCAGACAGAGACAGAAAAAGTTTTTGTTTAAGGGGGCATATAATTGGAAATTGATTCGAATTGTTTGTTCTGACCAGTCGGTTCTGTGTAGTCACCCATCAAGCACAAAAAGTTTGGGTGAGCTGCCTTTCTGAAAATGTCTTGGAGCGAGTTAAAACGGCAGGGCGAATATATTGTACCTAAAAACCAAATCCCGCGTGGACTTTCTTTGCCTAGTCTGTGTGAAGATTCAGAGCCACTTTCAACACTGTCAAGTCATTGATGTGGTGATGGGCTGATGTATACTGTCCCCCCCCCCCCCACGAAAAAATCTAACTTGACCACCTCTCTGTGCAACCCCCGTAGGAAATATCGCAGTGGCTGGGAACTACTGGTTTTCGTGTATGAAGTGCCGCCTCCATAAGTGCAAAATGGTTTTAGCGTCTTTTACGGGCACTCTTCTTGTCATCAAAGCATTGCGCAATCTATAACACATGGGCTGATTTCAGCGCGTCTGTGTAAAGTGTGCTATAATTTTTGAGCCTCGGGGTATTTTCATGAAAGCCCGTCGCAGGCGTTTTGCTGAGGCTCCTGCCAACTGTGGCCTGGTGGTCCATTGGTTAGTGCGTCAACCTCACAGTGCAGAGGTACTGGGTTCGATCCCCACCTCCGCCTCCCCCCTTAACCTGATGTGTGTAAGCCCTTTTGTCAGAAGCAATTTCACATATACACACTTGCACAATTAATGCCCCCCCCCCCCCCCGCTGTCTCGTTTAATTAGCTTCGCCATCAGACTGTTGAGCTCTGCGATCGCAATCCCTCGCGGGCCGCCCTACCGCCGACCCGAGTCCAGTCCCCCAGGCCTTCCGGGCTCTTGAACATGACGCGGATGTCGACGGCGGGCTAAAAAAATTTTTAAAAAAAAATCTTTTTAAGTGCGTAGCACCTGGGGAAGACACACATGAGTCGTCGGCTTCGTTAGCCATCTTAACAAGCTAGAGACAGAACACCATTCGGCATGGATTCTTCTAATCAAACGGCTAATTTCATTAAGGTTGCCTGAGGAACGTCATCGTCATTACCATGACTGGAAAAATAATTGGATTGACTTTGCTCCAGTGAGGGCTCTTGTCGACAGTGATTTTTAAAAAATGTATTTTTTTTTTTTTAGTAAATAATAATAGCTCTGATGAAAACTTGCGGGTCAGTGTTTGAAATTATGAGGGTATTAAACAAGAGTTTTTACATAAAACACTTTCCAAAGTTCTTATAAGCCGTCCGAATTGAGCTCAAGTGCTTGCAGTGGTCCTTTTTGTGCCAAATAACTATCTGATCGAATTGTTTGTTTTGAAGAAGAAAAAAATCAAAATGAAACGTCAGTATTGACTCATACATAACATTGCAGCAAAATCAGCAACAACAAAACACGAACAAACAATTGTTCTGTTTTGTTTGCCATCCGGACCGACGTCAGACTCATTTGTTGACTCACCGGGCATTCAAAGTTGGAATGAAACTTGTTACTGGCGTCACTTGAATGTGGAGGTCCACTTTGCTGTGGTCTGTGAGACCGTCTCACTACCCGCAGAAAACCCACGCAGGCACAGGGGGAGAGAACATGCAAACTCCACACAGGAAGGCCGGAGCTGGAATCGAACCCGGTACCTCTGCACGGTGAGGTCGACGCACTAACCACTAGCCTACCGAGCCAAAGCCTTCAATACGATAACAAGTGGTTGCGTACTCTGACAAAACATTTTCCATCTTATACCCCCCCCCAACCCCCACCTCCAAACCCTCCCAGCATCCAACACTCCCACCGCCTCATTGTCAGGCCGCGTTCTGAGTGTGGCCGGAGGGGATTTAGCCAATGAGAGTCCGGGCACGTATGAGCGGCGCGGCAGCAGCTGACCCCAACTGCTCCCTGGGTTCGGGATCTCAAATGCGGGGTTTCAAGCCAGAGTTAGATTTTCAGTTTTTTATTTTTTAAATGTCAGGATGAGGTTTTCGAGGCTTGGTTCGGTTTCAAACGCGGGAGTTAAGGTAGTAATTTAGATTGACAGATTAAGGTTTCAAAACCGGGGTTGGATTGTGAAGTTGGAGCGTGCTGGCACACTGGCCTGCCGCCAATGCTCGTCTCAAAACCCCCGTTTGGTTTTTGATACTTGGGGAAGTGCAGTCTTTACAATACAATACAATACAATACAATACAATACATGCTGATTTATATAGCGCTTTCACAACAGCGGCAGCTGTAACAAAGCGCTTTATTATTTATTTATTTATTTATTACAATTTATTTATTGTTAGTCTTTGGCTAAAAATAACACCACGCACACGCATAATGACCTAACTCCCCCAAAAATGTCACTTGCCCCCCCCCCCAAAAATTCACAATTGCCAAAATCATCTCAGGCCTTCCTAAAAACCAACAAAAAACCAACAAAATTCGCCTCCATAAAAACACCCTCACCAAACCTCTCAAATGCACCAAATATTTTTTCGCACACACCAAAACAGCTCACGCAAAAACTTAAATCACACACTTGCCAGAAAAAAACCCTCTCACACTTACTAAAAGTTCTTTCGCATACTCCAAAACCCCCATCAGAAAATAAAGAGGAAGACCTCTCACATGCACCCAAAATAAATCCAACTGAACAAAAAAACTTCACGCTCCATAAACAACTCTCACACATACCTCTCCCACTTGCCAAAATACACTCTCACTTACACCAAACAACCTTCACATACTCACCGCCCCCCCCCCCCCAAAAAAAATTCACAATTGCCAAAATCATCTCAGGCCTTCCTAAAAACCAACAAAAAAACGACAAAATTCCCCTCCATAAAAACACCCACACCTAACCTCTCAAATGCACCAATTTTTTTTTCGCACACACCAAAACAGCTCACGCAAAAACTTAAATCACACACTTGCCAGAAAAAAACCCTCTCACACTTACTAAAAGTTCTTTCGCATACTCCAAAACCCCCATCAGAAAATAAAGAGGAAGACCTCTCACATGCACCCAAAATAAATCCAACTGAACAAAAAAACTTCACGCTCCATAAACAACTCTCCCACATACCTCTCCCACTTGCCAAAATACTCTCATTTACACCAAACAACCTTCACATACTCACCGCTCCCCCCCCAAAAAAATCACAATTGCCAAAATCATCTCAGGCCTTCCTAAAAACCAACAAAAAAACAACAAAATTCGCCTCCATAAAACACCCACACCAAACCTCTCAAATGCACCAAATTTCTTTTCACACACACCAAAACAGCTCACGCAAAAACTTAAAACACACACTTGCCAGAAAAAACCCCTCTCACACTTACTAAAAGTTCTTTCGCATACTCCAAAACCCCCATCAGAAAATAAAGAGGAAGACCTCTCACGTGCACCCAAAATAAATCCAACTGAACAAAAAAACTTCACGCTCCATAAACAACTCTCACACATACCTCTCCACTCTCACTTACACTAAACAACCTCACATACTCACCGCCCCCCCCAAAAAAATCACATTTCCCACACAAAAAAAAATCATACATGAACCCAAAACCTTACCCCCAAAACATCTCAGACGCCCCACAAAAATTCCCCCACCAAATATTTTTATTCTTCACTGCTTTGCTTTCTGAATATGAAAACTTTTTCAATATGTGTGAGAGTTTTTGGAAGGGTTGTGAGATTTACTTTATTTTATTTTTTTGGGAGGGGGGTGGAGTGGGGAGTTCCTTCGGATGAGTTATTTTTTGTGCGTGAGGTATTTTTGTGTGACTTTGTGTGTGTGTGTGTGTGTGTGTGTGTGTGTGTGTGTGATGGATTATTTTTGTGAATGTCAGAGGTTATTATGGTCTGTTGCTCTCCTTTATATCCAAAGTGTCCATCTTCCTGCTTACTATTCCAAATTTCTGCCTCCAGTTGAGCCTCATTGTTGCGCCATAATTAATTGATAAGTCCCCCGACTTCCTGTCATCATGCGCTGTTAATCCCCCTCCCTCCCCACCTCTTTCTCCTCCTCCTCCTCCTCATCATCTTCCAAGCTCAGTGCTTGCCTCGCCTAATTAGAAATCGCCCTGCAGGTTTTGGTTACAAAGCAGAATATTTACTGCGAGCGGTTCAGTCGAGGGTTTCTGGGTCAAGCGAGACGGATAAGCCTCAAGTCGGAGGGGTTATCTCGACCCATTGGGGACTGCCGGCGCATTCATCTGCTTTCGAATAAAATCAAACTTCAGCCACTTTGGGGCGGCAGTCAACTGCCGTTTTAGACCTTTTGGAACGTGGCTCCTCAAAAGATGGCTGAATACTGTTGCGGTGTAAAATGTGGAGTGAGCGGTTACTTAGCAACAGTGCCTCATACACTAGCGTCGAGTGATGGGTGCCAAAGACCACTAGACCACCAGGCCACAGTTGGCAGGAGCCTCAGCAAAACGCCTGCGACAGGCTTTCATGAAAATCCCCCGAGGATCAAAAATTATAGCACACTTTACACAGACGCGCTGAAATCAGCCCATGTGTTATAGATTGCGCAATGCTTTGATGACAAACCAAAAAAATTCTGGTGGGATGTAAGCGCCTGAGCTACCATCAGGGAGGGACCGGGCCATCGAGACATTTGATTGACCTCACTGGAGAAGGCTCGATTCCCTCTGAGCGTTCATTTAGTCGACAAATCATTAGGATCTTAAAAAGAAGTGTAAAATGTAGAAAGAGCTGGTAAACCGATTAATGGGAGTTAATTGCTCCCCTGCCCTCCCTTGTTGGGAAGACTAGTGAGGGTCAGACTAAATTCTTGATTACGTCAATATCTGATCAAAGATGAGGCAAGATCCGGTCAGGGTCGAGTCCAAGACTCAATAATGGACCACGATTGTTATTTTACGAAACCATGTTGTAAAGGGGGCGGCCCGGTGGTCCAGTGGTTAGCACGTCGGCTTCACAGTGCAGAGGTACCGGGTCCGATTCCAGCTCCGGCCTCCCTGTGTGGAGTTTGCATGTTCTCCCCGGGCCTGCGTGGGTTTTCTCCGGGTGCTCCGGTTTCCTCCCACATTCCAAAAACATGCGTGGCAGGCTGATTGAACACTCTAAATTGTCCCTAGGTGTGAGTGTGAGCGTGGATGGTTGTTCGTCTATGTGTGCCCTGCGATTGGCTGGCAACCGATTCAGGGTATCCCCCGCCTACTGCCCGGAGACAGCTGGGATAGGCTCCAGCACCCCCCGCGACCCTAGTGAGGATCAAGCGGTTAGGAAGATGAATGAATGAATGAATGTTGTAAAGGTTACGCGGTCCCGATTCTTGCAGTCACTAATCCCAAAGTTGCATTTTAATCGATTCCACTGACTTGCCGTCGTCCCATTTTTGTAATCCTCATTACTTCCCGTCGTTAATCTGACGATTGACAGGTAACTGCGGTTCGGCTCGACAAGGGGCGTTTGATGGACGCAAATGGCCAGAAATAGTTGCTCTACCCGGCGTGGATGGCAGTTTTCTCATAATTGCCGACTGGTCCAATTAAAGAATCCCCTATACATGGATTTAATGGCTGTGCTGGAGTCATAAGAGCACAACCTGAGAGCAAATTCGCACTTTGCATTCCGTCAATATCATTGAAAAGAGAACTCGATGCTCCACTGCGGTCCTTGTAGTCAACGTCGCCTTTTTGGGAGTTTGAGAACTGCTCAAAACGAAGACAATTGATGCAGTGCTATTTTTCACGGACATTCGAACAACAACAAAAAATTTTTTGGGTTTTTTTGGACAGCTGGGATAGGAGTTGAAAGGGCGGCCAGGGAAAGTGTTTTGTGCTCCCGCTTACGAGTTCCAGTTAAGAAATGAGTAGCCGCATTTGGAACCAACTCGAGATGTTTTGCGTGAAGACCGTCTGACCCCAAAATAAATTCCCGTAATGCAGCCAATTACTACTTTTGGTGACGCAGTCAGTCAAAAAGTCATGAAGGACTTATTTTATGATTTTTATGTCCTGTTTTTATATAATATCTTGCTTACCAATTTTTACATTGTATTTTCTTATTGTCTGTATAGTGTCCTTGGGTGGCATGAAAGGCGCTTTTAAATAAAATGCATTATTATTATTATTATTATTATTATGGTCTGTTTCATCAAAGATTTGTTGGTACCTGTTCGGTGACTACCGTATTTTCCACACTAAAAGGTGCACTGGATTATGAGGCGCACCTTCAATGAATGGACTTGTTTGTCTTTTTTTTTTTTCATACATTGGGCACACCGCATTATAAGTCGCAATCTACAATACATCCACTAGATGGAGCTACGCTCATGGAAACGTCAACAGAAATTACCATAATGACCATACACAGGGCGCATCAGGTTTTAAGGCGTGCTGTGAGCTTTTAACAAAATGGAAGGATTTTAGGTGCACCTTTTAGTGCGGAAAATACGGTCGTTGAGACTTGGTCAAAATGTTGTTGAGACCTGGTCAAGAAAATGACAGGATTAGGGTTTTTTTTTCCGGAGTTTTCAGCATACCCAGTAAGGCAAGTTTTTATTTTTTTCCATGCAAGCGCATTCACTGTATTTACATTTTGGGGGGTCATCAAAAACTCTACTTATCTCTACTAGTACTCTACTAGTACTTAAAAGACTACTTATCTTGGGATCTTCAGGAAAATGTTCATGCGCCAGTAGCAGTTGCACCGATCAGCACAAAATGAATTGAGCATGTCAATCATGACAGAACACACCAAAAGGAACAAAGCCCAAAATCGACCAGGAAGTTGGGCATTTTCAGCAAATTTGCTCTTCTGATAAGTCAATGATGTACACCCCCTGAAACTCATGAAGTAGCCACTGGTATATTGAGGATAAACCCCCCACCCACCCACCCCCGATTAAAAATGATTAGGAAGTCAGCCATTTTGGAGCAATTTGGAGCAATTTGCAGGATTAAAAAAAAACAGAAAACAAACAGGTTCCTTTCTGTGACATTATCAGACACTTTATAAACACCCCCGCCAGCAGAAATTGTGGTCATGTGAATAGATGGCTTGTCAATTCAATCTCAAGATCTTCCAGGCTCAAGGAAAGGTCAAGTCCGAGGTTGGATATGCTCAACCTCGCTGGCTGGGCAATTAACGTCAATGAAGCATTTGCATGCGTGTGTCCCCCCCCCCCCCCCTACCCCCCTCCACAGCCTCCCCAGTATCATCAGAGGTGTGATCTACTCTTCTTCCCCCAGATGAGTTGTTTGCAACATAACCGCGCTCTAATTTCCGCATTTCATAATCATCTCCAACACAACAGTCGGCACGCTCGCACTTCTGGCTGTCGAGCATCTCCTTCAAGTCCGAGGCTGTCTCATGTCAGATTTATATGTTGTCTGTCTTGGAGAAAGAGCGCCCATGTTTTTTTATTCCACGGCACACTCGACTCATGAATTATGCAACTCTCCAGGTGGAAATACAGCCTTGGGCGACTTTTTTTTTTTTCTCCTTCTTCTTTCCCTTTGTTTTTTTTTTAAACTCCCTTCCATGCAATTTGCATTGCAGCCTCCCATTTGCTGCTTTCATGGGGATTGCAAGGAAGGCTAAAAAAAAAAAATCGCAAACAGGACAGTGTTTTGTTAGCAGCAACCAATTTCAATGGGTATGTGTCGCTCCACGGTGGTGTTTGAGTCCTTTTCAATGTTTTATGTTTTTCTTTTTGTCCGTAATTGCCTTTCATTCTTTCACCTTCTTTCACCAGGCACACATTGTAACACACCAGTGATATTTTTTATATGAATTTTATATATATATATATATATATATATTCATTCATTCATTCATCTTCCGAGCCGCTTGATCCTCACTAGGGTCGCGGGGGGTGCTGGAGCCTATTCCAGCTGTCTACGGGCAGTAGGCGGGGACACCCTGAATCGGTTGCCAGCCAATCGCAGGGCACACAGAAACGAACAACCATTCGCACTCACACTCACACCTAGGGACAATTTAGAGTGTTCAATCAGCCGGCCACGCATGTTTTTGGAATGTGGGAGGAAACCGGAGCACCCGGAGAAAACCCACGCAGGCCCGGGGAGAACATGCAAACTCCACACAGGGAGGCCGCAGCTGGAATCGAACCCGGCACCTCTGCACTGTGAAGCCGACGTGCTAACCACTGGACTACCGGGCCGCCCTATATATATATATATATATATATATATATATATATATATATATATATATAACCAATGAGCTGATATACGCTTCAGCATCAGTGATCCTGGAGACTCTGTGCTATAAGAGCAACCATGGAAGCCATGAGATACGTTACCCACCATGGAAAAGACGGTTGGAGGCTAAGATCAAGGCGGCCCGGAAAGATGTGAGTCAATTGACGGAGGCCCAGAGAGGTGTGATGAAAAGGCCGATACCCGAGAGGTACATCCAGATGACCATATCTGAAGCACTCGAAACTGCCAAACAAAGGCTCCAAGCCTTGTCCAGTCGCCTAAAGCGGTACACGAAAGAGAATGAGGCCAGACGAATAAACAGGCTGTTCGCAACACAACCTGCGAAAGTGTACGCTCAGTGGCAGGGTCCTAACAACAGAGCTGACCCACCAAGACTGGAAACTGAAAGGTACTGGAAAGGCATATGGGAGAAGGAGGTTGCACATAACAGCAGTGCACAATGGCTGGTGACCCTGAGAGAGGAACACAGCAACCTCCCTGAACAGAACCCGGTTACCATAACAGTGGCAGACATACAGGAAAGAGTCTCAGGTATGAAGAACTGGACAGCACCAGGCCCGGACATGGTCCACACCTACTGGCTAAAGAAACTCACAGCACTCCATGAGCGCCTAGCAGTACAAATGAACCAGCTGCTGAGGGATGGGACTCACCCAGAATGGCTAACCGAAGGGCGAACGATCCTGATCATGAAGGATCCCTCGAAGGGTGCAGCCCCATCCAACTATCGGCCAATAACCTGTCTCTCCACAACATGGAAGCTCATGTCAGGCATCATTGCGGCTAAGATAAGTGGACACATGGATCAATACATGAACGAAGCACAGAAGGGCATTGGTAGAGATACCAGAGGAGCCAAACATCAGCTCCTGGTTGACAGAACAGTCGCACAAGACTGCAGGTCCCGACGTACCAACCTGTGCACAGCTTGGATTGATTACAAGAAAGCCTATGACTCGATGCCACATACATGGATCACTGAATGCTTGGAGTTGTATAAGGTGAACAGGACCCTAAGAGCCTTTGTTGCGAACTCGATGAGGATGTGGAAAACCACACTTGAAGCCAATGGCAAGCCACTTACCCAAGTGTCCATCAAATGTGGCATATACCAAGGTGATGCACTCTCCCCACTGCTGTTCTGCATAGGACTGAACCCCCTAAGCCAAGTAATCACCAAGACAGGCTATGGATACCGCCTCAGAAATGGAGCTACAATCAGTCACCTCCTCTACATGGATGACATAAAGCTGTATGCTAAGAGCGAAAGGGACATAGATTCCCTGATCCACACAACCAGGATCTACAGCAGCGACATCGGGATGTCATTCGGGCTTGAGAAATGTAGTCGGATGGTGACTAAGAGAGGAAGGGTAGTCCGCACTGAAGGGGTCTCACTCCCTGAAGGAACAATAGCAGACATTGAGGACAGCTACAAGTACCTTGGTATACCACAAGCCAATGGCAACCTCGAACTGGCAACAAGGAAAGCGGCTACGGCCAAATACCTCCAGCGAGTGAGGCAAGTCCTAAGAAGCCAGCTCAATGGCAAGAATAAGACCCGGGCAATAAACAGCTATGCCCTGCCAGTGATCAGATACCCTGCAGGAATAATAAGGTGGCCAAAGGAAGAGATTCAGACCACGGATGTTAAGACCCGAAAGCTCCTAACCATGCATGGAGGGTTCCATCCCAAATCCAGCACCCTGAGACTGTACGCAAGCCGAAAGGATGGAGGCCGGGGACTAGTGAGTGTGAGAGCCACTGTCCAAGATGAAACATCCAAGCTCCATGAATACATCAAGGAGAAGGCTCCAACGGATGACGTACTCAGAGAATGTCTCAGACAATGGGGAACAGAAGATGAGGCGCTGGAAGAGGGACCATCATGGGAGGACAAGCCCCTACACGGGATGTACCACCGGACCATAACTGAAGTGGCTGATCTCAAGAAGTCCTATCAGTGGTTAGAGAGGGCTGGCCTGAAGGACAGCACAGAGGCACTCATCCTGGCTGCTCAGGAGCAGGCCTTGAGCACCAGAGCCATTGAGGCCCAGATATACCACACCAGACAAGACCCAAGGTGTAGGTTGTGCAAAGAGGCACCTGAGACGATCCAACACATAACTGCAGGGTGTAAGATGCTGGCAGGGAAAGCCTACATGGAACGCCATAACCAGGTGGCTGGCATAGTCTACCGAAACATCTGTGCAGAGTATGGGCTGGAAACCCCAAGGTCAAAATGGGAAACACCTCCGAAGGTGGTGGAGAATGACAGAGCGAAGATCCTGTGGGACTTCCAGATCCAGACTGACAAGATGGTAATGGCGAACCAACCAGATATCGTGATCATAGATAAAGGGCAGAGGAAAGCCGTTGTAGTGGATGTAGCGGTCCCAAGTGATGGAAACATCAGGAAGAAGGAACATGAGAAACTCGAGAAATACCAAGGGCTCAGAGAGGAGCTGGAGAGAGCCTGGAAGGTAAAGGTGACAGTCGTGCCTGTGGTGGTCGGAGCACTCGGGGCAGTGACCCCCAAACTAGATGAGTGGTTGCAACAGATCCCTGGAACAACATCGGACATCTCAGTCCAGAAATGTGCAGTGCTGGGAACAGCAAGGATACTGCGCAGAACCCTCAAGCTTCCTGGCCTCTGGTAGAGGACCCGAGCTGAATGAGGGACGGACACCACCCGAGGGGTGAGATGAGGATTTGATTATATATATATATATATAATGTGTGTTTTTTTTATATAGTTGATATTGAATAATTCAAACAAGAATTTAAGACGAAGACAAAAATGTTTTTTTTTCTCTATTAATATGTGTGTGGATAAAATTTGGGTCCAGGCTTCTACTGGAATAACATATTTTTTCTTTTCTGGCAATAATTGTTTTTTAGAGTGCAATCATGGCAATGATTTTTTTTTTCTGCTTCCAGTTCACATTTGGGTTCCACCATTCCTTATCCAAGCTGGTTCTATGCTGTCCTGAAGAATTTGATTCATGGCCTTTCTGCTCTGCTCCTCAATATTTTTCTTTCTTTGGTGTGCGTGCGTGCAGTAAGTCGAGCAATTTAATGCCGCTTATGGCGCCTCTCAGAGCATCCCATACGGATGATTAGTATCCTTTGTTTCTGCTGGTCGGCGTCCAGCATCCACTCAGATTTGTTAGTTTCAGTCTTGTTTGGAATGAAAAGAAATCCCGTTATTTGTTTATTTTGAAAGCATTCTAAGAACAAAGTGGACATTGCTTTGTTAGCCCATGTTGGCTAGTTGACCGGATTACGCAAACGTCCTCGCTGGTGTTCTCGCTTTGATGCAACACCAACACAGATTTAAAAACAAAATAAACAACAGTCAAAGGAAAATGTGTAAAATATTGATCACAGCGCATGCCGATGGGGAAAACAGGCAAAAAGAAATCCATGGTTAATATTTGGCGTATTATTTTTTATTATGTGTGGATTCATGCAAAGTTCCATTTTCAGTATCTTAGCCAAGGCAAACCTGTTGAAAAAAATATTGAGCATGGAAAAAATAACCTCAATAATTCATTCATTCATCTTCCGTACCGCTTGATCCTCACTAGGGTCGCGGGGGGTGCTGGAGCCCATCCCAGCCGTCTCCGGGCAGTAGGCGGGGGACACCCTGAATCGGTTGCCAGCCAATCGCAGGGCACACAGAGACGGACAACCATCCACGCTCACACTCACACCTAGGGACAATTTAGAGCGTCCAATCAGCCTGCCATGCATGTTTTTTTTGGAATGTGGGAGGAAACCGGAGCACCCGGAGAAAACCCACGTAGGCCCGGGGAGAACCTGAATCGGTTGCCAGCCAATCGCAGGGCACACAGAGACGAACAACCATCCACGCTCACACTGACACCTCGGGACAATTTAGAGTGTTCAATCAGCCTGCCATGCATGTTTTTTTTGGAATGTGGGAGGAAACCGGAGCACCCGGAGAAAACCCACGCAGGCCCCGGGGAGAACATGCAAACTCCACACAGGGAGGCCGGAGCTGGATTCGAACCCGGTACCTCTGCACTGTGAAGCCGACGTGCTAACCACTGGACTACCGGGCCGCCACCTCAATAATGAAATTATTAAAATGTTTAATGAATAAATATGACTCTAAATATCTGATTAAATATTTGAAATAAACATATTTTATATAACATAATATTGACATATTTTTACATATTAAAAAATAACTATAATAACTCATTTACAGACAGGAATGATATCATAACAATCATATCGATATTTATAATCAAATCCAAATAAATACTGTAGATAATCATCATCTCAACAAGAATATCATTTAAGTGGCCAGCTGCAACCCGAGCGACCTTCAGCACATCCTCCCAATTCGGGGGAGATTGCTGCTGAGCCTCTCGCCTCTCGACCTAATCATCAAATCGAGACCTGCCGGTGCTGAGATGAATCATAATACAAAAATGTCTAGATATAAAGTTAAAAAAACACACACACACACACACACACCTGCTGTTTCCACCTCCGGGTCTCTCACATCAAAATACAATTAATTCATCCTCGCTCACAGCCTTGGACCGTCCCAGTAGCGCGCCTCTCATCCCACGAGCTGCTTTTCTCGTCTGTATTTGCATATCAATGCGCAGTTACACAGCCCGCAATTTAGCATGGATGAAAAGAAAGCCGATCATCCGAGTCCAGCGCGAGCAGAAACCGCATCGGAACGTAAGGGAGGCTTTTGATGCAAGCGAGGTTTCGCCGACTGGACACGGCAACTTCAATCTGAAGGTTGAGAGTTGACACCCGACCGGGCGGCGGTCCGAGGGGTGGCGGGGGTGCAAGTGGAAGTGCTGTCCAGCCAGCTTCCTGGGGCCAAGTACCTTCCACTCTTGCAACCTCTGACCTCCCGAGCGCAGCATGGCAAGGATGAGTCGGCAAAAGTGAGTGCGGGGAAGTGAGTAAAAAAATTTACGCAGGGGTCAAACTGAAAAGAGGGAGAGGGAGAGAGCACCGAGGCGTACGCAATCGTCGCCTGAAAAATCGATGAAAATAAATCACGGCTACAATCTCGAATCTTCATCGCTAAATAGACCTGTCCTGGTTCGTCCGCAATCGCAATTTCTTCTGGGTCTTCTGGGAGCAAAACTTTATTTAATTAGAGCACCGACTCCCCCGCCCCCCCCCCCCCCCCCCCGAGAACTCAACCCGAAGAAAAAGGATGCGCAACAGTAATTGACAAGTGCAATTAGGCGGCTTTGAGTGAAAATACAATCAATGCTTTCACCGTCTCGTATTTTTTGGGGGAGAATAAGAGACTATTCCAAGGATGACGCGTGTCATCTCGGCAAAAAAAAAAATGTTGAAGTTTGTGAAGTCAAATCCTTCATTCATTCATTCATCTTCCGAGCCGCTTGATCCTCACTTGGGTCGCGGGGGGTGCTGGAGCCTATCCCAGCTGTCTCCGGGCAGTAGGCGGGGGACACCCTGAATCGGTCGCCAGCCAATCGCAGGGCACACAGAAACGAACAACCATTCGCACTCACACTCACACCTAGGGACAATTTAGAGTGTTCAATCAGCCTGCCACGCATGTTTTTGGAATGTGGGAGGAAACCGGAGCACCCGGAGAAAACCCACACCAGCCCAGGGAGAACATGCAAACTCCACACAGGGAGGCCGGAGCTGGAATCGAACCCGGTACCTCTGCACTGTGAAGCCGACGTGCTAACCACTGGGCTACCGGGCCGCCCTGAATTCAAATCAACAAGTACAATTCAAACCACAAAGCGGATCTGCTTCAATTTTTTTTTTTAAACCGGCGGCTGTTGCCAGGCAAACTGAATTGAGGTGGGATTGGTCTCGACCCCTGCGGCACCCCGGCTGCGGGCCATACACTGCATCGAAACATTGGAACATGTCGACACCTGAAATGAAAGTCCTGCAGTGAGAGGTGCAGGGGTTGGCGAGAATAACTTGTCGATTCGCAGCCGATTTTTTTTTTTTCACCCGCCCGCCGGGTTCGGTCCGGCGTCCCGCCTCCCGCCTACCTTCCCGCCTACCCTCTGCTCTACTCGCCTGTGAGAAGCGAAGCAGCTTCGCCGAACATGCAGAGCGTCTCCTGTTTGACAATGGCCTTCAAGTCAAACAATCATTAATGCGCGGGGATCGGATCAAGGCTTTGCATATTCTTATAATGCTAATAAGGCAGTGTGGCCTAGCATTAATTGATGAATGTGCCTTTGGGTTTAATTACCCAGGTGTACGCACAGGAAATTTTCCATAGTCTGCCTGTCGGAACTTGTCATGGAGATTAATTCTGTATTTTGTGCCGCTGAAAAACGGAGAAATTTCCCCCGAACTTGGACAAGAGCTTTTTGATGTGAGCCAGCTTGCTGGTGGAGGTAATGACAGCGCAGGTCCTGGTGGGTTTGGCGGTTGGGAAAAAAATCAAACCGAGCAATTTTCAAAGACGAAGGGCCAACCTTTTTTACTCGCCAAACATCCCGGATGATCTGATTGTGAATAGTCGTTGAGAACGATGTCATCAATTTAATTACTTGACAGTCACCTGACAGTCGGGTGAATACCAATGTTGGATGAAAGTGAAAGTTGAAGTCTCACACCGCGCCACGCAAGGAGACCTCGAAACATTTTGTGCTGCCGTTTCCAAGTCACGCCAAAGTCCGCATGGACTGGAACTCAAGTGCTCTCGAAATCAATTTAAGAGTAATATGCAAAATTATTCACTTCTGATTCGCTTTATCCTCACAAGGGTCGTTGGGGGGGGGGAGGGAGCGGGGGGTGCTGAAGCCTATCCCAGCTGTCTTCGGGCAGTAGGCAGGGGACACCCTGAACCGGTTGTCAGCCAATCGCGCTGCGCACACATACCAACAACCATCCGCACTCACACCCGGAGAAAACCCACACAGGCACGAGGGGTAGTACATGCAAACTCCACACAGGGAGGCCGGAACTGGAATCGAACCCTGCACCTCTGCACTGTGAGGTCACCGTGCGAACCACTGGGCCACCCGCCGCCCAAATATAAAGTTATTTGAAGTTAAAATATATATATACGATAGAGCAGTGGTTCTTAACCTACACATTCACCGAACCCTTCATGAGTGAAAAAAATATATATTTTTAATAAATTCAAGATATAACCCCCCCCCCCCCGCATTTATTAAAAACTGAAAAAAGGAAATAAAATGTCAAGAGATAAATATATATATATATTTTTTTAATTGTACGACGTACTCTCACGACAGTCGCACGTTGACGACGAAGCTTAACTAAATTTCCCAGAGCACTGATTGGACAAGCAGTGTCATGTGATCATCTGCAGCCAGTGATAGCCAAGCGGGCGAGTCATAACTAATTAACATGTTACCGACTCGCCGAATCCCTGGGGTTCGATCGAACCCAGGTTAAGAAAAACTGCTATAGAGTTACATTTGATGGGTTCATATTGACTTTTTTCCACCATTATCGGGGGGGGGGGGGGGGGGGGGGTGAAGCGGAGCAAGAAGGAGCCTTGGGTAAAGATTGATTCTGTTATGTTAGCTTCTGTCACTAGCCGCTCGCTGCCTGCTTTGCTAACAGATGCTTCTCACTTGTGATCAAAATGTTGTGTTTATGCAGCGCTCCTCATTCGGAATTGTTATTTTTTTCCCTCTTGTTATTAACACTGACTGTTTAAGCTTCTGCTTCTGACTGCCTGAACCCAATGAGCGTCAAACGTCGCGGCGCTGCTGTAATTTGTCTCCGGCGTGAAGTCCCCATCAGACAAACCGCCGCTTTGCACTTCATGTGCAACATATTGTCTGTGTCCCCCACAAGCGACCCTGAAATGCCGCATGGATGGCACATAAATATAACAATGTTTGACATGTGTATTGTAACGTTCGGATGCATCGAATAATGTCTCACCCGCTCGAGCGCACAAATGTTAAAGGACTCAAGGACTCATTTTGTGAATGTTTTTTTTTTTAACTTTAAACAGTTCCTAAGTGTTGAAATAACATGATTTGTAAAAAATAGTGCAACAATCAAAACTCATAGTACACTTTAGACAGATTTCTGTTGGCTGCAGGCTTTTTTTTTTCAATGATCGATGGCCGATCAATTGGAGCAGCACCGATTAAAAAAAAAAAAAGAGCATTTTCACTCCAGGAGACGCCGCTTCAACACAAATAGCACCCACCCAGTAGGTAAGTTTTGCCTGAGTTGTTAGTGGAAGTCTTTTTCGCATGTCAAAATACAATTGAAACTATGAATATAGGCAATTATAATAATAATAATTATTTTTTAATGGGATGGTCAATCAGTTATACATTTAAGGAAGTAGATAAAATCTTTACATGGCACTCCAGAGACCCAACTATTTGTAAACAAACCAATAAAAAGCCATTTTTTTCATTACATTGCCTTTAAAATAAAGCTGTGTACAAATTCAGCTGGACTACAACCACCGCTTGCATGCATATTATGACCCAAACATATCGTTTACATAATGGAGCCTTTTTTTCCCCCCCTCCATATTGTGTAAACACTGATGTCCTCACAATGTGGGGAGCTGTATGCTTCAATACACACACACACACACACACACACACACACACACACACACACACGGCACTCAGGTATGTAATTCCACACAAGGGCGCTCCTGATATCAGTCAAAGTAAATCTCATTTATTGTGCCATATGTCTGCACTCGCTTTTGCACTTTCCAGCCCGTTTGGGAAATCTAAATGACATATACATATAATCAGATCCTCTCTGCACTTACACGGTTTTGCAGGCAGGGCCATTACATGCCAGATATGCAGATAAAAACTGATGTATACGCACGAGATGTTGCGAGACGTAATTATCTGCTGTCCCGGTGTTGACGACAGTATCTCAACAACTGCACTTGACTAAAAGGCAATAAAAGGTTGAGTTGATTGAATGTGTAATAGGTTTGCATTGGGCCTGTGGCTTTATGTTGTCAAACCATACATACGTGTCAAAGATGTTCCCGCATGTTTAGACATCAGACACTTTGAAACACACGCAGTGTATAATGTGAGAGGGCGTCAGGTGAATATTGTGAATATTCAAGACAGATAACACGCAGAAGGCAGAGAAAAACACCGAATGCAGAATTGCACATTGTCATTATTTTTAATCATGTTAATTGGAGTAAATGATGTTTTGTCATATCACTGAAAAGATCAGACTGCCCCCCGAAACACAGTAAATGTTGCTATGCTTCATTGTTTAAATGATTTCCAAAACACAACGGTGGAGCGAAGCAGCCTTAATGAAAAAAAAAAGCTCATAAATATTAAATGAATGTCTATATTACAATGTTGATATTTTTCCAATATATACTTATGTATGAATTTATTTCAAACAGCCTTTTATCTTCATTTCACATCTTGTCTGTTGGATGCCCAGTTTCCAGTCATGTGTATGTTAGATTATTTTGTCCAATCAGATTTCACTGGTGTTCGTTGCCATGTCAGTGTAATCTTCCCATGGCATTCAAAAGGTTGTACATGACACGTGGCAATTATACGTCCTCTGATTGGTGGCGACGTGCAGCCAATCGTATTGCAGTGAGGGCGTATCCTGACTATAACGGATTGCTAATTACACGAAGGTGTTTGACGGAGTCGATCGTCGGACGTTTCACGAAACACTGAAATTTGTTCGGCTGATGCAGGGTTGTTTCAACACGGAACAAGATTCCAAGGTTTTATTTAGCATTTCCGAAGTTGAAACAATTAGCTAGCTCTGACTAGCCGACGCAATGAGTTAGCTTTGAGTCAAGTCAAGTCAAGTCAAGTCAACTGTATTTATAAATCACTTTCAAACAGCCATTGCTGCATACAAAGTATATCAAACTATACATGGAACAATTTAACGTGCACAATAAACACAATGAGCCCAAAAAGAGAGTGGACTTCATAACCAGCTCTGGTGAGTTTTATGTCATTTATCATTATTTTTATTGTTACTATTTTTTTAAGGTTTCTGTCCTGTTGATACGTAAATAAATATTGATTGTTAACTGCTATACTTTAGTGTAGAGGTTTGGAGTTGATGTATTAAAGATAAACGTTTGAACTTAGTTATTAGTGTTGGTCATAAAAGTATTCATCCTCAAACACACAATAAATGTAGTTCCCAATCAATAGGAAGTTACTTCCAGAACAATTTTTCTCAATATCCATCATTTAAAAATTCTGTCAAGATTACTGTGGGACGGTTATCACAGCGTGTGCGTCTGTCGGTCGGTCAGTCTGTCTGTCTCCAGTGCGCGATGATCTGTCATAAATTGAATGCTGCATTTGTTGTTGCTTCCGGTGACCCTTGATCACTTACTTTCAGTGTAAACCTTACTCATGCACCAGCCAGCACACACACAAGTGTTATGATACTGAAATTGGCTGGTTTCTAGTGGAGTACATGGACATGAACTGCCGTGTGAACCCCGGAGAGAGAGAAAAAAACAAGTGCTTCTTTAAAGAGGGAATGAGTGATGTAAAGAGAGATCTGGATTGAGTAGATCTGCCAAAAGCGATATTGGGATGAGATTGTTGTCTGCTCTCACCGTTTCATCAAGCCCTCAACGCCAACTGACCCACTTTTGTAGTCTAACTGCCATTGCTTTAAGTCCCTTTTGTTACGGTTCTGATTGTGAGATGTGCAGGGGAATGTGTCAGATGAGATGTGAAGCCAGAGCGTGAGTGAAAAAAAAAGTTTCTAGCCATTAAACATTCCCCCCGGGGTTTGTTGTTGCATCAAAGGACGACAGACGGACAAAAGCTTTCGTCAAGTCGTGAGAAAGGCCAAATTGTGCAATAAATGAAGCGTCGGTTTTGTCAGATCTGACGATACTTTTGACGCCCGACATAATGGCCCGATCAGCTGCGAAAGATCAAGATCAATCGCGCGGTCATGTTTCAGCTGTCTAACCGGTCGTCATCATTAGACAATGACAAGCCAAAGTTGACAGGCGGCCGCTGGCAACGTTTTGGCTTTGTTTTTTTTTTTTTAAATATCCAAATCCGAGCTTTGAAAAAAAAAATGCTCGGAGCCGAGCAACTGCCTCACTGCAACCTTATTACCCGTGTTTGGTAAACTGCGGTGTCAATCAGGGAAATAGAATGCAAATGGCAAAAATAGATTCTGGAAGTCAAGCATGTTTTAATGTGCAAAAAAAAAAAACAACCTTGGAGGGTCCAAGGCCAATCAATCCTGTTTTGGATCAGCACAAATTCTTGCATATCCCTAATTATTTGGCATTGAGATTATACACTGGCACCAAGCAGTATTCGATTGAACCTCAAATTTTGATCTCCAGGCCTCAAACTCAGGAAGCTGTGGCTTCAAATGACCTTTCACATAAAGACTCCAAGTGTACCCTGTAAAATTTGTATGTCTTAATACATATAACTCATTGCATACTGAACCTTTTTCACTGGAGTAACCCCCTCAATCCCTCACGTTTTACAGAATTCTGACTGATTGCAAGGCCCGGAGAATTTTCTGTTCCATCTTCTACATATATATTGCGCGTCGTCCCGCACGCGGTCTGTCCTTCCGTCTGTCCCTTTTCAAAACGTACCTACTTCACCGCGCCGCCACTGCGCCGCTCAGGCAGTGGCTCACTACGACCGCGCGGGCATCTTAGCGAAAAAATGTTGTCTACCCACAAGCATTGCAATGAAATTGTTAGTTATTTAGTAGAGCTAAACATCTCTTTATTTTCGCGATAAGCAATGAAGATGAACAAAAAGTTGAAACAAGCAACAACACTTTTGTGGGCCGAAGGCCCACCTTACCAGCCTTCCGCAGGAACTAGCTGATGAGTCGCCCGGAGCTAGCTAGTGGCTATATAAATGTGCGACCTGTCAGAAAGGTGAGACTCTCTTCTTTTCACCAGAAAACAAGTTTGTTTCTTTATCTCTCCATTCATTGGCAATCGGCATTAGAAAATTGCCAAGTTTGATGGAAAAGGCCGATTTTCTTCAGAAATCCGAAGAAAATGAGCTCTTGCATCTCAAGCTTCGTTTCAAGTTTGACACTATTTCTTGCTGTTGTGACAGCTCAAATACCGCAATAATGTGTTCCTCCTACAAAACAACATCACAAAAAATGTTTTGATAGCAAAATAATTTATTTGCACAAAACTATGAACGAAAATGCAAATAGAACAATGGTGGACTTTTTCACCACTGCCACCTGCTGGCCACAAAAAATGTTTTGATAGCAAAATAATTTATTTGCACAAAACTATGAACGAAAATGCAAATAGAACAATGGTGGACTTTTTCACCACTGCCACCTGCTGGCCACAAAAAATGTTTTGATAGCAAAATAATTTATTTGCACAAAACTATGAACGAAAATGCAAATAGAAAAATGGTGGACTTTTTCACCACTGCCACCCGCTGGCCACAAAAAATGTTTTGATAGCAAAATAATTTATTTGCACAAAACTATGAACGAAAATGCAAATAGAACAATGGTGGACTTTTTCACCACTGCCACCTGCTGGCCACAAAAAATGTTTTGATCGCAAAATAATTTATTTACACAAAACTATGAACGAAAATGCAAATAGAAAAATGGTGGACTTTTTCACCACTGCCACCTGCTGGCCACAAAAAATGTTTTGATAGCAAAATAATTTATTTACACAAAACTATGAACGAAAATGCCAAATAGAACAATGGTGGACTTTTTCACCACTGCCACCTGCTGGCCACAAAAAATGTTTTGATAGCAAAATAATTTATTTGCACAAAACTATGAACGAAAATGCAAATAGAACAATGGTGGACTTTTTCACCACTGCCACCTGCTGGCCACAAAAAATGTTTTGATAGCAAAATAATTTATTTGCACAAAACTATGAACGAAAATGCAAATAGAACAATGGTGGACTTTTTCACCACTGCCACCTGCTGGCCACAAAAAATGTTTTGATAGCAAAATAATTTATTTGCACAAAACTATGAACGAAAATGCAAATAGAACAATGGTGGACTTTTTCACCACTGCCACCTGCTGGCCACAAAAAATGTTTTGATAGCAAAATAATTTATTTGCACAAAACTATGAACAAAAATGCAAATAGAACAATGGTGGATTTTTTCAGCACTGCCACCTGCTGGCCACAAAAAATGTTTTGATAGCAAAATAATTTATTTGTACAAAACAAAACGATTGAACGAAAATGCAAATAGAAAAATGGTGGACTTTTTCACCACTGCCACCTGCTGGCCACAAAAAATGTTTTGATAGCTAAATAATTTATTTGCACTAAACAAAACTATGAACGAAAATGCAAATAGAACAATGGTGGACTTTTTCACCACTGCCACCTGCTGGCCATTTTTAAAAATACTATTTAACATTGCCCTCAAGACTGCTCCTTCAGTGAGAAGTTGCATCAGACTCTCTTGCACCCTCCCCCATGAAAAAATGTGATTGACACCTTTAGATATTATGGGGAGGTGAGGATTGTTGCGTTAATTGACTCTTTTAGACGTCAAAGGGTTTGAATGAGTTAAATATGCTCATAGCGTGTGGTAGGTATGTCGAAAAGTTTATGGTCTCTAGCAAATTGAAACCTGAAGAGACAATAAACTGCCTTGAATCGATCAATTTTAATACCACGGGGGTGGTATCGCTATTTAAATCGGTGCTTCCACTCTCGGATGCACCAGCTATCTTATGTTTTGTGAGGCTACCTCACTGATCCCACCCCCGTGTCCCATTATCTTTGCAATAATCCCTCTAAGTAACTAACACAAATACGGAGTTAGCGACAATTTGCGTCGCAGTTAATCGAACGGTTTGTCAACATCAACTGAGCGGTCCACTCTGTAAAGACCTCCTGTAACCGCTCGGCGTCCCTCATTTGTAATGGACACCGGTCCTGCTTCCTTCCTTAGTTATAAATGTAATAAATATCGCCTAAGCAGATATATTACAAGTGGGGGGGAGTAGCTCAATAACTCCAGCCGGGGCCACGGGGGAGGCATCGTCCTGGCCCCGGTCCTCGCTCGAGGCTTTACGTTTAACTGTCGGAGGAGGGAAAAAAAACGTATGCGTAGTCTGGCAGCAGTCTTTGGGAGCGCACCTCTCTCCCCGTGGCGGTGCACATTCGTCACAGATGGATACTGAGCAACGTCTGCGATAATGGAGTTTGCACAAAAGAATGCTTGATTCCCTAGGTTTGATTTTTTTTTTTTTTTTGCATGAGGTTTTGTACATTTCAGCCTCGCAGGATGCAAAGAATTGCTTTAGTTTTCCAATGTATCATTTTTATTGCATTCTGTTGAGTCACTAGCCTCTCCGTATGACGGGGGCTCAGTCGTGGCGTGCTTGTGGCAAGGAAGCACATTTTGTAGCTGATTGGGAAGCGTTAGCTCGGTTGAAAAGTGAGGTGAGAAAGCTGGCTGTGTCGTATATCGCGAAGTAGCCGCCTACCATGATGATGGCTACGATTTTTAAAAGTTTTTATTCTTCTTCTTTCAGTTTGATCATAGTAACTAATACTTGGGCGAACCGGTAGTCCAGTGGTTAGCACGTCGGCTTCACAGTGCAGAGGTACCGGGTTCGATTCCAGCTCCGGCCTCCCTGTGTGGAGTTTGCATGTTCTCTTTGCATGAATGAATGAATTATTGAGGTTATTTTTTCCATGCTCAAGGTTTGCCTTGGCTAAGATACTGAAAATGGAACTTTGCATGAATCCACACATAATAAAAAAATAATATATATATATATATATATATATATATATATATATATATATATATATATATATATATATATATATATAAAAAAATATATATATATATATATACATGATCATGGCGGCCCGGTAGTCCAGTGGTTAGCACGTCGGCTTCACAGTGCAGAGGTACCGGGTTCGATTCGGGCTCCGGCCTCCCTGTGTGGAGTTTCCATGTTCTCCCCGGGCCTGCGTGGGTTTTCTCCGGGTGCTCCGGTTTCCTCCCACATTCCAAAAATATGCGTGGCAGGCTGATTGAACACTCTAAATTGTCCCTAGGTGTGAGTGTGAGCGTGGATGGTTGTTCGTCTCTGTGTGCCCTGCGATTGGCTGGCAACCGATTCAGGGTGTCCCCCGCCTGCTGCCCGAAGACAGCTGGGATAGGCTCCAGCACCCCCCGCGACCCTAGTGAGGATCAAGCGGTACAGAAGATGAATGAATGAATGAATAACTAATACTTGCTTACGTTTGTCGCCAAAGGCGCCATTCATGATGTCGTTCTTCAGACAACAGGATTTGTTCATGAACAATAACGCATTTGAAGCGTTCTTTTCTGTCACAGAATCGATCGTTTGCATCCCCCCCCCCACCTCCCACCGCCCCGTTTGCATTCACCTCAATCTATTGCCACGTCTGTAAACGCGCTGCGGCATCTTTTTAATGTGAACATCGTCAACGCATTGTGTCATGTGACGCTACTTTGATTGAAAATCAATTGCCTTGATATTTAATGTACTCCGGTCAGTGAGCAGAACAAAGCAAGTGCTCCCATATGCTTGTTTTATATCTAAGACAAAAAAAAAAAAAAGGAACCGTCAATAACGTAATGACCTTTTTGCTTTGCACGATGCATAAGAATGTGCCGTCTCGCTGCGGTGGTTTTCACTGGAAGCTACACATCACGCCGGACACAAAATCAATAGGACATTAGTTTTTATTCTATCCAGCGGGCGTGCATTGGCGTAAATGCACGCATAATGTAAAAGTTTTAAAAGCTTTTATTTTTTATTATTATTATTATTATTTTTTAATTTGCAGCGCATTTTAGTCGCTCGCTTAAGGTAATTTTTACCTGACTTTAATGGTCACCTGCGAAGCTGGCAATAGCACCTGAGACTTACATATGAAGATATACAGTACACTTTTTTTTAGAACTCGGCATGTGCATCCAGCCTGAACAGAAATGAGCTCCGACGAGTGTTTGTTGCCGTAATTAGCCCCAATGTTCTTCCCGTCTCAGCCCATGCGGCGGTAATGCGGCGTACTCGGTGTTCCGACATCCCTCGCGGAGGTTACAGAGGAGACTTTCGCCGTGACAATTCAAGCATCTAGTGGACTTTGTTTCTCAGCTCCAAGGTCGTGGCAATATCCGTCGGTCAATAAATACCGCAGCCGTCTGGCAATGAACGTCGTCTCTCTTTTGGGAAATGGCGCAAATATTTACCAGTATCTTTAGTGCAGGGCATATACAGATACTTGCATGTAATTTTTTTTTGGGGGGGGGGGGGGAGGTAGGCTTGAATTTTGCGTTTGTTTATTTGTCATGTTGTTCCACAAAATACCCATCACACTGCTTTAAAAAAAAATCAACGCTGTCTCAAATTAGATCATGGCAGATTGGTTATGTGTTCTTTCGGATACCTTGGTTCAAAAAAAAAATGCTCAAGGAAATCGGTGATTTAAAAACTGGCACTTTTCAGGCACTCTGGTTTCCTCGCACATTCCAAGAAACATGCAGGGTTAAGTTGATGACGATGAACTCTCCTACAACATCGATAAATGGATTGTTGTATATTTAACGTTGTGATATATTGCGTTTATTAAATGATGACGGAAGTGACGCAACGGCGCACGGTATGGCACCAGCTTCCCGCCGTAGTTCAGTCAGTCAGGTTTCATTGACGGTCCGGATTCATTCTAGTTTAATTACAATATTTCACATTGTTTTCCCCTTTTTCCTACAGCGCGGTGTATTTAATTAGTTCCCGGATTTGTTTCCGAGTCCACATTGCTTTTTGTGTCGTCATTTCATTTCAGTTTTGTCGAATGAAAGTTTTTATCCATTGAGTTAACAGGTGGCTTTTTTTTTGTTGCGCAGTTATTTTCTAGACTGAAAAGCCCCGTGACTTCACCTATCTTGCCATACTGTGTCGCAGGTAATACTTCTTACCTTTTGATTGTACTGTATATAGTTTTTCGTGTTGTTTTTCATTTGACTATTAGTGTGGCTGGCGTGTACCCGCGCGGTTCGTCGCGGCCGCCATTACTGTGCATTGTGCAGCCGTTCTGCTGCGTGCGATGCGTTCAGCGGCATCACGTAGATACCAGTGAAAGTGTTTTTTTTTCTCCTTTACTTTGTAAATAGTTAATATACGATCACCTATGTTGTATATTTTGTTTTGTTGTGCATTTAATTTCTTATGGATGATGTTTAGTTCAGGCAGAGCTACCAGGGAAGTCACAGGTTATTTTCTAGACTGAAAAGCCCCGTGACTTCACCTATCTTGCCATACTGTATTGCAGACAATAAAAAAAAGGGAAAAGCCACATCCTAGTGTCTGGTATTCTTGAAGCGGCAGTGACGTGGAGCTCGAGACCATCATAGTTGTGGCCCCCGTCACACATAGATTCATGTTCATGAGTGACTGAACAGCACGAATGACACCTATCAACTTTTTGCTATATTTGTTATTAGGGAATAAATCCTGTGCGACACAAAAGCACTAATGCTCTTCCCCCCCCCCCCCCCCCCCCCCCTTCTTTCCTCCCGGGGCGGAGAGACGTACATCTTCAATAAGGAGTCGCTGATCTTTAATTTCATTTTCCAGGGCAGACAAAATGGTTTCATAAAACAGTCAGAGACCCCGCAACGCAACATGCATCAATAATTGATGACATAAGTGCTCATTAGTTTTGAGACAACAAGGGATTGCAAGAACATTGAGAGCTTAAAGCAGTGGCAAATAAAGTGCCCTTACTATTTAAGATATCCTTTATTTGTCCCACGCTGGGGAAATTTATTTGACTGTATCTCCCACGTGCCTGCTATTAATTTTTGTCTTGGAGTTAGTTCGAGGCTTAAAAAAAAAAATCCAATTCATTATCATCAAGTGGGAGCAAATCAATCTCTCCCAAAAGAATCTTGACTGACAGAAGCCCTCCTGTTCTTGCTATTTAAGCCACAAACAAATAAAATAATTTCATTTTCATCATCTAGTGCAGGGGTGTCCAAACTTTTTGCCAAGGGGGCCAGATTTTATGTGGTAAAATGTCGGGGGGCCGACCTTGGCTGACATTCTTTACATTGAACAACAATAACCCATGGGCCGAGTTATGGGCCGGCAATGGGCCAGCTAGTATGACATATCAGTCAATATAAACACGGAGTGATGTCTTGTTAACTCGTGAGTGATGCCCTCTAGTGTCTAAATGCTATTACTCATTTAGTGAATGCTATTACTCATTTAGCCACTAGAGGGAAGCAGTACTCTATGAAACATCACTCACCAGTCTACGAGACCTCAGTCAATGCAACACGTGTTCCATTGCGCCCAACCTGCGGGCCAGACGGCACTGATTTTATGACAGGGGCCGAGGGCCGGATGAAATTCGACCGCGGGCCGGATTTGGCCCCTGGGCCGGACTTTGGAAATGCCTGATCTAGTGGCTCAGCCCAATCGCATTTGAGCAGATGCGATTGCTGTGCGACTCTGATCGGACTGCGTTTAGACTTATCAGCGTATTTATTTCAACACCCTCCAAACTGAGACGACGGCGTGACGTTAAGGTTGTTGACAATATTGATGCCGCGCCGGCTCGTTCTCGGGACGACTGCGTCTCTGTTGTTGCGATGACAATCTCCGATTGCCCAATTTTAGTGGTCTGGAACAATGATTTAAAAAAAAAAAAAAAGAACTGAGTGTATGTATGCAGTTCTGAAAGAAGCGCTGACTTTTTGGAGCCTTTTTTTTTTTGCATGGCCTATCAAGAATGGCCAACTCGCATGAGAAATGCCGATACCGCCAGGATATTAATTTTCTAATCAGTTTGATAGGAAATCCCAATCTTTGCTGCCATTCATGTGCTTGAAGTAAAAAAAAAAACCCAAACAAACAAAACTGGTCTGCAGCAGTTGTTAGCAGCAGTTCCGTATCCACGTCTACTGTCTTATTTGACAACTGGGCGTTCCGGGGGCTGCAGTGTTTGGTTTTTGAATAGGTTTTTCAAGGGTCCTCCAGGAGTTTGACTTGATGGGTGTTGTGCTATGTACCGGCGGCAGCTTAAAAGGCTGGAGGGACTCGCAGCAGTGAGTCGTTAAACACGGTAGACATCCAAAAAAAGGAGGCATGCGGTTTAACAGTAGCCATGTGGAATCGGCGTGACCGTTGAAAGTAAACGGTAAATTACTACAATTATGGGAAGAGCGTAGGCAGCTTCAATTAGCACAAATACCCCTCCGCCGCCCCCCCTTAATTTTACTCTCGAATGCCACTTCATTTCTTCAAATTATCATTTGTGTCACTGGAAAATAGAGTGCTATTTTTTGGGGGAATAAAACCACAAAAGTTTTTGTCAGGCCGGGGGTGGAATGGATTCATGGCATTTTGAGCCATCTTGAACATGAAATTTGTTTTTAAAGTAAATCGAGTTTACAACCTTTATCTCGGAACAAATTGAACTCGCACGTCAAAGGTACCACAGTGCTTCTTTATACTCGTTTCGACTTTGCAAGGCATTCAGTAATCTCCTCATGCGCTAAGAAATAAGATGATCCGTTACGCTTGTACTTTTTGTCCATTCCTGTCGCCGAAAGGTAACGCAGCGACAAATTGTGCGAATGAATTACCGCAAAGAACGGCAGTGCCATCTTTAAACTCTGGAGTGAAAGAGTCGACTTGAATTATTTCGTGTTTCATCGCCGTTTTTGCACTAATTTCATTTTCCCCCCGCTACCAGTGCGTCTTTCTTTTTGCCTTACTGGGAATGGCGAAGCGATGCCGGTGAAATATGAATGAATAAAAATTCATGTTGACTGCTCATTAGCCCACCGAAAAGAAACAAGACGTCAAATGCTTTGATGGATCAATTGCTAACCGACTCGAGTCTAGCGTTAGCCATTAGCAATGTTCTTTAGCTTTTCTCAGGGTTGAAGACGGCAATTTGCCAACTGTAAGGTTGATTAAAATAATAGATACATATTTTTTGTGTGGCAGCATGATGTGAAATACTCCCCTTCCTAGATTAGTTACTGTTCCTAGTTATTAGTTCCTAGTTATTAGTTACACAAAGTTCCGTAGCTAAAAAAAAAAAAAAAAAGACCTCTTAAAATGACACCCACAGCGTTGATATTGTCGAATGTGGACCCCACCCCACTTAAAAAAAAAAAATGTGTATATATATATATATATATATATATATATATACATGGTCATGGCGGCCCGGTAGTCCAGTGGTTAGCACGTCGGCTTCACAGCGCAGAGGTACCGGGTTCGATTCCAGCTCCGGCCTCCCTGTGTGGAGTTTGCATGTTCTCCCCGGGCCTGCGTGGGTTTTCTCCGGGTGTTCCGGTTTCCTCCCACATTCCAAAAACATGCATGGCAGGCTGATTGAACACTCTAAATTGTCCCTAGGTGTGAGTGTGAGTGCGAATGGTTGTTCGTCTCTGTGTGCCCTGTGATTGGTTGGCAAACGATTCAGGGTGTCCCCCGCCTACTGCCCGAAGACAGCTGGGATAGGCCCCAGCACCCCCCGCGACCCTAGTGAGGATCAAGCGGCTCGGAAGATGAATGAATAAAAAAATAAATAAACAAACGAGTGACGGGTCCTTTGGATATTTGTGGCTTTTAAGTGTGCTCAAGCACTCTGAGTCCCTCTAGATGCGCCCCAGCTGGGAAAAATAAAAATAAAAAAAGAGCAGCAGAAGCTCATCTAAAACTAATTCGTCATCGGTCAGAATGTGCTAAACATTTAGAGGTCAAAATTCCTCGGTCGCAGCTTTGGGCCCTGGATCCCACCGCGATGCACAGCTGCTGATGAAAAGATCAATGCACTGATGTGCTGATGATATACGAAATAACAAAATCCGCCAAGGTTGAGTCGAGGCAACTGGACTTTTTTGTTGAATTCGTTTCACCTTGAATCCTCCTGTTCTCAATTTTTAACTTGCGGCTTCCTTGAACCCGAAAGAAGAAAAGCTTGCCCATGTTGTGCCATGCCACTGACCTTTTTCATTTGATTGCGCCTTAAATACTTTGCATTTTGGAATCGTTTCTTCATACAGGGCATCATTTTTTTTTTCTTACGTGGTTTTCATTGCCAAACCCTAATGCACTTTATAAGCCGACGAGTTAGCCGGACCGACACCCCCGGCCATTTAAAAAAAAAAGAAAAACATATATTATTGGGCTACCAGAAACTCATAGTAATTAAATGGAGTAGATACATTTTTTTTTTGATAGGAGGAGGTTAATGAATGAGATGACATGAACATTTAGCTCAAATGGATTCTTTTTAATGATGCAGCGCTGCGCTTCCCGTACGGCTTAAAAGCCCAGAGTGACGTAAAACAAACAATAGCTTGAACTGAATTGACCTTGTGGGCTTTTTTTCTTCATGGCAAAGAAATATGGGCCAATGATGGGAGAAAAATTCACCAATGAGCTCCCATTTCTGTCCTGGGATTTAATTAGTAATCCGAAGGGAACAAAAAAAGACTTGAAATGATTCACATTCGTATCGGAAATCTTTCACTATTTTACCGTACTAATAGGTCTACTATTACGTACTAATGGGCGGCCCGGTAGTCCAGTGGTTAGCACGTCGGCTTCACAGTGCAGAGGTACCGGGTTCGATTCCAGCTCCGGCCTCCCTGTGTGGAGTTTGCATGTTCTCCCCGGGCCTGCGTGGGTTTTCTCCGGGTGCTCCGGTTTCCTCCCACATTCCTAAAACATGCATGGTAGGCTGATTGGACGCTCTAAATTGTCCCTCAGTGTGAGTGTGAGTGCGAATGGTTGTTTGTCTCTGTGTGCCCTGCGATTGGCTGGCAACCGATTGAGGGTGTCCCCCGCCTACTGCCCGGAGACAGCTGGGATAGGCTCCAGCACCCCCCGCCACCCTAGTGAGGATCAAGCGGTACGGAAGATGAATGAATGAATAGGTGTTGTCAGACATTAATATAATGATTTGGGGGGCTCTAATTTGCCCTGCATCCGCGTAAAATGAGACTCTGTTGCCTCTCTGATAACATCGTGAGAAACGGTACAAACTGAAAAATCGCATTCGCGTTCCAACCTCATTTATCACAACCCCCACAAGATATTTTCGTAGACCTTATTTCCGCTGTGGCCATCTTGTTTTGTTGCGGTAAATAACTTCAATCCTTATCTGTTTCTTGGAAGAAGCGGCACAATATCAGGTAGACTTAGAAAAACGGATTTTTCTCAAGTGGCCTTTTTTTTTTTAGATCTACGGACGTCACATTGCAAGCTTGCCAATTGATTTACGAGAAGAAAATGACTTGCTTGATGACAAGCTGATACTTGGCCAGTAAATTGCAAGCTCGATCGCTGGCCTGTTCACAATGTTAGATTTCATTACTAATAGACGGTTGGATAAAAACTAGATCACTGATAGATGGCACAATGGATATTTAGTCACCAATCAATTCCACAACAATTGGCAGAATTCACTCGCGGATCCGTTGAGATGCTCATCACTGGGAGAAGCGACTTTCAATTTTCAAGCCCGCAAGGGAGAACTTAAAGAACAACATCATTTTAAAGCCATTATGTGATATAAATCCTCCATATTGAACCTCCAAGACTAAGTGTTGCATTATTGATCTTTGCATGGGGAAAAAAATTAGTTTTAGCTTTTTCTGCTCTGGCAGGTTGGAGCTCATCCTTGTCTAAATTACTTTGGTGCTAGCGGGGGGAGGGGGGGGTCCATTGCCTTGAAAGTACAACCTCTCATCTATCGCTGAGGATATGTTCCAGACCCAACAGTGATCGCTGAATATTAGACTTAAAGTACTTCTACCTCCAAAACATTTCAAACTTAATAAAACGCACTGTTTAAAGTACTCTCACTCCCTTGCGCTCCAAAAATGGGAGACTAATGTAAAAAAAAAAAGCACATTGATGAAACGAGAACACTCTCGCTTGCCCAACTCTTCAAATAAGCCAAGTGTGCTCGATTCAAGTTATGTCACCGCCAGTTGACGTTTTAACACCAAAATGTTCAACCAAACCATGTCATTTCGTTAAACGAATGCCGGCTAGCTTAATGCTAACATAGCATGTGCAACGCCATCGGCAGGCGAGTTGGGAGGTTTCTCCAGCAACCGGCGCGACGATCTCCGATTCAGGAAGTGTAGCAGGCGCAGGTACGTTGTCATGGTGAAGTAGTCACGTGTTGTCCGGCCACAAACGCACTTTTCATGCATTAAACATGGCAAACGCCGCAGGATCTCTTTGTAAACATGCTAGTTGACGTTCTGAGCCGATGGCAAGAATTAAGACAATACATATCATCAAATTGTCTTTAAGTCATTTGTTTTAAAGGTAATTTGTTTCCGAATCATAGTTGAGATTATTTTTTTGAGTTTAAACTACAGTATCATGTGGGTAGCTGCAACAAACAAAAATTAGCTTCTGTCAAAATGGTGATGCTTCGACAATGCTTCATCTAAACATTGGGCGTTGTTTTTGGCGATCATATTTCAAGCCCATTGCCACTTGTACCATCCAAACGTCTCTAGCACTATTTCCGTTAGCTCCCCGTATTATAATTTGGGCTTCATTAATTATACTTTTGTGCTCCCTGTCTGTACACAACGATTAGAGCCGAAACAACAAAAAAACAAAGCTGTGAAACTTGACACTCTGCCCACGGTGTCATCCGTTTGTTAATGCCTCCGCTAAGAGTGACTCATTGTCATCTCTCAAACTTTATGAAGCATGAAAGTGTCATTATTTAAACATATCTAAATAGGAGTGTCGCATGTTTGAAACGCGGCGTGTACAAAGGATTATCGGCCGACTCTATTATTAGTAAAAATAATAATAAAGAGAGAGAAAAGAATCCGTCACGGGCAATTAGCCGCGACTTGGCATCTTGGCTCCGTCACAAAGTTGTGACTCTTGAAATAAATGAGCTTGGCTGCGATGGTGGTTTAAAGACAATTATAGGAGGCTTTGTTCCTACACCCCTTTGGAAATATAAACCGCAAAATTAGACTTTTAGCTCCATTGGGCTGCCGCCACGGGGGGTGGTTATCTTCTTCCTATTCTATGGTGTCTTCATTCAGCGGGTCAATGGCCAGCACACTCACCTGCTTTGAACGATCACTTCTAAAACCGTAAAAAATAAAATAAAATCACCAATGGTCATGACCCCATCTTCTCACCTCTCCTCGTCATTTTGTTTGGGGCTTTCTGACGCCTTAATAGTTTCAGACAGCCTGTGCAGGATTTATCAAAGCAACCCCAGAATACTGGAAACCCGGGACGATAGTTTCTACTCTTCGGAAGCACATTTATCTCCAGAGTAGATTGATGGTCTTGAGCCAGGGGTATTCAATCCTGTTCGTCGAGGGCCAATTTGCTGGATGTTTTCCCATCGTGTTCCCTGCTGCAACATACCTGATTGAAATGATCAGATCATCAACAAGGTTCTGGTTAACCATCCTGAAATTTCATTGTATGAAAGACACCCTGTGCCAGGTGTAGCAAAGCAGCCCCAGAACACAACTGGGATACACTTTAAGATAAGATAAGATAAGATATCCTTTATTTGTCCCACACTGGGGAAATTTACAGCCTCCAGCAGTAAGAATGTAGGTAGAAAGAAGAAAAAAAACCAACCACCGTTCAATTAAGTGCAATATAAACACAAAATGGATAAATCGCAGTGCTATTTACAATTGTCTTTCACATCATTCATTCATTCATCTTCCTAACCGCTTGATCCTCACTAGGGTCGCGGGGGGTGCTGGAGCCTATCCCAGCTGTCTCCGGGCAGTAGGCGGGGGACACCCTGAATCGGTTGCCAGCCAATCGCAGGGCACACAGAGACGAACAACCATTCGCACTCACACTCACACCTAGGGACAATTTAGAGTGTTCAATCAGCCTGCCATGCATGTTTTTGGAATGTGGGAGGAAACCGGAGCACCCGGAGAAAACCCACGCAGGCCCGGGGAGAACATGCAAACTCCACACAGGGAGGCCGGAGCTGGAATCGAACCCGGTACCTCAGCACTGTGAAGCCGACGTGCTAACCACTGGACTACCGGGCCGCCTCACGTCATTTCATTATTATTATTATTATTGTTGTTCTTTTTGATTCTCGCAGTATGTTTGTCTCCAGAGTGCTATTTTTTTTTGGGGGGGGGGTGGGGGTGGGGTGGGGCGGGATGAATAGATTGACGACATCCTATGCTCGATGCAGCAAAGCAGTCACAGAGCATAGCTGAGACCAAGCTAAAAAAAAATTAAAAAATGCAGCATAGACGCGTCCAGATGGTTTTATTTTGCTACCGATCTTAGAAAATAGGCAAAAATGGACCGTTAGGCTCCAGCCCTCAAGGTGGTCTTTTTTATTATATCGCGCCTTCATTCAGGGGCTCTAAAAACAGCTGTCACGCTCGGCTGCACTAAATGATCACTTTTTTAAAGCTAAAGAAAACAAAATCAATGAGCCTTTTTTTTGTTTTGTCACGGTCCTTCCCTCATCCGCGGCCACTTCTCTCTTCTTTTTTTTTTTTTTTGCACTGATGGACGGCTTTGGATATCGTTATGGGGCTAAAACCCGCCGCACGCATGCTCCCTTTTGATGGATCTCCTTTTTCTGATTGCCTGAGCTGGAAACCATGAGGAATGTCTCTGCCATGCCCCTGAAGAGCATGTGACTGATGCTGGGATGTGGCTATCAGCTAGCGCGGGAGGGGTGTCGGGCATCTGAGTTGGATAATGAAAGTCGGCTCCAGACAAGCACACACACGCCCGCGAGAAACTCAAGACTCACCTATTGCAAATGTTTCTTGACTGACTCGAGAGTGCCACAAACACTGGCATCATCTCTAATGCTGCTTTGTCTTGGTCTTCATCTTGTTTCGACTGAAAAGCTTGGCACAAACCCGTCTTGTTAGCGGCGCTTGCCTGTTGTTAACGGACTGCGCTTTGAACAAAAAGTGGGCTTTTCAAAAGAAGGTTTTTCAAAGACATGGCTCCTGAAAGTATCCTTAGATCGATGTTAACTGTTCTTTTATTGAGCCAAGGGACGTATTGTGCATGAAAACCTCTCACTGCACATCACGGCATAAAAAAACGATGTACAGAGTACCGTATTTTCCACCGTAAAAGGCACGCTGGATTATGAGGGGCACCTTCAATGAATGGCCTATTTTGTATTTTTTTTTTTCATATATTGGACGCACTGGATTATAAGGCGCAATATACAATGCGTCCACTAGATGGAGCTACGCTCAAGGAAACTTCAACAGAAATTACCATAATGACCATACACAGGGCGCATCAGGTTTTAAGGCGTGCTGTGAGCTTTTAAGAAAATGGAAGGATTTTAGGTGCAACTTTTAGTGCGGAAAATACGGTCGTTGAGACTTGGTCAAAATGTTGTTGACACCTGGTCTCAATAACATTCCTTCCTTCCGCTCCTTCCATTCAACTGGAGAGGCGTTCATGACCGCCTTTGAAAAACGTAAATTCACGATTACTTCAGTGAAACTACGGAAATTGAAAATAATGCATCACAACAGAAAATCAAGCGAGGAAATCACAAAATAAATTCTATAGCCCGCCTACAGAATTGATTTTGGCGTTTTCTTGAGCGTAGCTCCAACAGAATGTCTGTAAAATATAGGAGACTGGACTGTTGCAGAAGTGGTTGTTATTTATTCCTTTGTTGTGGAGTGTATTAACAAACGAAATCACAAAATAAATTGTGTACCAACAGCAAGGCATAACATTGCAAGCATATCTCCAGCAAGGAGCCATTTTGGGATTCGACATATTACCGTAATGACCATACACAAGGCACACCTGATTTTCAGTTGCGCTCTAAGCTTTTAAGAAAATGGAAGACTTGACGGTGCGCCTTATAGTACGGAAAATACGGCAATCTATTTAAACCCAAATTTTCCCCAAAAAGCCGTGTAAAATCTGGGCCAAAGCTCATATACTCCCAGGAATCTCGTAAGAGCATTTAATTGTCATGATGCCTCACTAGCAAAGGGAGATCAATGATACATTACATGTCGTAATCGTATCATCGTTTTTCGACCAATTCATAACCCACGTTCTGTAGAACTTACGCCGTTTAACCAGTGAGACCAAGATGTGACTGGAAGCCGGGGAAGACTGAAACAGGAAAAAAAATTAATAAATGGCTCTGACATTTGAATTGTGCCCGCTCCTGTGTGCAGTCTGGAGGAAATGCAAGTGGTGTGGACCATGAAACTGAAAGCCTTTCGCGCAGTCGGGAAGGTGTGGGTGAAATGAATCTTTTCCCCTCGGCTGTGTTCTCATCACTCCGCGGCCAGTATTTCCTAAGTCAGTCGAGCGGGAGGGCGGGTGGGGCGGGCGTTCAAGGTAGCGAAGGTTGCAGGCTTTGATTCAACTTAACAGTTTGGATTAAAGGAGCTCTTTTGCTTCACTGAAGAACTCTTCCAAGAGTCCACTGTAGTGAGTCGGTTGCGCCGAGTACAGGAGATGACGGCGGAATATAACGCTCCACAAAAGTAGTAGGAAATACTAAATCCCTCAAGTGCAGGGTTATTTCCGCCCCCCCCACCCCCCCGTACAAAATAATCAAGATGGTCAAACTTTCACTGTCGAAAATCAGATGAACTCTACAGACCGTACAGTAAGTTTTTGGGGAAGTGACTGCACATAATGCGTGTAATCTCGTTTGCCACAGGGTGCTAGTTCCACCCCCCATTTGTCAGTCTGCAACTACTTGGTATAATAAATAGTGTAGTGATGTTTTCATTAATCAATATATATCGTTGTATTAATGATTATTGTGGTTAAAGTTTGTTTATTGCATAAATGCTTGAATAACATGTTTTTACTGAAACTCTTGAGATACATCCTGTTATTGCCGAGAACTCACTAGTATGTGGAAAAAGTACAAAACGGGATGTTCTCATAAGATATGCCACTTGGTTACACAACAAAAGTAATGTGGCTGGGGGGGGGGGAGTGAGAATGGCCACTCACCCACTCCCTAGCACATATTATAGAATAAAAGGAGGAGGACCGAGATCATTCGGTAGAGTCTGCTGCGGGTAGCGTACGGACGCCCAGCGAGTATCGGTAGAGTCTGCTGTGGGTAGCGTACGGACGCCCAGCGAGTATCGAAGCTCACTCTGCTGAGGATGTTGGCTCTCCATCCTACTGGCGTACGGTAAGAGTATATCATTTGGTAGCCAGAAGTGTCTTGTCGTTATTTCTGAGTGCCTATCTCCGACGATCCTTTATAAAACTTGATATTCATTCAAATTGAGTATCAGAAGTGTTTCAAAACACTACTACTACTACTCGTGACATCAAATTCTACGAGTTCGCGTCCATCCCTTCACCACTCGTACTAGTAGCGCGCACATGTCAACTACCGCACAGTTTTGCCGTACTCGTGACACATAGTTGACATATTAGCATGCCAAAGCCGTCTCGCGTCGTGTGCAGAAATGTCAGTCATGTCACAGACGATAGACAATAACTACCAGCTCAACGAGCTCTGCTTCATCTCTATCAGCGTCAGCCAGTGTCTCCTAATCTAGCCAACGGTGGTGCTTTTTATAAAGAGATCTGTGCAGTGCCGGTGTTTTCTTTTTGCACAATCGCCACTGAAAATAATAGCACATGCGTCTGTTTTTTTTTTTTTTTGGCTTACTTGAAAATGTAGAGGCGGCCCGGTAGTCCAGTGGTTAGCACGTCGGCTTCACAGTGCAGAGGTACCGGGTTCGATTCCAGCTCCGGCCTCGATGTGTGGAGTTTGCATGTTCTCCCCGGGCCTGCGTGGGTTTTCTCCGGGTGCTCCGGTTTCCTCCCACATTCCCAAAACATGCATGGCAGGCTGATTGGACGCTCTAAATTGTCCCTAGGTGTGAGTGTGAGTGCGGATGGTTGTTCGTTTCTGTGTGCCCTGCGATTGGCTGGCAACCGGGCCTGCGTGGGTTTTCTCCGGGTGCTCCGGTTTCCTCCCACATTCCAAAAACATGCTTGGCAGGCTGATTGGACGCTCTAAATTGTCCCTAGGTGTGAGTGTGAGCGTGGTTGGTTGTTCGTCGATGTGTGCCCTGCGATTGGCCGGCGACCGATTCATGGTGTCCCCCGCCTATTGCCCGGAGACGGCTGGGATGGGCTCCAGCACCCCCCGCGACCCTAGTGAGGATCAAGCGGTACTGAAGATGAATGAATGAATGAATGAATGAAAATGTAGATATTCATAGAATAGCTTTTCTTTCACTTTCTGTTTCTCCAGAGCTGTCTGTGACATATCTGCGCTCTCTCAAAGCAAAACTGCCTTTCAGGTGGATTCCTGTTAATTGGTCTTTTATGTCATGTTTCCCCCCCCCCCTCCCCACCCCCCCGTTTTTAAAGCAACCTCACCTCCTAATGACCAACTTGCAGGCACAGTCTGAGTGAAATGCGGCACGCTAGTCAGCGGGTTCAATGCCACTGCCCTGGGGCGTGCAGAACAAATGACCCAGTGGTCGCTATTAGGCACATAAATTGTAAACATCTCTGCAGGCATGGGTTTTTTTTGGGTGTGTTTTTTTCTTCCCCCTTCCTCCCTCAACTGCCCTTTACGGCAGATGCCGGGATATCTCCACCAGACGGGTGTTATTCCATTATACATCTTTTACCGGATGTTCTCGATTGATTTGCGAGCTGAGATCTTCTGAATAATTCGAAGGCAGCCGCTGCCATTTAGCGTGAATGAATACATGCCAAGGACACCTCCCTGAATGACAACACTGGCATCAATGTCTTAGCGCATATCAGAGACAACTTAAAGACTTGTCAAGCACAAACCCGAATAAATAGCAACGGAGTTAAAGTATTTACATTTGAGTGCTTGGCAATGTTTTATTCAAATCCAATATTGTTCCCGAACACAAACTTTTATTGAATTGCACTCAAGCATAACTTTTTATCAACACCATAACGCAACATCGTCTAGGTGGAGGGAATTATGATGAATGAACAATTCTAATTGTCCGGTTAGTTATTTGCACATTATACAGGCTTCTGCTAGAAACAAAAATAAAAAAAACGTCATGAAAATGAAAAATGTCAATCAAAATCGACATGAACAGCTGAACTTTATTTGAGATTACTCTTCAGCACTTTGTCATGTGGGGAACTCACATTTTACTTGTTTGAATGGAATTTGTTAATTCTGAACATGGCCACGTTATGGGTATCCCAGCGTCCGCGTGCTTTGCGCAACCACGATTGAGTTATTTTAACTTTCCCGCAAAAACATTTTGAAAATTGTTGTCATTCACATCAATGGCGGAAAATGCTTTGAAATTATTCATGGCTCAATTTTTAATGCCACAGCCACAAAATATATCCACAGATTATATCCACTCTGCAGCCCGGTAGTCCTGTGGTTAGCACGTCGGCTTCACAGTGCAGAGGTACCGGGTTCAAATCCAGCTCCGGCCTCCCTGTGTGGAGTTTGCATGTTCTCCCCCGGGCCTGCGTGGGTTTTCTCCGGGTGCTCCGGTTTCCTCCCACATTCCAAAAAAAACATGCATGGCAGGCTGATTGGACGCTCTAAATTGTCCCTCGGTGTGAGTGTGAGTGTGAATGGTTGTTTGTTTCTGTGTGCCCTGCGATTGGCTGGCAACCGATTCAGGTTCTCCCCGGGCCTGCGTGGGTTTTCTCCGGGTGCTCCGGTTTCCTCCCACATTCCAAAAAAAACATGCATGGCAGGCTGATTGGACGCTCTAAATTGTCCCTCGGTGTGAGTGTGAGTGTGAATGGTTGTTCGTTTCTGTGTGCCCTGCGATTGGCTGGCAACCGATTCAGGTTCTCCCCGGGCTTGCGTGGGTTTTCTCCGGGTGCTCCGGTTTCCTCCCACATTCCAAAAAAAAACATGCATGGCAGGCTGATTGGACGCTCTAAATTGTCCCTCGGTGCGAGTGTGAATGGTTGTTCGTTTCTGTGTGCCCTGCGATTGGCTGGCAACCGATTCAGGGTGTCCCCCGCCTACTGCCCGAAGACAGCTGGGATAGGCTCTAGCGCCCCCCCCCCCGCGACCCTCGTGAGGATCAAGCGGCTCGGAAGATGAATGAATGAATATATCCACTCTACATAATATGTAAGGGTTTTTTTTGGGGGGGGGGGGTGCTCAAACAGCAGGTGGCACTGTAACCATTAACTGAATGGCCATTTTACATATTTGGTGAACCCCAAACATTTAATATCTGAAATGTCATTTTGAAGTAGCGTGATGGACACAAGAAGCGGTTGCAAAATCCACGTGAGATTTCAACCGCTCTGTATCGCTGCAGTTGAAACCACTAGTCCACCGCGCTGCCCGCTGACGGTCATAAACTGTTAAAGGTTAGGGGCATGTGCAAATCCGCTTCATTAGGGAATCTCAAAAGTCTTCGTTCAACGCGGTTTTTAAAGGTTCAATACGTGACATTAGGATTATTATTTTGTTTTGGTTTGCGTCCCGCTGCCAACTCGTCAGCTGTCCGTGTTCTTCCCTCAGGCTGACCAATACAGTCGACTCGCACTCACTGGCGTTGTTCACCGCAAGACTTCTTTATTAATCAGACGTTGCATATTTCACCAATTTCTTTTTTTTTCTTGAGGGGGGGGGGTGAGTCTGGGAGGGATGTGCCACACAGTCAACAGTTGGCTCATTGAAATTCAGCCTCAGTGATGGAGCCTTGTGCTTGTTCTCCCATAACATGATTAATCTATAATGTTACCTCGGGCTGTGTATTTGGAAGCAAGCGCGCTGCTGTTTTCACCTCTGGCTCTGTGCGGGCACACACACCTCTCTTTCTATTCCCTGCACATTTCTGCCTGACATGAATGGATTTTTATATATATATATATTTTTTTTCTTCCCCTCAGCAAACTCCCAAAAATGTAACACCACTCTCCAAATTGGCGCCAGGGCTTTTCAGTGCAGCAATCCAAGAGCATGCTAATGGTGGACAAAGGAGTCTGATGTCTGGCCAAGTTCACGTGTAGCACACTTTTAATGCGGGAAAACTCCATTACAGGCCAAAGAAAATTGCAAATAATGTTTTTGAAAGTATTTTGTTGAACTAATACCAGAAATATGAAGTTGGTTAACCGTCGGCTATTATTTCAATGCTTTTTTACTGTTGAGTTTTTAACCACGGTATCGTTTCCTATTTTTCGTCTTCTTAGGTAAAGTAACTGACAACGTTTTGTCAGCCACTGCTTGTCGCAAAGTTGTCGTTGCGGTGAAATATTTTGCCGATATATCTTCAGTCACGGCGGCCCGGTAGTCCAGTGGTTAGCACGTCGGCTTCACAGTGCAGAGGTACCGGGTTCGAGTCCAGCTGCGGCCCTGTGTGGAGTTTGCATGTTCTCCCCGGGCCTGCGTGGGTTTTCTCCGGGTGCTCCGGTTTCCTCCCACGTTCCAAAAACATGCGTGGCAGGCTGATTGAACACTCTAAATTGTCCCTAGGTGTGAGTGTGAGCGTGGATGGTTGTTCGTTTCTGTGTGCCCTGCGATTGGCTGGCAACCGATTCAGGGTGTCCCCCGCCTACTGCCCGAAGACGGCTGGGATAGGCTCCAGCACCCCTCGCGACCCTAGTGAGGATCAAGCGGTTCGGAAGATGAATGAATGAATGAATGAATGAATCTTCAGTCATCGTACGAATCTACGGGATGCCATTCGAGATAACGATACATCAACAGAAGCTCCATTGTTCCGCTACATGGCTCGATGGGTGGAGGATACTCTTAACCGTACTATGTTCTATATTACGTCAGTCCCCCCCCCCCCCCCACCCCTCCAAGTTTCATCTGTCCTGTAGTAATACGGATATTACTATTACTGTTGCTCTACTGCTGTCCTCCTACTTTAGCTAACCATGGCCTACCCTTTTTTTTGCTTTTTAAATCATAGGCCCCCCCGCCCCACCCACACACCCCCCAGAGCAGATTAAAGCCCGCAGTCCGTCAGCACGGGGATGAATTACGCCGCGTCACCGCTAAAAGATTCCGCCGAGCCGATTCCGTTCATCTTATGTGCGCGTCGTGGCGGCACTAAAATAGCGGCGCTAATCGATGAGGTCAGAGAACAGTTACGCGGGTGGTGAGACATGTATATTACCCCCGTAAAAATTCCACATAGAGTACCTCCGGCTATTTGTCAGCTGATAATTGAAAGCGGGAGATGCTACTTCCTTTAAAATGAACCGCGTGGATAGTAAAGGCGGCGTCACGTGGCCGGAGTCAATCATGGCGGGATGTTTGCAAGATGCTGCGGGAAATGAATAATAGAAGGGGGGGGGGGAGTCGGGGTTAGAAAGAGCTTACCCGCAAGAATAGTCTATTAATGAATGGCTAATCCAATAGTGCTACTCATCTGTGACTAACTGCTTGCCTTTGATTCCTCCTGGCATCCACTCATCATTTCAGTCCACTGTTTGGGCTTTCTGCACCAGAGCAGGCGCTTGCTAATTAGCCGTTACTACCGTAAGAGCAGTGTTGACGCTAATTGGTGCAAAACAAAAACAAAGGTAAAGTGGTGCCTTGAGATGCGAGCCATCATTTGGCACATTTTTGCTTTGACCTGTGAGTGCAAACTTGTATGTGGCGGTACTAAAATCAATTCACCTCACTTGACTATAATAGTGAATACTTGATCACACAGAGGGCCGAGTCTCTTTAATGCCCCCCCAATATGAAGTTTTTGCCTGGTGTGTCACTGAGCAGTGAATGCTTGAGTTTTGTCAGGGTTGATGTGTCATATTTAAAACATTTGTCGGATTTTATGGGCTGGCCTATTGATCGGGGTCGGGCCCTAGTTCAGGGCGTATTTGTATTACCGGCCCCGGGGCCTGATATTGGACACCTCAAACCATATAATACACAATTGATGTATTTCTATCATTTTCAGTGTGCTTATTAATGCATGGCAGCCAACTGCGCGGACCAACTGACTTGAGCAACAGGTGGCGGGCGCGCAGTTCTTCTCCTGCGTCTTCATAAATAATTTTGTGGGATGAATATTTCAACAGGGAACTTCTTTTGTGTGTGTGTTGGTGTGAAGTGAACAATAGTTTTATTATTATAGTTGTAGTTTACGGCAGCACACGGAGAGCTGTTCCTAATGCGTAGGTTTTCTAAATCCAAAACCTGATGAGAACACGCCGTTGGTCGTCTACAGAAAAGAGTTTGGACTGGATTTGATTTTTGAAATGGACAGATGGAACCAGGCGAAGTTCTAACGTGCGTTTGTGTGTGTAAATATGTTGACTTTGACAACATGGCGGACCCCTGTGTCTGATGATAATTGGATCAATTCATCTGTTTGATTCTTATTGTGCACCGGAATACGTTGAATCGTGGTGACACACACACACACAAACACACACACCACGTTTTTGGTGCCACTTCAATGGTGTCTTTAAAAATCGTGAAAATAAGCTGTCGGGATGCACCATACGTTCACATCTCTTTATGAGATGTTGTGAAATGACAAATTAATTGACCTGCGACGGATGACGAACGCTGTTTTAAAGTATATACTTTATATACTTTATAAAGTGGGCGGCCCGGTCGTCCAGTGGTTAGCACGTCGGCTTCACAGTGCAGAGGTACCGGGTTCGATTCCAGCTCCCTGTGTGGAGTTTGCATGTTCTCCCCGGGCTTGCGTGGGTTTTCTCCGGGTGCTCCGGTTTCCTCCCACATTCCAAAAACATGCGTGGCAGGCTGATTGAACACTCTAAATTGTCCCTAGGTGTGAGTGTGAATTTCTGTGTGCCCTGCGATTGGCTGGCAACTGATTCAGGGTGTCCCCCGCCTACTCCCCGAAGACAGCTGGGATAGGCTCCAGCACCCCCCGCGACCCTAGTGCAGATCAAGCGGTTCGGAAAATGAATGAATAAATGAATTGCATACTTAATCAGATTCGGGGTCAGGTTTGTCAATGTCCCGATATTGGACGTGACTGTGTCGGTGCATGCGGTTGTCGACCAGCCGCCATCTTTTGGGTTTGGTGCGCAATGTTAGAAATGATGAGGGGTGATGTGAATCTTGTGCTCTTTCCATCCATTTTTTAGGGGGTGAGTGGTGACCCCACTCAGGACTGGTCAGCAACGAACGTCAGAGTTGTTATTTCCATGATTTTTATGCTAATGTTCACCGCATGTGCAGGGCAACCTTTTACACAAAAGGGGGGGGCAGCCTTCCTGTGGAGAATACAATCATGTCACCAACATATTGCTTCATATATCAGTGCAACCAATATTGCTGTCTTACCCCCCCCCCCCCATAATACATCTTGATCACAGTGGGTCAACACAAACCCCCAAATCTCTCCGGTTGGAATGGAGCTGGATTGATCCGCCACTGTGAGAGGAAAGAGAGGAGAAAAAAAAAAGTCAATCATTTATTCTTCCAGTCGCTCCTTCCCTGTTGGGAGGCATCATCGCTCATAAAGTGATCACGAGAGAGGAAGGAGGGGGGGGGGTGAGGGGGGGGGGACGCTTTTAGAATATTCACGCTAAATCCAGCTTGTGCTGAGGGAATGTGGTTTTTTTTTGTTCTGTCATTTTCAAAGCCCGTGTGCTAAAATAGCTCCCCTTGCTCACCCTTTATAGGCTATTTTTGTGAGCACATAAACACAACAAAGCTGTAGTAGCCAGTTTTGGCCAGTGGGGGCAGTAGAGGACTTTTTCTTTTCTTTTTTTTTTTTTGTGGTGGAAACAACTTTACATGATTCCCGCATGAGACAATAACATGTTAGCGCATCAGAAAAGATTCTCTATGACATGAAAATGAAACGAAATCAACAACGCCGATATGTTCATATGCGCGCTCGACAGTCTCCGGTCTCGCTTCCACAGGTGCTTCTTCTTTTTTTTTTTTTTTTTTTCTTTTTGAACGGCTTCTCCATCATCCCGTATCCACTCCGCCGTTGCACGTTTAACCCCCTTAACCCAACAATTAAGAGATATTTCCGGTCTCGTCACAAACACGAGAAATATCCTTTAATTGTAAGGCTACAGGGGTCCTCCACTCCAAGCTCTCTTCTGTTTGCACAACCCCCACCCATGCCACCCCCCTGAGCATAAAAAAAAATGTCCAGTAAACGCACTACACAAATTGATAGCTAGAAAGAATGTTTCTTGTCACGAGTGGGTCCTCTTTTACGCGGATGATCCCGGCCCGGGTCTTCTCGTCTCATCCGTGCTGGGGAAACTGGCGTGGCAGCCTCTCTCCTCCTTCTCGGCGTTCCTCCTCTCTCTTCTTTTTCCCCCCCTCTGTTGCAACTTCTCCAAAAGTAAACAGTCCACTCGCGCGATTGTCCTCCGTACTCGTGGTGTCCGTGGGCATCTGTCACGCCACGCGTCTGGTCACAGTGCAATGGCAGCAGCGGCGGCGGCGGCGGCGGCGGCAGTGCTGGTGGTGGACGTGTTGCGTGCGTGCGCGTGTGTGTGCACGCCCCCCCCCCCACATCCTCCCCCCTTCTCTCTCTCTCTCTCTCTCTCTCTCTCTCTCTCTCTCTCTCTCATCATGTTGCGTCTTTCCCCCGTCTCTTTTCAGTCTTTTTCGAGTCGGTTCGTCGGGACAAGCGCTCGCTGCAGTCACGTGATCCGCAGAACCGTGGTGTGAGTTCCCCCCCCCCCCCGCCCTGCCTCAAGAATAATTTGGAAGCGTGTGCACGCGCTCCTCCTCCTCCTCCTCATCCTCCGCCTCCTCTTCCTCATCCTCCCGCATCTTCCTCTCCTCCTTCTCCTCACCGGCTGCTGGAGGAGGGCGGGAGCGCCCAAGTGTCTTGCACCGGAGCTCACATGCATGTCCAATCCGCCCCCCCCATCCATCCCGTCCCCCCTCCCCTCCTTCTCCGGAGCAGCCTTCCCACAGAACTCTTCATTTCTGTGGCTACTTCTAGCGGCTCAGGACGTCTAGCTGTTTTTTAATTTTTATTTTTTAAATTTTATTTGATATATTTTTGACATTTTGTGGTAGGGGGGAGGGGTAGTGGCTCGATCAATCCGTTGGGACCAGTTGGACTATACCGGACGGCCGAGCGTTCGTCCAGTTTTTTTTTTTTTTTCCGCTCTCCCCCCTTGTTGGTTTTTGTTTTCATTCTTGAATGAGCTATTTGTGCCGCTGCATGCCGCCATGGAGCTGCTGCTGGTCTGTCTCTCCTTGTGGATATTGCAATGCAACTCGGCCAAAGGGGACTCCATCATACACATCGGTAAGCCGGCCGTGCGCGCAGGTGAAATGAGACGCGAAAAAAAAAAAAAAAAACGGTCGCAGCGGTTTGCGCATTTCTTGCGTCCATTTTTTGGGGAAATTTGCTTCGTCTCTCTGGCGCTGGAAAAGTTATTTCTTACACACCAGCCCCCGTAATTGTGCGCCGTCCATATTCTTGCAGCCTTTTTATGTCTCACACACTCTCTCGCACTCCCTCTCTCTCTCTCTCTCTCTTGCACACACACACACACACACAGACACACACACACCCAGACCGGTTTATGTGATTTGTGGGGACCACTTTTTAGTTCATCACTTTCGGGGACCACCCTTTCCAAATGACATACAGCTCTGCAAAAAATCAGGGATACACAAGGTGGTGGTGTTAGCCTATGAACACACACACACACACACACACACACACACACACACGCACACACACACACTCGAGTCCTTTCAAACCTGCACATCTCTGCTCAATGCACGTTTGGAACAAGAAGCAACCGTTTTCTGTCGGGTTGCGAGGGGAGAAGGGGGTTTCGCCATAGCTACAAATGGATGTGGGCTAGCCCCCCCCCCCCCCCCCCGTCTTTATGCCGGCAAGCTTCAACTTCCACCGGGACGTGACTGCCATGTCAATAAAGAGCAGCGGGGAAGGACGTCAGTGGACTTTTTAGCCATGCAAAACGCATAGAGAACCTCTTTGTGCGCCCCATACTGGTTTTGCCCCCCCCCCCGCAAAAGAACGAGGAAGAACCTCACCACCTCTAATCTTGATCCCTCCTCCCCAAAAGAACGAGGAAGAACATCACCACCTCTAATCTTGAACCCCCCCCCCCCACACACACACACACACCTTACCCAACCCCCCCGCCCCCACGTTGCAGTGCATGGTGTTGCAGTGTCAAACCACCAAATATATCAGCTGCGCTGTGCGCATGCAGCAGCGCTTCTCACTTTTTTTTTGCTGCTGCAACAGTCTGGGCCAGCAGCAGCAGGTGCTCCGTCATCAGCTTTTAGTGCAGCACCGGGACTTCATCCAAGTCGTATTGGTTGATGCACGTCAGCAGGCACCAAATATACTTCTCCTTTCCGGAAAAGTCGCCACCCCCCCGACTGATATACGCCCCTGTCTGACAGCGATGCCATAAACACACAAGCAAGAGGATGGAGAGTGGGGGGTGGGCTTTGATTTGGTTTGCCTCACAGGCACGCAGCTCATGGGTTGGACCGCCTGTAATTGCCCCACGGGGATAAATAAAGTTTTCTGAATCTGAATGTGTGTCGCTGGGTCTGCCATGACCCTGGACACGTGAAAACGGGGAAGGCTCTCGCGCTAACCAAAATGGTGGATGCACACCTGTGATTCTCCCATCCATCCATCCATCCATTATCTACCGCTTATCCGGGGCCGGGTCGCGGGGGCAACAGCTTTAGCAGGGAAGCCCAGACTTCCCTCTCCCTAGCTACTTCGTCCAGCTCTCCCCGGGGGATCCCGAGTCGTTCTCAGGCAAGCTGGGTGACATAGTCTCTCCAGCGTGTCCTGGGTCTTCCTCGGGGTCTCCTCCCGGTGGGACATGACCGGAACACCTCACCGGGGAGGCGCTCAGGAGGCATCTGAATCAGATGCCCAAGCCACCTCATCTGGCTTCTCTCGATGTGGAGGAGAAGCGGCTCGACTCTGAAACCCTCCCGGATGACTGAGCTTCTCACCTTATCTCTAAGGGAGAGCCCGGACACCCTGCGGAGAAAACTCATTTCAGCCGCTTGTATCCGGGATCTCGTTCTTTCGGTCATCCATTTTTGTTTGTTATTCCGCAGGTGCCATATTTGAGGAGAACGCCGTGAAGGATGACGAGATTTTCCAGCTGGCGATCTCGGACCTGAGTCTAAACGATGACATCTTGCAAAGCGAGAAGATCACGCACTCTGTCAAACTCATCGAGCCCAACAACCCTTTCCAGGCTGTGCAGGAAGGTAGGCGCATGGCTTTGATCGATTTTGGAATGTCCCGTTCAAAAATGTTGCCGGATGACATGTGGAAGGAAGGGTTGTATGGTTGGTTGAAGACATTTTCAAAAAAAAGGGAAGGAGGATATCAGATGAGTTGGTAGTATGGAAAACAAATGTGTAGGCGCGAGGACCGACGGGCCAATATCCGTAATTGTTGCAGGAAGGGACCAATCATGGAACGCTATAAGCTTTCAAAACTTAGCTTGTAGCAGACGTGTGCACATTTTCAGCATGACGTCTCTGATCCACTGGTGAAAGGACGCTTTGATCCTCTCCTCCTTCATCCATAACTCCTTCAGACAACAAATTGTATGCAGAAAAGTGGAGAAAAGATTGCACGACTGTCTGTGTCCTACGTGTTGTGTTATTTTGACTACAAAAATGGCGTCGCGTGAGTGGCTGCCTTTACAGCAGCTCCTATATTTTGTTGTTCTACTTCTTCCTTTCATAACTTTGCTGCTGTGAATGGGGAATTTCTCCAATTGCGAGACTCATAAAGGTTGTCTTATCTTATAATGCAGTTGGGAAGCAATGAATGAATGAATGAATGAATGAATGAATTCATGAAATGCGCTGCATGGAAAGTGAGGTGGGTAGAAGAAGGAAGGAAATGAAGATGATGAATGCAAGGGAGAAACGGGAAAGTCAAAGGAAGCAAAGAGGAGGAAGGAGTCGGGAAGGGCTGTGAGGAAGACCGGCATGAGCGAGTGAAGGAATAAAGGGAGGGAGGAAGGTAGCGGGCGGGCGGGCGGGCAGGAAGGAAGGGGAGAAAAAGTCTTCTTCCTGTTGCTGGCAGCGCTGCTGCTGTTTGCATCTCAGCATGTCAAAAGAAACAAGCGTGCGTGTCGGTACGTGCGCACGAGGAAGCCGTCTCCTGGCAACCAACAGCCAGGTGGCAGCAGTGAGTCGCATCACCGATCGCTTCACAGAAGCCCAAAATCCAAGAAGAGAAAAAAAGTCTTTTGCTCTTTGTCATGCGCGCGCGACGCGTCCAAACATGCCGGGGTGGCTTTGCCTTCACGACTGCGTGACAAGTGGCGCAGACACCGGAGCGAATTCCTGCTTTACGTCGAGTCATTTAGTCTTTCAACAGCTTCCGGGGAACTTTCAAAGCCTTTCGTGCGCCGGGTCGTCCCTTTCAGTCATTGCAATTTAATTCATGGTCGTCTCCATTCACAAAGCTGTGTTGCGCATAATGCAGAATGCGCAGAACATCCGCCGAATCCAAATCGGCATACTGCCGTCGCGCCAGCTTTCGATGATCAACATGCGCCAATAACATCCTCGTTTTTGACACAATTTCAAATTAGTAGCGCGAGTGGCCTGGGTTGCTTGACATGATTTAGTCGACAATCCCAACACACGAGCTATGCCCAAACTGTTGCGTTTTTGTCACGTTGTCTTGTTGTTTTGGCAAGTCGGAGCGTCCAGAATCAGAATCAGAATCATCTTTATTGGCCAAGTATGTAGAACACACAAGGAATTTGTCTCCGGTATAACATGCTGCACTAGTATCATCGGAAACAACAAAATCATTGAACCATTTTAGAGTAACCAGTAGTTTTGTAGTACCATTTTGTAGTACAAGAAGAGTGACTACGTCAGTGACTGTTTAAGGAGTTAATGGCTAGAGGGGAAGAAGCTGTTTAAGTGTCTACTGGATTTGGTGCGCATGGATCTGTAGCGTCTGCCTGAGGGGAGTGGCTGGAAAAGGTGGTGGGCAGGGTGCGGAGGATCCAGGAGGAGAACAGGAAGAAAAACTTAAATGATGAAGGGAGGCGGGGGGGGGGCAGAATTTTTCATCTGTGCATGAGAACATGCAAACTCCACACTGGGAGGCCGGAGCTGGAATCGAACCCGGTACCTCTGCACCGTGAGGTCGACGCGCTAACCACTGGCCCACCGGGCCCGCCTATGACAGAATTGCCATTTTAAATATAGTCAAACTACACGTGCGCACTCGTACTATATTCATTTTTGATCATTCGTTTTTCAATGCGTCTGTAAAAGGTATCAACTCGAGGTTCGCAGCAAACAAAATAACCAAGTTACCAAAAAAAAATAAATGTACATTTGTTTGTTTGTCGTTCTTTCGCGAGTCGCCTTCATGTTGCTTTTTCCGAGTCGGTTTGTTCAGTAGAGGTGGAGACTGCTACAGATTTCACCAATTCGTTATTTGATCCATTTTGCCATTATTCACAAAGTTCCCCCCAAAGTTTCGTGGAATCGCTTTATTAACTCATTCAGTACCAGCTAATTCTAGACCGAGTCTGAAACGACGTTTAAAAACGCTTTTGGGAGTGAATGAGTTAAAAATGTGCCCGTTTGAGAATGTCAAAACGACGGTTTCGGAAAAAAGAATAGTGCTGCGCGTTTGACTTTCGGGTCGTTGGCTCCACCTCCTGGTACATAAAGCGAGTCTTAATATAACTTGAAGCGAGTGCCGCAAAGACAATTTGTCAGGGATATTGATTCATGGCCCATTTCCTGTGATGACTCTCCCCATTGGTAGCTTTGATTGCCTATCCATCTTCATTACACTTCCAACTGTTTTAGAGTTAAAACGGCAGGAAATGACTGCAGTTGCTATGTTGAGGAGCAGGGGCGGCGGGGGGTTGGGGGGGTCATGGATGCGTACCCCATTCTCGCGTTGGAGTTGAGTGACAAGCGGGGATACCTTGACCTTTGGCTTTGCTCTTTGGTCGGCCCCGCCATCCCCGCCGTAAGTGGCGGTTGGGACCCCGTGGTGGCGATGAGCGAGAGGAGGTGGGGGGGGGGTCTCTGAATGCCGATGAGATCAGTGAGGAAGAGGGTGCCGTATGGCGACGACTTGAATAAACATGAGTAGACATGGGGAGTTAAGAAGGGCGCTGATGAGGAAAATGCGCTTGCCAAGTGAGGGGGGGGGAGGACTTGCAGCGTCATGTTTTGTCCTCACGTGGCTTCCTCTCCTGCCCTTGCCTGCAAACTTTCAAGTCCTCTCGTGACCCGCAGGAGGATGACCCAAAACGCACGCCGCCAAATCCCACAAAGTATTCTCGTCAAACGGCCGTCGTGGCGACTGTTGCAAGGTGCAACGATGAGAACAGAATTTTTTTTTTTTTTTAAATAGTGATTCCAAATCAGGTTTTCATAAGAATTTATATACAGTGTATATATACGTATCTCTATCTATCTCTATCTATCTCTATCTATCTCTATCTAGCTATCTCTCTATCTCTCTATCTCTAACTATCTCTAACTATCTCTAACTATCTCTAACTATCTCTCTCTATCTCGATCTCTATCTCGATCTCTATCTCTATCTCTATCTCTATCTCTATCTCTATCTCTATATCTCTATCTCTATCTATCTATAATAAGGGTTAGGTTCATCAACAGTTGTATAACTTTTTTTTATTTTTTAAATGTCATAGCTATATATTACAATGTCCAACTTGAAAACCAAAAATGAAAATGACTCAAAAAAATCTGATCAGCTCGATCAAAAGTAATGAAAATAAGACATTTGTCAATGTCTGCTTTTACTTTGGAAAACAATTGAGAATCTTGCTGAATTTATGGCAGATGTTACGAACGAAACCGGGAAGTGAATCCATTAATTTTTTTGTGAACTTTCTGCAGTGACATTATGAAACAGTGTCCTGATATTGAAAGGGGAATGGAAATGCAACATTTTTTGGGAGAAAATCGGATTCGCAGGTTATGTTCCGCACTATTATCCTTGCGGTTAGTTAAAATTTTGGGGAGGTGACGTTTGCATGGGCTCAGAGGTGCAGCTGATGCAAAAGACGAAGTGGTTTACTGACACTTAGAGTGGATCATTTGAATAATTGATGGCCTTCACAGCAACGTGCAGTACACACCTGGACAAAAAAACAACCAAACCTGAGCGGGTCAAAATATAATGCATCACACTTGTGTGCACCTTGTTCTCTTTCGGGAGGCTGCGCAGGGATGTGCTTTGATGCATTACTGCCACTAGTCCAACATTTGTCTTTTTTTTTTTACGGTCGTAGCCCCACCGCCGTGACTACACATGACGGGATGCAGCGGCGTTATCTCGCAAGGTAGCGGAATTGCATTGATTGATCCGCGAACTTTGCCAGCCTGGGGAACCAAGTCCGTGTCAGTGGAAATTATGTTGCAGTATTGACAAAAAAAAAAAAAATGTCATTAGTTTTCTTGTTGTTAAGCACTCCCAACGCCAAGCTCACATTCTCCCTACTTACTTCTGGTTTCGATTTGTGCTGCAGCACGTTCAGGATGCGCATTTTTTTTCCCCTTCTGCCGGTTGCTAGCAACTACATTTTTTTAAAATCAGAACATTAGCATGATTAAAATTCATCATGCGGCGTACCTCCGCCACGTGGACTGCTTCGTCCTTTTAGTTTAATGCAAATAAACATTGCTTCATGACGTCGACGGATTAGCATCGGTGTAATCATCTCTTACGTGACTGATATTTGAACAAAAACAGCGTTGCCAGACACAAAACAGAAAATATATTCTTTATCATCTGCGAAGAACGAACATTTCCGCAGCTCATGTAAGAGTTGTGATCGTCTCCATATATTGCATATCGTTAGGTTTGTTTTATGAGCATGGTTATGGAAATATTTAATCATGAGGGCACTGATTTTTAATTTTTTTTAAATTGCTGGTGTCAGGTAGCATCACTTTTAAGGACACCCCTCAATGCTTCGTCCTTTTAGTTTAATGCAAATAAACATTGCTTCATGACGTCGACGGATTAGCATCGGTGTCATCATCTCTTACGTGACTGATATTTGAACAAAAACAGCGTTGCCAGACACAAAACAGAAAATATATTCTTTATCATCTGCGAAGAATGAACATTTCCGCAGCTCATGTAAGAGTTGTGATCGTCTCCGTATATTGCATATCGTTAAAGTTTGTATTATGAGCACGGTTATGGAAATAATTAATCATGAGGGCACTGATTTTTAATTTTTTTTTTTTAATTGCTGGTGTCAGGTAGCATCACTTTTAAGGACACCCCTCAATTGTCACCTTTGTTAGATTCCTCAATAATTATCAATAATGTCCTGACTCATCGCACAGATTTATGAAAATTCGTGATCACGGACAGAATCAAACTGAAAGTTAACTGTGAGCCAGTGAGAGAGACCAAAAAAAAAAGTGCTCTCTTGTATTACTCATACAACTTCAGCGAAACCTCAACAATCGATTAGCAACTTGTAGGTGTTGTACCAGCCATACGCGTTATTTCTGTTCTCCGTGGTGGGAGGAGATTTTTGGTCCACCGAGTAGATTTATGTAAGTTAACAGCAGCTGATAAGAAACTGATGAGAATACAATACAATACATGCTGATTTATATGACGAGTTGATTGGTTGCCTTTGGGAGGAGGCAGAAGATTCATCTTCCAGGTTTCCAAGGAAAACAATGCCTACACGCTCCTTTGTCAACCGGAGCGAACGGCAATTGAAAGCCACTCAGTGCAGGTAGACGCTCGCTCCTCCGCTGTGCTGTAATTTGTTGAGTGTTCTGCCCCACAGAGTCCACTTTCCCTCCCCGCGTGTCACCCATGCCAAGGTAAAGTCAAGGGCGGCTTCATCCCTTTCGCTCCTTCTGTCCGTTAAAGATGATTTTGAGAGGCACTTCCCTCCCTCACTCCCCCACACACACCCTCCCTCCCTCCCCCTGCCCTGTGCGCAATCTGTCACGACAAAAGGTGAAAAGATGGTTCATTTGAAGATGTCTGCACGGGTAATTTCATCCGCCATCTGATTCTCGGGTTTATGACAACTCATTACTCGCCGTTGCTCTAAATGTGATGGAACGTTGCCTGTTCACTATTACTGTGCCCCGTGAATTTAATAATGCCGCATAAATCTCGGTAATGGATTTGTTTGTGTTTTGATGTCTTTTCCGGCGGCTCGGGCGCAAAGAGAGGGGCGCGGGGGGCCGACCTTTTTTGTTTGTCGCCCACCCGGTTAATGATACCACGGTTATTTTAATCTGCGTAAACGCTCGGGTACCTTCATCAGACTAGTGATGCTGCGGCAGAGGCGGGGTGTATCTTGCACAGTTTAATCTCCTCGGTGTTTGGGAAGGGTTAATTGCAAGATCAGTGGAAATACTTCTTCGCGGGCCGAAACGGTATCATAAGCACTGACCTCCATTCATTCATTCATCTTCCAAGCCGCTTGATCCTCACTAGGGTCGCGAGGGGTGCTGGAGCCTATCCCAGCCGTCTCCGGGCAGTAGGCGGGGGACACCCTGAATCGGTTGCCAGCCAATCGCAGGGCACACAGAAACGAACAACCATTCACACTCACACTCACACCTAGGGACAATTTAGAGTGTTCAATCAGCCTGCCATGCATGTTTTTTTTTTTTTAATGTGGGAGGAAACCGGAGCACCCGGAGAAAACCCACGCAGGCCCGGTTGCCAGCCAATCGCAGGGCACACAGAAACGAACAACCATTCGCACTCACACTCACAACTAGGGACAATTTAGAGTGTTCAATCAGCCTGCCATGCATGTTTTTGGAATGTGGAGCACCCGGAGAAAACCCACGCAGGCCTGGGGAGAACATGCAAACTCCACACAGGGAGGCCGGAGCTGGAATTGAACCCGGTACCTCTACACTGTGAAGCCGACGTGCTAACCACTGGACTACCGGGCCGCCCTTGACCTCCATTTATGACAGAAATACTATTTGCTCCGTGGAGTTGTATTAATTTGCTCTTGAGCGTCTCGTGAACATGCGTTAGAGCATCTGTTTATTGCTAGCATGACAAGTTCATGATAGGGTTTTGCCAAAAACGAAATGTTACCGGTTTGTCGTTATATATTTTTTTTAGAACGTAGATCAGTTAAAACATGAGAGGCTATCAAGTTTGGTGCATTTAGGCATGTTAAGTCCCCTCTGGGGCGGCCCGGTAGTCCAGTGGTTAGCACGTGGGCTTCAAAGTGCAGAGGTACTGGGTTCGATTCCAGCTCCGGCCTCCCTGCGTGGAGTTTGCATGTTCTCCCCGGGCCTGCGTGGTTTTTCTCCGGGTGCTCCGGTTTCCTCCCACATTCCAAAAATCATGCGTGGCAGGCTCATTGGATGCTCTAAATTGTCCCTAGGTGTGAGTGTGAGTGCGGATGGTTGTTCGTTTCTGTGTGCCCTGCGATTGGCTGGCAACCGATTCAGGGTGTCCCCCGCCTACTGCCCGAAGACATCTGGGATAGGCTCCAGACCCCCCGCGACCCTAGTGAGGATCAAGCGGTTCGGAAAATGGATGGATGGAAGTCCCCTTCTGAAGACTCGGTTACCAAAAGTAATGTCCGCCGTGCTCAGGATGCTTACCTGAAGCATCAACATCTCTGCCAATTTCTCGCCTCCCCGTGAGCGGCAATTCTCCAAAGCACGCCCGCATGCGAGTAGGCTGTTCAAAGCGCCGTGCTGGATTTATGGATCGGTATCTGCACACGAGTAGACGTTTGGCTACATGTAGCACAGGTGGGTTATTGTTACGGGGCGCCCGTGCGTTTGCACTTCAAAGGAATTAATCCCCATTGGGTTTTGCGTGTTTGCGGAGCTCTCCCGTCCCGCGGTACACAACCGGCGCCTCAACACAAACATGGTCGATGTTGACTCATCCCATCGAGAGAGCACCTGACATTTGCCGGCACACGGTTTCGTTACGCGTTGTTTCAATCGCTGTTTGCTAACAAGTTAGCCGGAGAACACAAAACTGACATTTTGCCACTCGGGTCAATTCGGACGACATTACATTTCCTCGGATCTTCTCCTTTGAGTTTGACAAGCTTAAATTAGTCTGGCTTTGGGCTTAAGACCCGTCAGTCGTAAAACTGGTCCGTATTCAGTGGTGGGACGTAATAAAGTACAAATACAAAATGTACTCAAATAGATTTTTAAGCATCTGTACTTTGAGTAAATTTTACTTGTACTCTCTTGATTGGAAAAAAAATTGAGACACAAACGTGTACTTTCTCTTGACTTTGCCAAAATAGACTTGTTACTTTACTCCGCATCTGCACATTATGACACAACTTTATGAACAACACAAAAGATTTAAAATAATTAGCATCGGCCTTTAAAAAAAAAACAAATCCATATCTGTCACTCCCTACCTTTTACACCAAGTAACACAAAAAACACTCTTTCCAAGCAGCTCCATAATGGCCAACTGTTTTTTAAATTTTTTTTATTCGTAAAAAATGTCTTTTTATCAGCCTCTGTCAAATTAAGCAGTGCCTATTTGGCGTACCACTTTTTTTTGGGGGGTGGGGGGTCCCTGCTTTAGGCATGTATGAAAATTCGATGCTTCGTTTCCTGAGAGTGGGGCAAAATTCATAATTCATATTCAGGCAATTTTTTTGGAAATGGACAGAAAAGATTTTTTGGTGTGTACATTTTACTTATGACACATCTAAGAAAACTCGAATGGGTGCGTGTAGCGGCAACTTACTATCCTTTTGTCGCTACGTCAGCAGGGCATGTATGTTTCTGACTCGTGCTTTTCTTCGGCGGGCTTTTCCTTTCCACGGCGACGACAAGGAATACACTAGGCCGCCATCGTTGATCCCCAAAAAAATGAATCGCTTTATTTTCTTGAACACAAATTAAGTCTTTATCAAATGGATTAATAAAACTTCTACAATACACTTAAACGAAACGAAATAAGCAAACACGAAGTACAGTAAAAAAAAAAGGGGTTGCTCCACGCCCTACTGTCTTCCTAATGCTGTTTGCTGTGTAAATCTAGCCTCTTAACAGACTAAAAACAGGACAACCAATGGAGCCCAGATACTTCGATGTTCTTAATAAATTTGTTCTAAATAAAATATCAAATATAAACCAAACGCCTTGCATCTATTAAATTCTAATTATTCAAAAGGCTGCATTTATAATTTAACCCAATTTTCCTTATGGCTCTAACAGTGGGTAACTGTCATTCTTCACACGGCATATCGCGTATTTAAATGACTTCGGTGACGTCAGCCCCGCGATTGGCGGCATTGATCATGCGCTGAATGGTTTCATCTGACTTGATCATAATCAAATGTGAGTAGGCGTACATTTTCGTACGTACATTTTTGCTTTAAAACCAATTGAACGCAACAAAGCAAGACTCCAGCCACCATGCTGACTTGGGACAATTTGACTTTGTTCGCTGCTGATTGCTTTTAAAGCGTGAAGAGGCGCGAAAAGAAACGTCGAGCGACGTCTCGAACAAAAGCCACTTCAAGAGGCTGACCGCCGTTGAGAAGGCGGGAGACGGCCTGTGGAGGCCATCAAGCTGAAACCCGGCAGGAGTTTTGCTTGTTCATAGTGAAATGAAGAAGGGGAAGCATCTGACTTGAAACGGGCTTTCTGAAAGACTGCTCGGTCAAGAACTCCTTCATGTGGTGAGAGCAGACAAAGAGTCCAAGAGAAATGGAGGATTTGATCTTCTGTCACTCTTTTTGTGCAAAGGCTCTTTGGATTCACTCTTTCCTGCTTTGCTTGACTGAAGCACTGAAGGGACAAACACCCATGAAGACCTCCACTGTGGCTCAACCCCTCCCGACGTTATTCCGCCCAGTAGGACACTCTCGCGGAAACACAAGTTCAGAGCTGACAAAAAATAAAAAAATAAAAATGTTCCCATCACTTTTTTAATTTTTTAAAATTAAAAAATTAATTTTTTAAATAAAAAAAAATAATAGTAATTTTTAAATGTTTTAAATTAAAATTTTGTTTTAATTTTAACGCGCCACGCTAGCTCATTTCGCACATTGCCGAGGAGCGGTAGAGCGATTCACCATCGCACCTTCAGACGTCGTCGTTTAGGACGATTGGCACAGAGGGGAGTTGGCGGCTTGGCCTTACAAATTCATAGTTTGAACCTCAACGCTAACAAAATATGAGTTACACGGCAGAAAAGGCGACTGGTTTACAATACCTTGTCCTGCCGTATTTGTTTACCTTTTTGATTTTCTTTATTGTTCGGAGGGACTGTTTAATCTTTGTCTAGAGTTGTGTTAGTGTAAAAAAGAAAAAAATACATTTTTGCCGATTTAAAAATGATAATATTAGCTAATTAATTAGTCAATTAATTGGTCCTTAGAAAGCTTTGTCCTAAATTACGCATGAATGACTTTTGGCTTAATTTGACTTTTTTTAGACTCTAAATTTATATTTTCTGGGTCCCATTGTATATTTTTTGATAAGTACGGTTTTAAATTGTGGAAACATGCATCATACATGGCCTTTAAACATTGTACTCCTTTTTTCCTCCCCCCCCCCCGCGTTTTATGTTGCGACACGGATAGTTTCTCCTTTGATGCCGGCAAACCCTTTCACCACTGCACTTGAAGATTGATGTCTTGCCTCCTGATAACTTCATGAAAGCGTCTTGAATGGCCGCCGCCTTGCTTTGAGCGTCTCGCGGCGACACTGTCGCCTAAGAGCCCGCGTGCGCAAATCGGCTTCCATTCATGCATTTGGCCGTGTCACTCGATGCAACAAATGTGTGATTTCTTAGTACTTCAGAGCGCTCGGACATCATCAGTGCGTGTCGGAAAAAACAGTCCGATGGATTTTCTTTTCCTTTTAGGCTTTTGCCTTTTCATCATTTAAGGTACCATCTGCAAGGATGTACCTAGATTGCTTTTTACCAGGTTGTGCCTGAGTGAAGTTGTGCATGTGACCTGGAGTACACTTTGTGGCTGGCAGAGACCCACTTTTTTTTCTTTTTTTTCCCCCATGAAGCATCCATAGACGGCAGTGTGTGCTAAGCTGTACATAGAAATAGAATGGGGAAAGATGGATAATGTGTGCCAGAAGTAGAACGTTTGGGGGGGGGGTCAAGGTACATACATGCATTTCCTGCACTGCACATCATTAGGGTCACAGTTAATGAGAGCCCATGCCAGCTGACGGTAGGTGGGCGACACCCGGTCTACTTATAGACCAACAACCCCTGCCATTCATACTATTTAGTCTGCAACTAAGCTAAGGGAATGTGTCATTTGTTCGAAACCAAATGAAAAAAATAGACGTTAATTTTTGTGTTTCTTAATGTAAAAAAAAAAAAATCGATTTTTGTCTCGGATCAAAAATACCAAATTGAAAAACAGCTGGGGCGGCCCGGTAGTCCAGTGGTTAGCACGTCGGCTTCACAGTGCAGAGGTACCGGGTTTGATTCCAGCTCTGGCCTCCCTGTGCGGAGTTTGCATGTTCTCCCCGGGCCTGCGTGGGTTTTCTCCGGGTGCTCCGGTTTACTCCCACATTCCAAAAATCATGCGTGGCAGGCTGATTGAACACTCTAAATTGTCCCTAGTTGTGAGTGTGAGTGCGGATGGTTGTTCGTTTCTGTGTGCCCTGCGATTGGCTGGCAACCGGGCCTGCGTGGGTTTTCTCCGGGTGCTCCGGTTTCCTCCCACATTCCAAAAACATGCGTGGCAGGCTGATTGAACACTCTAAATTGTCCCTAGGTGTGAGTGTGAGTGCGACTGGTTGTTCGTTTCTGTGTGCCCTGCGATTGGCTGGCAACCGATTCAGGGTGTCCCCCGCCTACTGCCCGAAGACAGCTGGGATAGGCTCCAGCACCCCCCGCGACCCTAGTGAGGATCAAGCGGCTCGGAAGATGAATGAATGAATGAATGATTATGGTAAAAAACACCACTGGCCGACGTTAGCAGCTAGGTGCTAGCGGCGAGCGTTCGGTGGGCGCGCGTGACATTGCTGCCTGACGCCGTTTGAAAAAAATCATTAATTCGGCAAAAATCTATCCGTACACTTACATTTGATGCTGACTGCCTGACATCGTCGTTACCGATAAATATTTTTTGGACAACCCAGATTGATTAAAATATGCAGTTTTAGCAGGCAAAAAGCACTAGCGTGGCCCCGATGTCGCTTGATCATCACGTTTATCATGACTTTCTTCAATATGAATGTAAAATGAACATAGCTTGTTAGTCCTAATTTGAATGTTTATTTATAGTACACTGTGTATTTTTGGTTGAGATGTGCCAATGGGCGGGGGCAGCTCTTTGAAACGAACGGCTGCGGGTGATGATTCACCGGAAAATGGGGATTCTTTTCAAGGCTCTGTCAGATCAGCGTGGTAAATGTCATGATTTTTGGGTAAGCGTTTCAATTTGGGTAAACAAGGATGTAGCGGTACAATCTCCTCGAAATGCCACGGAAATAAATTATTTCATGGAAAGTGCGAGAGAGAGCCCTGCGTTGCTTTGTTTGTTGTAATCCCAAGCGGCTTTTCTCAATGGTTTTTCACACGCTGTGAAAAGTTTGGTTGGAAAACATCGCAGTGGCCAATTAAAGCGAGCCGCCGTCACGTCGGATTCCCCCTGCGAATTTTCACACGACCGTCTCGCTGGCATATTTGACTGAAGACGCTTGGGGGGGAAGTCATTGCGCAAATGGTTACCACCGGGTGGTTTAGCGACGGACGCCACGAAAAGTGAGTGCGGATGAGGAAAGTGTCAAAACACAATTTTTATCTTTGTCATGTTTGCTCACCGCCTTCAATCGCAAGTCACATAGCATCCAATTTTCACGTTCCCGTCAAGGAAAATAAACAAGTTAGCTTACCCCCGGACACTGCATCTTTAGAATCTGCAGTCTCCACTTTGCTTGAACGGTCTGTTTTCGCCGTCTTTAGTCACTTTTTTAAATCAAGTTCTGTCAGAAGCATTGTTTGGATCAATATTTACTTTGATTTTGTTTATATTTGATCATTTCACATAGCAGCACTAGAACTCATGGGTGCATTTATCATTTGATCCACTTCAAAGGAAAATGAAGACATAGTAGTTGATTTTTGTGTGTGTATAAAATGGCTTATATCACCGGTGTCAAAGTCGAGGCCCAGGGGCCAGATCTGGCCCGCCACGTCATTTTACGTGGCCCGCGAAAGCAAATCATCTGTGTCAACTTCCATGATCCTTGCTTAAATCCGTACTGAAATCTCAAAATTTTCATACGTAATAAATAACGGTAACATTTTGCGATCATTTTGTTACTCTGTTTAAACTCACTTGAGCAATATTTGAACCGATTTCAACACTAGTATGCCATCATTGTTTTTATTTTTTGTTTACAAGAAATAATACGACGTGATGATTAAACATTTATTCGGTTTCACTGTCTTAATGGCCCTGCGAGGGAAGATGTAACTCCAAAGTGGCCCGCGACAAAAATGAGTTTGACACTACTGGTTTTATATAGCGAAATATTTTTTTCCATGTCGGCTAGCAATACCGACATGGGATCTCTTTCTTGTCATCGTTGCCATGACGCATTCGTAACGACCCCTAGTGGCAGATGTCGGCACTTCGTCTCGACCCCAAACAGCCACCTCTAACGCCCCCTACAGTTGACTTTCTTCCTTCAGTCCACCCGCCCGCCGCACTCGATTGCCTAGTCAATACCTCTCTACCAGTTTGAGTCCGTGAGTTTGGCCGCAGGATGTGTACCGTCCTGCCAGATTCCAGCCCTCCGGTCTGTGCCCCTGCCGATGACTCACCGGCCCCCGCATTGTCGGTTTGGCCGTTTCTTCTATTATTCGGCCGCTTGAACAAAAAAAAAAAATGCCAAGAGATGATGGAGGCGGGATGGACGGATGACGAGTCGGCGAGAGTTTGTGCATCCTGGCATGAAGCAATCGGCGTATGTGGGTTTGTGCGTTTCAACACTGCGTGTATTTGTGCAGGTCTGTTCGACCCAAGATCTTAAATCAACTGAATCCAATCATAAATCATCATTTGGAAATTGGGACAAAGTACGTTTTGAAAGCCTTTCCTTTCAAGGCAAATCTGAAGTTTCAATACTATCCTGGACATTGTCAACAATCGGATTTCTCTGCTTGCCGTTTCTGAAACTGCTTCGGTCTGTCCTGGGCATTGCTTTGAGATTTAAGACTTACAGATTTCTCTGCTTCATGTTATGAAGATTTTTTTGACGCTTTGCTCTGTCCAGGACATCCATCCATGCATCCATCCATTTTCCGAACCGCTTGATCCCCACTAGGGTCGCGGGGGGTGCTGGAGCCTATCCCAGCCGTCTTCGGGCAGTAGGCGGGGGACACCCTGAATCAGTTACCAGCCAATCGCAGGGCACACAGAGACGAACAACCATCCACGCCCACACTCACACCTAGGGACAATTTAGAGCGTCCAATCAGCCTGCCATGCATGTTTTTGGAATGTGGGAGGAAACCGGAGCACCCGGAGAAAACCCAGGCAGGCCCGGTTGCCAGCCAATCGCAGGGCACACAGAGACGAACAACCATTCGCACTCACACTCACACATAGGGACAACTTAGAGCGTCCAATCAGCCTGCCACGCATGTTTTTGGAATGTGGGAGGAAACCGGAGCACCCGGAGTAAACCCACGCAGGCCCGGGGAGAACATGCAAACTCCACACAGGGAGGCCGGAGCTGGAATCGAACCCGGTACCTCTGCATTGTGAAGCCGACGTGCTAACCACTGTCCAGGACATCATCTTAAGATTCTGTGTTGTGTGTTGAAGTTTCTCTTTCCAAAGAACTATAATACGATACAATATACTACAATAAAACTATAAAGAACTATAGTTCCTCTCTGGGACTTGGCCTGAAGTGGTTTTGCTCATAAAGCGTTATGGCATGGACATGATGGCCCAAGAGCGCACGTCATTTACACTGCCGATAGGCCAATAGCGGAAAGTGTGGCTCCCCAAACTAGGGTCGGACGACCACATGAAGTATTTTTATTTTATGTCTTTGCAAAAACGCCGCTGCGGCGAGCGCGCAGAGAGGAGGGGAGCTGCTGGTCATTTAGAGAGCCACTTACTTCTAGCGCACGGCGTGTGTGTACTTTATGAGGCGCCACCTGAAACGGTGGCAGCTCCAAGACTCTTTAATTCCAGGACAAGACGAGGAGCAGCAAGTCAAGCCTCGGAGTAAATCCAACAAGAGGCTAAAGAGGACTTGGCGCGGCAGGAAGGGATCTTGAGAGGCAAAAAAAAAAAAAAGCGACGGGTGAATTCAATCGAAACGATGGACTCCGCTCGCCGGGCCTCGTCAATGGAGTGACAGCAAAGATGAATTTGGGAGCCACTGTTTGCATTACTGCCCACAGACACGAGCGCTGAGCGCTACCATCTGTCACCGAAGAGCCTCGTCGAGAGCTCCTCGTGGGGGGAGGGTTGGGGGGGGGGACATAGGGGGCTAAGCTGTTGTGTAAACTCACTAAGGATGAAATCAAAACCCCGCTGCAGCATCGACACGCCGACGTCACCGAAAATTGGGTCAAATATGCATCTCCGTATGAATACGCATCAAGGCGTTCGGCTCATCACACGCCCGTTGCATCATCACTGCTTTTTAGAAAATGTGTTTATTTGTTTGTTCATTTATTTATGACCTCGCAATGATTTACTCTGCTTTTTTTTTTTTTGTCCTTGTAAGCAATTGGCTGTACTCTCCGCAAATAATTCTTTCCAATCACCGGCATAAGGAGAAAAGACACCCGAGCGAGGCACAATGCAAGCTTGCATTTTGATGCTGATGGACTGCACTTTTGAGTTTTGCAATCCCGCCTGTGGTTTCGGTCAGCGATTCCCAACCACTCTGGCAGAGTGTTCTTTGTCCATCTGTCTTATGTCAGTGTTTTCGAGCGGCAGACGGGCACAGTTAGCCGGTGTAACCGCCTGTTGCCGTTCATATAGTAGGCTCGTTCATCGTTATTTGAAGACGCATACTTTTATGACATTTGTTTGTTTGGTGGCATCTTGTTATGACATTTTTCCAGTCGGCGGCACGGTGGGTGACACATTTGGCTCACAGTGCAGAGGTCCTGGGTTTGAATCCGCGCTCTGGACTTGACTGGAGTTTGAATGTTCTTCCCGTGCCTGAGTGGGTTGTTAAAAACATTCATTCATTCATTCATCTTCCGAGCCGCTTGATCCTCACTAGGGTCGCGGGGGGTGCTGGAGCCCATCCCAGCTGTCTTCGGGCAGTAGGCGGGGGACACCCTGAATCGGTCGCCAGCCAATCGCAGGGCACACAGAAACGAACAACCATTCGCACTCACACTCACACCTAGGGACAATTTAGAGTGTTCAATCAGCCTGCCACGCATGTTTTTGGAATGTGGGAGGAAACCGGAGCACCCGGAGAAAACCCACACAGGCCCGGTTGCCAGCCAATCGCAGGGCACACAGAAACGAACAACCATCCGCACTCACACTCACACCTAGGGACAATTTAGAGCGTCCGATCAGCCTGCCACGCATGTTTTTGGAATGTGGGAGGAAACGGGAGCACCCGGAGAAAACCCACGCAGGCCCGGGGAGAACCTGAATCGGTTGCCAGCCAATCGCAGGGCACACAGAAACGAACAACCATTCGCACTCACACTCACACCTAGGGACAATTTAGAGCGTCCAATCAGCCTGCCATGCATGTTTTTTTTGGAATGTGGGAGGAAACCAGAGCACCCGGAGAAAACCCACGCAGGCTCGGGGAGAACCTGAATCGGTTGCCAGCCAATCGCAGGGCACACAGAAACGGACAACCATTCACACTCACACTCACACATAGGGACAATTTAGAGCGTCCAATCAGCCTGCCATGCATGTTTTTGGAATGTGGGAGGAAACCGGAGCACCCGGAGAAAACCCACACAGGCCCGGGGAGAACATGCAAACTCCACACAGGGTGGCCGGAGCTGGAATCGAACCCGGTACCTCTGCACTGTGAAGCCGACGTGCTAACCACTGGGCTACCGGGCCGCCCCTTGTTAAAAACATTTTCTATGAAAACAAGTGTTTTATCAACAGTTGAAAAGAAATAACATTTGACGAGGGCAGTGTGTTTTATTTCATGATTACGATATGCGGAGAGCCACCCAAAAAAGGTGCTGCAACTGGGCCGCACGTCAAACTTTAAGACAGCCCTGCTTTACAGGGTCCACTTTACCGAGAGACTGCGGCGTCGTGCTGTGTGACGTGGAGGCTGTGTTTACATGCGTAGGCCGCTTGTGACCCGGGGCCATGTGAATGATTCATAATTTTTCCCTGGAACACCACAGCCAGGTGCAGCATCTCACATTATCATGTCACCCATAGAGAGATAAGGCACACACACACACACACACACACACAAGGTTTTCTTTGAGGCAACTCCCGTGCGTCGCTTCCTCCGTTTACAAAAGCTCATGTCGATAAACGTCCGAAAAAGTTAAGCCGTGCGTTGTGTTCCGAACGGATTATTTTCCAACAACACGAGTGTCACGGTACCTGCACGCCGTCCCGGCAGATGTGCAAATCCCTGCTGTGAATACGTTTCCCAAAAATATGGCCGGGAACGCGACAACACAAACATAAAGTATATTAATAGTATTTCAACAGCAACTAACATACGTATTTTACTATCACTGTTACTGCCACTTGTTGTGTTATCACTACATCGGTGCTACTTGTCTTTCTGCTGCCGTACTACACTTCACTACTAATATTTTACTACTATAAACTACTATTACTACAAATAAAATTACATTACCACAGTCGAACCTCGTTACAAGGTACCTCGAGGGACGTGACGAGTCTGTACATTATAACGGTAGTTCGTTGAAAGCATTTCCAATAAAATGGCCGCCAACTTTGATGTACTATACAGTATGAACAATTATAGATGTTAAAACATAAACATGTAATACAGAATAATCATTGTCAATTACAAATACGCATTTACAATATGTAATTTTATTATTCATTTCATCTTCCGTACCGCTTGATCCTCACTAGGGTCGCGGGGGGTGCTGGAGCCCATCCCAGCCGTCTCCGGGCAGTAAGCGGGGGACACCCTGAATCGGTTGCCAGCCAATCGCAGGGCACACAGAGACGAACAACCATCCGCGCTCACACTCACACCTAGGGACAATTTAGAGTGTTCAGTCAGCCTGCCATGCATGTTTTTTGGAATGTGGGAGGAAACCGGAGTACCCGGAGAAAACCCACGCAGGCCCGGGGAGAACATGCAAACTCCACACAGGGAGGCCGGAGCTGGAATCGAACCCGGTACCTCTGCACTGTGAAGCCGACATGCTAACCACTGGACTACCGGGCCGCCCATGTACTATGCAGTATGAACAATTATAGATGTTAAAACATAAACATGTAATACAGAATAATCATTGTCAATTACAAATACGCGTTTACAATATGAACAAAACATTCAGTCAGCAAATGAAAAGTGCCTCGACTCGACACCAGTTCAGGATGAACCGTGCTCCGAAGCCTTTTCATTAACGAAGGCCTTTTCACTAAGATATGGAAAAAAAATCTGGTCGTTATGAAAATCACGTAAGCAAATAAATGAAACCCACAAGCATTTCCTGTTAATGGAATCTTTATGTGTTGTATCACGCACATTTATTCCCTGCATCTGCCGTTTCTGTTGGACGGTGTCACGATAAGCTAATTGCTAGCCATCTTACAAACATTAGCAATGCTAGCGGTTTCCAAAGCTGCTAGACCAACAAATATTCCATCCCGCTTGGGTACAAATGTCCTCTTAAGGCACTTTGTATTTGAATAATGCATCCGGAGGAGATACAGCCTCACACTAAGCCAAAATATAGCTCTATTATCCCTCCGCATTGCTCCCGCCAGAGTCTTTGGGAGAGGGCTCAGTCATTAGACAAGGGCAATTTCCTGGTCGTCATAAGCCACGGTGTTTTTTTTTTTTTTTTGACGTGACTAACATCTATTGAATATATGAGCGCATAAAGCCGGGGCCTTCCGTGTTTCGCTTTTTGAAATTAAAAGCATATGACTGCGGTCCCATGGTGGACATTCGAATCATGTTATTGCGCCGTATATTCCCTGTGTTGCGTGCGTACGGTGCCTCGGGATCATCGGAATTGGGTTATGGTGAAATTAATAAATATATAAATCCATCCCTGGCGGTCCGGTAGACCAGTGGTTAGCACGTCGGCTTCACAGTGCAGAGGTACCGGGTTCGATTCCAGCTCCGGCCTCCCTGTGTGGAGTTTGCATGTTCTCCCCGGGTCTGCGTGGGTTTTCTCCGGGTGCTCCGGTTTCCTCCCACATTCCAAAAACATGCGTGGCAGGCTGATTGCACACTCTAAATTGTCCCTAGGTGTGAGTGTGAATGGTTGTTCGTTTCTGTGTGCCCTGCGATTGGCTGGCAACCGATTCAGGTTCTCCCCGGGCCTGCGTGGGTTTTCTCCGGGTGCTCCGGTTTCCTCACACATTCCAAAAACATGCGTGGCAGGCTGATTGCACACTCTAAATTGTCCCTAGGTGTGAGTGTGAGCGTGAATGGTTGTTTTTCTCTGTGTGCCCTGCGATTGGCTGGCAACCGATTCAGGGTGTCCCCCGCCTACTGTCCGAAGACGGCTGGGATCGACTCCAGCACCCCCCGCGACCCTAGTGAGGATCAAGCGGTTCGGAAGATGAATGAATGAATGAATCCATCCCTAGTTCCTAATGCAATAAAAAAAAGGGGAGGCATTACTTTTTAATTTCATATTCACAATCGTTTCTACGGCTCCCTTGAGAGCAGAAAATGTGATTCCAAGCAGTTTGCATTTAAAATAGTAGCCGACTGATACCCATAGTAGTTTAGAGCTAGAAAATTTCAATTTACGCAATGACAAAGACTTTTGTTTTTTTGTTTTGTTTTTAGCAACAACGGCTGATTCTTTGCTCCGTATTTCTCCAGAAGAACGTCACATCCTCAGCTTAGTTTTTACCTACTTCTTCTGTCTTCCCTTCTCATGCTTGACCCGGTCAATCGACAAGCAACCCTTTAGTGCCGTGACATGTCTGCGAAAACCTTTATTAGTCTCGCAATGGAGAAATTCCCAATTCACAGCAGCTTCTAACAGAAGAAACATAATTTCAAGTAAGACCGTGCGTCCCCGGAGCGATTCCGAGTTGGGCAAGACGAGAAGTATGATAGTTTGCCGCCGGGGGTTGCGGGGATTGGGGGTGGGGTGCCGGGGGAGGCTTGTGAGGTGTCGGGAGGCGCTTCACATCATCTCCTTGTCGTCTTCGCCTTTTGTTTGAGACGGGGGGGGGGGGGGGGGGGGGTGTCGATCAAGCTGATGTAATCTTTTTTGGCAGCGCCGGCTTCCTCCTAGCAACGCCCTGGCAGGCCGTGCAACCGGGATATGAGACGCTGAGACACAGAGGAATGGGATGTAGCATTTCCAAACTGAATGGTTTCCCCGCACGGCTGTCTATGGTCTTCTTCTTCTCCCTTTCAGTGGAGTTTTCACAGAAGAGATCTCTGTCATGGCAACTATCCCAAACTTTTTTTGCCTCACCGAAATCATATTTAGACAGACGGCATAGACACAAATGACTTGAAATCCAAGTCTGCATAACAGTGATTGTTCTTTCTGTAATTACCGGGACCCCTGCGCATGGTTCCTCTCAATGTCTCCTCTCGCAGTAAGGGGAGACGATGATATTTGATGTGTGTTACTTCTACACAGTCTACGCAGTAATTTTGTCTCCATTGTTGCAGAAAATCCTGCTTTGTGATGTTTTGCGATGGATGGCATTCGGTGCTTTTTGGAGGCATGAGTGAGTGCCTCAGTTGTGAGCCTTTCTCCACATGTGGGGGCTCTATTTTCGTGCCGGGCATATCTCTGCCCGGAGGCAGGTTAGACCCAACATTGGTAATTTCACAGATGAGCGCAAGAGGGAGGGCTGCACCGATGTGGGAGTAGACACAGCCGACTTCTATCTTAGCCAATTAGAGCTCCTTTCATTCCGTTTAAACATGGCACCATAATCGCATACTGAAGTCTCGATGTGATGGAAGCACACCTGCACCATGAAGTGGGCACTCGAGATGATTTAAAAAAGATATTGCAGTCATTCGTAGCGTTTATGAGTTTAAAAGGCGGCTACTAAAGCTAATATTTCAAAACTTTATATTTTAAAAGTGCATATTTTCTTTATCGGCTGCTGTTGACATGTGAATGTGTGTCCACCTGTTTTTGAAAATATGATGTCAATCAAGGGCGGCCCGGTAGTCCAGTGGTTAGCACGTCGGCTTCACAGTGGGTTTTCTCCGGGTACTCCGGTTTCCTCCCACATTCCAAAAATATGCATGGCAGGCTGATTAAACACTCTGAATTGTCCCTAGGTGTGAGTGTGAGTGCGAATGGTTGTTCGTCTCTGTGTGCCCTGTGATTGGCTGGCAACCAATTCAGGGTGTCCCCCGCCTGCTGCCCGAAGACAGCTGGGATAGGCTCCAGCACCCCCCGCGACCCTAGTGAGGATCAAGCGGCGCGGAAGATGAATGAATGAATGAATGTCAATCAAATATTTATAGTTTAGTGGCCCCGGTACGGTACCATATCCATGACCCGATGGTGTTGGGCCACTGGTGCGTAAGAGTTTGTGCATTTGAAGAGGATCTTATACTACACATTGCAACTATGCACTTTGAGGTGATGGGGAGGTGGGGGGGGGGGTTCCACAAATGACTGTGTTGGTTGGCATGGTAACAACAATTTGCACCAGCATACCTCATGCCCACCTTTGTGGAAACGGGAATGGAACCTTTCCTGCATGATAGACATGTCTACTCAATTTCACGTTGATAGGGGGGGGGGGGGGTGGGGGGGGGTTCCTTTTACAATTGCAACTAATTTGTTTCTGCTTTTTCATTTTCAGTTTTTAATCTGAAAAGTAGCGTAGCATTGTAGAAGTAGAGAACAGCCTGAACTTGTGCGGCGGTAGAGCTCATGGCCAACCTCGAAAGCAAATGCTCACTTTGCTGTTCCCTTGGCAACTTGGGGCCGAGTGAAAGGCCAGGAAAGATGTTTCATTTCGACAATAAACACCCGACTACTTAAAGTGGATAGGGACAGGGTCCAAAAGTACAAGAAATTGACGCCTTCCCTTTTAGGTGGTCATACTTTCCCATATTCAACATTCAAACTTCCCAAACACTTTATCATTTCACATTCGGCCAAAACAGCATTCGTCCTTCACAACTTAATTCCAATTTCGTGGGTTTTCTCCGGGTGCTACGGTTTCCTCCCACATTCCAAAAACATGCATGGTAGGCTGATTGGACGCTCTAAATTGTCCCTAGGTGTGAGTGTGAGTGCGAATGGTTGTTCGTTTCTGTGTGCCCTGTGATTGGCTGGCAACCGGGCCTGTGTGGGTTTTCTCCGGGTGCTCCGGTTTCCTCCCACATTCCAAAAACATGCGTGGCAGGCTTATTGGACGCTCTAAATTGTCCCTAGGTGTGAGTGCGAGTGGTTGTTCGTTTCTGTGTGCCCTGTGATTGGCTGGCAACCGGGCCTGTGTGGGTTTTCTCCGGGTGCTCCGGTTTCCTCCCACATTCCAAAAACATGCGTGGCAGGCTGATTGGACGCTCTAAATTGTCCCTAGGTGTGAGTGTGAGTGCGAATGGTTGTTCGTTTCTGTGTGCCCTGCGATTGGCTGGCAACCGATTCAGGGTGTCCCCCGCCTACTGCCCGGAGACGGCTGGGATGGGCTCCGGCACCCCCCGCGACCCTAGTGAGGATTAAGCGGTTCAGAAAATGGATGGATGGATGGATGGATTTTGAAAAAATAAAAATGCCACGGAAGTACCCTTACTTGCACACAGTTTACCCGAACCACCTCGCTCAGAACCAGAATTGGGATACCGATATTGTTATTGAACGACAGGATGTAACGAAATGGAACAGACACAACCCATCCAAGAGACATCGAAAAAAAAAAACAAACGATGACCAACGGGGCGGTACGGGGTCACCTTTTACAAGCGCCTTGTTTTGGCATCAGGCCGCCAGCGCATCCCATCTGCAGCCGCGCCGTAATAGAGACTGCAAAGAAGGGGTTGGGCCGGAAGCCAAAGGAAAGACGTTGATAGACAGGCTTGTGTCTTGCGTTTGGATAATCATATGAGTGCGTGTCCTCTGTCCCAGCGGAACGGCAGCGAGTCGTCTCGTTATCTCGACTCGCTACCAAACCAGAAAGCGGGGGGCGGGTGCGATGCGTCACGTCATTGCGCGTACTTTCCGCATATCAATTACTATTTACTCCTGTGGCACCTTCGAACGTTGCATAAAGGGCACCAAAACTGCAAATAGGTTGGATGTTGGAAAAGCTGCAGCCTCTCTTTGATCCTGCCCCCAGTTAATTAGCACGGCTACATTTGTGATCTACACGGGGACAGGAGACCTGACAATACTTTTTTTAAAAAATAAATCTTGTTGTATCACTAACAATCCTACAGGAAATTAACCGCCGGAGCTAATCGGCTAATCTGTAATGGAATGGTTGAAAAATGCAAACACAATAAAAACTACAAGAGGAAGCCATCGATAGCGATCATCAAAGTGTGTGCGCGTTATTTCTGGACAAAGGGGGGGGGGGGGAGCGCGTGAGTAGAATTTTTGCTTTCAGTTCTATTTTTATTTTTCGGATTGTGCTTCAAGCAGGGGGGGGGGGGGGGCTTTTCCTATTAGTTCTGAAAGTACATGGAGAAATGTACACAGTTAAATGTTCCATCAAATCTACAGGAAAAAAAAAAAGCAAAGACGGCCTGAACACACAAGCTATTATGTAGCAATTATTCATGCTCGGCTGCAATCTTATCTCGATGTCGCCTACATGTATTATAACAGAAGGACTTCAAAGAGGGCCGCGTTAATTGTGCAAACCCGAAAAGAGGGGGCGGCGGGGGGTGGGGGGTGGGGGGGGTGTCTCAAAATGATTTGCGCCGCCACCATAGAGAGGCATCCTTTTTCCTTTTGATGCTTACAGCTGCAACGGGGAGGTAGGTGAGGTCATTTAGGAGCCGGTTCCCTCTGTGTCGGGGTGGGGGGGGGGTCTTAAACAGACCGATCACATTCAAGCGTCGGATGATTAAAAGTGTGATGATGAGCGCGGGGATCAAGAGGCGCACACTGGATGCATGAATCCCTCACCTCCTTTGTTCAGCTATCCGTGCCAGCGGCTTATAGTGACAGGCGCAACAATGAAACGCGGGCGAGAACAATCAAAGGCTTTAAAATGAAGACGCATGCACAGTGAACTCATGTTTCTAACTGTTGGGATTCATACAACGGAACAAGTCGCCGCACGCCCGCGTGCTCAGTCCGTCAGTTGAGACGATTACCAATTTTGACATTAATTACACATTAATTAAGCACATTAATCGTGAAAGTTTGCTTCATGTGTGTCTTTGTTACTATACTAGACTTGAGGAGTTGCGATGAATCAATCATGATAGAATCATTTATTTAATCCATTTTGATTAATCAATGTTTGGAGGTGTGGGGGGGAGGGTGTTACATTAATGCATAAAATATTACAGGACTCTCGGAATGCTCGATTGAGGCCAGATTCAAGCGGATGGGGGGGGAGGGGTTTCACCAACAGAACTTTGAACCACGCGCTGGCTTGCAGTTAAAACTGGATAAGCATTACTTTGTGTAAAGGGCGACGAAATTCTGTATTTTCTTCCAGCCAATCAGCAAGCGGGCTCACTATTTGGCAAGCACAAGCTATCAGTACAAAACTACTTTGCTCTGCCGTCCAAAAAGTTATGTCTTGCACGTTGTAATGTAAGTAGGTCATATAGCATTTAACGGCAGGTTAAATGTGGGCTCACTTTCTGTCCTTATTAGTGTTTATTACATTGTTAATTAATCTGTTATTGCTATTTGGCATGCTCAACCTACCATTAAAAAAATATTTTCTGCCACCTGCCCGGGGTGTTATGATGTGTAAGATGTTATGATGTGTAAGATGTTCATGTTTCTTTAAGTAGGTAATACACATTTACAACTAGCATGCAGAATTTCAGAGGTGGGCTCATTATTTTGCAACCAGGAGTTCACACTTGTTGTTATAGTTGCCAAGCAGGGCAAAAAAAAAAAAATGACTGACTGGCCAAAATAGGCCATAAACAAGCTGAAAGGGTAGAATATATTGTGTATTTTTATTTATCTATACAGCACTGTTAAAACACTAATATTACATTTATAACAAATATATAAACACAAATTAGCACAAAAGTGCTATATTTTTGAGAATTCTTGACAAATGTTTAATGACCCAAACTATATGAACTAACTGTACTTATTTCAACATTTTTTTTTAGTTAGCCTGATATCTTTTTACTGATGCCGGTGTTTGTTGTCACATTATAACGAGCGAATCCAACACCTTGGCCGATAAATAATTCGCAAAGATAGCAGGTTAATTGCGTCGTAACAGTAAAGTTCTGGACAATTAGTGCATTTATCACCCGTGTGTTGTGTTAATTAAACAAGAAAATCAAATGACTCTCTCAGGTTGGCGTGCGCCCGAACCAAACGTTACGCCTGCTATGATTCTTATCAAGTGTCGCGTGTCCGCAACAATTTGAGGTCATGTTATACCTGAGGAGTCAATGATGTTACGGCATGCACGTGCATTTGAGATCCGTTCTAGTGTTACTTTCCAGTTAACTGAGCAGGCAACCCGATCCACCGAGATGGTTTTCTTGGTTAAAATGAAGAGAGCAAACAAACAAACAAACAAACACAAAGAGTCGGTGTTGGAAGTGTTGATAGAAAGAAGACACGCTGGCAAAGACGCCATCATCAGTCATCTCGAGGGGGGAGCGACAGCGCGACGGTGAAAGAAATCCCAACTTTTGACTTTCAGGCTGTTGTGTTTTCTTTCCCCGCGCAAGATCACGGCAGCTAGCGCGCTAATTACTGCTCACTTTTTTCCTCGCGCATGACAAAGAGGCTAGGCGTGCTATTTCTGTTGCTGAGCTATTTAGCAAACACTAGCCCTCCTGTTATACTGCATCACAATTACAACTGTTTAGTGAATATTTACAACCGAGTTTTGGACCGAGAACTGCCGCGAATAGCCTAAATTCATGAATAACCAATGCACTCCTCCGCCGCCCCAAAACACATTTATAATTTCCTAGAGAGGCCACAAGAACGTGGAAAAGTAACGTAGTTCCTTTGCACCGATTATTCAGAAGGTCACCAATTTTAAAACAGAATTGACAAATTCCCTGTTACAGTTCAAGGCATGGGACTTTTCCTGTGGTGTTCCGCACAGTTCATTATTCAGTCCCTGCTGTTTTTATTTTATTTTTTTTAACACAGTGAGCACACTCACACAGAAGCTGCCGTCAGCCACATTCAAATGTAGCTTCTCAGTTGTCACACCAGCCCCGCCTCTTAAAGGCATCTGAAAGGATCTAACAGACCCCATGCGGTATTTCTATACATTTTATGCTTTGTATTTTTGGGGAGTGTTGAAATATGTCAAGGTGCAATCATTAATGGACAACTAATCGTTTATCATTTGAATTGATAATTATGATCAGTGATTGATGATTAGGCAAATTGTGAATTTAAAAGTATCCTCATGCTTCTACGATCAACATTTCAACAGTTTCTATAGTGAAATGAATATATTTGTGTAGAATGAAAATAAAACATTTGATTTTACTCTTGCGGCCCGGTAGTCCAGTGGTTAGCACGTCGGCTTCACAGTGCAGAGGTACCGGGTTCGATTCCAGCTCCGGCCTCCCTGTGTGGAGTTTGCATGTTCTCCCCGGGCCTGCGTGGGTTTTGTCCGGGTGCTCCGGTTTCCTCCCAAATTCCAAAAAACATGCATGGCAGGCTGATTGGGCGCTCTAAATTGTCCCTAGGTGTGAGTGTGAGCGTGGATGGTTGTTCGTCTCTGTGTGCCCTGCGATTGGCTGGCAACCGATTCAGGGTGTCCCCCGCCTACTGCCCGGAGACGGCTGGGATGGGCTCCAGCACCCCCCGCGACCCTAGTGAGGATCAAGCGGTACGGAGGATGAATGAATGAATGAATGAATGATTTTACTCTTGAAAATAACCTTAATTTTTGGCACGGTAGAGACCACATCAGACCAGGAACTGAATCATAAATAATTGATGTTTGTGCATTTTCTGTGTTGCCAATTTGAAAATGGAAATTATTTAAACCTTGAGATGACAAAATCTGAAGTAAATACGGTCCAAGTTCTACCCTCTGAGTCAGCCCCTCTTTAAACAGTAATTATTGTGTCTTGTGAAGCCCAGCTAATATTCGCCTACAGTAGTTCACCTCATTGCAACAGCCACGAGGCCGTACGCCTTTGCGGCGCCCCGGCTTTAGCTGACTTTGATCCCCCGCAATCCCATTCGCTTTTTGGATGAGGGTAAAAAAAAAAAAGACGCACACAAACACAGCTAATGCGCCACAACTCGGCTGCATTGTAAGCAGGTTTTATGGTTTACATCAATGCGCAGATAATCAAATGTAGGTCACCGGGGCGTTAAAAAAATGGATTGTGGGTGCAGCTAATCGTCGGATGTCCTTTTTGGATTGCGATTTACGATACAAATCAAGCAGTCAATTGGGATGGGTTATTATCCTGCATATGATTATCATTAGTCTCCTTTTTTTTTCTGTTAATCACGGCCATCTTGGAGGGATGGATGAATGTTGATTGTGTTTAATTTTCCCGTATGTAAAGACTGCTCCACACAGGTTGTTTTATCACATAGAAGATAAAGAGGGGGGGGCGTGCGTGGAGGGTTTCGGTGCATTATCCAAATGACAAACAATCCAGCCAAGAGCTTGATTCGTCATCGTCTGATTAGACCGCTCTCGGACGTTCCCGGTTTTGCTTCTCAAGGGCACGGACGAGACGTGCGGCACAATGCGTACGATTTCCCCCACGCCTTCCTGCCGGGAAATATCCCGCCCACTCCTGTCCGTAGAAAAACAAAACATCTCTCTTCTGTCTTTGCGTTTCCTCACGATATGTAGCAAGGCATTGATTGGCCTAATGATATCATTTACATGTGTCACAATGGGGAGCTTGGAGACCGGAGTGCATAAAAGCTTAATAACTTAATAGTTTCATGAGTTGGCAGGTTTCACTCGCTCGATCTGTTTAGTTTTGCTTTGTGTGGCAAATTGAAGATACCTCGCTGATTTATATCAGGGCGGCCCGGTAGGTCCAGTGGTTAGCACGTCGGCTTCACAGTGCAGAGGTACCGGGTTCGATTCCAGCTCCGGCCTCCCTGTGTGGAGTTTGCATGTTCTCCCCGGGTCTGCGTGGGTTTTCTCCGGGTGCTCCAGTTTCCTCCCACATTCCAAAAAACATGCTTGGCAGGCTGATTGAACACTCTAAATTGTCCCTAGGTGTGAGTGTGAGCATGGATGGTTGTTCGTCTCTGTGTGCCCTGAGATTGGCTGGCAATCGATTCAGGGTGTCCCCCGACTACTGCCCGGAGACAGCTGGGATGGGCTCCAGCACCCCCCGCGACCCTAGTGAGGATCAAGCGGCTCGGAAGATGAATGAATGAATGAATGAATGTATTGTATTGTATTGTATTGTATTGGGCGGCCCGGTAGTCCAGTGGTTAGCACGTCGGCTTCACAGTGCAGAGGTACGGGGTTCGATTCCAGCTCCGGCCTCCCTGTGTGGAGTTTGCATGTTCTCCCCGGGCCTGCGTGGGTTTTCTCCGGGTGCTCCGGTTTCCTCCCACATTCCAAAAACATGCATGGCAGGCTGATTGAACACTCTAAATTGTCCCTAGGTGTGAGTGTGAATGGTTGTTCGTCTCTGTGTGCCCTGAGATTGGCTGGCAACCGATTCAGGGTGTCCCCCGCCTACTGCCCGGAGACGGCTGGGATGGGCTCCAGCACCCCCCGCAACCCTAGTGAGGATCAAGCGGTTAGGAAGATAAATGAATGAATGAATGTATTGTATTGTATTGTATTGTATTGTATTGTAAACAAACCATCTCTGGAAATTTAAAAACATTCTTCCACCACCGTCGACGTTCCCGTGACACCCGATCGACCATTTCGATACCCGGTTCATGTCAAGACAGTTGAGGTAGCGACTCGATAAGGAAAAACATTCTTTTAGCGGTGACCCTTGCAGAAGATGATATTTCGCATCCAGTCGGTGACCTTGTCAACGGCCGTAATGATTGCGAGGAATGAACAGTGACGAGAATAAACGGCTCTTCTGCGGGGGGAAGTGGCAACTTGGAAGGGCATGTGTCGGTACTCTGGGGGGGAGGGGGCGGGAGGAGGCAAGGGAGGATATGAAAGTCTTTTATGAAAGGACGAGCGGAGCACACGGGGGGGCTTAACATGTGCTTCTTCGATGATTGCGCTGCGTATCTGGCTGCCGTCCCGCAGCGACTTGAGTGTACCGAAGTTGAGTGATGCCGTTTCTGAACGCTTTCTAAAGATTTTTTTTTTTTACAATTTTCCTTCCTAGCAGTCAAGTAAAACTCCCCCACTTCAACATCATTATACCCGTCCATTTCCCGCGTCAGGGCTACAAAATACTGCAGCCTATCCCTGACGACTTTCGGCGAGATGAAAGATATACCCCCCCGGGACTGACGGCCAGTAAATCACAGGTCACATACTACATATGCTAAGGTTTAAATGATTTTGAAATTTCAGCCATCATAGCGGGCGGCCATTTTGTCACTTTCTGTCAACCCAAAATGACGTCACAGTTGCTCAGGGTTCGGGTAAGAACCATTCACAGCTCGCCCGTTTTCTGAAGCCGAGAAGCCTCTCTTCCGATTGACATGAACGAATGAATTGGTCCGAACTGTAGCTCCATCTAGGCGGCCCGGTAGTCCAGTGGTTAGCACGTCGGCTTCACAGTCCAGAGGTACCGGGTTCGATTCCAGCTCCGGCCTCCCAGTGTGGAGTTTGCATGTTCTCCCCGGGCCTGCGTGGGTTTTCTCCGGGTGCTCCGGTTTCCTCCCACATTCCAAAAACATGCGTGGCAGGCTGATTGAACACTCTAAATTGTCCCTAGGTGTGAGTGTGAGCGTGGATGGTTGTTCGTCTATGTGTGCCCTGCGATTGGCTGGCAACCGATTCAGGGTGTCCCCCGCCTACTGCCCGGAGACGGCTGGGATGGGCTCCAGCACCCCCCGCGACCCTAGTGAGGATCAAGCGGTACGGAAGATGAATGAATGAATGAATGAATGTAGCTCCATCCTGGTTGTGAGCCCGTCGTAGGTGATCGCCTGACAATTTCCTCCGCTCACTCCGCACACCTTGCTGTGATTCCCTTCCCACCGGGTTTTCTCTTCCCAACCTAATTTTGTCTTTCGGTTTCCTCTGCTTGTACCCGCGGGCTCATCGCTCCCTTCTGAGACGATACGGCTTCTCTTTTGTGAGCTTGGGGTTTCTTTTTGGAGGGGTGGCAGAACAACGGTTATATTCATTTATCCATTTTGCAGGCACAAATTTATTCCCCCCCCCCCCAATAGAAAGCGCCATAGTTCATTACATCGCAGAGTTGTGCTGGCACTCCTGCAGAGCCCCCCCCCCCCCCCCCCCCCCCCCCCCCACCCACAGCACCCGGACGAGGTGCGACCATCACACAACTTGTGTTTATGAAAGATACTGCCATAATGTGTGTTTGCTTCCGCAACTTTAAACCAAACGGTCCCCCCCCCCCCCCCCCCCCCCCCCCCCCGGGTGTCTTAACATGTTTGGTCAAAGTACCCCAAATATTTGTTTCACTCTCTTCTTGCTCCTCTGTCTTATCTCATTCAAATGAGCCATTGGTCACCCCGCCTACTCTACTGCGGGTTGTGTCGATGCAAATTCGGATTAATAACAGAGCCGTGCTGTGGAGAGTCTACTTGGCCTGATTGGGGGGCTGGTGGTGGGGGGGGGGGGGTTGGCGAGCGACAATGAATCTCCCCCAGTTTACCATACAGATGAAATGTTGGATTCTATATCACTCAGAGGCGGCGCTTCATCACGAACCCATCAAATTGCACTTAATTGATATGCCGATTGGTGCATGTGGTGCATGACACTGACGCACCGGATTCAAAAGGGTGGCTAAAATATTTTTCGGATACTGTCAGCTCCCCCAGAATTGCAATTCCGAAGACCTCACAATTTACACACAAGCCATTCAAAAGTTCATTTTGCATCACGCGTCCTCTTTCAGGCTGAGGATTGGCGAGACTCGCTCTGTGGACTTCATACCCGCAGATAACAAGATGGCTACTGCATTGAAAGCCTTTGGGAGGCAAGAAAAATAGCTCCTCTACAGTCAGCTCTACTTAAAACACGTCCTTTCCTTTTTTTTCCGTGCGCTTTCTTCCGAGTTAGGCCATCGGGTGCCGTTTGCCATCATTAAGTTAAGTCAAGTTTAACTCAAGGGGACTTGTTGTTAGATGTGGGCCGGCTGGAGCTGCTTTGACTCCCGTTTATCGACGTTGTGCTTCCAACTATTGATGCCGACCGGGGGGGGGGGGGGGGGGGGGGGGAGCGATGGCCTTCTGTGGGCTGTCTCCCCTGGGTGCACTCGGATGGCTACTTGGCTGCGGCAAACTGTAAGTGAAGCTTTAATAAACCAAACCTGTCTGGTCTGAGCGGATGAAAATGGCCGCTCCTTTTCTCCCGGAGTTTATTTCTTCGCTTGGGCGTGAACAGCATTGACTGTACGCGCTCATTTTGTCACTCATCCTCAGCTTGAATGGGCACTTATGAAACAAATCAAGACTATAACTGTGCATGCGACAGTCGCCATAACAACCACATCGGCGGCAATATTAAGCAAAAGAACAAAACCGGAGTCTCATTCAACCACAACAAACATGACCACCGCAACAGCAATAGTCGTCACCGCCACCCGAATAACAAAAAGCACCACCATCACCAGCGACACTTGCACCATCAACGACAACCGTCCTCACAATTGTGACCACATCAACAAATAAATACAATCGACAACCAACATAACCCTCAACACAACTACGTCCACAACAATCACGGTAACCACCCCCCCAAGAGCAAGCACACCACTTAAAACAACCACCACCACCACCCCCCCGGCAAAGCGATCGCAACCGACAGCATCCACCAGACCCCCAAAAATAAGAACCGCAATCATGAACAATCGCCAAGCAACACCAACAATCGCCAAGCAACACCAACAATCGCAAACCACGGACAACATTCATTCATTCATTCATTCATTCATTCATTCATTCATTCATTCATTCATTCATCTTCCGAGCCGCTTGATCCTCATTAGGGTTGCGGGGGGTGCTGGAGCCTATCCCAGCTGTCTTCGGGCAGTAGGCGGGAGACACCCTGAATCGGTTGCCAGCCTATCGCAGGGCACACAGAAACGAACAACCATTCACACTCACACCTAAGGACAATTTAGAGTGTTCAATCAGCCTGCCAGGCATGTTTTTGGAATGTGGGAGGAAACCGTAGCACCCGGAGAAAAGCCACGCAGGCCCGGGGAGAACATGCAAACTCCACACAGGGAGGCCGGAGCTGGAATCGAACCCGGTACCTCTGCACTGTGAAGCCGACGTGCTAACTACTGGACTACCGGGCCGCCCCCCACGGACAACACCCATGACTAAATTACCATTTCATTCAATGCCCCCGGTGCACTGTCTGAACAAAAACTCATATTTTTTTTCTACTCCTCGGCCCCCTGTCTCGCTTCTCCGCAAAGCAACATTACAATTGCCAAAGTAGCATTTGCCGTAATCCGACTCCGCAAACAATCAAACAGTCAGTGACAAGCGTTCTTTGCCCGAGTCAACAATGTGTGCATACTGCTGAGCCGCAGTGAAAGGAAGTGGCAAAGTCTCATTGTGTGTGCGTGTGTTTGCGCGAGCGAGTGTGACGGTATGTTGTGTAACGGGATATGTCAGCTTGTGTGCGTCAATAACAGTTGCGCGCCGTAAGAAGCCTTGCAGCCCCCACACCTCGTTGTCACTTTCACCTCCCTCGCCGCCCCTCTCGAGTCCGCTTCAGAGGCAACTTTTTGTTTTTCTCACATCGGCAAGGCCCTAAATCATTTCCGTTTAGATCTGTTCAGATTATACCGTTTGACGGGCGCTCGCATGGGCGGGTGCTGTGCGGGAACGTGGGCGTCGACTCCCAACGGTTGCCGTAGTAGAAACAGACCGCGCGTGACACCCGGGAGGGATGAGCTTCTAATTTTGACGAATTGTGATGATTTCACAGCCTTGTTTTGGTCTGCGTGCTTTTGTTAGTCATATTACAGCCAACACAAATTGGAACACTTCTGGTGCAGCATCTGCTTCGTGTTGTTGGGAAGGTGTCAGGAATACGAAATTGGCAACATCTGGAGACTGGCGGAGACTTTTCTTATTTTCTACGGCTTGAAAAGTTTTAAGAAGTTAATCGATTGTAAAATTGAAGCTTCGGACGTGCTTTTTGGGATGCTCAGTGTCATTTGTTTGCGTTGTTGCTTTTATGATGTAATACCTTGTGTGACTAATAGAAATGGTCTCGAGTTACGAAGTGTCAAGGACCTCTTGGAATTGTTTATTATTTACGATCAAAGAATCCATTTTTTGTTTGTTGTCACCACCTCTTTGAAGCACATATAACTTGGTGATTCATCTTCCGAGCCGCTTCATCCTCACTAGGGTCGCGGGGGGGTGCTGGAGCCTATCCCAGCTGTCTGAATCGGTTGCCAGCCAATCGCAGGGCACACAGAAACGAACAACCATTCGCACTCAGGAAACAGGAGCACCCGGAGAAAACCCACGCAGGGGAGAACATGCAAACTCCACACAGGGAGGCCGGAGCTGGAATCGAACCCGAACCTGGTACCTCTGCACTGTGACGCCGACGTGCTAACCACTGGACTACCGGGCCGCCTAACTTGGTGATGCTATGTGTTATAGAGATGCCGAACAAGACCTGCCAAAAATCACACAATAACGTCCCCTGGAGGGTAAAAAAAACCCCCCAACAAAACAACCTTCCCCCCCCCCAAAAAAAGTTGTGTCTATACACAAGAAAAAGTCGGCCATTGTAGTTTAGCCCACTGCTTCCCTGTCATGTGTCCCTGATATCCCAGCAGATGTGACACAAGAGCAGAAGAAGAAGCCCCACCCCCTCCAACCCCCCACCCCTGCAGAACTTTCACCACCGCCAAAGCATGTTTTTAGCACACAAACTTTTTAGGTCAGCTTGTACTCTAAATTTGACAACCTCCCAAAACATTTAAAAACAAAGTTTTCTGACGCCGAGCAGCTTTTGCTGATGTCGCAAGTGCACCGAGACCGTTACAGGATCTGCATTGTGAACTGCCTGTACCGGACTAACCTGTTAGTACAATGTTATTATTACACCTTCAAAAAAAAAACGGGAATATTCGCAAGACTATTCAACAAACGCTGGATGTGGGTGCATGGGTGGATGGAATCGGCTTCGGTCTTTCGTCCAGACAATATTCGGAACGTGTAAGATTGCCGTAACATGTAGGACCACAGCCTGTACTCGCCAGAAATCTCTGCAGCTCCTCCAATGTTGCTGTGGGGGCTCTTTTGGCAGCCACTGCCCACCGTTTTTAATGATCTTGTCATCAGTTTTGGGACAAAAGTCCAGTTCTCGGTAGTATCGGGTTACGCACCGCATATATTATTAAGATAATAATAATAATAATAATAAATTGTGCTGCAGATCGGGTCAAAGCGCGGATTTTGTCAGGCTGTCTATTTCAGTCAGCTGGCATCGGTGAACGAGTGGGATAGTGACGCGCTAGCGCCGACAGATGGAGCGTTTCACGTCACCCTCGCTGTCATTTGGATTACTCACCACATGCAAGTCCGCAGTGCAACAGTGCACAATTTTTTTTTTGTAATTGGTGGTTCGTTTGTGGGCTCATCTAACCGTTTTTGTTGTTTTATTCGGTTTGATTTTGGAGTCGTGCCCAATTTCGTAATAGCTTCAGATTTTTTGTTGTTGTTGTCGAATGACAGATGGAAAATATCAGCTTTCGTTCAAAACGTTCTTAATTTTCACATCACAGATCCAGTTATTTATTTTATTTTTTTTGTTTTCAGAGATGGTGTTTATTGGCGCTGGATTTTAAAATTTTTTTTTCTCCTTACGTTGTGAACTGCTGCTTCAGGAGCGAGAAGCCTACAGACTACTTCTGCCATACTAGCGAAACCCATACACAGGAATCTATTTCTGTTTTATTCCAAACTGGAGATGAGTTTGTGGACCATGTTATAGCTATTTACTTTTTTGTTTTTTGCGCTTGTTAGTAGCGTTAATGCTGCCTTTGCAGCCACGCTAATTAGATGTGCGGTTTTCCACCAAAGTCAACTGTAAGGGTTAATCGAACTGAATTTTGCTAAATGCCCTGCTGTGTGTGTTTATCAAGTTAATTCTGCAGATGTCAACAATTCCGTGAAGTTGATGATTTTTGCCAATCGGATTGTACCACCTCGGTTTTGTTGCTAGCCCTTTCATGGAATCTCTGAGGATCTTTCCCTTGCTTCCTCCCTCGTTTCTCCTGCAGCCTTCTGCTTGGCATTCAAGCCTCGGGGGGCGCCGCTACACCTACTGTCAGAATGGGTGGCGGAGCCCAGATCAATGTTTCTAATGCAGCGCTTTAGCATACAAAGAGAGAGCTTGATACAGCCCATAGGGAAATCATAGAAAGGACTATTTATACCGAAGGCCGCCACAGCTCGTATTACGACCTTTCTTGGCCGATTTATTTATTTTGCCGCAACCCCGTCGTCTTCTTCTCCGGCGTTGCGAACACGGCCCAGTTTGTAACGTGAATGTCTCCATTATGCCGTGTCATTGAGCCGGCGCTCGCCCAGGAGTACCGGGGGGTGGCCCCCGGAACACACCCTCCAGTCGATACCTGTCGTATGTTTATTTCCCGTCTCGGCAACTCCTCTTGATTCAGTCCAGATGACATTTATTTCACCGCTGACCTTTGCCGCTAGCCGGCCGGGAGATCACATCATTGCGCCTCAAATGCGCGCCACATTCACGCTGATGAATGAGTTTGACAAAAAGATGCTGTTCTCCTCCTCGCGCACGCGCCGCCGCTGCTTGTTACATAAGGGCAAGTCAAACAAAATGAATGACTCGGTCCACCCTTTGGGGGAGATTGAAACTCGGTGAGGAGTATGGCAGGTGAAACTAATCCTAAATGAAGTGGTCTCCCCCCCCCCCCCCCTCCCCAACCCTTTATTGTGATTGCAATGAATGCAGAGGTGGACCCCGGTCCGTATTTGAACCGAGATGTTCTTCTACACCCAACCCTCATCTATGGTCACGAGCTATGGGTCGTGACCGAAAGAACGAGATCCCGGATACAATCATTCGGTTATCGTAATTTTCATTTGCCAAATCTCAGAATCGGTCGGGCCCTTGCCGTTTCTGACGACAGACGGATGCTGACACAAATCACAAACTATTTGTAAATCCTGCATTGCTTGCTGTATGTTCTGATCTTCTGGAACCCTCTTTGAGGACACTTTCCCAGATTGGGGTCCATTTAAATGTGACTCGAATCCCGCCGCTATTTGACTCTTTTTGTCTTGGCGCGACCGGACAAACCTCCAAGATACCATTTTGCAACAAAGACTCGCATGGACGCGTGCCTACTTCCTATAGATTTCCTGCTGGCGGCACGGCTCCTTCCATTGATCACGTTCGGCAGTTACTTGGAAACCGAGGCATGAGCCGGCCGGGAAGCTGACGGGCAGATAGCGTTTAACTCGTGCGTGGCCGTCGACCGTCAGCATTGAATGGCTCTCGTTTATTCGGGGCGACTTTGACATAAAATATGTACAAATACAAAAGTAAATGAAGTAGCTTTCAGATTAAGCCGGATGCTGTTGAAAGGTTTTCATACGGGATTATTCGATCGACGTACGCTTCCTTTCACCGAGCCAGAGGCTTATTAATCAGAAAGCCCCCCAGCGTCGTGGCCCACCTTCATGCCGCTCGGCTCTGTGTTTAGAGCCCATACAGAGTGAATGTGAGTAGATATCAAACATACGCCCACCGGTTCATTAATCGTGCGGATGCATGAGCCGCGTACCACAGCCGGTAATGTGGAATGTCTGGCAGTTATGCGGGTACGCGCGAGGGTGAGCGTGGGGGCAATGGCACCCATTTTTTTAAAAATCCATCACTAGCGCCGGGATCCTCTGTGTTTATTTGTTCATCGCTCTTTATGACACAGAAATATGGGGTTGCAGGTCACTTAAATAGACTTGGTGCTCCTCAATGGGCGTGTTTTGTGTAAAGTAATGTTTTGACGGACCGTCAAAGAAGCTAAAAATCGAACGCACCTTTATTGTTGAGTGTCGTTGTAATTAGCTGCACTTGTTTGTCTTCAACAAGCCGGTCCCATCTGGCGGTAATGAGAGACGATGGCACTGAAAGTGGGTTCGTTAGGGCTTGGTAATTGTTGTTTTGGTTGTTGCCGTCGTTGCAGAATATGCCGCTTCACAAAACTAGCATGTGGGAACTGGATGCGCAAGGCATTCCGTGCTTTTTAACTCATTCACTCCCAAAGACGTTTTTAAACGTCTTTTCAGACTTGGTCCAGAATTGGCTGGGACCGAATGAGTTAATTTTCCAAAGCATCCAAAACCAGATCGTGCTAACCACCCACCGCCATGTTACCCATTGTGAAGCACTAACTATAATTTATTCATTCATTCATTCGTTCATTCATCTTCCGAGCCGCTTGATCCTCACTAGGGTCGCGGGGGGGGGGGGGGGGGTGCTGGAGCCTATCCCAGCAGTCTTCGGGCAGTCGGCGGGGGACACCCTGAGTTGGTTGCCAGCCAATCACAGGGCACACAGAGACAAACAAACATCCACGCCCACATTCAAACCTAGGGAGAATTTAGAGTGTTCAATCAGCCTGCCACGCATGTTTTTGGAATGTGGGAGGAAACCGGAGCACCCGGAGAAAACCCACGCAGGCCCGGGGAGAACATGCAAACTCCACACAGGGAGGCCGGAGCTGGAATCGAATCCGGTACCTCTGCACTGTGAAGCCGACGTGCTAACCGCTGGACTACAGGGCCGCCCTACAACTTAACTTGCTAAGCATTTTGTTTTAAATAATAAAACTTATTAAAATACGTTTAAGATACAGAGAGTGACCAAGAAGCGCAATCAATGATTGCACGTTCGTGTAGATTTACTCAGTAAGTCGTTCAGTAGCTACTGTCGTCGGCACAAATCGGAACACTGAAATTGGAACCGCTTAAATGTCAATAGATAATGAGCTTTGAGTTTCTCTCGGCATGATTTTTTTTTCTTCTTTTCTTCTTTTCTTCACACGAAGCTGAGAAGCACTTGAAAGAAAGTCAAGGAGAAGGACAGTGAATGATTCATGACGGCGCACTGTCGCCAAATGAACAAGCTGCGAATAGAACTTCCACTTGCTGCCATCAACACGTTTCAAAAAGCAAAGACAGAAAGAGAATCATTTTCCCTTAACAAGACAAAACTGGGACATGGTCTCCATCTTTAATTAAACCACCATTGAGCGTGAGGCTTTTTGTAAAGGTTGAATATTCATTCCGTTTGTGTGCAAAAAAATAAAATAAAAAAATTTAGTTTGTTTAAGGCGGCCCGGTAGTCCAGTGGTTAGCACGTCGGCTTCACAGTGCAGAGGTACCGGGTTCGATTCCAGCTCCGGCCTCCCTGTGTGGAGTTTGCATGTTCTCCCCGGGCCTGCGTGGGTTTTCTCCGGGTGCTCCGGTTTCCTCCCACATTCCCAAAACATGCATGGCAGGCTGATTGGACGCTCTAAATTGTCCCTAGGTGTGAGTGTGAGTGCGCATGGTTGTTCGTTTCTGTGTGCCCTGCGATTGGCTGGCAACCGGGCCTGCGTGGGTTTTCTCCGGGTGCTCCGGTTTCCTCCCACATTCCAAAAAACATGCATGGCAGGCTGATTGAACACTCTAAATTGTCCCTAGGTGTGAGTGTGAGCGTGGATGGTTGTTCGTCTCTGTGTGCCCTGCGATTGGCTGGCAACTGATTCAGGGTGTCCCCCGCCTACTGCCCGAAGACGGCTGGGATAGGCTCCAGCACCCCCCGTGACCCTAGTGAGGATCAAGCGGTTCGGAATATGGATGGATGGATAGTTTGTTTAAATCAGCACATACATTATTCAACCTGGCCACGACAATCAATCAAACAGCCTTTTAACATCTGAAAAAACAAGTCCAGATTGAGACCTTGCATGCTCCATGCAGACCAGGAGAAGCTGATTTGTGCTTTTATCTCCAGTAGACATGATAATTGTCATGATCCTCTGACTGGACTCCCTCAAAAGAGCATCAAAGAGCGGCGGCTCATTCAGGACACTGCAGCTACGGTTCTGAACGGAACATATTACTGCAGTCCGAAAAGACTTGACACTGGCTTCTAGTCAGCTGTGGAAAAGACTTGAAAGTTCTGCTACTAGTCTATAGATCAGAGGTGTCCAAACTTTTTGCCAAGGGGGCCAGATTTTATGTGGTAAAATGTCGGGGGGCCGACCTTGGCTGACATTCTTTACATTGAACAACAATATTGTTCAACAAATTTTAGTAAGCCAGTCTGTCTCACATTTCCATTTTTATTTTAATCTCAACAATCTTAAGAATTTCTTTTGGTTCATTTGAAACAGGAATTTGAAATATGACATATCAGTCAATATAAACACGGAGTGATGTCTTGTTAACTCGTGAGTGATGCCCTCTAGTGTCTAAATGCTATTACTCATTTAGTGAATGATATTACTCATTTAGCCACTAGAGGGAAGCAGTACTCTATGAAACATCACTCACCAGTCTACGAGACCTCAGTCAATGCAACACGTGTTCCATTGCGCCCAACCTGCGGGCCAGACGGCACTGATTTTATGACAGGGGCCGAGGGCCGGATGAAATTCGACCGCGGGCCGGATTTGGCCCCTGGGCCGGACTTTGGACATGCCTGCTATAGATCATTGAACGCTTTAGGTCCTGAATTATTGAACTGCTAATAGGATCTAGGTCCAGTCGTGCTCTCGGATCTCCCTCTGATCAATTTGTGGAGCCCAGAGTTCAAAGCATACTTGGTGAAGCAGCATTTGGCTGTTATGCTGCACTCAAATGTAATACTCTACCAACAGAATTGAAATCAGCTCCAAGTGTAAATATGCTTTTAAAAAAAATCTTTGAACAAGATACATGTTATTTCTTTCTTTTGCTTTGAAATGTTTTTAACGAACTAGCAAATACTTTTGGTTTGTCTTTGCTTGTGTGAAGCACATTTCGTTACCTTGTGTATGGAACGCACTGTACAACGGACCACTCTTACAATCTATTGAGATCATCCATTTTCCAAAGGCGGCAGCAGAACTCAATAGCGAGGCAGATATACTCACCACTTGAACATAAAGAGTGCTTGCGTTTTATTGACGCCGTCAGAGATGTATTTATTCCTCTCTCGTGAAAGGGAGTGGATGGGCCTCAGGCCCAAGAAGAAACCCAATAGGATGGATTTCCTCATTTGCATTGTTGGGAATTGTCCTGGTAAATTTGTTTCATTTAATGGTCGAACCTAAATAAAACTAAATTTTGGCATGCGCAGAAGATCGGCATCTGTGTGAAAGTACAATTTGGAGAGCAGTCGAAAATGGGATTGTTTGTCCTTGGCGGCCAATTCCACTCGTCATCAGACAATTTTTATAAGGCACTTCTTGGCATTTTTAATCAATTATCATTGGCGTGGAATTGTTGTTGTTGTCGTTGTTTTTTTTTAATGCCTCTGAACAATTTCTACAAACGTATCCTGATGAAAATGGCTCTACATGATGACTCGATTATGGAAACAACTTGATTAATTGATGATTAATTAGTTGTCAATTAATCGATTAGTTTTGATACCTCTAATGTGTAGCCTCAATGAATGTAGCCTGGGACATGGGAAAGAGTGTTAATAGTTTAACCTAATTTTGCATTAAATCAATTTTTAAATAACGACAAACTAACAGTCGTAAAAACCCCAGCGGCCGATGTTTGTTTATTTTTTTTTTCTTTTGATGTCACACCCTCTCTTTTCTGATTGGTTCATTTCCCCTCGGAAATGGGCTTTTTTTCCCCCCCCTCCGGATATTTTTAGCGAGCAGTTCCAAACATTATTTTGTGTGGCTTTCCAGTCGGGATTGATGGCTTTGTATTCATTTTGTGCCATTTGGTAACCAAACTACTCGAAACAGCTTTTGGTATGACACAACTGCAAAATTGAACACCTGAAATGAATTGCTCCTGACAAAAAACACTTGTAGGCCAGAAGCATCAAAACAACAATAAGTAAAGCGGTTAGCGGGTACCTTCATTGCCGCCGGCCGACTGGAGCGCCCTCCCCGCGTCTCCCCCATTCTGATAAAAGAGTTCTCCGTGGAGGGTAACGCGGCATCGAGACCCAGCTGGGTTGCCGGTGAGAGAGGCCAACGAGGGAGGCCTTGAATCACATCACCTCGCTTTTGATTACGAAATTGCCAAAGATATGAGAGCGCGTTGCCAAATTGGGATTGAAGTGGCGCGACTGCTCATTTTAATCCGGCTGGTTTCGACATGGATTAATTAAAAAAGTAATCTTGACAAAAAAATTTTGCAGGACAGTGACAGCACCAGTGGAAGCCCAAACGAGCTGCAGAGTATGTTGATGCGACATGTTTTGTATTGAATTTGGCCTTCACAGCAAGATCAATAAAGCCAATCGGGAACAGGAAGGGCTTTTAATGACCCTGCTTGACTAATCAGCAGCAATTTGCATTGATTAACACTCTCCACCGTGGTCAATTTGACAGAATCGGGATTGAAACGTATATTATATTTATGATGTACCGATTGGGAGGAGCGTTGGAACTCGATTAAAAGGAAAACAAATGCTGCTGAAGTTATCAATTAATTGTTTGGATGTCGGATTTCAAGATTTGTGTGTATGCTCTGAGAGTCGTTGAGTTGTCTTGCGAGCCGAAATATGAGCAAGAGTTAAGCCAGGCTCTCTCTCGAGTGAGGTTAAAAAAATTAATAAAGAAATACATAAAGAGGAGAGCCACAGTCGGTGTTGCAATTTCAGCCATTAACCATACAAATGGGAAATAAAAACACTTGCAAGCCGTTGCGTCATTGTTGTCAATGCAACCAGGTTGTAAATCAGTCGGTCAGGTAATCAACTCATTCAATCACTGTTATATAGTCTTTATCCTCTGCACAGAAAAAACAAAACAAAACAAAAAGAAACAAATATGCCAGCAACGTGGTGTACATAGGCCTAGTATACTGCCCCCTCTGGCCAAGTCACGCATAACATTAATTAATCAGGATGCATGGACTGTTCAGTAGTTTACCTTCTATTAGGTAGTTACGGAAGGATATGAAAATTTACACACGCACACACACACACACACACACACACATATATATATCAATATCTATATATATAAGTATTAACCAGCTTTATGTTTTTCTAAATTCAAAAAACATTACACAAAATGTTCTTGTTTTTCACCAGAGGCTGGAACCAATTAATGGTATTTCCATTCATTTCAGTGCGAAAAGATCACTTGAAATGAAATTCATTATTTCCCACCACTGGAAAATAACCTAACATGACATATGATAACATAACAGCACCCAATCCATGGACTACAAGTCAGAACAATCCCACTGTCTAGTTAGCACGAAACATGTAGCAGGTGTCTTTCTATTCACTGACCTATGCCTGCAATTACTGTGTGAAAATATCAGCTCGCCTCTCACGGAATGTCATCTGGCGGCAGGCAAAGTTTAATCGAAACGGAAGCCCCCCCACCTGATCTGACACAGAGGTGATGAATCCCGGCGGCAAAGATGGAAAGGGCGGGGAAATTCGTGCGCTCGTCCGCATTTGTTTTTTTCTTTCTCGAAATATGCGGCGACATAGGCATTTTTGCAAATTGGAAACAAAGCCAAACACTCCAGGCTTGATGACAAGTGCATTCAATGTCATCCAGCATAAAAAAAATGTTTGTTCAATTTAAGCCCCAGAATGTCTTGACAGCAGAAATACTTTTAGGTTAATTTTGGCCAAGTCTGATCCAGAGTTGAAATTGCCTTACCCAAGTTGGCCATTTGCATCATTTGGCCTAAATGAGTCAAAATAGCGCTTCACAATTGAGTGTGCTTTGACACTGATGGCGAGAGTTGCGAATGGCACATGGAGCCAATTTCGAAATCCCAGCAGGGAGTGTCATGGCATAATTAGGTTTTTATAAGTGTTTCCCCATTTGTCAGCTTGGCCCAAGCAAAAACATGCAAACTCGAGAGAAAGCACAACTTGACTGCTCATTAAGAAAAACATGATGCTTGAGAAACCTTCACAACTGCGCAATAAAAATTGCTAGGATGTTTTATTTGCCATTTGGGCAATCTCCAATTACACAGTGACATTGGCTGGTTTTAAAAAGAAAAAATAAAATGTATTAGAAGAATGATCAGCTAATAAAGCCATGTAAAGAAATTAATTGATTAAAGAAATGACAATTTGAGGATTTATACCTAAGATTAAAAAAAAATCAACCAATAATTATAATCGTGGTTTTTGTGATTCATCTGCCCCAAAAAGTCTGACTCAATATGTTTTCCACTTAAAACAACCAGCACCCCCCCCCCCCCCCCGGGGCAAAGCCATCGCAACCGACAGCATCCACCAGACCACCAAAAATAAGAACCACAATCATGAACAATCGCCAAGCAACACCAACAATCGCCAAGCAACACCGACAATCGCAAACCACGGACAACATTCATTCATTCATTCATTCATCTTCCGAGCCACTTGATCCTCACTAGGGTCGCGGGGGGTGCTGGAGCCTATCCCAGCCGTCTTCGGGCAGTAGGCGGGGGACACCCTGAATCGGTTGCCAGCCAATCGCAGGGCACACAGAAACGAACAACCATTCGCACCCACACTCACACCTAGGGACAATTTAGAGTGTTCAATCAGCCTGCCACGCATGTTTTTGGAATGTGGGAGGAAACCGGAGTACCCAGAGAAAACCCACGCAGGCCCGGGGAGAACATGCAAACTCCACACAGGGAGGCCGGAGCTGGAATCGAACCCGGTACCTCTGCACTGTGAAGCCGACGTGCTAACCACTGGACTACCGGGCCGCCTTGGAAATATTATATATCGAAATATTCGTTTCCAGACCCAATTTTTAGAAAAGTTTAGATTCATAGATCAATGTATTCGCACCTCACCTCCTCCAGGTACCGGAATAGCAGTACGGCGACCACACTTTGTAATTCTCACTGTTTAAGCCTTGAGAGGGAGATATGTGATCCCATCGTCCACATTCTGAAACGAAAGACACTCAAAGTGAACATGTGGCTCCTGCACCATGTTAGTGTATTGCGACACATGCGCCGCATTCTAGCAATAACGTAGCGCGGTGTTACATTTCGGTGACTATTCCAGATCAAGAAGCTTAGCTCCGGGATCACTTCATCACCGGCGGGCGCTAGCAATCACAGCGCACTAAATCGCCCAGCCGCCTCCGCTCTCTCAAATGCACCTTTCATCCGCGGATGCTCGTCGAAATGCATCCAATCGCTACCGCTTAATAACTCCAGAGCATCCGATGCACTCCACGAAGGGAAAAGTGGTGGCGGTGGAAATGAGAAGAACACCTCGATCCGATATGCGCCATTGCGGGAACTGATTAACCAATACCGCATGCATTAGTTACAGCTGCCGGCAGGTGATTTGGATGCCTCTGATAATTTAGCATCATGCCCCTCAAAACAAAAGAAAATGACTGCTGAAATTCTTGATCCATGGAGGATTAGAATGAGAGCATGTCACAACCGAGTGGAACGATGCGATTCAGTACGATTACGATCCGATGCAACCGTTCATTGTATACCATACATAGTGTGGATGTGGGTATATATATACACTATATATGTATATACACATCTGTGTATATATATATATATATAGCGGCCCAGTAGTACAGTGGTTAGCACGTCGGCTTCACAGTGCAGAGGTACCGGGTTCGATTCCAGCTCCGGCCTCCCTGTGTGGAGTTTGCATGTTCTCCCCGGGCCTGCGTGGGTTTTCTCCGGGTGCTCCGGTTTCCCACATTCCAGAAATATGCATGGCAGGCTGATTGAACACTCTAAATTGTCCCTAGGTGTGAGTGTGTGTGCGAATGGTTGTTCGTCTCTGTGTGACCTGCGATTGGCTGGCAACCGATTCAGGGTGTCCGTCGCCTACTGCCCGGAGACAGCTGGGATAGGCTCCAGCACCCCCCGCGACCCTAGTGAGGATCAAGCGGTTAGGAAGATGAATGAATGAATGAATGAATGAATGTTGTCCGTGGTTTGCGATTGTTGGTGTTGCTTGGCGATTGTTGGTGTTGCTTGGCGATTGTTCACGATTGTGGTTCTTATTTTTTGTGGTCTGGTGGATGCTGTCGGTGTATATGAATATGTATATGCGCCACGTACGATAAACCGCAATACAAAGGGGGAAGCCTGTATTCCATTTTGCCACGTATCCTATTGTCTTTCTTCCAAGGTCAGTCTTGCGAGTTTGCATGCAGTCTCGATGGGCGTTTTAACTATTAGCGGATTGGAGTCCTCGACAGACATCCGCACAGAGGAAAAATATCTCCGACATCACGCACCGCTGCCGCCATCTTCACTATCTCGACATCCAAACCTCACTTCCATTATTTGTTTATCCTCTCATCTCCCCCCCACAAAAACCCCCTGCCTCCATCACTCTCTTATCAGTCATCCGCTCTTCTCGTCCCTTACAGCCAAGCTTGGCCACGGCTGATAACGCCCGCCGCCGTTATGGACGAGGGCGGACTAAAACGGCGGGATGGGGTTGGCGCTCAAGCTCTTGGCTTGAGAAAAAAAAAAAAAAACAAGTCGTCGTGCTGCGAGGGCCTTCTGAAGGTCTTTATGGCTGATTTTGCTCAAGCTTGACCTCTCTCGAGAGGGAATCAGGGACAACTCACAGACTCAGTCCTTTCAAAAAGTAATACATGCTGTGCATGCATAGGAACTTTTTTTATTATTATTATTATTATTATTTTTACAATGCAATAGCCCAATTCCAACAGTTGATTCATTGACATCTGTTACACTTTGTCAAAACCATTTAAGATCATGCTAGAACACACCGTAACTGATGTTTCAATGGATTTCCCATATTAAAAGAAAATTATTTCTTCCACAGTTGGGTATCTGCATCTCGTCCCTGTTGTCCACTTATCAACTTTTTCTACTGGCCTCTTTTTGGAGGATCTACCCGAATATTTTTGACAGATCTTGCTCAGAGTTCAAAATATGTTGGACAAGAACCGTATTCTTTGTCACAGCGTTTGTCAGAGAGAACGTTTGTGTTCAAGGAATAGAATTGCCTCTATGAAGGTTTGCGACATGTTTTTTTTTTGTCCGCCATAGCCATGTGACTGCAAAGTGTGTTTATTACAATACAATACAATACATGCTGATTTATATAGCGCTTTCACAACAGCAGCTGTAACAAAGCGCTTAACAAAGTAAAATAATAAACACAACACATAACATAATACACGGACAGTCATGCAGTTCTAACCACTTTTCCATCACCCGCTTTGTTGTTTGAAGCAGTTTATTGGTATACAACTTTAGCCTGCCTGCCTATCTCCCTAGCTATCTACCTACTTACAGCACCCATCCACCCAATAAAGGGCTAGCTTGCTAACAAACAAAATACTGCAGCTAAATCACCTAACTTACTGACCAGCTAGACAGCTAACTCACTTACTCGCTCACTTGCTAGTTTGCCAGCTAGGTACCTGACTAATTAAGTGTTTGGCCAACTAGCTTGCTAAATAACTAGATAGGTAAAATAAATGTATATTATATAGACAGTTCACAAATTTACTAGCTGGATATTTAGCCAGCTAAAAAAACTCTATAGCCAGCTGTCAAACTAGGTAGACTGATAAATTGCTAACTAACTTAAAACATGACAAGCTAGCTAAATACCATGCTAACTAATTAGATATCTATCTAGCTCTAGCTAGTTCACTAGAGGGCTAAGTAAATCCCAAACTAACTATCAAGCTAGCTAGCGAAAAACAGCACTAAATAACTAGCCATCTAGCTATTTAACAAGATTCCTCTCTTGCTCGGTCTACTTAACTATAGATAGCTCAGCTTGATGAATTTAAGCATGTTGAGTTAGTACCGCTTCAGGCTAGTTGCCTGATAATCCATTGTACTATGAACATATACTATAGGAGCGAGCCAGAAAGGCATGAGGAATCGGAGACCGAATTCGCCTGTGATTCAATATTTCAATTTGCGATGCAACCGTGACAACGCAAAATGTCATTGCATAAATACCGCTCACTGTGTTTCTTGTGAAAGCCTCAGTGCTGCTCAAGACAGATAAAAGGAAAAAAAAAAGAGAGCGGTTTAGATTTCGCTGTATTGTGCATTGGAATGGCAACTGTGTATTCAGCGCCGATGGCAGCTGGTTGTACTTAGGTTGTTAAAAGCGATCGACTTTGAACACGCTCCGAATGTAAAAGCAACCAGGGGAATAAGTCAACTTTTTGTCACCGACAGGTTCACAAAAGGTTCACGCTCAGGGGTTGCGGGAAGGGAAGACATGACAGCAAACCGCTGAGATGGCACAGCCACGGGGATTGCGCAACCATAACAATAGCGCCAAATTCAAATGAAGCCTTTATCCCATTTGACTCATTTCAACAGTGTTCCCTTGCGTGTAATTGTCAAGCCCACGTCAGCGCCACTCTCGCACAAAAGATGATGGATCATCTTCCATTCATAAGCACTTCGAGGTGTCTTTGTGGCTCTTTTAAGTCATTCATTTTGTTATCTTCTCCTTTCCGTTGTGACTGATGCGGCACTCCTTACCGTACAGTGCAGCTGGACCTCTGCCAAGACCTGAATGTCGGCACAAGTGGGAAAACAAAACCTATTTGTGTTTAGTTTTCTGTAAGCGAGCAGGCTACTTCCTGGCTCATGGACGATGATGTAACGCTTTGAAGAAGCGGACTGAAACAAACACTCCTGTGATAAATAGATGCCATAGGCCTCACTATAAATCCGCTGTGTGATTTCTTGCAGTCCAAAAACATTGAAATAATCATCGTTTCCAGTGTCACATTTATATGAGTTTCTATTCCTGCACGGCTGACACATAATTCCCGTGTTGTGGTCGTCTGACACCGATTCTCATATACATTATTATTCTCATAAAATGATACAGCTTGAATGAATCCTTTTCCATGTGGTATAAAATGAAGATTTCTCTCACCGCTAATCCGATGTTAAAACCAAAGTGTCCTGAAACATGGCCGCCATCTGTTTGTACGTGCCCGCCCATTTTGAGCAACTCCCGCCTGCGGGGCGATCGGACACCCTCGCTTTGCTTGGCGCCGGTCCTCAGTGGTGGCATGCCGATGCCGAAAGGGGAATCAAATATGTATGTGTTGGAACGCTCTTGGACTCACAAGCATTTGGTCAGGCTTTTGGAGTGAAAAGATGGCCGTTAAGTAAAATTTATTTTATTATCTCTCATCTTCCTAACCGCTTGATCCTCACTAGGGTCGCGGGGGGTGCTGGAGCCTATCCCAGCTCTCTCCGGGCAGTAGGCGGGGGACACCCTGAATCGGTTGCCAGCCAATCGCAGGGCACACAGAGACAAACAACCATCCACGCCCACATTCAAACCTAGGGACAATTTAGAGTGTTCAATCAGCCTGCCATGCATATTTTTGGAATGTGGGAGGAAACCGGAGCACCCGGAGAAAACCCACGCAGGCCCAGGGAGAACATGCAAACTCCACACAGGGAGGCCGGAGCTGGAATCGAACCCGGTACCTCTGCACTGTGAAGCCGACGTGCTAACCACTGGACTACCGGGCGGCCTTATTTTATTTTATTTTTTTTAATTGAAATGATGCAACCCTAACAGAACCTTGAGGATCTTTTTTTTTTTTAAGGTATGTGACGTTACACCACATATGCTATGCACATATTCACGAATTGGTAAAAGCAACTTAAAAATTCCTATTGAGCTGACAAACCCTGAATGCCACCACGGAGTGTTAACCCCCCACCGAGCTCGCGACTGCACTTTGTAGGAAGTATGAAGTGGTGCGTTGGTGGTTTCTTATTTTTATTTTTTATTTTTTCCAAAAGTCGTGCCCGTCACACTGATTTTTTCTGAAGCTATTAAGAATCGCTGTAAGTGCGTTAACATGAGCGATGTGGACGCCGCGTTATCATTAACCGCCCCGAGCAATTCTCAGGTCTCTTAAGAATGATTTCCATACTGCACTGATTATATCGGTTGGGGGTCAAAGGTCAGCCAATGCTGTTAACGATTTGGCGTTAAAGATCCATGTGGGCGAGGCAGATGAAGAATAGCAATTGCGGCTTCCCATCATATCCTGTATCCTTTCCTGATCACTTAAGGACAGTAGTTTGGATCAACGGCAACCGTTCATTGGCATCCCACTCACGGTGTTTACCGAGAATTATGATCCTCCACTCCAAATGATTCCCCGCTTGTCATCTTTTCAGCGCTGACGGCAGAGCAACTTTTCAGGATAAAGGACGGCGACGCGTTTATGGCGTTGGCTGCTCTCCAGTAGGCTGCTCGGCAAAGGGAGTAAATTGTCAGCACCGGGGGCTCACCTCTTCCCCCCCCCCTTAGTGACTATTTCCTGCAAGAGTTGAAACAAACCTCATCATCTTCAGGAGGATTACAAACAGTTATACTGACAGTCCATTAATTGTACTTTTATTGCGCAGTGGCTGGAACTCACTGAAGCATACGACACTTTACACGAGTACGTCCGAGCAAATTAAAGAATCCCGCCGCCGCCGCCGCCAATTGATTTGGCTGGAGAAATGCTAACGGGTTACGTTGTAACAACGCAATCAATTGTTACCATAGAAAACGGGGTGGGCAATTGAATTAATGGCGCACGCAAAGTTTTACAAGCGATATATAACCTGTTTTACCAAACGGCTCCGCGGATGTTTTAATAACACGACCGTGTTGTGCTTTTCAAGGATCGAGAATTAGCGCCTACTTGAGTGCCCATCGAGCTTGTCCTGCTGCAAGTGGCCCATTTTGGGAGGCCGTCCTCGCCTCAGACAAAAACTGTACACCACGCCCTATAAACTGCTACACCAATGACAAGTCTGGCTTCCGTTACCATAGCAACCGGGGGCGGAGTCTGAGTATTGCGACGAGGATTTCACCAGCAGCCGCAGAGGCTGCGTTATGCAATTCAAGGGCCCGTGTAAAACAGTGCGAAGCGTTTTCGGATCTAAAATCACAAGTATCCAAAATTGCCACAAGCACCTTCAGAAAACATGCTAAAAACATGTTAAGGGTGAAAAATAAAACGTGTTTAAGCAATTATTACCACAGGGATAATAACAACCGGCAGTTATTCAATTATTCATACCCGTGAAATGTATTTTCAAAATAAAACGCTGTTGCGCATGTCTTCTCACCTCGATCGATCAAATGATATGAATATTCATTCATTCATTCATCTTCCGTACCGCTTGATCCTCACTAGGGTCGCGGGGGGTGCTGGAGCCTATCCCAGCTGTCTTCGGGCAGTAGGCGGGGGACACCCTGAATTGGTTGCCAGCCAATCGCAGGGCACACAGAAACGAACAACCATTTGCACTCACACTCACACCTAGGGACAATTTAGAGTGTTCAATCAGCCTGCCACGCATATTTTTGGAATGTGGGAGGAAACCGGAGCACCCGGAGAAAACCCACGCAGGCCCGGGGAGAACATGCAAACTCCACACAGGGAGGCCGGAGCTGGAATCGAACCCGGACCCTCTGCACTGTGAAGCCGACGTGCTAACCACTGGACTACCGGGCCATGATATGAATAATGACTCATAAAAAGTTTGAATTCCATCAATTTTGGTCCAATTTTGCATTTGACGACTTTTGTAGAGACCTCGCTGTATTAATAGTGCGGAATAGCAGGTGGCATTTTGTGAAAATTGGACGCCTCCGTTCAAACGCTTCTTAATATTAATGCCAATAATACGGTGGAATCCCCAAGCTATGGAGGCGCTGGTCCAAAACAATGAACGCAGCCTTTAGTGCAAGTTAACACTCCGTATCGACTTAACAACTTGTAGCAATTCCACAGCGACATTTTCCCTCCTCGGGCGCCTTTTCTGATCTTTTGCTTGTTTTGCAAAGTCAAAGGGTGACCTCTCTTTGCTTATGACGCCGCTACGTCAAACTTTGGGCCTGCTTTTTATTTTTCTGAGGATGAATTTCCTCCGGTATGTTGTGTCACAATGGAGAAATTCATGTTTTAAAAATAATTATTTATTGATAATAAATCAATAAAATCAATTATTTGATTTTTTTTCATTTACTTTTTTCCCCCACCCCAAACTAATCGTTATTAAAGTAATTACAAAGCCACAATTTTTCCTGCACATAACAACCCTCCCTATCCTCTTAACCCTCGTAGTCCACCGTTTGCGATAAATGCAAAATCATGTCTTTGAATCAAAGGCAAAGGCATTCGGAAAAACACGAGAGAGCTGAAACGTATGCGGGGGTTCTAAAATGGCCGAAATTTCATGACGTCACCGGCTGATAATTCTCAGGCATTGCAGCAATAATAAAAAACGTTTTGATTCTGTAATCTTCACAATTTACATATTTTGCACCATAGAGACCCATTATAATTCATATTTTTGAATGCATCGTAAACCTAATGTGTAAACATGCATTTGACGTGATTTTCGGCTGATAATTCTCAGGCATTGCAGCAATAATAAAAAACGTTTTGATTCTGTAATCTTCACAATTTACATATTTTGCAACCATAGAGACCCATTATAATTCATATTTTTGAATGCATCGTAAACCTAATGTGTATACATGCATTTCACGCGATTTTTACGTCAATCGCTTTGTTTTCGCTTGGACAGACGTATGCATGCCACATTGTTGGGTTGACGTCATTCCAATTGTGCAACTTTTAGGTGGCGCCAGAGGATCGCAAATGAGTTTGCCTTTTTGCAGGAGGCTTCAAACCAATGCATTTTACATGAACACGTCCGGTCGGGATTGTTAGTAGGGCTTGGTTGGGACCTCCAGACACAATTTTTTTTCCTTTTGCAAAAAATAAAGAATAAAAAAATCCCAAAGAACTAATAAAAACTATATATGTATGGATAGCACAGATGCCTCTGAACATTTTGAGTGTTTGGAAGAAAAAAAAAAGAATGTTTTTATAACACAAAATAGATCATTACAAAAATTGTAAAATGCGTAACTTAGGGTTTTTTTTGTTTCGAAGGACCTAAGGGTTAAATTGAAATATCCCCACTCGTTTTGCAAACATTAAATCGCCAGTTTCGGTGGTCACTGCGGATGAAGCCAGCAAAGTAGACATCCACTGCTTGCGCTCGAAAACATCCTTCGGAACCTAGAAGTTAACGGTTTTCCACGTCTGTCATCACGGTCCCTAACAGGCCGTCATAAAGTTACTTAAAAACCGAGTGTGCGTTTTGTTGACGTCCCGCTTTTGTCTTTTTGTAATAATTGCTTTTTATTGTCTACAAGCGGCAATAATTTAGAAGAATTCATTTTACCACCTCCTCTAATTGTAATTGAAATGATTACATTTTTGTGGGAACATGTCAGACATTTGGCTGCTACAAAGAGATTAATTAAATGAGCAAAATGACGGAAGCGAATGATTGTTGTGATCTTGTGTTCCGGATATTATTCTTATTTTGCGTGCGTACAATTCGAAAAAAAAAAAACTATTTGAATCGGGGAAAAGGGTTTGTGATTTCAAAGGCTGGTCTTGGAAGAATGCTTTTCCCAGTTTGTCCAATTTTAGGCACGTACACAACTTGAACGACAAACAAGACGCCGGTACATGTAGTGGGGCAAAGGTCAGAGGGTCACCCGTGACTCATCACATCAAATTTGAGCCGGAGAAAAGCGAAGGACAGCATCCAGTCAGTTTCATCTGCGGGGGCGATAAATCACAGACATCAATTATTAACTGCGTCTGAATATAATTCAGATTCGTTGACGATTAAGAGAGATGTGACGCTCGCCCAGCTTGCCGACATTTCTATCCGCCAGTCTCCACCAACCGGATTGTGTTTGACGGACACTTTTGCCGCTCACGGCAATTTGAGGTCCGCGTTACGCGACCTGATGGAAATTATGAGGGGTGTCGGGGGTGGGGGGGGCTCGATTGTCGTGTGATAATAACCGAGGAGTCTTGCGGCACTGATGAGGAGACAAACATCTCAGTCTCTGGCAGCGGAACAGACGAACAGCCGGCGCCCGGCAACAGGCTGCTCGTCTGTTCGTCCCGGTCGGATTTGGCCCAAAACCGTAAGTGGGCCCCGCGAGTTGATTGTGCGCCATTGTTTATTCGCCATCCCTCCAGAGGCGCAACTGGTGTGTTCGACTTGAGTGGTTTTCATTACCCCCCCCCCCCTCTCCCCCAACCCATCATTGCCCGACAATCTTGATTGGCGTTTGTTTGTGTGCGATGGCTCGGCGTGACTGGCATCGGTCCGCTTTCTCCGTAGCAACCCTCCTGCGGTCCATTTGGGTCTGATGGCTGCTGATTGGGTTCAAACACTCGTCAACGGCAGATGCCATCGGAAGATTGCTTTCATCAACCCCCCCACACCCCCCGTGTGTGAAACACAAGGATGGAGAAAAGTGGAATTCTAACTCCTTGGCAGCATTCGGAATGCTCTGTGTTGCATTCTCGTGTTTACCTCTCGCCTCTCTTGCCTTCGCCCTTCGGTATCGAAAATACGTGCGAGCGCAACCCCGTAAAGCAAATATTCCCTTCAAAGAAAGAGATGTGAAGAACGATTGTTCGTGCGGCACTCCGGCGCACCATCTTCTCCTCTCCCGTGCAGCATGTTAATCAAAGGCGGTCAAGCCCCGCTATCCCCCCCCACCCCACCCCCTAGTCCTCCTTGTGATCCCAGGCTTTGTCTAAACCCCCCCGCCGTCAATGACTTAAAGGTGCAGCCCGTGCCTTCTAATCTCATTCCTGTCAGATCGGGTGGCGATCTCCCCGCTGCCCTCGTAGCTCTTTGTTATGCGTCGTTTTTTTTTTTTCCTGACGGGCACGCCTTGCTTGAAAAGATGCAGAGCGTTTCGGTTCGAACCCTCGGATACAAGTCTCCCCTATAATTGGGGTCAGCGTTCTGATACGACACCCCTCCATTTGTTTTCTACATCGTTTGTCCTCAAGAGGGCGGCGGCTCGGCTAGATACTCTCCCTTTTGTTTTTGGGCGGGAGATGCGGTACACCCCAAGACTGGTCGCCACTCAGTTGTAGTTTGACATGTAGACAGACCGGGCGGCCCGGTAGTCCAGTGGTTAGCACGTCGGCTTCACAGTGCAGAGGTTCCGGGTTCGATTCCAGCTCCGGCCTCCCTGTGTGGAGTTTGCATGTTCTCCCTGGGCCTGCGTGGGTTTTCTCCGGGTGCTCCGGTTTCCTCCCACACCAGCAAATCAAAACCGATGTGAAATAGATAGTTGAAATAAACAGATACAGCCCGATTTCTCGCATCTTAATCGATTTCCAAATGGCGTGGAATCGACCAGCCTGGTCTTACCTAACAAAGCCCCTCGTTACATGAACTGATGAAGCCGGTCCCGGGCGATTCAATGCCTTGGCAAATAGATGACCTGGAAGAATAAGAATATTCACAAGCACCCCACACATGGAAAAAAAAATGTATTTCTTCGTCTTGCTTTGAAAGTGCGGTGTACTTAAAGCGACCAAAACACAGTTCACCACAAACGACGATATCGCCACTGACAATCGTCAATCTCCTTCTCCCCTCAAACCAGATCTCTGTCGCCGCACCAAAAATGCTAATTGTACATTTTCTTTAACGGGGTTTACGATAGGGCGGCCCGGTAGCCCAGTGGTTAGCACGTCGGCTTCACAGTGCAAAGGTACTGGGTTCGATTCCAGCTCTGGCCTCCCTGTGTGGAGTTTTCATGTTCTCCCCGGGCCTGCGTGGGTTTTCTCCGGGTGCTCCGGTTTCCTCCCACATTCCAAAAACATGCGTGGCAGGCTGATTGAACACTCTAAATTGTCCCTAGGTGTGAGTGTGAGTAAGTATGGTTGTTCGTCTCTGTGTGCCCTGCGATTGGCCGGCAACCGATTCAGGGTGTCCCCCGCCTACTGCCCGGAGACAGCTGGGATAGGCTCCAGCACCCCCTGCGACCCTGGTGAGGATCAAGCGGTTAGGAAGATGAATGAATGTATGAATGAATGAATGGGGTTTACGATGAACAACCGATATTCGATAAACTTGGACTCTCACTCTTAACGCACCGCAGCATTGGATAATTGTCCCGATTATCGGTTGGTATGCATCCTGCTCGACACCCGTATTTTTTGGAATAAGAAGGAACCCCTAGAAAACCCACGCAATCCCCGGGAGAATATACAAGCTACCAATCACAACTATTGACCAAGATGACGTTTACGATTTACGTCGATTGTCACGTACGATTGTCACGTATGATTTACAGCACCGATTGTCCCCCCCGAACCGGATGCTTTATTGTACCCTGTGCCATCTAGTGGTAGTGCATTTTATTACTCCTGCCTGTCACTCTTTCTCACTGGGATACATGAAAATACTTATTTCGTCGTAAATAAAAAAAAAAAAGAAAGAAAAAAATCATCCTTTCAAACCAGAAATTGGATCCTTTCATTGGAAAGCCTTGATCAGAACGATTAAGTGCGGTGAAAGAGACAAATAGGTCTCCATCTGCGCGTTTCCAGGCAGCCTGTTGCACTGCATCACTTTTGGATAATGCAGGCCGCAGGGAGAGAAAAACCACCTCGCTTGCCCTTTTGTTGTTCTTCCATATGTTGTTTTTTTTTTGCTCACTTTCTGCCGCGGTTATTTATACTGCGTATACGTCCTCCCTCCATCGCTCCTCTTTAAAGGTCCACCTCTCACTCCTTCCTGCCTCTTTTATCTTTCCCTTGCTCATTTTTAATACACCGGTGGACGTCGACAGCCTCTTGCGGCTCCTGCCGTTGCCGTTTCTTCTCTTCTCTGCCCGCCCGGTCCCTCTCCGAGGATTTATGTGAGCTATCCGGCAGGGAAGGGAGTGGGGCGGGGTGGGGGGAGGGGGTGGCTGAAGCAAGAGCGAGGGAGGTCTGGCAGACGAGGGAAGGTGGGCGACGGGATGTGAGCGATTGGACTGACCATCAGACGAGGAGAGGATGAATAGTAAACCTGAGATAGAAAGAGAGAGGCAGTCGAACGCTGCGCTAATTAAATTCCACTCCATCCCTTCCCGCCACCCCTCCCTCTCTCGCTCTCTTCCGAGTCGGGTTAGCCGTAGCTGCAGTCACGAGCGAGGCGGAAAGACGAGGAAGAGTAGCTGAGCGGCGGAGGTTAGGTTAGCAAATTGGCTGACAAACATAAGAGAAAGGAAGCGAGATAGTTCTGCTGGCCACACTAATTGAATTCCTATTTTGCCGCTGAGATTGGTGCGTGGCGGAACGGCGGCCAAGCAGGCGCCATCCCCACCCCCCCTCCATACACTCTTCCACCCCGCCATCCCTAAACGTGTTTCAGCTCCAACCAAGCAACCAATCCCACTAATACAGTGTTTATGTCCAGTCCACTGCGCGGCGCTCGATACTGACGCTCTCGCAGCGTTAAGGCCGAGAGTGGGCTTGCCCCCCCCCCCCCCTTCCAAGCACTCGAAAGTCGCTCGGCCCTTCATGAGAAAAAATCACTACCGTAATTATCTGTGCTCAAAACAAGGCAAACTAGTTATTGGAAGTGTATGCAACTGTTAAAACATTAAAGAGGTCTACGAGTTCAGGAACAGATTTCTAAATCTGGACTATCGGGTACAGTGAAGCCCGGTGTGATGCGGGGTGGGGGTGGGGGGGGGCATATGTTGCCGCACTGCCAGTTGACATTTACAGTCCAACTCACCCCTGAAACAAAACCGGATATAACATTGTATGTTTCAAAATCGAGAGGAGCCAGATGAGGTGGCTTGGGCATCTGATTCGGATGCCTCCTGAACGCCTCCCTGGTGAGGTGTTCCGGGCATGTCCCACCGGGAGGAGACCCCGAGGAAGACCCAGGACACGCTGGAGAGACTATGTCACCCAGCTGGCCTGGGAACGCCTCGGGATCCCCCGGGGAGAGCTGGAAGAAGTAGCTAGGGAGAGTGAAGTCTGGGCTTCCCTGCTAAAGCTGTTGCCCCCGCGACCCGGCCCCGGATAAGCGGTAGAAGATGGATGGATGGATGGATGGATGGATGTTTCAAAATCCCAAATCAACCAAACTGTGTCGTTTGGTTTCACGAGAGTCTTCTAACTACAATATGAACACCATCGACGGGATGTTACGGTAATTAAAAATCTTAAAAGCAATTGCTGCTCGAAGACAGTACACGGGGCATACAATATTCCTCGCAGGCGTATATTAACGCTCTGTGGGAACAATGAAGATGCAGATGCAAAACGGTGCGACCTCATCACACTGCCGGGGCCTCCTCATCTTCTGGCTCTTAATTACTCCACAATCTCTTTACGTCGAGCCGCACCCGCGTGTTGCGGCGCGACGTGGTACTACACCGAAGGCGCTCAATTCTAAATTCGGATTTGCGCCGTCCGTGTACTGTAGAAACCCAGAAAAAGGATTCCATAAAATCGCTTCACTCTATAATGCCGTCCACGTCACGCATATTTATCTCGGCCGTTGCGACCTTTTTGGACTTGTGTCCTCGAGCAAGATACTGAACCTCACCCCAGTTGCTCCTGATGCTGCGTCATCAGTAAGGAAATGAAAAAAAAAAACGGTGCCAAGTGCTTTGAGTACCAAAAGTGGAAAAGCGCTATGTCAGCGAAAGCCCATTTTAGCACATTTTATTTAAGGACCCGCTCCAAACTCGCTTCGTATTTTCGGAAACTGCCTTCCGAAACGGTTTTACCAACTGACACGGAATGTGGTTGACTATCACCACGAGGACACATGAAAAAGTTAAGGACCCACATTCGAAATTCAACCAGAAGTCGGACATGTTGGTTTTTGAAGCATCCATTTTGGCGAACTTCCTAAAACCCAATTTAAAGCCTAGTGGCAATTGCGGCCGGCTTCTGCAAAATGAATTTGATTACCGGCGAAACAATTAGCACTGATGCTGTCAAACGTGGGGCATTTTCTTCTTCTACTGAACAACACCGCATATTGTCACAAATTAGAGGACCCGCTCATCTGGTGGAGTTTGTAATTTCAAGATGAAATTACAAACTCTTATAGAAGTCTCCCAAAGTGTAATCTTGGAAAGTAAAACCTCGATTCCCGCCAGGTAAACTATTTCAACTTTAACTCCTCGGTTCCTGTGTAGCGTTTGCATGTTCTCTCCCTGAGTGGCTTTTCTCAGGGTACTCCGGTTTCCTCCCACATTCCAAAAACAGGCTAATGGAAGACTCTAAATCGTCCCTGGGTGTGAGTGTGAGCGCGGGTGGTTTGTCGTGTCTATGTGGCCCTGTGATTGGCTGGCGACCGGTTCAGGGTGTCAGGGTGTCCCCCCCCCCCCCCCGACCCCGCGACCCTTGTGGCGGAAATGCTGCAAATGTATTTGTTTTTTTAATCCAGTCTGAGTCAGTCCAAGTCTTCCATCCACTTTTATTTCTTTCTCCATTAATGCGTACTTGTCGCCGCGAGCCTCCAGCTGTGCCGTTGAGTGGGGGGGGGGGGGGGGGGGGTGGGATGGGGGGGGTGTCTCCCTCTGTGCTCATTACTCGCCTTCTCACTCCTCCACATAGCGAGCGCCCGCTCGCCTCCGCCACCCTCCGTACACTCCGTGTCACCTCCCTCCCGTCACCGTGCAGCCTCCATGAATATTTCACCAACCCTCCTCCGCTCCCTCGGCTGCCTTTCATTCTTCTTCTTCTTCTTCTTCTTCTTCTTTCTTCCTCAGCTGCCATTAAGACACCTTTGTGTTTGTCATGAATAATATTCAAGAATGACTACGTTTTAGTTATGGTTTGATAAGTACATTACGTGTGTCATCACCACTCTCTCTTTTTCTAAGCTGCCTTTTTTTTCTAAAAGTAGACTCCAAAAGTATTGGAGCAGTTGAGGCCTCAACGTTAACGGCAATTTTAATCGACGGAAACTTTTGGAATCTTGGAAAAATACAGTGAAGTAAAAAAAAGGATATTCATGGGGGTCCTCAAATCCCAAGAAAAATACATTTTTTTTCTGCTTGTTTTTTATATTTTTATTATTTAATAAAACATATAAATATATATATATATAATAATATAAATATATAATATAAAAAAATATATTATTTAATAAATATAGGCGGCCCGGTAGTCCAGTGGTTAGCACGTCGGCTTCACAGTGCAGAGGTGCCGGGTTCGATTCCAGCTCCGGCCTCCCTGTGTGGAGTTTGCATGTTCTCCCCGGGCCTGCGTGGGTTTTCTCCGGGTGCTCCGGTTTCCTCCCACATTCCAAAAACATGCGTGGCAGGCTGATTGAACACTCTAAATTGTCCCTAGGTGTGAGTGTGGGTGCGAATGGTTGTTTTTTTCTGTGTGCCCTGCGATTGGCTGGCAACCGATTCAGGGTGTCCCCCGCCTACTGCCCGGAGAAGGCTGGGATGGGCTCCAGCACCCCCCGCGACCATAGTGAGGATCAAGCGGTACGGAAGATGAATGAATGAATGAATAAATAAATATATATTAAATAAATAAATAAATATATATATATATATATATATATATATATATATATATATATATATATATATATATATATATATATATATATATATATATATTTATATTATATTTTATAGAGGACTTGCTTAGGTTGAACATTTTGGGTTTTTTTTTGTGTTATTACCGATATACAACAAAAATCACCTTTGCACTGTGAATATCATGCACCCTCTGGAAGGCCACTCACAAAATCGCAGATGCTCATCTCATCTAATTCTATTACTTTGGTGTTTTTATGAACTCCAGAGTGAATTTTTTTTTTCCCCCCCTTCGCTCAATACTGTAATTTCATCTTCCGTGGCAAGGGAAGAAACCGCAGCCCCCCCCATACTGCACATTCTTTGTCTGTCTGAGCTCTGGCGATTCATTGTCAATCAGCTCCATATTATTAATAATCATCTTGGAATGATGAACTTGTTCATCGGGATGAAGAAAAGGGACGATTTCATCCTGTGAAATGCTTAAGAGGGGGGCGAAGTGGGCGAAGTGGCTTTCTATTTTGGTATAGACTGCACATTCATCAGTCTGATTCCAAAATGGACGCCCCATCAGCTTTCCCTTCTTGCTCCTTCGCCCATCAGAGAGGCGACACGGCAGTCACGACGCGAGCGCGTCGCACGCCGGAGTGCGGCCACGTTCGGTATTTGCCGCACGACTTTTGGCAGGCGGGATATTTCCCTTTGCGTATATCCATACCTCAAAGATACAAATTCATTCCGCTACCAAAAGGCGATGCAAGTGGAACTGTAATGACTTGCGATACGTTGTCTCTTTCTATGGAAATGTGGCTGGACACGCTGGAAAAAACATATTTTTTTTCTCAATTCATCAGCGCACACATGAATTTTCATCAAACTCCGCCCCCCTCGAAACGTTGCTTCGTGAGCCGCAAAGAGGGGAAACGCTCACCTTCCGCGTTGGAATATTCATTTTGCAAAGTGTTCGTTCTTAGTTAGAACGTGCTCTTCTTTTTCTTTTTTTTGGGGCTGTTGTACTTAGTGGGATTTTCCAGGTTTGTCCTTCCATCGCACTGAATGTTCCACTTATCTGGCTCGATTTAAAGGAGGTCTTTTTAAAATTTATTTTTTATTTTTTTTCCACAATCAGTGGGTAAAATGACAAGTGTCTTCATATTTACAGATGTATTTTATCACAGTGGTTCCCTCATCTCAGTTGGTCGGGTTTGTGTGTGTGTGTGTGTGTCTGTGTGGTCCTGTCTCATGCAAGTGCCGATCAGTGCAACTTTAGCGACTTTGGAGTTATACTGAGGGTGTCCAGGCTCTCCCTTAGAGATAAGGTGAGAAGCTTGGCCCTCCGGGAGGGGCTCCGAGTCGAGCCGCTTCTCTTCCACATCGAGAGGAGCCAGATGAGGTGGCTTGGGCATCTGATTCGGATGCCTCCTGAACGCCTCCCTGGTGAGGTGTTCCGGGCATGTCCCACCGGGAGGAGACCCCGAGGAAGACCCAGGACACGCTGGAGAGACTATGTCACCCAGCTTGCCTGGGAACGACTCGGGATCCCCCGGGGAGAGCTGGAAGAAGTAGCTAGGGAGAGGGAAGTCTGGGCTTCCCTGCTAAAGCTGTTGCCCCCGCGACCCGGGGGCAACAGAAAAAAAAAATCAAACAGACTGATAAAGTCACAGAATTGCAGATCGACTGCAGTGACGGCCCGTGCGCCAACCTTCGTTTCTTTGAATCCCTCAACAATTTTCCTCCTCATAGGCGAAATGGAAATGACTTGCAGACACACAGTAAAACAATTATTAACTGTACTAGTCGTTCTTTGAAACGCATCAAACGATAAGAAGCCTTTTGTCTCCAATGATGAATTATTTAATGTGAATCCGTCCCCGGGAAATTGTCAAAACCTGACCTCTAAACTATGTACACTTTTGCCCAAAGGAAGTGTATAAATTATAGTGCTGAAAATAAAATAAAAAATAAAAAATTAAATTAAATTTAAAAAAATCTACCTATCCATCTATGGTCACAAGCTATGGGTCGTGACCGAAAGAACGAGATCCCGGATACAAGCGGCCGAAATGAGTTTTCTCCGCAGGGTGTCCGGGCTCTCCCTTAGAGATAAGGTGAGAAGCTCGGTCATCCGGGAGGGGCTCCGAGTCGGGCCGCTTCTCCTCCACATCGAGAGGAGCCAGATGAGGTGGCTTGGGCATCTGATTCGGATGCCTCCTGAAGGCCTCCCTGGTGAGGTGTTCCGGGCATGTCCCACCGGGAGGAGACCCCGAGGAAGACCCAGGACACGCTGGAGAGACTATGTCACCCAGCTGGCCTGGGAACGCCTCGGGATCCCCCGGGGAGAGCTGGAAGAAGTAGCTAGGGAGAGGGAAGTCTGGGCTTTCCTGCTAAAGCTGTTGCCCCCGCGACCCGGCCCCGGATAAGCGGTAGAAGATGGAAAAAATTGAAAATAAAAATAATCGATGCCGTCATCATCGACTAGTCGAGTTGGCTTTCATCACCTTTGTGTCGACTTAAAAAAAATAAAAAATAAAATCACAAAATGCAACCCCAATTAAGATAAGAAAACCTTTATTCGTCTCACAGTGGATACATTCCAGTTCACAGCAGCAAAGTTCTGAAAGGAATTAGAAGAACAAAATATAGGAGCTGCTGTAAAGACAGCCACTCTTCGCGGTGCCATCTTGAAGTCAAAATAACAAAATAATACAACACAACACATAAAACGCAGACAGTCGTGCGATCTTAAACACTTGTCTGCATCCTCTTTCTTGTATGAAGTAAAAAGCCATTAAAAAATGCTTCCAAAAACACAAAATAGCCGAGGAAATGCCCAATGACCCGCTATCACGTGATGACATCTGTAGCCAAATGAATTAATCGATAAGACTTGGAGAGAAACGAGAGATACAATTGAATAAAAACCCTACGATGCAAAAATATATTTTTCACCCGATCACTTCACATTTGCACTCACGCTCAAACCACTTGTCTGTCTCTCTCCGCAACATTTGTCACCTGCGGGGAATTTCTGACATCTTTGTCCCGACACGGAGAAGCCATTGTCATGCCTCCTTATGCCCACAAAAGCCTTTTCATTCTAGAAAAGGTATTGAGCTGATGATCATTCCTCACCTGGGATCACGCAGGAGGTGATTTTTATTTTTTTTTTTCAAAATGTCAACAGCGCAGTGTGATTGCTCGGCGTGATATGGCCGTCGCGTTTCATAACTCCTGCGATTTATGGCGCGGCGCTAGCAAAGGAGTCCACATAAAGGTCCCTGCCGACGCAGCCAACTCCGGGCATTTAGGGTGATGTAGAGGATTCAGACCTGTTGAAACACGCCGAGCCCCCTCAGCCCCGCCCCTGCGCCTCCCCCCCAACATCTGGCCTCCCAAACATTTGCACATATTCATCTGAGCGAGCTTGCTAAATGACTCCGCCGGCTCCGACAGGCAGCCTGCTGGACGCAATTACTCAAGTCTTCCAGGCGCCGATGTTTTGTCCGCTGCGACTCTGCTCCCTGTGAACCTCATCTATTCTCATCGCTCGTTAGTATTTAATGCAGTGGTGCCTTGAGATGCCACTTCAATTTGCAACGTGACCACACTCTTAATGTTTAAAAAAAAAAAACAGCATTTTTTAATGGCTTTTTACTTCATACAACAAAGAGGGTGCAGACAAGTGTTTAAGATCGCACGACTGTCTGCGTTTTATGTGTTGTGTTGTATTATTTTGTTATTTTGACTTCAAGATGGCACCGCGAAGAGTGGCTGCCTTTACAGCAGCTCCTGTATTTTGTTCTTCTAATTCCTTTCAGAACTTTGCTGCTGTGTACTGGAATGTATCCACTGTGAGACGAATAAAAGGTTTTCTTATCTTAATTAGGGTTGCGTTTTGTAATTTTATTTATTTATTTTTTTAAGTCGACACAAAGGTGATGAAAGCCAACTCGACTAGTCGTTGATGACGGAATCGATTATTTTTATTTTCAATTTTTTAAAATTTTATTAACAGAACATAAGAAAACCTTTATTTGTCTCACAATGGAGAAATTCCCGTATTTACAGCAGCAGAATTATGAAAGGGAGAAAGTAGAAGACAAAAAGTATTCAAATAAATGTAAATATAAAATATAAATACAGCCATGTTAAAAATGGGGGGCGGCCCGGTAGTCCAGTGGTTAGCACGTCGGCTTCACAGTGCAGAGGTACCGGGTTCGATTCCAGCTCCGGCCTCCCTGTGTGGAGTTTGCATGTTCTCCCCGGGCCTGCGTGGGTTTTCTCCGGGTGCTCCGGTTTCCTCCCACATTCCAAAAATATGCATGGCAGGCTGGTTTAACACTCTAAATTGTCCCTAGGTGTGAGTGTGAATGGTTGTTCGTCTATGTGTGCCCTGCGATTGGCCGGCAACCGATTCAGGGTGTCCCCCGCCTACTGCCCGGAGACGGCTGGGATGGGCTCCAGCACCCCCCGCGACCCTAGCGAGGATCAAGCGGTACGGAAGATGAATGAATGAATGAATGAATTAAAAATGGGTGAGTGGGAGTGAGTCCAGGTTTTCAGGACCATCTATTCAACAGCCTATATAATAAAAAATTTTCTTGAAATACTCCCGAGGCATAACTTTACAGCATTTATGGCACATTTTAAAAGTCTTTAAACACACTTTATAATAATACAAACACATTTAAGACGTATCTGGAGAGGTTGAAAACGAGTCACGGCATACTGATCTCATTGTTTACAGTCAACCATTGTTTTCTTACAGACAAAAAAATATCATCTGACAACACAAATCAATAATCATACCCGCAGATATAAAAAAAAAAATAAAAATAAAATAAGGAACCGACTGCTTTCTCTGTAGGCGTAAAAAACAGGATGAGTGAGTCAGGATAGAGAGAGAGAGAGACATTCAACCTTTCAAATCTCTTTGCAAAAAATATATTATTTAAAATATATAATATTTCCCGTTTTCACTCTCTTTCAAGTTTCCCCATTATGGTCACAGTTTTTTTCGTTTCCTTACGGGTAAAACTGTAATAACACCCGCAAAAATACCAACGACACGTACACAAAGCCCAAACTATAGTCCAGTCACATGGTTGCCGAGAACCTTGTAATTGTTACTAGCGCACTGTATGAGCAAGGTTCCAAAGCAGATGGTAAACAGCATAACCCACCCCCCCCCCCTGACCCCCCCCCCCCCCATCCCTCACTTCACTTCACACCTGCCTCAATGGGCGTTTTTTTTTTCTTTCTGATGGATGGGACACGCTGAAAAGAGAAAATGCATTTTAATCCCCCCCCCCCCCCCCAAAAAAAGACCTCCATTAGCCAGAGAAACAATACATTTATGCCGGGAGCAGAACATCGATATTTTGCCATAGAAACAACGTACGGACAAGCTATTACTGCTCTTTCCGTTGACGGTTTTAGCAACACCGTAATGGAAATATGACGAGGGGGTCCGGACCTTTGCGCAATCGCTGACTTGCTCATTTCAATTGGGTTAATGGGGTTTCCGGCGTGTTTTCATCTTGAGCAAATGGAACATCCTGGCGGTCATGCAAATGGATTCTGTATGGTCAGTCCATCATGTTGTTGTTGTTGTTGTTTGGTGGGGTTATTTTTTTTGTTGGTTTTTTTTTGTTTTATAGGCCAAGTCGCTCCTGGTATTTTCTCAAGTTTATAGTCCCCAGTCTCTTTCTTGTTGAACGCTGCCAGTGAAATAATGTGCGCCTTCTTCTAACACCCTAGTAGTAAGATAGTTATTAGCACAATGGGTATTTATACGAACACGCCCACACCAAAGAACACCGCCGTTGGCCGCTCTCTGTAAATACCAATCCAAGTTCCCTCTTTGTTGTGCCTTTTTAGGCATTGCTGTGAAAAATGATTTCTACTTTAAAGACCGTGGTACGACCCGGGGCAATTACTCAGCATAACGTTGTGCGATGCTATTCACACTGTGCCAACATTGACATTCCTCCTAATGTAGTAAATACCGAGGACTCAAAGAGGGCCTTTGTTGTCATGTCAAACACAACAGTGGCTGTTCATAAAAAGTAATGCGAACTGGTTTTGCGACTGTATGAAAGGGACGAGTGGGTCAGCGCTCGCCCCCCCCCCCCCCCCCCCTCCCTGGAGGGTTGTTGTTGCTTTGAGGCGTAATGAAGAGCAATATGTCACTGGCCATATGGCTGCGGTCATGGTGCTGGGGCTGCTAGGCGCCTGCTCAGACTGGACGCCCTTTCAATTAAATTTTAATTCTCACCCTTTGTCTGAGAATTGAAATATGAACAGTAGTTAAGTACTTTTTTTACTTTTTTACAATTAAAAATGTGTAATGTCCCCGAAAGTGTCCCTCTATGCATTTTTGCATGGCAGAAATTGCTTAAGAGCCGTTCCAACCCAAGACTGTTCGCCTTGTTCACCAAAGAAGAAGCGCAAACTAGGTCGAGGGACTCATTATTTTAGTCAAGTCGAGTCAACAGTATTTATAGAGCACTTTCAAACAGCCATCGCTGCATACAAAGTGCTGTACACGGAGCGATTTAACATACACAATAAACAGTAAGACGAATCGGTAATAAAGGCGGTAGAAAGCACCAAGCAGTAAAATCAAGAACAAATCTAAGTCATTCATTCATTCATTCATCTTCCGAGCCGCTTGATCCTCACTAGGGTCGCGGGAGGTGCTGGAGCCTATCCCAGCCGTCTCCGGGCAGTAGGCGGGGGACACCCTGAATCGGTTGCCAGCCAATCGCAGGGCACACAGAAACGAACAACCATCCACGCTCACACCTAGGGACAATTTAGAGTGTTCAATCAGCCTGCCACGCATATTTTTGGAATGTGGGAGTAAACCGGAGCACCCGGAGAAAACCCACAAAGGGCCCGGGGAGAACATGAAAACTCCACACAGGGAGGCCGGAGCTGGAATCGAACCCAGTACTGTGAAGCCGACGTGCTAACCACTGGGCTACCGGGCCGCCCTATCGTAAACCCCGCTAAAGAAAATATACAATTAGCATTTTTGGTGCGGCGACAGAGATCCGGTTTGAGGGGAGAAGGAGATTGACGATTGTCAGTGGCGATATCGTCGTTTGTGGTGAACTGTGTTTTGGTCGCTTTAAGTACACCGCACTTTCAAAGCAAGACGAAGAAATATTCTTATTCTTCCAGGTTATCTATTTGCCTTGGCATTGAATCGCCCGGGACCGGCTTCATCAGTTCATGTAACGAGGGACTTTGTTAGGTAAGACCAGGCTGGTCGATTCCGTGCCATTTGGAAATCGATTAAGATGCTAGAAATCGGGCTGTGTGTGCCCATCTTGAGCTTATTTGTCTGTTTCACATCGGTTTTGATTCAATCGCCGCTAAAACACCTTTTAGAAAGTACACAGTGAACCCACTCCACAGACCAAGAACCAGTGCCGGTTTCTTTGAAGTGGATAAGGAGTCCCAAAAAATGTCTGCCCTGCAAAAAACCATATTGTGACATACTCACAGAGTCACGCAAAATCTCACAAGGTCAACTGAATTGCACGGCAGCTCTTGTTCGACTTGAACTAAACAACGAGCCGTCTCGGGATCACATCACATTGGCCATGAGCCACATGCTGCTTCACCAATTCGAAAGCCCAAGACGGTTGTGGTCATTTTGGCATCTCCCGTACAATTGATGAAGGCTTTCGCAAGGCCGACGGTTTGACCTTCAAAGTGGTCATTTGATTATCTTCACAAGATGATATCAACCGATTTTGAGCGATTGGGAAATTGTACCTACTCGGTAGCCGCTATCGTCATCACAAGTACGTCTCGTCGCCTAATTGTCATGATATCGCACTTTTCCTCGGCGATAACGTGTCATTAAAAACGAAGTGCTTTGGAGGACTCTGGCAAAAGAAAATTGCGATTTACTCGGGTGCCTAATAGAATGAATAAATCTAATTAGAACTTTGACCCCCCCCCTGTTGGCATCTTGTCTTGGCTTTTAATGACCATGTGGGAGTTTGTTAGCTTCTCCGGTGTTGGATTTTAGACGACGTTAACCCGAGGACTGTAAATTTATGTCCCAAAGTGACCAGTGAACCAGGCCACATACTTCACACCTACTGTGTATATATAAGTGTAAAAATAGAGTTAAAGTTTGCCTGAGTGACTTTGCAGCAGTGCTGTAAGGAAAAGAAAATTCGATTGCGCGTGGGATAAATCGGGACGCTTCCTCTAATGATACGCTTCACATGTACTCCGGCTGTGAATTTTTAACGCTTTATTATAAATCCACAACGCCATATTGTGACGTTGCCGCTTTTGACTTCATCACAAACTCTCGGCAAAGCACATACGGAAAGTACTTTAATAAACTTCGATTAAGTTTCGTGTAGTCGAACTCTCATCGCAGCAGTTGGGGAATATAACCTGCTGGCGCTTTATTTATGCGTGTGTCACGACTCGCTGTGGGAAAGAAGCCCCTTGTGCATTCATGGCAGTAAATTGCGTCCCGTACACCAGATGGCCTCAACCTGCGTAATCTAAAGAGACCCAGTGGAGACAGGTCGCCGTTTATCGAGGACACGCTCGCACTTTGCATGTTCTTCAATGAAATCCTCTCCGACGGCGTCGATCCGAAGTAGCGCGGTCATCGGTGAAAAGATACCACGACGTAGTGGGATCTAACGTTGTGGCTAGTGAGCGTATGTCGTGCCAAAGAGGCTGCGGCGCGCTAGCCGACAGACGGCGCGGTCGTTCATCCGTTCGGGTCAGTGGCTGAGAGTCCGGACCCCCGAGAGGACCTGCTGGGTGGGCAGACTGTTTAGCCGCACAGAGAAGACAAATGGGGCTACCCGTTGCCTGGGGACGCGGGGCGCATCTGATGGGAGTCGAGGGTCATCGGCATACTGCCGTTTGACAGCAGATAAGAGTGGACGCATTGGAGTCGTCGTCCGTTTGCCATCGGTGAGTCCTTAAAAGTACTCGAAAATGGTGTCACTTTGTTTGCTTTCGATTCTGATAGTTTTCCTCCCAAGAGCGAACAGATTATCAGGAAAAAATATATATATTCTTGGCAAAAGGAGGATTGTACGATGTCTGTTTTGAAAAATATACACAGCGGTAGCTTATAAATTTTTTTGTGAATGTTCTCTACGGAACCTTAATGTCGCGTCATGGCATGTCGACATTGGGCCGACTGTTGTAATATTTTCATCTATGGTGAGCGTCAATTGATAGGAAAAATCTGTTTTGAGGTTGAAGTGGGCGCAAGTCGCTTTATCTGCACACATTTGTTGACAATGATCGCAGTTTTCTGTCGTTAAGCAACGTTAAGCTTTATTACACTCTTATTAAGCGTAATCAATTTAAGCATTTTAAGCGTACCATATTCATTTGGGAGGTTGGGGGGGGGCTTGGGGGGGTTGACTTGTATTGACCTGTATTGACAGAAATTTGTAATAATAATTTAATATTATTAAAATAAATACATTTTATTAAAATAAAAAAAGTCTTCAAGCTGTTAGATGCCATTCACAGTTGAAGTTGACTGTCAAACTAAACATAAAACAAAAGATAAATACACACATTGGTTTTAAAACAACACTGCTGAGCCACGAGCTTGATGCTCAAACATAATAGAAAACGGCAGTTTGGAGCCAGAAAGATAATTGTGTCAATTTCCCAACATTTATTGACCTGATTGTGAATACAGTAAAACCGAGGGCCCCCTTTTTTTTTTTTTTGAAATGCACAAAATGATGGAAATTCTCCTTTAGCCTTTTTTGGCTTCATAATGACTCTGTTTAAAAAAAAAAGAAGCTGAAATGACTGGAAAAACATTAATGCTAATGACCTTATTCATTTCACGCCATTACAATGACAGCCTTGGAGTCGGCCATTTTTTTTTCTTCCTCTTTTGTTTGTGTGCCACGTCGTTGTCTTCCATCTCACTTGCCGCCATTCCCCAGTGTAGGCAACCAAAGCGCTGAGACACACACACACATATCTATTGAGATTTGAGAAAAAGGCGAGAAGCAGCGCAGTCCCCCTGGCTAATTAGCTCTTTGGGGGGGGGGGGCAAATATATCTATATAGATTTATTTTGCAGTCGAGGAAGCTTGAGTCATGAAAGATGAGATGTGTTTAACAACGATACAAACAGAAGCCCGCATGTCATGAATACATCTGCATCGATGCGGACTTCCCGCCGCCACGCGTTGGCCGTAGGTCGTAACTCTCCCAGCACGGGCGGCGTCGGTTCGCCTCCAAGAACCCGACATGAACGCAGTTAACGATGACGACGAGGCTTGCCATCTGGCGCGTCGCTAAACGTGGAAGGCTGGGCACGTCATAAAGCCAGGGGCGTTTTTCCTATTCATCTGAACGCCCATTAAGCATTACCAAATTTATTTTGGAAACGTCGTCAGCGCTAATTCGTTTCGTCAATGGGAAATCGGATTGACCGGCTAAGAGAAAATTAGCATTCAGTTTTGAGAGGGATATTTCTTTAAATGACGAATATTCACAGCCAAACAAATGATTTTTCTTCTTGTTATTCATTTATTGTGGGGTCCTTCGTGAAAACAGACTGATTCTTTTTTTTTTTTTTTTTTAAATCAAACCATCTGCTTTTACTTTGGAAAACCATGACCGAGCCACTAACTGAATCGGTTTCAAGTTTTAGTTTAGGAGTACATCACTCCCTCCCATGTAGCATTTCTTATTTCTTGTGCAGTTGTTTTTGAGCGCTAAAACAATACCAGATAAACAATCTTTTGTCAATGGGGAAAAACGGTTTTGCAGTACACCATGATGTAAAGTAAAATCCGATGAATTGATGGGCTAATGTATAAAGTCACATATAGTGACCAGCCCTATTTTTAGTATTAAAAAAAAAAAAATACTGTCATCGTGATTTTTTATTTTTTTTTCATACTAGCCAGGCGCTAGCATGTGTAGCCCGAAAAAAAAAAAAAACACCTTTTGATGGCCATTTTTTTTTTTTAAGGGGCGGCCCGGTAGTCCAGTGGTTAGCACGTCGGCTTCACAGTGCAGAGGTACCGGGTTCGATTCCAGCTCCGGCCTCCCTGTGTGGAGTTTGCATCTTCTCCCTGGGCCTGCGTGGGTTTTCTCCGGGTGCTCCGGTTTCCTCCCACATTCCAAAAATATGCATGGCAGGCTGATTGAACACTCTAAATTGTCCCTAGGTGTAAGTGTGAGCGTGGTTGGTTGTTCGTCTCTGTGTGCCCTGCGATTGGCTGGCAACCGATTCAGGGTGTCCCCCGCCTACTGCCCGGAGACGGCTGGGATAGGCTCCAGCACCCCCCGCGACCCTAGTGAGGATCAAGCGGCTCGGAAGATGAATGAATGAATGAATGAATGAATTTTTAAGGGGGGGGGCAAGGGCGGTTGGCATAATTCTCGAGAAATGATGGTAATATATTGCAGATCATTTTTGCTTGACCCAAAAACAACGACTCCCGGAAACCCTTTGAGTGGGTCCCTGGATCCCACTTAAAGAATGTTGCATTATTTTGCGCTTTCCTGCGGGAGAAATATCGGAGCCGCCGCAGCAAAATGTAAGCGCAGCATATGGTGGAGTTTGTTTGCAGCCGGGCTTGTTTGGTCCAATGTGCCTGCGCGCTATGTATCAGCACCTTGCTATGATGGCCATAACTCGCTTCGAGGTCGGCGGCGGCCCAACGCGCGCCAGCTCGAGCGTGACGCGAATGAGTGATCGTCCGCTACCTGCGTCCTGTTTATTCTCTGCGCCTTTATTTATAGCCGCAGCGATGGAAAAATACAACCGGTCGAGCACTGACGAGGAACATCTACTGATGCGACAACGGCTTTCTCGCGATCGATACGGGTCTCGCTCTGTCATCGTGTGATAATCCCTGACGGATTGAACCTTGGTTAAGTCACTTGACTGTAAAAGGGAATAGGAAGGTCTGTTTCGGGACCCCGCGCGGCTTTCTCGTAACAGTATGCTGATCAGAATCGACGCGCTCTTGTATTACCTTGTCATGTCGATCTGGAAAAACATAGCATCGAACATTCCGAGCCTCCCGATTCGGGAAGATGACGTACGAGAGAGGGACGGTGGATAACGGTGTTGTCGCGGAGCTTGAGGCGCAGCCAAAACCATCACGTGGCACGACGAGTCACGACCCCACTTAGCGCCCGCTGGCGCCATCCCATCCGCTGTGATGAACAGTCGAGGGAGCCGGCGAGGGCCCCTGAGCTGATTTGAATCCGAGGAGGACGTCCGCTTTTGATGATGCCCGCGAGGTTCACACCACAGCGACTTTTAATGCCTTGTGAAAACAGGATAGATGACTTTATCGCACAGCCCCGGCAATAGGAAGGAATATTCTGAGCACAATACTGGAGATTGATGCTCAAGGATTGCATATAGAGGGGTGGGGGGGGCGGCTGCCGGGGGGATATATTGCGATCTCATTGTTTATTTAAAGAAGCTGTATGATATCTTGGAACACTTTTTTTTTTTAACATTTAAAATTCAAAAGCAATGTTGACTTGTCTAATAGTGTGATTGAATATGTGGATTTAAATAGTGGGAACATTTGTCTTTTACAAATATATTATTGTAAAAGTGAACAAAAATTAACTACTTAAAAATTGTGACATTTTTTAACATTTATTTTGGATTTTATTTAAAAACAAAACAAAAAACAAAGCCTTGTAACCAGTGTGTGTGTGTGTGTGTGTTTTGAATACTGTTTTTAATTTTTCATTCAACTTTTTATCATTTCAAATATTTAATAAATTTTAAAAATTTAATAAATAAATTTAAAAAATGCTATTTAAGACTTAGATTCGTTTACTGACTGAAACAGTGTATTGTCTTGTATAATTTTTCTTCTTAAAAAACGTCAAAATTTAAAAAGGGACGTGATATACTAGAACATTCATTCATTCATTCATTCAAATATTTAAAAAAAATTACATCTCATTTTGTAAATGTCAATTATTTCACTTTTTGTCTGTTATATCATATGTTGAATGATATTAAAATATTTGTTCGGCCAATAAAAAAAAAATTGCAGCCAGCCAGAAATTGCCCTCAAACCGGATTTTGGACACCACTTGTTTTGAGGCTAAAATTATATTCTGTTGCGACCCCTTCACTCAAAATGCGCCTTCCCTTCATCTTTTATAACAATCTAATTGGATTGTTTTGCAGATTAAGACTTTAATGAATGATTTAGTCTGTCTACGGCATCAAAATTGCCCACAAAAATAGTCCACTGCTAATCTGATCTAGTTTGCCACGCGCTTTTTTTGATCATCATTAAAACGGATATGTACAATGGAATCCCAAATGAAGGGAATAAAGCCGCGTCAGCCCCCTCGACTAACTTAATACCTCATTTTAAAACCCGATTATTAGGGTACATGCTAAAAGGTAACGGCTCAGATTTAGTGCGCGTCAACGTTCAATCCGCTTTGCTCGGCGAGAAGATGATACATGTTGCTTTTAATAGCTCAAAGAGATTTAACATCATGCATAAAATATATTAACGCGCTATAAACCTCGGTTGGAATTGAGTCGGTGACTCACGCAAGCCCGCGGTGCCACGTTTGCGTTTTTTTTTTTTTTGTGCCATGCGATTGGGCCCCATTCATGCGGCGGTGCGGGTGGTTCGACGTGTCTGCTTGAGATTAATCAGACTCCGAGAAATTCAATAAGAGCCTGCTGCTGGATCCAGCCTGTGCAGATCCATCAGACAAGCGGGGGGGAGTCTGACACGGCGGCGGCGGCGGTAGAACTTGGCTCCTTCATCGGGCAGCCAAAGGGGGTAGGGCGTTAGCATCAAATTTGGGCTTCATTATTTGGCGAACGCAAGCTAATGTGGCTAACTGGCCCTAGCATAGAGCGTAATATCGCCAACGTATTAAATAGTGGGTTTCAACATGAGCCGGCATCCTTCATCGGGCTGCCAAAGGGGGTAGGGCGTTAGCATCAAATTTGGGCTTCAGTATTTGGCGAACGCAAGCTAATGTGGCTAACTAACCCTGGCATAGAGCGTAATATCGCCAACATATTAAATAGTCGGTTTCAACATGAGCCGGCATCCTTCATCGGGCTGCCAAAGGGGGTAGGGCGTTAGCATCAAATTTGGGCTTCAGTATTTGGCGAACGCAAGCTAATGGGGGTAACTAGCCCTAGCATAGAGCGTAATATCGCCAACGTATTAAATAGTCGGTTGCAACATGAGCCGGCATCCTTCATCGGGCTGCCAAAGGGGGTAGGGTGTTAGCATCAAATTTGGGCTTCAGTATTTGGCGAACGCAAGCTAATGTGGCTAACTAGCCCTAGCATAGAGCGTAATATCGCCAACGTATTAAATAGTCGGTTTCAACATGAGCCGGCATCCTTCATCGGGCTGCCAAAGGGGGTAGGGCGTTAGCATCAAATTTGGGCTTCAGTATTTGGCGAACGCAAGCTAATGTGGCTAACTAGCCCTAGCATAGAGCGTAATATCGCCAACGTGTTAAATAGTCGGTTTCAACATGAGCCGGCATCCTTCATCGGGCTGCCAAAGGGGGTAGGGCGTTAGCATCAAATTTGGGCTTCAGTATTTGGCGAACGCAAGCTAATGTGGCTAACTAGCCCTAGCATAGAGCGTATTATCGCCAACATATTAAATAGTCGGTTATCCGCCTGTTTCGGATCAAAATAAGACTCCCCCAATTTCCATTCCTTACAAACGTAGCATCTCTAAACGCACCGCTAGTGCCACAATCCTGACGGGATGCCATTCTTGTCCCACAAGGGTCCTTTTTCCACCTTTCAAGTCGGCGGGTGGCCAAAGTGCATGGAGCCCCCCATGCCTAGATTTCCCTTGTTTGCTTCCATGTGCGTGCGCTTCCCTCCTCCGTTACGGGTTAATCTGGCCTGACAAGAGTGGGTGTAACATTACATAAACCCCACAGCCATCCTGCCTCTTGCTAATTAACTCTGCTTATCAGACGTAGCCGCTTTTTATAAAGCTCTACGCGGGGAGCTCGTTTTGGGGGGGAGGAGGGGTTAACCGGCCAGCGGATCCATTTTACGCTTGATGGAAAAATGCCACGTAGGTGGAAAAACGGCGCCCGCTTTCCAGTCACACAAATCTGGCCTATCTATCGATTGATTGGTTGGTTGGCGGGGGGAGGGTGGGGGTTCACGCACGTTGTCCAAATCGCGGCGCCGACTTGCCTCAAGAACGTCTCGAGCGTTGTATCGTAATTGTCATTCTTGGTCCGAACATTGTTTTGGGGTTTTGTTTAGTTTTATTTTTTATTTTTTCTTGCCTGTCGTCCAAAGCTTGTTGTTTTTCAGTCAAGCACGCTTCTGCATATTCATGCCGTTATGATTGACAGCTTTTGGCTTTCGCGATCGAACACTAATTTGTCAGAGCTGCCATGCAGTCGAACGGGAGAGATTGCACTTATGGCAGTTTTTATTTTCATCTCACTTTTAAATTGCAACTCGGCAATTTCTTCTTTTTTTTTTTTTTTTTCAACGCAAAAGCACCAATATCTGTCAAAACTTCTGCCTTTGCAAAGGTAATGAGAACACTTAAAGCCACGACGGCCCGTCCCTGGCACCCACTTGAAATGACTTTACGCAACGCCCGTCTGTACGGTGCTTCCCAATTATAAAAATACTGCATCTTAGCATCTGCGTACATGCATGTCTTTAAGAGGCGGGGCTTGGTGGGGTGGAGTGTGTTGTGCTGAGTCTGCATGTGATCTTCTGGGGGAGAGCCGTGGCTGACGGCTGCTACCCCCCCCCCCCCCCCACATTCAATAAATAGCTGAAAAGTCCGACACTTTTCAAACGTGGCTCTCCTTTCCCACCTGGGAGGGCATACGAGTAAATAAGTGTGTGAATGTACTTTGAATGTACATTCCTGTCACCTGTGGGAACTGGAGGGGGGAATATCAATTGAGTCAAACGGACATGTTTTGGGATTAAGCCTTGGCAGAGTTCTGCACTTCCGTTATCTTTTTAAGGCTCCAAATATTTGATACAACACCCGCATTCCATACCGGAGCTGGACGAGTCGCATTAGAACGAAGAAAATTCATGGCAGGCCTGCGAGCATCTGTCGTGCGACTCCATCCATCCATCCATCCATCCATTATCTACCGCTTATCCGGGGCCGGGTCGTGGGGGCAACAGCTTTAGCAGGGAAGCCCAGACTTCCCTCTCCCTAGCTACTTCTTCCAGCTTTCCCCGGGGGATCCCGAGTCGTTCCCAGGCAAGCTGGGTGACATCGTCTCTCCAGCGTGTCCTGGGTCTTCCTCGGGGTCTCCTCCCAGTGGGACATGCCCGGAACACCTCACCGGGGAGGCACTCAGGAGGCATCCGAATCAGATGCCCAAGCCACCTCATCTGGCTCCTCTCGATGTGGAGGAGAAGCGGCTCGACTCTGAGCCCCTCCCGGATGACTGAACTTCTCACCTTATCTCTAAGGGAGAGCCCGGACACCCTGCGGAGAAAACTCATTTCAGCCGCTTGTATCCGGGATCTCGTTCTTTCGGTCACGACCGAAAACGACGAGCCCCACCTCCAGGCCTGGCTCCTGAGGGGGGCCCCGGTGACCCGCGTCCGGGCAAGGGAAACCTAGATCCATTTATTTCGATCATCATAAGGGGTCTGTTGAGCCGTGCTTTGTCTGGCCCCTCACCTAGAACCTGTTTGCCATGGGTGACCCTGCCAGGGGCATAAAGCCCCAGACAACTTAGCTTCTAGGATCATTGGGACACACAAACCCCTCCACCACGGTAAGGTGAGGACTCACGGAGGGGGTCGTGCGACTCACGCGTTGAAATGGGGACGTGGGCGGGGCTAAGACCCAGGCTCTTCACCTGAGGAGGAAGTGCCCGGACAGCCGCCAGCGCACTTCATTCCTCGGATGCTGACTCGGGACCTCACTAGCATGAGCGCTTGCTTTCTTTGGGAAGAACTTTGCCTTGCTTCTACCATGCGTTGTTGTCAGCGTGACTCATTCTGCCGGCGCGTGCTGCGAATGTGTTCAAACAGGAGGCGACGCCCCCACACGCGCACTCGCACATAAGCGCGGTTAAAGTCCGATTGTTTAAGCGCCAAAGCTCTCAGGAGCTAATTTGATGGCATTCCGCAGCCTTTTAGCCGAGCGCAACTCAAGTGGGTTGGGGGGATGAGTGAAGCTAATGAGACTCAACTCGGTGGCGTGATATAAAAGCTTTTCCAAAAACGGAAGCGCATTAGCGTGCTCGTTTAGCGATTCCCAAAACCCATTCTGCAACATCAAAAGCGCTGGGTTCAACTGCCATTTTTGGCAAAACTCAAAACGGCCCGCGTCGCTCGTTTAAAAGCACAGAATGTAACGGGGTTGCCAAATTTGGAGAGGTTGATGTGCGGGAACATCGTCGTTGCATTGAGTGGCTCTGCTTACGAGTCAGCGTGTGTCGTGGTTATCAAATTTGAATTGAGGTCGTTTTAAGTCGTTGTCAGAGCAGCTTTGCTAGTTTTTATTCGGTTGAGGGTTTTAATTAGTTAATTAGTTAATTAATTAGTTAATTGGCGGCCCGGTAGTCCAGTGGTTAGCACGTTGGTTTCACAGTGCGGAGGTACCGGGTTCGATTCCAGCTCCGGCCTCCCTGTGTGGAGTTTGCATGTTCTCCCCGGGCCTGAGTGGGTTTTCTCCGGGTGCTCCGGTTTCCTCCCACATTCCAAAAACATGCGTGGCAGGCTGATTGAACACTCTAAATTGTCCCCAGGTGAGTGTGAGTGCGAATGGTTGTTCGTTTCTGTGTGCCCTGCGATTGGCTGGCAACCGGGCCTGCGTGGGTTTTCTCCGGGTGCTCCGGTTTCCTCCCACATTCCAAAAACATGCATGGCAGGCTGATTGAACACTCTAAATTGTCCCTAGGTGTGAGTGTGAGTGTGAATGGTTGTTCGTTTCCGTGTGCCCTGCGATTGGCTGGCAACCGATTCAGGGTGTCCCCCGCCTACTGCCCGAAGGCAGCTGGGATAGGTTCCAGCACCCCCCGCGACCCTAGTGAGGATCAAGCGGCTCGGAAGATGAATGAATGAATGAATGAATTAGTTAATTAGTTTATTTTTTGCGGGCAAGATTGTCCGGCAAAAAATCAATTCTGAGCATTGGGCAAATCCAAGGTTTGCACTTTGACGGAATCGTACGAGGACATGACTTAGATTTGTTCTTGATTTTACTGCTTGGTGCTTTCTACCGCCTTTATTACCGATTTGTCTTACTGTTTATTGTGTATGTTAAATCGCTCCATGTACAGCACTTTGTATGCGGCGATGGCTGTTTCAAAGTGCTTTATAAATACAGTTGACTTGACTTGACATTAACCCAAACAAGCCCGAGTCCAACGCGGGTATGCCAGGTCATCAAAATCAAGGTCAACTTTTTTTTTGTTTTTTGTTTTTTTTTCCCCTGTCTGTGAAATGAGCTCTTCTAAAATGTCATCACAATAACGTTTAATCCTCCTCGTCGACATGCACTAATAAACCGGGAGTGCCGTTTAGTGAGCGTGAAAGATCACACATGGGACTCTCATCTCCCCCCCTGAATTTTATTTGACCTTTTGCAGCAACACCCCCCCCCCCCCCAAACAGATGTCAGATTCCAACAAAGCCCCCCCAATCCTTGGAAATCAACACATGCTCCCTGTGACCTTTCTGGTAGCTGCTCCACATCACCAAAGCCAATAATAAACGCCCGGTGATGATTACCAAACGACTTCATTTTGCAACTTTTTACACATCCGTTAGCGTTAGCGGCTAAGCTGGAGCCGATCCTCGATCCCTTTGGGCGAGAAGCGCGCAACACCGCGGACTGTTTATCGCGTCGTTTTACCGAGGCTATTCCCGGCTATGGGAAGTTGCTCGTCACTTCCTTGATAGAGTTTTTCTAATTTTAGTATTTGCTTGAACTTCCAAACAAAGCGTCGGTAGCGATCCGCGCGCTGTGACTGCTCTCTTATTGCATGAATGGTCTTTGTAGCCCACCCTCAGCGTCACTTTTTGTCGCAGGAGCCGTCAAAGCTACGCTGTTGCGACGCAAGGCGTCAGAAATTGCACACGCAATTTGAAACATCCAATCATAAGTGGACCCCCCCCCCCCCCCCCCCGCACCCCCCAAATGCCATTCATTTATTCGTCGGCTATTGGCGGCTAGTTTTCAAGGTGTCCTGCCGCCACCCTGACGTGTCCGGACAGTGAGGAATACGCCTTCTCAACAATTTGAAGGAGATTTGTCTGAAGTATAAAGGCCTTGCGATGCGGACGCATCGTCAAATCAAAGCCAAAAACGCGCTGCCGTAAATGTCATCATGTGATCGATTGGATGTTTGCTTTGCTCGGTGAGACTTTTTTTTAATGTACCGCCACCCTGCCGTGTAAACCACTTTAGATGGACTGCACTAATCATCTTTTATAGTTGCGCAACACAAAGCATGGACTGGATTGCTATCACACACACACACACACACACACACACACACACACACACACACGCATAAACACATGCTTTTAGAAAGTAATTGCATGCTAATTGTGATTAATCAGCTAGGTACGGAGAAGTGCACGCACACACACTTGTGGGTGTGGCCTTTTGCTCGTGGCAATTCTTTAGGCAGCGAGTGACACACACACACACACAGGGTATTCACAATGGCACCTGAAGGTCAGGCCGGAGACAAAATTCATTCCATGCCCTTTGGTAGAGGCGGGAAGACGAAACTGAGACAGAAACCGGGTGTATTTCTCGTGAAAACGCGGAGGGAGTGCGGGATGGGGGTGGGGGGGCGCCTATAAACATTGCGCCTTAAACAAACAGCACATCTGTTGACACTGTGGTTCAAAAGACTCGATGGCTTGAAGCTACATTAAAAAAATAAAATAAAATGCTTTGCATAGCGTTTCATGAAAAATGGCTGCCGGCGCGACAGGAGTCTGAACTTCAGATTTTGCGCGCGTCTGCTTGATTCGCATGCACGATGGTGGTCGTATTGCATAGTTTTGGAGAGTTTGGAAGTGGCGAGTAGGAAGGATCGGATTATACGTTGGTCAAATTGTTTCATTCACGGGTTATAACTTGAGGAAAAGAAAAATGATTTCAAAGAGAATCATTTCTGGAGTGCCTCTTAGCAAAGCATTACTCAAAATGAACACAATGCGCGGCTAACTAGTTTCTCTTTTGTCCTCCCCTTCTTGCTTCCGATTGGACGCCCCCGCCCACCCATCAGGTATGTCGCATATTTTTATTCTTTTTTTTTCCTTCTCGGTATGAGCTCAAGAGGAAAATGTCACTTTGCCAATACCGCTGCTTGAAAGAAGACATCAGGGCTATTTTTGGACCTCTTGTGTCGAGAGAATCCTCGTGTGGCGCCGCCTTTCACATCAGAATAGAGTCACATTGGCCCACTTTGTCATAATCCCACGCTAAGCGGCAGCGCAGGGACCACGCGGGGGCTTCTGCCCATACGCACCCGTAATTACATTTTTGAATGCCTAAAAGGCACTCTCGCTCTCTCCGCCCATACTGCAATGAGAGACGGGAGAAGCACCGTACATTATTTCAACAAGGTTGGCTGCCGAGCTTTGGTTTTGCCCCGTGTGGTCAAATCAGGAACTGCATTTCTGGGAACCCAAACCCTGGCTTCGAACTCGGAAACTTGGCTTCAGAATCCAATGTTAATCCAAAGCCAGAAACCTTATTATTATTATTATTATTATTATTATTATTATAATTATTCGGGCGGCCCGGTAGCCAAGTGGTTAGCACGTCGGCTTCACAGTGCAGAGGTACCGGGTTCGATTCCAGCTCCGGCCTCCCTGTGTGGAGTTTGCATGTTCTCCTCGGGCCTGCGTGGGTTTTCTCCGGGTGCTCCGGTTTCCTCCCACATTCCAAAAATATGCATGGCAGGCTGATTGAACACTCTAGATTTTCCCTAGGTGTGAGTGTGAGTGCGAATGGTTGTTCGTTTCTGTGTGCCCTGCGATTGGCTGGCAACCGATTCAGGGTGTCCCCCGCCTACTGCCCGAAGACAGCAGGGATAGGCTCCAGCACCCCCCGCGACCCTAGTGAGGATCAAGCGGCTCGGAAGATGAATGAATGAATGAATGAATAATTATTCCGGAGACCGGAGCACCCGGAGAAAACCCACGCAGGCCCGGGGAGAACATGCAAACTCCACGCAGGGAGGCCGGAGCTGGAATCGAACCCGTTACCTCTGCACTGTGAAGCCGACGTGCTAACCACTGGACTACCGGGCCGCCCTTATTATTATTATTATTATCGTTATTATTATTTTTGTCCGTGGGAAGAAGCCGATGCAAGCATGTGGGAGAACTTGCCACCCGGGAAGGTCAGAAATGAGATTCAAACCACCAACCCCCTCATGTGCCGTGCTGCCTTCACTTGAACGATATCATTCAATATTCACCTCAGGAGATGTAGCAAGCGACATGTTGGAATGCCGGCGCCTAATTTCGCTTTTTGACAGTTTATAATAGCATGCAGGAGAAGTACATCAGTTATACCAAGTTGGCTGTCTGCCTGAAAAAACAAGGTCCCTTAGGACTCTTTTGCACCAGTTTGTGAAGTAACTGATGGTTTCCACTCGGGACGGACTTCTGGACGGTATTCGCGATGCCCCTCGAGTCAAATTCAGGGCTCGCTGACGGGTGCGCGCCTCCTAATTGAGGCGACAAAGTTGAGATGGGCCCCCGTGTCCCATTTAGTCCGACAAGCACAGGGAGGAACACTGGGCACCGAGCATGTTGGAAATGTTCCCTTTGAAGAGGTCGTTATCCTTCATTGAGTGGGATTTTTCCAAAAAAATAGCCCAAGATGGAGATAGAAAGGCTTGTAAGGGCAAAACCGTGGCCTTCATAAAACATTTAATAGTCAGGTTTGAAGTATCAGGTGAGCACAGTTCATTGCCGGTCCCCAAAAGGAATTTTACAAGCAAATAAAACAAAATGTTGTCTTCTGTCGGATGTATGGCTGAAACCCTCGTCCTGTCCTCAAATGCTAATTTGAAACCATCATTTTGAAGGCCTGACCTGCGTACTCAACCCAGAATTGAACAAATGGAAACCCAAATTTCGAACCCTGACCCCCTCTTGAAACCCTTACTTTGAAACCATCATTTTTAATGCCCAACCTGCGTACTCAACACAGAATTGAACAAATGGAAACCCAAATTTCGAACCCTGACCCTCTTGAAACCCTACTTTGAAACCATCATTTTTAATGCCCAACCTGCGTACTCAACCCAGAATTGAACAAATGGAAACCCAAATTTCAAACCCCGACGCTCTCTTGAAACCCTACTTTGAAACCATCATTTTTAATGCCCAACCTTGACTTTGAAAACTTAATTAGAAACCCTAAAACTGACCGGAAAGCCTCATATTAAGACGTAAGCCAATCTTGAGACACTAATTTGAAGCCCTAACCTTCGTTTCCAACCTTAGCTTAAAAGCTACATCCTGCCCTGAAACCATACCTCGAAGCCCCAAAGCATGCTTCAACCCCTAATTTGCAACTCTCACGCTGTCTTGAAACCCTAATGCAGGTTTAAAAACCTCATTTACAACCCAAACTTGTCGCTCCAAACCAGACTTGAAACCCCGACTCTGGGTTGAAACCTTAATTGTAAAGTCTTACCTTGGCTTGCTGAGTTGAAACCTCGTCTCGCAATTCTGACCCCGTTTCGAAACCCTCATTTGAAACCATAATTCTTGTTTGAAACCCTCATCCAGGCTTGAAACCCCAATTTAAGATTTGAAATCTTTCCTTCAAGCCCTACTTTGACATCCCAATCCCCCGTCGTGTATGGAACCGAGTAGAAATACATCGTTTGGTCCAACTTTTGAACAGCTGCACTTTATTTTACATTCCTGGCAACATTCACTTTGACTCAAAAAAAGTATAATTCATATTAAAATGCGAGCGGCAAACGACATATATTGTCCGCAGGGCAGAGTAGCAGCGGCGTACACGATTTCGACCAACAACAGGCTGGCCCTCGCATACGAGAGTCGAATCGACTGGCCGCGAGTTCACGCCGAGCGCGGCCTTCTGGGAAGGGAAGCGCGGACCGTGGCGGCATTTTAACATCGCATGAATCGACAATAAACAAGAGGGAAGGCCGGGCGGGGGAAGGACGAGCGCGAGAATGATGCGGCGAGACGGCAAGACGTGAGGAGCTCAGGGGGTTGGGGGGGTGGGGGGGCAGATAGAAGCTAGCCGAGTGTGAAGACTTTGGATTTCTCTATCAGTATTCCGTGTCAGTGTCGGAGCTTTGGGGAGGAGGTGGGTGGTGGTGGTGGTGGGCGGGGGGGGGGGGGGCGAGCATCTGCGCTCGCCGTTCTACACAGTTGCTCTCATGCTTACGCTCTCACTTAAACACTCCAAATAGAATCACGCCAAGGCACTTTTCTTTCCCAATCTTTGTCTTCGTCGTTAATGCTAACACTTGTAGCATGGTTGGATCGCCGACGTCCAAGCGTATTTCCGTGGAGGGAACCGTCCAAACGAGGGAAAAATGTCCTCGTTTGGACGGTTCCAGCCAAGAGAGGGGCCCGCTGGCTCGAAATCAGAACGAATCCCACAGATGGAGACGTCGCGTGGGCTTTCGGAGCCCGGCGTGAATAATTGCGGAAAGCTCACATTGCTAGTCGGGAAGGGTTGCCTTTGAGATCCTGAGTGGAATTGGGAAATAAGCCAAAGACAAATGCGGTGGTTAGTTGCCTCAACTTCAGAGTGAATTCATTTGGGACAAGTTTGCCAATGTACGTCAGATGACTGGTTGACACTTTTTAATTTTTTTTTTTTTAATCAAATGCAAGATGCATCTTTTCTAGTTGAATTTTTCACACAGATTTTTTTTCGTTTTTTTTTTTAATCAGATGCAAGATGCAGCTTTTCTAGTTGAATTTTTCACACAGATTTTTTTCATTTTTTTTTAATCAGATGCAAGATGCAGCTTTTCTAGTTGAATTTTTCACACAGATTTTTTTTCGTTTTTTTTTTTAATCAGATGCAAGATGCAGCTTTTCTAGTTGAATTTTTCACACTGATTTTTTTTCGTTTTTTTTTTAAATCAGATGCAAGATGCAGCTTTTCTAGTTGAATTTTTCACACAGATTTTTTGTCGTTTTTTTTTTAATCAGATGCTAGATGAAGCTTTTCTAGTTGAATTTTTCACACAGATTTTTTTTCGTTTTTTTTTAATCAGATGCAAGATGCAGCTTTTCTAGTTGAATTTTTCACACAGATTTTTTTTCGTTTTTTTTTTTAATCAGATGCAAGATGCAGCTTTTCTAGTTGAATTTTTCACACAGATTTTTTTTTCTTTTTTTTTTTTTTTTTTTTTACTCCAGGACATCTAGTTTTTAAAATGAATAATAATAATAATAATAATATGGGTAATATTTATGATTTAAGAGTTAGTTACAGCGACAGGTGTAAATCTTTTTTTCTAAAACGTCACAGCTTTAAATGACAACGCACGGTAAAATCCGTATTGCGCCAGTTTTTAAGGACCTAATGTTACAACAACATTTTTTAAAAACATCTCAAACCTGTTGTGCTATGAAAAAAAAGGAAAGACATTTTTTTTAACTCGGTTAAAAGTTGCTGCTCCCCCGCTGTTATTTGTGATGAGTTAAGCTTATGAAATGGAGATAACCCCCCCCACCCCCCACCCCCCGGCCAAAATTCCATGTGGATTTCTACAAACCACAAAACAGTTATCGTTCATGTGACTTAAAAAATATCTTTCTCAGGACCATCTGATATGAAGAAACCCCCCCCCCCAAAATAAACCGTCTCAATCTCTTGATATCCGAATCAATTCACCTAATGCCTCAAATCTTGAAACAAGGGCTGCAAATGTTTCCACGCTCACTTTTGTCCAGAGCAACATATTTCCCCGAGGATGTCGTTATTTTGCTCTATTACTTGTGCGCCCGCCGTCTCTGGAGAACTTGTCTCAGCGGAGCCCCGGCTCAGCGCCGTCCACTTATTCCGCTCGGCTTCCGGGTCGCGGCCGCCGCCGCCGCCGCCGCCGTCTCCGCCGCATCTTCCCGGTCTGTGCCGAGCACCTGCGTCCGAGGCCTTGCGCTGGCTTTAATAATGAGTTTTCCACCCGTTACTATCCGCCCCACCCTTACTCGTTGATGAGGAGCACCAAAGTGTTTTCACAGGTCAGAGGAGAGAGAGCGATAGCGGGTAATGGATTCCCGCTTTTCCTGCCGAATAGCCTCCCATCATTACGGACAAAGAGGAAAACAAAAACAAGGAAAATGAAATGAGAGAGAGCGTGTGGGAAGAAAAATAGACCCATGTTGGAGGAGTGGATTATTATTATGAGTGGGCTGCTCTTTCTGTCGGGGAATTATATTTTGTTTTTTTTTTTGTTTTTTTTTCCGTCACACAAAATATTCGGGTTCAATGCAATGTTACCACTCCAAAACATCGTCTTTTTATAAACCATGTTTTTATTATTTTTTTTTCCGTCACACAAAATATTCGGGTTCAATGCAATGTTACCACTCCAAAACGTCGTCTTTTTATAAATCAGGTTTTTAAAAAAAAAATTTCCGTCACACAAAATATTCGGGTTCAATGCAATGTTACCACTCCAAAACGTCGTCTTTTTATAAATCAGGTTTTAAAAAAAAAAAATTCCGTCACACAAAATATTCGGGTTCAATGCAATGTTACCACTCCAAAACGTCATCTTTTTATAAAACATGTTTTTTTTTTTTTCCGTCACACAAAATATTCAGCTTCAATGCAATGTAACCACTCCAAAACGTCGTCTTTTTATAAATCATGTTTTTATTTTTTATTTTTTTTCCGTCACACTAAATATTCGGGTTCAATGCAATGTTACCACTCCAAAACGTCGTCTTTTTATAAATCACGTTTTTATTTATTTATTTTTTTCCGTCACACAAAATATTCGGCTTCAATGCAATGTTACCACTCCAAAACGTCGTCTTTTTATAAATCATGTTTTTATTTTTATTTTTTTTCCGTCAGACAAAATATTCGGGTTCAATGCAATGTTACCACTCCAAAACGTCGTTTTTTAATAAATCATATTTTTATTTTTTTATTTTTTCCGTCACACAAAATATTCGGGTTCAATGCAATGTTACCACTCCAAAACGTCGTCTTTTTATAAATCACGTTTTTATTTATTTATTTTTTTCCGTCACACAAAATATTCGGCTTCAATGCAATGTTACCACTCCAAAACGTCGTCTTTTTATAAATCATGTTTTTATTTTTTTTTATTTTTTTTCCGTCACACAAAATATTTGGGTTCAATGCAATGTTACCACTCCAAAACGTCGTCTTTTTATAAATCACGTTTTTATTTATTTTTTTTTCCGTCGCACAAAATATTCGGCTTCAATGCAATGTTACCACTCCAAAACGTCGTCTTTTTATAAATCAGGTTTTTTAATTTTTTTTCCGTCACACAAAATATTCGGCTTCAATGCAATGTTACCACTCCAAAACATCGTCTGCTTATAAATCATGTTTTTATTTTTATTTTTTTTCTGTCACACAAAATATTCGGGTTAAAAGCAATGTTACCACTCCAAAACGTCGTCTTATTATAAATCATGTTTTTATTTTTTTTACATGGACAATGAAGCCCAAAATGATTCATACCTTGTTCTAAAATTATTTATTTACACCATGGATGCTCTTTCTGCCACCAAATTGTCACTGCGCCACCCTGCGAGAGGTCACGGTAATTATAAGTTTGCAGTTCACGCAGAGTGAATGTTGTGGGTGTACTTTGTAGTGGATTCCATACGAGGTCGGCGTTTGGACATGCATCGCAAGCGTTTACCTCCCTCGACCTCCAGCTATGAATATGTTGATACAGTAGCTCCCCGTCTTTTTATTATATTTTTTTTGAGCTTAGAACCGTCTCTGGTGTACGTGATATGCCCCGCTGCGAGGTTACGGCAATCAAAAGATAACCGCACGCGTGGAAACTCACTCAGCCTCCCACCATCCCAACTTTGAACCTCCCTCAAGGAAATCACACCGCTTGGCCCCAACTTAATTTAAATCGTCTCTATCGCAAATGTTGTTTCCTTCGGCTTGGTTTCGATCCCTTTTTCCGACGTGTTGACCCTTGTTGTTCACTAAAGAGTTTCCTAATCACCTCATCGCATTTTCGACGTCCTCGGGGGGTCTTTGCGGCATGAATACCTCCCGTGTGCAAACGCTGATGGGGGGAAAAGGAGCCGCTCGTGATGGGTTGCGGTGCACGTGTGGGTGCTTTGTGGGTAATGCACAAAATGTCCGCCGCATTATTCTTCGAATTGAATTTCCGACATTTGGAGGTGCGTCGCGTTGCCGTGTCGTCATTGACGTCATTGACGTCATTGACTTTGCATGCTTCATAGAAATCGAGCATCTTGGGTCTGACATCTTTTAAAATCTACTCGTACAACAAATCTAAATCTAGATCCAAATCCAAATCTATCCATCCTATGATTCGAGACAAACGTGAAACGAACGTGCGTGTTTTTGCGAACGTGTCAGGGAAGCCAAAGTAACCCTCGAGCTCCGCTGCTTGCGTCAAACGGCGTCCGGTATCAATTTCCTGCTTCAAAACAGAAACCCTATCTCAAGATCCGCCAAATAGGATTAAAAAATTGAGTTACTGCACATCGGAACCAAGGCCAAGTCTTTTTGCTTCGCAGGGGCAACTGTAACAAACAAATAACCATCTGGGTTGTACTTTCAACCCCCACGAGGGGCTGCGTGGGTTTTCTCCGGGTACTCGGGTTTCCTCCCACGTTCCAAAAACATGCATGACAGGCTGATTGAACGCTCGAAATTGTCCCTCGGTGTGAGTTTCTCTGTCTCTGTGTTCCCTGCTGGCAACCGTTTCAGGGTGTCCCCCGCCTACTGCCCGAAAAAAGGCTCCAGCACCCCCACGACCATTGTAAGGATAAAGCGGAATGGATGAATGGATAAGTCCTTAAACTTCAAAATCGGATTTGTTAATCTTTGCTCTTCCGCCGGGGTCTTTGTGGGATTCTCCCCAACCCCCCCATGAGGCTAAACTGCATGGTACACCAACAGACTCTTTAATCCCCACTTTTAAAACACGGCTATCAGCACCACCCGATGGCTTATCGCAAACCACATACAACAAATAGACGCCAGTCACAGCGGTCCAGCACGAGCCCCGCATTTTCAGAATTACAGCTCTTGTCTCTTCTATCGGCACCTTGTCACCGAGGATTTTATTTACTCCCCCAGCGGATCGCGCCCTGACATTTGTCATCAAGGATGCTTTCTTGCACCACTGTTATTTGTTCTTTTGTCTGGGAACAGATTAAGCAGCGAGCGTTTATTTGATGTCAAATCGCCGAATAAATCGCCTTGAGCATCTTTGCGGCCATCTAAACATCATCCGCAAAAAAATAAATGAAAATTAACTCAAGAGAAGTTGTGAACTACCCAAGCTTGGCCTGCTGCATTTCGGGCGGGATTTCCAGCCGGGCCGCCACAGCTTCCCGTTTCAGGCTCGACGGTTTCCTGCGCTGATCGATTCCTGTCCCAGGGGAAAGCAACAACTCCGAAACAAAGCCTCTTATTTGTCTTGCCTCTTTCAACCGACTGACATAACTGAGCTCAGTATACAGAAGTGGCACAAGTAATCACACTCTGTACTCAAGTACAGATACTTGTATAAGTACCGTATTTTCGGATTATACGTCGCTCCGGATTATAAATCGCACCAGCCATAAAATGCATCATTAAGAAGGAAAAAACATATAAGTCGCACTGGAGTATAAATTGCGTTTTTGGGGTAAATTTATTTGATAAAATCCAACACCAAAAACAACATAACATGTCATCTTGAAAGGCAATTTAAAATAAAAATAAAACTAGAGAACAACAGGCTGAATCCGTGTACGATATGATCACGTTATATGACGCTTAAACAACAAACTGTGAATGTGCCCGGTATGTTCACGTATCATATCACGAGTTATTTAGACAACTATAGCACAAAGAACATGCTAGCAAATTTACCAAACCATCAGTGTCACTACAAATCACGAAATCCAATGAAATCTTCATGCTCCGCATCACTTTTACTCCGCCAACTCCGGAGGTAGAAGATGCGGCGCTTCCTCGTCTACGTCGCTTACGTCAGAGTCATCGTCTGTTATTTTTCTCAAGTTACCACCAACGTGGAAAGTATCAACACCGGCCGAGCTCACCTCTTGCGGTTTAATGTGAAAATAATGTGATGTGTTAAACATTTCACATATAAGTCGCTCCAGAGTATAAATTGCAACCCCGGTCAAACTATGAAAAAAAAAACTGATTTATACTCCGGAAAATACGGTAGTAGTGAAGTGACAAAATACTGAAGTAGCCAATGATCACAAGTGAAAAATACTCCTTGCCTATATTGTTTCCTTTTCTTACTAGACGTCACCCAATAATACCCATCATCACTCAAGTTAAAATCACAACTAAGATGACTTTACGTTTCTCTATTTGCCCGTTTTTTGGGGGGTTGGGAGGTGTTGCCGTCCATGGAGGTTCCAAAAAAAGCAAATAGTCTCTTTTGACAGTATGCAATACGAAGTGTGAATCTGTTTTCAAATGTGTAGGGACTAAAAAAAAAGCCAATAACTCTAGTAAATGCTCAAGTGAAGTCCAGAGAAGTACCTGATAAATCTACCAACGTGCAGTCGCGAGGTAGTTGGACTTAATTTTCTTCGCAGCACCGTCTCCGACCCCCCCCTCGGTAGACAATTCAATCCCCTCGAACCGAATGGGTTTCTGTGTTCGTACTGATAAAAACAGCCCACGAATAATGTTATTTGCGGCGGGACAATATGTGCTCGTAATCTAATGGCTCTAAATTACCTCGGCCACGATGGCTCGAAAGGGAATGGAGTCTACTGACTGAGAGAAGGATTGCGAGATTGGGAATTCGGATCAGAAGAAGCGCACCGGTGTGGGTGCGGCGTTTCCCGTGCCGTGCCGTGCCGTGTTCACATGAAAGGTCCTGCGTGTGCGAGGGTCGCTGTCGCATTGCAGCACCGGGGCTCACTTTGATGATGATGGAGTGGACGCGAGCCTATGTCGGGAGTGTCGCCCTGTGTGTGTGTGTGTGTGTCACATAAAAGCTCTGATTCAGAGGACGTTGCAAAACACACCAAGCACGTTTACCGCACCTCATCTACTAGCCGACCTTTGCTAAAAGAGGACATGGTGTGGCCCGGCTGTCCCCTCTTCACCAGTACTACAAGATCACAAAACAAAATGTTGTGTTTGGGTTATTGGACTTCACACCACACAGGTGACATCAAGTCGAGGGAGCCCCATTTATTATGGATACTGTACATTCCATGTTCTAACATGACCATAAAAACAAGCGCACACACACACACACACACACACACACACACACACACACACACACATACACATTAACACACACAAGTGTTACCGTATCTTAGCTTTGGGGGCTTCAGTTTACGCGTCGCAGTTTCTACTTTGCTGTAACGGTCCGCTTTCTGGCTGACCTCAGTTTTCTGTCGAATAAAATGTCTTCCCATGGCTAGACGACAGAGACAGCCTCCATTGTTTGCTGGCATGTCTGCTTCTGATTGATCCATTCGACGTGGCCTCGATTTTTCCATTCGAAGAAAAACGGCCGACAAAATTCAGACTTATGCTGGATCCAAATTAGAGTTCTTCAGCCCCCGGTGGAGGTTTGCGCTCCGCCGGCTGCTATATTAGTTTAGCCTCGAGCGTCACGCACCGTCGAGCCGGCGGGTGTGACGTCCCCGTTGGGAGAAGCCGCAGAGAATCCTCCGGTGAACGCCGCGGAATTGTTGTCACGTTCCGGTCGTTGTTGAGCTGGGGAACTCCTCAAAGGTCTAAAATTCCACTTGGCACTACCTGCCCGGCACCACGCGGCATTTAGCAGCTAAAGAGCCAGAAACTCCCCCAAGGAGTCCCTCGCCTATTAATCTTCCCCAAGCAGACACTTGGCGCCCCGAATGCACAAAAAAATAATAAAAATCCTCATCCAAGTGTGAAGAGTGCTCACCTTATCAACTTTGACGATAAACGTATGAATTAAATTGACTAAGTTCAGGCAAGTGATATCAGATTGATGCAGGTTCTCAACAAAACCCTTTTGTGTGTGTGTGTGTGTGTGTGTGTGTGTGTGTGTGTGTGTGTGTTGTGTGTGTGTATGTGTGTGTTTTTCAAAGTTTTCAACTCCGTATGCCAACAAAGTTCTACTTTGTGTCGTATTCATGTGGGGCAGCATGAGAGGAGTGGGAAGAGCTAGCGATGAGCTAGCGATGAGCTAGCTGACAAACTTTACCGTAACTTCTACTTGTCTTTCACACCAAATCACGAATGCCAACTGGTGCTGTCAAGGTGCGATGATTTCACCGCTCGCCACTTCCAGCGGGCATCCCTCCACCATTTTTTATTTTTTTTTGCCTTTTCTCCGACCCGCCAACACGGCTGACACTGTGTCACCACTGTGCCGTCATTAGTCTTTGTTAATTAAGTCGGACAAGGCGTTAGTCACAGTTACCCTGGCAATCAATCTCGCAGGAAGACCACAAAACTAGGGGGTGGATAGAAATAACTTGTGATGAATGTTCACGCTGGTTGCCCAATCCCCCCCCCCCCCCCCCCCCCTCGGTTACTGGCGGCGTCGCATGCTGTTGAATCTGCTCTGGGCCAGTGACGTGATGCACGCTGACATATTAAGCAAAGGTGTAAGAAAAACAATCAAAATACTTGAAATTTGTCAACAAAATGGAGGAAATGGCTGCCTCATCTGCCCTGTGATTGGCTTGCAGCCAGTCCAGGTTTTAGCTGCATGCCGAGTTCCATAATGTCACATCAACAAATTTTGATATGCTATGAGAAAACCTGAAACATGCCCGTAATCTGCAGCCCTCACGGAGACCGATCCGTAAGGGCCACGGAATCGATTAGTGAGGCACAAAAACAAAATGGATTCATTGTTAGTGCGCCGCTTGGTGGTGTGCTCAGCTCTTCATGGCTGTTTGCACTCTGATGAATGACAACATCAACACTTGGTCAATGATCCAGTCTAGACTTCCCCTAAGCAAGACGGCACTGGTGGTTTCAATCCGCTTCCGCACCGTCAAAAACGTTCTTTCAAGAGAAGTTACATGCGTCGGTTGACGGCTTGACGATGTAAAACGCACATTCTAAGGGGAAAGATGGCACATCGGAAATCCCTCTTCATCCATTGCCCACTGCCGTCCCAGCTTTCTCCATTTTCTTGGCTTCTTTGTGAGAGGCGATCAATGGCTTGCAATCAGCTCATGGCCTGCCCATCAAGAGGGTGAGCGGAGGGACGGAAATAGCAAGTGAAATTGAATCCAGGGTCGAAAAACACAGATGCTTATTTGCGCCTACTGACGGCCGGAGCTTATTTACAGCGGCTAGCCGATAGACATACAGAGTCTGACCTCTGACCGCGACCTCATAGCGGATCGCATTAGGACAACTTGGTCGCTTCTCGAGGAACTGCGATAAGCGGGGATTGTTTGCTCACTGGCTCAAGCTGCATTCAAGTACATCCATGTTACATGACGTTGATGCGCTTGTGGGGGATTACCACGGTTCATACGTCCACTTTGTTTGTATTTACCCGATGGCCGGGCTTAGCCGAGCCATTTCAGGGGTTGTTTCATGACTCGTTTCTTCCATAGATTCCAAATTGATTGCACACCAGGTGGAAGGTGGCCTCCAAGTGTCCACTTCACAGATGGGATCTCCCCGTAGCCAATGTTGTCCACTCAATCTGCCGCACGACTCGAGTAAATCGATGTCTTCCTTCGCCATTTGAAGGGAATGAGAGGAGACTCTTTGATTGGCTGCGAAGCAAAATTGGTAGTGTTCACACCCACAACTGCATAAAATGCCCTTTTTAAAATGGACCGGCTTGCGAAAATACCGAAACTCGGTCTAGCTAGCCCCTGCGCAGATTCACGCCGTGCCTCAAGCCAGATTTGTGCCGGTCACACAAAGAGAACCCTTCGTCGCCACTATTTTCGGGCAGCCAGTCACTGCAAAAAACGCTTTGTTTTGCTTTGTCTGATTTAGCTCATCTAAAGTATGTGCAAATTGGATCTATGTGCCGACCCTGCGTGAGGTTACAAGGTTTTAACTTGTGCACTGAAAATACCGGTGCACACGCGAGGAAATCCAGAGTTGAAAGGAATGGCATGATTCCTTCTTGTGACGGGCTTGCCGCAATAAACACAATCCTCGAGACGTGCTGTGGTTCCCACCTCCCTTTAATTGCAATTTGTCTCAGGTTGGTCACTCACGTTAAATTATAAAATAATATCATATGAATCGATTTTAATTTCCTCCTCTCTGTAATTTGTGTTAGTATGGAAACGCATCAAATTATTGCCTTTGGCAGACGCAATTATGGGTGCTCTCAATTAATAGATCGGCGTCAACTTTGTGCTTGTTTTTGCAAGCTCTTGAGTCATCCGGCGTTGTAAAAATTGACCGCGGGAAGAGTTACGCGTCAAAGTCCCAGTTTGCTTTCTTTGTCTTCCGGTACAACTCTTGCTCGTTTTTGCATTTTCCGGTAGGTGTTGGTACGATGACAGATATCCGCTTTGGGGGTAGAAAGGTTTGCTGTGCTGGGCATCGTGAGTCCACCACATCAGTGAAGTCAGAGCAGAGTCCACCTTCAGTTCTGGAGTCTTTCTATGAAGTAGTCTTTGGCTCGTCATTTCACAGGTAGCATTTTTAAAGGTTTGCGGTTGTTTGTTCCGGTCCTCTTTACTCCATGCTTGACTTTGACATTTGGCCCCATATACCGGCAAGTCTGTCCATGATCCTTTTAACCTTATCCAAAGGGAACGCGCGTCACAGCGTGTCGCCTATTTAGACGGAATAGGAGCGCGCTTAAGAAGCCTTGTCGGGGCGTTTGCCAGGGTGGTCTCGGCGCCCGGCTCCTCCTCGGCGCTAGACTCCAGCTGCTGAGGCAAGGGCTGAATGTCAAGTGTCGCTTGGCGAAGTGTATGTCGAGACTCCCGCTGATGACTCATAGCTTGAAGCGAGGCACGACCTTTGAACGCGTTTAATTATTAAGACGGCTGACAGTCCACCTGTGCCGCAGAACGGCGATTCAGCAATTACGGTGACGGCTCGTCCTCCCTCGGAATGCCAAACTTATGCCCGCTGCAATTAGCGCTCGATGGGGCGCAAAACAGACTCGCATGCAGTCGTAACAATACATGATACATTCTTTATGACCGCCGCACGTAATGGCTTCAATTATAGCTGATTGTTAATCATGGTATTGATTTACGAGTGTGGGTTGATGTCGTGTGACCCCGAACATTTTGCATAATGGGCATGAAAGATCTTTATTTATTAGCGGGTTAATTGTATTATTACCAATGCACGTTCTTTAGTATTCCATCCATCTATCTTTCCATTTTCTACCGTTTATCCGGGGTCAGGTTGCAGGGGCAGCAGCTTTAGCAGGGAAGCCCCAGACCTCCCTCTCCCCAGCCACTTCTTCCAGCTCTTCCCGGAGTATCCCGAGGCGTTCCTAGGCCAGCAGGGAAACAAAAGTCTCTCTCTCTCTCTCTGCCGGTGGGACATGCCAGGAATACCTCACCAGGGAGGCGTCCAGGAGGCATCCTAATCAGATGCCCGAGCCACCTCATCTGGCTCCTTTCCACGTGGAGGAGAAGCGGCTCCCTCTCCCCAGCCACTTCTTCCAGCTCTTCCCGGGGTATCCCGAGGCGTTCCTAGGCCAGCAGGGAAACATAGTCTCTCTCTCTCTCTCTCTGCCGGTGGGACATGCCAGGAATACCTCACCAGAGAGGCGTCCATGAGGCATCCTAATCAGATGCCCGAGCCACCTCGTCTGGCTCCTTTCCACGTGGAGGAGAAGCGGCTCGACTCTCAGCCCCTCATGGATGACTGAGCTGCTCAGCTTATCTCTAAGGAAGAGCCCGGACACCCTTTCGGACGCTTGTTTCCTGGATCTCGTTCTTTCGGTCATGACCCATAGCTCGTGACCATAGGTGAGGGTTGGAACATAGATCGACCGGTAAAGTGAGAGCTTCACCTTTTGGATCAGCTCCTTCTTCACCACGACGGATCGATACAAAGTCCACCTGTCGATCTCTCGTTCCCTCCTGCCCTCACTCAAAAACAAGATACCTAAACTCCTCCACTTGGGGCAAGATCTCCTCCCCGGCCTTTAGAGGGCACTTTGATATTCTCTTTCTCAAACACTCTGACCTTTTAATGACTGTTTTTATTTTAGATATAATGTAGGTCTTAAAATCCTCCTACCACTCATCGGCATCCCATCGCAGTACTTGCACACACAGAAAAATGGGAAGTAGCCAGATTTACTGTATATGATCCGTCCACCCCGCTGCCTGAGCCACTTTTAATGATCATAATCAGTCATTTTCTGAGGTTAGGCGGGGGGGTGGCGCTATGTTATCTCATGCCGTCTACGTCTTCGCAGAATGACTTTGCATTTGTTCGTCCACACGCGACCCGATGTAAACACCAAGCTGCAATTAGCCGTGTTTGAAAGCGGAGTTAATTGCGTTTTATTTTTCCCCTTTTTATACGCGCTAATCGACTAATTAGATCAGTGACAAGTCTGTCATTGTGAGAATGTGTTTTATTGCGCCTCCTCTAAGCATTCAGTGGCACTCGTCGGTTGTAATTCTCCGGCCTTTTGATTCATATCCATCGATGGCAACTTTGTCATGAAAAATGCAGTTAGCCATCAGTTGTTTCCGTGACTCCGCGAATACCCGCACACTGGTCGATGGTGCGGGGGACTGATAGCGGCAAGGTTAAAAAAATAAAATTAAAATAAAACCAGATTAATCATCGGGTCTCAGTTTCAAGCTTCTCGCATGCACGTCTCAACAAGGCGCAGATGAAAAGGAACCCTCGTGTCCCACATTGCTAGCCCGATGTCAGAGCAAAGAGATGTGAAGGCTCCCAGCGAGCGGATGAGATAAAGAAAGAAGGATGGCGGCTGACAACAAAGCCCAGAAGATCTGGAACAAAAGTCGCGGTGGGCGGAAATGAAAAAGATTCGTGAACGTGAACGATGCGACGGGTCCAAAACTCATTTGGAAGTCCACTTTTCAGCACATCTGACTCGCCGCTTTCCTAAAAGATGGGGAAAATGTCTAAAGGTGGACCGTCCAGTGTGAGCTGTGCACCTCTGCCCGCCCGAGTAAATTGGAATAGGCACCATCTCACCTGCAACCCCAACGTCGAAAATAGTGAAGCGTCAGATGACAAGTCGGCATCCGAAGTTTTGTCATCATTGCGAGATGTCTCCCTCAGACCTCTCGGCGGAGCATTTTATATGTAAATGAAAAGGAATTGCTCCAAGTCTGTCGGCCCCGCAAGCCCGTGGAAGAACGCGTTTTCCATTAGAGACCACTTGAATGATGAACTACCTACTTCGACGATATCGAGCATCATTTCATGTCGCGCTAAAGATCGCGCATTTCATCGTCCTGACGACAGAGCCTGTTTTCGCAACACTCTATTGCCAAATAATACTTGGTACTATGAGTTACTTTGACTTTAAATTAAAGTTAAACGAGTCCTTGCGATCAGACCGATGATAGCTAAAAGGTCCCCGGGTCTTTCCAAACATCGTCTATGTTGGTGTATGTGTGCCTTGCGATTGGCTGGCAACCGGTTCAGGGTGTCCCCCGCCTACTGCCCGAAGACATCTGGGATAGGCTCCAGCACGCCCTGCGACCCTAGTGAGGATCAAGCGGATCGGAAAATGGATGGATTCAATAGAGATTGATTTCCATCTTAAAGAACTTTTGTCCTCTTCCAAATTTTTGTCCTCAACTAAATTTCAACGATACCGTGGACTAGGTTTTAAACCTTTGAAACGGAGAGCCGGTCAGAGGCTATTTTAGGTAAGCGAGATTTGACAAATGACTGTAACATCCTACAGAAATGTGGACTTTAATGTCAGTTTTTTGAAGATTCTTAACTCATTCAGTACCAGCCAATTCTAGACCAAGTCTGAAAAGACGTTTAAAAACGTCTTTGGGACTGAATGAGTTATAAGCATTTACACAAAGGACAATCCTCAGCAGTTTTTGTCGCTTCCTCCTCAAGGTTACGACAACCAAACCAGGCCATCAAGCCAAATATTGATCTGCTCCATGAAGACGTCAACAACTGCCTGAAGCTTGCCCTGTCATTCAAATTTCCAAACGCGGCGACGTGGATGTTAAAAATAGACGAAGGTTGAGGGTATCTTGACGATTACTCAGGTGTGGGGGCGGCGGGGAGGACGAATTCAATTATGGCGGCGCGTGCATGTGTGAAGGGATTTGGAGGCGAGGTGTGTCACTGGTGGCGGCCGCCTTAGAAATTCAGGGGAAAAGCCCCCCCCCCCCTCCCCCTTCCACACACACACCTCAAGGCATTAAATGATAAGAGAATTAAGAGCACGCATTGGCAAACGCGTGCCCCCCCACACGGAATTATCCCGAGAGCAGGAATCTGGTTCCACAAAATGCGCTTTTTGGCACACACATGTGGTTATCCCATTCAACCGCCGGCGTCTTGATTTATTCTCATTCATTCTCAAATGTCATACGACAAGGGGAAAAAAAAAAGGTCAGCGGGTTCTCGATGTGTTCGGTTGGTTATTCAGAAGCAGAAAAGGGGTAGAAGGCCTTCAAGAAAGACTCACGTACAGATGCGATTCGGTGGATCTGCGAAGGGGTAGAGGCTGCGACGCTGTGGGAGTGGTCGCAGTCGACGTCAATCATGGCCAATCAAAGTGGTTCCTTTCATTCTTTTAAATGATTCGGAGGTTTTGATATCCGCCGTTGACATATTTATGGATAAGAAGACATCAGGTGAGCCCAGCTGTCGAGTTTGTTAAACAGGCGTTGAGTTTAGATCAAGTTTCTGCCGCCAGAATTGTTACTCTGTCGGGTGTACATATCTTTTAAGACTCACACCCACTACCTCTTTAACGCTCTCGATTTATATGTCTTTGGAGAAAGGAGTAGAAAGTCAAAATACGAGGTGGTTTTGAAAAGGAACTACTGAAGTCGAGTAGGCTACGGATCCGCGCAGAATCTATTGAAGTACAATAACATCGTGTTTGAACTTCCCAACGCTGCAAGCAAAGAAGTGCAGACTCATTTGTGAGAGGCTAAATGTAATCTGGTGGGGCTGTGATTTGCCGCTGTCCTTTTCCCATGGCATCTTATCCATTGATTGGGGGTAGGAGGGTGGGCTCTGCTCTTGTTGCTAATAGCCCGCTGATATGTCTAATCAGGGAGAGGGTGACATTTACAGGAGACACCATGCCTCCTTTACCCTTCGGAAACACACACACACACACACACACACACATGCCATTCGAGGACGATCATGCTATTGCCACGCAATATGCCAAAGCAATTGATGGAAAAAAAATCGTATTTAATTGCTCAAGTCGTCGTAACGTAAAAGCCTTGGTGGCGACAAGAAGGCAAATTAGACCGATGGATAAAAATGTTGCAGCCAGAAAAAATCTCAAACAGTCCCTTTGCGCAAAGTCTGGATCCTATTGACGTGTTAATGGGAGTTGCGTTAGGTCTGCGATCCAGGAGCTTGAGTTGGGGGATTAGAGCGGTGTTTTTTTTAAACACTGTGCCGCGGCACAGTGTCAGGTGTGTCATGGGAAATTATCCAGTTTGTCTGCCTGTGCGGTCTATCGCCTGGCAGAGTAATTGCGTCGTACTATTCCATACCGATAGGTAGCAGCAGCTAGCTAGCTAGTCGCCTTGTGCTACCAGACAAGCGAAGTTGCTGGCGCGAGGCAATACAACGAAAGCTATCAAACAAATCAATATCAAAGCCAGGATTACATTTTAAGGTTGGGTGTTTAGGGTCAGGGTAGGGCTTAAAGGAGGGTCAGGATTCTGGTGTTGGTTCTTATGGTACAATTTAGTCTAACTTGTCTTTGAACAACTAAAAGAGTGTGTTTCACAATTGTTATATGTTTGCCTAACGTCAATCGAGGAGGCTATATGTGCTCTTCAAAGATCACATTACCGGCGCGCGAGCCACCTTGGGCGCTTCCTACGTCATTCCGATCATTAGCGCGAACCGGATGACACTCCGAAGAAAAGCCGCGCAGGCACAAACAACGCGGCCCCTTAATTTAATCTATTCTGGATACACAAGCCGGGAGAGTTTCTAATTTGCGACGGGGTTTTTGTCTGCTACTTATTCCGATCTATTTGGAGCGTATTTTTTTGGCCTGTGCAATTATGAGTTTAAATTGGGGGACCTTGCCTAAAGATGATGTGGTTTATTGAAAGAACAGGGATCTGACAGCTCTGCAAACAAAGCTCTCATTAAAAATACTTTTGACGCAATTTGAGGGGACATACCTGGCACATATACGTTCGCCGACTGCCCCGCTGCTGTGTGTACGTGTCCTTCATACCGACGTTATATCAGAATAATACGGAAAAATAACAATAAAGTACAAGAAGCCAGGTGCTGATGAAGCCACATGCTAACGCTACCCAAGTTCATGTCATATTTAAGTCTAACATAATGTACAAATGCTCGTCTCTGGAGTGAACATATCTCAAAAGAATTCCACAATCCGGAAATTAGAAATTGGTTGCGCACAAATTTCCAAGTTACACATGATGAGTGTATCAGAATCCATCGACGGGAGAATCGCAATGAAACGCGCGTAAGGAATCGACTTCAGCCCCGAAATGCATCAGTCAACGTGCCGCTACCTGGCGGAGTTTGGCTAGCGCGCAAAGCGCAGACGCTAGCGCGCAATACCGCATTACCGCAAGCTAATGTTAGCGCCGCAACAGAGAAGGGAGACTGCAATTTAAACCTCTTAAGCAAACCTTTCACGCATGCGAGGTTTTTGTCGAGTATTTAAAGGTTAGGTGGTTTGATCCCTTTAGCCCACGCGGTTTTAGTCCCGGGCTGTTTTTGTGCACATCTTTGCCGACACGCTCATTTCCATACACGGCCGCCGGGTTCCTCGCTTGGATGGAAGTCTAATGGACTTTCTGCAAGCTGGCACTACCTCCTCGTGTGTACGCGCCCCTCATTACGGCGGCCTAAAAGGGGATTAGTGCCGCATTTAGTTTTGGCTTTGTTCGGGATGGACCGTGGTCAATATTGAGCTTCTTCTCGCTTCCTTGCTCCAAATACGGACAATTAGTGCACCTTTGGGCATGTGTGTCTCTTGGCCACAGCAAGCTCGGGACTAGTCACAAAATGGAAGCCGCTATCGCGGCATAGCAAGTCATTACAATTGTAATTTGGATGTTTGGCTCCTTTTGAAACGATGTTCACCCAAAAAAAAAATCAAGTCAATTAGCAATTCCACACCAACTCGGGCTGCTGCAGTCCTCACCGAGCCTTGTTGCATGAACTGACGAAACCTTCTTGGCTGAGAGGCGAAATGCCTTCCAGGGCAACCAGAGCCGGGTCCTGTTGGGATCAATTTGGTGACCTGAGAAGCAACCAAAACGGAGCCCAACAGAATAAAGTTGAAGGCCAACTAAAAACGTGAGTCTCAAAGAAGAAAATCACCCGTCCGCCATCATTGATCAAATCAGAAAATTGTGACATTATAGCCCACGACAAAATGTTCAGAAAATAGAAATTCCGGTCGAGCCGATCTAGCCGATCAGATCACCGTCGCCTGCATTTTTTTTGCCGCATAAAGTTACACTTTGGAACCAGCCGGCCTATGATTTATTGCCGCATCTATAAAATGACTAAGGAGGTTAAATACCGGCCAGCGTTTTCTCCATTACAAGTGGCAGCACCTTGGAGATGTCTGTCCAAAAAGGTTTTTTCAAGCCGATGCCAATTCCAATATTTGTCATCGTAAAATTCTGATAACCGATTAATCGTCTGATTAAAAATTAAAAAAGGACGATTAAATAACTTTTGTACCCTCAACACAAAAAAAAGACTCCACCACCATTGGGTCTGCAGCTGCTTGGTCACAGCCGCGCATGGCCTCCAGTCTGTTCTTTGTTGATCAAAATGTCAGCGGAGGTCTTCTCCTTTGTGGCGCACAAATTCAACGGAAGGCCGTCCGTCGCCCCAGCGCTCGGATAATAGGAGAGCAATCGGTAAAAGCAGCACCGCCTGCCACCCCTACGCCTCTCTCGCTCTCTCGCTCTCTTGCAACTCAAGGTAAATTACACTCTTCCGCATGCCCGTTATGGTTACTTGGCGCTGCTAGCAGATTTGGGTTTGAGGAAATTTGGTTGGACATGTTAGTGTTTTTGGACCTGGTGTTAGAGTCAACTACAAGCGAAAGTTAAAATCAAACGACTTGAAGCAAGCACACTCCACATCTTATTTGGAGAATGGAGACATGCGCAGGTCTTGTTTTCCTCTTTCCCTCAAAGTGATGTGATGTGACACTTTCCCCATTACAGGTCAGTCAAAGAGTGAGTGGAGACACCGAGGAGTACATTACATGCATGTTTTAATCAATTTCAATGTATTTAAAGCATGGGGGAGGGATGAAACTTTTCCAAAAATGTTTTTTTGACACTCAGAATTGTTCTCCTTTTACTTGTTTTTTTTTGGTAGTAGTCGTTGTAGTAGTACATTTCATCGCTATTTTGTATCGCTTCAGCATAATTTTATTGTAGAATAAAATTATGTCATACAACAAGGGAAAAAAAAAAAGGTCAGCGGGTTCTCGATGTCTTCGGTTGGTTATTCAGAAGCAGAAAAGGGGTAGAAGGCCTTCATAATTTTATTGTTGAATAAAATTGTGCTTTTGTTTGGCACTTTAAAATTGAATGTCAATCCCCTTCGATCCTGCTTTTTACGCCTACAGAATAGCAATGCTATAGGTTCATTGTAATCTACGTCTTTGGGCGTGGCTATTGATGTACATTGTGAGATGGCAATATAAGATGATGATAACACGGTTTTGTGTCTTGTAAATAGAAATGGATTTGTATAGTTTGTGCAAAAAAAAAATCCTATCATCTTTTTCATATCATGTGTTTAAATACATGGATTATTTTAAAATTGTGTTTAAAGACCTTAAACTATTAAGTGCCCTTAATGCTTTCAAAATAACGCCGAGGGTGTATTTAATGCTTTTATGCTGCAGTGTTCGTGGGAACACTTTTGTTTTCGCACTTTAAAATTGAATGTCAATCCCCTTCGATCCTGCTTTTTACGCCTACAGAATAGCAATGGCTATAGGATCATTTTAATAAACGTCTTTGGGCGTGGCTATTGATGTACATTGTGAGATGGCAATATGAGCTGATGATAACACGGTTTTGTGTCTTGTGAATAGAGATGGATTTGTATAGTTTGTGCAAAAAAAAATTCACATCATCTTTTTCATATCATGTGTTTAAATACATGGATTATTTAAAAATTGTGTTTAAAGACCGTAAACTATTAAGTGCCCTTAATGCTTTCAAAATAACGCCGAGGGTGTATTTAATGCTTTTATGCCGCAGTGTTAGTGGGATTACAGTATTCAAAGTGTCGTTTGTCGTTTTCCGCGGTAATTTTATCGTCCTTAATCGTCAGCCTGCTTACTGATGACAGTAATGTGGCTTTCTTGTCGCTCGACTGACTCTGACGTGCGAATTAGCTTCACGGAGGAGATGTTTTTTCGAGAAGTCGTCTGGCGAAGCCGTCTCGACGAGACGAGCGTGACACCGTACGCTCGTGTGTAATGGCTGCGTTCTCATGTGGAGCGCACAGATTATGTGATTATTTACAGTAAGTGAACGTGACTGATTAATGTGGATATTTAGCGTTGACGTGAATGCCACTCGCCGCGTACGTCTGTGTTACGTGCCATGCAATTCGAGCGATTTAATTAGCATGTCACCGTAGCTGTCTCTGTTGCTTGCAAAAAAAAACAAAAAAAAAACCAAAGTTAAATAAAGAAATTTGGGCTTCTGCTTGGCTTGTCAGTATCAATGCTTGAGTTGTCACCGATACCAAGGACAGATACTATTAGTGCTTTTGATTGATTATGACAATGACAGATAAGTTTAAAGATGGATACATCTTCCTTTAAAATAAATCAAATAGGGTTTAATATACATAATAACTGCTTGCATATCAGTTTCTCTGTCTATGACTCGATCGGCTAGGCTACATGAAGATACAGAGCCACTTTCAAGTTAGGTTGAAGTGCACCATATATTGTAGACCAAAGTAAAATAATTGCAGTAAGATATATTGTGGAGAATGTGACTGCTGCGGAATACTCCTTTTGTTGCAAAAGCTACACGGAAGTCGAGCTCATTTGAAATGTTTAGTTTTCGTCGATTTTTGCTCTGACAGATCGTTTTGCATCATCGGTCATGATTGTCTGACTGATTCCTGCATAACGTAAGGTTTATCGATGAGTTATTTATCGTTGCCGATGCGGTCGTTTGGCTTCCATCTGTCTCCGTCGCAGTGTTTGAGCCGCCGTCAGTTGCACTCGCCGAAATGAGCTAACGGCGACATTAGCAATCATCTGCTGTCTTGTCACCATTGTTAGCTTCTCCAAAGGATTTTTTTTGGCCATCTTTGTGACAGTAACTCCTCATCCCGCTCATCCCATGGTAATCCCTCCCCAACGCCTCTGTAATCCCCTACTCTTGCCCCCTTGACATTTTCACATTTTGCCTTTTGCTCGTCACTAGGAGTGCCTAAGCCTGCTCCTCGAAAGCCCCACTCCAGCCCCCCCGGCCTGCTTTCCATGTTCCCCTCCTCCAACACACACCAAGTCAAATGATCAGGATGGTTATCGAGCTCCTCCTGCAGAGCTTGTACAAGACTTGCCCCCCCCCCCCCCCCCGCCTGTCCTACACCATAACAATTTCCCAGCTCATTTGTAAACCACAAAGTTTGTTATTCATCTCAAGCAGAAAGCTAGCTATGACTCTGAATCCTCCCGAAGGAACCAGAGACCAGCCCAAAGCTAACTTGTACCATTGTCACCGTATCAATATCAGGTGAATCGACAGTATTTTGTATCCAATTGCTGGTAACCCCCTCCGCCCCCACTTCGCCACTTTTTTTTCCAGATGCCAAGCTATGCTAACGGCCACTCAGCTACCAGATGCCAAGCTATGCTAATGGCCACACAGCTACCAGATGCCAAACTATGCTAACGGCCACTCAGCTACCAGATGCCAAGCTATGCTAACGGCCACTCAGCTACCAGATGCCAAGCTATGCTAACGGCCACTCAGCTACCAGATGCCAAGCTATGCTAACGGGCACTCAGCTACCAGATGCCAAGCTGTGCTAACGGCCACTCAGCTACCAGATGCCAAGCTATGCTAACGGCCACTCAGCTACCATATGCCAAGCTATGCTAACCGCCACTCAGCTACCAGATGCCAAGCTATGCTAACGGCCACCCAGCTACCAGATGCCAAGCTATGCTAACGGCCACTCAGCTACCAGATGCCAAGCTATGCTAACGGCCACTCAGCTACCAGATGCCAAGCTATGCTAACGGCCACTCAGCTACCAGATGCCAAGCTATGCTAACGGCCACTCAGCTGCCAGATGCCAAGCTATGCTAGCGGCCACTCAGCTGCCAGATGCCTAGCTATGCTAACGGCCACTCAGCTGCTAGATGCCAAGCTATGCTAACGGCCACTCAGCTGCCAGATGCCAAGCTATGCTAACGGCCACTCAGCTACCAGATGCCAAGCTATGCTAACGGCCACTCAGCTAACAGATGCCAAGCTATGCTAACGGCCACTCAGCTAACAGATGCCAAGCTATGCTAACGGCCACTCAGCTACCAGATGCCAAGCTATGCTAACGGCCACTCAGCTACCAGATGCCAAGCTATGCTAATGGCCACTCAGCTACCAGATGCCAAGCTATGCTAACGGCCACTCAGCTACCAGATGCCAAGCTATGCTAACGGCCACTCAGCTGCCAGATGCCAAGCTATGCTAACGGCCACACAGCTACCAGATGCCAAGCTATGCTAACGGCCACTCAGCTGCCAGATGCCAAGCTATGCTAACGGCCACTCAGCTACCAGATGCCAAGCTATGCTAACGGCCACCCAGCTACCAGATGCCAAGCTATGCTAACGGCCACTCAGCTACCAGATGCCAAGCTATGCTAACGGCCACTCAGCTACCAGATGCCAAGCTATGCTAACGGCCACTCAGCTACCAGATGCCAAGCTATGCTAACGGCCACTCAGCTGCCAGATGCCAAGCTATGCTAACGGCCACTCAGCTACCAGATGCCAAGCTATGCTAACGGCCACTCAGCTACCAGATGCCAAGCTATGCTAACGGCCACTCAGCTACCACATGCCAAGCTAAGCTAACGGCCACTCAGCTACCAGATGCCAAGCTATGCTAACGGCCACTCAGCTACCACATGCCAAGCTATGCTAACGGCCACTCAGCTACCAGATGCCAAGCTATGCTAACGGCCACTCAGCTGCCAGATGCCAAGCTATGCTAACGGCCACTCAGCTACCAGATGCCAAGCTATGCTAACGGCCACTCAGCTACCAGATGCCAAGCTATGCTAACGGCCACTCAGCTACCAGATGCCAAGCTATGCTAACGGCCACTCAGCTACCATATGCCAAGCTATGCTAACGGCCACTCAGCTACCAGATGCCAAGCTATGCTAACGGCCACTCAGCTACCAGATGCCAAGCTATGCTAACGGCCACTCAGCTACCAGATGCCAAGCTATGCTAACGGCATCTCAGCTACCAGATGCCAAGCTATGCTAACGGCCACTCAGCTGCCAGATGCCAAGCTATGCTAACGGCCACTCAGCTACCAGATGCCAAGCTATGCTAACGGCCACTCAGCTGCCAGATGCCAAGCTATGCTAACGGCCACTCAGCTGCCAGATGCCAAGCTATGCTAACGGCCACTCAGCTGCCAGATGCCAAGCTATGCTAACGGCCACTCAGCTACCAGATGCCAAGCTATGCTAACGGCCACTCAGCTGACAGATGCCAAGCTATGCTAACGGCCACTCAGCTACCAGATGCCAAGCTATGCTAACGGCCACTCAGCTACCAGATGCCAAGCTATGCTAACGGCCACTCAGCTGCCAGATGCCAAGCTATGCTAACGGCCACTCAGCCGCCACATTATTCGCCTGAAACGTATTAGAGGGGCGTTCATTTCAGTGGAACTCGGCACGGAACTCAATCAAATGACCGTGCCCCCCCCAAACCTCCCCCTCCCCAAAATCTTTCATCAATTTTGGGTCCCCCCCCCTCTCGATGGCACACAATGCATCAAAACAGTAAACTAATTACGTACAAACATTCTCCGTCGGCTCGTTCATTCGAGTTTTTCTGGCTTGCGGCCCGCCGGAAAATGATGACCAATAGGAAGTGCGTTCGTTTGATGGATGTGCAAGTAGTAAGTGGTTGCTTTCCTTCCACCAGCCACTCGCGGTGCTCAGGAGCCTATTAGTTTCCCCCACGCCTGCCGCCGCCGTTTTGAGGCATTTGTTTTCCACCCTCACAAATTAAACGTCTGCTCTTATCAGCGCCTTGAGTGCGAGACGGAGGTAGGAGACATTTGGGAGAGATGTCTCTGTCCGTCCTCGTCTCGTCAGCCGTCGAGGCCGAGACCACTTTACCGACGCGTACATAAACACGTCCGCTCGTCTGAGCTGAAACAGACATTCGCCGTACGCGGCGATATCTTGCTGTGATGCCGCCGGCGTGAGACCTTTCAAAGGTTAGAGTCGAGCGATGGGATATTTTCGGGTATTTTTTTTAAAAAACAGAGTCAAACTGACAACTGGATCCAGGTTTTCATCAGAGGAGTGACTGCATGTCTCCAGTTAGCAGCCGCACCCAAAAAAATCCGGGTGAACTGATGGCATACGTGGATGGCGTCTCTCCTGCGTTGTCATGGCGATAATGCATTTCAATGCGTTTGCAGCGAATGAAGGCATCTCTCTTTTAGAGACCACGTGAACCCGCATAACGGGCTCACCCTTTCTCCGCCCGCTTCTCTTGTCCCTCCCGCCGCCTTACCATTGTTAGAATGCACCCTGGTGGTCTCTATATGGAGGTTCAAAGGGGTCACTCAACGGGGGCATGACTCATCTTAATAATGAAGCCGCCATCTGAAGTCTTTTCTCCCATGTTCGGCACTTCTTTCTTTTTTTTTTCTTTCCCATCCTTCCTCTCATCATCCTGTCATTTTCTTTCGCCCACCGGCCATCTGTTGCACGCGAAGCTACCTCCCGCTTTCATTCCATTTCCGCTATCTGTCATCTTTTTTTTTTCTTCATATTTTTTTATTTTCCACGCGCTTTCTCAGTCGCCGAACTGCCCTTGCAAAGCCCCCTTGAGCGTTAACCTCTAACTAGGCCTCCGCTCTGGTGTTCCCTCCGCTCCCTCTTGCACTTTTGTTTCTTAATGGGCCTCCCGGGATCGATTTAACAAAATGCGCCGCTCCGGTATTATCCCGCAGGGACGGCGGACATTTGACAGATTTCCTTTTCCCCATCGAGCAAACACAATGGGTGAGATTGAAGAAAGATGGTCACCGACGGCTAACGAATAGACGCCGAAGACTGAAGGGAGCAAAAAGTGGCAAAGTTGGAGCGCATTTTCAGTGATGCCGAATTATCCCAAGTGGCGTTAAGACGAAACCAAGAGAGAGAGAAATGAATGGATGTGAGTCGTGGTAGTTATAAGATAAGATATCCTTTATTCGTCCCACACTGGGGAAATTTACAGCCTCCAGCAGCAAGAATGTATGTAGAGAGAAGAAAGAAGAAAGAGAAAAAAAACAACAAACATCTTTCAATTAAATACAATATGAACACAAAATGGATAAATCGCAGTCCTATTTACAATTTTCCTTCACATCATTTAATTATTATTATTATCACGATTGTTATTTTATGAAAATAATGAAAATGTTATGAAAATTCATTCATTCATTCATCTTCCGAGCCGCTTGATCCTCACTAGGGTCGCGGGGGGTGCTGGAGCCTATCCCAGCTGTCTTCGGGCAGTAGGCGGGGACACCCTGAATTGGTTGCCAGCCAATCGCAGGGCACACTGAAACGAACAACCATTCACGCCCACACTCACACCTAGGGACAATTTAGAGCGTCCAAACAGCCTGCCATGCATGTTTTTGGAATGTGGGAGGAAACCGGAGTACCCGGAGAAAACCCACGCAGGCCCGGGGAGAACATGGAAACTCCACACAGGGAGGCCGGAGCTGGAATCGAACCCGGTACCTCTGCACTGTGAAGCCGACGTGCTAACCACTGGACTACCGGGCCGCCTGGCATTTTCACTGATGCCGAATTAACCCAAGTGGCGTTAAGACGAAACCAAGAGAGAGAGAAATGGATGGATGTGAGTTGTGGTAGTTATGAAAATGATTGTCAATGTTGTCTCTGCGTGCCCTGTGATTGACCCTCGACCAGTCATGGGTGTACCACGCCTGTCACCCTAAGTCACTTGGGACGGGCTGCATGTACCCTGGACCCAAATGAGGACAAGCTGGAGGGTCATTCCGGCTCGGGTTTCATAAGGTTGGACTGACTCCCTTCTCACTGCACCTTTTCATTCTTCTGGTGCTCTGGACACTCCTGAAAAAAAAAAGTTCCATAGCCAGCGGAAAATAGCGACTCCGGACAGGTCGAGACGACATTCCTCAAATGAACCCCCCCCCCCCCCACCACCACTTGACATTTCTGTCTTCCTCGTGGCGTCGTGTGATGTCGTGCGCCGAGGGGAGAGGCCGCTTGGTTACAGAGCCTCCTCGCTCATCAAGTCCTCCCGCGACTGCGGTGAGGAGAGGGCGCTCGCTTTATTTTAATCGAGAGTTATCATTGGCGGATGTTGAAGATATGACGAGTTTTTCTTTTCGCCGCTCGTATTTTTTGACACTTATTTCATCATAGGCGGCCCGGTAGTCCAGTGGTTAGCACGTCGGCTTCACAGTGCAGAGGTACCGGGTTCGATTCCAGCTCCGGCCTCCCTGTGTGGAGTTTGCATGTTCTCCCCGGGCCTGCGTGGGTTTTCTCCGGGTGCTACGGTTTCCTCCCACATTCCAAAAACATGCGTGGCAGGCTGATTGAACACTCTAAATTGTCCCTAGGTGTGAGTGTGAGTGCGAATGGTTGTTCGTCTCTGTGTGCCCTGCGATTGGCTGGCAACCGATTCAGGTTCTCCCCGGGCCTGCGTGGGTTTTCTCCGGGTGCTCCGGTTTCCTCCCACATTCCAAAAACATGCATGGCAGGCTGATTGAACACTCTAAAAATTGTCCCTAGGTGTGAGTGTGAGTGCGAATGGTTGTTCGTCTCTGTGTGCCCTGCGATTGGCTGGCAACCGATTCAGGGTGTCCCCCGCCTACTGCCCGAAGACAGCTGGGATAGGCTCCAGCACCCCCCGCGACCCTAGTGAGGATCAAGCGGCTCGGAAGATGAATGAATGAATGAATGAATGAATATTTCATCATGTAGCGCACTCTCTTTGCCTGCCTGGAAATCGTCTCTGATCATGTTACACGCCATGCGTCATCTCATTTGGAGGCAGGCGTAAAATAGTAAAAGCAGCAGAGTCGGCGATGGCGCTCGGATTTGTTTTTTAATTGTCTTTGAGCCTCGACTCCCATTTCAGCAGAGAGACGTCTTCTCACTTCCAACGCCATCGACGTGAAAATGACTTTTTAACACGTCAGCAACCGAGCCAGTTCGATTTAATGTCTCGCTGTAGTTTTGTAGTTTTCCCCAAACTGCGATGTAAAATGTAAAATCTCTTTTGGCTGCCTTTCACTCTTAATCCTTGAACACGGGTGCCCTTTAGAGATGATATCCAAAAAAAAAAAAGCCGTCCCTCCTTGACAGGCGGCTTTAATATTCTCTCATCGTGATTTTTTTTTTTTTTTTTTTTCCGGTGGCGCTTGAAGGAAAATTGCACGAACGGCTCGACGAGCTGTCGGGAGGGTGTCGGGGGCGCTGACAGGTGTCATCTGGTGGTTAATGCTGCCGACCCGGTCGCCGTCTTGCTTGTTCGTTTCGTCACCCCTGCTAGATCACTCACCGGATCAAGGCCCGACGCGTTGTCTTAACCGCTTCGTTTGGGGTGAACAAGTTCAGCCACGCCGCTATTAAATTCCGCCCTTAATATATTAAGACTGTAAATTCAAATGAGAAATATTGTGCCAGACTGCCTGCTGTACTCAAGTCTATTGGGCGGCATTCCGCAGCCGGCTGTCTTCCTGGATATATTTTTTTTTTGGTTTCAACGGTGACTTTGTCGAAAGCACTCTTGGGGGAGGAAGCCTGGTGAATTAACTTATTGCTAATATCCAAAAAGCATGCTTTGTACTTCCCCAGACAAATCAACGCTGTGGTCTATCAGACACCGTAAAAGGATGAGAGGGAGCGAAAGGAAAGATACCCAGGATGCAAATTATGCAGTACACGTATATAATCAACTCTTCTCACGCGTAGCGAGCCGACCCCTGTGGCATTCATATGTCCCATTTTAAATCGGTGCTGCCCCGCAAAATTGCATTTACAGTGAAACTCCTCTTAAATTAAATCACGTTTACAGCGAGATTTTTTTTTCACAAGAGGGGGTTTTTCACTGTAGCAAGTTTGATCTCAGATTTCGTTTAACGCAACAGTTTTTTTTTCGTTGTATGGGGGGCAGGAGTGTGGGAATGGTGTTAATGAAGATTTTTTCACACTGGGGGGGGGGGATTTCGTCCATGTAGGTTTCAGAGTGAATTTTTAAACCACCTCTTGAGCAGGGTTAAGTTTGCTCCGGTTTCAACTGTTGTCAGGGGGCGACACCAGTATGACTTTGTACGTGTGAAAGCTCTACGGGGGGGGGGGGGGGGGGGGGGCATGTGAACACTCCTTTAGCCTGAGGATCTCGCTATATCCACTGAAGAGTAATCCAGATTCCTGGACAGTTTATTTACGTGATAAATAAAGATGGTCAAACCTTGACACCTTGGTAAGAGGGGAGGCAATCTTGACCTTTACGCTTGACTTTATGACGGTCAATGCTTATCTCATCAGCATCCGTTGCGTAACTATTCATCTTCCAACGATAGAGTGGATGCTTGTTGATCGATCAATCATCGATTTTGATTGACTGTCATTCAGACTGGGCAGTTCCGGGCAGTTCAGTCCCAAAGCCGGATAGCTAGAGGAGGCTTCAGCTCACTGTTGACCGTAATGAGCACAGAAAGTGGATCGATAGATGGATTATTGATGGTCTTGAAATAGTTGCACTCCTTGGCTCGAGTCCCCTTGTTTTTCCATTTCCCGTCTCTCCGTGTTTTTTGTTTTTTTTCCTGTAACTCGGTGAAAGTTCCCTCGCTGATGTACTTCCGATCAGCATCTTGTCCTTTGCTCCTCCAGGATGAGTTAAATGAAGTGACTATGTATGTATCTTTTCAATCTTGTGAAATTGGTGTCTGGCGGCAATCCAGTCCGATAAAGACTAAGTGGTTGCGGGACCGGCAACTTGGTCGAGACTCGCGTAGGGGCGAGGCCTGAATGCAAATGGCTTTCAATCCACTCGTTCTCCGTACAGCCGCCGTCGCCGGCCTGCTTCGCGAACCCAATTTATGCCTTTAAGTGTCTTGTTTTGTACTTTACTTTCAATCAAATGCTTTTTGTAATTGCTAATGCAGATGATTTAAGTGTTTCCATCCAGTGGCTGACGAATGCGCTACGAGGGAGAATTCCCGCACGGCACGGTCAATTATGCAAGGTTATTATCTATAAGTACCTCTAAAGAGAGTCTCCGTTGTCCCATGTTCATGCGCGCTCATAATGCGAGCACGCCGTTGTTTGGCTTTCGCCCTTGAATTAGAGAAAATGACGAAAACCCGGATGCTAACCAATGATGATTTTTTTTTTTAGCTAACGTCGACGGTAGAGCGATACGAATAATGCCACCGCAAATGCAAACGATTCACATGCAGAGATGACTGGGACAAACATTTTGATGACGTTTTAAGATCGGGGGTGTGGGGGGGGGGACCGGAGAGGAGACAGCAGGCGACCGGCAGCAGATGGCGGCTCGGGTCGTTCACATGGCCGATCGCCGCTGCACCGTAAAGACGACGGGCCACCTGTGGCTCGTAGCGGAAAGGAAAACAATTGTACGGTATACGACGCTCGTAAAGCCGGGGGCATCACACGGCTGCTTTGTGCCGCTGCGCGAGTATCTTCCTTTTTTTTATAGTAAACACACAGAAATTAAGCTAAGCACCAAACCTTTCCCCTCCCGAGGTTCTTATCGTACATTATATGTTCTAGCTAGGTCTCCATATAAGGAAGCTGCCTTGAAAAAAAAATCGATGCAAAAGACGTCACTTGTGTGCTGATCAGCCCTGAGGAAAAAAAATTAAAAAGCAGCAGCAGCAGCCGCTTGTAAACTTTTGCGCACTTTTCGTAGCATCCTTCGCAGCAACAGCGCGTTCGGCGCCGACCTCCAACCGACGCACCCGTCCGATACGTGGAGGCTATCATCAACTCCATTTGCGACATGTCTTCTTGGGGAAACGCTCCCCTTTATCTCCATCCCAAGCGAAAATCACCCCCCCCCCCACCACCCCGAGGCTCGATATCAATCTAATTGCCGTAGGAGGTAGCGAGGGCACGGAAGAATGGACGGGCCCGGATTCTAATCAAAGCGCCAACCTTGCGGCTCGGCGCCGAGCGAGCAGCTTCGCGGGGGGGGGGCTCGCGCTGTCACTTGGTTCCATTGTGACGAGCCAAATTGATGTTATCAACATGGTAATAGAGCGACTTTTGTCAGCTCCCGCCATGCGTGCATTCTTGGGGGGGGGGGGGGGGTGACAGCTTATTTAGGGACCACACAAACGGAAATCATATTTCCGGTTCGGCGGATGGGTGGGTCGCCCTTCCTCGTCGTCAAACAATTGTTCCGCTACAGTGAAAAAAAAAAACAAGTGCACTTGCTTGCCTCTTTTGAAAACTAATTCACTCCCAAAGACGTTTTTAAACGTCTTTTCAGACTTGGTCCAGGATTGGCTGGTACTGAATGAGTTTTAAGCAAGAATAAGTTGAAGCGAGTCTTGAATTTAATTGACTTCACGAATAACGATGTTCTTTTAGAAGCCACCAAAGTGAAGCCAAATTGATGTTATCAACATGGTAATAGAGCGACTTTTGTCAGCTCCCGCCATGCGTGCATTCTTGGGGGGGGCGGGGGGGTTAGGGTGTGACAGCTTATTTAGGGACCACACAAACGGAAATCATATTTCCGGTTCGGCGGATGGGTGGGTCGCCCTTCCTCGTCGTCAAACAATTGTTCCGCTACAGTGAAAAAAAAAAACTCTTTTGAAAACGAATTCACTCCCAAAGACGTTTTTAAACGTCTTTTCAGACTTGGTCCAGGATTGGACTACGAATACGTTCAAGCGAGTCTTGAATTTAATTGACTTCACGAATAACGATGTTCTTTTAGAAGCCACCAAAGTGATACAAAGTGGATCAAATACTTTTTTTTGTGAAGGGATTGAAATGAATGCGGGCAGGGCCCGGTGGTTCAGTGTTAGCGCCTCGAGCTCACAGTGCAGAAGTCGCGGGTTCGAGTCTCCTGCCTCCCTATGTGGAGTTTGCATGTTCTCCCTGTGCCTGCGTGGGCAAAAATGGGGATTTGTGTTTTTCACAGGTTTTTTTGGGGGGGGGTGGGGGGGTTCACCTTTGAAATTTGAGCATGTGTGGGGGGGGAGACTTGTGCATACATATGAAAACCTTGTTGAATACACTTGTTGCCGAGGTAACGCTTGTTCAAGGGATTAAAATGAGCATCACCTGTGGTTTAGTTTTTTTTGGGGGGGGGAGGGGGGGCTTGTCGGTTTGTGTGGAGGAAAAACACTTTCATTTCATGCATGAGGGACCTCCTGTTTCCTCCTGCTCGGTGTTGTTGTTGCTGCTGCTGCCGCCGCACGCTACTCATTTCCCAAAAGAGGAAATTAATAAGTTGCGGGGGTGAACTGAGCAAAGAGAATGGCTGATGTTTCGGAAATTGGATTCTTTTTCAGAGAACGCTTTGTAAATAATTAAAAACAAAAGAAAAAATAAATCAGCCGCTGCGCAAGAGCAAATTCCTTCCATTTGTGTTCGTTAGATGCATACAATCAACACGGCGGGACATTTTTTTTTTCTTTGGATATCTTAACCACATCAATGCGTGCTACGAATGCCTCTCATGCGATAAATCGTTGATCGATTCCCATGGCTCCATCTTCTTCTCTTGCTTAGCAACAATAATGAAGCCCCCCCCCCCCCCGCCATCCCGTCGCACCGACCCTTGGATGTGACATAACCCAATAACAACGCTCCGCGTTTTGCGTCTCGCCGAGATCTCGTGGTCGATAAAGCAAATCAGAGCTCGCAATTGGGCCTCCTCGCTCACACCTGCAAACACACACACACACACTGAGTGTGTTGACTGGTATCGAATTGCACTAGCACACACAGCTGCTGTGCCACAGGTTCTCTCTCCAAGTTGTTTGGAAACATCACAAGGCCTCGTTTGTGATGTCAGCCAACCAAATCTGAGAGGCAAATCTCTCCGTCCTCTTTCTGATCAATTTGAGTCCCTCAAATTCTGAAAAATTGAAAAAAAAAAAGGAATGAACAAGAGCGTTTGTTGCTAGCATCCGGCTAAATATGTCACAATGGCATTCGTGGCAATTTAACAATCGTACAGTAAATGCAGGCGCATTATGGAACTCCTGCTGCCGCACGTGTTTATACAGCGAGGAACGCGGCGCCTTAATTAACACGATAACGCCGAATGTGCCTTGTGACGGCCATTAGCCGCCGTTTTTAATGCGCACCGGCGACGTATTAGTTGGAGGTTTACTTATTTGCTCGTCACGCGGGGCGGCGCGCCTTCTCCGAGGATAATGAACGTGTTTGTTTTGCCATCCGGCCGCGCTTGGCGTCGAGGATTTGATCACCGTCAGCCCAAATTTTAAACACCTCTTGAAAGCGCGGCTTGTTAGCGACTGAAACTGAGGTTAATACCTGCAAAAGAAGCATGAGAACCATCTGCCCGACAGCGACTTGTTAACAACGCCTCCCCCAGACTGCAAGATTCCGCGTCCTTAATTGCCTGTCGAGCAATTGTTGCCAAGCTAATTAAGACCATTCATTTATTGTTGAAACAAAATAACGGGAATAACACGGTCATTACATACCACGGAGAGTCTAACTCGATGCTACGTTACTTTTTCAGGAGTTGATTTACATAATACATTAATCTAAAGTGTTTAAAAAAATGTATTTGAAGGCGCAAGATGTGATGAATGGGCCATCGCCGCCTCTTTAAATGGCCAACCCTGGAAATGGTTGAATGGCATTATCTTTCTTATCCTTCCATGAATTCATGTGGAGATTTAATTAAAAAAAAAAAAGACAAAACAATCATCAAAAGTTGGCAAGATGAAAAATAAGTCCGATATTTGCCATTTTAAAAAGAACTAATATCAGCTAGTCAAATTAATCAGCCGATTAATCTGACAGGTCCTCATGCGCTTTCACCAGAATGCCGAAGTTTGCAAAAAATTTTGGGGGGGGTTTTCGAGTGATTTTTTTTTCTTTCCCAATTTGTGTTGTGAAACAGAATTTGTTTTTTTTTTCATGATGAACTGCGGTAGGCTGCAACTCTGCTTCTGACCTCACTCACCAGGCCAGACCCCTTAAAGGCGCACATCCACAAATACGACATGATCTACAGTCATTATCTATAATCCCCATTTAAAAAAAAAAAAAAAATGATTCACGTTTTTAAAAGAATGACACTTAATTGACAAAATAATTGACAGATAAAGAACTAATATCAGCTGGTCAAATTAATCAGCCGATTAATCTGACAGGTCCTCATGCGCTTTCACCAGAATGCCGAAGTTTGCAAAAAAATTTTGGGGGGGTTTTTGAGTGATTTTTTTTGTTCTTCCCCAATTTGTGTTGTGAAACAGAATTAGTTTTTTTTCATGATGAATAAAATAAAAGAATAAAAGAATGTCATTTAATTGACAAAATAATTGACAGACAAATTGATTGTCAATTGTGATTCGTGGTTTGTGCTACATTAGAGACATGAAATAAAAATATTTTTTTGCCTGAAATGTATTCATGGCAAGTCAAGGTAGCACTATGCGCTACAAAAATGTCCGATTTTTTTTTTTTTTTAAATATTTGCGGTTGAGATTTTTTTTTTAGTTTTTCAGTACTTTTGTGCTGTTTGTAAGTACCGCCTTGACTCGTGTTGCCTTGAGCTAAATTGCTCCTCTTTGTTGTCAGGAGCAGGAGTCTGGCGAACCTGGCGACACGAAGCATATTTTCATATGCAAATAACAAGTAAATGGAAGAATCCGCATGCTTTCATCTCCTTCCGTGGCAGGGTTAATGATCGGCTCGGCGCACGCGTGCTTCCGTCTTAGCGTGACTCATGTTCATTAATATCGCAAGTCGAACTTCAGCGACTACTACCAGTGGCGTGTTCCTCTGTAACCCCCGCCCCCCCACAAAAAAAATTATAATAATAGCAATAATTTGCACAGCAATTTATGTTAAAGGGCGGCCCGGTAGTCCAGTGGTTAGCACGTGGGCTTCACAGTGCAGAGGTACCGGGTTCGATTCCAGCTGCGGCCTCCCTGTGTGGAGTTTGCATGTTCCCCCCCGGGCCTGCGTGGGTTTTCTCCGGGTGCTCCGGTTTCCTCCCACATTCCAAAAACATGCGTGGCAGGCTGATTGAACACTCGAAATTGTCCCTAGGTGTGAGTGTGAGCCTGGATGGTTGTTCATCTCTGTGTGCCCTGCGATTGGCTGGCAACCGATTCAGGGTGTCCCCCGCCTACTGCCTGAAGACGGCTGGGATGGGCTCCAGCACCCCCCGCGACCCTCGTGAGGATCAAGCGGTATGGAAGATGAATGAATGAATGAATGAATTTATGTTAAATGTCAATTGCAAGGCCAAAATAATGATGTCAGAGCGGTGGCACTGAAAGGGGCGGGGCGAAAATACAGCAGGTTCAAATACAGGAGTTCTTTTTGACTTTTTTTTTGCTCTATACAGTAAATGGACAAGTCCCGATTTAGAGTTGGGAACTTTGAAATGATGGACTCTCTCTCTCTGTAGCGCATTTTCATCTATCCTGAAGGGATCCATTGAAGTACAAGGGAAAAGTCTATTTTTCGGGGACGGCGCCACGTGCGGATTGTTTTTTTTTTCTGAAGGAGTTGTGCGGCTTTGTTTGAGGCTCCCTGTAGGACATGTGAGCGCTTTATCCGCCAGTCAGTGTGTCGCGCGTGTTATTCACGCTGCGGGAACAGGAGGCTGGAAGATTAAGGCCCGACGTGAGTTCGAGTCGATCCTTTGTGGTGGAGAAGCACCGACTTACTGGCAGGCTGAGTGTCACAATACGAAATGGCACCCCCCCCCCCTCACGCCCCGCCCCCACTTATCCGCATGCTTCAACTGCATTTTTCACATTTATTTTCGTTTTCACACCACCCTTGATTGTGGCCGCCTGAAGCACGTAAAATGCATCCTCGATAGAGTTTGAGTCTTGACATTGACTCTTTTTGGTGGGGTTTTCAATCTTTGCTTTTAATTTTGTTTGTACAATCAATGTCGTCTGACTCGCCCTGTCAATCACGCGTTGCGGACTTTTAGTCTCCGATCCCGATGATCTTTTGTCGCATATGTACGTCTCGATGTCAAATGGCAGTGTTTGCCTTTTACAGCAAAAACAAACAAACCGGGCCTTACCGTTCCAATACTTTTGAAACGTAACTTATGGCACAGTCGGTGTCATTTATGAGTGCTTAAAAAAAAAAAAAAAAGCTCCCTTGAGATGTGAAATGACCCCGTGCCAAATGTAAACACTCCAACTGTTGAGAATGATTTATCATCATCCCCCCCACCCCAAGTGCGAGACTCGGTGCACCTGCACAATCTAATGAGATTCAACACAAGCGAGCGCCGTATCGGAAATTCTGATGAGAACCTGCAATTTGGATGAACACCTTCGGCGAGACGGGAATTGAACAATGCCATTCGCCGTCGCGTCCAGTTGAGCTCCTGGACCTCGCGTCGGCTGAGCGCAGGAAACAAACATGGTGCTGAATGTAAAGGATGATATTGGACTTATTAGACAAGAGTTGGGGGGAGCGCTCCGGTTCTGTTAAGCTGACGGAAAGCTGAATAAAAGTGCGAACAAAGAGAGACGGAGATTCGTTAACAAGTAAAACGTTCCAGGATATCTATATATACTGTATATTCATTCGTATATTCATTTTCCGTACCGGTTGATCCTCACGAGGGTCGCGGGGGGTGCTGGAGCCTATCCCAGCTGTCTCCAGGCAGTAGGCGGGGGACACCCTAAATCGGTTGCCAGCCAATCACAGGGCACACAGAGACGAATAACCATCCGCGCTCACACTCACACCTAAGGACAATTTAGAGTGTTCAAACAGCCTGCCACGCATGTTTTTGGAATGTGGGAGGAAACCCGGAGAAAACCCACGCAGGCCCGGGGAGAACATGCAAACTCCACACAGGGAGGCTGGAGCTGGAATCGAACCCGGTACCTCTGCACTGTGAAGCCAACGTGCTAACCACTGGACTACCGGGCTGCCAATACTGTGTATATATATTTATATATATTTTGTTGTTGCCAAAAACGAATATATTTCTTCCAGGGCTCTGTCCTAAGCCCCCACTTTTACTGTATACTTACTCATTGTAATGCCTTTGGCGTGCGAGAAAGTAGAGCCGCAGTCGCCCAATCACTTTTCAGTCATTTCCGGAGTGTCGGGAGAAGAGAAAACCGCAAGCACAATGACCGCGCGCTCTTCGGAGCGGCACAGAGTCGCATTTTCATCAGCTGGGACTCCGCCACCGAAACCGTGCACAGCATCAGCGCGACAGAAAATGAACGGACGGCACGCTCGTTTGTTTTAGTGAAAATGAAGTCGGGTGGGGCGGCCCGGTAGTCCAGTGGTTAGCACGTCGGCTTCACAGTGCAGAGGTACCGGGTTCGATTCCAGCTGCGGCCTCCCTGTGTGGAGTTTGCATGTTCTCCCGGGGCCTGCGTGGGTTTTCTCCGGGTGCTCTGGTTTCCTCCCACATTCCAAAAACATGCGTGGCAGGCTGATTGAACACTCTAAATTGTCTCTAGGTGTGATTGTGAGTGCGAATGGTTGTTCGTTTCTGTGTGCCCTGCGATTGGCTGGCAACCGATTCAGGGTGTCCCCTGCCTACTGCCCGGAGACAGCTGGGATAGGCTCCAGCACCCCCCGCGACCCTAGTGAGGATCAAGCGGCTCGGGAGATGAATGAATGAATGAATGAAGTCGGGTGGATTTTCCGCCCCCGACCCGCAGAGATGAAGACCGCGGGCGATTTTGCCAATTGAAGAATCTTTTGAGTCCACGCCGTCGTCGGGCAAAACGCCTAAGACTGATGACGGGCTCTCAAAAGTCGTGGTAGCAGATAACGTTATTGTTATCGGTTGTGTCTACGCATACGTGTTGGTGCGCATTGCTGACTACTTTCTGTGTAAAATTTGCCACACTAAGTCCATTTCTGCCGCGGGCGGGGGTGGGGGGGGTCAATTTAGAGCCGTGAAGTAGTACATCACGGTACGGATGACATGGCCGCCTTGGCATCGATAGTATTGACGACAATATACTCTCACCTTAGTCTGACAGCGGGGAGTGAAAGCGAGGAGAGAGAGCCGCGGATGTTTATCTTCCGAAAAGTGAGGGCACGGCAAGATTTGTGGCCGGCCGTTTACAGGGTGGGGAGGGGGTGGGGGGGTATGACTCATTGTTACCGAAACTGCAGTGTTGTAGGACGTTTAGATGTTAAACCGAAGCCGTGTTGTACCGTGTTTTGGCCCCGGTTGGTTAGTCAGGTGCTGCTTGTGCGGGGTCAACACCCGACGTGAGCGATTAATTTCGCGATTAATTTCGCGATTAATTTCACAATGAACCCGAGTGCGCTATTTCAGTGAGTTTCTACTACCGATACTTTGTGCAGTCTTCACATTTTAAAGTGTAACACCAACTGGGCCAAAGCTTTGCACCGTTTCATCTCCAATCTTCAAAATCTCGTTTTTGTTTCTTGTAAGAACGAGTTATTGCGAATTTGCAGCCTTTCTAATCTCCCCATATCTTATGCACAAAAAACGAGGAGAGCGTCTGAAGAACCCGAAAAGGCGGTCGATTATGAGATCACACGCGGCAGGAGCCGTCTGCATCGGATCCGTCACGGCGGGCCAAAACGGTGCCGACGATGAATCCCGACACGAGTCTCCGCGGTCGGCGACTCCCGTGTCGAATCCTGTGACTTTGCTGCGAGTCGCCGAGCGTCTTTAAAAGAGACCGACCGCCTCATTTCGCCCGTGAAATCAATGAGACAAGTGCAGTTCGCCAAGCATTCGGTGCCATTGTGGCGGGCCGTCGTATTAAGTTCCGAAAGTCAGCACAGCCAAGATGACTTTGCGTTTTCATTGGCAAGCAGTCGGCGTCGGACCAAATTGAATTGTCTCTTTTTTTTTTCGTCCTAGCATCTTTATCATCATCTTCTTTTTCTTTTCTTGTGCCCGCAACCAATGACGACAAGGTGCTCCGAGGACGAAGATTCACTCGCTTTTGTTCAGCCGACGTCATCCGCAATAGAGATGCATCTCGGCTCAGATCAAAGCATAATGACTCGCTCCTACTTTCTATCCATCAAAAAAAAAAATCCATCCCTTAATTCATCCATCCAGCTGAAGCATTCATCCATCGATCCGAGAGAAATCATCCTCGGATCGATGCGGCCGTCTCAAGAAACAACTCTTTCATCTGCGCGTCCATCTTCAAGTTAAAAACGTCCGCATGTGAAGACGCCCGTTAAGAAGGAATTGGTCCAAAGAAAGCATTTTTCAAATGTATGTCACGTCGCTCGGTGGCAAAGGTGTCGGATAGCTTCCAGGGAATGAGCGATGGATCCCCGACCACTTCACCGGGACCATTTAAGCGTCATTATTCCACCATTATCATCCTTGGCAATGACTGCGTCGTCCTCCTTTTGCCTGTCAGCGGACTTCCTGCCTGGCGATAGGCTTGAATGTGAGTGCGCGTGCTCTTTATGATGCTAAAATAGGAACATGGAACATACATTTTGTGCCTGGAAGTGACAGCGATCTTGACGCACCAGATGAAGGTCCGCCAATTGAGATTCTGTGGCTTTTAAAGTTGGAATCCATTTTAGATTTTTCAGTCTTAGGGGCAAAAATGCTTTTTGATCACGTTTTAGTCATTGCTAGTTTTTATTCATTCATTCATTCATTCATCTTCCGAGCCGCTTGATCCTCACAAGGGTCGCGGTGGGTGCTGGAGCCTATCCCAGCCGTCTTCGGGCAGTAGGCGGAGGACACCCTGAATCGGTTGCCAGCCAATCGCAGGGCACACAGAAACAAACAACCATTCGCACTCACACTCACAGCTAGGGACAATTTAGAGTGTTCAATCAGCCTGCCACGCATGTTTTTGGAATGTGGGAGGAAACCGGAGCACCCGGAGAAAACCCACGCAGGCCCGGGGAGAACATGCAAACTCCACACAGGGAGGCCGGAGCTGGAATCGAACCCGATACCTCTGCACTGTGAAGCGGACGTGCTAACCTCTGGGCTACTCGGCCGCCCGCTAGTTTTTAATCGATGAAAATTTTTGATTTTGTCAAGTCAAGTCAACAGTATTTATAGATTTTTTGATTTATAGGATTTTTGGTCTAGTTTTCGTTCAAAATAGACGTACAAGGTTTCCACCTAATACAGGGGTGTCCAAACTTTTTGCCAAGGGGGCCAGATTTTATGTGGTAAAATGTCGGGGGGCCGACCTTGGCTGACATTCTTTACATTGAACAACAATATTGTTCAGCAAATTTTAGTAAGCCAGTCTGTTTCACATTTCCATTTTTATTTTAATTTCAACAATCTTAAGAATTTCTTTTGGTTCATTCGAAACAGGAATTTGAAATATGACATATCAGTCAATATAAACACGGAGTGATGTCTTGTTAACTCGTGAGTGATGCCCTCTAGTGTCTAAATGCTATTACTCATTTAGTGAATGCTATTACTCATTTAGCCACTAGAGGGAACTCTATGAAACATCACTCACCAGTCTACGAGACCTCAGTCAATGCAACACGTGTTCCATTGCGCCCAACCTGCGGGCCAGACGGCACTGATTTTATGACGGGGGCCGAGGGCCGGATGAAATTCGACCGCGGGCCGGATTTGGCCCGCGGGCCGGACTTTGGACACGCCTGACCTAATAGCAAAGACTTTCTGCGTCTCCCGTCCCGAGTGAAGTTAAGTTGATTTCATCCTCAGAGCTGACAGTGTAACCTCAATTCAAGCACTGTTGAAAATGGCAAAACTGTTTGCTAATATTTGTTAGTTCTTGCCCTTATTCAAAAAACTATAAAAGTATAAAATTGTGTTATCTATCCACGTAACACAACATAAACTTCTAAGATCAAAGGTCTTTGAGCATATCGAGTTCAGAAATCCGAGCTCAAGATTCCCCTCAGTGATGTCAATTCCGCTTAGTTCATAACAAGCAGCGTTTGTCATTTTGTCATTTGACATTCAACACTTGTCCCCCCCCCCCCCAAAAAAAAAAACCCTTCAATCTGTTTATTGCCACTGTCAGTTGAAGTTTACTGTCGAGCTAAACATAAAACAGAGACTTAGGCCGCATAACTCTGCCACTAACAGATGATAGGAAATGCCGTAAAGCGGCTAATGAATAGCATCTATTGGCGACGTTATAAAAATGAAAATAATATTTGGCATATTAAAAAAAATGACCCAGTTCTTGCAGTTGTAAAGTTCAACAAATATTAAGGAGAGAGAATTGGAAAACACTCAAAGGTTCTGCCTGTAATTCAGTGTTATAAGCGTTATATAGCGTATAAGTTATTTTCTTCTTCATATATTCTTACAGTTAACTGGCCAATGATTCGGTTATCCAAATTTTATTTCCCCAACTATCGGCATCGGACTTAAAAAAAAATAAATTCAGATCAATCGGACCCTAGACTGGAGTCAAATTAAGTTCATTTTATTTGGTTTTATAGTCACTGGTTCCCTCATGTGTCTGTGCTAAGTACCCTGCTTTTTTGGAGTTTTTGTTTGTTTTTTGCACACTTTTTTTTTGTGGAGTCTCCCTTCACACGAGCACATCTTATTTTCTTGTGCCTTCTCAATTCATGTACAGTATTCATCGTAATACGCTTCAAAGCCTAACTCAATCTCGCGCTCCTACAAAACAACCACAGGCACCAATCCCACTTGGCTGTCAATGCGAGGTTTCCGTTCTCGCTCACTCTTATTTTAGCGGCCCCTACTAGTGGGATTTGTCGTTCCTTAATGCAGTCGTACGCTTGGAGTGCGGTCAGTATTTTTCTTACCTCCCCCTTCACACACTCTACTGGTGTCATGATTGATTTTCCTTTTTTTTGGCTTTGTTCTTGTAGTTTCTGTGGCTTTAGAACAGGTTGGCGTAGGAAGTGACCTGTCATTTGGTGACTGTTTTGGGACTGAATTGTTCTATTATTCAAACAGATGACATCATTGGGGAGTATGAAAAGCTTTGGGAGGCCGTCGGGATTGTTGCTTTTGGATAAGATGTTCCCCCACTGGTGGTGCGAGTGGTTTATGTCATGTTCCTGTTCTTGGCCTCGCCAGCAGGTGGCAGACTGGGTGGACTTGCTGGTTGCACACCTGCTGCCAACCTTGCAATTAGGGAACTCTGTATTTAAGGACCCCCAAACTGTCTGCTGGGTGTCGGAGAATTGTGTACCTTGCTGCTGCTCATGTGACCTTTTTCCTCGACCCCTCGCTCTCGTCGTGTTTGCTCTTGTTTTCTCGGTAATGTGGTTTTGTAAGTATGGTTTTTGTTTTTGTTCATTGCTTATGTGAATTGGGTACTTTGCATTTGCATCTTCCTTTTGTTTTGTCTTTTCCTGGTCCTTACTTAAACAGCACTTTTCGACTTTGTCGTTGTGTTTTAGTATGAAACATTTTTGTTACGGAGTTTTGTCTGGTGTCTACTATTTTGGGATCCAAAAAACATTATTTGGTGTCACCAAAAATGACAGTTACCGCGTCAACCTCACAGTGCTCAGCACCGGCCTCCCTGTGTGGAGTTTGCATGTTCTCCCCGGGCCTGCGTGGGTTTTCTCCGGGTGCTCCGGTTTCCTCCCACATTCCAAAAACATGCGTGGCAGGCTGATTGAACACTCAAAATTGTCCCCACGGTGTGAGTGGGAGCGCAGATGGTTGTTCGTCTCCGTGTGCCCTACGATTGGCTGGCGACCGGTTCAGGGTGTCCCCCACCTCCTGCCCGAAGATGGTTGGGAGAGACTCCAGCACCCCTTGAGAGGATTAAGCGGATCAGAAAATGGAAGGATGGATGTTCCCCACTAGGGTGGTCCTTCAAATTAAGTGTTGCAAATTCAACCCCCCCTCTGCTGACAACTGTATGAAAGATTCAATTGAGTGAAAGATTTCATATTTTCACTTCGGTTGATGATGTGTGCATTCTGCGCGATGGCTGTTTTGATACGATGCCGTTGCGCCGCTTTTTCATCCTCTCGGGTTTCTGATGAGCTGTCAAACAACTCAATAATGGATGACAAACATGCCCTTCAAGTCTATTCGCAGTCATACATTATTTACCCTAGGCCAGACAAAACTTATTTTAGGTTGTTGTTTTTTGAGGGGGGTGGGGGGGGGGGTCAGATACTGACATATTAATAATACCGAGGATGACATTTTCATCTTTCAAATATGTGTTGGCGCCTTTCCCGGCAGACGTCCTGATCCACCACCCCAAGAGGATGAAAAGTCTGAGTTGTAAATAAAAATGTAGGGGCCAACTGCGACGCTCCAAAACACGCATCTGCGGTTTTAATCTGGGCTCATTAACCCACATCTATCATGTCAATCAAACTTGAGGGTGCCCGTGACGATGCCGCCGCCGGCTCCCCATTCGGAGCGGGCGTCTGGTTTTGGGGATGGGCGCGGGCCCTCCTCCTGAGCCGCTCGGCGCCTTCCGTTGCATTACAACTTGAGCGGGAACCTCCTCCTCGCTTCGTGTGATCTCGGCTCATGTGCAGGGGGCTCAGCCGTAATCCTCGGTGGGACACACAAAGACCCGTCTTCCGTTTTTTGAAGGCCGGTTCGGAAGGCCGTGTTGCGCAATGCATCCAAATGAGATTTTTCCGATTGGCAGTTTTAGCACTTGACCCAAAAGGGGTGTCTGTTCTCTGTGCCTTGATGTGACATTCATTTGATCCCATATTGTCAATTTCCGTCGTTAAATCTTCGTATTTTTTGAATTATCCTAATAAACAGGTGCGTGCGGCCCGGTAGTCCAGTGGTTAGCACGTCGGCTTCACAGTGCAGAAGTACCGGGTTCGATTCCAGCTCCGGCCTCCCTGTGTGGAGTTTGCATGTTCTCCCCGGGCCTGCGTGGGTTTTCTCCGGGTGCTCCGGTTTCCTCCCACATTCCAAAAACATGCATGGCAGGCTGATTGAACACTCTAAAAATTTTCCCTAGTTGTGAGTGTGAGTGCAAATGGTTGTTCGTTTCTGTGTGCCCTGCGATTGGCTGGCAACCGGGCCTGTGTGGGTTTTCTCCGGGTGCTCCGGTTTCCTCCCACATTCCAAAAACATGCATGGCAGGCTGATTGGACGCTCTAAATTGTCCCTAGGTGTGAATGTGAGCGTGGATGGTTGTTTGTCTATGTGTGCCCTGCGATTGGCTGGCAACCGGGCCTGTGTGGGTTTTCTCCGGGTGCTCCGGTTTCCTCCCACATTCCAAAATCATGCGTGGCAGGCTGATTGAACACTCTAAATTGTCCCTAGGTGTGAGTGTGAGCGTGGATGGTTGTTCGTCTCTGTGTGCCCTGCGATTGGCTGGCAACTGATCCAGGGTGTCCCCCGCCTACTGCCCGAAGACGGCTGGGATAGGCTCCAGCACCCCCCGCGACCCTAGTGAGGATTAAGCGGTTCAGAAAATGGATGGATGGAGGGATAATAAACAGGTCGTCCGATCATGTCTAAATGGAGCCCGTCTCACATCTGTCCGCGTCCGTCTACTGATGAAAACCAACAACTTCTCGTTTTGTTTTTGTTTTTTGTTTTTTTCTCGTCCAGCATGCGAGTTGATGAACCAGGGGATCCTGGCCTTGGTCACCTCCACGGGCTGCGCCGCCGCCAGCGCCTTGCAGTCGCTGACCGACGCCATGCACATCCCCCACCTGTTCATCCAGAGGAACGGCGACGGCGTTCCGCGCACCGCCTGCCAGTTCAACCCCAGCCCGGACGGCGAGAGCTACACGCTGGCCGCCAGGCCGCCCGTCCGTATCAGTGACGTCCTGCTCACCCTTGTCTCGGAGCTCTACTGGCAGAAGTTTATCATCTTCTACGAGAGTGACTACGGTAAGGTTCGGTTTATCGGGTTGGATTGTCAGTGGCAAAGATACCACGCACGGACATGTTCCGTCTCGAAGCGGTATCCTCAAGCTAGCTTTCCGTGCCGAGTGTCGGGTCCATATCCCCGGTTTGAGACACGACCAGGCGTCTGATGTCGGGAAGATGCTAACATCGGCAAAAGGAATTGCGTGAAAGGCAAAGGAAATGTGTTTTAGCGCACAAAGTCTGTGTGAAAACGACTCGACCGAGCCACCAATTAATTTCATCAAATAGATTACCCACTCGAAAACGGCGAGAGTATTTGGTGTTCTTCTGTCAACACTTCCACAGTACTACCACCGCGCACCCCCTGCGCAAATGTTGATCGTGGAATTTCATTCATTCATTCATCTTCCGTACCGCTTGATCCTCACCAGGGTCGCGGGGGGTGCTGGAGCCCATCCCAGCTGTCTCCGGGCAGTAGGCGGGGGACACCCTGAATCGGTTGCCAGCCAATCGCAGGGCACACATAGACGAACAACCATCAGCCTGCCACGCATGTTTTTGGAATGTGGGAGGAAACCGGAGCACCCGGAGAAAACCCACGCAGGCCCGGTTGCCAGCCAATCGCAGAGCACACAGAGACGAACAACCATTCGCACTCACACCTAGGGACAATTTAGAGTGTTCAATCAGCCTGCCACGCATGTTTTTGGAATGTGGGAGGAAACCGGAGTACCCGGAGAAAACCTACGCAGGCCCGGGGAGAACCTGAATCGGTTGCCAGCCAATCGCAGGGCACACAGAAACGAACAACCATCCGCACTCACACCTAGGGACAATTTAGAGTGTTCAATCAGCCTGCCACGCATGTTTTTGGAATGTGGGAGGAAACCGGAGTACCCGGAGAAAACCCACGCAGGCCCGGGGAGAACCTGAATCGGTTGCCAGCCAATCGCAGGGCACACAGAAACGAACAACCATTCGCACTCACACTCACACCTCGGGACAATTTAGAGTGTTCAATCAGCCTGCCATGCATATTTTTGGAATGTGGGAGGAAACCGGAGCACCCGGAGAAAACCCACACAGGCCCGGGGAGAACATGCAAACTCCACACAGGGAGGCCGGAGCTGGAATCGAACCCGGTACCTCTGCACTGTGAAGCCGACATGCTAACCACTGGACTACCGGGCCGCCATCGTGGAATTTTTACAATGTAATGTTTTACTCAATGGAAATATGCGTATAAATCATGTATGGCTGCGGCCTTTGAACATCTTTCGAGGAGATGGAAGACTCTGAGCCGTCGCAGAAGAAGATGCCTCTGTTTTGGGTTTTTTTGTTGTTTTTTTTCAACACAGAACCCAATGAAGAATGCCTATACTGCTGCACGTTATATCGCCAAACTCACTTCAATTGATATTTTATTCACGCTTGATATGGAAACGTCTCAATCACTTTTTTTTTTTAACTACTTCAAAACTTTTCCACTCGAAACTTTGTTACACCGAAGCAGAACTTGTTGCGGGGGAGACAAAAGGGACCGAGACGCCACCACTGCCATTGTAGCTCTTGTTAGCAACCAACATGGAGCTGAAGAAAGATGCTAATGGGCAGGAGCTAGTTTCCAAATCAGGAAATGGTTTGGTTCCAGGCACGGCAAAACATGCAGACATTGCAACGAAGACGGAAGATGGCGACAAATCTGTTCACTCGCGTGTTCAGTTACTGTCGTTAGGCTTTCAGATTTAATTTGAGGCTACTTAACGGTGCAGCAATTCCGACTGTTTGTATGTCTGACTTCCACTTCTTCAGGGACCGAAAGTAATCTGACTAATGAACAACCCTCCGTCAAACGTTCCTTTTCGCAATACTTGGCTGCACATCTTTTATAGTCAGTTACAGCCTGAAGTCAGGAACACGGAGTCATTGCCGCGGCTCAGACCCTCTTGTTGCTTGGTGTGCTTTTGTCTTCGGCAATGAAATGCATAATCAATCAAATTCGGGTCAGGTGATAGACTTGTCCACGACACTTGGAGTCATCGCCCGCCGCCGCTGTGAAGCAGCCCAGTGAGTTCAATTGGCCGAACGAAGAAGTGAATATTTCCCACAAAACACTTTCAAACGCATCCCGCTGCTTTTGTTAGCCGTCAGCTAGCTAGCATAAATACAAGGGAACGAGTTCAGTTCAATTGGCAGCTGTACATGGTCGCCCCGTGGAATTACCAGCAGCACGCTTCACCGATGCGGCCGTAGAGTTCTAGAATCTCACTAGGAATACATCCATTCATTTTCTGATCGGCTTACCCTCATAAGGGTCGCGGGGTGTGCCGGAGCCTATCCCAGCGGGGGGACACACACCCTGAACCGGTCGCCAGCCAATCGCAGGGCACGCATAGACCAACAACCACGCGCGCTCACACTCACACCTAGGGACAATTTAGAGTGTTCAATTAGCCTGCCATGCCTGTTTTTGGAACGTGGGGAGAAACCGGAGTACCCGGAGAAAACCCACGCAGGCCCGGGGAGAACATGCAAACTCCACACACAGGGAGGCCGGAACGTGAAACCTATTTAGACAAAGGGAAAAGCTGATGAGAACATAAACGACCTCGATTGTAAAGCGACCTTGAGTATTTTGAAAGGCGCTTATTAATAAAATGTATTATAATTGAAATGATTCAATCATAATTGTGACATCACATTGAAACCAGGGCGGCCCGGTAGTCCAGTGGTTAGCACGTCGGCTTCACAGTGCAGAGGTACCGGGTTCGATTCCAGCTCCGGCCTCCCTGTGTGGAGTTTGCATGTTCTCCCCGGGCCTGCGTGGGTTTTCTCCGGGTGCTCCGGTTTCCTCCCACATTCCAAAAACATGCGTGGCAGGCTGATTGAACACTCTAAATTGTCCCTAGGTGTGAGTGTGAGTGTGAATGGTTGTTCGTTTCTGTGTGCCCTGCGATTGGCTGGCAACCGGGCCTGTGTGGGTTTTCTCCGGGTGCTCCGATTTCCTCCCACATTCCAAAAAATATGCATGGCAGGCTGATTGAACACTCTAAATTGTCCCTAGGTGTGAGTGTGAGTGTGAATGGTTGTTCGTTTCTGTGTGCCCTGCGATTGGCTGGCAACCGGGCCTGTGTGGGTTTTCTCCGGGTGCTCCGGTTTCCTCCCACATTCCAAAAACATGCATGGCAGGCTGATTGAACACTCTAAATTGTCCCTAGGTGTGAGTGTGAGTGCGAATGGTTGTTCGTTTCTGTGTGCCCTGCGATTGGCTGGCAACCGATTCAGGGTGTCCCCCGCCTGCTGCCCGAAGACAGCTGGGATAGGCTCCAGCACCCCCCGCGACCCTGGTGAGGATCAAGCGGCTTGGAAGATGAATGAATGAATGAACATTGAAACCAGACAACAGGATCTCCCAGTCAGTTCATAAAGTAAAGTTGCATCCCTTTTCCAGTGGCGCTACACTTTCTGCAATTTCTTTCCCAAATGTATTTGGCAAACGGACCATCTGGCTTGTCGGGCGGCGCTGTTAAACAACAACAACAACAACAGCGGCAACAGGATAGCATAGGCGGCGCTACAAAAAGACAAATCAGAGCCTAATTGGATCATCTGTGGCACCATGAAAGACAAGCGTGTCCCGATAGTGTCTTCTGGATTTTCCGACGCTCTCCATTTTAGTTTTCTCCGCACTCAGTATGGCGGCTCCGTGGACCCGACCTTTTCCTTTGCGAAAAAAAAAAAGCCAAATGGCTGCGCGTGACCTCTTTATTGGCAAGGCCGCACGCGGACACGCCGCATTGTCGCGCCGAGACCCCTCCGAAGCCACTTTTGAAGTTTGGAGGAGTGCCATCGCGAGTGCTAATGAGCTTTATCTTTTTCTTTTTGTTTTGTTTTGTTTTGTTTCGGTGCAGGGGAGCCCACAGGTGATGTCGCGTATAATGAACCCGAGTCGTGCTTATCTTTTCATCAAATCACAAACTGCTCTTGACGAATTGTAGCATAAAATTCTCTCTGGAATGACCTCACACTGAACATTCGGCAAGCCTCCTCGCTGCCCATCTTCAAAGCCCTCCTCCAAAACTCACTTGTATTCTTTGGCATTCGACTCAGCATGACTTAGTTTTGTTCTTGATTTTACTGCTTGGTGCTTTCTACCGCCTTTATTACCGATTTGTCTTACTGTTTATTGTGCATGTTAAATTGCTCCATGTACGGCACTTTGTATGCAGCGATGGCTGTTTGAAAGTGCTCTATAAATACCGTTGAGTTGACTTAAAAAAATAAAAATAAAAATACTGGAAGTGAACACAGCGGGTTGCCGGCGTAGAGTATTGATAGAGCTTTGGAATAGGAAAAAAAAAAAGAGGTTCATTTCAGACTCCTTAATAAGCTTCCCGCCGCCCCGTACTACAGCGTCAAATTGGGATCCTCATCCGCCAGCAGTCTGAGCTCGCTGTCCTTGCAGCACGATTACTGAGGCCAAACATAACCGCCTGCAGAAAAATACAAGTGGAAAGAAAAGGAGGTCAGATCATGTTTTTTTTTCTTTTCTTTTCTTTCAATTTACACAGAATGCGCAATCTCCTCCTGGGCAAGCGCTTACTTGCCAGAGAGTAAGTCGAAAACGTGATGGTAACTTGGGTGAACATCGGAGAATCTACGAACTGAGTTTTCAGCCTGGCTTTACGACAATTATACATGATGTTGTTCTTGGAAAAAGGTAAAAAAAAAGTTTTAAAAAATCAGTAATCCACATTTGACTGATGTAAATAATAAATAAATGTACAGTAACCTGTGATTGTTAAATAAATTTAAATTAATTTTGGAAGGAAGGGCGGCCCGGTAGTCCAGTGGTTAGCACGTCGGCATCACAGTGCAGAGGTACCGGGTTCGATTCCACCTCCGGCCTCCCTGTGTGGAGTTTGCATGTTCTCCCCGGGCCTGCGTGGGTTTTCTCCGGGTGCTCCGGTTTCCTCCCACATTCCAAAAACATGCGTGGCAGGCTGATTGAACACTCTAAATTGTCCCTAGGTGTGAGTGTGAGTGCGAATGGTTGTTCGTTTCTGTGTGCCCTGCGATTGGCTGGCAACCGGGCCTGCGTGGGTTTTCTCCGGGTGCTCCGGTTTCCTCCCACATTCCAAAAACATGCGTGGCAGGCTGATTGAACACTCTAAATTGTCCCCAGGTGTGAGTGTGAGTGCGAATGGTTGTTCGTCTCTGTGTGCCCTGCGATTGGCTGGCAACCGATTCAGGTTCTCCCTGGGCCTGCGTGGGTTTTCTCCGGGTACTCCGGTTTCCTCCCACATTCCAAAAACATGCGTGGCAGGCTGATTGAACACTCTAAATTGTCCCTAGGTGTGAGTGTGAGTGCGAATGGTTGTTCGTTTCTGTGTGCCCTGCGATTGGCTGGCAACCGGGCCTGCGTGGGTTTTCTCCGGGTGCTCCGGTTTCCTCCCACATTCCAAAAACATGCGTGGCAGGCTGATTGAACACTCTAAATTGTCCCCAGGTGTGAGTGTGAGTGCGAATGGTTGTTCGTCTCTGTGTGCCCTGCGATTGGCTGGCAACCGATTCAGGTTCTCCCTGGGCCTGCGTGGGTTTTCTCCGGGTACTCCGGTTTCCTCCCACATTCCAAAAACATGCGTGGCAGGCTGATTGAACACTCTAAATTGTCCCTAGGTGTGAGTGTGAGTGTGAATGGTTGTTCGTCTCTGTGTGCACTGCGATTGGCTGGCAACCGATTCAAGGTGTCCCCCGCCTACTGCCCGAAGACAGCTGGGATAGGCTCCAGCACCCCCCGCAACCCTAGTGAGGATCAAGCGGCTCGGAAGATGAATGAATGAATGAATAAATAGAATTGCGCTCTTATCCCACACAGACACTTCCATCGTTGAGTTTTAAGAATAGATTTACGGTGTAGCGCGCGGCAGAATTGTCGTCGTTAAAAGTCTCTTGTGTTGACTTAAACAGACTCATCTCTGTGTTGAGTAAACACGGGCTTAAAGCGTCGCCACGTCTTAGGCTTTTCCGCTCGGATTGCGACGCAGCTTGACAGCTCGGTAAAAACCTCTGAGCCCTTTCATCATGATACGCTCCTTGCTGCACCACTGCAGTCCATGAGGGAGGCCGGCCCACCCCCCCCGCCCCTTCCGCGAGCGCTCCAGTGAGACCAACGCCGGGGAAATGTGTTAGGGTATCTACACGCTCTCTCCACTCCACACTGATTTAAAAAAAAATAAAATAAAAAGTCCTTCCAAAATCTCTCCCATTAAAGCTAAGGATGAGAGAGTTGAGTGTTCGATGTTGCGTCACCTGCTGTGCTCAAGGGTTGACTGGATTACCACGATGGTCGCTCCGCTGGCTCGATTAAGATTTCCAGATCTATGAGGCTCCTGCCAGGGAAGAAAGGAAAAGCTCGCAGGCTTTCTAGATATCACGCAACACTTAGAAACACACACACACACACACACACACACACAAACACACTGCAGGCACAATTTCTTGGAAACTTGATTTTTAAAAACAAGCTGACCCTCGCCATTTTGGGTTGCCTTCGTAGCCTATAGCTACTAGCTAGCTATAGGCTATAGGCTATATAACACGCTAGCTAGCATATTTATAGAGACTGAAATGCTGTCAACAAAATATCCACACTCATAAAAACAGTGCCTCCCCGCACTTGTAAAATTTGGCAATGTGGCCATTTTGAAAAACAATATAGGCTTAGTGGTAGTTTGTCACATCCCATTCAATTTTACGCCGTGTGTCCTTTGTGTATTTTTTTTTTTATACTGAAACCAGGAGCCGTGCTGTGGCTATCACGATATATTACTTTGATGAATAATTTTGCTGCCAGAATCTATTAATTTCAGTCACCTCGTGGGGGCCAGACGGATTGGCGTTTAGATTACAAATCATATTTGTGCTCTGTCAAATTTTTTTTTTGTTAAATGGCCAGGCTAACGTCTGTTCAATTCAAAGTAGCGCCTTGGCGTGTGGCCACTTCCATTTATGGAGCTTGGCACTGCTTTCGGAGTTGACAAATGATTTAATTTCAGGTATTGTTTTGCACATTGAAGAGGTTTTGTCCAGCAGCTAGCTAGCTAGCGTTACTATTGCCGCCTCCAGAAATATAATATGGAATACACCAAAAGTTAGCGTAGCACCTTTCTGAGAAAGATGGTGCACTTTTTGATAGGTTTCTTGGTTAGAGTTCTCCTTTTTGTTTGAGTTTCGCCCTCCGGTGCAGTTAGCCAGGTGGCAATGACGCACCGCGATGCCGCTTCGGCGCCGGGACCGGGTAAAAAAAAAAAAACTAATTGGAAGATCATTTGCATCCCCTCGCCGTGAGCAGCTACGCATCAACTCAATTAGCGCCGGCACACTCCAGCTATTTTTATTGATTTTTTTTCGGTGATCATATTCGTGTGGGCACTTTGTATTCGTGTTACAGTGCTTTTTTTTTTTTTTTTTGCCTTGTTGCCGAGTGATCACTGTTCTGCCTCACAGTGGTAACACAGTCATGTTTTTATCAGCACCCGCTTTTTTCTACTTTTTTTTTTATCATCGTGATCTCTACCCTCGAGTGGATATTAACTGCGCTGTAGTTCCTTATTTTTTATGTATTCTTTTTTTTTTCTTTTTTTAAAAAAGCAGCTAAGGGACCCTTTATTAAAATCTGAAGCTGTTTTAAACTATCCAAATAATGTCTCTTTTGCCTCATAAATACTCCTCAGAAAATCAGACGCTATTAATTACCATTAAATTTACTCAAAAAGGATTACAAAGAGTGTAATTAGGCACAATATCATTTAATAAAAATACATTATTCATGTAACATGGTCCCCGGAGAACTCGATTACCGCCTCAAGTCTCATCTCCTGCTAAACCGGAGGGAGCGCAAAGACAGGAAGACTCATTGTGTTCCATCGCACTTTGGTTTTGAGAGGGAAATGTGCCTTGGAGGGCTTTGGCGCCGCTCCTAAAAAATACAGTCAACTGCGCAAAGGTGTCTAATGGCGTAATTCATTATGCACCGTTTACATTTCATTTTAATATTATTTGCTTTTTAGAGTGGCATTTTCTCATATTTCAGGAGGCATAGCAAACTACCCCCCCCCCCCCCCCAAAAAAAAGAGATGAAAGAGAAGCCGTTGCGCGAGGGTGAAATTTGCATTTCTTGCTGAAAATGTAATCGCATCGCTAGCCGGGACGCCATCGCCGAGCGGCGAGGATTTATTTGCCGACCCCTGAAATCTTCGCCGTCACTTTCTCTCATTTTTCGATTTACTTCTGAAAATGACAAGAAATGACATTTAATGAGTAAGAGATGCCGGGGCCTGACGAGATGGAGGAGGGATGGAGGAGCCGAGGGGCTCATGATGCCGGCGAAATGCTGATTATGCGGCGCTGTATTGTGCAAGCGCTCACAACCGCAATGTCGTACGGTTACAGTGCGGGCAGCCGACCGCTTCGCCAATCGGCCGGTCGTCGGCTTGTTAGTAGGCAGGCTACTTCCTGGTTCGCATGATGTCATTGTATTTGGTCTGCGGCTGGATGGATGGAGGTCTTGAGGAGCCGACGATGAGAAGAAAGGAGCGTTGGCGCGGAGTGCCGATGCGGATTTGGAGCTGGGAGTCGCGGCTTGGAGTTTGAAGCGGATTACGTGGGACAGGAGAAGTGAACTAATCTCTTTTCGTCAATGGATGCTACAGCTTTGTGTTTGCTTTCATAACTTAGCTTGTAGCAGACGTGTGCACATTTTCAGCATGACGTCTCTGATCCACTGGAGAAAGGACACTTTGATCCTCTCCTCTTTCATCTAGAACTGCTTCAGACAACAAAGTGTATGCAGAAAATTGGTGAAGATTGAACGACTGTCTGTGTCCTATGTGTTGTCTTGTGTTATTTTTGTTATTTTGATTTCAAAATGGCGCCGCGAGAGTGGCTGCCTTTCCAGCAGCTCCTATAATTTGTTGTTCTACTTATTACTTTCATAACTTTGCTGCTGTGAATTGGGAATTTCTCCATTGTGAGACTAATAAAGGTTTTTCTTTTCTTTTTCTTATTCTTATTTCGGGGAAGACGCATAACGTTTCCGTTGAAGATCAAAGGAGTGATCGTAGCTGTACGTTTACAATTTCCAAAAACCCGTCCTGGGCCATCCACGGCAATCATAGCCAGGAATATATCGTAACGATCCTTCTCGTCTCTTCTCGCCGTCAGATATCCGTGGCTTGCAGACCTTCATGGACCAGGCGTCTCGACTCGGTCTGGACGTGTCCCTGCAGCGGGTGGACCGCAACGTGAGCCGGGTCTTCAACGATCTCTTCAACACGCTGCGCACAGAGGAACTCAACCGCTACCGGGACACTTTGCGGCGGGCTGTGCTGCTCATGAGCCCCCGGGGAGCGCAGGTGTTCATCCACCAGGTAGGAGGAGACGCAAAAGAGCAGCATTTTAACTTTTCTGAAATAAACATTTGGAACAAAACTTTTTTTTCAGATGAGCAAAAGTGTTAAACCCCATAGAACAGTGGTGGGCAATTATTTTTTTGCATGAGAACCAGAAAATATTATGGAGGGCCTGATCAAAAGGATGAACTAAATTCGACATAATATTAATTGGATTTCTTTATTTAAAAAGCAGTATTTTGCATTTTTTAGCACGTTTTTCAGAGTTTAAGAGTACATTATTCCGTCGTATCGAACGGGATTTGCTTGACTTGGCGGGCTTCCGTATCGTCTCCCCCTTCCTCCCAATGCTCTGCAACTTCAAGTAACTGCGCCACCTGGCGTTGAAATGCCTGTCATTACAGGTCGAAAATAAATGAATGCAGTCAATGACATTGAACCGTAATTGTGTGCCAACCTTCGGCGGGCCGGATTAAAAAGACCATCGGGCCGGATTTGGCCCGCGGGCCATAGTTTGCCCACCCTTGCCATAGAACATGCAGGTTATCCCTGACAAGCGATAGACCACCTCAGTAAACCAGTCCTCCGTTTCCGAATCGTCATTTTTTTCTTTCTCTTTTTTTTTTTATATTTAATATTTCAACAGCATCAAAACAAAAGTGGGATGTCGCTTCCCAAACTTCAGTCAGATTCGACTAGAATGAAAAGAGAGAAGAACAACGGGTCATAGTCAGCATTTGCTCCACGAAATAAAATAAAAAAATCTGGTGTTTTGTTCCAAATAATGCGTTCCAATAATCCTTTAACTCATTGACTGCCAGTCGTTTTTTTTTTTTTTCTCAAATTGAGTTTTCTCGCTACAAAAACATGGGACAGAGCAAAAGAAAGCTTTCGCCCTCCTTTTACCAACCTTTCATAAACAGCAATTGAATATTGGTAAGATTCTTGAAAATACAACAAAAGTACAAAGTATCTTAAACGATGCTTTCCTGCTAAATAACAACAGAGGAAAAAAAAAGTGTACTTAAATTGCAAAAAGAACCGTTTCTTGCAAGACAAACACTGCGCCAACGCATTGTTGAACTTTTCTACTGTCCATTCAAAGGAAAATCGGTGGCTGATTTTGCTGAGCCGGATCAGAAAAAACGGAATTTCAAATCATTTCGGTGGGGAAAAGTGATTTGACGCACGGGTAAATTGAGTTCAGAGTTTGCCCGCTGAACAAATTCAACGCTTAAGTCAAGGTACCGATGTACCAGGTAGCTGCTTGCAGGTACATGAGGGCGACTGTGGCCACACACACACACACACACACACACACACACGCACACACACACACACACACACACACACACACACACACGGACAAGCTCTCAGGCATCTCTTCCCGTTTCTTTTTATTGCTTTTGATGCGTATTCATCGTATACTTTCATCTCAGGAGCCCCGCACAGAATCAGCCTGACAGATTCTGTCGGGGTTGCGGCAGTATTGCAAGACAAGCGTGCAAATATGTGTCCCGACTTATGTTGGGGGACCCAAATAGCTGGAGACACGTATTAGTATACATGTAGCATTATGCACGTGTCACACGCACGTCTCTCCGATGTGACATTTTGATGGAATCCATCCCATCCACTGAGCCGGTTCTCGCAAGGCTCCCAAGGATTCGCTTTCATGAATAAACCGGAAAATATCTCACGCCGCACACTTTAAAAAAAAAAAGGGTGTTCACGCGTGGGGCTGAACAATATTTAAACGTCATCGAAACGTGCTCTTAATATTACGATGGCGATTTAATATGTGGTCCTTTTTTTTTTTTTTTTTTTTTTTAAATTTTTTTTTTTTGCAGTGCCTCTTTACTGATATTTATTAAGAAATGACTTTCTACAACATTATGTAAAACATGAGATTTATTATACATGAACGTTTTGATCTCAAAGGTTAGGCTTCTGCTAATTAATACGGAAGAGAGTATATCTGTTAATTACGAAAGACTGCCTGTGATTGGCTGGCAACCGGTTCAGGGTGTCCCCTGCCGACTGAAGACAGCTGGGATAGGCTCCAGCACCCCCCGCGACCCTAGTGAGGAACAAGCGGCTCGAAAGATGAATGAATGAATGAATGAATGACTCGCAGTCTTTTTAGCCTTCGCCACGACGGCTTCACAAAATTCCCCCAAAACGAGCGCGGCGTCGACGCGTCTGCGCGTCATAAAATCAAATCCCAATGATGGCAAACGAATCTGCGGCTTTATCCTTTGCGCTTTTCACGTGTCGCGAAGCAATGAGAGGCGAAGACGTGGACTGAACTTTTTAAGCGCTGAACTTGTCAAGGCACTCGACACAAAAAAAAAAAAAAAAGTGTCCAATATGCATACAGCCGTGTTTGTAGTTTCTTTGCATTTGTCGTGGAGATAAAGGAGCCCAGGGCGGCCCGGTAGTCCAGTGGTTAGCACGTCGGCTTCACAGTGCAGAGGTACCGGGTTCGATTCCAGCTCCGGCCTCCCTGTGTGGAGTTTGCATGTTCTCCCCGGGCCTGCGTGGGTTTTCTCCGTGTGCTCCGGTTTCCTCCCACATTCCAAAAATATGCATGGCAGGCTGATTGAACACTCTAAATTGTCCCTAGGTGTGAGTGTGAATGGTTGTTCGTTTCTGTGTACCCTGCGATTGGCTGGCAACCGATTCAGGTTCTCCCCGGGCCTGCGTGGGTTTTCTCCGGGTGCTCCGGTTTCCTCCCACATTCCAAAAACATGCATGGCAGGCTGATTGGACGCTCTAAATTGTCCCTAGGTGTGAGTGTGAGTGCGAATGGTTGTTCGTTTCTGTGTGCCCTGCGATTGGCTGGCAACCGATTCAGGGTGTCCCCCGCCTACTGCCCGGAGACAGCTGGGATAGGCTCCAGCACCCCCCGCGACCCTAGTGAGGATCAAGCGGTACGGAAGATGAATGAATGAATGAATAAAAGAGCCCATTAAGAGGGGGTGGGGCGGGCGTCAAAAAATCCGACTTGTGAATACTCGGCCGTAATTATCAAAGGAAAGTCTTCTCTGAAAAGATCACTCAGCGTGTGAACACACGTACTGCTTTTATTCACGACCCGGCTTGGGGTTTTGCTTGCACTTAACACAGATTTCACTTTTGCTCACAGAGAGCTCAGTCGCTTTTATTTTTTTTCTTCTTTCTCTTCTTTTTCCCCCAAAGTTGTGTTTAATCTGCCCCCGTTTACGTTCTTTATCTTCCCACTTGTAATTCATACGGCGGCGTCCCGGCTAATCAAGCCCCCGCGAATACGTCGACTCCTTCGACAGGCTCGCAGCTTTGATAACGCATCTGAATTTTATTCATACCTGTTGTCGGAGAGCCCACTTGGGTGGACGTGTTTGGGAGGGGCTATCAAGGGTGAGAATTTTTTATTTTGATTTTTTTTTGCTGAAGAATGGCAATGATGATGATGATGCCTCGAGCAGGGGAAGGAAAAATTTGCTGGATAGCTTATCTCAAATTAATTACAGGTGACAGCCTTGAAAGGGGACATGTCATGGGAAAGTGAGTTTTTAATTACTTGCACGCAAACAGTCGGCTCTCTGGAGGGCCTGCCTGTCTAGCACATGTCAGATGACTTGTCCAAGTTATGTTCTTTGTCTGCTGCCCATTTGTTAGACGGAAGCGAGCTGTACGGAATCGTGACCCCACATTTTGACGAACGTACATGAAGCCACACCCACTCTGCAACCCCCCCCTTCTCCCCCCACCCAAGCTCTCGCTTATTTAGCAGCACACACAGAAGCACGATCGTCTTAAAGCCAATCAGCAATTTGATCTCAAATAAAGCTACCGGTAAGCTAACGGTGATATCAGCGTTAGCTTCTCTGGACTAGCTTAGATTGTACATGGACGGGGGTCATTCTCCAGTGCCGGGGAAACCGCGGGGGTGTCCCGCGACGCCCCGCCACGGAGCCCACCGCAAAGCAAAAATCCTCCTCTCATGTCTATTATTAATAACTTTAGAGTTGATTAATCCAAAAGGAAATGGCTAGTTTGGCTAGTTAGCGTCTTTGTATTTCAAATTTCACAACGGACAAGGGGGGGGGGGGGGTGTCCAACCCCAACCAACCCACCCACCCGCTCTCGCTTATTTAGCAGCACACACAGAAGCACGATCGTCTTAAAGCCAATCAGCAATTTGATCTCAAATAAAGCTACCGGTAAGCTAACACGCTGATATCAGCGTTAGCTTCTCTGGACTAGCTTAGATTGTACATGGACGGGGTCATTCTCCAGTGCCGGGGAAACCGTGGGGGTGTCTCTGCGACGCCCCCGCCACGGAGCCCACCGCAAAGCAAAAATCCTCCTCTCATCTCTATTATTAATAACTTTAGAGTTGATGAATCCAAAAGGAAACAGCTAGTTTGGCTAGTTAGCGTCCTTGTATTTCGAATTTCACAACGGACAAGGGGGGAGGGGGGGGGGGGTCCAATCCCAACCAAAGCTCTCGCTTATTTAGCAGCACACACAGAAGCACCATCGTCTTAAAGCCAATCAGCAATTTGATCACAAATAAAGCTAACGGTAAGCTAACGGTGATATCAGCGTTAGCTTCTCTGGACTAGCTTAGATTGTACATGGACGGGGTCATTCTCCAGTGCCGGGGAAACCGCGGGGGTGTCCCGCGACGCCCCCGCCACGGAGCCCACCGCAAAGCAAAAATCCTCCTCTCATCTCTATTATTAATAACTTTAGAGTTGATGAATCCAAAAGGAAACGGCTAGTTTGGCTAGTTAGCGTCCTTGTATTTCGAATTTCACAACGGACAAGGGGGGGGGGGGTCCAATCCCAACCAACCCACCCACCCGCTCTCGCTTATTTAGCAGCACACACAGAAGCACGATCGTCTTAAAGCCAATCAGCAATTTGATCACAAATAAAGCTAACGGTAAGCTAACGGTGATATGAGCGTTAGCTTCTCTGGACTAGCTTAGATTGTACATGGACGGGGGTCATTCTCCAATGCCGGGGAAACCGCGGGGGTGTCCCGCGACGCCCCGCCACGGAGCCCATCGCAAAGCAAAAATCCTCCTCTCATCTCTATTATTAATAACTTTAGAGTTGATGAATCCAAAAGGAAATGGCTAGTTTGGCTAGTTAGCGTCCTTGTATTTCGAATTTCACAACGGACAAGGGGGGGGGGCTACTTTTCTTCTTTTTTTTTTTTTCTCTGCCGTTGATTGACACCTATATAAAAAAAACGGTGAGGTTGACAGTAGGTTAATGCTATATTGATCGACCAACTTAGCGAGACACCGGTCGCTTGCGAACGACACAATGGGCACCTCTGGTCGATGTTGTGAGATGATCTAAAGTTTGTGCGTCAAAAGAAAAACAGAATGAAAACACAGAGGGATCGGTGCACTCTACAACTGCGTGATCCATCACCCTTCCCCTCTCTCAAAAAAAAAAACGTTCAAATGTTTTTGCATTATTGGAAAAGTGTCTTTCAAGACCGCAAAGCGTCACTGCTGTCGATGCCGTTTATTAGATATTCTATGTTATATATTTCTATATGGGTGATTTCACACATTGCTAGCGTGGTCTGGAATATAAACCCTGCGATGGAGGGTGGGGGGGGGGTTGCTATATTCCTTTATTCATGGGCTATGCTGCAATGTCATATATTAGGTGGCTGTAATCACACGGTACAGTTTGTCGGTATGCATTTGAATTTGCCTTTGCCAGGTCGACGTTGCACATGAAAATGTGGACGAATACCAGTTAAACAAGAACAAAAAAACAAGACCCCCCCCCAAAAAAAACATTGTTTTTGCAAAAGGTTGATTGGTAGAGAGGAGCTCCCTTCTGACTTTTCAGCTCCATCACGTCCCCATTTGCGTACGCCTCCTCAATTTTCATTCATTGCTTCTACGCACCTAATCCTCGTCAAGGTGACTCGATGTCCCACAATGCATCAGGCTTAAGAAAGTCATGTTTTTCCCTTGGCGGACTTTGACTCAGACCCTGACAATTTCGAGTGCTTAACCCTAAAGATTAGCATGACATCATTCCTCCCATGTCTTCCTTTCCTCGCCCTTTTTGTCCTCACGACGCTCACGTCGCCTCACGTTTGGATGGACGGACTCCGCGCCCCCCTTGGGTGGGGGTCGGGGGGCGGCCAGCCAGCCAGACACTTGCCACATCGCCTTTCCTCTCACATGGGCCATGAGGCGGGGTGGCATCTGGCGTCGGCTCAGTCTCGCCTAGCTTCTTGACACCTGACGCCTCTGCGCCCCTCATGCGAGGCGACCTCTCTGCGGAGTCACGCCAGCCTCTCCCGGGGGCGGCAAAGTGGCATTTTCAAGCTCTCCGACCATGTTTTCCCATCCTTGGCTGGTCTTTGCAATCGTTTGTAAAAAAAAAAAATCACTTAGCTCTTACTGTAGGTGCAAAGAAAAAAAAAAAAGAAACATGACAGGTTTTATAAGCTACCAAAGTCACTTCCTAATTAGCATGCAAGTGAGCTGCTTGCTCCGAGCTGGCGGGTGAGTGGGGGGGCTGGTGGGGTTAATGACAGAAATGATTGCTATTCATATTTTCACCAGCAACAATTATAATGCTTTACGCAAATTTGAGATGTTGTAGAACTGCCTGTGAAATATAGACGGGAATCCTGTAGCAAACCGTATTCGTAAGATATGCTAAACATTTTACTTAAAAGCTATTCTATAAAACACTTCATTCAAGTATTCCAGTAATATCATTAAAAAAACAACAACAACAACACAAATATTGTAAATCCCAGATCAGTAAAATCCGCAATAAAAAAAGACCCTATTTCCATACTCCCTTAGCATGTTTTGATAGCATTTAAGGCACTTTAGTGAAGGCGTAAAAAGCAGGATCATAGAGGATTTGGCATTCGATAATCCATCCATGGGCGGCCCGGTAGTCCAGTGGTTAGCACGTTGGTTTCACAGTGCGGAGGTCCCGGGTTCGATTCCAGCTCCGGTCTCCCTGTGTGGAGTTTGCATGTTCTCCCCGGGCCTGCGTGGGTTTTCTCCGGGTGCTCCGGTTTCCTCCCACATTCCAAAAATATGCATGGCAGGGTGGTTGAACACTCTAAATTGTCCCTAGGTGTGAGTGTGAGCGTGAATGGTTGTTCGTTTCTGTGTGCCCTGCGATTGGCTGGCAACCGATTCAGGTTCTCCCCGGGCCTGCGTGGGTTTTCTCCGGGTGCTCCGGTTTCCTCCCACATTCCAAAAACATGCGTGGCAGGCTGATTGAATACTCTAAATTGTCTCTAGGTGTGAGTGTGAATGGTTGTTCGTCTCTGTGTGCCCTGCGATTGGCTGGCAACCGATTCAGGTTCTCCCCGGGCCTGCGTGGGTTTTCTCCGGGTGCTCCAGTTTCCTCCCACATTCCAAAAACATGCGTGGCAGGCTGATTGAACACTCTAAATTGTCCCGAGGTGTGAGTGTGAGTGCGAATGGTTGTTCGTATGTGTGCCCTGCGATTGGCTGGCAACCGGTTCAGGGTGTCCCCCGCCTACTGCCCGAAGGCAGCTGGGATAGGCTCCAGCACCCCCCGCGACCCTAGTGAGGATCAAGCGGTACGGAAGATGAATGAATGAATGAATAATCCATCCATCCATTTTTCGATCCGCTTTATCCTCACAAGGGTCGCCGGGTATGCTAGAGCCCAAACCCAGCTAGCTGTCTTTGTTCAACAAGAGTGCGGCGTAGGTTGGACCCCCGCCTGCGCACTGGACGGCCGGAAGCAGCCTGCTGCTGTTATATTGAGCTCTGCGGCTGGCGCTCGTTTCTCACCAAGTGACTTTATGGGCCAGCCGGGCCCACCGTCGTCCCAGCTGTATTTCTCTTGGAGGAATTGAGACATGCCATCACAAAGAAAATATTGGAGCGTACCGATTGTAAACCCTTTGAGGAGGCTCTTCGGTGAGACCGGCATTTATCAACTTGTCCTCTCAAATTGAAATAAACTCGGTGTGTGTTCAATAAGCTAAAAATAGGAGCGCGTACAAGGTAATCCAATGCGAAGAATCGCGTCAGCCTAAAGCGACCTATCGCACAGGCTACGTGTCGCCGAACGCTGCTGGTCAGCGATTGGCCCGAGCAGATTTGATTTGTCATCTCCAGGTTTTCCAGGAAAAAAAAAATAATCTGAAATTCTCAGAAGCCGTTTAAAATCTGGCTTTTGCCACGACACGAGTCACCAATTTGTGAAGAGAGAACCGCCGGCGGTGTCTTGAATTTGTTTTCTCAGATTTCGGTTCCGGAGCAGTCGTTCACTTTAGTGTCACGACCGCTTGCGGATGGCTCTTTAACGAGCCGCTCTAGTTGATACGCAAATTATTATTCAGGAAACAAGATGGCCGCGATGACATCTTTTATAAGTGTTTTGGTTTGTTTTTTTTTTTTTCTTTTCAAGCGCAGCATCTTTGTGCAGCTCCAGCTCATATGCCCCCTTAAAGGCCAGACCGGCTTCATTTCCTGCCTTCCTGTTGCTGTTGGAATTTTATTTTTTTGTTATCAAACTCCCACGGCGTCAAAAAGACAGCACGTCAGCAGCCTTTATCTGACGCTGTGCTTTTCGCAAGCTCAAAATAGCCCCGCCGTGCTTTTCACAGGTGTATTGGCACCCGTGCCGCTTCTCCGCTCGACCCCCCCCCCCCCTTTTAGGTGGAATGACGCAGGCCAAAGGCGGCATGACTCATTAGCCTGACAAGAGAGGGCACAGTGTCTTGGCAACACGCGCTTCCCCCTCCTGCGTCCGATTTGCTCGAGTTGCCGCTTGGAATTTTTTAAAATAATATGGAGTAGTGATGAATAAGCTTCAAGATGATTTATTCTTCTTGCAACCAAAATGCAACCCCCCCCCCTTTTTTTTTTTGGACAAAATAAATGAGACCAGGGCGGCCCGGTAGTCCAGTGGTTAGCACGTCGGCTTCACAGTGCAGAGGTACCGGGTTCGATTCCAGCTCCGGCCTCCCTGTGTGGAGTTTGCATGTTCTCCCCGGGCCTGCGTGGGTTTTCTCCGGGTGCTCCGGTTTCCTCCCACATTCCAAAAACATGCATGGCAGGCTGATTGGACGCTCTAAATTGTCCCTAGGTGTGAGTGTGAGTGCGAATGGTTGTTCGTTTCTGTGTGCCCTGCGATTGGCTGGCAACCGGGCCTGTGTGGGTTTTCTCCGGGTGCTCCGGTTTCCTCCCACATTCCAAAAACATGCGTGGCAGGCTGATTGAACACTCTAAATTGTCCCTAGGTGTGAGTGTGAGTGTGAATGGTTGTTCGTCTCTGTGTGCCCTGCGATTGGCTGGCAACCGATTCAGGGTGCCCCCCGCCTACTGCTGGGATAGGCTCCAGCACCCCCCGCGACCCTAGTGTGGATCAAGCGGCTCGGAAGATGAATGAATGAATGAATAAATGAGACCAAGATAAATCATTTCATATCTTTGTCTGCTATGAACGTCAGCCCTCATCTAAACAAACATCTGAAATAATGTGGTTGCACAAGTGTGCACACCCTGATATCTGAGATCTGGCTGTGTTAAGATTTTACCGATCACCACGTGTTTGCCACTCTTATTCGCCCAAAATAAGGCCCGGCTGGTCAAGTAATGTGATTTTTACGTTTTTTTTTTTAATAAACAGATACTAGCAAAAAAAAAATTTAATATCGTATTATTCATTCATTCATTCATCTTCCTAACCGCTTGATCCTCACTAGAGTCGCGGGGGGTGCTGGAGCCTATCCCAACTGTCTTCGGGCAGCAGGCGGGGTACACCCTGAATCGGTTGCCAGCCAATCGCAGGGCACACAGAGACGAACAACCATTCGCACTCACACTCACACCTAGGGACAATTTAGAGTGTTCAATCAGCCTGCCATGCATATTTTTGGAATGTGGGAGGAAACCGGAGCACCCGGAGAAAACCCACGCAGGCCCGGGGAGAACATGCAAACTCCACACAGGGAGGCCGGAGCTGGAATCGAACCCGGTACCTCTGCACTGTGAAGCCGACGTGCTAACCACTGGACTACCGGGCCGCCCTAATATCGTATTATAGATGATTAAATTGTATGGTATGGCCTTTTAAATTTGTTTATTTGATACTGTATCGCAATGTTGTGGAAAAGCCCAAGTGGGGGACTGAAGTTTGAAAATGAGCACGAGCGATAAACTTTACAGGCATCACATCAGATGCGAGCTTGTAACTGTGTTTGGCTGTGTGGCCCTTGTCAAATAAAAACGTAAATAAATACATTCATCTATATTACGATAAACAACATCAGATTTATGATATGTACAGTAAATGTGTTGGCGTTTCAGGTTGTTGCCAAAATAACGACAAATGAACCGCGAATTAGTCGGGATGACACTTTGGCGACTTCGCTGTGAACTTTGACTCGCACGACGACATCTTTATAAGATTTGAATCAACAAACATGGCAAAAAAAAAAATGTAAGTCGGTCAGTCATAAATCGGATTGCAACGATAACGCAAACAAGCCTGTGCCGTGATCACCTCAAATGTAAACATGCGGACTGCACATCTTAAGCACTGAACTTTTCGACACGCTCTATCAAAAAATAAATGCATACATTTAAGCTTGGGCGGCCCGGTAGCCCAGTGGTTAGCACGTCGGCTTCTCAGTGCAGAGGTACCGGGTTCGATTCCAGCTCTGGAACTCCCTGTGTGGAGTTTGCATGTTCTCCCCGGGCCTGCGTGGGTTTTCTCCGGGTGCTCCGGTTTCCTCCCACATTCCAAAAACATGCGTGGCAGGCTGATTGATCACTCTAAATTGTCCCTAGGTGTGAGTGTGGGCGTGGATGGTTGTTCGTTTCTGTGTGCCCTGCGATTGGCTGGCAACCGGGCCTGCGTGGGTTTTCTCCGGGTGCTCCGGTTTCCTCCCAAATTCCAAAAACATGCATGGCAGGCTGATTGGACGCTCTAAATTGTCCCTAGGTGTGAGTGTGAGTGCGAATGGTTGTTCGTCTCTGTGTGCCCTGCGATAGGCTGGCAACTGATCCAGGGTGTCCCCCGCCTACTGCCCGAAGACGGCTGGGATAGGCTCCAGCACCCCCCGCGACCCTAGTGAGGATTAAGCGGTTCAGAAAATGGATGGGTGGATACATTTAAGCTTACCGACATACCAAAACTAAACAGAGCTTTTATGTTTTTGATTTTCACCAATTTCAGCGTTTGCGAAATTGCATTCTATGTCATTGCGGTGTTGACTCTAGTTCTAAATGGACGACATTTTTAAAATCAACCCCCCCTAACCTCCGGGTGTAAATATGACGGGCACGCCGTTGCCTGTCCGCTTCAAAAACATGACGAGTCAGCGCGGTGGGCCGCGTGCGTCGGACCGCCGTGCCGGTCCGGCCAAGAGGTGGAGAGGTATGGCGAGTTTATCTGTCCAAGCGTCTGCCTCCCGCTGCTCCCTCCCGCCTTGACGCCGCCACCTCGAGACCCCCGGCACTCTCGCCGCCGCACCCCAATTCCATTTCCCTCCCAATAACAGCATGACAAATCGAGGCTGTCAGAAGATGATCTATCGTTGTCCTACATCTCATCCTCTTCGGGCCCGCGTGCCCTCCCTCCATCCCGCCCCCCGCTCATTGTTTCTCTTTCCCCTTCTGTCCCCTTTACAGGACATTTCCTCCGTGTATGTTTTTTTTTTTTTTGCCTCTCCCACGTCCTAATGGCTCCCTCTTTCTCTCTCGACTATCTTTTTGCCCTTGTCTTTACTGTTCATTAACCCCGCCCCTCTTTTGTCATTGTCATTGTTTCTCTTTGACCTCTCTGTGACATTCCCGATGCGTTGCTTAGGTTGTGTTCGTGCGTCTCTCAGCCCTGAAAGCATAGATGAGTACGTCGCGCCATCATAGATGAGTGCATGCTTGAACACCCGCTTTGTCTCGGTGCGGTTTTTAGTAGCGTGGACAAAATAGTGATGAGCAGCATGATGGTTTAGTGCAGTGGTTCTCGAATTGAGCTCAGGGGAACGCCGGATGTCCAAATGCCCGACTCAGGATGAAAGTATTCCCCCCCCAAAAAAACCTACGACTCCTGACAAAAATCATCGTCACTTATTCAACTATGACTTTACTATCATGGTATTATGACTTTAGTTTGAAAAAAAAACATAGACCCCATCTTCATATGATTTACAAATACAAGTATACGAGTTGTGTATCATACAATTGCAATGTTAACTACAGACAAAACTCTTTGTACTGAATTATTAGGCATAATTATATCTAAATATGTATAGATATTGTTTTTAATTCATAAATAAGACACACCGGATTATAAAGTGCATTATTTTTGTGAAGAATTGTATGTTATATACAATTGTACTGTGTGTTTATTTGATTGATTTTATGCGCTGTTATGCTAGCTTCATAGCGGACATGAAATATCGGGTGGCGTCATGTCTCTCACTTTAGTTCACGTTGCTTTGACCGCTCAAAGCAACTCATAGGAGGGGATAGAAAAAAAACAACAAAAAAACAAATAAAACATTTTGGACATTGCTCGTGGATGGTAGTGTCATGACTTTGGCTAATGCTAAATGCAAGCTTACTCCGACATTTTTTTTTCATGTCATGGCAACTTTTAGAAGCTAGCTGTCGTTGACCTCGCGCCGGTGCGGACCCTCTTTGAAACATTGGAAATGTGCCGCCAGAAAAGCTCATTTTACGCATTATTTTTGTGAAGAATTGTATGTTATATACAATTGTATTGTGTGTTTATTTGATTGATTTTATGCGCTGTTATGCTAGCTTCATAGCGGACATGAAATATCGGGTGGCGTCATGTCTCTCACTTTAGTTCACGTTGCTTTGACCGCTCAAAGCAACTAATAGGAGGGGATAGAAAAAAAAACAAAAACAAAAAAAAACATTTTTGACATTGCTCATGGATGGTAGTGTCATGACTTTGGCTAATGCTAAATGCAAGCTTACTCCGACATTTTTTTTTTCCAGTCATGGCAACTTTTAGAAGCTAGCCGTCGTTGACCTCGCGCCGGTGCGGACCCTCTTTGAAACATTGGAAATTTGCCGCCAGAAAAGCTCATTTTACGCATTATTTTTGTGAAGAATTGTATGTTATATACAATTGTACTGTGTGTTTATTTGATTGATTTTATGCGCTGTTATGCTAGCTTCATAGCGGACATGAAATATCGGGTGGCGTCATGTCTCTCACTTTAGTTCACGTTGCTTTGACCGCTCAAAGCAACTCATAGGAGGGGATAGAAAAAAACAACAAAAAAACAAAAAAAACAGTTTGGACATTGCTCGTGGATGGTAGTGTCATGACTTTGGCTAATGCTAAATGCAAGCTTACTCCGACTTTTTTTTTTCCAGTCATGGCAACTTTTAGAAGCTAGCCGTTGTTGACCTCGCGCCGGTGCGGACCCTCTTTGAAACATTGGAAATTTACCGCCAGAAAAGCTCATTTTACGTTGGGTTCAACCAGCGACCACAGCGTTAGCCTGGTCGGGCTCCATTTTCCATGATTTTTAAGCACACCGCCGCTTTCGATGAATATGTTGATGAAGTGTTGGATTCACTTTTGGAGCACATTTTAAGACATATCTTCCCTGGTGTGTTTCAGTTTGTTTTATCTCATTTTCATCCGCCGGGGGCCACCAAGAGTGCTTTTCCCACAGAGCGGGGAGAAATTGAGGAAATTGTAATTGCGTTGGATGATGAATCAACGGCTAAGATACAGTCAAACGTAACGACGATTTCTAAGTAATAAAAGCCACTGTCGTTTTTGCCGTCTGCGGGAGGTTCGGAATAATCAAGAGATTGTTTTTGTACCCCGAGACTGGTATTAAAAGCCGGCGAGCTTTTTAACTTGATGGATGGCGCTAGCTTGACAATGAATAACGGGCGTGAAGTGAGAGCGTTTTTCATCAATAATTTGCCTTTTATGTAACTTGCTCTTGGGGGTTTGAAACTATAGCGACAGTTTTTGTCTTCGCACCAGTTAACGTTGGAGGAATAACAAGTCCGAGATGGAGATCAGTAGCATACTCTTGAGGGCGAACGTTATGGGCATAACAGACAGATCACCAATCCTTATTCATTTATTTATTTATTTATTCATTCATTCATCTTTCATTCATTCATCTTCCTTACCGCTCGATCCTCACTAGGGTCGCGTGGGGTGCTGGAGCCCATCCCAGCCGTCTCCGGGCAGTAGGCGGGGGACACCCTGAATCGGTTGCCAGCCAATCGCAGGGCACACATAGACGAACAACCATCCACGCTCACACTCACACCTAGGGACAATTTAGAGTGTTCAATCAGCCTGCCATGCTTATTTTTGGAATGTGGGAGGAAACCGGAGCACCCGGAGAAAACCCACGCAGGCCCGTTTGCCAGCCAATCGCAGGGCACACAGAAACGAACAACCATTCGCACTCACACTCACACCTAGGGACAATTTAGAGTGTTCAATCAGCCTGCCACGCATGTTTTTGGAATGTGGGAGGAAACCGGAGCACCCGGAGAAAACCCACGCAGGCCCGGGGAGAACATGCAAACTCCACACAGGGAGGCCGGAGCTGGAATCGAACCCGGTACCTCTGCACTGTGAAGCCGACGTGCTAACCACTGGACTACTGGGCCGTCCTATTTATTTATTTATTTGTTTATTTATTCATTCATTCATTCATTCACACTGCTAGGAAGCTTAACGTGAGTGAGTACTTGTCCAGCATGTGCTCGCAAAGTACATGTGATCCCATTTTGGACAGTATCAACAAAGTTTGTGCATGTAAAAAAAATAAATACATAAATAAAAAAACATGATCATGGAATGGTTATCCAATTAATGGTTGTGATTACGATACTCAGCATTGAGTAAAGCGGTGAACCCCTCAAGCATTGTTTTTTTAATCCATGCATCCATGTCGTCATTGTCACTTGCCAATCAGCTCACTAGTGCCACCTAGCGGGTTGGAATGGAGCAGTGTTAACCTGCAATTTACAAGCGCTTAAATACATCTTTATCCATCCATTTTCGGCAGCGCTTTTTCCTCATTAGCGGAAAAGTGGAGCTCGTACAAGTTGACTTTGAGTGGGAGGCGGGGTAAACCGTCGACTGGTCGCCTGTTAATCTCAGTCAGGGCACATATAGACAAACAATCAGTCATTCACACTAATGCGGCTGTGTTATACAGTCCTTATATTTAATAATTGGGTGGTTGATTCCAGTATACTTATTGTGAGGTCCATCCATCCATTTTATGAACCGCTTGATCCTGACTAGGGACGCGGGGGGTGCTGGAGCCTATCCCAGCTGTCTTCGGGCAGTAGGCGGGGGACACCCTGAATCGGTTGCCAGCCAATCGCAGGGCACACATAGACGAACAACCATTCGCACTCACACTCACACCTAGGGACAATTTAGAGTGTTCAATCAGCCTGCCATGCATGTTTTTGGAATGTGGGAGGAAACCGGAGTACCCGGAGAAAACCCACGCAGGCCCGGGGAGAACATGCAAACTCCACACAGGGAGGCCGGAGCTGGAATCGAACCCAGCACCTCTGCACTGTGAAGTCGACGTGCTAACCACTGGACTACCGGGCCGTCCTTTATTGTGAGGTATTTTTTTTTAATTATGTTGCAAACAATTCATTCATTCATTCATCTTCCTAACCGCTTGATCCTCATTAGGGTCGCGGGGGGTGCTGGAGCCTATCCCAGCTGTCTCCGGGCAGTAGGCGGGGGACACCCTGAATCGGTTGCCAGCCAATCGCAGGGCACACAGAGACAAACAACCATTCGCACTCACACTCACACCTAGGGACAATTTAGAGTGTTCAATCAGCCTGCCATGCATATTCTTGGAATGTGGGAGGAAACCGGAGCACCCGGAGAAAACCCACGCAAGCCCGGGGAGAACATGCAAACTCCACACAGGGAGGCTGGAGCTGGAATCGAACCCGGTACCTCTGCACTGTGAAGCCGACGTGCTAACCACTGGACTACCGGGCCGCCCGTGTTGCAAACAATAAATAAAAAATATCATAGGTATTTTTTTTTTTCTGTTTTTTGAAGGGACTGGATTTTGGATTTTATATTTAAAATATATAATTTTAAAAATAAAATTATATATTTATTTTATATATTAAAATAAATATATAAATAAACACACACTGAAAAACCAATTAAATTAGGATGCAAAATAAAAATTATAGTGATTACTGATAAATGATAATCCAACACTATTATTATCACCCTTTATGTCATGTTTTGACTGCGATATAAAAAGCAGCAATGTGCACTGCCCTTGTGATCAATTATTTTAGCAGTTTAGTGATTGGACGATTACTTTTTTTTTTTCTTTCGCTAAATGTCGCTAAAAATGAATCGATGGGGCCTTGCCGTTTTACGTTCCCCACGGGGGAGGTTCACTGTCCTCACTCACTTATCACACAATTTATTGTCGTTCTTCCTCTGCGGATGTAAGTGCCTGTTCTTCGCTCATCGAGTTTGTCGATTCATTTCTTTGTTTTGCTCGCGCATTGAGCCAAGCCATTCCTTCGTCTCCGTGTCGGTTCTTGTCAATTTAGAATATCCTAAAGAGTCGCTTTCCAAACACTTGCGGCTTCTCCGCAGCGCATATTTGTCTCCGCCGCAGCATCACATGACATGCAATTATACCAAAGGCACAACGCTGTCAGGGAGCCCAGTCTCTGAGCGCGTTTTCCTATTCTCTGATAACGTCTAAAAAAATATAAAGAGAGTTACGAGGGTAATTGCAAAGCCAACCACTTGGAAAACAAATACCGAATTTTTTCCCCCTCCCTAAGTATGTTGCATAAACCGCAATGCAAAAAAAAAAAAAACACTCTGGATAAAATGTTCAATTAGAATGCCCCAGTGGGGAGCATATAAATGCGACAGGTAGGATGTTTGCCCGCTTGCAAGCGTTCTGGATTCATATGCAGTACAATTAATTATTGGCCGTGTGCACATACATATTCATAAGCTCTTTTGACGTCATGTCCACCGCCATATGCTGAGACCTTTGAAGCATCTCTATCTTGTATCTATGCAGACTTCAATTCGTACGAAAACAAGTCGCTGTGAGAGAAAAACAAACAAAACGATTATACAGCAAGTGGGTGCTACCGTATGTTCGGTGGCCGACATGGATCCGGATTTGCGTGAAACGGGCTAACAGATGGGCAAAATGTAAAAACAGCGTTCCTCCATTTTATTTAGATCTCTCCTTCGAAAAGCGACGCCATCATTATCACGCCACCTCTTCTCTCATCAGCTGCGCGTTTTAGCTTCAAGCTAGCTGCGCTCTCAAGGCTCGGTTTCAACGGTGATTCATGCGCAACAAAAACACTCCCCCGCGTCCCTACCGAAGGGCACCGACGCTCGCTTTATCATTCGGTTAGGGAGGGGTGGGCGCCGACGCTCGCGGATTTTGTCCCAAATTATTCAATTAGCCGTTTCAGCCGCCAAACAACACTTGAGCGCAGAAATGTGTCGTTTCGAGAGGAGCGTGAGAACCACTGAGGGGCCGCGAGTAGAGGCCTTTGTAACGCCATCGGCGGCTTTGTTTTGCATGTGGAGTGTTGATAAGATTGTTTTTTTTTACGCCGTGAACCCCGAAGAGCACTCTTGGTGAGAATCGGCGTAAATGCTAATTTGTTAACGAGCTCAGTTGGACGTGCTCTAACGTCATCTTCCGCCAGGCAATTATATCGACACCCACTGTTCACTTGTGTTGGGGAATTCTGCCTACTAGCCACTAACCTTTGCCAGCGAAGTTGCTTGTTACCATGCCTTCCCTCAAGATTTACTTTTAGGAACTGTAAATGGTCTCCACCCGCCTTACCGTCTCTGAACTGCTCCACCCGTACGCTCCATTCTGACGCCTCACGCCAGCTCCTGTCGCTGGTCCCCAAACTATGGAACCACATCCCAGCGCGCATTAGACAAGCCATAAAATCTCGCTCCAGATTCGAGTTATAATAAGAGAACATGCAAAATTACACACATGGTGGCCCAAGATGAATTTTAGGACCCCGTGATCATGACATATCCTCTAAATGTTAGTTTGTAGTTACAAAAACATTGTTTATGGGATGGCCTGGGACGAAGGACCGCATGCTAGCTCATCAAACCTATCGGAACCATTCGCACAAAATTTCACAAAAGTGAGCAGGGTTTGTGAATGTTTGGAATGGCCCATTCTTGTTGCGAATACATTTTACAATACAATACAGTACATGCTGCCCTGCGATCGTCTGGCAACCGGTTCAGGGTGTCCCCCGCCTACTGCCCGGAGACGGCTGGGATGGGCTCCAGCACCCCCGCGACCCTAGTGAGGATCAAGCGGTACGGAAGATGAATGAATGAATGAATACAGTACATGCTGATTTATATAGCGCTTTCACAACAGCGGCAGCTGTAACAAAGCGCTTTACAAAACAGTTAACATAAAGTAAAATCATAAACACAACACATAACATAAAACACGGACAGTCGTGCAGTCATAACCACTTTTCCGTCACACACTTTGTTGTTTGAAGCAGTTTGAGATGAAAGAGGAGAGAATCAAAGTGTCCTTTAACCAGTTTCAAAGTCAACATGGAAATCCATTTCAATTCCAAGCTGCGACTCACGGTTCCAAATACGCATCGGCGCTCTTCGCCGACGCTCCTCTCTCCTCATCCTCAACTTCAGCGGCCATCCATCCAGCCGCACCAACGCCGACTGTCCAACAGCGCTGACATAGCCGCTGAACAAATCGGGGTTGTGAAAAATGCTGCCCATTACTGGCGCAAAAAACACAAGCGCCCCAGGTCTGTCCAGCACCGACAGTCAATGGCGCCGACATTCCTCCCAATCAAAATCTGTGCTGTTACAGGCGTGCTGCCGAGAAGGCGCAACCACCAAGCACAGATACTGCTCCTTTGACGAATGTCGTGGCCAAAAAGCGCTGAAAACAGTCCAGATCAGGTCCACACAATGAAACAACAAACAACATGTGACAAAACAAAAGACAAAAACAGCAAAAAAGAACAAAAAAGCAAGGCTCTTGTAGAGCACTTGCCGAAGGCTGCCTACTCGGGCGCCATCTTGCAATAATTTAGGACCACAAATGGGCAAACTAGTGCGTTTTCTGCTCTTTCAACGAATTGTCAACGGTTTCCAGCTACTCTTCGGTTCCCAGGATGCATTGCAGCATGCGGTGCTATATTATTATTTTTTAAAAATTATTACTCATTATATGGGCGGCCCGGTAGTCCAGTGGTTAGCACGTCGGCTTCACAGTGCAGAGGTACCGGGTTCGATTCCAGCTCCGGCCTCCCTGTGTGGAGTTTGCATGTTCTCCCCGGGCCTGCATGGGTTTTCTCCGGGTGCTCCGGTTTCCTCCCACATTCCAAAAACATGCATGGCAGGCTGATTGGACGCTCTAAATTGTCCCTAGGTGTGAGTGTGAGCGTGGATGGTTGTTCGTCTCTGTGTGCCCTGTGATTGGCTGGCAACCGATTCAGGGTGTCCCCCGCCTACTGCCCGAAGACAGCTGGGATAGGCTCCAGCACCCCCGCGACCCTAGTGAGGATCAAGCGGCTCGGAAGATGAATGAATGAATGAATTACTCATTATTGTCTACGTGCGTTTGTCAACCGTAACAAACGGTCCAAATTGTAAGGGGCCCAATATCGTACCCTGTCCCACGAGTGCAGTCGGTGTACCATTGAGGAGACTGCCCCAGTGACGAGCCATTGAACCCATACAGCTACAGATTTAGCCCCGTTTTTTTTTTTCTGACAGCATTATGTACCATAGTAGCAGTCAGCGCACGCGAGACATTTGACGTCTGCTGTGCGCTTTTACCTCCAAGCAGATGATAAAAAGTGATCGGGTTTTAGGGTCTGCCAGCTGCCACGCTGGTCGTAAAAGAGACATTTGGTGCCTCGCTACAGTCAAAATTTGGACATCCCCGACAGAGCGCACACTGTAATCACAGCTACAAAAAACAGCGGGCAAAACACACACACACACACACACACACACGCACGCACACATACACACACAAAAACCATTGGCATTTCAAATAAGGAGCAACTAGAGTGGCATGTTTTGCTGCCCTTTCGGATGGCTAAACACATTTCTGCAAACCTTTGTGTTTTGCTCAAGATTTTGACAAGACCTTCAACACAAACCAAAACAGCATTCCGTTCATTCAACTGACTTTTTGTGTGTGTGTGTGTGTGTCTTCTATTCATTCTCTCTAATTATATTAATAGTGAAATCTAGATTACAAACTGTTTTTGCCCCAATACTTATGATGAAGCTTTTTTTTTTAATATTGAAAACTTTCTTTCTCGGGATACATTTTTCCCAAATTTTGTTCGTGCACTCTTTTGTTTGACGTTCTTTTCGTATTTTCAATGAGCAACTTTTTTATTTCATGTGGCGGCCCGGTAGTCCAGTGGTTAGCACGTCGGCTTCACAGTGCAGAGGTACCAGGTTCGATTCCAGCTCCGGCCTCCCTGTGTGGAGTTTGCATGTTCTCCCCGGGCCTGCGTGGGTTTTCTCCGGGTGCTCCGGTTTCCTCCCACATTCCAAAAACATGCGTGGCAGGCTGATTGAACACTCTAAATTGTCCCTAGGTGTGAGTGTGAGTGCGGATGGTTGTTCGTTTCTGTGTGCCCTGCGATTGGCTGGCAACTGATTCAGGGTGTCCCCCGCCTACTGCCCGAAGACAGCTGGGATAGGCTCCAGCACCCCCCGCGACCCTAGTGAGGGTCAAGCGGCTCGGAAGATGAATGAATGAATGAATGAATGTATGAAATCCTTCCTCCTTCCATTTTAAACATCTTTAATTATTTTGTTTGTAAGTACCTTTGAATGTTGTATTTTTAACTAGACAAAGCTTGTGTCTAAATTGTCAAATGCCAACGTGAATGAATGAAACTTGAATCATTTGACAGCGTCGTGATGAAGTGCTACCTCCGTTTAATTCGTCTTTATGGGGCTTGATTTTCTCTTCAGAAAGCCCGTTGACAATGAAGAACGGGGGCGGGGCGAGCAGTGGCTCATTTGCAGACAACAGAACCCGGAAAAAAAAAATCCCTCAGTCATTTCAACCAGAGTGTGACCAAGTCGCTGATTAATGTGATGTCATTCTTTATCCTTTGTGGATTTTGAACAAAGACAGTCAAAGGCCATCCGTTCAAACTCCAGTGAACTATTCAAAACTGGATTGAAATCGTTACATTTCCGAATGGCTTTAGAGCTCACAAATTCATTTCTCTCCCCTGATAATGCCAATTAACCGTCACTGTTAGGACCTTTTTAGTTGAACCGGACGGATTCGGCTCAGATCGTTCTCGGCGTGATTTGCACTGCGCTGGCGCTGCTATAAAGATTTCGTCACTGACTGGGCCCGGGGTTCAGAGAGGGCACCCGCCTCTCCCAAGTCGTTTTCATCTTGTTCAATGAATTTGATGTCATTGTAACTCACATTGTGTAGTACAATATTGTGTCAAATGTTGCCCACTCACTGGAAGGGAGATTTCCCCCCATCTGCGGCCCCTACTCAAGGTTTCGCATTTTTCCCCAGATGAGGTTTTGGGAGTTTTTCCTTGCCCTCCTGGGCGTTTACGATCAGGAGGAGGTTGTTCATATTTGTCAAGCCCTTTTGAGACTGTTTGTGATGTAGGGCCGTAGAAATAAATATGACTTGACAAGTGTGCCGAGCGTTTGAGAGGCAAGCCAACGAGCGTGGATGCGCAGTCATCATAGCATGATGTACACCTCCGTTCAAGCTTGCCGCATAGCCTGGTGGGATTCCTCGAGGAGGATGAGGAGGGCGTCACGGGAGAAGGATGATGGGGCTCGCGGCTGCCTAGCAGTGGGTGGCGCTGATGTGATGGCGATGGCGATGTGGCTGGGGGGAAGCCACTGGGATGGATGAAGAAGTGGTCTTCAGCTGCCCGGGTCGCCCTGTCGACTCCCCAGCAGAACCGTCTTTCGAGACGGGCCTTTTCAGTCTGCGATTCAAAAAAACAGTAATTGCATCATCTTTCAAGCCCTTTGCCTGCGTCTGACTGGGAGACCGGACCCATTAATCAAACTAATGGAGAAGTAAGCGATTTGAAAATATAGGCTTTGATCATGCACCCGCCAGCCGCGCTCTCGCCTCGCTTCGCTTCGGGAGCCCGTCGCCTCCCGGGGCCGCACTTATCTTTCGATTCTCACAGTCCTAAATGTACAGACGGTCCTTTTGTCGGAGATTATCGCTGTACTGGGCTCGGCCTAAGCCGCACAAAACTTTGCCTTTACAAAGTCCGTTTTGATCTGACTCGATTTGAAGCGTGCGGTTAGCACAGCGCGCTTTTTCAGGACGAGGTTATGGAATCGTTTCGCTCCCTCTTCAAACCGCCGCGTTGCCTATCAAGCGGCGAGCAGCACGAGCCAAAGTGACGCTCTTCAGACCGCCGTATTGATCCTAAAGAGACAGATTACATTTTTTTGTGCTCCTCAGGTGTATTGAAATGTGGGCTATAGACAAAAATGTAACCACCACTCGGGGCTATAAGCACAGCACGCTAGCAAAATTAGATTACCTCCCGCATAAGGCATAAATCAGCGTTGTGCCAAAACGTCTAAGCACATTTGATGCAAGCTCCAAATGGTCTGCCAAGAAAACAGCCGAGCACTTGCACGAGTGCTTTATTTGTTTGGCTAATTTATTGCCGGCCAAAGCGAAAAAAAAAAAGGGCACGGTTGTTTATTGCAACCTCACATCTGGCTAACGCCGCGTTTCAAGAACCAATGGCTCCGGAGAGGCGCCATCCGGGCCCCTTTCGCCACCTCTTATCGGCACGTTGTACATGGGCCAGTTGAAGTGAGCGCCGTCGCTTTTTGTCACCTTCCCCGCAGACGTCGTGTTTATCGGAGCTGTTTGGACCTTGCGTCAAAGGCTTCACACTCCTACTCGACACACAGTGGCACTTCTCCCGGCCCGCTGTGAAAACATGTCTTGTACACGCTGGGTGACGTCCACGCTCATCTGCCAGCATTCTCTCACCCCCCCCATCCCCCCACCCAACCCTCCCTGTTTTATGCTGTGCAAATGTACCCGTTTATATATTTTATATCCAGTTTTTCCTGATTAGTCGTGGCTGAGATGTTCCATTGAACTTCATGTGCACTGTATTAAGTAGGGCCCGACCGATTAATTAATAGTTAAAAGTTAATTAATTTATTAACTCATAAAATGGGCGAGATTATTACTTTTTTTTCCTCAAATTTTCTAATTCCTTCAGGGACTTAAGTTATTTTCCACATGATGTTTTTTTTTTTTAAATGAATTAGCCCACTCATCGTAATTTTATCCTGAACTGGCATCGGCCTCAAAAAAAAATTCCATCTCGGTTGTGCCCTCGTATTAAGTCGCTATGATGTTAGAAATGAGTTTTTAAACTCCAAGCAGACTATGTACACGCTAACAGGTGGGACAATGACAGGGTGGACATTGTTGGATTGGCATTTTATGAGCGCACTGAGTAACTTCCTTGAGCAACACGTATCAGTCTACCGCCGAGTAAATATTTGGGATATTTCAGAAATGTTGTTATGTTGGTGGGTATTTCAGAATGACAGGGTGGACAGCTAAGGCTGAGTCTTTTGTAAAGAGTTACTCTGAGACTCGTCGTCATTTCAGCCTCCATTGAAAGAAGACAAAATGTCGATAGCCACGTCACCGACAACGTCAGTGTTTTTTTTTTGAGGGACGGTTACCAAATCATGTGCTCACGACATGCCGCCCTCGCCCCAACGTCTTGAGCTTGAAAAAGATTCCCTTTACAGTAAACTTTTGGCTGTGATCCGCAAAGTAGGTCAGGATCATTTCCTTTCCACTGACGTGTCTCTCGTAAAGATACAAATACATTTCGGGGACATTTGGTGTGAAGCTTATGCGATCGCCAGAGGACATTTCTTAACTAGTGATGATGCTGCGGATCATTTTGGTGACCTGGACATCCTCAAAATGCAATGAATAAATTTCCAGCGACGATTGGCTTTAATACGGGGTTGTTGCTGCGCTTTGACCCAAGGGCGAATTGATTAACCTTTAATAGGGATCCCGATGTGGCTCATATTCAAAATGGGCCGAGCTTCAAAAGTTGCCAATGGAGATGAAAGAGAATTGATGTCTGCTTTGCGATGAACTGAGGTTGAATTCATCAACTTTTGATCAAGACGAGTTACACGGCTAGACAAGGTCCCGACCGAATTATCAGCCGCCCTGAAGTTAACCTTGTCCTCAACGACGGATCGCATTAGATCGCTCAGGTGTGCCTAATGTTATGGCCGGTGCTTGTCATAAGATAAGATAAGAAACCCTTTATTAGTCTCGCAATGGAGAAATTCCCAATTCACAGCAGCAAAGTTATGAAAGGAAGAAGTAGAACAAAATATAGGAGCTGCTGGAAAGGCAGCCACTCTCGCGGCGCCATTTTGAAGTCAAAATAACGAAAATAACACAACACAACACAACACATAGGACACAGATAGTCGTGCAATCTTCACCACGTTTCTGCATACACTTTGTTGTCTGAAGCATTTCTAGATGAAAGAGGAGAGGATCAAAGTGTCAATTTCATGCTGAAAATGTGCACACGTCTGCTACAAGCTAAGTTTTGAAAGCAAACACTAAGCTGTAGTGTCCATTGACGAAAAGAGATGAGTTCACTTCTCCTGTCCCACGTAATCCGCTTCAAATTCCAAGCCGCGACTCCCAGTTCCAAATCCGCATCGGCGCTCCGCGCTAACGCTCCCTCATCTCAACTTGGCCTTGATTGACCCCACCCTGCGTGACCTTTGGAAAATGCCAAAAGTCCTTACGGATCATGTTAAGCTTGAAAAGTACATTACAACAAAAACATTAGCACTACATAGGTGATTGCCACCTTTCGCCACCTTTCGGGTGATGCTACACTTACGTGGAAAATTACCCCTGAAGCTTAATCACCCCTCCATTAGCCGAATGGTCGCTTCTCCGTGCTCTTGCTCCAAGGTTACTTATGGAATGTCACCAATCTGGAAATGCTGTCCTTAATGCATAAAGCTAATTCCCTCGGCCCGAGACGTTTTCCCAGAATAAATTAGTACCGTTTCGCAAGTGTGAAAACAACTTGCTCACTACTTGCAGCGTACGGCGCTAGCAATTACAGCGACAGAGCGACCTCCTTGTGGCGGTTTTCCTGTCAACTCCTCTGAGATCACAAACCCCAACCTTGAGCAGCGACCGCGCCCGCAGCGTTTACATTCGATTGTATTTCCGTCAAGCTCGGTTATCACCAAGCCAAGCATTTTAAAAAGTCATTTTATGTCAGACGTGACGGCCTTTTCCACACGCCTTTGGACTGTTATAATGTCGTCTCGCAACCTTTTCTTGTGCCTCGAAATAATTCTCGGTTGTCAGAATGACGGCGTGGTTGACGCGGCATAGCGGGAAATTGTAAATGACGAGTATTATTATTATTTTTTTTATATCGTGCCTTAGTGGTTTACTTCTCAGTCTTGGCTGCAGTTTCGAAGATCGCATCCAGCCAAACTGCGCCCTTTTATGCAGGAAATTAATGTCCAATTAGGCTTTTCGAATCTGTACTGGGCGAGGATTCTTGGAAGAAAGCTGTCGGGAACGGTGCGCATCTGTTTTGCATGGCAAGTCGTTTGTCGCTGAACACCAGAAATTACTCATTCACTCCCAAAGATGTTTTTAAACGTCTTTTCAGACTTGGTCTGGAATTGGCTGGTACTGAATGTGTTAAAGCGGCGAGCGGGTGCCTAAATAAAATGTAAATGACATACTTTTGTCAAGGCAAGATGGTGTCATCGTGGTTATATGCGCCGTTAGAGATGCAACTTTGACCTGCCTTGAGTTATGATGGATACCGAGATTAGCGTTAGCCAACAGCTTTGATCGTTGCATGTGCCACATAGCACACTGTGCGTGAATTGTCGTGTGTGAAGTGCTGCCTCCGTGAGTGAAAATGCAAGTCTTTTTTCATGTCTGGTCTGGGCTCACTTTCTTTCACAAGAAGCAGTTTGTCTCGTTTCAACCCATTGTTGCCCGTATCATTTCACACATGATGGGTGGGCAAATATGTACGGTTGTCCCCTTCGAACCACGAAGACAAAGCGCCGCAGTGTTCTGCAAGCTTGTCAGTCAGATCGGACCCAGTGGGCCTTTTTGAGATCATGCGCGAGAGACGCGAGGCGACGGCGGAGGCCTCATCAGGCATGTTTGTCATGTCGGGGCGTGACATTTGGGTGATTGAGAAGTCGCTCGAAGTCGAATGCGATGCTCGAATCCGGCCCGCCGCACGCGTCCCCGGCATACCCAAAGCCAGGGTCTATTTCTGTCGGCATAGAAAATGGAGCAGTCGCGTCTTCTCGTATCAGCGAAGCAAGGTGAAGAGGTCACCTCGTACGTTTTGTCGGCCTCTGCGTCCGAGATGTTCCAGACGTTCTTTTAAAAAAGCAGTTGAGTTATTTCTGCGCTTTTTTTGGATGCGACCTCTCCTCCCACCCCACTCTGTGACTTGTTACATATTTATGCTTTCAAAAAAAAAAAAAAACTCTCAAAATGTGTTTCAGTGTGTTGGAGGAAAGTTGTGTGCCTCGTTGAAAGATCTGAACTGTACAAAGTGCTTTCACTGCCTTTTCTCACCTGAAGTCACTCGACTGGCGCCTGGTAATGGTGGCGTGCATTATTCAGATGCATTTAAGGAGCATTTTTTATTTTTTTTTAACCATGGCCTCTCCTTCCAAGCGGCCCGGAGACATTCAAATCAATTAAAATGGGTAACTTGCTTTTAATGGAGTGCTCCGGTCTTTGTTTGAACTTATTTATTTCTTGTTTTGTCCTGGGTTGCAATGCCAAGCAACGTCAAATGGTCGTGAAATAGCAATTGAAAAACGACTGAAGCTGGGTCCTCACAAATCCTCAAAATTCTCAACAGACATGGCACAACTCACCGGTAACCGTCTACATAGCATGCTTGCTTCAGATTTGCAATTTGTCTATAAGTGATAGCTCAAAATGTTGGCTTTAAACCAAACTCGAGTGACTTCTGTTGAATTTTTGCATGTGCCTGAAGATGTTTTTTTGTTTTGTTTTTAGTGTGCGTATGCAGTTTTGTGGTGAAACTGACTGGCAAATTTTATGCACTCATCCTAGTGCGAAAATTGAGTTAATTTTGTTTAGGTTGTGTTCCACATCTCCTCAATACATCCTTACGTTTCACCAGGAGCCCCCTCCCCATTGCAAAAATTGGTGAACTTTCGGGACAATTTGAGGCCCTCAATTAATTTGACAAATGAATATCATAAACAAAGCAGTGCGTATCTAAAAATGGAACCCTCATTTCATAAGCTTCTTTGTAAACAATTCTTCACGATGACATTACTTTCCTTTCTCCTGTGAATTAATTAAAAACGTTATTATTCGAACTCTTGGAAATAAATGTGTAGTCCCATGGTATTATTACACTCGATGAAAGAAAAACGCTTTTGGTACGCTCACCGGTTTCCTCGCTCTTAATTATCCAGATTCATTACTATCTATCAGCTTGGCAATTGAAGTCGATCATCAAAGATTCACAAGCTAAATTTCCCCCAGGTGAAAGTGTGCAGTTTGTACTCGGCGCCTCCCCAAAGGGGATCCTTCAGAAATGCAAATGTCTCCTCTTGCTCATGTGCCTCGTCGAGTGTGATGTTTAAATCGTCTCGCAAACACTCGCAGCGCTCAATGTTCCACACATTCTACATAACAATATTAGCGGAACAAAATATGCGTCCAGCAAGCTAACCAAGAAAGGTTAGCATTTTGACTAGCATAGCGCACCTGGTGGGGGGTGGCGAGGGAGGCTAGCATAGTGATAGAAGCAAGCAGCTTTAGCTTGGGATACTCGTGGAAGGATGCCGCGTAAGCCTTCACCTTTAGCGCCGAGGCACGCCAGTGAGAAGCTAACGATATCTCACGGGAGGCTAGCAGCTTTCTCAACAAGGAGCTGGCAAAATGCTGTGACGCGCTAGCAACATTCGCGTGATGGCAGATGGGAGTCATGATTTGTTTTTAATGCGCTACTCATTTCGTATCGCCTCCATTAGGGAGATGAGACGACGCCTGGCCTTGACAAACGGTGAGGACGCATTTGTTCAGGTGCATGGTTTCATTTTATTTTTTAATTCTCTACAAGCAGGTATGAGTATGACCGACCCTAATTGTTTTGCTAATAGATGATACATTCACGTCTCATTGATTAGGTTATTGTTATTTGAAGATGTCTCATTGATTAGGTTATTGTTATTTGAAGAACGCCATTATAAATGTTCCAACACACCTCATGAATTTAATACATTATACATTTTCATCATGAAAATGTGACTTTTCGAAATATATTTTCATCGGGACATGACTGTGGAAGTGCCACCGTGTTTGGGTTGGATGAGCCTTTATTTTTAAAATTTTTTAATATAATTTGGATGTAATTGTCCAGTCACATTTTCTCTCTGAGAATCCAAAATGACATTGTGGATGTCATTTTGGACAAAAGCTCATGAGATGTTAAGCGCAGCTAGCAATTTGGACGACTTAAAAGAAGCTAATAAGATGCTAGCATTTTGAACGCTGTGCCATAACTGTGGAACGTTAAGGACACGGACAGAGCAACCAGAACCGACTGAGATGCGTGAATCTGCAGCTCCTTCTCAGGGGTTCTTATTTTTCCCCAGATGGGCTTTTTTTGAGTTTTTCCTTGCCCACATTGTATCGAAGTCAACTGTTACATAGCGATTTTTTTTTTGAAGCATGCTATTTAATCAAAGTTGACAAATGCCTATCATATAATATTTCTAAAATAAAATAAGTGGTCTCATGCTGTTGCATTTCCTCATATGATGTTCATCCCAGAGAATTTTTAGGTCTAGGAATCTAAATCTAGCGGTTTAGATTCCCGGCTTTTCACAACTTCACGTGGACTGCGATGATACTCCGTGACGCATTTCAGCCCTATCGGCGTTCAAAGTGGACGCCGGAGGGAATTTGCAGCAAATGATTCTCCTGAATGTTTTCCCCCCCCCACTAAAGACACCCCTGCCCTCCATCAACAACACCACCACCTGTTCCCACATACGCCGCTGCACTTTCTCTCAATCCCTTCTCGGTTTGGATCCCTTTTAAATTGGAGTCGGCGTTCCCGCCTTTGTGCTACGGCGACCGCGTAAGCACTCGCCCGGGGGCTTCTTTTCCCACCTGGTGATGTTTGTATCAACGCCACAAAATATTCCTCTACCCGCATTCCAGGCTCTCCCGTCTCGTAGAGCGCGTCGCTCTCCAGAGTTTCACGCTTGCGTCATCTTTCAGCTTTTCCCCAACGCCGCACAAAGCCAAAATTACTCAGCTCCGGGCTTGTTGACAGCGTTGAAGCTCCTGATTTGATTCCCAGAGATTTCTGTGTGGAGAAGAAAATTCGATTAGCAAAAAACGCTGATTAGACACATTAGAACGTGGAAGAATTGTATCCAGATGCCTTTTGTCTTCTAAGTGCCGCTTATTTGGAATCCTAATGAGTTAACCTACTTCATCATCACACATCACACACATTTTATTGCCGAGTGACAGATTTCATTAGGTATGCTAATGCTACACTGGATGTCTCCTATGCTGCATTTTGTCAATAATTGTACTGTAATTGTTGACCCGAAACGACTTTGCTGAGGTCAGTCATGAAAGTTGTCTTCATCTCTTAACAATGCTTCCGTACCGCATGATCCGCACTAGGGTCGCGGGGGGTGCTGGAGCCCATCCCAGCCGTCTCCGGGCAGTAGGCGGGGGACACCCTGAATCGGTTGTCAGCCAATCGCAGGGCACACAGAAACGAACAACCAGTCGCACTCACACTCACACCTAGGGACAATTTAGAGTGTTCAATCAGCCTGCCACGCAAGTTTTTGGAATGTGGGAGGAAACCGGAGCACCCGGAGAAAACCCACACAGGCCCGGGGAGAACATGCAAACTTCACACAGGAGCTGGAATCGAACCTGGTACCTCTGCACCGTGAAGCCGACGTGCTAACCACTGGACTACCGGGCCGCCCTCTTAACAATGCTGCATCTTCAAAACATCGAACGCTGGAGAGCGACAGTACGAATGGACGTACCCGTATATCGATATCAGTTCGCGCACTCTGTCACATCCTTCTTCGGTTCATCATTTCTCATGAATCGCCTTAAAAAATGAGTCTTGCATTGTCGTTCGGTAGATCAGGGCAAGAGCTATCGATTTTGGTTTGCTGTCGTCGTCCTACAAACGTGGGCGTGTGTTTTTCGTTTTCCCCAGCTTGTAACCTAACTTCGGTGAGAAACTACCGTGTGCCGGAAAAGGAACATATTTAGCAAGCTAAGCATGCATAGAAAATATGTTTGTTCATTAGCGCTTCGAAAGTTAGCAAGCAGACATACGCCCGCGCACCCCCCGTGCGTCAAACTGCACAACTTCCCTTATGTATCTGGGCTTTGTTTTGGCTTATCTTCTGCTACGAGTACCACCAAACTAGTCCCGACGGCTTTTTGTACTTCAAAGTCGTGCGTCCTCCGCTCCCCCCACTCCCTCCACCTTGGGCCCTGCAATGGCGCGCCTGAAGGTCTTATCCAATCCGAACCTTATCTCGGTGGATGTTTTCAAGTGATGTCAGGACGTAGGAAAGCGGTAAATTCGCAAGTCGACGACAGCATCCGAGCAACGTCAACACGCCTCGATGTTTTTTTTTTTGGTTGCGCCCCATTTGAATTTCAAAGCGGCTGCGCGCAATTAGGCCGCGAGATGCGGCGTCTGAAGCGTGGAGGTAAATATCGCTTTAGGAGTCCGATGGACGTCGTGCGGCTTGATGAAATCTGGAAATGAGAGGGGGCATTAAAAATCGAAGCGTGACTGTTCTGAGGTTTGGAGATAAGATTAGTGGCTGGCGGTGTTTTTTTTTTTTTTTTTTCATTGACGAGCGTTAGGTGGTGTTGATGGGCATCAACTGTTGCTGCTTCCGTCGGATTGCTTTTTCAGATTAGTGCTCAGGAGGTGGGGTTGACGTTTTGGGGGGGCTGTTTTCTCTCTCCCTTTGGTGTCCGCAGGTAACCTAACCTTTCCCCTGTCAAAAAAGAAAAAGAAAGTGAGAGTAAAGTGATTTTAATGCTAATCGGTGTCGCCCCATAGCCCGTCAGCCCCCTTCCCTGTATTCCAGGTGGTCTTGAATTTCAAACGAAGCCCGCCGCGAGGCTTCCCGGGGCTTGACTGACACTGAAAGACCTCGGCCAATTGCCCACAGAGACGTTAAAAGCGCCCCTTTCTTAACCCCTTACCTCCGTGTCTCTTTTGCTTGATCTGCGCAGGCCGTGGAGACCAACCTGGCGTCCAAGGACAGTCACTGGGTCTACGCCAACGAGGTGAGTCCCAACGCCGGCTGCGGGTTTTGTCATTCCACGAGGCTTTTACTCGATATGACAAGACGGCTTTTCTTTTTCACTCGTGATGTCGGCATGTTCCGAATGGACGTCAAGGCAAATGGCTCCTCTTTAAGTGGACGTAATAGCGTAACAGTCAAGTGTGCTTTGAGTGAATACACCCCCCCCCCCACCCTACACACACACACAAACACACTGCCAGTTTTTTGTTTGTTTGTTTGTTTGTTTTTTGTCCTTCTAGTGATTCCAATTATTCTAAAAAATGGGGGAAAAAAGGAAGCGTGATGAAAGGCTTGCTTGCTCCCTATGTACCTGCCAGAGAATTAGCGTTCCAGTTCCCGGTCGAGATAACACACACACACACACACACACAAAATTGGCGTCCATTTATCATGCTGAGGGCGGCCCGGTAGTCCAGTGGTTAGCACGTGGGCTTCTCAGTGCAGAGGTACCGGGTTCGATTCCAGCTCCGGCCTCCCTGTGTGGAGTTTGCATGTTCTCCCCGGGCCTGCCTCCCTGTGTGGAGTTTGCATGTTCTCCCCGGGCCTGCGTGGGTTTTCTCCGGGTGCTCCGGTTTCCTCCCGCATTCCAAAAATATGCATGGCAGGCTGATTGGACGTTCTAAATTGTCCCTAGGTGTGAGTGTGAGCGTGGATGGTTGTTCGTTTCCTTGTGCCCTGCGATTGGCTGGCAACCGGGCCTGTGTGGGTTTTCTCCGGGTGCTCCGGTTTCCTCCCACATTCCAAAAACATGCATGGCAGGCTGATTGAACACTCTGAATTGTCCCTCGGTGTGCGTGTGAGCGTGGATGGTTGTTCGTCTCTGTGTGCCCTGCGATTGGCTCGCAACCGATTCAGGGTGTCCCCCGCCTACTGCCCGGAGACGGCTGGGATGGGCTCCAGCACCCCCCGCGACCCTAGTGAGGATCAAGCGGTACGGAAGATGATGAAGATGAATTATCATGCTGAAAAATCACACCATAGTGTAGAAAGATGCCATTTGAATCAGTGCTTTTTTTCGGGGGGGGGGTCAACCCTCAACCCTCAACCCTCAACCCTAACGGCCACCAAAACCCAGCTCCTAATCCTTTTTCTTCCTGTCTTTTGCTAACTTTACTGCTGCAAATTGGCAATGTCTCCATTGTGAGACAAATAAAGGTTAGCGGGCAAGCTAAGAGAGGCTTAGAGGTCAAACCGAATTTGTTTCCAGCCGAGCGCCAAACGTCGCTTCGGCCTCTTTGCATCGAGATGCACTTTGAGATTCAGGGATTCTCGTTCTCATTCCAAGTATCCAAGCTCACTGCCAACCTTTTTTTGGTTGCGGTAATTTCACGCCGTTTTGCAAAAAAGTGCCGTCGTGTTGCATTTGAATGTCATTTCGTCCAAGGTGACAAATCGTTAACCAAGAGGCTTGAATATTGATTACTGAAGGCTAAATGAGGCATTTGGTATTGCGGTATCCTCCCCTCCCCACCCGGTCCCGATTTTTTAAGGACCACCTTTGCAGTTTGAATCGGTTCATCCAGGCATGTCGGTAAAATATTGCTCCACACGGGCTAAAGAGGCCTTGAGCTCTCTGAAAAGCCTTTCTGTCTGCCGCTTTTAATTCGTATTATTGGTTCTGTACGCCTCACAAAGCGGCACAGGAAAAGGCTTTTGCAGTCTGCGCTTGTTTGATAGGTGACAGGCTATAATTTTTAATTTGTAGCCGTCTTCACACTCGAGCCGCCGCATTCCTTTTAGTCTTTTATTACGGTCCCGGAGAAATTATGGATGAGCTAATTTTGCACTGGCTTCGCTTGGACTAATATGATGTCATATCGGCAGTGTATCAATTTGCCTTTTTTGTTGGGTTCTTTTCCAAAAGGTGATCTCGCCTCACTTCTCCAACCTCATTCTCAAGACGATAAAACAAGTTCGAGTTCTCCTTCCATGTGACGGAGCCTCTTTTCCTTTTTACTATTCAAAGTAAACCGTCCATGAAGCTGACGTTCACCTTGAAATGAGGACGATGCACACTTGTCGTCCTTTTGAAGCTCCTCGCTTGCGGAGAAAGTCATTTAAAAATAACAAAAAAAAACAATTAGGACCACTTACAGATAAAAGGTTTGCTTCCACCATGTTGTTTTTGTTTGGGGTCTGACCTCTTCGGGAGCCACATTGTAAACCGGTTCCTAGCGTGCATTTATTTAAAAAAAACAACCGAAGCGCGGTGTTTGCTTCTCAATAGATGGGGAGCTGATTAGTTTTGATTAGCCCCAAATGTGTTTTCCCCGGAACTTCCTGAGCACAGCTGCGCTGGGAGGTTGTCAGGCCGGACAGCGGGTCGGAATAATGAATGGCAAAAATGTGTCTTTGTAGTTGGAATTGTGTGTCCTGGTTTAGAATTTATTAGACTTGTGCTCGTGGAACGGCATCAACAGACAATCAATGGACAGACAGATGATCCGAGTCTAGTTTACCACATCTGGCAGTTTAGCAGACCGAGGGCGTTTTCTTCTACCCTTACATGCCCCGGGCGCACTGAGAATTTGGTGACAGAAAGTAAACTAAACTTTAGACCCAGAGAAACCAGGTCTAAGTTGTGGCGCGGTTGGTGTAATACCATTTGGGTGAATTTGATCAAGGCGCAGGCAGACAGAATCTGTGCTGCTTGCGTTGAGCCCTCTGAGTCATTGTAAAAAGCAATTTACTAAATGGATTTGTTTTATCATCTTATATTTTTAAAACCAACCCCCTGCCCACGGCACAACTAGTGTCTGATTGTGTGTGTGTGGGGGGTGGGGCGAGGTAAGGTGGGGCGTTTTGTCGCACACAGACGCGCGATTGAAAGTGCAAGGTGGTCTTCCAATGCCCACTTTTCACCGGCCAACTTAACATAATCCGCAAGTGGAGATCTTGCAGTTCCGTATAAACGTACTTAATAACTTGCGCACACCGATCTCCTACACGGACAAGCTTCCGCCATTGAAGACCCTGCGCCTCACCTGGATAAATATTCATTCATCTTCCGAGCCGCTTGATCCTCACTAGGGTCGCGGGGGGTGCTGGAGCCTATCCCAGCTGTCTTAGGGGCAGTAGGCGGGGGACACCCCGAATCGGTTGCCAGCCAATCGCAGGGCACACAGAAGCGAACAACTATTCGTACTCACACTCACACCTAGGGACAATTTAGAGCGTCCAATCAGCCTGCCACGCATGTTTTTGGAATGTGGGGGGAAACCGGAGCACCCGGAGAAAACCCACGCAGGCCCGGGGAGAACATGCAAACTCCACACAGGGAGGCCGGAGCTGGAATCGAACCCGGTACCTCTGCACTGTGAAGCCGACGTGCTAACCACTGGATACCGGGCCGCCTCCTGGATAAATAAAGGTTTAAAAAAATATATGCTAATATTTTACTGTATTTTTCCAATCACGCATTAGAAAGAGTAATGGGGGGGGGGGGGAATAGAGACGTTGATGGAGAGGGGAAAAAAAATCATAACCTTCTCTACTTGTGCCTGCGGACCTTAGTTCAAATTAAACATGGTCGTGTTTTATCGCTGGATCCTGCAGGGATATAAATAATTGTACACGTTCCCCGCCGTCTGCACGCTCCCTGCTCGTAACTCAGTCATGACATTCATTTCAAATGCATGATCTCCGCACCCACAAGTGACTCAACCAAAATCCCCAACGGCCGCCGTATCGCCAACGGATGGCCTCTCACATTTCATTCAAGTCCAGCGTTACCGCAGGATATGTTAATCCGCCACCGGGCCACGGGCAAAGAATGTCGATGCTTTGCTCCACGGGGAAGCGAGCGAGAGCACAGAAGAAGTGAGATGCGTGGGGATGATGAGGATGTGCGAGCAAGATCACAGGGCTCCAAAAAAGACATTCGCGTTTAAAAAAATTAGGGGTGTAACCAAAAAAAAAAAATGGCTTGAATGGGAAAATCGGTTTTCATTTCACCAACTCAAATCAAATGATTAGCTTTTGAAATGTGCCGTCCTTGTATCGCATCGCGCCAAATGTATTGCGATGCGTATCAAATAGTCTTTTGCAGCCTTTTCAGCGCTGGGCGAGGAAGCCATTAGTGACTCTCTCTCTACTTTTGTACCAAATGTTTAATATTTGCTGAAGTGCAGTTTTTATGAGCTGAGCCCGGGAGTGTTCTACTTATCCATCCATTTTCTGAAACTGCTTAGCATCACAATGGTTGCTATCCCAGGCTGTGGGCGAGGTACACCCTGAACCGGTTGCCAGCCAATCTCAGGACAACCATTTGTGCTCACAATCGCTCCTAAGGTCAATATCGAGTGTTCAGTCAACATATAGCGTGTGTGTTTTTTGGAATGTGGGAGGATACCGGAGTACCGGCAGTAAACATGCCAACTCCTCACAGACGGGCCAGGGCCAGATTGTTGAATTGTGATTCAAAGTAGGGCGGCCCGGTAGTCCAGTGGTTAGCACGTCGGCTTCACGGTGCAGAGGTACCGGGTTCGATTCCAGCTCCGGCCTCCCTGTGTGGAGTTTGCATGTTCTCCCCGGGCCTACGTGGGTTTTCTCCGGGTGCTCCGGTTTCCTTCCAAAGATATGCATGGCAGGCTGATTGAACACTCTTAATTGTCCCTAGGTGTGAGTGTGAGTGCGAATGGTTGTTCGTTTCTGTGTGCCCTGCGATTGGCTGGCAACCGATTCAGGTTCTCCCCGGGCCTGCGTGGGTTTTCTCCGGGTGCTCCGGTTTCCTCCCACATTCCAAAAACATGCGTGGCAGGCTGATTGGACGCTCTAAATTGTCCCTAGGTGTGAGTGTGAGTGCGAATGGTTGTTCGTTTCTGTGTGCCCTGCGATTGGCTGGCAACCGGGCCTGCGTGGGTTTTCTCCGGGTGCTCCGGTTTCCTCCCACATTCCAAAAACATGCATGGCAGGCTGATTGAACACTCTAAATTGTCCCTAGGTGTGATTGTGAGCGTGGATGGTTGTTCGTCTCTGTGTGCCCTGCGATTGGCTGGCAACCGATTCAGGGTGTCCCCCGCCTGCTGCCCGAAGACGGCTGGGATAGGCTCCAGCACCCCCCGCGACCCTAGTGAGGATCAAGCGGCTCGGAAGATGAATGAATGAATGATTCAAAGTAAAAACTTGATGATTTTGTGGTGGTGCACCAAAGAAAAAAAAAGTTGTCCATAGCAGTGTAAAAGCTCACCGTACCAACATGAATACATACAGAAACAATGTATCTAATAACTTCCAATAAAAAGGTGCTGTGTAAAACCAGACAAGTGTTCCTGCCTTGAATAGGTTTTTGTGTTCAATTACGCTTTGTTTTGAGGCTGGACAGCATGGGCAAACTGTGCACATCACAAAGTCATTTAAGAAAAGAAGAGAGGCTTCCAAATTGGATATTAAGAGACGTGGCACGACTCGAGACGAGCGCATCAACAGGACGGAGGGGGGTAGGGGGGGGGGGCGAGAGGCGGCCGAGCTTTCCTGCTGACCCGGCCCGGCCGAAAAGTAGCATGCGGACGCGCTTGTTCTGGCGTCTGAAATTCAGATGGATTGCCCATCCGCCGAGGAGTTGGAAGTTGTTGCGTTGTTTTTCTTCTCAAAAAGCGGGGACGCTGACACTCGGTGACGCGTGATGGATGAGGGAGCCGAGCCCGCTGTGACAGACAGAGTTGAGGAGGAGAGTCCACAAGATGATTGATGCCCGCGGGTAAAGTGGCGCCGCGTAATTGAAATCCCGCCGACGCTATCTTGGTCACATTAGACACCCGATTCTCAAGATATGCGCACTTACCTGGTGCAGAGTTCGCTCCGCGTGCATGCTAGTCGATACAAGTGCAAGTGGGCGGGCGTTGATCCGAGACTGGACTCCCGATAGGGGGTTTTAAATCATAAAAATAAACAAAAAAATCAAAGCGGACACTTGCGTGAGCGAAATTCAGTAAAAACGAAAAATGCTCACTTAAAAAAAAAGCAACTAAAACCACATTTTACATTTCCAAAACAACTAAAATAATCATGACCGTGAAAAGAAAGGTCAAACAGTCATTAGAGAATTGCAGTTTACCATATTTCCTTACACAATACTCAACGACCACCCAACAAATACCCCAAGTATTTTAAAATGAGACATAAATAAATAAAACTAATACTAAAACTAATAAAAACTAAACTAAAATGAAGCATTTTCTTCCCCAAAAAAACTTTAAAAACTGCTCGAAAAAACTGAATAAAAATTTGACATTTGTTCTTTTATTTATTCTTTTATTTATTTACGGTAGAGTAAAATGAAAAAAGGGTTAGAATACGTTTTGGATTTTTTTATTGAATTTATTTTGACTTGTTTTTAAATAAAATAATTGAAAATCAATTTTCAATCCTTTGGAATTAATTTTTAAAGCTATGTTTTTTGTGGGGTTTTTTTTGCTTTCCTTTTATTTTTTTCAACAAGACTTTGTTTTAGTTCCGCGTTTGTTCGTTTTGGTATTTGCTCGAGTTATATTCAGCGTCGTCGTTCTGCTCGTAAAAAGCTGAATATTTTCAAGATCTCTTTGGCGGAGCTTGCGTAGTTTTTCTTCGAGTACTCCAACCTCCTCTCAAAATTCCCCAAAACGCATATTTGGTTCATGGAAGACTCAATATTGTCCTATACAGAATGGATTCGCCGTTGCCGTTTTGCTATCAGGAGTTTTCTGCTCCCGTAGCTGTTTTGTCGGATCTTTTTTTTTTTTTTTTTGCACGAGGGGAAAGACTCTTCGGCTCCTATTTCAAAGCACATGCTTCACATTCCCGAGAATAATTGTGTGCATACTGAAAACAATGACGAGAAATTGCGCTCAAGGTGTGGAGTTGCCGTGGTGAGTGGTAGGAGGGAGAACCTCTGATTGGTAGCCTTGATTGCAGATAGCGAGCCTTTTCAGCCGAAGGGAACACTTAACGGCGGAATCGTAATTGGATGAAGACAAAGGTGTCCGCTTGCGATCGGAAGGAGAGATTAGTTATGGTTTAAGGAGTGCCGACAAAATGTCCTTGTAACTCACAAGGCATTGGCACGAGTCACTTAGAAGAACTTTGCCGCCGACCCAAAGCGTTTTCTGCACTTGGCTGGTGACCGGATCAAGTTTTGGCTCCGCCCCTTGCCCAAAGTATGCCGAGAAAGCCGCCTGCTCACCTAATGAGGACGCGCGCTCGAGCTCAGGATGCTAATGAGTCCAGAGCCGTGTTTGTGACCCCCCCCCCCAGCACGGGTTAACCTCGAAAGAAAAGTAGTCGATGGATGGCTGAACAATCCCGGTGGTACAGGACAGGCTCGCATTACCGCTGATGTATCGCTAGCATGTCATTGGAAACCGAATGTCGCAGCATCTCGATTTGTCAACTTGAAATGAGAATGTGCTGGAAGCTAATCAGATCAATCCATTCACAATCTACCCCTCGGCCATAAATGCTGCCAACAGTAGGTCCAGAGCCTCATCATCATTAATCCGAGGCGGCCCGGACAGAGGACCCCCTTCCTGCCTCCAACCGTTGACCCAGTTGTAATACTTCAGCAGCCGCCTTCATTTTCGATGACTCGGATTATTGTGTCATTACGCATGAGCTTCGTGTCGAAGGCCTTCCTCGACAACGCTCTCCGTCAAGCGATGCACTTTCATTTGCTACGGTCCCGGTACAGGTCAGACCCGTAAATCCGCGCTGGGTGTGTATGCCGGAGTCGCCCTGCTCCGTTTATGTCGCAGCGGTAAAAAAAATAAAAATTAAAAAAAGTATCACACCGTGAATCCAAAACACTTCCCGGACGTAAACACGGTTGAAAAGTCATTCAGAACCGCTTAAATGAATGGAACAGAAAAATAAAGCCGGTGCCTGCCTTAGTTGAGACCTGACGTGGGGGGCGGAGTCAGGAACATGCTAGCGTCACGCCAAAGTAGAGCAACGAGCTCGGTAATGGCCCGCTATATTTTTACAGACGCGTTCGGCCGGAAGCCGGCGCTCCAAATTTAATAAACAAATGATTAAATTACTCACACGTCATTCCACCTTGTTGCGTTTGGATGGGAAGGAGCTCGCCGCAATTAGGCCGCCTCTGCCGGCAGACCGATCCCAAGCGCGAAGGCGCGTTCAACGCGATTCTCCCCCAGGATCGTGCGGCGACACGTTTTGCAGTCTGGCCTGAAAGTGCGGCACGTTTCCCCCACCCGACGCCTTCTGATCCCTTGGTTGTCAAATAGCTCCGTCGGCTTTACCATTCCGATTGCCGCATTTTCATGCCCCGTAAGCACTTGTCGCTCCGAGCGGCTTGCGCAAAGCACCTTGATGTCCCATTAATTAAAAAAAAAAAGCGGCGCCGCAATTACTGATATTTTTATTTTTTTTTCTTTATTTCTTGATGAAAGATTAATGGCGAGGACCGAGTGGCGCACGGAGGATCATTTAACCTTTCTGTCAGATGAGCTGGATTTGATTAATGCCCGCTCCTTGTCTGGCTGTCATTGGTGCAAAGTTGCAAAGCGTTGCCCCCCCCCCCCCCGCTTCCCCTCCAACCCCCATTTCTAATGCAATCGCCTATCCTTTGGGATCTTAGGCAGAAAACTGTTGTTCAAGGTTTTTTTGTGTCCAGATAATGTTACTATGTCTGTGCAATCTTAAGCGGCTTTTGGACAAACTGTTAATCGGGCTGAATTTGAAGTCCCCCCCCCCCCCCCCCCCCCCGCACCAACCCCCTTCTGATTGAAGTTACAATTGTCAGATTTCACAAAAAAATGACATTTTGTTTGTAACTGCATTTTACCATAGTTACCGTCAAGCTTACTGTGGCTCCGTGCTGCCTCTGACTGGTCATTATCGGTACTGCGATTACGCGTGGGGATATCATTAAGTGTGCGGCGTTCTCTCTTGTTCATCTTAAGTACACCATTCATGCTAAGTCCAGTAAAAGCCCACGTGCCACTTGTTTCCTCGTCACGTGCGGGCTCTGTCAAAACCTGATTAAGACGTTCAGAAATGGACACGTGTGAAGCCAGCTTAAAGGCAACACAGAACGCCGGGCTGGTGCATTGCGCAAGTCGGTGTCTGTGCGAATCGAGCCCGTTTCAAGCCTAATTTCAATTGACACTCTAAAGAGGAGCTAACCAAAGAGATCTTTGCAATCGGGCCAAAGCGCGCGTGTCGCAGTGCATGAGCGAGCGGTGACGCGAGGTGATGTTTTTGGTGTGTCCAAGTGCAGGGAGTGTTTCAAAAAAATCAACGTGAGATGGCCAAGGCGTTTGAGGGGGAGAGTAAAGAACAAGCTCTCTGGCTTCACATACTGTCAGCGAAGTGTGAATATCCAATTGAAAGTGGAACGTAAAATCGGCAGCCTGACGGACTTGTCGCAGAACTCACGCAGAGTTAGCGACGCGGATGAATTTGAAGGCGTTTCAAGATCCCAGGCTAACCGCGCAAACAGCTGTGTGACATTGATCTCTGCTCTGATCGGAAGGCTTCAGCACACCAGAAAATTGCAAAATGCGCTCAAAAAGCTCGATGGAAAAACAGACGGCAGCCCGCTAGACAGAAGGCGGATCTGTTGACGCGGGGGGCCTGTTGTTACATCATGGGCACGGTCACGTTACCGCTGAAGCTGTCAGCCTTCGAATGAGAAAGACCTTAATATTTAGTACGGAGGTAGCGCTAACACATGTAGCGCTAACACATCAAAGCCGTGCGTTATCATGACATTTGCATCTCAAGGCGGGGGCCAGAAGCTAGCATAGAGCTTATATAGCTTATATAGCTAGCATAGAAGCTTCCTCTTAGCTGCCGATGCTATCGCTAATAACACACTGGGTCACAGAACACACACACAAAAAATAAATAAAATGGCGGCAGCTGTTTGCCCTCAGAGATGCAAAATGCAGTATTGATGATAATGGCAACGTTATCAAAGCCGTTTGTTCCCACGTCATAGATGAAAACGGTATTTACACATCAAGTCGCATTTTATCATTCCACTGTAAAGCAGAAAAGTTTGCCTTTTTCAGAAATCGAAATCGCATTTAATCAATCTCGCCTGCTTTCTTGTTAGCCCGATGGCGGCGAGTCGTGTTCCGCGTGACGTTGTTATTATCTTTTAATCAATAATTTTTGAGAAAAGTTGAGAAAAGTGAAGCTGTCAACCTTCGAATGAGAAAGACCTTACTATTTAGTACGGAGGTAGCGCTAACACATGTAGCGTCCACATCAGAGCCGTGTGGGCCGCGTTATCATGACATTTTCATCTCAAGGCGGGGGCCAGAAGCTAGCATAGAGCATATATAGCTTACATAGCTAGCATAGAAGCTTCCTCTTAGCTGCCGATGCTATCGCTAATAACACACTGTGTCACAGAACACACACAACAAAAAAAATAAAATGGCGGCAGCTGTTTGCCCTCAGAGATGCAAAATGCGGTATTGATGATAATGGTTATCAAAGCCGTTTGTTCCCACGTCATAGCTGCAAACGGTATTTACACATCAAGTCGCATTTTATCATTCCACTGCAAAGCAAAAGTTTCAGAAATCAAAATAGCATTTAATCAATCTCGCCTGCTTTCTTGTTAGCCCGATGGCAGCGAGTCATGTTCCGCGTGACGTTGTTATTATCTTTTAATCAATATTTTTTTAGAAAAGTACACCCCGTCCTTTGTTCCGCTTTTCCAAAGCAGGCCCGAAAGCTTGCGGCATGTCACCATGGTGACAAAACCGTTCCAACAAGGCAAAAGAAAAATGCACCTTGAAGGTATTTCGAAGTGAGGTTTTTCCAATTGCGCCGCGCGAACTCTTTCTCCCCCGTTTTCCGTTTCGCACGGTGCCGCAGCTCCGGTACTTTTGCACGGGTTGGGCCTCAAAGGTCACCTGTGGTGGTGACAGAGCGTTTGGAGCGGGGCGCCGCGACCGGTTATTAGCTTGGACGCGAGCGTTTGGCTCCGTGAGCCGCACGGCATCATTCATCTAGTTAATGTATTAATGTATTACGACAACTCATGAATATGCATGAGTTCCATCTGACTGCGAATGGGGTGTGTGGAGGGGGGGGGCGGAATATATTGTCTCGTGCTAGCATGGAGTAGTTCCGCTCTGCTCGGCGCGACGCTTAATTTCTCTGCCGGTGACTTAACAGCTCGGGATAAGATTCGTCCGTTTTCAAGCGATCACACAGAAGCGCCGTCGTGTCAAGGTCAAAAGGTCAGCAGAGCAGCAGTGTGCCAACACATCGGCACGAGCTACGTTCTGCGGCTTCCTCTCGTCGACGCATACTCAAAAGTTGCCCGTGCGATGATGATGATGAGGATGATATTTTTGTGTTTGCCCAAGTCTGCTGCCTGCGCCTCATTGTCACGAAGTGCTGCTCCCACAAATGAAAATACATTTGAATTGGCCTAGTCGCAGTGCCTGAGCTTGACCTCTGGTCGCCTTGGTAACAAAACTCCGTTGGTCCTCGGCATCAAGGCCCTGCTTTTTAAATTGCGAGCCGCATCCTCAACCCCCCCCCACCCCCCCCACCTCCCAACTCCACAAAATGATTAAAACTGCCCCTCCAGAGATCCGCGCTCAGCGGTAACCCAACTCGCTCGTCCACCTTCTCGCTCTGGTCACAAGCACTTTTTTGTTTTTCCTCCTCTCCCCGTTCCCTCCGCACAGGCGGCTTCCCGCCACTCGCACCCTGAGGGGAATTTAACTCTATAACTATTTATATGGGAAGGTGAACAAGTTGACTTGTTAAGTGCGCGTTAACTGGCTCGATTTCAGTCATAAACGGTATTGATAATTCTGCCTTTTAAAGTTCACATTTATAGCTTGTCGGCATCGCTTGCCTGCTCGGTCATTTTGTTTGTTTGTGCCGGCTGGCTCGTTCTGTTGGCTTTTTTTTTTTTTTTTAATTGATTGGTTGGTTGACTGGCCGGTTGATTGATTGGCTTGTTCTGTTCGTGTTTGGGTTGGTTGGTTGGCTGGTTTGATTTGGTGGTTTGTTCGTTTTGATTTTTGGTTGATTGGTTGGGTCGTCGAGGCGGCCCGGTAGTCCAGTGGTTAGCACGTCGGCTTCACAGTGCGGAGGTACCGGGTTCGATTCCAGCTCCGGCCTCCCTGTGTGGAGTTTGCATGTTCTCCCCGGGCCTGCGTGGGTTTTCTCCGGGTGCTCCGGTTTCCTCCCACATTCCAAAAAAAACATGCATGGCAGGCTTATTGGACGCTCTAAATGGTCCCTAGGTGTGAGTGTGAGTGTGAATGGTTGTTCGTTTCTGTGTGCCCTGCGATTGGCTGGCAACCGATTCAGGTTCTCCCCGGGCCTGCGTGGGTTTTCTCCGGGTGCTCCGGTTTCCTCCCACATTCCAAAAAACATGCATGGCAGGCTGATTGGACACTCTAAATTGTCCCTAGGTGTGAGTGTGAGCGTGGATGGTTGTTTGTCTCTGTGTGCCCTGCGATTGGCTGGCAACCAATTCAGGGTGTCCCCCGCCTACTGCCCGGAGACAGCTGGGATGGGCTCCAGTACCCCCCGCGACCCTAGTGAGGATCAAGCGACTCGGAAGATGAATGGTTGGGTCGTGTTTTGGCACATTGGTTCGTTGGGAAAGGTTTGATGTCGATTTAAATGACGGCAGTTACTAATCAAGATAACATTGTTATTATTGATGTGAGTGGCATGCCACAGTCCTGTTTTTTTTAATTTTTTTTTGTGACTGACTGCCCCAAGAAAGACAACAACATCCACTTGTATCGTGTGCGCCCCCCCTCACCCCACCCCCCCAACCACCCCTTCCCCCACCAACAGGAAGTGAGCGACAGTGACATCATGGAGCTGGTTCACAGCTCCCTGGGCCGTATGACCCTCATCCGTCAAGTGTTCCCGCTGTGGAGGGACACCAACGTCCGCTGCATGAGGAACAATCACCGCATCTCCTCGCTGCTGTGTGACCCCCAGGAAGGCTACCTGCAGTCCCTGGAGGTAACGCCGCCTCGTTCAAGGACCGACCGCCGTTGTCTTCACATTCATTTGGTCATGCAGGGGGTTGGGGGGGGCGGGGGTGACGGCCATCAGTCATGATGCAATTGGCTTCGAGACTTTTGCATTCAAACCCAAGCAAATGGTCCGTTACGGGACAATTTTACCAAATTGCGCTCAAGATTGCTCATAACAAATCGTATCTCGTCAATTTGTGATTAATTGCTTCTCCCAAAGAAAGCATTAAGCACCCTCGGCACTGTTTTTTTTTTTTTTTCGCCATAAAATTGATGGGGAATCATTTAAAAAAAGAAAATGAGCATGAAGAGTAAACTGAGGAAAGGGAAAAGATTCCCCCCCACCCCCCAAACATAACACCCGACTGAGTTTTCCTTCACGGAGTCATCACTTCCATGACTAAGCAGCAGAATGACACCTGTCAATTTAATGGATTTGTGCATGTGGCGCATGCAGCGGAAAAACAAGCACTATTCATCATATGGTGATTAGCTCCAAAAATGTGCTGTTCAAAATTTTGCCCGTTTGCAATGATACAATTTGGCTCATTTACATCATACCGCCCCCACACCAGATTTAACCCCCCCACCCCCCCCCCCCCCCGCTCCTTTGACTTAGCAGGTAGGCTGAGCCAATCCAAAAGGTATGCATTAACTGAATGTGTTAAGTAATTAAAAAAAAGTCCTATTTTGTGCTCCATTCTAATAATAATATAATAATACATTTATAAGCGCCTTGCTTCACAAGCTTTCTTGTGCAAAGCGAACATATTTTACATCACCCAAGAAACCCGTCGAGAAAGGGGAAAAAAAAGAGTCCCGAAACATGGAACTTGTCTCAATTTACTCCCAGATGCACTTGCTCAGCGTGAAATCTTTTTGGGTGAAACACAAAGCGATCATTGCGTTGTATGAATAGCAACCGTCGGAAAGAATGTCGCGACGCATGTAGCCGAAGATTTCATTTGTTCTGCCCGGCACTGCACGTCGCTGGCATAGATAGATGCCCCCAGAATCACCATATGGGGGGTCAATAAATGATTTGAAAATGGAATAATGTCGCAGCGAATCAGCGAAAACAGAGAATCAATTTCTGCCAGAAGAAGAAAAAAGAAGCAAGCCCTCTCTTGTTGTTTTTTACTTTGCTGTAAATATTTTCATTCATTCATTCATTCATTAATCTTCCGAGCCGCTTGATCCTCACTAGGGTCGCGGGGGGTGCTGCCTTCGGGCAGTAGGCGGGGGACACCCTGAATCGGTTGCCAGCCAATCGCAGGGCACACAGACACGAACAACCATTCGCACTCACAACTAGGGACAATTTAGAGTGTTCAATCAACCTGCCATGCATGTTTTTGGAATGTGGGAGGAAACCGGAGCACCCGGAGAAAACCCACGCAGGCCCGGGGAGAACATGCAAACTCCACACAGGGAGGCCGGAGCTGGAATCGAACCCGGTACCTCTGCACTGTGAAGCCGATGTGCTAACCACTGGGCTACCGGGCCGCCGCTGTAAATATTTATCAGGCTTTTTTTTTTCTTTTTTTTTTTCTTTTTAATGTTCTTTGTGAACAAGCAGCATGTTTCGCGTGCTCTCTGCAAAGCCGACAAAAGAGGCCCACTTGGTCTCAGCCGCCGGTCAACAGAGCCAGAACGCCATCTCGGGCACGGAGAGCACACAAGTGCTTTGCGAACATTTGGCGGCGATATTAGCTGATTATATATGCAAGTGTGTGTCGATGAAAGGCCCTTGATAAGGTATTCACGAATGCCCATGAATGTCAATGACTGGAGTGCGACGCGCCGGGGGAACGAGAGGCACGCCAGAGTCAAATGTCATTATCAAGATTGCTTCCGCGGTGTCGCAGGGATTGTGGGGTTTTTTTTCCTAATACCCGTACCTGAAATCCTCTTGAAGCCAGACAAACTTTTGTTTTTTTACCTTCACCAAAAAAAAAAAAAATCAATAAAAGCAGTTTTCCGCATGTCTTGATAAGGGACTGGAGAGCGCCGCTATTTGACTCTCCAACCGGTCGCGCGCATCCTTCCCTCACTTTTCTGCGGCCTTTCCATCTCTTCTGTTCTCATTTAATCGCACAGCTCTCGGTTGATCCGAAAAAAAAAAAATCAGGATAATAAAATCACCGGAATGACTATTAGGTTTGCTTAATGAAATAATAGTGTAATAATAATGTAATAAAAGCGCATGAACTCTCTAATGCGATCACGCTGCCTCCTCCGGGGTCGTCTTGCAACCTCCCAATGACGGGCACGGCGGACGTACTTGCAAACTTTCCTTCACTTCCTGGTCACGCAATTCAAACCGAATTTATCAATCGGTCGTCCGCAAATGGACCAAAGTTGAGCTCAAAGATTATCGGGGGCGCTTATCAAGTGTTGCGCAACGCGTTAAGATTTATTCGTCAATGACTGAGCACAAAACCGCAACTTTTTGATGCCGAACCCATCCGGAAAAAAAGCTTTCTAATTGCTTATATTCAACCTCTCACAGGGGTGCGCATAGGCAGCGCGCCGGTGCGCGTGAGGACCGGAAATGGAATATTATGCTTCAGTTCAAATTCTTTCCCCGCACTTTTTTTGCGCATTGAGAATTACCGGTCAAGCCAGCCCTGGATTCGAAGTTGCTTCTGGAAGTTCCTCCCCGCTAGCGGCTACATTGGCTGCGAGATGGTGGCGGAAAGCGTCGCGGGAACGCCCGCGGTGAAAAAAGGTTATCTCTCTGTGAGGTTGCGCCGCACCTTCGACAGTCCGTCAAAACATGTCCTTAGGCAAAAAACCCGTTGACGGTGCCCCTCAAGAAAAAAAAAAAAAGAAAAAGTCACCCGTGGTGGCTGCCCGAGAGGAAGCAAACTAGCTGATACTACAAGTCAAAGGTGGCCGATTATTCTTTTTCAAACGGGCCATGCAACTCAATTGTCTTCAATATGAATTGCATGTGCGGCCCGGTAGTCCAGTGGTTAGCACGTCGGCTTCACAGTGCAGAGGTACCGGGTTCGATTCCAGCTCCGGCCTCCCTGTGTGGAGTTTGCATGTTCTCCCTGGGCCTGCGTGGGTTTTCTCCGGGTGCTCCGGTTTCCTCCCACATTCCAAAAACATGCATGGCAGGCTGATTGGACGCTCTAAATTGTCCTTAGGTGTGAGTGCGAATGGTTGTTCGTTTCTGTGTGCCCTGCGATTGGCTGGCAACCGATTCAGGGTGTCCCCCGCCTACTGCCCGAAGACAGCTGGGATAGGCTCCAGCACCCCCCGCGACCCTAGTGAGGATCAAGCGGTACGGAAGATGAATGAATGAATGAGTGAATGAATTGCATGTTATTTTAAAACTGTCAATTGTATGCCACGGTGTCGATGTTGTAATTAGGAAATAAAAACTGCAAAAAACTTCAAATGATGATGCCCAAAACAGTCTACTCATTGACCAACATTCATTCATTCATCTTCCCGAACCGCTTGATCCTCACTAGGGTCGCGGGGGGCGCTGGAGCCTATCCCAGCCGTCTCCGGGCAGTAGGCAGGGGACACCCTGAATCGGTTGCCAGCTAATCGCAGGGCACACGGAAACGAACAACCATTCGAACTCACACTCACACCTAGGGACAATTTAGAGCGTTCAATCAGCCTGCCACGCATGTTCTTGGAATGTGGGAGGAAACCGGAGCACCCGGAGAAAACCCACGCAGGCCCGGGGAGAACATGCAAACTCCACACAGGGAGGCCGGAGCTGGAATTGAACCCGGTACCTCTGCACTGTGAAGCCGACGTGCTAACCACTGGATACCGGGCCGCCCCCTCATTGACCAACAATACACTTCAAAATAAGTAACCTGTAGATGATTTGATTTTGAGCGTACTTCCTTGACACCAATTCCTCTTCAGACAGCACAATTTTTTTCTCAAATTTTGCAGAATGTCGCAAATAAGTGATTTTTTTTTTCTAATAGTCACGAACGGGATCATTTCCAAAAAAATAGATGCGGATTCACAAACGTCTGTAAATTTCGCGGGGGTGTTTTGTGGGGGTGTGCCGGCGGCCTTCCCTTCAATTTGCTCCGCGCCGACCTCCTCCGGTGTCGTTTATATTTCGATTCTTCTCTACCAGCCGATGTTTGCGTGACCTTAAGGGAAGAGATCTTGCCTTGGCCGTGTCTTACCCCCTGAGACTCTTCAACCTTTCATGTGCCGAAAGCCCCGAGTGACACCTTGTATTGCTTCCACACATCTCGCACGGAGCAGGGATTTGACCTCGGGCTGGCGGGGGGGGGGGGGGGGGGGGGGGCGATACGCCACAAAATCCACTCTCGCACTGCGGCAGAAGCGCTAGCAACAGACATGATTTTCTGACAGGATGCACTGCGGAGATAGTTATCGAAGAGGCGAGACGAGCCTGTTTTGCCTTTTTGGGGGTGGGGGAGTTCGCTCCTCGTGATTTAAATGCCCGTCCGGCATGCACGCCATACACGCGAAGCCCCAAAACACAAGAATGGATTTATTCATAAGTCATCTTTTACTCTCCCTCCGCAAGGCTTTCGCTGCCGTCACGGGGCATAAACGCTTAATTGTCTACCGCGCCGTGATCGATATGAAAATACGCCACCTGGAAGTGCGCAAGGGTGATGACGCAGATTTTGACGGGCGCCGGGAGACGGGGACGCTAATCGACCCCGCAGACTCGGAAGCAAAGAACTGATTTTTTTTTTGCATGAAGCGATGTACAATCTATCCAAAGATGTGCTCGTGACCTCCAGGCGCCAAACGAACCCTTTTATTTTATTTTTTTTTCCGATTTAAACGACAGAAGTTAAAATCATGGGCAGAAGTCATCGCTATCTCACACCGAAAGAATACGCAAAGTTGCAGGCATGTTCATCCCGGTGAGTAGTTTGCTCGCTCAAGGGCCCCAGAATCAATTCGAGTTTGCCTCCTGAGCCAATTTCGCTTCGCCAGATGAAATTTCTTTGGCATGTTTATCCTGATTTAACTCTCAAAAAGAAAAAAAAAATAAGTCTCAAGAACCCATGCTGGAAAAGACTGCATTTTCTTTGAGGCAGCCATTTTGAATCATTTTTGGGCATTTCCACAGATCTTTCAAAAACAAACTTGACATATTTTGTCTGATTGCTTCGAAAATTGGACCCAGATGAGCAAATGAAAATTTTTTATCATTCCGTGTGGGTGGAGCATCTTCAGAATGCTACTGGTTGTTTTGTTAGAGCAAGAGCCCTATTTATTTGTATTTTCTTTTCCTAACACTGCCGCAAGCGATACCGTTGAGCGGTATCTACGATACTGGACGGTGCCACTCGCAAATTTGTCAACAGACAAAATCTGTCAACAATTTTGATTGACTAATGCAAGACAAATAAATGAGTGGACTAAAAATTTATTTGGCGGGGGGGGGGGGGGGGGGGAGGACATAGCCAGGTGTTATATTGCAAATTTTTTTGTTTGTTTTGTTGTCACGACAGAAGAATTTCCCCCAACTAAAACACCAAAGTCAAGGCAGCTTGATTCTTATGACCATTTAGTTTGGTTGCAGTTGCACGCAAGATTAAAAAAAAATAATAATATTTTTAAAAAGGCTCGGTCCTGACCACTAAAATATCGAAAAATTCATCCCGTGATGATGTGTGTTTCACCAGTAGACATTCCAAACAAAGAGACGGCTTCTTTTAAAAACCTTTGTTAGAAACTTTATCCTTACAACAGAGGTCCTTCAAAAACTGTCCGATAAACACCTCGTTGGAACAATATCGATCAGACGATGACGTCACTTTCCTTCCCCTTTCCCTCGACAGGTGTCCAACCTCTACCTGTACGACAGCGTTCTGATGCTGGCCAACGCCTTCTACAGGAAGTTGGAGGACAGGAAGTGGCACAGCATGGCCAGCCTCAACTGCATGAGGAAGTCCACCAAGCCCTGGAATGGAGGATGGTCCATGCTGGACACCATCCAAAAGGTCAGCAATATATTTGTATTTATATACCTGTATATATATTTTTTTTAATTCAAATAGTTAAGTGGGGGGGCGGCCCGGTAGTCCAGTGGTTAGCACGACGGCTTCACAGTGCAGAGGTACCGGGTTCGATTCCAGCTCCGGCCTCCCTGTGTGGAGTTTGCATGTTCTCCCCGGGCCTGCGTGGGTTTTCTCCGGGTGCTCCGGTTTCCTCCCACATTCCAAAAACATGCATGGCAGGCTGATTGGATGCTCTAAATTGTCCCTAGGTGTGAGTGTGAGTGCGAATGGTTGTTCGTCTCTGTGTGCCCTGCGATTGGCTGGCAACCGATTCAGGGTGTCCCCCGCCGACTGCCCGAAGACAGCTGGGATAGGCTCCAGCACCCCCCGCGACCCTAGTGAGGGTCAAGCGGCTCGTAAGATGAATGAATGAATGAATAAACACGAGCATCTATATTACAATTGTCAGCCCCGGTAGTCGAGTGGTTAGCACGTTGACTTCACAGTGCAGAGGTACCGGGTTCGATTCCAGCTCCGGCCTCCCTGTGTGGAGTTTGCATGTTCTCCCCGGGCCTGCATGGGTTTTCTCCGGGTGCTCCGGTTTCCTCCCACGTTCCGAAAACATGCGTGGCAGGCTGATTGAACACTCTAAATTGTCCCTAGGTGTGAGTGTGAGTGCGAATGGTTGTTCGTTTCTGTGTGCCCTACGATTGGCTGGCAACCGGGCCTGTGTGGGTTTTCTCCGGGTGCTCCGGTTTCCTCCCACATTCCAAAAACATGCATGGCAGGCTGATTGAACACTCTAAATTGTCCCTAGGTGTGAGTGTGAGTGCGAATGGTTGTTCGTTTCTGTGTGCCCTGCGATTGGCTGGCAACCGATTCAGGGTGTCCCCCGCCTACTGCCCGAAGACAGCTGGGATAGGCTCAAGCACCCCCCGCGACCCTAATGAGGATCAAGCGGCTCGGAAGATGAATGAATGAATGAATGAATAGTTAAGTGGGCGAAACTAAATGTGCTTCTGAGGTTTTCCTGAAGAAAGGTTTCAAGTATCAGGAAAGGTTTTTATGTTGCCGGAGTCTTCTGAAGTAGTCTGTGGTTCTACAGGGACCGCTGCCACATACATACACACGCGCTCGCGCACTCAGTAGTGAAATAAGTCATTTCATCTCGTTGAATCTTGATAATGGAATTTGTGACGGTTGTAGACAATCGCGCCGGTTTCATCTTCCAGACTGACATGAGATGACCAGACTGGGCATGAAGGAAAAACAAAATACTGCCGTGCTGTGATTCTCTGTTCTGATTGTTTAACTACTTCCGAAAAACTCCCCTCAAGAGGACACTTCTTGAAGGCCTACATCCCCTAAAAGTTGAGAATACACCTTTTAACTTACCTGCAAAGTGTCCCTTTAAGAGCACTCTTCAACAAACGGACACTCAAGTGTATCTCTCGAAGAGCACTTGAAACACCGCCGTACGCCAAGTGCTGGATATGGAGCAAAAAAGAAATTCATTCAACAACAAACCATGAAACAGGAGAAACCACAAAAACAGTCAAAGTAAATCTCTAATCTCATGCTGAATCAAAAGTCAAAGAATCAAAGCTGACTTTTAAATCGAGTTTTGAAGATGGGCAGTGAGGGGGGGGGGGGGGGTGGTTGCCGAACGTCCATTCCAAAGAGAGGGACCAGCAACGGAAAAGGCTCCATCCCCTCTGAGCCTCCGCTTAGCTCTCGGTAGCTCCAATAGCGTCTGGTCCGTAGACCCCAGGCAGGGGAGGTGGGGGCCAGGCCATTTCAAGATTTGAAAACAAATCATAGAACCCTCAAATCTCAAATGAGCTAGTGAAAGGGATGCCAGAATAGCAGTGACGTGCTCCCTCTTACGAGCACCAGTCAAGAGGCGAGCAGCAGCATTTTGGACCAACTGGAGACGCTTCATGGAGGACAGGGTGACTTTAAAGTAAAACACATGACGGTAATCCAGCCGAAATGTGACAAAAGGCATGAATGACTGTTTCAAAGTGTTCTTGACAGAGGAGAGGCTGGACTTTAGCTAGCTAGCTAGCTGCCTAAGACCAAAGAATTCGACATCAGTATGATCACATTTCATACGTCATGTCATTTCATTCAACTCTGTTGGAAAACATGAAACGGCAAAGAGGTTTATGGCCGCAGGCGGTTTTCTTTGGACACTGGAAATGAAATAAAGCATTAGCGTGGTTCACTTTGTTCTGACATCTCCCATTTTGCCCCCACCCCCCCCCCCCACCCTGCCCCCGCGGCCTACAGGGGCGCATCAGCGGCCTGACGGGACTGATGGACTTCCGGGCGGAGGGCTCCAATTCCCACGTGCAATTTGAAATTCTGGGAAGCAGCTACAGCGAGACCTTTGGGAAGGATGTGAAACGGGTGAGTGTTGAGCGCGCCTTTCATCCGTCTTGTCCTGCGCTGACGTCGGGAATATCCGGAGGGCTTCCACTGCGGTCGCACTTTCACGCAAACGTAGCCGCAGTGGCAACAAGTCATTTATGCGTCGCGGTGTGTTTGTGTCTGACAGATGGAGTCGGCGAGTCAGAATCTCGTATTGAATATAATATGATAGCCGTTGACATTTGTGAAGTGAGCTCAAACGACATTCGCGGACGTGACATTGTTGATTATTAAAAACTAGCTGGTTCGCCGCCCGGATCAGCTAGTTCCTGCGGAAGGCTGGTAAGGTGGGTCTTCGGCCCACAAAAGTGTTGTTGCTTGGTTCAACTTTTTGTTCATCTTCATTGCTTATCGCGAAAATAAAGAGATGTTTAGCTCTACTAAATAACTAACAATTTCATTGCAATGCTTGTGGGTAGACAACATTTTTTCGCTAAGATGCCCGCGCGATCGTAGTGAGCCACTGCCTGAGCGGCGCAGTGGCGGCCCGGTGAAGTAGGTACGTTTTGAAAAGGGACAGACGGAAGGACAGACCGCGTGCGGGACGACGCGCAATATATATTTAGATTAGTCCGAACGTGGCTCCCAAAAAAAATGACGTCGATCATCCAAATCGTTCCACACGCGGTTTAATCGTGCTACTTAACGTTTAGGTCGGTCCTCGTTTCGCATTCGAAAAAAAAATATATAAAAATTCCACAATAAACAAAAATGTAAGAGGTAAATATATATCGGTTATTTCCCGACCGATTTGGAGAAGCTGAACCGTTCTCTGTGATGTGGTACGGCAACGCTGCAATAATGTGCCACGGCGCGGCGGTTGGTTAGCGACACAGACTTGTCTCATTCGAACGGCGAGTGTCTGCTCTGTTTGATGGAGAGAACAGAGAGAATCTTGTCCTAAAACATACAAAATATTTTTTTTAAGTCACTTGTGTCCTATAAGCAAATCACAAGTTATTCTGCCGCCATTGAGTGTTTAGGCAAGCCAGCACGGGGGCAGAGTGGCATTTTCACAGCACCCGTTTTGGACCCATTGTTATAGTAACATCAATTGAAAAGAATTTTTTTTGGGGGGGGGGGGTTCCTCCCCCTTTACATGTACAGTACCCGTGAGATTTTTGCATTAGCGGGTCTTTATTTTTCCATTTTTCCTCTGCAGCATATGTCAGAGATAACGACGTATGTCGCCGCAGGGTTGCCCCTTTTTTTTTTTTCGTCCTTATTGCGCAAAGGCCGAGCATCGTTTGCATTTCCGTTATGCGGCTCTATTTTAAAAACAGATATGGATTTGCACTCCGCTGTGCTTCTTTGTGGGTGAACAGCAGGCAGTGCTGAGCCGCGAATGAAAACACCTCCTTTATTTTATTTTTCATTCATTCATTCATTCATCTTCCGAGCCGCTTGATCCTCACTAGGGTCGCGGGGGGTGCTGGAGCCTATCCCAGCTGTCTCCGGGCAGTAGGCGGGGGACACCCTGAATCGGTTGCCAGCCAATCGCAGGGCACACAGAAACGAACAACCACTCACACTCACACCTAGGGACAATTTGGAGTGTTCAATCAGCCTGCCACGCATGTTTTTTGGAATGTGGGAGGAAAACGGAGCACCCGGAGAAAACCCACGCAGGCCCGGGGAGAACATGCAAACTCCACACAGGGAGGCCGGAGCTGGAATCGAACCCGGTACCTCTGCACTGTGAAGCCGACGTGCTAACCACTGGACTACCGGGCCGGCTTTATTTTATTTTATTTTTATTTTTTTTAATATATTCTCTCCATGTGACCTCTTACCGTGCGAATGAAACAATTGCTCATTTTCCGACACCTCGCCGCTAACCTCTGCGGTATCGCACCTTTTGGCGCCTCTCGACGGCTTAATTTTTCACGGAGCGGCGGCCGCCCGGTACCGTAAAGTGGAATGACACGCACGGTTGTGGCTCATTAGGCGTCAGAAAGGAGTTACGTTCGTGATACGCGTCCTCCGAGGTCACAATGGATGACGGGAAAGCCGAAAGCCTCGTTTGACAACCTTGCGCGAAGTAAGAAAAACGCCTGCATGATCCTTTGGTCCAGGTTTTTCTTGTTTCCGAGTTCTTAGACGACCTTTTATTTTATTTTTTTCCCATCACGGACCGATTTAGGAAAACATTCAACATTTGAACCCCGTTCAAATTTTGTTCACGTTTTCGGGTTACCCTAAAATGAGAACAAACCCGAATCTGAGAGGCAAGGAAAAAAAAAAAAAGTTTGTTATTAAGGTGCTTCTCTCATCTCTAATCGAGTTCCTAGACCTAATGAAGTGTTGAGAGATCATCGAATAAGTTGACTTGACAAACTCAGAGTGTGATTTGTTTGGGAACACCGCCGAGAGAGATTAAGCCTATCATCCGCGGGCTCTCGGTCGTAATTTGTTTGTCGCCGCCACTACCGACGTCCCAATTCCATCAAAGGGGGGGGGGCTTCCCGCCGAATGAAGAGGAATTGACTTTTAGTTCTTTTTTTTTTTTTTCCTCTTCATATTCTTCTTTTGTGTGCGTGTTGGTGGCTGACCAGAAGCCATAATGAAGATTTAATCACCACTCAGCCCGGAGCCGAAACCCCCGCGCCGATTCATCATAACGCCGCCATTACGGGGGTGGCGCAGAAGGAGACGCATCACACAGGGAACCAACGTCGGTCCATATTTCAAGTGGCACGTGTGTTGGGATCTCACATGTCCAGTGCCGAGACCCACAAACGGGCGGGCGCTAGTATCTCCAATTAGAGTGCCGAAAGAGACAGCGACGGTGTGCCGCGGGCGATTACTCGCCGCGTCCGTTCACGATTAGGGCGCTCATATAAATCTTCAGAAAGTCTCTCTTGCCGACGCTGCGACGAGCTGGCGAGTGTCATGGAGATGAGACACGCCATGACGCCCCCACCCCCCCCAGCGCCGCCGCCCCCTCGCCTCAGCTTTTCCTCCCTCTCCATCATCGTTTATCTGCATCCAGTTCATTTTCCTCCCGGCCTGATGGCTCTTAGATGAGGCGTCTCTCTGCTTAAGACACTCTAATGAAGACTGAAATACTATTTCCTGGATGGCCGCTGTGAATTTTTACGCCACCGGGCTCGCCGCTTTCTTCTACCCGCCGCAGAGTGATCGATGCCCGTTCTTGTTGTTTTGCTGGCCGCGCTTTTGCGCTTATTGATGTGTCAGCTCCCTTCTGAAAGCCGATATTGCCATTGAGTTCCCGTTGGCACCGGGCTCTCGGCTGGCCGAACGTCCGCTCGTCGAGATGTAATCGCTGATTTTAGCCGAGCATCTTTCATGCATCCGTCAGAATTGATTTCTCACGGTACGCGTTCGGGTAACTATGATGGTCGTCTGCGCCCAGCGCGGGACGTTCTGGCCAAACATGGCTTTTGCATAAAGCTCGCCCCAAATAAGCTCATTTTTTGGGAGTGACGGGATTACAAATGTGTTTGTGATGATACCTCAAAGGAGCGGCTGTCGTCTGCGACTTAGAGGTATCATACTTTAGAATCCATCCATCCATCCATCCATCCATCATCTACCGCTTATCCGGGGCCGGGTCGCGGGGGCAACAGCTTTAGTGAGATAGAGTCCGGGTGTGTCTGGGCCGCATCAAGTATTCCATAAAAAAAAAAAAACTAAAACGGTTTCACATATTCCCCCAAAAAAAAGAACAACTACGGTAAACTTCCCTCTCCCTAGCTACTTCGTCCAGCTCTCCCCGGGGGATCCCGAGTCCTTCCCAGGCAAGCTGGGTGACATATTCTCTCCAGCGTGTCCTGGGTCTTCCTTGGGGTCTCCTCCCGGTGGGACATGACCGGGGAGGCGCTCAGGAGGCATCCGAATCAGATGCCCAAGCCACCTCATCTGGCTCCTCTCGATATGGAGGAGAAGCGGCTCAACTCTGAGCCCCTCCCGGATGACCGAGCTTCTCACTTTGTCTCTAAGGGAGAGCCCGGACACCAAGCTAGCTCTTCTTTAGCGTGTCCTGGGTCTTCCTCTGGGTCTCCTCCCGGTGGGACATGCCCGGAACACCTCACCAGGGAGGCGTTCAGGAGGCATCCGAATCAGATGCCCAAGCCACCTCATCTGGCTCCTCTCGATATGGAGGAGAAGCGGCTCGACTCGGAGCCCCTCCCGGATGACCGAGCTTCTCACCTTATCTCTAAGGGAGAGCCCGGACACCAAGCTAGCTCTTGGGACATACTTTAGAATGTCGTGCAAAAAAAACCCGGAGCTTTTTCGGGTTATAAATCACATCGATTCTCAACAAATACTCTTCCAAATGCTAACTTCACACGATCTCGGAACAAAAACCGTGATGTGGTTTGAGATCGGACTCTTACGAGTCGATGCACGTCGTTTACATCCGGTAACAACTTTGCGCCACGTAGACATTGGCAACGTCATATTTTCAACAACAACAACAAAAAATTGTCCGCGGTATGTTAACTCGCCAGCACAAATGTGGATGTGTTTGGATCTTCGTATGCAACAAACACCACGACGGGTTTAAAAAGGAGTCAATGTGCCTCGGGTTCGACCCGCCAAGATGTTTCCTTGGCGACCTCGGGTCCGCTCGCCAGGTCCTCTTGTCGGCGTCTGCTCAATCAGAGCGATAATTGTGTCGCGGCTGCCAGCGCTGGCCCAAGTGCCGCTAACTGGAGCCCAAAACGAGGCCCGGCGGACCCCCTCGCCGTCATCTCGCCAAGTTGGTTGGCCATGTTGGCTTCCGCCAGTGTATAAGCGTGCTTATTTTTTGATTGTTTTGGGCTTGACTCGTGTCCCCGGAGAGGTGGACAGACTTTTTCTTTGATCGCCAAAGAGAATGCGGAGTCAAGTCGGAGCCCGTTAGTGTTGCGATTGTTGTCTTTTGGGTGAGCGTTAGCTTATGGAGCTAACTTTGGCCTCAATCATGGGGGACATGAAAACAAATGACACTCCAAATGTGAAGTGTTCAATGAACCACGTTTAGGGGAGCGGGGGGGGGGGGGGGGGGGGGGGGAGAAAAGCTTTCCATTGTTTGTAAAATCACTTGCTTGGAACTCAGCCTAGGACATATTTTTGAGAGCTAACATTAAAAACTCAATCTGATGAATACAGTTGACATTTCAAAATTCGATTTCACGTCGTCCATTTTTCCATTTGACAATTTAGCTTAACGTCAACTTCATGAGACCAACCAGATTTTTCTCACAAAATAGTGAAACGGCTTTCGTTGCGACCAACCTTGGGAAGCTAACCGCTGCCGCGACCTAGCTTGTGTACAAAATATACGACTCCGTATTCCCCTCCGTTGCTTAGCGTTGTTGCTAATCGACTCGTAAGTCGTCGGACTTCCGGAGGCGCGGCGCCGTCTTGAGCTCGTGCTCGTAAACATGTCTGGTCACCGGAAGCGAAAATTTGGTCAATTTGATCGATTTCGACAATCACGCGTACTGGCAACAAAATCACGGCAGAGTTCGAGGCTAACATAAGATGATCGTCAACGGTTTCGAGGCGCGCCACATCTTGACACTTCATTTGCTGTGACTGAATGTTTTTTTTCACACTGTCTACACATATTTTGGAATTGACATGATTGAACTGTATGACATGTTCATGTTTTTACATCGCTAAATGTTCATACTCTATTTTACATCGTAGCTGGCGGCCATTTTGTTGGAAAGGGTGACAACGAACTACCGTGAGAAACGAGGTTCGACAAATACTGCCAAGTGGCAAAATCCATTCGTTTTTAATCCTTCTCAGGCGTACGTATCACGTCGGGCATTTTGTTTCATGGTGACCCTCGCCGTGGACTGGCTCAGGTCACGACCGTGGCGGCTCACCTGTGACGTCGCGCAACCTGAGCCCTGAAGGCATCCGTGTTGTCATCAGATGATTAGCGGCAGCTGAACTTTTAATGCTGGCTCCGTCGTTTGAATTAAAATGTCTTTCTCGCACACCCACAGACCCGCAAGTTGCTGACTTCACATGCGTCATCGATCTGAACGCCGATGCAGTGTTCTTTCATCTGCCGATGTGACAAAATTTAAAAAAAAAAAAAGTGAAAATGGAGATAAGCCAGATCATCTCCGGTTGAGCTGTTCCCCTTTTTTGTCACAGCAGATTAATGATAGTCGTCACTCCGTGTCATGTCACCCCCGCCTTTAAATATTTTCAACCCGTCTGCTTTGACTCATCATCGCGCGCTATGGAGTTATAACTTGAGTCGGATCCCAACCGCTCATGTGTGAGCCTATCGGGTGGGTGGGGGGGGGGGGGGGGAGTAGAGATAAGACCGGATTCGTTTGAATGGTCAGCTTATATTGCCCGGTGCGTCTGGCAATGAGCGATAGCTTCGTTCCAGCTTCTTCTCTTCACGGAGGGGTGGGGGTGGGGGTGGGGGGGGGGGGGGGGGTTGAAAGTAGTCTTCAAAGCTCCCAGTTCAAGTTCAGGAGGAAAACTGTACAAATAGAAAATAGGCACGTGTCACATTCATAAAGTGTGTATGGCCGCGCGCCACAAATAGGCTTGGCTGAAAAAAAAAAATTAAGGACTTGAAGGAGAATTGAGGACTTTATACCTCAAAAGAGGCCACAGGTTTTTTTTATATTAAAGCTGCTATCACATTTTCTTGTCAATAAAAAGACAAATTTTTAAAATAATATCGATAGTTACAGAATAAAGATCGGAGCCACTTCCAGATCTGACATAAACGGCATCGAAATAGTCGCCACTAAGTGGCTCGATGACAACCGTCATCGGCCGTCTCCCATCGTGTAATTGAAGCACTTGTGACGTCTCAAAACAATATGAACAAAAAAAAGAACGACCATTGGCATTTGCGCAGCCTCATTAAAGATTGAGCTCGGTCGCCATTAGCCAAATAGCCGCCATTAGCGTGCGCTAACGGCGCAGAATTTCAATATGTCAATCGCGTTCGTCCCTTTGTGCTGACATGACTTTTTGATTCTACGGAGCGCCGTTTTTCATACAAAAAAGATCAATTCGGAGCGAACTCGCCAGGCGAAAGCCGGACGGACGCCTTATTGTTGCTTTGCTTTCATGTCCGATGAAAGCATCGTTTACGGTCAGCAGTACGCCTCCACGTGTCAGCATCTTGACCAAAAAAAAAAAAAAAAGCCTGTTTTCTGCATCCGAAAATTTGCGGGGGAGTCAGCAGAGGAAATCTCATTAAAAGTGAGACTCGGTGCATAGTTGACATCATATGAAAACTTGCTTCGAGGTGTTTTCGTCAAATTCGCCCCAAGGATCAAGAATTTTTGCACACTTTGCTCAGGATTTGTTTTGCTGTAAACGCGCATTTAAAAAAAAAAAACTTTAAAACATTTTTTTGTCGATTCTTTGTTTTTTTTTTACATGATCCACAACTCTCTTTTATTGCGCAATAATCTAATTCTAACATGTAGCCGTTGCATATTTTGATGCCCTATGAAGCTTCATGAAACATTTATGTCTGAATTTTGCGGTTCTTGGAACGGATTAGGGGCGGCCCGGTAGTCCAGTGGTTAGCACGTCGGCTTCACAGTGCAGAGGTACCGGGTTCGATTCCAGCTGCGGCCTCCCTGTGTGGAGTTTGCATGTTCTCCCCGGACCTGCGTGGGTTTTCTACGGGTGCTCCGGTTTCCTCCCACATTCCAAAAACACGCGTGGCAGGCTGATTGAACACTCTAAATTGTCCCTCGGTGTGAGTGTGAGTGCGAATGGTTGTTCGTTTCTGTGTGCCCTGCGATTGGCTGGCAACCGATTCAGGGTGTCCCCTGCCTACTGCCCGGAGACAGCTGGGATAGGCTCAAGCACCCCCCGCGACCCTAGTGAGGTACGGAAGATGAATGAATGAATGGAACGGATTAGGGCATTTACATGGAAAACACGTCTCTACTTACAACATTTTCTAGTTAAGACATTTCTTCCAGAACCAATTAATTTCATAAGTAGACGTCTCATCTCAGTTTAGCCCTGACTCGAAATTTAGGTTTGTATCATTCAACGCAAAGCCGCTACGTTTAGCTAGCAACTGCGACTAGCTCTGTAGCGACGTACGTTTTGCCGTTTCGACTGAAGGGACCTCATTGGTTCTGCCCGCCACCGTACGCCACGGGCGTCGTTTCGTGTTCTGTCAACTCGAATGGCAAGGACACCCGCAAAGCGACGCGCCGCACGCACGCGCCCCCCCGGAAGGCCGCTCGACCAGCTGCGAGCGCCGATTAACAATTTAAGCGGCATCTCCTTGGCAAGTGCAGACAGAGCTCACAAAGTTGACGAAGTGGAAAGCGAACACATTTTCAACTAACTTCTACAACGCCTTTTCTTATTTAATTTTTTTTTCTTGCCGCTACGCTAACCTGTTTTGTTTCCTCTTTTATGTCTGATCACCGAGCGCGCAGCAGATTGCCTCCAAAACACGGCCGCATTGTTTTGCCCGGAGAGTCTTAACGGCATGCTAATGGCGGACACTTGTCGCCCCGGCAACCAGATGTCTCGTGAGATAGCCCTGTTCTTTTTTTCCCGATGAGCTGAATCAGAAATTGTTAGCCGGCTTATTTCATATCTTTCGTTTCATGTCTTTTGTTCTTCTTGAAATCGATTCAGCGAGACAATTGCGTGCGCTCGGGCGCTTTGCGTGTGTTTGTGTGAACAACCGCAGAGGCACAGGCAGATGCACCCGATTTGTTAAATTAAAGATTCTCATTCTCAGAGTAAATCAAATATGTTCTTGGTAGCGTTCCGGTGGATGCGATGGCCCCGCCTCATTTGATGTCGGTCTCCTTAACGCCGTCTCTGTCCATCTTCCAGTTGGCATCGTGGGACTCCACCCGGGGTCTGAACGGAAGCTTAAAGGAGAGCCGCATCGAGAGCGGGATGCAAGGGGTGACGCTCAAGATCGTCACGTTGCTGGTGAGTCGGATCTCACGCTCCGATTTGAGGTTGCGGCAAATGGCCCCAGGCCACAACATTAGGTACACCCGATCAGAAATCGTGCCACGACGACCACCGACCCGTGGCTCGCTTTTTGCTTTCAAATGGTCTCGGTTTTACACGGAGAACGGTGGTAGTGAGCTACTGGCGAGCGTGCCTGCCTCGCAGTCAGGTGCTTCTGGGTTTGATGCCTGGCTCAGACCTCATGCCCCATTCCAGAGACGTGATTCGTCGATTCAAAGCAGAGACTCCATAAAAATGAGCTGACTCGGGTGTGTTCAGTTTTTGGGCAGAACTTACCTTCGTGCCTGACAGATTTCCCTCTACAGGCTTTCTACGCCAGGGGAATAGCGAACAAAACAAAGAGCAAACCCGCCGGGAGCGTGCAGACGCCGTGACAAAGCTCGGCCACTCTGCCCCCCGCCGACACGCACCTATTCGGGGGGCCCCTCCAAAGCCTTCAAAGTCACTTTGCCCTCCGCCAACTTTCCTCCCTCCCGCTTACCGAGCTTCCTCTTCTTCTTCATGCATGGTTTCCCTCGCAGTGTATTTATTCACACCTAAGTTCAGCTCGGCACCGTCGACTTTCTCACGCCATAGGCCCCCCCCCCCCCCCCCCCGCCCGGCGAATCCGTCTCCTCCGCCTCTCGCTTTTTGGTCCACCTTTAATTCCTCTCTGACATTTCATAAAGACGAGCAACAGGCTGTGGCAAATTTCAAAAAAAATATTTTTTTTTAAATCCAATTTCCACTGTTGTGAAGCGCCGCCGTTGCCGCGGCAACGTGCGTGACAGGTCAACGGTAGCAGACGAGAGCGTTTTCTCAACTCGGGCTGCCTCGGAGGCTGTTCAAATTTCTTCTGATGACTGAACGAGTCCTCGTCGAGCGGTGCATCGAAATGAATGATTAAAGCAGCACTAATTAACTTTTTTTTTTTGGGGGGGGGGTGCGTTTTTCCTCACTTGGGTTTGCCGACAGTTGCAACATGCGATTGATTTTCAGGCCTTTCGGGTCAACGCAAATGAAAAGTGATGAGCACAAATTGCTTCAGGGGACAAAGACACGGACAGAAGCTTCAAGAAGTCGATTGAAAAAAGTCGAACTTGAACGATTCGGAAAAATAAGGAACACAAGTCACAGCCTCGTTTCAACTGTGATTTTTATTTTCTTTTTAATCCCTGACGATTTACGGTTGCAATTTGATTCACAATTTTTTTTCAGGGTCCTATTTCCATGTTTTAGTTTTAGTTTTTTTTTTTTTTTTTTTTTTTTAAATCAAGCACAAATGTGATTTAATCTGAAAAACTCTTGTTGACAGGAAGAGCCTTTCGTAATGGTGGCCGAGAACATCCTGGGCCAGCCCAAGCGATACAAGGGCTTCTCCATCGATGTCCTGGACGCCCTGGCCAAAGTCCTGGGCTTTAAGTACGACATCTACCAAGTCGCAGACGCAAAGTACGGCGCGCCGCTCCCGAACGGTTCCTGGAACGGAATGATGGGCGAACTCATCGGCAAGGTCGGTGTGCTTTTTTCATCCACATGCAGCTGCAAAGCATTTTTCCGGCGGCGAGGCCGCATCTTCTTATTTGGACAAAAGAGAGAGCAATTATGGAGTTGGCCGTAATGGAAACAAAAAAAACAGCAAAGGAAAGCATCACACGGACCGAAAGCTTTTATTTATAAATCACTCGCTCGGATTCGTATCAGAACGTAAAAGGACTGTTTTTGAGGGCATGACTCTGAATGGTCATATTCATTTAGCTCCAGCCTTAATGGAGTGACCGCTTATCCCCCTCCCCCCCCCCCCACACCCCCCCCATCCCACTGATGCAGAACAAGTCGCTGGAACTCGTTTTATTTTTTCTCATCTGCTCAATCTTTTATTTGGCGTCGAGGCAGAAGGCTGAATGAAGCATGTGGACTTCATAACAGTCCTGACCTAATTAAGACCACCGGCTGGCTTGCACAGAGTTGAGCCGCTCCGCAGACTCCCGTCGGGGGAGGGAGTCTGGCCCGATACAAAAATCGTTTTCCCAGAAAAGGAAGGGGACCGGATGCGATGCATTCGCCATCAATCAGATTCCCGTTCGCAAGCCGCATCGCTTTCACGTCCTGACAGTCATTTTGCGCCATCTAAAAGAATGGAAACAGGAAAATATATTTTATTCTGGATCAGGCAAATTTCTTGTACAGATTTGTTTTTTACTCACCCGTCATAAAACAGAAACAATGAGTCCATAAAAGTCCACAAAAGTCCATATTTTTACAGAGTGGTGGCCCGGAGGTCCGGTGGTTAGCACGTCGGCTTCACAGTGCAGAGGTACCGGGTTCGATTCCAGCTGCGGCCTCCCTGTGTGGAGTTTGCATGTTCTCCCCGGGCGTGCGTGGGTTTTCTCCGGGTGCTCCGGTTTCCTCCCACATTCCAAAAACATGTGTGGCAGGATGATTGGACGCTCTAAATTGTCCCTAGGTGTGAGTGTGAGTGCAGATCGTTGTTCGTTTCTGTGTGCCTTGCGATTGGATGGCAACCGATTCAGGTTCTCCCCGGGCCTGGGTGGGTTTTCTCCGGGTGCTCCGGTTTCCTCCCACATTCCAAAAACATGCGTGGCAGGCTGATTGAACACTCTAAATTGTCCCTAGGTGTGAGTGTGAACGGTTGTTCGTTTCTGTGTGCCCTGTGATTGGCTGGCAACCGATTCAGGTTCTCCCCGGGCCTGCGTGGGTTTTCTCCGGGTGCTCCATTTTCCTCCCACATTCCAAAAACATGCGTGGCAGGCTGATTGAACACTCTAAATTGTCCCTAGGTGTGAGTGTGAATGGTTGTTCGTTTCTGTGTGCCCTGTGATTGGCTGGCAACCGATTCAGGTTCTCCCCGGGCCTGCGTGGGTTTTCTCCGGGTGCTCCGGTTTCCTCCCACATTCCAAAAACATGCGTGGCAGGCTGATTGAACACTCTAAATTGTCCCTAGGTGTGAGTGTGAATGGTTGTTCGTTTCTGTGTCCCCTGTGATTGGCTGGCAACCGATTCAGGGTGTCCCCCGCCTACTACCCGGAGACAGCACCCCCCGCGACCCTAGTGAGGATCGAGCGGCTCGGAAGATGAATGAATGAATGAATATTTTTACAGAGGGACAAGTAGTCGTGTTCTTGCTCGTACTCACCTTGTGAATGTCGTTGAGCAGAAGGCGGACGTGGCCGTGTCGGCCATCACCATCACCCCGGAGCGCGAGCGCGTGGTGGACTTCAGCAAGCGCTACCTGGACTACTCGGTGGGCATCCTGATGCGCAAGTCGGAAGAAAAGATCAACATCTTCTCCCTGCTGGCGCCGTTCGACCTTGCCGTGTGGGCCTGCATCGCCGCCGCCATCCCGGTGGTGGGCGTCATGATCTTTCTGCTCAGGCGCATCCAGGCCGCGCGCGGCCAGAACAACGCGGGCGGCCACCCGCAGCCGTCGCCCTCCACCTCACTGCAGAGCGCCATCTGGATCGTCTACGGAGCTTTTGTCCAACACGGTACGTATTTACCTATTTCCTTTCGGGTCAAATTTGGACATGGCGTTAATTACAGAGGACAAAGAAGGCTGAAGCACTTGATTTTTTATTTTTTGTGGGGGGGGGGGGGGGGCAGCTGGCAAGGAAATAAATGAAATGCATACATGAAAGATGTCCTGGCTGGCCCACCTGTCTCCTAGTTGGCGGGCGAGCCGGCATTGCCAGTTTGCAATGATTACAAGCAGCATTTGGAAGCAAAAAAAAAATTAAAAACTTGACGTATTAGATCAAAAGGGTGCCCGAGACACTTAATGCGATGAAAGAGAGCAGAAAAGGTGAGTAATGATCACATCAATTAGAAAACATGCATTTAAGAGCCTGTCGCCACTCAGACATCCGTCATTGAAACAAATGCACAGCCTTGCATTTTTCAAACACACATCCCCCCCCCCCCCCCCCACAGCGGCGTCCTCGTCAAGGACGCCCGGGCCGGCTTTCGTAACCGCTCGGCATCCAGCGACCACGTCCCCCTTTTTGGACAACTGAGCAACATCCATCATTGACTGGCGAGTCAGCCAAAACAGCAGGAAATTTTGGAAGGGGAAGAGAGAGAAAAAAAAATTGATATTGCCTTTTTGACTCCCAGTGCTGCCAGTTTTGGTCTTTGTCAAGGAGACGGTTTGCTTTCCGGGAAGACGCCGCTCGCTTTGATATGGAGCCGAGCGCTGATGCATTGTGGCTTTCTTCGAGAGCATGAACTCCACTACGGCGGCAGCTGTCATAAAGTCGTGAGATGTCAACATTTTTTTGCAGCACAGGAGAAGAGACAGTCTCTCCGGAAACTTCAAGGGAGACAAAAGATTTTTTTTTTCCTCTTTTTCAAAGTGAACAGTTAGCAGGTGTCTGAAAGGGATCCAGAATCGGAGACGGCTTTATACGCATTGTTGTGGATGACGGGCCGAAAATGGCCCCCGGGGCCATAGTTTGGAAATTGGATAATTTCTACATTGATTTTACTGTGAATAAGAACATCTTGAAAATATTTATCATATATTAGTTAATTAATTAAAAATAATAAAATACAGGCGGCCCGGTTGTACAGTGGTTAGCACGTCGGCTTCACAGTGCAGAGATACCGGGTTCGATTCCAGCTCCGGCCTCCCTGTGTGGAGTTTGCAGGTTCTCCCCGGGCTTGCGTGGGTTTTCTCCGGGTTCTCCGGTTTCCTCCCACTTTCCAAAAACATGCGTGGCAGGCTGATTGGACACTCTAAATTGTCCCTAGGTGTGAGTGTGAGTGCGAATGGTTGTTTGTCTCTGTGTGCCCTGCGATTGGCTGGCAACCGGTTCAGGGTGTCCCCCGCCTACTGCCCGGAGACAGCTGGGATAGGCTCCAGCACCCCCTAGTGACCTGGCGACCCTAGTGGGGATCAAGCGGCTCGGAAGATGAATGAATGAATGAATGAATAATAAAATACAAAATATTTAGGGTTCTTTCTGAAAAAAAAATCTTTTTTCTTCCTTAAATGAGTGGTCAAAATTTTAAATACTGTATATATTTTGTTTAGTTTATCTCAAGTAGCTGGTTAACAATCCAATGAAAATTGTTTGAGATTATATACATGACATTCTTTGCAGGCGCATTTGAGATTTAAAGGAGAAGTCAAGTCAAAACGTATCAACAATATATGTTCTGTCCGCCCCTGCTAGTTTTAAACGTGCTACTCCGATTAATTCCGCGCTTGTGGAATCTGAACATGTTTAATGACCTCACATTTGCTCAGGTAACGACCGTGGCAGCTCACCTCTTTTGTGGGGTTCAAATAATACGTACGGAAAACGGGAGAGAAAAAGCCTGTGGTTCCATTCATTAACTGGACTTGTCCGCTTCGGTGACAGATACTCTCCACCCTTCGCTTTTGGAGGCAGCAATTTGTGCACGACTGCATGTTTGCGTGACTCTCCTCATTTCACACTTGATTTATGGGCAGGCACTCCCAACTCTTGGCGTAGAAAGGCATTCTGAAATAATATTTGGGCTGCCAGTCATTTGGCGCAGCAAGTGGAAACGGGCGAATGGTTTCCTGCGCCCGACGACAAAGAAGTTTATTTGGAAGAAGGAGACGCAGCGCCGCGCTAGATCCACTTGACTTTCACGATGCTCCTTTCACATCCGATGACCTTTAAAGATCACTCAAAGCCGCGTGTAATAAAAGTGACGGATGCCAGAGCGCCGCGCTTCCGACAAAGGCTTCCGTCCCGAGGCCGCAGCTGCGGCGACCGCGACGCAATCCGGCCAGATACTCTCTCATCACATCATTTTTGCGGCGGGCGCCGGCTTCCTCGTGACATTTCTACAGCTCTGTTTTTTTATTTTTTTATTTCTTTCAAAAACTCAAAATTTACCCTGACATTTCTCTCGTACACTTCATAAGCTCTTTTTGATTTCGTATAGAGAGCGAACGTCGAGTCAGAAATGAAATGGGCAAAACTAATGTGATGAACTGGTCTTGGTCAAAAAAAAAATTTTTTAAAAAAAGCTCAACAGACATGAAAGGAAGTAAGTTGGATGAACGAACGTGGCTATTAATGAAGGCTCGACTCGATGGAACATAACTTTCTGATGTAGTCGAGCCACGAGTTTAATTCGTTCCCTGAACTCGCTCGGAACTCTTTCCCCGCTGAAATGAATGCAAGTATCCCCCTAAAACAGCACGTGGGGGGGGGGGGGCGGGATTAATAGCCCCCGTCGTTTGAGGACGCTTGTTCATCCGCTTGTTATTGAAATCAAGCTCTTACTAAAATTACATTTTTTGAGAAAAAAAAAGAACTAAAATGGAGCATTTCGGGGAGGGGGGGAATAAAAACTAATAACTCCAGTTGATATTAAAAATAATAAATAAATACATAAGTAAATGTAGTAAAATAAAAAAATTCCATATTTTCTTCTAATTAATACACCCGGTCTCAAAACAAATTAATAAATATCTAACTTTAAAAAAAACAAAGTCAACTGTTATTTTTATTATTATTATTATTATTATTATTATTATTATTATAATAACCCAGATTTTGAACACATTTAACATTTACGAAGCACCCCCCCATGGAAAAAAAATGCCAAAAGACAAAGATTCATTCTGAATGAGATCTGACACGATAAAGCATGTGTGGATCCCACCAGGATTGATTTGGATTCCAATTTATGGCCAATTAAGATTCTGATAACCGATAAATCGGGTGAGCATTTATAAAATATCCAATGAACAAAATAACTCTTATGGATTGAAAATGAATGACAGGCATAACGCGTGACAGTTCTACAAGCAGCAAAAATAAGAGAGGGCGCTTTTTTTTTTCCTTCTGATTATTGCAGTTGAATTTCTGAAAATTGCCCCCCCCCGCCCGATTTTAAAAGTGTTACGATCAGCCGATCGCACGGATCGGCCGGGCCACGATAGGAGATGACGTCTGACGTGATGGTGTACCGCTCATATTTGTCGGCACGCAGGCAGCGACTCCATCTTGGGCTCGGTGGCTCTGCGCATTGTGATGGGCAGCTGGTGGCTCTTCACCCTCATCGTTTGCTCGTCCTACACGGCCAACCTGGCCGCCTACCTCACCGTGTCCCGCATGGACAACGCCGTACGGTAAGATGATTGGCCGTTTGTCGAATTCTGTGCGACGTCAAACTGTGTACCGACCGCGCGGTTTTTGACACTGATATGAAAAATGTCTTTCCTTTATTTTATCGAGCGCATCAGGTTTTCGACATACATTCATGGGTTTGTTTGGTTTTTTTTTTACCTATAAAACCTTATTATCAGTAGTATAGTTGTTATGAAAATTTGACCCCCAAAAAAAAATCAGTGCAGAAAAATATGTTTGTTGACATTTTTTTTTTATCCATTCCTTGTCCGATCCGCTTTATCCGTGTCGACATGCTAACTACTGGCTCACCGTGCCGCCAAATGTATTATTATTTTTTTTGTAGTCCAACAGCGGCCCGGTAGTCCAGTGGTTAACACGTCGGCTTCACAGTACAGAGGTACCGGGTTCGATTCCAGCTCCGGCCTCCCTGTGTGGAGTTTGCATGTTCTCCCCGGGCCTGCGTGGGTTTTCTCCGGGTGCTCCGGTTTCCTCCCACATTCCAAAAACATGCGTAGCAGGCTGATTAGACGCTCTAAATTGTCCCTAGGTGTGAGTGTGAGTGCCAATGGTTGTTCGTTTCTGTGTGCCCTGTGATTGGCTGGCAACCAATTCAGGGTGTCCCCCGCCTGCTGCCCGAAGACAGCTGGGATAGGCTCCAGCTCCCCCCGCGAACCTAGTGAGGATGAAGCGGCTCGGAAGATGAATGAATGAATGAATGTAGTCCAACACTGTTCAACAATTTTTTTATTATTATTAATTTTGGGGGGGGGGGCAGGGTAAAAACATGTTTTATTTTACCCTCCAAAAATGTCAAATTTGTTGACCAGTGTTGGATTAAAAAAAAAAATCCCCACCCCAATGAAAGGACAAAAAATTCCTTTTTTCAGTGGAGCCACTAAGGTGAAAAAAAAAATTGCACGAGCACGTCACCCTCTCCTCGCTCATTGAGATTGGTCATCATAATTCCCCCGCAAGGGTTTTTGCCTTCATTGTGTTGTCATGTTGTTTTCATTCCGGAAAACAATCTACCTATCCATTCAGCGAAATGAGGTAAACCGACTTTGCGGAATAACATCACAGTAGGACTCAACATGCTGCTCAATGAATGAGTATCAGTAGAAAAAAAAAAACAAAAAAACAACCCCCCCCCCACACACTCTTTCTCAAGGCGTCGCGGTGCATGTGTTTGTGTCGTCTTGCATATTTGTACTCTGCCTCCAACTTGCTGCAAATCATAATTGTAGGAGAGCGAGGAGAATGAAAACATGGAGGAGAGGGGTGGGGGGGGGGGGGGTCTTGTCAAAATGCTCTCCCCGCTGTTCTCAGAAGCAACGGCTTTGTAAATCATGTAGCCGACGTGGGATTATTTGAGGAGAACACGCCAGTAATCTTTGTAAACACAAAACAATCCCGGGAAAGTATTACATGTTATTTGTTTGGGAGAGGACTCGAGAGCGGCGAAGAGCTGCGAGAAGAGGAGTGCGCAAAGATGGCTGATCATTTATTTATTTGGCAGGGGGGGGGGGGTGCAGACTGTTCAGAATAAAATAGTTTGGAATATGAAAGCAGCTGTCGTTTCAAAAAGACAAAAACTCACAAAGCCAATTAGTCGTCAAGCACCCTTGAAGCGGTTGGGGAACACCTCGGCTTACAAAGTTGATTGGTAAAACAATCGCGCTTCTCTGAATTCCACCTCGTAGCTCACGCGACCCTCCCCAATCGTTCTCTGCTCTACAAATAATGCCCATCGCTCACTTGTCCCACTTTTAAAATCGCAAACCTGAGAGTCGATATGAAAAGCATCCCGTTTTACCAGGCGGGCTTAACAAGGGGCCGTTTGCAAGCCCCGTTTGAGTTCAATTGGTAAACCGTAAAAGCTCCTTTATGATTCGACAAGTAGTCAATTCCTTGTCTGCCTCGCGGGCCGTCCCCCTGCTGCCAAAAAGCACACAGGAGGGATGTTTGTGCCCCCCCCCCCAAAAAAAAAATCCACGAAACCCTTCCGGACGGCTTTCACCTCCCGGTTCTTCTTCCCCTCAGCGGCTGCAATTACGTACAGAGTTGATTGGTTTTAAACGCCAGTTGTTTACCACGGCTCGGCTCGCTACAGTTAAAAGAAAACGTGGTCAGGGGAGAAAACAAATAATAATTAAAAAGTCATCACGCGGTTATTTTTTATTTTTTTTTTTCCACTGCGGCAAGAGTTTGAAATGCAACCCGGCGAAAGAGGCGGCAGATGATAAACTAGCGAATCGCTTATTCCTGCTTTGAGTTTTATTCCGAGCCGCGCTCCAGAGACTTCTAATTAAACGGATGAATTAGCCCGACGTCATCAGCTGAGATAAGCTTTTCGATTTCCTTTTTTTTTTTTGTGTGTTGTTGTTTTTTTTTTTTTAAACAAGTCAGTCGTGGTTGTAAAACCGGTGTGGTGCTAATGTGTTGCTTTTCGCCGTAGCGAAACCAATACGACACGTTGTGTTTTCGTTATCGGCAGCCTCATTTCCACAACCGTTGAATTGATATCAAACGCGAGGTTAAAGAACGACGAGTACAGTGACTTTGTGAAAAATGTGACGTCATCTAACACCTTTCTCATGTCTGTTGGTTGAGGCGCGAGCCATGGCATCAGCGGACGATGTGTTTTGAGGGGTGTACACATCGCTAGCTAGCTAGCTAGCTAGCCAGCTAGCTAACAGACTACATCATCGTAACTAAGGACCCCAAAATGATATTTTGAGGTGCTTAGTAATGAGTATAAAATACTGTCTGTGTTGAGTAATAGATGAGATAAGATAAAGTAACCTTAGTTAGTAGTTAGTCTAACTTAGTTAGTTAGTTAGTCCCACAATGTGAAAAGAAGCAATCGCTAATACTGCCAACCGAAAAGAAACAGCGTACGCTGAATATGAACACAAATGGATAAATCGCAGTACTATTTACGATTTTCCTTCACATCATTTAATTATTATTATTAATATGATTGTTATTTTTGTATTCATCATCATTTTATTCATCAAAAGAAGTCCCATTTTCTCCTTCAACGGCCGCTCGGCACATCTGTGTAATGGCGTCATGAGAGAGTCATTTTCAGGCATGCAGCATTGTACTTAAAAAAAAAAAAGTACATGAGCGCGTTGAGAATGGCGGGGATTCGCGCGGCACTCGTTCACAATAGCGACCCCTGACTTTTTCCTCGTCGACAGCGGGAGCTCGATGCGCTCGCCGCGGGCGCGCTACGGGCCGAGGGCTGGTTTAGGGAAGGCGGCGTTTGGCACGAGGCGAAAAGCCCAAATAGCTAAAGCTAATGACCGCCGCCGCGCCGGCGTCGCTTTCTCCAGGTCCTTCCAGGACCTGTCCAAGCAGGCGGACCTGGCGTACGGGACGGTGAGGGACTCGGCGGTGTACGATTACTTCCGAGCCAAAGGCACCAACCCCCTGGAGCAGGACAGCACCTTCGCTGACCTGTGGATGACCATCAACAAAAACAACGGCTTCGAGCACTCCGTCTCGGGCCCATCGGAAGGCATCAAGAAGGTGAGACGCGCTCGGGCCGCCGATTTTTAGCGCGATTCCCTGAAAATATTTGGAGAACGTCGTGGTCGTCAAGTTTGGTTAGAACTGTTTTCCAGTCGGTCCGTAGGTCCCGATTGTTGTTTTATTTCACCAACGGCAAGTTTACGCACCGGCGTTGGCGAAATAAACGAGAAATGTCCTCGGGTGACTCACTCGCAGTCGCGAGGCAGTTGAAGCGTCTTCCTCCCTGCGCGTGTTTCCCGGGGAGAGTCGACTCGACGCGGTCCTAATGAGACGCGATGCGCAGGGGCTTCGTTTGTTGCATTTGTTGACGGCGCCGTGGAATGCGAGGGGGGGGCCACGGGGAGCGACGTCACGGCGGTGAACGGAAATTCAAAAGGATGCCGCATGCTGTTCGCGTTGTCTCCTTCACGCGCGCTCGCGGGCCGCCGGCGCGTTTCTCAATTTTCATCATTGTCATCGGCATCCGCTGCCGCCTGCTTTTGGTCTCATCGCATTCGGCGCACGAACGGATCTTTTGACGGATCTTTTGGTGGTATCTTTGGGTTTTGATATTTGAATAAATATTAAGTTTTTGAAATAAGTCAGGCGGCCCGGTAGTCCAGTGGTTAGCACGTCGGCTTCACAGTGCAGAGGTACCGGGTTCGATTCCAGCTCCGGCCTCCCTCTGTGGAGTTTGCATGTTCTCCCCGGGCCTGCGTGGGTTTTCTCCGGGTGCTCCGGTTTCCTCCCACATTCCAAAAACATGCGTGGCAGGCTGATTGAACACTCTAAATTGTCCCTAGGTGTGAGTGTGAGTGCGGATGGTTGTTCGTTTCTGTGTGCCCTGCGATTGGCTGGCAACCGATTCAGGTTCTCCCCGGCCTGCGTGGGTTTTCTCCGGGTGCTCCGGTTTCCTCCCACATTCCAAAAACATGCGTGGCAGGCTGATTGAACACTAAATTGTCCCTAGGTGTGAGTGTGAGTGCGAATGGTTGTTCGTCTCTGTGTGCCCTGCGATTGGCTGGCAACCGATTCAGGGTGTCCCCCGCCTACTGCCCGGAGACAGCTGGGATAGGCTCCAGCACCCCCCGCGACCCTAGTGAGGATCAAGCGGCTCGGAAGATGAATGAATGAATGAATGAATGAATGAAATTGATCGTGATTTCAATAATCATCAAAAACAATCAGGATCACTGGCATTTTTTTTCCACGTTGGCTCAGCCCTACTGCGTTGTACTTAAAAAGTGAAATACAACTGAACTGTTGTTTTTAAAAAATAAAATAAAAATATTTTTAAAAAAGCGAAACCCAAATGACTCTACAGTCCATCAAGTGAAACCTGCGGCGGCAACTTTCAGGAAACTACATTTGGGCCACGATGTGGAAGATCAGACCGGGAGTGGGGGGGGAGGGGGGGGGTTGGGGGCGGGGAGGAGTTTACCAAAGTTGGAACTACAGAAAGTAAGGAAAGAAAAATCCAGTATATTGTGCGACACTCATGCAGCACCAAAGTCATTCGGATCCTTAGGAAAAAAAAGTGTTTTATTTTTGTGCTATGCTGTGTCTGCTGTAATGAGGGTGGGGGGTGGGGGGGTCTTTGTGCCAGTCTGTAGCTAACAATGCCGAATTGATCTTTGTCAAAAAATCAATGCGACTCAGGCTTAGTCAAGTTGTTTTTTTTTTTTTCTGTGCAAAAATCCAGATGTCGTCTCCCGTAATTATCCTTTGTGTATTAACCATGTCTGTGTTGCGATGACTCTTTTCTTTGTTTATTTTTTTTGGGGGGGGGGGGCATTTGGAGCAGCCGGCGGCGTTTCTGGGTGTTGTTGATCAGTGGCTTTTGCTTTGCTGAGTCAATTTTTAAGATGCAACTCCGGATGTCGAGCAACTCGTATCTGGCAATGTTTTGACTCGGGTCGCATTTAACGCCGGCATTTCGGATCATGGACGGAGCTGGACGCGTTTTTGACGCCAACGAGTTCCGACTGTTGTAAAAAAAAATTATCCCCCCCACCCCCCTCACAAATCGCGCCGCCCTTTGTAACCCCCCCGTAAGTTAAGTTGCACACGCGAAAAACCGCCGCTCCTGTCACAATGCTAACATCAGTAACGTGATGTCATGTTGCGGTGGATGCAGGCCAAGCGAGAGTCGTACGCCTTCCTGTGGGACATGGCGGTGGTGGAATACGCCGCGCTCGCCGACGACGACTGCACGCTGACCGTCGCCGGCAACGGAATCAGCACCGGAGGCTACGGCGTGGCCCTGCAGCACGGCAGCCCTTACAGGGACCTCTTCTCTCAGAAGTACGTACGCCGCGCTTTTAACTCCGAAGCCGCGCGGGGTAACGGGGTCGAGTTGGGAAACAAAAGTGAACCGCGGCGGACTTGCCGCACCTCAGCGAAGACGTGCGTCGTCGTGGCTTTGACTATTGATGAGCGGTTGCCTGGCAACCTCGCAGCCGTTCGTTGAAACCAATTCAGAGTCTTGCATGAATCTAGCGTTGTGTTTGTGTCAACCAAGAAGACTTTGTCTTGAAAATTTTGGGCTGAACAGGTAAAAAAAAAAATTTAAAATCAAATTGACATGGACAATTGATCTGAATGCCGTTCGCAAATCGGGCCCGCGGAGCAGGAAGATCTTGGAATGGCTCACTTGTGAGAGAAGCAAAAGAAAGCCCTTGAGGCATCTGTCGCCGCCATGTTTCACGAGTGTTCCCATTACTCCGCGCTAAACGCTTCCATGTCTGTGAGTGCATGTTTCGCAGTGCGCTTCGTTTCTTGGCTCGGGATAAATATGCAAGAGGGGAGCCTCGAATATTTATGCGCCAGTCCTCGCGTGTAAGTGTTGAAAAATATGCGTACATAAGATTCAAGACCACGTCGCCGGCGTCCTTCTCCGTGACATGGCCGCATCCATCTGCTCTTCCGTGTTTTTGGGGGTCCGGGCGGACCCCCCCCCCCCAGCTGCGCCATCCTACACAATCTGTTTCTAATTTCATTATTAGCGCCATTTTTATTGGCAGCTTGCCTGGTGGAACATTACTAGGTTATTACACGGTTATTACACGGTTATTACACGGTTATAGCGACGCATAACAAATTTCGCCATAATGACGCATGGAGAGCTATTTTAACCACATGTGGTTGCTTGCTTGATTGATTTGCGACCACATGAACCCGTGGTGGCTTTCGTGAACGGCTGTGCTCCCTTTTTTGTCGTCTTGCGTGAGATATACTTCAATCTAAAACAAATTCAGTCTTCTGCATGACGGACTGATTGTAGTGGATCTTATCTAGACTGGTTAGGATGAGAGGCGGGGCATAATATTGATATCATCGCACACTATCGCTGGGTTGTCGTTGTGAGTGATTGGCATGATTTGTTTGCCGCGGTTTTGACACCAGCTGTCGGAAATAAATGATTAGCCTTTCAGCTCAAGTCGGAAATGTAGGCAGGTCCGCGTTCGCGTTCGCGTTTGGGCCGGGAGAGAAGTTCTGAGTGCGGGGTCCTCGGTAACCACGTGGCCGTTTACCCTCCTCAGGATATTGGAGCTTCAGGAAAAAGGCGACCTGGACATCTTGAAGCAAAAGTGGTGGCCAAAGAAGGGGCGCTGCGACCTGCAGAGCCACGCCGACGCCCAGACGGAGGGCCGGGCGCTGCACCTGCACAGTTTCGCCGGGGTCTTCTGCATCCTGGCGGCGGGGCTGCTGCTGGCCCTGCTGGTGGCCGCCCTGGAGACCTGGTGGAACAGCAACCACTGCCGGCGAAAGGAGCCCAAAGAGGTGACCGACGACAACTCGTCCGGCCCGGGCCCGGGTCCGAACCGGGCCGCTGCCGCCGCGGGTCCCCCTGCCCCACCGAGGCCCCGGTCCAGACCCAGACCCCCGGGCCCCCCGGTCCTGCCCAGAGACGCCACTGCCACACTCTACTTTATGGATCCAGCAAGCACAGACGCCAGCCCTGATTTAGTCGAGCTGCAGTACACGCAGTTATAATAGGTGTGCCCCGATGGTAGTCCCGACGTCATGTGATCGGTCTGTGATCATTCCTTCTCATGCCGGGAGAGCGCCGGGGTTGCTTTCGCTGCCGCCGTGGTTCTCTCGCCCTCGGGGAGCCAGCGCCGGGTCGCTCGCGCCGGTGGGAGAGGACAGCAGCGGCAAACGTGAAGTGCGGTGGGTGGCGGGCCGTGCGTTTGCTAACTGGGCCTTGGGTCCCACTTGATCCACCTACGAGAGCCATCATGCGGCTCAAGAGTCATTTTCCTCGGGTAAACAAAGACAACGAGCGCCCGAGTAAACTACTTGAATAGGTATGAATCGGAAGATGGGACACGCTGAGCCAGGGCTTCCCGAGTCGGGTCCTCGAGAGCCCCTATCCGGACTGTTGTACGCGTTTCCCTCCTGTGACTCATCAGATTCCCACAATCAGCTCATCAGCGAACCCCCCCCCCCCCCAAAAAAAATCATTTGAATCCGGTGCCCTGCAGGAGGGAGACGTCGAAAACAGGCTGCAGACTTGGGCAACCCTGCGCTCAGCCATGTTTCCATTGACTTTGATGTCAACATTGCCCCCACCAACATGGCCGCCACCCGTAACCAAGAGAGGCCAGTTCTGGACCCGACAGACTTTGACAGCGTCCGTCCAAAAAGGGGTCTTGGGTTTCGTCCCCGCTACGTATTGTCACCGTTTTGTGTAAAAAACAAGGATGTTCATTTTTGTCATTTTTATTTTATTTTCAGTACGACATCCCGCTAACGTTTTTAAAAAAAAATTAAGTTCCTCAATGACAAAAATGGACAAAGCTGTTTTTCACAGCTCAGTGACGAGATGCAACCGTCGCATTGGGTGCACCGGAGCCTCTTTTCTGTCCGTTGCCAGCGTCGTTATTTTGAAAAACTGCTCGATGTCACGGCGTCCCGTGAAAGGCAAATAAGTTTCCCCCGACTCGACCCGATCCGCCGCTGCCTTGAGCAGCCCCCGAAGAGAAAAAAAACGAGCAATCTGGAGTCGGCTTCCTATTTTGAAAGCGGCTTGCTTTTGAGTCATTCATGTGACTCACAAATCCCACCTTGACGCGGAGCAAGGATGTATTCTGATTATATCCGATTTGCATTTGCCAAACTTGACGGCCCACCACCCGACATGCTGTTGAAAAACAAGCCCCCCCCCCCCGCACTTGAGCGGTCCAAGAGCTCTCTTGCGCTCATCCATTCAAGTCTTAATGCCGTCGAGCTCGGACTTGCGAAGGCTTGACATGGATCCCTAAACTCAAGTGTGAGCACGAGCAGATGACGTAGAATCTCAGCCTCGACCCCCCCACTCCACGCACCCCCGCCCCGCAAGAAGCACCGCTCCAGGGAACCCTTTCGGTCCGGGTCCTGACCTGACCTGGTCTCAGTCTGTGGCGATTAGGACAGAAAAAGCCCTTCTGCCCGTTCACACCAACCTCACCGTTTTTTTTGGGGGGGGGGGGGCGGTTTCCGAATCGTTTTAACGATTACAGACGCCGTGCCCTTGACCCGGGCAGGTCAGGAGCGGCCTGAAAAAAATATTCCTGCATGGTGATTGGCTGTGTCAGGACACCAAAAAAACTAAGGGGGGGGGGGGGAAGGGGGGGGGGGGGGGTTGGCAAGCTGGGACAGGGGGCCGGTCGGGCAGGGGCAGATTCTAGACGCTTCATCTGTCATCTCATTCCGTCGCCGTCGGCGTCGTCACCGCATGAGAGCGCAAACGGGAGGTGGACAGAGACGGTGGCGCCGATGAGCATACGGGAGGAGTTGGCGCAATTCAATTTTTTTTCAATTCAAGTCTTTTTTTTTTTTGGTTGCACCTTGAAATATTTGACAAAACCCTACCTGTCTAACCCCCCCCCCCCCCCCCTCCAAAGAGCGTGGCAAACTCCTCACGTTGCTCAGTTGTGTCCAAACTGCGCTTCCACCTCCCCTTTGCCGTCATTTGTCGATGTTTTATGAATGTCTCTTTTTAAGTGTTGTGGACATTTCCGTCTTGGTTTTATTGTGTCGCAAACTTTGTGGGGTCCGGGGACCACTTTGGGAGTTGGGGAAGGGGGTCCGGGGGTACAAGCACAAAGTCGGAACGCAACCGCGAGGCCATTAATGCCAATTGACCTGAAGTACAAATTCAAAACGATCCAAAACAAAAAGTTGGAATGTTAATAACCATGAATCGAAAGTTGTCGGATTTACTATCAAGTATAAAGATGTCATTAGTTCAAGATCACATCATCATATAAATAATACACATTAATTTAAAAAAAAGGGGGGGGAGAGGGGCATAGGGGGGCTATTTCTGCAATGACGTCAGATTCTTTTGAATAATGACGTAAGCGATGCAACAATTGGCTGCAAATGGTTTTGCGGACCCCCAAGCTACCACTCGCCGGCCTCCGGGGGGCCCCCGACCCCCGAGTTTAAGAACGTCTGTGATAACAAGTGCATGTTGGAGCGCCGTTTTGCGTGCAAGTTCTTCTGTGTCTGTGAAATTTGAAGTGGGTCGGCTCGGGTGTGTTACGACATCACGCCCGTCCGGACCGGAATCTCTCTTTCGCTCGGGCTGGATTTACACCGCGGATCAAAATGGCCGATTTGGATTTAGCTCAGATTTTGCAATTTAGTTCAACAAAACAGATGTCGGACGAGAAGAAAAGAACGAATCCCAAAAGGGAAACCTCGGCATGACTCCATTGGCTGCCGAGCGACCGGTTTTTCCCACGTGGCCGGTGGTTTGAAAATTCAATCGACTAAAATTGTGGCGACCTGTTTCTTCCTTGACAATCGCACCATGTTTTTGCGGTTCAATCAAGTCAAGTGTAAAGTGCTGTACATGGAGCGATTTAACATACACAATAAACAGTAAGACGAATCGGTAATAAAGGCGGTAGAAAGCACCAAGCAGTAAGTGAATGAATATTGGAACGCGACGCTGTGTTGGACGCTGCCTCATGACGCTGCCTCATGTAAATCCAGCCTCAGCGAGTAGACGACATTGCATTCCCGTTGATGTTGGAGGACAGAGCAACCTGTGTGACAGTTTTTTGTTATTCCCCCCCCCCCCCTCCTCTCTATTTTTTATTTTTCCTGACCTCCCCCCGTCCCCCCAACCCCGCCCCCCCCCCCCCCCCCACTCGCCCACACGAACGGGAACTGGGACCCCGTAGGACAAAGAGGTGAACCTGGAGCAGGTCCACCAGCGTTTAAACAGCCTCCTGGACGAAGACCTGGCCCACAAGCAGCTGCCGGGCCAGTCCATCGAGATCTCCGCCTTAGACATCGGCAGCATGCAGCCCAGCCAGTCCCTGGAGGTCCTGTCGGCCAGGGAGTACCCCGCCCACCGGGGACCGCCGCCGCCGCCGCTCTCGGTCAGCACCTTCCTCCGCGAGGGGCGCGGGGCGGGCAGGACGCTGGGCGCGGCGGGCGGCCGGACCCTGCCCCTGCCCCTGCCCCTCAGCAGCGCCACCATGCCGTCGTCCATCCGCTGCAAACACCGAGCGCCCAACGGCGGGCTCTTCCGCCAGAGCCCAGTCAAGACGCCCATGCCCATGTCCTACCAGCCCGTGCCGGGGGGGGCCATCCCGGAGGGGGAGGCCAGCCACGGGACCTCCATCTGAGCGCCGGAGGTCTCGGGCATAAACATTGCCGGACGTCTCGGAGGGAGATATAAATAGAACCCGGAGACGAAGAAAAAAACTAAACTGAAACGTTTTTATGACCGACGGGGAGGCGGAGTGACGAAAAGACAGAAGAGACTCTTAATGTACATATTTGTAACTATAGAGAGAGCAGATCGACATTACAAAGTGTATTTTGAATATTCCCCAGAGTTGAGTTTAAAAAAAATAAAAATAAGACACACAAACAAACCAAAAAAAAAAAAAAAAACGGAAAACTATTTGGATTGTTTGAATGGCTTTGTAAATTTTTTGTTCTCAACAAATAAAGCTGAGAATTCTTTGTGGTTGTTTTCTAAGTGCCAAGTTGCGTTTCTGTTTTTGCTTTTCAGATAACTTGAATGTACTGTGAGAAATCAACAAAGACATTTCACACCGGGAAGGAAAAAAAAAATGACTGATTTGTTTTTACTATGAAAAGAATAAAATGGAATATACAAAAAAAAATGTGTGAAACTTTCCCACCTGTCTCTGCATAGTTACTGTGTCGTCGGAGACGCGGCGGCGGGACTTTTGGGAGTTCAACACTCGCGGGCTGTGGCAGAGAAGTTCCACAACTGTTGTCCCAAAAGCTATTTTGGAGTCCGCCCGACCCCCCCCCCCCCCCAAAACCCCCAACCTCCACCCATGGAAGTTGGAAGTAAGAGCCCCTGGAGCCCAACGCGCTTTGCCCGCCTCCTCGGCCACGCCTTCAGGCACTCCTGGAAGAATTCCGGCGGGAATCCTTCATCACGGCCAACTCAATGCCTTCAAAACGGCTCCTCGTCATCATCAAAAAGTCAGCTTGGATGAAGAGCGACGGTGATGCTAGGATCACCACCCCCCCACCTCTCCCAAGAATCTTAAACTAGGGTTAGGGTTTAAACTCCGGTTAGGGTTTCACATGAGGATAAACACTCTTTCGCTCGGGTTTCAAACTTGGGGTAGGGTTTTGAAGTAGGGCTTTCAATTAGTGTTAAGGGTTTCAAGGTAGGGTTTTAAATTTGGGTTCGGGTTCTAAAATTGGGTTAGCCTCTAAAATTAGGTTTAGGGTTTCAAATTAGGGCTTTCAATTAGTGTTAAGGGTTTCAAGGTAGGGTTGTTTGAAATTTGGGTTCGGGTTCTAAAATTGGGTTAGCCTCTAAAATTAGGTTTAGGGTTTCAAATTAGGGCTTTCAATTAGTGTTAAGGGTTTCAAGGTAGGGTTGTTTGAAATTTGGGTTCGGGTTCTAAAATTGGGTTAGCCTCTAAAATTAGGTTTAGGGTTTCAAATTAGGGCTTTCAATTAGTGTTAAGGGTTTCAAGGTAGGGTTTTAAATTTGGGTTCGGGTTCTAAAATTGGGTTAGCCTCTAAAATTAGGTTTAGGGTTTCAAATTAGGGCTTTCAATTAGTGTTAAGGGTTTCAAGGTAGGGTTGTTTGAAATTTGGGTTCGGGTTCTAAAATTGGGTTAGCCTCTAAAATTAGGTTTAGGGTTTCAAATTAGGGCTTTCAATTAGTGTTAAGGGTTTCAAGGTAGGGTTTTTAATTTGGGTTTGGGTTCTAAAATTGGGTTAGCCTCTAAAATTAGGTTTAGGGTTTCAAATTAGGGCTTTCAATTAGTGTTAAGGGTTTCAAGGTAGGGTTTTAAATTTGGGTTTGGGTTCTAAAATTGGGTTAGCCTCTAAAATTAGATTTAGGGTTTCAAATTAGGGTTCAGCTCCGGTTCGGGTTTCATATTAACATTTCAAACTTTTGGTAGGGTTTCAAATGAAGGCTTTAAATTAGTGTTCGAGTATTGGGAGAAGGGTTTCAAAGGTACGCTATTAAAATAGTGTTTCCAATTCGGATTAGGGTTTTAAATGAGGGAATAGGTTTCAAAGTAGGGTTCGGGTTTTAAAGTTGGCTTTTAAACTCGGGTTATGGTTTCAAATTCGGATTTTTTTTAATTGGGTTTGGAAATCGGGTTTTTCGACCAGGGTTCGGTTTTCCGAGTCGGGTTTGAAATACAAACGAAACGGGAATAAATTCAAGAAGAAAAGTTGCGCAGCTAACGAGCTCACGTACATCCCGCTACCACTAAAGCTTCAGATCCAGTTCGCCGGTGAAACCCCAAGTCTCCATGCTCATTGTGTTGTTTTGGGTTACCCCCCCCCCCCCTCCCCGCCTATCTCATCAGCCCTAGCGCACGGACGCCGTAATGAGGTTACCCCGCCATACATGACTGGCATGAACAGGCCGTCTAATTGGCCCGTGTGCTCAATCTGCTGTGAAATAACTTTGATTCTGCCCACAGGGATGAAGCTGACCGGCTGGGCCAGACGAGCGCCTCGTCGTTACGATCATCCCATTTCTGGTTGGCCGCACCTCCGTTTTCCGGCTCTGCCACAGTAAATAAAATCCCTTTTACGGCGGGCGATGCGAGCGCTGCGCCATTGCAGAGTCCTAAATCGCCTATTGGCCATTTTTTTAAAAACTGTCTCACTATATGGTGCCTGGGAAATCATGTGGGTTGCGGAGCATCATTTAGACAAAAGTAGTCCTTGACTGCTACGTTGTGGCCTTTAACAGGCCGTCACAGACATCTTTAAGAGGGGGGGTGTCAATCACTTTTTTGGACTTTTGATTTCACGACGGGCGGCCCGGTAGTCCAGTGGTTAGCACGTCGGCTTCACAGTGCAGAGGTACCGGGTTCGATTCCAGCTCCGGCCTCCCTGTGTGGAGTTTGCATGTTCTCCCCGGGCCTGCGTGGGTTTTCTCCGGGTGCTCCGGTTTCCTCCCACATTCCAAAAACATGCGTGGCAGGCTGATTGAACACTCTAAATTGTCCCTAGGTGTGAGTGTGGGCGTGGATGGTTGTTCGTCTCTGTGTTCCCTGCGATTGGCTGGCGACCGATTCAGGGTGTCCCCCGCCTACTGCCCGGAGACAGCTGGGATAGGCTCCAGCACCCCCCGCGACCCTAGTGAGGATCAAGTGGTTAGGAAGATGAATGAATGAATGAATGATTTCACGACAGGCCTCCTCGGTCCCTCTCCGCCGTGAATAGCAGCTCGGCATTGTGAAGATCCAGAGCCACTTTCGAGCGACGGCTGGAATCCAAGGTAAGCGAAGCCGCAGCGCCTTTTTGTTGGACGTGCGGATATGTTTTTTTGGACGTCGCTCGTCAAAACGCAAACATGTTGACAAGGCCTCGCCTACTCGGCTGTCATGTTTCTCTTTCCCGAGCGCTTCCAGACGCAACGGCGACCTAACAAATACAAAGCTCGCCTTTGCCGTGCTGTGCCGACAAAGCAAAAAAAGAAATAAATAACATATTTGGAGGTGGAACAAAAGCCATCGCGCACCTCTGGGACTCAAAAGACTCAAAGGAAACTGCCGAGCGACTTGAAGGGAGGATGAATTTTTCATGAGGCCAGGGCCGGGAGGGGGGTGGGTGGGGGGGCTTCTGCCGCCAGACTCCAGCTTGCTATAACACAGTTATTTAAGTTAAGATGAAGAAGTGACTCGCTCATGAATTATGCATTGATTTAACCTTATTGCCTCAAACGAGGAAATAATGTTGCCATTCCCTTCTCGAGTGGCCGCCTGCCGCGCTCTGCTTTGTTTCCTAGAGAGAGACTTTTATCGGCAAGATCATGAAGCTCAAAACAATCGATGATGTATCACCGAGGGGCGGCGCTGAGGGTGTGTTTTTGGAATGATGTCTGGTGCGCCATTCGGGGCTTGGCTCTTTGTTTTGAGTTGAGCGCATCTGAAGTCAAATCTCGTCAAACAAAGTCGTGTAACCTGCCGCGCACTTTTTTGGAATGTGGGAGGAAAAACCGGATTACCCGGAGAAAACCCACGCAGGCGTGGGGGAGAACATTGCAAACTCCACACAGGAGCCAGAATCGAACCCTGCGCTCTAAGGGCTGACGCGCTAACCGGTTGACCACCGTGCCGGCTATAATTGGGTAAAAAAAAAATAATAATAAAAATAAAAAATAAATTCTTGGGTTAGCTTGCCCCAGGGCGGCCCGGTAGTCCAGTGGTTAGCACGTCGGCTTCACAGTGCAGCGGTACCGGGTTCGATTCCAGCTGCGGCCTCCCTGTGTGGAGTTTGCATGTTCTCCCCGGGCCTGCGTGGGTTTTCTCCGGGTGGTCCGGTTTCCTCCCACATTCCAAAAACATGCATGGCGGGCTGATTGGACGCTCTAAATTGTCCCTAGGTGTGAGTGTGTGTGCGGATGGTTGTTCGTTTCTGTGTGCCCTGCGATTGGCTGGCAACCGGGCCTGCATGGGTTTTCTCCGGGTGCTCCGGTTTCCTCCCACATTCCAAAAACATGCATGGCGGGCTGATTGAACACTCTAAATTGTCCCTAGGTGTGAGTGTGAGCATGGATGGTTGTTCGTCTTTGTGTGCCCTGTGATTGGCTGGCAACCGATTCAGGGTGTCCCCCGCCTACTGCCCGAAGACAGCTGGGATAGGCTCCAGCACCCCCCGCGACCCTAGTGAGGATCAAGCGGCTCGGAAGATGAATGAATGAATGAATAGCTTGCCCCAAGTTTGTGGATTAAACAAAACAACTCATTTAGGTAATGCAGTACAAAACACCCGCACGCTACAAAGACTTTTTTTTCTGCGCTCACAAGTGACCGTTGGGGCAGTGACTCTTTAGCGCATGACGCATTAGCGTGACAGCTGGACATTTGGACGGGTCTGGTGCGTGTCAGAGCGTTCCCTCACGTTGGTCAGAGGTCAGAGGTCGCGACGCGTCACCTCGCACAAAATGGAGCAACCCCACATAGGATGGGGGCCCTGCGCACATGCGTAGGGGAGGGGCAGAGCTGGCAACCCAGCTAACAAGATCGATATCGTTCAATTCTCATCTCTACCTTTGCCGCAGAGTCACCGGAGACGGGCTGCGGCCGACTGGCCGGCCTGAGGACAGACGGACGTTTCAAGCGAGCACGTCGACTCATCGAGATTCCGTCGGCAAATGCCCGCAGGCCGCCCCGAGCCGGGAGAACTCGCCCCCTGCCGTTGCTGACCCCCCCACCCCCCATCTTGGCTCGGAAAAGGGCTTTGAGTGTTCAATCAGCCTGCCGTGCATGTTCTTGGAATGTGGGAGAAAACCGGATTACCCGGAGAAAACCCACACAGGCCCTGGGGAGAAAACATGCAAACTCCACACAGGGAGGCCGCAGCTGGAATTGAACCCACGATCTTTGCACTGTGAGGTCGACGCGCTAACCACTGGGCCCACCGGACCACCCACGGTAAATATCGAAACCCGTTTAATATTTCGGATTGTCAACCCGATTTGGGAAGAAGCTAGTCTTAACGCACCCCAGACAGAGAGAAAATCCGATGAGAAATTAAGCGAGTGACGTTCGGCGTTTGATGTCCTTGCTCGGGGGCCGGACGAAATCGTGACAAAAACAAGCCAGCTGTCCACGCGCCCTTCAAAATCCAAGATGGCGGATGTGCCAATAACAGTGTTCGGAGCTGCACGTTAACCTTTTCAAGTCTTTTGAAAACACGAGCGCTCCGGCTTTTTCAGAAGCAGTTTCGTAATGATGATTCTTTCGGGGGGGGGGGTTGAAGACCAACGTGGATCGATATTCTCGCTAAAGCTAACGCCGCGCATAATTTTATAATAACCTCTCAGTGGCAATTACGCTTTGGTCACTTCTCTTTACTCGTTTGCGTTTGATCCTCGGGTTAGCGGCAACATACCTGACCATTGTGTGCATGCGCGTGTGTGATAAACAAAACTTCACGCTACTTGATAAATAATCCAGCAGAAACACGGCATCCTGACGGAGCTATGAAAGTTTTATGGCCTCTGCTGCGGCGAGCGCCAGACACGAGGCGGGCAGTCGGCGAGAATTCTAATACGGCTCCGCTTCTTATCCAGCAGCCGGCTCTGCTCGTTTTCTCTCTCTCTTTATCCTCAATACACAAAAGAGAAGCTTCTGTCTCTCGCCACTGCGCGTTCTGCTTACAAATTGCTTTTTGCCGAGATGTAAACACGGAAGCAAACTTTTGATACTTGGCGAGACGACCCGGGACCGAGGGTGTGGCTCCGCGCGTGCGAGTGGAGATAGCGTCGTCGGTTGTTGCGTTCAAAACGAACTCGCAAGTCTACAGAAACTTGAAAAGAAAAGCGCGTAGCCACACGGTAATCCAAGGCTAATGTTGTGCTAGCAACGTAGCTCGGTTTACTTTTGGCTTTGACGTAGTCGTACACCCGTTTGAGTCTGAATTGACTATGGCAGCTTTTCGGGTAGCCCCAAAGTTGTCAATGAAGCTAAAGTCGCTAATGCTGCTTGCGCGTAGCCACACGGTAATCCCAGGCTAATGTTGTGCTAGCAACGTAGCTCGGTTTACTTTTGGCTTTGACGTAGTCGTACGCCCGTTTTAGTCTGAATTGACAATGGCTGCTTTCCGGGTAGCCCCAAAGTTGTCAATGAAGCTAAAGTCGCTAATGCTGCTTGCGCGTAGCCACACGGTAATTTAAGGCTAATGTTGTGCTAGCAACGTAGCGCGGTTTACTTTTGGCTTTGACGTAGTCGTACGCCCGTTTGAGTCTGAATTGACTATGGCAGCTTTTCGGGTAGCCCCAAAGTTGTCAATGAAGCTAAAGTCGCTAATGCTGCTTGCGCGTAGCCACACGGTAATCCAAGGCTAATGTTGTGCTAGCAACGTAGCTCGGTTTACTTTTGGCTTTGACGTAGTCGTACGTCCGTTTTAGTCTGAATTGACAATGGCAGCTTTTCGGGAAGCCCCAAAGTTGTCAATGAAGCGAAAGTCGCTAATGCTGCTTGCGCGTAGCCACACGGTAATCCAAGGCTAATGTTGTGCTAGCAACGTAGCTCGGTTTACTTTTGGCTTTCACGTAGTCGTACGCCCGTTTTAGTCTGAATTGACAATGGCTGCTTTTCGGGTAGCCCCAAAGTTGTCGATGAAGCTAAAGTCGCTAATGCTGCTTGCGCGTAGCCACACGTTAATCCAAGGCTAATGTTGTGCTAACAACGTAGCTCGGTTTACTTTTGGCTTTGACGTAGTCGTACGCCCGTTTGAGTCTGAATTGACTATGGCAGCTTTTCGGGTAGCCCCAAAGTTGTCAATGAAGCTAAAGTCGCTAATGCTGCTTGCGCGTAGCCACACGGTAATCCAAGGCTAATGTTGTGGTAGCAACGTAGCTCGGTTTACTTTTGGCTTTGACGTAGTCGTACGCCCGTTTTAGTCTGAATTGACAATGGCAGCTTTTCGGGTAGCCCCAAAGTTGTCAATGAAGCGCACCTCGTCAAATTGATACCGATAGTCCGCGAGCTCTGATGGCAGCGTCGGGCCTCAACCCCCCCCACCACCAAAAAAAAAAGAAACAATAAGCATCTTATGTAAGTGCAGGCAGCCGGAGAGAAAAAAAAAATCGTCTCCGTTGCTTCAGAGACGCTTCCGGGGAGGGCGAATGTGAGCCGAGAAACAAACTTGCCATTTGTTATTATCGCGAGTAGTCGTCGTGCGATTTGCTAATCAGGCTCGCTCTTATTTCACATACAAGCAATTCTGCAGACACAATATTTGTCTTGCGGTGTGTGATGAATCGCGTTGAAGAGCTAGAAGTTCTATAGGAAATAATTGGTCCCGCTCCGTGTCGCGCGGTGAGGCCTTGTAGCTGCGACGCGGCGCTTCGCAGATGTCGGATGAGTAATGGCGGCGGGGCGGGCGGCGGCGGCGGCGCTCCAATATTAATCTCTCTTTAAACTCCGTCGGAAAGGACGAAGCGCAAATGCATCAACGTAGCAAACGAGGCTGAGACACACACGCACACACACACACACACACACTAATGCTTCCGCGTGATGTCCTTCGTCCGGACAGTCCTCAGTTGAACATGTCACGCCGTGAGCGATGGGATGAGTCAGCTCGTGAGGACAGAAAAGGGGGGGCGGGGTCATCTCTTTTGGTACCCGAATAGGACCGGAAAAGTTTTTTTTTTTTTTTAATAGCTTGTGTATGCTGGTGATTCTTTCGGATTTCAGAGGTCCTGAAAAACTTAGTAGGGTCCCCTGGAATTCTAGAAAAAAAATTAATAAATGGCATCGAACCCCCCCCCCCCCCCTTACCCCACCCCAACACCAATTTCACCTATTGACACCAAATTTGGTTGACAGGACAAATGAAGAGTAGACCATTTTAAAATGTATTTATTTATTTTGGGGGATCACGGTATTTAATTTTTTTGGGGGGGTGGGGGGGGGGGGCTGGGGAACCCATTTTTCGTAGAAAACACTTTTTTGACAATGTATCCCAAAGCGCAACATGAATTCTGTTGTCGACAAAATTGTATTGTATTGCAGTCACATGCCCCCCCCCCAAAAAAAAAAATTGCCCAGGAGGCTTGCTAGGTGAACATCGGTATTAATGTCCTTTCGGGTGGTGTCGAGGACCCGATGTCACAGACTTGTGGAGGGGGAAAAGTGCCAAAAAGTACATTTTAATTCAAGGTGGTCTGCGAAACCGTCACCTGATAAAGAAAAAAGAAAAAAAAGAAAAAATCCGAGGACATGCTTTGGATTCAGGTGTCCTGTCTGGGCAAACGTGATTGGACTCGTAAAAAAAAAAATAATAATAATCCGTTTCTGATGGAAATAAACATCCTTGAGCTGGGGAAAATAGTTTCCTCTTTTGGGTAATACTTTGCCTATAATGTATGAAGTTTTCACGTCTGATGATTTATTTATTTTTTTCAACTTGATGGTAGATCACTGCAACATTTCTGCGCAACAATGATTGGAGATGTAACCTTTCGCAGTTGACGTGATTCATTAATCATTGGACGTGTAGAAAATTACATCAAGTGTACTTTGTACCCGCTTTAATTGAAGCGACATCGGAAAGGGGCCATTTTGAACAACGCGTTTCGCCCCGTCGTCCCTTTGTGAGGCTCGATAAAGGATTAAATATTCGCACGTAGTACTTGCAGCACAACGGCAACATGAATTATAACTGATTTTTTTTCAAATGCAAATTTTCCAGTGGTCAATGTAGTGTATTACTTTTAAATGTATTCAATATGGAAGCAGATCAATGTTCAGGACCAAAAAAAACCCAAAAAAAAATCCCATTAATTCAATCGTGCATTCATATATTTTATTTCCTCCAACAGGACAGATTTGTGGCAACGGCCACAAGCCACAAAGTAAATCCTGCTCCCATATTTTGCCAACGTCCGCGCTGGCCAAAGAAGGGGCCGTGCGTTTGCTAACTGGGCCTTGGGTCCCACTTGATCCACCTACGAGAGCCATCATGCGGCTCAAGGGTCATTTTCCTCGGGTAAACAAAGACAACGAGCGCCCGAGTAAACTACTTGAATAGGAATGAATCGGAAGATGGGACACGCTGAGCCAGGGCTTCCCGAGTCGGGTCCTCGAGAGCCCCTATCCGGACCGTTGTACACGTTTCCCTCCTGCGACTCATCAGATTCCCACGATCAGCTCATCAGCGAAGCCCCCCCGCAAAAAAATCATTTGAATCCAGGCTGCAGACTTGGGCAACCCTGCGCTCAGCCATGTTTCCATTGACTTTGATGGCAACATTGCCCCCACCAACATGGCCGCCACCCGTAACCAAGAGCGGCCAGGTCTGGACCCGACAGACTTTGACAGCGTCCGTCCAAAAAGGGGTCTTGGGTTTCGTCCCCGCTACGTATTGTCACCGTTTTTGTGTAAAAAGCAATTATGTTCATTTTTGTCATTTTCATTTTATTTTCGTTTTTTTGCCAACGTTCGCGATCATATCACATCAGCAATGATTGTGAGTGACAATCACGATTGTGTAGTATCAACGCTGGTATCGTGTCGATACTGTGCACTTTAGTGATATCGCGATCGGAGCCCACTTCCTCTTCTTCCGCCATCTTCACTTGCACTTTCCACTCAACCGGTTAACCGCATAGTGGACATCTGACAGACAGCCTGACTCTTAAAGGACTCAAAAGGTTGACAGCTGACAAGGCTTTGTCAATCCGCTCATAAAGTAATTGCGCAGAGTTTGGTGAAAAAAAAAAAAGGGAAAAAAAAGCCCGCAGATGTCTGTGGCAACGCGCTGCTATTTATAAGCTAACTTTCACGCCGAGATGTCAGGTGAGAGCACGAAGGGTCCTAGTCACCCGTGACGACACCCCCGCCTTGCCTCCCCTTCCCTCCCAACTGAGCAGCCTGGACGACGTCATACTCGCATACGTCCAACGCGGCCCACGGCGAGCTGCTACGCGTCACTTCACCGGGCGAAAGGCGCAGAGAGGAGACAGCTTAGATCTCATTAGCCAATTACCGAGGCACTTCATCAACATCTACACCGCGCTCGGCGGCCTCGGGTGCTTCCTCCCTCCCACTCGCCGTCGACAGCCGTCACCCTCGCTCTCGTCTCACTGGGGGAGAAGAAAAAAAAAAAGGAGGGCCAACAACATCGTACAGGTTGAATTCCCGACTGCAGCGTTCGTGAGATGAACATCTTGAACATGCGTGGGGATGATTCTCGTGAACCGAGTGAAGAGAACAGTTGGGATTGTTCTTGATCAATTTGTTGTACGGTATTTTGATAAAAGCGTGCCACAGACGTGATGATAACATTTTAAAAAATGTAATGGTGAAAAATGCAGAATGACTCCTTTATGTGCCTGACTTCTTGAATGTTCACAGTGTAGATGTTTGCTTTGTCTTACTTTTTTGACTGCATGTTGGGAGGACATCATATTGCGTTGATACTTACACTGTGTGATGAATTTCCATTTTCCATTTCATTTTTTTAAATCCAGCAATTACTTAAAAACCAGAACAACATTAAAAAAAGATATCTGGATCACTTATGACCAAACACATACAAATTTTGCCGAGCCAAAATGATTTGAAAGCACAGCTAGCTTAATGCTAACGTTTCTATAAAAGTAAATGGAATCTCAATGCTAATGGTTATCTTAACAAATTTATGAATTACAGGAATTTTGTTTCCTTCTAAACATTGTGCAAAGCATATTATGATACCAGAACAATAAACAAAGAAGTAAATAACACTCACAGCTAGGCCAACACTAAAAATATTAGCGTCCTTGCTATCCATCACACTCCGACTTCCTGTGTGCGAACAATAATGTCACAGAATTAACATTATTTATCATCAAGCCCCATGTTAACCTAAGACCACAAAACAGACCCTTACATACCTTCACGATGAAGTTTTGTCGTCTTGTGTGTACCTTTTTCAAGATTTGAATCAAATAATTTCGTATTTTTTTATTACCATCCGGTACCATTATAATCTATCCTCTTACATTTGTTTCACTGACTGGCATACTATGTCGTTTTTTTTCGGGCTAAAAACGCCTTACTATACTATGTCGTTTTTTTCGGCTAAAAACGCCTTACTATACATGGTCATTTTTTTCGGCTAAAAACGCCTTACTATACTATGTCGGTTTTTTCGTCTAAAAACGCCTTACTATACTATGTCGTTTTTTTTCGGCAAAAAACACCTTACTATACATGGTCGTTTTTTTTCTGCTAAAAACGCCTTACTATACATGGTCGGTTTTTTTTCGGCTAAAAACGCGTTACTATACTATGTCGTTTTTTTCGGGCTAAAAACGCCTTACTATACATGGTCGTTTTTTTTTCGGTCAAAAACGCCTTACTATGCATGGTCGTTTTTTTCGGCTAAAAACGCCTTACTATACTATGTCGGTTTTTTTCGGGCTAAAAACACCTTACTATACATGGTCGTTTTTTTCGGCTAAAAACGCCTTACTATACATGGTCGTTTTTTTCGGCTAAAAACGCCTTACTATACATGGTCATTTTTTTCTGTAAAAAAACGCCTTACTATACATGGTGGGTTTTTTTCGGCTAAAAACGCCTTACTATGCATGGTCGTTTTTTTCGGCTAAAAACGCCTTACTATACTATGTCGGTTTTTTTCGGGCTAAAAACACCTTACTATACATGGTCGTTTTTTTCGGCTAAAAACGCCTTACTATACATGGTCGTTTTTTTTCTGCTAAAAACGCCTTACTATACATGGTCGTTTTTTTTCGGCTAAAAACGCGTTACTATACTATGTCGTTTTTTTCGGGCTAAAAACGCCTTACTATACATGGTCGTTTTTTTTCCGGTCAAAAACGCCTTACTATACATGGTCGTTTTTTTCGTCTAAAAACGCCTTACTATACATGGTCATTTTTTTCGGCTAAAAACGCCTTACTATACATGGTCGTTTTTTTCGGCTAAAAACGCCTTACTACACTGTCGTTGTTTTCGGTCAAAAACGCCTTACTATACATGGTCGTTTTTTTCGTCTAAAAACGCCTTGCTATACATGATCGTTTTTTTCGGCTAAAAACGCCTTACTATACATGGTCGTTTTTTTCGGTCAAAAACGCCTTACTATATATACATGGTCGTTTTTTTCGTCTAAATACGCCTTACTATACATGGTCATTTTTTTCGTCTAAAAATGCCTTACTATACATGGTCGTTTTTTTTGGGCTAAAAACGCCTTACTATACATGTCGTTTTTTTCGTCTAAATACGCCTTACTATACATGGTCATTTTTTTCGTCTAAAAACGCCTTACTATACATGGTCGTTTTTTTTGGGCTAAAAACGCCTTACTATACATGGTCGTTTTTTTCGGCTAAAAACGCCTTACTATACATGGTCGTTTTTTTTCGGGCTAAAAACGCCTTATTATACTATGTCGTTTTTTTCGGCTAAAAACGCCTTACTATACATGGTCATTTTTTTCGGCTAAAAACGCCTTACTATACTATGTCGGTTTTTTCGTCTAAAAACGCCTTACTATACTATGTCGTTTTTTTTCGGCAAAAAACACCTTACTATACATGGTCGGTTTTTTTCGGCTAAAAACGCCTTACTATACATGGTCGTTTTTTTCGGCTAAAAACGCCTTACTATACATGGTCATTTTTTTCTGTAAAAAAACGCCTTACATGGTGGGTTTTTTTCGGCTAAAAACGCCTTACTATGCATGGTCGTTTTTTTCGGCTAAAAACGCCTTACTATACTATGTTGGTTTTTTTCGGGCTAAAAACACCTTACTATACATGGTCGTTTTTTTCGGCTAAAAACGCCTTACTATACATGGTCGGTTTTTTTCTGCTAAAAACGCCTTACTATACATGGTCGTTTTTTTTTCGGCTAAAAACGCGTTACTATACTATGTCGTTTTTTTCGGGCTAAAAACGCCTTACTATACATGGTCGTTTTTTTTTCGGTCAAAAACGCCTTACTATACATGGTCGTTTTTTTCGTCTAAAAACGCCTTACTATACATGGTCATTTTTTTCGTCTAAAAACGCCTTACTATACATGGTCGTTTTTTTCGGCTAAAAACGCCTTACTATACATGGTCGTTTTTTTCGGCTAAAAACGCCTTACTACACTGTCGTTTTTTTCGGCTAAAAACGCCTTACTATACTATGTTGGTTTTTTTCGGGCTAAAAACACCTTACTATACATGGTCGTTTTTTTCGGCTAAAAACGCCTTACTATACATGGTCGGTTTTTTTCTGCTAAAAACGCCTTACTATACATGGTCGTTTTTTTTTCGGCTAAAAACGCGTTACTATACTATGTCGTTTTTTTCGGGCTAAAAACGCCTTACTATACATGGTCGTTTTTTTTTCGGTCAAAAACGCCTTACTATACATGGTCGTTTTTTTCGTCTAAAAACGCCTTACTATACATGGTCATTTTTTTCGTCTAAAAACGCCTTACTATACATGGTCGTTTTTTTCGGCTAAAAACGCCTTACTATACATGGTCGTTTTTTTCGGCTAAAAACGCCTTACTACACTGTCGTTTTTTTCGGGCTAAAAACGCCTTACTATACATGGTCGTTTTTTTCGTCTAAAAACGCCTTACTATACATGATCGTTGTTTTCGGTCAAAAACGCCTTACTATACATGGTCGTTTTTTTCGGCTAAAAACGCCTTGCTATACATGATCGTTTTTTTCGGCTAAAAACGCCTTACTATACATGGTCGTTTTTTTCGGTCAAAAACGCCTTACTATATATGGTCGTTTTTTTCGGCTAAAAACGCCTTGCTATACATGATCGTTTTTTTTCGGCTAAAAACGCCTTACTATACTATGTCGTTTTTTTCGTCTAAAAATGCCTTACTATACATGGTCGTTTAGATTATAATCTATCCTCTTACATTTGTTTCACTGACTGGCTGGGAGAAGTCACAGGTGCAACTAACTGCCTTTGAGTAACTTGAGTACGTAGAATACATTTTATTACCATTCCTTTTACATTACATACAATACATACAATACAAGTGTGAAACAAATCAAGCAAATCACAACTCATTCGGTGCACAAAATTGTTTTGAGTCCATTTCCAGGGGTGATAGTGTCTCTTTGTGTGACAGCTGGACAGATTTCTCATTTAAAGCTGCCTTTAAACGCTCTGGAGATGTTACACACTGACTACCGATAAAAGCACTTAAATGAAAGTCAGTGATAGGAAGCTATTTGGCGACACTTTGTGACCCGGCAAAACCTGCAGAGAATCAAATACGGATTCCGAAACGCCAGCGCGAGGCTGAAAGAGTGACATGGTCATCTCGCTTCAAGATGTTTATCTTCAGCATCCAATCAAAGGGCAGTATGGCTTCCCTCCGCCTTTCAACGTCGCCGTGGCAGCTCCAATCTGCGCCACCTGTGTTGAAAAAAAAAATAAAGAAATCAAACTTGTCTCTTCTGGTCTCAAATCAAGAAACGTGCCTCACTGGAGATGGAGGAATGGAGCGGATTCTCTCGAAGCTTTTAGCGATACATCTCAGAGAGGGAAGGTATTGTTTGTGTGTGTGTGTGTGTGTGTGTTTCAGACAATGACAGCTGCAAACAGGTCACTTCATCATATTTGAAAAAACAGATGCCTGGCAACTTTCAGGTGGCAGGAAAACGATTGGCAACTACTGAAAATAGACAAAAATGTCAACTCCAGTAGGTTGAGGGTTTTTTTTTTTTCATTTTTTTGTGGAGGGGAAATCGATTGTGTGGATGAAGTAGCTACATTTTACATGAATGCACAATCATCATCATCTTCTCACAGGGTATCTATAAAATCCTTCGTCGGGTTGACATAACGGTTAGCCTGTTAGCGAACGTCAACTCGACTCTACACTTCACATTTAAAAGCGCACATCCATGCCATCCACCCATTTTTGAATCTATTTATCTTCACGAGGGTCGCGGACGTGTTGGAGCCCATCCCAACTGTCTTCGCATGCAGTAGGCGGGGTACATCCTAAACCGGTCCCCAGCCAATCACAAGGTACAAAAGAGACGACAACAACCATTCATGTATTACAATTACACAGGGACAATTTAAAGTGTTCCATGAATCTGCAGTGCATGTTTTCTGAATGTGGGAGGAAACCGGCATTACTCTACATGGTCGTCTTTTTTTATGTTAAAAACGCCTTACTACATGGTTGTCTTTTTTGGGCTGAAAATAACTTACAAGACATGGTCATTTTTTTCTGTAAAAAAACGCTTTACACTATGTCGTTTTTTTTCGGCTAAAAACGCCTTACTATACATGGTCGTTTTTTTCGGAAAATAAAAACGCCTTACTATACTATGTCGTTTTTTTCTGTTAAGAAACGCCTTACTATACATGATCGTTTTTTTCGGCTAAAAACGCCTTACTATACATGGTCATTTTTTTCTGTAAAAAAAACGCCTTACTATACATGGTCATTTTTTTCTGTAAAAAAACGCCTTACTATACTATGTCGTTTTTTTCGGGCTAAAAACGCCTTACTATACATGGTCGTTTTTTTCGGCTAAAAACGCCTTACTATACATGGTCGTTTTTTTCGGCTAAAAACGCCTTACTATATACATGGTCGTTTTTTCGGCTAAAAACGCCTTACTATACATGGTCGTTTTTTTTTCAGCTAAAAACGCCTTACTATACATGGTCGGTTTTTTTCGGGCTAAAAACGCCTTACTATACATGGTGGGTTTTTTTCGGCTAAAAACGCCTTACTATACATGGTGGTTTTTTCGGCTAAAAACGCCTTACTATACATGGTGGGTTTTTTTCGGCTAAAAACGCCTTACTATACATGGTCGGTTTTTTTCGGCTAAAAACGCCTTACTATACATGGTGGTTTTTTTTCGGGTAAAAACGCCTTACTATACATGGTGGGTTTTTTTCGGCTAAAAACGCCTTACTATACATGGTGGTTTTTTCGGCTAAAAACGCCTTACTATACATGGTTGTTTTTCTCTGTCGTTTACTATATAACAACCATGTATAGTAAGGCGTTTTTAGCCGAAAAAAAAATGACCATGTATAGTAAGGCATTTTAACGTGACAGCAAACTCTGCATTTCCTCATGGCAGAAAATATGATGAAATTAGGTTTTTGATACATCCAGCGAGAAAAATTTGGTAATTATGTTTGCGACAATTGTTAATGTAAAGTTTCCGGTCGGTGTGATTAATTCTTCAACTAGCCAAAAGCGACAGCATTAAATAGCAGAGGCCGGAGAAGACGTCCTGAGTCAAGTAATTGCTTTCACATTTGCGTGGTCAGCCGCATTCTCCCAGGCAGTGTAAACAAAAGTCACTTCGATGGCGACATCAAGCGTCGACTTCATTGGCTTTCTAAGTGGCGGCCGTGTCGTTTTGACAAATAGTTATTTGGAGCCGAGCCGTTGAGCTACTTTGTGCTAACACTTCTGCGAAAACAATAACGCAGACCTTCAATTATTGTTGTTAAAGACATCTGCTACTGTCAACATAAAATGAATGCGCGGTGATTTGAGACATCTGGGTTTTTTTTAATCTAACGAAACTCAAACAACTTTCAGCAGAACAATGCACTTCTGTTGGCCTACTCTGATATTTTGAGGAATAAGTCAAAGACAAGAGGGCGTGATATGAAATGCTAATTAGGTTGCAATTGCAAAATGTGTGTCGTGAGAAAGATTTTTTTTCCTCGCGTTTTCTCCTTAATTAGAATCCTAATAATTAGCTGTTACAGAATCCAGAGTCCAGCAATCTTATTATTGCATTGGGGTTATGGAAGACGTCTGGCCGTTGGCCGCGAGGCATTTTCCCGCCTGAGCCCAACGATCACGAGGCGCATAAAACTCAAAGCCATTATGCGCACCAGATGGAATTACATTTAGCATTTGAAAGTCCATTAAATACAAGGTGGCATAATATTAGGTTTGCGTTTACACGGGCTGCGACGACTTTGGGTAATAACTTAATTTTGGATTAGCTTGCGCCGTGAACCGCGTCGGATGTTAATAAGCTAATGTACAACGCAGTGCCAGCATCCTTGTTTAATGGCGTCGCGTCCTCCATCTTGACGTTTCATCATGTCCGAATGAAGTTCCAACTCATCGGCTTCACAACCAAGGACAGTTCATATTTTGTTAAAAAATAAGGTTAAGAGAGCCCAAACTATGTATGTTGTGAATGAAGTTATGTCCAAAAAGTTAGCAAAGTGTTTATTGGTGATGTTGTTGCTGTGGTGAATAAAAAGTATATATATTTTGTATATATTCACACTTATCCTAACACCCTAACCGTAACCCAAACCCCAATAACCCTAACCCCACAATCCTAAGGGGGGTTTGGGTTAGGGTTGGTGTAGGGTTTGGAGTTAGGGTTAGGTTCAGGGTTAGTGGTTAGGGTTAGGGGTTAGGGTTAGGAGTTAGGGTTAGGGGTTAGGGTTGATGTAGGGTTTGGAGTTAGGTTTAGGGTTAGGGGTATGGTTAGGGTTTAGGGGTTTGGATTAGGGTTAGGTTCAGGGTTAGTGGTTAGGGTTAGGGGTTAGGAGTTAGGGTTAGGGGTTAGGGGTGATGTAGGGTTTGGAGTTAGGTTTAGGGTTAGTGGTTAGGGTTAGGGTTAGGGGTATGGTTAGGGTTTAGGGGTTTGGATTAGGAGTTAGGGTTAGGGGTTTAGGTTAGGGTTAGGGGGTTAAGGGTACTGGTTGGTGGGTTTGAAGTTAGGGTTAGGTTTAGGGTTAGTAGTTAGGGTTTAGGGGTTTGGATTAGGAGTTAGGGTTAGGGGTTTGGGTTAGGGTTAGGGGGTTAAGGGTACTGGTTGGTGGGTTTGAAGTTAGGGTTAGGTTTAGGGTTAGTAGTTAGGGTCAGGGTTAAGGTTCGGGTTCGGAGTTAGGGTTAGGGTTAGGGAACTACAAGAAAGACGCTGAAAGAAGTACAGAGCTGTGTGTGCTTAAATAATTCCAACGAATGTAAAGTGGAAAAGAGCAGGGAGGACTAACGAGGAGGGCTAATCAGGAGAATGGATTGGCTGTCTAGAGCTCGGCTATCCGCCGGTCCGCTCTATCAGCATTGAAAAAAAGAAGCCACAAGAAACACAAACAGGCTCTTCAGTAAGAGCCAAGTATTGCCATGGCAACCAGCCAGCAGCCACCCCGTTTGAGCTCTTTTCTGCAAATCCTATTTATTGAGTATTGTATTTCATGAACAGAGCTTGTTTTTTCTTTTCATAATTGTCTTCCCAGTACAGCCCTTTTGAATTGTGCACCTCTATTAATTAGGGCCAGCAGAGTTGTAACAATAATCTACTTTGGGGGCCATCAATACGCCCCCAAAAACTCACTTCTGAGGAGAAATTGAACATTTGCATCAATAGCAGGATGCATAATAGAGCCTCAAGGGCCTACTGTATGTCTGAAATGCCACAGGATGTCGGCCATTTTGGTTTCAAACATCCATTTTGGGTGAGATCCAGGGTTCGTCCTACTCGGGGAGAAGGTGTCTCCAACTGGGGCTCTAGGGGCATCCAGGGGACATTTTATATCAGATTTGTTTTTCAATTGTATTTACAGGTTGGGGTTATCTTGTCACCTACCCGCTGTTATTTCCTGAATAGCTCAAGGTAGGCCTCCTTCGGCACATGAGCTAACTGGCTTCAGATCTGATTCTTGCTTCGTAGCCGTTTACTGTGCTACTGCTGATATAAAACTATCAATGTTGGCGTGAAGGCACTCGAGTGAAGTGAGGGGAGAAGTTTCTATCAGACACGCCAAAACTCTGTTTAATACAAAAAGAGTGCTCTGGCGCCATACTGTGGTATCTCAAGGCATACAAAGCAATTACACATGGATTTTTGCTATTCACGGCACGGCTCAATCATATTACAGTAATTGCTCTGTACCTAACCTTTGAGCCAATTAAAAAAAAAAAAAAAAGCTAATTGGATTGTGAGGTACGCAATGTTATTCAGATGAGGCAAGGTGACCACGGAAAAATATTTGCCACTTAGAAGCGTGTTACCTGCTTTCGCATGTGGCCAAAGCTTTTGTGACGTGGAAATGGGCAAGTGTGCCTTTGGAAATATTCAGCCCGACCAACTTGGTGACTGCCGGAGTCTTTTCTTGCCCTATGGGACAAATGTGAAAAAGATTAAATGATTCATGGTGTTTGTCTCGACAAAGTTATTAAACTTGCATCATGACAACAAGCCTTCACCTTCAACATGAGTGTTTTTTTTTTTCAGAGCAACGGTAAAGGGCCTGCACTCTTATAAAACGTTTTTATTGTGTTGCGGCGCAGGAGAATGTTTTTCATGAAACGGAACAGAAATGTCACAAAATGCCAGGAAGATCAGAGATGATTTTCGCTCCATCATAAATCGAGAAACAATCAAGCAATAAAAACATGAGATAACATACAGCCAGCAAATTGTGATCATTCCAAGTCGTTCAAAGTACTGAAGGAAGGGGGGAAAGAGTGTTGAAGAACAGCGCACACGGCCATATGCGTAAAACCAGAGGGAATTCAAGCTTTCAAAAGCCATGTAAAGAACCCAGGAACAGAAAGAGAGCAAAAAAAATTTTGAAAAAAGAAGATTCTGGGCCATGTCCTTGTCTGTTCTCCTGCTTTGTCCTCCCCACTTCATCGGCGATGTGGCCATGCAGGACGTGCTCAGTGCAATCAAGCATACAGTCCATTCAATTGATTATCCAGAAAACTAACAAAGGCCAAAGCTTCATCTTTTTCTTCTTTTTTTTTAATTTGCTCTTCAGCTGCCACAGACAAAAATGGCGCAGTTCAGCCATAATGATGCAAGGCAAAAGCCCTTGAAGTAGACATATTGGGCTTTTTATTCTTCATAACTTATCTGTGACATTTGTTTTCCTCAAAACACCCCAAGGACCGTGTGTGTGTGTTTGTGTGCGTGTTTTAGTGATTGTACAAATCTAAATTTGACTCAATAATTTTGGGGGAAAACAAGGTGTCCAACAACAGACAAAAGATGAGCAAAAGAGGGCTGACGACAGAGCCCTGGGGAACACCAGCGACCAAAAGCTACCAATGGACAACTCGCTTTACATTTGACATTTTAGGATAAACCTAAAATGCACTCGAACCTTAACAGGTGAGCTTCATTGGATTGCACGTTGCTAACCGTTCAACGTTTCTGTACTTTTTGCACAGCTTGCTGCTCTCTGCAGATGTTTGATCCAAAATGAATTTTTTATTTTTTTAGTGGCAGAACATTTTTGCTTCTTGCCAAGAGTCAGCTGGGATAGGCTCTGGCTAACCCACTATCCTAATGAGGATAAGTGGTAGAGAAAATGGATGTATGGATGGGCTAATCAAGCTAATTAGATGGAAATGAATGGCAATAAGCGGAGAGTGAGGTCAGGATTGCTGAAAGATGAAGCGCACGTGGAAAGGGGGAAAGCAACAAAGTAATACAAAATAAATCGAGGCCCGATTGGCTTTTGTTGCTTTGCGATAATCCAAAATGAGTGACGCACTCGGACTCGTTGCAAAATAGCCCGTCGGCCAGCAGTAATGGGCTCCCGATAGAAGCATGCGCACAAGTCATTTCTGCTGGCAAACACGCCGTTTGAGAAACCAAATGGGCGACACACACTGACGAGTGAGTGTGACAGGCTTGACAGCTTACAACGCAGATGCGCTGCGATCTGCCCAAAATAGATGTCATGGCGACAGCATTGTTAAAAGCGCTGTTTTTATACGCGACACCGGTGCCATCTCGTATCAATTTGGCGGCATGCCTTTCCCAAACAGAGCGCGTCTGTGTCTCTCTGACGGAGACGGGCCTGCGTCAGCCCGCCATCAGCCGCGCAACGAGACACTTAGGTTGGAATTAACGTGACCGCGACTGTAATTGCATTCCGTTTTATAGAAAATATCGATTGAAGTTACACACATGCGTGATTCGGAGATGGTTCGGTGTGCTAATGTGGCCCACATGGGGGGAAAAAAAACGCAGAGGATAGCTTAGCCTCCAGCTAAGCCGATGCGGATTTGGAGCTGGGAGTCGCAGCTTGGAGTTTGAAGCGGATTATGTGGGACAGGAGAAGTGAACTAATCTCTTTTCGTCAATGGACGCTAAAGCTTCGTGTTTGCTTTCAAAACTTTGCTTGTAGCAGACGTGTGCACATTTTTCAGCATGATGTCTCTGATCCACTGGTGAAAGGACACTTTGATCCTCTCCTCTTTCATCTATAACTGCTTCAGACAACAAAGTGTATGCAAAAAAGTGGTGAAGATTGCACGACTGTCTCTGTCCTATGTGTTGTCTTGTGTTATTTTTTGTTATTTTGACTTCAAAATGGCGCCGCGAGAGTGGCTGCCTTTCCAGCAGCTCCTATTTTTTTGTTGTTCCACTTCTTCCTTTCATAACTTTGCTGCTGTGAATCTGGAATTTCTCCATTGCGAGACTAATAAAGGTATTCTTAATCTTAATCTTAAGTTTTTCTGGGATTCTTTATGCCCCCTTTTTTTTTTAAATATTAGATATGTTTGATGAAAAATAACACTTCGGCCTCGATGTTGCACTCCTTCAATAATTGAATACATCTCTTTAAATTTTCATCAGTTTTCCTCCCAAGTATGTCACACAGCCCCCAAAACACCATCTGTCTTATATTATGTTGGACAGAAATGCTTAAAAACAAAAAAGAGGCAATTAGTGACTACACGGAGCACATGCAGGGCCGCATTGCGTTTAAACTCCACAAGCGACGTTTTCCATGTGCTCCATACTGCGTCATTTCTAAACGGCGGTTATTCAAAATCGAGTACAAATATTTTGCGGTCACAAACATTATTCAAGCATCCGGGGAAAATGTTCCGTATTTTGCAATGTACAACTAAATTTGAGGGCGGCCCGGTGGGGTCCAGTGGTTAGCACGTCGGCTTCACAGTGCAGAGGTACCGGGTTCGATTCCAGCTCCGGCCTCCCTGTGTGGAGTTTGCATGTTCTCCCCGGGCCTGCGTGGGTTTTCTCCGGGTGCTCCGGTTTCCTCCCACATTCCAAAAAAAACATGCATGGTAGGCTGATTGGACGCTCTAAATTGTCCCTAGGTGTGAGTGTGAGTGCGAATGGTTGTTCGTCTCTGTGTGCCCTGCGATTGGCTGGCAACCGATTCAGGTTCTCCCCGGGCCTGCGTGGGTTTTCTCCGGGTGCTCCGGTTTCCTCCCACATTCCAAAAACATGCGTGGCAGGCTGATTGAACACTCTAAATTGTCCCTAGGTATGGTTGTTCGTTTCTGTGTGCCCTGCGATTGGTGAGGATCAAGCGGCTCGGAAGATGAATGAATGAATGAATTTTTATATGCTATGCTGTAGTAATGTAGACACAAAATATATTGGCAAATATTTTATTTGAGGATTTTTCTTGGTAATTAAAGACGACCTTAAATGACCAATTGCAAAGGCGCATTGTTGAGCCTCAAGCTCAATAGCACTCCAGTTTTTCATGGCAACAACCTGAACGTGGCGCTTCAAGATGGTGTGAGCGAGCAGCTGCGAGGAGCAGATGGATGCGAGCATTTGGCCAGCCAAACATGCCGACAATCAACCCAATTTTCACACCCGGCGTCCAAATATTTTCAACAAACAAGCAGCGAGTTGGGAGCCATTCTTCTCGCTTCGACGTTGGCTTGTTTGAGTCAAGTGCAAAACTGGGATTTGATGGGGGGGGGGGGTAGTTTTTTTTAACGGAATAGAACAACTTGGGCTCCATTGACACGGCATCTCCATTTTCACCGTCTATTTCGTTGCACATTTTAACTGAGCCCAATGGCTGCCTCTACCTTGACAAAAAACCACGAAAAAGACCCCGCCTTCCAAAAATTCAAAAGCCAAACAATACAAATGAGTTTTGAGACGAGGCCAACGAGGGCCATCTAAACTAAAAATGTTCAAGGTGCCAGTGAAGAGATGCCAGAGTAGGAGTTATGTGCTGCCTCAAGAGGCGAGCAGCAGCATTCTGGACCAACTGGAGATGCGTCATGGAGGATTATCTCTCAGAATTAACGTGTTAGCCAACAAGCTCTTTTCCTCAAAATATCAAGTCGAATTTTTAGCTCCTCTTCCTCTTGAAACACTACGGATGAACGTTGATGCTTTTGCGGGTTCTCCAGTATACGCTGATCGTGCGAGAAAAGTACATTCGTCTTTACTTACTTGGCCCCGGCAAGCAGCTCGTTAGCCGGCTGTAATTTAAAAGCAATAGTTGGATTATAATTACGGCGGCACGCTGCTTCGAGGCACATCAGGTGTAGAGTGGACATTTCGCTCTCTCGCCGGCTGCGCTGAAATACTAGCACATTACTTTTTTTTTTTGCAAGCTCTGTCGCAAAACATAAAAAGTTCAAAATCATTATGGCGGAGTTATTGCCGCAGCTGCCCTTGCGTTGGAGTCGGGGTGACCGACAACAAGTCTCCGCAGAGACGGCGCCGCGACTCCGAGCTCACTTAGACGGCCCGGGAGAGGAGAGACTAAATGAGGAGGCCGGCCAAGTTAACTGGCACCGCATTACACTCTTGACGAGGGTCGTAAAAAATGCTGGAAATTAGCTGACTTGGATGGAAGCACCCGCCCGGCTATCGTTGGGACGACTTGAGCGTGGAGGAAAACCCCCTCTAGGAATTGGACAAACTATTTTCTGTCATGTTTGTCCTCATTAGGCAGCTGGAGTCTTTCCCGGGTGACTTTTGGTCAGAGAAGCGGGGGCACACGCTCTGGACCGGGTGGCCACAGAATAAACAAAAATAGATCCAAAAAGGTCATTTAAGACACCGTTACATCACCCTCAGAATGGAATGACGGCCCATGGCTACGCTAGAGGTGTCAAAATTAATCAATTAATCGACAAGGTGTCGATTAATCGTGGAATTAATCGACAGCTATTTTAACATCTGAGGAATCATCGTTTAACTCAAGAATTGCCCAAATCTTCGACTTTCACGGTCGTCTCACTTTTTCCAATGTCCGCCGAGCTGCGTCATGGGCCGAACGCACGCTTTGGATTTAGTCGCTCGGTGAGATATAATTTATGTGTCCCATTTATTATTCATGTCCCTATAGCAGCTCATGACTTTTTATTCTCGTGTGTGAAACGCGTGCATGCGTGTGTGTGTGTCGGAATCCTGTGTAAGCACTTACAGTCCGCTTCACAAGTGGACTGCATGTATAAAAGATGGTGTTGAAGTTGCCCGCTATTCAAATACTGCAACGCACATGCAAGGCCCTGAAAAAAAGCACGGATTCTATTTTCCCTTGAGAAAGCAGCACTTGATCACAGCGCCACCATCGGCAACATCACTCAGCAGCATGTATTAATAATAATAATTTATTGATTGATTTATTTTATAAGAGGGCGGCCCGGTAGTCCAGTGGTTAGCACGTCGGCTTCACAGTGCAGAGGTACCGGGTTCAATTCCAGCTCCGGCCTCCCTGTGTGGAGTTTGCATGTTCTCCCCGGGCCTGCGTGGGTTTTCTCCGGGTGCTCCGGTTTCCTCCCACGTTCCAAAAACATGTGTGGCAGGCTGATTGAACACTCTAAGTTGTCCCTAGGTGTGAGTGGGAGTGCGAATGGTTGTTCGTCTATGTGTGCCCTGCGATTGGCTGGCAACCGATTCAGGGTGTCCCCCGCCTACTGCCCGAAGACAGCTGGGATAGGCTCCAGCACCCCCCGCGACCCTAGTGAGGATCAAGCGGCTCGGAAGATGAATGAATGAATGAATGAATTATTTTTATAGGAAGCTAACCCAGTTAGCGGATGCTAATCTCCGCTTCCCACAAACACTGCAGCTCTGCTTACCTCTAGGTTTTGAAATGACACCAGCGGCATCACGTCCGTTGAGGGGTGGGGGGTGTGGCTGCATTAGCTTGAGACTGTTTCGGCAGCTTGAAAGTGGCTCTGGATCTTCACCTCACCTCGTGGGCGGAGGAGATCTGTGTGGGAGGACATTTTGTAAATTAGGCCCACTGTTTTGTCATAGTGGGGCAAAGGTGACACATTTCCATAAGCTGGCCAAACACTTAGCTGCTTGTTCAAATTTAGAGTTAAGTTCATTTAGCTTTTGTGTTTAGGTTCAGTTCATTTTGACAAAGCTACGGGAGATAAAATTTAGGAGTAAAGCTTTGAGGTGTAGGGCGGCACGGTGAGCGACTTGTTAGCACGCTGGCTTAATAGTGCAGAGGTCGTGGGTTCGATTCCGGCACCGGCCTTCCTGTGAGGAGTTTGCATGTTCTCCCTGTGTACCAGAGTACCCGGAGAAAACCCAGACCTGGTTTTCTCCTGGTACTCCCACATTCCAAAAACATGCATGGAAAGCTAACGGAACACTCTAAATCAGGGGTGTCCAAACTTTTTGCCAAGGGGGCCAGATTTTTATGTGGTAAAATGTCGGGGGGCCGACCTTGGCAGACATTCTTTACATTGAACAACAATATTGTTCAACAAATTTTAGTAAGCCAGTCTGTTTCACATTTCCATTTTTATTTGAATTTCAACAATCTTAAGAATTTCTTTTGGTTCATTTGAAACAGGTATATCACAGGCAACTGCTTATTCACTTGACTTTTTCTTAAACGGAAGTCTCCTGAGTGCAAATTGATTGATTTGAAACATAAAATGTATCACCATGACTTTTCAATAGTCACAAAACCTTTGACTCGAACAACAGGGAAATGAACAAGCAATACACATATCCACAACTGCAAGGATCATTTGAAATATGACATATCAGTCAATATAAACACGGAGTGATGTCTTGTTAACTCGTGAGTGATGCCCTCTAGTGTCTAAATGCTATTACTCATTTAGTGAATGCTATTACTCATTTAGCCACTAGAGGGAAGCAGTACTCTATGAAACATCACTCACCAGTCTACGAGACCTCAGTCAATGCAACACTTGTTCCATTGCGCCCAACCTGCGGGCCAGACGGCACTGATTTTATAACAGGGGTCGAGGGCCGGATGAAATTCGACCGCGGGCCGGATTTGGCCCCCGGGCCGGACTTTGGACATGCTTGCTCTAAATTGTCCCTCGGTGCGATTGTGAGCACAAATGGTTGTTGGTCAATGTGTGCCCTGCGCTTGGCTGGCAACCAGTTTGGGGTGTACCCCGCCTACTGCCCCGAAGACCGCTGGGATATGCTCCCTCGGCGGGAAAGGTTCTAGTGGTATGAATACTGTGGTGTTAGCTAAATGTGCTTTGGGTTAAGGTTTGGGTTCGCATTTGTATACCAAAAAAAAAAAAACAATTCATTTTCCACAACGCGCGGCATTAAAAGCCTTGTTGGCGTGAGAATAACTGCAACACGGTTCAGACAAATCCCAACCTTGCACTCTTCACAAGCCACATTAGTTGCTCGCATTACCGTCGAGCCCCCGACAGCCAAGTCAGGCCGATCGGCTGCTCGCTCAGCCTCGAAGCGCTCCGTCCCTGCACTCTCTGTCAGGAGCAATATTTAAAGGCAAACGTAAAGATGAGGCAGCAAGGAGCAGCTGGATCGGAAGACATCATTTAACGCGCTCGCAGCTGCTACATCGGCCCCCTTTGCCCTACGCGGGAGTGTGAAAGTTCGGCAAATGTGGTCGGCGGGCCCGCAACGATAAATATTTTAAGCCGAGGACTTCGCCTCGTCTCTCTGCATCACTTCACCGCGTCCCTCTTCCCCTCGCCGGCTCGCACTTAAAAAAAAGCGGCGGCGACGCAAGAAGGCAGCGCTAGCGACGACTAGGGCTGCGGTCGACAGGTAACCTTTCCACGCCCCCCGCATACCCCCCACCTCGCCGGCCTACGCGTCGGCCGCTTGGCACGGCCCCGTGTCGCGGCAGCCGCCTCGGGGGAGAAGACGGCGACGACGACGAAAGGGAAGCGGACAAGTTATGAAGTCATTGAGTGTGTAATTCGGAGAGCGTGTGAGGTGAATATTTGACGAGAGCTGAGCACATTCCAAAGATGTCGACTGTTTTTTTTGTTTTTTTTTAACCCGATGTTAAAAAAAAGAGAAAAATATCCATTGATTCTGGAAGATGAGACCACAGAGAACTTCTGTATTTCAAATTCTTATGCCCTTCACCGCTTGCATTTTGCCACAGGCATCTTTGATCAGTATTCCAACGATGTATTGAATTTGGTGGGGGGCGGGGGTACGGGAAGGTTCTGGTAAATTTCAAATTAGCATTAACAGCTAGCCTGAAATAAAGGTAAATATTATATATGATATTATTCATTCATTCATTCATCTTCCGAGCCGCTTGATCCTCACACGGGTCGCGGGGGGTGCCGGAGCCTATCCCAGCCGTCTTCGGGCAGTAGCCGAGGACACCCTGAACCAGTTGCCGGCCAATTGCAGGGCACACAGAAACGAACAACCATCCGCGCTCACACTCCCACCTAGGGACAATTTAGAGTGTTCAATCAGCCTGCCACGCATGTTTTTGGAATGTGGGAGGAAACCGGAGCACCCGGAGAAAACCCGCGCAGGTCCGGGGAGAACATGCAAACTCCACACAGGGAGGCCGGAGCTGGAATCGAACCCGGTACCTCTGCACTGTGAAGCCGAGGTGCTAACCACTGGACTACCGGGCCGCCCTTATATGATATTAATATTGTTCATTTCCAAGGTAACAGAGAGGCCGACTGCATGAAAAGTATGACGCAGGTGCTGATTCGACGTGACCTCCCGGACAGCCAAGGTCACGGGCGAATGACTCCTCTTGTCAGTCGACGTGCACTCGGCCGAGACGTCCGCATCTCCTAAACGCACTTGATGGCAAGTCTGCTCGGCTGTCCGCCGGATGAACATGACACGTTTCCACCTCTGTTGCAGTTTCCGCGAGGGCACTTTTTACGCCAAGCGTCACTCTGCATCAGAGCAGAGGGATTTCTCAGGAAGGGGGAGGAGAAGGGGGGGTCGCTTCAGCCTCCGCGACATCTACGAGTAATTGACGAAAACGCGGGAGAGGCCGGAGTCCAACGTGACAACTCGGCAAATCTGCTCCCGAGTCCAAATAGGCTATTTGCAGTGCAAGACGAAGTGGAATATTAGAAATAGGAGCGCACACCGGGTGCGCGGCCGATTCCGGAGCATCGACTAGAAGTTTCTTGGTGGAAGGCAAAAATTCATGAACTCGCCAATGTTTATTCCACTCCGCGGCTCGATGCCGAATAAGCAATCTCACTTTTCAGAATCGATACAGGGCGGCCCGGTAGTCCAGTGGTTAGCACGTCGGCTTCACAGTGCAGAGGTACCGGGTTCGATTCCAGCTCCGGCCTCCCTGTGTGGAGTTTGCATGTTCTCCCCGGGCCTGCGTGGGTTTTCTCGGGGTGCTCCGGTTTCCTCCCACATTCCAAAAATATGCATGGCAGGCTGATTGAACACTCTAAATTGTCCCTATGTGTGAGTGTGAGTGCGAATGGTTGTTCGTTTCTGTGTGCCCTGCGATTGGCTGGCAACCGATTCAGGGTGTCCCCCGCCTACTGCCCGGAGACAGCTGGGATAGGCTCCAGCACCCCCCGCGACCCTAGTGAGCATCAAGCGGCTCGGAAGATGAATGAATGAATGATACAGCACCTTGAGTGGCGACCGACGTTAGCCCCGCCTCTCGCCCTAACCGGATAGGCCCCCCCCGGCCGGCTCACGCGCAAGCCTCGCCAGGATAAGCGAAAAATGAACGGACGACAAATGCTCAAGAAAGAACCCGGGCAGTAAGAGATGTTTGACATCTCTATTGATCTTGCGGCGGGCTACTTGGCGTGATCGTAAAGTCGCCTGAAAGGTTCCCGGATGCGACGTTCCATCACCAGTTGACGGAAAGCTAAGCGGGGGGGGGGGGGGGGGCTGCGTCCTCCTTCCTACACTAGCCGCAAGCTCTCGTCGCCATTTTTTTTTTTTGAGGATTTTCAAAAAGTATGACAATGTTTTGTGTTCTACTTTTAGTGCCGTTGGGGTTTGGGGAGAAAAGGGGCGGGGCTATTGAAGGGAGAGCCGCTGCCTTTGCAGGCTAACGCGGGGGAGTCATTTGCGCCCCAACTCCATTTGTCTCCGTTGGCTTCCAGGGAGGTAGGATTTCATTAAAGCCCAAAGCCTAGTTTAGCATGTTAGGAAGAGGCGCTCATCGATCTGTTTGGCCCTGGCACATCCGAGTCTCAATCCTCACGTGGGGGGGCTGAGGCCATGCGGTAAATGATACCTCACCTTTTGCCGCTCCTTTTTTTTTTTTTTTTTTAATCTGGAGAAGCTTTCCAAGTTGTTTTTGTCTTCAGGTCCCGTTTGTCATTAGTGACGCCAAAAGCGCCCCCCCCCCTAGTCTCCCTCCCACATGTACAACTCATTAGATTTGATTAATGCTAATTTGATTTTGATGTGCCGTTCGATGAATCTCAGTAATTGTAAGATAAAAGCCAGCCGGCATGACAGCTTTTCAGTCAAAATGGAATATTTGGCCACGTTTGTGGAAAAGTAGGACTAAACAACTCATCAAATTCCAGTGTTGCTATTTAGAAAGAAAAAAAAACGACAAAGCGCAAACGAAAAAAAAAAATATCATCTTACGATGAGGCGGATTTTCATCCATTGCGGGTGGATGCGCAACAAATGGCGGCTAATGGGATTTCCGTTTTTCGGGTAACCTGGATGAGGTTACCCGAAAAATGGAAATCCCACAATCCCGAGTTGTGCTTTTCCTTGCACATTATTGTAACGCCCAATTAAGAGGAAAACGTGCTCAGTGAGGGCGGCCCGGTAGTCCAGTGGTTAGCACGTGGCTTCACAGTGCAGAGGTACCGGGTTCGAATCCAGCTCCGGCCTCCCTGTGTGGAGTTTGCATGTTCTCCCCGGGCCTGCGTGGGTTTTCTCCGGGTGCTCCGGTTTCCTCCCACATTCCAAAAATATGCATGGCAGGCTGATTGAACACTCTAAATTGTCCCTAGGTGTGAGTGTGAGCGTGGATGGTTGTTCGTCTATGTGTGCCCTGCGATTGGCTGGCAACCGATTCAGGGTGTCCCCCGCCTACTGCCCGGAGACGGCTGGGATGGGCTCCAGCACCCCCCGCGACCCTAGTGAGGATCAAGCGGTACGGAAGATGAATGAATGAATGAACGTGCTCAGTGATGTTCCGTCAGCAACATTTCCATTCATTACTTTCTACAACCATGACAGCTTTTTAGCGTAATTCCACTTTTGTCCAATAGGTGGCAGCACACAGCACAAGAAGCGAAAGCATTAGAAATTTAGACTCCATAGAGATGATTGAAAAACTCAATCCTCTCACATCCTGTGTGCTTATCCGGCTTTGTATTTTTTTTTGTTAGTTTTTTTTTTTTACATCTTCAATGAAATACGTATATGAACTAATGAGCGCCGCAAACAAGCGGGGAATGAATGTCTGTCGTCGTGTCGTTGGCGGGGAAACAGCTGGAAAAGGACTGAACGTGTCCTTCAAACACGTCGACGGCGGACGTGTTTCGCCGTCGAATGTCAGCCGGAGTCACGTTCCGCACAGCTGCGTCGGGATTACGCGTCGACATCCGCAAGCAGCGTAGCGTGCATGCGTGCGAGCGTGTCGACGACCGCGCACTAAACGGCAAAGTCTCCGGTGTGTGAAGTGTTTCCGAGCTTCCAAATGGAAGAAAAAGCCCGCGCGACAGGACCAGTTGTCGGGAGGCTCTGGAAACAGATCGGTTTCCGCAGTGCACTTAACCACACGCGGGGATTTGATCAATGCGTGGGAGGGGAGACAAGTCCGAGGTGATGGAGGTACCTGCCAGGGCCTCACCGGCAGCCGCTCTGTTACTAATATACTCCCTCGCCCGAGGACATGAATCTCAGTCGCAGCTGGAGCCCGCACAAAAACAAAAGACTCCAAAGTGGAGATCAAGGCACAACTTTGTACCGTCGAGACCCTGTTTACCTGCAAAAAATTGCCAACTGGGCATTTAAAGGCCACCGATGAGCAAAACTGGTCTCAAAAGGTTTTTAGCGAATGACTTTATAGTAAACCCCGCCTCCATCATGGGTTGGTGGGCCAGCTATTTTGGCAGATGTTTTTTTTTTCCTATTTATAACATCATTTTCTGACATTTTTAGCGTAATTCCACTTTTGTCCAATAGTTGGCAGCACACAGCACAAGAAGCGAAAGCATTAGAAATTTAGACTCCATTTTGTTCAGACTATAGTTATAGATGTGATTGAAAAACTCAATCCTCTCACATCCTGTTTTTTATGCCTACAGAATTTGATTTTGTATATTTTTCTGCGTGATTGTTGATAAGTAAACAGTTATATTGTATTTTATTTTTCTCTCATCATTCGCTCTATCGCTCAACATGTATTTTCGGAATGTGTTTGTATTATTGTAAAGTCCTGGAAAAACTAAGTGCCATGAATGGGACAAAAACATGCATAGGTAGTATTGAAATAGTTTTTTTTTAATATATCTACGGATTTCTCTTAATGGGCGGGTGAAAACCAAACTTTTTTTTTCCGTGTTAACATGACAATTTAGAATTTGGGTTCACAAATGATTCATGCTTTTAATCGTTCTGCCTATCGTTATGCATCGCCAGCATAGATAAATGAACTAAGATACATTATTTGTCGCAAATCATTTTCAGATCAATTAAGTGAAACCGGGTAATTTCCTGTGGCACACCTGATGATAATCTCTCGGCGGGCAATATCACACAAGCCTCATCGATCATTTGACTTTATCATGTAGGGCAACCATATCGGGTCCTTGATTGGCTGCGGGTGAATTCAAAATAAATAAATAAATAAGCAAAGAACAGTCGACTGTGCGAAACATTGCAGCTCTGCTTACCATTTGCCTTGGACACGTTTCTTTGGAGTGCAGCTTGAAAGTGGCTCTGGATCTTCACCCGCCTAGCTTCCCTAATCATGGGCGAAGAAACTTTAGTAATATGTCAATGGATCCTAATGCTACATCAGTTTGTCAAAATTCAAAATGGATTTCATCAAATAGGCAGATTGACTCAGGTTGCTTCATTTCACACTTGATGGCACTTCGTAGACTTGAATATTTGTAGACAAGCAAGTCCATTTCCAAATGAACAAGAGAACGTACTAGATGTTTCCAAATCATAGTTTATTTCCACAGTGGTAGAACCAGCAGAGTTCCTATGTAACGTTTACAGTCAATGTGTGTGTGGAAGCACCGAAGAGTCTAACACAGTCCTCTTTCCGCAATATGACCCACACACACACACCCACACACACACACGCATGACCTTCTCATTGGTGGGCAGCATATGACTAGGGCAGCGAGACCTTCTAATTAACATTTCAAATATTGTTTAAAGTGCACGGGGTTAGTCAATTTCTCGCGATATTGCACAGCCAGCGGCCGCATGCAAGTCAAGTCAACTAATGCTCTCGGCTAAGGTATGGCCTGTGTTTGCGTTTGTTGGCCGATTATCGCGGCTTTTGATGAAAACGAGCAGATGTGCGAATTGAACACACCAATATGCAGGGAACATTTCAAGCTTTCCGTTTCACTTCAAAATGGGCACACAAGTGACTTTTTGGCACCTTTTGACGCGTCTTCGATTTTGATGAGATGAGAAAAGAACTATAACATCACCAAGGTAAAAGAAACAAATCAAATTTGTTCATCAAAAATGTTAACATGTCCAAAGTCCGGCCCGGGGGCCAAATCCGGCCCGCGGTCGAATTTCATCCGGCCCTCGGCCCCTGTCATAAAATCAGTGCCGTCTGGCCCGCAGGTTGGGCGCAATGGAACACGTGTTGCATTGACTGAGGTCTCGTAGACTGGTGAGTGATGTTTCATAGAGTACTGCTTCCCTCTAGTGGCTAAATGAGTAATAGCATTCACTAAATGAGTAATAGCATTTAGACACTAGAGGGCATCACTCACGAGTTAACAAGACATCACTCCGTGTGTATATTGACTGATATGTCATATTTCAAATTCCCGTTTCAAATGAACCAAAAGAAATTCTTAAGATTGTTGAAATTAAAATAAAAATGGAAATGTGAAACAGACTGGCTTACTAAAATTTGTTGAACAATATTGTTGTTCAATGTAAAGAATGTCAGCCAAGGTCGGCCCCCCGACATTTTACCACATAAAATCTGGCCCCCTTGGCAAAAAGTTTGGACACCCCTGGTCTATCACAAGCCCCCATAAAGACAAAGTAAAAAGCATTATTTGTATTTTCACTCATGGAGGCAGCACTATATCACTGGAGTCACCTGAATCACAAATCTGTCAGCATTGGCGGGTGCAACTGACATTTCTTGGCCGTGAAATCAAATGAGGCGTGCGCAGTCCGCACACCGCAGTGACTTTTCCGCAGCCAATTTGAGGTCAAAGGAAAGCTTGAAAAGTGCAAATATGCTTCAATTGCAGGGTTACATAACATGACACGAACTTCCTCTGGTGCCTTTCCTCCTTGTGCAAAAGACGCTAACACAAGTAACATAAAACAGTCCAAAACAAGAGTTAACTTAACTCCTGTGTGAGAATTGATCCACAGTGCCGCAGTTGTTTTTTTTTCGGGCGGTGGGGCTTTCGGCGGGAGCCGGACTGATTGGCCGTACTTTTCTACTGAGCGAGGGCATCGATTTGGAGATTAGGGCTGGAGGAGTGGGCACGCGGTGGGGAGAAGGACGGCGCCGGCTCGGCGTTTTTGCCGTGCGCCATGTTTGCCTTCACGCTGTGCGGGCAGACGCATCTTTGACACACACAAACGCGCCGCATTGATTTCTGGGATGGCATTCGCGAGCGTTGAGCGACACGGCCAAGAGGGGTGAGGACGGGGTTCCGCGGGGGGGCGGCACTCCCACTCCCTCCCACCCGCCGGAACACGTCGTGTCCAAACAAACATATTCCACCTCACGCTCGTCTCCTCGCCCCACTGGCCTCACCCGACCTTCGCTATCCAAAGCGCTTCCACTTTGATGTTTTAAGTTGGCTCTCCGTCCCGGTTTGTCTGTCCCTCGAACAACAATCCTGGTAACACAATTGCCGGATCGCTACAATACAGAATTACAAGGTCTTCTCTCCCTCTTGTGATGTTTTTAAAATTCTAGTATGGCAACGATGAGCAACCCTGTAGTCTTTTTTTTTTTTTTTTATAAGTTAGGTCAGGCTGTGTGGGCGGGAGGCTGTCAGAATATGACTGGACGAGCGAGCCAAAGGAAAGTGAGCTTGCGCTACTTTGGAGGAAAAACAAGCAGTTTTGCGCCGACAGCAACGGAAAGTTAACAAAGACATCATCGATCGGCTGACGTCGACTCAACTTGAACAGCTTTGCGTCGACTACAAATAAAATAATCATAAATACAAATCTATTGTCAGTCTCCCTCTAGTGGTCAATATGTGCCCTGCAATTAAGCGACAAACAGATTGCGTTGGGCTCTCAGAGGTTGCACTCGATGTGTCTGCGGGGGGAGTCCGTGTTCGTGTATGCGCGTTCCCCTTCACGTCCGTTCTCATTGTATCACGGCGCATGGACGTGTTTGCGTGTGTGTCTATGTGGAGGGGACGCAGTCGAGCGGTCCGTGCCAGAGGCGTACAGAGGCGAGCGGTCACGCGGCCCCGACAGTGAAGAGAGCAGAGTCCCTGTCAGTGGCTCTTCTTAACACACCGCTGCTCGCCATGCGGGGACGCGCTAGGGAGCGTTTGACAGTAGCAAGAAAGAAAAAAAGGGGAGATAAACAAAGTTCAATTAAAAAAAATAAAAAAAGTGCTCGATTCGAGTCGACAGATTAGAAGAGAGAGTGAGAGGTAAACACCTTCAAGAAGCCCGTTTGCAAATTATATTTTTGCAAATATAAAAGATCATTTGCAATAAGATATTTGCAAATGATCTTTTGTAGCCTGGTTGTCACAACAACAACATTCGTTATCCTAGTTAGACAATTCAGCACGCTGGTACAACAACTGGGTCTTTTGAGTTCAGGTTTTTTTTTTCCATACTGGAGCAGGGGTGTCAAACGAGGTGCCCACGGGATTGTTCTAAAAATAGCTCGTCAAGAATGGGACATTGTGATTGTCTAGAATTGCTTTAGAAGTGATCAATCAAACATGTAAACGCCAGCAAAGGTTTACAGAAATCAAGCGTTGAACATCAATATCCATCCATTTTCTAATCCGCTTCTCCTCACGAGGGTCGCGGGCATGCTGGCGCCTATCGCAGATGTCTTTGGGGTACACCCTGAACTGGTCGCCAGCCAATCGCAAGGCACACGTAGACCATTCGTGCTCAAACTCACAGCAAGGGACAATTTTGAGTGTTCCTTTAACCTGCCATTCCTATTTTTTGAAAGTGGGAGTAAACAGGATTACCCGAAGAAAAGCCACGCAGGCACAGCTAGAACATGCAGACTCTACAGAGGAAGGCCGGAGGCAGAATCGAATGCTGCACCTCTTCACTGTGAGGCGAATGTGCTAACCAGTTGACCGCCGCAGCCCATGAACATTAAATATATTCATCCATCCATCCATCTTCCGAGCCGCTTGATCCTCATTAGGGTCGCGGGGGGTGCTGGAGCCTATCCCAGCTGTCTTCGGGCAGTAGGCGGGGGACACCCTGAATCGGCTGCCAGCCAATCGCAGGGCACACAGAAACGAACAACCATTCGCACTCACACTCACACCTAGGGACAATTTAAAGCGTCCAATCAGCCTGCCATGCATGTTCTTGGAATGTGGGAGGAAACCGGAGCACCCGGAGAAAACCCACGCAAGCCCGGGGAGAACATGCAAACTCCACACAGGGAGGCCGGAGCTGGAATCGAACCCGGTACCTCTGCACTGTGAAGCCGACGTGCTAACCACTGGACTACCGGGCCGCCCATTAAATATATTTTTTCCTAATTATTGTTTGAAATCATATGATCAGTGTAATAGAATATGAAAATGACTAATAATGGGTCTAACACTGACATTATTAAAAGTAATGTGAGCCAATGTGTTGGTCGCCATTCAACGTTAATTCTTACCCAAGAAGTAGCTCCCAGTTTCAAAAAGGCTGATGAGTCCCTGCACTGCAGCCTTCAACCGCTGGACAGAATGTCTAGTACACAGACCTTAAAACAGATCACAGGGGATATCATATTTCAATTTTTATTTTATTTTTTTTTTAAAGCTGAAAGATGCTTTCCACTGCCCTGCGCTTGACTGGCAACCAGCTGGATCGACTCCAGCTCACTCGCCTCCCAGATGAGGACAATGGACATCCAAAACGGATGGATGGATGTCTTTGTAAAGCGGAACAGGCCTTGTATTGGATCTCATTAGTGGCTTTATAGTGCTGCTGTCTTGCACTTGGCACACACACACACACACACACACACACACAAGTTCTTTTTGCAAGACAGCTTTGTCTTTCACACCTAATCCACCTTTGCCGCCATGACTCACTTTCTGCGGCACAACTTGTTTTTAAGGCGCCACGCTCCACCTCCCGCGGCCCTTCAGCGACACTGTAAAGGTCGCGTCTGCGCCACCTTTGAAACGGTGCGCGCCGCCGTGGACCGCAGGGAGCGGCCGTGTGAGGGCGAGCAAATATTGTGTCGTCGCGAAGTGAGCAAGTGGGACAAAGACGGCAGGAAGGGTCAAAAAAGTGACTTTTGCGAATGGGAAACCGGCACCTGCTGAACCAGGGAACTTTTGCGCTCTTGTCACTCATGCGTTTCTCTTTCCATCATGTTCAAAGCTGACACAAGTTGGCGGCAAACCCTCGGCTAACAGGAAAGTAGAAATCGTGTCACGGTAAATGTTGTAAAATGAGTTGAGAGCGATATTTAAAGTGTTTCAGGATCAAACTTTTGGCTTGAACTATGAGGCAATGACCAAACTTTTGGGGGGGGGGCTCAAGTACTTGTGTTCTTCACTGTATTGCGTCACAAATTTCTGCAGTATTTCAATGATATAATCAAATAAATACATGCGTGTATATGTCATTCGTGGCGGCCCAGGATGCAGTGGTTAGAACGTCGGCTTCACAGTGCAGAGGTACCGGGTTCGATTCCAGCTCCGGCCTCCCTGTGTGGAGTTTGCATGTTCTCCCCGGGCCTGCGTGGGTTTTCTCCGGGTGCTCCGGTTTCCTCCCACATTCCAAAAACATGCGTGGCAGGCTGATTGAACACTCTAAATTGTGATTGTGAGCGCGGATGGTTGTTCGTCTCTGTGTGCCCTGCGATTGGCTGGCAACTGATTCAGGTTCTCCCCGGGCTTGCGTGGGTTTTCTCCGGGTGCTCCGGTTTCCTCCCACATTCCAAAAACATGCGTAGCAGGCTGATTGAACACTCTAAATTGTCCCTAGGTGTGAGTGTGAGTGCGACTGGTTGTTCGTTTCTGTGTGCCCTGCGATTGGCTGGCAACCGATTCAGGTTTTCCCCGGGCCTGCGTGGGTTTTCTCCGGGTGCTCTGGTTTCCTCCCACATTCCAAAAAAACATGCGTGGCAGGCTGATTGAACACTCTAAATTGTCCCTAGATGTAATTGTGAGCGCGGATGGTTCTTCGTCTCTGTGTGCCTTGCGATTGTCTGGCGACCGGTTCAGGGTGTCCCCCGCCTACTGCCCGGAGACAGCTGGGATAGGCTCCAGCACCCCCCGCGACCCTAGTGAGGATCAAGCGGCTCGGAAGATGAATGAATGAATATGTCATTCGTATTTTCCGAATGTTTTAATACTTATGCCCTTTTTTTTTTTTAATGAGATTTTTTTTTTTTTTTTTTTACCGGAATAAATACGTTGATGATGCACCAAAGAACAGAGTCCTACTTTGCCCACACATGTGCTCAACGTTTGTAAAAGTGGCATGTATACAGACTTACAGGCTGTGGAGTTGAGTCGTCTTGCTACATATTGTACATATTCAGCGGGCGGCCTCTTGTCCTCTTTTGGTTCGACGTGCGGCGTGACGCTCTCCTCAGGGAACCTTTGGCTTGGGGGAGACTCAAGCGCCCCGAAGGGCCGATCATGTTGGCCGTCTCCTGGAGCGATCCCCGGTTGGCGTCACCGTGAGGACCGGCCGGGAGGGGGAAGGGGGGGGGGGTTCCGAGATCCCGCAAGGCAGAAGTGGCGAGGTGCGACAAGGGCCGGGGAGTTGCTGCCGGGGGCCGACGTGAAAGCAAGGGAGGCCTCTGGACGGAGGGGGCAGCTGCCTGGCCGACGGCTTTAAGGACGACGACTGTCTGAGCGGCCGGACGGCGGCATGTGACGTGCCCTCGCCGTGAACGGACGCGGCGGCAACCGGGTCACGCCATGTGGCCGCGGGGGCCCTCCGCTCACGCCGGAACCCTGAGCTTGGACACTGAATGCCGCGGCGGTGACTCAGCTGCGGCGGGTCCGCCGGCGCAGACGCGTCTGACGCGGGGCCGTCAAGAGGAGCGGCGGCGTCAAAATAGGCCCCCGCGTCCCTCGTCGGGTCACTGCGGTCCTCGGTGGGGAGAGTTTTTACCGGCTTTCCCGGGCGGAAACGCTCGCTGAGGTTGAAAGGTATTTGAAGCTGCGGGAAAGAGCAAAGAAAAATCCAAAAGGATTAAAAAATGAGCATAAAATAGTTATGAAACAGTCTAATGAGGCAAACTTGGAGATGTCTTATGATGCTGCTCCAGAAATTACTTTTTTTTTTTTTTTTTTTTGATGTCACGCGGCCATTTGAATATTTTTACAGCTGCAAAAGGAAATACGGAATCAAAAAGTCCCCGTTTCTTTGACTTGTTTATTTGCTCCAAACATGGCGTTGGCTTTGCGCTGCCAGTCACCAAACTATTCCTGGAACGGGAGAGACAAAGTCGCAGAGGAAGCCCTGATTCAGCACTCGGAGGAGAAGAACCTTGCCGGGTGAGCGGATGGATTCACGTCTTTTGAGGCGCCTTGTGGCGAGCCGCTTCAGACCAATTCAGAGGAGCGCCAAGGAGCCTGTGTCACAAAGTGCCAAGACACTTTTACAGGGTAGAACATGTCAGGAGAGCCACAAGGCACCGTAGGAGTACCACTGACTTTTTTGACACTATTTGAATGGGCTCCAGCATGAAATCCGCTAGATGGCCAAAGACAACTTTGCAAAGAAACATGTCCAATGATTTTCAAGTATCTCAGAACTGATTCACTGGACAAAATAATTTTTAGATATGCGAGATGTTGGTTAGTAAACAGTGACGTAAGGAGTGCTGTGCAAAACGACTGCGTCAATCAACCTACGCTCGTGACCGAGCGAAAGGAAATGTTTGGCCATCTGTTTTTTTTTTTATGCTTAGTGATTGTTAAGAGGGCGGCCCGGTAGTCCAGTGGTAAGCACGTCGGCTTCACAGTGCAGAGGTACCGGGTTTGATTCCAGCTCCGGCCTCCCTGTGTGGAGTTTGCATGTTCTCCCCGGGCCTGCGTGGGTTTTCTCCGGGTGCTCCGGTTTCCTCCCACATTCCAAAAACATGCGTGGCAGGCTGATTGAACACTCTAAATTGTCCCTAGAAGTGAGTGTGAGGGTGGATGGTTGTTCGTCTCTGTGTGCCCTGTGATTGGCTGGCAACCGATTCAGGGTGTCCCCCGCCTACTGCCCGGAGACGGCTGGGATGGGCTCCAGCACCCCCCGCAACCCTAGTGAAGATCAAGCGGTACGGAAGATGAATGAATGAATGAATGAATGAATGATTGTTAAGAAAGACCGAATGAAAAATTAGCAGGCTCTCGCACAAACTTTTTCTACAGCGAATCCTTCAGATATCCATTGAACTTTGACACGGTGCTCGGACTTGGGCAAAAGCAGCTTGGCAATTTAGCAATTCGCCCAAAATGGCCGCTTCGAACCAAAATGGCCGACGTCCGGTTTACAATAGTTATGTCCATTGGTGGAACTGGTGTCAGGGGCGGGTCCATTGGTGGAACTGGTGTCAGGGGCGGGTCCCTCCCGATGGGTGGAACTGGTGTCAGGGGCGGGTCCCTCGCCCCTTCTGCCCCCTCAACTTTTCATTAAAATCGTGCTCACTGTATACTGTACACCCAAATATGGTCATGATTAGGGAAACGCTAACGCTAGTGGTAGGCTGTGTAACGCACGCAGTATAATGTTGATGTATATAATTATAAAAACAAGATGGAAAATCGATATATGACGCTCACTGAGGAGACTTCTTGATTTGATCATGATTCTGCAACTCCGGTTGTACAGATTGTTTGTTTGTCACTTCCACAACGTCACAACATTGCATCATCCGCGCAAAAATACAGCTTCCCGATGACTCGTGACCTCACCGCGAGGATGAAAGCCTACTAGTTGTGTTCGGGGGGGGAGGGGATTCTTTTAAAGCATGAGCGCTTTATTTACACGATGAGTCCGACTGGGCCTGAAGCTTTCTCGAGCTATTAAAAACGCGAAAGTGTGTTTGAGCACAGTCATTTCTTTAGGACGTGTGAAGAAGATGTGAGATGGTGTGCTGGTCAGCCTACTGCCTTTTGTTTCTATGCGCCACGGCTCACACGCCGGCTCTGGATGTCCGAGACCACAGCGCCATCTCCTGGTAGACCGGCACGCATCCGGTTTAAAAAAAAAAAAAACGTCTGCTTTCTGCTCATCTGCATTTCATTGCATTTCTGCAGCGAGCAACAAAACTTGCTTGGATTGGTAAAAGCAGCCGAGTCTATGTTCATAACTGCCGGTACAAAAAGAGAAGAAGAGTTTTGATTGAAAGACTGCCGGGAGATATTCATCAAGCAGTATGTTGTCATGTTGTGACGGCAACTCTCATCCTTTGCATCACATTAGGAAGAGAGTTTCTCCGATTTTGTCCGTCTCACAGTATCTTGCGTGGATGTCTGCTAAAATTGAAAAAATATTTTTGTCCATTAAATAAAATTTAAAGGAGCCTTATGAAACTAACTTTAGGTATAATTAGAGCAAAAAATATCCTTGTTTGTGTCCTTTTAATGAATATCATATATTTTGATGTTGAATGAATCAATAAAGTAAGTATGTCAGTAACAGCCATTTGGGAATTTTTGTAGTTTACGCTATGACACAATATTCTTTTCTTGGGGTTATCTTTTAATTCTTCCGTTTAAAAAAAAACTAAAACTAATATTAAAGCTAATTTTTTTAGGTGGGTGCACTGTAAAAAAAAAAAATCAGAGTCCAATATAACGAAGAGGAAACAAACCGAATTTAAAAACAAAATAAAAACTTAAGTACCGGTATAATGAAAAACCCCAAATTAAAACTAAAACTAAAACTAACATTAAAACTAATTTTTTTAGGCGGGTGAACTATAAAAAAAAAATCAGAGTCCAATATAACGAAGAGGAAACAAACCGAATTTAAAAACAAAATAAAAACTTAAGTACCGGTATAATGAAAACCCCCAAATTAAAACTAAAACTAAAACTAACATTAAAACTAATTTTTTTAGGCGGGTGAACTGTAAAAAAAAAAAAAATCAGAGTCCAATATAACGAAGAGGAAACAAACCGAATTTAAAAACAAAATAAAAACTAAGTACCGGTATAATGAAAAGCCCCAAACTAAAACTAAAACTAAAACTAATATTAAAACTAATTTTTTTAGGCGGGTGAACTGTAAAAAAAAAAATCAGAGTCCAATATAACGAAGAGGAAACAAACCGAATTTAAAAACAAAATAAAAACTAAGTACCGGTATAATGAAAAACCCCAAACTAAAACTAAAACTAAAACTAATATTAAAGCTAATTTTTTTAGGTGGGTGAACTGTAAAAAAAAAAATCAGAGTCCAATATAACGAAGAGGAAACAAACCGAATTTAAAAACAAAATAAAAACTAAGTACCGGTATAATGAAAAACCCCAAACTATGATAACTCTGTTTAGGACTAAATTAAAAAATACTTTCTAAATGTTCGTTTGAATATGCAGTCATGCCGTTCAACTGAATCACCCTCAATTGCCAGTTGTTCCCACGGAAAGCTTGCGTATTGGAATTTCTCCAGAATTCCCCAGCTGAGCCTCCCCTGAGAAATGTGGCACCAACGTGACAAAAGCGTTGGACCCCTTTGCGACCCGAGTAACTGCCCTGCTCGCAAAGCCACAAGTTAAGTGGCCATCTTGCCGAAGACGTGAAATAATATGACGTACCTGGCGCCCATCGTGGCCGCTCTCATCTGACTTTTTGAATCTCTTCTGACAGAATTACGGCCGATCGCATTTTAATTCCATATTCCCCGTTTCGTCACCGCCAGAGGAGGAGCGTCATGGCGGCACATCACCATCATACGAAGTAGCTAATATGGCGCCGCTCTTAATTGCGAGTCAGGTGAGGCCGCCACGTCGCTGATTGTGCGTGGTTGTGAAAATGGTGATTTGGATGCCGGACCACAGCGCTCAGCGCCAGCTTTAGTCTTTGAAAAACGGCATCGTGGAGTGGAGAACACACAGAAATGGAGAACAAACCCCACTGGGGGGGTGGGGGGGCATTAAGGCATGCATATAGTGTTTAACTTCATTCAATGACATGGAAGAAATCAATTTAAAGCACCGTAACAGGGGGGTCCTCTGCTTCAAGTCTTTTTTTTTAAATTCCATTAATTATTGACTGAGCGGCCCGGTATCCAGTGGTTAGCACGTCGGCTTCACAGTGCAGAGGTACCGGGTTCGATTCCAGCTCCGGCCTCCCTGTGTGGAGTTTGCATGTTCTCCCCGGGCCTGCGTGGGTTTTCTCCGGGTGCTCCGGTTTCCTCCCACATTCCAAAAACATGCGTGGTAGGCTGATTGAACACTCTAAATTGTCCTTAGGTGTGAGTGTCAGCGTGGTTGGTTGTTCGTTTCTGTGTGCCCTGCGATTGGCTGGCAACCGGGCCTGGGTGGGTTTTCTCCGGGTGCTCCGGTTTCCTCCCACATTCCAAAAACATGCGTGGCGGGCTGATTGAACACTCTAAATTGTCCCTAGGTGTGAGTGTGAGTGCGACTGGTTGTTCGTTTCTGTGTGCCCTGCGATTGGCTGGCAACCGATTCAGGGTGTCCCCCGCCTACTGCCCGGAGACAGCTGGGATGGGCTCCAGCACCCCCCGCGACCCTAGTGAGGATCAAGTGGCTCGGAAGATGAATGAATGAATAATTACTGACTGTAATTTACTTTTGTGTTAGCGTAGGTGAATGACAGACAACATTTTGTCCATATTTTGATTCGGTTGTAAACTGAGGACCCCCTTTGTGGACAAAAGTTTTGGGACACGCATTTTGGTTCACCAAAGCAATGGAGACTTGTTCCAAGTTGAAAAGCATTCTCGGGAAAAACTTTGGTGTCGAAACACTCATCAAACGACTTTTGGATAAATACACAAATGTTCCACACACACACGGCGACATTTTGTAGAAAGCGCATTACACGCTTCAACGAGCTGCAACTCCGACTCCCATTTGCACTTCCCTCGAGGCGCGATGGTGTCCCAAAACTTTTTCCTGGTTATAAATTGAAAGTACAAAGCAGTCCTTACACACCACAAGAAGAAACAAAAATTGCTCCTGAACCGAAACACTCCCATTGGAAGCCAACCAAAGGCGTGCAGATGAAGGAGGGCATGCTTCACGATAATGGCCGACGGTTAAGACGTTGGAGAGACAACGAGAGAGAAGTTCTACTGTACCATGCCCGGTCAGTGAAGTACTGCACTAGGTGCTCCACTCCTTTGCCACAGTCATTATGTGTGGGCAGGCCGAGTTAAGAGGGGGAAGATGAGGAGAGGAGGCGTTAGAAGATGAAGGAGCCCCGAGAGAAGAAGAGAGGAAGGGAGCAGAGACTTGCTGCGGTTGGAACAAATTCAAGATCGACTTCACGCGTATGGCGAAGATCAACAAAGCGGCGCGCTCAAGCATATGTACTGTCTTATCTATATATATATATTGCGCGTCGTCCCGCACACGGTCTGTCCTTCCGTCTGTCCCTTTTCAAAACGTACCTACTTCACCGCGCCGCCACTGCGCCGCTCAGGCAGTGGCTCACTACGATCGCGCGGGCATCTTAGCGAAAAAATGTCGTCTACCCACAAGCATTGCAATGAAATTGTTCGTTATTTAGTAGAGCTAAACATCTCTTTATTTTCGCGATAAGCAATGAAGATGAACAAAAAGTTGAACCAAGCAACAACACTTTTGTGGGCCGAAGGCCCACCTTACCAGCCTTCCGCAGGAACTAGCTGATGAGCCGCCCAGAGGGTGGCGAACCAGCTAGTTCTATATAAAGTGGATAAAAAAATGTTGTTTGCTTTTAGTGGGGGTCAAAAGTGAAATTTTTTTTATCTTTTTACATGAACACAACGGATCAATCAACAAGTGGAGGTTTCGCACAAAGATAGCATTTAGCCCTGTAGCTCAATCCCATGCAGAGCATCTCCCTTTTTAGGGGTTCGGAACTGCTGCAAGTTTCCTAAAATGTCTATTAAGATTAAGATTAAGAAACCTTTATTAGTCTCGCAATGGAGACATTCCAGATTCACAGCAGCAAAGTTATGAAAGGAAGAAGTAGAACAACAAAAAAATAGGAGCTGCTGGAAAGGCAGCCACTCTCGCGGCGCCATTTTGAAGTCAAAATAACAAAAATAACACAAGACAACACATAGGACACAGACAGTCGTGCAATATTCACCACATTTCTGCATACACTTTGTTGTCTGAAGCATTTCTAGATGAAAGAGGAGAGGATCAAAGTGTCCTTTCATGCTGAAAATGTGCACACGTCTGCTACAAGCAAAGTTTTGAAAGCAAACACGAAGCTGTAGCGTCCATTGACGAAAAGAGATTAGTTCACTTCTCCTGTCCCACATAATCCGCTTCAAACTCCAAGCCGCGACTCCCATTGGGGGGTTTTATTTATACAATGAAGTAGCGGGGGAGCGTGAGAAAAACGTGACTGCACCCAACAACGAGGCGCGCGATCACACCTCGGCATCTGGTGGAAGCTTCTGCAAAACGTCACCGATACAGCGTAGGGAACTCGTTAGCGGCATGCGGTAATCTGAGAGACTCGCTCATCTCGTTAGCAACAGAGTTCAAATGAGAGCTCAGTCGTTACAATGTAGCCACAATCTTCCATTCGATACGGTTGGGCACACCGGTGCTTTCGTTACTTTGAAGAAACTGGAAAATAGTCGCTGAGATCGGTGCCGTGTTGTTGTGGACGGCCTCAAACACGTGTATTGAGATCTCACATTTGGGCAGCCACTTAGAAGTGAGATATTGAAATAATTTGGAGTCACGGGGCACAAAATGGCTGCGATGCTAACAACGGTGAAGGCCATATTCATGTGAAAGCAGACACTTCAAGCGCTTGTATTTTTGGATTTCAAATCAAGGGAAACCGTGACTTGATTTCAGGAAGTTTCACTGCTTCCCACCTCTTTTCTCCCACTTGCGAGCACATTTCGCTGCCACCGGTGTTGGGAGAATGAATGCAGCAAGCGTGCATTTGTGAGGGAAAAAAAATCTCAAGAGTACTCGACGAAATACGCTGTGGTGTTTAAACAATGCGCCGCATTTATTTCACCTTCCCTCTTGATTGAAAAGAGCACGGCGTGGGTTCGATGCTTTGCTTCCGCTTTTTTTTTTTTCTTTACCTGCTCACACGTTCATTTCCTGCCACCTATTTTTTTTGTTGTTGTTGTCGATCTCTTTCAACACTGCGTCATCATCGCTGTTTTGTTCGGATTCACTGACGGCTCGAGTGCGCCGTTGCTCAGTAGGTGTTCAGCAACCGATGATAATTCCTGCTATACAAGGGACATTATGCTCCATAACAAAATAACCGAGAACCGCAGGACCACAGGGGGGGTGTGGGGTGTTCGGGGAAAAGAGGATGCGGTGTAACGCAAAACAACATCCGTGTGCGGTTCAACCCCAAAGTAAAAAGCCTTGAAATTGCACGAGATGACGTGGGGGCTTTTAAATTGGTGTAAGTAGTCCTCATGAAAAAAAAAAATAAAAATGACAAAAAGGCAGGAAAGCGTGTTAGTGACTCACTCTGTCTGCGCTGGGGCATGCCGGCACAGGTCAAGGCCTGGGGCGGCGCCTGCCACGGGGGCGGCGAGGGGGTGGGCAGCACACCCTACGCGGAGAGAAAATACACAGGACAAGAAGGCATGACGAACCGCAACACACACACACACACGCTCCCGTGTGAAATCTATGGCAGGAAGATGAACAAAGCCCACCGACACATACGGGCAAATATAAAAGTGTCCCGCGCCGCGTCTCGAAAAAAATCTCCTCTGACAAAGTGAAATATTCACATTTTCATCCACAGGTGTGTGACCCCTGCCAACCTGACAGCTGACGTGACAGCTGTTACCACCTCAGGCAGCAAGTGGAGACATACTTTAGCCTTTGTGTATGTCCTTCTACTGTGTGTGTGTGTGTGTGTGCAGGTTTAAGTTAATGAGCGTAAGAAGCTTACGCACACGCGCGCGCACACGCATTGTCTTGCGGCAGCACCATCAACAAGCGGGCAGCAAGAAAGCTCTGCGCAGGAATCTCACGTAAGACTTTTCTTTTGGCAGAGTGGTTAGCACGTCGGCTTCACAGTGCAGAGGTACCGGGTTCGATTCCGGCCTCCCTGTGTGGAGTTTGCATGTTTTCCCCGGGCCTGCGTGGGTTTTCTCCGGGTGCTCCGGTTTCCTCCTACATTCCAAAAACATGCGTGGCAGGCTGATTGAACACTCTAAATTGTCCCTAGGTGTGAGTGTGAGTGCGAGTGGTTGTTCGTTTCTGTGTGCCCTGCGATTGGCTGGCAACCGATTCAGGGTGTCCCCCGCCTACTGCCCGGAGACGGCTGGGATGGGCTCCAGCACCCCCTGCGACCCTAGTGAGGATCAAGTGGCTCGGAAGATGAATGAATGAATGAATGAATGAATGAATGAATGAATGAATGAAAGACGAAAGCATCCTCATTCTCAGGAAAAAAAGGTCAAGTATGTTCAACTCACAAGAAGAAAAAAAAATTAACAATATTGGTAAGGGGCGGCCCGGTAGTCCAGTGGTTAGCATGTCGGCTTCACAGTGCAGAGGTACCGGGTTCGATTCCAGCTCCGGCCTCCCTGTGTGGAGTTTGCATGTTCTCCCCGGGCCTGCGTGGGTTTTCTCCGGGTGCTCCGCTTTCCTCCCACATTCAAAAAAAAAAAACATGCATGGCAGGCTGATTGGACACTCTTAATTGTCCCTAGGTGTGTGTGTGAGCGTGGATGGTTGTTCGTCTCTGTGTGCCCTGTGATTGGTTGGCAACTGATTCAGGGTGTCCCCCGCCTGCTGCCCGAAGGCGGCTGGGATAGGCTCCAGCACCCCCCGCGACCCTAGTGAGGATCAAGCGGCTCGGAAGATGAATGAATGAATGAATGAATGAATGAATGAATGAATGAATGAATGAATGAATGAAAGACGAAAGCATCCTCACTCTCAGGAAAAAAAAAGGTCAAGTATGTTCAACTCACAAGAAAAAAAAAATTAACAATATTGGTAAGGAAGAAGCCTTTTGCCCTGGAAAAGACGAGACTGGATATTTGAGAGACTCTGGACAACGATTGCTTTTGTCACAGCTAAATATGGAATTATAAATATAATGCAGGTCAGGATTTCTTGAAAACAATCTAGACTGTACTGGTATGGCTTGCCTAACGGATGAATGGATGGCAGGTTGGGGCTTTGTATCCGGAATCATAAAGTCTTGTGATGGAAACGCGAAATGTGCATTTCGGCGACAGAGACTCTCCACACTTGGCTTTTTAGCCTACATGTACAGACGTCAAGTGGCTGGCGGTAAGCTGAGGTGTGAACTGGCTCACAAGGGGCCAAATGGGATAGGTTTTGTGATTGTGGCTTCGGTGGCCCAAGCAAAAGGTGGCAAGTTTGCAACGAAAAACAAGGACTGGTTTAGAATCCATTCGCAAAACAGGTTAGATGCGGCCCACACACTCGATGTCATCTCCCTGCCGAGCACACAAGGTCCCACCAGCAGATGGTGGAAGCTGATGAGGCGGCAGGAAGTCAAAAGCAAAGACGGGGAGAGTTCGACTGTGATCTTACATCACATCAGGAATTTTTTGGGGGGACGGCAACCCCCTCCTCTGTGAATGTGTGTGTGTGTGTGTCACCGTGTGAGTGCTGGCGAATGAGTCACGGCAAAGATTTCAGAGGGGTTCTTTCAACATCCTCCTCCTCAGCTTCCCACTAATCACTAACTCGTTTCAACTCCGTTCGCCCAAACCCCCGACTCTCATTTTCTGGGCGCGGGTGTCATCGCGACATCAAGCTCATTGAGAGATCAGAAGAAGTGAAGAAGTAGGATGAAAAGAACGCAAGAGATGTGTGAGGGGAGGACGTTTTCAGATGAATCCGAGGCCGCCTGCGGTGTTGCCTTTGTTCAATTGTGAGTTTGGTATTATAATCGCTAAAAAAAAAAAGTGACGGCGACACACACACACACAATACAGTTTGTCAAACACTGTCGATCCAGGGGCTTTTTTTTTATTTAGCTAAGGGCAAAGAGTAGTGGACATTTTTTGGAGTTTGTCTTTTTAGCAGTGAATTCATATAACATATAACAGTGCGGTATTCATTTACATATTATTCTAATCATTTGCATTGACTCATTGTAGTCCCTGTTACATTAGCGTATGATAATTATAATTACAAAAGGGTCAGAATGAATACTTAGCATTGCTCTGATGTCAAATGTCAAAGCAAGGGCAATTTTACTTTTTAAAATATTTTCTGGGCGGCCCGGTAGTCCAGTGGTTAGCACGTCGTGTTCACAGTACAGAGGTGCCGGGTTCGATTCCAGCTCCGGCCTCCCTGTGTGGAGTTTGCATGTTCTCCCCGGGCCTGCGTGGGTTTTCTCCGGGTACTCCGGTTTCCTCCCACATTCCAAAAACATGCGTGGCAGGCTGATTGGACGCTCTAAATTGTCCCTAGGTGTGAGTGTGAGTGCGAATGGTTGTTCGTTTCTGTGTGCCCTGCGATTGGCTGGCAACCGGGCCTGCGTGGGTTTTCTCCGGGTGGTCCGGTTTCCTCCCACGTTCCAAAAACATGCGTGGTAGGCTGATTGAACACTCTAAATTGTCCCTGGGTGTGAGTGTGAGCGTGGATGGTTGTTCGTCTCTGTGTGCCCTGTGATTGGCTGGCAACCGGTTCAGGGTATCCCCCGCCTACTGCCCGGAGACAGCTAGGATAGGCTCCAGCACCCCCCGCGACCCTAGTGAGGATAAAGCGGTTCGGAAGATGAATGAATAAATATTTTCTTAACTTATAAACCATTCCTTTTCAGACATAAATATCATATTTAATGAAGGTGAGCAGAGGCCCCGATGGAGATGTGGTCGGCGTAAGCATCACAAGTTGCTAAGTCAGACACAGTGATGGCCGTTATGTATAAATGATAGCCTCACTGGCCGCAAAATTAGGTACACTTAGCTATACATTGCGATTAAATACAGTGGAAATGATTTTTTTTTTGAAAACGGTAGCCACAATGTCACAAGCACGTCTCCGTCGATGCAGTGTGGTTGCACAAGCGAAATAATGAGCGTATGGCGAATGAACAAACACCTCTCTGACAGTGACAGTAAAAAATCCTGCATTAAGATCTTTGCAAAGGCGGAATCTTTGTATCCGGCTCTTGCATCGGAACTCATTACATTACAAAAGTGCACCTCATTGGAAGCGTCTCGTTGGCGTGCGCGCTATATTTAGACGCACGCATAACGTGCTGCGTCCCAAATTACTGAAATCACATCAGATTCCCGTTCGTTTTGTTTGCTGAGCGTCTGAGTAAGCAGAGAAAACACCACCCCCCCCCTCCTACCCCGCTCGTGATTGCCTCTGGGAGCCATTCAAGAATATCGGGTTGCTCCCCCCCTCCCAACTACAATTGACATTTAAGCGGCAGTTAGCGCGTCCGTATGAGCCCATGCCGCTGTGACAACCCTTACCGTCGTTTGTCCTGCAAACGTCACGCGTCTTTGTACACGACTGAAATTTGGACTGAAAATTAGAAGGTAGGCAGATACTAATGGCTTTTATGCGGATTTTCTTGCTGCTGGAGGCTGTAAATTTCCCCAGTGTGGGACGAATAAAGGATATCTTATCTTATCTTATCTTATCTTATTTGTTGGTAAAATCTGGAGGAAATAAATAAATTGCTCATAAATTACTAAAATGTGCACCAATTTTATTTTTATTTTCGTTAGTCCTCATTAGGGTTTGGAGGTGTCCTGGAGTCTATCCCAGGGCACACCCAAGACTGACAGCCAGTCAATCACAGTGCACATTTCGACAAACAACATTTCACACTCACATTCACACCGTGGGGACAATTGAGGCTAGTTTTTCATTGCATGGTTCAAATTATTTTTTTTCTCTATCAAATGGCTTAATTTGGGAGTAAAAATAGGAGTAAAAAAAATGGGAAAACTCACACAAGAACAGGGAAAGCATGCAACCTCCCGGCATTTTAATATAGCGCCAAACATCAACATCGGGGTGGTAAAAAAAAAAAAAATCATTACAAGATGCTGACCTTTGCCATGACAATGTTCCTTAGCTAATCCAATTCCGCTTAGCACTCAAGAACACCACCGGAAGGCACCGGGGCCACTCCAGCAACTTGATATGGCGGCACTTTAAATGTCAGCAGAGAAAAATCAACACAAAGTGCACTTGGCCCTATGTTTGAAGTGTGAGGCTGAAAAAAAATTTGACATCTTTTGAGTCAAAAAAAAAAAATATCCAGTACCCCAAAGTCAAGAATTATTCAGCGTGAGTCAATTCAGGACAGCGAAAAAGATGCATTGCAAAGCTCTTGGCTGTCACCACGGCGTCGTTGACACATACTTGAAAGCGCTGCCATGTGTGCAATCCTTTTCAAATCCTACCAATCTTCCAAAACGACAACAACAACAAAAAATCCACACAGTGTGGAAAATCTGAAAGATTCTTTTGGAAATGTTGACTTCCGCCATGACTTGAAGTCCAAACTTTTTTTTTGTTAACACCACTGAAAATCATCAAGATCCCCATTGAGAAAAAGGTGGGCCGGCTTTGCTGGTTGCCCCGGCAACAGTAAAACCACATGCTGTCGTGCATGGCAGGGGACCTTTGGTGTACTTAGGGAACTCAACCACTCCAGTTTATTCGAGCCCGAGCAGCAGGCACTGCAAAGACCCTCTTGGAATCTTATTTTTTATCCTTCCGTTGGGTAAAATGCCTTTTCTGGGTGACTCAACATACTCTCAGATTTTTCACAGGCCTTTTTCTTGGTGAAAAAAAAAAAGTAGCTCATCTTGAAATGTATTTAGCATACATACAATCTGTTAGCATATTAGCATTTGCTCCTTGACAAGATCCCTTTAGACCAGGGGTGTCCAAACCTTTTGCCAAGGGGGCCAGATTTTATGTGGTAAAATGTCGGGGGGCTATTACTCATTTAGTGAATGCTATTACTCATTTAGCCACTAGAGGGAAGCAGTACTCTATGTAACATCACTCACCAGTCTACGAGACCTCAGTCAATGCAACACGTGTTCCATTGCGCCCAACCTGCGGGCCAGACGGCACTGATTTTATGACAGGGGCCGAGGGCCGGATGAAATTCGACCGCGGGCCGGATTTGGCCCGCAGGCCGGACTTTGGACATGCCTGCTTTAGACAAAGTGATCTTGTCTTTAGACTGCAAGTTCGAGTCTTGCTCCCTTGATATATGTCAGCTTTTCATCAATTATCACGAGTACATCACTACAGCGCAGGATGTAAAGATCCTCATCGATCAATCCAGGTGGTTTTCTCTGCTTATCTTCCCGTCTGCCTCTTTCACTCATTCATCTCCTCCATATTTATTCCACACAAACAGCGGCCTAGCAGCTCGCCCCGGCTATTAAAGTGTGAGGCCGAGTGACGAGTCGGCTGACAAGCTCATAAAGCGTCTTCCCCTGGGAGGTCAGAGTTTTGGGCGTGCGCCAAAAAACAAGTTGATGACTGACTCAGCGTGACGAGATGAGAATAACCACCAGCGTCGGATGAAGTGCCCGTTTGCATTGTACCGGTAAGTGGTGCACATTTACGAGAAAAAAAAAAAGAAATCAAGAATAATATTAAAGGTGTGCACCTGAGTGTGGTTATGTGGACTCACGGCGTGAGTGGGGGGTCTCCAGTGGGTCTGGGTGGCCTTGTCACAGGGGCGTTGCGGTAGCTTGTCCGCCGGCTGTCGAAGTAGCGAGGGCGCCCTCTGCTGTTGACACCGGCACCGCACCTGACGTTCTCGGGCCAGCTGAAAAAAAAAAAAAAGGCCAGGGTGAACGATGGGACCTTTTGCCAAGTTATGACATGAATGTGTAGAAATATATTGAATAACAAGCTCAGACATAATTACCTTGCGCGACTCGGGAGGTAAACAATCATCTTTAAGAGGACAAACGCAAATCTAGTGGAAGCAGCCGAGCGTCTTTTTGTGTTTCGACAACCCGGGTGTGCAATGAAGCTGACCTAAACTCGTCTATTCAATAATGTAGAGCTTGAAATGGCTTTATCCGATTTCCTTTTTGGCTGTGCTGTGCGCTACTTTTCTAAAGCACTCACGTGCCAAGCTGAGGTCAAATGCATGCATTGTAACGTGAAAGCACAGCAGCCGAATACGCACACGACAAGACGTCTTCACGGCGACGACGTCAAAACATGAACCTGTTGCTTGGAGCCGAACAGACAAGCAGGAAAAATGCCAAACTTGAGGAAGATGAGAGCCCTGTCATCAGTTTCATGGAGTGTCAATAGTACTCAAATAATAGTAAACAAATAATACTCACATACAGTATTTGTCTTCAACCCATGCCCGTTTATTATTAGTTCCATCCATCCATTTTCTGAACCGCTTAATCCTCACTAGGGTCGCGGGGGGTGCTGGAGGCTATCCCAGCTGTCTCCGGGCAGTAGGCGGGGGACACCCTGAATCGGTTGCCAGCCAATCGCAGGGCACACAGAGACGAACAACCATTCACACTCACACTCACACCTAAGGACAATTTAGAGCGTCCAATCAGCCTGCCATGAATGTTTTTTTGGAATGTGGGAGAAAACCGGAGCACCCGGAGAAAACCCACGCAGGCCCGGTTGCCAGCCAATCGCAGGGCACACAGAAACGAACAACCATCCGCACTCACAATCACACCTAGGGACAATTTAGAGCGTCCAATCAGCCTGCCATGAATGTTTTTTTGGAATGTGGGAGAAAACCGGAGCACCCGGAGAAAACCCACACAGGCCCGGTTGCCAGCCAATCGCAGGGCACACAGAAACGAACAACCATCCGCACTCACAATCACACCTAGGGACAATTTAGAGCGTCCAATCAGCCTGCCATGCATGTTTTTTTGGAATGTGGGAGGAAACCGGAGCACCCGGAGAAAACCCACGCAGGCCCGGGAAGAACATGCAAACTCCACACAGGGAGGCCGGAGCTGGAATCGAACCCGGTACCTCTGCACTGTGAAGCCGACGTGCTAACCGCTGGACTACCGGGCCGCCGTTTATTATTAGTTGTTGTTCTTATTTTTTAAGCCCGATTGCAGCTTATTAATCAACTCCTGACTAACAAATCATTTTTTTTTGTAGCGGGGGGCTCAAAAGAGTTTAGTGTTAAATCTCACAGCTTGCGTAGCAAAGCTGCCAACTCGACAGCTCTGCTTTGGAAAAGAAAAAAAAAAAGAGAGCAACTTTGTGATACAAATTGGAGCTTTTCCATCGTTTCCAATCAGAGTCGGCAAAAGTCAGACGGTGAGTCGTCTCTGAAAGGTTATCCTGTCCTGCGGGGTGGGGGGGGCTGTGCTGTTGTGATTTGTCCTCGACGATCTGCTCCGGTTGACAATTGTAAATGTTAAAACTCCGTTCAATATTTATAATCGCAAATTGTAACGTGTGTGTGGGTGTGTGGGTGCGTGTGTGTGGTCAACACCAAATGCCAATTAAGAAGCTTGCTGACGCTCCTGCCGTTGCCGGACGCAAATAGAACAAACATCACCACAATAAAAAAGGACGGATAAAAGAGGTTATAACCACGATGTACACGTGGTTATCGGATAAGGTAACAGTTGAGTGTATTTCTGTGTATTTTCCAACTGTCTGGATGCTGCCTCTCACAGGTTAGTCCCGGTACTGCGGGAGATTTTTGTTCGAGGCAAGGACACTTGCGATTTCGTCAGCCCCACACACTAGGAGAGCAGTTGGAATCCAAATGTGTTTCATTTTTGTCCTTTGATTCTTTATGCTCAGCTGCAACTGTCAAGGACTCATGACAAGCTACTCGGTCAAAACGGGATGGCAGGCAATTTTAAATAGCTAAAAAAAGCCAAAATATAGATTTCAAGGCTCTCACCTGATGCAGACGCCCAAATAATCTGAATTCTGCACAGTGCAATTTGACTTTTAACTCACTCTGTCAGCTTCCATATGCGCGAAAGCCATTCCTCTCTCTCCTATCTGCTCTGTCGAGGGTGAGGGCGCAGCGAATATTGTGCGGGACTGGAGAACCAGCTGGGGAGGTGCTCGCTCTAATTGGGAAGGCTCGCATGAGGCGGCGAGGGAGGCCTGGCGTTGACATTTTGGTATTTGCGAACGCGGTCAACGATTTTAATATGTCAGGCGGACAATACTGTTGTTTGGATAACAAGGAAGTCTCTTCAAGACACTAATGAGCGGTTAGGATGGAGATGGAGTAAGCTAAAAGCAAACGGAACGGAGGTTATTGGTATCCAGCGGTGTGGGGGCCAGATAACTGGCGGCGTGCTTGCGGTCCCGAACGCCCACCGGCGATGAAGGCTGTCGCAGTGCTTCCTGATTTAATCAGTGGAGATTTGCACCATCCATACGGTATGCACAAAATTTTTTTGCCTGACTCAAAATTAATATTATTATAATTATTCATTCATTCATTCATCTTCCGAGCCGCTTGATCCTCACTAGGGTCGCGGGGGGTGCTGGAGCCCATCCCAGCCGTCTCCGGGCAGTAGGTGGGGGACACCCTGAATCAGTTGCCAGCCAATCGCAGGGTACACATAGACGAACAACCATCCACGCTCACACTCAACTCACACAATTTAGAGCGTCCAATCAGCCTGCCACGCATATTTTTGGAATGTGGGAGGAAACCAGAGCACCCGGAGAAAAGCCACGCAGGCCCGGGGAGAACATGCAAACTCCACACAGGGAGGCCGGAGCTGGAATCGAACCCGGTACCTCTGCACTGTGAAGCCGACGTGCTAACCACTGGACTACCGGGCCGCCCATTATTATAATTATTATAATATAATTTATAATATAAAATCTATATATAAATATATATAAAAAACGTTAATTATAATATGAAATTAATATTAACGTTTTTTGGGGGGGGGGGATTGTGAGCATTTTCCACTTGCATGGACAAACAGCCCCGCAAAAAAAAAAAAAACTAGAAACAAAAGTGAGCATTTCCAGGGAATGAATGTTGGCAAAGAATGTTGCAGCCACAAAGAGCCTTTTTTTTCTTTTTTTTTACCACTTGTTCCCGCTGATGCTGCTGCAGCTGCTGACACTGCAGAGTGAGCTGAACAATGGTTTTGTCTCGACTCCGAAGTTCTTCTCGGAGCATGTGCACCTCCTTCAGCAGCTCCTCAAACTGCAGACACGCACATATGCAGTTATATAGCACTTCTACAGGGAGGGGAAATCAGATAAAAATCATGTTTTTCTTACCTGGGATACACTATTGGTCTTGCTTCCAATCTCGCCCGCAACATCTGCTGGCGAGTCCGGATCCTCGAGCTGCAAAACACACAGAAAGTACAAGGTGAGACCGATCAATGACAGTTGCCGTAGGGCACGTCTCAAGAGCGATGTTGTGAGGTGGAATCATTTTCCTCCTCCACACATTCACCCCTGGCGGCCTTGGACTACCAGGCGTCGGTGACACGCACCTGCGGCGCAATCTCCGAATATAGTCAACACATTTATTTCATAAGGAAGCATAAATGTCAGCCAGCTGCCCGAAAAAATCCAGGCATGCCTTTTTATTTTTTTATTTTTGCCAAAAGGTAGTTCAGAGGTTGGTCTTCTATGTGTACGCCGACAAGCCAATTTATTAACACGCATACTGACGATGAGGTAGAATTTTTTTTTTCCCTCCCCTTCTGATTGCAGTCAGCAAATGGCTGATTGAGAGAAGTGATGAAGATGTTTTTCCTTGTTTATGACATTGTCAAAAATCCGTGAAGGAGTTAAAAAAAAAAATCATCTCGCATATACGCTGCCTTAGAATCAGCTAAATACTTGACAAAAGTTCCAGATGATGTTTTTGTATTTTCAGCAAAAGAGAAACGATCCACTTGAGGCTACACTCCGAGGAGACAAAAACATTCCTGATTTGGGGAGTCATTCAAACGCTAGGGTCAGAATTTAGCAGGAAGCGCATTAAAATGGATCCCGTATCAACGATTCAGGCTGACGGCATTGGACTAAACCAGGGGTGTCCAAACTTTTTGCCAAGGGGGACAGATTTTATGTGGTAAAATGTCGGGGGGCCGACCTTGGCTGACATTCTTTACATTGAACAACAATATTGTTCAACAAATTTTAGTAAGCCAGTCTGTTTCACATTTCCATTTTTATTTTAATTTCAACAATCTTAAGAATTTCTTTTGGTTCATTTGAAACAGGAATTTGAAGTATGACATATCAGTCAATATAAACACGGAGTGATGTCTTGTTAACTCGTGAGTGATGCCCTCTAGTGTCTAAATGCTATTACTCATTTAGTGAATGCTATTACTCATTTAGCCACTAGAGGGAAGCAGTACTCTATGAAACATCACTCACCAGTCTACGAGACCTCAGTCAATGCAACACGTGTTCCATTGCGCCCAACCTGCGAGCCAGACGGCACTGATTTTATGACAGGGGCCGAGGGCCGGATGAAATTCGACCGCGGGCCGGATTTGGCCCGCGGGCCGGACTTTGGACATGTCTGGACTAAACGGTGCGTCCGATATGTCCTTGGTACGCTTTGAGCGGCTTGGTGCCAACCGAGCATCCTTTGAATACCGCAACCGACTTTAAGACGACACGAATGGCCACCTAAAGATGCAGCGGCTTCTGTAGTCACCAAAGTGAAAGAAAATCGAGCACAACTGGAACGTAGTGCAGTAGCAGTTTCCATTCCAGCAGAAAAATGAGCAATAACTAAGTGACGCTCTCATTTTTTTACATGGACCGAATCGAGGCACACATTCAAAATCCAAACCGGTCGGGAGGATCTAATCATGAGAGTCGGACCTGCAGTAGGTTTTTCAGCCTGAGCAGCTGGTTCTTGACCAAGGTGCAGTCTTGGCTCATGTGCTCCAGCGACAACTCATCGTGCACAGGCGCGGGCGCGCGGCCCTGTCGCCTCGCTTCCGAGGGGGCGGCCGGTAAAGACATCCTTGAAGACTTGAGGCTGTCGTAGTGATGGGAAAACGGTGACCTGAGAGACAAAACGGTCCGTCGTGTAAAAGCACAATGGAAGCAGCTCTTGAGGTGTCCTGAAATTTGAAAGATTTGAAAATAATGACCGTTGAACCTTGCAATCGTTCATTTCCATCGAAATTGTAAAATGAGAACTGCATCCCAGATCTGATTGTTGTTGACCTTGGCAGTTTTGTTGTAGTTCAAAAAGGTTCAGCTTAGTAGGTAATATTCATTCATTCATTCATTCATTCATCTTCCTATCCGCTTGATCCTCACTAGGGTCGCGGGGGGTGCTGGAGCCTAGCCCAGCTGTCTCCGGGCAGTAGGCGGGGGACACCCTGAATCGGTTGCCAGCCAATCGCAGGGCACACAGAAACGAACAACCATTCGCACTCACACTCACACCTAGGGACAATTTAGAACGTCCAATCAGCCTGACATGCATATTTCTGGAATGTGGGAGGAAACCGGAGCACCCGGAGAAAACCCACGCAGGCCCGGCGAGAACCTGAATCGGTTGCCAACCAATCGCAGGGCACACATAGACGAACAACCATCCACGCTCACACTCACACCGAGGGACAATTTAGAGTGTTCAATCAGCCTGCCACGCATGTTTTTGGAATGTGGGAGGAAACCGGAGCACCCGGAGAAAACCCACGCAGGCCCGGGGAGAACATGCAAACTCCACACAGGGAGGCCGGAGCTGGAATCGAACCCGGTACCTCTGCACTGTGAAGCCGACGTGCTAACCACTGGACTACCGGGCCGCCAGTAGGTAATATTTCAATTTTTTTTTTAAATTGTCAAACGGATAGCAAATAAATAATAACAATAATATTAATCGTCCCGTTAAAAGGCCCAATTGGCTGTTATTGACTATTTTGGCTCTGTATCGCGATTGTGATGCAAGGTTGTCGACGCATATCGCTGCAGCTATCAAATATCATGAGAATCAATTATTCCAAAAAGCATACCGTCGATTACCAATTGATTTTTGCAGTATGAATGTGAGCCCTTGTCCAATTGGTTTCGCGATCCTCACATTCCACACTGTAACATCTGTGACGTTGTGTGTGCGCGTCTTTAAAAGTTGGAAAACTGATCACTCACAAAGATGTTGCTTTTTTTACATTTTTTTTTTCTTGTCATCAAATCATTCAAGTTAATTGATTGTTTTCAAGCAGCTACCTACTTGTTGTAATACCGCAATCCAGATCGCTGTTAAACCATCATGTCAAACCACAAACCTTTGCCCTTTTTCGTGAAGGGAACCAAATGGATCACGAACCTGCCGTCGTTGGGGGAGTGGTCAGCTCCATTCCAGCGGTGGTGTCGGCGGCGCTGTCCCTGTCGACGGGGCCCGCTTACACCGTTGGACATCCTGTCAAAGTCTAGGACAAAAGGCAAGAATATGTTGAGGCGAGGCTTTCGGTCTGTGCAGAAAATGGTGTCTGCCTTCAAAGCGTGTTGCAAATGAGTTGAATTTGTGGTGAGAGATGCGATGTGTGCCATGCAAAACGCGAAGGGAAGAAAATGTTTTTCAGGCGGGCTCACGCATAAAAACAAACTATCCTATTTTCTGCCGATGAATGCGCCTGTACACGTTTTCAAACGTTCTAAAATATCGGCGCGCACATCTTGATCTTCTCCATCTCCCTCTTCGCTATGCAAACACGCAAACAAACAAACAGAAAAAAAAAATCTGTGACGAGCAATTTCATTTCCAAGGATGTAAAAAAAAAAAGGAGAGTGAGACTTTGGAGACTCTCGGAAGAATAGAGCAAAGAAATGAGCCACGGCTAAGGGAAAAACTGACAAATAATAGAGGCTGACCTCCCTTTTCTGAGAAGCGAGGCCCACAGCAAAGGGAAGGAGACGGCGAGAAACACACACACACACACACACACACACACACACACACACACACACGCACACAAAAAATACGATGAATAACGGCAGGGTGGAAATGCTGCTGCTGACAATTCATTCATTCATCTTCCGAGCCGCTTGATCCTCACTTGGGTCGCGGGGGGTGCTGGAGCCTATCCCAGCTGTCTTCGGGCAGTAGGCGGGGTACACCCTGAATCGGTTGCCAGCCAATCGCAGGGCACACAGAGACGAACAACCATTCGCACTCACACTCACACCTAGGGACAATTTAGAGTGTTCAATCAGCCTGCCACGCATGTTTTTGGAATGTGGGAGGAAACCGGAGCACCCGGAGAAAACCCACGCAGGCCCGGTTGCCAGCCAATCGCAGGGCACACAGAAACGAACAACCATCCGCGCTCACACTCACACCTAGGGACAATTTAGAGTGTTCAATCAGCCTGCCACGCATGTTTTTGGAATGTGGGAGGAAACCGGAGCACCCGGAGAAAACCCACGCAGGCCCGGGGAGAACATGCAAACTCCACACAGGGAGGCCGGAGCTGGAATCGAACCCGCTACCTCTGCACTGTGAAGCCGACGTGCTAACCACTGGACTACCGGGCCGCCCTGCTGCTGACAATACTTTACCAAAAGTGTCACCACGCAACACAGAAGCAGGCAGCCTGTTTCATACTCAAGCGTTACATTCCGGGAACCTGACAGAGTCCAAAGTCATTTAAAAAAAAAAAGAAAAATGACAAGATATTCCAGCTAGGAGACTGCCTCGAATAGAGCATGGAAAGAAATGTCATGTCCACCTGGTCGAGTCGGTGAGGCAGAAATCCTGAGTCCACCCTGCCTGGCCATGTCTGTGGTGTCAGGCTTGTTTTTTCAGGGAACTCCCAAGGAGCTTTTGGGTCCAAGTTTAGGGGGAAAACGCCGGGGGCCTCGCAAGCCCCGACAGCCGGGTTGAAAGAAATTGCCCCGCGCCGGCCGGTCATCCGCTTCTGATTTGACTCTCTAGTTTTCCCTTTCGCCTTCTTCCTGTTATGTGGCAGAGTCAGGGTGTCTCTTGGAGGGAGGAAACCAAGGCCAGAGCGAGGGGAGGGCCCGCGGAGGCTCTGTAGGCAAAACAAAACCGCCTTCCCGACCTCTGCTTTCAGGGCCGTTCCCTTGTGATCTCACTTTCACTGTGTCTCTTTTCTTGTACTTGGCCCGATACGCGGGGGCTATAAATATGGACACTTCCCCAAAAAAGGGAGCAGCGAGGGGCAACGGCACGTCAGTCACATTCTTCTGGAGTGAACATTCCCCTTGGCCTTGCCTTGGACTGTTTACAATCTTAACGGTGACGCGTGACTGCGGAGTGAAGCCGTCTCCGAATTGCAGCAGCGCAATAAAAAAAAAAAAACTCGGGCACATGAAACCGTTCACTTCATGTTCGGGTTGCGCTTGATGCACTTTTGGGGGCATTTTGGCAATGCAAACGAGACCAGTAACGGCAAAAAAAACAAAAATGGAATCAAACTGAAAATTGCAGCAAGAAATGGCCGAGAAGGTTAAAAGTATATTAATATTAATAATACTTTGTAAGGTCATATAAAATATATTAAAAGGATATATATCTAATAACGGCGGCCCGGTAGTCCAGTGGTTAGCACGTCGGGTTCACAGTGCTCAGGTACCGGGTTCGATTCCAGCTCCGGCCTCCCTGTGTGGAGTTTGCATGTTCTCCCCGGGCCTGCGTGGGTTTTCTCCGGGTGCTCCGGTTTCCTCCCACATTCCAAAAACATGCGTGGCAGGCTGATTGAACACTCTAAATTGTCCCTAGGTGTGAGTGTGAGTGCGAATGGTTGTTCGTTTCTGTGTGCCCTGCGATTGGCTGGCAACCGGGCCTGTGTGGGTTTTCTCCGGGTGCTCCGGTTTCCTCCCACATTCCAAAAACATGCATGGCAGGCTGATTGAACACTCTAAATTGTCCCTAGGTGTGAGTGTGAGTGCGAATGGTTGTTCGTCTCTGTGTGCCCTGCGATTGGCTGGCAACCGGGCCTGTGTGGGTTTTCTCCGGGTGCTCCGGTTTCCTCCCACATTCCAAAAATATGCATGGCAGGCTGATTGAACACTCTAAATTGTCCCTAGGTGTGAGTGTGAGTGCGAATGGTTGTTCGTCTCTGTGTGCCCTGCGATTGGCTGGCAACCGATTCAGGGTGTCCCCCGCCTACTGCCCGAAGACGGCTGGGATGGGCTCCTGCACCCCCCGCGACCCTAGTGACGATTAAGCGGTTCAGACAATGGATGGATGGATAATATGAAACCTGTAATATTCCAATGTTGAATGTGATGCGGTTGAAGGTGTTGCTCCAAGAAAACAATCTCGAGCGTGACATGATCGCGCTTGACACAGTCCAATCTGCGTGTGCACGTACGGCCCGAGACACATACATGACCTCCGTGAGTTGGATTCTGGTTTAGCGGGAGACATCTGACATCTAACATCAGCTCGCGCGATAAACAAGCCAGGCAGGCGTGGCCCCGACCTGAGTTTGCGTCGCCGCTGACGGGAGTGAATAATCGTTGCAGGAGTCATTATAATTCACGACGGCGCGAGGTCAACGTCTCCGCTGACCCCCTTCCCTTCATTCTCTCGTGACACACCAACCCGATAAAGGCGATAATACAGCACAATCGCCACGACCTGATTGCCTCGAGCGCATACAATTAAGCCTTTTCACGGCAGGATCAAGAGGCTGGAATTTGATGAGCGATAAAGAAAACGACAACAAAAGGCTACAACGGAGCTGATGTCACAGCGGTCGAGCGGGAATGGGAAGTGGGGGACAACGAGCCGTCCAACTAATCGCTTTATTCCTACTGTCGAAGGCAATTAAACGGTCTGCCGCCGCATCTCAATATTTAAGACGCTTGGATGTGCGTGTTTTTGCTCCGACATGCTCCAGACAGCTGGCGACATCCTCCTCCTCAATGCAGGTTTGCTGCCGAGCTGTCATTTCCGGCGCGATACATAACCTATAAATAACTCTTCGGCAAGCGTGTACCCCATCACAATAGACGGCGAGACCATTCCAACAGATGTTGCACGGCCGCGCAGGGATTTGATCCACCCGCATAATGCTGGAAATAGAAAGCAAGTAAAGTTTTTCGCCACCCCCGTAAACTAGTTTGCCACTGACTTTACTGGATGTTGTTCTGTTCCGGGACAACGAAGCGTGTGAGCTCACCATGCAAACCATCCTCTGGGAGATCCACATCCAGCATGAGGTCATCGTCATCCACCTCTTCCACGCCTGGGCCGTGCAGATTGTTCAGAATATCCTGGGAATCACAAAAAGAAAAAAAAAACATTGCAAGGGTGTTGCCCCGCGTACTTCCTTCCATTTTTTTTTTTCTGACGGTGTAGATATTGCTGTGGCGCCATTTTGTGGCATCTTGGTGCCGAGGAACTATGTTGGAGCGAGTTGAGGAGCTCTACGTGTATCAGTTTAATTAATGGTGAAAATACGAAAACCAGGCGGCCCGGTAGTCCAGTGGTTAGCACGTCGGCTTCACAGTACAGAGGTACCGGGTTCGATTCCAGCTCCGGCCTCCCTGTGTGGAGTTTGCATGTTCTCCCCAGGCCTGCGTGGGTTTTCTCCGGGTGCTCCGGTTTCCTCCCACATTCCAAAAACATGCGCGGCAGGCTGATTGGACACTCTAAATTGTCCCTAGGTGTGAGTGTGAGTGCGGATGGTTGTTCGTTTCTGTGTGCCTTGCGATTGGCTGGCAACCGATTCAGGTTCTCCCCGGGCCTGCGTGGGTTTTCTCCGGGTGCTCCGGTTTCCTCCCACATTCCAAAAACATGCGCGGCAGGCTGATTGAACACTCTAAATTGTCCCTAGGTGTGAATGTGAGCGTGGTTGGTTGTTCGTCTCTGTGTGCCCTGCGATTGGCTGGCAACCGATTCAGGGTGTCCCCCGCCTACTGCCCGAAGACAGCTGAGATAGGCTCCAGCACCCCCTGCGACCCTAGTGAGGATTAAGCGGTTCGGAAAATGGATGGACGGAATACGAAAACCTTTATTAGTCTCGCAATGGAGAAATTCCCAATTCACAGCAGAAATATAGGAGCTGCTGGAAAGGCAGCCACTCTGTGGATCGCTGTCATAAGAAGCCTCCAAAGTGTCGATCAAGTTCGTTTCCAAAACATTGGTAGAGGTGTTAACATTAATTGATCAATCGTCAATTAAGAAAAAAACTATTCATGGGAGACTGTAATTTTAGATATTGATACATGAAATAGATGGGAAAAAATATCAGAAAAAAACCCTCATCCTTTGGTAACTTTTACAGTGCTGTTAAGGCAAAAAGATAAAATCATTTCACATGTCCAGAAACATGCACAGCTGTGACGAATGCAGCAGTAAAGCATTTAAAACATTGAAAAAAAAACATTTGAATCCACAAATAATAATCTATGCATTCTAAAATGTGCACCTCTGCGCATGGCATGGTGTGTCATGGAAATGTTATCAAACCCTGGGTTGCCCACACAGTCATTTTGCACACCGCCATTTGAATGCAGAGAGAGTGAAATACAGCCAACACATGACTGGCTTACCAAAAAAAAAAAAAAAAAGAGCAATTTAAAGTGCAGGCAGACACTTTTAAAGGGGTGTTATGGAGGCACATTGCCACCAAGTGGACAGATCATATTACTGCAGTGTATGAAAATTTTAACCCATTACAGTCCCTCCCCAAAAAAAATATAAATCATCCGAATACGTAATAAATCGTTCGATTTTGTACGATCTATCAAGTTCTATTCCTGTATCGGCAACACCACGATGCTCTGTATATCATCGCTATTATTATTCGGTTAAAGGGGGACGCCAAAATTCAGAAAATGCATTTAAACGGAACGACAAACAGCAATGTTGAAACCCCAAGTCGAGCGCATGTTCGCAGCGGCACTAATGTGATACGATACCATGTCCTTAGGACAAAGTAAAGACTTTTAATCGGATATGCATAGTTGCGGCATGTGATGTGATGCTGAGAGCAGTATCGCGCATTCCTCCAAACTATTTTTTTCCATTCTCTCGGGAACATGAACAAAAATGGCGTACAGTACAACTGAAGGTGCACCAATTACTTCCCCCAAATGTTTTTAAATCGACAGAGTGCCAGAAAGGCATCCGGAAATGAGTTTGAAATGACGATCGCACGGAATAAAAACTCCAAAGATCACGGATATGCTCTACAGCCCATGTTAAATACGACCCCCCAAGTTGATCAAGTTGAATGTCCCTATCACATGTTCTAAGCACTTAAAAGACATATCTTATTATACAATTTCTAATCTGGTTTTCCGAAAAGCTCTTTAAGTGTTCCCGAGGTCAGGTGCCATGGTACGTGAACACACAGAGAACCCAAAGGCTGGAAATGCTATTAAAGCTGCGGCTGGGACGGCATTCCTCTCCGGGATAACCTCTTTGCCTAATGAGTTAGGACTTGAATGGGTGGCGGCATTTTTTTATTTTTTATAAGTAGGCAATAAAATCTGGCACGAGCATTGCCAACAGGAAAGTGATCGGCTCATTGGAATTAGGGACCGGTGACAGGAAATGCGGCCCGGTAAGTCCAGTGGTTAGCACGTCGGCTTCACAGTGCAGAGGTACTGGGTTCGATTCCAGCTCCGGCCTCCCTGTGTGGAGTTTGCATGTTCTCCTGGGTTTTCTCCGGGTGCTCCGGTTTCCTCCCACATTACAAAAACATGCATGGCAGGCTGATTGAACACTCTAAATTGTCCCGAGGTGTGAGTGTGAGCGTGGATGGTTGTTCGTTTCTGTGTGCCCTGTGATTGGCTGGCAACCGGGCCTGAGTGGGTTTTCTCCGGGTGCTCCGGTTTCCTCCCACATTCCAAAAACATGCATGGCAGGCTGATTGGACGCTCTAAATTGTCCCTAGGTGTGAGTGTGAGTGCGAATGGTTGTTCGTTTCTGTGTGCCCTGCGATTGGCTGGCAACCGGGCCTGTGTGGTTTTTCTCCGGGTGCTCCGGTTTCCTCCCACATTCCAAAAACATGCATGGCAGGCTGATTGGACACTCTAAATTGTCCCTAGGTGTGAGTGTGAGTGCGAATGGTTGTTCGTTTCTGTGTGCCCTGCGATTGGCTGGCAACCGGGCCTGTGTGGGTTTTCTCCGGGTGCTCCGGTTTCCTCCCGCATTCCAAAAACATGCAAGGCAGGCTGATTGGACACTCTAAATTGTCCCTAGGTGTGAGTGTGAGCGTGGATGGTTGTTCGTCTCTGTGTGCCCTGTGATTGGCTGGCAACCGATTCAGGGTGTCGCTCGCCTACTGCCCGAAGACGGCTGGGATAGGCTCCAGCACCCCCCGTGACCCTAGTGAGGATCAAGCGGTTCGGAAAATGGATGGATGGATGGATGGATGACAGGAAATGCTTATTCTTACTTTTATTGTCGTCGTCTTCAGCCCTGACAGTAACTGTGGCAATGGAAGGCGATTTAAAAGGCCGATTGCAGCTCGCGTACGCGTAAGCGACGGCGCGACGGGACTCACCATGCTGTTGAGCTCGGAGTCGTCGTACGGATCGCACAGATACGTGCCAGGCCCTGAAAGTGGTTCGAGACCTTCTTCGTCCCACATGTAGGTTCCCCCGGAGCTGTTGGAGGGTGACAGCTCCAAAGATGAAGCCTGGCAGACATCGCCCGTCTCCGGCGACTTCACAAGTGCTCCCTGGGAGTCTTGCATTGGGCTTTCTTCATCATGGCCTGGATGAAATGTTCAAAAATAAAATAAAAAATAGCACTCACACAACAAAGTCCAACGCAAGGATCATTTGGGCTGATTTATTAGCACGTCGGCTTCACAGTGCAGAGGTACCGGGTTCGATTCCAGCTCCGGCCTCCCTGTGTGGAGTTTGCATGTTCTCCCCGTGCCTGCGTGGGTTTTCTCCGGGTGGTCCGGTTTCCTCCCACATTCCAAAAACATGCGTGGAAGGCTGATTGAACACTCTAAATTGTCCCTAGGTGTGAGTGTGAGTGCGAATGGTTGTTCGTTTCTGTGTGCCCTGCGATTGGCCGGCAACCGGGCCTGTGTGGGTTTTCTCCGGGTGCTCCGGTTTCCTCCCACATTCCAAAAACATGCGTGGCAGGCTGATTGGACGCTCTAAATTGTCCCTAGGTGTGAGTGTGAGTGCGAATGGTTGTTCGTTTCTGTGTGCCCTGCGATTGGCTGACAAACGGGCCTGTGTGGGTTTTCTCCGGGTGCTCCGGTTTCCTCCCACATTCCAAAAACATGCGTGGCAGGCTGATTGGACGCTCTAAATTGTCCCTAGGTGTGAGTGTGGGCATGGATGGTTGTTTGTCTATGTGTGCCCTGCGATTGGCTGGCAACAAGCGGTACGGAAGATGAATGAATGAATGAATATTTGATGGATTTACCTGCCGGCTCCCAGTCATTGGTCTCGTTGAGAACACTATTTATCTTCTTGTTGTCGTGAGGGTCCCCGTCACTGAAAACATCCCCCAAACTGTCCAAGTCATCTAAAAAGTCTTCACTGGTGTTTCCTTGGCCGAGGGATGAAGCGGAAGACAGGGACATGTCTTCCTGACCATCCGCGACCGCCTCATCCGAGCTTGGCGCCAGCACGCCGCTTTTGTCTTTTTCTCCTCCATCCACGATCCGTTGATCAGCGCCACAGCGACCATCCGCTTCTTCATCCTTTCCGCCGGGTTCGGGATCACCACACGGAGGGACGGATGAAGGTTTGACGGCTCCTTTAACCCAAGCCGGGAGGATGGTCTTTTGCTGCTTGGCCTGTGCGGGTTTCGGCTGCTTGAAGCCCAAAGACGCGCGACTATTCCCCAATAACTTGTTCAAACCGCAAGTGGAGAGCAGCGGTTTTTTCAGAGCGGAGGGAGCGGAGGGCGCTGCCGGCGTCGGGAGCGAGGAAGCAGCCGCAGTTGTTCGGCTGTACTGAACGCCGCCAGAAGATCCCGACCCCCCTTGGCCAACACGGAGAGCCCCGAGTCCTAAACGTAAGCGTCCGTTGCCGAGTTGAGGGGGTTTGAGGAAACTACTCCGAGGCGGTCGAAGCTGAGTGTTGGCCAGAGGTTTGGCCAGTTCCACGGCCCGGTTGAAGGAGAAGGAGCGGATCATGGGCTGGCTGTTGGGAGACGGAATCTGCTTGAAGTGCGTGAAACTGTTTGAGCGCACCATCTTGTCCAGTTCCAGGGTCTTCAGGCTTTCGCTGGACTGCGAAAGGCGGTCTCGGGAGTCGCTTGTCGGCGATCCTGAGGATAACTTGGGCCGTGATGGGCGGGACTCGGTGTCGCCGCGGTCTGCTTTGGGTGCGCCGTTGAGTGAGCTTTGGCCTAACTTGATGCCGTCTTTGGGAGGTACTTTGAGGGGTTGCTTCGGGGGGGCTTTGGGGCTGGAGGCCGCCACCGCCAATGGACCTGACCTGCGCATTATCGGCGTTCCCGGGGAGGCGCTCTTTCCTTCCTTTGCCGATGGGGGGAGTTGTCTCGTCTTCTCCTTGCCCCCGTCCCCAGGGCTGGTCAGGGTGCTCAGGCTGGAGGGGGCTGTCCCTTCATCTCTCCTCCATTTCAAGGAAAAGGGAGAAGTTCGAATGGCGCCGCTCGGGCACGCGCCAGTCTTGGCATCCTGCGAAGACGAACCGTTGGTCAAGGAGCCGGCGCCGCCACTCGTCGAGCGCCCGCCAAACTTGGGCAGTCTTGAAACCATGGCGGAGCCGGTCGATACTTTATCTTCCATCGGATGCCAACGGAGGCATGGAGGAGCGTGGACTCACACACCGCTGGGGAGAGAGCAGAAAGAAAAAAACTTTGCTGATCCCATGTTGAGGAAAATCCTTGAAACAGAAATATAGTCGTACTTAGGACAGACGGACGACTGGAATGGTTGCATGTCTACGCTTGAAAGGCTTCTCGCCGCGGAGAGAGCATTAAAAATTCATGCGATTGCTTTCCAAGGTAACTTGAGAGTTGATAAGAACTTCCGGCTCACCTGCTCTCCTGCCAAGTCATTTCATGAGCAACGTTTGGACCGCGTACAATAAGTATTTTTTGGAACAAACTAACAGGATCTCGATGACTCCTAACAAGGACTTTTTTGTTTTTTGAGATGCCGTCGGAGCGGCCCGGTAGTCCAGTGGTTAGCACGTCGGCTTCACAGTGCAGAGGTACCGGGTTCGATTCCAGCTCCGACCTCCCTGTGTGGAGTTTGCATGTTCTCCCCGGGCCTGCGTGGGTTTTCTCCGGGTGCTCTGGTTTCCTCCCACATTCCAAAAACATGCATGGGAGGCTGATTGAACACTCTAAATTGCCCCTAGGTGTGAGTGTGAGTGCGAATGGTTGTTCGTTTCTGTGTGCCCTGCGATTGGCTGGCAACCGGGCCTGCGTGGGTTTTCTCCGGGTGCTCCGGTTTCCTCCCACATTCAAAAAAAAAAAAACATGCATGGCAGGCTGATTGAACACTCTAAATTGTCCCTAGGTGTGAGTGTGAGTGCGAATGGTTTTTCGTTTCTGTGTGCCCTGCGATTGGCTGGCAACCGATTCAGGTTCTCCCCGGGCCTGCGTGGGTTTTCTCCAGGTGCTCCGATTTCCTCCCACATTCCAAAAACATGCATGGCAAGCTGATTGGATGCTCTAAATTGTTCCTAGGTGTGAGTGCGAATGGTTGTTCGTTTCTGTGTGCCCTGCGATTGGTTGGCAACCGATTCAGGGTGTCCCCCGCCTACTGCCCGGAGACAGCTGGGATAGGCTCCAGCACCCCCCGCGACCCTAGTGAGGATCAAGCGGCTCGGAAGATGAATGAATGAATGAATGAGTTGCCATCGGTGTGCAGGATGACACAAACGCAACTACGATTGCAATGGACGAAGGCGCGCGTCGAAGATTGTGTTTTCTTGTTTATTGAAAATTTCCTTCACTCTGGAATAGCTAATAATATAAGAAAACATTGATTTGTCTCAAAATCGAGAAATCCCCAATAATGCATTTACCTTCATGGAAAAAAAAAAAACAATCAAACATGTCGAAGGTTGGTACTCAGGTTTAAAATTTCCAATTCCATTGCATCCCCAATAAAGAAAAAAAATCAAATGGAAAACACCCGACGAATCCTGACCTGCATCCGTTACCGTGTTTTGAGCGAACACGGCAGCAGTACGCGGGATCAAAAACCAAAAAAAGGGCAGACGCAGACACAATGGCTGCGGGATGAATGTGACTCCGGGAAGAAGGCCAGCGCGGTTTTAACACTTGCAAATGGGCTAAGTCAGGCATGTCCAAAGTCTGGCCCGGGGGCCAAATCCGGCCCGCGGTCGAATTTCATCCGGCCCTCGGCCCCTGTCATAAAATCAGTGCCGTCTGGCCCGCAGGTTGGGCGCAATGGAACACGTGTTGCATTGACTGAGGTCTCGTCGACTGGTGAGTGATGTTTCATAGAGTACTGCTTCCCTCTAGTGGCTAAATGAGTAATTGCATGCACTAAATGAGTAATAGCATTTAGACACTAGAGGGCATCACTGACGAGTTAACAAGACATCACTCCGTGTTTATATTGACTGATATGTCATATTTCAAATTCCTGTTTCAAATGAACCAAAAGAAATTCTTAAGATTGTTGAAATTAAAATGAAAATGGAAATGTGAAACAGACTGGCTTACTAAAATTTGTTGAACAATATTGTTGTTCAATGTAAAGAATGTCAGCCAAGGTCGGCCCCCCGAAATTTTACCACATAAAAATCTGGCCCCCTTGGCAAAAAGTTTGGACACCCCTGGGCTAAGTCAAGGGCGGGAGAGTTGGAGATGTGTCCGTTGATGAACGAGCATGTCCGATCCATCTGGTTGGATCGTGTGTTCACAAAGGAGAACGGCGGACAGTCAACTAACGCGCCATCAATTGACAATCCACTCCACAATCGCACCCGTTTCGATGGTGCGCCAGTGTTGATCGGTAGGCAAACTGCGGATTGGGGGGAATCTAATCCATATTTAATGCCTCCGCAGCATCCGGGGTGAGAGAGGAGGTCAACCGCGGATGTCGTGCTGTCCCACATTCCCTTGCGCAAGCGCGCACGTCTACAATCAGTCGCATCTCGCCGCTGGCGTTGAGGTGTCCGACCGCCCTAATCCGCATCAATAAACACACATGGGGCAAACGCGCCGAGAGACACACTTTCACCCACACAGGAAATCAGGTCAACATGCCGAGGCGGGGCCGCCGCCAAAGCCTCTTTGCCCCCCACCCAAGGAACGGACATGCGTCTTTGCGCTGCATGGGTCCAAATTGGCGTTTGACCATACAAGCTCTCAAGTTGCACGGGGGCATCACACGGAAGCGCAATGGGAACGCTTTTGCGTTGGTGGGGGTCACCTCGCTGATCACGCCAGCGAGTATTGACATTCTGACGGGTTGACACACATTCGGAGGTGGGGCAGGAAAGCGCGTCGGCCATCTGTCGAAACCCCTGGCCACACCCACCTTCTGGGACTATACAATTGATCCGATGAGGGGTGATAAGATTCGATGATTCGATAATGCCGAGGGAATGGAAAGGTTGTCCTGTCCATCAATTTCACTGACGGGACATTTGATTTGATTCAGTAGCAATTGCCAAGGCAAAGTGTTTTGTAGCCGCGTCAGTTAACTGCCATTATTAGGGCTGCAACTAACGATTAATTTAATTAATCTGTTGATTTTTTTTTTAAATAACTGCTACATCGGATTTTTACATTTACTTCCCTTCATTCAAAAGCGTGTCATTATTTTCCCGACTCATAAATTGATGACTATTCAGTTTCCAACAGAAATTTTGCAAAAATGTTTTTTGTCTGAGGTAAGTGCAGATTGTTTGGAAGTGTCTTGGTTTGACAAAAACACACACACACACACACAAAAAAGTCTGCATTCATGAAGAACTACAGAAATCTGGTTATGTTTATTGGATATAAAGAGGATTTTGGACAATTTTAAGTTAAACAAGGTATTGAAGCGATTAATCGATTGCGATTAATCGATTTCGATTAATCGATTATTAAAATACTTGTGGATTAATATGATCATCAATTAGCTGTCGGGTAAGTTAGCTCACTCATGTCAAAGTACAAAACCTATTTCTATTTCCCATTGAACAAAATGTTCCCTTTCCATCATCATCATCATCATCATCATCATCTAGTGACGTGATAACAATCAAAATATTAAATGTGGACTCCAACATTAAAAGCAAACAAGTACATCTTAATATACAGGTACCACAAAAATTCCATTTCATGTCGCTCATTGTAAGGCCCCCGGCATCTCTGGGGACGCATAACCTCGATCGGTCATGCAGAAAGGCCGCCGGCTGGGCCGCCGTTCTCTCTATGAAGCGATTAAGAGAGCGCCATTATAGCCGGCTAATAGAACGAGGCGGCGACGAAAGCAACACTGACGCTTGCCTAATGTGTATTGACTGAAAACAACACCGAGCTGAGCAGGCTTCCGATGCTAAGCCGCCGCTAATCTAATGAGACGCCAAAGAAGGCGACAGGTACAAGTGCAGACGGTGAGGGCGTGGCACCCCAGAACAGGAAACGAAAGCGCACGAAAATTATTTCCACTATTGCAAACAAATTTTTTAAAAAATGAAGACCTTACCCTGAGAAGTTGAAAGTTAGCCATCCTGTTTTCACCATTGTCAAAAGTGAAAGTAAGCATCGAAGAGGCTGCTGCACTGACTGAAAGGGGTGTGCTTGTGTACCCGTATTTTGTCTTGCGGGGACATAAATGTTTTACGGTAACACTGCCGGAGGGACCCGCCTTCTGCTTTGGGGATGAAAACAAAAAGTCATTCAATTTTCAGATTTGGCTTCAAGGGAAAACAAGGTAAAGTCGAGGTGACGGCGAGTTGGAATGCAAGTTAAAGTTAAAGTTGTAAATTTCCCCAGTGTGGGACGAATAAAGGATATCTTATCTTATCTTATCTTAAAGTCGTAATCTCTTACGGTGACAGAAGCACGACCGTGTGCCAATCAAAAGTAGGAAGCATGAAAATAAATCTGGCGAAGGGATGAAAACCACATCAACCCGTCGGTGTACACGCGACCGTGTGATGTCATGCGCTCACCGAAGAATGAAAAAAAAAGCAAAGTAGACGCCGCCCGGCCCCTTCTCAGACAGGAAGTTGTCTTGGTTTGTACAAGTTTCACTCATCTGCTCATTTCGTTCAAACACTTCCTGTTGACGTTACATGTTAACTGCGAGGCAGGCGTACGGGCCACGTTTTCCCCCCGCGCTGCCTCTAAATCAGGCATGTCCAAAGTCCGGCCCGGGGGGCAAATCCGGCCCGCGGTCGAATTTCATCCGGCCCTCGGCCCCGGTCATAAAATCAGTGCCGTCTGGCCCGCAGGTTGGGCGCGATGGAACACGTGTTGCATTGACTGAGGTCTCGTAGACTGGTGAGTGATGTTTCATAGAGTACTGCTTCCCTCTAGTGGCTAAATGAGTAATAGCATTCACTAAATGAGTAATAGCATTTAGACACTAGAGGGCATCACTCACGGGTTAACAGGACATCACTCCGTGTTTATATTGACTGATGTCATATGATTGTTGAAATTAAAATAAAAATGGAAATGTGAAACAGACTGGCTTACTAAAATTTGTTGAACAATATTGTTGTTCAATGTAAAGAATGTCAGCCAAGGTCGGCCCCCCGACATTTTACCACATAAAATCTGGCCCCCTTGGCAAAAAGTTTGGACACCCTTGCTCTAAATAGTCCATCGGTGTGAACTTGCCCTTCGACTGACAGGCGATCAGGGTCCACGGTCAAAAAAGTCCGCCGGGACAGGGCTCCGGTTACCCGCGAACCTCATGAGGACAAGCGCGATTGAAAAGTCACGATGGAGACAAGTCAGCACACGAGCAAGCGTCGGCTGTCGCGCCGCGATTTGACCTTGACTTGAGCCCCCGCAGATGAGATTAAGGAGCCACATTTGATTGTCGCATTCTGACCGCCGCGCGAGGATTGGAGATGTTAAGCTGTCGTAAGCAAGCGTCGATCCCCGAACCGCATCGGCTATGCTTCATCATTTCAAGTGGATCTGGGGGGGTGAGGGGGGGGATGCCGGAGGAGCTCCTGGCAACTTTGTAAATCCGGCCGGAGAAGTGCGCCTTGCGCAATTTGATCTATTCCAAGGAGTTTAACATCTGCGCTCTTACCGAGGGAATGAATAAGACGTGATCAGCGAGGCTAAGTTTAGCTTCAATGACAGACCGCATGGAGTGAAGGGAGGGGGGGGGGGGGCAAGGAGGATCAGAGGAGAAGTCAAAGCAACCCACAAGGCTTTTGGATCCTTACACAACACGCAGGCACATGCATAACCGGGCGGTTCGTTATCCCGCGTGACCTCGTCAACAAGATGGCCGCATCGCTGCATCGGAAAGTTCACACTGCCACCAAAGCAGCCAGCCTGGTTGAACATTAACTAACTTATGTGGACCATTTGGGCAGATATTTGTCCGAGTTTAACTCGTCTGGGGTGGATTTGCTTACGACTCACAGAGCAGTCGTCTTTTAAGCTTACAAAGAGGTCCCCCCCCCAGCCCCATTTCAGTGAATGGGGGCCTAATGAAAGCTTTTCTCGGTAATCCTCCCATGAGGGGGGGATTCATATGATGCATTCTTTTTAGAGGAATTCCTCACAATGTTGCTGTTTCTCTGCTGGACGAAGCGGAGTGGTTAGATTAGAAAGATGAGGTTCAAAAGACAGACGCAAAGATTCAGTCAAAAGCAAGAACCGCAAATTTTAAAGAGGACAAGCAATCCGAAGTTGGAACGGCAGCAAATGTTTTCGCCTTGCATCAAGAGGGGAATAGCAAGCGATGGAAAAATTAAAACGCAACAACAGAAAGGTCCCCTGTTCCAGATATTCATTCATTCATCTTCCGTACCGCTTGATCATCACGAGGGTCGCGGGGGGTGCTGGAGCCTGTCCCAGCTGTCTCCGGGCAGTAGGCGGGGGGGGACACCCTGAATCGGTTGCCAGCCAATCGCAGGGCACACAGAAACGAACAACCATCCGCACTCACACTCACACCTAGGGACAATTTAGAGCGTCCAATCAGCCTGCCATGCATGTTTTTGGAATGTGGGAGGAAACCGGAGCACCCGGAGAAAACCCACACAGGCCCGGTTGCCAGCCAATCGCAGGGCACACAGAAACGAACAACCATTCGCACTCACACTCACACCTAGGGACAATTTAGAGCGTCCAATCAGCCTGCCACGCATATTTTTGGAATGTGGGAGGAACCCGGAGCACCCGGAGAAAACCCACGCAGGCCCGGGGAGAACATGCAAACTCCACACAGGGAGGCCGGAGCTGGAATCGAACCCGGTACCTCTGCACTGTGAAGCCGACGTGCTAACCACTGGACTACCGGGCCGCCCTGTTCCAGATATGTTGGAACAAATTTCGATATTCGCCCACCCGGCAACATGCCTGAGATGTGCCCGAGCAAAATTTAGCCGTCACTTGCTGGAAAATAATCGTCCACGTTGGGTGCGGCCGTGACGCGGAGCGAGGTTGTCGCCAAGACGTTGGAGATCGACCGGTCGGTGGGTAGTGTGTGCCGTCTTTTTGTCTTGCCGTCTGCTCGGGGAATCGGCATCAGTGGCAGGGATGAGAAAAAAAAAATCAATAAAGTCATTTAGAAGACCCGATGACGCCGCGAGACAGAAGGTGTGATCACGGAGTAAATCTCCATCCATTAATGGCTCAAACTGAAAATACTTTTTTCGGGGTGAGTCATGGGCGCCGCTGCGGGAGACCGGTTAGCACGTCCCGAGGACAAGGGTTCGATTCCGGCTCCGGCCTTCATGTGTGGAGTTTGCTTGCTCTCCGCGTGCCTGCGTGGGTTTTCTCCGGGTGCCTCCCACATTCCAAAAAACATGCACGGTAGGTGAATGGTTGTTGTTCTTCGATCTGTGCCCTGCGATTGGCTGGCATCCAGTTCAGGGTTACCCACTCCTAGTGCCCGAAGACACACCGGGATAGGTTCCAGCATGCCCGCAACCCTCGTGAGGATAAGCAGTTTCAGAAAATGGATGGATGGCTCGGTGAGTCATAGGCTCTTAAAAATATCATCACTGGCGGCCCGGTAGTCCAGTGGTTAGCACGTCGGCTTCACAATGCACAGGTACCGGGTTCGATTCCAGCTCCGGCCTCCCTGTGTGGAGTTTGCATGTTCTCCCCGGGCCTACGTGGGTTTTCTCCGGGTGCTCCGGTTTCCTCCCACATTCCAAAAACATGCATGGCAGGCTGTTTGGACGCTCTAAATTGTCCCTAGGTGTGAGTGTGAGCGTGGATGGTTGTTCGTCTCTGTGTGCCCTGTGATTGGCTGGCAACCGATTCAGGGTGTCCCCCGCCTACTGCCCGAAGACAGCTGGGATAGGCTCCAGCACCCCCGCGACCCTAGTGAGGATCAAGCGGCTCGGAAGATGAATGAATGAATGAATATCATCACTTTCCTGCCCCCTTAAGGCACTCAAGCCTTGAACTTCCGCATCTTTATGGACCAACTTACCGAGACTGAGTTACTGGGGCCCCCCCCCTTTATAGCAAATGGTTAATAAGTCTTAGCAGCTATAAAACTCTCACTTCTAGCCTCCAGACTGGAAAAAAAATTACTTGTCCACATTATCTGCCACCCTCAAGGACACCTGTTTCGTGCCCTTTGGGCTTCTTCCCACACAAAGAGAGGAAGTGACTGGGTGACCACAGCTCAGAGCAAACAAAGCACACTCAAAAAAAAAAAAATGTACAAAGATCAGCAAGCAAGAGGACCCAAAAAGTAAATACAGGTTGGGGGTTGTTGAGCAGTCTGGAGATTTTCAGCTGTTAGCTAGTCCAGTGGGGGGTCTGATTGTAAAAACATTTCCAGCCAAAGTGACGCTGCAGAAGCCGTGCTGACATGTGTGTGCAGAACACACACGTGGGTTTGGTGTACAGTTTGTCACTCTAGCAGGGCCATGCCACATTTCGATCTACTGACGTGTTGATGTCACGGTTCTTTCCACCGTCTGGACCGCAGGGGATCATACTTAAATACACATACACGCGTATGCATTTGAGTGACAGTAGCTTAAGTCGTGCTATAAAAATATAAAAAAAGGTGACATAAAGTAAGAAAACCTTGAGTTATATTTGAACTCCTGCCTGCCGGATCTAAATTTACAGTGCGAGGGCAACAAGATGGAATGTGAGTCATCTTTGGTTACTCTTTAATCATGCCACTTACTGATTTTAGGGCATTATGAAGCCCAGTTGTCTGTTACAATTTAAAGTAAACATGATATACAGTGCCAGTAAATCTGATACAAGAGCTGCAAAAATTTTCTACAGGAAAATACATCTGCTGCGAGCTGTTTCTAATATTTGGGTGACATGAGATGGCATTTAGTTCGATGCAATGTGGTTTTAATAGGTTTGATGACCTCTCCAACAGTGTTGAACAAGATTGAAAAAGACAGACGGACGAAAAGAAATGTATTCCTTATTTTTTTGCATGATTCTTTTGTGGGCTGTATTGGTTGGGAATACGCAATGTGCTGTTTGCTTATTTAACAAACTAATGTCAAAAAGTGGTCACGGTAATGTGGCAAATTCCATAGATGTCTTATGAGTGACGTCAGCGAATCACGTCGTACTTCTACTCGTTTAAAAGACGCAAAAGCGGGCTTTGCGGTATTGGGAGCGTGGATAAAATGTATAAAATAAATATGAGTAATAAACAAGCAACATAGTTGTACTTACCTGTGTTAAAAGCACAGAGGATGCCAATAAAGAGTCCTCTTGTTGCTTGTGATTCGAAGATGCTAGCTTGGTTAGCCCATAGCAACTTGTAACCAAGTTTAATACAACAATATCGACGTTATTCTACGTCCAAATAAATCTGGTAAGTGTGGGGAGATAGCCGAGGAAAAGAGGGGGCGTTGTGGGAACTAAAAAAATAATAATAAATATTGGGAAGTAGCAGCCGAGATCCAGACGGATGCTTCCAGTCAACAATGTTCTGCAGCGGCGTCCGTTACTTCTTCCTCCAAAGCCGGAGATTGTGCGCGATGTTGGGCTTTCGAACGAAGAGAGAAGACATAAACGAGTAAAAATAAATACACAAAGAAAAAAGAAAGGGCGAAAAGCTTGAAATGAAATTGACAGTGTCAACAGCCGACCAGGACCACGAGCACTAGCGACCCCTCCAGAGGACTCCCACTCCCAACATCCTCCCTCGACTCCGACGGGGTGGAGCGTGTCTGTCATCGGAAACACCCGATTCTTTCCATTGAAGAAAGCTCTGAAGATGTTGAACGTTTGTTCATTGAAGGAGGTAGAGTAGGGGGGATACATAGTTAATGTTTAATAATCGACATAATCGACAATTTCGTTTTTGCAAGACCGTCCCGATTCCCAATGAAGTGACGTCACTGTGAATTGCGGAAATGTAATTTGAAAGCCTTAGATATTCACCAAAACATATTAATTCTGACAATTGCTGAGGTTTTTTTATGTTACTAATCATTACTTATTTTACACGAACGGTCTTTGCTGTAAGTCTTAATGGCGTCACTCTCAAATGATGAAAGGTGAAACTGCTGTTGTCTAATGTAACCACAAGAGGGTGCTCGAAATGCAGACGAACCAAACGAAACTGTAATTGTCTATTTCCACCACCAGAGAGAAGCATTTAGATTTTCTTTTCAAGAGGCTCCTCGACTTTTGTTGCAATTTAGAGTGTTCAATCAGCCTGCCACGCATGTTTTTGGAATGTGGGAGGAAACCGGAGCACCCGGAGAAAACCCACACAGGCCCGGGGAGAACATGCAAACTCCACACAGGGAGGCCGGAGCTGGAATCGAACCCGGTACCTGTGCACTGTGAAGCCGACGTGCTAACCACTGGACTACCGGGCCGCCAGAGACGATATTTTTAAGAGCCTATGACTCACCGAGCCATCCATCCATTTTCTGAAACCGCTTACCTCACGAGGGTTGCGGGCATGCTGAAACCTATCCCGGTGTGTCTTCGGGCAATAGGAGTGGGTAACCCTGAACTGGATGCCTGCCAATCGCAGGGCACAGATCGAAGAACAACAACCATTCACCTACCGTGCATGTTTTTTGGAATGTGGGAGACACCCGGAGAAAACCCACGCAGGCACGCGGAGAGCAAGCAAACTCCACACATGAAGGCCGGAGCAGGAATCGAACCCTCGGGACGTGCTAACCGGCGCCCATGACTCACCCCGAAAAAGTATTTTCAGTTTGAGCCATTAATGGATGGAGATTTGCTCCGTGATCCCAGCTTCTGTCTCACGGCGTCATCGGGTCTTCTAAATGACTTTATAGATAGATAGATAGATAGATAGATAGATAGATAGATAGATAGATAGATAGATAGATAGATAGATAGATAGATAGATAGATAGATAGATAGATAGATAGATAGATAGATAGATAGATAGATAGATAGATAGATAGATAGATAGATAGATAGATAGATAGATAGATAGATAGATAGATAGATAGATAGATAGATAGATAGATAGATAGATAGATAGATAGATAGGGGTTTCTTTCTTTCCCGATGAAACTTAACACAAGACGCAAACAACATGAGTGGCTTTTAAAAATCTCCTGTAAATGGCGTGTTTTTGTCCCTTTTGTGCTGTCTCACTCGGGAATGCTGGACACAGTTTGGATTTGGTCAATAAGCACTAAATTATTCAAAACAGTAATTTAAGATCCTCCTTTCAGTCCGGTTGAATGATGTAATGCAAGAAGCTTGCTGTTTTGGAATATTATTATTTCATCTACAGTATTTTTTTTACACAGTTTTATTGAGCTCCCATGCCAGTTTATAACTTCAGCCTATAACCTTTAGAGGAGTCACAGGTGTGAAGATGGACAACGGGTAGTTTTACTTGTTTGACGCTTGTTGGAGAAATCGAAAGTAAATTGCACATTTTGCAAAGCACAGATCCATAAGGCCCTGACTGGTCTCGTTTGCATTTACCGCACATGCTTGATGCTGGATTACATATCAGCAAGCCTGCTCCATGCCATATGTCCTCATTATTACGAACAGAACCAGGGTTAATAATGTCATGCCGAATCCAGACGGCGCCTCCCACCAAGCTGTCCTCCCAACATGACATCCGTCCTTCTTTCCTCCACCCCCCTCCCCTTCCTCCAATATAAGCGACCTTATGGAAATCCGATATCCTTGATATCCAGATTAAGGTCCAGTGTACCAGGACACTCCTTGTCCTAACTTGTAAGAAAATTTAGTGCACTATGAAAGCAACAAAGGCGCACTCGTAAACGAAGATGTCTCCTAATAACCTTTTCGCCACTACTGGGTGACATTTAATCTCGTTGGACAACGACATGTTACTTGTTCTCTTTGAGCATTTATCAGACAACCTTAAAACCCATCTTAAGGTCCATGTACGAGTGCGCTATTTGTTCTCATTAGTAAAAGAGTTCAGTGCACTCATAAAACTGCTGTGTCTTACGATTCGTACCAGAAATGTATTTCCCGCTTATATGTGGCTTTTCTGCACATTAGCCCTGTAACCTGATAACATGATAAATTGTCCACTGTAGTAACCGCTGCCCCTGAAACTGTTAAAAGGACATTTTTGGGGGGGGATCATTTTTAATAGTAAGGCAAAACCAAGCACTCGTACCACTAGATGATAACTCATTCATTCATACATCTTCCGAGCCGCTTGATCCTCACTAGGGTCGCGGGGGGTGCTGGAGCCTATCCCAGCTGTCTTCGGGCAGTAGGCGGGGGACACCCTGAATCGGTTGCCAGCCAATCGCAGGGCACACAGAGACGAACAACCATTCACACTCACACTCACACCTAGGGACAATTTAGAGTGTTCAATCAGCCTGCCATGCATGTTTTTGGAACGTGGGAGGAAACCGGAGCACCCGGAGAAAACCCACGCAGGCCCGAGGAGAACATGCAAACTCCACACAGGGAGGCCGGAGCTGGAATCGAACCCGGTACCTCTGCACTGTGAAGCCGACGTGCTAACCACTGGACTACCGGGCTGCCCTAGATGATAACTACCCATCCTTTTTCTAATCCGCTTCTCCTCACGGGGGTGCTAGAGTCTTTCCCAGCTGTCTTCGGACAGTCGACGGGGTACAACCTGAACTGGTTGCCAGCCAATCGCAGGGCGCACGTTGTCCTGAACGTGTGAATTATTCCACTGCGAGAAAGAATGTGCCGCGGTTGCGGGTCACGTGACCGCCACGGTGACATCCTCCTCCTTGATGATGTCATAAACTATGCTCGTTTATTAAAAATTCAACACGGTGCTTGGTCTTTATTAGCTCGGCCGATCCTGACATTTTACAGACTCCATTAAATAAGTCTGATTGTGTCATTAAGCCGAGCATCCCCGGGGAGGGGGGGCGGGGTGGACGACATACACTCATTTGTGAGAAAATTGCGTTTCATAATCGGGAGATTTCAATACATCAATTCATGAATTATTCGTAATTATTTATAATTGCGAACCAGATAGCTGCCACTGTAGTGCGAAACACACTTTAGGTACAGCGACAGACACAATGGAATTAAATTCTGCTCACTCAACTCTTTTATTTAGCAATATACCTTTGATTTAGCACGCCTGCTCGGTGTTTGTGGCGCAGCGATGCATTGAAATGCTACAAATAAATGTCTGGACGCGCGGCCCGACTCGTTCAATAAAAATCGCTGACATTTGAGCACGTCGGTGCCGCAAAAGAACTTCGTAAGGGATGCTGTCAACATGTCATTAAAAGCGAGGGCTACATTGATGGAAAGAATAGTAAAGTATACGAGGGGAGAAAGAGGAGGCGGATAATAAAGAAGGCGAATGAGAGGAAACCGAGCGGGGAAAGAGCGGGAGGGAAATGTACAAAGTGTGTTTGGGAGACAGCAAATGGGAGTGATGGCGTAATGCATAAAAAATGGATCAGAAATGGGGGGGGGGGGGTGGAGAATGGTGAAGAAGGGGAGGGGGTGGGGGGCTAATGAAAGGAGGCAAAAAGTTGTGGGGGGGAGGGCGGTTTCGATCCCGCACACACACACAAAAAAAAGCTGAAATAGCATCTGGGAGCTGAAACGCTTGACCTCTGGCTAAGGTCAAACGTTTGGATCGCAAGTCCATTAAGTCCCAACGTCATCAAAGGTGTTTTTAATCCGTTTGCGATCATTCAAGTTATGATTTTACCTCCGCCAAGGTTGCAATTTTTGTTGGGATTGTAAATGCCACTGACAAATGCATGTTGACCAGCCACCACCACGCTTCGAGGAAAATTATCCCGGGGACAGACAAGACAAAGCTGGACCTTTTTGACGAGGCACATCAGCTCAAAAATGAACCATAGCGAGAAGAGAACATTGTCCCTCGTTATTTCTGTGACCACTGTGTGTTTTTTTTTCGCTGATTCACGGACAAAATTTAGTGCATTCTTTACCAGAATCGGTCCCCAACCAGTGTGGACTTTTGTTGAACTTTGAGTTCACGTTTGGTGGCGCTCGTGAATTTGTTATGATGAGTGACGCTCCACACAGCTTCAAATACTGTAAATCTCCCAAATTATTCCCACTGGCAGCCTCTTGATGCAAGAAATAAACGTGTGAGGTCAAAGCCACCCCTCAGGTCCCCACACACATACATAAACACGCACACACGCACACACACACACACACACACACACACAAACCTCCTCCTCCTTATAACCTCTTATTCTTCATGTCTTCACCCTCCTCCTCTTCTTCATCTTTGCTAATAGATTCCCACCTCCCTCAGTGCCCTCCAAAAGGGGGCGGCGGTAGATTGCTTCCCTCTAATCCCGCCTTGTCTTCCTTGTCACACGCTTCCAAACGAGCCCTTGGCTCCTCTTGTCACACCTCGTTTGGACGCGAAACGACGGACATGATGTATGCGCCACTCACTGGCCACCCTCTTTAACCTTGCCGCCCACCCTTTTTTCCGCGCCACCCCCACCCCCCCTTGTCCCTCTTGGGTGCTGATGTGATCTGTGACACACACATACAGTCACACACACACACACATCCAATGACAGCACAGGAGCAGATGGGCGCCTGCTTGCGTTAAAAATAAAGAGTAACCACCACCCCCCCCCACCCCACTCCCACGTCTGTGTCAATCCAAAAACGTGAGCGTAAAAGAAACCCCTTGAAAGTGATCTTTTAATTGGGTGACCCTCACTTTCCCCTGCATTATATATAGCATGTAAGCGCCCATCAATAATAGATGAAAAGACTGCTTTTGCTGCAACAATTATGAAAAGTGAGATTTAGCATCTCCGCCCTGGCAGTGAGACGACCGACTGTATGTTCATTAATTATTTAACGGACACACGGGGAGGCAATGGTGGAAAAAAGTGGGCGATCAAAGAAAATATTCAGGGCGATGGTGAAAAGGGAGAGGGAGTGTGTCCATCACTTCCTGCTCCAACCACGTGGGGAAAACTGAACGTGGACCCTTGTTTCCCCGTTGCGGAGGACAGGTTCATGTATCACGGGTTTTCTGCGCCAGAAAGAAAGTTCTGACAATTTTTTTTGAGTTGAGTTCACTGAAATTTTGTAAAAAGTACTACAGGTATCGCTACAGTGAAATTCCTTTACAACGTAACCTACATGGGCAAAAAATACCCCCTAGTGTGAAAAAATCTTCGTTCATTAACACCATTCCCACTTTCCTGCCCCCCATACAACGATAAAAATCCTGTTGAGTTGTACGAAATCTTTTTCTCTGCTCTTGCCACGCGACGAGATTCAACGAAGTCTAATCCAACAGCGACCTCTACTGCTTCGGTCGGAAACGGCAACAGCAACCACCACACTGGTGTACTCTGTGTATGCGGGTGTGTGTGTTTACATCTGAGATCAAATTTGCAACAGTGAAAAACCCCCTTTTGTGAAAAATATCTTGCTGCCAACATGATTTCGTTGTAGAGGAGTTTTCACTCTACATCAGCAACATTATTCCCATCCAAAGTTCATTCCACAACCGCTCGCTTACCAAATATGTACATAAAGGGTGTTATACATTCCATATCACAAATCCTTTGCGTGCGCATATTAATCTCTCCAAGGTTAATCACCAGCCAGGCATCAAACGCGCTTCCCCCGCCATATCTCCCCTCCGCCAGCCGGTCGACTTTCACAACTTCTCAGTTCAAAGCGGGCCAACTAACGGCGAGCCATCCAGAGTGGAAGACTTTGAAGGCAAGTCCAGCCGCACCGCAAAGGGCCCTCCATTCAAAAGGAGAGCAGTTGCGGACGCGTTGATTCATCTCTCGTAGATTCTGGAAAATTCCACTTGAAAGCCACAGACGGAGAGGGAAGGGATGACGGGCAACATTCCCGAAGGGTGTTTATGGGGGTCCCATTCAGAGTGACCTCAATTGGCCTCTGCTGGAGTACCTGCTCAATGAGGATCGGGGGGGTACTCACACAATGAGTTGCGACTCGTATGTTCCTGATGATATCGATTCAAGCTAGTGACACTCACCTTTTGCGTGGAGAGCCGCCGACACCCTCTAGGCCCCCCCATACCCCCTCGCCCCAACCTGAGAGTCACACTTCATGTACAGGCACAGAATATAAGGCTCCCAATATGGCCGCCACCCCCTATAGAAAACCTCTTAGCGCTCACTCCGACATCTGAGGCACTTCCTCTTCATCCCTCTGCACAATGACACCAGTCGAAACGATTGGCCATTACCGCCGAGTGCTCTCGAAATAAACTGTCGCGGCAAATTATCGTAAAATTTGAAAATGTAGTCACGAGACTACATTTTGACTTCGTTTCAGAGGAGATATGAAGCCAAATTTGTTTGCTAGATAATTGTTGTGCCGGATAAGCATCCGCAAAAAAAAAAAAATGGACACGGTGTTGATGAAGCCGATTTGGCTTCTAATGACTTTCGGAAGCCACGCGCACACATTTGCAATGGAACGGATGGACTCTTCTTTGCATTTAAACGTATTCAATTAGAGGCAGCGGCGGTGTCTCGATCAAGCGCGGCGATAACGGGCCCAAAGTCAGCGTCACCTCTAGAAACACGGCCCTCCGCAGCCCGCCTCTTCCAGATGTTATCGGGAAAATTCACTTTTTTTTTTTTAACAATGCCGCTTTGCACATCAAATAGAACCTCCTCGTCTTCGTTCTTTTTTTCCCCCCGCGTGCATCCGCTGACCTCATCGGCAACGCACGAACGAGCCTTTACAAATTGCACGCGTTCGTTCACCACGGCGGGAGGCAGAAGCACGACGGAAGAGGACGAGGAGGGAGGCACTTGGATGACATTGACGCAGCTGCCCGACTAGACCAGACCTGGAAATTTTTCACAACAGGGGGTTTTTCACTGTTGCAAATTTGATCTCAGATGTAAACACACACACACACACAGTACACCAGTGTGGTGGTTGCTGTTGCCGTTTTTAAGTTATTTTTTAAATTATTATTTTTTTTGTTTTCATATTTTCAAAAAATGCTCTGTTGTATACAGTAATTGAGTGATGATTAGTTTTAGTATTACGGTACTTTTAGTTTGTTTGGTGTTTGTTTATATGTATTATTATTATTAAATCATTAAATGCAATGAGCAGTGAACTAGCTAGCGACGCCGACGCCCCGAAAATGCATCTTCGGATATTAAGTCGGTCAGGCCACTTTAGAGCGCCTCATTGTCAGCTGTGAGTGTGAGCACATCGAATAGACAAAGGCGAAAGACGGAGGATGTCGCATGTAGTAATTGTTTTTAAAATCTGGCTTGATAGCCAACGCGTTGGTTCGCGGCTTCAAGCCGGCGCGGTCACTTTAGAGCGCCTCATTGTCAGCTGTGCATATCACACAGACAAAGGTGCAAGATTGAGGATGGGGCATTTAGTAATTGTTTTGAGAATCCGACTTGACAGGCAACGCGTGGATCGGGGCTTGAGGCTGGCGGGGTCACTTTAGAGCGCCTCGTGGTTGTAGGAGACCTGGTAGGATAAATTCCATCAACCAAATGTGTTTACAGGATTTTTTTTTTTTTACCTTATACTAGTTGACATAAGAAGGATGCTAGGTAATGAAGCATCCCGTTTTCAAGGTCGCGGGAGGTAGGATTTGATGGAAAGTTGACAGGTGCTCGGGTAATCGTTCAAATTTTGGAGTGCGGTGAACATCCTCCTTTGTGGTCTGTCGGATTTTAAGTCTTGTCAATTTGCAGGGACTTGAAGCAATCTTACCAAGTAAAATTCTACTGTTCTCCATAATATTTACTACTTTTTTTCTCATTTTGTGATCCCGGATTTTGCAACGTGGCTCCAAATCACCCCCCCCCCCCCCCGAGAGCCCGCATGTGTGAAGAAGAAACAACAACCTGCCAGTCGCTCCTCCTCTTCCCTCCTCCCCCTCCTCCACCTCCTCCTCCTCTTCCATCCCTCACTTGATGCCATCCCAGTGTCGGAGGAGAGCCTGCGCGACAGCGGAAGACGGTAAGAAACGACGCCTTATAACTTCTTTGCGGCTCGTTATGCGTGCGTGCATGTTGAAAGTCGGATCGAAAGGCGACACAACGCCGGCAGGTGTTAAACACCTCCCCCGGCCGTCACCTTGTCAACCGTCCTCTCCGCCTCTATGGAAAGACAAGTACCACCGTGCAACTTAATCCCCCCCCACCGTACAAATACCAGAAGGCAGATGGTCCGGGAAGCCAACGGGACGTGTGAATGGATACCACGCGGCATCCACAACCTGTTCCCTTTTTGGCTTCCATCTGAGCCAAAGGGACATCATCTGGTTTGTACCAAATGATTGAGAAGAAGTGGAATAAACAGCGGGGGACTTCTGGAAAAGGAGGGAGTGGGGAGGAGGAGGGGGGTCGGAATATATATTTAAATCTGAAAAGCCAGCGGGGCCATCAAAAGTGGTGAGCTGCAGTGTTTTAAGTGGACGGCGTGTGTATTTATAGAGGCCGCTGGTTAAGTTCACTAAGCTCCCGCTCTTGCAGTCCCGCTCTCTCATTTTTGCCTGATGAAAATTCATCTGCCGAGCAGACGAATGCATATTTCATCAGTCGCACCAAACACACACACACACACACACACATGCACACACACACACTATCTGTATAAAAGTCAATCAGCTTGTCCTTAAAACGTCAACCGACTTAAATGTTTTTTTTTTTCCCGATTCTCAACCATTTTCCCCCCTCTTTACTTTCCTTCCCCTCTAATTACTCCAGCATCCAACAACATCCCTCCAGTTCCCTCCCTTTCTCCATGCAAGAGTAATGAGCTGCCACCGTCTCTTATTTTGTGCCACTTTGTAGTGAGTAGAGTTTGGAATCCGGGAGGGTCCCGCAAGACTCAGATGTGCATGTGTGCCTGTGTGTGTGTGTGTGTGTGTGTGTGTGTGTGTAGCCGCCTCCGTGGTTCTCCCTGCCGCGATTGTCATCCGATCTGCGGGGGCACGACGCTAACATCTTGTTAGAGGGGAAAGGCGCTCGTGTCGGTTTGCGGAGACGCCGTCACTTTGAACAAACGCGGGGCCTCTCCGGGGGAGGAGAAAAGTACACGCAGACCTGTAATCATCTCGTCTGTAAGCCAAGTAAACCGAAGGCTCTGTGCACCTGCACGCTACAGAAATAGATGGATGGAGTTGAATGGAAAGAAGTTTGGTACATGATCATCGGAGGCCCGGATGGGTTTGATGAAGTCGTTGTACTGGCGCGCGATTCTAATAGGCTTTTGTTTCCCACCTGGGGGGGGGGGGGGGGGGAATACGCTCTGCACTCTGTTAAAAGTAGCCCAAATTGGGTGAAATAGCTAACCTAGCGCTGGGTCCAACAAGGGGTGAGCCAATGCTAGGTCATTGAGGTCATGGAGTCAACATCTGGATCCAACAAGGGGCGAAAACTACAATACAATACAATACAATACAATACAATACAATACAATACAATACAATACAATACAATACAATACATGCTAATTTATATAGCGCTTTCACAACAGCGGCAGCTAAACTACCCAAAAATACAGATTAATTAAAGCTCACCAGGCGGCCCGGTAGTCCAGTGGTTAGCACGTCGGCTTCACAGTGCAGAGGTACCGGGTTCGATTCCAGCTCCGGCCTCCCTGTGTGGAGTTTGCATGTTCTCCCCGGGCCTGCGTGGGTTTTCTCCGGGTGCTCCGGTTTCCTCCCACATTCCAAAAACATGCGTGGCAGGCTGATTGGGTGCTCTAAATTGTCCCTCGGTGTGAGTGTGAGTGCGAATGGTTGTTCGTTTCTGTGTGCCCTGCGATTGGCTGGCATCCGATTCAGGGTGTCCCCCGCCTACTGCCCGGAGACAGCTGGGATAGGCTCCAGCACCCCCCGCGACCCTAGTGAGGATCAAGCGGCTCGGAAGATGAATGAATGAATGAATGAATAAAGCTCACCAAAAAAAAAAAATGGCCGACCAGGTTATCGGTATAGCTGTGAAGTCAGAACTTCCTGCACTACCCCAGAGGCGCCGAACCTTTTTTGACCGAAGATCTACTTTTCAAGCAACCAATCTTCGACCGACTGCTGACGGCGAACAACTTCCGGTGATGCGGGTGATGGGCCACCGTAGGTTGAAGATGACCTGCTTTTTCATTTAATTAGGATTTTTTTTATATATACATTTTTGGTGAAAGTGTAACTGAAGGGGTGCTTGGGTGCAGTATACATTCATTCATTCATTCATTCATTCATCTTCCAAGCCGCTTGATCCTCACTAGGGTCGCGGGGGGTGCTGGAGCCTATCCCAGCTGTCTCCGGGCAGTAGGCGGGGGACACCCTGAATCGGTTGCCAGCCAATCGCAGGGCACACAGAAACGAACAACCATTCGCACTCACACTCACACCTAGGGACAATTTAAAGCGTCCAATCAGCCTGCCATGCATGTTTTTGGAATGTGGGAGGAAACCGGAGCACCCGGAGAAAACCCACGCAGGCCCGGGGAGAACATGCAAACTCCACACAGGGAGAACGGAGCTGGAATCGAACCCGGTACCTCTGCACTGTGAAGCCGACGTGCTAACCACTGGACTACCGGGCCGCCTTGCAGTATACACGAACACAAAAATATATGATATAGATAACATGCACGCAGACACACAAATCGTCGTTAAAATAGTAGAACAAGTTCTGCTGTGATGTGACGAACAGCTTTCCCTTCTGTGCGTTTCTAGAACCAAGACAAAATCAGATGTGGGGACTGGCCGAAGCGAAGAAACTGGAATAATGTCGCCAGCGTTGCTGTCCCGCTGTCTCGGTGCAGTTCTGGTACTGTTCTGGAACCCGTCGTGGCCCCCGGCCCATTCGGCTTCAGCGCCTGAGAACGAGGTGACCCACTGGCCCACCGCGTGGTTACCGGAAGGGAAGCTCACCACTGTGACGCTCCCTAAAGGACGCACTCGCAGGTGGAGCAACAACAAGCACAACTGTATTGTCTTGTCGGTGGCTACGATCAGTTTCTCAAGATGACTTTCTTCCACAGGATGTACTTCACACTGAGGAAGGCAGCGGCCATGTCAGTGACGGTCAGTCCTTGTGACTCACCCATTGAGTGGAGTCTGGCTGCTCGCACCCTGAAGGACAAACTTCTCAAGAGTCAAGAGTGTGAGTGAACTGCAAACATAAAGCAACATCCATCCATCCATTTTCTGTCGGGCTTATGCTAATTCGGGTCATGGGTGAGCTAGAAAGAGACGAGGTTAGATCAGTTGTGTCGGCAGGATATGGCTCTCGAGAACCAGCGTTAGGGGACCCCTGGTATAGACAAACAACCATTCACACATGTGGATAATTTAGAGTCATCAATGAATCAAATGGGTACCATTAAAAAAAAAAAAGCACGAGAAAAGTCCAAAAAAGGAGTATTAACATTGGTGCTAAGGGTAGCGGTAACATTCTTGCTAAGGGTAGAGTTTACGCTTGTCACCCAGGACACATGTTGTGTTGTGTTAGCATTAGCATTAGCATGGTTAAGTGTTCTGATCAGTTGTGTCAAGCCAGGACACAACTGCCAGGACACATCTTGTGTTGTGCTGAGATTAGCATTACTGCTAGGCGTGGTGTAGCTATAGAAGTGTGTGCTGTGTTTTTGGTTCTTTATATTGGCAGATCAGCTGGGAGACATCGAGAGTTCAGTTAGCACAAGCGATAGCATTGGTGCTAAGAGTACTCTCAGTGTTGTACAGTGTTTTGAATTCAATAGTAGCCTATTGTTGGACCAGCCAAGGTACACCCGGTGTTGTGTTAAAATTAGCATTGGTGCTAGGTGTGATGTTTTGAGTCGTGTGTCGCGTTTTTGGCTTCTAAAACATTTGTGGATCAATCAGGACACTCCGACGTTCTGTTCGCGTAACTAGTAGCGTTGGTGCTAAGGGTACTGTGAAGGGTTGGGTTTTGCTTCCATACAATTGGCGCACCAACGGGAACACGTTTTGGGTGGTGTTAGCATCGGTGCTAAGGGTAGCGTTAACGTTCTTGCTAAGGGTAGAGTTTACGCTGGTTACCCAGGACACGTGTTGTGTTGTGTTAGCAACTCGTAACATGAGAAGATGAGAGTCCACTAAAGTGAATCACAATGCCTCAAGAACGGATATTTAACCGTTTCAGCTCAAAGAGTTCCCAACCTGTCAGCCAAACCAACTTCTCCACATGGTAAAGTAACACAAATGACATGATAAAATGACGCATGAAACATTCAGAGCCTCAGTTGGCGGGTCCCCCGTTGCCCGTGTGAATTATTCACTTTGATTCTGCAACAGTTGAAGAGAGATTTCTCATCGGCTGTTTTTTTTTTCAGTTACCGGTGACATCATTCAAATGAGGTTCACACACTTTCCAATGAATTGATAATTATGGTTTAATTATATGCTGGGGTGAGGGGGTTCCTCTTGAAAAATTGGGTTGCTATCCAATATTCATCCAAGGTCCGCAAATGTAGGGCACAAACAATGAGAATGATTTTCGTCTTTGAACTAAAAGTTCCAGTAAATGTGTCGATAACTACTGTGATGTTTTCCACTGCTCTCGGGATTGTGTGTTGCACAAAATATAGCTTACAGTTTAATTTATGAGGTCACTTTATTTAAATAACTTTATTTTTTTGACAATGTTCACCAGCCCTTTTAACTCCATCCATCCATCCATTTTCCGAACCGCTTAATCCTCACTAGGGTCGTGGGGGGTGCTGGAGCCTATCCCAGCCGTCTTCGGGCAGTAGGCGGGGGACACCCTGAATCGGTTGCCAGCCAATCGCAGGGCACACAGAGACGAACAACCAACCACGCTCACACTTACACCTAGGGACAATTTTTAGAGTGTTCAATCAGCCTGCCATGCATGTTTTTTGGAATGTGGGAGGAAACCGGAGCACCCGGAGAAAACCCACTCAGGCCCGGGAAGAACATGCAAACTCCACACAGGGAGGCCGGAGCTGGAATCGAACCCGGTACCTCTGTACTGTGAAGCCGACGTGCTAACCACTGGACTACCGGGTCGCCCCCCTTTTAACTCTTTATATGAAACTCATTGAAACAGTTTTAGCATTCATTAGCTTCACTCATAACGTGGTAGATTGACTCGATTGCTTAATTTCACACTTGATGGGTGGCAGAACTACGGCATGTTAAATAGCATTCTTTCCCCCCCCCCACAGGGAGCTCCAAAAAAAGCATGCCCGAAATGTGGTGGAGAGGTCCTGGGACGGAGGAGAAAATACACACTTTTTCCGGCGGGACAGTGAACACCTACAGTGGTCCGACGTCCCCTCGTGCGTCCATCTACATCCTGAGGTTGCGATCCAAGCTGCAGAGCGGCGGCAGAGCCACCGTGTACCTCCACCAAGGCCCGGGCCTGTCGGGCGTTTTCCCAGCCATTCCGTCTGACCCCCGAGTACACACGTTGGGCGTGGGGATGACGAGCGTCACCCTCAGCTGGACTCCCAGCCCCTCCCTGGCTGGTCCCGCTCAGGACAAATACGACTACTGCGTCCTGGTCAACTCCAAACGCAACTTGCCCAGCCTTTGCGCGGCCCAAGAGAGCGCCAGGGAGGAGACGAATAAAAACCGAGAGAAGACGGAGAAGAAGAGGACGATGACGGCATGGCCCATCCTGAAGGAGTGGTGGTGGGACCAGTGGGAGGTGGACTTGGAGGAAAAGAGTCCATCTTCTCATGGGGATCTCCGGTGCGCCTGCGAGGGGACAGAGAGCATCTGCACAGTCTCCGAGCTACTACCTGACACGCCGTACTACTTTGACGTCTTCGCAAGGGACCGAGTGAACGGCACCAGCGCGGCCTATGAGGGGACCGTCGCCCGGACCCACGGGGAAGCCCGGCCGTCCGTCACCGTGTTGAGGGAAGGCGAATTGAGGTGGGTCACCTTCCAGGACAGCGGCCCGAGATCAGAGTCGTTTTTCAGCTTCCGTCCTCGCGGCTCGGAGCAGAGTGGTCTGCTCACCGCGCAGAGCTGCGGAGGGGGCGGCAAATTCAAGATCACCGTGTCCGGTAAAGCTCGTGTTTTGACCACCCAGGCCGTGGGGAAGGAATTGGTACAGATTTGGCTCCAGGGAAGTCCGCTTTATCTCATCCACTTGGAGAGGGAAGGACCCGCCCTGAGCGAGGAGAGCTCCACCGCTGCCTTAGCTGGGGGTCTGAAGGCTTCGGTCAAATTACAGACCTCGTCGGCGTACCACCGCAAGGGCGTCCCATCCCTTCCGTCCACCTTGCAAGTCAAATCCTTCAACCGCTTACGCGGGTGCAACAGTGTCACCTTAGCCTGGATGGGCACCGAAGAGAGGAGCCTCTACTGTGTGTACCAGCGAAAGCAGGGGGGCCGACGTGACCAGGACACCCTCAACGCATCCTGCCTGGGACCGGAATCCCGCTCGGATACCGAGAGGGTTCTCTGCAAGTATTTCCAGGAGCTGAACCCGAGGCGGGCCGTGACTACGGCTGTGATCGGGGGGCTGGAGCCAGGGACCACTTATGTGTTTGATGTTTATTTAATGAGACGCTGGGGGATTCCTGTCAAGTATGCCAGCAAAACAGTCAAGACCAGGAAGGAGTGCTGAGATGTCGCCCCCTGCAGGAGGGTTGTGGACTAAACTGTAAAGCCTGACCATGAGAATGAAGCCAGTTGACTGTTGTGGGGTGGGGGGAAAAAAAAGGCATATTCCTTTTTGGAGGAGCAATAGTTAGCCTGACCACTTGTCGTCTTCTCGGGACACGAGAAGAATCCGCACACCAGCAAATTTTCAGATGATTCCCGATTTAATATTTACAACAGAATGCTCGCGTTGCTTTTAATCGTCCATCGTGATAAAGACGTGGCAGCGGTCCAAGTACTCGTTTTGTGATCGAGTACAAAGGACAGATGAGGTTTGTGTTGTCAGAGCACACAGGCAAAAAATAAAAATAAAAAATACAAAACAACAGAGTCCATGTGGCAAATATGCAACAGAAACAGATGGGGCAATAATTGGATGACATCTGAGATATGTGGGTGGGAAGGGGAGCAGCGGGAGGCTGGGGGGGGGGGGGGGGGGGATTTGTAAGTGTATATTTCCGGTGCTGCTTATTGTACCAGCGCAGCAAGAGTGCAATCTACAGATGCTTAGTTCAAAGTCAAAAATGTGTATCTTTGTGTTATGCTTTTCGCATGAAGAAGTGGAGAAAAAAAAACTACTTGTGACTATAGCCTCATTGTCATTGATGTATTCTTGTGCTGTCTCAAACGCCCCAATAAATTCTGCGGTATCGCTACATTTTTCACTATCTAGTCACAATAGACTTCTCATTTTGACAGTGAAACAGACTGAAGGCCTGAACCCGACCGAGGTGGGCATTCCGTCAGTGCTGACAGGACGGCCATTTCACGACACATGTATTGTGTGTTTATTTGGGTCCACTCTACATGAACAGTGTTAGACTTTGGTTTGATGCACTTTTTTGTTGTTGAAACATACGCTAGAAAGGAATACAATAAAGTATTATGAATACTTAGTAGCAAGACCCAGATACCACGGAACCATGTCCCCAAAAAAGTGGTGTTTAAGATTACATTTGTTTGATGCCAAACAACTGCTCAGATCGTTCAGGAAATGTCATGACATCTTGCTGCGTCAACCGTCTTCTGGTCATTTAATACATTTTCGTGACTGAGAAACACGTCTATCTATCTATAAAATCTTAAACTTGCCCCACAATTAAATGTAACAAAAACATCAGCAGAACCAGCTGTCAATTAGTAATAACTGGTAGCTGTGAAATATTACAAAAATATGAAACTTGAGTCATGTGTTATGACGTTTCTGTTTCGATCGAACAAACTATCACAACAACAAGGTCTGTCGCGTACATATGACGCCAAATCACTGTAACCAATAGAACATTACGTTGGAATATGACGTCAGCGCGTTTGTGCCTGTGCGGATGTATGTCGCGGTCTCTAGCGCGCCAAAACTGTCAAGCAGCAACCAAAGCAAAGTGTTAGCTACTGGCCTGGCTGAACTCAAAACGTCGGGCAAAGCGAAGCGACGTCAGAATGGGTTTGCTCGACCGGTGCCAGGAGCTGTTCAAGACGGCGAGCCTGTACGAAGTACTGGGCATCAACAAGGAGGCGACCGAGACGGAAATCCGCAGGAGCTACTACAAAGTGTCGCTAAAGGTTCACCCCGACCGAGCCCCCGACGACCCGCTGGCCACCGAGAAGTTCCAGGTGACTGTTACTAGCCTTTAGCTCAGGGGTGTCAAACTCAGGTCCTGGAGGGCCGCTGTCCTGCATGTTTCCCAGTCTCCCTGTTGCAACACACCTGATTCGAATGAAGCGGCCCTACAGGAACTGAGTTTGACACCCCTGCTTTAGCTGGTCGGATGTTTATAGAAGATCGGTACAATCGTACAACGTAATATTGAGTAGTCGGGTTTTTGCATCGTTTCGATGCATTTTTAAGCAGTTGGCTAAACAAGAGTACGAGGGCAGGCGTTTGAACCCAAAATGCTTGCACTCCACATTTTATTTTGGCACCTCAACTAAAAAAAAGGCATTTTACAATTATGATTACATAACAGTGTTGAGTTGTGGTTGCAGTAATCTGTTCGAAAAACATCTCTGAGGCCTTACAATATCAATAACTGAAACTGATGCATTAAAGATATTTCAAATGATTCTCACCTCCTTTTTGAAAACGCCCTCTCTCACTCACAGGTGTTGGGCAAGTTGTACGCAGTGCTTAGCGACAAGGAACAGCGGGTCATCTATGACGAGCAGGGCGTGGTGGACGAGGAGTCTGACATTTTAAGTCAGGATCGCTGCTGGGAGGACTACTGGAGGCTGCTCTTCCCCAAAGTAAGTGTTGAAATTCATCGAGGTGAGCTCACAATCCATCAGGCTGTTCTCAAAGAGATGGCCGTTTTCCGCACAATATCAATCCGGTTGTCCTCTAGATCACCGTGCAGGACATCCTTGAGTTTGAGGAGCAATACAAGGGCTCCGACGAGGAGAGGAAGGACTTACTGCAGTTGTACACGCAGCACCAGGGAGACATGGACGCCATCCTGGCTTCAGCGCTGTGCAGCTCCCACGACGACGAGCCCAGACTCGGAGACATCATCCGGGCCGCTATCAAGGATGGGGAAGTGGAAGAATTCCCCGCCTTTGCGCAGGAGAGCGACAAGAAGAAAAGGGCTCGCAGGAAGAGGGTGAGTGCCTCCTGTCCTTATCCCTCCGCGACCCAACACACATGCCCAGAAATTCACTATCCAGTATCCTAAATGTGATTTTCAAACCAGGCGGACAGAGAGCGAAAAGAAGCAGAAGAGATGCAGAAGGAGATGGGGCTCGGCCAGGAGGACGACAGCCTCATGAAGATGATCAAGGTTGCAAACGCCTTTTGTGTACACGTTTGCTTTGCTTGCTTTTTTCCGGAACTAATCAAACTTCGTTTTTGGGGGGGTTTTTTGGTGCAGCAAAAACATGCATCCAGGGAGCAGAGCTTCAACAACTTCCTGTCTGACTTGGAGGCAAAGTACTCAAAAAAAGGTGGAAAATCGTCAAAGAGGGCCAAGAAGTGAAGTGCATGCACACCCTTTAAGTTATGGACATTTTTTTTTTTTAGTTAATGCTTATTGCCATTAGTTCGGCAGTATCATCTGAGTATTCTAATGTTGATGTAATAAAATAAAAGTGCATTTTATGTTGCCAATAAATTACTATTCTTGTACACCACTTGCCTTGCCTTTTTTTTCGACACTTAGCGCTTAAGCATAGTACTCATGTGCTATTAATAATTAGCATTTTTTTCCTGCTTTCAAAGTCAACTCGGGCCCGCTTGTCAGGTGTGTGTTAAGACTGATATTTCCTCTGCGATCCGCTTGTAATAAGTCGGATCAATAAATATTGAACCTTTTAATAATCATGACATTGAAAAGAATATTCAACTTCTTTTTTTTGCTTTTTAGGGGAGTCTGGTTGCCATGTGGCACTATACTGCCCCACACAGTTCATTCTTGGTACTACATTGGACACCTGACAGATGGGCGAGTCGATTGTTAGAGATATGCTGTGTTAATATGATGTGTTTTTCTTTAAAATTGTACAGATGTTAATATTTGTTCTGTGCGTTTCTTTTTGGGAGTGTTTATTTTTTTGTTTTTAAATGCAGCACAGAAAAGATTGCTGTTTTGCAGTCCGAGAGGAGAGCAGATGTCATATTAAAATAAGCACTCCAACACCAGCTCAGTGTTCTTCTTTTGGCAGAAGCTGATTTGAAATTACAAAAATAGATTTTTAACAAAGGGGCACATGAACAGTATGAAATGTTTCTGCGAAAGAACAAAAAAAAAAAAGTGTGAGCACTTAGCTGTGCGCTGCATCTGTCCAGTATTGAGAAGAAAGACTAAAGTGCATGGAGACGATTTGAAGCCAACAGTTTACACTCCTGGTCTGCTGTGTCGGGATGCGACGCCTCCCCGGCTGTGAGAATAAGATGTGCGGGATACGGGCACCAGCGGACCTGCAAGAAAGGAAATTCAGCCATTTATATTATTATTATCAAGGTTAAAACCGACTACTAACCGAGCTGCGAGGCTTGAAAGTCCGTCTCCTCATCCTCGTCCCTGATTGGCCAGCGGCCCAGCGGCTGGTGGGAAAATGAGTCCAGGAAAGAGGAGCTGCCGATCCCAAGGCTGATGCCGGTCACGCCGATCCCGAGGGAGTCTTGGGGGAGGGGGGGACCAAAGTAAGAGCGTTACAAATGTCCTGGATCTTTATTACCTACTCCGACATGGTTGCGCAAGTGTGCACACCCTGTCTGAACCGTTATGCGGCTGCGTGCAGAATTGACCAATCAAAATCAGCTGAGGTGGGAGTCCGGACACACTTGCCACCATCCAAGTGCCTAATGCTAAATGAAGTTCAGATGTTCTAGGAGGCTTTTCCTGACATTAGGTTCTCTCTAGCAGAAGCCCGGCGGATTTGGAACCATTCATAATTGCCTCTATCTTGTCAAGGCCCCAGTTCCAGGGAGGATAACGTTGCCGCCACCGTGCTTCACTCTCGGTATGCGCATGGGCTGCTTTGGTTGGGTGCTCAATTTTGCCAAGTCACATTTTTGAGTTCACGTGCATTTTATATTTGTCACGGTCATCGTTTGACACCTTGAAACCGGAACAGGTGTGTGCAACAGGAGTCCCCAAACTACGGCCCGCGGGCCGGATACGGCCCGTCAGCACATTTAGGCCGGCCCTCTAACCCTCCTGTTGTCCTCGGGTCAAAATGACCCATCACTGTGTTAAAAAAGGCCCCCAAAACCCCCTAACTGCAAACAGCGGTGTCTACAAGCCGACTGGAACCTACAAAAGGGTTATAAGGAAGGAACACAAGAACTTTAAGAGACTGCTCATATGTATCAGAGAGATTCTGCTCTGAGAACTGAGCTGAACTTTTATCTGTTAAGATTGTGCATGGCACAACAGAAAGTTGATTTTCCATGGCTTTTTTTTTCTATGAAGAACCCAGAGAGAGTTATTTATTCATTCATTCATTCATCTTCCGTACCGCTTGATCCTCACTAGGGTGGCGGGGGGTGCTGGAGCCTATCCCAGCTGTCTCCGGGCAGTAGGCGGGGGACACCCTGAATCGGTTGCCAGCCAATCGCAGGGCACACAGAAACGGACAACCATTCGCACTCACACTCACACCTAGGGACAATTTAGAGTGTTCAATCAGCCTGCCATGCATGTTTTTGGAATGCGGGAGGAAACCGGAGCACCCGGAGAAAACCCACGCAGGCCCGGGGAGAACATGCAAACTCCACACAGGGAGGCCGGAGCTGGAATCGAACCCGGTACCTCTGCACTGTGAAGCCGACGTGCTAACCACTGGACTACCGGGCCACCCGAGAGTTATTTAGTTATTATTTATTTCATTAATAGTATTATTATTTGTTTCCTGACTTTTTTTCTGTAAAAAACCTGGAAAGAATTATTTGGTTATGTGTGGCTTTCTGGAAAACAATAAATTTTTTAAGCTCCCCTACGATCGTCACACTTTTTCTGTAATAAACTGACACCGGCCCCCCATCGGAGAAGGGAAAAGTTATGTGGCCCTCACAGGAAAAAGTGCGACCCCTGGTGTAGCAATATGATACTGCTTTAAATTTGGATTCCGTGGCCTACTAGAAAGTTTAAGTTCCTATATTCCGGTCTTCAGTGTGTCCCCCAATAAAAGGTAAGTGTCCCACCTGTGGCAACCGAGGCTCTGCCAGGCCTCCCCTGTCCGATGTTGTCCAGCACAGTGAAGGAGCGCCGGTAAGGCGTGTCCGACTGCGGGGCGACATCGGGGCTCAGACCACAGCGCGAGCGGGAAAGAATGCGTCCACAACAGGCGACGACATACCCTGTATGTGTGTGTGGTGTTGGGCCGGGAGAAGACGTCCAACGGGAAAAGGCGATCCCTCGGAATTGAAGGGGCGACATCGTCGTTTAGGGCGCTGTGGGCGCGGCTGGATGGACCTTTATGGCGCTGTTGGAAAGGAATGAGACAGAATTATTAGTTTCTCTCATGTGGTAAAATAATGCGGAATCGATCGAAGTTGTTATGATGTTACCTGAGCGCTTTTGTACTGTTCCGTGTCTCCGGCGCCAATGGGCGGCAGGAGCGTGTTTCTGCTCAGTGCGAATAATGGAGACATCAGCCGGTCACTGGCAGTTGGTCTTTGGAGAAATGCATTCACTTTTTTTAGTTTACAGTGTCTGCTTTGAAAGAAGACAAAAAAAAATAAAAAAAGTCACCGCTCTGCCCGACTGATCTACATTCAGGATGCGCGAGTGGGCCAACTCACAGCCGCGTACCACGGATGACCTCATCCATAGATCCGGCCGCGTTGGGCTGGCTCGGACTGGGAACGAGGGGCTGGAGCGTGCGGGGTGCCAGGTTTCTACGGCGGGCCGAATGAGGCGGGCGGGTCAGCGAGGACGAGCTTTGCTCCAGGACCCGGCGAGGGCGGGGTCTGCCGGCCGGCGCCGTGCCCGAACCCGATCTGAGAGGGCCGCGCTCCTCCGGCGGCTCCCTGCCGGGAGGGAATGAAAGAAAAGATGCGTGCCAAGTGATTAGCTTGCTATTTGCTAATTTGTTGATTCATATTTGTGTGTGTGTGTGTGGGGGGGGGGGGGGGGGTTGTAAAATGAATTAAATTTTTGAGATCATGGTTTCCTCGCATTTTTTGGGGGGGCCATTTTTGCTATTCACGGGAGGCTTCTTTCTCAATGGGTATCACTGTAATTCGCACTGAGTTCTGTCCAGCGCGGCCAGGTTCCTCTGTTGCAGCGGGATGCTTTGGATCATGATGAGGTCATTCAGGTTCTTCTGGACGCCTCCGATCAAGGCCCGGCCCCCCTGCTGAGACAGCCAAAAAAAACAAGGGATAAAGATTATAGGCAACACAACCTCACTAAAATTTACTTTAAGGAGCCCGGTGCTCCGATGGTTAGTTTGTTTTAATGTCAACAATCCAGCCAGCATCTCCTCCGTTAACTATCATGCAGCATCCCCCCCCCCCCCCCCCCCCCCCCCCTGAAACTGCAAGGCCACCAACAAAACAAACATTCACAGGCAAGACTTTGAAATAAAAGAGCATTCTCAGGACACACGAGAGCTTTCAGGGCTCTTGGAGAAGCACAAGCACGCTCAGTCTCGAGCTTAAAAGGCGAGGGGAGCCAGAATAGCAGCGCGTCGCCATTTTGGCTCCAAGCAGAGGGAATTTACATACACTGGACGACCTTTTCTGCTTTGGGGGCTTCTGGCGGGACTTGGGGCTCTTCTTTAAGTGAGTGGCCGGAGAGAGACAGCGGATAGTCGTGAAGAAGGTAACGGGAAAGAGAAAGGGAGGGGGAAAAAAAGGTAGATGTCGATGAAAAGGTCGGAGGAGAGGAAACAGTGATACAAGTAAATGGATTTGCGCGATGGGGCAACGGGGCATGAATTCATTTGATTGGTTAGTGCATAGACAGCATGAAAGGGAGGGGGGGCTAAAAGTTAGCAAAGGAGGTTGAAGGTTTCTTTTTTTTTCCAGGCAATGAATAACTAAGGCGGCCCGGTAGTCCAGTGGTTAGCACGTCGGCTTCACAGTGCAGAGGTGCCGGGTTCGATTCCAGCTCCGGCCTCCCTGTGTGGAGTTTGCATGTTCTCCCCGGGCCTGCGTGGGTTTTCTCCGGGTGCTCCGGTTTCCTCCCACATTCCAAAAACATGCGTGGCAGGCTGGTTGAACACTCTAAATTGCCACCCGCATTTAGAAAACAAAAAGCTGTATAATTCATAGGCGGCCCGGTAGTCCAGTGGTTAGCACGTCGGCTTCACAGTGCAGAGGTACCGGGTTCGATTCCAGCTCCGGCCTCCCTGTGTGGAGTTTGCATGTTCTCTCCTGCGTGGGTTTTCTCCGGGTGCTCCGGTTTCCTCCCACATTCCAAAAACATGCGTGGCAGGCTGATTGAACACTCTAAATTGTCCCTAGTTGTGAGCGTGAGCGTGGATGGTTGTTCGTCTCTGTGTGCCCTGTGATTGGCTGGCAACCGATTCAGGGTGTCCCCCGCCTACTGCCCGAAGACAGCTGGGATAGGCTCCAGCACCCCCCCGCGACCCTCGTGAGGATCAAGCGGCTCGGAAGATGAATGAATGAATAACTATTACGTTGACATACACGGTTTTGGCTGTCACTTCCGCCATTCATTGTCTGGGAAAAAAAGAATCCTTAAAACAAATTTAACCAATAAGTAGGCAAGACAAACATCATAGCGCTAGTAAAGGTCCGGAAGTCTGCCTCGCAGCCACAAGGGTCCCCCTATTTGAATATCAGTTGGCGCTTTCTGCGTGGAAGGAATACCGATTATCGGCATTCATAAACACGCATATGTGAACCGTTTTTATGTAAAGCTCGTCTGTTGCTATTTAAAAGCTGGTTCCGTTAATGGAGTCGCTTACCTGGAAGGGCAAGCCGGTGGCGAGCGGAGGCGGAGCCAACGCACGGCTCTGGCCGAGCTTAGGCAGCATGCTTGGAACTGCGGAAAACAACGTCAAGGAATTCCGCGACGCTGGACTCAAGCTGCCAAAAGGCTTTTCATCACCTGTCAATCAAAGCGATTCAACCAATCGATGATTCGTGTGAGTAACATCAGACACGAGAAGGGAAGGCGGGCCTACTGGAGGGGCGATGTTCCCATTGGCGGTGGAGCAGCTCGCTCATGCAGCCCACCAGCTGGCGCCACATGTCGTCGAACAAATGGTCCAGCACTGCCTGACGGCGGCAACGGTAGGGCGAGACGGGAGGCATGCAGCGACGTCTCGGGCAAGGCTCGGGGCAGGCTCGCTCCTTTTCATCCTCCAGGCTGATGCGGTCGAAGGCCAGGTACTCCTCCATGTGGCCCTCCACCTCGATCACTTTGGGTGTGGAGCCGCTTAACGGCTCATTTTGTTCCGCCGAGTTGGACTTGAGCAGCGCCGCGCTCCGGCCGAGCACGTTCAACCTTAAAACCCAGGAAAAAAGATGATGTGCATTTTCCCGCTTTTTTCCCCCTACAGTTAGCAGGTATATCAATAATATTTAATAATTTAACAATAATTTAACTTGCGGAAGCGAAAATACAAGACGGTGTTCACCCACATATTCACGATTTGCAGATTCACCAAAACACCCATTTTTTTTAACCTATGTGCAGAAAAGCTCACCTATTTGCTGTTTTATGCTCAGGCTAAGATTATGGCTCATCTGACATCTTGTGGCATCTCGGTGCCGAGGAACTAGGTTGAAGTAAGTTGAGGTGCTTCATGTAGTGTATCGCTGTCATCTCGAGGCATTATGTTTCCAAATAAGCATGGTCAAAATATCGCGGGGTTTTTTTTTTTCATATGTGGGTAAATGGGCGGCCTGGTAGTTCAGTGGTTAGCACGTCGGCTTCGCAGTACAGAGGTACCGGGTTCGATTCCAGCTCCGGCCTCCCTGTGTGGAGTTTGCATGTTCTCCCCGGGCCTGCGTGGGTTTTCTCCGGGTGCTCCGGTTTCCTCCCACATTCCAAAAAAAACATGCGTGGCAGGCTGATTGAACACTCTAAATTGTCCCTAGGTGTGAGTGTGAGTGTGAATGGTTGTTCGTTTCTGTGTGCCCTGCGATTGGCTGGCAACCGATTCAGGGTGTCCCCCGCCTACTGCCCGAAGACAGCTGGGATAGGCTCCAGCACCCCCCGCGACCCTAGTGAGGATTAAGCGGCTCGGAAGATGAATGAATGAATGAATGAATGAATGTGGGTAAATAAAAACACAATTTTATTTTTCAGCAACATATAGAATATAGAATGTTGGGTACTTTAAGAAGAGTGTACCATGTTGAGAGACACAACTACGTCCATACAAATATGCAAAAAAAATTTGGGGGGATCCTCTTTGATATGAGCAGAATCGGACTGGCGGCGTACCGGGTGTTTTGTCAGCGAGCGCGTGCCGAAGCAAAGCGAAAACTCACTCTGTACTGTTGTCATCTTTCTCACTTGGCCTCCCGACGGCCTGTTGGGCGGCGGACGGGCTAAGACCGCTGTTGCTGCCGACCGTCCCTGAGGTGGCGTACCACTGGAAGCCCTCATCACTGGGACACACCAATTGAGTGCCCAGGATCCTGAGTCACACAAACACAAGAGAAACTTGGCTTTGAATGCAAGAAAGATTTAGCTGCCATTTTCCTGGCTGGAGACCAACCGCAGATGAGGGAAGCGCGTGGCCCACTCCTGACACTCCTCCTGCAGTCCCGGGAGTATTCCTCTCCCGCTGCCTGGACCTTCATACAGCTCTTTGTCGATCTCATCAAACATTTGCTGCACTTGGCGGGAAGCCGCCTTGTCGAATTCCTGCAGAGGAGGAAGGCAGCGTTTTCCGTTCTGTAGGGGTGCTATAGATTTTGTGATTTCCTCGCTTGATTTTCTGCTTCGCTGCATTATTTTCAATTGTCGTAGTTCCATTGAAGTAATCGCCAATTTACTTCTTTTGGAGGCTCTCATTAACGCCTCTCGAGTCGAACGGAAGGAGCACAGCTCCATCTAGTGGATGCATTGTACATTGCACCTTATAATCCAGTGCGTCCAATATATGAAAAAAAAATGTCAGAATAGGCCATTCATTGAAGGTGCGCCTCGTAATCCAGTGCACCTTTTAGTGCGGAAAATACGGTAATTTGACAAATTGTGATCAAACCTTGTCAATCGAATCAACAAGAGTTTTCCCCACCAGTGATGTACCGGTACATTTTGTGTTGAGATGGAACAACCCGAGTTTGAAGTCAGTCGGGTTGCCCGTTTAGGAGAAAAATATAACCCTTGGGCAAAAATGGGCCAAAATTGTACTTTCAAATATTCATAACTCTATTCTTGTACATGTTAGGGTGTGACGACCAAAGCCTTTTTTTTGGTGGGTGGGGGGCGGTACTTCTAAGGGTGCCTCCCAATTTTTTTAGCCATTGGTCAAACGTACGGGTCAGGGCTCCAACAAACCACTCTAGGGGGTGCTACAGACATTTTTTTTTTTGTACTTGTGTATAGCGATTTTAAAATATCAAATTTCTTCTAGCCAGGTTCGATGTGTCTGCCGTTTTTTGTTTTTTCTCATTCATGTTCGGTTCCTCAACAATGCAAGTCTTTACAGAGAAAAATAAACAAACAAGCACAAAAAAATGAACGCCGTGAATGCTGGGTCAGAAGCTCGTAATTATCATCAATATTAGTTGACTCATCTCATTCCTTTTGAATTTGAATGCAGACTGTACCACATGGGAACAAAAAAAAAGAACAAGCACAGTTGGAATACACACACAGAATTTCTTTGCACTGAGTTTTTGCCTTCTTCGGTGAAAATAAATAAAATATTGAGGCCTTGAAAAAAAATATGGAGTATATATATATATATATATATATATATATAGGATATAGGACCAACTGTGCCTGCAAACAACACGCAGCGGGCGCAGGCCTTGTGAAAACAAATCAAATATCTCCTTCAACATTTCCCGTGGATTTGTTGAGGATGTTCTTCCGTGGATAAAAACTCATGACATCACATAGAGTACCCGAGGAAACCGAGGGGGTCTTACATCGTAGCCCCAAGAAAAGACGGAACTCCTCTCTGTGGACACGCCGGTGCCTGCGGAGCTGTGGATGCCCGACCAAGACCGGCTGGAGTCCACAGAAATGACGGTGGAACAGTCGGAGGGGCTGGAAGCACCCGATGTCTCAGAACTAGATCAAAAAAGAGGATTCATTTACAGTTAGTCTGGTCTGGGTTTTGGGGGTTAGTCACATAATTAGTGGAAAAACAAAGAGCAAAAGTCAAATTCATGGAATATTCCATCAAGCTGTCTTCATTCGTTCTTCTTTTGGCAACACGATAGCAATTAATCTATGCGGTTTCGACTTTCAAGCTCTCTCGCTTGACTTGCTCGATTGCCTGGAGAGGGAGTGAGGATTGGCTCGCCTGATGCGGACGGAGACGGCCTCATCCACGTCATCGAGGAGGCAGTGAGGGGTCTGGCTGTCTGCCTCCTCCGGGAGAGGGTGGTGGTCGAGGCTGCTGCGAGACAGGCCACGGCTGCACAGAAAAACAAACCCATGAAGTACCACGTACCATGAATCCCTCCTTTTTTTCCCTTTTCATTAGAATAAAGATGTGTCAAAACAAGAACAAAAGGGTAATTTTAGACCATAAATATAAAATTATCATATTATAAGAATGATGATTGGGCCACGTGACGACACCTTGCAACCTGGAGTTCACTGTGCGCCGTTCATAACTTCAAATCATCGTAAAGTGAGGATCCCGTCCAATTTAATCGTATACAGTACAAGGTTTGCATCCACAACTTGAAAATGCCTTTGAAATATAATAATGCAGAATTTATAGACAGATACTACGTTCGCGTTATTAGCTGTCGTGATGGTGACACAATCATTATTGGGTTCGTCATGTTTCGTACTTACATCTCTAGCTTGTGCGATACAGGTTTCCTGTTGTAACGTGAAATCATTCTCCTACCCTCCCAGTTTAAATGCTCACGCCCTCTTCTCGCCTCCTCGCCCCCGCATCTTGAACCCGAATGGGACTGCTCAAGTGTAGAAATAAACGAAACATTTGCACAAAAGTGCAAACCTGGCTTCCAAACGCGGAAGATAACGTTAGTTAGCAGATACACTTTGCGGCTTAGCTAACATGACCCGAGCAGCGTCGCTAGTTCCTCAAAAACTCTGATGCGTGTAAAAAGTATGTTTGGCGGTCACCCATCTTATCGTCTTGCACTTTCAACGGGTTAATGCGATGCTATCTACGGTTATGTGAGCGCCTTTGCTACTGGCATTTAGCACCGCCAACAACACGGCTGTCATGGTTACACTGCCTGGCTTGACCCGGCATGGTACCTGCGTTCAACTACAATTCCCGGCATTCATTGCGAAATCAATGGTTGCGTTCTAAAATATATCCGTCTGGTATTGATAGCGTTTTACCGCTCCTTGATTTGGAAAATAAATTGACGTTCCTAAAAGACATTATAAATGTTAATTGTAATTAAAATTATAATCATCATCTAAAATAATAATTATTTTTGAGGTACACAAACTATGAAGTGATGTTGGTCATAGTGTAGGAACGTCTCTTTTCGATTTGGCGAGTCGAGAGTATTTAGGGGTAGGACGCATGATAATCAGGATTGAAAATGGCGTGATGGCGGTGTTCATAAAAGTACCAACTTTAGTTACAATATTTACATTAAACATCTTGTTAATAAATCAAGGTAAGGTCATCGAGTGTATGAATGGTGAAATTTGCACATCGCTCTCCTTAATTACCCTCAACATATTTTTCCCCACAGGGATTCAATAACACTGCAGCAAGCAATGGATTTTCTCCAGAGGAGAGTTGTACAGGAGGACGCAGTCCAGTACAAACTCTTTTTGACGCAGACGGCCGGTTCTACGGTACAACACACCGAGGAACAGCTCTCGCGTCTTGTGGAGGAGATCCTTGCAAAAATAGCGCCACTGTCCATGCAGTACATCTGGCAGAATGAGCCTTTTAACATCAAGTATTGTCCTGAGAAAGGTAGAAGTATGATCCACTCATGGCTTCTAGTCCACACTGCAAGCTAATGATATACTCCACTGTTCTATTTAGCGGGTGTTCCGGCTCATATCGGTGGTGTCACCCAGTTCGGCGACAACGTGGAGGATGAGTGGTTTATTGTTTACCTCCTGAAACAAATTACAGAGGCTTTTCCTGCACTTGCTGCACGGTGGGGAAACACATTTTCTATCATTTTACCTCCCAGCCTATTCCTGTGCTGTTTTAAGTGAGCTACTTATTTTTTTGAATTATTATACTTATTTTCTGGCAGAGTTGAGGACACCGATGGTGAATTTCTTCTAATTGAAGCAGCAGATCATCTCCCTAAATGGTTGGATCCGGACACCAGTGAGAACAGGGTGAGTGTTTGGGACGTGGTGCATTCAAGAACAATAGGTATAATGCACATGCAGATACCCCAGTGCAGATACTTTACGGCTATGATTCTCATGCTCCGACTCGTAAAAATGTTGCGATACGACGACACTCGAAAGCGGCCTAACGTATAACATTCCCACTCATTGTTTTATTTTTGTCAGATATTCATCTACCGTGGCGCGTTGCATCTCCTGCCTTGCCCTTCGCGTTCCATTCCGACGGGGATCCCGAAGGATGTGGTACCGAGTGTTCAGCAAGCTCTTGCGCTACTCTCCGCACAGCCAGAAGCTTGTCGGGCAAGCCCCAAGATTACTTCGGTCCTGGATAAGCGGCTGGATGGGTGAGAGGACGCAAACGTATCGTCTGTTCTAAATCAATTATTTTGTTTTATCTGCTAAGGCTAAAAGTATACATATATTGGATTAGTAAACAATTCATGCAGGTCACTTACTAGGACTTAGATTGTCATAAGCGTCATGCTCGTATACAAGAGCAGCAGATTGTGTCCTTCACGGAGGAGACACGAAAATGAGACACAGCTGGCTGTGTTGTTTGGAGATCATTTAGATAATGAATAAAGGCATCAGAGAAGGATCAGCTCGATAAATGGAGTACACACATACAACAATCGGGCTGAATTTGAGCCGTCAAAGGCCCGATTATCGGATGTATGTGCTGAGCAATGATCCTGCGGTGCGGAGTGTGTTAATGGGGATTTTAGCTCCTCCCCTTATCTGCTTGGGAAACGCTCGACGCAGACAATCGCATGTATTAAATTTCAAAATCACTTAACACACACACACCACAACACAAGATAATCATGCCTATAGTGCAGGGGTGTCCAAACTTTTTGCCAAGGGGGCCAGATTTTATGTGGTAAAATGTCGGGGGGCCGACCTTGGCTGACATTCTTTACATTGAACAACAATATTGTTCAACAAATTTTAGTAAGCCAGTCTGTTTCACATTTCCGTTTTTATTTTAATTTCAACAATCTTAAGAATTTCTTTTGGTTCATTTGAAACGGGTATATCACATGCAACTGATTATTCTCTTGCCTTTTTCTTAAACGGAAGTCTCCTGAGTGCAAATTGATTGATTTGAAACATAAAATGTATCGCCATGACTTTTCAATAGTCACAAAACCTTTGACTCGAACAACAGGGAAATGAACAAGCAATACACATATCCACAACTGCAAGGATCATTTGAAATATGACATATCAGTCAATATAAACACGGAGTGATGTCTTGTTAACTCGTGAGTGATGCCCCCTAGTGTCTAAATGCTATTACTCATTTAGTGAATGCTATTATTCATTTAGCCACTAGAGGGAAGCAGTACTCTATGAAACATCACTCGCCAGTCTACGAGACCTCAGTCAATGCAACACGTGTTCCATTGCGCCCAACCTGCGGGCCAGACGGCACTGATTTTATGACAGGGGCCAAGGGCCGGATGAAATGTACCATTTATTCCTGTGTAGGTATCCAGCGAAGATCGGAGCCAGCCAGCACCGTGCCCACTGCTTCGTACCGGCGGGCGTGGCTATGGTTTTGGCGCAGCGGCCCGACTTGGTGGCCCCCGCCGTGTCCGCCTTTTACCTGCGGGACCCCGTCGACCTGCAGGCGTGCCGCAATTTCAAGAACTTCCCTCCCGAGACGCGGGTCTTAACCTCGGTAACGCAAATCCCCCCCCCCCCCCCCCCCCCCACGTGATTTCACAGCGGTACCTGCCGGCCGTTGACATCGAGATGTCTTTTTTCAGGTGATGTTCACTCGCTGCTTGTATGCTCAGCTGCTGCAGCAGCAGTTCGTTCCGGACAGGCGGAGCGGCTTCACCATGCCCGCCCGCTCGGACCCCCGATACAAAGCGCACGAGCTTGGCATGAAACTGGTGAGACAATATATTTAGATATATTGTATGACGGCTCGTTGATTTTACCGGCGACAAGTGTTAACCACTGTGCCTGTTTTTTTTTTTGTGTGTGTCTGCGTGTGCGTGTTACCGTCTCTGCGTCCCAGGCTCATGGCTTTGAGATCTTGTGCGCCAAGTGCAGGCTGCCACTTTCGGACGGCGACTCCTCGGTCAGTTGCAACCCTCAGTGGAAAGGCTTCCTGCAAAGTCTGAAGAGCAACGGTTACTTCCGGGTCAGTCTGGCTTTTTTGAATGCCTTATACATAGACGCAGCGATCAGCCCGTTGAAGATATTGATGCTCTCGTGTTCAAAATGCAGGAAGAGATCGAGGGTTCGGCACGTTTCAGGCAGCTCATGACATCGGCGGAAAACTTTTTTCAACAGTCGGTCGCCTCAAAATCCGGGTGAGAACTTTTAATGTGTGTGTGTGTGTGTGTGTGTTCTTGTACCCACAACATTGTGAGGACCGGCATGAGTTTTTAACCAACAGAGTGAGGACATTTTGACGAAGTGAGGACATTTTGGCCGGTCCTCACTTTGACACCCTCTAAATCAACTCCAAAGTGTCCAAAACAGGTACCCTGTCCTTTTCCCCAAAGGTCCCCAGAATGGGTCCATGTTGAGAATTTTTCGCCGGGAATTCACACCCTTTTTGCTCTCTACTGTGTGTGTTTTTTTCTAATACATGCTCCCAAAATGCCAATGTATCGAACTCAAAAGTTAAATATAACTGAACTTTACTGAGCCACTACTTGTCCTCGGGAATGTTCCTAAATAAGACCAAATCAGAAACGAGTTCCGCTGACAGATTGGCGATGATGAATTATACATCCATTCATTCATTCATCTTCCGAGCCGCTTGATCCTCATTAGGGTCGCGGGGGGTGCTGGAGCCTATCCCAGCTGTCTCCGGGCAGTAGGCGGGGGACACCCTGAATCGGTTGCCAGCCAATCGCAGGGCACACAGAAACGAACAGCCATCCGCACTCACACTCACACCTAGGGACAATTTAGAGTGTTCAATCAGCCTGCCACGCATGTTTTTTGGAATGTGGGAGGAAACCGGAGCACCCGGAGAAAACCCACGCAGGCCCGGGGAGAACATGCAAACTCCACACAGGGAGGCCGGAGCTGGAATCGAACCCGGTACCTCTGCACTGTGAAGCCAACGTGCTAACCACTGGACTACCGGGCCGCCTATGAATTATACAGCTTTTTGTTTTTCTAAATGCGGGTGGCCCGCCGCAAAGTTTTACGGACAGTTTCAAGATTGGCCTCAAGAACGCTCCCTCAATCCACATGCTACGTGACCGTAAAAATATTTCTCCTGTAATTGACCTAAAGTGTCAGGTGTCGGAAAAGCTCGAAATTTGATCTTAAAGTGACATGTCTTGCAGTGACACGTCTCCAGGGGAGGAGGTTCTTCAACTCCTGAGTTCCTGTGGTCCCATCGACGTGGAGGAGTTGAGGAAGCGAGAGGCACAGCTCCCACAAGAGGACAGTAAGTGCAACACCAAACAATGTCCGTTGACTACTCAGCCAACGGCCAGTCTGGCTGTCGTTATTATGGCGCAGCTGGGGGCGGGGCCACCAAGCGAGTGGCTTCTACTTTTGGATCGGATGTCAAGAATATGTTTTCTTCATGGTCATCTTTAGGTGACAACTGGTTGAATGTCACCGCCCAGGATTTGGAGCGCATGCTTGAGGAAAGGTCCGGGTACGGACCGAAGCCCACGACTGCCAAATGTCCTGAGCCTACCGAGACGGAAACTGCCGGGAGCACAGAGACGGGGAACAGAAACGAAGAAGAGGAGGCCGGTTACAGTCTGCTGGGGGTCAGCCAGAAGATGACGCGGTTCCTCAATGCCAAGTCATCGTACTTGGGGGCCGAATTGCCATGGTGAGACCCCCCCACTCCCCTCCGTCAGCTCTGATTCGGAAGCTTTGTGAATGATGGGCTCCCTCTAGTGGTACACTGGGTATAACTGCCCAAGAACAGTTCATTGTACTTTTAAGTTCAAAACTTTTGCATGAATTATTTCAAAATTGTTTGTTCTTGCGCAGTTATTTTGGAGCAGTTATTTAACTGAAAAAAGTTTCTCACATTAGTTCTTTGCATGCTATTAATATTAAATATTCTCTTATTGTCTTTTCTTGCAGGAACCATTCATGCAATAATCCTTTTGACTACGACATGCCCACCCTCATAAAAGAAATGGAACGGATACTGGGTATGTTGATGCTTTTTTTGAAACGTCCTCTTCACTTTACTTGAATCTTCTTTTTTTTTTTTTTTTTTCTCCCCCTCAGTCACAAGTGAGGAAGAAACGCTCGATTCAGATGATCTTTGTGAAGATGAATGGGAAGGAGTTGAGGACGAGGAAGATGAAGACATAGAAGAGGGGCCCTCGGGTCATGCGGAGATGGATGGGATGGAAGCTTTGGATACTCTTAAAGGATACATGGACCAGATGGACCGGGAGTTGATGAACACGCATATCGGGCAGAGCTTTAATCAGGCGGTAAGAACAAGGACGGATGGGTACAGTGACTGTATTTTCCAAAGGTCCCATCTCTCCTTATCGTACAGATGCTATATTAGACATAAGTGTTTAAAATGAGAAACCCATAGAAAGTTGCAGAGGTAACCGCACAAAGCAACGCCAATGAAAACCTCTCGTCCTCTCCGCAGACGTCTGCGTCCGCCCAAGCGCATGCCACAGAGGGCCTCCCGAGCTCAGCTGCATCGGACGAGGATGCGGAGGAGCTCCGGCCTCTAGACGTGGACCTCAACCTGGTCACCAATCTTGTGGAATCCCTCAGCTGCCAGGAAGGGCTGGCCGGACCCGCCTCCAACCTGCTCCAGAGTCTGGGGGTACACCTCCCCCCAAACTCGGACCGCTCGTAGCGGGCTGCGAGTCCTTCAGTGAGAGGAAACTGTCCTTTCTCGACGTGAAAAGAAGAATCAAGTTTTTCATACTTTTTTCATGGAAGAATGTGTTGAAATTACTGTAGATACATTTGGTATGCAGTGACGCAATAAATATTTTTTGCAACAAAAAAAAGGGCCTTGGCTTTCAAATCGGTGATAGTGGTTGTACAAAGACGTGTAAGAAGTCAAGACAATAACCTCACTGACCGAGGTAATAAATATTAAATAATCTTGGAAAAACATGCCAGTCTAAGCCCAGAGCAGCTGCGCGAAGGGCTGCGCCAGCTCCCGGGCCGAATGTAACAGCGCCGCAGCCAGTGGCGAGATGCACAGCGCCGACATGACCGCCGCAAAATCGAGGAGCATCCCCAGCAGCAGGATGGCCAACAGGTAACCGTGGAAGAGCAGGCTGCCCCAGCTGGCCCGGCTCAGTGCCAGCAGGGGGCCGTCCGGATGCAGCGTCCACAGCAGGCCCAGCAGCCAGCATTGATTCACCTGCAAAGTGTAGTAGATGTCCAAAGCGGACGACTGGTCGTCGGCGGGCAGGCGGCGGCGTTCAGCCTGGGACACTTTTGACAGCCAAGTCAGGGAGAGGCTGAGGAGGATGACGGCCAGAGGCGCGTACATGTACTCAAGAGGCTCCGCGACTGATAGACCGCGCCAGGCTGTAAGAGAGAACCAAAAATTTATCCATTTTGTGTTTATATTGCACTTAATTGAACGGTGTTTGTTGTTTTTTTTTCTTCTTTCTTCTTTCTACCTACGTTCTTGCTGCTGGAGGCTGTAAATTTCCCCAGTGTGGGACAAATAAAGGATATCTTATCTTTCATTCATTCATTCATTCATCTTCCGAGCCGCTTGATCCTCACTAGGGTCGCGGGGGGTGCTGGAGCCTATCCCAGCTGTCTTCGGGCAGTAGGCGGGGGACACCCTGAATTGGTTGCCAGCCAATCACAGGGCACACAGAGACGAACAACCATCCACGCTCACACTCACACCTAGGGACAATTTTTAGAGTGTTCAATCAGCCTGCCATGCATATTTTTGGAATGTGGGAGGAAACCGGAGCACCCAGAGAAAACCCACGCAGGCCCGGGGGAGAACATGCAAACTCCACACAGGGAGGCCGGAGCTGGAATCGAACCCGGTACCTCTGCACTGCGAAGCCGATGTGCTAACCACTGGACTACCGGGCCGCCTTATATCTTATCTTATCTTATCTTAAAAAGCCCGTCTTGTATGAACTCATTCACTCCCAAAGACGTTTTTAAACGTATTTTCAGACTTGGTCTAGAATTCGCCGGTACTGAATGAGTTAAGCACCTGACTCAGTGCAAGTAGCTTCACAGAAAATAATAAGTGGTAGAAAGTAGTCCACCTTGTCGATTAATCATGTGACAAACGTGGATGTCACATCTTAAGTTAAGCGTACATTTGTGTTTTTGAATGTGGGACGGGAGTACCCAGAGAAAGCAAAATCCCCCTCGATTTGAACCCGGAACCTTTTGCGGTTGGAATGAGGATAACATTGAGGGAGGACGCAGCCTGCTGCAAAAAAGCAAAATTCCATGAATAATTGATCGATTTAAAATGAATTTTGAATTATGTATACGCAAAGCGCTTAAAACGGAGAGGATGATAAACACCAAGGCCCACGTTACATAAGCGGCTGTATTCGGCAAAGTTAATCAACACAAACAAACCACCTTCACGTGCTATCCATCAAACGAGCTTCATTAGCACGACAGCAGAAACTGACATGACATCTCCACACGGGGAAATAAATTTGATCTCTTAAGTCCATGTAACTCATTCAGCACCAGCCAATTCTAGACCAAGTCTGAAAAGACGTTTAAAAACGTCTTTGGGAGTGAATGAGTTCATACCAGAAAATGCATTTTGATACTTAAATACAGCAAATGTCGGATACTTTACTCAAATGTTAAGAACATTAAAATCTTTGGTACAATGAAATTACCTGTGAAGGCCAGAGACGACCCAGTCAGAATGGCCACAAGGACACAGCTGTGGCCAGAGGGTGGCGCTGACACCTTTAGCGCAAAGCTCAGGCCCAACGTGACGAGAGACAGCGGCCGAAGGGCAAGCGGGAAGAGGCCCGCGTAGGAGCTGCTGGCCTCGCCCCACATGACGAGCACGGCGTGGACGCTGCTGCAGATGGAAGGCACCAAGAGACGCTCCGCCAGTGGACGACTGTACCGCCTCAGTGGCGCCACCCCCAGGACGTGGAGGAGATTGAAGAACAACACTGACACCAGGACCTGGAAAGAAAAAAAAAAACAAAAACAGTCCAATTCCAAAGTCATCCCGAAAAAAAAGGTAACGTGGTCATGCTCATTTCTGCGCAGCACCACACCGAGAACATTTTGGTTCCCTTTAGCTTAATTAAAGGAGCACAATCGATCTGCACAGATGGGCTGTTTAATGGAGCACCGAAAGCATAAATGGGAACCCGGCAGATGGCGCGTCGAAAACTGACGTTTGAACTTTAACAATCACAATCTCAGCGGGAGTGTGAAGCGCATTACAAGGTCGCTGTGGAACTTTTGAGTTTTGAACAGAAATGTCATTTATGACACATCTCAGATCGAAATGTAGACTCTCAATCAAGCGAAATCCTGTTTCATGCTAACCAACGACCGGCTAACATGGCCGAGTATAGCAACATTCATTCATTCATCTTCCGAGCCACTTGATCCTCACTAGGGTCGCGGGGGTTGCTGGAGCCTATCCCAGCTGTCTCCGGGCAGTAGGTGGGGGACACCCTGAATCGGTTGCCAGCCAATCGCAGGGCACACAGAGACGAACAACCATCCACGCTCACACTCACACCTCGGGACAATTTAGAGTGTTCAATCAGCCTGCCATGCATATTTTTGGAATGTAGGAGGAAACCGGAGCACCCGGAGAAAACCCACGCAGGCCCGGGGAGAACATGCAAACTCCACACAGTGAGGCCGGAGCTGGAATCGAACCCGGTACCTCTGAACTGTGAAGCCGACGTGCTAACCACTGGACTACCGGGCCGCCTAATATAGCAACAAAGATTTGAAAAGTATCACTTGACTGTACACATTGAACTTCACAAAATGTACAGCGATAAGACAATTAAACAGAATATGAATCATTGGTTATGCATCATGATATAATGTGCGTAATATTTCCCCCTTTATTATCAATTCTTAGCGTTCCTCCAATATGACACACCACCATTTGTATTCGTGCTCGTTCACATTTCGACCTTGAGGCCGGCATTCGTGCTCCTGAATGCCGCGTGTGGGTTTTGTTTGCCTTCATACCTTTCACAGTTACTTCTCACCCGTCTACAATGCTCAAGGTTCGGTGATTGTCCTTCATAGAACTCACTCATTTGCATCAAACTTTGGTCGGCCTTTCACTCGCATGCAAAGACTTTGAAATATTCCGGTACACATGCGGGCCCAACCTTGCCCATCGGGGCAGCAAATCATTCACCCGCATTCAACAGCCGCCATCAACGTGTACAGCAGGCATGTCCAAAGTCCGGCCCACGGGCCAAATCCGGCCCGCGGTCGAATTTCATCCGGCCCTCGGCCCCTGTCATAAAATCAGTGCCGTCTGGCCCGCAGGTTGGGCGCAATGGAACACGTGTTGCATTGACTGAGGTCTCGTAGACTGGTGAGTGATGTTTCATAGAGTACTGCTTCCCTCTAGTGGCTAAACGAGTAATAGCATTCACTAAATGAGTAATAGCATTTAGACACTAGAGGGCATCACTCACGAGTTAACAAGACATCACTCCGTGTTTATATTGACTGATATGTCATATTTCAAATGATCCTTGCAGTTGTGGATATGTTTATTGCTTGTTCATTTCCCTGTTGTTCGAGTCAAAGGTTTTGTGACTATTGAAAAGTCATGGCGATACATTTTATGTTTCAAATCAATCAATTTGCACTCAGGAGACTTCCGTTTAAGAAAAAGGCAAGAGAATAAGCAGTTGCATGTGATATACCCGTTTCAAATGAACCAAAAGAAATTCTTAAGATTGTTGAAATTAAAATAAAAATGGAAATGTGAAACAGACTGGCTTACTCAAATTTGTTGAACAATATTGTTGTTCAATGTAAAGAATGTCAGCCAAGGTCGGCCCCCCGACATTTTACCACATAAAATCTGGCCCCCTTGGCAAAAAGTTTGGACACCCCTGCTGTACAGTATTGCGTTAACACCACGCCTCGCACAAACACTTTGTAGGACGGCGCCGGTTACCGACCTGGCCAAAGCAGAGGGCCGCCACGTACGGGTAGTGGTACTGGGGGAGGAAGATGCCGGCGACAAACCAGCGGAGCTTGTCGGCTGAGCCGTACAGGAAGACGAGCGCCGCGTAGAGGGTGGGTAGCGGGGGCTTCGGGGCGTGGTTGGAGGAAAGGGTCCTCACCGTGGACGCGCACCATCGCCAACTGCTCCATTTTCCGCAACACACACTAAGGAATGCAGCAAAAGGGGACTATAGGAGTCAGTTTTTGTACTCCAAGGTCCAAATTTTTTGTGATGTACCCTACAGGGTTCATAATTGAACCCCTTGCTATATACGTATAAGTACTGTTAATAATTCGGCAATGTATAGAAATGCCCCAAACTGGCAAAGAAGAAGGCTCCATTTCTCCGAGGTAGCCATTTTGGATTTACTGGCATGTAAAACGAGGCGTTTGTTTAACCGTCCTATTTATTACCATTCGAAACGGGAGGCACACAAACAGATGGAACAATCAGATGAGACAAACGCAAACGTTTGACTCACCATCTGGCGGCCCTCCTGAAGTGGCATTTCATTTCACTCGCAGACGCTGACAGTGGAAAGGACAAATACAGCAGGAAATGCTAGGATGAGGCCTTTTCACGGGACGGAACGTGCCTCCCTTATGACATGGTCTGCTGCTTCTTTCACCTCTTCACTCGTGCGTTTGAATTGTCCCGATGGACTTTGGTCCAGCTTTGTTTGTCCCCCCCTCTCCCCCACCCATCATTAAATAAACCCGTGTGAATAGTCATTCATTAAGTTTCCGCTTGAAAGTGATGGGAAAGAGAAAGTGAGACCCTCTATGGCAGGGGTGTCCAAACTTTTTGCCAAGGGGGCCAGATTGTATGTGGTAAAATGTCGGGGGGGGCGACCTTGGCTGACATTCTTTACATTGAACAACAATATTGTTCAACAAATTTTAGTAAGCCAGTCTGTTTCACATTTCCATTTTTATTTTAATTTCAACAATCATATGACATCAGTCAATATAAACACGGAGTGATATCTTGTTAACTCGTGAGTGATGCCCTCTAGTGTCTAAATGCTATTACTCATTTAGTGAATGCTATTACTCATTTAGCCACTAGAGGGAAGCAGTACTCTATGAACCATCACTCACCAGTCTACGAGACCTCAGTCAATGCAACACGTGTTCCATTGCGGTCAACCTGCGGGCCAGAAAGCACTGATTTTATGACAGAGGCCGAGGGCCGGATGAAATTCGACCGCGGGCCGTATTTGGCCCGCGGGACGGAATTTGGACATGCCTATGGATTATGTCTGGTATGTGTTTAATGACACATTTTTAAACACAGATAAGGCGAAGGCAAATCTGTTTGCTCGCTCAATGCCATTATAGATTCCCCCCGCTATGACTTCACCGTTGTACAAGTTATGCGGGAGCGTAAAACAAATGGTGGTTTCTCTCGGCTTTTGGACACCTGTTTGTGACATTCACATGCCCCCCCCCCCCTTTCCTGCGCCTGCTAATGGACGCCGAGGAAGATCTACGTAAAGCAAACAGGGTAGAAAACCACTCCTGTGCAGAGGTGGGCAACATGATACCCAACCTTTGTATCATCCAACCCTTGCAATCCGAATCCGTGTCGTGGCTGAGGCAGAGCCTATCCCAGCTGACTTGGAGAGAGACAGGCTACACCCTGGAGTGGTCGCCAGTCCATCTCAGGGCACACTCTCAAGACAGTTGCGCCAAAAGTAAACCAAATTGGGTCCAAAATAGAGCATTAACAGTTTTTTTCTTAAGGGTATTAAGTTGCCTTATGCACTTTTTGGGGTTATTTATTTGACCTCAGGGGCGGCCCGGTAGTCCAGTGGTTAGCACGTCGGCTTCACAGTGCAGAGGTACCGGGTTCGATTCCAGCTCCGGCCTCCCTGTGTGGAGTTTGCATGTTCTCCCCGGGCCTGCGTGGGTTTTCTCCGGGTGCTCCGGTTTCCTCCCACATTCCAAAAATATGCATGGCAGGCTGGTTGAACACTCTAAATTGTCCCTAGGTGTGAGTGTGAGCGCGGATGGTTGTTCGTTTCTGTGTGCCCTGCGATTGGCTGGCAACCGATTCAGGGTGTCCCCCGCCTACTGCCCGGAGACAGCTGGGATAGGCTCCAGCACCCCCCGCGACCCTAGTGAGGATCAAGCGGCTCGGAAGATGAATGAATGAATGAATGAATGAATGAATGAATGAATGAATGAAATAAAAGTACGAAAAAATGACTACAATTTTAGAGTAGTCTTGTATAAAACAAACACCTTTTTTATTATAACACCCTGATTTTGTCTGGTTTTTTTTTTTGTGAGTTCATTTGACCCGACTTTTTGGGTCAAATGAAGAACTTAGAATTTTGGGTGATTTTTGCCCCGACTGTTTTGAGAGCACGTATGGCATAAGATGCATTCACACTCAGATTCACCCATCTTAAAGTCTTCAAAGAACTGAAGACTGCCATTTTTATTTTTGTGAGAGAGGCTGGGCACACCCTGGCCTGGTCGCCAGCCAGGCACCGGGCTCATTAGACAAAGAACCATTCATACGTAAGCGCAGAATCTTTAATGAAGCCACCATGCATGTTTTTCGGCCGTGCGAAGAGGCCGCAAGTACCTGGAGGGAAAAAAAAGCACGCCACTCAACACAGAAGCACGTGAGGTGAGATTCAAACCCAGAACTTCTTGACTGTGATTGAGGCAAAGGTGTTAACCACAAAACATAAAATCCACTGTGCTACCGAACTAAAATGACTTCTGTGAATAGCCTAATGAATAACTCACCACAATTACTGTAATGTTTAGGTGGGGCAGTCCTGCTATGTTTTATTGCATCCAAAATAGACAGCAAAAAAAGTCACACTCACAGTTTTGTCTCTCTTGTGGCACATGCGCTTAACTCCACCCTGTTGAACTTTTGAAGGAATTCCCTCCCACCAGACACGTTTTACTTTGCAGGGAATTTTCTGGAATGTGGGTGAAATAGGAAGTCTGTATTTCAAAAAACGGTGCCCCCTGCCCGACCCCCAAAAAAGAATATTGAGTTGCAAAGTACGCAAAAACATCCCCTAACACACGTTTGGGGGGCGGGGGGAGTCAAATTTGGAACATGTGGCACGGTGCTGTTCCTCCACTATTTCAAAAACCCAAAGTAGTACTGTACTACTCATCTGTCGCCGCATGACACCTCCCCTGAAAATTCGTAACGACGCCCCCCCCCCCCCTTGCAAAAACTAAGGAGGCTGGGGAGCATGTGAGAGTCTGCACGTAGTCCTTTTAGGTCTTGGCTTGTCCAGCCACAAAAAGGAGCAGTAGATGTCCAAGTGAGTCGAGACATTTCGTCAGATAGGACCACCGACACCACGCTCGACCTCCCCCATCTCCCTACGCACTTCATCAACGAGCCTACCGAACACTGGGACACTTTTTTTCTACACCCACGATGCATTTTTTCAGGTAACTACTATCACCGATGAGAATATACACGACTGTCACACTAGTTTGTTGACCAATGCCAATTGCATACTTTTACTGTGCAGCTCTACGTGCTTTTAAGCTAGGTTACGCTAGCTAGCTGGAAAGTGTTAAACTTGTTCTACTTTTTTTTAATACACGAGGTGCTTTTGAAAGACAAAACCATTGCAGGTAAATGACAAAGATTTTATGGCGTGTCGGTGCATACATAATGTGGTAACCTTGACAACGTGGAATGCGACGGTCATTGAATTTCTCGTGCTACGTTGTGTACTACTTTTAGATTTTCGAAACACGATTCAGACAGTCGGTACGCATTTTCTTTGTCAGTACGCACGTCCTAAAATGCCATTTTAAGTTACGTAGCCGAGTCGTTTATATCTTCGTCTCATGTTGAGCTCGGCTGCTAGCTGATGCTAAAAGCTAACGCTCGTCTTATTACGGCTTCCCCGCAAAGGAAGCAAAACTGGCATGGGGACTGAAAGTACGTAGTCAGTTTCAAAGCCAACCGTTGGTTTTAATGCTTATTTGTTGAAGTGTGACACTCGAAATCGATCATGTTTATCCAGCAAGGCTCCCAGTGTCTCCGGCGGGGAGGGGCGAAGACGTGGCAGTCTGCTTCCATTCACTCTCAATGAGATGTTAGCCCAAAGAGACGCCGGAGGGGGCGACTTTTTTCTCTCTCAATAAACTCACTTTAGTTTAGAGTTACAAAGTCCATGAAGATCCGGAGAAATTATATTTCATTATTGTTTCGATGTTGTTTAATTTAAAGTTCAAATGGATTTGATGAGACAAGTACTTCCACCGTGCCTTTTTTTTTTTCAATGATGAAAACACAGCAAAATGTCTTGATTTTAGTCATTATTCAATGCTGTTGCTTTCCCTCGGCCCAACGAACAAGGAAAATTGAAAACCAAGAACAAAGGAACACGGAATCAGTTCCGAAGTCAAGACCAACTACAGTGTAGCATACTTTTACCAAGTACAAGAGATAAGATAAGAAATTACCCCTTTCCGCTTGCTGGGGCCACAAAACTAAGACTCAAAATTGGAACTTTTTTTCGTTTTTCTGGAGCTGACATTCAAAGATCGAGACATGAACAACGGAATGATGACCATACATACAAGTACATAGATGAAAGTGAATCAAATTCACGTTTGGTCTGTCGAGTACGTCATTTTGAGATTCACGTTTCCTTTCTTTTTGTCCTCAAGCTTCTCCCTCGTATTTGCAATGACGGTTATCAAAACGTATTCCTAATTGTTATTCCCAAATGATGTGACGATTATCAACCACGCTTACTTGCTCATGTGAAAGAATAGTCACCAAATTTGTACACAATTGTCAGTCAAAATACACTCCCTGTATTGTGCATTACAGTGGTTCGCGTGTCTACCTCACAGTTTTGAGGTTTAGGGTTTGAACCTCTGACACGGCTTTAAAAAAAAACAAAACAGTGGTGGTAACGGGTGAAACGAGTTGTAAATTGCTTCGTGCGTTTCCTTCAAGGTATTAAAAAGCATGCTGCTCTGTTTTGATTTTTGCCCTGCTGCTGACCTAAATTGCAAAGCCACGTGAGGTTTTATTTTCTCCTGCAGCATGTTCATCTGGCAGAACCTGTTTGAACCTGCATCTTGTCTTGCTTACCAGAATAATCTTCAGAGTATTCTGAGAGTGTCTTTACATCATGTTCCAAAGTTTATATTTATGTGTTTCGATCCCAAATTATGTGCTGTTAACTACAGTTTTCCCTTTTCCACAAACAGTGGCACGGTGTGACTGGTTGAGATCATTTCCGCATCGTTGGTTATGCTTATTTTGCAGTGGGTCACATGCAGTCAGTCTTGGCTGCCATTGGCCAAGTGGTCAACTGCAGGAAATCCCAGACCAGACATGTTGAGAGTCAAGTCAGGCATTCAATTTCACACCTCCAGGAAATTTGGCAGTCACCCCACATGCCTGGCCTTTTTTAATTTCTTCGAAGCAGCTACCTGTTTAGGCTTGGCCAAAGTAAAATCTGAGTCACTCAGCTGCAGAATACAAGGCTTTTTTTTTTTCAATTGATTTTTAAAAAATGGGGTACATGTACACCGACAGTTGGCCTTCTTCAACTTCTGTGTTTTGTTTCCCATGTGATCAAAGTCACCGAAGTCCAAATTATCGAATGTCTCTAAAAAAAAAATCATGGCTATAAGGATTATCTTTGGGTTTGAGGTCTAAGATTTTTTTCTCTCCGATCTACTTGGGACTGAAAATTGTAAACCTGTTCAATATTGACAATGGCGAATCGTTATGCATCTGATCAACAGTGTGTTGATCCATATTTCAGTGGGGTCGGGAACAAAAAAGAGCCATTTGAACGACCCATCATAAATTCAGAGAGAGGTAAAATACAGTAATATTCACAACTTGTTTCTTCACGTCACACACGGTAGACCAGGGGTGTCCAAACTTTTTGCCAAGGGGGCCAGATTTTATGTGGTAAAATGTCGGGGGGCCGACCTTGGCTGACATTCTTTACATTGAACAACAATATTGTTCAACAAATTTTAGTAAGCCAGTCTGTTTCACATTTCCATTTTTATTTGAATTTCAACAATCTTAAGAATTTCTTTTGGTTCATTTGAAACAGGAATTTGAAATATGACATATCAGTCAATATAAACACGGAGTGATGTCTTGTTAACTCGTCAGTGATGCCCTCTAGTGTCTAAATGCTATTACTCATTTAGTGAATGCTATTACTCATTTAGCCACTAGAGGGAAGCAGTACTCTATGAAACATCACTCACCAGTCTACGAGACCTCAGTCAATGCAACACGTGTTCCATTGCGCCCAACCTGCGGGCCAGACGGCACTGATTTTATGACGGGGGCCGAGGGCCGGATGAAAGTCGACCGCGGGCCGGATTTGGCCCGCGGGCCGGACTTTGGACATGCCTGCGGTACACGCACCTGCCGGAACAGCGAGGCCGAGGCCTTCAGAATGTCACGTTGAATATTTTGCATCGAAATCTATCCGGGAATTTGAAAAATTGAGCACGTCACAACCTGCCCCGGAGAGGAACTGATTCTTAGAGACGCATCGTATCACACTTGATGCGGGGGGGACGCACTCCCGGCCTTCCCTCCTGGTCCAATAACCAATGACGCAATGATGTGATTGTTTTGGAGACTGCAGAAGATGTGCCGTGTGTTCTAGTGGGAGCTTGGAAACAGCAGAATCCCTCGGCTGGGAGCGATGACACCTCATCCAGAATGATTCTTTATTGTTCACGTCTTATTTGAATCCATCTCGCCATAGGAAGCTGCTGCCATGTTGGTGTTTCCTGTTGCTGAGCTGTCAGCCGTCGCTGTCGGCGCACGACTTTTTCACCTCGATCGGTAAAAGGTCTCATTTTTCCTAACATCGCATGCCACTCACGACAATGACGCGTGTCGATTTCGTGCCCGTGTTCCACAGGCCAAATGACGGATCTGTTGTTCACGGAGAAAGATCTCGTCACATCCCTCAAGGACTACATCCAAGCTGAGGAGAACAAATTGGAGCGGGTCAAAAGGTCAGTGCGTCGACGACCCCGACGCAGCGTCTTGGCGTAAAGCTAACTTGGCATTCTTTGGCAGGTGGGCAGATAAACTGGAATCGTTGTCGGCCACGGCCACACAAGACCCCGAGGGCTTCCTGGGGCACCCGGTCAATGCCTTTAAGCTGATGAAGAGGCTCAACACCGAGTGGGGGGATCTGGAGAGTCTCGTCCTCAGCGACACCACCGATGGTTCGTAAATAAAAACACCGATCTCACTGCTTGGCTTAGCTTTCATGTGCAAGATCATTTCCCGTCTGTCCCATCAGGTTTTATTTCCAACTTGACCATCCAGAGGCGGTACTTCCCGACGGATGACGACCAGACTGGCGCGGCCAAAGCTCTCCTCCGATTACAAGACACATACAAACTGGATGCCAACACCATCTCCACAGGAAACCTACCTGGTACGTTACCCACATTGGTGAAGTCGTATTGCGGGCAAACGACATGCATAAAAGCGATATATATATATAATATAATATATATTATATTATACAGTATATTATATATATAATATATATTCATTCATTCATTCATCTTCCGAGCCGCTTGATCCTCACTAGGGTCGCGGGGGCTGCTGGAGCCTATCCCAGCTGTCTTCGGGCAGTAGGCGGGGGACACCCTGAATCGGTTGCCAGCCAATCGCAGGGCACACAGAAACGAACAACCATCCGCACTCACACTCACACCTAGGGACAATTCAGAGTGTTCAATCAGCCTGCCACGCATGTTTTTGGAATGTGGGAGGAAACCGGAGCACCCGGAGAAAACCCACGCAGGCCCGGGGAGAACATGCAAACTCCACACAGGGAGGCCGGAGCTGGAATCGAACCCGGTACCTCTGCACTGTGAAGCCGACGTGCTAACCACTGGACTACCGGGCCGCCTATAATATATTCATTCATTCATCTTCCGTACCGCTTGATCCTCACTAGGGTCGCGGGGGGTGCTGGAGCCCATCCCAGCCGTCTCCGGGCAGTAGGCGGGGGACACCCTGAATCGGTTGCCAGCCAATCGCAGGGCACACAGAAACGAACAACCATCCACGCTCACACTCACACCCAGGGACAATTTAGAGTGTTCAATCAGCCTGCTGTGCATATTTTTGGAATGTGGGAGGAAACCGGAGCACCCGGAGAAAACCCACGCAGGCCCGGGGAGAACATGCAAACTCCACACAGGGAGGCCGGAGCTGGAATCGAACCCGGTACCTCTGCACTGTGAAGCCGACGTGCTAACCACTGGACTACCGGGCCGCCGCCTATAACATATATATTATACATTTTTTTCCCCCGCCACAGTTTAAAGCCCTTCATAGGTCTTCTCAATTAGGGCCTGCCCAATTAATTAGTTTTTAATAAGTTAATCAGTTGATATTAGCTTTTTTTAGATTTTCAAAAATTGTCCAATGCCTTTTTTTTTGTATTTTTTTGGGTAATTTTTCCAGATTTTTTAAAAACACACCAACACAACATAAGACAAAAATAAAGGCATTCAAACATTTCTTCCCCACAAGAAATATCAAGGGGCAAAAAAATCGGCTGATTTTTGCTTTCTCTCTATCGTAAAACTAAACAAATGCTGATGAACAAAGGGATCAAAAATTTTTCTTTTAGTCCTTATGTATTTATTTATGTTTTTATTACTTGGTTGCCGAAATTGTATTCTGCCAAATATCCGAATCAGCAAGGGCCTAAAAATAAATCCATAACGCCCACCTAAAAAGGTTTAAAAACAAAGTGCTACTTTAATATAAATGAAGCTCCTCAACTCACCATACTTCCTTGGCAACAAGATGCTACAAAATAGTGACAAAGCAATATTTTTACAGCTTTTTCGAAGCACTAAAACACCGAAGAGGTGACTGTAATACAAATACATCACCTTCTTTGTCGATACTGTATGTCCCTCTTTTATATTGATATTGATAACACTGTGTGCACATCAGGGGCCAAGCACAAGACTCTCATGACGGCAGAGGACTGTCACGAGCTGGGAAAAATCGCCTACACGGATGTCGACTACTACCACACGGAGCTGTGGATGGCGCAGGCCCTGAAACAGCTCGACGACGGTGAAGAGTCCACTGTGGATAAGGTCACCGTGCTGGACTATCTCAGTTATGCCATCTACCAGCAAGGGGAGTTGGAGCGCGCCCTGGGGTACACCAAGAGACTCCTTGAACTCGGTTAGTCCCTGTACCAAAATGTCAGTTGAACAAAAATGGATGCAGACTAGATTTTTTGTTTGTCAGAATGCTGTGCCAAAAAGTCACAGATGCCAGATGGTTGTCCTCATTTTAGAAAAATGCTCCTCGGTTGTTATTGCCGAGTATAATTACAGCAGAGTTTAAGATGTCTTTGTTTGATAGCAGTTGCAGTTGACTTCCTTTTTTTTTTTTTTTTTTTTTGCCCGCAACATTCAGACCCAGAACATCAGCGAGCCAAAGGCAACGTGAAGTACTTTGAGTTCCAGCTGGAGAAGCAGAGAAAGGCGAAAAAAGAGGACGCGGCCACTGAGAAGGAGCCCGAGAAGAAAGAGACACCCGTCACGAAGAAGCAGAAGCAGAAGAAGGACAGGAAAACCTTCACTCTGATGCCTGAGAGGAAGAAGTACGAAATGCTGTGTCGCGGGGAAGGCATCAAAATGGTGAGCAGCGCTTTTGGGATGACAAAAATTTCGTCATTTTCTAAGGACATCTTTCGTTCTGAACTCCTCGGTTGCGTTTGTTTTCCATCACGCTAGACTCCCCGTAGGGAAAGCCGACTGTTCTGCCGTTACTATGACAACAATCGCAACCCCTTCTATGTGCTGGGACCGGTCAAGCAGCAAGATGAGTGGGACAGCCCCTACTTAGTCCGCTTCCTCAACATCATCTCTGACAAAGAAATTGCCAAGGTCAAAGAACTGGCAAAGCCGAGGGTAAGTCGTCTCATCTTTGTCTCGAAAGTGCGGTGGTTTTATCGTCACTGTTTGATTTTGGATTGGATTGGGTCCAACTTTATTGTAGTTCGAAAAACTCGAAGTGTGACATCGAAATGTCACACTTGAAACTGAAGATTCTGGCCTGTGCAATCATGTATACAGTTCAAAAGCGAATTGACCCAAATTAAAACCAAAAGACATTTTACTGTCGAATGAAATATTTTTTGTCCACGAGGGGGTGAGGGGTTGGCTTGGGATGCCCACCCACCTTGATTTGCATGCCACTGCAATTAACCTTTGTCGGAAAAAAGTCACTGAGTTGAGTCACTTAGTCGTGAAACTCTTCCTTTTTTGTGTTTGTATTATACTGCCACCTAGTGGCTAAAGTGTGCACCCAAGAATGAAACACAGTAACCCCCGCTCGTGTGTGGGTCGAAAGTTCACAGCCCAAAGATTTTGCTCTTTTTGTCCGGTTAACCACGCCAGTTGGTCTCACCCTTGTTTGTATTGAATGTAATTCCTTTGCTGAACACTAGATGGCGGAACACTTACTTACCGGTAGTTTGCTATGATGTCAATTTGAAAGAACAAGTATTTCAGCACGGCCCAGTTGTTGAAAATGATTGAATGTCATCCACTCATTCATTCATTCATCTTCCGAGCCGCTTGATCCTCACTAGGGTCGCGGGGGGTGCTGGAGCCTATCCCAGCTGTCTTCGGGCAGTAGGCGGGGGACACCCTGAATCGGTTGCCAGCCAATCACAGGGCACACAGAGACGAACAACCAACCACGCTCACACTCACACCTAGGGACAATTTAGAGCGTCCAATCAGCCTGCCATGCATGTTTTTGGAATGTGGGAGGAAACCGGAGCACCCGGAGAAAACCCACGCAGGCCCGGGGAGAACATGCAAACTCCACACAGGGAGGCCGGAGCTGGAATCGAACCCGGTACCTCTGCACTGTGAAGCCGACGTGCTAACCACTGGACTACCGGGCCGCCCCTGTCATCCACTCTCATCCTGCTTTTTACGCCTACAAAAAAAATGATTGGCTGTAGGTGCATTTTAAATGCACATCTTTGAGTGTGATTTTTATACTCAGTATATCGTGTCATGTTAAGTTTCCAAGGTTTACTTTCAACACAGGCATTGGCACTCTGTAACTCTCTGTCGAATATTTTGGTGTTATCCGTTGCTCCTGCTCTCGTGTGTTTTATTTGTGTTTTATTTCAAAATGTGTGTTTAAAAACCTTTGACGAAAGTGATTCAAAACGTGTCGAGGCACTTCTGTATTTGTGTACACGCAATTAGAAAGACAAAGTTACATAACATCCTTTAAAATCAGGCCCAAAGCAAAGTAGCCTCTGCTCAGGGTATATCTCTCCTGTGTCCGGTAGAGCGGGGCACAGTTTGTCAAACAAACAAGTGCACACACACACACACACACACACACACACACACACATGCGCAGGTGTGTGGTAAACCCTCTGCCTGGCTTCACAGCTGCGCAGGGCTACCATCTCCAACCCCACCACGGGAGTGCTGGAGACTGCGTCATACAGGATCAGTAAAAGGTAAGTTTTATCCAGGGTTTGCCCAAAACAGACGGGGGGGGGGGTCCTAATGGAGGAAGCGGCATTCCTCCTCTTCCCCTCATTCCCCCCCCCAACCCCCCCTGCAATAGTTGATATTAACATAGTTGCTTTTTCATGCGCCCGGAGCTGTTTCAGAGACAAAATGGATGTTGAGTGGAAATTGCAAGTCATACCTCATGAAACATGCTCTCTTTTGAAGCAGTTAACATTGACACATCTAGTGACTGTTTCTGCTTTTCTCTTTCTCTCCCTCCTTCCTCCTTCCCTCGTCTCTGACTGTCCGCTGGCGTCTTGTTTCTCTTTCTATCCCCCCCCCACACCCCCTCCCTTATCCATCTTGCGGCGGGAACACCCGTAGTTAAGGCGAGCCACGGTGCATGACCCCCAAACTGGGAAGCTCACTACAGCCCAATACAGAGTCTCCAAGAGGTAAGGGGGCGGGGGCGTGGGGGGGTCAAGCAAACTCTTCTTGCGGACCCTTCGCAGTTTGGTTCCAAATGGAAAACATGTCACTGTCGCTTATCTGGAACCATTACATTGTCACAACTCTCCTCTCAGGCTGCTCCTATTTGTGGCATTGCAGAGTTGCAATCGTTTTGGCCAATGAGATTTTTTTTTTTTTCTTTTTCGGCGGGAATATCCAAGGCCGAGCACGGAATGAATATTTCCTCTGTCGTACTTGTGCTCAATGAATCTCTACTCTGCTGCATTCTTTCATGTGCTCGTCACAGCTGCTGCAATTCCGCTACGCTTCCGCAGCCTCCATATCAGCAATGGAAAGGCTGGAGAGACATCAATGGAGAGATAGCGAAAGCAAAGGCAATTCAACGTGGTATAAATTTGCTGCGTGTATAGCGTCGTGTCCCATTATTGAAAAAGCGAAATCATGTGGAGTGATTTTGCGACTCATGACACCATTTTTTGTGACTGTTTTTCCAACATGAAAGATCTTTTAGTTGTGGAAATGACTCAAAGCAGCCTGCCAATTTTGCCAATTAAAAAAATAAAATAAAAAAGAGTGGAAATGATGTGCGAGTGCGAAGTTTCACAACTTGCCTTTCCACAAGCAAGGAATGCGGAGCGGAATGTAAATCTGACCTCTTGATGAGCTCTTGACTGTACAAGACGCACGAGGGAACCTTTTGGTCGGCCCGTGTTGACTTCCAAAGTATGACGCAAATACTAATGGAGGAGATACAAATGCTTTTGTTTTGAAATTATTTCGATTGATGACATCCTGCCTCAGCCCTGAACCAAAAATTTCAATGAGCAGTTCACAACCCCCTACCCCCCGCCCCCCGCCGCCCACCACCTCGAACCCTGAGCTGATTGGAGATTCTGAATCTTGGGCCTTCCCCCCCCCTTGAGCTTCCTTCTCCGTGCCCCCATTTTTTTCCTTTCTTTTAGATTGTGCTTTACGTTTCCTTCAGCATGACATCTCTCACCACTAGCTTGTTCCTAATTTTGTTTTCTGCCGCCCGCAATCGCTTCCATGCTGGAAATTCTTCTTCTTTCTCAACCCGGCCCTGCTCTGTTCCAGCGCTTGGCTCACAGGCTATGAAGATCCCGTTATTGAAAAAATTAACCAGAGGATCGAGGATCTTACCGGCTTGGAAATGGATACAGCAGAAGAGCTGCAGGTAACATGTGCTTTTTTTTTTTGGAGCGTTTCTACTAAGCAGTGGGAATCCCCCCCCCTAAAATTTTTTTTTAATGCACAATTCCACTTCACAGGTTGCAAACTACGGTGTTGGCGGTCAGTACGAGCCTCACTTTGACTTCGGAAGGGTATGTCCACACACGCACGCATTCACTTGGACGTCAACGTCAACGGTAATCTAAACCTGACGATCATTATTTTCGCCGCAGAAAGATGAGCCCGATGCCTTCAAAGAGCTCGGAACGGGCAACCGCATAGCAACGTGGCTCTTCTACGTGAGTCTTGATTCTCATTCCCGCCTCGTGCATCATACATTTTTTTATGAACAATTGAGGAGTGATGGAGAAAAAAAATGAGCACTGATTTGGAGTCTTCCCTTCTTGTTGTAGATGAGTGATGTTGCAGCAGGGGGCGCCACAGTATTCCCTGATGTCGGAGCGTCGATTCGACCCCAAAAGGTGACCATTACCGTATGACTGACTGTGAATATCGAGCGCACATGAGCAAGCGTGTGTTATTGTTTTGCCCTTTCGTGAAATCGAATAAATAGATTGAAGTGTCAGAGGGAGGAGAAGCTCCTCCTCTGAAGCTCACAGGAGCTGTGAGCTTCAGTCTAATATTTGTTCCATGGTATTGTTTTCATTTATAGCCAACAGTTCTTTTCTTTCAATTCAGTCCACTTTTATAACAAAGAAAGAATCAATACATGGAGCTAAATGACAAGAAGAAGCGAAGGTTTAAAATCATCTTCACTGCACTGCTTCCAGTAACGGGACATAGATGTTGGATTCATCGGTCCAATCAGATTTTAGCCTCGCTGTTGCCATGTGAAGCAAAACTGCCAAGTGCCTTCACATTTAGAAACACTGGTACTTACCTATGTAACTTTCATTCATTCATTCATCTTCCTAACCGCTTGATCCTCACTAGGGTCGCGGGGGGTGCTGGAGCCTATCCCAGCTGTCTCCGGGCAGTAGGCGGGGGACACCCTGAATCGGTTGCCAGCCAATCGCAGGGCACACAGAGACGAACAACCATTCGCACTCACACTCACACCTAGGGACAATTTAGAGTGTTCAATCAGCCTGCCATGCATGTTTTTGGAATGTGGGAGGAAACCGGAGCACCCGGAGAAAACCCACGCAGGCCCGGGGAGAACATGCAAACTCCACACAGGGAGGCCGGAGCTGGAATCGAACCCAGTACCTCTGCACTGTGAAGCCGACGTGCTAACCACTGGACTACCGGGTCGCCCTTCGTTTGTGGCCAATTTTTTTATTTTTTTGTCTCCAGGGTTCTGCAGTGTTCTGGTACAATCTCTTTCCCAATGGGGAGGGCGACTACAGCACGCGACATGCTGCTTGTCCTGTTTTGGTGGGCAACAAGTGGGGTGAGTCGCTCAACGTGAATTCCTACAAAGCCGCGTGAACGAATACGAGTCAAAATGTGTTTGTTGCCTCTTTCCCCTCCCGCTCTTTAGTATCAAACAAATGGATTCATGAACGAGGCCAAGAGTGGCGGCGACCATGTGGTCTAAATGAGACTGATTGATTGAAGCAAAAACAACTCCCGGCCCAGAGCCACCCTGCTGCCGATCACAGATGACACTACATGGATGCTTGGGGGGGTCCATATGGCACACATTCCCCAAGCTCCAACACTCCCTTCATTTCGCAGCCCAAGAGATTGTTTGGAATCAGGACAGCGTCGGCGTCGCTGCGATAGATAGCTCCCGGATTGCCACACTGTGACCTGCAGCTATGCTATCCTTCTGTAGCAGGACCCCCCAACCCCCACTCCACTTCACCCTTCCACCACTCCTGTCAGTTGGCATTCTTCAGAAGCCTGACTCCTTCACTCCTTCACACACCTCCTCGCGAGTTTACACTATTTCATTGCACGGCAATTTGCAAAGCGAGCGCCGCTAGCTCACAGCGCGCGATGCGCAAGTTGCTCTTCTCTTCAGGGCGTGGGGACATCATGAAAAAAAAGGAATCGATTTTTGTCATGGATGACGAAGTGATGAAAAGCTTTTTTAAAATAATAGCTCTTAATCAGCACAGTTGAGAGATGTGGTTAGCACGTTTGACTCACTGTTCTGAGGTTTTGGGTTTGAATCTGTGATGTGGAGCTTTCATGTTCTCGTGCGCATTTTTCGGGTTTTCTCCTGGTACTTCTTTCCACATCTGATTAAAAAAATATATATATTAAAAAAACACGCACATTGAAGATTCTAAATTGACCAAAGGTGTGAATGGTTGATTATCTATTATGTGTGTCAGAAAAGTTTTAGGACTTGCGTTTCAAACACAAACTACAGGTTAACTACAATCAACCAGCATGTCTACAATTTTGTTATTCTGAGATACAAAGTCCACTTCAGACCACCGCTGCTAAATAGCGGCACCACACGTAACCCCCCCACCCCCCCACAGAATAACAAGGAAGGTCAATCGATTCGGTCCAGTTGGTTTGGGCTCACATTGTCCGTTTGCAGATTATATGAAGAGCAAGTGTTGCCACTGTGTGTTTTAATACAGTACAAGGACATTGTTTGGGGTGCTGGGGTGGGGAAAGGTGGTTTGAGATACAAGCGTGGTCATGTAACGATTTGAACTCATGTCTCAAGGCACCCTATTCCAGTGGAACCTCGCATAGTTCAGCAGCTGGGTTCACCGAGTCGTGGATTTTTTTTTTTCAATTTTGGATCAAAGTCACTTTTTTTCGTGGAGATTTATTATTGGTAGTTTTGACAGTGGGGTTTTCATGTTTTTCAATGCAGCTATAATGACAATTAGCCGATGTTCGCAATTCGCGTGCTGTCCTGGTCCCATGAAGGTCCACTGTATAACTTTGTGATACCAGTCCTGGAACTTTTCTGGCACACCCATGTCGATGAAAAATGGAGATGGATGAACATAGCCACTTGAACACACATCCAACATAAAATCAAGCGTTTGATGTCCAATTCAAACACACTCCCGGTGGTTTGCCTTTTTTTTTTTTTAAATATTGGGTTTTGCGAGGAAACAATCATTTTATTTATACGATCCAAACCATTTTTTGTGTTAATGTTATGGCAGTCCTCATTGATTATAGTTTGTAAGACATTAAAAGTTGTTTGTATGAAGTTTGTTCATGTCTTTTTCTTGACGTGCGCGTGCATACTAGAGCGCGCGCGCGACCTCGACGTGAAGGAACGCGTGGCTCACGTGACCACGCCCACACGAACAATAACCGGCCGCTGCCGTCCCGCACAAGGCAACCGGGGCCAGACGTCTGTCAGGTCGGGGGGGACAAGGACAAACCGTGCGTGTGTATGACCCAGCCACAAGTCGGACAAGCATCCCGTTATTTTCAACTACTTGTTTTGAATTTCTTTTACTCCCCTTGAAGTCAAGTTTCGAAGACCCACCGAAAAGATGATGACCATGACTCACATGGAGAGCACGGTGCGCTACGACAACGGCTACGAGGATGAGTACATGCTCCAGGAGGACGAGTGGGACCGGGACATGCTGCTCGACCCGGCCTGGGAGCAACAGCAGAGGAAAGTAAGTCCAAAAATTGGCCCTTGAACGCATCAAAAACACTCGACCTCATGGTAGTTACTAAGCACAGCACACAGTTGTCAACTAGTGCAGTTTTGCCTCCTAGCACGTAGTTATCTCACTCGTGAGGCAAAGCAAGGCTGGTTAATTGACAGTATATACCACATTTCATACACAAGGCAACTAACTCAATATGTTTCACACAACCAAAGGCGCAACACGGAGAAGAGTTTACAAACAAAACAGCTCAACACATTCAAAGACAGAGAAAACAAAATTAGTTTATACTGTCTCTGTCCTATGTGTTGTGTTGTTATTTTTGTTATTTTTGACTTCAAAATGGCGCCGCGAGAGTGGCTGCCTTTCCAGCAGCTCCTATTTTTTTGTTGTTCTACTTCTTCCTTTCATAACTTTGCTGCTGTGAATCTGGAATTTCTCCATTGTGAGACTAATAAAGGTTTTCTTCTTCTTCTTCTTCTTCAAATTTCTAAAAGAAAGAAGCTTGACAACGTTTCCATGGCCTACATGCAGACATTCAAAACCAAATTAAAGAAATTAAATGTCGATTTCTAAAATTACTAAAAAGCCATCCGGACAGGGGAAAATAACATTTTTTTTTATAATCTGCATTTAAATGCATTTACACTATGCATTGACTTCTGTTAGCATTTTTTTTTACCATTTCCATGCAGCATAACCGCAAAATGCCGCTTCACCATGTTCTCTTTGACCTCTGGCGTCCAGTGAGGACAAAGAGTGTACTAGTACATGGACCTTAAAATAGTCGGACAACAATATCAAACAATTCAGTGCACTAGTAGAACAACTGTGTCTTACTAGTAAAAATTTTCCATGAACGTCCATCTGCGCACTCATAGGACCACCCTGGCATACTCGTTGAGCAACTAGTTGGCATTTGCATGCCACTAGTACCGCTAGTGATGCTCTCAATGTCAATTAGTAGAATTTTATAACATTACTACTAGTAGTGCACAATTGTAAACTAGTGCACGGTTTTGCCTCACTAGTAGGGTGTACAGTGGTTGCTCAATTCGTGAGGGCAAATTATTCGAATGGCAACAGGTGTCTACACAGGTTAATTGCATCTTCTGCCATCTAGTGGACGAGCATTCAATTGTTCTGCCTGTCACTGTCGATAGGTGAACATTATTTAGTGATCTGTTCCGTTTAAAACGGCGAAAGCATACACTTGAAATTTAATCAAAACGAAGTGAACTGTTGCCAAACTTCCAGTCATGGACTCCAGCAGTCTTCCGCTGGCTCTTTGACGGACGGGTCCCAGCACGGCTAACAATAGCCCTGCTTTCCAGCGGCTCTTCTCTCTCTCTCTCTCTTTCTCTCCGGTGATACGTTTGGAATGCGAGCTGTCAACAGATGCTCCCAAACACACGATGACGCTCTCGGGATTTAGAATGGCCGCTGCCTTCTAATTTTAACCACCGCCACTGGCAGGCATTGTAGTAGGGCTAAGCCGGCTGTCCTTGGTGCGGAATGCTTTTGTTTATAGCGACGGCACGGCAGAAAATATTGCACCAGCCGGGCTGAATTTAGCCTCGGGACCCCCTCACCCCCTCCATGCTCGCAGTTGATTTTAGGGCTTTAGGATCTGGCTTCTTTGCACAGCTGGAGGCACCACCTCAAATGTCTCTCCTCCAACACACTCACACAGAGCCCCTCCCAACGTCAGGATGAGGGAACGGTTTATTTTTGGCAACACAAGGGATACATCACAATGACAGTATTTTGAGGAATTTTGTAAACACGATTATGAATCCCATTTGTTCATCATGTCAAGGACAACATCTGTATTTTTTGTTATACTTTTCAACAAAACATATGAAAATAGCTTTCGGTGCAAAGTGAAACTTTAAAATGGATGGATTATCATTTTAGAGTCAATGATAGTAATTTGCAGATTATACGGCAAGGTAATACTTATTTTCTCATGAAACACTGTTCACATCTCCCTGCACAAAAGCTGACATGTGACGTGAGGATTCATTCATTCAAAGGCCAAAAGTCGGATTTCATTTTATAATCCTCATACAGTCATGCGCCTGCCTCTCTGGCACTTCTTTCAAGGTAGGAAGAATGATTGAGATAAGAGCGCCTGTAACCAATCACATGCCCATACAGTGACGGACAACAGGGAACAATTTCTCCGTCCGCGTGACATTTTCACTGTCGCTGACACGACGACACATTGTGACGTTATTCTCCCCCATCGGGTCCCTTATCGTGACGCACAACAGAGCCCTCTATATTTAACACCTTATATCAGACGGAATGCTGAGCTCTGCGGTCGGTACCCGGCTCTTCAGCCATTTCTGGCGAGTGAGCGATCCGACAAAAATAGGAGGAGAAGGACAATAATCCCATCTTAACTGGATTTACAGTATCTCTCAGAAAGCACATTTGTTCCAATGCTACGGATGAAAAGAGGTGATATTTGACACTTCGGTGTCAGTGCAGGCCAAACTTAATTTGAGAAAAGGCACACATAATTATTAGGAAAGCTGGCGGTACGCCACCTAAAAAAATGCCACTGACAGTATGAAAACTAAAATAATAATCTTCCCTTTAGGTTTCTTGGTTCCGGTAAGTATCAGCAATCTAGATGTACAATTTTGCAGACCAAAGGACCACGCAATTGACAGAGTAAATCCAGAGGCCTAAGTTGACCTGCCATCCGTGACACGAATATCTGAGTGTCATCTGGAAAGTTGTGGTCGGACACTTGGAAGGGACGTATTAACTAGCCTAATGGAAGCATGTACAGATTTAACAACAGTGGTCCCAGGATTGACCCCTGGGGATCACCATAGCTCATAGCCATTTATTCTGAGGCACGGTTACCTATTTCACCAGAATACAAAGGCAGTCTGTCTGTAACCTCTGCATTATTGTTGTTTTTTAAAAGATTCCTACCAAATATATAGCGCCTGGTCATTCTAGAACTTTGTAGTGGTCTGCACGATGCTGCTGCGGAATGTAATGTTTCATTATATCCTGTCATCAAGCTTGATTGACTTGCTGTCTCTGTTCCGGTAGACCTTCACTGCCTGGTGTAACTCCCACCTGAGGAAAGCTGGCACTCAAATTGAAAACATTGAAGATGACCTAAGAAACGGACTGAAACTCATGCTCCTCCTGGAAGTGATCTCAGGTCTGATTACAGAATGCTGCGATGCTAGTTCATTTCTGAATGTACTGATCTACATTTGTCTGAACGGGTTTCTGTCGTTGCGGACGTTGTATCGGTCTGTCGTGGTGAAGAAGGAGCTGAGCCAAAGGGCGAAGCTCTCAATTTACCGGTCGATCTACGTCCCAAGCCTCATCTATGGTCACGAGCTGTGGGTCGTGACCGAAAGAACGAGATCCCGGATACAAGCGGCCAAAATGAGTTTTCTCCGCAGGGTGTCCGGGCTCTCCCTTAGAGATAAGGTGAGAAGCTCGGTCATCCGGGAGGGGCTCAGAGTCGAGCCACTTCTCCTCCACATCGAGAGGAGCCAGATGAGGTGGCTTGGGCATTTGATTCGGATGCCTCCTGAGCGCCTCCCCGGTGAGGTGTTCCGGGCATGTCCCACCGGGAGGAGACCCCGGGGAAGACCCAGGACACGCTGGAGAGACTATGTCACCCAGCTGGCCTGGGAACGTCTCGGGATCCCCCGGGGAGAGCTGGAGGAAGTAGCTAGGGAGAGGGAAGTCTGGGCTTCCCTGCTAAAGCTGTTGCCCACGCGACCCGGCCCCGGATAAGCGGTAGATGATGGATGGATGGATGGGTTTCTGTCGTGTCCCCCTCCCCGTGTACAGTATTTACTCACATGACCTTCCCACAATGGCATGTTGGCAGGTGAGAGGTTACCTAAGCCGGACAGAGGGAAGATGCGCTTTCACAAGATTGCTAACGTCAACAAAGCACTGGACTTCATCACGAGCAAAGGGGTCAAACTGGTCTCCATCGGAGCTGAAGGTACCAGACGCCTCGGCAAAACATACGGAACAGATAATATTACGCTCACGTTCGCTAATAGGATTTGTGTTTGCGTTTCAGAGATTGTGGACGGGAATGTGAAGATGACGCTTGGAATGATCTGGACAATAATTCTCCGCTTTGCCATTCAGGACATTTCTGTTGAAGGTCTGTTGATGAAAAAAATCTATTATTGTATTCCACAGAAGCGCAATGTAAAAAAAATATATATATATACTATTGTACCGCTAACATCTGCGCAGAAACATCTGCCAAAGAGGGCCTCCTCTTGTGGTGTCAAAGAAAGACTGCCCCCTACAGGAATGTCAATGTTCAGAACTTCCATGTGAGGTAAGTCAGCATTTGACCTTCCAAAGTAATGGAAGTGAGACATTTCACAGCTAACGACAGAATTTTTCCCCTTTCTCAACACACTGTTTCATCACGTCATAGTTAGCATAACACAAGCAAATGCAACTTTTAGCGCGTATCTACAAAATGAAGAATTCAGCTCCCAATATTTGGCAACCCTAAAACTCGCCGTTCGAATGCCCTTCGAAGACAAACAAACAACAACAAAAAAAAGGTGCCTCTGTGAACTGACATGTTGGCTCTCTCTGCTCATCGTCCGGTGAAGCTGGAAGGACGGCCTGGCCTTCTGCGCCCTGATTCACAGACACAGACCCGACCTGCTCGACTACTCTAAGCTCAGCAAGGTGTCGTGCGTGTGCATGTGTGTCACCTGTAACCTGCGATGCCGTGTCACTGACATGCACACGCGGTCATAACGTTTCACGGTGTGAGCCGATTAGAAAAAAAAACAACAACACACACACACATGAAAGTGTGCACTATGAATTAAGTTTAAACTAATAATCGCTTTATACACTCATGGCTTGCGCTGGATCGCATGCAATAAAATGAAGGCGGAGAGTTCCATCCATCCACTTCCTGTGCCACTTTTTCTCATTCAAGTTACAGTTGGGGTTGGCTGACTGTTTAAAGCCACGCTCTGTTGACGTCTACTGTCATTTAAATGAGGACATGTGGTGTATTTAACCCTTGTGTGCTCCAAATTAAAAAGGCCTTAAGTTACGCATTTTACAATTTTTGTAATGATGTATTTTGTGTTATAAAAACATTCTTTTTTTTTTTTTTTCAAACACTCAAAATGTTCAAAGGCATCTGTGCTATCCATACATATATAGTTTTTATTAGTTCTTTGGGATTTTTTATTCTTTATTTTTTGCAAAACGGAAAAAAAAAATTGTGTCTGGAGGTCCCAACCAAGCCCTACTAACAATCCCGACCGGACGTGTTCATGTAAAATGCATTGGTTTGAAGCCTCCTGCAAAAAGGCAAACTCATTTGCGATCCTCTGGCGCCACCTAAAGTTGCAAAATTGGAATGGAATGAAATGCATGTATACACATTCGGTTTATGATGCATTCAAAAATATGAATTATAATGGGTCTCTATGGTGCAAAATATGTAAATTGTGAAGATTAAGGTATCAAAACGTTTTTTTATTATTGCTGCAATGCCTGAGAATTATCAGCCGGTGACGTCATTAAATTTAGGCGATTTTAGAACCCCTCCATAAGTTTCAGCTCTTTCGTGTTTTTCTGAATGCCTTTGCCTTTGATTCAAAGACATCATTTTACATTTATCGCAAGCGGTGCACTACGAGGGTTAAAGCAACCGCATTGCCGCCTTGAAGTCCCAAACGCACAAAGGGAAACGCTATCGATGGGAGAGTTTTCGATTGAAATGTATCCAGGGGAGAATCACAATTGCACATTTATATTCCGAGTGTGGCCGCTGCGGCCGTTCAGCAGGAGTAACTCATCCGTCGTCGGTCTCACAAGCAGAAGCCCTCGCTTTTCAACACTAGCCGGAACGGTCGTGGAAACATGAGCTTCGCCCCCCCCACCCCGGGCTATTACAGTCACCTCGCGTACCTCGCGTATGCCGCAGAGACCGCTTGTCCTCATGAGAGTTAAGAAGATCACACGAGCTCAGTGGAGTATCACAACGAGGCGCATCGCAACTTTTAGGCCACTTCCCACTGCCCCCCCCCTCGCATTTTCCCACCACACACACACACGTTCAGTCACCCGTGGTCTTTTGGAGATTACAGACGGTGTCACCGTGCAGCTGTTGAGCTTGGCTCCAGGTGAGCGTTCCTGTCGGGCTCGCATTGTTGACGCATAGCCTGGCTAGGGGCTGTCCTCCTGTCTGTCCAAGCATCCATCCTGGCATCATCTGATCCCTCCATCTCATCCTGTGCTGGATGGGAGGAGCAGCTGGCCTTGCCTGTTATGTCGGCAGCAAGCCGCCTTTGGCGTGCAGAGAACAATGGCGGCGGAACTTCCGTATGATCCCTTTACCCCCCCCCCCCCATCGACCGACCGGCCAGTTTAGCGGGAACGCACTTAGCTTGGTCCCATACGCCGCTCGGCCACGTGTACTGTGACAAGAGTCAAATGTATGAGTAAAGGTACTCAAAATACAGTGACCCCCCCCCCCCCCCCCCCGACTGTTTATGGTTCACCGTTTCTATTTTTGGTGTCTCGTGTTGGTGTAAAAACTCACCTTTCAAGATGCTGCCAGAGTCGTGGCTAATAGGAAAGTAGAAATTGGTGTAAAGGAAGTGGGGGGGGGGGGGCTGTGTTTTAGGCCGGGTAGTTAGCAGAAGCGACTTTACTCATACTGTAGGCTGTGTGACTTCAATTCCGATCCAATCCAGTTCCCGCTCAGTGACAGAGTGTAAATAGTTGTTTTTCGCTTGACCTGACCTGTGATTGACCGGCGACCAGTCCTGGGTGTCGTCGGCCTTTTGCCCCAAAGTCAGCCGTGATAGCCTCTGGCTACCCGCTTCCCTGAACAGGAGAAAACTATGATGGCAAATCCAATTTCTTATCATGAGATAAAGTATTTTGGAACACAACCCGAATGAAGTTCATTCATTCATTCATTCATCTTCCGAGCCGCTTGATCCTCACGAGGGTCGCGGGGGGTGCTGGAGCCTATCCCAGCTGTCTTCGGGCAGTAGGCGGGGGACACCCTGAATCGGTTGCCAGCCAATCGCAGGGCACACATAGACGAACAACCATCCACGCTCACACTCACACCGAGGGACAATTCAGAGTGTTCAATCAGCCTGCCATGCATATTTTTTGGAATGTGGGCGGAAACCGGAGCACCCGGAGAAAACCCACGCAGGCCCGGGGAGAACATGCAAACTCCACACAGGGAGGCCGGCGCTGGAATCGAACCCGGTACCTCTGCACTGTGAAGCCGACGTGCTAACCACTGGACTACCGGGCCGCCCCCCGAATGAAGTTGTCGCAATGAAATAGTACAATTGGTACAGGGGTTGCAATAAATAACTTTTTTTTTTCTTCTAGTCTGGCAACCTAATTCCAAGAACATTATTTCATCCCCCCTGTAATATATCAGCTTTATTTTTCTAACACTAAGACGTTATCCTCCTAACTTTTCTTTTTTTTTTTCTCTCTACTTTGGTCGATTGAAATTCTTCAAAACACCCAAATCATATTTGGCCAATTGTCATGGATTCACCCGCGCATACAGTGTGTGTGTGTGTGTGTGTTGAATTAAATCCGAAGCATCTGCAGATCGCTTGGCCCTTGTCAGCTTCGAACACCCTACACAGATAAATCGCTTGATCGGAAACCGCAATTAACGACAGAAGGAGTCATTAAGCGCATTCCGCAATTGTCGGGCCAAAACGTTATCGATTTCCACGAGCGGTCTCGCTGCACTTCAGTCTAATAAAAGCTCCCCACGTGAGCGTTTTCGGCGTCAGATCCTCAGAGAAATGAACATTGCATGCAAGTGATGAGAGGAAGTATAACGTGTCCGCCGTTGCATGAAGGTCAGGCCCCCCGCTGGCATTCGAAGTCCGGCATTGCTGTTTGGTGACGTGGAATTGAGCATTTCTTTATTTAGGATGATCCTCTGGGGAACCTGAACCTGGCTTTTGACATAGCGGAAAAACACCTGGACATTCCCAAAATGCTTGATGCCGAAGGTACGGTACTCGTTTAGGAAAATTGAAAAACTTTTTTTTTTCTTCACAATTTCTTTTTTGTAATTTTGAGCATTTGGACGTTAAAAAAAAGTGGGGGCCGTAAATCACTACTTGTAGCTGTAATTGTAGTTTCAATTGCCAGACAATTTTTATGATTCATGTTTTTATTCTTTTGTCAGTCCGCTACAATAATTTTTCATTTTGACCCCCCCCCCCCCCCCCCGCCCCCTGCAGATATCATCAACACCCCCAAGCCTGACGAAAGAGCCATCATGACGTATGTGTCCTGCTTCTATCACGCTTTTGCTGGCGCCGAGCAGGTTGGCAAAATCATTTGATCCCATAACACGATTAGCTTTTCCAACCTCACGTGCTCATATTAATATATCCTCAAATCCTGAAATCCTCAAAATGTTTCAGTGCCGTGACGTGGTCACGGTACGTAATGTTCTTGCGGATTAAAATAATAAACTTAACTACACTTTATAGGAGTAAAATCTGCCTTATTTTTTTAATGAACGTTTAGGCCTACTAGGCTACTGTATTTTAATTTCGCTCATTTCGTTGGTACTTGGGCAGCCAAGTAGCGGTAATGTTTCTTTTTTAGGCAGTACTTTGACGACCAATGAGTTCAGTTGTCATTCCCTTAGCACATTTGCACTAACAGTGAAACCAAAATGGATGCTTTGAGAATAATATTGGAATTATTGAGAGAATGGCCCACCTTCGCTCACTGTAACGAGATTTTTTTTTTTTTTCGTCTTCCCTCAGGCCGAAACGGCTGCCAACAGAATCTGTAAAGTGTTGGGTGTAAACCAGGAGAACGAGAAGCTGATGGAGGAGTACGAGAGGCTGGCCAGCCAGGTAACCATGACGAAAACTGCCGCACTAAGAGTAGCTGCTAAATAGTTCAATTTACACGATGAATGAAGCGGGACTTTGTAGCTCTCAAGGTTTCAGAAGAGAGAAAAAAAAAGAAGCAGTTTGTGGGTAGTTCAATGATAAACAGATGTAGCGTCAGTATCCATCAGTAATTGTACTGTAATCGAATATACTTGACAGTGAGCCACAAATATACAGATTAAAAATGGATTACAATACAGTACGCGATTTATAATCCTCATTCTTTGAGCTGTCGCTTTTCCCTCCTCAAATATGACATTCGAAGCAACCTACGAATCCTCATGCTAGCCAGAATCAAAGAACCGCTCAGAACCAGCCGACGACACATTTCAATGAATCCCGCAAAGCTTTTTCCACAGTCTTCCCAACCGGCATCATGTCGTGATGTTAATGATCTCGGGGTGGCCCTCTCCAGCTGCTGGAGTGGATCCGCCGCACCACTCCCTGGCTGGAGAACCGGACCCCGGAGAAGACCATGGCAGAGATGCAGAGGAAGCTGGAGGACTTCCGGGACTACAGACGCCAGCACAAGCCTCCCAAGGTGCAGGAGAAGTGCCAGCTGGAAATCAACTTCAACACCCTGCAGACCAAGTTGCGCATCAGCAACCGGCCCGCTTTCATGCCCTCCGAGGGCAAGCTGGTATCTGTAAGTGACTCCAAATCCTTCATTCACTGAACTTGGCATCATCATTTGATCCCATAACACGGTTAGCTTTTCCAACCTCATATCCTCAAATCCTGAAATCCTCAAACTGCGCATAATGTTTCAGTGCCGTGACGTGGTCATTGCCAGGCCAGGAGAGTGTGCTGATTATTATTATTATTCATTCATTCATTCATCTTCCGAGCCGCTTGATCCTCACTCGGGTCGCGGGGGGTGCTGGAGCCTATCCCAGCCGTCTACGGGCAGTAGGCGGGGGACACCCTGAATCGGTTGCCAGCCAATCGCAGGGCACACAGAAACGAACAACCATTTGCAACCACACTCACACCTAGGGACAATTTAGAGTGTTCAACCAGCCTGCCACGCATATTTTTGGAATGTGGGAGGAAACCGGAGCACCCGGAGAAAACCCACGCAGGCCCGGGGAGAACATGCAAACTCCACACAGGGAGGCCGGAGCTGGAATCGAACCCGGTACCTCTGCACTGTGAAGCCCACGTGCTAACCACTGGACTACCGGGCCGCATTATTATTATTATTATTATTATTATTTAACCCCCCGCCCCCCCCTCCCACCCTCTCTGATGATTGTGCCTTCAGGATATCGCCGCAGCATGGCAGGGCTTGGAGCATGCGGAGAAAGGCTACGAGGATTGGCTCCTCACGGAGATTCGCAGGTTGGAGAGACTGGACCACCTGGCCGAAAAATTTCGCCAAAAAGCCACAAATCACGAAAATTGGGCCGGCGGTGAGCAGTTGTACACACGGTCCATCTCAGAACTCCACACACACACCTGTTCAAATGCAAGATTTTCATTCATTCATTCATCTTCCGAGCCGCTTGATCCTCACTGGTCGCGGGGGTGCTGGAGCCTATCCCAGCCGTCTCCGGGCAGTAGGCGGGGACACCCTGAATCGGTTGCCAGCCAATCGCAGGGCACACAGAGACGAACAACCATTCGCACACCCACTCACACCTAGGGACAATTCAGAGTGTTCAATCAGCCTGCCATGCATATTTTTGGAATGTGGGAGGAAACCGGAGCACCCGGAGAAAACCCACGCAGGCCCAGGGAGAACCTGAATCGGTTGCCAGCCAATCGCAGGGCACACAGAAACGAACAACCATTCGCACTCACAACTAGGGACAATTTAGAGTGTTCAATCAGCCTGCCACGCATGTTTTTGGAATGCGGGAGGAAACCGGAGCACCCGGAGAAAACCCACACAGGCCCGGGGAGAACATGCAAACTCCACACAGGGAGGCCGGAGCTGGAATCGAACCCGGTACCTCTGCACTGTGAAGCCGACGTGCTAACCACTGGGCTACCGGGCCGCCCTGCAAGATTTTCATCATCTTAAAAAATAAATAAATAAAAAATTTTAAAAAACGAGCCCGAGATGGAGAGACTTTGAAGCCGTGCTAATCAATAATAATCACAACTAAAAAGAAACCTTTCAGAGAGAGAAAGTAACAATTTGGAATGTGGCTGTGTTTAAATTGGGAACAACTGCAGCCAGCACACCACTGCTACCATTTCAAGTGCGCCTGATGAACCCCAAATAAAGTTTATAAGTCACACGGAAAAAGTTTTGAAATGACTCATCATGGTGTCTCTTTGTTTTTTGTTGTAGTTTTTTTTTTATACATCACAAAAGCCAGAACAGATGTGTGTAGACTTGTAGACTTCTGTCCCCTGCTCGAGTCAGTCCACCGTCTCCACAGTGTTCATCACCGCCGTGAGAAAGTCACAACTTTTAAATCTTTCGTCTCTTAATGTGTGCTCCCAGGCAAAGAAATGTCACTCTCCCTGAAGGATTACGAAACCGCCACCTTGACGCAGATCAAGGCGATGCTTCGAAAACACGAGGCCTTTGAAAGCGACTTGGCAGCCCACCAGGACAGAGTGGAGCAGATTGCCGCCATTGCGCAGGAGCTCAAGTACGCACGCAGTTCCTGCTCCACATTATTTGCGGTCATTGTCCGAGTCCGCGTATCGGGAGTGTGAAGTCACTGCGCGGTTTATGGCGGGGGCGAATGACTGAGGCTCACATAAATCACATTAAATAAATACATTTTAAAAATAAATCACAAATTAAAAAAAAAATGTTGGATGATCACACGTTTGAAAGAGTGAAAATTGATCATTTGGAAAAGTTGGTCAGAGGTTTACAAAAGCTACTTTTGTGTGTATTTTTTGTTTGTTTATCGTACAATATCTACAACACTATCAATTTTTTTCTTTTTTTTTTTTTTTAGTATTGTACAATATATCCAACACTATCTGCGTTGGAGTAGACATGTCCAGAATGTACTTGTATATTTCCTTCTTTTGTTTTGGTTCTTATTGTTTTGTGTGTTTTTTATTTTTTATTTTTTATTGTAAAGTGTCCTTGGATGTCTTGAAAGGCGCTTATAAAATAAAATGTATTATTATTATTATTATATATAATATTTACGACCCGTTAAAAGAAACAATTACATTTGCAAAGAAAAAAATTCTGCATTTTCATCCTTTTTGTGGGGGTGGGTTGGATGAAAACAACACATCTTCTCTAATAAGAGTCCATGTTTTCTTTTCCAGTGAGCTGGACTACCACGACGTGGCAGCTGTAAACCAGCGCTGCCAGAGCATCTGCGACTTGTGGGACCGACTGGGAACCCTGACCCAGAAAAGGAGGGAAGCCTTGGAGGTGAGGGCGATGAAAGAACGCGAGCAAGACCGACACGGACCGCGCCTGTGCCTTCACGTCCTCTGGACGCACTGGCACGTGCGGCGAGTCTCCACCAGAGGGCGCTCGTGATCCACATCGGTCAACTCTTGACGGCTTTCAAAGCAAAATATCCAGAAGCGTTTCATATTGGGGGATTGGACGGAGCCATGGCTGTCATCGTGTGGCCGCTGACCGGCTCCGGTCCCACTGGCCACTTCCTGTCATCCGTGCGGACCATTCCTGACCCGCATGAGTGAGGGGCCCCGGTAAAAGGTCTGAGGATTAAGCGTGAATGACAGCAACAGAGGCCCGTTGTCTGTCCACGTCCCACTCAACACAATCCCTCTCCGACCCGAGCCAAAGTTGCGGTTAACGAGGCCATGCTAATGTTGTTCTCTCTGGGGTTAGTCGTTAGAACAGGTGCGTCCGTGAGGGTCGGGGGCCGGGCGGGGGGGTGGTAATTGGCGCTGGGATTTGTCCGGAAGAGGTCAGCTTGGACATTCGAAGCCTGTATTTTTTTTTAGGATTTATGTGGTGTCGTCATTTCTGCAGCGCACAGAGAAGCTGCTGGAGACCATCGACCAGCTGTTCCTGGAGTTTGCCAAACGCTCCGCTCCTTTCAACAACTGGATGGATGGAGCCATGGAAGACCTGCAGGACATGTTTATGGTGCACACCGTCGACGAAGTCCAGGTAGGCGCGCGGGACCGGAGTCGGTGAATGTTACGTCAATTGCGAAACGCCGTTCCAAATAAGTGGTCGTCCGGCCGCTTTTTAAACCCTTGTGTGCTCCAAATTAAAAAGGCCTTAAGTTACGCATTTTACAATTTTTGTAATGATGTATTTTGTGTTATAAAAACATTCTTTTTTTTTTTTTTCAAACACTCAAAATGTTCAGAGGCATCTGTGCTATCCATACATATATAGTTTTTAGTAGTTCTTTGGGATTTTTTATTCTTTATTTTTTGCAAAAGGGAAAAAAAAATTGTGTCTGGAGGTCCCAACCAAGCCCTACTAACAATCCCGACCGGACGTGTTCATGTAAAATGCATTGGTTTGACGCCTCCTGCAAAAAGGCAAACTCATTTGCGATCCTCTGGCGCCACCTAAAGTTGCAAAATTGGAATGACCTCAACCCAACAATGTGGCATGCTTATGTCTGTCCAAGCAAAAACAAAGCGATTGACGTAAAAATTGTGTGAAATGCTTGTTTACACATTAGGTTTACGATGCATTCAAAAATATGAATTATAATGGGTCTCTATGGTGCAAAATATGTAAATTGTGAAGATTAAGGTATCAAAACGTTATTATTATTGCTGCAATGCCTGAGAATTATCATCCGGTGCCGTCATGAAATTTAGGCCATTTTAGAACCCCTCCATAAGTTTCAGCTCTCTCGTGTTTTTCTGAAGGCCTTTCCCTTTGATTCAAAGACATAATTTTGCATTTATCGCAAACGGTGCACTACGAGGGTTAAGGAAAGTGGCCAAGTGCAAAGTATGAAAATAGATACAACATGGGGCTTCAGGTAACACTCAAGTTTGCCTTTCCTTTATCCAATGAAACTATGAGAAGAAATCACGGGATGCCTTCGGTCTTTTTGACTTCTGTCAAATCCGCCAGAAACCATTTGTAATGTTTTCCACGCTCAAACCGTGGCCATCGTAGAACGTCCTGTTCGCTGTGCAAGGCGATGCTTGAGCGGCGATTTGACAGCCGCGGAAGTTAAGTTAATGCTAAATTTTGACCATTCTCCAACTCGGTTTCATCTGATCTGGAATCGAAAGCGATCGATTGATGAAGAAATTGATGGCACCTGACAAAACGTTGGCATTTCACCACTTGCCCCCCCCCCCTTCCCTTTCGCCCGGCCTCCAGAGTCTAATTGCGGCTCACGAGCAGTTCAAAGCGACTCTCCCGGAGGCGGATGCTGAGCGACAGGCCATCCTGGGAATCCACAATGAGGTGCAGAAAATCTCCCAGAGCTACGGGATCAAGGCTAACATCATCAACCCTTACAGCAGCATCACCACCGACGAGCTCCTTGTCAAATGGGACAAGGTTAGCCCCCTCGCTTTCAAAGCCATTTTTTTAAGCCTCGCGCCCGTGGGCAATACATTGCCCGTCAGCTCCGCGTATGTCACTTCAGGTCAAGAAGTTGGTTCCGCAGCGAGACAGCGCCATGCAGGAAGAGCTGGCACGCCAGCATGCCCATGAACGGTTGAGGCGCCAGTTTGCCGCGCAAGCTAACTTAATTGGACCCTGGATCCAGGCCAGGATGGAGGTCAGACATTACATGACACTTTCATACGGTTATGGCCGTCTAATGGAGGCTAATAATATTGAAACGCATTGGCCGGCGAGGAGCAAGAGCGGCAGCGGACTCTGTGGCGTTTGTAAAGAAATTGAATCCGATGCAACCGAATGTTAATTGACCTTGCGGATCAGGAGATTGGACGCTGCTCCCTGGAGATTGGCGGCGCCCTGGAGGACCAGATGACCCAACTGAAGCAGTGCGAGCACGTCATCGTCGCCTACAAGCCCAACGTGGACAAGCTGGAGGGAGACCATCAGCTCATCCAGGAGTCGCTGGTGTTTGACAACAAACACACCAACTACACCATGGAGGTAAGAATGTCTTCCGAGCCGCTTGATCCTCATTAGGGTCGCGGGGGGGTGCTGGAGCCTATCCCAGCTGTCTTCGGGCAGTAGGCGGGGGGCACCCTGAATCGGTTGCCAGCCAATCGCAGGGCACACAGAAAGGAACAACCATTCACACTCACACTCACACCTAGGGACAATTTAGAGTGTTCAATCAGCCTGCCACGCATGTTTTTGGAATGTGGGAGGAAACCGGAGCACCCGGAGAAAACCCACGCAGGCCCGGGGAGAACATGCAAAGTCAGCTTTACAGGTGCCACGTCTGCTGATGTCTGTCTGCAAAGCTCACCAGTGACAGGGCATTGTGATTTCCGAGGAAATGTTGTAGCATTCATTCATTCATTCATCTTCCGTACCGCTTGATCCTCACTAGGGTCGCGGGGGGTGCTGGAGCCTATCCCAGCTGTCTTCGGGCAGTAGGCGGGGGACACCCTGAATCGGTTGCCAGCCAATCGCAGGGCACACAGAAACGAACAACCATTCGCACTCACACTCACACCTCGGGACAATTTACTGTAGATCGTCCGATCAGCCTGCCATGCATATTTTTGGAATGTGGGAGGAAACCGGAGCACCCGGAGAAAACCCACGCAGGCCCGGGGAGAACATGCAAACTCCACACAGGGAGGCCGGAGCTGGAATCGAACCCGGTACCTCTGCACTGTGAAGCCGACGTGCTTACCACTGGACTGCCGGGCCGCCATGTTGTAGCATGTTGATGTTTATTCATGTCCCAACTTGTTCGATGATGATTGAGGAGAGGTCTTTATGTCGAAAAACATCCATCCATTTTCTGATCCGCTTATCCTCAGCGGGATCGCGGGTGTGCCGGGGCCTATCCCAGCTGTCTTTGGGCAGTAGGCGGGGGACACCCTGAAGGCCACATTTTCAGAAAAAAAAAAAAATGAATCTCCCTCGTCGCCGTACGCTTACTGACGGATTGTCTCCCGTGCTGTCATCACATCCGCACGCGTAGCACATCCGCGTTGGCTGGGAGCTGCTCCTCACGACAGTCGCCCGCACCATCAACGAGATCGAAACGCAGATCCTGACCCGCGACGCCAAGGGCATCAGCCAGAAGCAGATGAACGAATTCAGATCATCTTTCAACCACTTTGATCGGGTAACGATTGCGACGGATTGCCCCCCGCGCGACACCGTTTGCAACACAAAGTGTGTGTTTGACCAAACAACACACACACACACACACAAACAAACAAAAAAGCTGCTTTAATTTGACACTTCAATTAAAGCATGGCCAATTTATAAAACAACTTTAAATATGCAATTTAAAATGAGGCCAACTAAATGTTTAATATATTTCGTATTTATTATTTATGGTTTGCTCTACGGCGTTGTCGCTGCTCGGTCTTGTGGAGTTATTCAGGCGCCCGATATAAACATTCAATTAGAAGCGGGCACGTGGGTGTAAATCCAGCCTTCCTTTCCCGTTCATAACGATGAGCCCTCCAACCGCAGAAGAAGAATGGTGCCATGGAGACGGATGACTTCCGAGCCTGCCTCATCTCCATGGGCTACGATCTGGTGAGGTGCTATAAAGTGCACGCGGTCGAGGTTCAATCAGAGCCAGCTAGCCTGTGGGTACATGCTAGCTTGCGCGGACGTGCTATTCAGAACCGCTCTTTTTCTACCCCATTTAGGGCGAGGTGGAGTTCGCCCGGATAATGATCCTCGTCGACCCCAATGGCACTGGAATCGTCTCCTTCCAGTCTTTCATTGACTTTATGACCAGAGAAACTGCTGACACCGACACCGCCGAGCAGGTCGTAGCGTCCTTCCGGATTTTGGCAGGCGACAAGGTTTGTGTTTGAAAAAAAAAAAAAGAATGACAGCACCACAGATCAAAACACATTCTGAGTTATTGGCGCTTCAGTGAATGTGGGACCTTGACCTACAAGCTTTTGGAGTTGTGAGTTGCCACTGGCGAAATTGGAAGTGCTTCCCTGTACGGATGCACCTTGTCTGATTTGAATCTTTGCGTTGCCTATTTGTCGATTAAAAAAAGATATATACTGTATATCCTTAATTATTTGCCGAAATACTCAGCTACTTGCCGTTTTTTGTGCTCACGCCAAGGCAATAAAAGTAGTGTTTTGCCGCCATCTTGTGGCATCTCGGCACCAATGAAATATGTTGATGGAAGTCGAGGAACTTCTTTCATCTTTCATCTTCCGAGCCGCTTGATCCTCACTAGGGTCGCGGGGGGTGCTGGAGCCTATCCCAGCTGTCTTCGGGCAGTAGGCGGGGGACACCCTGAACGGTTGCCAGCCAACTTTATTCACACAAACATATTGCTTTGCCGCCATCGTTTGGCTTCTCGATGCCAAGAAATTGGCACTGAAAGACTCAAACTCTAAAAGCCAAGGTACCACTGTCGCGTATATGCCATTCCCGCAGTTTCTGATCATATTTGTCCAATCCTCGCCTTTGCGTTGCCTCACAGCCGTACATCCTGGTGGAGGAGCTGAGGAGAGAACTTCCTCCCGAGCAAGCCGAATATTGCATCATGAGGATGCCGCCCTACAGAATCCCAGGAGCGCCACCGGGGGCTCTGGACTACACGGCCTTCTCCACCGCCCTCTATGGGGAGAGTGATCTCTAACCCTTCACATGGCAGCCCCCCCGCCTGTTACCTAGAAAAGGCCCGATTGATATACAGAAATATTCATATACAAAAATGACATGCATTGTTTTAATAAAGTGAGACCTTGCAGTTACTCTTTGGGAATACCACATCAAAAGGCATTTCCAGATGCTTTAAAGGAGACATATTATGCATTTTGAAAAACATTTAAAAACTCCCCAGTTTCAAGAACGTGTCTGTGACATGCTTTCAGAAAAAAATATTCGAGGGATCAAGAATTATTGCACACTTACTCCTCACCTTGTTGAAACAAGTGGCTGGAAATGTCATGCAAGTGACCGCCGTGACCCCGCCCCCTTTATTGCTGGGCCAATGGCGACTCAGGCTTTTGGTTTCACATTTGTGGGTGAAGAGTCCAGCGTGTATAATATACCGTTGAACGCATTCTGTCTTGTGGAGGAACATGTCATACATTTTATGTATTTGGCACAACGCAACGCAGCTCTGCTTACCTTTTAGCCTCAACGTGATAACAGGGGTTTATGGGTGTGTTTGCTTGGTAGTATCTCAGACAGTCAGTTTTCCGTAATATGTCCTCTTTAAGTTAAATGGAAAAACAAGTGAAGACGTATTGAATAAATTAATTCCCAAATTACACCCGAAAAATATATTACCCAAATGGACGGCCTGGAAAAACACATGAACACAGAAGTAAAATATAAAATAATCACTTGTGCTTTAAAGGCATACACCTACACACAAGACACAAAAGAATATTGAGATGAATAATTTCTTAAACATCTGTGTGTTTTTATGCTTTTAATGTATGTGCTGATTAAATATCTTTACTGCTGTGTTGAATTATTACTCATATTTCCTTTGCGCATGCATGTTTCAACTTATTTTTTGTTTTAGATATACACTCATTAACTCTAATTTGGACAACAACAACAGCCGGCCAGATTGGTCTACTGTAACTTTTCATTGTGCCTATAAAACAAAATGAAATAATTGTATTCAGACAATCTCTGTGTGGTCTCTTTCTGTTGAGCGAGAGGTCTACTGGCGGCCCAACAATCATCGGGCACAAAATCTTAAGGCTTCTGCAAGAAAGCAAAAGAATATTCGGGAAAACCTACTAAAAACAGCTTATTAGGGGTTAATCAGAGGCACTTTAAATGTTAGTAGGTTTTGCCGACTCCCATACTGTGAATATGACATTTGGTTCAGTTTTTTTACATCACAAACACGAACATTTGAAGAGGGTTTGTTTGTTTTGTTTATTGAACATAAAACATATACAGTAATAATTTGACAGAAAATAAGGTAGTTTGTGTGGACATTTGAGATCCACTAGATATATAGACATTTAGATGAATGGATAGATTGATAGACACTACTAACAGCTTAACTGAACGTAATTTACACGTTTTTAAAGAAAAAAAAAATCTAAAAATCGATGAATCCGCGGGTTACGCTCAGCGATTATTCAAGGCACCACTGTGAAGTACTGTTTTTCTTCCCTAATGTTGCATTCATAAAATCTTTGAGAAACAGGACTTTCAATCAGCACTGCTCAAATTAGAAAGTAAAGGAAAACTGAGATCGAAGATAGATGTGCAGAACGTATTTCCAAGTTCATCAGTAAAATTAAACACAGCACAGTCCCTGCCAATGTAAAGCCTGTCTTAATTAACCATTGATGAATGACTTTACACATGTATTTGTAATTTGTGAAAAATAAGATTTAGCTGCTTTCAGTGCTGAAGAGAATTAATTCATCGTTTGAAACGAAACGTATGGTGTGTATTTGTTTTAATTATTTAAAAAAAAAGTTCCCGCTAACGTGAGCGACCGCCATGTTTTCCATCGTATCTGGCACTTGTGTGATGGCCGCGCCCACTTTCAATGGACGAACAGCGTATCCAAACAGCTCATACTTGCTGTCTGTACTTCTCCACTTCTTCTCGCTCCTCTTACAACTGCCAGCAAGTTTGGAAATAATGTCCGACCCAGGCGAGGGCGAAGACGAAGTCCAATTTCTACGAACTGTGAGTAATGAATGATAAATGGTAACATAGCCTAGCAATGAAAGTCAATGGCCAAAAAACGAGTGACATGTAGCAAGACCATAACCGTGATGAAAGACTAAACGTCACTTTTTTTCCGTTGTAGTTGTCATCTGGTACTTTTAATACTGTAAAAGTCATCAAATGTAATTTCTCAAATTCCTTGAAGTGACAGTCAACTGGGCGCCCTCACATACGTTTGTCTCACAAATATAACTTTCCATTAATGCTAACAACCTTTATTGTTGTATCTCACACTTGGTTTAAATGTAGAATCCAGTACTGTATTTAATTTCCACAGAGCCAATTGGGTGCACTGAATCCACAGGTTCTGGCTGAAGAGTGCGGTTCCCAGCCTTATTTTTGCTTGGATTACTCAGGCACAGGCAAGGGAGACCACAAACGGCCTCGGTATCTCAATTTCACAGCACGACGTTATCACAGTTGCCCAGTTGTAAACGTATGATCTGTCTGATACGGAGCACAGAAAGTGCAGTGGATGGGAGATCAACATCTATAACATCAGCAGCTACGGTCTGGTTGCAAGCAGACAAAATAAAAGAAAAAAGTCCTACGTAAGCATGAAGTGACTGCTGATCCCTCTGCAATGTTAAGAAACTGCAATGTCAACTCAAGGATAAACCTGAAGAGATCCAGAAGAGCACAAAAATGAGAGTCTGAGCATCTTAAACAAGACGTTTAACATCAAAAGCAATTTATGGCAGCATTTTAAATGTAAAACGAACAAATAAACAAAAAAAACAGCTGTGCTTGTTAACGATCTCAGCAGTATCTGCCTTCATAGTACAGTGTGTTTGACTGCTTGCAGAGTGCTGCTGATATGGACAAGTGGAATGAGGGTATCTTCCCAATATGGAGCGACACAGCCAGGCTAACAAGGTGTTGGTGGTCCTGGCTGGACTGCAGTCATCTGCAGTCTCGCTCTAATGTTCCTGAAATAGATACGGAGGCCTGATGGCTTTCATGCTGTCCATTTTGGTATTTGAATGAAGATAAGATTGACAGAGGTGGCAGAGATGGACCGGAGACTCTCGTCATTCACGCTATAATTATTTAGGGTCTTGTTTTTTTATTTTCGTGGAAACGGAAGAAGTAATCCCAAGACAGATACGCAACATTAATAAATAGCACTTTTTTTGGGGGGGGCCATCTAATATGGGAGAAGCATGCCGTCAAAGTTGTATGATCATTCTAAGAAAGTATTATTCCCTCAAAAGAGAAATATTCCACCCATCCAGCTGCCGCTATATCACTTACGCAGTTAGGAGGTAACATACGCACCGAAAAGATCAGTCACAGATGCGGCTTTGAACTCTGTGCAAAATTAGATTTTCACTCTCATTCAGGACTGTATTTTGTTCCCTGCGGGTGTTCACGTCAGGGTGATGAAGTGGTCCTGCAGAGCGTCTTCACCTCTCAGGAGGAGCATGTGAAAGTCTGCCTGGCTGCCGAGGGCTTTGGCAGCAGGCTGTGTCGGCTGGAGGCCACCTCCAACTGTAAGGTAAAGGTAACATTCTCCGCCTCATGACAAAACGGCGCTATATCTCCTCCTCCCACCCCCCCCTTGCGTCTCATCGTGTGTGGGCAGAACTCCCAACGCCCTCGTCAGTAACGATGATTAATTATTTGTACAGTGTGCTCAGATTTAGCACCTTTGCATGCTTTGCGCCATTCTTACCTTGAGGGCAGCCCCTTGTTGCCATGGTAACAAACAGCAAAGCTGAGGCTTTCAACTGCTGGATAATTATTGATCCTTTGGGTATTTTAACGCAAATGTAACATGGTTTTTTTTTCACCATCAACCAATCGAGATGGATGGAATACAGAGCGGTAAAGTACAGTAACCAGTAAAGTAACTTTTTCAAGGTAACCGGAAGTCCTTGAAATGAATGATACAACTCCTTTAAGGTTGTTTCCAGTCAACGTCGGCCATTGTTAGCCTGTGGAAAAACTACAAAAATTTGACGTCTTTTTTTTTTTTCCTTTTCTTTTCCTACCCCAATAGAATGTTCCACCAGACTTGTCTGTATGTGGCTTCATCCTGGTGCAGTGCCTGTCTGTCCGAGCTCTGCAGGAGATGCTGGCACACAGCGAAAGCCTGGCTGCAGAGGTTATCTCATACTCCCGCTGATCGTTTCATTTCCGCACACTGTCAATGCCGTGATACGACTGCCGCGGGATAAAAATTGTTTTCAAACTTTTATTTGATATCAGGGGCCATATGTCCATTTTTCAATGTGCTTTTTACAGGCAGCCGGGGGCAACCATCGCACCCTTCTGTACGGCCAGGCTTTACTTTTCCAGCATTCGTATAGCGGCATGGTGAGTCATCGAGGTCTCCCTGCAAGGATAAACAACACGGCCACCGTTAATTTTGGTCGTCTTGTGACATCTTTCCATCCGCTGTTCACTCCACTCGCAGTATCTCAGCTGCTTGTCTGCGTCGCAGTCCTCCGCCGACAAGCTAGCTTTCGATGTGGGCCTGCAGGAGGATAAAGCGGGTACTTGCAGATGATTTTAGGGAAGCCGGTTCCATCTTGGATACAATTGGACTGTTCTCTTGTCTTTGTATCACAGGCGAGGCCTGTTGGTGGACTGTGCATCCCGCTTCCCGACAGAGGTCAGAGGGAGAGAAGGTGCGCGCTGGTGACGACCTCATCCTGGTCAATGTGTCCTCAGAGAGATATCTGGTAAATGAGGGGATATTCCGGATTTTCCTCAACGTCTCAGTGAGGATTATCGAGGATTATTCGAGCGGCACAGTGGACTCGTGGTTAGCGCGTGCGACTCACAGTTTAGAGGTTTGGGTTTCGGGCTCTTCCTCTGTGGAGTTTGAATGATTCATTCATCCTGTGAGGGAAATCAAGTTGTTACAGCAGCAATATTCTCGCATACGCCCCCCCCCCCCCACACACACATATTAATAATATGACGGATGCAATCCAGACATCTGCTAAAGATTAGTATCTTGACAGGTAGCATTTGGTGCTGATCCCGATTAGGATCGTTTTGGCTCGTGGGACTCATTCATTCATTCATCTTCCTAACCGCTTGATCCTCACTAGGGTCGCGGGGGGTGCTGGAGCCTATCCCAGCTTTCTCCGGGCAGTAGGCGGGGGACACCCTGAATCGGTTGCCAGCCCAATCGCAGGGCACACAGAAACGAACAACCATTCGCACTCACACTCACACCTAGGGACAATTTGGAGTGTTCAATCAGCCTGCCATGCATATTTTTTGGAATGTGGGAGGACACCGGAGCACCCGGAGAAAACCCACACAGGCCCGGTTGCCAGCAAATCGCAGGGCACACAGAAACGAACAACCATTCGCACTCACACTCACCACCGAGGGACAATTTAGAGCGTCCAATCAGCCTGCCATGCATGTTTTTGGAATGTGGGAGGAAACCGGAGCACCCGGAGAAAACCCACGCAGGCCCGGTTGCCAGCCAATCGCAGGGCACACAGAAACGAACAACCATTCGCACTCACACTCACCACCGAGGGACAATTTAGAGCGTCCAATCAGCCTGCCATGCATGTTTTTTTTGGAATGTGGGAGGAAACCGGAGCACCCGGAGAAAACCCACGCAGGCCCGGGGAGAACATGCAAACTCCACACAGGGAGGCCGGAGCTGGAATCGAACCCGGTACCTCTGCACTGTGAAGCCGACGTGCTAACCACTGGACTACCGGGCCGCCCTCGTGGAACTCATTTTAGTCAATTCTGAATTTGTGGAGGTTTTTATTTAGTTTTTCATTATTATAAATGGAATTGAGATTTTAGCTGTTCCAGTTTGAAGAATCACCTTCAACCTGAGGTGTCCTCAGCAAAAGGCACCAAGCCGCATTCTCGTAGGGGGAAAAAAAAAATAAAGCGGCTGGGTCACCTTGTCTTTTGTGGCTTCCCAGCACTTGTCCTTTGGCACGTCCTGTGACAACAGAGGCTTGGGTGACAGTCTGATTGCGGATGCAGCCTTCCGGCACTCACTGTGGAGCGTTGCCCCCGTCTGCTCCGCAAGTGGACTTGCGCAAGGCAAACATTTTCTCTCACTTGCACTATTACCACACTGAAAGACGCATGATTCGTTCGAGTACATCCCATTTGAGCGGGGGGATAATATCTTCTGCTTGCTGCTGTGCTTCTAGGCTACCTGAAGGGCGGCGACACACTCAGGCTTCTCCACAGCCACACCGACGCATGTCTGACTATTCCGACAAGAGAACAAAATGAAGAGCTGCAAAGGTCAGTCGCGAGGGCTCATCTACCTTCGCATGTCATCAAGACAAACCTCCCCTCCCCCGCCATCTCAGATTGCGTTTTTTTTTTCTTAATCTAGGGTAATGCAGTATGAGATTGGATCCGTGTGCAGACAGGCCCGCTCTCTCTGGAGGCTGGAGATCTTGCGTGTGGCGTAAGTAGAAACGGGCCCTCAGGTATCAAATTGTGTTCATCTCTGTTCCCGACTGGGATTGCTGACTGATGCCGTCCTGTCATTTCACCGATTGAAAACTCAATAGCGAAGCTGAGGTACTTTTTTACAGCGGTAACCTGGATGAGTACAAAAATTGCAAGATGGAGTCTCGCAGTCTATTAACATTATCTAGAACCTGCATTCTAGATAACATGAGTGAAATCCTAGTTAGTGTAAATACGAGTATGGAAATTGCTGGAGGCCAAATCAGTAAGTACAGTTGTAATAAGTACTTTATTGTGATGCGCGACAGTATGTTTTTTTTTTTGTGACTGCACAAACGAGTTCACTCTGCGGCATTTGTAACGGTTGTTTTGGTTCTTATTTTGTTTTCCGAATAAAACTGTCAAATGGACCACAGAGAAAGCGGCAAAGTCCTTGGAAAGTCTTTGAATGTTCTAATGATTTGACAAATATTTGTCAAGGTGGAGTGGCAGACATACAAGCTGGGGGGAGCCCTTCCGACTGTGTCATGTGACAACTGGACGCTATCTGGGCCTGACGGACGAACGAGGCCTCCACTTGGTGGATCGGGACAAGGCAGACATTATTGCGACCTCCTTTTGCTTCCGTTCTGCTAAGGTGAGGATGAATTGAATAAGCTTCGATGACATAAATGTTGAGTTGTACCTTGACTTAGGAATGACTCAAGTTTTTTTTATTTTTATTTATTTTTTTTTTTTTTGGAATGACATTTTGTGTGATGCTCAAACGATGGAATTGACCGGTTGACTAAACCTCAACTATTAGCTCTTAAAATTGTGAAACAAATACTATCGGACGCAATGATGCAAAACAGTCGAATCCTCAGACGGGAATTCGCGTTTCATGCGAGTAACATTTGCTGGCTGAATGTTTTCAGTGATGAAGTTGGAAGGCGACCGTTGTTTGTTTCATGTTTTATAATCATTTTGTCTTTGTAAGAGACTTTTTTTGTACTGTATTACATTGATACACATACACATATGATGACATAATTGGCGGCCATTTTATTGGAACAACGCACAACCGTTATAGATTCATTATGGCGCTCGAGGTATGTTCTAACGAGGTTCGATTGTATTTTGTTTTTTGAACTGATCGGCTATTTAAACGGCCCTAATTGTAAACAGACATACAGTGTTTCCTAACTGCCTTTAGGAAAAGCTGGACTGTGGACCAAAGACTCGTGCGGATGGCATGGGATCCCCGGAGATCAAATACGGAGACTCGGTCTGTTACCTTCAGCATGTCGACTCTGGCCTGTGGCTCACCTACCAAGCGACTGATAGCAAGTCTGCATGCATGGGAGGAGCTCAGCGAAAGGTAAAGCGACATTTTTCAAATTGCCTGTAAAATAAGCTCAATTCTGTTTGGTGTCTTGCCAAATGTTTTGAAACTGACTCCCGTTTCAAGGAGAGAAACACACACGAAGAATCGAAATATGGTTTTTTTTTTAGGCTATCTTGCACAGTGAAGGTCACATGGATGACGGCTTGACGTTGTCTCGGTCTCAGAGGGAAGAATCTCACACTGCCAGCCTCATACGGAGCGCAACGCTCCTCTTCACGACTTTCGTCAGGTACTGGACGCGCACCCAAGGGGACCTCATCCTGTTTCCCCCTTTTCTTACTGAAATCTTGCGCTGACTTCTCCCTTTGACATCTAGAAAACTTGATTCTTGTATTGGGCAAGGAAACCTCCATTCCATGGTTTTACCAGTGGCCGATGTGACACGCAGCCTCCAAGACCTAATACGCTTCTTCCAGCCGCCACCGGAGGAGCAGAGCCACGAAGCTCCACAAAACAGCCGAACCGCCTTAACGAATCGGCAGAACATGTTTCAAGAAGAGGTCGTGAGACGGAATAAATTGCTGCAATGTAATGTGATATACATTTTTTTTAATGTATATTTGTGCTTCTCTCAGGGAGTGATTGAGTTGGTAGTGGAGTGCATTGACCATCTACACCAGTATAGTCACGCTTCACTTCTTCCTGAGGCTCCACCAAACGATGCTGGAGAAAACTGGGAGGTCATCCTGGGGCATTTATACGAGCTTCTGGGTAGGTGCCTCGTATAAATAAATCCGTCACTCCAAGTGCTATTGGAATTCTCTAAATGTTTCCGATATTCACGGTCTGTTTCTCATGTTTTATACATCTATATTCCTTTTTTTTGGGGGGGGGGCGTTCAGCCTCGCTTATTAGGAGAAACCGCGCAAACTGTGCGCATTTCTCTGGTTCGCTCGATTGGCTCATTAGCAGACTGGACCGACTGGAGGCCTCTTCTGGTGCGTTCCAGGAATAAAATCTTTCATTTACAAAACTTATTTTCCCACAAACTTTTGATATGCCGGACAGAACGCATACTCAATCATTCATAGCTCATATTTACTGCCCGTGGCATGCGTAGGAGTTTTGGAGGTTCTGCACTGCGTTTTGGTGGAAAGCCCTCAAGCACTCAATGCTATCAAAGAGGGACACATCCAATCTATCATCGCTTTTCTGGACAAGCACGGGCGCAACCACAAGGTATGGCTGACTCGTTTGTGATTTGCTTGAAAAATATTGACGCAATTGATGTGGCGGGGGGTTCTCAAACTTTTTCTGCAGCCTTTATAATCCGAACGGCCATCCAATTTAATAACCATGTGTACCACTCAAACCATAGGATTGAAAAACTTTTTGGGGTGGGGTGGGGTCAGGGGAGGTAATGATGAGTTGATTAGATGATGCTGTTGCTGGGTCAAGTGCTAACAGGTTGCCTTGCAGGTGCTGGAGGTGCTTTGTTCTTTGTGCGTGTGCCACGGCGTTGCGGTGCGCGCCAATCAGAACCTCATCTGTGAAAATCTGCTGCCCGAAAGAGACTTGCTGCTGCAAACTCGTCTAGTTAATCAGGTCACAAGGTACTCGCGTCAATGTTCTCTCTCGCTAAATGGGGTAACTCTGTGAATGATCTGTTAATGTCAGTCATTTTATTTTGTAGGAATGTTGAACTTTTTTGAGGAAAATGTTTATGTTTTGAATGGGTCGGCCTAAGCAAAAAAAAAAAAACATTTTCACTTGCAGCTTTTATACTCTCCATCAGTGGTTCTCTAACCTTCGGTCATACCATGAGGACCACCACCCTTATAATTTTTTTTCTCCAAAATTTTCCAAAACCAGATTTGCCAAAACGCAAAATCAAAACTCAACTGATTATTCATTCATTCATTCATTCATCTTCCGTACCGCTTGATCCTCACTAGGGTGGCGGGGGGTGCCGGAGCCCATCCCAGCCGTCTCCGGGCAGTAGGCGGGGGACACCCTGAATCGGTTGCCAGCCAATCGCAGGGCACACAGAGACGAACAACCATACGCACTCACACTCACACCTAGGGACAATTTAGAGTGTTCAATCAGCCTGCCACACATGTTTTTGGAATGTGGGAGGAAACCGGAGCACCCGGAGAAAACCCACGCAGGCCCGGGGAGAACATGCAAACTCCACACAGGGAGGCCGGAGCTGGAATCGAACCCGGTACCTCTGCACTGTGAAGCCGACGTGCTAACCACTGGACTACCGGGTCACTGATTATTCATTGAAAAATCATTTTATTTTGTCTCCTTAATTTTAACATTGATATCTCACGCATAATAATTTGATGCATTTGCAGCAAAGTTCCTATTTCAGTTCAGAGGACTCAAAACTGTTTTCCTAAACCCGGCTCACACATTTCATCGTGTTGAGTCTTTTGATTCATATGAATAGAATCCCGCTATACTTAAAGGATGATCCGAATGTTTTTGTCAGTGAGTGAGGCACATCATAAGTATTTCATCACAGCATCAACGCGCCGCCTCTTTCACAGCACATCAGTGTCGTGTAGTACGTCCTTGGTCCTCCCTTTGAAACGCTACGCCACCGGTCGCCCTGACGACGATAACAAAATACCACATTTAGGTCTGCGGCGTGTCACGTGGAGTGCATTTTTCGCCTGCGCCTCTCTCATCTCGACGCTGCGCCCCGGTTTATTATCCTTGAAGTTTTCTATTTGCGTGTGATGCTGGAGCATTCTCGGCACTGCGGCACTTCTCTTTTCTCTGCTTGCTCTTCAGTTAATGATTAATTACTAGTCTCCGTCAATGTCTTGGTCTCTTGTTTTAAATTTAGAATCGTTCCCACGCACATGTCTCCTCCGATGACACTTTTGGGGTTGCTCAGCAGAGTGAATACTAATCATTGCCTTATCCCCGGTTTTACATGCTCTTTTTCTTTCTGTGGTATGACTGATTGTGGCACTGTCATCTTTTTAGACGTTTCCCCCTTTTTTCTTTCCCGCGGGCATTTTATTTTTGGGTTGTCGTTCCATCTGTCCTCCCTTTTTTTTTTTTTTTTTTCCCAGCAGCGCCTGAAGGAAATGTCGTCAAATTTGGAACATTCGTATGGCGTCAAACAAAGTCTTGATTAGTAGTTAATGATGCAGAGATACAGTCGGCGTGATATTCATTAAACATCCATCCATCCATTTCCTACCGCCTTTTTCTTCATTAGGATTATGGGTGTGGCGGGGTGCATCCATTAATGGCCGCCAATCATTCATACAGACAAATGTTTATATTCATTCATTCATTCATTCATTCATCTTCCAAGCCGCTTGATCCTCACTAGGGTCGCGGGGGGTGCTGGAGCCTATCCCAGCTGTCTTTGGGCAGTAGGCGGGGGACACCCTGAATCGGTTGCCAGCCAATCACAGGGCACACAGAGACGAACAACCATCCACGCTCACATTCACACCTCGGGACAATTTAGAGCGTCCAATCAGCCTGCCACGCATGTTTTTGGAATGTGGGAGGAAACCGGAGCACCCGGAGAAAACCCACGCAGGCCCGGGGAGAACATGCAAACTCCACACAGGGAGGCCAGAACCCGGTACCTCTGCACTGTGAAGCCGACGTGCTAACCACTGGACTACCGGGCTGCCCTGTTTATATTCACCTATGTACAATTTAAGAGTCCATCAACCGGAGGTGCTGGACTAGAAGTCATACAAATCGGGCTTTCACGTGATAATTTTCACCTTTTACTTTTTAATGAAAAGGCACTTTTCTTGAGACTCAAATGCATTTTGGTCACGCAAGACCTTCCCCATCATGCCTTCTCGCACAGACAAAATGGTTAGAGGAGGACCACAGCCGCCTGCCTATTTCTTCCTTCCTAGCTGCCACCTTTTTATCACGCTTCTCTCTTGCAAGCAGCCTCCCACCGCCCTTCAGGCTTTATTGTTTATTTTGTCTCAAATTTTCCCCCACCTGCTGCTTCCCGAGCCCCCGCAACGTCGCCCGCCCAAACCCGTTTTATCCTTCCTAAAGCCATTTTGCTCTCTGTCACCTCCACTTCAGCTTGAGCAAAACACCTCATTGGTATGTTTACGTAAACGCACCTCTTTGGCTTCTTGTCCATTCATTCTACAACTGAATCTTTTCTCCTGTGCCCTGAAATCTTTTGAGCGGTATCCCTTACGAGAACTGACATTTCTTCTCAAGTTGGGGTATGTGATGAGCATTCACTGTGTTTCGGAGTTTGCCGTTGAATGGACGCGTTCATATACTGTATAATGAATGTCAAGGACCCACATTTAAAGATTTGAAATCAAATAATTGGATCTTAAAAACAACTAAAATGTTTCGGGAGCCAGTGATGGGATGCCAGAGTAGGAGTTAGGTGCTCCCTCATACGAGTACCAGTCGAGAGGCCAGCGGCAGCATTCTGGACCAACTGGAGATGCTTAATGGAGGATTGGTTGACTAAAGTGCATGAACAGTAATCCAGACAAGACTTGACGAAAGCATGTATTAGTCTTTCAAAGTCCTCTTGAGAAAGGATAGGCTTTAATATAATAGACAACATGCTGAAGAAATGTGAGCGATTATTCACATCCAATCACTATCATCTGCCCATGAACCACCAAGTGTGAGGCCCAACGTCTTCCTATCTCTGGGGGAAGATTCGGCGCAGCCCCGTCGGTGGTACTACGAGCTGGTCGTGGATCACATCGATCCCTTCCTCACGGCGGAACCCACGCACCTGCGAGTCGGCTGGGCTCTCACCGACGGCTATCAGCCCAGGCCCACCGGAGGGGACGGCTGGGGGGGCAATGGCGTGGGAGATGACCTCTGCTCCTTTGGCTTTGACGGGCTTCACTTATGGTCAGGTGGGATCACATGAGAGATTACAAGTTGTGCGTTTTGTTCACCATTTAAAACATGAGTTTAATTGGTGGTTTAATGTCACACTATGATAGCAATTTCATAGTTAACAGTCCATCCATCCATCCATCCATCCATCCATCCATCCATCAATCATCTACCGCTTATCCGGGGCCGGGTCGCGGGGGCAACAGCTTTAGCAGGGAAGCCCAGACTTCCCTCTCCCTAGCTACTTCTTCCAGCTCTCCCCGGGGGATCCCGAGTCGTTCCCAGGCAAGCTGGGTGACATAGTCTCTCCAGCGTGTCCTGGGTCTTCCTCGGGGTCTCCTCCCGGTGGGACATGACCGGAACACCTCACCGGGGAGGCGCTCAGGAGGCATCCGAGTCAGATGCCCAAGCCACCTCATCTGGCTCCTCTCGATGTGGAGGAGAAGCGGCTCGACTCTGAGCCCCTCCCGGATGACTGAGCTTCTCACCTTATCTCTAAGGGAGAGCCCGGACACCCTGCGGAGAAAACTCATTTCAGCCGCTTGTATCCGGGATCTCGTTCTTTCGGTCCATCTCGATCAAATCATCTCTCAGCCTTTTATTTTACAGCGCAACGTTTTGCGATGAGTTTGGAATTAGATTAAAATAGTTTTGGGATCACAATTTCGGTGGTTTCGCTACAAGTCAATACTTTTACGAAATGCAATTATTGACATTTTAGGCGCATCAAACACTTGACTTATCGTGGTAGGACTCGGCCCCGAGCTTTGCTCTACTGCGTCCGATGAATAATGCCAACGCTGTCGCCTCTGCATTCAGGTTGCGTGGGCCGCAGAGTGCGCTCTCCCTTCTCTCACCTGTTGACCGGCGAAGACGTGGTCAGCTGCTGCCTGGACCTAAGCGCTCCCTGCATCTCATTTCGGGTCAACGGTCTTCCTGTGCAGGGCATGCTAGAGAACTTCTGCGTCGATGGACTTCTTCATCCCGTTGTCAGCTTCTCACCTGGCGTCAAGTTAGTATTGTTGTGCATCTTTTCATTGAGACTTTCCCAATATGACATTTTAATCATTCTCTTTGTGTCAACAAGGGTTCGGTTTTTGTTTGGAGGGGAACAAGGAGAGTTTAGATTCCTTCCCCCGCACGGTTTTGTGCCCTGTTCTGAGGCTCTCCTCCCGAATGTTAAGCTGGAGGTAGAACCGTGCCATAAGTACCTCGTGGATCATGAAGATGGGAAACGGGAGCTTATTGGCCCGTTTGAGCCCAGCGGTCCACTTACTTTCACTCCCTCAGCAGTAGACATCAGCAAGGTAAAGTTGTGCAGAGGCATTTATAGTTATTTTACAATGTACCGTACAAATGTTCCAGAAAATGTTGAAAAAGAAAATATTTATACACCAAAATTCCAGCAAGCAATTGTCTTGGATCGAGATTTTACAAGCGATTTCACAAAGCCTCACAGATTTCAATATGCACACTGCCTGTGCCGCGACATGTTTTCCTTTCACGCCCTAATCAGCCTTCCAGTTGCTGCATTTTTATTTAGTTCCTTCCAACCGCGCACGCTGCATAATCTAATACGCAAAATGCCCTTTTGTTGCTGGTACAGTTCTTTCTTCACCTTTTAAAAAGTAATTGGTAATGTACAGCTTACGTCAAACCTAAATTAAAGTTTAACATTCAATTGAGTGTTTTTTTTCCACCCTCTGTGTGTTGCCTTAAAAGGTGGAATTACCTCTGCAATTTGAGGATATCCGAGATAAAATCGCTGAGAACATCCATGAACTCTGGGTAATGGAAAGGGTTGGTCTTGGATGGTCTCAAGGAAATGTAAGAAGGAAGCACACAGCTAATATTCCTTGAACTACATTGCATTCATCAAAAGGAAATAATGCCTTACTCGCATTAGTTTTGCTTTCAGTGTGAAATGATGACATCATTTTTCATCAAACAGGAGCAAGACGAAGAGAAGCTACTGGATCCCCGTTTGGTGGAGTTCTCCAAGCTGCCCGATCGGGAGAGGAACCAGAACGTCCAAACGGCACAGGACATATTAAGGTGGGTTCCGTCACCCCCAAGTCATGTTTGCATATTTCTATGAATCAAGAATGTATATGAACATCAATCTATATACACATTTTCCTTCATTTTCCAAAGGACTCTTCTTGCTTTCGGTTTCCGCATTGACTTAAAAGATGAACTTACAGAGGAGGGCATCCACTTCATGAGACTCTCCGACAGGTACGGTTCATTCAAGCTCCGAGGTTTTAATGTTACTCCTTTTTTTTTTTCCCCTCCAAAGCAGTTATTCCCCACCACTCATATAAAATATGTATTGACTCTATAAAAGAGGATAGCACTGCTTTTTCGTAATCTGTGGTCCCCAACGTGTCAGGTATGAGCAGCCAGGTGGTTACAGACCGGCTCCGATAGATATGAGCCATGTTTTTCTCAGCGCCGCCCATGAGGAAGCGGTCAACTTGTTGGCGGAGAATGAGCACAACGTTTGGGCCAGAGAGCGTATCAAGCAGGGATGGACTTACGGCGCTCAACAGGTTTGGGTTGAGAAAGAGAGAATCACATTTGCACATCTGTGTGTATTCGTAATCGCATTTTCACAGCACCGGTGGTGTTCTCTGGCAATACCTTTAAATTTAGGATGGGAAATCAAAGCGGAGTCCAGAACTTGTGCCCTACAGCCTGCTTGATGAGAGGAGTAGAAAGATGGGACAAAAGCGAGTCAAGGAGGCAGTTTGCACCCTGCTGGCTTACGGTTACAGCTTGGAAACCTTCCACCAAGAAAATAGTAGGTCTCAAAGCTATTGCTCTCAGATTAGATCATAATTTATCGACGTTACGCCAATAAGCAAATTGTTCCCAAATGTCTGCACAAATAAACTAACAACACTTTTTTTTTTTTTTTTTACATTGTCACGATTCTCTCGCCAAATGCCCTGTTTCTCACTTTTCCTTTTTGTCTTGACTTCTTGCAGTCGTGTTATCAAACGGCTGCTTCTTCTCCAGTGAAAAGTGCAGAGTGTTCCGAGCAGATAAATCTTTCGCTGTGACTCGGGGGAAGTGGTACTTTGAATGCGAACTCGTCACTGCCGGGAAAATGAGAGTTGGCTGGGCCAGGCCTGGTTGCACCCCTGAGAAAGAGCTGGGCTCAGACGGCCAGGCGTTTGTGTTTGATGGATTTGAGGTGAGCATTCTTTTGAGGTGCCGTGTGGCTTCTTGGAGGTTGGGGGGGGGGTATTTTTTTCGTGATCACTCAGTCATCAAAATATCAATGACTCATGTTGTTTCTTGACGTGACTGACGCACGGCCGCCCTCATCGTTCCTGATTCTTACAGGCTCGGTGGTACCATCAGGGTGGGGAACCTCTGGGACGTTCCTGGCAGCAGGGGGATGTGGTGGGTTGCTTGCTGGACATGACTGAAAGCACCATGATGCTCACGCTCAATGGAGAGTTGCTGTTTAATGATCAGGGATCGGAGCTGGCTGCGAAGAACTTTGACATCGGAGATGGTGTTTTTTCATTTTGCGCCGAATTGTTATTTTACCCATCGGGCTTGGAAATGTGTGATTCTATTTGCTTTTCTTGCTGACATTTTAGGCCTGCTCCCCGTGGTCAGTGTGGGCGTGAACCAGGTGGTGAGGCTGAACCTCGGCCGCCGCGAGGGCTCCCTGCAGTACTTGAGTGCGTGCGGTCTACAGGAGGGTTATGAGCCTTTTGCTCTTAATATGGCTCGAGATCCTTCCCTTTGGATGAGTTGGAAACAGGCTCAGTTTAAATCCGTACTGTGCGACGATCCCATCTCTCAGGTTTGTATGTACAGCTTCGAGACTGTTGTTGTTAAATTTTTATTGTGCATGCAAAGCCTAATACCACGCACGAAAAAAACTCTGTTAGGGGCACTTGTATATTCATTCATTCATTCATCTTCCAAGCCGCTTGATCCTCACTAGGGTCGCGGGGGTGCTGGAGCCTATCCCAGCTGTCTTCGGGCAGTAGGCGGGGGACACCCTGAATCGGTTGCCAGCCAATCGCAGGGCACACATAGACGAACAACCATCCACGCTCACACTCACACCAAGGGACAATTTAGAGTGTTCAATCAGCCTGCCATGCATATTTTTGGAATGTGGGAGGAAACCGGAGCACCCGGAGAAAACCCACGCAGGCCCGGGGAGAACATGCAAACTCCACACAGGGAGGCTGGAGCTGGAATCGAACCCGGTACCTCTGCACTGTGAAGCCGACGTGCTAACCACTGGACTACCGGGCCGCCCGGCACTTGTATAAAATAACAGCATTTTTGACATTAGGCAAATAGCAACAACCGATTTTCTTGGTTGTTTCATTTCATACTTGATGGATGGGCAGGCATTCCAGAGTCCCAGCTAAGTGTACCCTATTCTTTCAAAAATCAAATTTCCATACTGTTTCGACCCAAGTTTCGACAGGCCTCCGCAGGAGCCCGTGTTGTTCTCGGCGCTGGTATATTGACAAGACTAACCCTCTTTATCCTGTTTGAATCTCATTCAAGGTCAGTAGAGTCATTGGATCAAATGATTCCTTATCAAGCCTGAGGGTCGCACGACGGTTGTCGGTACGCCACGGGGGAAGCAGCGAAATGGGCTTTTACCGTCTCAGCATGTCCATCCAGTGCGCCGCTGCCCTCAGCAGCCCAGTGGGGGGCGCGCTGCCCGTAGCGTCCAGCTCTTTTTCTCCAGGTTTGGCGTCACGTGATCGTATCATAAAATAGAATTCTCAAATTAGAAAGAAATTACCCGTAGAGGATCAACAGCATAGAAAGATTACGATTAAGATATCCTTTATTTGTGCCACACTGGGGAAATTTACAGTCTCCAGCAGCAAGATTGTGGGAAGAAAGAAGAAAAAAAAACCAAAACACGGACAGCTCGTGAAAGTGTTCTTTGACTTATTCCAGATACCCGCATTTGATTATTTGCTCTTCAATTGCCGCAATTAATTCATGTGGTCCTCTTAGGAAGGAAAGAGCAGGAGGAGATGGACTCTGACTTTGAAGTCCTGATGAAGTCAGCCCGCGGCTTCACTAGCTCAAAAGATGAGCTTGAGTACAAGGATCACGGTCAAGACAAAACGTCACGACTGAAGCAACGGTAGGCTCTGGAGAAAACACGAATCATTGGTGACGTGTTGCGGTCACCTGATATTTGGAAGCATAAAAGCAGGGACGTGGTGGTTAATTTCTTTGATGTTTACAACCCCGAAACAAAAAAAAAAGCATGATACAGTTGAAGCTGTTCTTTGAAGGTTTATGCTGAAGCGAACCAAACCAGACCTGGTCAGCAGCAACTCCTCCGCTCGGCTCCTCGAGGACGTCCTAGCTGACAAAGATAATGCTGATCACCTCACTCAGACCACCCGAGTAAGACCTCAATCGTCTCATCTCGAAAAAATCACTATAATTACTATTTTTGCAGGGAAATGACACATTTCTACACATTAGCAATTTGCAATCTTGGATCCAAAACTACGTGGGATGCTTATTAAAGCTGTTGAGATCATTTTTGAAACTGCCTTCGACTTTTTTTCCCCGACAAGTGATTTTCTCCTTCAGTATTACTACTCGGTGAGAATTCTTCCAAACCAGGACCCTTTCAATGTGTGGGTGGGCTGGGTCACCCCTGATTTCCATCAAAATGAGATGCCCTTTGAGAGTGACGATAACCTCACAGTGACGGTCACCCTCGGAGACGATAGCGGCAAAGTCCAAGAGAGGTTAGTGTTTTGCAGCCAACTTTCAAAAAGCGGTAACTTTTAATCAGTGGGCTGCCATTTTCACCGTTTTCCCCTTTCAGTCAAACTTAGCAAGCGGCTGCCTTGTAATAACGGCGCTCTCGTCATCCACAGCGTGAAGAGGAGTAACTGTTACATGGTCTGCGCCGGAGAGGCGACAGGTTTGTCTCGGAGCCGAAGGAGTGCCGGCTTGGAAATTGGTTGCTTGATTGACACAGCCGCTGGGCTGCTAACGTTTACCTCCAGTGGTGTGGAGATGTCCACCTTCTATCAAGTACGCCCCACACAGCAAAACAGTTTTGAGACTCCTAAGATGTATTTGGAGTTATATTCGGATATGTCGTTGCTGCATATTTCAAGGAATCAGAATCATCGTGAGCAAAATGTTGTTTCATTTTGTGGATGAATCAGGTGGAGGCCAACACAAAGCTGTATCCCGCTGTTTTCGTCAAGCCCACCACCAGCAACATGTTTCAATTTGAACTGGGACGCATTAAGGTAAACCATTTATTTGCTTGTCAGAAATCCTGTAAAAGATAAAAAAACGGCCCGATTAGCCAATGACGATATTGCATTTCCTCCTTTCATGATGCCATTGTCACAGCTATAATTTACTTTCATGTTTTGCCACAAAAAATTTTTTGTGCAATTTTTAAAAATTTTCTGACTGGCCTCCTAGAACGCAATGCCGCTGTCAGCTGGCTTGATTCGCAGCCTGAGATCGACTTCGGCACCTCAATGCCCGCCCAGGTTTCAAGTACAGCATCTGTGCCCGGTCTCGTGGACACGAGTGCCTGACAGATCTCTGAAGGTGATGGTGGACCGTCCTGATGAGCGTCACGGCTGGAGAGTCCATTGCCTTGAGCCGCGTCAAGTCATGGCCCTCCAAATCCCTGACGAAAGCAGGTCTGACAGAGCTCTGGAAAACGCACAATTCAATTTGACTGCTGTTGGACCAAACGATGAATCAATGTTTTGATAATTGGTTCATTTGGGTTTTGAGTCAGGACTGTTCCCTATTTTTTAATCATCTTAGCTAGCGGCGTCTCTTGTTCAAAGAGCGTCTCTGCTTGCACGTTATCCAAAAATTCAGTTTTTTTTTTCCTATTAGTCTTTTGAAATTGATTTCATCCTTTCGGCGTCGGACAATGAACAAAAAAAAAAAACTGTCCGCTCCAAAGTATGTTCAAAGACTTTTGCAACCAAAGGGAGTCGGTCCTCATAACTAGTCCAGCTTATGAAACGGATTAGTTCACAAGTTCATGCTTTCTTTTTCTAACACAGGTGCATCGATATTTTAGAGCTGTCCGAGCTGGATGACATCTTGACCTTTGAGTACCACACCCTCCTCCTTTACTGTGCTTTATGTGCCCTGGGCAACGCAAGAGTGTGCCACGCCATCTGCAGCCACGTTGATCAGTCCCAGTTCCTTCACGCCATTCAGAATCACCACTTGCCTGGCCCACTCCGCTCTGCCTTTTATCAGCTTCTCATTCAGGTGATCTCATGCTTCATCTCATCTTTCAATATGGAACCCCTGGTTTCTCAGATGGATTTTAATTTTCTTTTGAAAGGTTCACCTCAGCAGCAATGCCGCAGCACGTCTCATGATGAACCATGAATACATCGTCCCTTTGTCAGACCAAACCAGAGACATCACCCTTTATCCAATAAATGGCGACAATGGGAGAAAATGTCCACTTCCTCTATGCATCCCGAGTATGAGCCGGAGCACTTCCCTGAAACCACAAATGCGGTTCTCCGGGCCTTGTTTCGTCAACACTGATGTGATGGGACGGGAAGTAACTAGCGGTGACAGTCCTGAAATCCCTCTGGATATCCTGAAGAGCCTGACCGTGGAGATGCTTACTGCAGCCGTGTGGGCTGTGCATCGGGGTGTCAGGGACCCTGTAGGTGGCAGTATGGAGCTTCTGCTGGTTCCCCTTCTTAAGTTGTTCCACACTCTTTTGGTGGTGGGGGTACTGACTGATGAGGATCTGGCTAAAATTCTCAAACTAATAGAACCTGGAGTCTTCTCTACAGAGGTGGAAATGGAGGAGGAGGAGAAAGAAAATGGACGAGAGATGGGAGATCACTTAAATGAACCCAAACAAGGACTGCTGCAAATGAAACTTCCGGAACCGGTCAAACTTGAGGTGAACGCACAGAGTGGAATGGCTCATATAGAAAAAAAAAAACATTTAGGTTGTTTTGTTTTTGGTGATTAAGCTTTTTTTTCATGAGTGTGTAATGTAAATGCTACATTTCATTACGCATTAGGACAAACAAGCCAAGCAATATATTTCTCTCTCAATTTTTTTTTTTCAGCTGTGCAACGTGCTGACCTACCTGTGCGACATGCAGGCGCGCCACAGGGTCGAAGCGGTGGTCGCCTTCTCGGAAAAATTTGTTGGTCAACTGCAGGAGAACCAGCACTTCCGCTACAAGCAAGTCATGCAGGCGCTCAACATGTCCGCCGCCCTCACAGCCCGCAAGACCAAAGAGTTCCGCTCACCTCCGCAAGAGCAGGTTCCATTCAGTTGTTTGAACTCACCAGTCGGATTAAAATGACCCCTTTGCAAGTAACGGACGCCACCTCGAAAGATGATTATAGTTGCCAAGATTATAGATTCAACTAGGGTGTCCAAATTCAGGCTGTTGGTCCATTTGTGGCCCACTGTATGTTTTTATTGGCCCGTTAGATCTTGTAATAAACAAATTAAACAAGGTCCCCATCAAAAAGTTTAAATGTTGAAAGTTAGCACATTATATATTGAAAAGCTTCCTTTATCGAAAAGCTTTTCCTTGCTCATTTAATCTGATGACTCTTAATTTTTTTTAAGATCATTACTCTTACTAGTTGTGATTTAATTGCTGGTTTATTGTTGCCCGTACTGTCCACTTTGAGATGTGTCCCCATTTGTTATTCAATTTTTCTTCATTAAAAAATGAAAGTGTAATAAATCCTCAAAATGTAACTTTTAGATTTTTTATTTATTTACACAATGTTTTGACAAATTAATCACACTGTGCTTCTTTCTCCTTGTGACCTTTTGTCCTGTTGCCTCAGATCAATGTGCTTCTGAGCTTCAGAGATGGCGACCGGCAGGAGAACAGTCCGTGTCCAGCGGAAACCCAACAGCTCCTGAAAGACTTTCACCAGCTGCTCGCTGCCCACTGCGGTCAGTTCTCTGTTACCACTCCGCCGCATTATTGTTCATCCTCACTGAGTCCGTAAAACTCAGTGAGCCGGGAAGAAGCTCCGAGAAGGCGCTTACTGTGATTATCTGCCGGTGAGCTTCATTTTATTTTACTGCTTTTGAGCAGGCATTGAATTGGACGCTGCCTCGGAAGAGGGCGATCCCGGTGAGATGTTGGTAAAGGATCAACTTTTGAGCCTAGGAGCGAGAGTTCTCGGACTAAAGTGGACAACCACACAACGGGAGGATAATGGACCACTGAGTCCCAGTAAGTACAAAAACATGTACAGGACAATGGTTGTTATTTATTGTTACAAATGTAGGCCCAACACGTAACATTAAGAAAGGGGTCACTTTGAAAGTGGCTGTGGATCTTCACCCAGCCGAATTGATCATGTGATGGGAAACTTAGTTTGGATGTGGAAGTCAGCAGTACTGTCAATAGTGGAGCAGAAGTGCAGACATATTTTCAGAAATTGGCAGAAAACAGAAAAAAAAAGACTTACATGGTTGTTTCATTTCACACTTGATGGGCAAACAGGCACTCCACAGACACAACAATTCTAAGACAAGAAATAAAAAAAGTTAATTTTCCATAATATGCCACCCTTCAGTAGAACAAGTAATCAAGAGGAAAATCGTGATCACTGTGGTTTTCCTGTGGGATACATTGCATATTTTGGAACTGCACGAACAAACTACAACAGCAATCCTACATAATCATATGGATCGACAAATGCAGCAATTTGCGGTGCATGAGGATCCCAGCCCTGCCGCAATTATGCAAAATCCTTATTGATGCCCCCCCAAAAAGGGATTTGTCATTGCCTATAGATGCCACAAGAAGATGGCAAAGTGCTACTAAATGGAAGTTCCTCAACTTACCTCAAATGATTCCCTTGGCACCAGTATGCCACCAGATAACACCAAACCAGTACTTTGAGCAAAGAACAGAGGGGTTTGATTTCCTATCCCCGCTTTCTACCCTTCAGAGTCCCTCAAGTTGTTGATCTCAGAAACAATGCTCCGCTGGACACAAGAGACCGAGATGGAGGATCCCAGCCTGGTCAGTGCCATATTCTCGTTGCTGCACCGCCAGTATCAGGGCCTCGGTGGCCAAATGGCCTCCCCTCTTTCCAAAACCTACACAATTAGCCAAGCTTCCGTGGAGGACACCATGACACTGCTGTCCTCTCTGGGCCAAATCCGCTCCTTACTTAGCGTTCGTATGGGGAATGAAGAGGAAAAACTGATGATCAGAAGACTAGGGTAAGGGTAGATTATGGTTTTCGTTTGTGGATTTCAAAACACAATTCCGGACTATGATTTTTTAAATTCTTTTTCTGTCTCTCTGGAACAGGGACATCATGAACAATAAGGTTTTCTACCAGCACCCCAACTTAATGAGGACATTGGGCATGCATGAGACAGTCATGGAGGTGATGGTAAATGTTCTTGGGGAGAGAGAATCCAAGGTCAGTTTTGTGAAGCAGACGGGCAATTTGTGTTTTTAAATTACACTCGGACTCCACTTTGAATCGACGCCATGTTTGTGTATTTCATGCAACGGTTTGGGTTCTGCAAGGAGATTTCCTTTCCGAAGATGGTGGCCAGCTGCTGTCGATTCCTTTGTTATTTTTGCCGCATAAGCCGACTCAATCAGAGAGCCCTTTTTGACCACCTCTGCTACCTACTAGAAAACAGCAGCTTTGGACTCGGTAATGTCCTATGTCAACACTTCCCTCTGGGGGAGGGGTTTCAATTTAATAGTCTCTTGGTTATTCGTCCTTTTGTATGCATGAATTTCAGCCCCTCGGAGTGTTCTCGTGAAATTTTAATGACCGGACATCATATTCACGAGTCAGTGATTTTAGTTGTTGTTGTTGATGTTGTCTTCCCGCTCTCCTTAGCTTCACCTTCAATGCGCGGGGCCACTCCTCTGGATGTGGCAGCAGCCTCAGTCATGGACAATAACGAGCTGGCCCTCGCTTTGAGGGAGCCTCAACTGGAGAAGGTGAGTTGAGGGCATGAATACATGTTTGCTTTTGGAATAAGGCGCTACCTTGATTAATTTACAAGTTTGCCGAGTTACTCGCCGCCACTTGCCCTATTATTATTATTATTATTATTTTAATTTCGTTTTCTCATTACAGGTGGTGCACTACCTAGCCGGCTGTAGTCTGAAAAGCTGCTCACTGCTCGTGGCCCAAGGCTACCCCGATATTGGATGGAACCCCGTGGAGGGCGAGCGCTACCTGGATTTTCTACGTTTTGCTGTATTCTGCAATGGTATTTCCGATACACTTTCTACTGTTACTATAAAGCTCTCTGTGTCATGTTGTTCTTGTATCAGCAAGTAGCATTGAACACATATTTTTCAACTTTGTGTCATCTACAGTGAACTTGTTTGATAGCGGATACATGCTCAAGCAGCACTGTGTACAATCATGTGTCTGTCTGTGTGCTCTTGGACCGCAGGTGAAAGTGTCGAGGAGAACGCTTACTTGGTGTTGAGGTTGCTGATTCGTCGGCCTGAGTGTTTTGGTCCTGCCCTGCGAGGTGACGGTGGACATGGTCTCCTAGCGGCCATGAAAGAGGCCATAAACATATCAGAGGACTCCTCTATCGATGGACCTTGCATGGCCTACCAATCCAACGCAACCATGTTGGTCACTGTTCTTTTCTGTATTGTTTGTGCTCTTTAAGATTGTGGGTAAATTAGAGCCTTCCGCAGCTGAGCTTGGGCAATGTTCCTTTGCATTGTTTAGATTTGCCACTCACCTATGATCTTTTTTTTTCAGGGGGGGGGGCTGTTGAAAACTCACCTATTTGCTGTTTTGGTGCTTCGTTGCCATCTAGTGGCACCTTGCTGCCATCATCCGTTGTCGAATCTCGATTTACTTTTAGCAGGAAGAAAATTGTACACCCTGAAATGGTTGCCACCTTCATGTATTTTAAAACCGTAACAAAATCTGGTTACTAAATGCCCTCCTTGAATGCTGCAGCTGCATCCCTGATTATCATTAATAAGGCTACATTTAGAGATAAGCAATTAATCCTCCTCAAAATCTGCAGTTATCCAATTAATGACAAGCTGGCAATTAACTAATAGTTTCCCGATACAGAAATACTGTCCAGGTTGGCGAGAATGACCTTATCCATATGGGGCATGCCATCATGACCTTTTACTCGGCCCTTATCGACCTGCTAGGGCGCTGCGCTCCGGAGATGCAAGTGAGTGTTTTTCTCCTCAGACTTGAGTTGCCATTCCTTCCGCTGCCATCGATATCTGCCGGTGCTGCCAGTAATGATGCCGACTGGACATTGCGGAGAAAGTACGCTGCTGCTTCGAAAGGAAGATTGACATGCTTTTTACCTAATTTACTGAAAGATGCAAGTCCACCTGGAGTCAGTTTCCCTCCGCTGAGGCATTCTGACGTTGACGGCTTGTCTACCTGTATTTGGCGCCGCAGTTGAAAAATATTGTCTTTCCGACACAATCTCATTGAAATGTTGCAGTTGATTCAAAGAGGCAAAGGAGAAGCCGTCCGCATGCGGGCCATTCTGAGGTCACTGGTACCCATTCAAGATCTCCAGGGAGTCATTAGCATCTCGTTTCAAGCCCCATCGCTGTCAAAAGGTTGAGTGGAATCACTCAATTTGACAATCTTAGTCGGATTGGGTCTCACCATGAATGAAGCTGTCATTTTCTTTTGCAGATGGTTCCGTGGTTGAGCCCAACTTATCAACAGTGTTTTGCCCAGACCACAAGGCCGCGATGGTTCTGTTTGTGGACCGAGTCTATGGCGTAGACGAGCAGAGTTTTCTCCTGACCCTCCTTCAAAATGGATTTCTGTCCGACCTTCAGATGGCCATCTCTCTCGACACGGTGAGCTCTGCGACTTTTGCTGGTCCAAGTACAGGTTGGCGTAGTCACCAATTACTGATATTTGATGATTGCACAATGTCTTTTTTTTTTTTTTAACGAAATGTGGAATGTATTGCTTGTAGAATTGCTACAGTTATTTCAAAGTAACATTTTGCAGAGCATAATTTGCAGTCTGCTACAAATGTTTTCTATGTTAACATGAAAGTATATATCCATACGGCTCCTTATCTGGACGGTACGTCAGGCTGGTGATATATTATCAAAGCATTTTTATGAATATGAATACAGGCGTACAGTAGCGGCCTGGTATTGGTGGATCACAAGAAACAACAGCCAATAGGAGATAGACGAATCATACTAATCAACATGGATGGCTGGGGCGGGTGATGATGACATTGGGGAAAAACAAATGGCATCAAAATATACCAATAAGATTTCGAATCATTGTAATTTTTAACTATATTAGTGAATAAGTAGGGACAGAAGGGTGTGCACCAAAATCCCCCGAGACACTTATGAGGACAGGCGCGATCAAAAATGGATGGATGGGTGTTTACTGATCTCATTTCCTGACTTCACAGCACGGTGGCTAACTCTGCTTTTTTTTTCTCATCGCAGGATGACTTTGGATCCACCGACATGGCCTTGGCCCTCAACAGATATTTGTGCTCGGCTGTGCTTCCGCTGCTCACCAAGCGTTCCGCCCTCCTCCGCGGTTTGGAGGACCACGCCGCCCTTCTGGATTCTCTCATCCAGGCCATCTACAGCCTCTCCAGGGCTTCAAGCTTAACAAAAGCCCAGAGGGACACAACTGAGGATTGTTTGTTGGCTGTGTGCAGGTACAATACACACACACACACACTTTATTTATGTATTTATTTTGAGGGAGAGAAGGAACTCTACATGAATGCAAGAAGGAAAAACTAAATGACAACAAACAGCTGTCCCTCTCTGCCTGCACTGTTTTTTTTCCCTGCTTACATGTCGTACATTAACAATGTTTTGCCATGATTGGGATATCATTTTCTAATTACCAAATCATACATTTGATCAACATTTTGCTAATGGCAATTCTTAATTAGATTCCCTAACGATATGATCAGTCGGTGAACGGTGATTCATCATCCCAAGTGGATGTGCTCCAGTAACTCTAATGTACATTAGATCTTCTTTAGAACTTTGTTCAGATATGGCACTGTAAATGATAAGTATGACATAAGAGATTTTCTTGTTTTTATTTTAATGCATTTATGTTCTATTTATTCATAGTGTGTTTCTCTGTGGTTTGGGCAAATAAAGTACGGCCAGCGGGCCACATACTGCTCCGTTCTTTAATCCAAGCAGCAAGCATTTTCATGATCTGGTCTTGTAACATCTGTTGCATTAAGTCAATGAAAATCATTATTATTACTGTTAAATTTGAATGATATTTTATGCGCGCAGTTCAACCGTTTTTTTTTCTTCCTTAAAACTCATCTAGGAATGGCCAATCTATGTTCAGTGACTCATCCCCGTTTTATGTAACCTTGACGTATGTTTGCTCCTTAATGCATACATTTTTTTCCAACGTGAAATTCTTCTAAGAATTATTTACTTGCATCTTCTCAGTAAACTCCAGCCGGCAGTGATGCAGCCTCTTCTGCAGCGTCTTGTCTTTGATGTTCCCACTCTCACAGAGCAGAGCAAGATCCCAATTAAGGTAAGTGAACCAAGCGCAGGTTTTGATTTTATGTGCAAATATATATTACTCACGATCACACCCGTACCCCCAGCTTTTGACCAGTCATTTCGAGCAGAGATGGAAGTACTACTCTTTAACTGGTAGGCAGGGAAACCACAGCCTGGCCTCTGAAGAGGAGCTGCACTTATCTCTGAAGCTATTCTGGGGCGTGTTTAAGGCTTTGGCGAAGAAGGTAACGGCAATTCAACATTCATCCAAATGATATTTGACTTGAGAGCTCCCCAGACCCAAAAAATTTGTCTGAGCTGTCTCAGTCAGAACATGGAAACATCAAAGAATGACTCTCACGAGCACGTCCCTGTCCCAAATCTGCCTCGCTTCAAACAGCTGCAAGAAAATGTGTCGAAGTATCTTGAGAGAACTACTGATTTCTACTTGAGAGCATTCCCTGCTATTTGACTGCTGACAACTCGCAACATGGTTCCACCTCAAATACATATTAAAAAAGTTACTATATCAATATTTCAAGTCAGAATAATTTGACTTTCTTACCTTTTGAATTGACCAAATTGAAAAAAGTCAAGTTTTCCCAGGACATTAAAATTGATTGAAACACAACCGTCAACACTGGTTTCTCTTTATAATCTGTCAGTTATGAATCGAATCCGTACACAGTTTGGTCTCTGCTTCTCTCTTTCTGCACGGACTGATCATTTTTAGCTTTGTATTTACATGCGGGGGCTTTAATGAGGGAACACCAACTTGCTTGCCGTGAATCTGACACATGATGAAAAATGTGCCCCATTATGTGTTTTGTTTCGTTTTTTTTGGTCCATAAACTTTGCCTGAATAATTTAAACTATTTGTTTGTTTTTTAAATACCCAGATAAAAAAATTGTATAGATGGTTCAATGGACCATTTTTAATTCAACATTGTTTGTATCTGTTATGTCTTCATAAAATGTGTTTCCGACAGCAATATGAACCTGACTTATTCAAACTCTGTGTCCAATGCCTCGGCGCCATGGCTGAGGCCTTGCCCCCTGACCATTTGGGCCCACACCCTCTGTACCAAATGGAGAAAAACACAGACGGGAACTTTGAACCTCAACCTGTAGAAACCTCGAAGTACGTAAGAACCCTTTTTTTTTTTTTTTTTTTTAACATCAAGAAAACAAAAGTGCATTAGCAGGGCAAAGTTGTTGACTACAACTCACTTCAGATACAGTTTGTTAATATGATTAATTTCCTTAGCGTGTCCGTGCCGGAGAGACTGGAGTTTGTGGTGAACAAGTACGCCGAGCACACCCATGAGAAGTGGTCGCTGGATAAGGTGGGAAGCTTCAACCTTCATTCTCTCCCGGCTGAGTAATTAGATTAGCTTGCTGCGAATGCATTCGTGCTATTGTCCGCATGCGCTTGTAATAATTCATATCTGTTTTGTCGGCCAGTTTGCCAATGGCTGGGTTCATGGGGAGCAGCTATGTGAGAACAGCAAAGTTCATCCCCTCCTCAAGCCCTACAGGGCTTTGGCTGAAAAGGTAGCTCGTAGCCTCTGTTCTTGTATTATTGCTTATATGAATCGCCGCCGTTCTGTTGGTTGAGATTTTGCGATTTCCCCGCTGACAAATTTCAATTTCACACAAGCCTCGTTGATCTTTCTTCGGCATAACAGGACAAAGAAGCATATCGCTGGGCCATTAAGGAGACGATAAAAAGTATGCTGGCCTTCGGATGGACCATAGAGCGCTCCAGGGAAGGAGACGCGTTCGGCTTGCACGCTTGCATGAGAAGAATCTCGCAGTCCGGTCAGGTGAGTGTACTTGAGTTACGCCATTGACATATTTGTGAATTTGCCAACGAAGATCTCACTTTTGCTCGTGCTCAGGCAAAAGCGAAATGTTGGGACAGCGGAACTATGTTGAAGTGAGTGGCGGAGCGTCACCCAGTCAAGCCGTAGCCTTGTTGAAGAGGATAAAAACAATGCTTGCTGCCATTTTGTAGCATTCAAAGCTATTGGAAAAAAAACGTTTGAACGCACTGCATTGATTTAATCCATTCATTCATTCATCTTCCTAACCGCTTGATCCCCACTAGGGTCGCGGGGGTGCTGGAGCCTATCCCAGCTGTCTTCGGGCAGTAGGCGGGGACACCCTGAATTGGTTGCCAGCCAATCGCAGGGCACCCAGAAACGAACAACCATTCGCACTCACACTCACACCGAGGGACAATTTAGAGTGTTCAATCAGCCTGCCATGCATATTTTTGGAATGTGGGAGGAAACCGGAGCACCCGGAGAAAACCCACGCAGGCCCGGGGAGAACCTGAATCGGTTGCCAGCCAATCGCAGGGCACACAGAAACGAACAACCATTCGCACTCACACTCACACCTAGGGACAATTTAGAGTGTTCAATCAGCCTGCCACGCATGTTTTTGGAATGTGGGAGGAAACCGGAGCACCCGGAGAAAACCCACGCAGGCCCGGGGAGAACATGCAAACTCCACACAGGAAGGCCGGAGCTGGAATCGAACCCGGTACCTCTGCACTGTGAAGCCCACGTGCTAACCACTGGACTACCGGGCCGCCTGATTTAATCCATTTGACGTCATTTATGGACGCCATGTTGTTTCTCTTTCTGGCATTGAATTGCGTTAACCTCGGTCAGATTTTGCCCTTTTAAGTGACATTGCGTAGTGACGTTACGTCAACAAGACGGCACCCGCCCATGTCATTTTGCAGGTGCGGTCAATGGCTTTGATGGCTATCAATCAGCAATTCCAAATCTTTTTCAATCACTCATTAATTTTAGTTGTTCATGGCAGGGGCTTAGTCCCATTCTTCAGCAAATAATCAAGGTTATTCACACATTTTCTACTTGCTCTCAGTTGTCTTTTGAAGGGGCGTCGACCTTTAGCCCTAAACCCTTTGACACCGGCAGCATTACCTTATCATGGGATCAGTGTGTGAGTAATACTGATTTCTCTCAAAATGCCTTGCCGGCATCTGTGCTGTGATTTCATTTGTCCCTTTTTACCTTAGGCTATGGCTGAAAAGTTGGCCGAGAACTACCACAATTCCTGGGCTAAGAGGAAGAAACTTGAACAAGAGAGTAAAGGTACAACTAATGATATGAATCAGTCCACGGATCCATCATCGCAAGACACATGGAGACAAAAGAACATTCCTTTTTCAGAGATTTTAGTCCAGATAAACGTGTGGGCGACAAGACACAGGAAGCTACGGTTGGAAGTTTAGAAGCCCTAATCTCAGAATTAAGAGAGCTAGCCACGAACACCGTGCTGCTAAAATGCTAAATTACCTTTGATAAGTGTTAAATGTTACAAGAACACGGGACGCAGTTTGGTCGCTGGGTGGAGTTCCCCTGGGCAACGTGGGCATTTTCTCTGAATCATTTTAGCGTTGCCCTCAAGGCGAGCTCTTGTTCTCCAATGGTACAACTTGAAAGATAGAGTTATCTCCGTACGACAGAGGAGCAGCGGGCGATCCGAGTTCAATGCACTGAAATCAAACATCCAACATCAAAATTTTGCCTTTTTAATAAGTCCATGGAAGAAGTTTGTTCAAAGGCTCACTTTTTTTCTTCTTTTTTTGCCCAAGAGTTTCTCATTCATTTGTACCTTTAGTTTCCAATTAAACTTTTTCTTTTATTAAAGTTGAATAACAGCAGATATTCTAGATATGTCTGTGGACAATGCCTGCACGTATAAAACGGCAACGAAAACCAGTTTTCAAACATTGATTGAATTTGATTGACAGCTACGACCTAATAGTGAGCGGACTGCATAAATGTTTCCCGTCTCTTCGATAGCATCGCTGGTGAAACAATGTTTAGAAATCTTAGTTTATCAGCAATTCCAGGTTGCAGATGCATTTCCACGTTATCAAACGCACACAATACCGGCCATCTGTTTATTTCACTCAACCAAGCCCATCTTTTAACAAAAAAACACCATGTCGCTGAAAGTCGTGTATCTGGTGTTTTTTTTTTTTTCCTGAACTTAACACAAAGCTTTCCAGATACAGTTCTTCAAAAATTGATTGCTAACTGCTTTTGTAGATTTGCAAGAGAGCTCTTATTTGTTCTTGTTGTCTTCACAATTTAGAAGATTGTCCGAAAAAAGGCAGTCAAAATGAACGAAAGGACAACCCTTGTGTCTCCTCAGGGGCACGTGGGCATGCTGTGTTCGTGCCTTTTGACAACCTGACTGCGAAGGAAAAGAGCAAATTCCGGCATAGGGCCCAGGATGTGCTCAAGTTCCTTCACCTCAACGGCTACACGGTGTGGAGGTGAGGGCAGCATCGGCTCCTGGCTGCCAGAGCAAATTCCGGCATTCAGAACGGAATGTGAATGTGGTGGTCCTTATGAATTTATTTCAGCATGGTGGTGACAGCATCTCGCGGCATTCCCATTTTCTGAAACTAAAGATAAAATAGAGCATGAGTTGCGTGTATGTGCACACAAACTATAATTTTAACAAGGATGTTTATAGTGACAATTAGAAAACCCACCCAAAAAGGTTTGTAAATGCCTGTAGATGCCACCAGATGGCGGCAAAGCAGTTATTTATATTAGACAAGGGTATGGCCTGATTAAATGAAACTCCTTCCCAGGGTTCATCATTAGCTACTGACTCGATGGGTCAAAAATATTTGACACATACTTTTATGTTAGACGCGGCTTTGGCTTGACCACAAGAACAGGAAATATGTTTTTTTTTAGGATCCCACCAACAATCAACAAATGTCGAACATGCGGGCATTCACTCGATTTTAGTGTTCCCAAAAGGAACTCATTGGATTGGATTGAATTAAACTTTATTGTCAAATGTACTGTATGTTAAACATACAGCACAGAAATTTCTTCCGTCTCACACAAAACGAGAGGAGCCAGCCGCGGGTGTCCGCGCCGCCATCAAAAGAAAAGTTAACAAAAACGTCAATAGCGCCACCTGGAAAGTTCCACACATCAGCCATCTTCATCAACAGCACGTATTTTGAAAAAGTCTTTAGGATCCATGCCCCCAAAAAAATTATCAGTGCGAGAGACCGTTCGTTCTCCGCAGCTTGCCGCTTGAATCCGTTTTCATTTCTCTCGGCAGGGATCGCAAGAATGCGGATCTGGAGTTTCCAGCCACAGCCCAGTGTTTCGGCCACACTTTACTCCAGCGTTTGCTGTCTTACACAGAGGAAGCTCAGGAGCACATGTCGGAACTTGGTAACACTTTTCGTTTGCCGAATACAATATGAAAGAGTGTCATTGACTAGACGTGGTGGAGCCCGACACACAACATTTTGGTGATCCCATCGACACACAACGTAGGACTATGTGGTCTCGCGACACGAAGGCCTTAGAATAATGGCCTAGGAGTGTTTATCATCCGAATATCTCGACCGGATTAGTGACCTTAAATTAGTAACATGCTTCAACTCAAATTCCGGTTGTATTGGTAAAGTATGATGACACCGCAGCATCTACCTGATGTCATTTTTTTTTTCTACGTGTGCTACCGAGACGTGAACATTAACATTTGCGCAGTCTGTGATCCGCCCTGGGCTCATTTAAATTTGATGCCTCCTTCCGCTGTTCAGAATAGGACAACCAATGTGTTTCTGATGTAGAAATGTCACTTCCTTTGTCATTTTGTATTTCATTTGTCTTTTTTTTTTTTTTTTTCCAGAGGTGACGCAAGCCAGAGGACAGACCTCTAAAGGCGAGAGAGCGTCACGCCAGCACCCTGTTCATTTCTTCCTCAAGGTTTGCGTGTGCTCATCTGCATATGAAGACCGACCGTTTCTCAGGGGATCTTTCCCATTTTGATGCAGACGTGCTAGTTAAGATTTGCAATTCGGTCATCTAATTAGTTTTGTTAAATGGTTCCTATGCGTCCCCCCCCCCCTCACCCCCCTACACACACACCATGAAAAATCCTTTGTGGCTTTGTAATTTATTTAGCCAGCTCAGAAATCCGTGCAGGCATGTCGATTCCCATCATGACATCGATTAAAGCTTCCCACACCGTTCTGCCTCCAAAGCGGCAAACGGAAAGAGATATTTGAACATTCATGCCTCGCATCTCCACTACAAACAGACACATGCGCGCGCACACAGCCGTAAATGGGTCTTGGTCAGTGATTTGTTGAATGAGAAACATTTGTTTTTCACCAGTTATAGAATTGTCTTTCTCCCGTAATGAAGCGCAAATGTCTGTGAATATTTAAGGTATGTACGTCAAGGGAAATACTGAAGATTGTGGCAAGAATATGACAACGTTTTCATTTCTGGACCCCTTTGACAGGTTGTAATTCCACTTTTGGAAGAATACGTGAGAGGCCACCGGCTGTATTTCTTGTCTGTGTCGCGCTCCTCGGACTTGAACAGAAGCCATGCCTCCAAAAGGGAAAAAGAAATGATTGCAAGGCATGTGTCAACCCGATGAAATCATATTTTTATTTCATACTCACATTTCTTGCAGACGTTATATTTTTGGGGGAATCTGTTCTTTTGTGCTTGAGTTTGACTTCTTTCGCTTCATTTTCTTTCCTCTCACATTCAGCCTCTTTTGTAAGCTTGCAGGCCTAGTCAGATGCAGGCTCTTTCTTTTTGGTAAGAACCGCGTGGAAATAAGCTTTTAGCCTGATATCATCTCATTGTTGCTACCTTGCCTTTCACTTTTGTGCTTTCCAGTCAATACCAGGCTATGTGGGATACATTGTAATGCTATCATCTAATATCTTTTTCTTTTTTTTTCTTTTCTTTTTTTTTTAACTTCAGGAAATGAAACTTCAGCGGTCACAAGCTGCCTCTGTGTTTTGACCCGGGCGCTGGATGCCAGGTAGAACTTCACGTCACTGTCACCATCTAATCCATCCGTCCATTTTCAATATTACTTGTCACACCGACGCCAATCTCAGCTGACTTTGGTGAAGAGGCAGGACCGGTGAGGTATTCAATCACAGGGCACATCCAAACCAACAACAATGCACACCTTGCACACAATTTGGGGTCTTCGGTGAACCTAACTGTATTTTGTTGGAAGGTGAGAGGAGGAAGAAGAAGAAAATCGATCAAACTCATGCCGAAAGGCAAAAACATGACACTGGAATAGTAACAACTCCTCGACTTTGTCAATGTTTCCATTTTAAGCACGAGCCACACATTTTTCCTCACTCGCATTACGAGGATGGCAACAGCATTTGTTTCCATTTCATGGTTAAGCATGACATCAAAAGGCAATCCAATTATTTTGTGGATGTCTTTTCGCCATAGGATGTTGGCAAAGTCGGCGCCAGAGAGCATCCAGGACTCTCTGCATTCGTTCTTTGAAGCGGCCGCGTCAGACCTAGAGACGACCGTGGAAAACCTCTCGGCGACCTCCGTCTCGTTGCCTCAGTGTCGCAGTCAACAGGCGAAAGGCCTTGGCAAGGTGTTCAGCTACACAACCTCCGTGCTCTTCCCAATGCTGACGTCCCTCTTCCAGCATCTTGGCAGCCAGAACTATGGTGTTGACCTTCTAGGTGAGAGGGGAAAAAAAAACCCTGCCTGTATGTTTCTATGCATTTTAATATCTATATCTACTGTATCTCTGTACAGGTTCATCTCAATTAGCTAGACTGTTGTTGAAAAATGAATTTATTTCAGCAGTTCCGTTTGGAAAGGTAAGCCTGTCCAGAGGGTGAACAGAGATTTGAGAGAATTTGAAATAGGATTGTGAGTCACAACATTCATTCATTCATTCATCTTCCTAACCGCTTGATCCTCACTAGGGTCGCGGGGGTGCTGTAGCCCATCCCAGCTGTCTCCGGGCAGTAGGCGGGGGACACCCTGAATCGGTTGCCAGCCAATCACAGGGCACACATAGACGAACAACCATCCACGCTCACACTCACACCTAGGGACAATTTAGAGTGTTCAATCAGCCTGCCATGCATATTTTTGGAATGTGGGAGGAAACCGGAGCACCCGGAGAAAACCCACGCAGGCCCGGGGAGAACATGCAAACTCCACACAGGGAGGCCGGAGCTGGAATCGAACCCGGTACCTCTGCACTGTGAAGCCGACGTGCTAACCACTGGACTACCGGGCCGCGAGTCACAACATGTCAAAAGGAAATGAAAACTAAAATACTTGAAAAACTTAAATACAAATCAGTTTTCCCGTTGGGGTGTTTTCATGAAATTAAATGAATTTCATGGTAGTTTATGAAATCTGCGTATTGCCTGCTCTTGTTTGGCCCTTCATATTCTTTTTTTAATCAACCCCCCCCCCCCCCCCAAAAAAAATATAATTCACTGAGATTAGCAGCCAATATGCATACCTTTGAAGTCAGCTCACATGAAGCGGCTCAGTCAGGGTCGCAGAGCAGCCGGAGCCTCTTGTCTCCTTTGCTAATATGATGACCTTTCGCAGGGATAATCCATTTCCTGCATCAGCACTCGTCTCGCCAGTCCATTTCTCTGCGATAGTGTGGCTTCACCTTTCCCTCTCTCACCGTCCTTGGAGTATGTCTCTTATGAGGATTTAAGCGATTTAAGTGTCACCTCGTCTTTTCCAGTGGGAAGAGTGCAGGCGTCCTGTTACAGGATCGTTAACAGCCTCTACTCGCTTGGCACCAGCAGCGGCGTCTACATGGAGGGGTACTGCCTTGTTATGTAACACATTGCAAAAAATTCAGTAACTGTACAGTATTGCAAAAAAAAATGCTCGCAGGCTACTTTTGGATCCTTGCATGGCTATTTGAGGACATTTCCTCATTCGTAAACCATCAATTTTTTTATTACGGTTCTGGGTGAGCTGGAGCCTATCGCAGCTGATTGGGTAAGAGGCAAGGTGCACCCTGCACTGGTGACTAGCTAATCGCACACACATTTACAGCTTTGGACAGTGTAGTGTCTGTTTATGCAAAACAAGAAAATGTTTCAGTTACTCGAGGAGCATTATTGCGATGTTTTCATGAATCAGCTGGAGAGCACAAAGTGGAAGAAATTATTTTCGCCGTTTAAATGGTTCATTTGTATCTTTGACTATTGAGACAAGCTCTACAGTACACGCTTCTCACTCTCACACTTTTTTAACTAACCTTGCAGTTCATGTCAAATGTCATTTTTGTTATGTCGCGGGTCCCAGAAAAAAGAACGGCAGGCCACAAATGGCCCGCGGGCTATAGTTTGGACACCACGGCTTACATGAACGTACATCAGGTTCGACATCTGCGAGCTGAATTTCAATCTTGGAAGGTGATTGCTACAAGTCAGTCGTGTTACTTGAGTGACATCTCGGATGTTCGAAAAGGCCCTCCAGCTCGCCCGCAACCAGAATGAGAACATACTGGATGGATGAACTTGTGTCACAGCATGTTTTCCATGTAGGCAGAGGTCAGCGGCAGGTGCTTGTCTGGCAGCGCTGACTGCTGCTTTTCCTGTTTGCTTCCTGGAGCCATCCATCAATCGAAACAACCCTCACTCCATCTACAACACAACGAGTACAACTGAAAGAGAAGGTATCCGTTTACTTCTCGTCGACACCATTTGTTTTTGTTTACAATATTGCTTTGCCGTATTCTCGCTTTTCTAGACCTGGGCTTGCCAGTCGATGCGGAAGAAATATGCCCCTTTCTGCCATCTCTGGAGCAAGCGATGGGGGAAGCGCAGCAGTTGACGGACGCCGGCGCCGCCGCTGGACAGGCCCAATATGTCCACGTCACGGACGTCACGTTGCCAATGCTGTGCGCTTATGTGTCCCGCTGGTGGCGAGACAGCCCGGTCCTCACGTCGGTAACTCCGCAGCACGCTAGCGATCTGCTTGGGCACATTCTCCGCATCATCCACAACCACGTGGGTGCGAGCCAGGGTGACTGGATGAAGCAGCTGGCAGGTAGTTCACATGCTCCCTCCCCGATGTTCCACTGAATTTTAGAACTCGACGGTGAGTGGTGTGTATCTCAGTCCATTCGCAGCCGCTCATCTCCAAAGCCCGCGTTGAGCTGCTGAAGAGCCACTTCCTTCCCCTGATGGACAAGTTGAGGAAGAGGGCAGAAAGTGTGTTGCTGGAGGAGGAGCGAATGAAAATAGGAGGCTGCGCTACATCGGAAGCAGAATTGCAGATGCAGGAGAAGTTCAGTGTTCTCGTGCGAGACCTCTACGCATTCTATCCTCTCCTCATCCCCTTTGTGGACTCCAATCGGTAAGATGGGCAACTCCGGCGGTTGGAAATGGCCAAAAGCGCAAGTGTCAAACTCAAGGCCCGTAGGCCAAATTAGGCTCTCCGCATCGTTTTTGTGGTTAGTGAATGCTTGTCACAATTGTTCTAAATATCTCAATAATGTCTTTTGATGGGCTTTATAAGAACATGATCACAAGTGTCTCAAAGTAAGCGTTTTATTTATTTGTTTATTTTTTAGCTATTGGTGTTATACTTTCCTAAAAATAAAATATTTCAGCTGATGTTTCACTTTAAATATTGTTAAATATGTTTCTGTTGGGGCGGCCCGGTAGTCCAGTGGTTAGCGCGTCGGCTTCACAGTGCAGAGGTACTTGGTTCGATTCCAGCTCCGGCCTCGCTGTGTGGAGTTTGCATGTTCTCCCCGGGCCTGCGTGGGTTTTCTCCGGGTGCTCCGGTTTCCTCCCACATTCCAAAAAAAACATGCGTTCCAGGCTGGTTGAACACTCTAAATTGTCCCTAGGTGTGAGTGTGAGTGCGTATGGTTGTTCGTTTCTGTGTGCCCTGCGATTGGCTGGCAACCGATTCAGGGTGTCCCCCGCCTACTGCCCGAAGACAGCTGGGATAGGCTCCAGCACCCCCCGCGACCCTAGTGAGGATCAAGCGGCTCGGAAGATGAATGAATGAATGTTTCTGTTGACACAAAAGATAAGCAGGGTATTCCCGAGCCTCCCCCTCCCTCATTTTGTTTCCTGACTGTGCCCGATTTGAGCAAAATGGTGAATTTAAAAACATACTGGATGAAGATTTTATGGTGTACTGTTACACCCCCAGCTGTGAAACATTTATGTGCTTGCCCCGTTATAACCGGCCCCCCACATGCGACTAAAACTACATTATGGCCTGCAACGAAAACATGTTGGACAGTAGCACCAATTCCGGAACATTTCTAGGTGCAAAATATCTATATTTTGTTATTTCAAGAGTGGTTCAGCCATGTCGCTTGCTTCCTTTGCGCATTTTTGGTTAATCCCTCACAGGGCCCGTTGGCAACAAGAGCCAAACCCTGATGCTGAGCAGCTTTTCAGCATGGTGGCAGAGGTCTTTATTTTCTGGGCCAAATCTCACGTGAGTTTGTCAAGCACGGTTGTCTTTTGTCGCTGCTTTTTTTTTTTTTTTCTTTTTCGGATAGACGTCTTGTCTTGCTTATCTCATTTACTGTTGCACTGCAGAATTTCAAGTGGGAGGAACAGAACTACGTGGTCCAAAACGAAATCAACAATTTGGCATTCCTGGTCAACGACAACACATCAAAGGTTCGCTGTTCGTCACAAGTGGGCCTCATAAATGAGACGGTCCACTAATGTCGTATCGTTCCCTTTATAGCTTGACTGCGAGAAAAGGCGGACGAAGAGGAAGGGCGACCGTTATTCCGTACACACTTCCCTCATTGTGGCTTCCGTGAAGCGACTTCTCCCGGTGGGACAGAGGGTTTGTTTTTCCAGCAACGAGACTCTCATCATGTCTGCAAAGAGCGCCTTCGCTCAGGTTGGTTGGAAATGTGGGCGTCATGCCAAGGGATTGGTGGATGGGGAATGATTATCAATGTGTTCCATCGTGGATCACTTTCGAAAGAAATTAACTGCCGAACAACTGTTCAACAAAACAAACATACTTATGTGTTGTTGAGTAATTAATATAAAAGTCAACACGACTGTTTTGTTTTTATGTTCATTCATTCATTCATCTTCCTAACCGCTTGATCCTCACTAGGGTCGCAGGGGGTGCTGGAGCCTATCCCAGCTGTCTCCGGGCAGTAGGCGGGGGACACCCTGAATCGGTTGCCAGCCAATCGCAGGGCACACAGAGACGAACAACCATTCGCACTCACACTCACATCTAGGGACAATTTAGAGTGTTCAATCAGCCTGCCATGCATGTTTTTGGAATGTGGGAGGAAACCGGAGCACCCGGAGAAAACCCACGCAGGCCCGGGGAGAACATGCAAACTCCACACAGGGAGGCCGGAGCTGGAATCGAACCCGGTACCTCTGCACTGTGAAGCCGACGTGCTAGCCACTGGACTACCGGGCCGCCCTTGTTTTTATGTGTATATGTTTATTAACGTTTGACCGCTTGGTTTTCCACAGAAGAACACTGAAGATGAGATTCGTGACCGTGTGTTTAAACACCTTTTACGTTCTCATGCTCAGGTAATGGCTGCCATTTGGTTTTCACCATATTGCTACTACTCTGTCTGGATCACACTGCATGCCCCCACCCCCTCACCCAAAATGCCCCCCACTTGCCCTCCAGGGTTCTCTCTCCTGAATGACGTGCATGTACTTTCTGCTGACATCCGGTATGCACGGCGACATGCCCGACTAGCCCCGATATTTATTTATTTTTCAATTCAAGCAACAAGAAAGCCGTTAATTAGATTCTGGAGTGGTCTTGTAGCCTGTAAAACCCGTTCCTCCATCACGCCCTGACTTAAATTTGTTGCACAATACCAAAGACCGCACTGCATGCAGCATTATTTCATTTACTCCAGCAGCAATAAACACTTTCCAGTGATTGCGATTCCAGAACTTTGCAACTGAATAAATAAATGTGACATTTTTATTTTTATTTTTTACCCCCCCCCCCCTCTGTGAGAAGTCATCAACATGCTTGCACCGAGACGGCTTTAATTCATTCTCCGCCACTGACGTGGAGACAACTGTGGACAAGATTGTGGCACTCGCTCGAGTCCTCCATTACCTTGATCAGGTGAGCGCTAAAACAGGAAAAAAAGCACATTTTGTTTTAGATGGATCCTCAGAGAGAAGTGACAGCCTGAGGTCTTGAAATAATTGTTATTTCAGCGCTGCTACTTATCTTTAACCTACGTACAGTATTTACTTGAATTGATCTTGAATTTCAACAACAAAAGAAACGTGCCTCGGATTCCTAACCCCCGTTTGAAGAAAGCACCCGAGGGCAAAATGAACAAATGTAATGCTACTAATAAAATCATTCAAACCTTGTTTCCCTCTTCTGTCTTTGATTTTTCTGTTTAGGTGGAACATCCGCACAAGCATAAAAGAGCAACATGGCACCAAGTCTTGTCCAAGCAGAGGAAGCAAGCGGTGGTGGCCTGTCTGAGAATGGCTCCCCTGTACAATCTTCCCAGGTACTAAAATTGCTTTTGCTTTGTAATTTTGATGAGCATTTTCACGGCTTTTGTCCGCTTCTGCAAATTTTCTACTTGGAAGAAGAAAAAAAAACGTTATTTTTCAGCACGGGGGAAAAAGTGGTTCACACTTTTGTCTTGCACTCAAAACTGCACTTCATCTTGATCCACTTGTGGAACAACATATGCGTAAATAAATAAATCAAATTCTAGTGGACTTTGGTTCTCGCCAACGATAATTAAACATCTTACAACTCGTACAAACGGTGGTTTAAAAGCTTATTTCTATGCCGCTTGCTTTTGCATCTGCTATTTGCACGCGGCGAATGCAAACGGGAACACTTGCCAGTGTTGAGTTTGCTGTCCCCTCAAACGTCCGTCTCACTTCCCAGGCACAGAGCCGTCAACCTGTTCCTCCAAGGCTACAATAAATCCTGGATATTAGCTGAGGAGCACACTTTTGAGGAGAAGCTCGTGGAGGATTTAGCTGTAAGTGGTAGAAAACCTCAAAGTATCTTTTACTAAAATTATTTTTCTTGATTTATTTTTCCATCCTTTTTTTTTTTGTTTCTGTATTCTGCAGACGTAATTGGATGACACTGTGAGGTTTTCCAGAAAGGAGAATCATGCATATATTTTTTTTCTCCTCCCCATTATTTTCACAGAAACTCCACATGACGGAGTTGACAGGAGGAAGACGAGAGGAGAAAAGAGATGGCGGCAAACTTATGGATCCCCTCCTACAGCTCATCACGCTCTTCAGTTGCAGTGCCTTGACAGAAAGGAGGTGTTGTCCTGATACAAGAGCTCGCAATATTTCCTTTCTCACCCTCTCACACCCCTCACAATTCTCTGCTTAGCATATCTCTCAACTGATCTGAGCTCATGTGCCTTCCCTTCAAAGTGATCTTGAAATCGACTGGCTCTATGTTTCCTACGTGGAGATAATGGCCAAGGTAATAGAAAAGAGCGTGAGCTAAACAAGAGGGATTCTTAAATATTGCACAGGCCCTCGGGGGATTTATGTGGGCTTTTAAAAATTGACTTTATATATGCAGATTTGGCTTGTTGGGGACCATCCTTACCATCTCAGTATTTATGCGTTTTTTTTTTTTAATGCTTCGCATCGCCGCAGAGCTGCCATCGGGAAGATGACGACGAGGAGCGACAGGAGCTGCAAAGTTTTGAAGTGAGTCCATTTTGATCAGCGCACACATATCCTGAACAGCTTTCACTAGTATATGGTATCAAAAGCCGACTAAAATTGTCCCACAGGAGAAAGAGATGGACAAGCAAAAGCTGCTGTACCAGCAGGCCAGGTTGCATCTTCGTGGAGTTTCCGAGATGGTCTTGCAAAGTATTAGTGCCAGCAAAGGTACGAGCTGAGGAGCCAGCGGGGCCGAAAGGGAAGCATTTGAGAAAGTTTTTGTTTCCCCCCGAGACCAATCATATGAACGTCTTCCCTCGCGTTTACATTTGGCTGTATTGTAGTCATGAAGTGTTTTTCGAGTGAGCGCTCCATTTTCTGATTGTGATGATGTGACATCTAATCAGGGACCATGGGCTCCATGATTGCTCCAACACTCAAGCTGGGTATTGCCATTCTCAGCGGAGGAAACGCCGCCGTTCAGCAGGTGTCTTGTTGCGCTGATTTCGCCTCAAAATTTGCACCCTCAGACTTTACTTTCTTCAGTTATACTTACTGTATTTTATTGCTTATACTTACAGATATTGCTCCCCGTTTGACCACTTGCGCATTTCGTTTCTTTTGCCAAATTCCAAGACTAATTCCCCGATCTAATCACCCCTTGCCTTCTTTTAAATTAGAAAATGCTGGATTATCTGAGAGCGAAACGAGACGTCGGCTTCTTCCAGAGCATGGCCGGACTCATGCGGTCATGCAGGTGAGTGAAAGTCGTTACGCCCAAAAATAGAAAATGGTCACGGTCCCAAATTTGTGCTCATGATAACGTGCGTCTGTTTGCCCAGTGTGCTGGATCTGAACGCATTTGAGCGACAGAACAAAGCTGAAGGATTAGGCATGGCCACGGATGAGCGCTCAGGTAGCGCGCATTCATATGGAAAAGCGGCAGTGGGCCTTTCAATACAATGTTGCCTTCTCTCTCGTATGAACCTCATCGGATTGTCCTTGACATTTCATGACCTCTCGTCCCCTTTTCCCATTAGAGAAGGTGATGCCTGATGAAGAGCTAACCTGCGACCTGTTCCGTTTTCTGCAGCTGCTTTGTGAAGGACACAACTCTGGTTATTGCTTCTTTCTCCCCCCTTTTTTTTTTGATGCATTTTAATTAACTCTGGACGGATTTATAATTGCTGTACAAGTGGTGAGATTACACGACATGTCTGCTATAAAAGGGAAAAATGCTCTTCTTTTTTTTTTTTTCTTCCCCTTCACTCTCACTTTTAATTTCATCCCTTAGATTTCCAGAATTACTTGAGAACACAGACGGGCAACAATACGACCGTCAACATGATCATTTCCACTGTGGATTACCTACTAAGAATACAGGTAAGCATGAATAAATCAGGGCGGCCCGGTAGTCCAGTGGTTAGCACGTCGGCTTCACAGTGCAGAGGTACCGGGTTCGATTCCAGCTCCGGCCTCCCTGTGTGGAGTTTGCATGTTCTCCCCGGGCCTGCGTGGGTTTTCTCCGGGTGCTCCGGTTTCCTCCCACATTCCAAAAAAACATGCATGGCAGGCTGATTGAACACTCTAAATTGCCCCTAGGTGTGAGTGTGAATGGTTGTTCGTCTCTGTGTGCCCTGCGATTGGCTGGCAACCGATTCAGGTTCTCCCCGGGTCTGCGTGGGTTTTCTCCGGGTGCTCCGGTTTCCTCCCACATTCCAAAAACATGCGTGGCAGGCTGATTGAACACTCTAAATTGTCCCTAGGTGTGAGTGTGAGTGCGAATGGTTGTTCGTCTCTGTGTGCCCTGCGATTGGCTGGCAACCGATTCAGGGTGTCCCCCGCCTACTGCCCGAAGACAGCTGGGATAGGCTCCAGCACCCCCCGCGACCCTAGTGAGGATCAAGCGGCTCGGAAGATGAATGAATGAATAAATCATACCACAGAGCCGCTGTAGTCCTTTTGGCTGTAGACAGACTCAATCTTTTTTTCATACGACTTCTCAAGGAGTCCATCAGTGACTTCTACTGGTACTACTCTGGAAAGAATGCGATTGATGCGCAAGGCCGCTGCAATTTTTCCAAGGCGATCAAAGTGGCCAAGCAGGTCTTCAATACGCTCACCGAATACATACAGGTTGGGGCCGGTTTCCATTTCTGCAAAAGATGAACGGCATCGACTGTATGTTCTCATTTATAATTCATCGTCTCCCGCTCGTCGGCTTTACCCGCAGGGGCCGTGTAACGGAAACCAGCAAAGCCTCGCTCACAGTCGTCTATGGGATGCCGTGGTTGGATTCCTCCATGTCTTTGCTCATATGCAGATGAAGCTCTCTCGGGTATGTCCGGTCATGAATTGTCACCTTCTGAAATGATGCTGCCGTGTCAATTCATAATTTATGGCCTTTAATGGGTGTTTTTTTTTTTTTTGTGTGTGCAGGATTCACGGCAAATAGAGCTCCTAAAAGAGCTCATGGACTTACAAAAGGACATGGTTGTCTTCTTGCTGTCCATGTTAGAAGGTACGTCAACTCCTCATGACGATGCAAAGGAAGGCTCTGGCTCGTTCCCTGGCAGCGCTTGTGTGTCAAACAAAAAAGTTTTGTCGCGGTATACTTGTATGTGTTTCAAAATGAGAGAATCTTAGAACCAAAAATGTAATCAAATGCCCCATAGGAAAGTAGTAAATGTCGATACAACCCGCAAAACGACGACATAACACGGCATCCTTGCTTCTCTGTGCATTTTTTTCTTTTTCATTCTAATCTGCAGGTAACATTGTAAACGGAACCATCGGAAAGCAGATGGTGGATATGTTGGTGGAATCGGCGAGCAACGTGGAGATGATCCTCAAGTTTTTCGACACGTTCCTCAAACTGAAAGACCTCACCGCTTCGGACGTTTTTCACCAGTTCGACCCCGATCGCAAGGGCTGCGTCTCCAGGAAGGACTTCCAGAAGGCCATGGAGCTCTCCAAGCAGTTTTCACAAGTTGAAACTCTTTTCCTCCTCTCCTGCGTTGAATCGGACAATCGGGAAATCTTGGATTACGAGGCTTTCGTGGATCGCTTCCATGAGCCGGCCAAAGACATCGGCTTCAGCATCGCCGTGCTGCTCACCAATTTGTCCGAGCACATGCCCAACGACTTACGGCTGAGTGCCTTCTTGGAACTCGCCCAGTGCGTCCTGACTTACTTCCAACCCTATTTAGGCCGCATCGAGATCCTCGGCGGCGGCAAGCGCATGGAACGCGTCTACTTTGAGATCAGCCAATCTAGCCGCACGCAGTGGGAGAAGCCGCAGGTGAAGGAGTCGAAGCGGCAGTTCATTTTCGACGTGGTGAACGAAGGCGGCGAGAAGGAGAAAATGGAGATGTTTGTCAACTTCTGCGAAGACACAATCTTCGAGATGCAGCTGGCGGCTCAGATCTCGGGCTCTGAAAGCGGAGAGCGACATGGCGGAGAAGAAGAAGAAGAGGGGAATGAAGATAGAGGCCTGCATAAGAACGGAATGTTTTTCATGTGTTCACCGACATCTCTCATATCTGTCAAAAAGCTTCGCGCTCTCACAAAAATGACCCTGAAGGATGTCCTCTTGTCATCTGTTGCGCTCCTCAGAGTCCTTCTCGTTACTTTGCTCCGGTTCGTTTCTTTTGGAGTGAGTGGCACTAGCCAGGTGCTTTACGTCACTTTTGTCAATGGCGGACTCATCGAGGGGGCAAAAAAGATGACCGTGTCGGACCTGCTCGGCGGTATTCTCGACCCGACGCTTGATGAGGTCACGGAGGTAACAAGTGGCGCGGACCGGCTAAGGCGGCGCTCGGCCGCTTTCTCCCCTCGGCGGGAGAGCAGGCAGATAGAAGCCGTGACCTCCGCCATGGGGACCGACGTACTTTCTGACATATTTGGGCTCAAAGTGAAAAGAGACGGGGGACAATACAGCCTGGTGGCACAAGATGTGACCAGCCATCTCACAGATGTGTTCATCCGCACTGACGCTACGTTTTCTGATGGACATCAGGGGCTGGTATTTGCTTCTATGAATTGTGTCACATGCAAAGTATTGAGTCAGTGAATTCACAGTCCATTTAAATAACTTTTTTTTTTCTTTTTTTTTTGGGGTGACCACCTCAAGGCTGATGTGGCTGAAGAGGAGAAAGCTGAGAAAGAGATGCCTGAATCCGAAAAGTGAGTCATTTCTTCATGAAAACAAACTGTAGGCTTTGTTCAGAATCAGTCACTCATTCCCAACTCCTGAATCACCAAATAGGAAATTTTATATCGAGGACTGTATTGTTGACGGGCGGCCCGGTAGTCCAGTGGTTAGCACGTCGGCTTCACAGTGCAGAGGTACCGGGTTCGATTCCAGCTCCGGCCTCCCTGTGTGGAGTTTGCATGTTCTCCCCGGGGCCTGCGTGGGTTTTCTCCGGGTGCTCCGGTTTCCTCCCACATTCCAAGAAACATGCATGGCAGGCTGATTGGACGCTCTAAATTGTCCCTAGGTGTGAGTGTGAGTGCGAATGGTTGTTCGTTTCTGTGTGCCCTGCGATTGGCTGGCAACTGGGCCTGTGTGGGTTTTCTCCGGGTGCTCCGGTTTCCTCCCACATTCCAAAAATATGCATGGCAGGCTGATTGAACACTCTAAATTGTCCCTAGGTGTGAGTGTGAGCGTGGATGGTTGTTCGTCTATGTGATTGGCTGGCAACCGATTCGGGGTGTCCCCCGCCTACTGAGACGGCTGGGATAGGCTCCAGCACCCCCGCGGCCCGAGTGAGGATCAAGCGGTACGGAAGATGAATGAATGAATGAATGAATGTATTGTTGACGCAATCAAATGGGGAAAAACCAAACAAAATAATGTGCTCACCAATTTTTTCACCATGCTGTGTTATTAAAAGTGACTTGTTACAACCGTGTCGCCGTCTGGCTGATTGGTACAAGTGTTCCCTTCTTTCCCTCCTCTTGATTTATCTCGTTGCAGATGGGAGACGTGTGAGGCGACAATGGCGAAGGGGGAGGAACGGAAAGCCAAGAGACTCACTAATAAATCAGAGGAAGCAGGAAGTCGGCATTCCGCTTTGGGAGAAATGATAAGGGCTCATCACAAGAGCTTGCTGGTCAGATTCAAAAACAAATAATAATAATAATCATGTAGAAATGCAAACTGTAATGTTCTTACGTTTCCCCTGCAGAATTACTTTGCCAGGACATTTTATAACCTGCGCTTGCTGTCGCTTTTTGTCACCTTTGCAATCAACTTCATCCTCCTCTTCTATAAGGTTTGTGCGAATGCAGCTTCCATATGCAAATTTAAAATGAAAATCAAAGTCACGATATCGGGCTGACCTCAATTGAAGTATGCCGCGGAAAGGCGAATACGAATTTTGAAATTCCGCACAGATTTTTACATGTGTGTGAGAGATCCCCGCGCGTGACGAGGAAAACACTGGCGAGTGTGTGTTCTCATCAAAACTCCACATTGCCACGCGATCAACCACCGAAAATACAAAATACACGAAGCCAGCCTAACCGTGATCATAACTGGTAACTCCATTGTGTTAGCGAGTTCTTTTATTTATTTGTGATGCGTTCAACTGACGCCACCAACTCACGTCAACATGAGCTTCAGGCTGCTTCCAAAGTGGCTATCATTACATTTCACGTCATGACCACAGAGCTCCGGGCTCAGCTCAACCTGGTCCTCAGCACACATTTTATTTTTCCTCATCATAAATATTGAAGGGCGGCCCGGTAGTCCAGTGGTTAGCACGTCGGCTTCACAGTGCAGAGGTACCCGGTTCGATTCCAGCTCCGGCCTCCCTGTGTGGAGTTTGCATGTTCTCCCCGGGCCTGCGTGGGTTTTCTCCGGGTGCTCCGGTTTCCTCCCACATTCCAAGAACATGCGTGGCAGGCTGATTGGACGCTCTAAATTGTCCCTAGGTGTGAGTGTGAGTGCGAATGGTTGTTCGTTTCTGTGTGCCCTGCGATTGGCTGGCAACCGATTCAGGTTCTCCCCGGGCCTGCGTGGGTTTTCTCCGGGTGCTCCGGTTTCCTCCCACATTCCAAAAATATGCGTGGCAGGCTGATTGAACACTCCAAATTGTCCCTAGGTGTGAGTGCAAATGGTTGTTCGTCTCTGTGTGCCCTGCGATTGGCTGGCAGCCGATTCAGGGTGTCCCCCGCCTACTGCCCGGAGACGGCTGGGATAGGCTCCAGCACCCCCCGCGACCCTAGTGAGGATCTAGCGGCTCGGAAGATGAATGAATCAATAAATATTGAAGTGTAACATTTTATTTGTCGACGCATAACAACTCCCTCATGACAAAACATATTTCGGCTCCATGTGCGTATTGACTCCGGTCTTGCCACCTTCTCACCAGGTGGTATCTTTGCCAACGTCACCCGAAAAAGAAGCGGGCATATCACTTGATTCAGCGGATGAGGGAGATGAGGGCGGTGTTTATTATGTTTTGGAAGAGAGCAGTGGTTACATGGAGCCATCACTTCACCTCCTGGCCATGGCGCACACGCTCATCTCCTTCTGTTGCATCATAGGTTACTACTGCCTCAAGGTAAGCCCGCTCCAATCACTTCGTCATATGGGCCTGCAAAGAGATTTTGGGGGTTTTATTTATTTATTTATTTATTTATTTTCTTGCGGAGCACAAAATGGCTGCATTGTTTCAAAGCATGTGCTCGGCAGGTACCGCTGGTGATCTTCAAACGAGAGAAGGAAGTGGCCCGACGACTTGAATTTGATGGCCTGTACGTGGCACGCCAGCCCCCGGAGGAGGACATTAAAGGCCAGTGGGATCGGCTGGTCATTAACACGGCGTACGTTCACATTCAGCCGGCACGCCTTTCGTTGAATGTTTTATTGTTTATTGAACATAAAACATATACAGTAATAATTTGACAGAAAATAAGGTAGATAAAAAAAGTAAAAAAGAAATCGGTCTTCATTCAACACAGTTATTATGTTCAAGGGAGTAGGATGAAGTAAAAAACGTATCTAGTCCTACCCCGTTATGTGTTTATATCTACTAAATCATTTTTATATCAATCAGAAAAGAAAAAGTAAGAAGAAGTCTCCATTAAGGCTCATACTTTACCCTTAACCGTGATATTTTCACAACTTTTGGTTTGTATCGGGATTATATACATCCTCACCCTGGCACTCTTGTGTCAATTTTCTCTTGTATTCATAATGGTTATTTCAATACCTTTCTCTATTTATCAACTTAGTTCTGATTTATCATTATATTTAATGTTTAGAATTTATCATTTTAACTCTGATTGATGTCAGTTGTTTGTACTATTTTTTTGAATTTGTTTTTGAACTCAGCAAGCGATTTACTCATTTTTCACGTTAACGTTCGCACGCCGTTTGTTGTTTCAGATCGTTTCCGGGTAACTACTGGGATAAGTTTGTGAAACGAAAGGTAAATTCTTTCTCTCTGTTGGGCAGAAACTAAGTTAAAGCGTGGTCCTCTTATGTAATTGAACAAAATACCTTCAATATTGTTTCTTTTTGATGCCTCTTAGTTGCTTCAATTGAGCTTTTCTGACCGCTGCTCCTATCGCTGAATCATAATGCCAATAAAATCCTATCGCCCTTGAAAGTCTCCACTACACCCAACGGAAGCATCTAATAATGACGCACTGTCATCATCTGTTCATCAACTTGCGTCGTCTTAATATATAATCATCAGAAGTGACTTATTTACCCAGCGACAATCCCTTGGGTCACCCTATAAAAAGTCTGGTACCTTGAACGGCTCCTGGTTCACTCTTCTGCAACGTCAGCGTTCACCCGGTCAGGACAAGTTCTGACGGTTTGTGATGAAATGGGACCCCTGCCCAGGAAAGCGTCCTCCTTTGTACTTCAAGACAAACATATTTTCACTCGCTCATGAAAACCGGGAGCGCTGATACGGTGTGATAGACATGAACATTAAGATTAAATCTGCTTGGCACTTTTGGAGACAATGGCGGATGTTTTGTTTGTTCTCTTTCGTTATTTACTGCATTCAAGCCACCGGCATCGTTTTAAGAGTCTTTCGGCATAACGGATGATGTGATGTTCGTAAGTGCTTCGGGTAATTCACTTCTGGTCCAGCGTGGAGGTCGTGGAGACTTACATTCTGTTGAGGTGTTTGGTGCTGGCTCTTGTTTGAAAGTTAATAAATCAACCACTTAAGCCGCAGCAACACAGAAGGCAGGCGCTCCAATTGTGTGGCACTTAACTGTTATTCCCATGAGTGAATTGGTGAAGTCCCATCATTATTTTTGGAACACAGATGTCTCCCAAAAATATATTTACAGCATATATATCATCCATCCATCCATTTTCCAAACCGCTTAATCCTCACTAGGGTCGCGGGGGGTGCTTGAGCCTATCCCAGCCGTCTTCGGGCAGTAGGCAGGGGACACCCTGAATCAGTTGCCAGCCAATTGCAGGGCACACAGAGACGAACAACCATCCACGCTCACATTCACACCTAGGGACAATTTAGAGCGTCCAATCAGCCTGCCATGCATGTTTTTTTTTTGGAATGTGGGAGGAAACCGGAGCACCCGGAGAAAACCCACGCAGGCCCGGGGAGAACATGCAAACTCCACACAGGGAGGCCGGAGCTGGAATCGAACCCGGTACCTCTGCACTGTGAAGCCGACGCGCTAACCACTGGACTACCGGGCCGCACGCATATATATCAGTATATATATTTTCTTCTTCTTATTCAATGAACTCTTTTCACCCACCTTCCCCCTCCAGGTGATGGACAAGTATGGGGGCTTTTACGGCCGCGATAAGATCAGTGAACTTCTCGGTCTGGACCAGGCGTCTTTAGACTTCAGCTCCGAGGGAACCGAGAGGAACAGGCTCCGAAAAGATGCTGCCTGGGTCACTCTGTGAGTACGAAAATGACATATTTTTGAACATCGATGGCATTTTCCTTGGGGCGACTTGAATGTAGAGTATTATAATCTATATATATATTGCGCGTGGTCCCGCACGCGGTCTGTCCTTCCGTCTGTCCCTTTTCAAAACGTACCTAATTCACCGCGCCGCTGCGCGCCGCTCAGGCAGTGGCTCACTACGATCGCGCGGGCATCTTAGCGAAAAAATGTTGTCTACCCACAAGCATTGCAATGAAATTGTTAGTTATTTAGTAGAGCTAAACATCTCTTTATTTTCGCGATAAGCAATGAAGATGAACAAAAAGTTGAACCAAGCAACAACACTTTTGTGGGCCGAAGGCCCACCTTACCAGCCTTCCGCAGGAACTAGCTGATGAGCCGCCTGAACCAGCTAGTATTTTATAATACAGGTTTTGAGATGACTATTTTACTATTTCCCATTTTATTTCAGATTGAACTCCATTGACGTCAAGTACCAGGTCTGGAAACTCGGAGTTGTTCTCACTGACAATGTAAGTGGAGTCGGCATAATGCCCGGAGGTTTCATGACTCTCGCTCGCAATCCGACGGTCACTTCCTGCAATGTACGTTACCAGATAACATGAGTGGAGCATAAATCACGTTTCGATGTTTCACGGCCGAGTCCTCATTTGTTTTGACGTCGTGAGCTGCCGATTGTGATTTTGATGCCAATCTATGCGGTGCCCAAGTGATGAGCGCAATATCCTGTGATTTTTTGCCTTATCTAGACGACGCGTTGGTTTCCGTGCCATCTGTTCATTTCGTTTGTGTCTTTGATGTGTGGCCGCAGTCCTTCCTCTATTTGGCCTGCTACATGGCCATGTCAGTTTTGGGCCACTATAACAACTTTTTCTTCGCGGCGCATCTTTTGGACATCGCCATGGGCATTAAGACTCTTCGCACCATCCTCTCTTCTGTCACACACAATGGAAAACAGGTGTGTGTGTGTGTGTGTTTGTGAGTGGGTCCAATTTGTATGTTTGTGTTGCTTTCTATGCTGTCAACTTTTGTTGATGTATGAACCGGGATTTTGTTTCATGATGATTGGTTTTCCTCCAAAGAAAGTTCACATGGCGGTTGAAGTGCGTGACGTTTAGGATACATTCATCCATTCATTCATCTTCCGAGCCGCTTGATCCTCACTAGGGTCGCGGGGGGTGCTGGAGCCTATCCCAGCTGTCTCCGGGCAGTAGGCGGGGGACACCCTGAATCGGTTGCCAGCCAATCGCAGGGCACACAGAGACGAACAACCATCCACGCCCACATTCAAACCTAGGGACAATTTAGAGTGTTCAATCAGCCTGCCATGCATATTTTTTGGAATGTGGGAGGAAACCGGAGCACCCGGAGAAAACCCACACAGGCCCGGTTGCCAGCCAGTCGCAGGGCACACAGAAACGAACAACCATTCGCACTCACACTCACACCTAGGGACAATTTTTAGAGTGTTCAATCAGCCTGCCACGCATGTTTTTGGAATGTGGGAGGAAACCGGAGCACCCGGAGAAAACCCACGCAGGCCCGGGGAGAACATGCAAACTCCACACAGGGAGGCCGGAGCTGGAATCGAACCCGGTACCTCTGCACTGTGAAGCCGACGTGCTAACCACTGGACTACCGGGCCGCCTACGTTTAGGATAATTATCCCAAATGCTGATACTGTGCTTGTGTGTGTCTCCTAGTTGGTCCTGACTCTGGGTCTCCTGGCTGTGGTGGTCTATCTGTACACGGTGGTGGCCTTCAACTTCTTCCGCAAATTTTATGACAAGAGCGACGACCAGGGCGCCCGAGACATGAAGTGCAACGACATGCTTACTGTGAGTTGAAATGAGCGAGCGCAACGTTTGTGTGCAGAGGGGGGGGGGGGGGTCCTCGCTTTGCGACAGACTTGCACACGCCGTTTTTAGATTCAGCATGTCCTCTCTGTGCTGAATCTACTTCATTAGGTGCAGCTACCCAATCTAATGAAATCCAATATAGCGTCGCCCCAAATTCTGCTTTTACAACGATGGTGGCGATCAGTTTTGATTGACGCTTTGGTTGGAGAAGAATTTTGAATCCCACTCTGGATCTCAGCCGGGTCTATTTTCCATATATCTGGAAAGGCCTCGAGTCACGCCAAGATGACTCTCTCAGTGATCCTCTTCTTATTCCTCCCACCATTATTCTGGCAAATAATGGACAGCTAGATTAAAAAAAAAAAAAAAAAAAAAGCAGCGCCAGATATAATATCTCTTTGTTTGGCCATTCGCAACCCCCCCCCCGCCCCCCCCCCCCCCCCCCCCCCGCCGCCTCCTCAATTCCGATGCACAGTCCCTTGTCACTCAGGAACGGACACGCATGGAGATAAGCATTTGAATAAATCCCTTCTATTTTAAGAAGCAGGAGAGCTCTTACATGAAATCTTCAGTCCCTGTTCCTGTCTTATTGTGTATGCTTGACGTTGAGCAGCACTTGAGCAACCACGCTTCTCAGAATATCCTAAGTGCAGCACATATTTTTGCGTTTTGTGTTTCTTCAGTATGTGAGGCCTTGGCATCATATGAGACTTGGGTCAGAAAACAAAAAATGCACAACCCTAAAAGGTGTGTTAGAAAATCCCCCGGCCTCCACTGCCCTTTTCTTTGAAGGTTTGTCATGTTCCTTCAGTGTTTTGGTATCCACTATTAAAAGCTATTTTGCACTTTCCGTCTTGTTTCCTCAAAGTAATGTCCTTGGCTCGTGGGAGCGAGGTATCATCCCTGCTAGGCAACCAGACTCTCAATTTGTCCTGCCTGGCGCACTTCTACAAAATCCTTTTGGGGATTTGTAGTCAAAAGGCAAAGAATATTGATTACACAGTTCTCTGCTCTTCTATGAAAAAGAAACGTGCACGACTGGCCCTGAATAATGATGGCAGTGTACTTTGAGTACATGAGTTATTCTTGAATTTCCTCTGCGTTGTTGTTGTTTTTTTTTTTTTTGGTCAGTGCTACATGTTCCACATGTACGTGGGAGTGCGAGCGGGAGGGGGCATCGGGGACGAGATCGAGGACCCCGCCGGTGATGACTCTGAGGTGGAACGTATTGTCTTTGACATCACATTTTTCTTCTTCGTCGTCGTCATCCTGCTGGCTATCATTCAAGGTGAGTCGGACGGTGTGTGGGTTTTGATCGCGCCGGCACTTTACGCTTCAGCGTAGTAGCAGGGCAGCAAGAGGGAAATGCTGTCTTGCTTTTGCTTTATCAGCCATGGTAGAAAAAAAAAAGAACAAAAAAAAACGACTAAATCAGATGTGCACAAATTGGAGCATTTGTCACATTTTAAGAAATGTTAAATAACTACCCAGCTAGCCGAAAAGTGAAATGCTAGCTGGCTCAGCGTCCTCTGTGACAAAAAGCTACTAAATTCATATTGTACTTCAACAAACAAACAAAAACGTTTGCTTCATCGGAGTCAACGAATACAAACGAACCACAAGTTGCTTTTTTTTCGACAGGCTTGATAATTGATGCCTTTGGGGAGCTGCGGGACCAGCAGGAGCAGGTGAAAGAGGATATGGAGGTGAGGCGTGACGGGAACACACACACAAACTGACATTCGGGGGTTCTCGCAAGTGTTTTCCAATTCTCAAATAAGGCTTTCACAACAAATAGTTGTCTGGCTTTGCAGTCTTAAGAGAAATAAATTGAAATTTGTCATGTCCTGATGATTGTTTTCAATTACAAGTCAAGTTAAGTCAAGTCAACGGTAATTATAAAGCAATTTCAAACAGCCATCGCTGCATACAAAGTACATGGAGCAATTTAACATGCACAATAAACAGTAAGACAAATCGGTGATAAAGGCGGTAGAAAGCACCAAACAGTAAAACCAAGTTAAGTCCAATAAAACCAGACACACGTGGTCTCCAGAGTCATTTGCCAGGAGGATGTGATTAGAAACGCGTAACAGGGCTGACTCCGTGCTATGCATCGTCTTGAAACCTGACTGGAAAACCTCCAAGATGTTATGTTCATCCAAGAAAAGTTTCAACTGCATGTGCACCGCTTTTTCCAGAATTTGGGAAATGAAAGGCAGTTTGGAAATGGGCCTGAAACTTGACAACACATCTGGATCAAGACCAGGTTTCTTGATCAAGGGTTGGACCACAGCATGTTTAAACTGTTGGGGAACTACACCAAAAGAGACCGATGCGCCAACATTCGCATTACAATACAATACAGTCATATGAGCAAGTGATAAGTAGCTTCTGATAGTGTGCTTTCATAATTGTGTTGCTGTTTCTTTTTTTTTTTTCTGTAAATTGCCAAGCTTCTATAATAGAAATTCTCCCGATTGTGCAGTGCCTTCACCTCAAACCGCACTCGAAAGCATTTTGCGGCATGTGATTGGTGCATTTGAGCAGAGAATACAAATTTGGTGCATGAACCTGGCAGCTTCTCCTCCAATTCAAATCATTTTGCTATTCAGGCTTTTTTTGCCTTTCAGTTGGAGCATGACAGTGGCTTTGAAGAGAAGGAACAACTTTTGTTACAGTGTGGTGCCAGCAGACTAAAAACCGTGAGCAAATCCCATAACACATCAAGTTTTTACATTCATTTCTCTCTCCCTTCCCTGCAGACAAAGTGTTTTATTTGTGGAATAGGGAACGAGTACTTTGATAAAGTTCCTCACGGTTTTGAGACCCACACTCTGCAGGAGCACAACTTGGCCAACTATCTGTGAGTCATTTTCACTTGACTGAAAAATACCCAAACGACACTTTGTCCTCATGTGTGCCACCATTGGTAATAACTCTTTCTTGGACATCCTAACAATTTAATGTATATTTTGTAGTGCAAATGACCTGCTTTGAATTTTACGGGCTCTATTTTTATGGGCTCATGCCAATTTGGCAGACCTGACTCCGCCAAAATGGGTGTTCATTTTATCAAAATTCTAAAATCAACTCATTGAGCGGAACAACTGTGGTTGAGGCACACCGACGACCGAGGGTGGGGGGAGTGAGACTGGCGATCTATACGTCCACTTCACGGCGCAGATGTGTTTCTGTTATATCGAGACACCCACATTTTAAGGTCATGAAAAGGAGCCGCTTTCATTGCTCAAGATTGATGTCGGGTGTGTCCACTCCCACAGCGGCGCACCCGTCACGCTAGCTTTACATGGTGGTCAATAAAATAGAGCCCTATGAGTTGATGATATAGTTGATACATTAACAGGCGCCCCACTTCAAAAAAATATTCTCAAAAGTAGCTTTAAAATAGCAGCTTTGCACGATTTCTACACCGGTGTGTGTTACATGTTAGATGTAATCTAACGTGTTTGCATGCTTGGACTGATCTCTGGTGTCTCTGTCGTCACTTGTTAGCTCGTTGGTCTTGTAAATCGACCACTGAAATGAAGGCGTGGGTGGACGCACACTAACCAATTCCCAAGATCTCAATAACAGTTTTCCTAACTAGCACAATAACTCGCACAGGTACAAATGACTGCTACTTCATTTGTTCCCGTGTGTCTTTGCAGGTTTTTCTTGATGTACCTCATTAACAAAGACGAAACTGAACACACAGGACAGGTATAATTGTTTTCTCCTCCGTTCAAAAACCTGAGCCGTATCCATGCAATTATAGGTCTAAATTACGCATTCTCATCTTGCAATTTAATGAACGGTTCATAGCCGTGGTATGTTATTGTTAAGTCAGAAAATACAAACGCATACTTATTCCCTCGTCTATAAAAAAAAAAAAGCTTGTTGCTTCTCACAATGAAGTTGGTTATTGTGAACAAACAGTAAATATTGACGCATTATCGCTTGTGTTGACATAGGAATCCTATGTGTGGAAAATGTACCAGGAACGTTGCTGGGAATTCTTTCCCGTGGGAGACTGTTTCCGTAAGCAATATGAAGATCAGCTGGGATGAAAGGAATCCGTTCCTCGATAATGTCATCACATACTTTAGAAAGCCATCTGCGTTGTTGCTGCGTGGATTAACTGGAACTCGTGTGCCACACGATCCATTTTGGACTTTGATGTCATTTTCCCCCTCACACATTAGATGTATTTGTGCACCCCAAAAAAATTCAGTGCAATCCTGTATCATTGGAGAAATAAAAGGGAAATTAGCATTTTGGAGGGGGTGGGGTCGGGGGGAACCTTTCATCAAAACAGCTGTCAAAACAAAGTTACAAAGACCTGCAAACCAAATTAAAGCTCGCAGCCACGTGCGCTCATGTTTTGTGACTGAAGTCATTTGTCTTGCTAATCGCAGCCTCCCAACCCTTCTCCCAGCGCGACACGCAGATAAACACTCTCCCTGTGGCATTTGTTCCCCAGCATACTTTTGAAGGATACTTCTTGCTTGTCATGACCCCTCATCTTCGTGTTTTGCCGCCTCATTATAAACAATCGTGTAGCGCGCTGACAGCTCCGGTCGCAATGCGTCCATGGAAATAGACTTTCGGAGCTTTAAATATGATTGAACGTGAACTATTTAATAGCTTGTTTACAAATAGTTTGCTTTGTCCAGCCATCAAGAGAGACTTTGTGCACTCTTATAACGGAGTCGAATTTATATCATAGCCACCCTTGCAACCCAGTTTCTCCTTCCACGATTGAAAGCGGCTAGGCCAGGTGAAGATCCAAGGCCACTTTGATGCGACGGTCTGACTTTTTGAAACCCCGTTGTGCCGACGCACCCGCATTCCCTTACATTCATTCATTCATTCATCTTCCTAACCGCTTGATCCTCACTAGGGTCGCGGGGGGTGCTGGAGCCTATCCCAGCAGTCTCCGGGCAGTAGGCGGGGACACCCTGAATCGGTTGCCAACCAATCGCAGGGCACACAGAGACGAACAACCATTCACACTCACACTCACACCTAGGGACAATTTAGAGCGTTCAATCAGCCTGCCATGCATATTTTTGGAATGTGGGAGGAAACCGGAGCACCCGGAGAAAACCCACGCAGGCCCGGGGAGAACATGCAAACTCCACACAGGGAGGCCGGAGCTGGAATCGAACCCGGTACCTCTGCACTGTGAAGCCCACGTGCTAACCACTGGACTACCGGGCCGCATTCCCTTACATGTCAAAGCCAAAATGTAAGCAGACCCACATTGAACTTTGTCGGATGCGCAGATTAGCATTAGCAGTGTGTTGCCTTCAAGTCGAGGCTTCTGGTGATTGCTTGTTCCCCTTGATTAATAGCTCCAATTAGCATGGCCATTTTGAATGATTCCTCTTGCCTATCTATATATATATATTGCGCGTCGTCCCGCACGCGGTCTGTCCTTCCGTCTGTCCCTTTTCAAAACGTACCTACTTCACCGCGCCGCCACTGCGCCGCTCAGACAGTGGCTCACTACGATCGCGCGGGCATCTTAGCGAAAAAATGTTGTCTACCCACAAGCATCGCAATGAAATTGTTAGTTATTTAGTAGAGTTAAACATCTCTTTATTTTCGCGATAAGCAATGAAGATGAACAAAAAGTTGAACCAAGCAACAACACTTTTGTGGGCCGAAGGCCCACCTTACCAGCCTTCCGCAGGAACTAGCTGATGAGCCGCCCGGAGGGCGGCGAACCACCACCTTACCAGCCTTCCGCAGGAACCAGCTGATGAGCCGCCCGGTGGGCGGCGAACCAGCTAGTGTCATATAAAACTCAAATTTATAGAATGACTTTGTGGCACTTTTATCGACAAAGGAGGACAAACATTTTAGCGCATTTGAAAGCATAGCAGGTGTATAGATTAATCTGGCAGCTGCCCAGAATCCAGATTGAAAACTTTGGTTGAGCATTTCTTCTTCATTCAATAACTTGTTCCAAGTGCCCGCACATCCCCGGGCTACGCAATTTTTATTTCAACAAATTTGAGCATCACGTGAGCGCTAACTACGGACCACCACCCATCATCACCATGACGACAAATTCAAACACACACAGCCATGATACAATTGTGATATTTGATGAGTTATGTCGTATTTGCGGCGGGTGCTTCATTACATGTATTGTGTATAAAGGTTACCCCAAATATCCACCCTACTTGTCAGTACCCTCCTTAGCGATCGCAGTCATTACGCATTGCTACAATTTTGGTCTTCGGAACATATGCCAGCTCATCCGTTACCCAAATGAGATCAAATTTTTGGACAGCTTAGCGGGGATATGTTTTCTGCCCCTTCCATGTTTACACGCTCCTTTCCCTCAATAACAATCACTCGGCTCCACTTCCTTAATTTTATGGCCGGCTGTGTGAATTGAATGCCCATCTCTAGTTCTGTTCACTCAAATTGTGAACAAGATGGATTTCTTGTGCCAATGCTTCCCTGTTGCTCTCTTGCCATCCGCGCGCTCATGCCAAATGCATCGAGCTGCAGATGAGGCTTTTTCTCACATTTTCTCAGTTGACACCGGCTACCCCAAAATGTGATCAGTAGAACGCGTACAACGGTAACTATATGTGACACATGTTGGCAGGCGTCCTGACGACAAAGTCCCTTGAACCACGCAAGCTGTCCGTGTCTCAGTCACACTCTTCCATGAATGAGCGGCTGGCAGAAACACTGCTGTTAAACACTTCAACATACGCAGATGACATTTGTTTTGACGCGCGCGAGTGAAAATCAGATCAATTCAGTATCACGTCGTGAAATCGCAACGCTGAGGGGGGGGAATCGTGGCCTTAAAAGATGACCTTTGACCCTTGACGACCCTTGATCAATCTTGTAGAGCCGTACTACCACAACACAACCTCCAGTTAAAAATAACTAATGCTAATAAAATAAAGGAAAGCTGCGTACATTTTAATTTTAATGTTCTTAAGGTTCGAAATATTTGATTTAAAATTCATAAACCCCATTAAAGGCGGCCCGGTAGTCCAGTGGTTAGCACGTGGGCTTCACAGTGCAGAGGTACCGGGTTCGATTCCAGCTCCGGCCTCCCTGTGTGGAGTTTGCATGTTCTCCCCGGGCCTGCGTGGGTTTTCTCCGGGTGCTCCGGTTTCCTCCCACATTCCAAAAACATGCATGGCAGGCTGATTGAACACTCTAAATTGTCCCCAGGTGTGAGTGTGAGTGCGAATGGTTGTTCGTCTCTGTGTGCCCTGCGATTGGCTGGCAACCGGGCCTGCGTGGGTTTTCTCTGGGTGCTCCGGTTTCCTCCCACATTCCAAAAACATGCGTGGCAGGCTGATTGAACACTCTAATGGTTGTTCGTCTCTGTGTGCCCTGCGATTGGCTGGCAACCGATTCAGGTTCTCCCGGGCCTGCGTGGGTTTTCTCCGGGTGCTCCGGTTTCCTCCCACATTCCAAAAACATGCGTGGCAGGCTGATTGAACACTCTAATGGTTGTTCGTTTCTGTGTGCCCTGTGATTGGCTGGCAACCGATTCAGGGTGTCCCCCACCTACTGCCCGGAGACAGCTGGGATAGGCTCCAGCACCCCCCGCGACCCTAGTGAGGATCAAGTGGTTAGGAAGATGAATGAATGAAACCCCATTAAATTCGACCCATTTCTTTAACGGATAGCTATCGCGTAGACTAGTTGTCGTTGGGAAAAAAATACCAAGCTTGCAATTAGATTTCTTTGATTTCTCCTCCCTCTGTTGAGTATGAAACGGAATTGTTGTTTTCTCATGTTGTACGACAGCAAAGAAAGCGGACATGTGAGCGAGCATCAGCCTTTTAAAGACTTTTGTACCATCGATGACTTATTTTGTGACTCCGCCAAAACCACAAATATGAACTGATATGCGGTGATAAATGAACGCGGCCGTATATTTATCATCGCTATGCGAAATCAATAATATATGGCTCATGCCAGGCAGCTCTGCATTATTCAGCCTTTCCGAAAACATATGTGGAGGCTTAATAAGCAATTGAGACCGAGGGCTTTAGGTTAGCCACACGACAGATGGATATGCATGGACGGGACCCCGCGGAATGATTACACACGGCCGCGAATAGCGCCTCAAATAGTCTTCGTTATTCCGAAGATGATCTTCGCCCCTCCCAATCTATCATGGAAACGTAATCCGCTCTGTAAATCAATGCGAGATGACTGGAGGAGGGCGCCGGGGACGGTGGAAGCGTCAGCCCCGATGGCACTCATACCTGAGTTCTGAGAGCCTTGAATCAAATATGAGCCGCGCTTTCTCTGATTTCACTTTTTGTCAGCTCACGTCTGCCCGGCCCGTGAGATCGCACACCGCCTGGTTTGATACTTGTGCCTTTCAGATTAAGCTCCAGACGGAGGCTGCTGATTTTTGTTTCCCCCGTCCCCTTCTGATGAAGGAAATCAACTCGAACCCGATCCGCCGGGGACGTGGAGAAATGTGAACTTTTTTTTTTTTTTTTTCAGCACAAGCGGAGTCTTCCTCGTGCATTTCATAATACGAAAGTACATTCGTATCGGTTCCTCGCCACTCTTAAGTGTGTGTGTGTGTGTGTCGGAACAAAATTTGCCATTGTTAAATAGCGTACTTGTTGAACTCATTCAGTCCCAGCCAATTCTGGACCAAGTCTGAAAAGACGTTTAAAAACGTCTTTGGGAGTGAATGAGCTAATCGTGGAGGGAAAAAAAAAATCACTCGACACTACGACAGGATAATCGCTCGCGACAAACTTGCCGACGGCCCACAATCGGGCAGACGTGTCAAATGCAAAAGGTCTGGGAAGTAAAAACACCGGCCAGTTTTGCTCTAGCCACAGGTGCTTCCGACTCAACCGGCCGGTAAACGAGATTGGATAAATCGACCCGATTATCAGTATGTGTGTACCACGTTATAAATACAGTATATATAGTTGATGCACATTGTCGACATTTTCACAGTTACTCCCATGACTGTCTGCACAATTGAATTGTCTCTTGAATGTATGCAGCCAGGTGAGGGAAGCTCCAATAATTTCCCATGCCGCATCCTTTTACTTTAGTTTTTCATTAGTCCACCATGCATGTTTAATGTGCATTTTTCATTCATTCACACAGAGACGAACAACCATCCACGCTCACACTCACACCTAGGGACAATTTAGAGTGTTCAATCAGCCTGCCATGCATATTTCTGGAATGTGGGAGGAAACCGGAGTACCCGGAGAAAACCCACGCAGGCCCGGGGAGAACATGCAAACTCCACACAGGGAGGGAATCGAACCCGGTACCTCTGCACTGTGAAGCCGACGTGCTAACCACCGGACTACCGGGCCGCCTTGTGCATTTTTTGTTTCCTCTTAATTGAAAGCAGCATCGAGAGGAGCCAGATGAGGTGGCTTGGGCATCTGATTCGGATGCCTCCTGAACGCCTCCCTGGTGAGGTGTTCCGGTCATGCCCCACCGGGAGGAGACCCCGAGGAAGACCCAGGACACGCTGGAGAGACTATGTCACCCAGCTTGCCTGGGAACGACTCGGGATCCCCCGGGGAGAGCTGGAAGAAGTAGCTAGGGAGAGGTAAGTCTGGGCTTCCCTGCTAAAGCTGTTACCCCCGCGACCCGGCCCCGGATAAGCGGTAGATGATGGATGGATGGATGGATGAAAGCAGCAGTGACAGGTTCCTATCTATCCGCTGCAAACAGCATGACATATGTACGCAGGCCAATAAATAGGACAGGCCGAGCTGCTGTGTAAAACAATGCAGTGAACATCGGCGGAGATGGAAAGTGTATTGCTTCATGACAGTCGGACTGAGCGATGCGTTCTCATTACAGCTTTAATTTTTGTATGGAATATCTGTCTTCTAGTAAACACAAATCGGCAGCGGTGATAAGTGAAGAGCCCTTCCAAATTACCATTTAGATTGGGCAACGTCATGCCAAGAAATGGCTGGATGAGGTTCACTAAGTAAGAGCAATGGCGCACGGCTGCAGAGCAGTGAGGAGATACTTGGAGTGACGGCGTCATCGTTCGTCCAGTGCTGTTTTTTTTTTTTTTTTTTGTGGTTGCCTGCAGCTGAGTTCATAGGCAGGACTTGATGCTCGACGATCTGACTCGCTAAAATGTGAAAGGAGACAGGTGCCGCCTTAAATAATTGAGGATGGCAAATTGGCTCACTCGAGGTTTAGGCCATTGCGGTTTGGGGAGTGACACATTTTTTTTTTAATCCCCACCCCCAGCCGTGCAGAATTATGGCTGGCTCAAAAAAGAGCATGCGTGAAGTCGGGGCAAAACGACCGAAGATTTTTTTGTTTTGTTTGTTTGGTTTGTTTTTTGTTGTTGTTGTTGTATTAATAGTACAATGGACTCCCACTATTTGGGCGGGCTTGCATGTCCATTGAAATGCATTTGGGGGGGTGGGAAGGAACACCCCCTGAAGAGAAATAAATAAATATGTATACATATAAACAGTGGAAAACACACTTATTAAACATATGGGGGGGGGGGGGAATGTCATTATAAAAGCCGGATAATATGCAAACCACAAGTATGGGTGGGGGGGGGGGGTCTACTATACACTAACCAATAGGCTTGAAGTCAATAACATCTTTGCTATTTTTCGTCCCCGTACAGTGGCCCCCAACATTTTTTTGCACCCTGGACGGCTTTCTTTATTTTTCTGTTCAAATATTTCCACACGCTTGCACGTAGCATCAGTGCAGCTGAATCTACTGAGTTCTGTGATCGACCAAGATGGACATTCACTCCCCCCCCGCCCCCCCCCACCCCCAGATAAGTAATGACTCAATTTGAAATGGAGAAACAACTTAATTTTAACGGGGCCCCATTTCATCCCCATTCACCAGGCAGTCAATTCTCGTATCGGTTTAGCCCCCGTGTTGCAATTTTTGAAGGAAACACGATAAGAAGACATTAATGGTCGCTCATAATTTGGAAAAAAGACTTTTTTTGGGGGGTGGGGGGGGGGGGGGTAATGAATTCTTTTCAAGCTCTTCACGTTCCATCCATAACGTCTGATCGTCGGGCGGAATTGGAGGAGGAAAATAAGAAAATGTTGATACCTTCTTGTCGGCAAGTCCCGAGCTTCCGATTTGTGCCTCTCCCAAGCCTTTCACAAAATGAGCCTCTTTTTCAAAGTGTCTCATTAAAATCTGTTCGCCGGCCGCAGTGCATTAGCGCCAAATGGTCTGCGGGAAAAAAATGGGGGGAGGTAGCCGCGTTTGGCCGGCCTTCGCTGGCAACCCCCCCCCCCCCCCTGCCCCCCTTTTTCAAGGTCACGGAGGGGCTGTTGAGTTATCGTGCCGATGTTATCGCACGTCACCTCACGATTTGACGCTAATCTCCCGATTTCCTTGAAGGGAATGCAGATCCAAATTCACACTCGACGCGGGGGAACGCGCATCTGATCAGCGCTTGCCGCTGTGAAATCCTCAAATCCACTTTATAAATATTCCTTAAATTGCCTTTCATAGCTTCTATCTTGCTTGCCACGTTTGTCTGGGCATTTTCTTTCTGGTTATCCATAGCAGTGGTTTTGATTTTATTGATTTATTTTGCAAGCTAAAAAGTCATTCGCTCTCCAAAGGCTTTCTCTCATGGCCATCATTAGGAGAGAGGAGCAGAGTCGGCCAAAGTGTTTATCGCGAACCAGAGAGGTTTTGGTCCTCTAAAGTCGAAATTTGCTGTGATAGATTTGTTCTTGGTTTTACTGTTTGGTGCTTTCTACCGCCTTCATTACCGATTTGTCTTACTGTTTATTGTGCATGTTAAATCGCTCCATGTACAGCACTTTGTATGCAGCGATGGCTGTTTGAAAGTGCTCTAGAAATACTCTTGACTTGAATTGACTTGAACGTGCAATGTTTAAAAGCAGGGTTAAAGAGATTTAAAAGCAAAGTAAAGAAAGAAATTCGAGTTGCAAGAACAAGATTTTTGCAAACATGATTAGAAAATACTTTGAAAAGACCTTGCTCGGCGGTATGGGGAAAGAGCCGCATTTTTACCCAGAATTTCAAAGCATGAACACTTTTTTTTGAGTCCTTTACTTTCATTCATTCATCTTCCGTACCGCTTGATCCTCACTAGGGTCGTGGGGGGTGCTGGAGCCCATCCCAGCCGTCTCCGGGCAGTAGGCGGGGGACACCCTGAATCGGTTGCCAGCCAATCGCAGGGCACACAGAAACGAACAACCATTCGCACTCACACTCACACCTAGGGACAATTTAGAGTGTTCAATCAGCCTGCCATGCATATTTTTGGAATGTGGGAGGAAACCGGAGCACCCGGAGAAAACCCACGCAGGCCCGGGGAGAACATGCAAACTCCACACAGGGAGGCCGGAGGCTGGAATCGAACCCGGTACCTCTGCACTGTGAAGCCGACGTGCTAACCACTGGGCTACTGGGCCTCCTCGATGATTTATTGTGTGTTTTTATTAAAACCGCTCACAGTTGTCTTGATAGCCTACTTGCGTTGAAAATGGATCAAGAATGATGGCGCACTCGTGATTTAAGCTCGGCCTGTTTTGGAGAGGGGGTCCCGTCTCATAAAAATGAGCAAAAGGCCCCACCACTGCCTCATTGTTCAAGTGGAGTCCGGCTTTCGGTACACAGAGCTTCTTCCAACATATTGCAATGCGCTTGGATGTTGAGCTTGGTCAAGAACCGTCCTAGGTCGTGATACGAATGCAAACCTGTTGCCTAAGTCGGTTAGCGGGACCAATCCGCTCTCTCGAGGCCGGCCGCAAGATTGTCAATTTGTGGGTATATGTGCAACCTCGCATTTAAGTCATTCAATGCCAAGGATGTTTTATTTATTCATTTATTCATCTTACCAACCGCTTGATCCTCACTAGGGTCGCGGGGGGTGCTGGAGCCTATCCCAGCTGTCTCCGGGCAGTAGGCGGGGGACACCCTGAATCGGTTGCCAGCCAATCGCAGGGCACACAGAAACGAACAACCATTCGCACTCACACTCACACCTAGGGACAATTTAGAGCGTCCAATCAGCCTGCCATGCATGTTTTTGGAATGTGGTAGGAAACCGGAGCACCCGGAGAAAACCCACGCAGGCCCGGTTGCCAGCCAATCGCAGGGCACACAGAAACGAACAACCATTCGAACTCACACTCACACTCACACCTAGGGACAATTTAGAGTGTTCAATCAGCCTGCCATGCATGTTTTTGGAATGTGGGAGGAAACCGGAGCACCCGGAGAAAACCCACGCAGGCCCGGGGAGAACATGCAAACTCCACATAGGGAGGCTGGAGCTGGAATCGAACCCGGTACCTCTGCACTGTGAAGCCGACGTGCTAACCACTGGACTACCGGGCCGCCCTTGTTTTTTTTTTTTTGTTGTTTTATTTATTTTATTATTATTTTTTTTAATGAATCCAGCTAGTCCAGGTACTTCTTGATGTATTGTTCCACCATGTATTTTTTTATGGTCAGGTAAAGAAGGGGCTGAAAATTTTATTTGAAGGATTTCACAAAATCAAAAAACAAATTTCCTTGCATAACAAGTACTCCCAAGCGACTTTGAATCGGATCGTAAAAATACAAACAGGTTTACCATTTACAATTATTGGCCGGATTGTTTTACAAGCACATCGGGGAGGAAAATCACTCTTGACGCACCGCACACCTCGGGGTAATCACCTCGCATATCTGTGATGCTTTCAGAGACATCCGATTGTCCAGATTTGACTGACTTTGACGTAAATAGCGAGTGAGAGGGGGTTCGACTCCTGAAACTCAACCCGATTATCAGCGTGCGTATTCGAGCTAACCGCTAGTTTATGAGAAAGTTAAAGTGAAATATTTAAAAAAAAAATACATTGTCAATGATAACCGCCTGTCAACGTTGAAGCCGCCCGCGCGTGATGCGACTTCCTTTGTGCGCGGCGGTAAATTGGGCTTAATGCGTCTGCTGAGATTGCGTTATGATGATTGGCACAGGAGGAGATGAGAATGCCAAGCACCCGACGTTGCGCTAATTGGGCCGCTCGCACGTCCCAAATTGCAGAGAGCGCATCACATCTTTTTGTCCTCCTAATAAGGCAACCCAAACATTGCGCCCGGGACTGTTTGTGGCGTGTTTGTTTGCTCCGGATGCCACTTTAGAATCCTAAAAATGGAAGAAAAAAAAATTTCTCTAAGCAAACATGTTGTTTCTCAAGGAAGTTCAGGCAGATTTTAAACGTAATGAGTTGGGATAAACAAACAAATGGAATGCAATTAAGAAAACAAGACAGGAAGCACATCAATTAACACCTTTGCAAACATTTTTTGTGAGTTTTGATTGTTGCGCTGGTGCAACGCCAAACTCGGAAAGATTTCCGGCGACGTTTTTTGAGGGGCAAATCCAACGTCAGACTTTTGTCTGCGGGTGGCATCCGCCATTTTTCTTCTGGTCATCAAATCGCCTTTCGGGGGGGATCTCAACATTTGCTGTAAAATTGGGTGCACGTAACAGGATGTCAGCCATTTTAGGCTGAGGCCAACATTTTTGGGGGGGCGATCTCAGATCGAGACTGGCAAACGTTTTGTAGGCGCATCCAACGTCGGCGCAAAGTTTGATCATTTCAAAGATTCTGAAACTTCCCCTTTCAAATCTGGCAACCTTTAACATTCATTCATTCATTCATCCATTCATCTTCCTAACCGCTTGATCCTCACTAGGGTCGCGGGGGGTGCTGGAGCCCATCCCAGCCGTCTCCGGGCCGTAGTCGGGAGGAAACCGGAGTACCCGGAGAAAACCCACGCAGGCCCGGGGAGAACATGCAAACTCCACACAGGGAGGCCGGAGCTGGAATCGAACCCGGTACCTCTGCACTGTGAAGCCGACGTGCTAGCCACTGGCCTACCGGGCCACCAACCTTTAACATATCTTTTAATTTTTTTGTCTGTGTCCAAGTAAGATTATTGTAGTGGACCACTTTTTTTGTGGGGGGGGGGGGGGGGGGTGAGTGGGAGGAAGCCGCTGAGCATGTAAGCCTTTTTGGGGCTGCGCGTCTGCCAGCTTGCAAGACTCAAAAGCTATCCTAGCATTCAAAATTCATGAAGGCGTCTCCATGTGGGGGGGTGGGGGGGGGGGGCTGAGTCAAACTCTATCGGCGGGCCGAGCACTGCCAAGTGCCCTCCGTAGTTCTCTTTCAAATCATCGTACTTGACGTTGCATCAGTAATACAAAAAAAGTGGGCGCTCATGCGCGAGAGTCTATTTTGGACTTCTGTGCCGTAGTTTGAACCGGAGCTTGATTTGCGAGGTTCAGACATCTTCAGGCAGATTTGGGATTCTTCTTTTTGCTTTCTTGGTCGGGATCTGCTGTCCAACCCTTTTCCGTCCGTCACTCATCCAGGTGCCTTTTCGAAAAACGCCGAGCCGAGTTCTGGCTCTCGGCCCATCAAAGCTGCGGTGATCCGCCGGCCATGCGGCGCCCGTCCGGAGTAAGCTCGACTGCGATGCTTCCGATACGGCATTAGACCAAAGAGATCAAGGTAGACGTGTGCGAGACAGGAGGGAGTACGCCAGGGCGGCTCGGCTCCACTTCCTGAGTTCCATATTTTCCCTGAATGAAAATTCCACTTTTTTCATCGTTTGGCCGCTCCTGCAATTAGTATACTGTTTATTCAAATTAGACTGTCACTCAGATCCCCATCAGCGAACCGTGTTGCCTGCCTTTGGGACATGGCAACAGATGTGTGATATATTGCTAGCTTAGCATGCGGTTTCTTTATGCTACAACAAGGACTTAACAGCACCACGAATTGCGATGACTGACCAGGATTCTCCCTTTGGCCATGATGCAATACGGGATTCAAGTTAAGGGAAGTCATTTTAAACCAAAAAGGAAAAACATTTCCAGAGTTTCAATCAGGGGCGGCCCGGTAGTCCAGTGGTTAGCACATCAGCTTCAAAGTGCAGAGGTACCGGGTTCGATTCCAGCTCCGGCCTCCCTGTAAGGAGTTTGCATGTTCTCCCCGGGCCTGCGTGGGTTTTCTCCGGGTGCTCCGGTTTCCTCCCACATTCCAAAAACATGCGTGGCAGGCTGATTGAACACTCTAAATTGTCCCTAGGTGTGAGTGTGAGTGTGAGCATGGATGGTTGTTTGTCTCTGTGTGCCCTGCGGTTGGCTGGCAACCGATTCAGGTTCTCCCCGGGCCTGCGTGGGTATTCTCCGGGTGCTCCGGTTTCCTCCCACATTCCAAAAACATGCATAGCAGGCTGATTGAACACTCTAAATTGTCCCTATGTGTGAGTGTGAGCGTGGATGGTTGTTCGTCTCTTTGTGCCCTGTGATTGGCTGGCAAACGATTCAGGGTGTCCCCCGCCTACTGCCCGGAGACAGCTGGGATGGGCTCCAGCACCCCCCGCGACCCTAGTGAGGATCAAGCGGCTCGGAAGATGAATGAATGAATGAATGAATGAGTTTCAATCAGAGGTTTCGTCCAACCACAACTTATTTACTGCCATCATCGCGGGGTGTCCCCAAATAGAGTCCAAGAAATATGGTGCGGGGGCACACACCATATTTGAGACTAATTTTGTATTGGTATAATTTTACCCCCAGCCAGTATGGTGGACTTGTGCTTTGCACGTTTACCTCACAAATGTGAAGTTCTGCTTTAAAAAAAGATTGGATGAATGGGTTAATTGTCTATATGGCTCCCGTGAATGACTGGCAAGCGGTCCAGGCCGAGCTCCACATCAGCTGGGATCGGCTCCAGCTCAGGCGCGAACACTCATGGGGACACGCAATACAGAAAATGGGCCTTTTTAGGGGGGGAGCGGGGGGTGTTGCTTTTGTTTTTCTCACTGCGGCACTCTCGTTGTTTATCAAGCGTGCGCACTCGTGCCCCCGGGAGGACACCGGGCCGAGCTTTCCATGACAGTGCAGCGGCATTTTGGGCGACTTATTGACTGAAACATTTGAGACGGGCATAATGCAAATCCCCAAGTCGCTCACTGGCAAGTCAGATTGGGTGAGCCCGAATTATTGCGCCTCCACGAGGAAAACACACTTTTGGGTCCCCACAAAGGCTTTGGTCCATGCTAATTGTGTGTGTTTGAGTGTGTTTTTGTCCTTGTGTGAGTTTTTTTGGTATGTGACTGTGTGGCTGATTGTGTTGCTACTGTATGTGCATATTTGGGATTTTCCATTTTTCATTTTTGCTTGTTTGTGTATGTTTTTGTGTGTTTGTGTTTGCATTTGTTTGCACACAGCTAAGGGCTGCCTTCTTGGTTTGGCCATGTTTGACTCGGAGGATCACGTGCGTCTCGTGCGAATCAAGCGAGTGCACCAAATAATTACAAGCTGGTTGTTTTGAAAAGGCGTGATCTGATGATGTTTATTAATTAGCTCATGGCTGCTCCATCATCATCATCATCATCATCATCATGAGAAACTCTGGCTCATGTGGCCTTTCGTACCGACATGCCGACTGGCGGCAGATGGTCCGGTGAAGCAGTGGGGCCCGGCGGTCCGGGTGCTCCTCAATGGGCTCGTGCAGCTGCTCGGATTTTTATCGGATTTAATGAAGAGGAATTTTGCCGAGGTCCAAAAGTGGCTTGATGGGGGGGGGGGGGGGGGCCGAGATGGAAATTGCATTTGCTGAGCGATGTTTTGATGGACTGAAATGGCCGAGGCCGAAGGACTTGAGTGGTTCTTTGCGGGGGGGAACGAGGGGGGGGGGGGGGTTGTACATAGGCAGTAAGCCCCTACCAATTCTGACATGAATAGCAAACCTTTATGGTTGCTGGAATTAAAAAAAAATGGTGATAATAATTTACACGAGTGGCCCGGTAGTCCAGTGGTTAGCACGTCGGCTTCACAGTGCAGAGGTACCGGGTTCGATTCCAGCTCCGGCCTCCCTGTGTGGAGTTTGCATGTTCTCCCCGGGCCTGCGTGGGTTTTCTCCGGGTGCTCCGGTTTCCTCCCACATTCCAAAAACATGCGTGGCAGGCTGATTGAACAATCTAAATTGTCCCTAGGTGTGAGTGTGAGTGCGAATGGTTGTTCGTTTCTGTGTGCCCTGTGATTGGCTGCCAACCGATTCAGGTTCTCCCCGGGCCTGCGTGGGTTTTCTCCGGGTGCTCCGGTTTCCTCCCACATTCCAAAAACGTGCATGGCAGGCTGATTGAACACTCTAAATTGTCCCTAGTTGTGAGTGTGAGTGCGAATGGTTGTTCGTTTCTGTGTGCCCTGCGATTGGCTGGCAACCGATTCAGGGTGTGCCCCGCCTACTGCCCGGAGACAGCTGGGATGGGCTCCAGCACCCCCCGCGACCCTAGTGAGGATCAAGCGGCTCGGAAGATGAATGAATGAATGAATAATTTACACATTAAATGCATTCCATGCCATGAAGCCAAAACACTTCTTTTCATCAAACTTTTTAAAGATGATAGGATTTGGGGGGGGGGGGGGGGGGGGGGGATGCCACCCACATATTTGCATCGTCGCCCTTTTTACACTGCACTTAGCGAATGCCTCAGATGCATATGTACGCTGTGATGCATTTCTTTCATTTGTGTCCCGACTCGACTAAATTCGCAGAGGCTTTCCGCTGTTCCTTTTCCACTTTCAGAGGCCGTTTCCGTTCACATGGCAAGTGAACAATTCCGATATCCTCAAGTCTCTTTGATTTGTGATTGCTCTCGACAGCACGAGGCGGCCGCAGATTGTTGGCCTCCATCCCATTCCCGGCTGATTGCTCTCCCAGTGGTTTCCCCAGACATTGATCTCCAACGGGAACCTCCTATTTGTGATGTCCTTCCGGTAAATGTCTTTTCTTTTTCTGTTCCTGTCAATAACCCGTCATGAAAACAGAATCATACTCCCCATGTTTGTGGCGTAGCTTTAGCCGCTACCTTTCGCATAGGACTGCCGCACACCGGAGCTACCCGCTCAGCAAAAAAAAAAAAAAAAAGCTCAGTGGGGTCTGCTCGGCATATCGCTGCGTCTTGCGTGATTTTCCGTGACTTTTCTAGAGACGGAACATGGAACACGTCTGAGATTTTTCACATCGCTAGGCGGGAAAACTGATTGTGTGCGTGCTACTTGGGCTACGTGCTGAGAACGGAAGTTCAAGTGGACAATCGAATCGAATCCAAAGCTGGGAGCAGTCGATGCTTCCTACGTTTCCAAACGCTTTTTCGGGTCCCCGGTTTCAAAGAAGCCGTTTGCTGAATTCGGTCATTTGAGCAAACGGCTTATTTCCAAAGCGTGTATCCAACGAAGCGCGATTCACATTCATCGGTAACCAAGAAGCAGTTCTCGGATTCAAAAATGTCGCTCACCGCTGCTTGAACTGCTCGCCTTTTGTCTTGAAATCATGCGAAGGTGCGCTCGATTTGCTCACCCACCCGTCTGGCATGACGCCACAGCTACTTCCTGACCACCAATTATTACTTCCCGGGTACAAATTAGCATTTTGAGCGCACGCCTTTGTCTTGAAATCATGCGCAGGTGCGCTCGATTTGCTCACCCACCCGTCTGGCAGGAAGCCGCAGCTACTTCCTGACCACCAATTATTACTTCCCGGGTACAAATTAGTATTTTGAGCGCACGCAATTAATTTCCCGCCCTCAAAGCTCACGGTGTAATTTAACGCAGAGAACCTGCGCATTCCCTCAACTGCCAGATAAATGCGTCGGGCTTTGATCCAGGTGCCAAAATGCATTTTAAGTGATTAATTAATGATTAATTAATTAATCATTAATTAATGATTAATGATTAATGATTACTTTTATTCACATGGACGAGGGTGGATGAAGAGATGCCTATACAAGGCGAAGGAGGCGGGGCACAAACGCCGACGGTGATGGAGCGGGAGCGAATTGAACGCATGATTTTGTAAACATACTTGACGCACGCATGGAGCACTCGTAGGGAAAAAAACATCTCAGGGGCACGTCTCATTATTTTCCCAGAAACAAATGAATTGAGCTTAAAAAAAAATTAAAAAAACAAGCGCTTTTCAACAGTGACAATATATTCCACACGCCGTTGAGGATTCTAGAAAAGATATGTATTCACTCGCAGAAATAGTCCGGCCTTAATAAATTCAGGTTGAAGGAGGCCGTCCGTGTTCAACCTCAGCTCGCCTTCAAGACGAATGAATGAATCGATGAATCACTTCATGCTTGGACACAGAACAGACCACATCGCCCGGCGCTAATGCACAATTGTGATTGCTGCCCTGAGTAATCTTAGTTGATGCTGTGCAAAGGGGAAAAAAAAATAAATGCTTATAGACACTACGCGGTTTCTATGCGCTCTTGGATTTCCAGGCTGGAGTATCAATAGCTTTGAATGTGGGTCACTTCATCGAGAGTCCAGTATTATTTTTTGAGATATTATTAGACCCTAGTGAGGATCAAGCGGCTCGGAAGATGAATGAATGAATGAATGATTATTTTTCTTTTCTTCTCTCATCGCCCTTTGTTGAAGCTCCTTCTTCAAAGTGCGCGCTTTGAACTGGGCAACTGAGGTCTTGCGCCGTCTGTGTGACGACGTGAATGATGGCGCTTTTGAACGCATCGATGTCACCCCCCCCAAAAAAAAGATTGGGCTGAACAATTTTGAAAATCTAGTTTCTCAAAATTGCAATCGCAATTTAATGCGATTTTGTTTTGTGCCCCCAAAGTAGGCAAGACAGCTTTATATTATGTATTCATTCATTCATTCATCTTCCGAGCCACTTGATCCTCACTAGGGTCGCGGGGGGTGCTGGAGCCTATCCCAGCTGTCTTTGGGCAGTAGGCGGGGGACACCCTGAATCGGTTGCCAGCCAATCGCAGGGCACACAGAAACGAACAACCATTCGCACTCACACTCACACCTTGGGACAATTTAGAGCGTCCAATCAGCCTGCCATGCATGTTTTTTTTGGAATGTGGGAGGAAACCGGAGCACCCGGAGAAAACCCACGCAGGCCCGGGGAGAACCTGAATCGGTTGCCAGCCAATCGCAGGGCACACAGAAACGAACAACCATCCGCACTCACACTCACACCTAGGGACAATTTAGAACGTTCAATCAGCCTGCCATGCATATTTTTGGAATGTGGGAGGAAACCGGAGCACCCGGAGAAAACCCACGCAGGCCCGGGGAGAACCTGAATCGGTTGCCAGCCAATCGCAGGGCACACAGAGACGAACAACCATTCGCACTCACACTCACACCTAGGGACAATTTAGAGTGTTCAATCAGCCTGCCACGCATGTTTTTGGAATGTGGGAGGAAACCGGAGCACCCGGAGAAAACCCACGCAGGCCCGGGGAGAACCTGAATCGGTTGCCAGCCAATCGCAGGGCACACAGAAACGAACAACTAGTCGCACTCACACTCACACCTAGGGACAATTTAGAGCGTTCAATCAGCCTGCCACGCATGTTTTTTTTGGAATGTGGGAGGAAACCGGAGCACCCGGAGAAAACCCACGCAGGCCCGGGGAGAACCTGAATCGGTTGCCAGCCAATCGCAGGGCACACAGAAACGAACAACCATCCGCACTCACACTCACACCTAGGGACAATTTAGAGTGTTCAATCAGCCTGCCATGCATGTTTTTTTTGGAATGTGGGAGGAAACCGGAGCACCCGGAGAAACCCCACGCAGGCCCGGGGAGAACCTGAATCGGTTGCCAGCCAATCGCAGGGCACACAGAAACGAACAACCATCCGCACTCACACTCACACCTAGGGACAATTTAGAGCGTCCAATCAGCCTGCCATGCATGTTTTTTTTGGAATGTGGGAGGAAACCGGAGCACCCGGAGAAACCCCACGCAGGCCCGGGGAGAACCTGAATCGGTTGCCAGCCAATCGCAGGGCACACAGAAACGAACAACCATCCGCACTCACACTCACACCTAGGGACAATTTAGAGTGTTCAATCAGCCTGCCACGCATGTTTTTGGAATGTGGGAGGAAACCGGAGCACCCGGAGAAAACCTACGCAGGCCCGGGGAGAACATGCAAACTCCACACAGGGAGGCCGGAGCTGGAATCGAACCCGGAGCACCCGGAGAAAACCTACGCAGGCCCGGGGAGAACATGCAAACTCCACACAGGGAGGCCGGAGCTGGAATCGAACCCGGTACCTCTGCACTGTGAAGCCGACGTGCTAACCACTGGACTACCGGGCCGCCTATATTATGTATTATTATTATATATATATACAGAAGCATATTTCTTACACAAGCTAGCTCAATGTGCTTCACACAGTTGAAAATACAAAATTCAAAGGCATTTGCAAACAAAAGAATTTATCATATCTGAAGGCAAAGAGGGATGAAGAATTTCAGACATTTAAAGTAAAGAAAGAAATCGTTTTTTTTTTTTTTTTTGATGTTATGACTAAAATACCACAAATCTCCTTGTTTTGGTTTTTGAAGACTTGATTAGCCCAAGTGACGACTAATTTAAAATTCATTGTTGACTCTACTTGATTTGGGTCGGCGGGCGCGATACATTTGGCCCATAATCCTATTGAATAAACATGACAAAATCCTCCTCCATGTTTTTTTTTTCTTTTCTTGAGGTTAAGTATCACTCAGACCGAAACTTCTTGCCGAGTTTCCGCCACTTTATTTGCTGGTTATCTGATATTCTATTGACACTCCAGAGATTGGCGACTCGGGCGAAGGCGGCAGAGCAGGAGGGACGCCATCAAGGCGAGCGTGGAGCCGGGGCCTCGCTTATCAGTGTGTTCACGCGGCTCTCGCCGGAGTCAGACGGTGTGAAATTGCAGGAAAGCCAACGCCGAGCTCGGACCCAGGGAGCGCGTTTGGAGAATGAAGGTGAGTTTGTCTCAATCGGACCGTGTCCGCCTCCGTTGCCTGTTGGTCGTCACTTCCTGACTCTCATCGATCTGGCAAAACTTGCTCTTGTCGATTTGAGTTTTTACATCGGCAGTTGAGTCGTTAACGCGTGCTTTGCTACTGAGTAACGTGTTACCGGCATCATTGTCAAAAGCAGCAACTCACCAGATCCACGATTGTTTGACCCCTTTCTCACCTCGCTGACGCTGCTTTATGTAATCTTATAAACACGCATTGCCATAAAACACACACACACGCAAGAATGGGACATCATTCTCACACTGAATGTGTGTCTGTGTAAAACAGGAAGCGTGCAGTGAGGCTGAACAGGAAACTGTGAGGCTCCATTCCTCAGGTCCCTGCACAAGAAGCAGTTGTAATTGGCTTATATACATTCCTGTCAGGATTAGCCCCGGTCCCATATTTGTTTATTTAAAAAAAAATGTGTTCAAACATTGGCTTTGGGACCTGAATTACATCCCGGGCAAGTGTCAAAACAGTGGAGTCAATATTTTTTGAATGCACGTATTATCCGAGTTCATCTTGAACAAGATCTAGATAGTTGATTTTATTTGGGGTTTTTTATAAGCAGTTTTCACCTACTACGGGGTAATTGGGAGGATAGAATATGATGAATCGCATTTCTGCAACTACCATCGAGAACTAAAACCGAGTTCAAGGTCGACCAAAAACTACAACCGGTGAGAAAAAAAAGCCCGACACGGACGTGGAATGATCAAAAGTGTTCCTAATGGGATGTCCGGCGTGTAATGCCGGAACGCGCGGTTCCGGTCCTGGAAGGCCGCTAGCCTTCGTTTTTTCTATGTCTCCCTGTTGCAACAAACCTGATTGAAACGAACAGGTTTCAAGATCCGGCTTCCGTAGATCTTGCTGATAATTTGATCATTTGAATCAGGTGTGTTGCAACAGGGAGGGATGGGGAAACATGCAAGCTAGCGGCCTTCCAGGACCGGAATCGCCCACCGCGACTGTCATGGCTGCCTCAATTTCCTGGCGCTGAAACGACGTCACTTCTTTTTAGTTCTCCCTTCAAATGACGTTTTGGTAGGACGCGTCTTGAAAGTGTTCTCAATGGAGTACGTACCACCGAGGGGACTATTTATCCGGCGGAGGAGTCACCTGCCGGCACGTCAGTGCCTCGCTATCCAATCCTGGCGCGCCTCCTCCGCGTGCGTGTGTCTTTTTTTGGACATCCCTCCTGCCTGTGCTGTCTCCACACGCCCGGGCGCGCGTGCTCACGCTCGCCACTTACTCGCCGCCTGCCTCGGAGATTCGACGGAAGGCGCCCAGCCTCCTCATCCTCATCCTCCACATCCTTCTCGGGACCGCGCCGGCGGACTTGCACCGCGGCCCCCCCTCTGCCGAACCCGCCTTGCTTTGTTTTGGATTGTCGCTCTCGTGCCATTTGTGTGCGCAACAGCCGATGTCTGCAAGGTAAGTGGATGGACTCGGGAAAAAGTTATACGTGATGTGCAATGAAGTTGCGCCGGGGGAAAAAAAATGGCAGACGATGCTCGATGCAGTCGTTGTTTTGTAAAAGTTTGGCAAACTCGTGATAATTTTATGATTATTCGATCGGAAAGAGATAAAATATAAGAACAAGGAGGAAAACGACAAGCCTCCTTACATGGCAAATCGTTCCATAGATTTGTAATCTCGTTTGTGATGTCCGTACATGGCCACGCGCTTGTTGCGGTAATTGATCGCTCCGTTTCCTTGCAAGTGGCCCTGGGCTTGTTTTACCTTGTAGTGCGGTGTGTGACGATGAGGACGATGGTGATGACGAAGAGCTGAAGCAATGGCATCCGCGCGCGTGTGTGTGTGTTTTAGTGTGTATCCCGGTGCAAATATTTCCCCCTGACAATTGCCGCAGTTACTCACCAGTTGGGGGGTTGACATAAATTTTCACACACAAACACATACACACACACCTCCCAAATCGTCATTTAGAGTACTGCTTAAAATCTAAAAATAAATCAATAAAATGGCACCACCGCCATGACCAAAATACTGTTGTGTTATCAAAAACGAGGCAAAGGCTCTACAACTTTAAGCGCGGTTTAGACATTAACACCAATTTTACATTTATGAAGGAAAAAAAAAATACTGTACTTGCATAATGAATGAATTACATTTTAAAACGGTACTGCACACAATTTAAATACAGTTTAGACGCAAAATGTTTGGAAAATAAAAATAAATGCAACTGTATGATACCTCATTTTATTAATGTGAGTGAAGTGTGTGTGTGTGTGTCTGTTCTGTTGGACGTGGTGCAGGAATGTGTTTATTTGGACCTTCACGCCGCAGACTCGGCTGCGAAGTACAAGAAGGCAAACTGTTCCGGGCTTGATAGATGTGTCGCACTTAGCGACACTTTGGCATTGCTCCTCATTTTGACATTCCCCCTCCAAATTCAAGCTGAATGGGGGTGGGGGTGTGGTGGGGGGGGGCTAAACAGGGTTCCGCTTACTGGACATGAGAGGAATCGCCACCAACGGCACACCGGCAAAGCAAAATGTCACAAAAGTAAACGCGCTTCGACGCTTCAACGATGTTCTTGCATTCCCGGTGCTGGTGGAAGCTGCTTTTGAATTGTTTTGCCGATCAGTTTACATCGCTAGCTTAGCTCGATGAAGAAAGGCGCTTTTTTAAAAATTTTCGCTGTCAGTGATATCGAGCACTGACTTGTCTACTTTGCTGCCACGTGTTGAGTTTTTGGTTTTTAATTGTGGTTTCGACATTGCCTGTTTATTGAGCGATCGCTCAGCATTTTACTGCGCACAATCGCTCAGCATTTTACTGCGCACACAAAGGCAATTTATTGGTTTAAGAAATGTGTTTGTATTAGTCAAACAATATTGTGCTTTTCGCCCCTCCCAGTTGGACACGGTTCTTCCTGTGTTTTTATAAAACGTCTACGATATACTTTTGTCAAAAAAACCCCAGAGAATCAAGAATTACAGTGGCATCTTTGAATTACAGTAGCGTTAGCATCTTAGCAGCGGCATCTTTTGAATTACAGTAGCGTTAGCATGTTTGACACAGCTCTCCTGTCTTATGCTCGTGAGCATCTTGACACTCATGCCCGTATACTGCTGGTGTGGGCGGTTCCCCAAAAAAAAGCATCATTATTTTCACTCTTGGGCGCAGCACTTCATATGCTAGTGTACACTGTCTGTATGTGGCGCATAGTCTCCTCTCTTCCTCTTCCACGGCCATGCGAAAACTTCACTGAGCATTTGAGTATGTGCCGCTTACCAGAAGCTAATTTGGGCATCCAACTAAACTCAATGCAGCTCTGCTTACCTTTTGACTTGCAAGTGGGCGATACAGTGCAGCAAACGGATTTTTGGCGGTGTTGTCACATGTCGGCATCGCTTCACTTTATGACAGATTGAGAGACGCGCTGTCCCGGTTGCTGTCTTCAGCTGCTGCGCGTCCCAAACAACATCAAGGATTTCATCACGGCCACCGCCTGGCACCACTCGAGCACTTTTCTCGTCTAGAGCTAGCAGGAGCCGCCGATTGCTATTTTACAGGAGTCAGCTGGTCCGACAGACGGGCTGACATCCCCCCATTGGGTTTCATTAGAGCTGGTCTTGATGTTGAAGCCCGCCTAATCCACTTTCGCCGACCGCAATAGAGCGAGCTGCGGCGGCTATCTTTAGACCACGCACACGCTGACCAGACCTTTGGCTTCCATCATTAAAACAATGACATGAAACTCTCCAGTCAATGTCTTCGGCGAAAGAGGCCGGCCAATGTCTGCTGCTCCACGCTAATGACGACCTTGAACCCGGATGTCGCTCTTTCTCTCTCATTTGATTTCATATAGCAGGAACTCAAACTTGTCGTGAAACTCCGCTATTTGCAGGAAATCGAGACTCAGCCGTGCCGCGGGAAGTGAAACGTTTGTTAATTGCCAATAGTTGCCATAAGATGATGACAAAGCAGCACTGATGTCTAAATGAAACTCCCCCAACACGGTTAAAAATACTTTCTTGACACCAGGATGTCTGCAGATGGCGCCAAAACACAATTTCCTTGAACTAATTCCTTTTCCATTGACCTAATGAAGCTCTTTTCCTCACTTTAACATAGTTCCTTGCCACCTAGCGGGGTTGCATTTTTTTCCCCTCAATGCAGCTCTGCTTACCTTTTGGCTGAGACATGACAGGCTTTCAGACGGCGTGGCGCAGGAATTGCTGTGCGGGTGGTGGTGGGGGGGGTCTGGGGGGCTGTATTATTTGCTGACCAGTGATGTCACTATTCGGCTCATTTACATCACACCACTCCCACAATCGGGCAAAATTCTAAACGTCTCGCTCACTGACACATTTTCGAGGAGCTCACTCAAGATATACGTAGTTCCCACTTGATGGCTCGCCTGGGCAGCCCCCCCCACCCCCCTCCAGAGACACAATTATCTGCATACAAGCAAATTGAAAAGTTCAATTCTTCATCGTGCGGGTCCTCGATGGTCATTAATTTAGATACAGCACAGATGGTGTTCTCTCATAATCCTCTGAATATTCCACACAATTAGCGGATTGTTAGCGTTGTAATCGCTAACCGTCGTCACATGCTACGGTAGATTACCAAAGAAACTTTTTTCTTTATTTTTTTAAATCGCAAACTAATCATGCGTGCCACACTGACGGCGTTTTACCTTTTTTATTAAGCCGTCGCACGCACGGCGGCAATAAGCCGCTCACTTTAGGGCCGTTAGCGGCGCCACGCCATGTTTGTCTTGAGATATCGTGTATGTTCGGCACACAGCGATGCACGCACCGCGCCAAGATAATACAACACACGCGTGTTTGCAAAGATCACGGCACGGGCAAGGACCAGGAAAAGGGTGATTCAAGAAAATGTCCGCAACCCAACTTACTCAAATGACGTCCGCTTATCGACATATATAAGAGATGTCCGATTGACTCATTGATCCAAGATGGCCACCAAACGTCCACTTTGTTTACCCCCCCCCCCCCCCAAAATGTTTCCGATGCCATGACACATGACATCGAAGCGTGCACGCTGCTTGACGGGTGGAGGATTTGAGAGACGGCCTGCAGGGCCGCCACTCGCTCGCCACATTTCCATACAAACCCTTCGCGAGCTGCACGCATGACAGAGCTTCAAACAGTTTTTCTTTTAGCGCCCCCCCCCGGACCCCCCACTTTTTTTTTTTCCTCCCCCCGTCATCTTTTTTCACCTTGCCTTGCTCTGGAATTTCTGATTCATGCGACTGATGTCTTGGGCGTGCTCTGTCTGCACCTAGTAAATAGGTCGGCCTTGATTTGTCAATAAGAGTCTGTCTTGGGGGGGGGGGGGATAAGAGGGATCAATTAAGCTGATGGACGCATCCACAACCATGTTGACGTCTTATTTATGATTGAATAATGTGGTATTGATCATATTACACATTGATTTGTGCACACCGCCCCTTCCCCCCCCCCCACACACAGCATAATAGTGAATTAAATTAGCACTGAACTGTTTCTTCTTTTGTTGTTGTTGTTTTTCGTTTAGAAATGACTGCAGAGCCTCAAATTAGTTCGCCGAGCCCGTTTCTTCACGAGCGACACTGATAAGCGGACCGCTGCCACCGGTCCTCACATGTGACAATTTGAGCGCCATGATCGTCCGTCCGCCGCCGTTGCCGTCTTTTAATCTTGGCTTTTGCCTCCCGTGACAGCTGAACGCTTTCTCAAGAGGTCGCATAAAGCGGCGGCGGCGGCGCAAATGCCCGCAAACGCGGGTTGACGATTGTGAAAAACAAGACAGATGGAAGGAGCTCACGGCGGAGAATCGTAAAAAGAGAAGGCAGTAACGCAAAATAAATCTGTTCTTAACGTTAGCGCCGATGCCACTTACGTGGGCTTTATGTTCCGCTTAATGGAATTAGCCCAAAGGCAAAACATTCTGGAACAAGAACGAGTCACGGCGGTTCAAAATGCGGCATCCATTTTCTTTTCTGGCGCTGCATCATTTGTACCTCGGATTGTCCATCAGGATGATGTGGCGGCCGCATCATGAAGTGGTTCCAGAATGCCCTTTTGGAACCAAGAAGTCGGCAATGATCTCTGAATAGAGCAAAAACAACTTGCCGTTGTCGTCGATTGTCATACGAATATCAATATAAAACGGATACCCGAAAATTTTAATCATTGGACATCGTTGATTAGGCCGGGGGTGGCCAGGCAGTCCAGTGGTTAGCACGTCGGCTTCACAGTGCAGAGGTACCGGGTTCGATTCCAGCTGCAGCCTCCCTGTGTGGAGTTTGCATGTTCTCCCCGGGCCTGCGTGGGTTTTCTCCGGGTGCTCCGGTTTCCTCCCACATTCCAAAAACATGCATGGCAGGCTGATTGGACGCTCTAAATTGTCTCTAGGTATGAGTGTGAGTGCGAATGGTTGTTCGTTTCTGTGTGCCCTGCGATTGGCTGGCAACCGATTCAGGTTCTCCCCAGGCCTGTGTGGGTTTTCTCAGAGTGCTCCGATTTCCTCCCACATTCCAAAAACAGGCGTGGCAGGCTGATTGGACGCTCTAAATTGTCCCTAGGTGTGAGTGTGAGTGCGAATGGTTGTTCGTTTCTGTGTGCCCTGCGATTGGCTGGCAACCGGGCCTGCATGGGTTTTCTCCGGGTGCTCCGATTTCCTCCCACATTCCAAAAATATGCATGGCAGGCTGATTGGACGCTCTAAATTGTCCCTAGTTGTGAGTGTGAGTGCGAATGGTTGTTCGTTTCTGTGTGCCCTGCGATTGGCTGGCAACCGATTCAGGGTGTCCCCCGCCTACTGCCCGAGGACAGCTGGGATAGGCTCCAGCAACCACCGCGATCCTAGTGAGGATCAAGCGGCTCGGAAGATGAATGAATGAATGAATGATTAGGCCGGTGACTTGGCAGCGTTTTCCATAAACGGCCACCGTGAACTGGAGCAGAGCAAGTCGTCGCTCCCGGCCACCAGGCTGCGTCACTTTTAACCGCATCAACGTTTGTTGTACTTCTCGTTTGACATTGCGTATATCATCATAATTGCATCGGGGGGGGGACGCACAGAAACTGGCGATAAAACAACATAGAAGCAGCATTTGGTCCCAGTTAAGTCACCCGGAGACTTTGTAGATCACAATTTACAAGTGTTCTAAACGAGCCATTTGATAAAGGACCAGGTGAATAGCGAATCGGGTTGTTAGCTGAATCCCACTAATTGACACTGCACCTGAATTAACGCCCCCCCCCCCCCCCCCCCCCCCCCAGTTGAGATTAGTTCCATTTGTCAACTTTGACTCTACTTTTGTCAAATGCTGTCCTGGAACACTGCTTCTTTTTTTTTTTTTTTAATCTGCCTTTCCACGTCCTCCCAAATTCAAGGTTCCGCAGTGGCCCTGAATGCAACGCTCATCTTGAGCTAGCTCCACAAAATATTTTATCATGCTCATGACACAAGCCTTTGCGGGTGTGTGGGTGTGTGGGTGTGTGGGTGTGTGTGTGTGTGTGTGGCGGGAAACAAAGAGAGAGAGAAACTTTTCCAGACAAGCAATCAGCCTCCAGTCACGGAGGATACCGACTGACATGCACGCAGCGGCCTCTATTAAGGCGACCGCAGGTTACGCCGCATCATGACGTCTGTCAGGGGGGGGGGATGTTAAACTCTGTGTGTGTTGAGTCATCATTCGTATAAACATGACAAACGTTCTCACGGGCCTCAGACGATCTCATTTAAACCTTGAAGCATTGCGTTATTGATGCAGGCGGGCTTTTGTTCCAATTTGGCCCGATTTATTTGATATGCGTACGCGGCCATTTTACACAAAGTGACAGGTGATAGATTTTGGGAAGTAATCAGCATTTTTCAATTGAACAATTTTTTTTTTCACCCCCCCCGTTTTTGAGCAGGAATCCTATTGATCAATGACATCGTGGAGACGTCCCCGCAGCGCCTTTCCTTGACAATGAATTTGGGAACTTTGGCGTTTTGGCTGCGCGATGAGCGATGGGAAGTCATTTGCGCGCCTCGAGGTGGCTGCCACTTGTGCCGGTGATAAGATTTCGGGCCTAGTTGCCTTGCGACATGACTGCTTCACTACAGGTGGCTGCAAAGAGTTTGTGATGCGTTTGGGAATTCTGCACCTGCGCTCCTTTTTTGGGGGAGGACATCATCACAGATTGCACGACTGACTTCAAGTGCCACCTGAATGGTTAAATGAATTTTGGGCAGACAGCAAATGAGACCCCAATTATATTCGATTCTGACTATGATAACTGTTAACAAACATGGAATTAAAATTATAGCTCTAAAAACTTTTTGGAGGGTTAGTTTTTAAATATTTGGGTGTTTTTTGGGGGTTTATTTTTTGACAGAACACAATTTACAAAGTATTTTAATTTTATACAAAATATAGAACATGTGTGACATGAAGAGAGGAAAAAAATGTAGCATCTTAAATGAAAGTCAATCATTTCAAAACCATGAATCCCCGGGCCTGCGTGGGTTTTCTCCGGGTGCTCCGGTTTCCTCCCACATTCCAAAAACATGCGTGGCAGGCTGATTGGACGCTCTAACTTGTCCCTCGGTGTGAGTGTGAGTGCGAATGGTTGTTCGTCTCTGTGTGCCCTGCGATTGGCTGGCGACCGATTCAGGGTGTCCCCCGCCTATTGCCCGAAGACAGCTGGGATAGGCTCCAGCACCCCCCGCAACCCTAGTGAGGATCAAGCGGCTCGGAAGATGAATGAATGAATGAATGAATCTACATACCAAAAAGGCACCGTTTAAATATGCTGGAGTAGGCAAAATCGCTCTCGATCGTCTCTCTTCCCCTTCCCTCCGTCCCTTTGTGATGTGTGGAACTGCTCACCCCTCCCCTCTGTGCTCAGCCACGAAGGAAACAATTCGTTTTCGCTCCAGAAATGGAGAAACTATTGTATGGCGTAATTATGAGCCCTACTGCGTGGTAACGAGAACCTGTCGCTCGCATCGTTCTCCAAAGAGGAAAAATGGATGGTCTTCAACCTGTTTATTGCTCGCCGACAGTTGACGTTTGCTGTAAAAGTGACACAAAACAAAGAAGTAGACATTGCATATTTAACCACCGAAACCATATCATCTAATGAATGGCCATTAGCTTACCGCTAATAATGTGAAACCACCATAGTCAGGCTAACAGAAATTAGCATGGCTCTTATGCTAGTTCTAAACTGCTAACACCCACTCAGCACATACTACACTGAAGGGTTTTAATTTCAGGGAGCTAAACCCCCCCCCCCCCAAAAAAAAATCCTCGGAACGGCCGTGGTTCCCTGTAGCAAAGTAACATCTCTCGGTTTTAGCGTAGCCATCACATGTCAGCTCGTGTCTTTGCTTGACATTGATTGACATAGAGGAGCAATCGTACAACTTGTAGCAGTCGCAACGAGACCAAGAGTGAAGACCCTGAATGAACTCTAGTGAGGAAAATGAATGAGCGCCACATCACCCGCGGGGGGGCCGAGGAAATGAAATGTCTGCTGACATTTACATGCAAGTGTGCGCCGCGGCGGCCATGCAATAAAGAGTCCGTACTTTGAGAGGACCGCTCCACTCCACGGTGGAGACTCGGTTACTTAGAAGTTTGATTGCGGCAACAATGACAATTAATTATTCAGGATCTTGCCATTTACTCGTGACTGAGCCTGCTGGCTTTTTGCAAAAGGGTATTTTGTAGCGTGCACGGAGGAGCAAAACATTTTGTTGACATCCACGGAACTAGACACTTGTTGTGTTGCGCTAACGGTTAGCATCGAGGCTAATGTTACCGAGTTAGCTTATTATTATTATTGAATTTGGAGCAAAACATTTTGTTGACATCCACGGAACTAGACACTTGTTGTGTTGCGCTAACAGTTAGCATCAAGGCTAATGTTACCGAGTTAGCTTATTATTATTATTGAATTTGGAGCAAAACATTTTGTTGACATCCACGGAACTAGACACTTGTTGTGTTGCGCTAACAGTTAGCATCAAGGCTAATGTTACCGAGTTAGCTTATTATTATTATTGAATTTGGAGCAAAACATTTTGTTGACATCCACGGAACTAGACACTTGTTGTGTTGCGCTAACGGTTAGCATCAAGGCTAATGTTACCGAGTTAGCTTATTATTATTATTATTGAATTTGGAGCAAAACATTTTGTTGACATCCACGGAACTAGACACTTGTTGTGTTGCGCTAACGGTTAGCATCGAGGCTAATGTTACCGAGTTAGCTTATTATTATTATTGAATTTGGAGCAAAACATTTTGTTGACATCCACGGAACTAGACACTTGTTGTGTTGCGCTAACGGTTAGCATCGAGGCTAATGTTACCGAGTTAGCTTATTATTATTATTGAATTATTGTAATTTTTTATTATTGTTCTAATTGATTTCCATTTTATCTGGAATTCAAGATGCTGCTTCTCCATTAGCGAAGTGGTCCACACGAGCACACAGCCCGTTTTTGGTGCTTACACAAGACGGACTCGAGCATGAAGTCTTGGCACGCCTCCGTACTCAATTTTTTTTTTTTTGGCAGGCTTATGTTGGCATCGAAACGCATACGTGTTTATTGGCTCCCTCTCCCACTGTCTTTTCTCCGAAATGTTACCGCAGCCCAAGTTGGACATATTTATGGCATCTACAGACAATACCCCGGAGTTGTCTTCATCAATATTTGAGTCCGCCAAGTCATGTAAACACGATAGCACAATGACAGCAGCTCGATTTATGAAGCCTGGATCCAAATAGCGAAGCCTGCGGCACATAAGAAAGCTTTCAGTATGCTCGTCCTGCTGTCTCTTACCAGACCGGGATGAAGGAACTATTCTTGCTCTCGGTCGAACTGAAGTTTCAATCAGTCCATCGCTAAATTGATACATAGCGTCATTGGTAGCGGGAACAGCAGCTCAGGGATGGCCGGCCATTGCCCGTCTCTGGCCGCCTCGACTTCCACTGGGTTAATACCGAAATATTCCCAAGCAAAGGACATATTCAAGTCCTGCCAGTGTGTCCTAGAATCGCTCCGAGGCCTGATCCTGCCTGAACATAAAATCCATTCCAGGCGGCATCTGAAACAGTCGCCCGAGTGTATCTCGATCTGGAGAAGCTCCTCACCCAGAAGACTCCAGAACGACTCCAACCAAGGTTGCGATTCTTCCTCTTTTGACGGAGAACCGTCACCCCCATGACCACGTCCTCCACAAACGCCAAAGATGCGATTCCACGGGAACGGACTCAGACTCGGCCTTGGTTGTGGTTAGAAATGATGTCCGTCCCGATAACGAACAGGACAGCATTTTGGGCTAATGGTTAGCAAGTCCGCTTCGCTAACACGCCGGGGATCTGGGTTGACACGTGGCGGTATCGGTAGGGGTCCATCGTCCACGGCGAGACGTAATTAAAACCTCATAAAGAAAATGTGTGAGACAGATTTAGGCGCAGTATCGATTTTTAAAAGTACAGTTGGAATATTTATCATGAAAGAAACCCAACAGGAACAGGCGGCCCGGTAGTCCAGTGGTTAGCACGTTGGCTTCACAGTGCAGAGGTACCGGGTTCGATTCCAGCTCCGGCCTCCCTGTGTGGAGTTTGCATGTTTTCCCCGGGCCTGCGTGGGTTTTCTCCGGGTACTCCAGTTTCCTCCCACGTTCCAAAAATATGCGTGGCAGGCTGATTGGACGCTCTAATGGTTGTTCGTTTCTGTGTGCCCTGCGATTGGCTGGCAACCGATTCAGGGTGTCCCCCGCCTACTGCCCGGAGACAGCTGGGATAGGCTCCAGCACCCCCCGCGACCCTAGTGAGGATCAAGCGGTTAGGAAGATGAATGAATGATGAATGAATGAATGAAACCCAACAGGAACAATACAACAAAGGCAGAGGAATTTTGATAGCAAACTTTTATCTGCTTATTCAGCCTTTTAAATTTTTTTTCTGTACAAACCAAAACATGACGCTGGATTTGCAGGAGCCCGTCTTCCGTTTGTTATTTTAACGATTTAACAACTTGTCTCTCTGAGTCCCTTAAGCCCTCAAACACTTGAAAAGCAAGATTGGATCATATTAGTTCCGCCTTTGTTTCTTCCCCTTCCTTAATCCCATCACATCCCAGTCGTGCGTTTAATCCCGTTGAGAACCACCGGCAAAAAAAAAAAAAATCAGGAGTAACCGTGTGACGTGCGTTGCTGCTCTCGTTTTTTTGTTATTCCTGCATTTGATATGAGAACAGAAGGTGACCTCACGAGTCAACAAACGTCCTCATAGGGTCAACGGAGGCGAGGCGTTTTCCTTGTTTGCCCGCTCGCTGTACCTTTTTTAATAGCCGCAAATATGAATGCTTTCCATAGGACATAATCAGGATGTGGCCGAGGTTATTTACACTGTCCACAAGCCACTGTTTGGTTTCCTTTTTCAAATCCCGCCCGGCTCTTCGTTAAGCTCCATTTATCGGACGTTGGGTGTGTGCAAATTCGGCATATTTATTCGGGATATTTAGCTGAACTTTGCCTACATTAATCTTTCTAAAGTCATCACGTCGGTCATGCCAAAAGTTATGTTTTGAAGCATCACGGCCTTCGCTCCTCACATCCCATCGCTCTCTCTCTTTGGATCAAAATTGCCATAGTCGCCGTTGAAGCCTGCGCGACCGTCGGGAGGAATTTTGGGCCGGTCCTCATTGCATAGATCTTCTTCTGAAGCCATTCACTTCTGTCCTTTAACGTGGGAGATGATTGCGGGTGATCGGGTTGTCGGTGAAGTCTTCTCAATGCGATGCGGAATTCTAAAGAAAAGGGGTCTGTCGAGAGGTCGGCAACCCAAAATGCTGAAAGAGCCATATTGGACTCCCCCCCCCCCCCCCCCCCCCACAAAAAAAAAATGTCTGGAGTCGCAAAAAATAGAAACTATATTAGAAACCACTAGGGCGGCGCTCAAGAGCAAGATTTGCTCGAGCATCGCCTGGGTGAAGGTATTCCGCCTGATGATTTTTTTTTTTTTAAAGGGCTTTCGGAATAATTAGGTTTGTCGTCAGACCTGCTGACAAAAAAAACCCGATCCGTTAAATACGCATTTATTACACCTGCCAAAAATGTTTCTGTGTGAATGGAGCATCTTTTTTGGGGGGAGAATGAGCAAGTACGATGGCGCATTGGTTAGCCGAAGTGACAAGTTGACATTGTAAATTGTGTTAAACAAAGTTTTACTTGGGGGGGTGGGGCGATATGAACCAAAAAAGGAGCTTTCTTGAAAACAAATGACCCTTTGTCTCTTTGCCCGACACACACTCACACAAACACCTTTGAAGAATGAAGCCCGCTGGGAGCGAGTGTGTTCTAATCGAGTTTTTCAATCAGAACAAAGTGTGTGTGGACGGATGTTTCAGTCGCAGCTGTTTGTTTGGAGTCCCCCTGACCTCCAGAGTGAGGAATTGCTCTCTCAAGCAGCGTCATACCTCAGCATCACCTCAAGCGGAAGCCATTTTGTTTTTATTGTTGTTGTTACTCTTTTCATTTTCTTGGCAAAATGGCACCCATCTCCATTACAGGAAGGTAAACATTTGCCGTCGGCTTATGTAACTTTGTTATCATAGCGTCCTCGTTTTAGCGGCGACAATTCAAACCCTAATATAATCACGCTCGGCCAAAAACGCGGCTCGCTCCTTCTTTTGTTATATAATCAAGAAAGAGGAGCAGCTGCAATTTATGTCACATTGTCGTGCGACCCGCCAGAGCCCGAATGCCGTTTTTTTGATTTACGGCGAGTGTTACTCGGGCATTCTTTGGAGGTCTGCGTGTCTTATTGGCTAGCAGGCCCGGAATATTTGCCCCCCCCCCCTCCCCGATTGATGGAGTCGGACACGAATCCTCATTTCACCTTGATTAGCTTTCAATCCGCCTTTAGGAAAAGACAAAAAGAGCAAGAAAATTCCCTGCGGAGGTTAGTCGCCTCGACGACCCGACGCGGCTAACGCTAACGCTAGGCTCACCCGAACAGTCGCGTGCGTCGTTGATCTCGGCTCCCCGCCTCATCCATCAGAGCGACGTGAAGATTAATTGCCATGCCGCTCCAGATTGGCCAGTGACGGAGACAATTCCTGAAGAGTTTGTACAATCGCACATTTCAACAAATTCGAAAAGGTCATTTAATCAATGAATCGATTGGTTTGTCCATCCTTACTTTGCAGCCCCTTTAATTACTTCTTAGCCTTACCTCAAATGCTCTCGTGTCGAATCATAAAATCCATCTTTTCGTGGCGACAAAAGGTTGCATGGGGTGCGGGGGGGGGGGGGGGGGGCGGCGAGGGCATGATGTAACATTTGCCAGCGTAAAACACAATCCGCCCTAAAATAGAAGCCGGGGGAAGCGCGATTGCGATCTTTGACGCTCGGCTGAGTTTACAGCCCGACGGTGATCTGTGGACACGGGAGATGAAGAGGTTTAGCAGATGCGCGCCAATCTCCAAAGAGGTTTTGTGTTCTGACGACGTGCCGCGAATTCAGAAGCGGTCTGAGAGCGCGCTGTCCGTCGAAACACAGTAGAGTATTTCTGTAATGGAATACTCTAGTCACGCCTGAGATGGCGGTCAGTCTGTCAGTTGGTCGTGTGACTTGCCGCAAGCACGAACAGACGCAAGTGGGCGTTACCGAGCTAACACCACCGCGGTTGCAGCATCTGAAGCAGGGAAGCCCAGACCTCGTCCATCACTCCATCGAGTTTCTACGGGTTTTGCCGGGCTTTTCCAGGCCAGTCTGGAGATACAGGGCCCTATTTTCGACATTTGCGCCGTTGTGGGGGTGAACACAGCCAACTTCCTTCCCTACCTATGGAAGCAGCAAAACTCCGTGCAGGAAATCCGCACGGTCTACCGGCAACAGCATAAAGAAACTTGATACAAATGTACGCGCATAAACGGGCGGCAGGATTTCCCCTTGCGGATTATGTCTGACAATGTATGAATTGATTCTTACAATGATTTTAAAGCAAGGGTGTCCAAGTCTGGTCCTCAAGGGCCAGAAGAGCGTTCCACTACCAGCGCCACAACTCGGACCTGCTTTTAGCTGGTCTCAAGATGAGTCTACTCTCTGCCACCAAATTGTCAGGTGCACCAGGAGTGTCCACTGGATAGCCCAGCATGGTGCAGTGGGGTGTGCCAAATTCCCAAACATGCCAAAGATGGCATCAGAAATCCAGATGCTCTGATTTTCCACAGTCTCTCCAGTCCTGGGTCAATCCTATGATCTCCTCCCAGTGGGATGTCCCTAGAATACCTCACCAAAGAGCATTCTTAACGAGATGCCCGAGCCACCTCATCTTTATAAAACAGATGGATGGGGCGGTGCATATACCTCCCTTTAAAAATCCAAAGGGAAGCGTGTGTGTGAAGCTGCAGGGCATCACTCACATTTATAATGGACGACCAGGGAGCTTCTTTCCTGTCAGATGGAGTTATCATTTCCCGCAAAACCCGAACATGGCATTTTAGAAGGACATGGTGGAGTTTTTTTGTTTGTTTTTTTTTTTAATGTGCATTTTTGTAATTTAAATAATTTATTTTTAGTCATAACGGAAAAAAATGTGGATTGACCGGCATTAGCTGTGTCAAAAGCATTTCCCGACTGCGCGGCCGCAACGGGCGTCATGAATCATTCATTGGCAGCTGTCACTCGTCGCTCGCCGCAGAATTAAGACTCCATCCAAAGGCTCACAACCAGCAGAAGCTTTTCTGCGTTTGTTTCACTCGGAGCGGCGAGCAAATCGAAGCGGCTGAGCGGGCTTTGGAATTAGGCCACACCCGCTTGTGCATGTTGTTGTTTTAACTGACTGAACATTTGACATACTTTGCTCCCCCATCTCAAAATCACGCTCATTTTTGTTTTTTGTTTTTGTTATTCCACCGTTTCCCTCTTTTGACAGCGACGACAATGCGACACAACAACGTGACACGCCGGTTTTGTCTCACCGCCGGTGTCCTATTCCAGTGCACTCGACGTCCCCGTTTCGCATGAGAAAGGTCAAACTTGAGTGTGACGGCAAAGCAGCAGCGTTTTTCGGGAAGAGAAAGGGCGCGTCTGGTCGCGCAGACGTTTCAACTGCAACTCCATATTGATTTTTCAACTTTATTTATTTCACATCGGCCTCCTCTCCCAACATGTTAACATCGACTCCAAGTCGCTTCTCGGTCGAGTTGGGCAACAGACAACACTGCCATGAAAACCCTCCCGTGGAAATTAGACATATGATACGTAGATGTTATTATGGTCTTAACATTCATTCATTCATTCATCTTCCGAGCCGCTTGATCCTCACTAGGGTCGCGGGGGGTGCTGGAGCCTATCCCAGCTGTCTTCGGGCAGTAGGCGGGGGACACCCTGAATCGGTTGCCAGCCAATCGCAGGGCACACAGAAACGAACAACCATTCGCACTCACACTCACACCTAGGGACAATTTAGAGTGTTCAATCAGCCTGCCACGCATGTTTTTGGAATGTGGGAGGAAACCGGAGCACCCGGAGAAAACCCACGCAGGCCCGGGGAGAACCTGAATCGGTTGCCAGCCAATCACAGGGCACACAGAAACGAACAACCGTTCACACTCACACCTAGGGACAATTTAGAGTGTTCAATCAGCCTGCCACGCATGTTTTCGGAATGTGGGAGGAAACCGGAGCACCCGGAGAAAACCCACGCAGGCCCGGGGAGAACATGTAAACTCCACACAGGGAGGCCGGAGCTGGAATCGAACCCGGCACCTCTGCACTGTGAAGCCGACGTGCTAACCACTGGACTACCGGGCCGCCCGTGGTCTTAACATTTTTTTAAAAATAATTTTGTCAAATTGAATCAAGAATTAGAAGACACTATAGGCATGCGGGTTCGAGTCTGGCCAGTTTGCGAGTGAGCAACCGTATCCCGAGCCCCACAAACTGCCAGGTCAGTGAGGTGAGTCCAACTTTTGTCAAGAAGTGCAAAAGTTCTCGTTGACCGGAGACATTTGCAGATTCACTCGCTTGTTTCACTTAATGGGGCTCACCGCCGCCCCAGAGAAGCAACTATTTGTCTACCAGGCCATTAAAAAGTCCACTTTACATCACAATTCCCCCAAAGGAGAAAAGTGGCTGCCATGTATCCACATTTCTTATACTCCAGAGTTGCCTTTATGACCAATTGGACGCATTGAGTTGTTTTTATCCTTTGCCTTCGTGCCGTTTGTAGTTATGACATAGAAGCAAGAACCATTTAGCCTCTTGTTTGTCCTTCCGACGGCTTCGTGTTGGCACGACTGGCGCAATATTACCATCCAGTAAATCCGTGTTCATTTTCAGGATTTGATTCGGCCCGGTAGTCCAGTGGTCAGCACGTCGTCTTCACAGTGCAGAGGTACCGGGTTCGATTCCAGCTCCGGCCTCCCTGTGTGGAGTTTGCATGTTCTCACCGGGCCTGCGTGGGTTTTCTCCGGGTGCTCCGGTTTCCTCCCACATTCCAAAAACATGCATGGCAGGCTGATTGGACGCTCTAAATTGTACCTAGGTGTGAGTGTGAGTGCGGATGGTTGTTCGTTTCTGTGTGCCCTGCGATTGGCTGGCAACCGGGCCTGCGTGGGTTTTCTCCGGGTGCTCCGGTTTCCTCCCACATTCCAAAAACATGCGTGGCAGGCTGATTGAACACTCTAAATTGTCCCTCGGTGTGGGTGTGAGTGCGAATGGTTGTTCGTCTATGTGTGCCCTGTGATTGGCTGGCAACCGATTCAGGGTGTCCCCCGCCTACTGCCCGAAGACAGCTGGGATAGGCTCCAGCAACCCCCGCGACCCTATTGAGGATCAAGCGGCTCAGAAGATGAATGAATGCTTCTAAAATATTTTGTTAGTGTCCTTTTGCCCGTGCATAGTTTTTCCACATGCAGCTTTATGAACTCTGCCTAGCGACAAGGAGAGACGGTTGCATAAGTAAGAATCCGATTCCGAACATCAGTCGATCATGGAAATGCAGTACAGTATTCAGCCGTTTCCTGCCGGGTTATCATCCTCAGTGTTTATATGGATATGTTTTCACATAAAACGGACAGCGACGTGGTTGAGGAAGGGGGTTGTCGATTGCAATGCAATTGGAGTTCAATGTCGTTCTCTCTGTTGTTATTAAATTGTGCAGACCAGACAGCCAGATTGTTGTGAAGGAGCGAAAGTCCTCCAGTGGTGTGTGTGTGTGTGTGTGTGTGTGTGTGTGTGTGTCATTTTCAACTGTTCATTCACACCAGCGTGGCTGCAGTAATGGGCAACAGGAGCTCAGCTGTTTTCCCCCCGACTGAAAAAGTGAAGACTCCAGGCTTGATGTTGTAGAAATTCTACGGGTCCAAAACCTATCCAGCAAAAAGCCCGTCGTTTGTGCCCCCTGGAAAATTAGGAGAGGAAATTAAAAAAAAAAAAAAAAAAAAAGAGTCCCCAGCACCACTTTCATCAATCGACACGTTTTGCCCACACTCGCGAATGTGAGCAGATCAGAGCCTCAACATTTGGTTCCTCAACATCTCTTAACTGAACCTGTAAGGAAACCCTTTGAGCCACACGTTTCTGTTCAAGTGCACAAAGCGAGGTGTGTAATGGCATTTTTTGGAGGAGTTTATTGCAGAGGGAATTGATCGAGCGCCTTTGGGGTGAATGAAAAATTGTGAGCCCTCAGATCTTCTCACAGGTTTAGCATCAGTGACATGTGACCGCACAGATGGCGTTCTGGATGAATGGGACAAAATCTTGCCGAAAGATGAGCAAGCTCAAGATTTTTGTTGTGCATGCGTGCGTTTGCGCCGTCCGCTGAAAAGACGCTCCGCAATTTAGGCGAGCATCTTTTTGCCTCAGGCCGTCAGTTGTCTGCGTCTACTCTCACAGCACAGCTCATCACAGCTGGCTCTTAAAGTCAATCTCTTGTACCAGTTCTATCAAATCTACCTGAATCCCCAAACGATATCGATTACTCACGTTATTGTTTTTCCACCCACAGGAAATAAAGGAACATCTTTTTCAGGGTCAAACTGGCACATCGTTAAATGTCACATGTATAAATAATAAGTTCTAAAAGAGAACGGAAAAAGTTAGTCAGCTCACTGTCTACCAAGTACTTAGTTCCCGGGTTAAATAGCCATCTGGCTAGCTTGAAAGTTTGTTAGTTTTCAAACAAATCTAACTAGACAAATTAACTAATTATTGTGTGCATGGGCGTGAAAGTAGTTATGACGGGAGCTAGTCTGTCAGGTAGCCGTTGAGTTGGTTACAGATCTAGTTTGCTAGCGGTCGAGTTTGTTAGCTTGGTGGTTAGATGTCTCGATGGTTATCAGTGTTGTGGGCTTGACAGTTCGTTAGCTAGCTGTTTGTTTTTTAGTTATATGGGGCGCATTTGGAAATTCAGTCTGTTGCAGTCTATTAGTTAGCTCACCAACTAATTCAAGCTAGCTGGCTAGCTTTGTTAACTACCTAGCTAGCTACATCTTCAGCTAGCTTGTTAGTTACGTAGTTAGCAAGTTCTCACATCAGGAAATAAAGGAACATCTTTTTCGGGGTCAAACTGGCACATCGTTAAATGTCACATGTATAAATAATAAGTTCTAAAAGAGAACGGAAAAAGTTAGTCAGCTCACTGTCTACCAAGTACTTAGTTCCCGGGTTAAATAGCCATCTGGCTAGCTTGAAACTTTGTTAGTTTTCAAACAAATCTAACTAGACAAATTAACTACTTGTTGTGTGCATGGGCGTGAAACTAGTTATGACGGGAGCTAGTCTGTCAGCTAGCTGTCAAGTTAGTTACAGATCTAGTTTGCTAGCGGTCGAGTATGTTAGCTTGGTGGGTAGATGTCTCGATAGTGTCGTGGGCTTGCCAGGTCGTTAGCTAGCTGTTTCTTTTTTAGTTATATGGGGCGCATTTGGGAATTCAGTCTGATGCAGTCTATTAGTTAGCTCACCAACTAATTCAAGCTAGCTGGCTAGCTGTGTTAACTACCTAGCTAGCTACATCTTCAGCTAGCTTGTTAGTTACGTAGTTAGCAAGTTCTCACATCAGGAAATAAAGGAACATCTTTTTCGGGGTCAAACTGGCACATCGTTAAATGTCACATGTATAAATAATAAGTTCTAAAAGAGAACGGAAAAAGTTAGTCAGCTCACTGTCTACCAAGTACTTAGTTCCCGGGTTAAATAGCCATCTGGCTAGCTTGAAACTTTGTTAGTTTTCAAACAAATCTAACTAGACAAATTAACTAATTGTTGTGTGCATGGGCGTGAAAGTAGTTATGACGGGAGCTAGTCTGTCAGGTAGCCGTTGAGTTGGTTACAGATCTAGTTTGCTAGCGGTCGAGTTTGTTAGCTTGGTGGGTAGATAGCTCAATAGTTATCAGTGTCGTGGGCTTGACAGTTCGTTAGCTAGCTGTTTGTTTTTTTAGTTATATGGGGCGCATTTGGAAATTCAGTCTGATGCAGTCTATTAGTTAGCTCACCAACTAATTCAAGCTAGCTGGCTAGCTGTGTTAACTACCTAGCTAGCTACATCTTCAGCTAGCTTGTTAGTTACGTAGTTAGCAAGTTCTCACATCAGGAAATAAAGGAACATCTTTTTCAGGGTCAAACTGGCACATCGTTAAATGTCACATGTATAAATAATAAGTTCTAAAAGAGAACGGAAAAAGTTAGTCAGCTCACTGTCTACCAAGTACTTAGTTCCTGGGTTAAATAGCCATCTGGCTAGCTTGAAACTTTGTTAGTTTTCTATCTAACTAGACAAATTAACTAATTGTTGTGTGCATGGGCGTGAAACTAGTTATGACGGGAGTTAGTCTGTCAGCTAGCTGTCGAGTTAGTTACGGATTTTGTTTGCTAGCGGTCGGGTTTGTTAGCTTGGTGGGTAGATGTCTCTAGTGTTGTGGGCTTGCCAGTTCGTTAGCTAGCTGTTTGTTTTTTAGTTATATGGGGCGCATTTGGAAATTCAGTCTGTTGCAGTCTATTAGTTAGCTCACCAACTAATTCAAGCTAGCTGGCTAGCTTTGTTAACTACCTAGCTAGCTACATCTTCAGCTAGCTTGTTAGTTGCGTAGTTAGCAAGTTCTCACATCAGGAAATAAAGGAATATCTTTTTCGGGGTCAAACTGGCACATCGTTAAATGTCACATGTACAAATAATAAGTTCTAAAAGGGAACGGAAAAAGTTAGTCAGCTCACTGTCTACCAAGTACTTAGTTCCCGGGTTAAATAGCCATCTGGCTAGCTTGAAACTTTGTTCGTTTTCTATCTAACTAGACAAATTAACAAATTGTTGTGTGCATGGGCGTGAAACTAGTTATGACGGGAGCTAGTCTGTCAGCTAGCTGTCGAGTTGGTTACAGATCTAGTTTGCTAGCGGTCGAGTTTGTTAGCTTGGTGGGTAGATGTCTCGATAGTTATCAGTGTCGTGGGCTTGACAGTTCGTTAGCTAGCTGTTTGTTTTTTAGTTATATGGGGCGCATTTGGAAATTCAGTCTGATGCAGTCTTTTAGTTAGCTCACCAACTAATTCAAGCTAGCTGGCTAGCTGTGTTAACTACCTAGCTAGCTACATCTTCTGCTAGCTTGTTAGTTGCGTAGTTAGCAAGTTCTCACATCAGGAAATAAAGGAATATCTTTTTCGGGGTCAAACTGGCACATCGTTAAATGTCACATGTATAAATAATAAGTTCTAAAAGGGAACGGAAAAAGTTAGTCAGCTCACTGTCTACCAAGTACTTAGTTCCCGGGTTAAATAGCCATCTGGCTAGCTTGAAACTTTGTTCGTTTTCTATCTAACTAGACAAATTAACAAATTGTTGTGTGCATGGGCGTGAAACTAGTTATGACGGGAGCTAGTCTGTCAGCTAGCTGTCGAGTTGGTTACAGATCTAGTTTGCTAGCGGTCGAGTTTGTTAGCTTGGTGGGTAGATGTCTCGATAGTTATCAGTGTCGTGGGCTTGACAGTTTGTTAGCTAGCTGTTTGTTTTTTAGTTATATGGGGCGCATTTGGAAATTCAGTCTGTTGCAGTCTATTAGTTAGCTCACCAACTAATTCAAGCTAGCTGGCTAGCTTTGTTAACTACCTAGATAGCTACATCTTCAGCTAGCTTGTTAGTTACGTAGTTAGCAAGTTCTCACATCAGGAAATAAAGGAACATCTTTTTCGGGGTCAAACTGGCACATCGTTAAATGTCACATGTATAAATAATAAGTTCTAAAAGGGAACGGAAAAAGTTAGTCAGCTCACTGTCTACCAAGAACTTAGTTCCCGGGTTAAATAGCCATCTGGCTAGCTTGAAAGTTTGTTAGTTTTCAAACAAATCTAACTAGACAAATTAACTAATTGTTGTGTGCATGGGCGTGAAAGTAGTTATGACGGGAGCTAGTCTGTCAGGTAGCCGTCGAGTTAGTTACAGATCTAGTTTGCTAGCGGTCGAGTTTGATAGCTTGGTGGTTAGATGTCTCGATGGTTATCAGTGTTGTGGGCTTGACAGTTCGTTAGCTAGCTGTTTCTTTTTTAGTTATATGGGGCGCATTTGGAAATTCAGTCTGATGCAGCTCACCAACTAATTCAAGCTAGCTGGCTAGCTGTGTTAACTACCTAGCTAGCTACATCTTCTGCTAGCTTGTTAGTTACGTAGTTAGCAAGTTCCCATATAGGTTTTTGAGTTATCGCTCTCTCTAGTTAGTTAGTATCGAATTTATTATTTGGAAAATAATGTCATTAAACGAAAAAAAGGCAAAAGATACTGTTAGTGCCTTGCTAACTGTCAATGAGGCAAATCCAGGATAATTGTCTGGATTCAAGTTCGGTGGGGGTTAGAATCTTAGGTTTGGGTGTGCACTGCATTTGTGGACAAGGCTGCTTTCAATTGTGAACGGAATGTTGCCGTTATCAGGGGACAAGGTGCTTATTTGCGCATGATGACACATTAAGACCGAGAATTAGCTTCCCGTTTGTTCACGACAGCCGCTCTCGTCCTTGAAACCTCTTTATGGCGGTCCTGCTCGTCCCATTTGTTACTTCCGCCGCAGATCACACCTCACGCCTCCTCTTAGGCTGTCCACTCACTTTCAGAGCTCCACTAATTGTCCTTTTGGACAGCTCGGCTCGGCGTCCTTCACTCTGCCGGTGATGAAGGACATCGGGCGTCAAGACATCAAAAGGGGCCACGATCCCAATCCTAACCCACCCTCGCTCCCTCACTCGGCTGAACGCGATCAGAATCGGGCCGGCGCGGTGGGGTCGGCGCGTTACCCCGAGGTTAATGACGGGAAGAGAACGCTGTCGTTTCCGGATGATTTCCATTTTCAAGCTCCCGGATGTTTTGCACTTTTCGGTATATTTCGAGCGCATTCATCTGACTGCGGCTCAGTCGAGCATTGACCCCCAAGCATCAAAGCGGTTGCAGACGTGAGGAGGAAACGCATTTGCCAACAAAAAGTGAGCGCGGAGTATCCCGGAGTGTCGGGAACATTCCGGAGATCATTTCACGACGCTTCTGTTGCTTCCTTTTCATCTTTTGCTTTTGCTGTGAGAGCAAGTCTCTGACTGCACAGACTTTTTACTTGATTCGGCACACCCGATCCAATTCAAGCTATTTACGTGCGGCACAGGAATTCGTTTGCGGTGCTCCGGCTTCCTCCCACATCCCCAACACAAGCCCCCCCCGTGTGTATGTGTCACTTACACACACACACATAATGAAGACCCGTCTGATACAAAAGCGTAATAAAGTTATTTATGCTCATGTGGCAGTTTTTTCCATTCGAAATGGTTCATATGCGTCTTGTAAAATATCCCCCGAACTTGTTATGACTGAACTTGAGCGACTTGATTATGCTCACGTCCTCGATTGCGTAACCATGACGACGCTGGGGGGGGGGGGAGCATGGGGGGGGGATTATTGTGGCAAGAGTGTGGAAAAAAGTGACATGAATTTTCCTTCATTGAAGCGGCACTTCGTACTCTACATAGTGTCCATAGAAACGTCACCATACGCAAATGAACATCTATGCACACATTTTTTTATTTATTATTATTATTTTTTTTTAGCGCATTCAATTCCAAATGATGCGTCAAACGCAGTCTCGTTCCTGCAGCGTTATGCTCCAGAGCAGGGGTCACCAAACTTTTTGAGAGTGAGAGCTACTTCATGTGTCCTGATTGTGTGAAGGGCTACCAAATTGATACACGTCTGAAATAACATTTGTACAAATTACATTTAATAATATTAGAACATTAGCTAGCTAGATGTATACTGTAGCTAGCTAGTTAGATAGCTAAATAGGTAGCTATAGAATCTATAATACTGCCCATGTTTGCATTTTTAAATCATAATTTCTACGAGCAAATCACAATCCTAGCACTGGCGGGCTACTGGTGTGGTCCTCACGGGCTACCTGGTGCTCGCGGGCACCACGTTGGAGACCCCTGCTCCAGAGTGTCCATTTCGCTGCAGCGGTCCACATTGTCTCTTCGTGCGCTCTTGCAACTTTTGTTGTACTTTGGAACGCACAGCGCCTGAGAGGACATATCAATATAATTTCAGAAATAAATCAGAAGAGTATTTTTTGTTAAATCCGCCCAGTGAGATCGAGATGGGCAAAAAGGAGGGAGGGATGATGGCGGGGCGCCGCTCGGGTGTCCTCCACTCTGTTGACGAGAGGAAGCCGTGGGCCCGCTTTAATATGCGTCACGTCAGCAAGTCGGCATTGTTCACATCGGTCCGTGTTGCATAATGCATGGAGAGGTGCCCTGCAAATTCCTTCTGGAGTTGCGAGAGCGCGGCAAAAATGAGCCTTCCCGCTCAGGAAAATATTTCTAGCGGTGCAAACGGGCCGCGACAGAACAACAGAATGTACTCGCCGGCAATTACGACGAGCTTAACGTATCAACAGACCCCATTTTGATGGTTTTGGACACGGGATGAAAAAAAAATGGCATGTTGAATTTACTTTGTTTTATTTTGTCAAGCGGCTGCACAAAATAAAATGAATCCAGATGCTTTTTTTTGTGGGTGTGGATCAATCGTCCACTTAAAAAAATGTATCAGATATGTTTATTTTGTGCAGCATAATGGAAGATATTTAACAATATTTTTTTGAAACTGATGATAGATCGATTTTTATTTTATTTTTTTTTATTTATTTTTTGTACAGATGCGTTTTTTTGTGTGTGGGTGTGTGGATCAATCGTCCACTTAAAAAAAAAGTATCAGATATGTTTATTTTGTGCAGCATAATGGAAGATATTTAACAATATTTTTTTGAAACTGATGATAGATCGATTTTTTATTTTTTTAAAATTTATTTTTTGTACAGATGCTTTTTTTTGTGTGTGGGTGTGTGGATCAATCGTCCACTTAAAAAAAATGTATCAGATGTTTATTTTGTGCAGCATAATGGAAGATATTTAACAATATTTTTTTGAAACTGATGATAGATCGATTTTTAAAAAAATTATTCTTTTTCTTATTTTTTGTCATTTCATCTCCCGTTTAAAACCGGGCAAACCTTTTGTTAGATTTTTAAAATCGGACTAATGGGCTGCGTCGTTTATTGATGCGCTTAAAAAGTAGAAATATTATAAGATAAGATAAGATATCCTTTATTCGTCCCACACTGGGGAAATTTACAGCCTCCAGCAGCAAGAATGTATGTAGAAAGAAGAAAGAGAAAAAAAACAACAAACATCTTTCAATTATTATTTTAATTAATAGTTTAATATAATTATATATTATATAATTATAATTAATAGTAATTAATAATTATTATTATTTAATTATGATGTGGTTTCTTAATCAGCCACCAAGTTTGTTGATCTCAATGACATTGTGGATTTATGTATGAAAAATAAAAATCTCAATTTTATCACCTTTTTACTTGTGGAATCTATCGAACGGAGCATACATTAATATTTACCGCATGTGTAATCGAAGCTATGTACGAGTAATTGAAGCACATGCCTCTCAAAAAAAAAACAACAACAACAAAAAAAAAGGACGATTTCTCCCTATTAAGTAATTTGCGCCGAGACAAAGTAGCGACACGTCGTCTCATGACATGACCTTTCCTCTTCTTCACCTTGTACGCAAGTTATTTCTATTTCTGATGGCTAACGAGCAACCGTACACCATCTGGATAGCTTCCGAGGGTAATTGCCGCCCCCGCCCCCCCCCCACACCCCACCTCTGGTATTCTGGGAACAGAAACGAGACACAAAATGGTCAAGACGGAACAACGGCAACACGGCGAAATACCGCGGCGTTAATGAAAGGCTTTGTGAGCTTCAAATGGGGGTGAGAGGGGAACGGGGGGGGGGGGGGGGGGGGGGGAATATAGTTGGAACGATAAAAATTGATTGGGTGACAAAGATGAATGAATGTTTGCCTCATTGACCTTTTGTGGCTCATTTTGAAAATGAGACCCTTGCGCTCACTTGATGTATAATACACAGACATATCTACGTGTGTGTGTGTGTGTGTGTGTGTGTGTATTTTTAATATTTTTTGTGTATTTTGAGCATGAGGAAGCACCGCTTGTGTCTTTGTCCTTGGCAAGACCGGAGCCAAATGAGCTGTCTGTCATTTTGGCTTTGCGCTTCCTCCGGCAGAGTACGCCAGGCTCGGCCCGAGACTATATAAGGCTCGAAGGCTTCACGAGGACATAAAGACGTGCGGTGCCATTCTTTTTCCTTTGCCACATATTATCCGGCCCGCAGCAAGCGGCGCTCGTGACTTCACTCGAGAACAACCGCCGTGAAATCGCATTTTGCGTCAATAAAAAGATGCTTACGGTGCAATCGGAGCTGTTTAGGGGGGAGTGTGTGATGTACTTGGACATGAGACTCGGGGACGTGATGTTGTTTCACTCCTTGTTTTTTTTTCTTAAGTGTGCTATCGACACATTTCCAAATTTAGTCATGTGGAATTGTTTTCTCTTCATTTTGTACCCCCTCTCTCCACGTAGAAGCCATGATCCACCGCCAGGAGGATCATCCCGCCCCCTCCGGCAGACAACGGTGACGCATCCGGCTCCAAGGTGACCTCCCGACCGACACTTGACCCCCCCCCCCCCTCGAAATGTTTGGTAAGTTGAGTCTGTTTAGAGTCTCTTCACCGCAATGACACCCCCCCCACCCCCACCCCCCACACGCGTCGGCTTCACAGTGCAGAGGTACCGGGTTCGATTCCAGCTCCGGCCTCCCTGTGTGGAGTTTGCATGTTCTCCCCGGGCCTGCGTGGGTTTTCTCCGGGTGCTCCGGTTTCCTCCCACATTCCAAAAAACATGCATGCCAGGCTGATTGGACGCTCTAAATTGTCCCTAGGTGTGAGTGTGAGTGCGGATGGTTGTTCGTTTCTCTGTGCCCTGCGATTGGCTGGCAACCGGGCCTGCGTGGGTTTTCTCCGGGTGCTCCGGTTTCCTCCCACATTCCAAAAAACATGCATGCCAGGCTGATTGGACGCTCTAAATTGTCCCTAGTTGTGAGTGTGAGTGCGAATGGTTGTTCGTTTCTGTCTGCCCTGCGATTGGCTGGCAACCGGGCCTGCGTGGGTTTTCTCCGGGTGCTCCGGTTTCCTCCCACATTCCAAAAAACATGCGTGGCAGGCTGATTGAACACTCTAAATTGTCCCTAGGTGTGAGTGTGAGTGCGGATGGTTGTTCGTTTCTCTGTGCCCTGCGATTGGCTGGCAACCGATTCAGGTTCTCCCCGGGCCTGCGTGGGTTTTCTCCGGGTGCTCCGGTTTCCTCCCACATTCCAAAAAAAACATGCATGCCAGGCTGATTGGACGCTCTAAATTGTCCCTAGGTGTGAGTGTGAGCGTGGATGGTTGTTCGTCTCTGTGTGCCCTGCGATTGGCTGGCAACCGATTCAGGGTGTCCCCCCCGCCTACTGCCCGAAGACGGCTGGGATAGGCTCCAGCACCCCCCGCGACCCTAGTGAGGATCAAGCGGTTAGGAAGATGAATGAATGAATGAATATTGCTCATCAATGAGTCCGTTGACATATCAAACAACGGCTCGGGCGTCGACGGCAAATCCCCCCCCCCCCCCCCCCCCCCCCCCCGCAAGGGAAAACTTGCAATGAAAGTCATCATTTTCATTCATGGGCCACAAGGCCGATTTGTAATTGAAGCGAGTGGAGTGTAAACGCCTTTCGTGTGATTGGAGTTCGGTGACTTTACGACGCGGCGCCCCGGCGTGTGTTTATATACGGCTGTGTATCGTGTGTGTGTGTGTGTGTGAGTCATGCTTTACGAGCAGTGGAGCGTTAGATAGAATTCACTGTGCACTTCATTCGGCTGTGGGGGGGGGGGGGCGTATTACAACAGACACCAACAAGCGCATTTGGGTGGGCTAAGATGATGAACCACTTGTGTCACTTCATTTCTTCCACTGTAATTAGCCGTCGTGAGCAGCGGAGCAGCTCGGTCACGTTTGGCTAACTTTGATGTTTTTGGGGGTGGGGGGATACATGAGGGCGGAGGGGGTGAGACAGAAATCCTTTCAAAGGCCAAATGTTTGAGGAGCTCTCGACAAATTTGGTTTTTCGTTCGGCGAAAGAACATTAGCTCGTTATAGCGGCGTTTCATGAACGGTGACGGTTAGCTTTCGGTCTCTTCTCAATTTGGGACTTTTTCAGTGCAGGAGATTTTTGGGACTTTTTCCAGTTTTTTTTTTTTTTTGTTTATTTTTATTTGTTTTTATTTTTTTCTTCCGGGCAGGCTTGCACACGGTTAGGTAGCATGTAACGAATCCAATTGGAACGCCGGCCAGATGGCGCAGCCCGAAAGCAAAATGTCACCCTTGCAACTTCGCAACTCGCCCGGTGACCGCTCCTTTTATTTATTTTTTTATTTATTCGATTTTATTTTTTTTACAATTTTTTTTGTTGGCCGCCTTTCTCATTTCTTGTGTTTTCAGTTAGTATACCTCACGACATTATTATTACTATTACATTTTCTGTAAGTGGAGCCTTGAGAAAAGCCAGTTGACTCGATCAACTCGAGTTTAAATGGATTTCCCACACTTCTACCGAGGCACAGGTGAGATCCAAAGTATCGAGTTTTCATTTCAAGCCATTAAAAATGGCGAGACCTTCATGCTGGCTTTTGTTGTCCACCGGCGATCTCCGTTTTCTCGAAAGCGACGTGAGAAAACGGGGCCCCTACCACGCTAAGATGGTAGAAGGGGGACCGTTTTGAGACTTTCGACGTGGCAGAAAAAACTCCACGGCAACATCTCGATCTTTTTGGCATCGGTCCAATCGCGATCTGGGAGTTTGATGTTTGTCGAGATGACAAAACTGCCGCTGGACTTTTCAGTTGGGCCTCTCGAACCCGTGACTGGTCTCCCGCCCGTCACGGGGATACGTATCGCTAAACAAGGCCTCACGTTGACCTTCACGTGATTTTTCGTCTTGATTGAACCAAACGTGATGGTCTTAAGAATGCGGGAAGAGGCTTGAGAAAACCCACAGGAAAGCCGCGGGCGGCCATATTTCAAACGGCGAAAACTCGGAAATACGCGGCAGGGGTGAGAAATGCGCTCGCTCTAGAGACTTTTGCGACCTGGGTAACGACGTGGATCCGATTTTTTTTATCTCGCATCGAACCGTAAAGCGTGGAAGGAACGATCGACCTTTGCAAGTCTTTGAGTCATGGGGGGGGCCCCCCCCAAGCTTCAACTTTGGACATCTCGGTCTCATTACCCATTTTTATCACGATGAATCCACATAAAGGTCGCGTCGGTGTGTGGCAATGCATCACATAGGAGGCTAATGTCTGCCCCTTCGATCTTTAGACTTTTGAATATGCCAGTTTGCTTATTTGGGTAACAAAATCCCCCCCCACAACACCCCCCCCCCCCAGCCCCCCACACACCGCCCCGGGGGATTCTTCTCTCTTCAAAGTAAGATAAAAATCTTATGAGGGCAGTGACGACGCAAGACCTTTTATAATCGACGGGCTGATGCACGATGTAAGAACCCTCCTCCAAACCTGACGGAGTCCTCCAGGGCTGCGTCCCTGATCCCAAGTCGTTTTGCTGATTAATTTCCCATGACCTGCTTTGCGCATTCGTACGCCGCGTCAGGACGAAGCAGGACCTGGCGAACATCCTCTGGGACTCGCCTCGCCGCTTCCCAAACCGCCGTGAAAAACTCATTCGACCCCCCCCCCCCCCCCCCCCCGGATAAGTTTTCCTTCTATCCCGGCGTGCAGCCGAGCCATCCTTGTTTTTCTCCGCCGCTCTCTTGACGCTAATGTTTGATTGACTTGCAACTTCAGCTTGAGCTCGCAACACAAAAGCTATCCTCCACGTTCCGCGGATGATGGGGGGGGGGGGGCTCTGAAGACCGCTGATTGATGATTCCGGCTTTAATTAGTATAGCCTGTTTTAGTGATATCAGCAATTCTTTACAGGCTATGCTAATCTGTGCCAGAATCGGCAATGCAATTGTGACGGACACCCCACCCCCACCCCCACCCCCCAAACGATGCACCTGAAAGCTTTTTCTTGTTGGAAACGGAGTCATATCTTGGACGATTGACTTTTTAACGGCTTGGATACAAAGTTCTGAAGTGCCTGCCCAGCCATCAACTAAATGAATCCTTTTTTTGGGGGGGGGTCAACCTGTTTCTGAATATATGTCTGTGAGCAAGCCTTTCTTTCACCTCCGCCCCGTTGCTGCGTAACAGTCGAGTCGTTTACGTCCCAACCCCCCCCCCCCACCCCTACACCGATTTCCTCATCCGTGAACGTGATCTGGTAGTCTTCCAATCCGATTGCCATTCAATGCTTAGCGTTCTCCAAAGTTCCAATGACTCATCTTCCCTCAGTGTCCTCCCCAGTGACAGGGGGTGGGGGGGGGGGGGGGTACTTTTTCGGCGTGTCAGGACATGAGCAACACCGCCTCCAATTGCCGCCGCGATTTGTCGATGCGCTTCCATGAATCCCAGAGCCGCCTAACCTGAAGAACCTTGAAAGGCAGCCGTTCACCCGCAGCCACTCGGTCGACCTCTGCCATGAGAAATGCGCAAAGCTCCGATTTCTCGTCTAAAGGCAACCTCACATACTTTCTGACTAACTTTTATTTCTTTGATATTCTTAACGTCCGAGTACCCCGATGCGCTTTTTTCAGGGTGTGTTTTTTTTTTTTTTTTTTTACTCGGCCTTGTCCAAATCTCGGACAGCCTTCTGAATTTTTTATCAAGACCGGCGGAAACCGGGCCAATACTGCTGTGGTGAGTGCAGGTGCTGCACCGCCTCCCCCCCCCATCCCCCTCCACCTGCTCTGCACACAGAAAAAAGTAGAAAAGGCCCGAGGATGCATCGCTCTTGAAAAATTTGGGAAAATGTCAGCAGACTCGCCAGCCATTAAGTTTGCTTTCCAAAGCAACGTGTAAGCAAAAAGACGGAAGCAGAGCAGATTTTTTTTTGTTGTCGGCCATTTTGTTCTGTTTATTTTGAATCTTGGTCACGTCTCGGTCTCGACCTCCAAAAGTCCCGGTCTCGTCTTGGTCTCGATCATCTCTCCTCTGGATAAATGTCGACGACATGACTCGGACGAGTTCGGCAAGCAAATACGAGCAGAACGAATCCTCGTTCGCGTTGAAGTTCAATCGACGGGCAAGAGGTTTTCCAGATGGATGCTTCGCTTTGCCCATTATCTTCAGGCATTCTTTGCCGCTCGTGAAAGCGAGCGCATTATCGCTTGCGAGATCAAGGCCAATGACAGTGCAGCAGACGGATGATCGTTGCAAAGGCGTCGCCTCGCTGCGCCTGCCTTTGGCGCTCATCGCGGATTCGCCGTCTCGGCTTTGTTTCTTCTCTTTGTCGCTAATCATTCAAAAGGTGAATGATGGAAAGAACCATATATATTTATCTACGCGCTTGTGAAGAATGCCCCCCCTCTCGTTGCACAAAATGCCGCGAAATCCACCCAGAGGGTGCCGCAATGCCGTCTTTCCGCATTTGTGTTCCAAAATTCACCATAGCGGTACACCGACGCACCTTCCCCGGCGACTAATGAACGGCAGGCGAGGGGGGGGGGATGTGATGGCTGACGGGTGAGCTGCCTGTAAAGCAACCCCACTGAGGGACTGGCATTCTCGGCGGCATTTGATTGGCAGGGGAGCAAATGGCAGCGGCGTCTGGAGGCCCGATAGCAAATGCCGACGCGTGGACGCGCCGATAAAACGCGGGCGGGTGATCCAATCCATCCGGGCCTCCCGCTTATTCCGCCGCACTCGTCCCCTGCTTTGTTTTGCCTCCGAGCTGGAATTTCCACCTGCTTGCTTCACTTTGAGAGGAAATATTCACACTTCGGGGGGGGGGGGGGGGGGGGGGTCTTGGGATGATTTTCAAATGAGCCATTACCGTATTTTCCGCACTTAAAAGCCATCCATTTTCTTAAGATCTCACAGCACGCCTTAAAATCCGATGCGTATGGTAATTACGGTAATATATCGACCCCCAAAATGGCTCCTTGCTCGAGACTGAGGAAATATTCACACTTTGGGGGGGCTCTTGGGATGATTTTCAAATGAGCCATTACCGTATTTTCCGCACTTAAAAGCCATCCATATTCTTAAAATCTCATGGCACGCCTTAAAATCCGATACGTATGGTTATTACGGTAATATATTGACCACCAAAATGGCTCCTTGCTCGAGACAGAGGAAATATTCACACTTTGGGGGGGCTCTTGGGATGATTTTCAAATGAGCCATTACCGTATTTTCCGCACTTAAAAGCCATCCATTTTCTTAAGATCTCACGGCACGCCTTCAAATCCGATACGTATGGTTATTACGGTAATATATCGACCCCCAAAATGGCTCCTTGCTCGAGACAGAGGAAATATTCACACTTTGGGGGGGCTCTTGGGATGATTTTCAAATGAGCCATTACCGTATTTTCCGCACTTGAAAGCCATCCATTTTCTTAAAATCTCACAGCACGCCTTAAAATCCGATACGTATGGTTATTACGGTAATATATCGACCCCCAAAATGGCTCCTTGCTCGAGACAGAGGAAATATTCACACTTTGGGGGGGCTCTTGGGATGATTTTCAAATGAGCCATTACCGTATTTTCCGCACTTAAAAGCCATCCATTTTCTTAAGATCTCAGAGCACGCCTTAAAATCCGATGCGTATGGTTATTACGGTAATATATCGACCCTCAAAATGGCTCCTTGCTCAAGACAGAGGAAATATTCACACTTTGGGGGGGCTCTTGGGATGATTTTCAAATGAGCCATTACCGTATTTTCCGCACTTAAAAGCCCTCCATTTTCTTAAAATCTCACGGCATGCCTTAAAATCCGATACGTATGGTTATTACGGTAATATATCGACCCCCAAAATGGCTCCTTGCTCGAGACAGAGGAAATATTCACACTTTGGGGGGGCTCTTGGGATGATTTTCAAATGAGCCATTACCGTATTTTCCGCACTTAAGAGCCATCCATATTCTTAAAATCTCACGGCACGCCTTAAAATCCGATATGTATGGTTATTACGGTAATATATCGACCCCCAAAATGGCTCCTTGCTCGAGACAGAGGAAATATTCACACTTTGGGGGGGCTCTTGGGATGATTTTTAAATGAGCCATTACCGTATTTTCCGCACTTAAAAGCCATCCATATTCTTAAAATCTCACGGCACGCCTTAAAATCCGATGCGTATGGTTATTACGGTAATATATCGACCCCCAAAATGGCTCCTTGCTCGAGACATGCTGACAACGCAGAGTTCAAACTTAAGGCGATCGGGTTACGCAGTTAAACACGGAAATGGAGCGTTCAACGTTAACGAGTTATAACTTGCTATTGGTTACGTGAACTGTGTCGCCGCTTTATTAAATACGTTTTACTGACATCGGATTGTCGCTAAATAAATCAGGCGTAGTGTAGTGTAGTGTTCTGTTGGTATTTCCTTGAGCATAGCTCCATCTAGTGGATGCATTGTGGATTGCGTCTTATAAAGTATGAACTAAATTACGAAATAGGCCAAAAATGCTCTTGAAGATCCAGATCGCCAATGATTGCACAACTTAGCCCGGCGAGCATTATCTCACGTCCAATCAAGGTGTCTCTAAATGATCGATTACCCCCCCCCCCCCCCCCCCCCCCCCGCCAAGTCTGTCTCTGTGTCTGCTTATCAGTCATTTCATCAAAGGAGATCATGTCCCGGCTAATTCTGTTACCGCAATCGGCGACAAGCATGAATAATTGGTACGACTTGTCCTTCCAAGTGGAATATCTTGAAATCTCCCACGGACCTTAGCGAGGGAGCTAAAAAGGGAGTTTTTCATTCCCAAACGATGATGGGGGGGGGGGGGGGGGGGAATAAAAATATAAAATTCTGGAGGGTTTGGAGCAGGGGCCTGCTGAGGACTGTGAATGGAAATTAGTGTTCACGTGTCCTTAAATGTCATGCAGTTCTTGCTGGAGGTCTTTTTTTTTTTTTTTACTATAAATTAGACTCTCAACTAATTTGTAAGCGTTTTGACTTGCAGCAATTGGTCCGATTTAACCCAGCGAATAAAAAAAAATGCCGTGTGAACGTCGCCCGTTAGCCGGGATAGCGAGAACTTCGTCGACTTCCGAGGTGGACTCTCCTCGGAGCAGGCGTGCCCCTCCATTAAGCAAACTAATTCCACTCGTTACCGCCCCCCTGCCCCCGCCGCGCTTTCGCCGAAGCTGCTTTTTTTTTTTTTTTACGAGGCAGCAGCCGCACCAGCCGTTACCGATCTGTCGCGGTGCCTCTCTGAGGTGTGATAACAAAATTGCCGTTTAACGTGCAGGAAATCGACCAAAGAAACCTGCAACCTTAAAATGCTGTGCTTGGTTTTGGAGCGAATCGGGATGAGATCACATGATAAGGAGGTTGTTTGCGGAACAAGGAGAAAGCTCAAGATTTTAAAAAATTATAATAATCTTCTAAAGCAGGGGTGTTGAACTCATTTGACATTGTCAACGACCTCGGCAGATGTCAAGTGGGCCAGACAAAAATAAAATTATACCATACTCTGCTAGAAAATATGTCTTTCCTTTGTTTTGGTTTTGTGAAGCGCAAACACATTTGGAAAATGTTGACATTTCCTGAACATATCTTTTATAAAACATTTCACGAAACACCTTGAACTTCCTTTGACAAATGCACAATGTACTTTGATCATCTATGCATTGCGACTGATCTCACCGATTGTACAAAGGCACAAAACCATTAACAAATAATTGCTATTGAAAAATCGAGTGATGCATTTTAAGATGAAACAAGAAAGGAATTTTCTTAAAGAAAGGAATTTTTGAACCATTTACACATGTTCAAATAAAATCTAAATGTAATCCCCGCCTGCACTTTACAAACTAAAGAGAAAACAGTCTTCCCCCTTAGCGGATAATCCATGAATTACATTCTATTTAAATAATAATAATAATACATTTTATTTATAAGCGCCTTTCAAGACACCCAAGGACACTTTACAATAACAAAAAAAAAAAACACAAATCAATGATTCATTCTGTGTCTTTTATGCATTTTTCCCCCCCATATTTAAATTGTCCTGCGGGCCTGATCGCTCCTCCTCGGGGGGCCGGTTCCGGCCCGCGGGCCGTATGTTGGACACCAATGTTCTAAAGTTCCGTTAAGACATGTGAACCGTTGAACATTTATGAAAGAACTCCTAATGTGTCTCCATTTAGTATCTTCATCATCTAGGATTCTTATTGATTAAGCATGGAGCTCTCTCGTTCTAAGTGATTTCATGAGGCTTGGATTCGAATGTCTTCCCCTTTTTCTGGTTAATTCCGGCGGAACATTCAAGGCTGGCTGCACCTTGTCCATCAACTCAGATAACTGCCTGCGTGATTAGAGCGCCGCATTAAAGCTCACGGCCGTTCCCTCCGTGAGTTATCGCACGGGCAAAAAAGGTGCCGCCCGCCTCTCGCAATGACACCGCGTTCCGTCAATCCGGCAGGGAGGGGGGAAAAAAAACACTTTCTTGAAAGATTCTCTTGGGGGGGATTTTTGTTAGAGGGCTAAAATGTCAATGCTTGTCAATGCGAATGCGCACTTTCACATTCCTGATGGCACCAAAATCTTTCAGTCAGCATTTTAGGGAACAGCGACTTTGCTTTTGGTAAGCTTCCAGTACGAAGGGACGGCATCCTGGAGAATGAAGAGCATTTGCGGTGGGGCGGGGGTGGGGGGGGGCGTACATATGGAGTTCAATCGTGATAAGCAAGCAGTTCAGTATTCATCTCCTCACAGGGAGCGTAACGATTGACCTTGAATCGGCCTCTTGCGTATTTCCTTTCACATCCTGACGTCCTTGGTGAAGATTTATCCCGATGGTCAGCGTTGACTTTTCCGAAGGTTTCCCCGAGCAGGCTCGTAGGATGGGAAACCAATGTGGGGGGGGAGGGGGGGGGGTAGAGAAGTATCGCAGATAATTAAACATGTGCAATACCGGGTTCGATTCCAGCTCCGGCCTCCCTGTGTGGAGTTTGCATGTTGCCTGCGTGGGTTTTCTCTGGGTGCTCCGGTTTCCTCCCACATTCCAAAAACATGCGTGGCAGGCTGATTGAACACTCCAAATTGTCCCTAGGTGTGAGTGCGAATGGTTGTTCGTCTCTGTGTGCCCTGCGATTGGCTGGTAACCGATTCAGGTTCTCCCCGGGCCTGCGTGGGTTTTCTCCGGGTGCTCCGGTTTCCTCCCACATTCCAAAAATATGCATGGCAGGCTGATTGAACACTCTAAATTGTCCCTAGGTGTGAGTGTGAGTGCGAATGGTTGTTCGTTTCTGTGTGCCCTGCGATTGGCTGGCAACCGATTCAGGGTGTCCCCCGCCTACTGCCCGGAGATGGCTGGGATGGGCTCCAGCACCCCCCGCGACCCTAGTGAGGATCAAGCGGCTCGGAAGATGAATGAATGAATGAATGAATTATCATTCATTATCCTTGAGGTCCTCATCATTAGGACTGAGTCGACTTCAAGCTCGTCTGTGAAGAGCTTAGGAGCGCGGCTCTTCCAGAATTCAATATTTCTTAGCAGGGGCTCGACAACGGATGCGGCCATTTTTTTTTTTTTTTTATCCTTGATTTCAGTCTAGAATTTCCCCCACCTTACATACACAAGAGAACTCAATGTGCTTCACAAAAGCCCAACACTTAGAAGCATTTCCAGCTGAAGACATTCGAAAACAAAGCAAGGAACGTATTATAGCACCCGACGTGGTCTGTCACAATGCAAGTCAGTCCGACATGCGCGGCGGCCTTTCTTTGTTTTTCGTAAACGACATAATGGGAAAGTCGACGGCGGCCGCCGCCGCCGGCGCCGCTGATGAATTTGTCCTTGTGCCCAAGATGCAAGACTGAAAGATAAATACTATTCACTCCGCCAAGCTGGGGCCCCGTCACGATGTGTTCCGATATGGATTTGTACGCAGCTGCACTGAGGACCGAGACTAATATCGAGCGTCTTCGCAAACAATTCGGAACCATCTGCGCTTTTAATCAGAAGTCGTGAGCATGTGAGGAAACAAAATACTTGAAATACACCGCAACCTCTGCTTTCCTTCAAGTTGTGCAGATGACGACCCAACAGAGAAAACGCCGGTCGTGCGTTCCCGGCCGTGGGCGCTTCCAATATCGACGTGACCCAAGCGGTCATCTCAGCTTTATTAACGTCTCGCGTTTCATTTGGGCCGCCATTTAGAACCCTATTTCGCTATTTTGCTAAATTTGTTCGGCCCCGCCTTTCCACACTTGAAAATACGTCTCCATGCCTCACACTGTTTTTAATGACTCGGCAACAAAGTGACAAATGGGTGATGTTTTTGTAGTCAAAAGAATCACGCTAATTAATTCCTAAACTCGGCTTTACAGATGCCACCGCCGCTCCGTAGGCACTTTGTGTCGTGGTAAAGACACGTAGCGGTACCACCTGTTTGAGTCCCGCGAGTTTTGGAGGCGTCGCATTTATTTGTCCAGCACGACTGGTGAATTTATTTGTCCAGCACGGCTAGGGCTAACACGCGGTAGTGCGTGTTAGCACTAGCGCGCAAGCTAGCTAACGCGTCAGGCTCTGCTTTTTTTTTTGTGGCTGTTTTCTTTCGAACAACGTGAATCGCCGGCAATGATCGGCAGTCGGAAGCGAGTATCGTAGCTTGACAACTTTTTTTATCGAAATTTGATGACCTTCTGTAAAAGAGGCCCGTTCATCCTCCAGCTTTGATTCCCGCTACTCTTTTCACGGCCTTCGGCCTCACCGTACTGTTTTTTTTCCCAGCATTACGAAAGCCACTTTAGGCCTCAAATGACCGCCATAAACGTGATCTAGCGAAACGATTTCCCGTCAAGGGCCACACTTGTCTGATTAATTCAGCATTTTTAATCGCCCGCGATTAACTACATTCAAAATCAACTCGCCATGGTAAACGCCTCGGTAATGTCAAAGCAATGCGGCATTTACATATTTTGAAGTGGGATCCATTATCATTCCGGCCAGGAGTCGGGCGTTAAAATGAATACCTGCGCCACCTAATGAGCCCACAAAAAATGAAGCATCATTCCCCTGTTGTGCAATTAGCGGGGCAAAACGACAAGCTCTTTGAAGAGTTGATTATTTCCCAGCACGACTGCAAGTAATTGTCCATGTGTGCGGGGTGGTGTTCGTTCCATTTCCTTTCCCGGTGACTCTGAATGACAGCGCCCAAAATGAATGTCAGCGGTGTAATACAAAATAAATAAAAGGGCTTGATGGAAAGTGCGCGAGTGGATAAAGGGAGCCTCGCCGGCGTATTATTCGTATTATCTCCCGCCATTGTGTTTCCCGGGGAACAAAAAGGGGGCATCCTTTTATGAGAAAGGCGAGGCGGGGACTTCTCAGAATGACGGCTTTGTTCGACGCGCGCCGAAAAACGGGCTTTTTTTGACTTATTCTTCCCGTATCTGCGCAAAGACGCCCCATTAATAATTTTGAAGTGCGATTGGAGCCGCGTGCAAGGGTGGCCGTGGGAACTTGCTTCAAGACTTTAACCGGAGAGATTCGATGATGGACGCGCAAGGCGGTCGCGCGCCATTTAGCCCAGAGTGACACAACGCGGCGTCGGGCGGCGTATCATCGGCTGACTCCATTAGAGGATGTCACCGCTGTTGGGTTGTTTAATGCGCTGATATTTTGCCGACATTTTTTTTTTTTTTAAACCGTGACCTGCTTTCACCTCACATCATTGGCCGACGGCTGGCTCACTGGGCGCCTCGGCCACGTCTCCCAGTCGTGTTTCTCTCGTTTTCAGACCATTTGCACCTTTTTGCTTCTGCTACTCGTTTATACGTACCTGTGTGTGTGTGTAGGGCGGCCTAGTGGACGAATGGCTTTTCTCCGGGTACTCCGGTTTCCTCCCACATTCCAAAAACATGCATGGCAGGTTAATGGAACACTCTAAATCAGGCATGTCCAAAGTCCGGCCCGCGGGCCAAATCCGGCCCGCGATCGAATTTCATCCGGCCATCGGCCCCTGTCATAAAGTCAGTGCCGTCTGGCCCGCAGTTTGGGTGCAATGGAACACGTGTTGCATTGACTGAGGTCTCATAGACTGGTGAGTGATGTTTCATAGAGTACTAGTGTCATTTAGACACTAGAGGGCATCACTCACGAGTTAACAAGACATCACTCCGTGTTTATATTGACTGATATGTCATACTTCAAATTCCTGTTTCAAATGAACCAAAAGAAATTCTTAAGATTGTTGAAATTAAAATAAAAATGGAAATGTGAAACAGACTGGCTTACTAAAATTTGTTGAACAATATTGTTGTTCAATGTAAAGAATGTCAGCCAAGGTCGGCCCCCCGACATTTTACCACATAAAATCTGGCCCCCTTGGCAAAAAGTTTGGACACCCCTGCTCTAAATTGTCCTTAGGTGTGAGTGCGGATCAACGGGCTGCACCAGAGAGACAGGAGGAGTCACAGAAAGGTGTCATTTTACCAAGTTCAGTATATTTTCACGGGTGACTATCAACGTGTGAGTCAGTATTTCACTTCATTTGACGTCAATTTTGGGGAATAACGCATGAACGCTTGTGATAAAGTTCAGGCCGGTACAAGAGATGAATATGATCTAAATTTAGATTAATTTATTTTTTGCATTTCCGCCCCGACGGGGTGCTTTCTTTGTAAAGTCCTCTTTTGTCATGAATCCCGGGAGGGCTTGGAGGCTCTGTTCGAAAAAGGAAGCGGTGATTTATTTGTAACTCTGTGGAAATGGGTTGTCAATGTCGCCGTTTGGTTTCCCGAAAACCCAAACAAATGCTTGACAATTACCAAAGATGATGTCATGTCCTTGATTGCAATTGAATTTAGCCAGGATGAAAGAAAATAACAGGTCCGGCTTTTTCTCTGCGAGCCTTTTTCTGCTTTACGAAACCCTTATTATGCATTGCGTGCACATTGCATCATTTCCACGCCATCATCAAATTAGTTTGGGGAGAAAACTATTTGGCGATTCCGCTCCATACTTCACTTTTGCCTCCACAGCGGTACTGTTAATTTAATCTCAAAAGTTTGGTTGGCCTTCAATTTGTTATAAGTCTGACTTGGGAATTTAAAAAAAAAAAGCTGTCAAAAACCAGACAAATTATTTGTTGTGTCCGTGACACTTGACATGCAACGGGCGACATCCCAAAATTGAATGCGGTTTATTGAGCCGCCGAAACAAAACAAACAAACAAAAAAAAAGGCTGTGAACACCAATGAGTTTGGTGGGCTGAAAATGAGCAACCGCTGTTAAAAAAATATTGATGCACAAAGGTTAACGGCGCGTCTCTGTGCAAATCAAAGGTGGTTGCGAGAAGAACACCGTTGTTATTGGAGCAGGTCGCTCGGCAAAGCCGGAGCAGGAGCTCGCGCGGTGCAGAACTCATTTGCAAGTCTCCCGTGACAATGAACTGTAAATGATTTGAAATGAAGTGTGAACAGCTCTTAAGCTGACGGGCCTGTCGGTTGGCTACGCATGGGAGCGTCATTGACGACTCAAACTCGGAGAGGAGACGCAAACTGTTTAGAAAAAGCGCCTTAATGAAATAAGTCAATAAAACTGGGAGGCGAAAAAGAGTTAATATTGATTTAATTTTTCAACCGTTGACAAAAATGTGAAAATGCAGCCATGTTATTATTATCGCATGAACACCATGCCGGAAAACTCGCAGATGTCTGCATGTATCCTGCTAAATATTTCCGTGGATGCAAACTTGTAAACTTGTAAACTTTTAATTCGGATGTTTTGGAGTTGATCAAAAACTGCTTTGAGTGGCGTTTGAGAGTCAAATCGAAGTCGATTTGCACTCCAAGGTTACGCGCTTGGCTAATGGGTTTAAAAACTCAAGCTAACTTCTCTTTAGTGTCAAATAACTTGAGTAACTTGAGAATAAACTTTAGAACAGAATAACTTGAGTTTTGTCTTCATGTAGCATGTACGAGTCGAACAGAAGAGGACCGGGGACTGACCCCTGGGGCACGCCACAGGACATTGATCAGAATCATTCGACTGTCGATCATAACAAAATAACGCCGGCCTTCTAAATAAGATTGTTTTACAATTACAACTCAGTTTTCCAGCCTATCCAACAAGTTGTTGTGGTCCACGATATCAAACGGTGCACTGAGATCCGGCAGAACCAGAACCGTCGCATATAGAAATTCCATCAGTGGTCCGATGCTACAATGTGCATCGTCACGATGCTACAACCGGAATTAAAGATGCGCTTGATTGGATTCGGAGCGAGCGTCTTCAGCTTCATCCACATGAGGATGATTTTTAAGAGATAAGTAGCGCGGGGACCTGTCACTTAGTGACAAACTTGATCGGGCAGATAAACGGGGTGACGATGAGCGTACTTGAAAATGCAAATTCCAGGTTCGGTCCATCCGTGTTCCATTTTATGTCCTATAATCTCTTTTCGTCTTCTGATCGGGTCACGGAATGTTAATTAATATCCCGTGACTTGATTCTATCTCTGCTAGACATCTTTTTAAGCGAAATATTATTATGACCTCCAGGTCTTACGATTTTTTTTTTTTTTTTAAGCAGAAGACGGTGTGGCGGCATAAGGCATTTCAGATTTTTCTTTTTTTTGTTTTTATGATTGTGATACAGCCGGAAAAAGTTGGTTGCCATGGCAATGACAATATTCTCGACGCACGAGGCGCTTATTTTAAACTCCGGGACATCTGTGCTGTTGCATTGAAGCTGCATGGTGTGAACGTGAGAAACTACATGGACAGTCCATGACGATCTGTCTCGAATCGCCTTGTTCAACGGAGAGAAGTGAGAAACTTACAAGAATAACACGAGGAGAGACGAGAGTTTCACACCAGCCCATCAGCGAGGCAGCCTGTTTGCAGTCCGAGGCAACGAGAGACATTCGAGCTGAAATCGCCCTCTTTGGGAGATATGCTAGCTCACAGTTAGCTTGTGAGTCACAGCGGTTCGGGGGCGGGGTGGGTTCTAATCTCGCGTTTAGATTCAACAAATACTTTTCCGAGGTGCGAATGGTCATCTCATTCGCTGCCCGTCATTTTCCAAGCTCATCTCTGAGCGGCAAAATGCTCAACCACTTTGGGTTGTTTGCTAGCATGTTTGCTAGCATGTTTGCATGCTAGCAAACATGTTTTTTTTTTCTTCTTCTTGCAAAGTCCTTGTTTCGCTAACAGTGGCGTGTGAAAATACTGCCCGTCGCGCCGTCAATAACATGATGATGAACATCAGTTGTTTGACTCGTCTGATGTTTACCGAGCGGACCGCCCGCGATGCTCGAGGACGCCGAATGACATCACCTAGACAAACAAAATGGCCAGACAGACTCGAACGCATCGATTAATCGCTCACATCCCGGATGTGGATTCCTCCTTAATTTCCTGGTTGAAACTCTTCGTGTGTTTACACAAATTTTATTGATCTGCGCTGTATAGACCGGATAAATCTGATTGTCGTCGTAAAAGTGCACGTGGCTGGGGAGGTGGGGGGGGTCATTAAGTAAGTTAATGAGGCACAGAGTTTACGACTCTGACTGCTCTTTCTCCGTCGAAGCCTTTTCACCCGCACTTTCCTCGCCGCCTTCATCGAGACATTGAAATCAGATTATTATTTGGAGATGAAGCCGTCAAAGTTATAAGATCCCGGCTTGAGGTGACTTTTTTGAGTTTGGATTTTTCAACAGCGCGATGTGCTCTCGGTCCTCGAGAAGGAGGAGCGCACTCGCGCGGTGCTCATTGTCACTGTTTATCTCTGAGCACTGACCTCACGTTTGGATGAATATAATCGCTCTCAACGCTGTTTAAATAAGCTGAAGGGCCTCCAAAGCCTCCCTCGCTTGCCGGCGACGTCCCAAAAAGCGAAGCAAGTCGGGGGGGGGGGGGGGTGCGCCAAGGGGGCGAAAACGTGAATAACGGCTCTTGTCATTGCAGTGGTGTTGAGCGCGGTTAAAAAAAATCTGCTTTGTGAAGAAATTCAGGCCTTTCCACAATATAGGAGGACATCCTTTTGGTAATTACACCGCTTATATAAATGATAGCGCAAGTACATTCTTTGTCAAATGAAAATGTTGGTGCTGGTATTTTAGAGAGGAAAAAGACTTTTAGGTGTTTGAGGCATCACTCAAGCAAAAAATTACGTTTCTTTTTCTCCGTAATAGTTGATTTGGGAGGGGGGGGGGGACAAACCTACATATTCATTCATTCATTCATTCATCTTCCGAGCCGCTTGATCCTCACTAGGGTCGCGAGGGTGCTGGAGCCTATCCCAGCTGTCTCCGGGCAGCAGGCGGGGGACACCCTGAATCGGTTGCCAGCCAATCGCAGGGCATACAGAGACGAACAACCATCCAAGCTCACACTCATAATTTAGAGTGTTCAATCAGCCTGCCATGCATATTTTTGGAACGTGGGAGGAAACCGGAGCACCCGGAGAAAACCCACGCAGGCCCGGGGAGAACATGCAAACTCCACACAGGGAGGCCGGAGCTGGAATCGAACCCGGTACCTCTGCACTGTGAAGCCAACGTGCTAACCACTGGACTACCGGGCCGCCCCAAACCTACATAATATATTCATTCATTCATTCATCTTCCGTACCGCTTGATCCTCACGAGGGTCGCGGGGGGTGCTGGAGCCTATCCCAGCCGTCTTTGGGCAGTAGGCGGGGGACACCCTGAATCGGTTGCCAGCCAATCGCAGGGCACACAGAGACGAACAACCATCCACGCTCACACTCACACCTAGGGACAATTTAGAGTGTTCAATCAGCCTGCCACGCATATTTTTGGAACGTGGGAGGAAACCGGAGCACCCGGAGAAAACCCACGGGGAGAATATGCAAGCTCCACACAGGGAGGCCGGAGCTGGAATCGAACCCGGTACCTCTGCACTGTGAAGCCGACGTGCTAACCACTGGACTACCGGGCCGCCCCAAACCTACATAATATATTCATTCATTCATTCATCTTCCGTATCGCTTGATCCTCACGAGGGTCGCGGGGGGTGCTGGAGCCTATCCCAGCTGTCTCTGGGCAGTAGGCGGGGGACACCCTGAATCGGTTGCCAGCCAATCGCAGGGCACACTTAGACGAACAACCATCCGCGCTCACACTCACACCTAGGGACAATTTGGAGTGTTCAATCAGCCTGCCATGCATATTTTTGGAATGTGGGAGGAAACCGGAGCACCCGGAGAAAACCCACGCAGGCCCGGGGAGAACATGCAAACTCCACACAGGGAGGCCGGAGCTGGAATCGAACCCGGTACCTCTGCACTGTGAAGCTGACGTGCTAACCACTGGTCTACCGGGCCGCCCCAAACCTACATAATATAGTATAAATATAAAACAAACATATTATATTGCTGATTACAAGAAAAAAAATTGCTAGTTGGTGTGTTCGCATTGTCATAAAACACAATTTTCCGACAGCCTTGAAAGATCAGTCAACTTCCTGTCAATTGTTTGCCGCACGTCTGGTTCTCTTTTCGCAAATCAAGAAAGTGGAGGTTAACCGAAGACTAAACTGCGCGTGGGTGTCCGCGCGAATAGTTTCTCGTCTCTCCATGAATTTCCCGTCCAAATTTTGAAAACGTTTGAAAGTCCGAAGTTAATCACCCCAGAAGGAAAAACTTCTTTCTGCCTCGGAAGAGTTGCGAGGAGCTGCGATTTGCTTCTATCAGAATGATTTTGATGTCTCGGCCGCCCACGTCGTTTTGTTGGAAGCTGTACCTTCCCGCGCATATTAGCCACATCCATACGTCCATTATCAGCGAGCGCTCTCATCACTCTCCATCACGCTAATGTCCCTGCCGATTGCGGCGGAGGGCGACGATTACGAGTCACAAATCATCAGTCCGGCGCCTACGGAAATATTACCGCTTTTATGATGCCGCGTATTAGCCCGGCGGTGATTCAACTCGTTTTTTTGGGGGGGGGGGGGCGTCGCTCCCCTCGCTTGGGTGCCGGCGCCTGTCGTGCAAGCCGTCGCCTTCGGGCCTGATTGGATGGATGGTCGTCCTCATAGATTTGCCATTTTTGTCTCTTCGGCACGTTTACTCTTCATCCCCCCCTGCTGGCCTGGATGCTAAACTGACCAGCACATCATATCTAAAATATAATTATAGGCTATAAACCTTGCGAGACCACCGGAGCACTGCTAACCCGCTGAATGCGGCCACTCCTACGTAAATATTACCGCTTTTATGATTCCGCGTATTAGCCTGGCGGTGATTTAACTCGTTTTTTTTGGGGGGGGGGGGGGGCGTCGCTCCCCTCGCTTGGGTGCCGGCGCCTGTCGTGCAAGCCGTCGCCTTCGGGCCTGATTGGATGGATGATCGTCCTCATCGTGTTGCCATTTTTGTCTCTTCAGCGCGTTTACTCTTCATCCCCCCCTGCTGGCCTGGATGCTAAACCGACCAGCACATCATATCTAAAATATAATTATAGGCTATAAACCTTGCGAGACCACCGGAGCACCGCTAACCCGCTGAATGCGGCCACTCCTACGTAAATATTACCGCTTTTATGATTCCGCGTATTAGCCCGGCGGTGATTTAACTCGTTTTTTTGGGGGGGGGGTGGGGGGGGCATCGCTCCCCTCGCTTGGGTGCCGGCGCCTGTCGTGCTTTGCCGTCGCCTTCAGGCCTGATTGGATGGATGATCGTCCTCATCGTGTTCCCATTTTTGTCTCTTCAGCGCGTTTACTCTTCATCCCCCCCTGCTGGCCTGGATGCTAAACCGACCAGCACATCATGTATAAAATATAATTATAGGCTATAAACCTTGCGAGACCACCAGAGCACCGCTAACCCGCTGAATGCGGCCACTCCTACGTAAATATTACCGCTTTTATGATTCCGCGTATTAGCCCGGCGGTGATTTAACTCGTTTTTTTGGGGGGGGGGTGGGGGGGGCATCGCTCCCCTCGCTTGGGTGCCGGCGCCTGTCGTGCTTTGCCGTCGCCTTCAGGCCTGATTGGATGGATGATCGTCCTCATCGTGTTCCCATTTTTGTCTCTTCAGCGCGTTTACTCTTCATCCCCCCCTGCTGGCCTGGATGCTCAACCGACCAGCACATCATATATAAAATATAATTATAGGCTATAAACCTTGTGAGACCACCGGAGCACCGCTAACCCGCTCAATGCGGCCACTCTCGCTAATTGTATTGCACATTTATGGATGCGTATCTCCGAATTGTCTTTTAATACCCAAGTTTTTAAATGTAACACTAAATATCAACCGGGGCAGCGTGTGCGTGGGAAAAATTACTTTTACGCGTCATAAAAATGCTGCTTACGGAAATGGGAATGTAATAACCTGTGTTAAAGGTTTCATTCTCATTTCGAGTGTTTTTCTTGTCCTATCGGAAAGAGAAAAAAAATTACAACCAAGCATTGTTGTTTGTTTATTTTTTATTTTTTTTACACAGAAGTAAAAAAAAAAGTTTCATTACCTCCACCGGGTTGTGTTATGGAAGAGTTTTACGTGCGGAACATTCAGCGGTTTTCGGTATCGGACGGTTTATAGTCGAAGGTCAGAGCGGCTTGCGAGTCATAACAGCACGGCGCTTAGCAAGAATAAAGCCGCGGTTCAAAATAGTGCGCTGAAGATGCTGCGTTGGCAAGGACGTTGAGTATTGATCACCTCAGGTGAGAAGTCGTCCATCGGGCCGGCGCTCCTGCTGTTTTATTCCACAAGATTATACTTTTGAGTACTTTCTCTCTGTGCGGCCCGCAGATGAATCGATACAAACGGTCAATAATGCCCGTGACATCTGTCGAATGGAACTCATGAAGCAACTCGTAAACTTAATTTTCAAATTAAATCGAGTAACTTCAGTTACTTTGAAAGTCATCGTTAAAGTGACAAAATGACATCAAAATGACTAATTATCGTCTTTAATTGAATGTGGCTTTCTGCGGCCTTCCTGATAAGATAAGATAAGATAAGAAGATAAGTTAAGATAAGATAAGATATCCTTTATTCGTCCCACACTCCGATAGATGCTCGTCTATCTGTTCATGACATCTCTCTTTTTCGCACATTTAGCCCGCGGCTGCGGCGATGGGCTTCACGGGGGTGAATGAGCTTCAGAGATGAGATGAGAGCGCCGCGACTTCCCCACCCGAGATTTGCGGGTGGGGGGGGGGGGGGGGGGGGGTCGAATTTCAAAGCTATTTTCGGCGTCCGTGTCAGGTACGGTCGCGTCAGCCGGGTTTTGACGTTATTGGTTGAAATGGGCTGGAACCGCTTGCCAATGTGATGTATGGGGGGGGGGGGGTTGTTCTGTGGGGTTGTTGTGTGAGTGACACCGAGCAAGGAGAGGCGTGAGGAGCAGTTTGAATGGATGAGGTTGTGGAGGTTCGTGTTCATTGGATGCATGTTGAACATCTCACTGGAGTATCGAAGGGCCACCCACAAAAAAATATATAAGATAAGATAAGAAGATAAGATAAGATAAGATAAGATATCCTTTATTTGTCCCACACTGGGGATATAAAAACATGAGCACTGTATGTGGAATGGTTACAATTTTTTTTTACCCCTTAAAATAAACGATTTTATGGTCGTACTTCATTGGCATTTGAGGTGGGGGGGGGGTAGTCCCTTGGAAAATATCCCTCCCCTTCGTTCTTTCCCCCCCCCGCCCCCAAACATTTAAGACATCCATCAGACAGGCCTTTTGCTGCGGGATGCACAAATCCGGCCCGATGATCGCTTTGTGTGAACCCTTGCGTCTCATTTCAAGAGCCCTCTCCTCAAGCTCAAGCATGTTTACACTCCGGCGAGCGTGTGCGCACCCCCTCCCCCCCCCCACTCCCGCCACCACCACCCCATCAGCCCCCCTCGCCTCTCCAGTGTGCCTCCGATAGCCGCACGTTTGCGCTTCCTTTTAAGGATTCATCGGCTATTGCCCGTTAACGACATGCGTGTAGCATCTGCGCAAACAGTTGCGTGTTCACCCGAAGGCCTTTCGACCCGCCAGGCGCAAAGGGTCACGTGGCGGAATTTAGCCCTCACGCGAAAATAAAGCGCCCACCCTGGCAGGTTGCTATTTCAAAATTTGGATTTTGAGCCTTCGGGGGCGGCCAACGGCGTTCCACGTTGACGCGTGGCCGTAAAAGAAACTTGAGGCTAATTTATCACGCGGCCGCTTTTGTTTTTAAAGAGGACGATGGGGGTATGTGCTGGCCCTCATCCAAAACGGCTGATTTACTGGAAGAGGAAGAAAGAAAGCGTTGGGAGCAGAGTCATCTTCAAGCATTCCGGTTTGACGCGCCCCCGTTTTTCTTTCCACGCGCCCGAGATATCTCTTCCTGTGATGCATACTTTGCACAGGCGTGCCTCGATGTCGTTGGGCGCCTTGCCTAAAGAGTTCCAGCAGCCGAGACCCACCGCAGAGGTGAGGATGTGTGCGGAATCCCAGGAGACTCCAATGCTGCCTGAAGCACATCCGAGTGTGCATTACGCTTGTCACCTGCTAGTTTAAGTCAAAATCACAGAAGACCAAGAAAGACCCTCAACAAAACAAAAAAACAGGACAATGGATCAATTTTTTGAAATGCAAATGAGTCGACCTAAACACATCCTGCTTGAAAAAACCCCCCAAAACTAGCCTGCTAGTAGCGGTCCCCATAAGGGACATTTCTGAATCTGTGTGTGTTGGATTCACCTGGCGCTTTAAGAGGGGCGGGGCTGATTTGAAGCTGAATTCGTTGTGTCGAACGGTGTCCAGATTTGTCGTCGATATGGACCAAAGTCACCGTACTCGACCCAAGCCGCTAGCTAGCAACGGCTAGTCAAGGGCCCCGTGCAGGGGTCGCCAAACGTGCTGTCGTTGCGGTGCCAAAAGCAGTTTTGTCATTCACGCCGGACCCCGTTTCGTTGAAAGGCCCCGGCTTGAATTGCCCGATTTTTCGTCCTTACGTCCGTTGCCAACCTGCTGTGACAGTCGAAGCTCCCGTTTGAAAACCCTGGAATGGCCAGGTACTGTTTGATCAGTTTATCCGGTGTTGTCTTGGTCTCATGTTGTGTGAAGAGTGTGATGAAGAGGACTGTTTGCAGAACAAGTGTAAGGATTTATTCAATTAGATGTGGGTGTGGGTGTGGATGTAATTTTACAAACAAAACAGGACAATGGATCAATTTTATGAAATGCAAATGAGTTGACCTAAACACATCCTGCTTGAAAAAAAAACCCCAAACTAGCCTGCTAGTAGAGGTCCCCATAAGGGACATTTCTGAATCTCGATGTGTGTTGAATTCACCTGGCGCTTTAAGAGGGGCGGGGCTGATTCAAAGCTGAATTCGTTGTGTCGAATGGTGTCCAGATTTGTCGTTGATAAAGTCACCGTACACAAACCAAGCCGCTAGCTAGCAACGGTTAGTCAAGGGCCCCCGTGCAGAGGTCGCCAAACGTGCTGTCGTTGCATTGCCAAAAGCAGTTTTGTCATTCACGCCGGACACCGTTTCGTTGAAAGGCCCCGGCTTGAATTGCCCGATTTTTTTTTTGCTGTGACGGTCGAAACTCCCGTTTGAAAACCCACGAATGGCCAGGTACTGTTTGATCAGTTTATCCGGTGTTGTCTTGGTCTCATGTTGTGTGAAGAGTGTGATGAAGAGGACTGTTTGCAGAACAAGTGTAAGGATTCATTCAATTAGGTGTGGGTGTGGATGTAATTTTACAAACAAAACAAAAAAAACAGGACAATGGATCAATTTTTTGAAATGCAAATGAGTCGACCTAAACACATCCTGCTTGAAAAAAAAACCCCAAACTAGCCTGCTAGTAGGGGTCCCCATAAGGGACATTTCTGAATCTGTGTGTGTTGGATTCACCTGGCGCTTTAAGAGGGGCGGGGCTGATTTGAAGCTGAATTCGTTGTGTCGAATGGTGTCCAGATTTGTCGTCGATATGGACCAAAGTCACCGTACTCGACCCAAGCCGCTAGCTAGCAACGGCTAGTCAAGGGCCCCCGTGCAGGGGTCGCCAAACGTGCTGCGGTTGCCAAAAGCAGTTTTGTCATTCACGCCGGACCCCGTTTCGTTGAAAGGCCCCGGCTTGGATTGCCCGATTTTTCGTCCTTACGTCCGTTGCCAACCTGCTGTGACAGTCGAAGCTCCCGTTGGAAAACCCTGGAATGGCCACGTACTGTTTGATCAGTTTTTATCCGGTGTTGTCTTGGTCTCATGTTGTGTGTATATATATCTGTATATATACATATATATATATATATATATATATATATATATATATATATATATATATATATATATATATACTTTGAGCTGAACCTAAATTATACCGTGCTGTCTAAATGACTCATGTCATGCATCTTGTTTTTGTTTTGTTTTTTTGCGCAAACAGTCTTTGCAGCTAGCTAACCGCTGTTAGCGGCATTCCACTGGCGGACATCCCCCGGTACCCGGCATAACCTCTCACTCTCATGAATATTCTTATGATTCCAGTTCCCCGCATTGTGTCGGTAGTGCAGCCAGCCCCCTTCCGTCGAGCCGCCGTCTGTTCCCGGAGCTGTCGGTGCCAGAGCGAGAAGCCTCTCGGCTCCACTAATCTGGATTTCAGCAGCAGCAGCAGCAGCGAGTCACCTCAATAAAAGAGCAACTCCTGGCTGCCCGGGATCATAAAAGAGAATAAACAAGGTTAGGCAGAATAATTACGCTGAGCCGCTTCCTGGTATGAAGGGACTGACATGACTTTGTCAGTCCGAGACACAAAGCAAATCCGTTAGAAGTCGCGTCTCGCACGTAATAACTTCCGTCGGACTCCAAAAAGGGGTTGCTTTGCACGACAGCGGCTTCCCCGGCGAGCAACATTTTCATGTATTTTACAAAAATTGAAGCTGAAGCGCGGCTAGGCGTAAAGACCGAAATATGTGAAAACTTGCAAACGACGCGGTGTTAAATAAATGATGCGTTACGCAAGCGCTCGGCGCGCGCTCCCCCCACCCCCGCGGGTCGGCGCGGAAACCGAACGTGCCAGCAACAAATAAATAAATAACAAACTTCACTCTTGCCATTTTCTTCTTGGCGTCACGACGGCGTTTCACGGGCGCATTGGTCAACCGAGTGATTAGGTGTCACGTTGTGCCCGAAGCGATGGACACAACAAAATAAGGAGGTGGATCCCCGAAAAAGCAGACACGTAAAAGGATTTTGTCAGAGAACAAAGGGAGTCTTTAATAACGAACACAAAACGACTGCCAGAGCGTCCTAATAAAGGCAGAGTAATCACCGACCAATGCGTAACAGGTGTGCGGGCGGCGGAGAGAAAGCCCGCCCCCTGCTGGCAAACACGGGACGTGACATTAGGCGGTGAAATACTCACACAACACAATATTTTGTGGGCGTATCCGATTCATGACAGGAATTAGTTTCACGTTTTTTTTATATTTGAGACCAAGGACAAAAGGGTGCAAAGACCTTCTTGGATGTCTTTCTAGTTATCATTCAAATTAACGACTCCATTTCCTGGGCCTGAAAACGAACTTTCTTCATTGCATGTGTCATGGTAACAACCCCCCCCCCCAAAAAAAAAAAAAAAAAAAAACTGATGTATTTTCAAATTCCCCAACAGGACCACTAAAAACTCCCTCAGGTGTGCTCAGTTAGCTTAGAGCGTGAAACGGAGCAGAACGTTGCTTTGAAGCAGCCATCTTGGATTTTCTCCCATTTTTAGCAGTCATGAGAAATAAGCAGAATATTTGTTCATTGAAGCACACACAAAAAAAAGGGAGAGAATTGCAATCGTATCCGTCACATCCAAATGTCGACTCGTCTCGCCGGCGGTGGGATGTGCCCGAGTTGATTGGCGAGGCTCATTTTCATCAAGAAATACAAAACAAAAAATGAAACCAAAGCGCAAATCGCACAACAATGCCAAGTGGTATCAAAACCGGTGAACGGAAATCTAATTAAGCCTGCCACGCATGTTTTTGGAATGTGGGAGGAAACCGGAGCACCCGGAGAAAACCCACGTAGGCCCGGGGAGAACATGCAAACTCCACACAGGGAGGCCGGAGCTGGAATCGAACCCGGTACCTCTGCACTGTGAAGCCGACGTGCTAACCACTGGACTACCGGGCCGCCCACAACAAAGCCAAATGACTGCAAAAAAGAAAACAAACAAAACATCATGTGGAATATTCCCACTCCTTGAACTCCCGACCTTGGGTTTTCCCTCCCGGTTTCACACCATAAACGTTGCGCCTTGGGTGCGCGGCGTGTTTGCCGAGCGCACGCCGAGAGCGCTCCGAAACGTGCTGCGATAAGAGCCTCCTTAACGGGGGGGCCATCGAGGCGAAGCGTGCCACTTGTCTCCAAGGCTAACGTTTCCAGGTGGTAATTGCTACGTGATAAATGTCTCCCATTCGCCACTCGAGAGTTATTTCTCCCCGAGGCACCAGATCGTAGAGAAAACGGGGGTTGGAGGGAGGGGGGGGGGGGTGACACACAATTTTCTCCGTTTGATTTGAACCGCGCCAATTCGCCAAACAAAATAGTTCCGGTGAAAGATACGCCGAATACTTCAGCAAAAGTCGTTTGGGCGTGACTCCGCCCCCGAGGTGCACCCGTGCACCAAGCGAAATCAATCAAGATACGGATGAGCGAGTTTGATGCGGATGACTCGCCCGCGCCGTCCTGACCTCAACCCGATGGAACACCTTCGGGGTGAGACGGAGAGCCCGGCCGGGCTGGGCTCGTCTCCTCCGACTGCACAAATGCGCCTCTGGGAGATGGTGGAAAATTCCAAGAAGCGCAACTTTCAAGACCTTGCGGGAGAGCCTTTTGCACAGGAGCATTTTCTTTAGAGATATTTGGTGATCATTTCTGCTTCATCAAATGACCCGATAAATTCGTTGATTACTTAATACATTATAATAATACATTAATTAATTATCCTGATTAATGAATTAATTAGGGCGGCCCGGTAGGCCAGTGGTTAGCACGTCGGCTTCACAGTGCAGAGGTACCGGGTTCGATTCCAGCTCCGGCCTCCCTGTGTGGAGTTTGCATGTTCTCCCCGGGCCTGCGTGGGTTTTCTCCGGGTGCTCCGGTTTCCTCCCACATTCCAAACACATGCGTGGCAGGCTGATTGAACACTCTAAATTGTCCCGAGGTGTGAGTGTGAATGGTTGTTCGTTTCTGTGTGCCCTGCGATTGGCTGGCAACCGATTCAGGTTCTCCCCGGGTCTACGTGGGTTTTCTCCGGGTGCTCCGGTTTCCTCCCACATTCCAAAAAAACATGCGTGGCAGGCTGATTGAACACTCTAAATTGTCCCTAGGTTTGAATGGGGGCGTGGATGGTTGTTTGTCTCTGTGTGCCCTGCGATTGACTGGCAACCGATTCAGGGTGTCCCCCGCCTACTGCCCGGAGACAGCTGGGATAGGCTCCAGCGACCCCCGCGACCCTAGTGAGGATCAAGCGGTATGGAAGATGAATGAATGAATGAATAATTATCTATTATTACTTAATTAATAATAATTATCTTGTTGTGCTAGGAAAAAAAAAAGACCAGCGTCAAAAATACGTTTACGGACACGGAAAGCTATCCCTGTGTTAGCAACCTTGTCTGTCGCTCGTGACTATTAGAAAAAAATAATAATAATCAGGCGACTAGCAACAAATCTAGCGACATTTTGTGTTTAGAAATTCTTCTAAAGCAAGAGAGGTTCAAGATGCACACCCACCCCAAAAAAATTGATCTTACCCCATTTAATTTCGTCAATGAAGTAAAATGGAGTAAATTCAACACACCGTTTTTTTTTTTTCAGTGTACCTTATTTATCGTAAATAAATATTTTGGCCCAATGAGGAAAAAGCGGATAATTTCCACGGTCCGCCTGATAGCCTTTCAAAGCAAAGTTGTTTGAAATCTCTCTCTACTCGGTTGTCATGGCGCTCGCATCCACAAATGTGATGTGTGCCTTGTCAACGAGTGATTAATCAGTGTGCACTTCCTGTGCTGCGATAATTTGCATCCTGTACAACGGCAGTTCTGCGCAGTTAACTCTGAATTAGCTTATGCAACCTGTCCCATTTTAGAATGAACTTTTTTTTTTTCTTTTCATGAGTCTTGAGTCATTCAAGTGGCTTATTTTCAACCCAGCAACAACACCATGAAGTCTTTCACCTGGGGGGGACACCACTAAAAAATTTTTATGGATTCCTGATGCTGAAAATAAAAACTGCTTTGCAATTAGCTGTAATTATTCTTACAATTCAAGTTGGATTTTATTGGGGGGTTTGACCGGTAGAAAGACGCACACTGAACAAAATGGTTTGTTGAATTTAGTTCATTTTATTTCATCAAGTGGTTTCATGAAATCAAATCATGTGGATCCAGATGCTTTTTTTTTTTTTTCATTCATTCATCTTCCGAGCCGCTTGATCCTCACTAGGGTCGCGAGGGTGCTGGAGCCTATCCCAGCTGTCTTCGGGCAGTAGGCGGGGGACACCCTGAATCGGTTGCCAGCCAATCGCAGGGCACACAGAAACGAACAACCATTCGCACTCCCACTCACACCTAGGGACAATTTAGAGTGTTCAACCAGCCTGCCACACATGTTCTTGGAATGTGGGAGGAAACCGGAGCACCCGGAGAAAACCCATGCAAGCCTGGGGAGAATATGCAAACTCCATACAGGGAGGCCGGAGCTGGAATCGAACCCGGTACCTCTGCACTGTGAAGCCGACATGCTAACCACTGGACTATCGGGCCGCCTGCTTTTTTTTTTTTTTTTTTTTTTTTTTTTTTTTTATTTTTTTTTTTTAGTCGACTCTACATGGACTTAAAAAAAGGCATGTCAATCTAGATAATTTTGTGGTGTGCAGCCCCCTTGACAACATTTCTTTCAGTGTAGGCTCGCTGGCGACAATTTTAGGTACACCTGCACACTGGATGAGCCATAATACTTGCCATTAAAAAAAATATATATATATATCATTTACCATTTTCAAGCTGTCAGGTAATGAGCAGAACATTTATTCTTATGGACCCCTACACTCCATTATACTTTGTTAATTTAATATTAATTTGATTTATGAATGTGTTCTTTTTTCCACATCATTTTTTCTCAGCTTTTGGCACCGCCGTCACACTAAGCTCCCTGCTTCTATTTGATTTCGACAACCATTTGTTGTTGTCACACGAGTGGCCACTATCAAAGTGTTTTATTTATACACTCTGTTGTGTGTGTGTGTGTGTGTGAAAATATCAGGGTTCACGCGGAGTTCAGCATGACCAACAAGAAGTCACCACAACTGAGCTACCTGAGCTGCAAGGTTGCCTTTGGGCTATTTGGGTTCTTTACCTGCTCAGTGGGAGCGCTCTCAGCTCCAAATGCCTTTCCCAGTGGGATGACTTGCCTCATGCATGTGTGTGTGTGTGTGTGTGTTTTTTTTTGACACAAGTCGCATCGTGTGACTGATTGTGCTCAATTGCGTGTGGCGATCATGTTTTTTTCCCTTATAATTTGAATGCACTCGAAATTGGGTATGAATGTGATCGCGGATGGTATTCATCCGTGTGTGCCCTGCGATTGGCTGGCAACCGGTTCAGGGTGTCCCCCGCCAACCGCCCGAAGACAGCTGGGATAGGCTCCAGCACGCCCCCGCCTCAATGATCATGTTGTGTGCGGAGAATTGTGGGAATTGCAGGCCAATTAGCATTGGGCTGACTCGATTAGCATTAGCATGCAGAATGGGTCGGTCACAGATCTAGCATTGTATTCACGTCTTTCAAACGCGTCTTCAGTTCAATGCATTACCTGCATTATCTTCACACGTATTCTAATATGGCATTTGCTGCTATTGTACCTGATGGACACGCATGCAGCCATCTTCAGCGTATTCAAATTTATTGTCACTGTACTCCAATTCTCCTTTGCTTGCGTTTAACCTTTCCGAGAACAAAGCGAAGTTAAAGTAGGTTTCGCTATAACTGCTCGGCAACGGATGCAAAACACACCAAGCAAAATTTGCCGTCGTTTTGCTTGAAAGGCACAGACATTTGAATGCAGATAGTAATTACAAGGCGAAACCAGGTGCCACTCTCCAATGCATAATCCAATTATCAAGAAACTGCTTTGGACAGAAAAAGTAACGTTTGTTATTGGCCCGGGCTTCCTTAAGTGACCCTCAAACTGAATTGCAAACACCACTTACGAGCCATTAGCGATCCAGTCTTTCACTGGGTGCGTTTTAGTGCCTACAGAGCTCAACCGGTTTCTTTAAATCATAGACAAACGCTGGTTTTGTTTTGAACTCAAATCCAGAGAAACGTGCCCAGCAAAATTGGAGAGTAAAAAAAAAAAAAAAAAAACGACCCAGTCTGTCCTCGTGGGCCCTTCCGGAGTGAACGGATGTAGACAAGCTGAGCTACAGTTTGACAAGATGGATCGATAGATTGATGGATGCATGGATGAAGCTCAGTGGTGGGTACCGCCACTGGTGCGCAGGCTCCCTCTAGTGGCAGACAAAAGAATACCTGCCTGAGTCCAGTTCACTTGTATTTAAAATGCATTGGAATTTCATTTTTAATCAGTACCAGCGCTTTTCTGACAATTTTTTTACCATAGGTCTTGGGGGAAGGGGGGGGGGGAATATAAATAAATAAATACCTGTGATTGAATGTGTGGAGTCTCAGAAGACATAAATATGGGATCATTTGAGATCATTTATTTCAGTGTAATGCGCAATGTATTTTCATTAGATCATTCTTTTCCTTTCCTTTCTTTAAACGTTGCCCGGTAATTTACAATAATATTAAATGTACTTTAGATGAATACAATTGCTGATTCAGACCTTCTGTGCTACCTATATCAAAATTCTTCATGACAGTGGCGCATGCTGGCACTTGGTGTAAAGCAGCATTGAGGGGCAATTTTATTTTATTTTTTTACAAATATTAAATCTAATGGAAACACAAACACATAGATTACAACATAAGAAGATAAATAATCCACACGGTCCACAATTGGTGTGAAGTGGCACAATATTATGAACAATGCTATGTCATGATAAAATGATCAATTATAAAAGCGGACAGCCGAAAGTCTATGAAACCGCTGACGGGGATGTTCTATTGTTGAAACTTTGTACAGCAAAATAATGAAATGTCAATGCGCTACTTTTGTAGTCACATCTGAACGATAAGTGTAGATTGAGAGGTAGGAATTTGGATGATATAATAAGGCTTGCGCAGTAATTTGCACAATATTGATTCTCAATACTGTATGTATGACGTCCAACATTGTTGCACAGTGTCCGGAAGTATTTATCTGACACGTTATGCAAGGGAACGGTATCAAAAATTAAGTTGGTTTCTACCGCCACCCGGCGGACACTTACCGCAACTGCACTTTGAAAAGAATTTTGCGTGCACTTGTTCGCGCACGACTTCCTTGTGTCTTACGCGTCTCTCCCTCGTCACTGTTTCTTTTCATCAGAACATGCCAGGACATAACGATGAGCTCCAACAGCACGGACTCTTCCGGTCTCTTCCTGATTTCCAACACCTTCCCGGCAGCGGGAGCGGCAGTCGGACTGTCGCCGCAAACCACTTCTTTCCATCAAGCGGGGACGGGACCATGGTTGGTTTTTCACATGACCGCCAATTCGTCTTCTGCGAATTCCCTCTTTAACTCCAGCCCGTCGCAAGATGGGAACGTGACGTCGGGCCCGGATCCTTTGGGCGGGCACACCGTTTGGCAGGTGGTCCTCATCGTCCTGCTGACGGGAACGCTCTCGCTGGTCACCGTCATCGGGAACATCCTGGTGGTGGTGTCCTTCAAGGTCAATCGCCAGTTGAAGACGGTCAACAACTACTTCCTGTTGAGCTTGGCGGTGGCCGACCTCATCATCGGGGTCATCTCGATGAACCTCTACACGGCCTACCTGGTGATGGATTACTGGGCCTTGGGGAACTGGGCCTGCGACCTGTGGCTCGCTATTGACTACGTGGCCAGCAACGCTTCGGTGATGAACCTGCTGGTCATCAGCTTTGATCGCTACTTTTCCGTAACCAGGCCTCTGACGTACCGGGCCAAACGGACGACAAAGCGAGCCGGGATGATGATCGGCCTGGCCTGGTTTGTTTCTCTGGTTCTCTGGGCCCCCGCCATCCTTCTGTGGCAGTACTTTGAGGGTCAAAGGACAGTGCCTCCCAATAAGTGCTACATTCAGTTCCTCCAGCAGCCCATTATAACCTTCTGCACAGCCATGGCGGCTTTCTACCTGCCCGTCAGCATCATGAGTGTGCTTTACTGGCGGATTTACAAGGAGACGGAAAACCGTTCCAAGGAGTTAGCCGGACTGCAGGGTTCCGGGGCCCGCGGCGGTGGCGCGGCCAGAAACGGCAACGGCGGGGTTGATCGAGCCCGTTTTGCGCGTCAAACCGGGAGTTCCAGAAGCTGCAACAGCTACGAGCTGACCAGGTTGTCCCAAAGAAAGAGCGCCTGTCGGGAGTTGGTGAGCCGCCTGCACTGCTGGCCCGGGGTTCAATCCTGGAGGCCTGGCAGTCTCCGGCAAGGAGAGCGGGATCCCGACCAAAGCAGCAGTGACAGTTGGAACAACAACGACAACGCGGTCTCACTGGATCAGTCGGGATCGTCGGATGACGAAGACTGCGCCGGGCGAGACGGCCACACTATTTTCTCCATCGTTCTCAGCCTGCCGGGCATAAAAGCGGCCGTCAACTCCCAGCTCACTTCCTGCGAAGACCTGGACCAAGCCTCGGAACAGGACCCCCTAAGGGGGGCGGAATACGACAGAGACGGCCTCGCAGCCGTCGCTACAAACACCGGCGCGGCCGCCGGCCCCGACGGCGCCAACGACTCTGCCAACAGCTACCACCAACGCTTCTGTTCGCGCAAAATCCAGTCCTTGCCGACCATGCGGGTGACCTCCAACCGCGGATCTCCGAACGACGCGACGGCCGCGCCCCCCGACTCGAGCGGCACCGACGCCAAATCCTACTCCGTTCCGATGTCTTTCAAAGAGGCGGCTCTCGCCAAGCGCTTCGCGACCCGAGCTCGGACTCAGATCTCCAAGAGGAAGCGTATGTCCTTGGTGAAAGAGAAGAAGGCCGCTCAAACTCTCAGCGCCATTCTCTTTGCGTTCATCGTCACGTGGACGCCGTACAACATCATGGTCCTGATCAATGCCTTCTCCGAAGCGGCCATTCCGAAAACCCTGTGGGCCGTGGGCTACTGGCTCTGCTACGTCAACAGCACCGTCAACCCCATGTGCTACGCCCTGTGCAACAAGACCTTCCGCACCACTTTTAAGATGATCCTGCTGTGCCGCTGGGACCAGACGAAACGGAGGAAGCTGCAGTTCCAGCAGAGGCAGTCCGTGGTCTTCCACAGGAGGCTTCCCAGAGAGTCCACGTAAAGGACAGGAGAGCGGCTTGATGCGTAAAACCAATAACGAAGAAGCATCCGCGGGCTTCTTTGGGGAGTTTTGTCCGAGGCACTTGCGCCAGAGCGATCCTTCGATGTTATGTGCTCGTGTCCGTGTGCATGCAAGAAGGGGATCCGGATCCAGAAACGCAAGACGGCGATCTCTTCTGGAAGAACTCTACCGATTCATGTAGGTTTGTTGATCTTCGAGGAAGCGGGCGGGACGTGCTTGAAAAAGGGCTTTAAACAGAACTGAACATCTTTTTCTTGTGGGCCGGAGCATTAAAGTGCAATTGACTCAAAGTGTCACACGGCGAGGGCTCGTCGCTTCTGAACAGTTTTCTCTTTGTCGTTAGCTAGATTTGTAACGTGCACCAGAGTCGAGTGCTTTTGCCTTTGTCAGCAAATGAAATCTGTAAATTTTTCACCAAAAGCCAAGACGTACCGTGCGTTGTGTTAACCGGGCCTCGACTTTTTTGACTGGCATGTTATTTTCTCTTTGTTTGTTTGTTTTTGGAATCAGATCTTCTGTGCATTGCCTTCCTACCTAAATATAACTTGTGTTAGATGGCATATACATTTTATTTTTGTGCTGCTCATCTGGAACTTTTGAGCCGGTCGGAAAATGACTCTTCTTCTTTTGAATATTGTGTGTGGCACCGCAGTCAGTGAGCCGCTGTTGTGATACAATGTGATTGTTGTGCTTTGGAAAACAATGGCCACGACGAGTACATCCGGTTGTGTTCATGTACTTGACGTCATTGTGATGATGATGATTCTGATACTGGTGATGATATTCTGTAAGTGTACTTTTACAGACCCCCCCACCCCCGCCCCGACCACCACCACCACACACACATACACACACACACAAATGTCGATTTTCTTTGACGCGACCTTTTTTTAACTTTCAACTGTAATGCTTTCGTCAGTTTGCGACGGAGCCATTTTTATTTTTTGCTTAGCTTCGGCGCTTGGGCAGCCTCTAGTGGTGAGAGGAGGACATAACGTGCTCACTGACATTTTCCGCTTGTCTGCCGCGCAGTTAGTTTCCCCAAGACGCAGTTTTGGAGTAAGTGACATTTTAATTCAGATTGTGTTTCTGTAATCGATTCAAATTTACCTCGGCAACTTGATAATAAGGTGTACGGTATTTCTATCATATGTATTGTATTTATAGATTTGTTGATTTTTAATCCACATAAGAACGTGTTCAAATCTATTGACTGTGTATAAAGTGTGGACAAACTAATGATTTTAAACTGCTGAGTAACCTTTAGTGGCAGCTTGTGAAAGAGGCCCTAAGTAGCACACCTCCATGTCGTAAATGAATGGTCGAAGGGGACACTGGCAATTTCACAAATGCTAAAAACGTCGCTCCAGCCATCCACCCATTTTATATATCGCGTAAAATGGAGCCTAACCTAGCTATTATCAGTCAGTTGGGAGGATGAGAAATATATAGATGATTTTCTTACCATTAAAAAAAAAGGGGCGGGGGAATGTGACGCGATGATTGACAGCTGCCGTTGTTGTATCCATCTTTACGTACAGTGTCTGCTTGCAGCAGCCTAATGTGTCACTTGTCATATTGTAGAAAAGCGTGGACGGGCAGCTGCCATTCTACTTTTATGTACCGTTTAGAGAGAAAAAAAAAGTTGTTCTATCAGCACTTCGTATTTGATATGCATTCAACACGGAGACTTTTTACATCGGCGGGGAACGTTTGTTCTCCGATATCGGGAATGTAAACATGGTGAACACAAATGTCTTTTTGTTACGTTCCGGTATGCCAATCATACTCGTCTTTAAAGTCAATAAATGGTGCAAAATCATTGTGGCACAAACTAATATTGTGTTATTTCCAGCAGTTATTTTATTTCTACTGGGGCTCCAGTCCCCTGGAGCTGTCACTTGCCAGTCTGGATGTCAAGTGAGAGCTCCGCTAGCTCCCTCTAGTGGTATTGTCGTGGAATTTGTGGTGTAATCGTGTATGTCGAGCATGACGATAGAGTCGCGGGGCGACGACGTCATGGTGTGCGTCGAGAGCGGGAGACGAGAGAGTGACAAGAGAGAGGATACACGCTTAAAAAAATAAATATATATATAAATATATATATATATACATATATATATATATCCATGAAATGTTTGTTTTCAAATATTAATATAGGTAACATTTTTATGAAACATATCTATGTTAAATCAATTTTTTTTTTTTAGGTGGTGTATGTTCAAAATAAATCAATCAAGAAAAATACGAACCACTGCACTAGATGACTGAATGTCATCGATGAATGAAAATAATCATTAGTTGCAGCCCTAAATATTTCTCTACTTTTGTGACATTTTTGTGTGGTGCGAGTTTTTCTCCGAATGCGTGGCTGGGCTCAATCAAGGGTTGGGAGACATTAGCCGAAGTCACTCCCGGCTGATTGGAGAATCACCTGTGTCACCTGCGTCACTCATCATCCGTCACTCTTGTGTCTTCCAAACGTCTTTCTCCACAATGTGACACAGCCCCACAACAAATATGGTCCCGTAATGTCTTTCTCCCACTAGCGTCGCGTTGTTCTAGCTAAGACCGCTGATAAAGTTAGTGGGGGCGGTGGTGGTGGTGGCAGCGGGCGGGGGGACGGGGGGGGGGTGTTCTAATGGGAGATGGCCGAGCAAAGCAGACATGTGATGAGGCAAACGGCAACTTCATGTGACCCACGGCTGAGGAGAGGCTTGTAGAAGAGGACAAACACCCGCCTGTGTTGTTTTCTTCAGTCGGTCTGCTCGCACCGCATTCAGGCAAGTCGACTTTTCTTATTTCACCATGTTTCATATTCAACTTGATGCGCTTTTTTTTTTTTTTTAAGAGACGGTTTGACAGAAGGCGAGCTGGTTTTGGAAGATGTGTTCAGGAGGAACTTGACTTAGTTGGGGGCTTCAGTGGGCCTTTTGAAGATTCTAACTAGGAGATTTATGTTTTGTCGTCTTCTCAGCACACTTGAGTCATACTTGGAAAAAAGACAAAGTACATTTTGATTATTAGAGTTGGACTGTGCTGCTTTTTTTGATGGCTCACAGACACACACACGAAAAAAAGACACCAAATGATGGAAAATAAGAATTTTTAAATTAAAGTCAGGGATTGAACATTTGGCTTCTGTTTTGACACGTCAACTGACATCTCAATCAAAATTGTACCCAGTAATTATTTATGAAAACAAGAATTTGTCACCGTTATGCAGTGACTGGCTTTGTAAATGTCGGCTGACTTCCGAATTTCCGTGAACGATTCACCATCTGCTTCAGTTTGTTTGATTCTATGAGTCTTATCGGTACACGCACAAAAAAAATGTATATAATAATGTATATATTTTATATATTTTTTGTTCATGCGCACGTGAAAAAAATTGTGTGTTGTCAACTACAAAAATCGAAAGCTGACTTAATTAAGCTTAAAAAAAGACAGTAGTTTCATTTACAGAAGTTACTTAACACTTCTCATTTTGAATCCCAATAATGGCTTGGAGTTACATAATGCCTTTCAGAGGACCAAAGGACACTCGCTGGCTTAGTCGGGGGTGGGGGGTTGGGGGGGGGGGGGTGTAATTGTGCCCCAAAAAACAGAAATGTTTGTCAACGTTGGATCAACTCGGTGGTCGTGTGTCGGATATAATCAGCAGCATATTTAGAGATGATATTTCGTAATCAGATATTCCTTTTCGTGTAGGTTTTCCTTTGACTGGAATTTGATCAGTATCCGCTGTGAATATATATATTTTTTTATTTGTTGAAAATCAGATGAGTTCGATTTTGATAGTTTCCTGTCGCACCCCCATCCTGCCTTGTCATGGTGTGCCGACAGATCGATCATGATCAGAATTATTCAAATGTATTCGTCTGTTAGTTTTGGTAACAGTCGTTAGTTGAGCTTTTTGAAAAACTGTAAACGACAAAAATAATCATTTTAACCACTGAAGACTCCAATCACCTCACTTTTTTTTTTTTTTTTTGCCCCCGATATGCCTCAAAACCAAATGAATCGGCTAAACGTGTGTTTTTTTTCCCCTCTCTTCGCGCCAGCCAAACACGCCGGTCGTCCGCCGAGAGCGACGCCGCAGTGGCCACCATGCAAACCATCCACACCGTGGAGACCCAAGTGCCTTTTCTCAAAGAGAGTTTCTTCACCAGCACTTTCAAAAACAAGCGCAAGAGCAGCGCCGCCGGCGTCCCGCGCCGGCAACAGCAGCAGCAGCAGTGGCCGCCGCCCTCTGTGGGGGCTCAGCAACAGCCGCCAGCGCCGTACATTTCCGGTCTTCCCGAGCATCGTCGCTTTCGCTCCAACAGCAGCCCGTTATGCAACAGATCTGAATGGAGGGGAGCGGATGGAGCCGGGAAGGAGGGGCAAAGGGAGGGGGAGGATCAGAGCGCCGGAGAAGCCCCGATCGGGAGGGGCGGCGTGCGGGGAATGAGCGTCGGCGGCGAGCCCACGTCGGCTGTCACCGCCAGTCTCCGCCTCCTCTCGTCGTCGGCGGCATCCTCGCGGCCGCCTCCGACGGCGGGATTCGGGCCGGGAGCCCGCGAGGCCCACCCTCGACCCCAGCAACACGGCCTCTTAGCCAGGGGGGTGCGCCTGCTCCGCAACATGGGCAACCAGGAGGCCAAGCAGAAGAAAGGAGGCGACGGAGCGCGCCAGCCCGGCGAGAGGGAAGCCGAGAAGAAATCCAAAATGTCCAACCGGATCGGCAAAGGGGAACCAAACGAAAAGAGGAAATCCAAGTCGGATTCCAAAGTTTCGGTTTTCTCCGGGATGAAGCTCAGGAGGACCTCCAAGGCCAAGGGATCGTCCAAGGATGACTCGCCGGACGCCGAAAGGTCGGTAAAAGCCGGCCTTAAACCCGGGAGGGGGGCCAGCCTATCTGCCGACGAGGCGGCGACGCTGTCGGATTTCGAGGGCGATCTAAGCCGCTTGAGGCGATCCGCGGCCGACGAATGGTGCCGCTGGGGATCCGACACGGACGACTACAGTTTCCACTCGGCGGCCGGCGACGCCGAGGACCTCCTGTCCGACATCCAACAAGCCGTGGGGGTCCGGCGCCAAGACTCCGCCTTCCGGGGGAGCGATGCCGCCCACGAGCTTTCATCCCATCGAGCTTCGAGCTCGGACCAGGACGTCAGCGGACCGGCGTCCTCGGCGCCGGATACGGAGAAGAGCAGCGGGAGCCTTTTCCCAAAGACCAACAGCACCTACAGCTTCCCGGACACGTTGACCACCACCACCCCCTCCTCTTATGAGAGTGCCGAGGATGACCTGGAGAGCCCGTTCCCGCCCCGGACCGCTCGAGGCGAATTACCCGCCGCGCCGTGTGACCCGGTCCGACCTGGAGAACCAGGCCCGAGCAGCAAGGACTCGTCATCACGGCGAGGGAAGGAAGACCGCAAGACCGCACGCGACTTCCCGTCTCTGAGGAAGAACGGTAGCCTGTCCAACGGCCCGCTGACGACCGACAGCCCGACCGCGCCCGCTTCGGCCACGCCCCCGTCCGCCGTCAAACTCTACCCCCCGGTGTTCCCCTCCTATATCAAGACCACCACCAGGCAACTCACCTCCCCCGTCGGCTCTCCGCTCACCAGCCCCTGCGTCCCCAGGAGAACGGACTCGGGGGAACCCCGAGTCTTCCAGGGAGTCGGGGGCCGCAAGCAGAGGTCCAGCTCCATCGCGGGGCCGCTCGGCGCATCGGTTGACTGGTGCGGAGAGCCGGACGGAGGGGACGGCGCCGTTTTCTTGGAACCGGAGCAAGCGGAGAAGGGAGCGACGGGCGGCGGCGCTTACTGGACGCTGGGCTCCAGGAGAGCCCAGTATGGACACTCCAGGTCTTCCAGGGGGGGCGCTTCCTACCTGGACATCTTCTCCGGTGAGTTGCGATGAAGCGTACGTCGTTTGTCGTTCTCTGCCGGCTCAAAGGTCAAGTTTCAGCTGCAGCTTTGCGAAGTTTTTTTATGGGGGGGCGGGGCTTCTGGAGCAGCTTGACGCATGCGTCGTAGAATATTTCCGACCTTGAAGTCCCGAAATTTTCAATGAGGACATCGTACAGAAATTACAACGGAGCCAACCTAAAAAAAAAATGCGTACAGTCCAAAGCCAAATAGTCCTTAATCAGAATCTTGGTACAATTGCGTTGACCCGACGGTGTGCCGCATTCCACGGGAGCATGCGGCAGAAAAAAGGACCAAATGACCAAATTCAGTCTCAATCTCTGCAATTCTGATCAGCTAACATGTTTTGACTAGTTAGCACAAGACCAGTTTAGTGACTCACTGATGTACGATCGCATGCTTCCTATCAGGACTTTGTAAATCAAGGATGAATGAAGAGGTGCTCGATGGCGCCCTCTGTAGAAAGTAGAGCAGAAGACAAGACATATACTTTGTAAAATGGCCTCCAAAAAAAAAAAAAATCTCATGAAAGCCAGCCAAAAAAAGAACAAAAAAACAAAAAACTCAACAGGGTGTCATGAGAAATGACATTTTCATTGAACAAATTAAATCTTAAATCTGATTTTCAATTATTGGGATGCTTTCCGAGACTGATGTAACTACGTAGTCACGAGTGAAAGTGGTGGGCGCTCGCTCATTTTCCATGAAGTGGGTTGCGGCGGTGATTGTCATCGAGTACACCGGCTTGCTTTTGCAAAATTGAAATTGTGAAATATTGTCATGCTACTTATTTTTTTGTATTATTATTATTATTTTTTTTTTTTTTTTTTGACACGCACACAAAATTTATAAATGGCGCGCCATGCTGGTTTTTCATCATTTGTTAACCACAAAGCTCAATCAGCATTTGACCAAAAAGTTATTATGGAACTGTTAAAAAAAAAAAAAAAAATCATCCTAAATTTAAATTTAAATTTAATCCCGTTCAGAAAATAACTTTTGCTCGAAAATCTGATCGGAAGCGAAGGCGACATCGAACGCTCGAGCTTCTCTATTGACTGTGCGTCATTATAAGGCCCATCTCTTAAAACAACGCTACCTTGTTCCTCTTCTGACGCATTAAATGAGCTCAGCTGCTTCCCGATGTCTGTGTGTGTGCGCGTGTGTTTGCGTGCCCGACAACAACTGGCGATACACACATTTACCCACAATGCATCAGTGGAGACGGATGCTAAGCCAAAGTGGCACTTTATCTGCGTGGCAAATACGAGTCATGACGTGAGGTCATTTCAAATTTCATCCGAGCCAATCCAACAAAGAGGTGCATTCTTTTCGCAAACAAGTTTGCATTCGTGTCCTTTCGCTGTTGCAAATCTCAAGACAGACTCCGACAGTGGGCGCTTGGTCTCGCCGTGCACTCCGTCAGCACCGCATGTGATGCTGCGGAATTTTCTGGAGCTTTCCAGGTCACACGCAGCCCTGAGGAGGGAAGACGTCAAAGGTGGAGGGGGGGGAAGCAGAGCCACAAGGATTTGCATGAGCCAGCCATGCGGAAAAATTGACATTATTCCCTTTTCGTTTTATTGAACTTGATTTCTTCGGCGACTGCAATATCGTTTTAGACTTTGGTTGAATTACGATACAGCATCATCCATCCTGTGTGCGCAGCTGTCCCCAAAAGTCTCTTAAAATTACACTCGCGCAATTTCACCACAGTCCGCTTCAGGAGCTGGAAGATAAATTTGGCCGCTACAAAATTACGAGCGCTCGGTTTTGGAAAGACGCTGTCAGATGGGTCAATTTATACATAATATGATACAATGCAGTTCTACAGATATGAAAAGTTATACACACAAGCTGGTGTACCCAATGAAGTGTCCGGTGAAAAATGTAACTGTGAAATTCCACGTCAGCATCCTTTGTTTCCAGTACGGGTGAAAATAAAGCAAAATCATATACTAAAAAAAAAAACAACAAAACACTGCCACAAGCTTCAAAAACTTTTCACCTATTCTTGCTCTCATTCATACAGAGGTCCAGCGTGCTTGCTTCAAGCGGGGGCGTCACTCCCAGTTGAAGTTTATAGTAAAGCTGGCAGGTAGAAAGTAAGATTGAATTAAAAACCCACCAAAATGGTCAACCAACGCATAATTATTAACCTTCATTCCGTCAAAAGAAAGACTGCTACCTTCATGAAAACTCGCGCAAAAACACTCTAAACGGCCAAATGAAAATTAGAAATGCAATTAAATTACTGAGATCACACGTTTGCAGAAGTGCGTCGTACCCATCGTTAACACCTTAACATCACCTGTCAAAAATTTGCAAGTGTTTAATTATCACCTCCCAAAGTCTCGCGTCTATTTTAAACAAACTGCTTCCGTCAACTCATCAGACGAGTCTGCGTTGTGTGTGTCTGAAGGATGAAGTTCTTCCCAATTCCGCAAAACGTCGGCACTAATTGGAAGTGTGTCTTCAGGCCGCGCGCTGCTGGACAGGCTGTGCATGAACCAGGAGGACGGCTCGTCGGAGGAGCAGGCCGAGGAAATGTGTCGGCGAATGTTGACTCGGGGCCTGCTGCACCCCTTTAGCGACAACGGAGGGGCCCGCCGCGGCGACGCCAAGTCAGCTTTTAACGTAAGACCACGCCCCACAATTAGGAAGGCGGATTAAAATGCAAGCATTGACGGAAAAGGTGCACGATGCCATCACTCTCATCTATCCAGACATGGTTTTCATGGGTCGAGGTGGCAAATGTACTCACACTCTGTCTGTAATTGGGTAGTAGACGGGGGGGGGGGGGGGGGGGGGCAGACATTGAAATGTGTCGAGTTGAAAATAAATCTTGCGCTGGTCAACAAATGAACTCGCTTTTTGAATCAGAGATGCAAGTATACTTTTCTAGATTTTTTTTTTTTGCGTTAATCCTTGATCTGACCTTCTTTTTCAATGTGACGTAATAATTATATATATATTGTATTAAATATTAAATCTTTATTGTATATTACATTATATTGTATATACAATATTAAATATATTGTAGTTATTATGTGACATAATAATAACAAACATTTATGAATATTCTTTCTGAAACTTCATACCTAGTAATTACATCATATGGGAAAACGCAATGTTTTGCAAGCTTTTATTGGTGTAAAAAAAACCCCCAAAAAACGACTGTATTACTACAGTATTTTCAAACATGGCGTGCGATGGTGCAAGAGTGTAATTTTAGTAAATAGTCACAGAGGACACTGCCCAGCCCTTGGGTGTCTTGAAAGGCGCTTATAAATAAAATGTATTATTATTATTATTATTAAAACAGCAGCTAGAAATACTAAGCTAACCATTCGTCTGTATACAAGCTAACATTAGCCCCGGCTGCTACGCTGGTAGCGCGTTCATATTCATCCATATTTCATATTACAAGTCGACCGCCGGGCCACCGCTCGTAGCATATGGGTTCATAATAGTGTTAGTCAAACAAATTTCATTGAATGGTATTTGAATTTTTTATATTTTGGGGGGAATGCAGTGAGTTAATGCTTTGAAACAAAAGAGCTAAACGTATCTGTCGAGTACAAATGTTGCTAATTGACGCTTCTGAATTATTTTAGCTAGGTCTTTTCGCACGTCTTCTGTTTGCTAGTTATCTACCCAATACTAGCAAAAGAAAAATGGGCAATTATTTCCTCCTAATGGTGGATATTCGACACTACTGTCTCCAATTTTCCATAGTTCATATTATTTATTGAGCAGCATGTTGCAAACTCAGTTGTCGGGGTAAGAAGTCTTGATTTCGCTCGTGACGGTCATTATATTTAAATGCCCCGTTTAGTTTTTAGTCTTTAGTGGTTCCAAGCACACTGTAGTTCCTTGGCTTTTCAATGTCATCTCTTCCGGCGGTGCGTGCGTCTTAAGGAAAGGCTTTGTTTGATACAAAAGGCCATCCTGAAACACACGCATCCACGTTCATGGCCTTTCCGCGCATGACTGGATTAAAACACCCACTCACACGGTCACAATCGCCGATGCTCGCGTAGACCATCTGCTGACCATGTTATGTAACCGCTCCACGTGACTTCATCCAGTTTAGCCATCCCGCTCATCCCAGGCAGAAAAAAATATATATATATATATATATATATATATATATATATATATATATATACTGTATATATATTCAGTCAGAGGTTTGGACCAGCGCAGTCCTTCATTATTCAATTAGTCAGTCTTGCCAAAGCTAACTGGGGGGATTGTACATTCACTTTTTCTCTTTTAAAAGTCATGTTGGAGATGGATGCAAAGGCTTTAGCATCATGTGAAGGCGGTAAAAAGAAAGGGGGGGTTGGAATGGAACATTTAATTGCCTTTAGGGGACGTGAAGCATAAGTGGCTGAAATTAATTAGCTTTGGGGAGACATTAAACATGAGCTGTGCTTTTTGTTAAGCATAATTGAAATACAGTGTGTTCACTGATATAAAAAAAAACATTCAATCTTATTTACAGCTTATATATGCCTGAAAGGAAACGCATTTTATTTTATGGGGTTGTTTTGATGCTATTTATATCTGTCCTCAATTTATCTAATTGGCCAAAGCAAATAGGTCCGGTCGTGATTTATTATTATTATTTTTTTTTAAACAATCGTACATTTGTAACCTAAACGTAGTCAGTGTTGCTTCTTACGTGCTAATTGAATTTGTCATAATTTTGTTTTTATAATCAATTTGTTAATAATATCAAATTTAGGGTCAATTGTGTACAAAGTGACATACAGTTAACACTTGTTAAATAACGGTTGAGACATATTGTGGGTTCAGAGCGCATGGGTTAGTGCTGACAAAAGAAAATAGTTTGACAAACTCGGTTTATATTGTGGCTCTTCATCAAAGTCAACTGGGACAGGCTCTAGTTTTTCTTGTGATCCTGAACAGTGCCCAGTAATTGACAAGCTACGAGCTCCTCTCGCCCCAAGCTAGCAAGGATAAGCTCCAGCTCACCTGATAGCAACGCTAATGAGGACAAGCACAACACAAAATGGATAAATGAATAGAAATAGAGTTTCTTTGTCATAGGAAGCGACCATGTATTTGCCACTCTGTCTTACCTGCATGCAGGGGGAGCAGCTGTACACGTGGGCGACTGTGGGGTTGCCGGTGTCTTCGCACCTATGGGAGCTCTACGGTGGGAGAACACCCACCAGACCGCAGAGTTCCGGATTACCCTTGAAGACCCAGTCAGCAGTACCATCTCAACCTCAGGTTGGTAGCATCTGTGGGTACTGCAAGGGAGAAAAAAACGTAAGGACCCTGGGAAACATTATGAGACTAAGTGATCCCCTCCTTATAGCATGCCCACTAATTCTGTATATGAACACAATATCAAAAGTTGCCACCAGAGGTCAGGCTTGTCTCATTTGACCAAGCACAGGGGTCCCTTGTTTCATACAAGAAGTATTAAATAAGAGAATGGCTGAACATTCTCTTTCCGTTTAACTACCCGACCACAAGTTGCAAATGTGTTGTGGTAGTAGCGGTCCACCCTGCCCCCTCGCCTCATCTGAGGCCCAATGAGACTCACTGTCTCTGGGGTCAAATCTCTCGCTATCCCACTCATCCAGTCTGGAGCCATGAGGTCTGATGGACTCTAGACATTGTAGACTTTGTTGTTGCATGTAGCTTACATCTGGCTCTTTTTTTGTATTTGGATATTTGGGACTGATATATAAGATAATAGATGATATGTCGAGAAAAGTCTGCCAACATACACGCTTGGATGTGTTATTCTTTCTCATTTGCATGACCGAGTGCATTAGAAGTGTTGATAGGGACCCGATTTGTTTTTTCCAAGTTGCGATCGGTCACTTGGTTTATTATTGTTTTTTTTCCCCCCGTTCAACTAAACACACCAACGTATCAAACCAAGTCAATTTGTTCGTAAAGTGAGACAAGATCATTATTATTTCAGTGAACTTTTGTGAATTGTTATTTTTTTATGCCTGTATTCATGTAAAATATGTTGCGCCTTGGCTCAGGAAAGGTTAGGTTACAATGTTCCAATGAATCTGTTAAGCACTGTATATTTGACTTGGTCATGGTTTCTTGTGCGCTGACAGACGGAACCCAACAGGTTGCGGTCAGCTCAGTCTTCCTCCGAGGACGACGGTGGCGTCATATCCCAGCTGGAGAAGACCATCCTCGACCTTCGCGTGAAGATAGCCGTGCTGCAGAGTCAGCAGGTTTCCTCCACGAAAGCCAGCGGGGATGTTGGCAGGAGCCAGGAGGCGTTTGTCCAGACCTCGCCGCTTGGCGATGGGCTTCAGATGGATGGGACCGGCGGCCTCCCTAAACCCGAGGGCTTTGTCTGCACGTGCCAACAGATGCAGCAAAACAAGACGATGCCACCCCCTCCCCCACCTTTACCCGGACTTGGATCTTGTACCCCCCCTCCTCCACCACCGTTACCTGGACTTGGATCTTGTCCCCCCCCTCCTCCACCACCGTTACCTGGACTTGGATCTTGCCCACCCCCTCCTCCACCACCGTTACCTGGACTTGGATCTTGTCCCCCCCCTCCTCCACCACCACCGTTACCTGGACTTGGATCTTGCCCACCCCCTCCTCCACCGCCTTTACCTGGACTAGGATCCTGTCCGCCGCCTCCACCTCCTCCTCCCCCCCCAGGTATGGGCCCTCCGCCGCCGCCCCCACCTCCCGGAATGGGCCCCCCTCCTCCACCACCGCCCCCAGGCTTAGGCCCCCCACCGCCACCACCGCCGGGCCCTGGGTTCTCCAAGATGGTCCAGGAAGCCGCCCCTGCCAAGGCTGTGATTGAGCCCCCCAAGCCAATGAAGCCTCTTTACTGGACGCGCATTCAGCTGAACGCCAAGAAGTAAGAACACGAAGCGAGATAGGCATCGCTGGCACCGAGCTATTCCCCACGTAGGAGAGAGGAAACTTGTCCACTTAAGATAAAGATCTGCCGCATACTGTGAGGCGATGGGGATGCTAAACCTTGCGGAAAATGAATGCGATGCAGTCCAGGCACTGTGACTGCAAATGAATTGTAATGCAACACATTTTGCTTCCTAAATTAAGTTAGCCACATCATACTCAGAACTTGAAACCGGCTGCCTAATTTGCCCCATAACTGCCAATTCATAAATCAGCACGGTTAACATCGCGGTTAGCATGTCTGCCTCTCAGATCTGAGGTTTGATTCGATGGAATTAAGCCTTCCTTCAGATATATCCCCAAAATTTTGGATTCTTTCTTGGTCCTGGTGACACTCAAACGTGTTTATGAGCCAAGACTGCAGTGGAAAAGGTTTAAAACTGAACACGTGGATAGCTTTTGTGCAGTATTGTACTCGTTCTACATGTTTGTATGTTTTCACTGAACATTATTTCTGTCTTTCTGCAGGCAGAGCGGTTCATTGGTTTGGGAGAAAATTCAAGAACCAACCGTGGACTTTGAAGAATTTGTGGACCTCTTCTCCAAGAGTGCCGTCAAGGAAAAGAAAAAGCCCATTTCTGACACGATCAGCAAATCCAAAGCCAAGCAGGTATGATGTTTTAAAAACTTTAATGTAAATATGTACTTGGATGATTGGGGATACCTCTGGGCTCTTTTCTTGTCCCACTGAGGAATGCTTACAGGGAGGCAGTTATGTGGTGTGAGCTCTGGCTCCCGTCAGACTTCCGGTTGACCATATGATGGCAGCCGGCCAGTATTTCGCGTGCGGTGAAAAGAAACCTTGCTGTGGCGATGACTCCTCATCGAGAGCAGGGGGAGGAGGAAAAAGAAAAAAAGAATTGAGGTTTGGGGGATCGAAGCCTGGGAGCCGTATTTCATGATGCGGTTCTTCCCATTGTGCTCGCTGTGTGATTCACGTTTCTGTGCCAGAGCGTCTCTCTTTGCCAGCACGCTTCATGCTACGCCATCAATCAGCCGGCGACGAAATGTTTGATCTGCAATTCAAACATGTTCTTGTCATGATTCGGATTATTTGTGATAAAAGCAAAATTGTGCGTTTCAATTGTGAATAGCACAAATAATATTGTTGCGGGGAAGTCCGTGAGGAATCATCTGACAGTTTACAAAGAGGAAATGTGTTTCTTAGGAATGAAAATGATTTCATGAGAGTGGGTGACTTCTAACCGACATGCGAACATCTACCAAAAACTTTTCGTTGGAAGTGAAAGTTGGATACTTCCTTGAACATGTATCCCAAAAAAAAAGCACTCCAAAAAAGGCCAATTGACTTCTTTTCAGGGGGCCATCTCATATCAAAAGCTTTGAATTCTTTTTGTATCCGGCCTCTGTTCTTTTTCATTTCAATGAATCAAGGAGTTCTGAGAACAGTTAAGTTGACTTTAAATCACTTTAATCTTCATTTCATCACTCGCTGTGAACATCGTGAGGACAGAATGTGGCCACCATGCAGCCAAACATTTGCAAGCGTGCAGCTCAAAGCGTTGTACTCTCTTTTCTTCCACTTGAACATTTTCAACCAGATTGTGTCTGAATATGATTTGGCATCTGATGCTCTTGGCTTTCACAGGCATAATGCTTTTTTAGCCTTTACGCCTCAAATCACTGACCACTGATTCTCCGGCTATATTTCTTTTGTTCAATGTAACGGACCGCAAAGGACGTTTTCCTATGCAAGTAAGCGCGTTGCTTTACCTTCGAGATGCATGATCCAGGATGTCCCGTTTGCCAATCTTCCCAGCTCTCCGTGGAGAGCCGGTGACCACATCACCAAGCAACTCTTTTGTGGCGTCCGTTCCACTATTAGGAAAGACGAGTGACAAATTAGAAGAGACAAATTGATGGATGTGGTTCGGTTCGATGCCAGCGGTCAGGGCAGCACGGCATTGCTTTCGGATGTTCTCAAAACACAACGCAAATGAGAAAATGACCGCCCCCCCCCCAAAAAAAATCGTGCCTGAGGCCATTTCTTTTGTAATGATCTAAGCAGAATAATTAGAACGTAATGTCATTTTAAATTTAGATTGGAGGACCCCCCCACCCCCTCCCCTTGATATTTCATAAGAGCAAAAGCTCAACAATTTAGCCACCCCGAACCAATTTCATGAGGAAATACATTGTCAATGGGCTCAGAAATATCCAAAAACGAATTTCCAAACAGTTCTACACATCTATGACGTGTAAATTTGGATGGTCCAGATGGAGGAACTTTTCAATGGTTATTCGTAGCGGTGTGATGTTTTGGCTAAGAGTCATTTGCGACGTCCCCACGAGAACCTGTGAATCATCTTTATAAGGAAGATTGATCAAGGTGGACGGCAGCGACTCTAGAAGGCATTTTTTTTTACCCTCAAACCAGATACAGACAGAAGCTAGTCCTTTACTTTCAAGTTCAATGAAGGATAGACTGGTTAAGGTATGCGTTAACCACAGGCGTAATCATTTGAAGCTATGCTAATTTCGCTAGCGTCCTTCTGGTGTTTCGTATAAAGTGTTAGCATTAAGCTAGTGAACGTTTGTTAGACGTCTGTGTGTGTTCAACTTAAACTGAGTGACAACAAACAATTCGCTGTAAACGCAGTTGGACTCTTTGTCAAAAATTGTTCGCTCTGTGCCAAACTACACACATCGCACTCATGGAGTGCAGCATATTCCTCGTTGTATTTTTACCGCAACCCCCCAAACAATCTACGATTTAATGTTAGTGTATTCAGGCACTATCATTTTTCTTTTCTCTTCCGTTTGACCTCACAACATATTTGCCTTGGTTGGCGAAATAATAACATGAAACGTTTTCTTTTTCTACCAGCCGTAGACGTTGTTCATCATGACTTGGAGATGACGGTGGCGGTAAAGTGTATTGAGACATCATAAATCAATGAGACGGCATTATAATTTCCTATAAATGTTTGTGGTTAGTCGGCTTGTGTTGCACTCCCACACAAGGAAAATGTCAAAGGGGCTTGGGGGGGCTGGAATGAGCCTGTCTTTTGTAACATGTCAATTATTTAATGCTTTCAAGAGTTTTTTTTTCTTTACTGTTGCTCTCACATAGTTATCTTTTTTTGTTGATTTTTTTTTTAGGTGGTGAAGCTTTTGAGCAACAAGCGTTCTCAGGCCGTCGGTATCCTGATGTCCAGCATCCATCTTGACATGAAGGACATCCAAAATGGTGAGTTTCTAATGAGTCTCGTGAGGAAATGGGACATTGTCCAAGTATCCCCCCCCCCAAGTCCAAAAAGAAGAAGAAATGGTTAAATCTCAGCGGAGGGTCAAGTAAAAGTTTCATCAGAACTGAACTTTTTGGAGAATGTGTCTTTCGTAAACCGAGAGTGTTTCTGAGCAAACGAGGCAGATTGGATTGTGTTTACATTTGGGGAGCTTGTCATCTGCTTCCTCTTTTACTTGAACAAAAATCATTTCCTTGGCCTAATTTGGCCTTGGCTTCTAACCAGGATTTGCTCGCTCTTCTACTCTAATAAAGCACAGTGACTGTGCTTTTGAGTAATGTCTGCCACCTAGTGGTGAACCCTGCTATTTCAACTAAAAACTCATCGGCCACAGTCAACATTTTCAATCTTTAAAAATGAATCCGAGTGCGGGCCGGTTGCCCATCTCTGCATTCGACCACGCCACTTTTTTTTATCCAAATACAAAATATTGCAACATGTGTAAAGCGTCCCTCCCTCCAACCTCCCACCATTTTGCGCTTTTGTTTTGTTTTCAGCCCCTCTAACAACCGCATCCGACTTGTCACCATGTTGTCGAGCCGTCTTTTGTCAAAGTGATGTCACTCGGGAGATGATGATGATGATGATGATAACGGAATGTCTTCCTGTTTTAGTTTGTCTCTGATTGCTCCGCCGCCGTCACTCATCGACATGTCTAAACACTCGCTCTCGTCAAAGACAACTCGCTTTGGGGTGGGGAAAAAAAATCTTCACTGTGATGCTTACATTTTTTTTTTTTGGGTGACCGTAATTCACTGTGGATGCCCTCGAAGCATTTCCACTGTTTCGTAATTTGGTTTGGAACGTTTGCACATCCATCAGAGGTCAGAGCCGGAGGGCACGCGAGGGCCACGCTCGTCAGCACCGTCGTTCATCTCAAATGTTAGGACAACTTTTAACCGTAGTGCCCCATTAGCGCTGATTGGAAACGTCGGCGTATCACAGAGTGCAAGATGAGAGAGCAGATACAAGAGCTTGGGCCAAGTACACGTTCGTCGAAGCAAAACAGTGAGCCTTACGCAGCACTAGCTTGATAACGACCAAAAATGCGTGTTGTAAATAATTGTTTGATCCTATGACGGAACAATTCTTCAGTTCAGTGCTTGTTCCATTTGATGAGAACTCCTTCTCACTAAAATTTCCGATGGATCAGCATCGTGAAACCGTAATAGAGTATCGAACGGATGGACAGATGCGTACATTAGTCGGTGAAGTACGCGCACCTCTGAACTAGTGCATTTTGCGCTTTGGTCCAAACCTCTTCAGGACGCTTATGCGAGTTCAAGTCCAAACGCATGTTTTCATGTTTAGGATTGCAATGACCTCTGAGCAGCTCGCATGTCCATGATGGAATTGATGGATGGATGAAGGATTTAATGTTGGGGTTGGCAACCCAAAATGTTGAAAGACCAAAAACAAAAAAAATCAAAAAACAAATGTCTGGAGACGCAAAAAAATTAAAAGCCTTATAATGAAGGCAACACATGCTGTATGTATCTACTTTATATTCGCTATATTAGCCTACTATCAAAAGGACTAAATTACCTTTTTTCGATCACTCAACCTCCTGCCATCGACCCGTTACTGCATACGCACGCATGCCAAAATGAGCAAAAGCCATAACGGCCCCTAAGATGAACGAGCATGTTAACTATCGTCGCTAACGTGTACCGTTTAAAAATACTTCTCTCGGCCCTGCGGATTCCCATTCTTTGCCAGCGCCCTGGGTGAATTGGACATAAAACACCTTTTTTTTTGTTTTTTTAAACAGCCACCTACTTGGCATCCCGTCTTGCCTGTGTCGCAGGCCATGATGCAAATTTTCATTGACAGAAATGGTGAATTTTAATATCTATTCGACACATTTTTACAGCATTGGAAAACGTTAAGTTTTTTTTAAATTTTGTTTGTCCTCCGACAGAAACTATATTAAAACAAAAAATTCCATCCCCCATCTTTTTCCTTTTTCAATAATTTTTGAAAAATTTTCAAAGGAGCCACTAGGGCGGCGCTAAAGAGCCGCATGCGGCTCCAGAGCCGCAGGCTGCCCACCCCCGGTTTAATGGATCTATGCATGCATGTCACTCAGATCCGAAGAAACAGGTGAAGGTCTGGATTTTTGTGCCATGCCATTGACTTGTGAACCACTGATCAATGACAGTCCCCCAAAAAAATTTGAATCAGAGTCTGCAAATAAGTGTCACTCCTCCAGCCATTTAAAAAAAAAAAAGGCACAAAGAAGCTCAACCTACTGATAGCGTCAGCAGTGGTCATTGGATGTCCGCCATTGTATTTGGCGGAAAACGGGGGGGTGGGGGGGTGGAACGAACCCTGCTTCACACGCTTGATTAACTATCACTTTTGATGGCGTGAATCATATGTTCTATTTGCCGGTGATAAAGACGGCGCCGGCTGTCACGGTTTCGACATCTCCAAGGGGAAAACCACTCCCGGTTGACGCGTACAGACGCTCCCTTGTGTACGTCGGCGCGGTTGCTCAGTGACCAGTCAACACATGGCTGTTGTTGTTTGTTGTCCCGTGTCCACCCGGCCCGTGACACGGTGTCTGATGCGCCAGATTTCAACGAGCCGCCTCGATTGGTGTTGCAATCTTATAAAAACAGCTTGACAAGAACAACTGCAATTTCGGAATTCCTCCGAGGCTTCAGGTGAACGAGATGGCAGATCGGACGGCTTGAAGCGCTTCTCTTGTAGTCGTCCGTTTCAAAACAAACTTGCCCACTGAGATCAATAATATTTGGAATAATTCATTCCAGAGTTCAGACTGTGTCCCTTGTAAAATTAGCTTCTTCAAGGGGGCACATTTTACATTCGAGACAGCTTGTACCAAGACATTTCCTGCCAAAGGCAACTCAATAAGACGCGCTTGACTTTTCCTCATTGAAAAGGATTAATATGTCATTAATCTGTTCCAGGCCACCCCTCAAAATCGGTCTCGGTAGTGTTTGTGATGACATGTGCCGCCGTTTCATTTCTGTTCATTTAGCCACTCGATGCTCAGCTAGCAAATGATGAGCGCAAGATGCTAACGTTATCGTCGACACTTTTTCACTCGGTGACAATAGATTCAAACAAATAAAAAATATATATTTACGGTAATGGGTTGTCCCAAACACAAAGTCCCTATTAGTGTTAAAAAAAATCAATAAAATAAAATTGAACCTGGATAGGGGCGGCCCGGTAGCCAAGTGGTTAGCACGTCGGCTTCACAGTGCAGAGGTACCGGGTTCGATTCCAGCTCCGGCCTCCCTGTGTGGAGTTTGCATGTTCTCCCCGGGCCTGCGTGGGTTTTCTCCGGGTGCTCCGGTTTCCTCCCACATTCCAAAAACATGCGTGGCAGGCTGATTAAACACTCTAAATTGTCCCTAGGTGTGAGTGTGAGTGCGAATGGTTGTTTGTTTCTGTGTGCCCTGCGATTGGCTGGCAACCAATTCAGGGTGTCCCCCGCCTACTGCCCGGAGACGGCTGGGATGGGCTCCAGCACCCCCCGCGACCCTATTGAGGATCAAGCGGTACGGAAGATGAATGAATGAATGAACCTAGATATCGCCCCGACGCGTGTTCCGTCGTTGCTTTCAACTGATAATGAAGCTCCGTGCCGTTTCACACCCGAACCACGAGACAAAGCGGGAACTTCTGTTCCACCTTGTTCCATTTTCTTTGTAAACTCCCGACACCTTGCACAAGAGAACAAGGGAAGTCCAAGGTGGCCCGATGAAATCCTAAACATAGAATGTTTTGCCGGGCCATTACACACCCATAGCGACAACACATCGGCGTCAACGCCTCAGACCCCCCCCGGGGCCGTGTTTGTCTTGAAACGTTTACTTTCAAAGGATTAATGCTCGCGGGCGCCTGGGTCCTCGCGCCGAGACAAAAAGGCGACGGCAGGAATTCAAACACGCGAGTTCAAACACACGTCAGCGTAGCGCCCGGCGCATTTCGAAGACATCCGTATTTAGGTTGGACTTTGCGGGCCCCCCCCCCCCCACCCCCCTCCTCCTCCGTTCGTCCCCGATCGCGACCGGAGCTGATAAATCTGAACGTGGCCTCATATGACGCGCTGGGGCTGTGCGGGGGAAAATGCGAGTCGTGTTTCCATCCAGCTTCAAACCGCAGCCTAGCTCTCGGCTATCATAAAGGGGGGGTCAGGTTATGGGAAATTGCCATTTTATAGTTTTGTGTCTCCGGAGTGCCTTTCCAGGCATCAAGTGTGAAATTACACAAGCAAGTCAATCTTTTTTTGACTTCTGAAAAAGGGAGCCGTTCCCCACTTCCACTCTGATGTAACGTTAATTTTTTACATAATAACCTCCTCACGCCGGTTACGTTGTGTGAAGATCTCGCGCCGCTTTCAATCTGAGCTGCGACTCTTTTGAGACGGGAACATCAACGTTGGTGAACAGTTTATTGTTTGCAATTTGGGCTCTTTGCCCAAATAGAAGGCAAATCTGAGAGTAACTGACGGCGCTTTCAAAAGGTATTTGCTGATAGATACCACAAGATGGTGCCAGAGCACTACTTATAACTTTAGGAAGCTCCTCAACTCACTCCAACATAGTCCCCTGGGACAGAGATGCTGCAAGGTAGCGGCAAAGTGCGACTTTTCTCTTATGGGAGCTCCTCAACTCACTTCAACGTAGCTCCTCGTCACTAAGACTCAACGAGACGGCGGCGAGCCACTACTTTTGTCTTGACGCAGCGCCTTTGCTCACTTCAACAGAGTTCTTTGGGAACAAGATGGTGCCAGCGATTGTCGAAATGAAGCACGCCAACCTCACTTCAACGTAGTTCGCCGGCCTGCCACAACAGAGCAAAGGGCTACTTTTGTCTAAAATCGAAAGTCACGAATATGCTGGGGTTCTCCGCACTTGAATGCTCGACTTGAAGTTGTCGGTGTGTCGTAATGGACACGCGTCAGTCGCGCTTCCTCCACTTTAATGTTGTGATGTCAACTTTTTTGTGCTTTTTTTGTGCGTCCCTCAGCCGTCCTCAATATGGACAACACGGTCGTGGATCTGGAGACCCTACAAGCCCTTTACGAGAATGTGAGTAGCAAAAACAACGGGGCGGTGTCACAGTCGCTCCGAAACCGCAAATACATAATCGCGCAAAGTGGGAGCAACACGGCGAAACAGTTTTGCCCTTCTTCTTTCCATTTAGCTTTTATTTTGAAGCCGTCACTCGCGGCAAACGGAATAGACACCCTTGCACATTTCACACCGTCTGCTATTTAACGGCAGAAGGCGACCAAAGAGGAATGTGATTCAGCGCTATTCCAAGCAGCTTAGCGTCCACTGTTAGCATTGTTATTGTGCGGAAACCCAAATTCGCACGATTGGCTTTTCACAATAAGATATCCTTTATTGTCCCACACTGGGGAAATTTACCTTTTCCTTCAAAAGCAAAAAAGCTCAACTTTTCCAGAAAAACACCAAAATCAATTCAATTAGGCTGTTGTGTTTCCAGAATCAAGCGACATGTTTTTCCACTCGACGCCACTCTACTGTGAAGAGATTTTTCACTTCAGATGTGGAGTTTCCTGCCTCCCTGTTATAAAGGGTTGAACCAAAGGACATGGGCATTAGGCACCAAAGCAAAGCGGCTAGCCGCAAAGCGTGTGATGTTCGCAGCGGGCCTGAATAGGGGAGCGGTGATTTAACACGGTAAATATGTTTTGGTCACGCTGGATCTAATCGACTCCAATTTTGCTCTGGGCGAGCGCTCCTCCTCCTCCTCCTCCTCCTCCTCCATCATCAACATGTTTGACAAGGACGCTTGCAAGCGCATTGTGCCTTCATAATATTTGCATCAATGCCGGCATGTTTCAACGCTCCGACAATAAAAGCTCATCTCGTATTCCGAAGGTGCAGTAGGAAACCACCGGGAGCCCACACAGTAAAGAACAGCCTATAAAAATCAGCGTGCGTTCCAGTTTGAAGATGCTGTGAAAACTCTGGAATTCCTTTTTGGCCGAGGCCGCATGAAAAGAAGAAGAAAAAAAAGCTATTCAAAGTCAGCAAGTAATGAAATACCCCTTCTAAAAATGTTTGGAATTGTCTATATCAATAGTGTGAACCATAATTATACCACAAACCTTGACCCCATACCCCTTCAAACATCTCATGGTCTAACGCGACAGAAAGCAAAAAACTCGTACCGTACATCGGAACACTTTTACGTACTTCCTCGACACCAACAACTCTTTTCCTCTTCAGTCAGCGCTCTGGCGCCATCATGTGGCAGATTAAACCCTTTTCATCTGCACTCTGTGTGAAAAGGTTGCACGGCAGATTGCAAAACGGTGGCCCGGGTGGCAGCGCGCCCATATTTGGAAATGCTAACATAGCAACCAGCTAGGAAGTAAAGGTAGCCTGCTCCATCTTTCATTGTTGTAAAACAAAGCCGTCGGGGTATGGGTGCATCCTTTGCAGATTTCGGGTGCGTTTGGAAATTCAATTCCGGCGTTTAGTGCCTGGCGATCTGGCCAAGCCCTGCTAAGTGCAGTGTGAAAAGGGCTTCAAGGTGTAACGGAAAGAGAACGAAACCTCGGTGAAGTTTTCACAACTCGACGGCAGCAAAATCTGTCCATCGCCGATGTGGATCCTGGGAAAACGGGACAAGCTGCCGTTTCCGAACCCAACATGTCAAGAACCTCTCCTAACCTCTCAACCGCTCACCCCGCGATTTGGAAAGGCCTCTCGCCCCTTCTCCCTTTCTCCCCCACCCTCCGCCCCTTCGCCGCCTCGGGCTGTGTTTTTGAGTGGAGGAGCCAAATTGTTTCCCTTTTGTATTGCGAGACTCCATCCTGTCTGTGGGTCCTCCAGACCCCTAAACCACAGTTGGCAGCACAGTCAGCCTGTCTTGAGGAATGCGAGGGGGGCTTCTAATGGCTACGCCCTCGCTCGCTTGCTCTCCGGCGGCGCAAAAAGGACAAGGGCTGCTCTCCCTCGCTTTCCTCGCCGCGGCACAAAATTCGCTCGCAAGCAAACCGAAACCGAGCGAGCTCTGATTTTTTTTTCTCTCTCTCTCTCTTTCTGCGGGCGTAGAGTCGCTCAGTCTGCGATCTTGCGGATTATAGTCACTCCCGCGCTTTGAACAATAAGCCATTAAAAGCGGGTCGCAGTGATAGTGGGGAAAACGGCTCCCTCCCTCGCAATATCGCAAGCCATAATCTGGGCCCAGACTGGCTGTCTGAAGCTCTCAGACTGCTGACGGTAGCGAAATGTCACGCCGGGTCAGTCCCGAAGCGCCGTCCCTCTCGTACGATCTTTTAATGATCGCCCTCTCCATTTTCTTCACGGCCGTGCGGCTTCTGATGCCTTTCCATGTTTATTGCCTTATCCCCCTCGCCCATTTGGAAAGTATTCTTTGCACTCCGGTGCACAGAGACACGCTCATAAACGGCACACTGAGTGACATAAATGAGAGAATTAGCCCCGAGTCGGCTCCCTTTCGCCCAGAAGCGGAAAATCGGATAATGAATACCACTTGGCCGACGACCGCTCGAAATCTGCCATCACCCGAATATCATCCATCCATCCATCCATCCATCCATCCATCCATCTTCTACCGCTTATCCGGGGCCGGGTCGCGGGGGCAACAGCTTTAGCAGGGAAGCCCAGACTTCCCTCTCCCTAGCTACTTCTTCCAGCTCTCCCCGGGGGATCCCGAGGCGTTCCCAGGCCAGCTGGGTGACATAGTCTCTCCAGCGTGTCCTGGGTCTTCCTCGGGGTCTCCTCCCGGTGGGACATGCCCGGAACACCTCACCAGGGAGGCGTTCAGGAGGCATCCGAATCAGATGCCCAAACCACCTCATCTGGCTCCTCTCGATGTGGAGGAGAGCTCTCCCCGGGGGATCCCGAGGCGTTCCCAGGCCAGCTGGGTGACATCGTCTCTCCAGCGTGTCCTGGGTCTTCCTCAGGGTCTCCTCCCGGTGGGACATGCCCGGAACACCTCACCAGGGAGGCGTTCAGAAGGCATCCGAATCAGATGCCCAAGCCACCTCATCTGGCTCCTCTCGATGTGGAGGAGAAGCGGCTCGAGTCTGAGCCCCTCCCGGATGACCGAGCTTCTCACCTTATCTCTAAGGGAGAGCCCGGACACCCTGCGGAGAAAACTCATTTCGGCCGCTTGTATCCGGGATCTCGTTCTTTCGGTCACGACCCATAGCTCGTGACCATAGATGAGGTTTGGAACGTAGATCGACCGGTAAATTGAGAGCTTCGCCCTTTGGCTCAGCTCCTTCTTCACCACGACAGACCGATACAACGTCCGCATCATCCTTACATTCCTTTTGCATTTGATATTCCGCATGGGGTACTGCATTTCCCATATGCTAACAAACCGTTGCAACATGCCCTTGCAATTCAAAGATCACACGCTCGTTCGTTGCCTTACTTGTCCCCAATTACGCCAAACACCGCTGAGCCGCGCTGCCGCCCTTTTGAAAGGGGATCTGCTTTGCGTTAAATATATTTACACTTGAAAAACCTCTCGAGAGGAAGGCGAAAGGGAGCGCTCGCCCTTTGCCCGAAGAAGGTGGCGGTGTGCGGAATACTAATGGGGACCCTCGGAGCGTTTCACGCCCGCTATTGATTGTCCGCCGAGGATCCCCCGCGAAGGCCTGCCTGCCTGGGGGGGGGTTATTTTTTTTTGGACAGGACAACTGGGGGAGCGGCCACTTTTACGTTCTTCCTGCTTTGGGGACACCTTGAACTGGCTGCTAGCCAATCTATCTTGAAATATTACGGAACAAAAATTTGGCGTCTATGTACCCGCCCCCCCCCCCCCCCCCCCATTAAGTCATAAATTAAACAACCGCACGAATCGTTGGTCATCCGCCTGTTAGTGAACAGCTTCAAGCTGTTTGGAATTTTACCAAGTCCCAAATTTGGCGAGTATACTGTCGAAACACATGCCCACGCACCGGGAGAAGCTCCACAAGCACCTTCAAGCAACCATCCAAGTTGTGTTTGCTTGAAGGCATTTGAATAATAATAAATAAAAATAATAATAATAATAATAAAAAAATAATAATAATAAAATAAAAATAATAATAATAATGGGTGGCCCGGTAGTCCAGTGGTTAGCACGTCGGCTTCACAGTGCAGAGGTACCGGGTTCGATTCCAGCTCCGGCCTCCCTGTGTGGAGTTTGCATGTTCTCCCCGGGTCTGCGTGGGTTTTCTCCGGGTGCTCCGGTTTCCTCCCACATTCCAAAAACATGCGTGGCAGGCTGATTGAACACTCTAAATTGTCCCTAGGTGTGAGTGTGAGCGTGGATGGTTGTTCGTCTATGTGTGCCCTGCGATTGGCTGGCAACCGATTCAGGGTGTCCCCCGCCTACTGCCCGGAGACAGCTGGGATAGGCTCCAGCACCCCCCGCGACCCTAGTGAGGATTAAGCGGTTCAGACAATGGATGGATGATGAAAGATGAATAATAATAATGATAATAAATCTACCTTTCCCAGAGAGCCCAAAATGATGAGATGGAGAGCATCGGGAAACACATGAAGTCCACGCAAGACAAGGAAGGCGCAAAGCCGCTGGACAAGCCCGAGCAGTGAGTCCGCAGTGCAAGTTCTCGCGACTCGAGTCGTCTGAAATTGAACATCGGTCAACACTCCTCCTCCTTCAGGTTCCTCTTGCAGTTATCCGAGATCCCCAACTTCTCCGAAAGGGTCTTCTGCATCCTTTTCCAGTCCACGTTCTACGAATGCATAACGTCAATTGTCCGTAAAATGGAAATACTACAAAGAACCTGCAAGGTGAGCCACCGTAACCGTGAGCTCTTCTCCCCCCCCCCCCCCCACTTTTTTTTTCTTTTTGATTAGCATTCGTGTCGCTGACTTCCGTTTGTGCGTGTCTCAGTCTCTTCAGAGTGGAAAGTGCGTATTGCAGGTTCTGGGTCTGGTTCTGGCTTTTGGTAACTTCATGAATGGAGGGAATCGAACCCGCGGGCAGGCCGATGGCTTCACTTTGGACATTCTACCCAAACTGAAGGACGTGAAGAGCAGCGTAAGTGCTTCGGAGAAAAAAAAAAAAAGAAATGTTCACGTTGCAATAAGGAGGGGGGAAATTTTCATTGGGAAGGAAATCAAAAGTTGTACGATTTGCTGATGTTTAGAGCATGATGACCAACGTAACGTAGCATGCTAATGATTAGCATGAGAGTGATGAAGGTTAGCTTGAGAGCAAAATGTCTCCTGCTCCTTTTCTATCTATATGTATATTGCGCGTCGTCCCGCACGCGGTCTGTCCTTCCGTCTGTCCCTTTTCAAAACGTACCTACTTCACCGCGCCGCTGCGCGCCGCCACTGCGCCGCCACTGCGCCGCTCAGGCAGTGGCTCACTACGATCGCGCGGGCATCTTAGCGAAAAAATGTTGTCTACCCACAAGCATTGCAATGAAATGGTTAGTTATTTAGTAGAGCTAAACATCTCTTTATTTTCGCGATAAGCAATGAAGATGAACAAAAAGTTGAACCAAGCAACTACACTTTTGTGGGCCGAAGGCCCACCTTACCAGCCTTCCGCAGGAACTAGCTGATGAGCCGCCCAGAGGGCGGCGAACCAGCTAGTTCTATATATGTCATCATACGACAAGTATTGTGTGTTGGTGTTACACTAAATGAATCATCAACTTTGTGTTGTGTGGGTGTGACAGTTACTTTACCTGCAATTTTGGTTTTTTTTTGGGGGGGGGGTTTAATGCTCTTTGTGCCTGGAATGAATCCGTATCACTTTACATGACATCCCATCGAACAAAATGAGAGCAAGGGATTGCGTTGACCTTTTTAAGGCTCCGCTGGATATAAAAAATAGTCGGGGAGGGAAGTTATCGGAAAATCTTGACCTCCCATGCCCCCCCCCCCCCACCTACCCCAACCTGGAATTAAGAGTCCAGTCTTGGAAGTTGTGGTCGGCGTGAGCCGCGGAGCTTTGGAAGGGGAGGCCATGGTGTTTACTCTTCTCGCTCCATCTCACACTGGCCCCCCGGTCTGCCCTTGGCGCCGCCATATAAGGCCGCGATGCTGCTTTTGCGCTGCGGTGGAGGTGTGGACCGAGCCGAGCCTTGCATCCATAAAGAACATCCCACTCTGAATTATGACAGTCGGGCCGAGCGTGTTGTTACATTGTTCCCCCTCATGTCATGATTGATGAGCCCCCCCACCCCCCCATCCTCCTCCTCCTCCGTCCGCTGTTTCTATTTTGGTGTGCCCGCTCACAAATTGAAACGTCCTGCGCCCAGTTGATTAGATTAATAAATAAAGGATTTGGGGGGTTTATTTATTTCGGTCTTTTTCTTTCAGGATAACTCCCAGAGTCTTTTGTCCTACGTGGTTGCTTACTATCTGAGGCACTTTGATGAGGTATGTTTTCATTTCTGTTTATTTGGATCACTTTTCCGTTCGGGTCCGATCGCCCTCAGAAATCCTTCCAAGGCCCCTCTTTTCATCTCCTCTCCCTCCCGCCAGAGGATACAATGACTTTATCCTTTATCAAATGATTTTGTTTTTCTTTACGGTGTGTATATATAAATACGGCAAACTGAAATCTCGCTCCTCCTCTGTTTGGCTCGTGACTTTTTTTTTTTTTTCTGTCTGCGTTTCACTCTTCATCTCTGGGCCTGGGTTCGTTCAAACGGGCCGTCCGTTTCGCTGGCACGGCATCTGAAGAGGCGGCGGTGTAAATAATTAGTTTTCGCCAGATGAGATGAACTCGGGGGGGGGGGGGGGGGGCCCCCCCGAGCGCCGCTTGCCAAGATCAACCTGCCTTACGTGCTCGCCGAACTCATAATGGCCTTGGAGTGACAGTGATGGAGAGGAGCGTGATGATTTTTTTTTTTTTTCCTGTTTTGCCCCGCTTAATTGCTCCTTAATGTGTTGCAAAAACCAAACAGATCATCTCCGACTCGTTTGAATTCTTCCCAAGTGCACGAGGGCCGTTTAAAACATTTCTATCAATCCGGGCCCCCGCCGTGAATAATGTACACAAGCGCCAGGCCTCGCTCAAGTCGGGGAGCCTCCGGTGTTTCTCCGCACGAATGCGCGTGTTGTGTTTCACCAGCACGCTGGACGAGAGACGTGCGTCTACCCTCTGCCCGAGCCGCACGACCTCTTCCAGGCCTCCCAGATGAAGTTCGAGGACTTTCAAAAGGACCTGCGCAAGCTACGGAGAGATCTGACCGGTAAGGTCACCGCCGAGCATGGACGCTCGCTTGCCCAGCTGCTTTTAAGTGCGATCCCCCCCCCCCCCCCCCTGAGGTGTTATTTGTTTATGGGCAACGCGTGAGGGGAGGAAAAAGCGAAGCCTTGAATTATGCATGAGGCCTTTAACTTCACGCGCGGAAACGGAAACTCATTTTTTTCCTCCCAAAAGCCGAGCACGCTACGGCCGCGCTTAGATCGGCGGAGGTGTGTCAACTTGCCAGATAACATCTGGTTGTTGTCGAGACGACGAGCAGAAACAGATGCGAACGGTTCGGGGGGGGGCGAGACCCCCGTGGGTTCGGCGGAGGGCTCCTCATGAAATGGAGATCAGCGTATAGAATGGAGGTGCTCCTTTTACTTTCAGTAAACCTTTGAAGAAATGACTGGAAAATTTTGGAGATTTAAGCATGATGTTCATTGCGTCCGCGGAAAATCCAGAAATTTTGCGGTATTGCGTCACATTTTTGTCAACTCATCCTTGATGCGCACGCTACTATTTTTTATTTTTTTATTTTTTTAAATCTGAGACCCAACAAGCAGCATGTACAGGAAGAATGATCATTGTCGCTAAAACGGAAATGTTACAACCCCCCCCCCCCCCACCACTCCAGGGCTGTTGGTAATATAGTGCTTCACGGTACGCAGGGTGTCCGGGCTCTCCCTTAGAGATAAGGTGAGAAGCTCAGTCATCCGGGAGAGGCTCAGAGTCGAGCCGCTTCTCCTCCACATCGAGAGGAGCCAGATGAGGTGGCTTGGGCATCTGATTCGGATGCCTCCTGAGCGCCTCCCCGGTGAGGTGTTCCGGTCATGTCCCACCGGGAGGAGACCCCGAGGAAGACCCAGGACACGCTGGAGAGACTATGTCACCCAGCTTGCCTGGGAACGACTCGGGATCCCCCGGGGAGAGCTGGAAGAAGTAGCTAGGGAGAGGGAAGTCTGGGCTTCCCTGCTAAAGCTGTTGCCCCCGCGACCCGGCCCCGGATAAGCGGTAGATGATGGATGGATGGATGGACGGTACAAAGTACCAGTCATCTGAAACCCAGGAGGCGCGGGGGTCCTCGCCAGAGAATATCTTCCTCTGAGGTGTGTTGGAGGAGAAAGATGTCCCAAAACGGGCTGGACAGGACGTGCCCCCCCCCCCCCCCGAATCTCTGCGGTTTCAGAATAAAGTATAAGGAGTGTACATTGTTGTCGTCTCCTGTAACTGAACCAGATGCCCCATTCATGATCACCCTGTTATTGAACCCCCCCCCCGCCCCGTCCCCTCCATAATATTCATTCATTCATTCATTCATCTTCCGAGCCGCTTGACCTCACTAGGGTCGCGGGGGTGCTGGAGCCTATCCCAGCTGTCTTCGGGCAGTAGGCGGGGGACACCCTGAATCGGTTGCCAGCCAATCGCAGGGCACACAGAAACGAACAACCATTCACACTCACACTCACACCTAGGGACAATTTAGAGTGTTCAACCAGCCTGCCACGCATGTTTTTGGAATGTGGGAGGAAACCGGAGCACCCGGAGAAAACCCACGCAGGCCCGGGGAGAACATGCAAACTACACACAGGGAGGCCGGAGCTGGAATCGAACCCGGTACCTCTGCACTGTGAAGCCGACGTGCTATCCACTGGACTACCGGGCCGCCCCCCCCCCCCCATAATACTCATCTCTAATATTGGAAAGCCCGTATAGCAGGGGTGTCCAAACTTTTTGCCAAGGGGGCCAGATTTTATGTGGTAAAATGTTGGGGGGCCGACCTTGGCTGACATTCTTTACATTGAACAACAATATTGTTCAACAAATTTTAGTAAGCCAGTCTGTTTCACATTTCCATTTTTATTTTAATTTCAACAATCTTAAGAATTTCTTTTGGTTCATTTGAAACAGGAATTTGAAATATGACATATCAGTCAATATAAACACGGAGTGATGTCTTGTTAACTCGTGAGTGATGCCTCTAGTGTCTAAATGCTATTACTCATTTAGTGAATGCTATTACTCATTTAGCCACTAGAGGGAAGCAGTACTCTATAAAACATCACTCGCCAGTCTATGAGACCTCAGTCAATGCAACACGTGTTCCATTGCGCCAACCTGCGGGCCAGACGGCACTGATTTTATGACGGGGGCCGAGGGCCGGATGAAATTCGACCGCGGGCCGGATTTGGCCCGCGGCCGGACTTTGGACACGCCTGCCGTATAGAAATTGAATGGATGAATAATCCGGGATTTTGATTGACCTCCGTCAAGGAAAGGTTTGAGATGCAATCATCATCAGCAATGGAGGCAAAAACAACAAACATGAATGCATTGTGGGTGGGTGGGGGGGGGGTTTGCTTTTCTGTCGTGCTCACTGCGCTGGCCCATTTTCACGGCATCTACGGAAATCTAGCATATGCTGTCACGTCTTCATCATCTAGAACTTGAAATTCATTCGATTTTTTTTTGGCAGCAGAATCTCTCCTCGTGTCTGAGGCAATTATCATTTGCAGTTTTGCGAGCTCAATCTGGTGAAACGTTCCCTGGTGAAAACACATGGAAAAATCATTTGATTGATCGCTCCAGATCTCCCGCGAGCTGCTTGGCTTCCACTTGGACACCAAGTGGAAGACGGAGCGAATGCGGCTGTTGGGGGAATGGCTCATTTCTCTTTCTTGAAGCGTTTTCGGCGGCACTTTCCAAGTCCTGACTTGTGCACGGGCGGTTTTTGGGGCAAATAATAAAGCGCCATTTTGTCCCCATAGTTAATTCCTCAAACGAGGCCTGGTCGCTGGCATGTTTTATGCGCCTTTGCTGCTAAACCAATCAGCTAGTCGTCATTACCGAGCGAGGTCTCCGACAGACGCGGGTTTCCCAAATGGGAGGCTACGAGCAGAGGTCCGTTGGGTCCCGCTTAGGAGAGGCTTTCTGAATTTCAAACGCAAATCCTCGTAGGCCCCATCGACATTGCAAATCTATCGGAGAAGGAGCGAGGAAAATATATACAGGCAGGTGATTGGTGACCCCCCCCCCCCCGGCCGCGACGTATACTCACGCGGCATTCGCATCCTTTTCTTTCAGCGTGCTCCAGAGAGACAGAAAAAGTATGCAAGCTGTCCTCGGAAGACAACCTGCAGCCCTTCAAGGACAAAATGGATGAGTTTGTTCGCCAGGGTGAGTTACTCTCACTTTGTCACTTTTTGGACATGCATCCACAGTTTGACACGGAATATACGTAATTCCGGCAGGATGCAGTACATCGTCTATCTTTATCCTTTTTCCTATTGAAAATTGTACTTTTGCTTCCCTTCCGCTTCATATTGAACCTTACTTATGTCAGTCAGGCGCATTGTTGCCGTCGCGGTCTTTTGGCTTTGAATCTCACAACCACAACTTCAAAAACACGCTCGGTTGAATGAAGACTCGAAATCAGTTTGTTTTAGTCTCCTTGCTCCACCGCAAACGATCAGACTCGTCATCGGGCTTCGACGTGCGACCCGCAATGTAATTGGGGCCGATAACCAGTCCAGGGTGTACGCCATCCACTCTTGGCCAGTTAGTTGTGATAGCATCGAGCTCACCTGTGACCATCATGAGGATAAGCGCGTTAAACGGTGAATGAACGGACCTCGTTGGCATTGTAATGGAAACGAGAACCAAAAAATAATACAAAAATAAAGCCGCTCACCTTGTTGAACGCGCCTCCGTCGACCTGATCAAAATCAAACAAAGCTTTGCTATCAGATGTTTACCAATGGCTCAAATGATGATGATAAATAATCATTCATTCATTCATTCATCTTCCGAGCCGCTTGATCCTCACTAGGGCCGCGGGGGGTGCTGGAGCCTATCCCAGCTGTCTTCGGGCAGTAGGCGGGGGACACCCTGAATCGGTTGCCAGCCAATCGCAGGGCACACAGAGACGAACAACCATTAGAGTGTTCAATCAGCCTGCCACGCATGTTTTTGGAATGTGGGAGGAAACCGGAGCACCCGGAGAAAACCCACGCAGGCCCCGGGAGAACATGCAAACTCCACACAGGGAGGCCGGAGCTGGAATCGAACCCGGTACCTCTGCACTGTGAAGCCGGCGTGCTAACCACTGGACTACTGGGCCGCCCGATAAATAATCATATCATATAAATATATGGAGTTTGCATGTTCTCCCCGGGCCTGCATGGGTTTTCTCCGGGTGCTCCGGTTTCCTCCCACATTCCAAAAACATGCGTGGCAGGCTGATTTAACACTCTAAATTGTCCCTAGGTGTGAGTGTGAGCGTGAATGGTTGTTCGTCTCTGTGTGCCCTGTGATTGGCTGGCAACCGATTCAGGGTGTCCCCTGCCTACTGCCCGGAGACAGCTGGGATAGGCTCCAGCACCCCCCGCGACCCTAGTGAGGATCAAGTGGTTAGGGAAGATATAAATATATGAAAAGTGCTTTCATTTATGCCCTTTCACACTTCTAATCATCAATTCTGAATCAATTCATTTTCTTCATGTGGCTTTTATAAGCAGTAGAATCCATCTTCCAAATCGCCGCTTGTCGACGTCGCATTTCGCATGTCAACAAGCCCCCCACTGAGAGTGGCTTTCCCTCGGACTCGCGTGGTTTTGCTTCCATAAATGTTCAAATGAGCCAATATCTCCCGGAGGAATCAAAGATGAGAGGAAAAAGTGTTGTCAGGCTGAAGAATCGACTCGACTCTTTACTGGAGACTTGCCGTCACGCGTATGCATTTGACATTGCCGTTAATTCGCCACAGTGCATCTTTAAATTTAAAAGTCTCGATGTTTTGTGCAAGGGAACCAAAAAACGCGAAATGAGACGTGAGACTTCGGGGTGAGCTGTGGCTCCGTTTCATATTCAGGCTGTTAAAAGCGCCAATGAAGCAATACCCGCATTTTATGTCGCCGTGTTTGACGATCGTCAAGAACTTTTACGGGCCCGTGAAGCCTGGTTGACACGCGTCCCGCAAAAAAAATCAAATAAATAAGCCGTTACGTGAAATAGAATTCCAAAAAGCGCTATTGTGTCGCTTTTGTTGCGCAAGCGTAAGCCAGCAACATTGTTTGCCGGGTGTTTTTCTATAACAATAAATGCATTTGTCTTCTGTTGGCTTGGACCCAGGCGACGTTTAACTGCCTGTGACCAATCTCGCTGAAGGAACATGCCCCACAGGCTTCGCGCCGACTGCTTTTGTATTCAAATGAGGAAAGTCTAACGCGGAGCATATGTGGCTCGGCGGTAAAGCTCGCTGTCCATTTTTTTTTTTTTTTTTTTTTTTTTAAGGAAGTCTGCAGATGAAAAGCTCCTGGCGCCCTGCGTTACTCCCCTCGGTCCCCTCTCTCTCTCATGCCGCTCCCTTTCTGGGTTGGGGAGAGAAATATGGAAGCTCCCGCTTTGAATTCACATGACAAGGTTTTTTTTTTCCCCTCGGAGAGATGATTGCGAGCGTGGAAGTTTCACTCGCTTGGCTCCAGACGGGATTCTTGGGGTTCCGCCACTGTGGCGTTAGAAAAGAGGAGGAGGGGGGGGGGGGGAGAACACTCGAAACAAAACAAGAAAACATCCAAATGTCATATTTCTTTTGTTATTTCGCTAATCTCCCAAAAAAAGGCCGGCGGTTTCAACGGTTTCTGGCTCCATCGTTTTTAACCGCCTTTGTTTGTTTTCTGGCCATGAAACTCAGCACAGGATCACAGTGGAACCGGACATGTTAAGAATCCGTTGTTTGGTCTCGCTGCTTTTTTTTGGGGAGGGGGGGCCGCTCGCTTCACAAAGTCTTTCGCTGCTCTTTGATGATGCTCGCTCTTTGGGACCGGTTGGCTAATCTGTTTCTGATCGACCTCCAGATTATGAGGGGCAGGATCGCTTCCATTCATTCATTCATTCATCTTCCTAACCGCTTGATCCTCACAAGGGTCGCGGGGGGTGCTGGATCCCATCCCAGCCGTCTCCGGGCAGTAGGCGGGGGACACCCTGAATCGGTTGCCGGCCAATCGCAGGGCACACAGAGACGAACAACCATCCACCCTCACACTTAGGGACAATTTAGAGCGTCCAATCAGCCTGCCATGCATATTTTTGGAATGTGGGAGGAAACCGGAGCACCCGGAGAAAACCCACGCAGGCCCGGGGAGAACATGCAAACTCCACACAGGGAGGCCGGAGCTGGAATCGAACCCGGTACCTCTGCACTGTGAAGCCGACGTGCTAACCACTGGACTACCGGGCCGCCTGGATCGCTTCCATTCACCCCCAAATCTTCTCAAAACCGTCGTGAGACGTTTTTCACGTTTTTGCTCACCATATAATTGCCAAGCTAAGTAATGACTGTTACTTTTCTATCATCACTGTCCAATTAACCCACTTTTTTTTTTTTTTTAAGTACTTGGAGAAAACGCACATAAGCACAACCCAAACGTGTCAACTGCGCAAGAGAAAAAGGCCGTAGCTGAGATTCCACAGACTCGGTCACCGTGTCAAAAGATTGCCGACAAACGCGTCACCAACGCGGACGAGGCGCCGCTCACTTTCAACATCCCGCCCGGTGAATCGCGTTGTGGATAAGAAAGGGAACCGGCTCGGGAGCGATATGCGCAGCGGGGCACAAGTTTGCTGTTGTGCTTGGTTGCCATAGCAATGGGCAGAAACTGACCCCCCCCCCCCCCCCAGCTCCCCCAAGGTGATTTTGAAGAGAAATACTGTGCCGAAAGAAAGCTTTCCGGCTGAAGTTTGCATTAAGGCAAATAGAAGAAGGATGTTTTTTTTTCCCACGCCTGCAGGAGGATTGATCCATAAATAATGTGTATATTGTTAAATGCATAAATACCACCAAACTCAGTTTTGCTCCCGTTGCCTTATAAAATTTTTTTTAATACGCTCGAGTGCATTAATTTTACCGTATTATTTTAAGCGAGCATACATTTGACCATGTCTGCATCTTGCGTACGTCTTGAATACAAGTAATAGCAGCCATAACCCACACGGCGCCTTTTAATCCGGCACGCCGTATGATCGTGAAAATACGCTACTTACTTTTCTCAAGGAACAAAAGCGACTTCTCGATATGAAACCTCGTTAACATTTATCACAAGATATTGACGAGCTGTCATCCCGCAGGAATCGGACAGTTGGCTCGATGGGTGATTTAAGCGCCGCGCAATCGCATCGGTCCCAGCGGGTTTTCTCCGAGATCTTAAGATGCTGCTCTGGCTTCAATTACACATCGCAACCAGATATTCCCGGGATAAGAGCTGAACATTGATTTGCGCCAGGAAAGATTATCTGTTCTATCCGCAGTCGTGTCTGTCTCCCAAAACGAACCCATGAGGGGAATTGACTGGAGGATATGGTCAACCATTGACAGTTTAATGCGGCTTTCGCGTACGTTTATTGACCGCGAAGACAACCGGCTCCCTCTTTGACTATTATACGGCGGTACAGTTGACGGCGCGACCCAAGGGGGCCGGGGGTGGACATAACGGCCGGATCGATTCCGCCGTTGCTCTTATTCTATTTGAAAATAGGGAGCCTGCGGATCAGAAATAAGATAAATTGACGGGCATCGAGCCAGGCTGTCACACTCCACCGCGACTCCAAGCGACCCGGATGCTAGCTGAAATTAGCGCTCTGTAGCCTGCTCGAAATGTCCACGAGGTCCTTTTTTTAAAAATTTAATTTAATTTTGTTTTTTTTTTTGCACCAGTGACCCGTTTTCAATGCAAAGTAGTATTTTGACTGACTAGCAAAGAAACCAAAATATTGACCTGACCATGACCGCCACGCTGCTCCGCGATTTTTGTTTTGGTCTTTGTCACGACACCGTCGCGTTAAACCTGTAAGACTGCTGATTTTAGTCTCGTAAATGTAGTGGAGTGGGAAAAACATGGGTGGGGGGAGTTAAGGTATTATAATGTCAAGGGCTGCAGCTATCGACTATTTTGGTATTTGGATATCCTGCTGAAAGATTCTGTCGAATAATTGGGTATTCGGATTAAAAAGATCTATGGTCACGAGCTATGGGTCGTGACCGAAAGAACGAGATCCCGGATACAAGCGGCCGAAATGAGTTTTCTCCGCAGGGTGTCCGGGCTCTCCCTTAGAGATAAGGTGAGAAGCTCGGTCATCCGGGAGGGGCTCCGAGTCGAGCCGCTTCTCCTCCACATCGAGAGGAGCCAGATGAGGTGGCTTGGGCATCTGATTCGGATGCCTCCTGAGCGCCTCCCTGGTGAGGTGTTCCGGGCATGTCCCACCGGGAGGAGACCCCGAGGAAGACCCAGGACACGCTGGAGAGACTATGTCACCCAGCTGGCCTGGGAACGCCTCGGGATCCCCCGGGGAGAGCTGGAAGAAGTAGCTAGGGAGAGGGAAGTCTGGGCGTCCCTGCAAAAGCTGTTGCCCCCGCGACCCGGATAAGCGGTAGAAGATGGATGGATGGATTAAAAAGAGGGGGGGGGGGGGGGTCGGTTAGCGTGTCGACCTCACAGTGCAGAGGTCGTGGGTTCGATCCCGGTTCCGGCCTTCCTGTTTGGAGTTTGCATGTTCTCTCCCTGTGCCTGCGTGGGTTTTCTCCGGGTTGCTCCGGTTCCCCTCCCACATTCCCAAAACATGCACAGCAGGCTGAGTGAACACTCCAAATTGTTCGTAGGTGTGGGTGTGAGCATGGATGGTTGTGTGTGTGTGCCCTGCGACTGGCTGGCGACCGGTTCAGGGTGTCCCCCCCGCCTACTCTCCAAACATTAGACCAACTGGTGTTCCTTGTTTTAAATTAATCAACATTTTATACTTGCATTAAAACTGCAGAGCAGCGCACAATTTCCCCATTCTCGACCGTTTTTAAACCAAATGAATCCACAAACATTTTCAAACCTCCATTTTTGGCTCCTCTTAACCCCCCTCACCCTCGCCTTCCAGCTCGCACCTTTCGCACCGCGCGGGCCATCCGTCTCCTTTCAGAGACAACGGCACAAAGAGCCGCTTGTGCTTGCGCTCGCTCGGAATCATTTGTCAGTTGCGCAACGGCGAAGCGAGCCGGGCGCTCCAGCCGCCCCGGTGGCACACCAGCGGCGACCGCGAAAACAACTGTTGGTTTAAGCGACGACGGCGGGCGGGACCGCTCGTGTACATACAAGTCCGCCTGCCGGTGATCTCATCCCGCGTCGCGCATTCCTCGCACGGCTCTCGTTTTCCCACAAAATTTTTTTCTCTTCTTTCTCTTTTTTTTCCCAGCCAAAACTGAGCTGGAAACGCGGGAGAAACAACTGGCGGACACGCAAAACACGTAAGCCCCTTTGATCTTTCTTTCAGGATTAAGTCTCGAGGCTTCTTCACCTTTCTCTCCGCTCGGTGATTCCTCTTATTCCGTTTCGCGGGGTTACATAAGGCCGTGCTCTTGTGCGTCAAAGCCCTGATTTGTGAGTTTGGAAGTAAACGGCAACACGGAAAGATAAAATCCGTATTCACAGAGGAATATATAATCTTGCCGCTTTGTCAATATTTAGGGCTTCTGGGTCCTTTGGTTATGAGGAAGGTGCAGGCCACGGTTCCGGGGAGGGGGGGGCTACCCCACGCACGCCCCCCCACGTGCGGTGTCTGCGTTGTTTATCTAAGCGAAGCGAGAGTAGACAGCCTTGGCTCCAGCTTTCTGTTACGGCTGCTGAGGAATGCGTTTCTACAGCGCACTCCAAACAAAGAGAGCCCCAACCTGTCCACCGGGGGCTCCCTGTTCAACACCTTGACGCGTGTCCTCGCGCGGCATCCGGCGATTCCGATGGATGGTTGGCACGCTGCCCTCCCGCCTTTTACGCCCTAAACACGTGTCCACCAAGGTTTTACGGTTTCTCTTTATTTGATATAAATCAGCTTCCATTTTTTTTTCCCGCGCGATTTGGATGCGATTGCTATTTTCACTCACACACTGACTAACGCGATCTAATTTAACGAATAAAGTTCCGTATTAAAAGATTTGAAAATCAGCCACGATGTACCCAAAAAAATAGAAAAAAATTAGCGTAAATCAAAAGTCAAGAAAATGATTGTCATAACATTTCCTCTCCTGCAAGCTAACTAGCTAACCAGCTTGCAGGAGAGGCACCACGAAATAATGGATGCATATAGATTGTTGACTTTACTAGCGGGTTAGCATAGCTTAGCGATACGCTACATCGCGTTGTGGCTTAAATCCACATTTCTTAAGTCTGTTGTCTGAATTCAGTGTTTTGTTTCGAAAAAAAAGCATCCGATTCCAAGATAAGCGTTTGGATTGCTTTGACTATGCTAATTTTTTGACTTGTCCGGATGTTCCCATTTTCTTAGCTTCTTGGAGCTGAGCACATCCTTCTCAGTCAAACCCAAACCGGGAGAAAAGGAGGCGTCGCCCAACACTCTTTTCGGCCTTTGGCACGAGTTTTCCACGGATTTTAAAGAACAGTGGAAGAAGCACAACAAGCTGATGCTAAAGGAACGGTGAGTTACACAGGCGCTAGAATGTCGATGAATAGACTGCTCGTTTGCTAGCTAGCTTGCTAGCTTTGGGGAATTCAACAATTGTTCCCAACTCTTGAACAAGTTCAAGTGTGTCGCGCTCACGCTGCAGATCCTATCGCGGTCATTCGGCTTCCTCGGCCCCTGTAATGAAAAGAACGCACGCAGCATCCACTTGGCTTCCAGTGCTGTGATGGATACAGCGATTACAATGCGGGACAACAGAAAGCAAATTGGTCCATTATGCCGCATGAAGATCACATCGTGATACTCGTCCAAAGGGCCCCGAGTGAGAGGCTGGCAGCAAAGCGTACAAACGGGAATGGGAAAGCGTTAACCCTTTGACCTTTGGCCCCGAGCTATCATGCGGGCTTTCGCTGTGCGATGGCGGTTGTGCCGTTAAAGATTGTAATCTTCCCTCACGCGCCGCCGGCGCTGACGGGTCAAGTTATCGCTGGCCTCTTCTTTGAGCGAACAAGACAACTCGGCAAAATGCTCAACCGCTTCCGAACCTGAATTTTTTTGCTAGGGTTGAAGTGATCATCGCTCTACAGCGCCCCTAACGACCAAAATAGGTACTGCATACCCCCTGGTACCTCCGCCCATTGCAATGAATTGGGGAATTTATTTAATTTTTTTGTTTGTTTGTTTGTTTTTGTGAACAGAACACAGGTCACAGTTTTATGAGGATCGTGTGTATTTTTTGGCGATCGAAACTAGGGCTGAGATGTCAAGAATGGACAAAAATGTGATCATGTCATGACAATCATTTTCTTGACTTTTGATTTACGCTATTTTTTTTTTCTATTTTGTTGGGTACATCGTGGCTGATTTTCAAATCTTTTAATACGGAACTTTATTTGCTAAATTGGATCGCGATGACTTGATTCTTGGAAAATAAAGCCATGGATTCTTTATTATGTACATTTTCTTTCTCTTAGAATTAATGACTTTGTTTGGAGAAAATTCTGACTGGATTTCAAAGGCAATTTTTTTTTTATCTCAAAAAATTTTGGCAAAATACGAAGAATAAAACGAAGTTTTCCCCGATAATATAATTATTATTTATTTGTGACCCAACAACACATTCCGATTTTGTAATTCACAGACACCCAAACCGAGTTATGAAATAATGCAGAAGGAGGTTTCCGTTATCTACCAAATTCACGGAACAAATTCCAAAGCGTGTGGCAAGAATAATATTTCTGTCTCTATTTTGTGCTCTTTTTGCCTTTTAGGCTGAAGATGGCGGAGGAGTGTTTCAAACAGGCCAAGGAGAAAGCATCCTACAACGTCAAACCCAAACACGCGACTGGAATAGTACGTGGTCCTTTTTCTTCGTTGCCGGTCTACTCTGTTTTATCTCAAGTAGTCTCATGAACCCCCCCCCGCCCCCGGCCCTCCAAATAAAACATATTTTCTCTGTTCCGCAGAAAGCAAAGCTGGGCCAGAAGATGTAAAGCAGAGATGGGTAATTTCCGAGGCTACTGCGAAAGTACAATCGGACGTGACGCATCAGTCATTTTTACTCCAAAGTATTCTTTTTTTTTTTTTTTTTTTTTTTTTTTTTTTTAAAGAAGTTTATTTAATACCATGGCAAGTTGGCCCATTTTAACCGTATCAGGCGTGGAATGCTCAGCCCGCTTCTGGCAGCACTTATTGAGTTATTGCTTGCAAAAGACAAACTTGACCCTCGGGGATTTGAGCCTGGATGCCAGAAAATGCTCGGCGCAAATTCATAGCAACACTGTATCCGTGCGTTGGATTTTTTTTTTTTTTTTTTTTTTTAAGCCATATGTAGAGGATCTTTGTTTTTCCCCGAGTGCAATATCTCCGTCTACTTTCCGGACAAAGCGTTTTACAAGAGAGATAACCCTGACAAAGTGCCTTATCGCACACGAGAGTTGACAAATGAGTGCTGGGACAACGTGGATTTTAAAAACGTTTGCCATTTGTAATTCGATATTTGCATTTAAAAGAAAAAAGGGCAAAAAAAATGCGTCTTTACTTTTTTGGTAGCCACATGTTTAGCCCCTCCTTTGCGGCGTTTGCTCATCCTCGAAAGGTCACCCCACCCCCTCATAAAAGTGATCGTGATGTCATTAAGCTAAAATCGTTTGCTTTTCTTTTAATTCTTATGGAGGCCATTTGGTTGTTTTGTCATCTTCCTCTCATCCACTCAAATGTGCGTACAAGATCACATGACATGTTTTGGACGGGATACCCTTTTGACCCTGAAAAAGATATCGATATATAGATCTATATTTATTGAATAAAATAATTTACATTCATTTTACATTTTTGGTGGGTCTTTCCTGCTTGTTCCTGTTTGTCAGCGGCCGTGCAACGAAATAATCAAAATAGGATTTATATGAAATAGATTTAATATATTTTCACATATGCACTCTTAACATAACACGTTTATATTGTATGATATATTGCATTGCACTTGAAATACACATGCAGCAGTACAGCCTGTTCTCACATGAATTTTGTACAAGAACTAATGCGCTTTTCTTGATGGAAAACGTCCATTTGGGGATTTCTCGGGGGCCGGGGGGGTGACTTTGAAACATTTTCATCGATGTTATGGCAGAACTTTACCAAAGAGTGGGTGATGTCCACCATATTTGTAGTCCATGTAAGTTTTTGATTTCCTCCTAAATTCTTGTGAGAACATGTTGAGCAGTATTGTGTGTTTTTGTTGTTCTTTTTCATTCATTCATCTTCCGTACCGCTTGATCCTCACTAGGGTCGCGGGGGGTGCTGGAGCAGCCGTCTCCGGGCAGTAGGCGGGGGACACCCTGAATCGGTTGCCAGCCAATCGCAGGGCACACATAGACGAACAACCATCCACGCTCACACTCACACCTAGGGACAATTTAGAGCGTCCAATCAGCCTGCCATGCATGTTTTTTGGAATGTGGGAGGAAACCGGAGCACCCGGAGAAAACCCACGGAGGCCCGGTTGCCAGCCAATCGCAGGGCACACAGAAACGAACAACCATTCGCACTCACACTCACACCTAGGGACAATTTAGAGCGTCCAATCAGCCTGCCACGCATGTTTTTGGAATGTGGGAGGAAACCGGAGCACCCGGAGAAAACCCACGCAGGCCCGGGGAGAACATGCAAACTCCACACAGGGAGGCCGGAGCTGGTATCGAACCCGGTACCTCTGCACTGTGAAGCCGACGTGCTAACCACTGGGCTACCGGGCCGCCCTGTTGTTCTTTTTGTAGGATATATGTGTGTGTGTGTGTGTGTGTGTCCAAACAGGCAAAAGTCTTTATTGCGTTGCCTTCAGACAACCGATTGTGCATCGCTAAGAACACCGAATGGATTTAAGAGAACGAGACAGATTCTGATCATCTCCTTTCACAGTTTGGGTCCAGTAAGTCGTTTAGCTTTTGGACTCTTTCCCCCCTGGCAACAAAGGAAAATATCAAAACGTAACAGTCTCTTAACACGTCCTCGAGTCTGTGACTGAATCGGTGTCTTCTCCTTCTGCGTTTCATTAAGTTCCAAGCAAAGAGACGGGAGCTTTTTTTTTTGAGGGGGGGGGCGCATCATTTGCGAGTTTTGGGTCGCCGAGGGTCTTCACAGCTTTCCGTGACCGCTCACGTCCACCGACATGCAGCGACACTGTTTGACCCTCTGCACTTTGCGGTGCCGGAAGGGGGGCTGCAGGTCGGGGCAATCCAGCTGCACGGTGAGCTGCGTGACGCGGTGCGGCCGGCAGAAGGAGCACGACTGAAAGGGCTCCTGGGCCTTATTGTGGCCTTTCCTTCCTTGTCCTCGATTGTGGCCGGGCCCCATGTGCCGGGGGATGTAGAAGGAGTTGCACTGGCCGTAGCAGAAGCGGTTGACCACCGTGCGGCTGCGGCAGCCTTCCTCGCTGATGGTCTGGCGCAGGGGTTGGGTCTTGCACCAGTCCCTGCGCAGGTAGCGGCGCTCGGTCACCACCAAGGCCTCGCGGCTGGACGATAGCACCTCGGGTTTGGGCTGCAGGAGCTGCTGGTGACGCTCGGAGGACAGGTTGGCTTTGGTCTTGTACGGCGACGGGATGTAGCCCTGCGGCCGGGACTTTTTGCTTTCGGCCGTGATGCAGAGCGCTCCAGTCAGTATGACCGCGATGGTTATTCTCCACAGCATTCTAAAATCGGACAGAGACGAGCGATGGTGCGTTAGGAACGAAATGCAAAACATCTGTGATCGGAAAAGATTCGTCCCACCCGCTCACGCTTAACCACCTTTTACGGTCTGGCCTTGCTGAAATCAATTTGTCAGCGTTGGCTTGTCGTTACTTCTGCAGTCAATCGGCGCCTGTTTGTGGTCCACTAATCGCAAAGTGGGCTATTCGTCTCGCCGTATGATAAAATGGATTGATGAATTTTTCTCCACAAAATTTAGGACTGATGTCGTGAAAGATTTCAAGACCCGGGGGGGGGTTGATTGGTTCACTGTGTGACAAGCGGCAAGTTGCGCGAGTGCGACTCGTGGCTGCTTCACCGCGACGATGGCCTGAGCATCTGACACTTCCTGGCTGTCCCTCCTCACCCAGCTGGGCTTTATGTGAATACCCCATCAATACTCGATACAGTCAGGTCCTTAAATCTTTTCTGTCCATAAAAATTTCCCTTCCGCTTTGCTTTCAGCAAGTAAAATACAAACGCCGGTCGGGTGATTGACTCGGCCATCGCATAACCGTACATTTTTCTTTGCCTTTAAAAATGTGTTTTTCGTAGCATGTCCTTCTGTACTACGAAGCGCTAGCCAAAAAGTTTGGAAGCATTTTGGGCGGAATATGATCAGATAATCCGATTGAGTTAACACGAGAGAATCGCTTCCGTTGTTATACCTGAGCACGCTGTGACGCAGCTATCGCTCACTGATAAAACGCATACATTTATACATACGGCTGCTGCCTCGCGCGGCGATAAGGAGACACGGCTAGCTCGCTAGTTTAGCGTGCAGCGTCTGGCGAAGCAAGACTATTTACAGCGCCAAAAGGCGCAAATACCAACCAGGATCGTACCTGGTTGGTATTTGACAATACCACAATAATATAAATAATAAAACAAATAAAGGATATCTTAACTTAACTTAAGCTTTGACCACAATGTGACATGGGGTTCTACTGAAGGGAAGTCATTTTAAACTAAAAAGGAAAATGTTTTTCCTACTTGGAAGCGGAAGTTTGAGCTTGCAGTACCAGCCATGTTATGAAAAAAAAAGCAAGTATGTCAAAGCTTTTTTTGCAGGCGGGGGGGAGGGGGGGGGTCATTGTTCATTCTAAACTGTTAATACAAGCAATTCAAAGATTTTTGTGGGAGACCTCAGTTTCTTGTGTTTTTGCTTTTTGCAGCACGACTTGATCCCAATCTCCCGCAAATAGTTGGGGTTCCCTGTATGGACTTTTTTTTTCCCTCTGTTATGCAACCCTTCACAAAATAAACAACGCCCTCCAATCAAATGATGCACTTAGACACGCATAACGAGAAGGGGAAGTTGATTTTTTTCTCGAGTCGCCGGGCAAAATAATTGGTAATAATTTGTTTGCTTGAGTCATGAACTATGCCGCAAATATGTAAACCGGCATTGGACAGGCCCATCTGCATGCCATTAGGGGAGGAAGACTGGACCCCCGTTTCACCCCCCCCCCCCACACCCCCAACCCCTCCCAGGCAAGTACCCCGTTCTCATTTTATTCCCTTTGTTGATATACTCGTTTGAAATCTGCACTGAGAATGACCTGCCGCCTCTGCGATTGTCTTCTGTATCGTCCTCACGTCATAAAGGGAGAATTGATCCCTCGTCTGCCAGCGTGCACGCTGTCAGCGTTTTTGCGCCAGCACATTTTTGACCATCACTCAAGCATCTTTTGAGCAGATGTTCCCGAAAAGGACCAACAAAGAACCAAAGCGCCTCACAGCCATCGTGCAGCTTCCATCGAGTCTTCTTTTGCTCAGCAAACATCTCCGCGACCTGCGACTCACCCCGACCTGGAACAAACGACTTGACGGTAATCCGCTTTGGGGTTTCCACTCTTTGTGATCCCGATATCGACGCGGCCGTTATCGTCGAGCGATCGCTTCTCGGCGGCATTTGTTGTCACGTTCAATGTCGGCAGCCAGAAGGGACCTTCTGCTTGGATTTTTGCGCTATTGTTTTGGCCTTTATAGTACAGTGGTCATAATGGGAATAAAAGTACTTGGTAGTTATTTTTCAGGGTAATGTAAGGTGAGGTTGCCGTGCAATTGGCTGGCGACAGGTTCAGGGTGGAAGAGACTCCAGCACCCCCCGCCCCCCACTACCCCTCGACCCTTGTGAGTATAAAGCGGATCGGAAAATGGATGAATGAATGAAAATTCAGGTTGGGCATTTTTTCGAGTTTAAAATCTGATGTTTCTACGGTACCGTGTGAGCCTGCTAAGGTAGTTAGAGCTCAAACCAAAGCTTGTGACTTTTGCTTCCAACACCGAGCGCGTCAGTCTGTCTCCCTCCTGATCATTCAAACGATCAGGATCGCTATCTGGCTTTACCAGAGCGTGCGGATGATCTGATCATTCAAATCGGGTATGCTGGAGGAGGGCGCTATCTAGAACATCGAGGACCTTCCGACTCTCACCCGTGCAGCTTTTTAGCCATTATCCGGCCTGCGCTCAACCTTTTCGGTGGACTGTGTTTGTTGGACTTAGTAAGAGGAAACCCTGTTAGCAGGAGTGAGCATGCAAAAACGCCGCAGGTTCCAAACCAGAAGCTTCTTGCCGCTATTTAGCGATGCTAAGCCGCTATTTAGCGATGTTAACCGCTATTTAGCAATGCTAAGCCGCTATTTAGCGATGCTAACCCGCTATTTAGCGATGTTAACCGCTATTTAGCAATGCTAACCCGCTATTTAGCGATGTTAACCGCTATTTAGCGATGCTAACCCGCTATTTAGCAATGTTAACCGCTATTTAGCGATGCTAACCGCTATTTAGCGATGTTAACCGCTATTTAGCGATGTTAACCGCTATTTAGCAATGCTAACCGCTCAACCACCGTGTTCCCCTCCCTTCAAAGTCAAACTCCCCCAAAAGCCTCGGAGTTGCCAAAGCGATGATCGGGCCGACCGTGTGCGCAGGAGATGACAGATGGCCCCTGGAGTCTGCAGCCCAGCTTCCTGTCTCCTACCCCCCCCCCCTCCCCAAAAAAAACGGTTTGATAGTGCCAGTCCTGACAAACGCTCCTCATCAATCCTGCGGTTGGACAGTCTGAGGCTTCACTTGAGGGATTTGAGGCTTTGCAGAGGGAGGGGGGGCTGTTGAGGTGTGGCGATTAGCGGTCTGAGTATGGAGACAGTCGGAAGGGGGACGGAGAGGTCTTGAGGTTTGGGGTCTCTCCCCACAACTTTGTGTTTTAAATTTTTTGCCCCCACCCCGTGACATTCCCCACTCTGTCACTCCGCCTGACGCTCGCACTAATCATTCCCGTGTCCCGCCGGCGGAAGGAGACTGTGGTCGAAAAACCCCAGCGTAGCCGAGCTCTCCGTCTGCTTCAGACTAATATCGCCCACGTAAACATCTCCGCGACTGCGAGCGCGACCGCAAATTCTTTGGGGGACGCGCTTCACTGAAGTGTGGCAGACCTTGTTTCCAAAATTCGGGCCTCTAATGAAATTACAAATACCAGAACCCAAATACCAGAGAAAGAACAGCCATTAGGCTTTGCTGCGTTTTATTTTCCACCGCGGCACTTGAAATAGCATCGGCGTGCGCTAATGGCTCCCCCCTTTCAAAAGCGAGATCTTTTCAAAAGGGCGCCGTCATAAACGACGTTGTTGCAAAGGAAACCTAAAACAAACGGAACCTGATGTCTCAATTATGGCGGCGCCTCCAACACGCGCTGCAAAGTGCGTTTAATTATCGGAGAGCCGCGTTGAACTAGCGCTCGCGCGCGCGGAGAAACCGATGATCTTCTGCGTTTGATGGATTTGGCCAAACTTCCCTCGGCTGTCGGCCCATAAACGTTTGGGATGGATGGATGAATGTTTTTGTTTTGTTTTTTTTGTCCGAGGAAGAGAGAGGCGGGGGTCCTCGCCCGGCTGCGTCAATGTGTCAAAAGGCTCGCGTCGCCGGGAGGTTGCTCCAGGCCGTTTGGGCAGCCCGTTTGTCACCACAATCCATCTTGATAATGACTCGCAGATATTGAGCTTTTGGCCCCCCCCCCTCCCCCCCCGCCCTGTAAAGTACCGACTCGAGCTAGCGAGAAAACGCCTCCCCCTCGGCGGCCAAACGGAACGCTTTACGAGTGAATGACGGGCCAATTAGAGATACTTCTCGGTTTTGAGTGTTCAATCAAGACGGGGGGAGGGGGGGGGCACTTAAATGAGGCTTTTGAAGCTAGCTTTATGTTGGCGCTCGTCCAAAAGCCACAAACGTAAACGTTTCCCGATTTGATTGCGTTGAATGTCATTTCATTGATGAAGCTAATTACTCAATCAATGCCTGCTTGATTCATTCGGACAGTTCGGACGCCGGCGTCTGGCTCGCTCGGAATAGTTTGCAGCCCCGATGCGCGCGCATGCGTGAAAACGGATGCTTGGATGAGATCCATGTGGGAGAATTTGCCAGCACTCACCGTGAACCCGTGCGATGAATGTTGCCACTAGTCTGCGCCTATCAGTTTCGTTTCCGCTTCATATTAAATTTGAATCAAATACTCTCTCTACCCGCAAGGGCGAAAATAGCCAGTTTGGAGCATGAAATGAGCGCAAGGACAAAAACTAAAATATTTCGCAATTTAGCTTTGCTCACTTATCTAGTGCTTCAAATTTTCAAAGTGATTTTTGTGGACACCTGGAAATGGCAAAAATAACCCTACATTTTTTTTGTTGCTTTAAACCAAAATGACTTGCTGTGTCTTTTCAGTGGGGCTACTGACGATGGACCTGCCTAACACATCTCATGTGGCTAATTTAAGGGCTAGCTTGAAATTAGTTGCCTTTTCCAAACAACAAATTCCACCGGGCACTACAACCCCATTTTTTGAGGTCTTTAAAGGTCTGCTTTTCAACCTAAATGGCAGACTTGCTGTGTCTTTTCAGTGAGGCTACTGACGATGGACCTGCTTAACACATTTCATGTGGCTAATTTAAGGGCTAGCTTTAAATTAGTTGCCTTTTCCAAACAACAAATTCCACCGGGCACTACAACCCCATTTTTTGAGGACTTTAAAGGTCTGCTTTTCAACCAAAATGGCAGACTTGCTGTGTCTTTTCAGTGAGGCTACTGACGATGGACCTGCCTAACACATCTCATGTGGCTAATTTAAGGGCTAGCTTGAAATTCGTTGCCTTTTCCGAAAAACAAATTCCACCGGCCACGACCAACCCCATTTTTTGAGGACTTTAAAGGTCTGCTTTTCAACCAAAATGGCAGACTTGCTGTGTCTTTTCAGTTATGCCTTCTTGATGGACCTGCTAATGGCTAATTGAAACTAGCAACAGGGACTGAGTTTTCCAAAAAAAACATCCCCACCGGGAAGCACCAAGGCCACTTTTTGGGTCCAATAAGATAAGATAAGATAAGATATCCTTTATTTGTCCCACACTGGGGAAATTTACAGCCTCCAGCAGCTAGCCCTTAAATTAGCCACATGAAATCTGTTAGGCAGGTCCATCGTCAGTAGCCCCACTGAAAAGACACAGAGAGTGTGCCATTTTGGTTTAAAGCAAAAAAAAATTAGGGTTATTTTTGCCATTTGCTTTTAAACCAAAATGATAGACTTCTTCCAACTTTTTGGTGGCTCTACCCATGATTGACACGCCTACCAAATTTCACGTTGCTCCGGCGGAAACAGGCTTCAAGAGCTGAATTTTCCCGAAACGCAGCAATTTGAAGGTCTTTGAGGGCCTCCCTTAACCCCCCGCGTGTCAAAGCTTCCATCAATCGGCAGTTTGAAAGTCTTTATCGTTTCGTAAAAGGACTCGTGTGCCGCCTAAGAAAGCCTAATGTGTCAGCGCGGCGGCTAAATCCTCTTTCAACGTCGGCGCAGACCGTACAAGGCGGTGCAGTCGCCGCGGCGGTAAGACGGATCAGAAGGCGCTACTCTCCGAGCGTTCGCCGCACGCACGAATTGGAGCGAGACGCCAGCGGAAAACGAAGCGCGAGCCGTTCCGCGTTTCGCTCCTAATCTCACCGAGGCGTACTGTCATCGCAACCCGGCAACGCTAATTCCCAGCCATCTGCGGCCACTAATGAGTGTTATTTTACAGGACGCTTTTATGCCAAGGTACCTTCAAGTTGGGAGATTTGGACTCTGGGTGGGCCGCCAGTGGGAGTCAAACAGCCCACGTTGGCTTCCTCAAGAAGTACAGATGCTCCGATTACACGCCGCTTTGGAGTTATGTCCTGCTCACTGGAAGCAGGTCTGACATTGAATTTCAGTTCATTGAATTGGAATCCCCCTCACAGTTTAGGGCTGAAAATTTCACTACCTCTGCAACACTGTTGGCTTCTAAAAGTCATCTGTAAAATGTTGCATTCACAACACCCCCCCCCCAGCACCCGATGCAAACAAACAGAAAAGTACGCCAGCTTCCTTATTCGGATTCTGAAATCAGTTTACTCTCAAAGAAATACAAAAATCTGGAAATCAAAGTTTAAAAAAAAATCAGTTTTGTTTGGGTTTTTTTTTTTCTAAATAAATGACTTTTCCTTATTCCATTTCAGAATCTCGACCCGATTTTTTTTTCCCCATTAAAACCGGCCATTTTCTGCATCAAATCTCAAGTTAACATCACAGACTGGAGAATGGATCCGTCTGCGTATTATGTCAACTCTAATTTCATCGAAATCACGATTGGTGGCTGCCTGTGATGCGTTCAAGCGCCGAAGCGTGTTGTAAAGTGAGCGGTACCTCTCAGCGTCGCAGGAAAGGTGTCAAGGATGCGGTCTGCGCAGGTCATTCCACCTTCAGTGGTCCTCGTGTCCGCTTCCAGACTCCGGTTTCCATGACGACAAAGTCCGTAAGGATCCCCAAGGCACACACACACACACACACCCTCTTCTTGGAGGGTCAAATTCTTGAAAACGATGAGGAGTCGGTCATATTGTGGTCATCTCTTGGGTCGCTGTGCTGATGAAGGTTCAAGAGAGCGGCTCCAGCTCTTGCAGTCAAACCATCTCACGGATCTCAGTGTGAGGGGTGTGTATGTTTGTGTGTGTGTGTGTCGTGAGACTGTGAGAGTGTTCCACTGACTGTAAATCCTTTCGACTTACTTTGAATCACCACCAGCCCCTTCCCTCCTCACGAATGGGAGGCTTTTTTCCTATTGGCCCTGCTCATTGTGTGATTCAGGCAGCCTTCACTCCTTCTTTTATTTGTGTGTGTGTGTGGGTGACTCATGGTACTTGCCCCTGATAAAGGATGACCGCTTTTAATCATAATCTTTTTTTTTTTTTCTTGAGCCACGCTTTAGTTGTGTATATGTCGTCTAAATGATGCGTTATAGTTTGACTCTTGTCGCCGGAAGATATTATACGGAGCTTAAATGTTAAATTGTGTGTGAAGTATTCAACTGTATTTATAGAGCAAGTTAAGAATAACCACCGCACTTTAAAAACACAGAGCACTGTACATGGAGCAAAAATAATGACAACAACAAGAAACTAATTATTAATGAAGACCGTAGAAATTTCAAAAATGGTAAAGCTAAAAAAAAAAACAAGTCTCATGCTGAATCAAAAGCCAATGAATCAAAATGAGTGTTCAGATGAAATGTACAAGGGAACCACTGACGGGATGCCAGAGTAGGAGTGATGTGCTCCCTCTTACGAGTACCAGTCAAGAGGCGAGCAGCAGCGGTTTGGACCAACTGGAGACACTTCATGGAGGATTGGCTGATGCCAAAGTAAAATATTAACTGATTGTATGACTGAGAAAATGTCATTTTTCATGATGGAAAGCACCACCACTGAAAGAAAGACAAAATAATTGTGTGTGGACTAGACTTCCAGAGAAATCTCTTGCAAATGTGAAAATGAAGAAGGGGGATGGAAAACAAAATTGAAAAATATTAAGTGACTGAAAAAAAAGAAGAAAAAAATCGTTTCAACAACAGCAAAAAAAAAAATCCGTAAAAAATGTGAATAAAAGAAAACAAGCCAGGAAACCAAAAACAAAATACAAAGGGAATAAAACATGCAAACAAAATACAAACTATAGTTCAAATACAAACCTGCTTTGAAAAAAAAGAAAAAAATACAATGAAGAAACTAGAAACAAAAAAAACTGCAAAAGGGGATTTTTTTTAATGCTCAAAACAATTGAGAAAAACAAAAAGAAATAAATTATCGTCAAAATGTGAAAGAGAGCCAAGACCCCCCCTACCACTTTCCTCCAAAAAATAGAGGAAAAAACATAAACCAGATCTGGATTTTTTTTTAGTCAAATTAAAAAGAAAAAAAACTGAATAAAAATTATACAAAAACAATCCCGAGTGAAAATATTTGCATGACTAATCTTGCTCAGACATTCCACTGTCGTGCCTTGAGAAGCCCTCTTCTTCCTTCCATCCTTCCATTTTCTTTCTTCACTTCTGTAGGAAATAACCTAGCCCCCTCTCGTGGTTGAAATCCCATCCTGCACGATGGCCGATTGAGGAGCGCCCCACACACACACAAACGAGCCACAGGAACAGACAGAGGGCCAACTTTAATCATACAAGTAAGTCAAAGTGTCTTTAAATATGGTATAAAAATAAACGCAGAGGGGGGGAAGAAAAATGTAGTTATGTTTTACACAAGACAGCAGACAAAGTATCCTCCCCTAGTTTTGGATGTAAACTTTTACAAGTGCAGTGGAAACCAATTATGTGCCGATTATTGGAGTGCAATAAAAGAATGCAAAGAATAAATAAATTCACAATAAACAATCATAGTAATATAGGTGTGTGTGTGTGTGTGTGTTTAGATATATATTATATATTCATTCTGCACAACAATTTCCCCATAGCGTGACAAAGTCTCTCTGACATCATCGTCACGTGAAGCAAAGACATTGGCTGGATTTATCATTTGAAATTATTATTTTCAATGTGTGTTAATTTTACTTTATTTTCACTTTTTCCTCGCTCTGACATCATTCGTTTTCGCCGGAAGTGAAAAAGGAAGTCATCCGATCCAGCAGGCAGGATTGAAAGCGCCGGAACAAAACCGGATTTGGCCTATTTTATTTTTATAACTTTGTTTTATTTTTTTATTTTTTTGCATCTCACTAAGTTTGTCAATGTTCTCTCCAGTCCCGCGATACCTCTTGTTTTTCTTTTTCCTTTCTAATGTCAGTGACCGTAAGAGGAGGAGAGAACGGGAGGAGCGTTCCGCTGCAACGGCTGGAGGACGACAGACAAACGGATCGGTCCTGGCTCGCTCGTCGCCCGGGCTGGGCCGAGAGACGACGACGACGACGATGATGGAGAGATGACATGGCTGCTCTCCATGTCCCAGGGAGGGAGAGAGATGGCATTGATTTTTTTTTTCATTCTTTTTGTTTAAGCATGATGGCACACGACTGGTCCGTCGCTTGGATCCTGGCGGTCCTCCCCTATGGTAGAAAGAGACAAAGACGTGGGAGTTGGGAATAAAAATCACATTTTATTCCTTGACAGCAATGAGTGTCAAAGTGTGGCTCATGAGCTCCTTCTAGTGGAATACGAAAGAATCTCTGAGTGAAATACAAATAAGATACGTTCAAACAATCTTGTTGGCTAAATGCTACATGCTAACGTAATGCTACAGGAATTGACTCGCGTATGTACAGATCAATACCACAAGGCATTATGGGAAAATTACATTTAGCCAACATGTATTAATATTTGCCAGTCAAAATCCTTTACTCCACATTGGCAGTTCCACGCTTCAATCCGTAAATATGTCGCCTTACCTGGGGGGAGAAAATGCTTTCAGAAGAGGTTCTTGCTCTTCTGTAAGGGGGAGAAAGATTTTGTTAAGTGTTTTCATGAACACATTTAAATGTCAACAAACTCATCATGTGAGAAATTTTACTGTAAAATGTCATGACGTGTCCTCATAAACAGTTGTTGCGAGGTTTTACTTCCAGAAGGCTAAAGGTGTTTAGTTCGGTTTGAGTATAATACATTGAAAATGATCACGCTTGATTAAAATAATATAACTCGCACGTTTCAGCAACTCGGAATCGTTGGCGGTTCTCCTCCGCCTTTGTTGTATACAAGCACAGATATCATTTCTGCGCACAGAGAGATGTCTACTTCACGCCGCCGCCTCGCACTGAACTCCCCATGAACCTGCATGAGTTTTATTCCTGATTGCGGTGGGGGGGGGGGGGTGCTTGAAAGGATTCCACGGAGAAACAACACCATGGCTCTGCTTTTGATGCGGAAAGCAGTGGAAACCAAACCCGAACGAATCATCACTGGCAACAGACTGACAAAAGCAGAATGCATTTTCAAACGCCCATGCTCCAGGGGGCGCTAGAACACCCAAACCCAAAGTCACTTTCGCCAATCAAAAAGCAAAAAAAAAAAAAGTCACCAAATTAAAAGACCCACCGGTTCCTGGGGACAGTGAAATGACTACTTGCACTTAACATTTGTGGAATAAAAAAAAGATCAATTTTCTACCCCACCCTCAAATAAGATGTTTGTGGTAATGAGCTGTCATTAATGACAAAAAACAGTCAAAACAGCTGTGATAAGGCTCAAGCTGCCACTAGCATTAGCATCACCTCGTTCGGAAGAAGCTAGCTGGTGCGGCTAAAAGGTGAACACATTGACTAGCCTCAACGACAGAATCTTCCAGCAAGCTCACGCAGACCTTTGGCGTCATTAGCACAAAGTGGTAAGTCATTTTTTTTTCATCCACTGCCGCTTAATACACATTAGCCTGTTAGCACCTCTAAAGGTACTCCTGCTGTGTAAACGTACAATCAACGTAAATGAACTGTATCAACGTGTCTCTCAAATATCATGCCGCAGAGCTTTCATTTTGTGATCTTATTCGGTTGCATGTATGATTATTGCTCATTTTTGGAAGTTTTTCTATTTCACTGAAATGCTGTTGTGTGTATGGATACTTCAATATTGTTGCTAAGTGGTGGTGAAACTACAGTATTTGTAGTAGTTGTTGAGTCTCTGGTCTGTGCCGGCTCTTAATGTGTGAAACTACAAAAACACGTACTTATTTTGTGAGCCGCCAACTTGGGGGGGGGGGGGGGGGGGTAATGTCTGCAAGTGGATCATTCTGAATTTTTACAGATTTGTGACATCTCAATTTGCCTCTTTTTCATCGTCTGCCATGCTGTCGAGCAAAACTATAACACAGACCGTGATGGGTTTGCTTTGATTGTTGACTTTTGGGAATTTCCTTCTAAACGTCTTGGGGATGTTTTTTTTTTAACAATTTTAAAAATGCATGTTGAACCATCAAGAAGACACAGAATAGACATTATTAAGGAATTTTACAAAACATACTAAGCATTTTTGGAATTGTTGCTGAAATCACACAAAATACTTCGCTGCATCCGCGGCTGGTTTTGTTTCCAAAAATTCCGATATCGGTGACTTGATCTGAAATGTTTGTGCTGACCCCAAAATTTCTGCTTAAAAAAAAAAATTCTGTTATTGGGAACAACGTACAACGACCTTGCACTTTAAACTGGTTTAAACTGGCTATGCGTGGAGGGATTAGCGGGAGCGGGTTTAACGTGTCAGCTAGCGCACTTTGAAAAAGCGCCACTGTTCATACAGGGGGGGTGAGGGGGCTGAGTCAATATAGTGATAAATTAAATGAACTGTACTGTGCTTGTGAGAGAGTTGTGAATTTTGTTACCTTCTTCTTGGCCTGCAATAACTCCTGGTAGGCACTGGACCGAATGAAGCGGCTGTAGGAATCACTCTTCATCAACTTGTAGATGTGCTCCTGTAACCAATGACAGTCATGCATCGCAAAAAAAAAATAAAAAAATCAGACATGGCTGTCAAATGGTATTTTCGCCGAATAGCTTCACCGCAGAGTTGTGACTCGTTTGGAATGAAGACGCGGGGGCAGAGCTCTGGCAATGAGTCAGATATTCATCAGGGGGACCACGCGACGGAGTTACCCACCTGTGCGTCTTCAAAGGCGTAGCGACCCGGGTCTTTGACATTCTGAGTGGTTTTGTCGTAGCTCTTGGAATCCACGTTAATGGCGCTGGGTGCGCCCGGCGCCAAAAACTCCTGCCAGATCTCCTGAACCCGAGTTGGGACTTCTCGGATTGGGCGTTTCTTGAGTTCCTGGACCGCTAGCCAGAACCTTTTACATGTAGAACGTTTGTAAATTAGACAACAGGCGGGATAGAACTTGACAGACGACAACATTTGCAAAATTTTTTTTGAATTTTTTTGAATATAGACTCAATATTGGTAAAGTTAAATTCTTACAAGTGTTCAATGGATCGATCAATTGAAAAATAAATCAATCATTTTTTTTGATCCCTTAATGCTGACACATAAATATATGAATGACTGGTAGACTATTTTACTGTTTTATAATACTTTGCCCTTAAGTATTTGGATAACTTTTATTAAATATGTGTGTGTGTGTGTATGTATATATATATTCATTCATTCATCTTCCGTACCGCTTGATCCTCACTAGACGAACAACCATCCACGCTCACACTCACACCTAGGGACAATTTAGAGTGTTCAATCAGCCTACCACGCATGTTTTTGGAATGTGGGAGGAAACCGGAGCACCCGGAGAAAACCCACGCAGGCCCGGGGAGAACATGCAAACTCCACACAGGGAGGCCGGAGCTGGAATCGAACCCGGTACCTCTGCACTGTGAAGCCGACGTGCTTACCACTGGACTACCGGGCCGCCCTGTATATATATATATATATATATATATATATATTTATTTATTTTTTGGGGGGGGGGGGTGGATGTGGAGATGTTTGAATGTTCTTGTGTAAATTTCCACACAGGATATACAATATGTGCCTGTAAGTATTATTAACGTGTCTGTCTACATGTGCTGTTGCACCGCTAGTGTTCCAACCGCTGTAGCACAAACCCAACTGAAGCAAATTCGGCAAATATCCCACCTGAGATTCTCCGAGCTGAACTCAGACTCGAGGAACTTGAGGAACTGTTCCCTCCCCACCGGATCTTTGAGAACCTCGTTGATGCCGAAAGCCCATCTCTTCACCCTCTGCTGGCCGGGCTCCTTACTGCACGCAGGTGGGACACGCGCATGCACACACGTTTATACATTTTCCCCTCAAAGATTGAATATGAAGAGAGAGTGCCAACGGAAATGGGATGAAAGCGACGTGCAAATAGAATCGGTCCTTCGGTTCTGTGCCCACCTGGCTTCCAGCTCCCACAGCGTGGCGTCATCTGAGATCCAGGGGTTGGAGGGGTCCGGGGGCGTGAGGAAGGGGTCGTATTCGATGTACTGCTCCGTGTAGCCCAACAAACTAGAGCAGACAAGCGGGATATAAAATGCGCGTCTGGAAACTGCGATAGAGCCGCTTGGGGGGGGTCATCATCCACACGTTCTACTGTCGTATCTGTGACGTTGAGTGTGTGTGTGGCTTTAAAAGGCGGGGTCCGGCCTGGTGAATGCAGCGGGTATTGCTTGCCTGTTTTCTTACCGTTTTTGTTCACGGAAGGGCACGCTAACCTTGGTGAACACTTGGGGGGGGGGGGGCATCACAAGCAATGGGAGGCGACCGAGAAATGAGCTCAAGATGGATGACGCTACCTTACGGTGAGCATTGTACACATGCGTTCGTGGTAGCGTTTGCTACTCTCTGGTTGTTCGTTTGAGTTCTATTTAAAGGGGGGGGGGGGGGTCAAGTCAAGCATTTTCTTGACAATATCTGCGTCTTCACTGGCCTAAACGTAGCATTCCGATGAATACCGGCATCTGTGGATGCGGTATTCATCGCAATGCTCCGAGGGTCGGCCATTTTTGCCAGTCGCCGTCGACTGAAGATGACATCACAGTGCCGAAGGGCTCCCGGAAACGGCCGTCACAGCTCACCGTGTTTTCTGGGTTTGGTCATGTGACATTCACAAGCGGGGGCCCCTTGGGCACTATCATGCCGTTTTCAATTTCGCCCCTTTGGCCCGATCGACACCCCCCCCCCCAGGTCTTCATCACGCGAGACGTCGGGCCGCTCGATGGCCCAACCGAGTGAAGTCGTTGGCTGGGCCTCGCTCACCTCTCCGCCACTTTGGACATTTTCAGCCGATGCCGATCTAATTGGAATTGCCAAAACGTGATCTGAAAAGCAAAAGCGGGGCAAAAGTTAGCCGCCGTCGCGCAAAGCGGAGACCCGAGCCGCGTGACGTTAAGGTCCACCTGCTCCTGCAGCTCCTCTTCCGTCGGCTGCTTGGCCTCCGGGGGCGGAGCGTGGGTGGGGCTGTGCGCGCGGATGTCGTTCTGCAGCCCGTACACCGACTGGTACAAGATCAACACGAAATCAATCAGCGGCGCGGCATTCAACTCTGGAAGGCATTTGTGTAGGACGTCATCTTGCCCCGACTAGAAAAAAAAAATAATCCAACGGCGGCGCACCTTTCGGGTTTTGTGGGGATTTTTCATTCTAGAGGACTTCTTAATGTCGACCTCTGTTGTATTCACACATCCAGGCTGGGAGAAAGAATGGAGAAAAAAGGGAATTATTATTCATTCATTCATTCATCTTCCGAGCCGCTTGATCCCCACTAGGGTCGCGGGGGGTGCTGGAGCCTATCCCAGCTGTCTTCGGGCAGTAGGCGGTGGACACCCTGAATCGGTTGCCAGCCAATCGCAGGGCACACAGAAACGAACAACCATTTGCACTCACACTCACACCTCGGGACAATTTAGAGCGTCCAAACAGCCTGCCACGCATGTTTTTTTTGGAATGTGGGAGGAAACCGGAGCACCCGGAGAAAACCCACGCAGGCCCGGTTGCCAGCCAATCGCAGGGCACACAGAAACGAACAACCATTCACACTCACACTCACACCTCGCGACAATTTAGAGTATTCAATCAGCCTGCCACGCATGTTTTTGGAATGTGGGAGGAAACCGGAGCACCCGGAGAAAACCCGCCCAGGCCCGGGGAGAACATGCAAACTCCACACAGGGAGGCCGGAGCCGGAATCGAACCCGGTACCTCTGCACTGTGAAGCCGACGTGCTAACCACTGGACTACCGGGCCGCCCGGAATTATTATTATTTTTTTTTTTTCCAGCATTTTTTTTTCTGATCCCGTCCGTCTGTTGCTGCTTAGCTCCCGAGAATGCTGTTTGAAAAGGCGGCCGTCCTCGTTCTCCGACTGTTTGTGCGCAGATGCGCAGGATTCCGAGACGTCTCAACTGACGTCAGGTCACCCAACTTTTGATTGTGCCAATTCGAGAATGACCCGCAGGGGGCGCTTCGAGCGTGCAAAGCCGCTCGGATTGGAGTAAGTAGCTCAGATCTCTTCAGGAACAAAGGCATGGAGCCGCTGTGCGGGACGACGACGGTGTGAAATCGGAATTAATATCGATTAAACGGGCCCCGAGGACGCAGAAATTGAAAGCGTTATTTGCCAATTAAGCAAGATGCTAGATGCTATTCGAGGACGGCCGCAGCGGTGATGCTGATGTGGAGTGACACTTATTGATTTGGTATTTTGTGTGTGTGTGTACGAAGAGGGAGGGGGGGGGGGTAACGTCACCCCACACACATATAGAAAACATTGATTGAGAATCGGAACGTCGCGTACGAGTCGAAGGCACTCACCACCGGTCTATGCACGTCCCAAAAGGCTCTTTCCTGACTGTCGAGAATTTTCCTCTCGATTTTGTCCCTTTTTTTATCCACTCTGAGGAGAACGAGAAAACACACTTGAGCTGATGGCGGGACATGTCCGAACGAGGAGCCGCAAGCCCGTTTTCCACCAAGCGCGGCGCCGAAAGTTGTGAACGGCAACCAAAGAGCCCCCGCGGCACATTTTGGGTGGCTTCCGTTTGCCAAAAATATTGGCAAAAACAGGGGCATCCAAACTACGGCCCGGGGGCCATTGGTGTCCCAGCTGTCCGTTTTCCGGCAGCCCCTGACATAAAAAAGACTAAAAATAATAATACTAAAAAAATGACATTTGACGTGACACAAGGTTAGCTAAAAAAGGTGACGGTGACCAGAAGGAGGAGGGGAGGGTATGAACTTTAGAACACAATTTATCTCCGTGACAAAAAAATAATTCAATATGAGCGGCAAAAAAATTGTCTCTTCCGCTTTGTGCTCATTGCATGAATGATGGTCAAGTAAGTGAAAAATGGTCACCAGACTCTGGTGTGTTCTTGTTTTGGTTCTGAATGTGGAGATGGGATTCAGCTGTTGTTCGGCGCAGGGCCGGATCTACCCTGTGGTCTAGAGGGCCGTTGGCCACCCCAAAGACAACAACTATTTTCCTTCACACCTTTAATTGAGAGAACGCAGATGAAACAAACGGGAGAATGCTAACACTAGCGAACTGCTAGTTCGCTAATGTTAGCGAACTAGCTAGTTCGCTAGTTCGCCCCCCCTCCCCCTAAGTTTATAAATGCGGCCTTTGTTTTCTCTGCGTGTGGCGTTGTCGCGATATTATTTTCATGCCAGAATGCAGCCACCGGAGGTTCCGAATGACGCTCGGGTGAACTGAACCGTACCGCTCGGTCGAAACTCGACGATGTGTCTGGAAACCTACTTTGCTTGTGCTTCTGCTTGCATAAAAATGAACTCCCATTTCCTGGCGAAAGCTCGCTGTAGCCTTGCTAAGCTCTCCTGCAAGTCAAACAAACAAGAACAAAAAAAAAAAAAGGTTTTGAGCTGATTGGACTGTTTACGTTTGCCGCACATGCCCCTGTACTAATGATCCTTGCTCGCACAGACGCGAGGGAAAAAACAAATTTGCTTTGCCGTCGGTGTGGGAGAGAAGAGCGGAAAGTGACGCCGAGGCGAAAGGCCTTTTTTTTGGGGCTTACCGCTTCGTAGTCTGCAAGCTCCAGACGTGCTTTGTTTTGCATTGTTCTTTTGCAGAGGTAAACGGCTGAAAGAGAGAAAGAAAGAGGTGGCGGGGGGGGGGGGGGTGCATACGGAGGCGGGTTAGACAACAGGATCTCAGCTCGGCCTTAAGTGGCCCTGCGTTTGACTCGTTTTAATCCTCTCAACTGCACATTTAAAATGGTCCGTAAATCGCAAAGGTCATTGACTGTGTGTGTGTGTGTGTGTGTGTGTGTGTGTGTGCGCGCCTGACTTTTGATGTCTCTGCGCATTATCATCCTCCCTTCATCCTATTGTGAACTGACCATTAGGTGGTCATTAAGCCCTTGGACTGTTTAAAAAAAAATATTCAAAAGACTTAATTCATCAGTCTGGCAGCGAATCGCTAACGTCGCCATGACCTACTTCATCTCCGCCTCGATGACTCAAAACATTCATTCATTCATTCATCTTCCAAGCCGCTTGATCCCCACTAGGGTCGCGGGGGGTGCTGGAGCCTATCCCAGCTGTCTCCGGGCAGTAGGCGGGGGACACCCTGAATCGGTTGCCAGCCAATCGCAGGGCACACACAAACGAACAACCATCCACGCTCACACTCACACCTAGGGACAATTTAGAGCGTCCAATCAGCCTGCCATGCATGTTTTGGGAATGTGGGAGGAAACCGGAGCACCCGGAGAAAACCCACGCAGGCCCGGGGAGAACATGCAAACTCCACACAGGGAGGCCGGAGCTGGAATCGAACCCGGTACCTCTGCATTGTGAAGCCGACGTGCTAACCACTGGTCTACCGGGCCGCCTGACTCAAAACAAACTCAAAACAAACGGGAGTTATTTAAAAAAAAAAAAAAATCTGCCGTCGGAATGAAGACGCGTGGCCAAAGCCGCATCTGCGCGTCACCATGAAAATGTTGCCGGGTGACGCGCTCGGCAGGCGCATGCCCCACACGGGCCGCGGCTCAGCTTTCGGTCCCTGTAATCAGTCTTGTCTGATGAAATTAGAGGCGGGCTGCGTTCCAATTTAGTTTCTGCTACAGTTAAGTCACTTGTGCTTCAGCGTTGCGACTCTATTACAAAGACGCTGCAGAAAAATGCTCTGACTCTCAAATAGTCTGCGGAGCCGAGGAACTATAAAAAACAGGACATTTTTATTCTTTTTTTTTTTTAATTCTGAATCGGCTCTCATTTTATTCCTAGCACATCCATCAATTTTCCAATGCACTTTATCCTCACAAGGGTCGCGGGGGTGGGGGGCGGGGGGTGCTGGAGCCTATCCCAGCTGTCTTCGCGCAGTAGGCGGGGGACAACCTGAACCGGTCACAATTTGGAGTGTTCAATCACCCTGCCATGCATGTTTTGGGAATGTGGGAGGAAACCGGAGTACCCGGAGAAAAGCCACGCAGGAATGAGGAGAACATGCGCACTCCCCCACAGGAAGGTCGCAACGGGGATCGAACACATGACCTATGCCCTGTGAGGTCGACATGCTCATCACTCACAATTATTATATGTAGTAATAGCGGCGGCACGGTGGGTTTTCTCCGGGTACTCCGGTTTAATCCTCCCACATTCCAAAAACATGCGTGGCAGGCCGATCGAACATTCGAAATTGTCACTTCGTGTGATTGTGAGTGCGAATGGTCGTTCATCTATTTGTGCCCTGCGATTGGCTGGCGAGCGGTTCAGGTTGTCCCCCGCCGACTGCCCGAAGACAGCTGGGAGAGGCTTCAGCAGGTCCTCCTGAGGATAATCATTCCAAAAAAAAATGGATGGACTAATATTTATCAGGGCAGCCCGGTAGTCCAGTGGTTAGCACGTTGGCTTCACAGTGCAGAGGTACCAGGTTCGATTCCAGCTCCGGCCTCCCTGTGTGGAGTTTGCATGTTCTCCCCGGGCCTGCGTGGGTTTTCTCCGGGTGCTCCGGTTTCCTCCCACATTCCAAAAACATGCATGGCAGGCTGATTGGACGCTCTAAATTGTCCCTAGGTGTGAGTGTGTGCGTGGATGGTTGTTCGTCTATGTGTGCCCTGCGATTGGCTGGCAACCGATTCAGGGTGTCCCCCGCCTACTGCCCGAAGACAGCTGGGATAGGCTCCAGCACCCCCCGCGACCCTCGTGAGGATCAAGCGGCTCGGAAGATGAATGAATGAATGAATAATATTTATCAATTAAGGGTTAAGTTTAAATTCAGTTTTTCAAATCTATCAATGTGCGGGCGAATTGCAATTTAGAGTCGTTGCTCACCATAGTCTGTGTTTTCCGGTTCCCAGCAGTTCGATGGCCAAAAGTACGGCGTCTGGAAACACAAATATGACAAGAAACCCAATGCACGTGAATAAAAAAAAGGCCAAGCATCTCTGACGGAGGACCATATGGTGCGTTGTCACGTGATGTGGGGGGTTGGGGGTGAGGGGGGGGGGGTGCTCGCATAGCATCATCATGGCATCTGTCACAATAAAACATTTTTGCCCTCTTGTCGGCGCGTCTCGGGGCGACACGCCGCCCGGCTTGCGATGAGAAAGGCGAACGAATTGCGCCAGGATGGAACACAAACACCCTCGAGTGTTCATTTCCATTGATTAGATGAGGCGGCGCGTTGGGCGCAAACCGCTTCAAACCGTCAATCCTGCAAGTGATGCGCTGTGCTGCCGGTGCCTTTTTAAAAATGTTTTATATAATTCAAAAATCCATTTATGTAAGACTCTCCGAATGATTGGCCCATACATCCAACACCCGACCTAGTGACATTGGCCCCTGCGGTACTTTCAGTCCGTGAAGAGTGTGAATGCCGCGCGGCCCATCTACACCGACCACAGATGTGCTACGATAGCCGAAAGATGTCTTTTGTTTTTAATAAAAGATGTTCCTGTAGCGAGTAAATATTTGATTACAAGAAACATTTCCACCTGTTCCAGAAAGTGCGCTAAGCCCCGAGTGAGGGATACGGAACTAACCCTGCATTAAATAGGGTGTAAAACTCGAGGCCCCAGGGCCTGAACCAGCTTTGGGCTACAGCACACTTTTTTATTTATAAATATAAATATATAAAAAATGTATAAATATGAAAAAATATATATATAATATATAAAAATAAAAAATAAATATAGTTTATTTTTTTTGTCTTGGACTTGTTTCGGACTCCTTGTTCGGACTCGACACAATTTTTTTTTGTTTTTTTGTTTTTCCTTGGCATTTGACTCTGGTACTCGCAAAATATTTTTACCGACTCGACAGCATCCAATAAAGTTTACGTTCCTGAGAGTGAATGTCCTCCTTCAAAAAAAAAAAAATGTAAAAATTCAGATGATCTAACCCAGATGTGGGCAAAATACGGCCCGCGGGCCAAATCCGGCCCGTTGGTCTTTTTTATCCGGCCCGCCGAAGGTTGGTACACAATTTAAGGTTCGATGTCAATGACTGCATTCATTTCATTTGGACTCGCAATGACGGGCATTTCAACGCCAGGTGGCGCAGTTACTTGAAGTTGCAGAGCATTGGGAGGAAGGGGGAGACGATACGGAAGCCAGCAGTAGCGCCGAGTCAAGCAAATCCCGTTCGATACGACGGAATAATGTACTCTTAAAGTCTGAAAAACGTGCCCAAAAAATGCAAAATACTGCTTTTTAAATAAAGAAATCCAATTAATATTATGTCGAATTTAGTTCACCCTTTTGATCCGGCCCCTCCGTAATATTTTCTGGTTCTCATGTGGCCCTATGCAAAAAAATAATTGCCCACCCGTGATCTAACCTGTCTTTATTTTCTTTTTTTTTTCATTCATGTCAGCCAGCAGCGGCATTATGAAATTCGTGTGAAAGACAAAAAACTGACAAGGTGGAGAATGATGACGCGAGGTTGGCTCTCACCTGAAACCTGTAGAAAGTGCCGTCATCTTTCAGGGTGAGGACGTGATCCGAGATGGGGAAGAAGTAACCGTGCGCGGCCATCAGCGTTCCGAGGTGAAGAGCCTCAACTGGAAAAGAAGAAAAACCCGCCACCAAAAACATCAAATGAAAAAGTAAACCCTCCTGAAAGTCTTTTCCTTTCCGTTGTTTTCCACTTGGAAGCATCTCACAGAGGCTACGGAACTCTAGACTAAAGTTCCGCTAGCATATTTGTCAAAACCGTACTCGAGGTTTTATTCATTTCATAACATGTCCGTGATTGCCGTTTGACTTCTAGGCCGAGGACTGTCGGTTTGTCAATTGGAACCAAACACACGGGCGCTTGCTCACCGATGAGGCCACCTTGACTTTAAAGAGGAGGAACTCATCAGTGCAATCGGCCATGTTGTGCCCGCCTGGATGGCTGGCTGCGGAGAAAATCTGCTTCCCTGCGGCGCTCGCTCAACCGGGGCCTTGATTTTTTTTTTTTAAACCATCACGTCATGTGTGTGTGTGTGTGTGTGTGTGTGTGTGTAACGGGGCTCCGTTTATCAATAAGTGATGACTCCTAATTTATTCAAAGCCGTTTACGTACAAACACTTCCCCACTGTGGTGTAACCTGAAGGATTAGATTATATAATCACCCCTCTGGCGCACACACACACACACACACACACACGTACATTTTTAGCTCTTTGGTGCTTGCATTGTTTTTTTTTTTTTGTCCCTCCAATAGTAACGCAGCGGTGAGCATGTCTTGCGTCACAGTTTTGAGGTTAGCGTCATGGGGTCTCGGGATCTTCAAGTGTGGGCGATGAAAACAAGACTCTAAATCAGGCATGACCAAAGTCCGGCCCGCGGGCCAAATCCGGCCCGCGGTCGAATTTCATCCGGCCCTCGGCCCCCGTCATAAAATCAGTGCCGTCTGGCCCGCAGGTTGGGCGCAATGGAACACGTGTTGCATCGACTGAGGTCTCGTAGACTGGTGAGTGATGTTTCATAGAGTACTGCTTCCATCTAGTGGCTAAATGAGTAATAGCATTCACTAAATGAGTAATAGCATTTAGACACTAGAGGGCAACACTCACGAGTTAACAAGACATCACTCCGTGTTTATATTGACTGATATGTCATATTTCAAATTCCTGTTTTAAATGAACCAAAAGAAATTCTTAAGATTGTTGAAATTAAAATAAAAATGGAAATGTGAATCAGACTGGCTTACTAAAATTTGTTGAACAATATTGTTGTTCAATGTAAAGAATGTCAGCCAAGGTCGGCCCCCCGACATTTTACCACATAAAATCTGGCCCCCTTGGCAAAAAGTTTGGACACCCCTGCTCTAAATTGTCCGGCGGGGCGATTGTGAGGGTGTTGCTCCGGACGTGTCCTGCTTCTTACCAAAAGTCAGCTGGCATAGGCCAATAAGGACGAACACGATTAAAAAATGTTTCTTTTAATGGATGTAAAATAACAACTTGCAGTTACCGTTGATGAAATGTTGGGCTCGCAGTTAAGTTGCCTTCAACATTACCTCGTTGTTTGCCAAAATGCAAACTGACTGGAGCTTCGCCAAATGGCATGCGGGGGAGTTGTAGCAACTTCATTCTGTCAAAGATGAGAGCTTTTTCTTTTTTTCTATCGTTTATTAGAAAACGAGGGAGGCAGGTGGCGATTGCTGGAGCCATCCATGGAATAATCGATTCTAAAAAGATTTGCTTTGTGACCGCCCGACTTCGTTTTTTTAGCGTGGTGCTAACTGCGTCATACGGCGCTACCCTCAGTACGGGATGGCTTGACGGCGGAATAATCTTCTCATACCTTGGTCTTCGATGTCTAGATTCTTGATCATCCACTGTACAATCTCGGAACCTGAAAGGGGAGACGACAGCGCTCATCAGTATACAGGCGGACATCACCTCGACGGTTTTCATGCTATTTGCTAGCGACGGCGCTCTTAACCCTTCCCACTGTCCGTCATCATCGCAGCGCATAGCAATTCCTCTCGCCTTTGGCGGCGTGGGCGGATGACATGGCAGCGATTATTTTTCTTCAAAGCCCCCATCCCGTTAATTGAAATGACCGCAGGTAGGGGCGGCACAATGGAGCGCTTACCGAATAGAGTAACAACACGATTGAGGGTGACTCACGGCAATGAATTCTTACGGGAGCTTAGCTTGATTATTATGGAGTGGGTTTTGAACGAAATTAACTTTTTTGTTGCTCTAATGAACTTTACCACCGACATTCATATCGATAATGGTAAATAATAGAACACACTTGAATTGCGGTCACATTCCATTTAGGTTTTAAGGGAGGCGCGTTGTTACTATTTAATGCTCAAGTGTTTTGTTTCCGGTTTTGTAAGCTTGTCCTGTTCAGTCGCTTCGTCAAGCGGTATCGTGGATCTCTTACATTTTTTTTTTCATGCTGGATCTGTTTTACTGTGCGTTGGGAGCGTTTCATATCCATTGCCATTGTTGTTTTTGTATTAGCAAATGGGCAGGATGTTGCAGGACAAGAGTCAGTCGGCAGGCAGTATGACAACCAATGAGAAAGGGATGGCGACAAATAGAAAATAGGACGGGATGAAAGGGATGTGCTGAGTAGCAAATAGCACGGGACAATGCAGGACAGGATCATGAGCCAAAGAGTGCTGCACCACGAGATGAAGCGATGAACAATTAGGACAGGAAGTGACGAGACAGGACAGAACAGGAGAGAGAGCTAGACACTTCTTGACCCTGTGAGGGAGTAACACAGAAGAGCAAATCGGACAGGACAGGACGGAGAAAGAGAGCCAGGTATTTCTTGAGCCTACGGTGATGTGACGAGCAGCAATAGGACAGGACAAGACAGGACAGAGATGGTGAGACAGGCAGCACTACATTGTGTGAGGAAAGGGTATACTGAATAATAAACAGGACAGGGTCAAGAGCCAAAGAGTGCTGCACCATGAGATGAAGCGATGAACAATTAGGACAGGAAGTGATGAGACAGGACAGAACAGTAAAGAGATCTAGACCCTTCTTGACCCTGTGAGGGAGTAACATAAGGAAGAGCAAATCGGACAGGACAGGACGGAGAAAGAGAGCCAGGTATTTCCTGAGCCTACGGTGATGTGACGAGCAGCAATAGGACAGGACAAGACAGGACAGAGATGGTGAGACAGGCAGCACTACGTTGTGTGAGGAAGGGGTATACTGAATAATAAACAGGACAGGGCACGGGTAGAATCATCAAAACAGCGGTGCAATCTGTGAGGCAGGGATGTGACGAGGGGCAAATAGGATGGGACAGGACAGAATCGTGGTAGTCGGCCAGGATGCAATGAATTACATACACACAATAGGACAGGAGAACAGTAGTAAGCCAGGTAGTACTACACACTATAAGGAAGGGAGAGGAGATAGCAAATAGGGCACGGTGACAGGGTTGCGCCGACTTACAAATAGAACAGGGCATGACAGGACAGGGGCAGTGATTTGACAAGATGGAAAGGACTGCGATTGTTAGTTACACCCTGTCACGAAGCGACCAGTCACAAATAAGGCAGGGCACAGGTTTGAGGCAGTAGTCGACCCCCCCGAGGGTATGAGACAAGTAGCAAATGTGGCGGCGCAGGACAGAGGGAGTGAGCCAAAGCAGTGCTACATCTTTTGAGGAAGTGGTAACATGAGTAGCAAATAGGAGAGGACAGGACAGTGGGCGTAAGCAAGACAATGCTACGCGGTGTGAAGAAGGGAAACGAGTAGAAGGAGCACCTACTGCTCCCTCCCACCCTCACACCCCATCAAAACCCGCGACTTGTGTCGTTTTGGGCTAAATATATCTGATAATAAATAAATATATCCCCTGAGCGGTTATTGCTGTCGACCGAGCTGTCAGGTGAGAGGACAGGAGTGTGAAATGTCAGACGCTCCCCGCGGCGGTCTGTCTGTCTGTCCGTCCGCCCGCCATTACGCGTTTTAGGCTGTTTGTGAACGTGCGTTTTGGGAGCCATTTCCTCTCTGGCGTCCCAACACCGCCCTCCGCCCCCCACCCCACCCCCCAATGAGGAGCTTTTCCGTGGATTACCATTATTAGCTCCAACCTTGTTTCCACAGCGTCACACATGACCCAAGAGGGAGCGATGTGATGTGTAAGGTAATCGTCAAACGAGACCTGATTAATATATTGCGTCATTTGGTTGGGACTTGCATGTGTGTGTGTGTGTGTGTGTGTGTGTGTGTGTGCGTGCGCCGGGCGCAACCGACAATTTTAGAAGCAGGTGGATGGGAATTAACTTTGCCTCATTAATAAAAGAAAGGGCAAGAGCTGCCGCGCGAATAAATGGCAACCCAAAAAAAGAAGCCATTAGATACGAGATGTTTTGGTGTGACACGACTGTGCGCTGAGATGATAATACGCCTTCTTTGTTTTCCTTCCTTTTCTTTTGAAGGAGTGAGCGTGTGTTTTTGCCGGATTGCAATAACAACCGCAAATATTATCACCCCCAAATTTCATTATATGGTGTTTCGTTATTTCAACCTATCAATTTCACAGTGGTTACGATGCGTTAACACACACACACACACACACGCACGCAGAAAAAATCCAAAGGTTGCGATGGGAGCCTCACCTGAAAAAACGCTGGGGATCTTGGTGAGGAAACTTTTGACTGTTCGGATGGGGATGCCGTTTTTCTCCTCCTGCATGCGGGCTATGACTTCCTCCATCTGCGGAGAAATGTGAGAGGATGCTGTGGATTTCGGTCAAAGAAGGAAAATCATTCAGGAAATTAAAAACAAAAACACAAAAATGCTTCATGAAACAATTCACCGAAACAATTCAATTGTATTTCTCGAGCACTCGAACCCTTTCATGCAACCTGCTAACATGATAAGCCGTGCACTGTAGTAACAACCATCTTGCGCCCCCCCCCCATCGCTCCGACAAAATGAGTGTCCATTTGAAAAGCAAATTCCATTTTCACTTTCAGAGAAGAGCACGATCAAGTCCAAGGTTTTCACAACCGCGGGTAGCCCCGCCCTCATCAGGAGCAATTGCTGGGTAAGTGTCCCGCATCGAAGCCCACTTGAAATCGAATGCTTGGCACCGTCTTGTGTGATTGCAGCCACCCACTTTCCCACCTGAGCCCCACAACGCGGCTCAATCATGTCCGCAACCCCCCACCCCACCCCCCCAACCCCAAACAAAAGGTGCACTTTGGTGCTTTCCGGTGGACATTCCTTTTCGTTTTCCCATCGCAGTATATTCTGTGTCTCGTAAGAGGCCCCGGCGCAGCATTTCCATCAGATTGGAGTTCTTCGGTGCGCTTGACTGAGTGACAAATTCAAACCGCAGAGTGAAGCGAGGAAAACAAATGACGTGAAAGAATTTGCACGCGTCAAGGTGACCGAAACGTTCTGGGAGTCTTGTGAAGGGTGCGTGCCAAGAAACTGAAATGATGAATACATACCACGGCGCATTAAAAAAAAAAAGGGAATTACTAAATCAAGGGTGCAGAGGTCATGGAGTTTGCATGATCTCTCTGGGCTTATGTGGCTTTTCTCCGGGTACTCCGATTTCCCCGTAACTACAATGTGGCCCGCGACAAAAATGAGTTTCACACGCCAGGGCTAATTGAACCACAGTTTGCAATTAATCTTTTGACTCCTGCTGTCGCTACTCTTGTGAGTGGCTCACGTACATTTTCAGATATTGTCCGGTAAATATTTCCTTGGTTGTATAATTTCATGAGAGGTGGGTGGCCAGGCACTCCGGAGAGCGGCTTGTTATAATTCATTCATTCATCTTCCGAGCCGCTTGATCCTCACTAGGGCCGCGGGGGGTGCTGGAGCCTATCCCAGCTGTCTCCGGGCAGTAGGCGGGGGACACCCTGAATCGGTTGCCAGCCAATCGCAGGGCACACAGAGACGAACAACCATTCGCGCTCACACTCACACCTAGGGACAATTTAGAGTGTTCAACCAGCCTGCCACGCATGTTTTTTTTGGAATGTGGGAGGAAACCGGAGCACCCGGAGAAAACCCACGCAGGCCCGGTTGCCAGGCAATCGCAGGGCACACAGAAACGAACAACCATTCGCACTCACACTCACACCTAGGGACAATTTAGAGTGTTCAATCAGCCTGCCACGCATGTTTTTGGAATGTGGGAGGAAACCGGAGCACCCGGAGAAAACCCACGCAGGCCCGGGGAGAACATGCAAACTCCACACAGGGAGGCCGGAGCTGGAATCGAACCCGGTACCTCTGCACTGTGAAGCCGACGTGCTAACCACTGGACTACCGGGCCGCCCTGACACATACATATTCCCTGCGATGAAATTTGTAAATGGAATTGGTTCGTATCCGGACTCAAGAGAATGCGTCTTGTTGAAGGATTACTCTTGACGATGAACGAGTGAAAAGGTTTGCCAACGTGAAATACTTGACATTGAAGCTTTTGTGTCAAGAAAATGGCCGTTTTCATAACCTGCCTCAGCGGCTATCTGTAGAGTTTGTTGCCCCCGAGGGCGACATGAAAGCAATATGGGACTCGATACGCGTCCCTGGAGCACACCGCAAGAGTCATCATCCAGTAAGAGAGACGTAGCCCCAGGTGGACCCTTTTGAAATGATCCGAGCCGATTTAAACGAGACGGATGAGTCCCGAATGGGCACTTTGTCCCGCAGTCCTGAGCTGAAGCAACCTTGTCAGCCAAGCGGAGACCAAAATAAACTCCACTCGGATTTGATTTGAAATGTGTCAACAAACAAACATCCAGCATCCGATTGATTGTTTATTTTGCCATCCATGTTACTGTCTTGCGGTGTGCGAAGCTGTGCGGCTGTTACTCGCAAAAGTATTGTGCTAGCGCTCCGTCCTCAAAAGAAGCAAACAGCTCGTCGGCGGCGGCGGAGCTTATTCGGCGAAAGGGAAAAGCAATTGCGTCGCCAAAATGAATGTTTTGTGTCCCCGAAAATGAATTTCTGTGGACACGTCGTTGCGAGCCGAGTTCCTATTATGTTCCGAAATGTAATTGGACTCTTTTTGGGATTGAGCGACTCGTGTAGCGGGAGCGTCGCACTTGATTTGGGAAACTCGGTCGAGTCGAAGTTAAAGCCGATGGTCAGTGTTTGTGTGTGTGTGTGTGAGTGTGTGTGTGTGTGTGTGTGTGTGTGTGTGCCTCCGTTCTGTTGCTTGTTCACGGCCTTAATGGAGCGGCACGGCGGCGCAGTCGCCAAGACGGCGTTCATTTTTAACGAGGTGACACGCTCCTCACTTGGTTATTTATCGCGGTGAAGAAAGGTCTCCGGCTAATAGGAACTTGCAGACGGGCGCTGTGATAATGAACGCCCCCCCCCCCCCCCCAGAAAATTGTGACCGCAGCTCATCACCAAATCATGCGAGGGGATTTAATTTTTTTTGTTTTTTTTTTACCCCTTTAATGGGCGGCCCGGTAGTCCAGCGGTTAGCACGTCGGCTTCACAGTGCAGAGGTAGCGGGTTCGATTCCAGCTCCGGCCTCCCCGTGTGTAGTTTGCATGTTCTCCCCGGGCCTGCGTAGGTTTTCTCCGGGTGCTCCGGTTTCCTCCCACATTCCAAAAACATGCGTGGCAGGCTGATTGGACGCTCTAAATTGTCCCTAGGTGTGAATGTGAGCGTGGTTGGTTGTTCGTTTCTGTGTGCCCTGCGATTGGCTGGCAACCGATTCAGGGTGTCCCCCACCTACTGCCCGGAGACAGCTGGGATAGGCTCCAGCACCCCCCGGGACCCTAGTGAGGATCAAGCGGCTCGGAAGATGAATGAATGAATGAATGAATACCCCTTTAATGCCGACTGAGGGAATTCAAGATGGCTGCTTTGTTTCGGTGAGATGTGCTATCGAGGCGTCTTTTATGTCTGGCAGAACATCAGCTCCTTCATATCTCCGTTAATTAATCCAAATTGGTTTCATCTCATCGTTTTTTTTTGGGGGGGGGGGGACTTTACGCCGAGCGTCCCTCTGCCTCCTCGTCTTTGCTCCCCGTTGGCTCGAGAGCCTCAGACCAAACGGGGACGTTGATCAATAGCCTCACTTCTCTCTCGCCGTCTCTCTCGCCCGCTCGCTAAACTTTCATCCGCCCACACGCGCTAAAATGTCACCGGCGTGAATATTCACCACGCCGAGCTCTTGAAGGAAGCCAGCGTGGCTTCACGTTGCGTCGAGATGAAGACCGGAGCGGTCTGTCGGATTGAAAGCGTCCGTCTTTCTGTCCTCTGTTCCATCAAGGCAAATTTCACGTCTCGAGGAGGTTCGCGGAATCACTTGTGACCTTGCTCGCTCACTTTTTTTGTCTTTATCCCAACGCGGAATCAAGATGACGACCGCGACTTGATTTTTTTTTTTCCGCAGAAATTCATGATCGCTCGGAAAACTGAGCACCAAATGAGCATTTGTAAGAATTTTTTTTTTTTTTTAAAAAGGTTTCAGTCTTGCCCGTCTTGCAATTGATTGACGTAATTCCCCCTTAAGCTGTCCAATAAATAAATCGGCATCTATAGCGGAGAGGAAAGATCATTTATATTTTATGCCCGCTCCAAAACCAACAGCGGTTTGCAGAAAACAAACCCAAAAAAAAAAAAAATTTACAAACCGTCTATCGTCAAGAACTGACATCAGCCCGATCGCTCTCATAAACGCAGACGGACGCAAATTCGTCGCAGCCGCTCATCCGATTTTGTTCATTCATTCATTCATTCATCTTCCTCACGAGGGTCGCGGGGGGTGCTGGAGCCTATCCCAGCTGTCTCCGGGCATTAGGCGGGGGACACCCTGAATCGGTTGCCAGCCAATCGCAGGGCACACAGAGACGAACAACCATTCGCACTCACACTCACACCTAGGGACAATTCAGAGTGTTCAATCAGCCTCCCATGCATATTTTTTGGAATGCGGGAGGAAACCGGAGCACCCGGAGAAAACCCACGCAGGCCCGGTTGCCAGCCAATCGCAGGGCACACATAGACGAACAACCATTCGCACTCACACTCACACCTAGGGACAATTTAGAGCGTCCAATCAGCCTGCCATGCATGTTTTTTTTGGAATGTGGGAGGAAACCGGAGCACCCAGAGAAAACCCACGCAGGCCCGGTTGCCAGCCAATCGCAGGGCACACAGAAACGAACAACCATTCACACTCACACTCACACCTAGGGACAATTCAGAGTGTTCAATCAGCCTGCCATGCATATTTTTTGGAATGCGGGAGGAAACCGGAGCACCCGGAGAAAACCCACGCAGGCCCGGTTGCCAGCCAATCGCAGGGCACACATAGACGAACAACCATTCGCACTCACACTCACACCTAGGGACAATTTAGAGCGTCCAATCAGCCTGCCATGCATGTTTTTTTTGGAATGTGGGAGGAAACCGGAGCACCCAGAGAAAACCCACGCAGGCCCGGTTGCCAGCCAATCGCAGGGCACACAGAAACGAACAACCATTCACACTCACACTCACACCTAGGGACAATTTAGAGTGTTCAATCAGCCTGCCACACATGTTTTTGGAATGTGGGAGGAAACCGGAGCACCCAGAGAAAACCCACGCAGGCCCGGTTGCCAGCCAATCGCAGGGCACACAGAAACGAACAACCATTCGCACTCACACTCACACCTAGGGACAATTCAGAGTGTTCAATCAGCCTGCCATGCATATTTTTGGAATGTGGGAGGAAACCGGAGCACCCGGAGAAAACCCACGCAGGCCCGGGGAGAACATGCAAACTCCACACAGGGAGGCCGGAGCTGGAATCGAACCCGGTACCTCTGCACTGTGAAGCCGACGTGCTAACCACTGGACTACCGGGCCGCCCGCCCCCGATTTTGTTTTTTATTTTTTTTTTTTTTTTTGCTTTCCCCGAGTGAATTCATTTGAAAGGTGCATTACGGCGAGCTGCGATCAATGTCAGCGTATACTCTATGAATCACGCGTCTCCTCCGGGACGGCCATTTGGGCGATCCTGAAGACACGATGTGCTGGATTGGCATCCTTTGGGCATCGGGTTGCATCGCAGAGTTGCCCGCGTGGCGTTTTCTCAAGCGGCAGCCGAGATTGCGGCGTCGGAAAGCGGCGGCGGCGGCCCATTTTCTCACGATCGATGCCCCTTTCCGCGCATCCACTGACCAATACAAAGACGCCGCATGTGCACACTGGCGGCGTCCGTTGACTCCGACCGAGCGATTCTTCTGCCCTTCGACTCATCCGAGTTGTCAAAGCTTAAGTGATCGATACGCAGAGAAAAAAGTTGGTCATTTTTTGCAACTCGTGGCAATAGTAGTCGATTTATGAATCGTTATCATGCCCCTGTTCATCATATCAAAGCCGGAAGGTAAGCAGAGCTGCAATGATGCTCCGCTCGATGCATAGATAAGCCTTAGCTGGAAGGGTTTTACTTCTTAACGTCACGCGCTTACCAATTGCGAGTGGATGTTATATTTGTGTTCCATACACACCGTATAGTTGATGAAGTGCTGCTTCCATGAGTGAAAATTTTTTTTTTGGTCCACACTCTGGCTCTCGCCGTCGGCCGGCAGTACGTAAAAGGGGCGTCCACTGACTCACTTGCACGACAGGGCACAGTTGGCTCCGCGAGGTTACTTTCAGCAAGACACCAAAGAGCTTGGTCTCATGATTCTTGATCGTCGGGGAATTGAACCAAAGCACGTCACAGACCCCCCCCCCACCCCCCCCCCAAAAAAAACAACAAAAGGCAAAACTGAAATCTATGCACTCAGCTTTAGCGTTCTGAATGAAACTCATCGCTCACATAATGTAGGACAACAAGTTCCCGTTATATAAAGTTTCAAGGACAGTGCAATGAATCGACCAGAGTGGAGGTGTTGGGGGGGGGGGGGGGGGGGGGGGCAGGCGGAGGGCCGGCCGGCCGGCCGGCGTGGGGGCGTTTTAGTGAGCTCATGCTGACGAAGCTGTCGAGCCGATGACGTGAATCTCGAGTCTCTTCCGAGGTTGCCTTCCACTTGTGAGTTACCACAGCAACGGCGTGTCCGACCACAATCACAAGGACATCTCTGCCAACTTCCCGGTGGCTCATTCACCAGAGAGGAAGAAAGAAGGCGGCTCTCCGATAGTGGGGGGGGGGGGGGGGGGGGTGTGATGGGGCGTGGGGGGGCGTAGGGGGTTAACAGAATGTGCAACTTTGCACTTGGATGTTTTAGCCGAAAAACTTGAGAGGCATATTTTAGTATTCGTTCAATACTTTGACAGAGTTCACGTCTGTGCTGGCCTGGGAACGCCTCGGGGATTCCCCCCCCCCCCCCCCGCCCCCCGGGAAGAGCTGGAAGAAGTGGCTGGGGAAAGGGAAGTTTGGGCTTTCCTGCTAAAGCTGCTGCCCCTCCGACCCGACCCCGGTTAAGTGCTAGAAAATGGATGAATGGATGTCATAGTGTACCACTAGCACCAGGGGGCGTGGTGGGCCATCTGGAATTTGGGGAGTTTCCCGAATGGCAGATCCATACCCAAGCCGGCCCGACACGCAATTTCCAATTCACACTCTCCTTGGCAAGTTCCTCATAACGGGGACATCGAAGTCATTTCAAGCGACACCTGGGCGCAAAGCTAGGATATGGCGCCTTGGCCGTACGACAAGACCACAGACTCGAGGAACAGATGCCGGGGTGAAGTGGCTGGGGAGAGGGAAGTTTGGGCTTTCCTGCTAAAGCTACTGCCCCTCCGACCTGACCCCGGGTAAGCGCTAGAAAATGGATGTCATAGTGTATGACTAGCACCAGGGGGCGTGGTGGCCATCTGGAATTTGGGGAGTTTCCCGAATGGCAGATCCATACCCAAGCCGGCCCGACACGCAATTTCCAATTCACACTCTCCTTGGCAAGTTCCTCATAACGGGGACATCGAAGTCATTTCAAGCGACACCTGGGCGCAAAGCTAGGATATGACGCCTTGGCCGTACGACAAGACCACAGACTCGAGGAACAGATGCCGGGGTGAAGTGGCTGGGGAGAGGGAAGTTTGGGCTTTCCTGCTAAAGCTGCTGCCCCTCCGACCTGACCCCGGGTAAGCGCTAGAAAATGGATGTCATAGTGTATGACTAGCACCAGGGGGCGTGGTGGCCATCTGGAATTTGGGGAGTTTCCCGAATGGCAGACCCATAACCAAGCCAGCCCGACACGCAATTTCCGATTCACACTCTCCGCGGCAAGTTCCTCATAACGGGAACATCGAAGTCATTTCAAGCGACACCTGGGCGCAAAGCTAGCATGACGCCTTGGCCGTACGACAAGACCGCAGACTCGAGGAACAGATGCCGGGGGGTGACGGCGCCGCCCGCAGGGCGTCAGGTGGCGATTGCGCCACCCGAAGTGAAAGTTGATTTGGACGGGCAGACTCCGCCGCCGGGCCGTCGGCCATTTAACGGCATCTGCGGTTCGGTGCTCGATAAGGCCCCCGCCGTCACTCGTCTTCATCAGCGTAGTTCCCCCCCCCCCCCCACCCCCCCCCCTCTGTGTACACAATTAGTCACGCGGAGCATCTGCTGCTCCGAATGTGTTCCCCTCGCTGTCTTTATTCATCACCGGCGTATCATTCGAAAAGCCTGGAGAAACAAAGTGCATCTCTGGCGTGGCGGGGGTTTCTTTTCTTCCTGCACCCATGGAAGAATTTTTTCCCCCCCCCCCATATCTAACCGCTGGCATCCCACCAAGCCAACGTGATTGTTTGAAAATTGTCGCCGCGCCACATGTTCGCTCCGTAATGGCGGCGAGTGATAAGACGAGGCTAATGCCACTCGTTAAACACTCTTGATAGCGGTAGCATTATCGTAAACACGTCCGACGGATAGCGAGAGGCTTTTCTTCGGACGCCTGCAAATGGATGTTGTCAGTCATGATGCCCCTGACAGCTCGCAAAAAAAAAAAAAAAAAAAAAAAGCCCCTCCGAGGTGTGACTGAAAGCCTTTTAATGGCTTGATCTTATTCGTTAATGGATGAAAGCTGGAGTGATTTGATTTGATTATTTCTCGTCAGGGCGTGTTGTGCCGCTACGTGTGCACTTAAATGCACCGCGGCCGTCTACTCCTTTTGTGAGCCCCCGCCGGACAATGATGACAATCACGCACAGATGAATGCTGCGCTAATCGAATTTTGACTCGATCAAATCCCAAAAATGGACTCGAGATTATAATATCATTGTGGCTCTCACCGTGCAGGTCCACTTTTATGTGCGCAGTCGTAAGCCCAACTCTCCGGTGCCGTCAAAAAAAATCTCTTGTATGTTAAGTGTGACCGCATTTTTCTTGAAAACCTGCAAAATATTCAAATCGCTCAAAATTTTCGCTACTCGCCGCAAGGCAACGACATTGTGGACAGAACTTGACCTTTGACCTGAGACCCGAGTTACCGCGTTGGATTCGTGGCAATGCGCTAAATTTCCTTGTCATCCACCGTGCGGACTTCTCTGGCCCCCTTCTTTCCTTCCTGCTCTCGCTATTCCCCCAGATACCCCCCCCCCCACCCCCCATCATAGATTCTTCATTGGAGTCTGACACAGTCTACGCACATTAACATCTTGAACCAAGACAAAATTTTTCTGTGACTTTTTAACCCGCATTGTTAACCCATCCATCCATCCATCTTCCGAACCGCTTGATCCTCACTAGGGTCGCGGGGGGTGCTGGAGCCGATCCCAGCTGTCTCCGGGCAGTAGGCGGGGGACACCCTGAACCGCTCGCCAGCCAATCGTAGGGCACACAGAGACGAACAACCATTCACGCTCACACTCACACCTAGGGACAATTTAGAGTGTTCAATCAGCCTGCCACGCATGTTTTTTGGAATGTGGGGAGGAAACCGGAGCACCCGGAGAAAACCCACGCAGGCCCGGGGAGAACATGCAAACTCCACACAGGGAGGCCGGAGCTGGAATCGAACCCGGTACCTCTGCACTGTGAAGCCGACGTGCTAACCACTGGACTACCGGGCCGCCCCATTGTTAACCCGACTTTTTAAAAAAACCTCAACGACCTCACACATCACAACAACAACAACAACAAAAAACACCTCAAAAAATCCAAATCTGTACGTTCTGCTCCTATCGTGGGTGGTGTACTAAGTCTGGTTTACAACCACTACGATAATAAACAGATCATCATTTGTTTTTTTTTGACTCAGCATTATCAGGAAGGGGAAAAAAACAATTCTAACACACCCCCACATCACAGGATAATCGGTCAAGGATTATTTCTCAATGACATCCGACAATCAAACCTTTAGTGAAATGGCGGAATCAGGCCTGGTGTGTACCAAATCGATGCTTTGAGCCCGACTGAAATGCCCGTTTTACCGTTCAACGTGACGAGTATCTTTTTCACACCGAGGCTGCCGTCCTTTGTAATCAAAGCCTGTCCTCACGCAGACAACAGCTGGTGAAAAGTGACCCCTACCCCCCCCCCCCCACACACACACACACACCCCCATAGCACCCCTATAGCAATGTGTGACTAACATCCACGTCATCACAGCATGCCCCCCCCCCCAGCGTGTCACTTCATTACGGAGGCCGGCATCCAGCGCACAAGATGGTTCCGACGGTTCTGCCCTTGCCAAGTTCATAAAGGCTCCGTTTTGATTAGCGCTGTCAGAGTGGCCCGTTCATTGACCGGACTTGCATTATTGCGGTTGAAGTTGATGAAAAGTAGTCAGCTGGTGTAGTATCTGCGTGTTGGATGTCACATCACGATTGCCTGTCTCAATTAATTTTTTTTTTTTTTTTTTTTAAACAAACGCTGCGATGGTGCTGGGCAGGTGGCGCAATAGCGTTCATGGGGCAGGACCTTTGTGTAATTCACATGCACAAAACACACACACACACACACACACACACACACACACTCATCTTCTTGGTGGGCGTGCAGTGGGCGCGATGACTAAGCCAAGGTTGGCCGTGTGCGGGAACATAATCCACTGAAAGCCAATATCCCGCCTGCTCGCCCACCACGATTTCATGGCTCAAACAGCATGCCATCAGAAATTAGCAGAGAAAGGAAGCTTGGCGCTAAAGTGTTAAAAGTCCCCCCCCCCCCCGCCCCCCTCGAAACAGAAGAAACTGTTGCTTGTGTTGTGGAGGCACCAAAAATATCAAACTGCACGGCATATCCCCCCCCCCCGATATTTAGCATTTATTGCAGGCATTCGGAAGAACTTAGGCACAGTGTAATTACTGTCATGCCCTCACATGTGGGAAAGGAGAGCCGCAGTCGCCGATGTACTTCAGCTGTTTTGAATGCAAAACGGTCAGAATTGTTAGTGAAGCGTTCGTTCGCTACGTTGTGATTCGTCCGTTGGAGCTTTACTACATCGCGGCTATTTTGCGGGTTTTCTTGCTGTTATTCTTCCTTCTAGTCAGTCCTTAAAGTGTCGGGTTATTTCTGGGTCCTTAAATTATTTTTTTTTACATTTCACCTGTAAAAAAAAATATATATTTTTTTTCTTTTTACAGATGAAATGTAAGAAAAGGCGGCCCGGTAGTCCAGTGGTTAGCACGTGGGCTTCACAGTGCAGAGGTACCGGGTTCGATTCCAGCTCCGGCCTCCCTGTGTGGAGTTTGAATGTTCTCCCCGGGCCTGTGTGGGTTTTCTCCGGGTGCTCCGGTTTCCTCCCACATTCCAAAAAACATGCGTGGCAGGTTGATAGAACACTCTAAATTGTCCCTAGGTGTGAGTGTGAGTGCGAATGGTTGTTCATTTCTGTGTGCCCTGCGATTAGCTGGCAACCGATACGGGGTGTCCCCCGCCTACTGCCCGAAGACAGCTGGGATAGGCTCCAGCACCCCCCGCGACCCTAGTGGGGATCAAGCGGCTTGGAAGATGAATGAATGAATGAATGAATGTAAGTAAAAAAATATCATTCAAAGCTGGAAACTAAACCGATGAACTTCTTTTTGCACTTGTATTGAGTTGTGAATCTACTGCAGACTCTCATCGCTCACTCAATTGCCAAAAAAATTGCCTTTAAGGTCGTTATTTTTATTGAGGAAAGTGCAGAGATGATGGAACTGGATTCGCTTGTAAACCGAGTGCATCCGTCATCAAGGTCAGCTTGTTACCCGTGTCCAACGTTTCTGGCTGCGCATTTGAGGAGCCTCCTCATTGGGCACCCGGGGAGGAAAATTTACCCCAGACGGAGTTGAGCATGACAAGGAAGCGAGTGAGCGCAAAGCAGAGAAGGGAGGGGGGGAACGGTTGGAAAGGTTGGAAACGGTCCGCGGAGGTGCGTTGGGAATAGTAAAGAAGCAACGATGCGCTCTATTTTTAGACATGAGAGGTGGGGAGAGGGTGTGGGGCGGGGGGAGGGGTGGTGTACTCCTCAGCTCCTCCTTCATTTCCCACATTCCTCCTTGGCACGTGCGGCAGACGCGAGTGTCCTGAATAGCAATCGGAAAGAAGCAGCTGGATGCTGGCAGGCTTGACATTCTGCCGTTTCTCGTCTGGAGCAATCCGACAAGGACGGGACGGGACGGGACGGGAGAGGCGTCCGCTCGGGTCGCGCACACCCACATAAGAAGGACCATCGTTGCCACTTTGACATTTGTACGATGATGAATACCCGGCAATGTCAGTCACTCCCGCAGTGGTTTTGCCTTGCTAGCTTGCCGACGCTTCGAAAGTTCACAAAAGTGATGGATGCACTGGAATGTCTCTATTTTTTTTTTTTTTCAGCTAATGATGAAGGTTTCGGGCAAAATGGAAATAATCGAAGGCTGTGTTTATGCTGCTGCTTAATTCAGATTTTTTTTTTTTTTGCCAATATGCAACATTTGATATATTCATTCATCTTCCGAGCCGCTTGATCCTCACTAGGGTCGCGGGGGGTGCTGGAGCCTATCCCAGCTGTCTTCGGGCAGTAGGCGGGGGACACCCTGAATCGGTTGCCAGCCAATCGCAGGGCACACAGACACGAACAACCATTCGCACTCACACTCACACCTAGGGACAATTTAGAGTGTTCAATCAGCCTGCCACGCATGTTTTTTGGAATGTGGGAGGAAACCGGAGCACCCGGAGAAAACCCATGCAGGCCCGGGGAGAACCTGAATCGGTTGCCAGCCAATCGCAGGGCACACAGAGACGAACAACCATTCACACTCACACGCACACCGAGGGACAATTTAGAGCGTTCAATCAGCCTGCCACGCATGTTTTTGGAATGTGGGAGGAAACCGGAGCACCCGGAGAAAACCCACGCAGGCCCGGGGAGAACATGCAAACTCCACACAGGGAGGCCGGAGCTGGAATCGAACCCGGTACCTCTGCACTGTGAAGCCGACGTGCTAACCACTGGACTACCGGGCCGCCCGCCCAGAATTTAATCAGCTCGATTTATTATTATTTTTTTTCTTCCCCCGTCGGCCTTGCCTAGCTGGAATCAGCCGGTAAATATCCGGCCGGTCGGCGTTATCCACACGCCCATATAAGGCCGCGATGCAGACAAGGGAAATTAATACCTTGTGAAATTATTCCAACAGCAAATATCGTAACTTTGACCTTGCCTTTTGTTTGTGCAAACTCCGATAAGAATGATTTCGGCACGGCGGGAATAAAAAAAGATGCGATCGGTCTAGCCGGCGTTCATATCGAGGCATGCCAGTCACCGTTCATAATGTCCGCGCAGATCAAAGAGATTGCAGATCACAGAGGGCAGGTTTTACTTATGGCATATGAGTCAAAATAAATGACTCAACAAATGCTAGAATTATATACCGCATGCATTAGCTTAAAAGCCTCGTACCATTTATTCGAGGGGGGGTTGGGGGGGGGGGGTCCAAATTTTTTGGTCAGTGCTACTCTCAGTACTCCCTAAGCAGATGTATGACAAAAATGCAATATCCTTGATTTTGGACAATACGTATTTAGTGACTCATCATGCACTTTAAACGAAGTGTCAACGGTTCTTGTTTTGGGGGGGGGGGCAATATGGCTGATGATGATTGTGTACCTTTGAGATCATAGCGGCGGCTCAAAATGCGTTCAAACGACCCGCAACAAACATTGACGCGAGTGAAATATTTGCTGTCTTGCTAACGTTTGCCCCCCCCCCCCCCCCCGAGTGGTGTTACAAGCGTTTTGAATTTGGCTCAAATATCATCTGCTTCCAATTTTTTTTTTTTTTTTTTACCGGGAGAGATGCCATTTTTCTTTTCTGATGCACAAATACACAAAATTGGGGGTTGGATGCGCCGGTGAGCAATGTCTGCCATCTAGTGTAGAACGCTGTTACTACCACTTAAGAGTGCTCAGCTGGAGCAAGCGTTTGAAAAAAAAAAATCAATCGAGGTTTCAAATTATCGCGTTAATTGCGATTAATTAAGTTACCTTCCCAGTGGATTTGTGTGGCTAGTTAAGGTAAGCCGTTTTAAGATAAAAAGAAAATATATAACATATATTTTCTTTGGGGGGGGCTATCAACTTATTGAGTCATGCAAACCAATCGATTGGCCACTCTGGGCAACAGTTGCAGAATTGGAAAAAAAAAATAACACATCCAGAGTTGTTGTTGTTGAACTCAAGTCCCCAATAAAAGCTATGAGTCACGAGTGAATCATTTCACACAGGAGGAGGGATGACTGTACTACAGCAGGGTCTGAATATGTTGCCCCCCCCCCCCCGGCCCCCCTCCTCAAACCCCCTACCCCACTGCGTCCGCCATCTCTTTGTGAGGATAAAAGCGCAGTGGAGTGGCACGCTCCTCCGAATCGGGCTCTGACAACTTCAAAGCGATACGAGAGGGATGTGAGAGGACGGAACCGGCGGGCATTCGGGGTTTTAGAGCAAAGTGGGGTGGGGAGGGGGGCTGAGGGGCTGGGGGGGTTGTTATGAGAAGGGATGTCACCAAAGCAAGAGGTGCATATCTTCGGCGCACAGGTGAAAAGAGCAGACCAAGTTCACATCAAAGGCATCAAAGAGGTGAAGAGGGACATGAGTGGGGGAGGGGGGGAGGGGGGGGGGTCGTCGCATAAAGGCAGCGGAAGAGGGAACGAGGCCAAAACAGAAGCGAGGCAGGCTGACGTGTGAGAATCGCGAGAAGGACGCTCGGCGGGGAAGAAAACGATATCCTGGATTGCGGCTGAGAAAATAAACGGCGGCGAGACGACGACGAGATTTCTTATTGCTGTTGACTTTTGAAGGCTGCAAATACGATTTGGGATTTGGCGATGGGGTGAGGAAATGTACGTGGAGGCGCAGGAGTGGAGAAGCGGCGCTTTCCTCCTGTTAATGCTCGCCGTTCCTTGCCTGAACATTTTCATCGGGGCAAAATGCAGGGAGAAGCTCGTTTACGCTTCATTCGGAGGCGGGCGGTCACGGCGTTTTTGCCGACTCGGTCCCCCGGATTGCGACGAATCTGCGCCTTCCAACGGTCGGTCGTTCATTGTGACGTTTTCCGATAAAATGGCCGCCAACTACAACGTGTCAAATGTGAACATTTGCCGATGTAAAAAAAAAAAACATGTCAGACGGTGTAAACATCCCAATTACTACCAAATGATTCCATAAGACGTGAAACGAGCAACTGCAGCATTGCTACTTCATCTCCGAAGATGTTGAGTCAGCAAATTATAACAACAACAATAATAATAATAATAATTAAATGACGTGAAAGACAATTGTAAATGGCACTGCAATTTATCCATTTTATCTTTTATGTTGCACTTAATTGAACGGTGTTTGTTGTTTTTTTTTCTTCTTTCTTCTTTCTACCTACATTCTTGCTGCTGGAGGCTGTAAATTTCCCCAGTGTGGGACAAATAAAGGATATCTCATATCTCATCTCATATCTCATCTCATATCTCATCTCATATCATATCTCATATCATATCTCATATCATATCTCATATCATATCTCATATCATATCTCATATCATATCTCATATCATATCTCATCTCTCATATCATCTCTCATCTCGAGACAATTTCATCTCATCTCTCATCTCATCTCTCATCTCATCTCACATCTCATCTCACATCTCATCTCATCTCGAGACAATTTCATCTCTCATCTCACATCTCATCTCTCATATCTCATCTCACATCTCATCTCATCTCATCTCGAGACAATTTCATCTCATCTCATCTCGAGACAATTTCATCTCATCTCACATCTCATCTCTCATCACATCTCTCATCTCACATCTCATCTCTCATCTCACATCTCATCTCTCATATCTCATCTCAACTCACATCTCATCTCATCTCGAGACAATTTCATCTCATCTCATCTCGAGACAATTTCATCTCATCTCACATCTCTCATCTCTCATCTCTCATCCCTCATCCCTCATCCCACATCCCACATCTCTCATCTCACATCATCTCGAGACAATTTCATCTCATCTCATCTCGAGACAATTTCATCCTTGGTTTTCCCTTGACCACACATGTTAAGGATGTGGCGCCGTGCCTCCGGAAGTACACGGTCACAAAGACTTTTTTGTTTTTTGGGTCCTTGTAGGCCAGACAACGACGAGACCCAATTCGGCCACTATCTTAACGCCCAGGCTGACTTCGACCCTTACATAATCCAAAGTGACGGGACTAAAAGGCTCCAGCCGGGGCAGCCGTACACCGATTGGCAGGTGCGGGGGGCGAGGGTGTGTGTATGTGTGTGTGGGGAGGGGGGGTGGCTTAGAAGCAGACAGAGTGCCCATTTCTTCGCTGCCTTAACACATGGCAGCTCAAATTGAGATATCGCCATTAGAAAAATTCCCGTATTTTCATCGATCGCCACAGGTGGTGCGCTGATGGGATTTCTCGCGTGGTGGCAATACTCTGTCGAGAGGCCAAACTTTATATTCGATCACGTCGAATCGTAAACGTTACAGCGGCTCGAGCCGTCGGGCCCAGAAGGAAAACGTCAAGGAATAATTTAGACTAGGTGGGAATGTCGTCATTGTTTTCTGTATTTGATTTTTTTTTAAATTTTGATTTTGATTTTTTTTTTTTTTGTTGCAGATGGGAAAATGGAGCAATCAATAGCACTCTCTTCCAGAGATGGTTCAATAGCTCCTTTCATCACGTCCAGTGCCGTTAACCCCGGTGCGCTTTTCGAGTGCCTTGTGACGCAGGTACCGATCCAATAAGTCCCTTTTTTTTTCTTCTTCTTCTTTTTTTTCTATTTTCTCTCTCTCGGTTGATCACAACAGCAGTTGCAAAAATTGCAAGGCATTTTAGAATCGTGGAATGAAGGTGAATGTGACCCACAGTGAGGTACATGTACAAACTGTGGACACATTATTATTATTAATATTTTTTTTTGTTTTTTTTTTAAATAAACCACGATGTGTACTTGATTTTGCCGACTTTTACCTTACCTTTACTTACCACAACCATGCTCCATGTACAGCACTTTGTGTGCGGCGATGGCTGTTTGAAGGTCCTCTATAAATACTGTTGACTTGACGTGACCTTTCAAGACTAATTTTTTGTATTTTATACACACACACATACACACACACACACACACACACACAGTTCTTACACTATACTGTGTGTATGCGGCAGACGGAATTCACTCAAATCAAGCAGCCCTCCAAGTATCGCCAACTTCGCCGAGCAAGTATGCGCCGCGGAACGGAAGCTAACGCCGCTAGCGAAGGCTAATCCTTGCATCGAACAACGCACTGCAGCTCTGCTTACCTTTTGGCTTTTTGATGTGAGGCTGTTATTCAGACTGTCAATATATTTTTCTAATATTTTGGGGCAGTGGAATGGGGGGGGCGACAACATCCCCCCCCCGCAAATTAATAAATAAATAAAATTAGCCATCAGTTGCATGCGGATGTTCGCTATTTGCTATGTTAGCTCGAGTCGACACTAACGCGACTGCCGAATGTTCCAACTGTTAATTAACTCACATTTGATCGCAGCTTCACACGGCGCAAAGTGTGAATCTTTTTGTCTCGCCGCTTGTTCATTATTTTCACAGCCGAACGCCTCGAAAAACAACATATAGCCGCCGACGCTGGTGCCGACCGGTGGATGATCTCATACCGTGGCCGCTATTGACTGTGGCGGGCACGTGCGACGCCCCCGCCCCCTCTAATTGCTATTTAGGTATTGACCGCCGCAAATATGGACACGATGGATTACAAAGTCGAGAGCCAATCGTCCACGCTGGGGGGCCATGGCGACGCGCGCTTCCATAATTTGCACTCGCGGCCGCGGTAACGTGCGCGTTTGCCCACACGGGGAGCAGATGTACAAAAGATTTCTCCTCTAATCTCGTAATTATAGATCAGCCCACCTCACCCGCCCTCCATCTTTCTCTGTTTCCTAATCTTCTGGTTATAGATTGAGGGAGACGGGCAAAAAAAAAAAAGTCAAGGGGGGGGTTGCTACACAATCACTCCAAAAGCATCAACCGCCATCTTTGTCGAACATAAAGGAAGTTTGGCTGTATGCGGCTGTCTTCTCCATGAAGACGCGTCACATGACCCGTGGCGTCTTCATGCTGGTTCTGATCTCGCCAGAGAGAATACAAGATGACTTTTTTTTGGGGGGGGGGGGGTATGAGCAAGGCGGCATCGAATAAATAATGTAATAATCCAGTTCACCGGCAGGAAGAGGCTCTCCCATCAGACAATCACTTAAGGCGGGCGGCGCTGATGACATCGTGTGTGATTTCACTGCGAGGTCGTCTTCATTTTATTACAATTTGCACTCTTGTCTGGTTCCTCCAATGTTGTCACTGCGGCTCAAGTTGTTTTTTTTTTTTTTTTTGGAGAGTTTATCCCCCCCAAAAAATCGATTTTAAATCGGTCGATCGTCACCAGCGGGTCAAATCATACATACCAAGGCTTTGTTCTGTTTTACCATCATGGTTATTATTATCGAATCTGATAGTTTGCCCGGATACAAGCGGCCGAAATGAGTTTTCTCCGCAGGGTGTCCGGGCTCTCCCTTAGAGATAAGGTGAGAAGCTCAGACATCCGGGAGGGGCTCCGAGTCGAGCCGCTTCTCCTCCACATCGAGAGGAGCCAGGTGAGGTGGCTTGGGCATCTTATTCGGATGCCTCCTGAACGCCTCCCTGGTGAGGTGTTCCGGTCATGTCCCACCGGGAGGAGACCCCGAGGAAGACCCAGGACACGCTGGAGAGACTATGTCACCCAGCTTGCCTGGGAACGACTCGGGATCCCCCGGGGGAGAGCTGGACGAAGTAGCTAGGGAGAGGGAAGTCTGGGCTTCCCTGCTAAAGCTGTTGCCCCCGCGACGCGGCCCCGGATAAGCGGTAGATGATGGATGGATAGTTTGCCCATCTGGATGAAAAATATTCAAAAAGGAAGCCTTCCGAAAATATCCAAACAGTTGCCTCCGGTATTTTGGACGATTCTGAAAAACGTAATGTTTGAAAACATTTGCGATTAATCATCACCAAAATGTATGCGGAATTTTCTAGCGATGCCCACTTTGACCTCTGGAAATAGTCCGAGATATTTTGGATTGAAGGTGTTTTCCTTTTTTTATCGAAAAACATCAACGTCGCTTCATATCAGAAAACTACGATCGCTGTTCTGCAAAATGATTGTGGACAAACTCAAGCCCCGCCCCCTTGAGTTTGACACCTATTTATAAAGGCGATCCTTCTCATCTTTTACAAAGGTGGAAGTGGGCGTCAGTCAAAATGTCCATGTGAATCTGATATTATGTGAAAATGAAGCTTTTTTTTTTTTTATTTTAAATTTCCAACGCTTACGTGAAGCATTTTAGACAGTCCACCATTCGAATATGCGCTATTGAAAACGTAAGACCAACGTTCAATCATGCCATACATTCAAACCCGATCACTGATGACGGCGCTAGCTTTTACGACGAGACGTCTGGATGGAAAGGTGTGTTGATTTGAATCGGGCCTTTGCCACCCGTTAAAAAAAAAAAAAAATTACATAATGACAGTAATTCTATTGAATGCCGTCGACGCGACTGCGTCTTCTCAAGCGCTCCGAGGGAGAAGAGAAACGAGAGAAATCACACAGCCGCGCGCTCCCCCTTTTACCTCATTTGCCGCAAAGCCAGCATGTCACCGGGGGGGAGAGCGCTTACGTCAAAAACGATCCGTATTGACACGCGTGTAAAGCCCCCCCGCTATGCAAAACAGGACACTTTCCTCCATGCATCGGAGAGAATAATAACGGCGCGAAATACCGGCGCTTGGAACAAAAAGCGCCATCGGTGTCTCCGTTGCGGATTAATGGATCCGCAAACGAGACAATAGCCAAAGTGGCTTGCCGGGAGAACGTTTTAGTGGCAGCCGAGATGTAAATATGAGTGGACCGGCAGCTCAGCAGTCAAGACACTTGACGGGATAATGGTGCGTTTCAGCGCCGCGCCGGATTGCCATTCCCCCCTTGGGGGGAAAATGGCCGTCTTCCGAGACGTTGTTGGCAACAATTGAAAGATTAAAAACAATAGAAAGGAAAGGAAATGGAAGACGTCAACTCGCGGGTCGATTTCGGCAGAAGGCGGCCACCGACGGGGAAAGGTCAAAGGTCACGACAACAGAAATAAATCGGAAGAAATTGTGTTTTGAAGTCCGGTTCAAAATAACAGCAGAAGCAGAATAAAAATAACAATGCCGTACAACAAAGGATTCCTATTTTTTTTTTTTTGCAGCACAACAAATCGCATTTGCGCAATACGTTTTGATTCACAACTGCACCGATCCTCACTTGCCAAAGGGCGGCGCCGTTCTGCTCTTTCGAGCCTTTGTGCTGCTGCGTCGTCGCGAGACAACTGGCAAGTAACGGCGTATTAAAAAAGATTTATATTTGACGCCGCGTGTCGCGCGGCACACGAAAAGGCCCCGGCCGGCGAGCTCCGATGTCCCCCCCCCCCTCCCGGCCCCCCTTGTGAACTTGTGTTTTTAGGCTTGCATGAAAAATTCAGCTCGCTCGCGCCCGACATCACGCTACGCGTCGCCATATTATTCATGCCACGCACACGAGATTGGACACACACATGCGCTAGGGGCTGGGTGGGGGGGGGGGGGGGGTTACATCTCTCTCGATTTCTTTGGGGTGGCAGGAGGGGGGGGGGATATCCTGGAGAGTTTGGCTGTCCTGCCGCCAAGCCATTCTTTTTCGTATGACCGGTATCTATGAAGCGTGTTTTACAATCATGCCCCTATGGCTAAAAAGCGAAGCGTGGAGAGTCTTTGTGAATGATTGAACGGGGCAATCATTGCAAGTAGCCTCTCAAATATTCACACACATACTCTCTCTCTCTCTTTCTTGCACTCTCACTCATTTCCTCTCTTTGTATTATGATGATATACTGTCTGCTTCTTACTTAATCGTCTCGCAATGTTCGTGGTTGGTTAAAAACAAAACACTACAGTACACGTGGTTCCTCAGTGTTTAGCTATTAGAAGACCAAAGGGAGGGAGTGGTGGGGGGGCGTCGGTCACAGATTTTCCATCGCGGCGAGTTGGCATTTGCAAAGGTCAATTGCCAGGGTGAGGGTTATGAGTCACCGACTGTAATTTTGTTTACTGTTGGCCATTTTGGCCGCGCTGGGCCATGTTGCTCGGTGCGCGGCGGGTCTTGAAGAGAAAGAAATGGGGGGGGGGAGGGGCGATTGGGTTTGCGAACGTGGGGACTCGGACGGCAAGGCAGAAGAAAAACAAAACGGCGACACAACAGGGGAAACGACGCGTTTACTGGAGGTGAAGTGGAGTCATTAGCTAATTTAGCGATTTTTTTAAATTTTATTTTTTTTTGCAAATTTTTTTCTTCTCAGTATGAGAACCATGCAAACTATTGTGTTGAGGTGTTTTATTCTTTTTTTTTCCTCTAATTTTACAAAACAGGTCCTGTACTGTGGACGGTGTTGGGACTCTTGGCTACGGGTACTGGTCTCCAAGGTCAGCAGGTCAACATGGCCACTTGTCCGTCCGTCCGTCCGTCCATCCCATGGATGCAGCTTTACGGGGCCTGAGTTTGAAGCACTTCTTTTAACTGGCATGAACCAGAGAACTCCCCTGTGCTCTTGTTACGCAACTCCCAACGGTAACTATTGAGGAGACGACAGCGTGCTAATATCAACATTGATTGCGGTGTTTACACAGCAAGTTTATGACGAGAAGCGGGTCAAGAGCACCTGTCATCCGCCTGACCCGAGACCCCCCCTCCCTTCCCATTGAAGTTTGACCCCCCAAGTCATTCCAGAAGCGGCGTTTTCATCCTGGCTGCCGTCACGGGCCTTTTCCCTTTTTCGCGGCGCCGTGTATGTAGGTCAGGAAAGTGCGCGCCAGAACAAAGGTCTGCTCGAAGCAAAGAGGCAGGTTGTGTGTGTGAAAGCATGAAGCGCACCCCCCCCCCCCACCAAAAAAAAAAAAGCCGACGAGAGGATGCTTTTGTTCCGGCTGAGCTTTCGGCGCCGTCCGTCTGTGGAGTGATTGTTTATAATTGAACAGCCAAGCAATTCTTTGCTTATCCGTCATTCCTTCTGAACGTGTGCCAGCCAACGAGCCGTTGTCAATCCTCGCCAATCGACCGCCCACTTGGCAGCCAGGCCTGCGACAATCTGACAATTTCAAGACGTGGCCACACGGACCACACAGTCAGGGAAAAAACCCCAAGCCAAAAGGTAAGCAGAGCTGCAAGGACTTTGCTGAAAATGCACACATCGGCGCCCCCTGAAGGCAGTAAGCTGAAGTGGACGCAGTGGTTGCTGGGATATTTGCACCTATATGGCAACGCTGATTATTTGAAGTGCTGCTTTCCGCGAGTGAAAACGTCTGTTTTGTCTACTTAGATGGGCACGTTAACCCGTCGCTCATCATTCATTCATTCATTCATTCATTCATCTTCCGTACCACTTGATCCTCACTAGGGTCGCGGGGGGTGCTGGAGCCTATCCCAGCTGTCTCCGGGCAGTAGGCGGGGGACACCCTGAATTGGTTGCCAGCCAATCGCAGGGCACACAGAGACGAACAACCATCCGCACTCACACTCACACCTAGGGACAATTTAGAGTGTTCAATCAGCCTGCCATGCATATTTTTGGAATGTGGGAGGAAACCGGAGCACCCGGAGAAAACCCACGCAGGCCCGGGGACAACATGCAAACTCCACACAGGGAGGCCGGAGCTGGAATCGAACCCGGTACCTCTGCACTGTGAAGCCCACGTGCTAACCACTGGACTAGCGGGCTGCCCCGTCGCTCATCATATTTATCATTATTCCAGGCCGGCCCGGGTAGCCGTCCCGTTTTCGGCGACAGCCAGTCGGCATCGAGGACGTGCTTACTCTGACGTACCACTAGAGGGAGCCCCAGTAAACATCTTGTCGAGTCAAATCCATCCAGTTTCGTGCCAAATTTACTGTTTTGGCTCAGGATGTGAACCAACCTGAGTCACTTTTCTTTGGTTACTTCCTGAAGATGATGACTCAAGGCAGCAAATGCTTTTTTGTGTGCCACCAGCCCACCAAATCCTGTCCCACCCCGGCAATGATATCGCACTAGCACGCAAGTGCTATTAGTGGGGGGACTACGGTATCATGCTAAGCGCATCCGCTTCCCGCCGCGCGGGAGCAGATGGAGAACAGTGGCGCTCCCCGAACGGTGAAGCGGGCGAAATGGCAAAAATTGACTGCACGCCTGACTCATGCGCAGGTAAGATGAGAAAATGTTCACTTTATGGCTGCACGTGAACGTGAAGCAAATCATCAAACGGCCCATCGGGCAGCGCTACATGTTCTCGATGCATAGCTCGCACTTGATTATGGGAGCCTAGCCCATCCATCCATCATCTACCGCTTATCCGGGGCCGGGTCGCGGGGGCAACAGCTTTAGCAGGGAAGCCCAGACTTCCCTCTCTCCCTAGCTACTTCTTCCAGCTCTCCCCGGGGGATCCCGAGTCGTTCCCAGGCAAGCTGGGTGACATAGTCTCTCCAGCGTGTCCTGGGTCTTCCCCGGGGTCTCCTCCCGGTGGGACATGCCCGGAACACCTCACCAGGGAGGCGCTCAGGAGGCATCCGAATCAGATGCCCAAGCCACCTCATCTGGCTCCGCTCGATGTGGAGGAGAAGCGGCTCGACTCGGAGCCCCTCCCGGATGACCGAGCTTCTCACTTTAAGCCTAGCATCAAGGCTAAGTGAATTTGGCTTCATGCTTTTTTACACGCCAGCGAGGAGGAGACTAAAATGGATCAGCCCCCCACCCCCTCCGCCCCCACCCCTTTTTTTTCTTTGTTATCTTTTTGTGGCTAATAAAGTCTGGGCCACCGGGGAACAGAAGCCTCTCCTGTCGGCAGGGAAGCAATTTCCACAAATGGTTTCATCGTCAACGCATCAAAAGATTGCGATCAAATGAACAGCGTGCGCACGCTCGTCCATCTTTATGTCACATTACAGGTGTTAAAATTAGAATCCCGCCTCGAGTTTGAAACATTTTATCTTCCAATTAAGGCTCCAACCCAAAAATCCTCTATCTTTGCCAACCGAGCGTATACGCATGCAGAATTTAAAACGGGATTTCACGGCGTGTCATTTGCCTTCGTGTTCAGGAACATGTTTAAAAAAAAAAAAAAAAAAAGAAGAAGAACCCCCCCCCCCCAAGAAGTGAATAAAAGCAATCAAGTGCACTGTGTGAATGTTGCATCAGACCATAATGGGTTCATGAATGTGTTTGACGTGTGAAGCAGGGTTGGATTAAGTTATCTTGTTACCACCCCCCTCACCCCCCCCCCGCCTTTTTTTTTGTCCATCCTCCAAATATACTCCACTAACTTTGCTCACATTCTGCCGGTGCCACTTCTCCTCCATGAATGCAGACAAAAATGCTTTCAACCGATATTGTTAACGATGCCAGCAGTCCAAACAGTCGCCGCACACCTCATCAGCTGATATCGCCATACGCTGTACCCCCCCCCCCCCCCCCACCCCCCTTCCAAAATTAGGAGCACTCTTTTGGAAAAAGCCGAGTACTGTTGCAAAATGACGGGGGGCGGGGATAAAAAAAAACAACACACATCTGCAGCAGATGGACGAATAGGAATCCAAGGGACCCATATTGGATGATGCTGTATCAATAATATATCATATATATATATTTTTTTTTTACATTATTTTCTCATCAGCCAACGCACACATTTGACATTAAAAGAAGCTCTCGACACACCAACAAACAGGAAAAAGTATTCGCCAAAAATATCCATTTCCTGAAATGATGTTGATCCCATCTCAACTCCTGCACGCTAACATCAATAGTAAGAAGAGTAGAAGAAGAAATTTGTGCTCACAGATTATAATGAAAATATGCCTTTTGAGTATTGTCGAGTAAAAAAAAAAAAAAAAAAATATATATATATATATATATATATATATATATATATATATCACTCCGGGCGGCCCAGTAGTCCAGTGGTTAGCACATCGGCTTCACAGTGCAGAGGTGCCGGGTTCGATTCCAGCTCCGGCCTCCCTGTGTGGAGTTTGCATGTTCTCCCCGGGCCTGCGTGGGTTTTCTCCGGGTGCTCCGGTTTCCTCCCACATTCCAAAAACATGCGTGGCAGGCTGATTGAACACTCTAAAATTGTCCCTAGGTGTGAGTGTGAGTGCGAATGGTTGTTCGTCTCTGTGTGCCCTGCGATTGGCTGGCAACCGATTCAGGGTGTCCCCCGCCGACTGCCCGAAGACAGCTGGGATGGGCTCCAGCACCCCCCGCGACCCTAGTGAGGATCAAGCGGCTCGGAAGACGAACGAACGAACGAATATATCACTCCCGGAATGCCATGCTAACTTTTTGTTAGCCTGTCAGCTAAACCTTAAATACCTTGACGTTAGCATTAGCGCTGGCAATCTTTCTAGAACAAAGTTTGTCTTTGCATTTACATGTCATTCTTTTTGCTGCGTGATTCGTTTTGCAGTCGGGCGGCTTCGAGCGCGCTCGGGGGGGAGGGCAAACGGCACACAAGCGGCACGCGGTCCTCGTCGGGCAGACGCCGAAAAGCGCAGATGGGATCTCTGAACGTACCTTCCTGTAAACGATCATGTTGGGGGACTCGTCCGCTACCCCGTTGGTCCCCTGCCCGCCGCTGTTGGTCTGCGCCATGGTCCAGTATAAGCCGCTCTTCCGCAGGAAACGTCGGGTGCTCCTGCGACGGACAGAACGGATATTGGAGTGTGTCGGCGGGACAATGGTGCCTAAAAGGGCCCGTCTCGCTCTTACCGGATCCTGTTTAAACATATTTGACATTTACTCGCGGGACAAATGTGCTGCTCTCTTTTGCTGCTTGTGCACCTGTTCACGTCCCGCATGGTCTTGACAAGGATGGTGATTCTTTTTTTTTCTTTTTTTTTTAACCCAATGTCCATTTTTGGAAGAGGATGCAAAATTTCATGTAGCACGAGAAGTCTTCCCACGGGGTCCTTCTGCGCTCAGATGCTTTTAGCATTTCCTCATTGTGCAGAGCGTCCTTCCTGCTTTGTTTACATTCCAGCACCCGAGGTTCTAAATTCTAAACCAGGACATGTATGGTTGTGCACGTCATATGTCAAAAAGGACTCTTCCACTGAAGCCCCCCCGACCAACTCAAGGTGTCATCCGTCATCTGTGAGAGTCTCTGGCGCCCCCCACTGTGACCCTGTTCCGGATGCGAGTGTCGAAAATGACCGTCTTGTGACTCTAGATGAAATAGGCTACTTTGCAGGATGCCGAGAGGTAAGCAGAGCTGCGCTGAGTTTTTTTGTGTAAAAAGTGCTGTCGCCGCAAGCGAAAATGCTTTTGTCTTTCAGGTCGTTTGTTTTTTGGTGGTTTTTTTTCCTCCCGAGCTCAGCTTCCGCCTGTGGAATCGGCTTTCTTCATTCAACCCGGCAACAGGGGCGCTGCCAGGAATACTTGAGAAACTTTACCCCCCTGCCCCCGCCCCCTTAAGGTGAGCAACTAATGCGCATGCCTTTTTGAGATAAACGTAAATCATGCATAAAAATTACCATTCAGGGACCGCACAAGAATGCTCAACAAAACATTTGGTGCGACTAATCTTGTGCATTTTTCCACAAAAATCAACTCAAAATGTTTCTATTATTCAGGTTCTATGTCATTCCAAATCGGTTGGAGTGGAAAGTGCAAAAAAAGCCACCTGTGCCATCTAGTGGTAGACGGTGATATTACAACTTCAAACTAAGCTCAAACTCATTTTAAAAAAATAAAAAGCTCGCCGATGATTTGATTTCGAAAAAGTTGGTGCATGTGTACAAGCCGCCTCGAACCGGAAATTCAAAAATAATCCGCAACCGGGCCATATTCCGCAACGCTTATCGTGTTCTGGGGGGGTCACAGGGGAGCTGTAGCCGACATCGGACGACGCCCCGGATCGGTCGCTTGTCAGTCATACGGGACGTAAAGAGACAAACATTCACACCATCGCCGCCGAGTGTGATGCGAGCCCCCGGCGGCCTGCGCGGCAAGTCGGACGAATGCGCCACATTGTGACACGCCGATGAACAGTCATTTTGGTATTTTTTTGCCCGATGTCGGGGACGCACCGTTAAAATGTCTCGGCCAAAGATGAGAGCAACCGCAGATGCAGTCGGAACAGCACACCGTCCCTGGAGGAGGTCCTCCACAATGCAGCTAAGACACAGCAGCCACTCTGAGGGGGGCTCACGCAGCCAAATGGAGCGTTCCGTCGTCATTGCCGTTATTTATCCCCCCCCCACCCCCCGCGCACACAACATGAAATAGCCCCCCTCCTCCCTTCTCCTCCACTTACGTCGCGTGCATGCATGAGAAAAAAAAACCACGAAAAGAAAGAATGCAAGAAAGCACGAAGTGGCGCGTGCATGCGAGGTGCGCGTGCACGAGGCCGCCTTGTGTGTCTCGGGCAGCACCTTGGACAGCGATCAACAACGCCCCTCGTCCGCGCGTAAACACACAACAAGACAAGACAACAACAAATAAAAGCAAGCGAGGAGAAAGACGAGGACAGTCGGCGGTGTGTATGGAGAGTGCGAGCGAGGAGGGGGGGGGGGGGGGTTGTTCACCTGAAAAAAAAGCGCAGCCACCCCCCCACACACCACCACCAAGGCTGGTGGGACCCGTGGATCGGGACGTGCGCGGACGCCGTGGATCCAGCCGGCCTCGAGCGTTGTCAAGCGGCGCGCCGAGGAAGGCGAGGCGGGCTCATCGGTGGCTCCGGGAGGCGGACATTCGGCGGGCGATTCGCTCCCCGTCTCGCTCTTTTGCTCGCCGACACTCGCCGCGCTTCTTCCTCCCCGCTATGCTGCCGAGCAAGCAAGCAGGCAAGCAAGCAGGCGCGCACCCTCGCCGCGCCGTGGACGCGCATCGATCCGGGACCAATCGCGTGCGCGGAATAAGTTGCGGCCCGTTTTGAGGAACGCTGAGTTCCCGAATAGAATCGACCTCCAGCGCGTTGATAGAAAGTCGTCGACGTGTTCATTCGAACTACAAATTGCTCGTCACGCCAAACAACAGTAGGTTGAACCTTAAAAATAAAAAAAATAAACAAATCTCAATCAGTGTGCTTCGAAATATTAGGTATGAAAGATTTAGGTGGACCATATGAAATGATCAAATTTCTCTCATTCCAAAATGATTTACTAAGCCTACAAATAACATTTTTTTTGTTTTATTGATTGCTCTCTTTCTCTCTCCATATATATATATAATTTAATTTTGTGTGTGTGTGTGTATATATATATATATATATTCATTCATTCATTCATTCATCTTCCGAGCTGCTTGCTCCTCACTAGGGTCGCGGGGGGTGCTGGAGCCGATCCCAGCTGTCTTCGGGCAGTAGGCGGGGGACACCCTGAATCGGTTGCCAGCCAATCGCAGGGCACACATAGACGAACAACCATCCACGTTCACACTCACACCTAGGGACAATTTAGAGCGTCCAATCAGCCTGCCATGCATGTTTTTTGGAATGTGGGAGGAAACCGGAGCACCCGGAGAAAACCCACGCAGGCCCGGGGAGAACATGCAAACTCCACACAGGGAGGCCGGAGCTGGAATCGAACCCGGTACCTCTGCACTGTGAAGCCGACGTGCTAACCACTGGACTACCGGGCCGATATATATATATATATATATATATACACACACACACAATTAAATTTCCACCCTGCGATTGGCTGGCAACCGGTTCTGAGTGTCCCCCGCCTACTGCCTGAAGACAGCTGGGATGGGCTCCAGCACGCCCGCGACCCTTGTGAAGATAAAACGGATCCGAAAATGGATGGATGGATGAGTAAAGAATTTCCCATTTGTTAGTATTAAGCTCGTGGACTTTAGTTTAGTTCTGGGGATGTGCCATACCACTTTTTTTTTTCGACTAATACTCAAAGCAGGGACAGACCCTGGTTATGCTGAGAAGATATCAGGAATTTGCCAATGCGCCGTTTTGATTCCGTGTGAATGAATGCGGTGTTAACAAACGGTAAGGATGTCATTCCGTTCGGGCTCAGCAGCGCAGTTGAAGCGTGAAGCATTGCAGATGTGACCCCGTAGCTAGCGCTCGTGTTTGTTTCCTGTCCTCTCGTCCCCTTTGCTCTCTTTGGATTTGCGATTTGGGGCAGGTGGACCTGAATATTCAACTCACCTGGTTTTCCCCTGTGATTTATTTATTTTATCACGGGCGGGCACACAGACGAGGAGTTGACAGTACATTGTTGGTCAAAATGGGTCATAGGTGGTACCAGGACCTTCAGTGGGGACATCATTGACTTAACCCTCCTGTTATGTTGTGGGTCAAAACGACCCACTGTCAAGTTGAAGCCTTTCCGCGTATGAAACTTGGCAACGGGCAGTAAGAAACGATTCATTTTGACACATTTGCAATGAAAACGGTTACTAATGAGCTCCAACAATGTTTCTCGGGATGCTTTGGGCACATTGAGAATAGCCGGGTCAAATCGACCCATTGTCCTCAGTGTTATCTTTGTAAATTTAGAATTGTCCATAAACATTTGATTTGGTGAGATTGTGCAAGTCGTTTTAGTCTTGAAAGTTGAATGCAATCCTGTGGAAAGCGCGTTTGTTTTTTAAGCATTATCAGAGATCTGTATTCAAAGGTCAAGCATTCATTACGACGGGTACTTTAGGCCAAAGCATCAAATTTTAAAGAGCACCTCGGGCTGTCGTGGCTGTTTCAGTCCATGACCAAGCGCAAAGCCAGAAAGCGACAAAGCACCTCGCCACTACAGCTTGAACAAAATAAAAATGTCTACCTCACCCGCCCTTTACACATGAGTCAGGGTCATTTTTTCTCATGGTTTGAATGTTTGGACCATTGTAAACAATCCGCTGCCAGGGTAATATTTTGGCAGAAAAAGCTTTCACTTACCTACGCTGGGCCGTAAGAAGCTCCTTTTATTCCGTTACATTTACGTAAGTAACTGGGGATAAATTGTAAAAGTAGTTTTATTGCAACATACTTCTTTTGCCTTGTTACCCGAATGTACGTGTGACGTCATGGCGAAGAAGTCTTTCGAGTGTGGTCCCTTTAAGAGGGGCTTTCGCAACAACTACAATTCCCACAATGCACCGAGCTCAGCCACAAAAAAAGAAGTAAACGCGGAAACAATAGAGACCCAGTTTGCTCTTTAAATACTAAACATCTGCTGCCAAGTAATCTTGGTTGCTCGTTGTCCGTTTGCCACCACAATCTCCTGTAAGCTACACTTTAAACTTGTCATGGCTTTGAAAAGAATAAAGAAGGTGAGTTTGGCCGTATCACTTGTGATGTATCGAAAACAGCCATCGCGCCGGCCGGTCTTTACGCCTTGTTTGCGAACTAGTTTAATATAAACATTCAAGTGGATGGATTCAGCTTTTATTTTAAAAAAATGAGAACCAAAGTCGACGTGAATGGTGCTGACGTTACAGTCGGAACAATTTATTTGAAGTGGTTTCATTTCAACGCGAGTAAGCTAACTTCGCGGCTAGCTCAAAGTTGGCCTAGCAAAAAAGGTTTAAGGCGTGTTCACTTGAACATATTTGCTTTTCATCGTTGCTTACCCGCATACGCAACAAGCACAAACTCAATCCCGAAACTAATACCCAAAAAATGCTTCTTCAATTGTGTTTTTTGTGTAGGAATTGTGTGACTTGAAGCGGGACCCTCCTGCTTCGTGTTCGGCGGGACCGGTCGGAGATGACAGTGAGTGGACGACGCCGTCATCTTATTTTCATTTTTTCATTGTCATCGTTGCTGCATGGCAGACGTCTTAAGTGTGTTGGAATTAGGAACCCTAAAAGTATACGATGAGTGTCGAACCCTTAAAGATAAACAACTTTGGTTGTTTTTTTGTCAAATGATTTGTCATGGGCACCACCGAAAAGCTCCCTAGATATCATTGATCGTCCAAATCCGATGGAATTCTTCCCATGATCCTATTGACAAGGAATCCTGGAAACGTGGAACAGCGGTGTAGTGCTTCACAATGCAGCAAAAATATCAAATAGTTTTCTGGCAAATACTTTGATGGTTAGGTCCTACAGAATCAAAAGTGCACGTAGGCGGGGTTGACTGTAATTGCTACATGGCTGCAGCTCCTCTCGAGCGTATTTGCATATTGATATGGTGTCTTTCGATGTCTTCGGTAAATTACGGACTTTTTTCAACTGTAGCCTAACCTCTGGGCATTTATATACACCGTTTCAGAAAGAACTTGACTTGCAATGTTAATAACTTTTTGTTTTTTCGTTTTTTTTTGTAGTGTTCCATTGGCAAGCCAGCATCACAGGACCGGTGAGCTTTTTCTAGATTTTTTTTTTCCTTTTGTGTTTCCTGCATTTCTTTTTGGCATGTTGTTTCTGGATGTGTCGACAATAGAACAGTTTGTTGACTAGTTTGCAGCACACCCTTATTTCCTGTTTTAAAAAGTTTAGCCTGTCACACTCTGAGGCAGTCGAACATATGTAGGCCTGCGATATTGTTGAGATTTTTTGATTTTTTTTTTTTTTATGTCTATCTCCATGCTGTCTTTGTTCAGTCTACCGTGGTTGTTTTCTCTCTCCATCTTAGAATGACAGCCCGTACAATGGAGGGGTTTTCTTCCTTTCTGTGCATTTCCCCACCGACTATCCCTTCAAACCCCCCAAGGTAGGTTTTCCCATCTCGCAGACTTCGCCGCGAGCTTTCTGATGTTGGGAATCGAGTGCAGGCACCGTGAAACCTCAAATGTATTAACACAATCATATTACTGGATTTCAAAGCTATTTTTCTCCCGAAGAAAAAATGAATGAAACCGGATGAATGTGCGCAACGGTCAAAATGTCACCTCGATAATTCCCGCCTTAAATTCACTGGCAGCGTTTTAAATTAGTTTGATCTCACGAGTTTCTGTGCTTGTTTGATGGATACTTTTCTGAAAATGTTGGTCTGTTTGACAGTTGGAACATTCCACTCCCGATGCATTTTATTCACAATTCAAAACACTTCCATGTTACAATAAATGGAGCGCTTTAAACGTTGCCCTGTTTTTGTCTTGCCGATTCCTAATGATTAGCTGCGCTCGTGTCAGCAAAGTCAATTCCTCCCGATGCGCAGCGTATCAACCGTCTGACCGTTTGCAGATCAAGTGTCACACTTGCATGCTAAACATGAAGCCATTTAACCGTTGCGTTGCGTTTCTCTTCATTTGTGCCTCCCCCACAGGTGGCTTTTACCACCAAAATCTATCATCCAAATATAAACAGCAACGGTAGCATCTGCCTGGACATACTGAGGTCGCAGTGGTCGCCTGCCCTTACCGTATCAAAAGGTACGTTGAGGACGGTATCTCGGAGTATTGCAATAAATTAGCTAAGAGCCACATTGCGCTTGCTTAGTTGGCAGCATGAGAGGAAAAAAAAAACGTTTTTTTTTTGTTTTGTTTTTTAGTGTCACAATATCTATTGTTAAAATCATTCATCTTTCATTCATTCATCTTCCGTACCGCTTGATCCTCACTAGGGTCGCGGGGGGTGCTGGAGCCCATCCCAGCCGTCTCCGGGCAGTAGGCGGGGGACACCCTGAATCGGTTGCCAGCCAATCGCAGGGCACACATAGACGAACAACCATCCGCGCTCACACTCACACCCAGGGACAATTTAGAGTGTTCAATCAGCCCGCCACGCATGTTTTTGGAATGTGGGAGGAAACCGGAGCACCCGGAGAAAACCCACGCAGGCCCGGTTGCCAGCCAAACGCAGGGCACACAGAAACGAACAACCATTCGCACTCACACTCACACCTAGGGACAATTTAGAGTGTTCAATCAGCCTGCCATGCATATTTTTGGAATGCGGGAGGAAACCGGAGCACCCGGAGAAAACCCACGCAGGCCCGGGGAGAACATGCAAACTCCACACAGGGAGGCCGGAGCTGGAATCGAACCCGGTACCTCTGCACTGTGAAGCCGACGTGCTAACCACTGGACTACCGGGCCGCCCTTGTTAAAATCAGAAAACCTTTATTAGTCTCGCAATGTTGTTCTCATATCGTGCAGGATAGTGGCGTGATCTGAGCTCGGAAGTGCCGTCCAGGCTTCTCGAAATGATCTGCATGTTGAGGTTTGGGGGGGGCGTGGCCCAAAAAGATTGAGGAGGAGCGTAAATATTTCACCGCGCTTCCAGGAAATCTGGTTGATTTTAGTCTGAATATACTTTGGCGAATGATTTGAAGGTCCCTATTAAGAGCCAACCGTCAGTTTTACATTTCAGCTTCCATCTTGGAGCACTTTGGGACCCTTCTTGGACCCGTGCTGTCGCGCCTCACTTTCCGGAGGCCAAATAGAACAAACGATTTTTTTATTTTTTTTTCTCGACATTTTTGTGTAACTATATTTTCACTTGAACTGATGCCTGAAATGGGAATCGGCTCGCTCGTTGACTGACGTAAACGCGTGTGCCTGTTGTGTCCTGTTGCAGTCTTGTTATCCATCTGCTCTTTGCTGTGCGATCCCAACCCCGACGACCCTTTAGTCCCCGACATAGCGCACACGTACAAATCGGACCGACAAAAGTAAGCCTGAAAGCCCAGTCGGTCAAATCTTTCTTTTCTTTTTTTTTCCTTTCTCTCAAATATAAAATATATATTTTTATTGTTACGTCCAGGTACAACGACATGGCCAAAGAATGGACGAGGAAGTTTGCGATGTGAAGGCAAGGCAAGTTTCAGCATCAACATTCCAAATGACAGATCAAGTTTAAAGAAGAAAAAAAAAAAGCCAGTACACCCCCCCCCCCCAGCCCACCCCACCCGCACGCCGCCACACTATTTTCAGTTTACGCTGGGAGCACTTTTGACTTCTCAAACTGGACACCATGACCCGATTGTCTCCACCGTTCCGTTTCTTCTACTTGAATTCAATTGGAATTATTATTGTTTTATGATGATATGAGCAATGGTGACGATACCTCACATTATTTTACTTTGAAGAGATTTATATGGAATAAAACTATGCTCATTTTACTTGAGACACCACACGATTCGAGTCGCACTTGATTTTTCCCCACCCACGTGACTTCACGCATGCCGGTGATAACTTTGATGACCACTAGAGGGCGGCCTTGACTTTTTCTGCACAGGCCTGAGACCCTTGCAAACTCGGTGTCACGGAGCAAAATAGCCTTTATTTTATAAATGTATATAACATTTATGTCCGAAATTAAGTTTTCAGGTGATTATTGAATCGTTTTGCTGTTTTGGCTTTCTTTTCCCTGCTAGACAAGATGGGACAAATTCATTTGATGGTGAAAAGTCACCGTTTTGGAAGTGGTGGCACATTTTTATACACAGAAAAAAAATGCACGATTATGAATCCAAACTGATCACTGTTTAGTGACTTATTCAGCTCCCCAAAACGACTCGGGTAATTATGAAACGGACAAAATGTGCGATTGCCCCCAGAGCGCCCATTGGAACCTGTTCAATTTTAGAATCTGTGATTTTATGCGCTTCCAAGGCCCAAAATTTTGCATCCCCAGTGCAACTCTACATGAGAAAAAGAGCGTGAGCAAGCTGGGAATCATTTAAAATTTTATTAAAAATGTATTTGTGGAATGACTCATAACATCAAACAATCATGATAGCGGAAACAACAAAACTGCATCGCTTTTTCTATTCAAAATTTTTTTTGGGCGGGGGTTGTATGATTTATTAAGAGCAGATGTTTGTCATGTAGGGACTCGAGCAGCTTTGGACAACATGGACATTAGGAGTGTTGGAAAGTTGCTCTTAAATTAAACTTGGCTGAAGCTGTCGGAACTCTTTAGTTGGAAATAAAACATAAGGCAAAATGTGTTATTTCAGCATACAAAAAAAGCAGAGGGGGGGGCGAAAGGGGATTTTATTTTTTATTTTTTTAATCAAACTTTCAAGCCATAGTGCCTAGACCAGGCATGACAAAATATCCCAAATGGATTCAAACACGCTTATAAAGCAGATGAATATGAAATGACAACACTCAAGGTGTGTGTTTCACTCCCTCTCGGCCCGTTTTTTTTTGGTTTGTTTTGTTTTGCTTGAACTTTGCAGTATTGCTTCCGCTTCCCTCCACTTGACAGGATGCGGATTGTTTCCTCTGCAGGCCAATAAAACCGTTGCCTGGTGCCTTTGCGGGAAGAATGCGCCTTTCCAGATGATAACATGGCCGCAATGCAACACTTTGCCCGTTTGAGAACATTTGCCACTTTTTTTTTTGGTTTTGTACTTTGGAAAAATCTCCTCACTTGCAAGACAATTCAATTGTACTTGTGGAATGACTGCGTCTGCTTGTGTTTCTCTCCACTAGTGTACATTTGTAGGGCAACGGTGACATATGAGACAAGAACATAAGACAAGTGAGGTCTCAATTAGGACAGTTGTCTTGCTAGCTGGAGTGTCGGTGTGCTAGCACATGTTATAGTGAGGTGAAACTACTCGACACGCTTTGACACCTCACATCACACCGCTAGTAGTACCAATAGCGTGCAGATGTCCACTAGTGCCGATTTTTTTTTCCATACTCGTAACATGTAGTTGTGCAGAAATATCACGTTTGTAGAAAATCGTTGAACTAGTGAGGACAAGTTGTCTAGTAGTGGGGATATATAATCGATGTTCTAACAGCTCCATGCTTTGGTCGTAAAAAAAAGGGGGGGGGGGGATAGTTGAAGAGGGGGTGTTCCTGGGAGGAGTCTTGAGATCTGGATGTCACACGAAACTTTACTTGGAAGACTTTCTCGCCGCACTTGAGCGCACAGCCTGCCCGCGGAGAGAGCGGAGCCTGCCTATTTTTAGTCCCCCGAAATCGGCACTCAAATGGGGGGAAATGACGCTGCGTGAAGGTTTCGCGAGGCCCAGCTCCCGAGTGACGCACCACGCGGTCAAGCAAAAGCAGTACTCGGCAACTTTCTTTGAGTCCACCGACGCCGACGAGTAGCACCGCCATGGCCGCCCAGTGCGACGCTTTGAGCGGATACTTGCAGCAGCAGCAGTCGGACCATGGCTCCAACAGCGAGCGCAGCACAGACTCGCCTTTGCCGGGCTCCGAGGAGGACCTGAGCGGACCCCACCAGCTGGCCGATCCGGAGTGGACTGAGGAGCGCTTCCGAGTGGACCGAAAGAAGCTGGAATTCATGTTGTTAGGTAATTCCGTTTTTAAAACACGCGCACGTATGTTGTTGTGGAATGTTTTCGAGCCTCCTTAATGGGCCTTAGTTTCATTAACATCCAAAAGTTTCGCTCAGTTTGCGTTGCAGCCAAGTTCCACGTGAACACGCGGCGTTTGTTTTGATTGGCATGTGATCGTCTGCTAATCACGTGTGTGATTTGCTACGAGGCAATTAGAGCAGTTGACTTTAAATACTTTCGCACGTGGTGCAAATACTGCGTTCTTGTGCGCCGGACGTAAAAAAAAAAATCAGATTTCGCCCACTAGGAGCTGTTATGTCGAATTCATTCAATCGGGGCCGTCAAAACTTACTTGTGCTTTCCGGTGCTTGCCGATCGGCAAAGTGACTGGATCGGAAAAGCACCGTTTCGAATCGGCTTCGTTTTTTTTTTTTTAATCTTTATTGAGCAATTCAGAATACAATTCTCAGCAACCAGAAAACAAAACGAATGTGCTACCAATACATACATATTACAAACGTTTAAACAAAAAAGAAGGGAAAAAAATAGAATGAAGCCAGGGGATTTTTAGACAAAAATTCCAAATAAGGAGCATATAGCCAGAGTCTTAACAGCTTTTTTGTTTTTGGAATCCATAATAGAGCTCAGGTACTGCTTTGTTTCGAATCGGCTTCGTCAGGCCCGCTCGTTGTGGCGCCAAACGTCACGATTTTGCTGTCTTCTGATTGGTTGATCAGTCCAAGGTTCGTGTCGGCAAACTTCGACGAGCTAAACTCGTTTGTAGCCGTTTGCTAACGTGAATATGAATTAACTGCAAACCTGGTGACTACGGTGTACTTTAGTTGAAATGTTCATGTTTTTGTTGTTTGAGTGTTAACTCCTTAAACTGACGTGACACTGTTGGGTGTTGTTAAACGTTTTTGGTTGTTGGTGGAATCAATGATTGGATTGTGAACTGTGTTATTTTTTTTATTCTCGTCAACTAAGTGTTTGAGACTCGATTTTAAGACGAGTTATATCGGTCTTAAAATATAGAATAGCGAGAATAAGCCGATATGGACCGAAGGGTGACATTTTTCCTATTTAATGTGACGATTGAACAGGTCATTGATTGATTGATTTTTACGGTCACATTTTTCTATCGGATGTCTGAAAAATGATCCAGAGGAGATTAGCTTGTGGTGTTGTGCGTTATTTTTAGTTTATTTGGTTTTGGTTTATTTTGGTAAAGTGTGAGTGCCCGGAAAACGGTAAAATAGAAACTGAGCAGACTGTTGTCCGCCACCAATCATGCCCAGACACACGCAGACTTGATGTCACATGTATATCCACCAGGCCCCGCCTCTTAAAGGCATCATCTGGCATAGTAAATTGAGTTCTCTTCAAAAGTGAGTTGGAGCAGTAAAACCAGTCATTTCTTTCCCCCCCTCTTTAAATAGCCTCAAGCAATATTGCAGCCGTTTTGACCTGTTGCCGGTGTGTTTGGACTCTATTCCCCGCTATAAACTTGACTCGACTGTCCCCTGCCCAAGTTGATGTTTAGATCTCGGCGCACATGTCGTCCTCCATGTCTGGCGCTGCTGCGCTTGCTCAAGTGCATTCCTCAAAGCTCCATGTCATCTCAAACTCTTCCAGGAAAACAACTTAGCCTGAGAGCAGCCCAAGATCCAAAGTGTCCCGGACATACCGCGCGCCACGTCACGCTGTGTGTGTGTGTGTGTGTGTGTGTGTGTGTGTGTAAACGGAGCGATTTGATTGGATGTTCCCGGTTTGTTGGTGTGGCTCTGGCCGGGACGGAGCACAGAATGTGCGTTCCTCCGTCCGCCGCTCGCCTCTGCTTTATTTATTAGTTCAGCCTAGAGGCCACGTTATCCGAACTGTAAAACCTCTTTAACCCCTGACCTCATACTGCCTCGAGGAATAATGCGGGGCATCCGCTCACGTTGTCCTGCTTGTTTCCCAGTCGGCAGTCTTCGGCGTCCTCTCTGCACTGATGATCTCGTAGAGATTCACTTCTTTTGGCAGCTTAATTCCGTTTGTGTGCAGCATAACAGCTAAATGCTGATGCACCATGTTTGCTCCGAGCTCTGGCTTCCACTAATTGAGCCCCCGGAGCCAGTCAGAACTTTTTTGCGACTTTCAATCCAAACACTGCATGTAGGCAAAAGGTCTGCAATTATATGAGCCATTAGTCAAGAATTTCAAGAAGCGCTCCTAGCACGACGCTAAAATGGGAAGAGGAGTTTCAAATTGAGGGCGCACGGGCATGTCGTCACGGGTTGTGTGACTTTTGGGAAATCCAAACGAGTATTCAGAGATGATTAGCTGGCGTGACTTCATAGTGACTCGGAAAGTGACTTTTTTTTTTGGCCCACTTTCACCAGGAGAAAATGGAAACTGTGATGCCAGGATGGTCGAATTAGTAAATAGATTTTTTATTTTTTCAGGGAGGGGGAGGTTACGGGAACTCTCACCCTGGAAGCCATTGAAGTTTACGGTCGTCTTTTTGGCAGCCCGTCCGAGAAACTCGCAAGTTGTTGTAACACCTTGGAGAGCTTCACAGTGGCATGAAAGGCTGAAAGATGGCTATTTGTGGACAAGAAAAAAAAAAAAAACCCTGTGTGGTCACTTTTTTTTTTCTTTTTATAGACGAGACACTGTGGTGGGAAAGCATTAACATTTACTCCCGGTCCAGTGATCCACTTTGTCTGGCATTGGGTTCCAGGTCTTGCCTCTTTAAGGGTCAAAATGCATTTTTATGTTATTAAAGCAGGAGTCGGATGTTTACGGCGGTGGTGACGTACCCGAGATATGAACTGAAGTCGTTAGTAAAGTTGTTGTCGTGAATTTATGATTGCAGGAGAAATGCTGTATTTCTTAAACAAGCCTGGGCTCACAATATTTTTCTTTTATTTTTTTATTATATTTTATATTTTAAATATATTTTTTCATTGACTTCATTTGAGGAGCATCTTTTTTTTTTTCTTGATTGAACTTAATTTGTAGATTGTGTATTGGCTTTCCCACCTGTCATTTTGTTTTCACGGCCTCTAATAACCTTGCCGACGCAATAGAAAGTAGGCTCCGCAGGAAAAAAAAAAAAACGTGGCAGTGAACCTCCTCAGCCTCTTTTATTGAGCTGCGTCATGCCATGAAAAGAAAAAAAAACAACAACAAAAACAAAAGAACGTCCTTCTTTTGAGGTGTCATCCTCGTCTTCCTCCCGGGTGCTGAGTAAGGCTGTTGGACAGGAAGTGTGCATCTTGAGGGAGAATGCGGCGCGGTCTTTGACCTCATCTTGCTTCCTCCGGAGTGCTCTCTCTCTTGTCCTCACTTTTTATTTGCGCGCAAGGACAAAACTCTTCACTGGCTGTTTTTCAAACTACTGTACTTTCCGCACCAAAAGGCGCACCTAAAAGCTTTCCATTTTCTTAAAAGCTCAGAGCGTGCCTTAAAATCCGATGCGCCTTGTGTATGGTTATTACGGTAATACGTCGACTTTCTGAATGGCTCCTTGCTGAGACGTGCTGACAACGCAAAGTTCAAACTTAAGGCGATCGCTTTCGCTGTTGAAAACGGAAATAGCGCAGCGGCAAGAGAATTCAACGTTAACGAGTTATAAGTTATAACTTGCTGTTGGTTAAGTGAACTGTGTTGCCGCTTTATTAAATATGTTTTACTGACATCTGATCGTTCTGTTGGTATTTCCTTGAGTGTGGCTCCATCTAGTGGATGCATTGTAGATTGCGTCTTATAATGCGGTGCGCCTAATGTATGAAAAAAAATCCAAAATAGGCCATTCATTGAAGGTGGCTTATCATCCGATGCGCCTTATAGTGTGGAAAATACGGTAAACGGATTGCAATTCACAAATGGGCCCCCGGGCCGTAGTTTGTATACCCCAGATCTGCACAAACAACCTTTTTGTAGGTTCCAATATTGTGATAGGAAGTTAAAAATGACCTGGGCAATTATGCTACTCTGCTAACGATTTATAAATCTTTGCAAAATTTGATCCGGGTCATATAACTGGCGACGGTACGTATCCATTTTTATTTCATTTTCGATCGGATTTGTCCGCATTGGAGGTTGCAGTCGAGCTTCTTCTTCCCCAGTCGCCACAACAACATGCTGCGACAATTAAACGATTCTATTCAAACTTTGCCCGCGCGCCGCATTCCTCCATCGCGGGGCGATGATGAAGCTCTTGGCAGATGTAATATAAATGGGCTCCACTCGATGGAAAAACCTGTAGTTCATTACTTTAAAAAAAAGGAGGGGGGGGGAGCAGCCTGGGGGCGTCTTATTTCAGCTCTCTGACCCATTTTGCGGAGCTGTAAATGAATCTCTGTTATTCCACGGCCCTCCAACATCTTTTTCTTCTGCCCTTGTCAGAGTGCAGATTTACATTCTGTCTGGTTTGCGGTTGCTATTTTAGAATTTTTTTCTTTGAGGGTGTGGGGATGGAGGGGGCGGGGGGGCAGAGGTGGGCAGCGGGCACCCCGGTCTTGCGTACACATGATTTGGACATATTTTGCAGTATCAGTCGACATACTTGAGTGAGCCAAGTAGAATTGAAAAAAATAAAAATAAAATACTGCGGCGATGCTTTTAATATGATTAACGGCGATTTCCCAACAATGTCATGTTTACATAGCAACAGTCTCCAAGCGAGGCTTCCTCCCTTTGCTCGGCAGGGGTCCCGATACTGGGCTGGAGATACCAGGTACCAGGAATGTGCTGCTTTGTGTAATCGCTTGGCATCATTTATTGGAGGGATGATGCGGGAAGGAAATCGGCTTGATATCTAGACGTCTCTCGCAGATTCTTGCGCACGAGGTTCAGTTGTTGAACCGGGTCGGAGCGGTATGTCAGCCCATCCGTCATATTGTATATGGCTTTCGTATTAGACATAAATTCGGCAGACAATATGGTAAAATTGAGCGAGCAATCGGGAGCAAACGTGTTCACAATTTGCTTCACTTTGCCACATCCAACATGGCGGCTTTGTAGACGTCACATAAATGCGGTTTCTTGCTGTTGGGGCAGACTGGAATGGAAGCGCTTTAACAGATTATTATATGAATAATGACGGAGGCGAAGCTTATAGAGTGTCGACGTGTGATGACGAGCCGACCGGCCAGTCGCTGGGAAATTACGACCAGAAGTAATCGCAACCTAGCGTTGCTGCTTTTTTAAAGTAAAGTAGCACCTAGCAAACTGAAGCCTTGACTCCATACATCCCTTCACTACTTTACGGGCAACTCCGCATCTTCAATTCAATTGTCGTAACGGGTTTAGCTTGTCTCAGTGCGTGTGAAAGCTTATTTAGCTTAGCTTAGCATAGCGTGCTTTATCAACACATCGCTAAGCAGTGATCGAGTGTGTGTGTTAAGTGACGTGATTATTGTTGGAAATGTGAAAAGAAAATAAATAAAGGGGCGCGAGTAACGGATGTAGTAATGGCGGGGGATAATGGATTCCTTCGTGACGGCTTTCGGAATACGCCCTGAGCTCACTAACGCGCGCACATGGAGGCACGCCAAGGCAGCTCCATGTACATATTGTTTGCTTGATTGTTGCGCGTGGAGCCGCAATTGTAGAAATCAACACTGTTTGCATTCCGTCAGTGTCACAGCGGTGGAATCTCCCGGATTTCGTGTCTGCCCGTGGAATAATGGAGAACAGATTCGGGTATCATCTGTCAGTGTTTAGGCCTTTGTGCTTTTCCTCCGCAGCTCGTCGCTTGCTTTTACGCGTCGTGACAGACGGGACGAGTGGATACATTCGGTCATTGCCGCAAAAACGACAAGGCGACTTTAGGATGTATAAGATGCTGGCATTTAGAATTTTATTTATTTTTTAACAGGCCAGAGAATCGCTGTTTATTTGGGTCGGTTGGGGGGGGGGGGCGGTTCCAGACTGACTACAATTGGTGAAAATCAACTCGGAAGTGACACACCTGTTGCTGGACCGAGACAATTGTCGTCCTCAGCCCAGTTTAACGAGAGCTACGATGCTCTGTTTTCAAGTCTTTGCAGAAGTAACAATCCCTCCAACAAAATGCCCAAAATAAACTCAAACAAAGGATGTGCTCCGCAGCCCTTTTTTGAAGAAGAAGAAGAAGAAAAAGTCAGCCGGCGTGTCTCGGCAGAGGCCTGTGATTTTGGTTGGCGGGCTGAAAGGGGAGCAACGTCGCATGGCATGTGCGGAGACAAAAAACAAACTCGCGATTACGCCCTCGATGACATCGAACCGATCGGCGTCGACGCCGCGTCGGCCGATCGCAACAGAAAGTGGTTGCGGCCGTTTTTCCTCTCGGATACTGTTCGTGAGTCGACGCGGAATATCGCTGGAATTTGAGAACGGACGTTGTCGGAAGTCCATTTTGGAATGCGGTGGGCCTAGATTCAGAATTCAGAAATATCGAAGATACAGTATGGACGGATTGATTATGAATATGATTTTAACAGTAGATTGTTGGAGGCCGGGCGGCCCGGTAGTCCAGTGGTTAGCACGTCGGCTTCACAGTGCAGAGGCTCCGGGTTCGATTCCAGCTCCGGCCTCCCTGTGTGGAGTTTGCATGTTCTCCCCGGGCCTGAGTGGCTTTTCTCCGGGTGCTCCGGTTTCCTCCCACATTCCAAAAAACATGCATGGCAGGCTGATTGAACGCTCTAAATTGTCCCTCGGTGTGAGTGTGAGTGCGAATGGTTGTTCTTTCTGTGTGCCCTGCGATTGGCTGGCAACCGACTCAGGGTGTCCCCCCGCCTACTACCCGAAGACAGCTGGGATAGGCTCCAGCACCCCCCGCGACCCTAGTGAGGATCAAGCGGCTTGGAAGATGAATGAATGAATGAATGAATGTTGGAGGCCTGGACAAGAGCTGGCCAAAAGTCTGCACAAGAAATGGTTTCGGACAAATATAAATATGAGGCACGCCTTGGTCACATCTCGGCTGGATGACTTTAATGCCCTTGACTTTGGAGTCAGCCAGTCCTCCATGAAGCGTCTCCAGTTGGTCCAAAATGCCGCTGGTCGTTGCCTCATTATTAGTAGGTATAGTATTATTATTATAGTATTCTTTGGCTTTTGACTCGGCATGTACAAATCCTTGAGGTGAACCGAAAGGCTGCTCAACTATGTTTTGTCTTTATTAATCGCGTTACAAGCCTCTTAGCATTTTTTTCCGACGCGACCCAACAAAATATTCCCATTTTGAAGCAAGGCCAGGTTTGGAGTCGGTATCGTAAACGGTGCGCCGATAGGGTTGCTGTCATGATAAGCGCACCCCCCACCCCCCCAGCCTCCCACCCCTCCGGGTCTCGTAATCTTCCCGTCTCAGGTCTTGTTTCTCCCACGGCTGGTTTGCGTGCCACACATCTGTCGACGGGATGTTTCCCTTTGGGTGAGTTGGAGGTTTTTGTGGTGAATCTGCAGTCCCGATGTCTCTGTGATCTGTCCATCTACGACTTTTGTTGCGCTATACTTGATGCCGACTTATTAGTCAATCTGCCCTTGAGCCAGAGCCGTTCAACCAACCCGGTTGCTTCATCCTCAATATACCAATTTATTTATTTCAGAAAAGCAGATGAAGTCTACGATGGCAGCTTCTGAAAACTTCTGTCTAAGGGTCTGACCTCACAACAGTCAATAGTTTTTTTTTTGCGCTTTGTATTGTTTTTCGCTAATGATCCAGCAAAATATCCAGACACCATCTGTTCTCAACGCAATAGGGGACTGAGAATTAGCTTGGCCACAATCGACTCTCAAATGTAACTACTAACTACAGCAAAATGGTCTCGGCGTGATCATAAAATGCTTGGATTGTTGTTGACACGCCTCCTTGATGATGTCGGCGCGCATCGCCAAAGGCCACAATGTCTGCTCCGAATGACAATAAAGCTCCCTTATTTTTTTTTTTTTAAGTAGGCCTCAAAATATCAATGTTCATAAGGGAATATCTGGATTTTTTTTGGGGGGGGGGGTTGGGGGAGGTACATCTACCCAAATCTCCTGACCCAGATTCCGACAGACAGTAACGGATCCATCTCGGGCAACGTTGGTGACATCATTAAGACTTCCTGCTCGGATGATAGCGAAACATGAGAATTCTCCTCAGAGGACAGATATGTCTTTTACATTAGCAGAGCTGCCATAATCTGGAAGACTTGCAGATGTCCTGGAGTGACGACAAGCTTTTTGGTGTTTTGGCCCCTCCGTCTTCCACCCGGCGCGTATCGACGTATCAAAGCCGGCACGTTATCCAACTCAAACTGCATGTGTCGACGGAATAATTGCGCCGCGTTGCTCCTTGTTGCATCAGCTGTGGCTCGCGTTGAAATCGTAGGAAGGAGAAATTTGATGCCGGATCGATGTCAGTTGTTTGGAAGGTGCGCTGGTATCCGTTTTGAAGCGCAGTCTGTTGTTTTCGGTCAGTTAGCGGTTCTTGTCAATCGTTGCTAACGGGGCGAGAGAAGATATGGCACCACATCTTATTATATATATTTATATATATATATATATATATATATATATATATATATATTTATTATTATTTTATCTTATACAGCGATGGCTGTTTGAAAGTGCTCTATAAATACTGTTGACTTGACTTGACCACAATTCTCAAGCTCTCTGTGCTAGCTTACATGCTAACTCACCGCTAGCTTAAGTATCCCAAATGAAAACGTGATATTTTTTTTGTCCGGTGGACAATTCATTTTGACAATTCAAATTGTTAAGATAAGATAAGATATCCTTTATTCGTCCCACACTGGGGAAATTTACAGCCTAATTTACAGAATTTACAGAAAAAACATAATTAAATTCTCTCCCATCGGTTTTGGCATTTTATGTACGTTTCTTGAGCTTATTTGCCGTTGTAACTTTTCTACTACAGAAAATGAATAAAATATATAAAATATAAAAAAATAAAATAAAAATAAAATGAATAATGAATGAATAATCCTGTACTTGCATGTAATTCCGAGGAAGACAGATGCTTCGTCAGTCCAACGGCCTATGACATCATTCAGGTACGATACTGGATTACTGTACAGCTCTCTTGCCTACCCGGCAAACCGATGGCGTCAAACGATGTGGTTAGTTAGCATAGTCGAGGCTATTAGCTTGGCAAAGGCTGATTAGCTCAACTCGGACCATTAGCCGAGCACTGGAGCGCAGCGTCGGATAGATAGCCTAGCGCGGGCTTTTAGCTCAGAACAGATCCGTTAGCTCGGCTACTTAGCATAGCACAGGCTAACCGAATGTTTTACACGGCAACCGATAGCGTCAAACGATGTGGTTAGTTAGCTTAGTCGAGGCTATTAGCTTGGGAAAGGCTGATTAGCTCAACTCGGACCATTAGCCGAGCACTGGAGGGCAGCGTCGGATAGATAGCCTAGCGCGGGCTTTTAGCTTAGAACAGATCCGTTAGCTCGGCTACTTAGCATAGCATGGGCTAACCGAATGTTTTACAAGTTACCCTTCTGATATTATCAAATAAATTCGTTAAGCTAGCTTGCAAGCTAACTGTTTGCGCGGGCGTGCCCGGACATGTAAGCGAAGCTCAACATATTTTTTTTTGGTCCACTTCATGTAAACGACAAATGATAATTCATTCCAATTCAGCTTGCTATTATCAAAGCGTTTTATCTTACTTCCGCTAATGTAAATTCCTCCCGCTAGCAAGGTAGAAAATGGCCGTCGCTAGGTAACTAACCTCAAGACAGGATTGCTTATGTTGTCATTATGTTTTACTGATCGTATGCTATACAATGACAATAAAGGCGATTCTGATTCTGAATGTATTCGACATGGCTTCTGTACATATTGAAAGGAACCCTCCTTTACAATGCTTTGATTGGACGGCGTGATTACGATCTCATAATATACCGACCTCGGTTTTATTTCTTCAGTCTTATTTTACAATCCGCTTGCGCGGTTCACATTTATTAGCAACCAGCTGCAGTTCAACTTACGGCCGAGGGAGTTCCTCCCTATTCTATTCCGTGCTCGGAAAAAGACTTTCAAGCGCCCGGCCGGCTCTTGTAAATGTTGATTTTTTTTTTACTTTGCACTGGGACCCTTCTGATGTGGTTCATGTTCTTTCCGAAACTGCACTTTCCAAAAGTATTCCCAGAATTGTGCCGCGGGATCTGGCACGCAGTGAAATTTGGCGACACTTGACCCAAACATTGTATTAATGACACCATTCCGGGGCTCCTGTACACAATCGCAATACCAGCGATTGCCCGATATCCATCAATTAGTCACACGGGATTGGTTTTCAGTCGTTTTGGATTACATAGCATGACTTAAATCTCCCATTCCTGGAAATGAGCGATACCAATCCGCTCGCCAAGCATAACATGAGCACTAAAGTCAGATCCACTCTAAACGCTGCCATGTGAAGAGACAATCTTTGAGAAAGAGAGAGTTCTCACTCCGGCCATGCCTGACAGGATCACCAAGCGTCTCCAGTTGCTCCAAAATGCCGCTGCTCGCCTCTTGACTGGTACTCGTAAGAGGGAGCACATCACTGCTACTCTGGCTCCCGATACATTTTTTTTTTTTTAAAGATTCTATGTTGTCAAGGGCGGCCCGGTAGTCCAGTGGTTAGCATGTCGGCTTCACAGTGCAGAGGTACCGGGTTCGATTCCAGCTCCGGCCTCTCTGTGTGGAGTTTGCATGTTCTCCCCTGGCCTGCGTGGGTTTTCTCCGGGTGCTCCGGTTTCCTCCCACATTCCAGAAATATGCATGGCAGGCTGATTGGACGTTCTAAATTGTCCCTAGGTTTGAATGGGGGCGTGGATGGTTGTTTGTCTCTGTGTGCCCTGCGATTGGCTGGCAACCGATTCAGGGTGTCCCCCGCCTACTGCCCGAAGACAGCTGGGATAGGCTCCAGCACCCCCCGCGACCCTAGTGAGGATCAAGCGGCTCGGAAGAGGAATGAATGAATGAATGAATGAATGTTGTCAAATTTTAGAATGGTTTTGCCCCCACCTTCCCTCTCAGAGTCCGCGAAGCAGACACTAGTGGAGGTTCCGAGAACTAAGTGGACTCTGCCCATATTTCAAGCTCATTTTTATTCTTTGGCTTTTGAGCCAGCGCGAGACTTGAGTTTTAGTTTGACGGATTTTATCCTTTTTTTTTGTTTGTTTTTTTTGGATGAATAATTTTTGCTCCACGTGCAGCACTTTGTATTATACAGCGTTGGCGCTTTTAACGAGCTCCAGAAATCCAATTAAGTTGATTGTTCCTTCTCTCTGTCTCACTCCAGCTGCCTCAGAGGGGAGAGTCAACGGCGGGGAGGATTTCTTCCAGAAGGTGAGTGTTGTCCACACGTGGTTGTTTGCTTGATTGTCTTTGGGTTTTGTTGTTGCCTGCTGAGTGTCTTTTCTGTCGAGCGGGGGGGAGGGGGGGCGGGTATAAATGTCAGGTGCCATGTCCCTGTTGTTCCCGATTCCAAATCCAAACAAAACACAAAGCGACGGCACCGACACCGACCGCCGCAGGCCGCCGCGCTCTTGATTTATTATTTTCTTTCCCCGTCACGCAGCTGACACAACAGACGGGGCCTTTTTCTTACTTATGTAACAGAACACTTAAGTACACACGTATGCGTCGTGAACATTGCCGACACGTGCATCGATTTTTTTTTTTTTTTTGAAGATCGAGGCTTGACGAGCGCGCGCCCGCTCTGCCTCATTGACTTCATCGGGTGATTTGGGTAATGTTCTGAAACTTTTGATGGGCGTGAATATTTTGAAGCCAGCAACTCCCTTATCATTGTACGACTCCCTCCGATCTTTTATGGGTTAAACGGTGTGCACTGATTTATTGAACGAAGGTCCATCACAAATAAAATACAATAAAATAAAACATCCATCCATCCATCCATCCATCCATCCATCCATCATCTACCGCTTATCCGGGGCCGGGTCGCGGGGGCAACAGCTTTAGCAGGGAAGCCCAGACTTCCCTCTCCCTAGCCACTTCTTCCAGCTCTCCCCGGGGGATCCCGAGGCGTTCCCAGGCCAGCTGGGTGACATAGTCTCTCCAGCGTGTCCTGGGTCTTCCTCGGGGTCTCCTCCCGGTGGGACATGCCCGGAACACCTCACCGGGGAGGCGCTCAGGAGGCATCCGAATCAGATGCCCAAGCCACCTCATCTGGCTCCTCTCGATGTGGAGGAGAAGCGGCTCGACTCGGAGCCCCTCCCGGATGACTGAGCTTCTCACCTTATCTCTAAGGGAGAGCCCGGACACCCTGCGGAGAAAACTCATTTCAGCCGCTTGTATCCGGGATCTCGTTCTTTCGGTCACGACCCATAGCTCGTGACCATAGGTGAGGGTTGGGACGTAAAATAAAACACTTGGAAAGAAAATCACCAGCATCCAAAAGCGTTCATCAATCACAAGACTTGAGTTTTCTTTCTCGTTTTATTGAAGGCCACGGAAACGTGAGCCCCAACGGTCGCGGTCGCACCTCCGGTCTTGCCCGAAAGTACTTTTTCAGCTGCTGCAAAACCGGGGACACTGTTGCGAAACCTTGCCAAATAGTTGGAGGTCATTTCAAAAGATTAGCAGTCACGGCCAACTGGTTGGAAATTGCAACCAGTGTTGCTTGGCATTATTACTTCAAATGTCTCGGATTGGGCGGCCCGGTAGTCCAGTGGTTAGCACGTGGGCTTCACAGTGCAGAGGTACCGGGTTCGATTCCAGCTCCGGCCTCCCTGTGTGGAGTTTGCATGTTTTCCCCGGGCCTGCGTGGGTTTTCTCCGGGTGCTCCGGTTTCCTCCCACATTCCAAAAACATGCATGGCAGGCTGATTGGACGCTCTAAATTGTCCCTAGGTGTGAGTGTGAGTGCGAATGGTTGTTCGTTTTTGTGTGCCCTGCGATTGGCTGGCAACCGATTCAGGGTGTCCCCCGCCTACTGCCCGAAGACGGCTGGGATAGGCTCCAGCACCCCCCGCGACCCTCGTGAGGATCAAGCGGCTCGGAAGATGAATGAATGAATGAATGTCTCGGATTGGATCCCGTTTGCAATTCACAAGGTTCTTGTTCTGACTGCCAATGACTGAGAGAGCACTTGAAGATTCAGATTAGGTGGCTCCCAAAAAAATGATAGATTTGGGCAAGCTTGGTACACTCGGCGCAAGTTTGGTTGAAAAATTTTCGCCCCTGGTTCGTGCGGCGCAAAAACTTTGGGGCTTGAAATCGCAGCACACCTCAAAGGATTAACTTTGCGTTTTTGCTGGTTCGTCGGCTTTTTCGGCGGCTTGATTTTTGTGACTGCAGTACTTGAATCGGGACCTTGACTTGACATGGAGAAATAATCTCTGAAAATTGGATAAACTGTCCGGGCGGTAGAATTACCGGAACGGGCAAGAACCGCTTTGGACACGTGGTGGGGGAGGGGGGGGGGGCTGACGGCCAAATCTCGCATTTCCAGGCAGGACGAATGGACGGCTTAATCCTGTCGTGTTGGAACAATTTTGTTCAAAACGGAGGAATTTGGTCAGCCCGATGTTATGTCAGAGGTGTCAAAAAAACCTCTCGGGGGGGGGGGGGGGGGGCTTTTTTGGACAATCGTTTTCAGTGTCTTAGCAGTCTTCTCCATTTTAAGTATTTGCTTCGGATTGATGCGCCGCTCCCCAACTCTCAAGTTCTCAAGACCTCAACATGGTAGCCGCCGGGGGGGGGGCTCAAGGTTAAATCGTCAGTTTTGAAAATTAGCGACGGGCTGTTTGACTTTGGAAGACCGCAGAAAGAGCAGCTTTTCATTCGAGTGCACCATTTCCATTTGCGTGCAATTGCCCCTCGGATCGCGTGATCCGCGGCCGTGGGCCCGTTCAAGGCTGCCAAATAAACACAGCTATGGACCGCGAGACGCTTTTGTTGAGCCGAAGTGAAGTTGATGGGGGGGGGGGGAATGGAGAGTGTTAGTTTGACCGCTTCCTGCCGCCCTTGCTGGGCTCGGCGAATGAATGGCATGCGACTTACTCGGCACGCTGGACTTTTTGTCAAGGTACAAGAGTCGGAGGTGGAAACCGATGAGAGCTGAACCCCCAGAACCCCCCCCCCCCCAAAAAAAAAAAAATCCTCCCCCGCACTTTCTCCCCAGCCCCAGTTGCTCGCTCTTACTCACCGTCTACTAGACTTCCTTTGAGTCCAAACCTCATGCTGTCAACACAAAACCAAGCTTGGCCCCGGAACCCTTTCGCGCTTCTCCGTCCCGACATTTTGGTTCTGTAAAGAAAGAAAATATTTGCCTGATGTTGAAGTGCCAAATCACGAGCAAGTTATTCTCGTTGGGGCCGAAAGACAAGCGCGCACACGCCAGCCACATCCTTCAGTAGCCCTTTGCAGTCGAATGATTGGCAGGTGTAGCCTTGTCGCGCCGGTTGGTTAGCCATCATGTTAGCGTTAAGCTAGCGGCTTTTCCTGTGGCAGTTTTGTGATTTGGTTAAATACTGACTGGGTAATTCTTTTTGTTTTACATTACGCTCATTTTAAAATCTGCTTGATGTTGTGAGAGAGTATTTTAATTTGGCGGCAGGCTGTGAGGTTTTCCTGTTGTACTTTGGTTCAGTCAAGGTTGGCTAGCTAGCGCCGTCGTCATACAGCACTATTGGAATTTGTGCTTGGTGAGAGCTAGTGTGCGTCTTGATCACTCTCGAGGTGCCCTTGAGCAGCAATTTGAATGGAACGAGAGAATCTGTCGCCGAATGGCTTTGCGGTGCCATTGTGGTATTGAAACGCGCATCCTGCCTGGAGGGGGGGGGGGCGACGTGGATTTATACGGATGAACCTTAAACCTTTCGAAGCTGACTTCAAGTTGTCTTCTGTAGACTCTCGTTCAGAGGGAATCGAGAACACTTTTGGCAAGTGACATGCTGGCAGCTTTCTCAGAGGTTTTTTTTGGGGGGGGGGGTGACTAGACCCAGGCAAATTGGGTTACAAGCTTGGTCACGGAAGGAATTAAACTTGTAAGTCATATTAGGGACACACTGATATTTCATTTGGGCGGCCCGGTAGACCAGTGGTTAACACGTCGGCTTCACAGTGCAGAGGTTCCGGGTTCGATTCCAGCTCCGGCCTCCCTGTGTGGAGTTTGCATGTTCTCCCCGGGCCTGCGTGGGTTTTCTCCGGGTGCTCCGGTTTCCTCCCACATTCCAAAAACATGCGTGGCAGGCTGATTGAACACTCTAAATTGTCCCTAGGTGTGAATCTGAGCGTGGATGGTTGTTCGTCTATGTGTGCCCTGCGATTGGCTGGCAACCAATTCAGGGTGTCCCCCGCCTACTGCCCGAAGACAGCTGGGATAGGCTCCGGCACCCCCCGCGACCCTAGTGAGGATCAAGCGGCTCGGAAGATATTTCATTTTATTTTATATATATATATATATATATATATAAGGGATGTAACGATTTACTCAAGCCCCGATTTGCTTCAATTTTCGCTGTTCAATTCCCGATTGCGATGACATTTTCAAGAATAATTTTGCAAAAAATCATTTTTATAACCGACGGTTATTTTTCTTTCGGCATGCGCATTTTTGTCCCCGTTACAAACCGTGACAAGAAAAACAAAAAGTGGAAAATGAACTTTTTGACTGTTAATCTCCGTGATGTAGCTGAGATTTGACCGTTGTCATTGCAACTCTTTTTGTGATCAAAATTTCAGCATTGATTCTATTTTTATTTTATTTTATTTAACATTGATGCATATTTTAGTAGTTTTAAATCGATTATTTCTATACATGTCCTGTGGCGTAATAACGGGCATATGAGACGATGGAGTATGATGTCATTTTCACTGAATTCCGTTCTATCAGTACTGCATCTCCGTTACGCCCCCCCCCCCACACCCCCCGCCCCACTCCTACTGCGTTGAGTGTTTCATATGCGAATAATATTTTATCGCTATTGACTTGATCGCGGAACCACGACGTTATCCGAAGGAGCGAAAACGATGTCCGAAACGCTTGTTGTCTCGAATCCAAACCGTCAACTGCATCGTTTCTGGTGATGCCGCCTCGAGGTCTGCTCACCACATCTTAACACCCCCCCCACCCCACCCCCAACACCCACCACCCCAACACTCCTCCGCGTCCCGCTGTCTCACACACACACATTCCAGCTGAAACAACAGCTGCACCATGGCCGCGCGGGCCAGGAGGAAACATGCCTCTGCCATGTTGATTGTTACAGCGATATATTACGCGCAAGCCGACGGTCGTGCACGACCACGTGTGTCCAAGGCGGGGGGTGGGGGTGGGGTGGGGGGGGTACGGGTGGACGTTTGATTTTGCTCGCACAGCAGCTGGAAACGTCTCGGAGCCCCAATCATCACGTCAAGGCCGCGCGATGGAACCGATCGGCGGCGGCAACGTTTTCTCTTTTTCTGCATTTCGCAAAAGGGGGGGGCGTCGGCAGAGTGAGGCGTTCGAGGCATCGGTAAAAAGGAATTTGCACATCGGGCGAGTTGTCCGCGAGTCCTTTTCATCGAAAAATAAACGGGAGTCCCGCCCATTCAAAGCAGTGTGTGGTCTTGTCCGAAATCAGTCCCATCTGCACGCCGCCGCCAAGAACAGCAGCGCTGAGCAGGAAATGTCTCTCCCGCTTTCGGAACAAGGACCTTTTTGAAAGACGTCCCTTGGGCGAAACGAAGCGCGGGGGAGGCTTTGCGGAAAGACATCGGCGCCACCCCCGCCGGCCTCCATTCGTCCATTTTTCTATTGTCCTCAATAAAGTCACCAGTGAGCTGCCGTTATTTATCCCGGCTCATGTTAGACAAGAGGCGGGCTACCCCGGACCGGTCGCCAATCACCATTCGCACCCACATTCTCCATCGGCGGGCAACCGCGTCTTTAGATGGGAGGCATAAACACCGAAAAGGTTTCTTCGGCGACCTTTGAACCCTGGAACTCTGAATTGTGAAGGAGGCATCCCTGGACGTCCCGCCAGCCAATCGCAGGGCTCATCTGGACGTTGACCAACAGCCACTTACTTTCTCAGTTGGTCCGACCACGGCATTCAGTTTGATTTTCTAATCTGACGTCACGTCGCGTGAGTTGCTACGCACTGCCGAGCGGAAAGAAGGAGCAGCAACAGTAAAGTCAACATTTCTCTCGTGTGGAAGCTTTCCCACATTTGAAAGTAAAGAACAGAGCGAAACATGGTGGCAGCGCGTGTGTAGAAATTGGCGACGTGAAGAGGGGGGCTGGACCAAACGCTAGCTCGTTAGCACGGAAGCTAACCGCGGACGTTAGCACGGAAGCTAACTGCGAAATAAACAAATAAACACGGGACTCCCTCACGCTCGCTGGCGTTTGGTTGGTCGGTCTCTGGTCGTGGGTTCCAGCTGTGTAGCGTCTTTTCGCAGTTAGCTTCCGTGCTAACGTCCGCGGTTAGCTTCCGTGCTAACGAGCTAGCGTTTCGTCCAGCCCCTTCTTCACGTCGCCAATTTCTACACACGCGCTGCCACCATGTTTCGCTAAATCCACTAGCCACGTTAGAAACACCCAGCAGCAAGCCTACTGGACACGTCAGAAACTAGCATACACGTTCAGGACAATTGAGAGTCTTATGGAATGTCGGAGGAGGTCCTTAGAGAAAACCCCACACAAGCAAAGTGGGGGGGGGTGGGTGCAAAGTCCACACAGGAAGTCGAGATTCGAAACCAGAACTTGATAAACTGACAGATCATTGTTAGCGACGATTTTTTTTTTTAATTTCCTGATTCACCAATGCCTCAAACAACTTACTGTCATATTGTATCTGTTGTTGGTATCGACAGCCACCGCCAACACTCGATCCATAGGAATAAGCCCGGTATCGTGCCGATACAAGTATCGATTCTCTTCCCTGGAAATCAATCAAAAACATCAAGCGCCTGCGATGAATGCCTCCCTTGGCTCGGACTGTGTTGCTCTTCTTTAGGTTGTCTTGCAAATTGCCAAGTTTTAGTCTCTCTTTCGTTTTTGGTTTTAAATTCCACACTTTGGGACACACGCCATCTGTCATGGGCTTACAGAGGGCTGGCGAAAAACAGCGATGCGCAAGAGCGAAGCAAATATGCCAGTACATTCCACCTCGTGGCCGCTGGCTTCGTTTTTAACGATGAAAAGCTTTATTTAGCCACAGAGGTTATTTATCTCTTAAACTGTTTGACATGCGGCGCACAACAGCGATGTTGGAGATTAGCGGCGCGGTCCTCGGGCCGTGATGGAAATCATTAACGTTTTGTTTTCACACACAAACAATCGGAAAGGCCGACCTCGGTGCCGCCACGGACGCTTGTTGCCGCCAGGAGATTTTGTTGCCGGGGAATTAACCGGGAAACGTTTGTTTTCGACACGGCGCCCTCGTGTGGTCTATTTTGGAATTGGCAGCACGGCCAAAATGGCATCCACGCGGGAGGAATTCTGCTGTCTAATCATTCCATAATATTGTTCAGGTTCTATTTTCATTCATGTCCTCGGGAAGGACACGCCGTCAATATGTCGAAAACTTGACGCCTACCAGGCCGGCCTGCTCACTCAAAAGCAAGCGGCAGGCGTTGAAGCACTTCCCGTTTTTATTTTTCATTTGAATTCTGATTCATTTGGCATTTGTGAATTAAAAACTAAGCAGATTGAGTTTTTAATCCATTTTAGGTGGCTGGGTTTTTTGGGGGTCCCCCCCCCCCTCTGAAATTGACGTCAAAGTGCCTTCGGGTTCGCATTGCTAACTTGTTGGCTAGCACCCGTTGTTGAATCTGCTTATTTCTTATCACACAAACAGAATAGTCATCAGAATTTAGGCTCGTTGTTGAACATTTTTGACTCGAGTTCCTCATCGTGGGGGCGGGGGGAGGGGGGGTGAATTATTATCATTATTGTAGCATTGTTGCTAATCTCTCCCGCTAATCTTGACCAGGCGCACTTTTAAACGACAACAACGCGCTCATTTCTTCTTGCCACGACCGCTGAGGAATATGAAGTCGTTTCACACCGTGCTCGAGTGTCTGACACGGGAGCACTTGAGAGAAATTCTTGCCTTTTTCACCCCAAAGTTGCCAGAAAGTATGAAAACACTCTGAGAGAATACAGCAGACTTTTCTTCCTCCACAACTTTAAGTTCTGATCCCCCTACCCCCCCACCCCCCTTCCGCTAACTTCAGGTGAGCAAACTCTCGAGAGATTTGTCTGTGGATTTGTAGCGAGAGAGCCCTGGCAAGGCAGCTTTCCTGTGGTTGGAAGGCATAAGCGGGCGGTTGGAGGTTTGCTTTCTCAACGTCGGCGCATGTGCTCGCGCTTACGACGACTGGACATGTCAAAAGGCAGATTGGCCTTGGCGGTTTTTTTCACATGTAGACAAGCCAAAGTTTGGGGGCTCTTCTTTTTTTTTTCCACTGCCTCGCATCAGTCTACTTGTTGGAACTGGATTTGGTCGCAATTGACTTTTGCGTCTTCAATAGACACTCGGTGTGTGTTTGGGTAGCAGTTTGCAGTTTTGCACCCCCCTGGACATTAATGATGTTTTATATGTTAGCGATCTGGTAGTGGACGTCCTTTGATAAAATTATAGGATTTAGTTTTGTATTTTTTTTAAAATACCCCCTGCGTGGGTTTTCTCCGGGTGCTCCGGTTTCCTCCCACATTCCAAAAATATGCATAGCAGGCTGATTGAACACTCTAAATTGTCCCTGGGTGTGAGTGTGAGTGCGATTGGTTGTTCGTTTCTGTGTGCCCTGCGATTGGCTGGCAACCGATTCAGGGTGTCCCCCGCCTACTGCCCGGAGACGGCTGGGATGGGCTCCAGCACCCCCCGCGACCCTAGTGAGGATCAAGCAGTACGGAAGATGAATGAATGAATTTTTTTTAAAAGTATAAGGTCAGGCCAATTTATTGGCAGGCCGATTTAATTGACCCAAAAAAATCACTCTTTTAAAAACAGCCCAAATTGGCAGATTTTATGCTGAGCGCTTTTGTTTTTACACTTGAACACATCACAACATACGACATGCAAACATTTCCTCGGCACCCAAATCGGCAAAAAAAGGTTCTCTCTTCTGAAGGTCAAAATATTATAAAAGAGTCAAATATTCTGCCTTCATGTCTTTATGATGCCCCCCCAAGAAGTTATTTTATTCGATTTTTTTTAATTAAATCATCCATTTAATTGATTGTTGGATTTTTGTTTGTTCTCTTCTGTTCATAAGATATTTAATCTGCAAAATTACTTTTATTTTGAAAAGGCTTAATACTGGCCAATCAAGCACTACTGAGATGCGTTATGAGCTTTTCAAAAAGACTAACAAACCTTTCAAGACGAGTTTGTTTGGCCCCGATGCAACATATGACCTTTGTTAATGTTCATTATGTTGCAGATTATGGATGAAACACAAACGCAGATAGCGTGGCCTTCCAAGCTCAAGATCGGAGCCAAGTCGAAAAAAGGTGAGAGTGGCCCTTCCTTCTTTACCTCTCGCATTGTGTGCCACTTGAATTGATGTCTGAATTTTTTTTGGGAGGGGGGGGGGTAACTGCTGAAACAATACACATGTTGATGTAGAATTTGCTTTAAAATGAATTTGGATTGGCGCCATCAGGGAGATTTTCATATAATGATAATGCTAAATGCTAATAATAATGCTAATACCCTACTGAGATTTGATTCTTCAATTGTTACCCCTCCCATGTGTCAAATTAAGGCATCCACAATATAATAACTCACTCACTCACAACACTAAACACCTCGCTGACTGATTTACGATCGTCGAGGCAATTTTTTTTTCACGCAATTTAACGAAGTGTATGCAACAGGGACACATGGCTCGGAGTCTTGTTTTTGCATAACCCCAACAACTTGTGGTAGCAGCGATAACCACTTACTAAAATCCACATGTTGTCCTTGCGTTTCCTCGCCCGAAATACCTTAATTAGCCGGCGTGGTTCTAAGCACTGCGTTTTTCTCTGGGAAAATGGAGGGATCAAACGATTAGAAGAGAGGTATTTCATTCATGACTATGCAAGTTGAATCCAATTCAATGCCGTTTAAGACCGCGTCAGAGTAACTATAATTCATTTTTGACGTAAAAACACAGTGTTCAGGGAAAAAGGTCAAAGCGACTGCATTCCCGTAGGGGGTTACCGCCTCTTAACGTCTGACCCAATTTTTTTGTGAGAGATCCCTCCCATGGTGAAAACATAGCAAGTGTGTACGAACTGTTTTAATGGTGCGTGCTTGATGTCACCAACAGAACACAACACGCACAAAGATTTCTACAGGGCATTCAGACAAGCGTGGTGGAAGAAGAAGCTAGGCTAGCCCGTAGCTAGCCGGTTTCCAGCTGTAGCTCGCCCAGTCACACTAATGGATAGGTAAAGATAGCCGTAGCTAGCTGCTAGATCGTTGCTACGCTGATGATGTAACCGTTTTGGCAACGGAACGCTTTCTTTCACTAATCAGATTTCAAATTCATGCTGTACGTAGCCGGTTGTCAGCTGTAGCTAGCTGGTCACACTTAATGGATAGGAAAAGATAGCCTTAGCTAGCTGCTAGATTGTTGCTACTCTGATGATGTAACTGTTTTGGCAACGGAACGCTTTCTTTCACTAATCAGATTTCATATTCATGCTCTACGTAGCCGGTTGTTAGCTGTAGCTAGCTGGTCACACTAATGGATAGGAAAAGATAGCCTTAGCTAGCTGCTAGATTGTTGCTACTCTGATGATGTAACTGTTTTGGCAACGGAACGCTTTCTTTCACTAATCAGATTTCAAATTCATGCTGTAGGTAGCCGGTTGTTAGCTGTAGCTAGCTGGTCACACTAATGGATAGGAAAAGATAGCCGTAGCTAGCTGCTAGATTGTTGCTACTCTGATGAAGTAACTGTTTAGGCAACGGAACGCTTTCTTTCACTAATCAGATTTCAAATTCATGCTGTACGTAGCCGGTTGTTAGCTGTAGCTAGCTGGTCACACTAATGGATAGGAAAAGATAGCCGTAGCTAGCTGCTAGATCGTTGCTACTCTGATGATGTAACTATTTTGGCAACGGAACGCTTTCTTTCACTAATCAGATTTCAAATTCATGCTGTAGGTAGCCGGTTGTTAGCTGTAGCTAGCTGGTCACACTAATGGATAGGAAAAGATAGCCGTAGCTAGCTGCTAGATTGTTGCTACTCTGATGAAGTAACTGTTTAGGTAACGGAACGCTTTCTTTCACTAATCAGATTTCAAATTCATGCTGTACGTAGCCGGTTGTTAGCTGTAGCTAGCTGTTCACAATAATGGATAGGAAAAGATGGCCGTAGCTAGCTGCTAGATCGCTGCTACTCTGATGATGTAACCGTTTTGGCAATGGAACGCTTTCTTTCACTAATCAGATTTCAAATTCATGCTGTAGGTAGCCGGCTGTTAGCTGTAGCTAGCTGGTCACACTAATGGATAGGAAAAGATGGCCGTAGCTAGCTGCTAGATCGTTGCTACTCTGATGATGTAACTGTTTTGGCAATGGAACGCTTTCTTTCACTAATCAGATTTCAAATTCATGCTGTAGGTAGCCGATTGTTAGCTGTAGCTAGCTGGTCACACTAATGGATAGGAAAAGATCGCCGTTGCTAGCCGGTAGCTAGCTTCCACTCTGCTAATGTAACTATTTTAGCAATGGAATTCTTTCTTTAAATAATGAGATTTCAAATTCATCCTCAATGACGTCTTTATTTTCCCGTCAGCTGATTAATTCGTATTGCGTTTTTGCGAAGTATTGTTTTTTTTGTTGTTGTTTTGTTTTTAATAGTTGCTACTAGTGTTACTCAAAATTGGTTTAATTCACGCAAGTCCCAACTGAAGGCCCAGGTACCAAATGTGCCACCCGCTACTTGACTTTGTATTGATTTTGAGAATGAATATGATTGTTGTCCGGATGTGCCATGTGAGTGGCTCGCGATGGATTCAGGGTGTCTTAGACTCCTGAAAACCTGCGACTCTCGTAAGCACAGGAATTCTTAAAAAAAAAAAAAAAAGATCCGGGCGGGTGGGCGTCATTTCCAACAAGAGCCCCGGTGTTCATTAGTCAGTTGTTCCAGTGCTCTGTTCCTCATAAACCATGATGGCGCTCATTTGGAGCTCGTCCAGTGGGCGTGCCGATCGACGAACTTCCACACGGCGTTGTGGCCCCGCCCACTTTGTTGTCCACAGGAGAACTGTCAACGCGAGCCCTCGGGGGCCAGATGTGCAGTCCAACGGCATTATGTAACTTCCTGACTCACTCGCAATAGATGTTTGACAAAATGACATAAGAAGTCGTCTCACACAAAGGAGTTCGCCGTCACCACCTGGCACGCGTTGTCGGTGTGCTAAATGGACGTTTTAACCTTCGCGTGAAGCGTCGAGTCTTTTCCGGAGTGGTGTCATCAGCCCTCCTCCCTTAAAAATCCCTTAAAAAAAGCCTTCCGGTTATGAGCACGTGTTCTTGGAAGAAGACGTGAGAAACAGAGTGACCGCACGTGAACAAACTGGTGTAAGGGCAAAATAAAAGAGGCGTGATGCATCATCTGGTGGTTCAAAAAAAAAAGACCAGCGGCAAAAGTAGAAAAATTTAAAATATCAGCGCTGTACGATGAAAACAAATATTCTTAAAAATATATATAAAATAAATACAGCTGTCACGTGATTTTGCACCAGAAATGCAATTGTATCTTTTTTTGTCCATTAGTGTATTGGACAGAATACCAAAGTGTGGAATTTAAAACCAAAACATTTATGGCAGAAAGCTTTTCTTAAATAATAAATTACATTAAAAAAAAAAAAGTCTTGTTAACATCGCACAACACTTGACCACGGGCTCCATTTTTGTGACCAAATCGTGCACAGCACGTGACCGGAAAACCGATGCGGGTCATTTCACAGATGAATGCAGGCGGACCTGTGAGAGGGAGGGCTGCGCCGATGTGGGAGTTGGATTTAATTTACTTCGCCCATGAATCTCGGTAAAACGGGACCGTGTGTAGTTTAATTAAATGCCAGAATGTGAATTTTGCTTTTGTTTTCGCTGTTGTAAATCTTAATTCTTGGAGCATTAAAAAAAAAGTTTTATCTTTGTCGAAAGGCACATTTTACAAAAGGCTGTTCCCAGCAGTCTGTGACTGACTCAGCTACGACTCACTGATGATGTGATGCGCGGGACTGCGTGTTATTTTTTTGCCAGGCATTTTTCCGTAACTTTGCGCCGGGGTCGCCTTTCACGGCCAGTCTGGAAACGGTTTCAAAGTCGGCAGGCGAGCGGCAGATGTTTGTCACCTTTCCCCAAGCCAGGATTGCGCCCGATCAAAATGTGAGCTTGCCTGTTCCAATCATTACCTACGTGCGTCTCTGCCACCTGCAGGGCCCGCGATAAGGCCAGACGTTCACCTCATCGTGTGCGTGCGTGTGAGCCCCCCCCCCCCCCCCCCGGTGATTTTAATACTCCAAGGAAGCAAATGACACACATGAAGTCTGCTCTCTGCAGGTGTTGCAAAATATTTTAAAAAATATAAAATATAAATGCAGTCTGACCTTGACTTAATGAGGCTCACGTTTTTAAAAAAAATAGAATAAGGAAGGTACTGTAAAGGGACAAACAAAAAAATGAGGACCCTTGCAGAGAGCTGCTGTAGACCACAGCTCACGCCCAAACACACCTCGTAATTTTTATTTTATTTTATTTTTTTGTGCCATGTCCAAAACTGCTTTCAACGTATTTGAATTAAATTTCCTCAAAAGTGCACACGGCACATTCCTGGTCGACTTTGTTATTCCAGCATATTCAATTCCCCCCCCCCCCTCCCCCACAAAAAAAAGCCTTTTAATCAAACTGACATTAAAATTCAATTTAAGCTTAACATCAAACCTAACTCGTTTTGACAAGTTTTGTCAAAATTTCAGATCATTTGAGTTGAGAATGCTTTCAAATAAATAAATCAAATGGAAATCCCCCGTAACATCCTCTACTTGCTCCTTATTAAATGTCTGAAAAAAAACATGAAGACATACCTGTTCCAGTATGAAAAAGACAAGATTTTTGAGGGCGCTTTGCATACTAGCCGTTTCCAGGAGTGAGCTGCGGGTCAAAAGCTTCCCTCTTTGTGCGACTGAAATCTCTCACCTTCTGCAGCCTGAACGTCTGCTCTTATTTTTGTTTGTTTTTCTAGCTGTTGCGTGTGCCAAATTAAGCTGTTAGGTGCACATTTTTTACCCCCCCCCCCCTCTTAAAAAAAAGCCTACGCCACACTTTGCTTCAAAAATGCGGGGGTGTTGTACATCACAACTGCAGGGCAGGCCCGGATAATGTTTGCCAGATGTGCTCTTGCAGGTTAGAGTGGGGACACTGGAGGAGCGCCCTCTAACGCCCAAATGGGGTATTACTGGCGGCCATTCACAGCTTTGTCATGCAGGAATGTGAAAGGCTTTTCTTTTTTTTTTTTTGGTCATGTTTTCTGTCTCTCTGTTTCCATACACTTCGGAATTCCGTCGTCATCACAAATTATTCTGCCCCGCCCAGACCCCCAAAGTGTAAACATGCGCATCGAGAGACCCACAGAATGCAGAAGCGACGTCGAAACAATAAATGGGATTCAGTGCGGCCTCTCTGAAGGCCAGACTGTAAATCTGAGATACTGCGAGCGCTGTGTGTGTATGTATAGAGGGAGGGAGCGGGAATTCTTGGAAAGGGGTCTTGGAGGACTTCCTCGAGTGTATTTACTGCGCAATTGTGTGTCACTGCGTGTGTTTGATTCCACAGGGGGGCCCCTCAAGATGTAAGCATTAGAAGCATTAGCCGCCGTTGCGTTGTGTGGATATCTGAGAAGAAAGTGGTCATAAGTCCAAGGGGGGGGCCCTTGCTATACAATGACTTTGGAGGCTTTGGGGTTACACAATAAACTAGTTTGCGTCGAGGTGTCACGCCGCCATACTTAGAGGTTGTCATTGCCCTCTCTCGATTTTAACTTGCGTAGAGTTGAGCAGGTGACCTCAGCAAACGTACGCCAGGTCAAAAGTTTCCAGCCAATCACTGCAATGCAACGTGCGGATCTTGTGGCAGCGTTGAGGGTGATTGACTGGGTGATTTTTCTTTTTCTTTATATATTCATTCATTCATCATCCGTACCGCTTGATCATCACTAGGGTCGCGGGGGGTGCTGGAGCCTATCCCAGCTGTCTCCGGGCAGTAGGCGGGGGACACCCTGAATCGGTTGCCAGCCAATCGCAGGGCACACAGAGACGAACAACCATCCACGCCCACACTCACACCTAGGGACAATTTAGAGCGTCCAATCAGCCTGCCATGCATATTTTTGGAATGTGGGAGGAAACCGGAGCACCCGGAGAAAACCCACGCAGGCCCGGGGAGAACATGCAAACTCCACACAGGGAGGCCGGAGCTGGAATCAAACCCGGTACCTCTGCACTGTGAAGCCGACGTGCTAACCACTGGACTACCGGGCCGCTTCTTTATATATATTTATATATATATATATATATATATTTTTGTTTTGTTTTTGTTTTCAATACTCACTAAGATGGCCAGATTAATGACGGTGAACCTCCTGAATTCTATTTTTTGAAGATTTGTTGAATTTCTACCAAATTGCTGCTTATTGTGAAGTCAGCTGAGTTGAGTTCACGGCCACCAATACAATGTATCCCAACTTTTTGCTCACAAACAAAGCAAAAAAAAAAAAAAAAAAACAAGTGAACGACAGCCGGCCAGACTACTTGTTGATGCCGCATCAAAGCCAAAGAAAAAGCAAACCACATGTGCAGAAAAGAAGCTTTCCGTGCTTTGCGTCTCGCAGTGGCAATACGAGGTTGAGCAGCGCGATATGCGCCACGTGATGTTTTTGTGTCGTCTATTTAAGGGAAAATGCGACGCGCGGAGTAATCATTTCAGCTCAGACGTCACTGAATGACAGACCGATCGGCCGAGTATATAAATTTACAGAGCGGTGGCGGACACCCCCCCCCCCCCCCACTTTCTCACATGCCGCCGCGGTTGCAAGCAGACTCGGAATGCCAGCGTGCTCTTATCAAAAGCTGCAATTATCGTGGCTGGGCTTTTCGGCCCCGCTGCAATTTGTCGATGGTGGCAGACTGCGAGGACGAGCGGCCATGTTGTGTTTATGTTGTCACCCATTGTCCTGACCCGCCCTTTCTTTCTGTCTGTCTGTCTGTCTGTCTGTCTGTCTGTCTGTATGTCTCGCTGTCTCTTTCTGTTTGTCTTTCTCTCTCGCTGTCTCTTTGTGCTGTGCAGATCCTCACATCAAGGTGTGCGGCAAGAGGGAACACGTCAGGGACGCCAAAGAGAGAATTATGTCAGTGCTCGATACAAAGGTAAATATCGAGCTGCATATATATATATATATAATGTATTTTTATTTAAAAAAAAATATATATAAAAAAATATTTTTTTAATTATTATTTTTGTTTTTTGTTTTTTGTCCAATCACATTTCAGCCTGTCTGTTGCCATGCCATTCTAATCTGCCCAGGGCTTTCAGAATCATTCATATTGGTTGGTGTAACTTATTATTATTTATTTTTTTTGCCTCAATCAGAGTTCAAATTGGCCCTCATTGGGGTCTTTGATGACGTCATCATTTTTCCGTTCTCCGATGATTTGGACAGAGCAAAATGTGTTCCAGTCAACATCAATTAGCTAAACAAGTCTATTAAGCATTTAATCATCAGCACAGCTGGTGAGTCGAATGTATATATATATATATATATATTTTTTTTTTAAGTGATGTTTTTGCTGCTTCAGCTTGATGTCGCAAGTGTGTAAATCTCCACTGAAGAAGGCCCAGGTACCGAAAAAGAACGCCCGCCACTCCCTCTGGGTACAATTTCCCCACATAGGGACAATCAGACGTGCAGGTCTTCAGTGATATGTGGGGTGGTGGTGGGGGGGTTCATTGCCATGGCAACAGCACAGCACAATTGCATCACCTGGGCGACCGCGCGGTGGCACCCCCTGGGGGCAGCCACTCATCCGTGCACTGTGAACGGCCAAATAGGACAACGCTCCGCCAGTCCCATCTGTTGCCTTCCAATATGAGCAATCAGCCTCTTGCACGATTTTTGCTAAACTACGATGGAGTGCTAAGGCCACGCTCACATTAAACAACGAGGAACACTAGAAGCCAAGTTTGGAAAACAAACACACAAAAAAATGTATATAATCCCCCAAATAAAAATTTCACGTCAATTCTGGAAGCTGCTAATGTTGTCATGTTTGTTTTCATATTTCCATTTCAATTGAACAAAATCACTTCCTGTAGTATCTGAAATTACATCATTATTTTGTATTTGTTGGTTTTTGTTTGTTTGTTTGTTTGTTTTCTTCAGGAAGACTCTGGCCATATTCTTTCAAATATTCTTTGTCATTCGTGCTAATGAAATTCTGCTAGCTTAATGCTAACATATCATGTGCCGTAAACATCGACGTTAACGCTCGCGAGAAACCTTCCTACAACGGCTGCGGCCGTTTCAATGCGCTTTGCTAATTGGCGGCCTCTGTCCCGGATGTCCGCAGAGCAACAGGGTAACGCTGAAAATGGACGTGTCGCACACGGAGCACTCGCACGTGATCGGCAAGGGCGGCAACAACATCAAGCGGGTGATGGAGGAGACGGGCTGCCACATCCATTTCCCCGACTCCAACAGGAACAACCAGGCAGAGAAAAGCAACCAGGTGCGTATGTCCGCGCCTGGTCGCGTATGCGGCGTTTGGCAAATACTAAGTGGAAATAAAGGCCAGGTTGTTGAGGGTTTTTTTTTTTCCCCACCCTCCCAAGAGCACTCGACATCGAAATCAAGCCAGCCAAATCAATCTTGGCCTCGTTTCCTAACATGTTGCTTTTTGTCATGGTCAACAGGTGTCAATCGCGGGGCAGCCCGGAGGGGTGGAGGCGGCTCGAGTTAAAATCCGGGTAAGTTTGGGATACTCGCACCCACAACGCTTCCGAAACTCTCTGCACTTATTGGCTGCGGGAACGCTTGCAGACATTTGATTGGAGGACGTCCACTATAGATTTTCTTTCAACTCACTTCGGTCAGAGAGTTCTGAGATCATTTTTGGACGCTAGTGCTCGTTTTTGGTTTCACGCCTTCCAGTTTCCTACTCGCACAGCTCAGCACTCCCGTCTTCACTCAAATTGCACGCTATTCTGACTCGGCTCCTTTTTGTTTTGAAAGGAGACATATTGGGGGTGGGGGGGGGGGGTCTTTTTGGTTTTTTTTCCATAATTTAAACCAGTTCCCAGGTGTTTTAATAACGTTTTCGTGACATGTTTTGTGTCAAAATACCCAGAGGAAGCAATAATTTCAGTGCTAGTCATCCCGCCATGAGTTCGGCTTTTTTTTTTTACCCAAGTGTGTGTGTGTGTTTTATGGGGGGGGGGGGGGGGGTAGTAAGTTTCTTAATATAAAGCCAGTTAGGCTCATAGGTTAGCCGACTTGAGTCATTCCGTGGTGCTCAGAATTCAAAGCAAACATGATAAATTAGCATTTTGTTCTTGTGCTACATGCACGTTTAAAAACGGGTTAAGAACCCCCCCCCCCCCCTTCGCCCCCTACCTCCTGCTCCCCATACTTAGATTAACATCTTTCAAATCAAAATGTATCTTTTTAACTGCAAATTTCTGAAATGCCTCGTGTATTTTTTAACTGTGTGAAGCACATTGACAAGGTGGTTGCTTTCCCAATCAGCGATATCGCACTGGAAGCTAATGATGTTAGCTAAAGCTAATCTGCGCGCATCCATCCATCCATCCATCCATCTTCTACCGCTTATCCGGGGCCGGGTCGCGGGGGCAACAGCTTTAGCAGGGAAGCCCAGACTTCCCTCTCCCTAGCTACTTCTTCCAGCTCTCCCCGGGGATCCCGAGGCGTTCCCAGGCCAGCTGGGTGACACAGTCTCTCCAGCGTGTCCTGGGTCTTCCTCGGGGTCTCCTCCCGGTGGGACATGCCCGGAACACCTCACCAGGGAGGCGTTCAGGAGGCATCCGAATCAGATGCCCAAGCCACCTCATCTGGCTCCTCTCGATGTGGAGGAGAAGCGGCTCGACTCGGAGCCCCTCCCGGATGACCGAGCTTCTCACCTTATCTCTAAGGGAGAGCCCGGACACCCTGCGGAGAAAACTCATTTCGGCCGCTTGTATCCGGGATCTCGTTCTTTCGGTCACGACCCACAGCTCGTGACCATAGGTGAGGGTTGGAACGTAGATCGCGCGTCCAACCAAACTTTTATCTAGCATGACAGCCGCCCACAAATTGATTCTGCCCTTTCACTCGTTTGCGTGTACAGCCAATTATTTTCCTGGAAATAGTTATTCGGCCTCAGTTGAAGCCTTGAAAAAAAAATTTCAAGACACTTAAAAGCTCACTTACACCCAAACTCGGCGTCTGAAGCCAAACGCTGGGCCCTGGTCAGTTTTTATTGAGTGGAGAACATTTCGAAAGGCTTTTTCATTGCCGTTTAAAATGATGTTTCGAGTCATACGTTCTGCTTTTTGGGAGTAATTTGAGTGCATGTACAGATGTTTCCGCCTGGAAAAATACATTTTCCCCTCAGGCCACTTTAGAGCGCCTCATTGAACATGAGAGAGGTGGAAGAGTGAGCAAGGCTGATTTATTTTCTTTTATTTATCGACAGTCAGCGTGTGGCATTGCTTCGTTGTTGCCGCAAATTTATTCCGACCCCCGCAGGCTTGACAAAGTTATTATCATGTAATTATCATGTAGTTATTTGCTCGACGACGTCTCATCCATTTTTGCAATGTCGTAGACTTGCTGTTTGATTGACAGTTACATGTTGATTGCTGCATTCAACCTCCCCCATTTTCCACACACTATTTGAGAGCGGAGAGAAATGCTTGATTTTTTTGTTTAGTTTTAGTACTTGGCCAATTTTTTTTTAATCATTCAAATATGCATTCAGACTGACACACATTAGATTGTATGGACTTTTTTTTTGTTTTGTTTTGTTTTAATGGGTTGTTGAAATGGTGAATTGTCGGGGGGGCTTCCCAGAAGCTTTGCACGCTCAACCCGAACAGACAAGTGATGAAAGCTGGCTTTACCTCCGAGATCCTTACATTTTCCACCCTCTTTTTAGACCTCACTGACGTTTTCCAGCCATGCTTTCAACTTGTAACAGGACTCCAGGTAGCGGTTTTGAGAGTAACGCTGAGCTCGGCTCCAAATATAAAAGTAAAGCTTTTTCTTCATTGATTGCATCGGTCCGGCTGTCGTTTCTTTCGCTCCGACCTAAACGTCTCGATTCCCTCGGAGCGCAAGTGTGGAAGGAAGCCTGATCCAAAAAACGAAATGCCGAGCGCATATGGGACTGATCAGTGGAGGCATTTGTTTGGTCGCGGCGATTCATGCCGCTTGCCCTTCACTGGAAGCCAAACCCATCGAGGCGCTCTGCCCGAAAGCCATTGCAATGTTTGGAGAACATGTCTGCGCACCAGTATGTGTGTGTGTGTGTGTGTGTGTGTGTGCGCTGTCTGCGCGTTTAACTGCACGCATAAGTTACCACGGAGTGAAGTCGTACCGTCCGTCTGCGTTATTTGTTGGGCCGCTGATGATCTGCCTCCGCCGCTGAGGTTACAATCGGTGATGAGAAAGTCTTTGGTCGCATGCGAATAGAGCTCTAGGGCAGGGGTGTCCAAACTTTTTGCCAATGGGGCCTGATTTTATGTGGTAAAATGTCGGGGGGCCGACCTTGGCTGACATTCTTTACATTGAACAACAATATTGTTCAACAAATTTGAGTAAGCCAGTCTGTTTCACATTTCCATTTTTATTTTAATTTCAACAATCATATGACATCAGTCAATATAAACACGGAGTGATGTCTTGTTAACTCGTGAGTGATGCCCTCTAGTGTCTAAATGCTATTACTCATTTAGCCACTAGAGGGAAGCAGTACTCGATGAAACATCACTCACCAGTCTACGAGACCTCAGTCAATGCAACACGTGTTCCGTTGCGCCCAACCTGCGGGCCAGACGGCACTGATTTTATGACAGGGGCCGAGGGCCGGATGAAATTCCACCGCGGGCCGGATTTGGCCCCCGGGCCGGACTTTGGACATAATGCTCTAGGGTGTTGCGACTAGGCGAGCAGCAGCAGCAATAGTCGGAGAGAAAATTGAGACCAAGTAAAAAACACGAGCTGTGCATTTTCATTTTGGCCCATCCCAAACGGTGCGTCTGTCCGTACTCATTGGCAGGAGCTGCTCCCTCTCGTGCTGTCTTTCGAGCTGCCCGCCATCATGCAGTCGGACCCGAGCTCGCCCAGCGTGCAGGCCATCTCGCAGACGTACAACCTGGCCGTGTCCTTCAAGCCCCCGACGCGTCTGTACAGGGCCACCGGCGTGGTGCGCGGCTCCCAAAACAACGCCAACGCCGTCAAGGTGAGGGGGGGGGGTGACTGGGCGCCATGGGCTCGCTTTCTCATTTCAGTCGTTTTCGTCAATCGGGGCTTCTCAAACTTTTTGGGTCAAAGGGGAAAAAAATATCTTGATGCTGTTGCAAACGATTTTGTTCAGCCCAAGCTCCAACTGTCACACACACCCCAGCCGCCTCGCGGTGCGGGGACCACAGATTGAGAAGCGGCAGCCGAAGCCATCTTGCTCGCCCGTTTCCATGGTGAGGCCGCAATGCGAAGGGAAGCTAGCTAGCCCACCAACGCTGTCAGCATTGCTGCCTTTTTCATTTATTTTATTTTTTTTCCCTCCCCGCACAAACCGCCTCATGACTTGGCGGCACCCCGCAGCCAAGAGAGTGCTGAGAGATGTTTGGGGGGGGGGGGCGTGAACTCCGCTGCGGGGGCGGCGCAACTCTTCAACTTTTTAGCTTAGCCCACTCGTACTTGAGCGAGTGCGTTCTCGTGTGCGTTCTTCCGGAACAGGCGCACTTCGTCAACTGGCACAGGGAGTTTTCCCGTCTCTCTTGCCAATAAATCGTGCCCACCGACTACGCGGGGCCTCGCCAGCGAGTGCGTTTCCAAGCCTCCGTGTATATAGTTTGTATATTTACTCATCTGCGCTCGCAGTCTTGCGTGCGCTAAATCAAGTGTGCGTGTTGAAGTTTAAATGCCTTCCAAAAGCGTCTGGGCGAGTTTGCGGGTAGGTCAGAGCGGGTGAGGAGGCCAGGCGAAGGCCGACATGATTAGTGGAATGTGCGAGCGCTATTTATGCGGCGCTGAGAGACCCTGGGAAGATCTTGGCGGGTTGACAAACCCGCCGCGGCGCGCGGGGATGGCTTTCCCCTTTTTTTGCATGATGGCAAAGACGTGCTTTACAGGGCCAAGCGAGAGCATGTAGCAGATCGAAATGAATGAATTGATTCTAAATATGCTTTTATTGTTGATTTTCTCGCCGGGAATAATCATTTTAGAGACAATATTTATGTGGTAAAGCGGTCAAGAAAAGCTTTTGGTGAGCTTCTGCACTGAGCAGCAACGTTAGCATGCTAGCTCTCCTGTGGACCCAATTAGGTTGAACACAAGTAGGCATCCCTGGCCACTCGTTGGCGCTCTGGATTTCGGAATTTAATCAAAACATAACCAGCCATGCATTTTAATATATTTTTCAATAAAAAATGGAAATAAATTTGGACACATCTAGCAGAATTGGTGCGTCGATTCTAAATCCTATAAGCCTGTCGTAGTCGAACCTTTTACACCAAGAACCACCTAAAAAGAAAGATTGAGTTCTTCGAGCTCCTCTGTTGTTTTGTTTCAGCATCTAATTTGTTCATTCTAATTTCATCATTCCTAATTTGTTAGTTTTTTTTCCCTATTGTTGCTACCTAGCGTTGGATATTCCGCGAATTTCAGCAAAGCTCCCAAAGGAAACAAGAAGGCCTGAAGAATATTTGACTTCCAATAACCTCCAGGAAAAAAAAACAGGCTGATCTCAAATAAATAGTTTTCATTCTGCGTTCAAATAAACAAACAAAAAGGCTGCTGCCATCTAGCGGCCTACAGTGGGATTACATCCAAAGTAAGGCGGAAAAGGAAAAAAATGGATAAAAATTTGCAAAACAGTTGGAACCATGAATGCGGGTTAACTGTACAGTTTTGACAAACCTTTTATATAAAATAAAACAATAAAACAAAATTTTATACATATATTTTTTTTAAACTTTTGCCCAGCGTGGCACAGCTCTGCTGCTGGAGCACTTGGCAGGCAGCCTGGTGAGCACCATCTCGGTCAGCACCCACCTGGACATCGCCCCCCAGCACCACCTCTTCATGAAAGGCCGCAACGGCAGCAACATCAAGCACATCACCCAGAGGACCGGCGCCCAAATCCACTTCCCCGACCCCAACGGCCCCCAGAAGAAGTCCACCGTCTACATCCAAGGCACCATCGAGTCGGTGTGCCTCGCCCGCCAGTACCTCATGGTGCGTATTTTGCGCCGCTTAACGGGGAATGACTTCAAGCCGCCAGCGTTTTGTTTTCGTGGACATCAACCACCGTGACCTTTTGGGGTTTGGGAAGAACCTTGGCCTGCCGTAGCTGCGGCTGAAGCGTGCTTGCGCAGTTCAACGGCAACTATTAAGCTGCCACGTAGCCGCTAGTTAGACGCATTATCTTGACTGCCGCTAATGATGATGGTTTGCTCGGATTTCGTACTGCAATCTCGAGACAATTTGGTTTGGCTTTTCGGAAGTGCGTTAATAGAGTTCATATTTTTTTAGGGGTGCCCTTGAGCACTCCGTTTTGGCCCATCATCGCGAGTCCATCCATCCATTTTCCAAACCGCTTATCCAAGTCATTTTTGCCGATGACTGGAGGGGTGCGCTGAAAAGCCGCGTTTGTGTTCAATCGGTTGTGAATGTGTACGGTATCTAAAATAGGTTTTACATTTTAGTCATGAAATATTTCAGTCATTTTTATCAGAGAATCTACTTTGAATGAATGAACAAATTCTTTTGTAACTTTCATTTATTATTTTTTTTTATATACACTGCAATTCCAACATTTGGGATCATTTACAAATCTTTGATAGATATACCAATGATAGATTGGGCGTTCGGTAGTCCACTGGTTAGCACGTGGGCTTCACAGTGCAGAGGTACCGGGTTCGATTCCAGCTCCGGCCTCCCTGTGTGGAGTTTGCATGTTCTCCCCGGGCCTGCGTGGGTTTTCTCCGGGTGCTCCGGTTTCCTCCCACATTCCAAAAACATGCGTAGCAGGCTGATTGAACACTCTAAAATTGTCCCTAGGTGTGAGTGGAGCTCAGGGAGGCCGGAGCTGGAATCGAACCCGGTACCTCTGCACTGTGAAGCCGACGTGCCAACCACTGGACTACCGGGCCGCCCTATACAATTTTAAATAATGCAAACGTAGAGTTTTACTTTGTTGTCTGCTGCTCGTTCGGCATCGCTAATGAGACTCTGTATTCTGATGCCTTACCAGGATGAATTAGAGGTTTAATAAAAACAATTAAAACGTGGGAAATAATGCCCCACTGGCACTGAAGGCCCGTCAGCATCGCATAGGACAGAAATTCCTTCCCGTCTTTGTTCTTGTAGCCTCCGAGCCGGCGTGGACAACGGTTAACAAATACCAGAGCAGTTGTGGTGACTGGACATGCCTTTCTCATGCTTTGGAAACTGGAGAAGCGGCAAGAAAAACAGCTTCGCGAGTGCGGCAGGGGAGGCCAAAGGAACCAAAAACAAAAAAAGCCTCGAAGAAAGACAGAAAGGTCTAAAATAAAGCGTCAAGTGGACGTTAAGGGATGGGGAGTCCTGCCTGTCAGAGTGTACTTTGTGATTTGGCCCCCCCCCTTCGCAGGCACACTGCTGATTACAGCTCCGATCTGGAGCCCGTCAGCAGCAGCGCTACTCCGCTGCTAATTACACCCACTCACAAGAGGAGCGCCGGCCGTGCAGCGCTCGGCCCCAAAAATATAGATGTCTGTAGTCCTGTGGTGGTGATAATGTGAAGCATATTGCACTTGGCGGAATTTCCCCAAACTCAAAAAAAAAAAAAAAAAAAAAAAAGAAAACCCTCCACTGGGGAGTCTGGGTATTTATTGGATTGCTTTTACCTACTACCGGTACTCTATAAGTGATAATAAAATGGAAGATTTATGCCGTTGCTCCCGGGAGCGGGTTTTATTATTAAGATATACCGGTCGATATAATGTGGGCAACAAACTTCCCACTTTGTTCTAATAACATTGATTGACCGATCTATCGAGCTAGCTGGCTGTCCGGCTGGATGGATGGCTGGCTAGCTAGCTAGCTAGCTCGCTGTCTGTCTCTCTGTATGGCTAGCTAGCTATCTAGCTAACTGGATAGCTAGCTAGCTAGCTATGTATAGCTAGCTAACTGGATAGCTAGCTAGCTAGCTATGTGCCGGCTGATACTGCCCCTTTCAGTCCTGTAGGTGGCAGTAATGCACATTACAAAGTGGTCATCAAGCCCCCCCCGCAACCCCCCCGCAAGATCAATTCCATTTATTAGCTTTAATCTCTCGTGATACTTCCTTTCCTTTTTTTTCTTCTTTCTTTCCCCAACTGGCTTTCATTCATCTCTTCCCTTCCTTCCTTTCTTGCGTCCTTTCCTCCTCCCTCAATTTACTTTCCTTCCTCTTTTCCCTCCTTCATTCCGTTTGCCTTCCTTCCTTGCTTCGTTCCTTCCTTTCTCAGTTTGGTTTCCATCTTGTTGCTTTCATTCCTTACATCCTTCATTTTCTGTTTCCTCTCTTCTTTCCTTCATTTTCCTTTTCCTCTCTCCTTCCTTCCTTCATTTCTTCCTCCCTTCCTAACTTTCTTTTTCCATCACTTTTCTTTTCGTCTCTTCCTACCTTCCCTCCTTTTTGTCTTTTGTAACATTTCCGAATCAGATTCCGAAAATGATTGCTTGCCTCGGCCTTTTTTTTTCCCCCCCAGTGTTTGTCTCTCATTCCTGCTGTTCCATTCCTTCCTAATTTTCTGCCTTTCCTCAATTCACTGTTGTGGCGCTTGATCTAAATTCATTAAATCGTATTGTTTTATTAAATAATTGGCACATTTTTTTTCGATAAACAATGAGGTAAGATAAACAATTTTACAGATATGGTGAAATATTATGTTATTGGTAGAAAAAAAACTATTAAGTGCACATCTGAACATGTTATTTATTGATATAAGTGCTTGGAGAACAATCTGTCCATTCGACAAATGTAATCCTTGAGCACAAAAGTGTACACACCCCTGGACGAGCGCATGTGTGTTGCCTCCAGTTCTGAGCCCTGATTTTTTGATTTTTTTAATGTCCTTCTTTTTTGCTGTCAGGGCTGCCTGCCGCTGGTGCTCATGTTCGACATTAAAGAAGACGTGGAGGTGGAGCCTCAGTGTATCACGGCCCTCATGGAGCAACTGGATGTCTTCATCAGTATTAAGCCCAAGCCCAAGCAGCCCAGCAAGGTATGATCGTCCGTAGCCTTCGGCCCTTTACTTGCGTGCTTCAAAGGGAGAAAACGACAGCATTCCATCTGAAGAAAAGCGCCTCGCGTCCGCAAAGGCGAGCGAGGACGCTGTCCGGATTCAACTAACATATTGGCTGGTCACATTTCAGTATGTGAGCAAGTTAAAATGGAAAAAAAAAAAAAGACTGGTGCCATGTTCACTCAGCGTCTGCAGCCGTTTGAAAAGCCACAGTCTGTCCTCAAGCTGCACGCAAAGGAAAGACGACCGGCTGGCTGACTGTTTTTTTTTTTTTTTTTTTTTTGTCTGTTGCTTGCATTCTTAGTTGATCGGCGTGTGAAATTCAAAGTGCTTTGTTTACATATAAAGAGCAGGCAAGCATGTTTCCTCTGGACGCTGACATTTGTACTTGGCTATCCGCATGGATGCCAACATTCAGGACAGGGAGAAAAAAAAAAAAGTTTAAATCGCATCACCTCTCGCAGTTTATTTATAAAAGCCAAGCGGCATCGTTCGCAAAGCCCGGCAATTGAAGCCCGTCATCATTACATACTTTTCAAGCGGGTCCGATAATTGTCGCCACATGTTTCTCTCAGGAATTCCTCCTGGTGACTTTTTTATGGGTGAGTCTCATGCCTTGGAATGTGACGTCAAAGTCGGGAGCGATACCTCATATTTCCATCGTGTGTCTGAGCGAGCGTGATGTGTTGGGGGGGGCGGGGGGCGTGGGGGGGGGGGGTCATCCGTCAAATGTTACTCCCACACCGACGCTGTTTGTCATTCTAATCTCTCCTTAATTCACCTCTTCCTTCCTTTCCATCATGTTTGTCTCTCCACCCCCCCCTCACCCCCATCCTCCCTTTCACTCCCTACGTCCGAGTCCAACATTCCCAAATCTGACCCCCCCCCCCCCTCCCTCCCATGCTCCTCACGTGTGTTAGACACACACACAAACGCATTTGAGCATTTTCTTGGCTCTCACTTTTGTTGCGCAACCGTCGTCTGTCTCTCTCTCTCCTCCCTTTTCCAGTCCGTAATCGTCAAGAGCGTGGAGAGGAACGCCGTGAACATGTACGAGGCCCGGAAGTTTCTGCTGGGCCTGGAAAACAACGGCGTATCTTGCTACTCGCCATCGGTGGCCGTCAACCCGGCCCCCAACGGGCCCTCGCCGTCCCTCGTCTGTCCCGTTGGCCTGGACATCTTGGCCTCAGCTGGTCTGGGGCTCAGCAACCTGGGTAGGAAGAATTAAAAACGCAGCTCGTCGCCGATCCGTCCGCCAGCGTTGCGCGGACACAAAATTGCATCCGTGTCGTGTGGCTCTAAACCTTTTAAGCAGCAGTTTGAAGGCAAACTGTACTCGCGGTAGATGTGTATCTTCTTGATCCTCCGCCACGAATGACTAATATTAGTGCCGTACTGTTGAGCTGAGAGGAACTGGAACGTTTCAATGAAAAGCATCTCTTCTGCCCAATTGCGGGTCGTTGTGGAGCGGGTCGAGTCCAGCACTCCTATCTCGAGTGACCGACTGCTCGTGTCCGGAAAAACCGAAGTTGTGAGGCGACCATGAATATTAAAAATGCACAAAACTTCCTCGGACATTATTTGTATGGCAAAGCAACAACATTTCTAATATCTCCGCATCATTTTTTTTAAAAAATCCCCCAGAAAAGTTGCACTATACTGTCCACCTCATCGTTCTTGAGTCCTTGTATTTTCATTCATTCATTCATTCATCTTCCGTACCGCTTGATCCTCACTAGGGTCGCGGGGGGGTGCTGGAGCCTATCCCAGCCGTCTCCGGGCAGTAGGCGGGGGACACCCTGAATCGGTTGCCAGCCAATCGCAGGGCACACATAGACGAACAACCACTCACACTCACACCTAGGGACAATTTAGAGTGTTCAATCAGCTGGCCATGCATATTTTTGGAATGTGGGAGGAAACCGGAGCACCCGGAGAAAACCCACGCAGGCCCGGTTGCCAGCCAATCGCAGGGCACACAGAAACGAACAACCATTCGCACTCACACTCACACCGAGGGACAATTTAGAGCGTTCAATCAGCCTGCCATGCATATTTTTGGAATGTGGGAGGAAACCGGAGCACCCGGAGAAAACCCACGCAGGCCCGGGGAGAACCTGAATCGGTTGCCAGCCAATCGCAGGGCACACAGAAACGAACAACCATTCGCACTCACACTCACACCTCGGGACAATTTAGAGTGTTCAATCAGCCTGCCACGCATGTTTTTTGGAATGTGGGAGGAAACCGGAGCACCCGGAGAAAACCCACGCAGGCCCGGGGGAGAACATGCAAACTCCACACAGGGAGGCCGGAGCTGGAATCGAACCCGGTACCTCTGCACTGTGAAGCCTCCTTGTATTTTTCTCTCCTTAATTCTCAGTCCTATGCGGGTTCCATATGGGCGGCGCGTTCCCGGTTTAAACTCGATGAATTTTATGAGCTCGCTTTTCCTGCCAAATGAAAGTGGACGGGAAAAGTAGATTTCAAATGTAAATAATCAGCCGCCAAAAAAATAATCATACCGTTCCCTTGCAGGCCCCGGTGCTGCAGAATCGGTTCAAAGTTTGGTGGACGGGCCCACATCCTGGCCGTTAGTAATTGCTACATGCTTTTCGTGCTCGGATTACAGAGCAGCCTGCCAGGAGAGTCCCGTGCCTTCCTCCCCGGAGCCAAAGTAGCCCCTTGTGAAAGCCGCAGAACCGCTTCTTTGTGTTTTCATACACGGCGTTTGGGTCAAAGCACTCTGCGGCACATTGTCTCAATAACAAGCTTGCCTTGGCTAACCGAGACTCGGCGGATAGGTGCCGGGCCGGGGCCTTGCGCCGATGCGAGAGATTCCTTAAGATGCCTCGATGGAATTCTCGTTCGATCGTAAGAGCAGCAAGACTGTATACCCAAAACGGCGATTTTGTGGGTTTTGTCCGCAGGCTTCCTGGGTGCGGCGGCGGCCCACTCGCTGGCCAACTCGGCCGCCCCCAATGCCGTCCTCAACACCCTCAACTCCTCCATGAGCCCCCTGCAGGCCCCCAGCCCCGGCGCGCCCGCGCCCTCGCTCTGGCCCAGCTCGCTCACCAGTACCCAAGGTGACGAGATATTTTGATGTCTTTTTTTTTTTTTTTGTTCTTGCGTATCACGTTGGAAGAAGTTTGTAGGGTACTTCATGGGCACTGATTAATGCGAAGGGCTACATATTTGATACACGCTTCTGAAATAACAAATTTGCTGACTTGAAAATGGTCCAAATGCTCAAATTATTCATTCATTCATCTTCCGAGCCGCTTGATCCTCACTAGGGTCGCGGGGGTGCTGGAGCCTATCCCAGCTGTCTTCGGGCAGCAGGCGGGGGACACCCTGAATCGGTTGCCAACCAATCACAGGGCACACAGAGACAAACAACCATACGCACTCACACTCACACCTAGGGACAATTTAGAGCGTCCAATCAGCCTGCCATGCATGTTTTTGGAATGTGGGAGGAAACCGGAGCACCCGGAGAAAACCCACGCAGGCCTGGTTGCCAGCCAATCGCAGGGCACACAGAAACGAACAACCATTCGCACTCACAACTAGGGACAATTTAGAGTGTTCAATCAGCCTGCCATGCATGTTTTTGGAATGTGGGAGGAAACCGGAGCACCCGGAGAAAACCCACGCAGGCCTGGTTGCCAGCCAATCGCAGGGCACACAGAAACGAACAACCATTCGCACTCACAACTAGGGACAATTTAGAGCGTCCAATCAGCCTGCCATGCATGTCTTTGGAATGTGGGAGGAAACCGGAGCACCCGGAGAAAACCCACGCAGGCCCGGGGAGAACATGCAAACTCCACACAGGGAGGCCGCAGCTGGAATCGAACCCGGTACCTCTGCACTGTGAAGCCGACGTGCTAACCACTGGACTACCGGGCCGCCCGTGCTCAAATTAATATCGTTTAATTATGAGAGCAGATTTATCTAGTTTTGATTAGTTTTAGTTTTAGTTTTTTGTTTGGTTTTTATTTGTTGAGTGTAAGATTTTTAAAAAAGTCACTTTGAGCTGATGTATGATATGCATTGAATAAGCCTAAAACATTTTTGCTATATGAACCAAGATTTTGTTTCAGTTTTGATTGTATTAAAAGCATTTTGATATTTTATTGACAGATTTTTTTTGGGGGGGAGGTTTTCTTTAACAGTAATAACTTTGGGCGAGGCTCACTCCCTACTCGCCAACTCTTATGAGGACAAGTGCAATTGAAGCTGGATGGATGAAGGGGGGGGGCCCACCCGAGGCCCCCCCACCCCCACCCACCAAGCAGACTCCCAACATGTTGCATTGTGTTCCCCCAGCCTTCTCGTCCCAGCTGATGTTGCATCCGGCCACCCACGCCACGCTGAGCAGCATCTTGCTGTCTGGCGTGCAGGGTTACACGCAGAGCACGCCCTCCCCTCCACCGGGCCTGGCGCCCATCGACAAGCAGTCCAACGGCGTCCCCGACTGCGCCAAGGCAACCTGCGCTCTCAACGGCCACATTAAGGTCAGCCTATATTCTCTTAAACCCCGCCCACACACCCCCAAAACCACCTTCGAACGGTTTCATTGAATATATTGACTTGGCAGCATCCGGCTTCCGTCTACGGGAGGATATCCACCGCCTCACTTGCGGAGACGGTTCTGAGTCCGGCGCCGTGCGACTCGGTCCAAGAGGCCAGCGGACACAATCCATCAGAACCTCTGTCCAGCAAGTCCAGCACGGATGAAGGTACTACCTGGCATTCGAACGCATGCGCAACGCAAGTGCTAGGGAGGTTGACTCAGGTGTTGGCGCGATTGTTCAGCCGCGCCAAATTGAGCGATTTCAGCGGTCGAAAATGATCCGCCCGTTTGGCCGTTGTTTAAATGAGCACTTGATTGACTGAAAATATGCTCACAATGCAAAACTCACCTGTCAGTCGACAAGCAGGGTATAATGTTGCGCACAATTGTCCTTAGTAGGGTTGCACTTGTTGACATCAACGGTGCTTAATTAATATTTTTATTTTATTTTATTATTATTTTATTTAATATTTTATTTTATTACGTCAACGGCAAACGTCAACAATCTAAACATTCGTACACGACTGCCGCGAGGCATTGCAAAACTCACCTGTCAGTCGGCAAGCAGGGTATAATGTTTCACACAATCGTCCTTAGTAGGGTTGCACTTGTTGACATCAACGGTGCTTAATTGATATTTGTATTTTATTTTATTATAATTTTATTTAATATTTTATTTTATTACGTCGACGGCAAACGTCAACAATCTAAACATTCGTACACGACTGCCGCGAGGCAATGCAAAACTCACCTGTCAGTAGACAAGCAGGGTATAATGTTTCACACAATCGTCCTTAGTCGGGTTGCACTTGTTGACATCAACGGTGCTTAATTGATATTTTTATTTTATTTAATTATTATTTTAATTAATATTTTATTTTATTACGTCATTACGTCAACGTCAACAAACTAAACATTCGTACACGACTGCCGCCAGGCTGAGTTCGCAGTGCCCAGCCCTACTTTCAATGACTGACGCCCACGTCACTCACCAGATCACGCTCCGCCTTTTAAAGCTATACACACTCAATATCGTTTTTAAAAAGTGAAGATGGCAACCCAGAGGGGACAATAATAATAATCATCATAATAATACCTGCACTTTGTCGGAACGTTTTGTTGTTTAATGAGGCAAAATCAATTTTCATTGATCGGTAATTTCATGTTGAGTCGTAAGACACCCTGGGAGGGGAGGGGAAGTCTCCTCCAAGACACCAGGAAACCTTTTTAAATCGTGTTGGAAAAAAAAAATACATACTATGTCGGCTTTTCATCACCAAAAGGATCATCCCGAAATACAAAATTTAGCTCCTGAGCCGGCGTCCTTTTCACCTCAACTCAAGTTCCGATTTTTTTTTTTAAGCCCAGTGAAAAATACTTCAAATGAAGCGCTTTTCCTCCCGTGCGGTTCTTCGCCTCCCGGTCTCTGTTTATTACACACGAGAGGAGACAGTTTAACTTCTGCCTTCCCGGCGGTGAGCAACGGCGCTTTTCCCCCCTCAAATCGTTCTCTCTCTCACGCGTCTCGTTTTTCTCGCGTGTTTACTGACGCCCTCCCCTCTGATGCGGTGAGTCACGGGCATGTTTCCCTCCATCACCTCCTCCTGTGTCTCACAGTGTACTTGCCCACCAACTGGCTACGCTCACTTTTTAGGGGTCGGGGGGGGGGGGGGGTCTCCATTAGATGGCGTGACATCATCGGTACTTTTCTTGGCCGCTCAGAATTTCCGTCACGCATTTGAACGTCGCGTATACGCGCGTGAACTCTTTTCAAGCCCTGCGGGTCTTTTGTTGAATGCGTGGCAGGCTCGGACACCTTTGTGGAGGTGGGCATGCCGAGGAGCCCCTCGCACTCGGCCAGCGGCAGTGAGCTGAAGCAGATGCTGGCCTCGTGCAAGAAGTCGTCGGGAAAACGGCAAGCCGTGGAGCTGCTGCAAGGCACCAAGAATTCCCACCTACAGTATGTCCGGGTGTCTTCGCGCACCCATCGAGGAAGAGGTCCTCTTTGGGGGGGGCTTTGGAAATTTCCCGTTGAGCTTTGCGATTTGAAAAACTTCCACGTCCAAGATCAATAATAATAACTAATAATAATAATAATAAATAGTCCAGTGGTTAGCACGTCGGCTTCACAGTGCAGAGGTACCGGGTTCGATTCCAGCTCCGGCCTCCCTGTGTGGAGTTTGCATGTTCTCCCCGGGCCTGCGTGGGTTTTCTCCGGGTGCTCCGGTTTCCTCCCACATTCCAAAAAACATGCGTGGCAGGCTGATTGAACACTCAAAATTGTCCCTAGGTGTGAGTGTGAGTGGTTGTTCGTTTCTGTGTGCCCTGTGATTGGCTGGCAACCGATTCAGGGTGTCCCCCGCCTACTGCCCGGAGACGGCTGGGATGGGCTCCAGCACCCCCCGCGACCCTAGTGAGGATCAAGCGGTACAGAAGATGAATGAATGAATAATAAATAATGAAAATAAAAGGTCAATTGCACCTTGCGATTGTTCATTACAACTAAAAAAAAAAAAAAAGAAGAAATATATGAAAAAATTTTGGTGCCAAGAAAGCTTCAACAATATTCAGTGTTGCTGGAATATTATGCCCCCCCCCCCCCCTGAATTGCCTCTCATTTTGAGCTATTTCATGGGTGGTGTGAGGGGACGTACCAACGTCATCGAATTCAACTTTTGTCTCTTTCCTGCGCAGTTCCGATTGCCTCCTGTCGGACGCCGAGTCCAGTTCGTCCGACAGTCCCGTGGCTGACAAGCGGGCGCCGGGCAGCGAGCGGGCGGCCGAGAGGGCGGCGCAGCAGAACGAGAGGGAGCGCATCAGATTGGCCCCGCAGACCCCCTTTGCCAACATGCAGGTGCCTGCCAACCCCCCCCTTGCCCCCCCCACCAAAAAAAAACACACACACAAATCTTTAGCAAATGCTTTTTTTTCTGTTTCCAGGCATTTGACTATGAACAGAAAAAGCTGCTGGCAACCAAAGGTGAGCTCACATCTTGTCATCCTAGTGTCAGTTGGTAATCCTCGAATACTGTCGCTCTCCTTCTCGGTCAAAAGTCTCGCCAAATGAAAGTCCCTTAAGTCCCCTTTTTCCTCACCCAAATGATGATGACGACGACGTTACCAAAACGGCAAATGGACCAAGCGGTGGTGGACGTGCGTGCGGGCCAAAAAGTTGCTGCTTTTCAGCAGTTACGGTCGCTTTACGGCATACTCGCCTTAGGACAAACTACCGTATTTTCACGACTATTCGACGCACCGTACGGTTGGGCGCAGTCTCATTAATGGGTGACATTTCTGTATTTTATACATACACAGGCTGTACTAACTGGCGCAGTTTTACGGTGGTAAAACATACGTGCTAACACGTTCGCTAACACGTTAGCTTGAAGCATACACTGAAGCTCGAAGCTAAAACACGTTTTTAAAAACAACTGAAACGGAACAACTGAAATACTCTTCAGGAATTTAACCTTTTCGTAAAATAATAATACATTAAAATGCCAAATGTAGGCCAAACAGTCGATTGTCAACGACAATTATTCTAGTGGAGCACAAATAAACCGTTTGTGCAAGTAGGACTACATTTCCCATGATTCTTAGTCGCCCAAAGCAGGAAGTCATCCTGTGAAAGAGAATTCAAAAGGAAAACGGAAGGAATTTGGATGAAAAGACGACAAACACCCCCGTCTTGGCCCCTTCGCTTGTGGATTTCCCCGCATGCTAAAACATATTTGACACATTTTTGTTTTTTTTTCTTGAGTAACAAATATGTGCTCGTGCTCGCGCAGCCATGTTGAAGAAACCCGTGGTGACGGAGGTGCGGACCCCGACGAACACCTGGAGCGGTCTCGGTTTCTCCAAGTCCATGCCGGCTGAGACCATCAAAGAACTGAGGAGAGCCAATCACGTGCCCTACAAGCCCAGCATGAGCACCACCTATGAGGTTTGACCCCCGACCCCCCCCCGTTTGGGACCTTCTCGAGCTTGACATTGGCTTTGGATGACTTTGCACTGATATTTGGCCCAATTTCTCCCCCTCAGGGTTCCGCGCTGTCCTTGTCCCGTGCCGGCAGCCGTGAGGGCGTGGCCAACGGCAGCGACTCGGACAATTGGCGGGAGAGGAACGGCGCCTCCAACGGCCTGCAGGCCCACGCCGACTTCCCCGCCGCTGTGAGCAGCCCCAAGAGGAAGCAGAACAAATCGGGTCAGTCGCGTGTTGACGTTGCGTGACGTGGCGCACAGCTAACTGCAGGCTGACTATTATTATTATTATTATTATAATGATTGCCCCTTTTTCATTTATTTTGACGGACAGCGGCCGAACATTACCTGAGCAGCAGCAACTACATGGACTGCATCTCGTCAGTGACGGGCAGCAACGGCTGCAGCCTCAATTCCTCCCTCAAAGGTTCGGACCTGCCCGAGCTCTTTAGCAAGCTTGGCCTGGGAAAGTACACCGACGTCTTTCAACAGCAGGAGGTAAGCGGCGAACGACAAGATGCATTTTGCTCATCGATGTGGACGATTGCATCCAAACATGGAAGAATTTGACTTCCTTTGAAGCTATAACCGTTTCCACTGTTTGGGGGTGGGGGGGGGGATTCAACTCATTTAATGCTAAAATGTATCCTATCACTGAGTGCCAAAACATAAAAATATGGGCGGGGTTCTAATTCAATTAAGAGCTTCGCAGCTTTGGGAATGATTGCAGTATGATAAATCACCACTAGATGGCAGTAGAGGCTTTGATCAGATCTTGGCCCACGCATTGTGTGTCTGTCGATCCAGTAGGGCGATCTGAATGTGTGTGTGTATGTTGTGTGTGTGTGTATGTTTTTCATTCTATCAACTGTTATTTTACAACCAAAGTGCCCTTTTGTGTTGTTTCACAAATGCAAAAAAAAACAAAACACCAAAATGAAAGCTCTTATAAGCTGAACATTTCTTGGAAATGACGCATCATGCTTCTTCGTGGCTTTGCCATGCTTCTCTTAAAGTCTGCTGACGTGCGAGCGCAGTCGTGAAAGTGTTCTGTTGCAACTTCCAGATCGATCTGCAGACGTTCCTGACTCTGACCGACCAGGACCTGAAGGAATTGGGCATCACCACCTTTGGCGCCCGCAGAAAAATGCTACTGGCCATCTCAGGTACTTCAAGAGTGACCGGCGAATTCTGTCGGAACGCTGTGTTCGAGCGCAGTCATCAAATTTTGGTCTTGTCATTGAAGCCGAATAGCACTGTTTTGGCTAAAAACTAAATACAAGAGAATGTTCAGATGTGTGCCTTTAAGGGGCGTGGCCTCATCAGTGACGTGAGGAAGTGCGGCCGGGTTAGGTTATGGCCCGCAGTAGCCCCTTGCAAGTTTTCTGATTTTCTTCTTGGGTGATTATGGCTCTTCTATTGGGGCATGAGGGGTAAGCTACCCCGCTTCCCCCCCCCCCCCCCCCCGACTTCAGTCTTTCCATGTACCTTAAATTTTAGCTTGCTATACAAACCAAAAACAATCGACCAATTAATGTATCTTGAACAACGTTTCAAATGGGGCACTTGTAGGTCAAGGTAACAAAATGGCCGAACTCTCTCAGTAAGTGGAAAATAAAGGACGTCGGCTCTCGAGGGATTTATTTACATTCTTTACCGATGAGCGTGTCCGTGTTTTTGTATGTTTCCACTTTGATTCTGTTGACACACGGGCTCCAACGCTTATGTTTGGGTGCCGTTCTTCGCCAGTGATGTCATGTTTTTGGACCATGCGGTTCTAAGGCTGTAGTGAGTTTTGACGGCGACAAGACGGAAGCCTCTTGCGTTAGCTTAGCGATTAGCGTGGCTTCTTGGTCTTTCCTCAACATCACTCGGCGACAAGTGGTAGCTCGATTAGCCGCCGCGGAGGCGATGGTCGCCGATTTGGGAGCGACTCCGCAACGTGTGTCGCCACACAAGTAGGCAGCCGAAGATCTTTGCTAGCTAGCTAGCTAGCGCGGCGGAAGTAAAAACAACCAGTTTGCCTCGACCTCCGATGAAACCGAAGCGAAGCCGTTTGGGAGAGTCTGGGGCAGTCGATAAATCAGTGTTGCTATCTCTGTGCCGTTTCAGAACTGAACAAGAACCGGCGCAAGCTATTCGAGCCCCCCATCCGCTCGTCCTTCCTGGAAGGTGGCGCGAGCGGTCGCCTCTCCCGTCAGTTCCACGCCGACATGGCCAGCGTCAGTGGACGGTGGTAAGCCCCCACCATGCCGGCGGCGGCCCCCTTTTATATTTTTTTCCATGGCGCAGCACCACCATTTTTTGGGGGAGGGGGGGGGTGGAAGGGGTCAGCTCTCCCTCCCTCTTTTGGGCTCAGACTGTTGACAGCGCCATCTTGTATAAACATCCAGTTGGAAGCCATAGTTTGCCCAAGCACCCTGGTGGTTCCTAAAAGGGATTCCTGAGGTTGAGCGTTCACTCCCGTCCGAGCCATTGAGTCCATGCGAAGCGTTTGTGCACTTCCAACAAAAGCGACTCCGCTATTTCAAGGGACCAGGCAGAATGATTAGTTACAATCATTTTTACCCACCGACGCCGCTTGTTGGTGACATGCACTTTACTTGTTACTAGACTTTTGCCTGTGAACGCCCTCCGTTGCTTAGATTGGAAGAACAAGAACTATGCATTGGACTTAAAAAGCGCAGATGCATTATTTTATTTTATTATTGTCTTTCTTTTTTTTATTTTTTTTTTTAACCAAGGCAAATGTTTGTCAGCACTTAGTTGGGCCAAACAAAGTGCAAAGTAGGTCAGCGCACCAAAAGTGTACCAAAAAAGGGAAGCGTTTTGATTGGGAGCGTGTACCTCCCCTGTGCGTGTTTATGTTCAGCAGCTGTTCCGACATGTCGCCATTGTTTGTGTATTTCCAAGACCAAATTTTGTACTCTTTTATGATTTTTTTTTTTTTTAACTGCCATGTTAAGGGAAAAGGGGCAGGATATATAATGGTAATCCGTTTACATGTGTATTTTTTTTTTATATATATATGTTACGAATGACTTAACATGATTATTTGGTATCGTTATTGTCATTTTATGTTCACGTTTGTCAGTTTGTGGAGCGCTTGGATGACCGCAGCGGATTTTCATCCGGTTGTTTATAGCACAGGCCCCCCCCCCCCCCCCCCCCCCCGTCCGTTATTGCTCAGTGGCAGCGGCCTTTCGCTGGCCTCGAAATCCCACAATGCACTCCTCTGCCTTCTCCGCAGGGGGCCAGGACCTCGTTCGGGAAACTTTTTGTATCCTCAAGTGCCAGTTAACCTGATTTTATTTTTTTTTATTTTTTTACATTTTGTTTCAAGAAGGGACATTTTGCTCTGACCGCATCCCGCGAGGAACATGAAAAATCATTTGAAGGAATGCAAAGAAACGGCTCGAACGTTCCACGGTGATAGTTTGGGGGTCGTCTTCAACACGGTTGCAAAAGAAGTTGAAACAAAAGTACAATTATGATCGTCGGGTTAAAATATTTGACAGTATTACAAGTGAAGAATTAATTTTTTTTTTTTTTTTAAGGGGGTGTGAGAGTGCGTTAAAAGTGCCTTAAAAAATGGAGTGCCTGTTGAGTCCAGATGCATTAAAAGCATCAAAACAAATGAGGTGCCTTGCACAGGGTTAGTTTCCTTCAACGCAAAATTCTCAACACTTTGGCAATTTTCTGACAAGGTTGCCTATGCTAACCGCCCCCCCCCTCACCCCCCCCCCTCACCCCCCCCCCCTCACCCCCCCCCCCCCCCCCATTGAAGTCTTGAAAAACACAAAGTAGAAGATGCAACTTTTATCCTGAGACACTACCTGGCAATTGTTTTGACTCCGCTTCTCGTCTTAACTGGTGAATGTTGTTGAAAAAGAAGCGCTTGTTCTGAAGTTTGCCGTTTTGCCGAATCGTGTGAAAGGAATTAAAAAAAAAAATAATAATAATAGTATTAATAATAATAAGTTGCCGCTCCTCTGAAGAAATCGCACAGCCTTAATTGTTTTGATGCCAAAAGGGTTTTATTGGAAAATGTCTTTGTACTGCAGTTCCACGGTACATTTGTAAGGAATTGTAAAACCACTAAGACAATTCTGCAACATTTTTGCAATATTTCAAAAGTGATTTTTTTTTTTTATATGTGTGTGTTAGGAAAAATTCTGCATCAATGGATATGTGCATCGTGGCCAAAAAAAAACAACTCTCGTTCACACTTTACTCCACTTGTTGTATCTTAAAGACTGATTTTTTTTTTGATAAGTCAGGCAAAAAAAAAAATATGTTCAAACATTGATATTTTGAAGTTAATAAAGAAATGTATGCCAAAAATTGCACTTTTCTATTCTTGTGGTTTCGTCTGGGTGTGCGTTTCTCCTCCAAACGTTCCAGGCAGGCAGGCACCAAGCCGACGTTCCTTCTGACATTATCGAAACAGTTTTCTACATTCCAGCGCATTTGATTTGCAAAATGATTCTGTACTGTCTCTGCTGTCATTTTAGGCGGAATGAAGCCAGCAAAAAAAAAAAAAAGCTTTTGTCGTATGTGCACATTTTCTTCCCATCTGATAAAGGAAAGTGTGGCAGAAAAATGGATGGAATTTACAGAGCCTTCGGGTTCTTGGTGCGAATGATGGATTGTGTGAATGAAAACGAGAAAACGCTCCAACGGTCTTGTCGGCCAAAGGACAGTGACGTTTCTGTCCAGCCTGTAGGGGGCAGTGTTGTTCCTTCAAAACAGACCTGTCTGAAGATGCAAAGCAAACCAACACGTCTGATGTTCATGATCAGGATGTTTTAGTTTTTTATTTATTTTTTTTTCAAATCCTGATTGACGTATGATGTCACGCAAACGTCCCACGGTCTTGTGGGCTAAAGGACAATGACGTTTCTGTCCAGCCTCTAGGGGGCAGTGTTGTTCCTTCACAACAGACCTTTCTGAAGATGCAAAGCAAACCAACACGTCTGATGTTCATGATCAGGATGTTTTAGTTTTTTGTTTTTTTTAAATCCTGATTGACGTATGATGTCACGCAAACGTCCCACGGTCTTGTGGGCTAAAGGACAATGACGTTTCTGTCCAGCCTCTAGGGGGCAGTGTTGTTCCTTCAAAACAGACCTGTCTGAAGATGCAAAGCAAACCAACACGTCTGATGTTCATGATCGGGATGTTTTAGTTTTTTGTTTTTTTGTTTTTTAAATCCTGATTGACGTATGATGTCATGCAAACGTCCCACGGTCTGGTGGGCCAAAGGACAATGACGTTTCTGTCCAACCTCTAGGGGGCAGTGTTGTTCCTTCAAAACAGACCCGTCTGAACATGCAAAGCAAACCAACACGTCTGATGTTCATGATCAGGATGTTTTAGTTTTTTGTTTTTTTTTTTATCCTGAATGACGTATGATGTCACGCAAACGTCCCACGCAGAGTGGCGTTGGCATGTAGGGGGGGGGCACCCTCCTCCAAACAGGTGGCCCCGATGAAGCATCTGTTCATCATCATCGTGTGACTCATTTGCTTTTTTTTCCCCCATCCATCGCCGTTTGTTTGTTTTGTTTTGTTTTTCTTTCTTTCTGTCCACCACACGAGCTTTCCCGCCTTTGTTTGTTGTGTAACACTGACGAGCGTGTAAATACGGCCTTCTCTGGGTTAGTATGTAGGAGGCTGCAGTGGGAAAACATTCATTACGCAGCCGGCTGAACACATGCAGGGATTGGGGTGATTTTAAAGCTCGCCCCCCCCCAAAAAAAAAACGATATAACAAATCCTCATTAAGTCCAACATCAGATTTGTTGAGAAAAGCTGCCAATCGGGGGCAAATACGGGATAATTCTCCCCACTGTGACGTCCCATTCTATGGCAGAGATGTGATGGCAGGCAGCTCCTGTGAAACCCAGAATGAAAATAACGTTGACCACCGAGAATGCGTTAACAAGTACGCAAGCTTTCCACCAGACGATCCGACAATATTGTTTACGCACGTCGACAGATTGCCGCGGCAGGAAAAGCGTCGGCGAGATGCGGTGTGATTTGCTTCCACAACATGTTTCCGGAATGCACGTTTTCCTTCTTTCTTATCGATGTGAACGGACCGAAATCGAGATTGCAGAATAAACGTTTCAAATATTTCACTTGGGACGATCGTTCCTCTCTATATTGTGTGTATGTGGCGAATGGCCGTGCCCCCCCCCCCCCCCCAAAAAAAAATCCTGCGACTCCAGCCATCGTTTGAAAATGGATTTGGATCTTCGCCCAGCTTACCTTTATATCATGACTGAAATTTGGTATAATTTGGTAAATTGACGTCTGTGTTTTTGTCATTTCAATGATTTTGTGATTGCATGATCCTTCTGTGATTTTTTTATTTTTTTGCTTTTGTTTTAATCCTGTAACATCCTTCCAGTATTTTTTTTTTTTGTTTTATTCCTATGAAATGTGCCCTATAACTAAAGTGAACTTGAATACACGGCCGGCTCATATTCAAATGTGCAGGAATACCTTCGGAAGTGTTTTTCAGCTCTCATTTAAAATGTTGCTCCAAGCTCATCCTCTCTGGACGGGATCCCTCCTGCATCCTTCCCTGCACTCCCCCCCATCTGTCGCCGTGTCCCCTGTCAACTCGCACTCGAGGTGAGCCATTTAGGAACGTGATGATGCGGAAGAGAAGAGCAGGTTGGTGGAGAATGATGCGGGTTGCGTTTGGGCGCAAATAGGAATCCAATTCAAATCAATGTAGTAGAATATTATTTTCAGATTGCGGCTGCGGGGGGGTTGCGCGATGAGATGCTGTGTCAGGGGCTGCCTTCCCTCCCCAGCACTGATCTTAACACATAATAAGGAAGCCTCTGGAATCTGCCAGCCTCCAGCCTTCTTCTGTAACCGGCAAGAGGAGAGCGACAAAGAGAACGAGGCGATGCATGGCGTACATAATGAGCTTTTTTTTCCTTTTTTTTAATCGCTCGCTGTTTGAGGCCTTCTGATGATGTAACGCTTGTTTCTTATGAAGATAAAAAGGCCTTAGAAGCATTGCTTCTGTGCTCATCTGCGGCCATCAGGGGACTGAGCTCTATTTCCGCGATAAATGTGTTTCAACGCGACAAGGGGGGGGGGGGGCGACGCATCCGTAAGCCTCGCGGACTGATCCCGCAACGGGGCGTTGGAAAAGCAGCTTGTCTTCGCCGCAAATTACGTCCGATCCACATGTAGGTTAAGCTTTGGTCATCGCTTGTGAGGCGCTCGCCATTGCCGTTGGCCGGCTTTTTACGTTGCATTGTGGGATGTGGCGGCCATTTTAGCATACCGGAAGTATCCCGGAAGCACATTTTAGGATACCGGAAGTATCCCGGAAGCACAGTGGCGGTGATGTTTTTCGGGCAATGTTCTGAGCCTTCCGCAACCTTGCCAAGACTCTTCGTAAAATGACAACAATGTTGGGAACATGACATGTCCGACCCTAGAAGATGGCGGGGGAGGGGGGATATAGCAATACAATTCTTTAAAGGCATGGAAACAGACACTACAAGAACCAAAACAATGCAAATACCTCCCATGTCATTTTTTGGGCAATTTTGAAATCTCGGCTTCCCCTCACCATCTTCAATAGCCTGTCTCACGGGGGCGCATTTACAGACTCGGTCGTCCACTGAATAGAGAAGCGCCGCGTCGCCTCTCCTCGAGGTGTTTTGTGTAAAAGGGAGGCAAAACCAAATCCAAAGTGACAGCGGATGCTTTGGGAGCCGCGCTCTTGGAAATGAGTCCTGACTCCAACTCGGGCAAATGGTGTGAGGAGGCGCCCGAGGCCTGCGAATCATCGCTTTGCTTTCCGTTTATCATACGCTTGACCTCTGGGGGGGGGGGGGGGGACCTCCTTTGCGTGTGTAATCGCCATCTCACACACACACACATGCGGTAGGCTATGCAACTTTTGTCACCAAACCTAACACTCCATTAGGTACAACTTCTCAATAAAAATAACTGTACTGTACGCTGGTGTCATTGTTTTTGTGGATTGTATGTAGAATTCGTTGGATAGTGTGTCGCTCGCTGCGAGTTTCTCGTATTCATGAAAGAGACGCTTGGCTACGGGGTAGATTGGGCCGCTCCCTCAAAACAGGCTGAGTGAGTTGGGCAAGACGCTCCGTGTGGTTTGACAAAAGCAGACGCGATTAAGCCGCCTTTATTTTTTGCAGCACAATGAGTTTCCTTTTCAAACGCAGCTGCAATTGTGACCATTCATTGTGGGAAATGCCGATTTCCAGCCTCCTTGAAGATTTGCTCATTTGTCCTTTTATTGAAGCGTCATTCAAGCTTAAAGGGTGCAGATGTGCACTCATGATGTGCGCAATGTGTCAAGGGGGTCCCCGTTTTCCTCGCCACCTTCTCATTAGTCCACTCGCATGCAGACAGACAGAGGCTGACAAATGTCGTGGCCCTTTGAGAGGGTGTGTGGGGGGTGGGGGGGGGCACTGGCTGACGTTGAGTGCGCCTCGGTGTGTTTTGGATGCAACCCGCAGGAGGAGAAGAACCCGCGGGCTAATCTTCTTATGTAAGCGCCCATTCAGTTGACTAGTGATGTGTCGGTTGCGAACGAGCTGATACAAAGATGAGACCCTCCCTCGAGAGCCGACTCTGTCATTTTCCTTTTCTCTCTCTCTCTCTCTGTCGCTCTCTCGCCTGACTATACATGGTCGGTTTTTTTCGGCTAAAAAATGTATATGTATGTAAGGCACTTTTGGATGAAATTTTTAGCCGAAAAAAACGACCATGTACAGTAAGGCGTTTTTAGCCGAAAAAAACGACCATGTATAGTAAGGCGTTTTTAGCCGAAAAAAAGGACATAGTATAGTAAGGCGTTTTTAGGCCAAAAAAACGACCATGTATAGTAAGGCGTTTTTAGCCGAAAAAAACGACCATGTATAGTAAGGCGTTTTTTTCGGTCAAAAATGCATTACTATACATGGTCGTTTTTTTCGGCTAAAAACGCCTTACTATACTATGTCGTTTTTTTTCGGTCAAAAATGCCTTACTATAGTATACATGGTCGTTTTTTTCAGCTAAAAACGCCTTACTATACTATGTCGTTTTTTTTCGGCTAAAAACGCCTTACTATACATGGTCTTTTTTTCGTCCAAAAACGGCTTACTATATATACATGGTCGTTTTTTTCGGTCAAAAACGCCTTACTATACATGGTCATTTTTTTCGGCTAAAAACGCCTTACTATACATGGTCTTTTTTTTCGGCTAAAAACGCCTTACTATACATGGTCGTTTTATTCGGCTAAAAACGCCTTACTATGCATGGTCGTTTTTTTTCGGGCTAGAAACGCCTTACTATACTATGTCGTTTTTTTCGGCTAAAAACGCCTTAATATACATGGTCTTTTTTTCGGCTAAAAACGCCTTACTATACATGGTCGTTTTTTTCGGGCTAGAAACGCCTTACTATACTATGCCGTTTTTTTTCGGCTAAAAACGCCTTATTATACATGGTCGTTTTTTTCGGCTAAAAATGTACATGGGTATACATGCCCTTGAGACACCCATGTATGTAATGTATGTAAGGCACTTTTGGATGAAATTTTTAGCCGAAAAAAACGACCATGTACAGTAAGGCGTTTTTAGCCGAAAAAAACGACCATGTATAGTAAGGCGTTTTTAGCCGAAAAAAAGGACATAGTATAGTAAGGCGTTTTTAGGCCAAAAAAACGACCATGTATAGTAAGGCGTTTTTAGCCGAAAAAAACGACCATGTATAGTAAGGCGTTTTTGACCGGAAAAAATGACCATGTATAGTAAGGCGTTTTTAGCCGAAAAAAACCGACCATGTATAGTAAGGCATTTTTGACCGAAAAAAAACGACCATGTATAGTAAGGCGTTTTTAGCTGAAAAAAAACGACCATGTATAGTAAGGTGTTTTTAGCCGAAAAAAACGACCATGTATAGTAAGGCGTTTTTGACCGAAAAAAACGACCATGTATAGTAAGGCGTTTTTAGCCGAAAAAAAGGACATAGTATAGTAAGGCGTTTTTAGCCAAAAAAAACGACCATGTATAGTAAGGCGTTTTTAGCCGAAAAAAACGACCATGTATAGTAAGGCGTTTTTAGCCGAAAAAAAGGACATAGTATAGTAAGGCGTTTTTAGGCCAAATAAACGACCATGTATAGTAAGGCGTTTTTAGCCGAAAAAAACGACCATGTATAGTAAGGCGTTTTTGACCGGAAAAAATGACCATGTATAGTAAGGCGTTTTTAGCCGAAAAAAAACCGACCATGTATAGTAAGGCATTTTTTACCGAAAAAAACGACCATGTATAGTAAGGCGTTTTTAGCTGAAAAAAACGACCATGTATAGTAAGGTGTTTTTAGCCGAAAAAAACGACCATGTATAGTAAGGCGTTTTTAGCTGAAAAAAACGACCATGTATAGTAAGGCATTTTTGACCGAAAAAAACGACATAGTATAGTAAGGCGTTTTTAGCCGAAAAAAACGACCATGTATAGTAAGGCATTTTTGACCGAAAAAAACGATCATGTATAGTAAGGCGTTTTTAGCTGAAAAAAACGACCATGTATAGTAAGGCGTTTTTGGCCGAAAAAAACGACCATGTATAGTAAGCCGTTTTTGGACGAAAAAAAGACCATGTATAGTAAGGTGTTTTTAGCCGGAAAAAAAACCGACATAGTATAGTAAGGCGTTTTTAGCCAAAAAAAACGACCATGTATAGTAAGGCGTTTTTAGCCGAAAAAAACGACCATGTATAGTAAGGCGTTTTTAGCCGAAAAAAAGGACATAGTATAGTAAGGCGTTTTTAGGCCAAATAAACGACCATGTATAGTAAGGCGTTTTTAGCCGAAAAAAACGACCATGTATAGTAAGGCGTTTTTGACCGGAAAAAATGACCATGTATAGTAAGGCGTTTTTAGCCGAAAAAAACCGACCATGTATAGTAAGGCATTTTTTACCGAAAAAAACGACCATGTATAGTAAGGCGTTTTTAGCTGAAAAAAACGACCATGTATAGTAAGGTGTTTTTAGCCGAAAAAAACGACCATGTATAGTAAGGCGTTTTTAGCTGAAAAAAACGACCATGTATAGTAAGGCATTTTTGACCGAAAAAAACGACATAGTATAGTAAGGCGTTTTTAGCCGAAAAAAACGACCATGTATAGTAAGGCATTTTTGACCGAAAAAAACGATCATGTATAGTAAGGCGTTTTTAGCTGAAAAAAACGACCATGTATAGTAAGGCGTTTTTGGCCGAAAAAAACGACCATGTATAGTAAGCCGTTTTTGGACGAAAAAAAGACCATGTATAGTAAGGTGTTTTTAGCCGGAAAAAAAACCGACATAGTATAGTAAGGCGTTTTTAGCTGAAAAAAACGACATAGTATAGTAAGGCGTTTTTAGCCGAAAAAAAAACGACATAATATAGTAAGGTGTTTTTAGCTGAAAAAAACGACATAGTATAGTAAGGCGTTTTTAGCCGAAAAAAACCGACATAGTATAGTAAGGCGTTTTTAGCTGAAAAAAACGACCATGTATAGTAAGGCATTTTCGACCGAAAAAAACGACATAGTATAGTAAGGCGTTTTTAGCCGAAAAAAACGACCATGTATAGTAAGGCGTTTTTAGCAGAAAAAAAACGACCATGTATAGTAAGGCGTTTTTGACCGAAAAAAACGACCATGTAGAGTTAGGCGTTTTTGACCGAAAAAAAGACCATGTATAGTAAGGCGTTTTTAGCCGAAAAAAACGACATAGTATAGTAAGGCGTTTTTGCCATGGTCGTTTTTTACTGCTAAAAACGCCTTACTATACATGGTCGTTTTTTTCAGCTAAAAACGCCTTACTATACATGGTCGTTTTTTTCGGTCAAAAATGCCTTACTATACATGGTCGTTTTTTTCAGCTAAAAACGCCTTACTATACATGGTCGTTTTTTCCGGTCAAAAACGCCTTACTATACATGCTCGTTTTTTTCGACTAAAAACGCCTTACTATACATGGTCGTTTTTTCCGGCTAAAAATGCCTTACTATACATGGTCGTTTTTTCCGGCTAAAAATGCCTTACTATACTTGGTCGTTTTTTTTTCGGCTAAACACGCCTTACTATACATGGTCGTTTTTTTCGGCTAAAAACGCCTTACTATACTTGGTCGTTTTTTTTTCGGCTAAACACGCCTTACGATACATGGTCGTTTTTTTCGGCTAAAAACGCCTTACTATACATGGTCGTTTTTTTCGGTCAAAAACGCCTTACTATACATGGTCGTTTTTTTCGGCTAAACACGCCTTACTATACATGGTCTTTTTTTCGGCTAAAAACGCCTTACTATACATGGTCGTTTTTTTCGGCTAAAAACGCCTTACTATACTATGTCGTTTTTTTCGGCTAAAAACGCCTTACTATACTGTCGTTTTTTTCGGCTAAAAACGCCTTACTATACATGGTCGTTTTTTTCAGCTAAAAACGCCTTACTATACATGGTCTTTTTTTCGGTCAAAAATGCATTACTATACATGGTCGTTTTTTTCAGGTAAAAACGCCTTACTATACATGGTCGGTTTTTTTTCGGTCAAAAACGCCTTACTATACATGGTCGTTTTTTTCGGCTAAAAACGCCTTACTATACATGGTCGTTTTTTCCGGTCAAAAACGCCTTACTATACATGGTCGTTTTTTTCGGCTAAAAACACCTTACTATACTATGTCGTTTTTTTCGGCTAAAAACGCCTTACTATACATGGTCGTTTTTTTCAGCTACAAACGCCTTACTATACATGGTCGTTTTTTTCGGTCAAAAATGCATTACTATACATGGTCGTTTTTTTCGGCTAAAAACGCCTTACTATACTATGTCGTTTTTTTCGGTCAAAAATGCCTTACTATACATGGTCGTTTTTTTCAGCTAAAAACACCTTACTATACTATGTCGTTTTTTTCGGCTAAAAACGCCTTACTATACATAGTCGTTTTTTTCAGCTAAAAACGCCTTACTATACATGGTCGTTTTTTTTCGGTCAAAAACGCCTTACTATACATGGTCGTTTTTTTCGGCTAAAAACGCCTTACTATACATGGTCGTTTTTTCCGGTCGAAAACGCCTTACTATACATGGTCGTTTTTTTCGGCTAAAAACACCTTACTATACTATGTCGTTTTTTTCGGCTAAAAACGCCTTACTATACTATGTCGTTTTTTTCGGCTAAAAACGCCTTACTATACTGTCGTTTTTTTCGGCTAAAAACGCCTTACTATACATGGTCGTTTTTTTTCGGCTAAAAACGCCTTACTATACATGGTCGTTTTTTTCGGTCAAAAACGCCTTACTATACATGGTCGGTTTTTTCGGTCAAAAACGCCTTACTATACTATGTCGTTTTTTTCGGCTAAAAACGCCTTACTATACATGGTCGTTTTTTTTCGGCTAAAAACGCCTTACTATACATGGTCGTATTTTTCGGTCAAAAACGCCTTACTATACATGGTCGTTTTTTTCGGTCAAAAACGCCATGGTCGTTTTTTTCGGCTAAACACGCCTTACTATACATGGTCTTTTTTTCGGCTAAAAACGCCTTACTATACATGGTCGGTTTTTTTTCGGTCAAAAACACCTTACTATACATGGTCGTTTTTTTCAGGTAAAAACGCCTTACTATACATGGTCGGTTTTTTTTCGGTCAAAAACGCCTTACTATACATGGTCGTTTTTTTCGGCTAAAAACGCCTTACTATACATGGTCGTTTTTTCCGGTCAAAAACGCCTTACTATACATGGTCGTTTTTTTCGGCTAAAAACACCTTACTATACTATGTCGTTTTTTCGGCTAAAAACGCCTTACTATACATGGTCGTTTTTTTCAGCTACAAACGCCTTACTATACATGGTCGTTTTTTTCGGTCAAAAATGCATTACTATACATGGTCGTTTTTTTCGGCTAAAAACGCCTTACTATACTATGTCGTTTTTTTCGGTCAAAAATGCCTTACTATACATGGTCGTTTTTTTCAGCTAAAAACACCTTACTATACTATGTCGTTTTTTTCGGCTAAAAACGCCTTACTATACATAGTCGTTTTTTTCAGCTAAAAACGCCTTACTATACATGGTCGTTTTTTTTCGGTCAAAAACGCCTTACTATACATGGTCGTTTTTTTCGGCTAAAAACGCCTTACTATACATGGTCGTTTTTTCCGGTCGAAAACGCCTTACTATACATGGTCGTTTTTTTCGGCTAAAAACACCTTACTATACTATGTCGTTTTTTTCGGCTAAAAACGCCTTACTATACTATGTCGTTTTTTTCGGCTAAAAACGCCTTACTATACTGTCGTTTTTTTCGGCTAAAAACGCCTTACTATACATGGTCGTTTTTTTTCGGCTAAAAACGCCTTACTATACATGGTCGTTTTTTTCGGTCAAAAACGCCTTACTATACATGGTCGTTTTTTTCGGTCAAAAACGCCTTACTATACTATGTCGTTTTTTTCGGCTAAAAACGCCTTACTATACATGGTCGTTTTTTTTCGGCTAAAAACGCCTTACTATACATGGTCGTATTTTTCGGTCAAAAACGCCTTACTATACATGGTCGTTTTTTTCGGTCAAAAACGCCTTACTATACATGGTCGTTTTTTTCGGCTAAACACGCCTTACTATACATGGTCTTTTTTTCGGCTAAAAACGCCTTACTATACATGGTCGGTTTTTTTTTCGGTCAAAAACACCTTACTATACATGGTCGTTTTTTTCGGCTAAAAACGCCTTACTATACATGGTCGTTTTTTCCGGTCAAAAACGCCTTACTATACATGGTCGTTTTTTTCGGCTAAAAACACCTTACTATACTATGTCGTTTTTTTCGGCTAAAAACGCCTTACTATACATGGTCGTTTTTTTCAGCTAAAAACGCCTTACTATACATGGTCGTTTTTTTCGGTCAAAAATGCATTACTATACATGGTCGTTTTTTTCGGCTAAAAACGCCTTACTATACAATGTCGTTTTTTTCGGTCAAAAACGCCTTACTATACATGGTCGTTTTTTTCGGCTAAAAACACCTTACTATACTATGTCGTTTTTTTCGGCTAAAAACGCCTTACTATACATGGTCGTTTTTTTCAGCTAAAAACGCCTTACTATACATGGTCGTTTTTTTCGGTCAAAAATGCATTACTATACATGGTCGTTTTTTTCGGCTAAAAACGCCTTACTATACTATGTCGTTTTTTTCGGTCAAAAATGCCTTACTATACATGGTCGTTTTTTTCAGCTAAAAACGCCTTACTATACTATGTCGTTTTTTTTCGGCTAAAAACGCCTTACTATACATGGTCGTTTTTTTCGGTCAAAAACGCCTTACTATACATGGTCATTTTTTTCGGCTAAAAACGCCTTACTATACATGGTCTTTTTTTTCGGCTAAAAACGCCTTACTATACATGGTCGTTTTATTTGGCTAAAAACGCCTTACTATGCATGGTCGTTTTTTTTCGGGCTAGAAACGCCTTACTATACTATGTCGTTTTTTTCGGCTAAAAACGCCTTAATATACATGGTCTTTTTTTCGGCTAAAAACGCCTTACTATACATGGTCGTTTTTTTCGGGCTAGAAACGCCTTACTATACTATGCCGTTTTTTTTCGGCTAAAAACGCCTTATTATACATGGTCGTTTTTTTCGGCTAAAAACGCCTTACTATACATGGTCGTTTTTTTTTCGGCTAAAACGTCTTACTATACATGGTCGTTTTTTTCGGCTAAAAACGCCTTACTATACATGGTCGTTTTTTTCGGTCAAAAACGCCTTACTATACATGGTCGTTTTTTTTCGGCTAAACACGCCTTACTATACATGGTCGTTTTTTTCGGCTAAAAACGCCTTACTATACATGGTCGTTTTTTTTGGCTAAAAACGCCTTACTATACATGGTCGTTTTTTTCGGCTAAAAACGCCTTACTATACATGGTCGTTTTTTTCGGTCAAAAACGCCTTACTATACATGGTCGTTTTTTTTCGGCTAAACACGCCTTACTATACATGGTCGTTTTTTTCGGCTAAACACGCCTTACTATACATGGTCGTTTTTTTCGGCTAAAAACGCCTTACTATACATGGTCGTTTTTTCCGGTCGAAAACGCCTTACTATACATGGTCGTTTTTTTCGGCTAAAAACACCTTACTATACTATGTCGTTTTTTTCGGCTAAAAACGCCTTACTATACTATGTCGTTTTTTTCGGCTAAAAACGCCTTACTATACTGTCGTTTTTTTCGGCTAAAAACGCCTTACTATACATGGTCGTTTTTTTTCGGCTAAAAACGCCTTACTATACATGGTCGTTTTTTTCGGTCAAAAACGCCTTACTATACATGGTCGTTTTTTTCGGTCAAAAACGCCTTACTATACTATGTCGTTTTTTTCGGCTAAAAACGCCTTACTATACATGGTCGTTTTTTTTCGGCTAAAAACGCCTTACTATACATGGTCGTATTTTTCGGTCAAAAACGCCTTACTATACATGGTCGTTTTTTTCGGTCAAAAACGCCTTACTATACATGGTCGTTTTTTTCGGCTAAACACGCCTTACTATACATGGTCTTTTTTTCGGCTAAAAACGCCTTACTATACATGGTCGGTTTTTTTTCGGTCAAAAACACCTTACTATACATGGTCGTTTTTTTCGGCTAAAAACGCCTTACTATACATGGTCGTTTTTTCCGGTCAAAAACGCCTTACTATACATGGTCGTTTTTTTCGGCTAAAAACACCTTACTATACTATGTCGTTTTTTTCGGCTAAAAACGCCTTACTATACATGGTCGTTTTTTTCAGCTAAAAACGCCTTACTATACATGGTCGTTTTTTTCGGTCAAAAATGCATTACTATACATGGTCGTTTTTTTCGGCTAAAAACGCCTTACTATACAATGTCGTTTTTTTCGGTCAAAAACGCCTTACTATACATGGTCGTTTTTTTTCGGCTAAAAACACCTTACTATACTATGTCGTTTTTTTCGGCTAAAAACGCCTTACTATACATGGTCGTTTTTTTCAGCTAAAAACGCCTTACTATACATGGTCGTTTTTTTCGGTCAAAAATGCATTACTATACATGGTCGTTTTTTTCGGCTAAAAACGCCTTACTATACTATGTCGTTTTTTTCGGTCAAAAATGCCTTACTATACATGGTCGTTTTTTTCAGCTAAAAACGCCTTACTATACTATGTCGTTTTTTTTCGGCTAAAAACGCCTTACTATACATGGTCGTTTTTTTCGGTCAAAAACGCCTTACTATACATGGTCATTTTTTTCGGCTAAAAACGCCTTACTATACATGGTCTTTTTTTTCGGCTAAAAACGCCTTACTATACATGGTCGTTTTATTTGGCTAAAAACGCCTTACTATGCATGGTCGTTTTTTTTCGGGCTAGAAACGCCTTACTATACTATGTCGTTTTTTTCGGCTAAAAACGCCTTAATATACATGGTCTTTTTTTCGGCTAAAAACGCCTTACTATACATGGTCGTTTTTTTCGGGCTAGAAACGCCTTACTATACTATGCCGTTTTTTTTCGGCTAAAAACGCCTTATTATACATGGTCGTTTTTTTCGGCTAAAAACGCCTTACTATACATGGTCGTTTTTTTTTCGGCTAAAACGTCTTACTATACATGGTCGTTTTTTTCGGCTAAAAACGCCTTACTATACATGGTCGTTTTTTTCGGTCAAAAACGCCTTACTATACATGGTCGTTTTTTTTCGGCTAAACACGCCTTACTATACATGGTCGTTTTTTTCGGCTAAAAACGCCTTACTATACATGGTCGTTTTTTTTGGCTAAAAACGCCTTACTATACATGGTCGTTTTTTTCGGCTAAAAACGCCTTACTATACATGGTCGTTTTTTTCGGTCAAAAACGCCTTACTATACATGGTCGTTTTTTTTCGGCTAAACACGCCTTACTATACATGGTCGTTTTTTTCGGCTAAACACGCCTTACTATACATGGTCGTTTTTTTCGGCTAAAAACGCCTTACTATACATGGTCGTTTTTTTTGGCTAAAAACGCCTTACTATACATGGTCGTTTGTCTATGTGGAGTTGGCACTGTTGTGCGGTACACGAAGCAGAAGTTTAAGATGAGTGCGAGACAGACAGGCGAGCGGGCGCACTCACCTCCAGCTTGTGTTGCAACGTGACATCAGACATCAAATCTTCAAGCACACCACTCAGCTCAGTACTCATTCGTGTCCAAATGCAGGTTCCACTGAGCTGGTGGAAATACCGAGCTTCCGTCAACCCCCGTTTGATCAAAGTAATGGAGAGTAGATTGTTGTTGGTTGAAGTTTAATTTTGTTGCTTGTTTATTGTTTGGAGCCTTTTTAATGTTCAATAAAATAAGTAAAAAGCCATTTCTTTGCTTGATAATTGTTGCTATTTTCCAGTCAGTAGGCTGCATTTATGTTCACCAAGTAATTTATCAAAATGTATGCTAAATTTGTCATAAATATTTAAAAGAAAGGCTAAAGTTAAAAGAGCCGTTCGAGAGCCAAAAAAGAGCCGGCTCTTGTCTCTGAGCCGATCCAAATGAACCGGATCACCGAAAAGAGCCGAAAATCCCATCGCTACAGTTGACGGAAAACTCGCTCGTTCGCGTGCGCGCGCGCTCCCTAATCCGCCGAGCACTCGCGTACCCGCGGACGCGCTCACACTTGTGGCTCGGCGCGGAGGCACTGCGAGAAACCGCCGAACAAATACGAGCAGCCAATGGAGCGATTTCAAATCATATTTGCGTCCGCGGAATAGTGTGCAACCGGGGCGTTTTCCCTCCCGGCACGTGACGCGTCAGAGACGGAGAGAGAGAGAGAGAGAGTGCAAACTCCATTTGGCTGTCCTCACCCCGCCTCCCTCCCTCCCTCCTTCTCCTCCTTCGCCGCCAGTGGGAGCAGCAAGTGGAGCTGACGGCCGGCCATTCGGAGCGCAAGGCAGCGGCACAGCATCATCGTCTGTGACATCCACCCGGGCCGAGATGGAGGGAGCAGGCATAGCGCGCAACATCAGCAGCAGCCCGCTCAGCCCCTGCGAGGGGATGATCAAGGACCTGAGCCTGGACGCCATACAGCTTTGTGAGCGAGACGGTGAGCTCGAGATCAACTTTTATTCGCATATTATCGGAGTGCATTTGTGCATTACGGGTGACCCCCCCCTCGCCCCCATAACGTGCAGAGTCTGCCTTTGATTGCCTTTTGTAAGGGACTCACAGGGGTTCCTTTGAATGGCTGCTGCGTGTGTGGAATTGCAACAGAGGTAACAAAGCCTTTTTGTGTTACTAAAAAAAAAAAGGGAATCTTATCTCAACAGTGCAGGCATCAGTGCACCTAACTAAATGCATCATTCGCAACCGGGAAACATCGTCTCGGGGAATAGTTGTCATTATCAAGAGTGGATTTGCGAAATAAGGTGGCACCATCCCATAATGAGTCAACCCCTCTGTTGAACCCTTAAGTGGTGGTGCAAAAAAAAAAACGCAAGTCATCATCAGGTGAGACTCCCAACCAACATGGCCGCAGCCACATGTGAGTGAGCGCAGAGGCTCTGCAACAAGCCGAAAGCCCCCCCCCAAAACGTTTGCTTTTCATTTGTTTTCCGACGCACGTGTTCATTGCGCATCAGGCGATTCAAAAGCTTTCATTTTGCTAATGGGCAGGAGTGGACTTGCTGCCAGATTTTTCTTTTGGGGGGGGCATCTCATAGGCCGCAGGTGGAAGCACGGAGCCCCTTTTCAAAACATTCGCCGACACTTTTGCTGAATCTTCTGAATAAATATCGCCCGTGTGTCCTTGAGACACCCACATGGCGTTTTGTTTATGGCGCAACAAACGCACCCTCGGCCCGCCGCGGTGCCCAACGACGACGCTTGTCGAAGAAACGGCGGAGAGACCAGTTTAGCTGCGGGGCCGTGTGAAAAATCCTCAGCCGAGGATTGGGTCACATGGGGGGGGGCTTACCCGACTTAATCCACCTCTTCGTAGCATCGCTATCAAGTCGCGATTACAGAAACTGCCAATATGGTTCCAAATACAAAAAAAAAACCTAAAACGCAAAGTAACAGCACGCAACTATGCCACGTACGTCATCCCGAACAGTTTGGGATCAATATTTAGCTAACGCCCGCTTCAATCAACAAAGTATGCAGAAAAGTGGTGAAAATTGAATGACTGTCTGTGTCTCATGTGTTGTGTTGTATTGTTTTGCTTTGATGCTATTCTGACTTCAAGATGGCGCCGCGAGAGCGGCTGCCTTTACAGCAGCTCCAATATTTTTCTTCTTCTACTTTCTTCCTTTCATAACTTTGCTGTTGCAACCAAACTCCAGATTTGTTTGGCTTGTCTAACCATTCTGCCGATCAAACACTTTTGTTCAGACTCGCTATCGCTAATCGGCTAGCCTCGTTGTTGACTAGCTAGCCCGTCTGGTATCGCGTCAAAAGCCAAAGCGGGGGGCCGGCGCTCGCCGTTTTGATGCCCGAAGCGCAAACGCTTTGCGGTTGACCTTGACCCTGACACATGACAAAAGTGGTCTGGAAAAAAAATAAAATAAAACGACGGAAGACCCGGCACCCGCATGTAAAGTAGCCGCATTGAATTTCCAGGAAATAGCCAGTGTCACCTTGTGTCTCTTTCCTTTCTCAGGACCGTTTCTAAATTTACTCTCTCACGGCCATCAATATTTAATTGGCAGCATGAGAGGGCCACGCTGAGCCAGCAAATGGGAGCGCATGCGGAATCGCCGGGCTTCTTCCTGTTTGCGGGAATGGAACACACACACACACACACACACACATACACACACACAGACAGACAGACAGAGCGCTGTGGGGACATTTCAATGCACTAAATACGTGGCAGGACACTTGGCAGTGGTGATTGACAAAAGTTCTCCAGTCAAAATGCAGGACTCGTAACTCAAAATGGAGGATGTGCTACTTCTACACCCTCAGACTAAGAACAATTTTCCACGAGCGTCATTCGCAGCATTCCAAGTAGATTGTCTTGATCCATCGTGGAAGTTGAACCAGTAAATTAATTAGCCTCGCCCGGTTCTCTGAAGAGTTGAGTTTTAATCAAATGCAAATTAATGATGTCAGGCCTCAGACGTGAGCTTAGTGCTAACGACGCGGATGAGCAAATTAGCGTCGGCGTCGTGTCGACGCTCGGCGCAAGCGCTCGACGCGGTAAAATTGGAATTGTGTCAGTTGCGATCGTTGGCGCGGCTCACACAACATGACGGCTCGAGCCGGATCGACATACGTCTGTGATGCATCCGCGGTTGAAAACTTTCTGTTGCGGTCTTGAAGCTGCTAGCAAGATCAGAACGTAGCCTCACTTAAGCCCCTCCCCCTTTCCCCCTCGCATCTCCACCCCAAAAACCGCTAGCTACCAAGCTCACTCACGCGCATTTACTGCACCACGCTAAGGTAGCGGTAGTGCATGACATATTGACGATGAAGTATGACCAAAAACGAAATGTTACCGGTTTGTTGTTATTATTTTGGGATGTATAATCAGTTAAAAACATGAGGCACGCCGCTCCGTGATTGATTCAGCGATGAGAGTTCCAAATTAAATTTTAGCGGCAAAAATGGATGGATGGAATCCCAACAAGGGGCAGCCCGGTAGTCCAGTGGTTAGCACGTCGGCTTCAGAGTGCAGAGGTACCGGGTTCGATTCCAGCTCCGGCCTCCCTGTGTGGAGTTTGCATGTGCTCCCCGGGCCTGCGTGGGTTTTCTCCGGGTGCTCCGGTTTCCTCCCACATTCCAAAAACATGCATGGCAGGATGATTGAACACTCTAAATTGTCCCTCGGTGTGAGTGTGGGTGTGGATGGTTGTTCGTCTCTGTGTGCCCTGCGATTGGCTGGCAACCGATTCAGGGTGTCCCCCGCCTACTGCCCGGAGACAGCTGGGATAGGCTCCAGCACCCCCCGCGACCCTAGTGAGGATTGAGCGGTTCGGAAGATGAATGAATGAATCCCAACAACTCCCTGAAAGTTTGTGTGTGTATGTGTGTTATCTGCTTTGACCGTGTCTGCATTTGCGGCCCGAGAAGCTTGCCGGTTGTGTAAACACGGCGCTGAAGGGCCACATTGTTCGCGTGGCTCGCTTTTGAGAGAGATGCTCTTGTTTTCCGGGCGCTCTCAGCATGACACCCGTGTCAGTCTAGTTAGGCCGCGTAGCGAAACCCAACAAAGACGCGCTTTTCAAAAGAGTCCGTCCACATCCGTCCGGCCCCGCTGCGACACCGCTAACCCCCACCACCGCCACCACCAAAAAAAACTCGGGAGGCTACTCCCAAGACAAAGGCTGTTTCATTTTGTCGTATTACACGGCCAGCCAATTCAATTTTTAAATGAAGTGAATTACAACCCGGAGTCAACGAATGCTAGTAGCGATCGTGGTGCGCAGGATAGCAGCAGGCTGTGAACTGGCTAACATTTATCAAGTTGGATCGGCTTTGGCTAGCAGCTGCGGCCGTGAGCTCATGCCTGAATGTGCTCGTTAAGTCTTGATTTTGTTACCGTTCGGTCTGTAAAGCGATTGACAGCTCAGCGATTGCCCTGGCCTTGATTTTTGTCGATCTCCTAGCTTGTCACTAATAACGCACCACACTTCAGTCCAGGTAAATCTGGAGCAGAGCTGAACACGCGGATCCATTAGGAGGGTTTGTGTTTGCATGTTAACACGATTTTTATTGATCCCTCTGCAGCGCTCTTTAATGGCACTCAATGAAAAGGGAAATGCTGACAAACGCCGATGTCGGCCTCTCTGCAAATGCTCATCGTGAAGTAGCGAATGTGCTCGGATGGCGAGTCGTCGCCATTCAGTGGCTTTGAGGGTAAAAATGGTGACGCGGCATCGTTGCTCTCGCCGCCGACAATCGTGAGTAACGGCGACGACACAGTCGTCCTCGGCTAGCAGTACCGGGGTTTATTTTCGACCTCCTCCGTCTGACCTTCGTCCTCCATCTTTCATTCTCACCGTCTCCCGGAGGATTGCTCACCAGATGAGCGGCGCAGGCCGTACCCGCAAACGGCGGAGAGGGTCTGGCCGCAATATTAGCGACGCAGTCAAGTTGAGGTTTAAGAGAAAAGTCCCGTTGGGAGTCGACGGGAGGAAGATATGCCAAATATATCTTCATGAACTTTACATACGGTTAATCATTCGTCGTCACATTGTATGTCCCTGTCAGTAATATACACAATGTACTCTTGACTCGAAAAACATCTCGCTAGTTAGCTACATCTCTCTAGCTAGCCTGCTCGCTACATCTCTCTTGCTAGCTAGCTCGCTACATCTCTCTTGCTAGCCAGCTCACTTCATCTCTCTTGCTAGCTAGCTCGCTACATCTCTCTTGCTAGCCAGCTCACTTCATCTCTCTTGCTAGCTAGCTCACTTCATCGCTCTTGCTAGCTAGCTCACTTCATCTCTCTTGCTAGCTAGCTCGCTACATCTCTCTTGCTAGCCTGCTCGCTACATCTCTCTTGCTAGCTAGCTAGCTCGCTACATCTCTCTTGCTAGCTAGCTCGCTTCATCTCTCTTGCTAGCTAGCTCGCTTCATCTCTCTTGCTAGCTAGCTCGCTACATCTCTCTTGCTAGCTAGCTCGCTACATCTCTCTTGCTAGCTAGCTCGCTTCATCTCTCTTGCTAGCTAGCTCACTTCATCTCTCTTGCTAGCTAGCTCACTTCATCTCTCTTGCTAGCTAGCTCACTTCATCTCTCTTGCTAGCCTGCTCGCTACATCTCTCTTGCTAGCTTCATCACTCTTGCTAGCTAGCTAGCTCGCCACATCTCCCGCTCCTCTATTTCTTTCCTCTCTCCATCCCTTGATCCATCGAGGGAGTTTTTACAAAGACGCAATGCCATGAATATTTGTCGTTACGGTGATGGACGGTGTTAATAACAATGCGGATGATCTAGCTAGCCCTAATGTAACGACCCCTTGTGGATTGTGATAAATGACTGTTGGCGGGGGGGGGGGGGGGGGGGTGAATGATACACCACAAAAGAAATAATGGCCTCATTTGAAAGAACTATCCACTGTCGGAGGATCAAAACCTGAGCGGCCGTGCCGGCTTGCCGTCGGATGTCACTAAATTCAAATATGAAAGGCCAGTCTGGACACGCGCTGTGCGCTAAGATTACTTCGGCGATGGAGCGAGTCTCTCTTTGCATTCGTTCTGGGTGACGGCGGGCCTTCGCCTGAATCAAACGTCGGCAACAAATGGCGGAACGGCGCGGTCCAAAATGTACTTTTCAGGTGGACGGCGTACGACCCCGTAACGAATGTGGGTCGTCTGTGCTCTGCTTCCGATGTCGATGAGCTTTCAGTACAACCTAAACTTGGGAGTCTGTTCTCTTCGTTTTGTTGCGCTTCTCTGAGCTGCACTGTCTCCACTTCATATGGACGCGAGATTGTTTTTGTCCAATCAGATTTCAGGCCCTCGGTGTTGCCGCGTCAAGCTAATCTGCCCGAGGTGGGGGTCGGCAACCTGCGGCTCGACGAGCATTTGAGGCACCTTGCTGGTATAAATGAAGATTTAGCTCTACAATTGATTTAGCTCTTGACAAGTCTGCATTCTTGTTTCAAAATGAGTGTGTGTGTGAGTAAAGGTGTGTGTGTGTGTGTGTGTGTGTGTGTGTGTGTGTGTGTGTGTGTGTGTGTGTGTTTGTATGACTATTCTTGTGAGGACCACTGTGATTATAAGACCAACGTAGTGAGGACATTTTTGACAAGTGAGGACATTTAGGCCAGTCCTCACAAGTTTTTCATTCTAAAGTGTGTGTGTGTGTGTGTGTGTGTGTGTGTGTGTGTGTGTAGTTGCGAGATAGTCCAATTATGGAATTGCATTTTTAATCTCGGCCCCTCTCGGCGTATGAATGGTGATGGCTTGACCACGCTCTGCCGCGTCCGCCATTGTTTAGATGTGCATTCTTTGCAGCGCCCCCCCCCGCCCCCCGCCCCCCCCCCCCCACACACACACACGTCGCATTGTTGAATGTGACGTGCAAAGTCTATATTCATCCGCGATTGCACAAAGGAGCCGCTGAGCCGTGTTTTGACATTTCCTTTGACCTTGCGTTGCACCGGGGGGTGGGGGGGGGGGGCGCACGTTGACATGCACCATCACAACTGAGAAAGAAATACGTGACGGATTGAAGCATATCGATCACCAAATGTCAATTTTGCCGATTAGTGATGGAGCCTCCTCATGTTCAATCAGCACCGTTTTGAAATATTTAATGCGCCTTCTGCTCGGGGAAGCACATAGGTATGTTTTGGAAAAGGGGGGGGGGGGAATCAGGTGTTTCCATGGCAACATGCACTGGTTCGACTAAGTGGCCAACGGGGAGGCAGAATAATCACTCGCAGCGATAAAAGAATGAGAGCTGCGAGTGTAGCGAACGCACAGGCAGGATTTAAAGGTCAAAGATCAACATTATGGACTAAGCGTGACCTTGGTTCTGCGCAGGAAGTAAATCCCAAGATGGCGCCATCTCCGACATGGAGGAGCTGCCCGTCCCGCAGGGCATCAAGATCAGCAACATCACCTGCGACTCTTTCAAGATCTGCTGGGACATGGAGCAGCGCGGCAAGGAGCGCATCACGCATTACTTCATTGACCTGAACAAGAAGGAGAACAAAAACTCCAACAAGTTCAAGCACAAGGTAACGCCAACGCGCCCCCCAGGAAGCGTTTTTGTTGCGCACGCCTGCCCGGAAGCTTGAGAGTCCTGCACAGGATCGTATGTGTTTGTAATATTGGATGTTGTCATCAAAACGTCCATTTGCCAGAATGTGTTCTTTTTAGGCGGCCCGGTAGTCCAGTGGTTAGCACGTCGGCTTCACAGTGCGGAGGTACCGGGTTCGATTCCAGCTCCGGCCTCCCTGTGTGGAGTTTGCATGTTCTCCCCGGGCCTGCGTGGGTTTTCTCCGGGTGCTCCGGTTTCCTCCCACATTCCAAAAAAAACATGCGTGGCAGGCTGATTGAACACTCTAAATTGTCCATAGGTGTGAGTGTGAGTGCGAATGGTCGTTCATCTATTTGTGCCCTGCGATTGGCTGGCGACCGGTTCAGGGTGTCCCCCGCCTAATGCCCGAAGACAGCTGGGATAGGCTCCAGCACCCCCCGCGACCCTAATGAGGATCAAGCGGCTCGGAAGATGAATGAATGAATGAATGTTCTTTTTAAAGCGGCTTCTTTCCTCATCACCAGCAGGAGCGTCAGTGGGATGAGGGTGGGGGGGGGGGGCGGGGTTCGGGGGGGTATGTGAAGATCAAAAGCTCGTTTTGACTTCATGGCAAGCAACGGCACGCCGCTGTTTGGATAAAGTGTACAGCAGCAGGAGTGTCGGGAGATGGACTGCGCCACGCAGTTGCTGGGCGGAGCATGAAATATTGGTGCAGTTGTCCCTCGAGGCTCATGTGTTGGAGGGGGGGTGGGGGGGTGGCTGGCGGGGTCCGTCCTCGATGAAAGGGGGTCACTGTGATGTGGCGTTTGTGAATTACAGTGGCAACTTGTTACGGAAAAAAATTAATGGAGCGTAGTAGCGGCCAACGAGATCCTACTGTAGTCATTAGGCCACGCCCCTTAAAGGCACACAACGCACACACACACAAGTACTCCAGGTACCAACAGGCATGACATTTCGAGTGTTTCAGGTACCACTGCATATGCGATTGAAGTCTGGTTGATGCGGTCTCCCCCCTCCCAGGACGTGCCGACCAAGCTGGTGGCCAAGGCGGTGCCCCTCCCCATGACGGTGCGCGGCCATTGGTTCCTCAGCCCGCGCACCGAGTACACGGTGGCGGTCCAGATGGCGTCCAAACAGACGGACGGGGACTACGCCGTCTCGGAGTGGAGCGAAATCGTCGAGTTCTGCACCGCCGGTGAGTCACGGGCAAGTTTGTGACGACAATTTCCTCGCAGTTTTCATTTCCTGGAATGACAACATGATGGGGAAAATGGCGGCGAGCGATTTTTAAGAACAGGATCGCCGTCACCATATTAGTCATCCCTGGGTTGAAGAATCGATAGAATATATGAGTATTGTTCTATATTCTGTCTCCAGGCTAACCATTAGCTTGTCAATGGCATTTTCCTTTCTATGTTAGCATTCAGCTAGCAGGCTTTTTTTTTCCAAGGCAGCTGTGTGTTTATCCATCCATCCATTTTCCAAACCGCTTGATCCTCACTAGGGTCGCGGGGGGTGCTGGAGCCTATCCCAGCCGTCTTCGGGCAGTAGACGGGGGACACCCTGAATCAGTTGCCAGCCAATCGCAGGGCACACAGAGACGAACAACCATCCACACCCACACTCACACCTAGGGACAATTTAGAGTGTTCAATCAGCCTGCCACGCATATTTTTGGAATGTGGGAGGAAACCGGAGCACCCGGAGAAAACCCACGCAGGCCCGGGGAGAACCTGAATCGGTTGCCAGCCAATCGCAGGGCACACAGAAACAAACAACCATTCACACTCACACTCACACCTAGGGACAATTTAGAGCGTCCAATCAGCCTGCCGTGCATGTTTTTGGAATGTGGGAGGAAACCGGAGCACCCGGAGAAAACCCACGCAGGCCCGGGAAGAACATGCAAACTCCACACAGGGAGGCCGGAGGTGGAATCGAACCCGGTACCTCTGCACTGTGAAGCCGACGTGCTAACCACTGGACTACCGGGCCGCGCTGTGTGTTTAAAGGCTTCTAAATATTAAGCCTTAGCATGTCATGCTAGCATTAAGCTAGCGCGGCGTGCTGAAGGCAGCGCTGTTCTGTTCTCTCTTTGTTGGATGTTTTCTTTGACACAAAACGTATCGGAAACACTTCATTGTCGTGACTTTACCTTGGAGCTGTCCTTGAATAAGTCACTGCACCCTGAACGATGCTCCACCCTCGCAGTGGATGTGACCAAGCACTTTTTCCTCCCACATTAAATATACGAGCCAACGGTAACGGGATTCATCCAGATGGGGAGGGCGTTACGATGAGGGAAGGACGGTTGGGATTAAATAAAAGCAGCGAGGCGAGCGCATGCGGTTTATCTGGCGACGTGGAGGTCAGGGCATTTAATGTTGGCAGAAGTTGATGTCGGGGGGGGGGAGGGGAGGCGGCAGGTCATGTGATGCGAGGCGGAGGAGCGACACGTATTGTGAAGCGTTAGTTAAAAATAAAAATAAAACAAGGTTGCCACTTCCTTATAGCGTGACAGCAGGCTCATTTGCATTCATCCCCCCAACTCAGATGCCCTTTCAAGTACGCGCAAGCTAGCACAAAAAAAATGACGTTTGCCCCTTCTTTGTGTGGGACAAATAAAGGATATATTATCTTATCTTATCTTATCTTTGCAGATTATTCCACAGTGCATCTCAACCAGCTCCTGGCGAAGGCCGAGGCCATCTCCGGACGGATGCTGCGCTTCTCCGTCTTCTACCGCAACCAGAATAAGGAATACTTTGACCACGCCAGGTAACCCGTTGATGACGACGTCATAAACCGTTTTGACACAATTTTTTTTGGACTGAAATTTGCGCCATTCGGTGGGTAACAAAAGACACGTTTGCTTATTATTTTACATACACACATTTTACAGCTTGAGATTCAATCTCAGAACCTCAGGACAGTGAGGCAGGTGTGCTAACCGCCCGTCCGACATCCTAACGACGGCAAATTTTAAAAGCCCGCGCTAAAGACGCATTGTTCAATGTCGATGTGTTCTCTATGCGAAGAAATGGCGGCGGCACGAGCGGCAAACCGCTTTCTTTGATTAAAAATTAATTTTAGCGCCGCAGCTTAAAGCGATGTCTGCCATCTAGTGGTGAACACGGTTATTACAACTCAAAGCTGCTCCGCGACCGTCAAGTGTTTTCATTTTCTGACGTTATTTCACACTCTAATGACAGCACAAGGCAGTCAAGTGTCTTGATGCCATCTAGTGGTGAACACGGTTATTACAACTCAAAGCGGCTCCGCGACCGGTCAAGTGTTTTCATTTTCTGACGTTATTTCACACTCTTAATATCTGCACAAGGCAGTCAAGTGTCTTGATGCCATCTAGTGGTGAACACGGTTATTACAACTCAAAGCGGCTGCGCGACCGGTAAAGTGTTTTCATTTTCTGACGTTATTTCACACTCTTAATATCTGCACAAGGCAGTCAAGTGTCTTGATGCCATCTAGTGGTGAGCACGGTTATTACAACTCAAAGCGGCTCTGCGACTGGTCAAGTGTTTTCATTTTCTGACGTTATTTCACACTCTTAATATCTGCACAAGGCAGTCAAGTGTCTTGATGCCATCTAGTGGTGAACACGGTTATTACGACTCAAAGCGGCTCCACGACTGGTCGTGTTTTCATTTTCTGACGTTATTTCACACTCTTAATATCTGCACAAGGCAGTCAAGTGTCTTGATGCCATCTAGTGGTGGACACGGTTATTACAACTCAAAGCGGCTCCGCGACTGGTCAAGTGTTTTCATTTTCTGACGCTATTTCACACTCTAATAACAGCACAAGGCAGTCAAGTGTCTTGATGCCATCTAGTGGCGAACACGGTTATTACAACTCAAAGCGGCTCCGCGACCGTCAAGTGTTTATTTTCTGACGTTATTTCACACTCTTAATATCTGCACAAGGCAGTCAAGTGTCTTGATGCCATCTAGTGGTGAACATGGTTATTACAACTCAAAGCGGCTCCGCGACCGGTCAAAGTGTTTTCATTTTCTGACGTTATTTCATACTCTAATAACAGCACAAGGCAGTCAAGTGTCTTGCTGCCATCTAGTGGTGAACACGGTTATTACAACTCAAAGCGGCTCCGCGACTGGTCAAGTGTTTTCATTTTCTGACGCTATTTCACACTCTAATATCTGCACAAGGCAGTCAAGTGTCTTGATGCCATCTAGTGGTGAACACGGTTATTACAACTCAAAGCGGCTCCGCGACCGTCAAGTGTTTTCATTTTCTGACGTTATTTCACACTCTTAATATCTGCACAAGGCAGTCAAGTGTATTGATGCCATCTAGTGGTGAACACGGTTATTACAACTCAAAGCGGCTCCGCGACCGTCAAGTGTTTTCATTTTCTGACGTTATTTCACACTCTTAATATCTGCACAAGGCAGTCAAGTGTCTTGATGCCATCTAGTGGTGAACACGGTTATTACAACTCAAAGCCAACTCAAAGCGGCTCTGCGACTGGTCAAGTGTTTTCATTTTCTGCCGTTATTTCACACTCTAATATCTGCACAAGGCAGTCAAGCGTCTTGATTTATGATTTTTTTTTTTGGGGGGTGTCTCTGCTATTCCAGGGAGGAGCAGGGCAACCGGATGCTGCCGTCGGTGAAGGACAACAGCGGCAGCCACGGTTCTCCCATCAGCGGCAAGCTGGAGGGCCTTTTCTTCAGCTGCAACACGGAGTTCAACACGGGCAAGACCCCGCAGGACTCCCCGTACGGCCGCCATCGCTTCGAGGTGCGAGCCGACGCCCTGTTCAACCCCGACACCAACCTCTACTTTGGGGACTTCTACTGCATGTACACGGCCTACCACTACGTCATCCTGGTGCTGGCGCCCAAAGGCTCGCGCGGGGACGACTTCTGCAAGCAGAGGCTGCCCGCCCTCGACATCGCCGACAACCGCTTCCTCACGTGCCAGCGGGAGGAAGGCGGCGGGGGCGATGGCGACGGCCTGGTCTTCCGTCACGCCCAGGACGTGATCCTGGAGGTGATCTACACGGAGCCCGTGGACCTGGCGATGGGCACGGTGGCCGAGATCAGCGGCCACCAGCTCATGAGTCTGTCCACCGTCAACGCCAAGAAGGACCCCAGCTGCAAGACCTGTAACATCAGCGTGGGACGCTAGCGGCAGGGGGCGGGACTTTTTTTGGGGGGGGGGCGGGACTTTTGGGGAGTGCAACACTTGCATGAAGCGGTGTGTTTCAGTACAGCCACACTTACAGGTCCTAACTAAGTCCAAGTTTGGGTTTTTTTGTTGGTACGGTTACTTTTTCTTCGCCGAAAGTTCACATTCTGTTCTCGTACTCAAACTAATTCCGAATATTTGAGAGGAAGTTGAAAAAATGTTTGGTAAAAAAAGGGGGGGGGGGGGGAATTCCCGTAATATAGTTGAGGATCCCCCCTCCACATAACATGACGTAAACCGCAAAAAGTGAAATACGGGATACAGAAATGTTGTCTTCAAAAAAATTTTTTTTTTATCCATCCATCCATCATCTACCGCTTATCCAGGGACGGGTCGCGGGGGCAACAGCTTTAGCAGGGAAGCCCAGACTTCCCTCTCCCTAGCTACTTCTTCCAGCTCTCCCCGGGGGATCCCGAGGCGTTCCCAGGCCAGCTGGGTGACATAGTCTCTCCAGCGTGTCGTGGGTCTTCCTCGGGGTCTCCTCCCGGTGGGACATGCCCGGAACACCTCACCAGGGAGGCGTTCAGGAGGCATCCGAATCAGATGCCCAAGCCACCTCATCTGGCTCCTCTCGATGTGGAGGAGAAGCGGCTCGACTCGGAGCCCCTCCCGGATGACCGAGCTTCTCACCTTATCTCTAAGGGAGAGCCCGGACACCCTGCGGAGAAAACTCATTTCGGCCGCTTGTATCCGGAATCTCGTTCTTTCGGTCACGACCCATAGCTCGTGACCATAGGTGAGGGTTGGGACGTAGATCGACCGGTAAATTGAGAGCTTCGCCCTTTGGCTCAGCTCCTTCTTCACCACGACAGACCGATACAACGTCCGACAGGCGGAAATTTTTTTTAATCAATAACAAATATAAACATAGTATAAAATAGTATAAAATATCTAAAAAAATGTAGATCATTTAGTCAGACGTCTGAGACTGGAGTGACGCAATGCCCCGTCAATCCAATTTTCATCCAAGAAAAGGCTCCCCCGTTTCAAGCCAAGCTCACAAAACACGACTGCTTCTCGGCTTGATTGACTTTTTCCCCGTTTTGTTCTTATTCTACTCAAGTGTCGTTCATTTTTCTCACTTGATTTTGATCCCTTTTGTTTGCCGTTCCAGCGGGGTGAGGGGACACCTTCTCGCTACCTCCCAACTATGGCATGGACTGATATTTCTGACTTTGCTAGGGCCCAGCTTCCTGTCATTTCTCAAAACCAAAGGTACTAAAAACAACTAAGACTTTAAAAAAAAAAAAAAAAAAAAGCTGGACTAACTCGTGCAACAGGCCTTGAAAGCGTGTACTGTGATGGACAAGCGTGATCACCTTTAAAAACAACAACAACAAAAAAAAAAGCATGATGCAGTCTTTTTGCAACACGGGTGTACTGTGTCATCGCCATGACAACCCTTTCTGCAACACCGTTGTCGTCGTCGTGCAAAGTTTGGTGGAAAGGCAAAAAAAAAAAACAAATAAAGCCAAAAATCTCCCGCCGGGGGTAAATGTGAAAAAATATTTATTTTCTATTGACGCATTCATATGTACATTTGGGGAAAGAGTGTGTAGAATGTGACATCAAGCGGAAGTGTGCACAGTTCTTGATTCGCGTCACTGATTTGAAGTGGAATGTTCAGCGAGCCGACATACGGAGATGACCAGTCAAAAGTGGAACTGTGACGTACTGCAAACGGCAACTAGGTTGCGCTATTTAGATCTATAGATAGCTCTCTATCGATATATACCTGAGAGATATCTAGATCGACCTAAATAATATCTACACATGACAGCACAATGAAGGACTAAACCCTGGCACTGTTTCACTGCTTGCATTTGATACAAATGAGTGGGTCACACTGACAAGGGGCGAGGGGGGGGGGGAACTCAAGACGAGAAAATCTAAATTTGGCAGCTTTTTTTTTTTTTCAAGGAAGTTGTATTTTGGAGAGAGAAAAAAAACAGGTTGTAACTTTTCACCCCCCCCCTAACATGAACATGTTTCTTTTCCTGAAAATCAGTTTGGTGGATTGAGTGACAAACAGTCCTCATGACTGAGACGTTTTCTCATCTCCCTTCAGTGTGGCCGTATTACTCCCTCATGCATTCATTCATTCATCTTCCGAGCCGCTTGATCCTCACTAGGGTCGCGGGGGGTGCTGGAGCCTATCCCAGCTGTCTTCGGGCAGTAGGCGGGGGACACCCTGAATCGGTTGCCAACCAATCACAGGGCACACAGAAACGAACAACCATCCACACTCACAGCTAGGGACAATTTAGAGTGTTCAACCAGCCTGCCACGCATGTTTTTGGAATGTGGGAGGAAACCGGAGCACCCGGAGAAAACCCACGCAGGCCTGGGGACACCCTGAATCGGTTGCCAGCCAATCACAGGGCACACAGAAACGAACAACCATTCACACTCACAGCTAGGGACAATTTAGAGTGTTCAACCAGCCTGCCACGCATGTTTTTGGAATGTGGGAGGAAACCGGAGCACCCGCAGAAAACCCACGCAGGCCCGGGGAGAACATGCAAACTCCACACAGGGAGGCCGGAGCTGGAATCGAACCCGGAACCTCTGCACTGTGAAGCCGACGTGCTAACCACTGGACTACCGGGCCGCCCCTCCCTCATGCAGTTGATGTTTTTTTTTTTTTAAAAGAAAATGCATATTCCACAATAAGATTAAAAAAAAAAAGTCAGTGCCATAACACGCCAACATGAATATTTACATAACTCCCAATGTACAAAAACATCATCGTTGCATTCAGGGTCCTAAAGCTCATCGACAACAACCACTTGCTTCATCTTGTGCTTTTTTTGGAGGAAAAAATAAATAACTTCCAACGCCACTGTCCTCCTGTAAAGTGCATCGTCATTACCTTTTTGTCATCGTGGTGACCAAGTCCTCAAAAGTCCCATTGGCTTTGGACCAAAACGCTCCACTGCGAAGCTCAGTTGCTTTTGTCCGTGTCCTGTTTTTTGCTAAGCAGGGCCTCCAGCAGGCGCAGTTTGGCTTTGAGGTTCTTGTACTGGCAGTACTCCTCCGCCATGGGCCCGCGGTCTTCCTTCTGACAGACCCTGTGGCAGGACAGACCACACTTTGCTCATCAGCAATTTGGGGATGGGGGGGGGGGGGGGCTGAGGGGATCGCAGCAACTTCCTTAACCGCTCGACGCTCCCTGTGTTTGCCTTACTCACATCATGAAAAAAAAAAAAGACTATTTCCACAGGATGTGTACAGAGCAGAAAAAGTGTGTGTAGGTAGGTTTTTTTTTTTTTCCCCATGCCGTGTTTAAGTGGAATTTCATTTGTGGATGAATGGCATGTCAATGGCATTTTGCATTGTGTGTTAGCATTAAGCTAGTGGACTTTGTTTGGGTTTTTTTTGGTTTTTTTAGTTTACATATTAATGTCTTGAAGAAAGCACTTTTTAGGGAAAAAAAATCCCCCATCAGTTAAACTGAAGTTGGCAGCAGTCACGTTTTTTATATGCAACTCAAGACTCCAAAAACTTAAACCAGGTCACTCCTAAAGTCGAGGCGCCGCTGGATTTTCATTACATTTACTGAATTATGTTTGCTTGTTTTTGTTGTAAATAATTGCCGCCCAGTTTGTTTAAAGAAGAATAAAAACCAAAAGCAAAGAAAGGGCCATTTTTTTTTTTTTTGTGGGGGTGTGCGTACCTGCCACTCAGGGTATAGAAAAGCTCCTCAAACTCCCGCAGTGCTCGGTGGAGCCTTCGTTTTTCCAAGCGGGTGACCCGCAGATGATCCAGTAATTCCGATCTGCGTGATGAATAAAAGTCACGATGAACGGGGGGGTGGGGGGGTTGAGTGGACACAATCCATACCTGGAGGCCTCATGGAGTGTTGCCATGGTGACGATCTGCGGCTGGAGACACTCGACTTCCTCCAAAGGCGACACGGGCGGCGTGTCGGACGCTTCCAAGGTGGGAGGGGGCAGCGGCCCCTCAGATGGCCCGTGCTGCTGCCTCGGGTTTTGCTCTTTGGGGTGGTCGTCGTCGGAGCCCTCTTCTTCCTCCTGCGGTGGCACGCGGACGCGCACACGCCACTTTATTGTTTGCACAACAACAAATCGCAGTTCAAAAAAAGAGCTTCAATAATGCACATGGGGACGGTTTCGTGTAGTGTGCCCATATTGCCACTAGAGGACAGCAAAGTACACCAAATGGGTTTAAAGAGAGAACTTTGCGCCAAAGCTTGTCCATTTGAAAAATCATCTTCCTCCAAATTTTGTGAGTCGTTTCTTTTGCATAACCAACAAATAAACGTGATTTTGTATTGGTTTGCATAAAAAAAAGACAATTTCCAAATGTGCCGTTATTAGATTTGCATTGCAGTAAAGGACACAGGATTTTTCAGACAAGCGATCGAAAACGCGAATCTTGAGAAATGTTGCAAGTTTTGTGCGTATTTCTTTTGTGATGAGTGCCCGGGTGGGACGATCTCTCTACTCACAATGGTGGTGATGAGCGTGGGGGTGGCGGAGGTAAGCAGCAGCTCCTTAAGGAGGCGGTAGCGCTCGTACAAAGGTCTGACCAGCGACCGCTCGCTCACGCTACTCTAAAGACACAAACGGAGAGCCGACTCTTACCGACAAATGGCACACATTGGAGTACCCCCCCCCCCCCCCCCGCCACGTCGAGAGATAAGACGGCCAAATCAAAAATGAGTTCCTACCGGGCGTCCGTGCAGACTCTCAAAGTAGAGCAACGACTTTTGCAAGCTGGACTTCTCCAAGCTCATCTGGGACCGGTTCATCTCCTGCACATCGAGACGCGTCACGGTCAACATTGAACTTTGCTTTCCGCCGTCGAATCGAGAGGAGAAGGTAAAGAGAACCTGGATGGCGTCGGGCAGGCGGAGTTCCCGCCGCCTCTCGGTCAGCGTGGCGTTGATGACGTGCAGCGTTTCCTCCACGCTGGGTTTGGCGTCGCTGTTGTTGTTGTTGACTCGCCGGAGCTGCGACGCCTCGCCGGGCGGACGGCCCCTCTCGAGCGCCGCCACCGCCGCCGCCGCCGGGTCGAAAGCGGCCTTGGAGACGCCTTCCGCCGCTTGACACAGCTTCAGCTCTGCGCGAGCACACAGACCACCGCAAAGGACACGGGATCATTTTGACTTTCTGTCCAAAAGATGAGGAACGTGTGTCATTTCGTTGGATTTCACATTAAAAAAAAAAAATACAAAGAATTAAAAAAAAAAAAAAAGGCATCTTAAAATTTCACCATTTATTTTATTAAAGTCGCCAAAGCACAAATAAAGTGTGCTTTTTTTTTTTTTTGCATTTCACATTAAAAAAAAAAAACAAAACGTACTGTGCCTCCAAGTATAAGTTCTCCTTTTCACATATAAACAAAAAAAGCGACCAGTTTTCATACAAATCATTAAAAAGTTTGTTTCGCATGTAAACAAGTAGCAACACAAAAAAATGACAAAATAAACCCCAAGAGCTGTATTTATTTTTTTGTAAAACCAGAATAAAATATTAATATTTTAATTTATATATATTAATATAAATATATTAATTTTTATTAATTTTTTAATTTATACATATTATTATTAATAAAATATTTCTTGACCAAAAAAATTTAAAAATTATGTCTTTTGATGAGCAACAAAGAAAAGTGTTTTTGTTGTGCTTTGCATAAAAAAAAATGACCAATTGAAGGTTAGAAAATTTGGTTTCTCCTTCACCAAACCCTGTTTTCATTCGTTCAACAAAAAACGTTGACTTTGAAAAAAAAATCAACAAAAAAAGTTTTTGTTGATTTTTGCCTGAAAGCAACGTGTGTAACCCAAGTAGACCTTTGAGCTGCTTGCGGCTCTTCAGAAGCTCCTTGATCAGTCGGGCAACTTCCGGATGTGCGGTCTTGTCATAACAGGAAGGCTGAAAGCAACCAAACCAACAAAAACAAAACAAAAAGCATCATCACCAAGTCGTGACGGTGCCGTTTCGTGATGCGTTGGTGAGACGAGAGCGTGAGTCAGCCGCTCGCTTTCGACTTTGGCTGCTCACCTTGAGCCGCTCCTGCTCAAAATGCTCCTCCAACTGTCTGATCCTCCTCCTCAAAGTCTGAACGTGTTTTTTCAACACGGACACGGACAGGGAGCAGTCGGCTGCCTCGGTGCGGGCGCTGCAGCGCGCCCTGCGGTGCACCCAAACAGACAAACAAACCAATTAATAAGGAGTCAACGTGTAAAAGAGGACATGTAGAACTCTTAAAAAAAAAATAATAATAAAAAAAATAAAAATCAGTGAGCAAAGCGGCCGCGAGACAAAATATGAAGAGCGTCGCTCACATGCGGAGATGCTGCGAGCACGGCGGCGACGGGGCGGCGTCGGGGTCCAGGTTGTAGCGAAGGCTGCCGCTCAGGTTGGGGCAGCGAGGCGACGGGACGGGGCACTCGCCGGTGGTGAAAGCGGAGAGGGAGAGCAGGGGAGGGCCGCCGCCCGGCGAGCTGACTGGGGGGTCGCCGCTTGCCGGGGCTCCCTCGGGAGGGGAAGCGCCGGGAGTGCGCCAAGAATCCTGGAACGGGGCTGACGGACAAACAACAACAAAATTTGGACTCTATTTTGGAAAGTAACATTTTTTTTTTGGTATGCATGCACAAGATGCGTCAAAAATGTTTTGGACAATTCCCCCCCCACCCCCTCCTTTGTAAAGAGAAACAAATACTAAGGGACAAATCGTCTTACTTATTGCATGAACTCATTCAGTAGCAGCCAATTCTCGACTAAGTCTGAAAAGACGTTTAAAAACGTCATTGGGAGTGAAGGGGCCAAAAAAAGAACTTCTTTGATTCATTATGTAACATGGCCTGAATTAATTTGCCCTCACCGTGTACACGCATCAACGTGCTATCGCGTGTGTGCGTGTGTGTGTGTGTGTGTGTGTGTGTGTGTGTGTGTGTGTGTGTGTGTGTGTGTGTGTGTGTGTGTGCGTGCACTCACTGCGCTGCGATGAGTCGATGGTTGTCGGAGGCGAGTGGAGGAGCGGCTCGTGACGGAAAAGCGGACTCGGCTTTTGCTGCTGCCCGCTCAACAGAGGCTGACGGTGGTCCGGCGGGTTCTTCTGCTCCGGGGGGTCTTCTTGCTCCAAGCCGGGGGGGCTAAAATCAGCCTCCAGAGCTTGGAGCTTGAGGGAGGGGCTCTGGAAGCAGAAGCAGAACATGGCCACTTCCCTGAGCTTGAAAAGTCCTCCAGAGGAATGAGGCGAGAGTCCCCCCCCGCCCCCCTCCCGGGATAAAAAGGTGTCGCGCCGCGTTGAGTCGTCTTCCAATGGCGTCCTTTCCTCACGTCTCAATCTGGCGCTCAATCCAAAAAAGTCAGAGGGGAGCGCCGGCCAATCCCGTCCAAGCGGAGGATTCGCGACCGGAGCCCATCACGCGGGGATCCGCGGCGAGCGGAAAAAGGACGAGGGACGCACATGGCGTCGCCCTCCCCGGCCGGCATTCCCCCCCCCCCCCCCCCCCGCTCAGCCGCCTCCGCGTGGATTATTCATCAGACGCCGCACAAAGGGGTGCGGCGGGAATACCGCTCGTGTCGTTGCGTGCGGCGTGGGTGTGTGAGTGCGTGCGTGCTAAGGGGAGGGAGGGCGAAGAGAAAAAGGATGATGATGATGATGTTGTTGGGCGGGGGGGTCGCCACGGCAACGTTGTTGGAGCCAGCCGGGAGCGGCTACGCGATGACGGCGCTGCGGGAGTCGCGTCCTTCTCGTTGGAGGCTGCAATGAAAAGCAGTTTTGCTTTGAGGCATTTTGGGTAAGGAGGCGAAAGGGCGGGGGAAAGGGGGCGGGGCATATAAGTAGCTCTGACATCATCGTCATGGCTTCCGGCGCCGCTTTCTTTCTCACGCTCCTGCGCTGTTCATTCATAAAAAAAAACACAGCATAGTGCGTCACAAGGGCAGGAAAAGGGAGGAAGGCGGGGAGGATTTCGGGAGAGGGCATCGGCACAGGAGGAGGCCACAACCAAGCGCGCTTCAAGACGCCAAGTCCAAAAATAAAATGAAGACTTACACGATGAGCATCCAAGGTGCCCCGTTGTCACAGATTAGGAGTCAAAAAATGGCAGCGAGGATGAAGGCATCCGTTGGACGTCATAGCCGGTGGAATTGTCAGTGTGTGTGTGTGTGTGTGTGTGTGTGTGCGCATCAGGAGAAGCGTCAACACCTCCTCCTCCTCCTCCTTTTGCCTGAAGGGGGACAAACGCAGTGATGGTGTGTCATTGCGCTGCGACCCATACACACGAGGAACGGCGACAGAAGCCGCATGACAAACAAATCTGATCTTGCGACGAGTTTTTGGATGCCAACGTGCATGATTAGGAACATTGCGAGAGCGCCGACGGAAGTTTCTGCCTTTGTAAAGATCTCCCTTGCGTTTTGTGCGTCTACGACAGGGGTGGGCAATTATTTTTTTGCACACGGCCACATGAGAACCAGAAAATATTATGGAGGGGGCGGATCGAAAGGGTGAACTAAATTCGACATAATATTAATTGGATTTTTTTATTTAAAAAGCAGAATTTTGCATTTTTTGGCACGTTTTTTAAGAGTACATTATTCCGTCGTATCGAACGGGATTTGCTTGACGGGGCGCTACTGCGGGCTTCCACATCGTCTCCCCCTTCCTCCCTATGCTCTGCAACTTCAAGTAACTGCGCCACCTGGCGTTGAAATGCCTGTCATTAAGAGTCCAAATGAAATGAATGCAAGTCGTTGACATTGAACCGTAATTGCGTACCAACCTTCGGCGGGCCGGATTAAAAAGACCAACGGGCCGGATTTGGCCCGCGGGCCGTAGTTTGCCCACGCTTTGGTCTACGAAGTGGCCTCATTATGAGAAAAGATTTTTACGCGACTGCAACCGCAATAAAAATGAAAAATGAAGTGAAAATTAGACAAATGATGTCTAAATTTGGAATCAATATTGTATCAAATCTGTCCCAAAGTTTGTGTATTTGTGTGTGTGTGTGTGTGTGTTGTGGCTCCACGTTGCTCGGAGGCCATCTGGCAAGTCCATTATGGTTCTGCTTTAGTCATGCGTGACATCAGCGAGGCACAAATGAGACAACCTGTCCTGCAGCTCTGCTCTCTGGAAGCAGTGTGCCACCCCCTACTAGGTCAGCGCAAAGTAGCCGGTTAGCGGTCATGTGACACCCCCCCCACGGCGGCTCCGTGTTATTTGGACTGGAATCATATCAAAAGCGCGTCTGTGGGCAACGCACTGCTCCAATAACCCACTTGTCACAACGAGCGCAGGGCGAGCCGAGCCGAGGCGAGTCAAGCTGGCTCAAAGGAGGACAAGAACGGCCGAAGCGTCCCAGGAAATCACATCACGTCAGTGGAGATGAGAACAGCAATGTCAGCCAGGCCTTTTTTGTGTGTGTGTGTGTGGGGGGGGGGGGGGGGGGGGGGAAGGCGGGGGCTTGAACGGACAACTTCCGAGCCAACTTTACCAAAGTGACATGACTTGTTTTGTCACGCAAATCAGACGCCGGCTACTTTGAGCCACATGACTGAAAATCACGAGGAATGAAATTTACATGGGAATGTTCGTACAAGATCGCCGTCAGTGTTGATCTGAACAAGTATGAGAAGCATCCAAAACATTTGACACTGAACAAAGGCAGATTTACCGCACGATGTTAAGACAGCAAGATTAAGGCATTTAACGCGGCACTTCCTGTTTGAGCTTTTATTTTGAAACCTATTCACACCATTTCCGGTGCCGTGTTGAGCACACGGGGTGGAATCGAGTTCCAGTGTTGTTGTTTCTCATCGTTTAGTAAATTCTCGTGACAAAGGGAGGCCTTCAGTGCCAGATTTCACATCAACCGTTCACACTCAACAGTCACAAAATTTGGTCGGTGGCTGCTTGCGTAGGAATACAAAATCCATCGTGACTCGGAAGGTGTAAATTAATTCCTGTGTCAGAACATGCTAAGTACAAGCTCATCGCGCTGAAAAGATTCAGAATAATAAAAAGTGGGACTGTTTTGGCCTAAAAGATCACATTGTGACGCAAAATTAAAATCCCTATCAGGATCTTTCACACTAAAAACTAATCAATTAATGGTTTGTCGGGGGCGAATATGAGATCTTTTTTTATATAGATATAATTACTCCGCTTTTTTTGACATTGGCAAGAACTTCAAAAAGTCACCTCAGAGGTGTTGAGGGTTGGAGGACGCCGGGGAAGGTGGACGGGAGATGCCGGGGGGCAAAGGGAGGATCTTGTGCTTCCGGAGAAGATGGACCATCACGGTGTTGCACACGTTCTGCTCCTCCAGCATCTTGGAGCCGGCAGGAACGCTGGAAAGGGGGGGAGAAAAAGGCGAAACACCGCCATCTAGTGGAGGGGGTCGTGCACAGCAGAACCATGATTTGATTGTCCAGCGGGGTCTCGAGATCTGACGGACCCGGATGTGACCGTTGCCTTCAAGAAACTATTTTTGCTAAATTACTTTTTTGGGGATGTTATCGGCTTTTTTTCCCCCGCAGGCTAAAATCTAACAGAATCGTTTTAAATGAACATTAAAGCGGCAGCACTTCGTTTTTGGCGAAACGCCATCATGAATAAGTCATGCTAGCAATGTAGCAGCCTCGGCGAGATCGAGAAACGACTCGCAAGTGACCTGCCGGGTTAACGAAACATGAAATAAATGTATCAATCAATAAATTCAAAGTATGGACACGTTAGGATTTAATTCCACTGCTACTGGGCTCCTTTTATTGCGGCTGCCAGTATTCGAGACCGTTCAATGGTGCGAGAGGAGGTCGCCATAGCAACAAGGCCCCCCCCCCCCCGACGTCCAAGTGGCTGCTATTTTGTTGTAATTGCTTTCACATCATCAGTATGTGAATTCAAATGAGTCGAGACGACGCGTTCGGCTTGAAGTCATCAAAATCTCCAATGTGGCGTGTAAAAATAGAGCGGCTTCACGTGTTGACCTTCGCAATGGGTACACGAGGTGCAGACAAGACCAGCATGGTTGGGGGAACGTGAACCACGGCCGGTCGGCAAGACAGGTCAGGATGGCTTACGTAACAGTTTAAATTGGAAGTTTTTGTGACACAAATTACGCCTGCCACCATTTTAAGTGCCTCTGATTAACCCAGAGTAAAGTTCAAATGTTGTTGTGGGCCCTCACAACATGGCGGTCCATGAACCCGACAGCACCAGGCGGTTGAGAGACCCTCAGGATGCCACAAGTGAGGGAGCCCCGTGCTCATGCGTAACATGCGCCCTCCAACAACTTACTGAAAGATGCAAGGTCCAAAAACGGTGGCGAGGGTGTCCACCGTCATGTGATTCAATTGGCTGCAAGCCGCCACCTTGGAAAGGAAGTCGGCAAAGTACAACAGGACGGCGAGGTTGTCGTCCGGGATGCGGCAGAGGTGTTTTTTCAAGGCCAAGTTCAACTGGGCCTCGTCTGGATTGGCTACAGAGTAAAACATGAAACGGGACAAGAATGCGTCTTCATCAAGTCTTGACAATCATGTGATTTAATCTCGGGAATGTGAATTCATAATCGACTATTCGGCCCATTCCTCATGAAAACACCACCGGTGGTCCCCGATTGAGACATTTTGTAAAAGTCTCTGGTGGAATTGGCTAAAGCAGGATATGCACACCCACATACCAACAAGGGAATGGGAGTCAATACCGAAGTGACCTGAAGGTGGCACTGTTGCCAGACACAAATAGTGTCGCAGGCGGAATGATGTCAATATGCTGGAATGCTTTTCAGCGTTCGCAGGATGTTTTAGGAAAGGCAAAAGCTGAGGTGAGAAAATGAGTACGGAATCCAACACAGTGCAGCTCAGCGTCTGCCAAGCAGACATCACGGTTCTTCTCTTCTTTGTACAAAAGAAAAGCGGGATTTATTTAGCATCACATTCCCGAACTGCACCAAAAGTCAACTGAAGCAAACCAAGGTGCAAATGAATGGGATTTTTTTGTTTTGTTTTGTTTTGTGGATGCCCCTGTGGCACCACAGCGCCTCCTAAAGGTTGGTCTTGGCATTAGGACAAATATATACTTTACATACTAGTTGAACTGGCTTAAAAATAAACACCTGGCTGTAAATGGCATTTTTTGTGTGTTTTTGTTGCGAAGGCCGTGCCAGTTCGAGATTACCTCTGAAGCTCTGCACGAGATTTCTGCGTTGGTACTCGGGGACGATGGGGTCAGGCAGCTGTTGAAAGAAGAGCTTGAGGAGCGAAGCCACAGTGGGCACTTGCTCCAGCTCCAGATTGACTTTCTCGCCATGATCCAGCCGCCGTCTCAATTGGTGGATCTTCGCCACCGAGCCGCCCACGCGAAAAAGATCTTTGTAATCCATCGCTGACGACGAAAGAAAATGGAGTCACAAAATGGCGGGACAATTACTCACACAGAGTTAAGACGCGTCTCATAGGTTGTGCCCGGCGGTTACCGTTTTTCTCCAAGAACTCGACCATATCTCGTAAGACGAGCGGTACGCCGTGGATCATCTTCCCGTTTTGTCTCAGCGTCTGTAGGGAAATGCCAAACACACACGTGGGCGCCACTCCAGACTTTGAGACCCGGACAGGAGCGGTGAGATCCGGGTTGAAATGAAGACTGAACCATAGCCTTATTGCCGAAGACCTTTCACGCTGTCATGGGGAGAAGATGCAACAACGTGAATGGCCCGCTAGCACACAGAGCGATGACTGAACTGGACCTTCACAAAAAAACTACAAGCATTTGTCTTTCAATCAAAATTACAGCTGGTAATTTTGAAATGACTGACCGTTTGGATACCTCCAAATGCAGACGAATGTGGACATAAGCGACTGGAGTTTTACTTACGTAGAATAATGAAAGTTTTCCTCCCATGTTGCGGCCAGCCACATCCACTGGCACGTCAATCACTCGACTCTGTGGTTATTCGGGTTCTTTCCCTTCGTTTGCTGCCATTTGCTCTCAGAAAGGGTTGCCTAATGTAGGAAAAGCCCGGCTTTTCCATTCTATTTTGAATGCGTTCTTCAATTAATTATATCGCGAGACAGACATTTGGTTTCGATTAGGGACTAATTAATGAGGGCAGTTTTGGCTGTACGCCTCCTCTGCGCCGCCCACAAAAAAAAAACTATCGAAAAAAGACGAAGCAACATCCTGACTTGACGTTACTATCGCTAAAGAAGTAAGTAAGACACTTGAGCGTTTTAAAGGAAGGCAAATACTAAACTGAGTTTGAACAGAGCGTGCTTGTGTTGTGCTTTCTTTGTATCACGGGTCCGCGAGACGTCGGACGGAAATACCGGCGCGACGTTATGAACGCTTACAACTTCCGGGTTTCAGATGAAACGTAAATAATGACCTATCGTCGTTTTTTTGTGTGTTCTCGGTTCATCTACACGTAATGAATAGCGTTGCGTGATCAACTTATTTTAAAACTGGCGTCATGTCGACGCTTTCTTTGATCAACACTCGCGTTATCGAGGACAATCTTCTTCCGTGGTTGTCGACGTAGCCACGCCCACAATGCCCGTCACAGCAGCCTGGTTAGCATAATTTTGCATGTAAATAGGAATAAACCATGTTACTTGGGAGGGGGGGGGGGGATAAACGATTGTATCTAAAAAAAATACCCAAACTATTTTTAAACCACAATCACATACATTCAATCTGCACCAATAACTTACCCCCCAGTGCCGAAATAAGGTAACCAAAATATTAACAAGAATGTTTGGGAGATGTGGAAGGAAGGAAGCCCATTAAATTCAAAGCCCACGACCTGTCAACTGTGAGGTAAACATGCTTACAATTTAGAACTAATCCATCGTAAACGTTCATACAATAATCAAATAGCTCAACTCACCGACTGGTCTCCATCCGTACACTGCATAAAAGAAGCGCACAGTTGTCAAGACTTCAAAACATCTTTAATTGGCACAATGCATAGAAAATAACGCAACTGAAATAAATTACACACATATAAGTGTAAGAAAACGGGCATAACTGTCTATGCAAAGTCACTGTCCGTTGCATCGCATCTGTGCCCTATACTGTGCTCACAAACACCCCCCCCCAACCGCCTCAATAAAAAAAAAAAAACTTTACCTGCTACTGGAACTATTTTCAGTGGTCTCCTGAACAACATTCAAGTGATTTTCAAAGCCTACGTGTGATTGTATGTACACAGTTCTAACTTAAGACATGAATTACAGATCTACAGGCAGGTGGATATATATAAGTCACTAATACATCGGACTTAAACTAGTGCTAATACAAAAAAATATATAAAACAAAACATAAATGTGAGCATATACTAACATACACAACATATACAAAAAAAAATGCATGATGAAGGACCAGCCTGGTCAAAATAATCCCAAAAAGAGATTTGAAAAAAAAAGAAGACATTTTGCTTGCTGATCCTGAAAAAAATGATGCATTAGGTACAACTTGTACACTCCGGGCTAGTGTTTAAAAAAAAAAAAAATCAACAACATGGAAAAATACACATTGTAAAATGAATGCTTCTGGCGGTGTCAATCAATACTGAGCGTAATCTTTTTGGCAGAGCTCTTGTATTGGATCGCAATGGATTGTGCAAGTGTAGCTCATGTTGTGGTATTGGGGTTCGAAAAGTGACCAAAAACAAAAACAAAAACAAAAACAAAAACCAGACAAAGCAAGGCGTGTGCATTGTTCACACAGGCAGAACGTTTTGACAGGCATTAACGATCAGCGATGCTTTTGTCGTGTACGAGGTGGAATACAATACATACAAACACAAAACCTGTTGCTATTTCAGAATAGGAAAGAAGCTCAGTCGTCTCAATTCTTGAAGGTCTGGTTGTGCGTTTTCGGTGGTTTCAAGTTTTTGGGGTTTTTTTTTTTCCCACGGAGCCGAGATCATCGATTTGGACCGCCTCGTAAAATGAGGCTATAAAATAAAGAGACCGCCAGCTACGTCTGTGTTGTTCCATCAGCTGATGTGCAATGTGTGTTTGGCATGAACCTGAGAAATACAGGCGTGGTTTTTGGCAGGAAAGGCCAGTGTTTTCCGTGCTCGTAACACGGAACGGTTGCCGAGCGCTGCATCGAGGGGTGGTTCGTCTTCATGCTACGGATGCCACCTTGTCGCACTTGCCGGTGTACTGGACGTCCGGCCGGTCGTCGTCGTCGTCGTCGGGCGAGGGTTTCCTGCTGCGGCAAGGCAGCGTGAGCAGGGAGAGAACCAGCGCTCCCAGCAACACGCAGCCGCCACTGAAGTAGAACGCCAGGTCGTAAGACTGCGTCCAGTCAAAGAACCAGCCTGAAAAGTGATCAAAGGGCAAATAGCCGGTGAGGATTTCTGGAATTGGTCTGAGTTATCTATGCTGTATCATTAAAAAAATTTTTTTGTGATGTCGCGGGCCGAAACAAAATGGACGACGGGCCGCAAATGACCCGCATGCCGTAGTTTGGGCATCTACTGTCTTTTTGTCGCAGGAAGCGGGTCCAGTTGTGTGGATGAGTTCTTTGGGATTTCTGTCACTTGGCCCAAAGCAGGCCTCGTTTTTTTTTTTTTTAAATCGTTCCGTTACTTTTGCGGGTCAAGTTTCTTTGCGAATTCTGCCACGGGCACAGGACCAGGACTTTGTGCAAAATGGCCCGGTTCTTCGGTGGTTAGAGTACTTTGCGGGTAGGCTTGTCACTGCGAAAGCGGGTCTTTGGGAGCTCTGAGACCTGATCCCAAGGGAACCCAGTTCTTATTTTGACTTCATGTTCATCGTTTTGTTGTTTTTTTTGAACACGACTTACCGACAACGGGCGGTCCGAGCATGATGCCAAATCCTCCAAAGAACATGACGATCCCGTGGGCTTGCGTGAGCTTGTCCAAGCCGACGGTCTTCGTGGTCACGTAGGACGTGATGGACCAGTTTCCCGAGAAGAAGCCCAGGACGGCGGTGAGGATCTGCAGCCCCAAGTAGCTTTGAACGACGGGGATGAGCAAGAGCGCCACGCCTCCGGCGAACATGGTGAAGGCGTACAGGTACATGCTGTTGATCCAGCTGATGTCCACCAGGATCCCCAGCGCCAGCTTGCCCACGCAGGTGGCGATGGCGCCGATGGAGACCAGGGGGATGACGGCGACCTCTTCGACGAGTCCCTGGCTCTGCGCCACGTCCTCGATTAAGAGCACCGGAGGGAAGGCTCCCAGGCTGAACAGGAAGACGCCGATGCAGAAGGCCACCATGGCTTGGTTTTGCAGCAGCTCGTACATGGAGCTCATGTACGAGGAGTAGGCCCGCCTCTTTTTCTTGATGACTTTCATGAGGCCCAGCCGAGCCAGGAAGCCGCCGGGCTTCTTCTCGCCGGCGTCCATGCCGTCGATGGCGATGAGGAGCTCCTTCCCCATCAGGCTTTTGTCCTGGGGGGACGTCGCGGAACCCGGCGCCATCTTCAGCTCGTCCGGCCGGGGCTTTTCGAGGAGCTGCCGCTCCGTGTTGCGTTCCAGGGCCGCCCGCCGTTTGAGGTAGTAGCCCGGCATGTCGAGGGGCCTCATGAAGCCGGCGCAGGCCATGAGGTTGAGCGCCAACGCGCCGATGATCAGGAGGCAGCCGTCCAGGCCGTACAGCACGATCAGCTCGTTCTGAGCCGTGGCGTAGATGAAGGCTCCGACGCTGGTGCCTGGACGAGAGGCAGCCGCAATCTTATAAGTTCGAGAAGAGAGACGACGATTCCATCGCGTTTGTCCTCGTTCGGCGGCGTTTGGGCAAGTGGAATAATAAATATTATATTTATAATAATAAATCCATACATTTATTTATAATTATATTTGTAATAATAAAGATAATAAATATATTTATATTATATTATATTTATAATAGTATTATAATAGTATATATTATATATTTATAATAATATATTTATAATATTTATAATAATAAATAAATACATTTATTTATTTCGCTCTTGTAGTTCTGTACAGATAAAAGAAAAGACAAACTTTGTTTATTTAAATTATTACACAATATTTAGTGATTTTTTAATTTTTTTTGCACATGACAAATACTCCAGATATATTTAAAAAACTAATACTAAAACTAAGCATTTTCCAAAAATAAAAACTACTAAAAATGACCAAATTTGCTTTAAAAAAAAAATCCAAGTCAAACTGAAACAAAAATGAACTCTAATGAAAAATCCTCAACTATTGTAACACTGAAGTCAACTGACCCGAGGTCGGCTCATGACAACAGAGAGTGACCCGAATTAATTTGGCTCTGCTGAAGCTCAAACCGTCGTGACCATCTCCCTCATTCCTATAGCTCGAGTACCTCGAAAAATAATGAGGAACGAATATAAAAAAAAGAAAAACGTGAAAGGCACAGCAGCTTCCATAACGTCCTTATCGCCCTCAATCAAGCAGTAAGCATGCAGAACTCAAGAGCGGCAAGGGGGAGGCGCGAGCAGTACCTGTGGTGACGATGCCGAGGGCGAGGCCGCGTCTCTTGTCAAAATACTGACAGGTGATTGTCAAGGTGGCTGCGTAGACCAGACCGCAACCCAGACCTATGTGAGGTGGAGACATAAAAACAGGCAGAGACGTGAGAGCAATTTCGACATGTTTATTACATGTGTTTATTACATGTTTATTACAAGCTTGACATGCGCCATTTCTGGAGAAATTGGCGTGTGGCGGCTAAAAGGCTGAATGGAGAAAAAAAAATATGGAAACATGTGGAATGATTTAGAAAGATCTGGAATCTGAAAGAAATTAGAATAGAAAAGATCTGTTTTTTGTTTTTTAATGTGTCATTGGGAAGGAATTTGTCCTTTTTTTTGTGGGGCGCAGAAATTTTGGCATGTTTACAGTCATTCCCAGGCTGAACTGAACATTTTGGGAATAGGAATGATTGTGAATCGGTTTTGTTGAGTGTGTCATCGTGAATGAAGAGAGATTTTGGATTATAGCGGTCACGTTTTTGGTGACTTTTTGGTGCGTGGGAATTTTTGGCGTGTTCAAAATGATTCCCAAGTCGAATTGAATGCGCTGTGTTTTTTTGTTTTTGGTGCCCCGTTGCAAACGAATGTGCAATTTTTGGTTGAGAATGTACAATTTGGGCAAAACTCGAAAATTTTTGGAATGAGTCATTTAATACGCCGCATGACAAGATTTTTGGGGCAATCTGTTGCCATCGGAATAATGTGAAATCGGGTGAATTACGTGGAAAGATTATGCACACCAAAAAGGAGGGTACAACACAATATATAAATATTATATATTAAATATATGTATAATATAAAATATACGTAAATGGTATACTTTCCGATCATGTTTACGATATACGGCATTGCTGTGCGAAATCCATACGCATAATAATAATAATAATAATAATACATTTTATTTGTGGGCGCCTTTCTAGAAACTCAAGGACACCTTACAACAAGCAGTTAAAATCACGAGTACAATGTTAAAAAACTACATCAAATAAGATAAGAAAAAAATACAACAAAATAAATAAATAAAACAATGGCTTTATGGTCTGAGTGAATAGGCTTGTCGAAACAGATGTGTTTTGAGGCGGGATTTGAAATGTGTTAATGAGGCTGTATTACGAAGGTCAGCGGGGAGTGAGTTCCATAGCTGGGGAGCAGAGCGACTGAAGGCTCTATTTCCCATGGTGACGAGGCGAGCAGGGGGGACAGAGAGGAGGACAGAGGAGGAGGAACGAAGAGAGCGGACAGGCGTAGGAATATGGATGAGGTCAGATAGGTATGGAGGGGCTAGGTCATGAATGGATTTGAATGTGAGTAGCAGGATTTTATATTGAATGCGGTGTAAAATGGGAAGCCAGTGGAGATGTTGGAGGACAGGTGTAATATGGTTTATGTATGGCGTGAGTGTGATAATGCGGGCGGCTGAATTTTGGACCAGCTGAAGCTTATGGAGGGTTTTTTGAGGGAGACCAAACAGAAGGGAATTACAGTAATCGAGTCGCGAGGTGACGAGGGTGTGTACAAGTATAGCAGTGGACTGAGGAGTGAGAGAAGAGCGGAGCCGGTGGATGTTTCGAAGATGATAATATGCAGAACGAGTGATGTGGTTGATATGTGAGGTGAAGGAGAGGGTGCTATCAAGGATGACACCCAGACTCTTGACCTGAGGGGAGGGGGAGATGGAAGAGCTTTCGAAGGGAATGGAGAAGTTGTTTATTTTGTTTAGATTGGATTTAGTGCCTATAAGGAGGAATTCAGTTTTATTGCTATTCAGTTTGAGGAAATTTGAGGTGAACCAAGATTTTAATTCCTGCAGGCAGTTGGTTAGGGAGGATGGTGGAAGTACGGTATTAGGTTTGGTAGAGATGTAGAGCTGGGTGTCATCCGCGTAGCAATGAAAATGAATGTGATGTTTCCTGAAGATATTACCCACGGGAAGAAGATAGATTAGAAATAGAGCATGAGGCGCATGAGGCGCATGAGGCGCTTATACGACGGCTAGCTGCAAAAAACGGCGCAATGCGCGCACGAGGAGCCATTTTCTGTAAATTTAAACACTTTATTCTGTAAATAAACGAGCGTCCTGAAAATACGCATGGTGTCGTCCACCCAGCCGAAAATTCAAGCCGCAAATGTTCTTTTGTCAGTCATATGATGTCAAACAAGTGCTTCCAGAGTGCCTGTCACGAGCTGTAATCAGCTCCCGCGTGACATCATTGAAGCCGTTTCCAGCGATTATCCAACTCGCTAATATTCCAGAGCGTTTGAAAAGGAGAAGAAGAAGAAGAAGCTTAGGCCACGCATGTGAGCGCCTTGACATCAAAGGCTTACCGACGACAATGCCGTAGGAGAAGATAAGGAACTGGACGTTGGGAGCGAAGGCACTGAGCATCAGGCCGCCGGCCACCATGACGCCGCTAAAGATGGTGACGGGGCGAGCGCCGAAGTTGTCCACGCAGGCGCTGCACACGGGACCTACGCAGAGAGACGGGGGAGAGGGGCGGGGGGGGGGGGTTTATGTCGTTTCATTATGGAGGCAAAAGGAACCTTACAGAAGTGCTGACAAATCTTTCTGAAGAAGCCAAAGAAAAAGCCCCCCCCCCCGAGGACCAAAAGATCTTGGCACTCCCCAAAGTTTTTTTGATCCAGAGATGGATGAAATGGATTTTTCCTTTGTATTTTTTTAATATATCCACACACAAACACACACACGTACATACATACATGGTCATATTCTTTATCCTCTGCATCGAGAGACTGCTCTAAAAGTGCTTGCATTTATCAAGAAACTATCAAAATTTTGCACACTTGGCATTCTACAAATTAAAGCAGACAACTTCCTGGAAGGAAGTTTTTATTTTTTCATTGTGCAGTCGTTTTGCATTTATTTTCCTTGTCAGTTTCATCTTTGGCTGCGACTTGCTGACTGTTTGACCCCGCGTTGACATTTTGGTTCCAAATATGTATTTGCATCAGTGCTTCTCCTTTTGTTCCACCCCCCCCACCCCCCCACCACTTCCGTGTGGTTCAAAAAGCAATCTTCTCACTCCCCCTTGTTTGCTTTTCCATGTCAATCTCAATGGCGGCGGCTCAGCTCCAGCCAGGGAGCCACTAAGTGCTCCTCAAATGGCTCAGCGCCATCATTTTTAATGCCCCCCCACCCCCACCCTCCAAGCGTCCGTCGTCTGCTTTATCAACAAGCGGAAGGAAACAAGGTCGGGTGTAAAGGTTTTAGTCTACTGTCAGAAACAAAGCTCCAGTGCTTAAATTTTGCCCCCCCCCCTCGCCCCCACCCAAAATTCGGATTGTTTTAATGAGTGTTTAATGACGCGTTTATTTTTCAAAAGTGCTTTGTTTTAGTTTAGGCTTTATTGCTATGATTCAATTTTTTTTTAAAAACAGGTTTTATTTGTTGAGTTAAGAATATCAAAAAAGATCACGAGGAGTAGCGCACAACAAAGTCAACACCAATTTCCGAACAACGGTTTGACCTTAATTCGAGTTCATTTAAAAACAACCCTGCAAGCTCAGGTTTGCTGAATGTTCATTACAAAGTCAAACGCTAATAACATTTTCACTTTAATTACATTTAGTCCATTTTATACATGTATGAAGCGGTTTTAGTTCGTCAATTATTCAGTGCCAGGAAGTTGCTCTCAGTTTGGAAAAGAGTGCTGATCCTTGCCTTACAGCAGGCATGTCCAAAGTCCGGCCCGGGGGCCAAATCCGGCCCGCGGTCGAATTTCATCCGGCCCTCGGCCCCTGTCATAAAATCAGTGCCGTCTGGCCCGCAGGTTGGGCGCAATGGAACACGTGTTGCATTGACTGAGGTCTCGTAGACTGGTGAGTGATGTTTCATAGAGTACTGCTTCCCTCTAGTGGCTAAATGAGTAATAGCATTCACTAAAGGAGTAATAGCATTTAGACACTAGAGGGCATCACTCACGAGTTAACAAGACATCACTCCGTGTTTATATTGACTGATATGTCATATTTCAAATTCCTGTTTCAAATGAACCAAAAGAAATTCTTAAGATTGTTGAAATTAAAATAAAAATGGAAATGTGAAACAGACTGGCTTACTAAAATTTGTTGAACAATATTGTTGTTCAATGTAAAGAATGTCAGCCAAGGTCGGCCCCCAGACATTTTACCACATAAAATCTGGCCCCCTTGGCAAAAAGTTTGGACACCCCCACCTTACAGTAACGACTGAATGAAGTGCTGCTGCCACGAGTGAAAATTCTTTGATTGTCCTTTTTTGTTCCTCATTTCCCGAGCTTTATGATAGTGATGTACTGACCGCTAGATCATTATAGCTTTTTTTTTTTTTTGCCAGTGATGTTGCAAAATAATGCAAACAACGTATAAGAATCAGCAATCACAAGCACAAAATTGTTCCGGGAATCTATTTCAAACTCAGCGGACTTCGCATTGGACTAAGGCGAGCGACTGCGCGGTACTCACTAGCAATGAGGCCCACTCCGGCCACCAGGGAGCCCACCCAGGCCGTCAGGCCCTTGCCCTCCTGGAAGGCGTGCAGCCACTCCGGGTAGAGGACGCCCACCGACTGCGGGGAGCCGTAAGCCAGCAGCTGGGCCAGGAAGGAGGCCACCACGATCGCCCACCCCCAGCCGCCGTCCAGCGCTCTGGAAGCCATGTCGGCGATGATGTTGCCGCTGCCCGCCGGGTGAGGAAGTGGCTACCTGTGTGTGTGTGGCCAAATAAGATAAGATATCCTTTATTCGTCCCACACTGGGGAAATTTACAAATCAAAATCGAGATGAACTCTTTCAGTTACAGTGGTTTCAAGCTAGGTTAAGCTTTCAAGGCACATATCAGGTCCTCCTGGAATGTTTCAAGAGCTTGGTTTGAAGGCAGGATTAGGCTTTCGAGTAGGGATGAATGAGTGAGCACCAAAATTAGGTGTCACTACCGGGCTGAAAACAGCATTATTTTAAGATGTTGTGTACTTAAGGAGGCTCCCGATATTAGCCACTTATTCATAAGGGCAAAAAAAAAAAAAAAAAAAAAAAAATCGGACTCCTCTTCAGTAGTTGCCACTATACCGCAACAGGAAATCGATCATTAAAAAAGGAACGTTTTTAATGATCCAACAAAGTTTCACCTTTGTGTTGAATTTAATTTTAGCTATCAAAAGTACGACAGGTGTCGTTACTCATACCGGAATAGGTTCTGGTTTTATAGTTTGGGTTTTGAATTATGGTTTCAAGCTAGGGATAGGATTGCAAAATAGGGTTCATAGGCCGGGTCAGGGTGAGGGTTGTCAGAACCGGGTGTGGGGATTTCGAATAAGGGTTAAAGTATGAAGACAGATTTTGAGTTTTCAAAATAGGCTTGGTGCTTTGATTCAAGAGTGAAGGTTTCAAAAGCAGCGTAAGAAACTTGGAAGTCGCAGCGTGCTTACTTCCATCCTTCCTCCAAATCAATTGTTTGGAAAAAGCGTCGGCCTACTTTTGCTCCCAGCCCCGGTTCGTGAACGCACCACTGCAGCAGCAACATCAGCAGCGTTCAGCCTTCAGGCGAGCTTTGTTGACAACGCAAAGACAAAACAGCGCCGGGCTCTCTTGTCCTTTTGTCACGGTTCGTCAGATTACAGCGAAAGACAACGCACGAGAGACTTCCGGGCACGCGAATAGAAAGATGTTTTTTTTTCTTCTCCCCCCCCCCTTGTGGCTTTGTTTTGTTTTGAAGAATCCACGTCGGCACTCACCTCAACAGCGGCCGCTGCTAGCGGTGGCGATACGCGCTCGTTCGCGGCAACTTTCCATGTAGGATGGAGCCTCCCGGATGGGGAAACGACCTGCGCTTTTGTAGTAGGGGGGGGGGGGGGGGGGGGGACAAACCACCTCGCCGTTATTTTGGGTGACGTCTAGTAGAGGAGGTGTCAACTGGAGGCCGAGCATCAGCGCACTGCGCCTCCGCCTTTCTCCTCCCTCCTTCATTTTCTCGTTTTGTGGCCGCTGTGTGGCCGGCGAGCAAACCGGTTCGAAGCTGTTCTCGCCGGCCGCCAGGAGCGCGGCTAACCGTAAGCACGAGGATGCCGTTTTTTTTTTTAATGAGTCAGGCACGACACACCTGCTTTTGCAAATAATGAATGATTAATATCGGCCTGATAGTCGACCGAAAATGTTAAAGGGGTGGGCAAAAAAAAAAAAAAAAACAACACCGCAATGATATGAGGACATGAAGTTCACTTGTACAGTGCAAAGTGGGAATAGATGGACGAGTTTGTTTTTTTGTGGAAGGGGAGAACTCTCCACACAGTTAAAACGTTGTACTTACAAATCTTCTACAGGTAATTTGTGCCGTCTCGTGTAGGGGTGTACTCATTTTTTTTTGCCTGCGTGGTGAAAAGAGATCATTTTATAGTGTTATATAACCACATTCTCACTTTAGCAGCTTTATTGATATAGTGATATCGTTCACACACAATGTGCCTCACATAAACTTCACATGGGTACATTTAAAAGCATTTACAAACAAAAGAAAGACATTTGAAAGTAGACTAAAGAAGTAAAAAAAAAAGCTGCTTATTAAAATTACTATCCGAACGTACAGTGTAAGATGATTTTGGATTAAAAAAAAAAGTTTTCAAAGACCTGAATAGCAGGTGTGGGAAAACCTTATTGAAAATATTTACAGTTGGTGGTGACTTCTCTTGTGTTAGGGGCTTATTCTTCCATTTGCTTGCGGCATAACAGCAAAGTGCTGCTTCACCATATTTACTGTGAACTCTGGACCCGGGCTGAATTAATGGCTGTGTGTTGAGTTTTTGGAGGGGACGGTACACTTTATATTGTCATTACATTTTTTTTAAATTGTACTCTCTTTTGCCAGCAGTTTCGACAATAATGGCTGTGTTGAGTTATAAAGGAGACAAATTTACACTATTTTCCAACTCCACCCATTACGAGTTAAGGGTAAAAATTTGAGGTGTAATGACTACATTTCAGGGGAAAAAAATGGGTGTTGCATGTTAATGAGTTTAAACTGTAACCCTGATGACAGTTTTCATGTTGGATGAAGTTGCCACAGTAAAAGCCAATCCATGATCCAAACAGCTTATCGTCTTTATGATCTCGGTCAAAGAAACAAGCCAATTGTTGACCTGATATCACATCCCAGTTTGATACTTGAGATGACGTGTTTTGGATGACAATGGTTATCGTGATATCATCCACTTTATATGCTGTCATATTTTTTTCTTCCTTCCTATTGGACGGACGGTTATTTCTAACCTGGCTGTTGTTGTTGAATAAAGCCATAAGAGCATAACCTTTGATGTTTTGTTGATGATTCTTGGGTGCGTCCAATGTTTGAAGCGCCTCCTTCAACTTCCTGGACATGACCACCCACGCCGCTTGCGCACATGCTCTCCATCTGGTTCGAACTGGTCCGAGGTAACATGTTACTTTAAAGCCATTGTTAGCGCTGCGCAAATGCCTCTTGTTCCTGTCACTTTTCCTGGCAGGAGGGGGATTACAGGGCCTAATTCTTTTCTGGAAAATAGAGCAAAGCGCCGCCGTGGGAGTGGCAAAAGTCCAGAGGAATTTTATCTTTCACCACCCCCAATGTACCCAAGAAGGGCTTTGTTGGCTTTCCTTCATTAGGTTGAGTTACTATGCGAACCCAACGATATGTGACCTTGTGGCGACATTGTGAATTCTTTTTCAACCATGCCGCAACTTGAACTATTAAATTATTTCATTTGAAACAATTCGCTAATGACAATACGCAGTCTCAGGTTACTTGAGGGATTGAAACCTAGAATGTGTGAGTGTGTACGCGTGACCTAAAGTAAGCGTTCAGTCATCTGCTGCTACATTGTGGATTTTGGGGGTTGGGGGGGGGGGGGGTAAATGTGATTACAGTGGAACCGGTCTTTTGTGGGCCTGCTAAAAACTGTATTTTTATGTTGCTATTTTGGGGGTGCTTTGGGATGTTGGCGATTGTGGTGGTACTTGTGGAGACAAGTTTTTCTTCAGATGGTACTTAATGTAAAAAGAGACAGTTATAGCACCACAATGTAGTTTAGCGTTAGCATTAAGCTAGCAGACAACGGTTGTCTTCAATACAGCGTTAGCATTAAGCTAGCAGACAACGGTTGTCTTCAATACAGCGTTAGCATTAAGCTAGCAGACAACGGTTGTCTTCAATACGGAAGGTGCGACTCTTTGTTTTAGGTGTAGTTGACACTAAACACAAGCGGGAGTGGCAATAAAGAGCTTGAAACGTCTTTTTGAAAATTAGTTCATGCCTACGTGCTACGTATTGTGACCCGTGTCCCATCAAACGAAAAGTGGCTCCGTGTCATAGTCGACAAGGCAAATGGCTGTTAGTCTGACATCTCGTAACTCTTCGAATTCAACCAAAATCTTTTTTTTTTTTTTCCAAAATCATACGTAATAGTTTAAGTTGATATGACATACAAAGTCTATTGTTCCACTTGGATCTGCGGCAAGCTCACAGCACTCTCGACTAAAATCGAGAGCACAAACGTCAGCGGTCTCCTGCAGATTGTTACATGAGATTGGCCTTCACCTCTCCGAGAGCAACACAAGAGCCGCTGCAGCCTGCTGTTCTCTCCCATTGGGGTGGCGTGGGAGGGACAGGGGAGAGCCCAACTGCTACAGGCACTGGAAGAGAAACACAGATCACACGCTCCAGTAGGGAAATGCAGAAATATAAATCTGTGAGACTCGCGCGCGCGTTACAAAAGGCAACTTGAGGTGGTTTCGTAGGAGCCGACGGGAGGGCTCCAAGGAGGCCCCCCCCCCGCTAAAGGTTCCTGTGCATCATGGTAAGAGGAGCAGAGGATTGATCGTGAGAACCAAAGTGTCTTTTGGGGGGAGTCGAAGCCAAACAGCAGTCTTTCTGGACTCATCTAATCTGCGCAGGGCATTCACAATCACTAACTTTCAGTTTATTTGCCAAGCGGCCATTTTGTCAATAAATCAGATTTCAAAATGTATCCTCACGGGGCCAAAGTCATTTTTCCAGCCTGATTGGTTGGCCAGAGCAAAAGCAGATTTTTTTTTTAATCGAGTTTTCTACATTGCTGAGTTTTTTCTTTCAAAACCCACCAAGATGAAATCGGATTTCACCACTATGAAGCTCAAAACTAAGCAAACCTGCACAATGTCAGTTTACAAAACCACATTTGCCGAGAAGGCGACAAGTGGCGCCGTTAATAAAAAGCCGGACTCTTCCCACAAACGAAAACCCCCAAAGTTTTCATCTCAAGAGATTTTAATCATACATAGAAATTTAGTTTGACAGTACCATTCATTGCGAATGTTTGAGCAGTATGTATATTTAGTGTAAAGAGCACAATGTGCATTTTTTTATCTTTTTTGCCATTATCCCATGACGATAAAGCATTGAGAAATACACCAGAGAGAGAAGAGCCAAGAGTACATGACTAAGTAACACCTTAGACTACATTGTTATTGAACAACTTAAAGGCGACATTTATCTGTGGTTTGATGTACCGGCGCGCATCCTCGGGGAGAACCCGCACGTCCGCAGCTTTCCCTCCCCAGCGAAATTACTTGAACGAGACCTCTGCAGGAACAAAAATAGCGGGCGATGCGAGCTACGTGTTGAACGCGCCACGACGAAGACCGCCCGGTGGGTCTTATATGACACATCTCGGCTGAACTTGCTAATAAACGTGAGCGAACCGCGCAATTGTCGAACGTCTGTGTGACGTGGTGGTGGTGGTGGGTGGGGTGAGGGGGTAATAAACATGACTGCAATCGAGTGCCACATTGTAAGGCGTAAAAACAATCGACCACATCCACAGAGACAGCCATACATCCATCTGCTGACCCAAACATCCATCCATCGCAAAAAAAAAAAAAAAAAGCCGCCTTGAAGCTCTGTGCTGTTTGAGCTATCTGAAAAGCGTCACAACAATTCCAACCGGCTCGAGATCCGACCAAAGCAAAAAACAAAACTAAAGAAAATCCCAAAACACACACGACGGGCAGGTGGAACGGATAATTGGCCTACGGAGTCCCAGAAGCGATTATTTTTCAGTACATCCATTCCATTTAAGAGCAATTGGGAAGATGCCGCCGCCGCGTGCATTTCGGTCGCCCGGCGTCGCGGCCGCGTCGCTTCCTCTCCCCTTTAAAACTTTTCTAAGCTGCTTCTGAGCGCTTTCTTCCAGAGCTTGGCTAATGATGGAAGTTGCTGCGGTGTTTTGACGTCGCGGCATCCGGCGGGCGCCGTCGTGCGCCCCAAGACGGAGACGGGTGTGGGTGGGTGTGTGCGTGCGTGCGAGCTAGCTAGCGAGCGGGCGGGTGGTGGTTAAGGCTGGGAGGGAGGCGCCTGCGCCCCGCCGGCTTGCTGAGACATGGCCGCCGGGGAGGACATGGACTGGACCATGGGCTGGGCCGGCGGGGGCAGCGGAGGCTGAGGCTGCAGGGCTCCTGAGTGTGTGTTGGGGGACGGCGGGGGGGTCGGACGTTTGAATTTGTCGGGGCTGGTGCTTCTCCTTGGCGAGGGCCTCTGCGGGAGGGAAAGAAAACAAATCACCAATACGAAAAAAAAAAAAAAAAAAGACGGCTGCCCGGACGTGCGCGGGCGCCCGCGGCTCACCGCTACAGAGTGGGAGGAGCTTCCGTGGACGTGCAGGGCAGGGGTGTTGTAGTGCGAGATGGCGGCTCTGGACAGAGTGGCTGGTGGGGTGAAGCCGACCGTGTGGCTGCCATACGAGAGACCTGCGCCGACGGGAAGTGAAAGTTGCTCAGGCGCACGCTAGTGTGGCGACGCATTTGCTTGCGTGGCTCAAAATAATTCACGCCGTGAACCCCAGTTCACTCTCGGGCATATGTTCCAGACCACCTCGCAATATGGAGTATTCCGCAATAGAGCCCCCCCGCCCCCCCCCCCCCAAAAAAAATAGTTTTACACAGTACAGTTTTCAAATACTGAAAAAAAATGTGAACACATACTGTACATTTCAGGACTATGTACGCATACAATATAGAAGTAGTGTTTTGGCGCCAAGAAACTATATTGAAATGAGTTGAGGGGGCTGAATGTAGAGTTCTGTCATCCCGGTGCCAAGGAAATTGGTTGGAGTAAATTGAGGAGCTTTGCGGGATGGGCGGCAGTTGCGAGCTGAAAGCCACATGAAATATTCATTCATTTCATTCATTCATCTTCTGTACCGCTTGATCCTCACTAGGGTCGCGGGGGGTGCTGGAGCCCATCCCAGCCGTCTCCGGGCAGTAGGCGGGGGACACCCTGAATCGGTTGCCAGCCAATCGCAGGGCACACATAGACGAACAACCATCCACGCTCACAATCACACCTAGGGACAATTTAGAGCGTCCAATCGGCCTGCCATGCATGTTTTTGGAATGTGGGAGGAAACCGGAGCACCCGGAGAAAACCCACGCAGGCCCGGGGAGAACATGCAAACTCCACACAGGGAGGCCGGAGCTGGAATCGAACCCGGCACCTCTGCACTGTGAAGCCGACGTGCTAACCACTGGACTACCGGGCCGCCGCTATATGAAATAAACGATCCGATTTTTAACGGCATGTGCAATGAATCGCGAAGCGGCGAGGGAGCGTTCGGTTTTCAAGAAGCTCAACAGACCCGTTTGCGCGCGAAATAGATGCTGGGAAACCCCTGACACAATTACTCAACCCCGATTGCGGAGAAATCAAACATTTTCGTTTCTTGCTTCCGGTGCAAAGATTAGATCCGACATCAAGCCGCAGGTCAACACGAACGCTGATGTGAAGAAATCATAAAAAGGGGCTGTTACGTAAGGTCGCTTTATGATATTTACTTTTATCGGCTATTGCCGAGAGTCTTATGACACCTTATAATAAAATGGCTTCATGCCAGGGCTCTCCCTTGTTCTCTCTCTTGAAAACATGTCACTTATTCGCTCCAACCAGTGGCCATCTTACCAGGGGATATGGGGCGGCTGGAGCTGGGGGAGGGCGTGTACGGGATGGGGCTGGACACCGTCCTCGCTCGGAGGCCCTGCGCCGACATCTCGTTGAAGTACCTGAGGAGGCGAGACGGCGTTTTAAAAATAAGTTTTAAAAAATTAAAAGGGGAACGTTGGTGGCTAACGCCGTGTGTCAACTCAGGGATGTCCACATTTTTTTTTTTTTTAGTTCGAGGGCCGCATTTATGAAAATGGAAGGATGTGAGGGACACTTCAACATTCTTCGACTTGAATTCATTAAAACACACCAAAATCAGTCTATTGTGAACATTTTGGAGTCACTACAGAGCAGCTTGCTGTTCAAGATGATAAGGCAAATTGTTTAATATTTTAAGTTGGCCTAAGCCCCCCCCCCTCCCGTGTCCCTCTCGACTAGATCTACCTCTGCCACGCACTGAACCGGAGCTTTGTGGCCCATGTCAAATGTCATTATGCCACTGGGTCACTAGAAAATAGATGGCGGGCCGCAAATGGCCCCGGCACTGCATGTTGGGCATCCCTGTTTTGACTGCTGTAAGAATTATCTGTTCCCATCTGATTAGGTCACATCGTAGCGTTTTATTGGGGGCATCATGTTACGCAACACAAAAGGAGTATGGCTACAAAGCGCGACCACACAGCGGCTGGATTAACGAGCTGGAGTGACGCAATTCAGATATGCGATATTGATGCAGAAACTGCGCGCGAATGCTGAAAAGCTGAAGCGAAACTGAAAAGCGGCGGGATTGAAGGGCACTTCTGAAATGAAGAACGGGGGGAGAAGCTGGAATGTTTTGAAACGAACCGCTCGTCGTCCATCTCCAGGCTGGACTCGCTCTCCGACAACTGTCTGCAGAGGGCCTCCCGACGCTCCATCTCCCTCTGGAGCTTTCTCTGCAGCCGGACGTTCTCCTCCCTCATGTGTCGCTCCTCCTCGATGTACTGGGCGCGCTTCTCCGTGTCTGCGCGGGAGACAAACAACGCTGCTGACGGACGGGATACGCTCGCGGCCGTGAAACAAAACGGCGGGTCAATGCCCGTTTCCGCCATCGTAGAGCAAACAAAATGGGACTTCCGCCTGCTGAGGGTTGAGCCAAGCACGCCCCCTAGTGGTCGAAGAATGACAGGAGAGGAACTCTGGGTCAGGCTATTTAACCTCCACTTTCATTCATTCATCTTCCGAGCCGCTTGATCCTCACTAGGGTCGCGGGGGGTGCTGGAGCCTATCCCAGCCGTCTTCGGGCAGTAGGCGGGGGACACCCTGAATCGGTTGCCAGCCAATCGCAGGGCGCACAGAAATGAACAACCATTCGCACTCACACTCACACCTAGGGACAAATTAGAGTGTTCAATCAGACTGCCACGCATGTTTTTTGGAATGTGGGAGGAAACCGGAGCACCCGGAGGAAACCCACGCAGGCCCGGGGAGAACGTGCAAACTCCACACAGGGAGGCCGGAGCTGGAATCGAACCCGGTACCTCTGCACTGTGAAGCCGACGTGCCGACCACTGGACTACCGGGCCTCCACTTAAAAGACAAAAACAACCCCTCGCAAAAACTGAAAAAAATTCAAGGAATTAGGACGGAACTCTGGGGCTGGAAACTTTGTGCCTTAAAGTAATCATTCACCCACACACGCACCCGTTTTCAAACATGCCCATGCCCAGGTCGGTCACATTTGACGACACCCGTCAAACGGGAGCGCCCGAGTCGGAGGAGCGCACTTACGCTGCAGCTCGGTGGTGCGCAGGCTTTTCTTAAGCCTCTCCACCTCGTTCTTCAGGAAGCGGATATGCCGCATCATGTTCTCCGGCGAGTCGATCTCCATGGAGACGTCGCGCGGGGACGGAGGGGCCGACACGGGCTGGTCCAACTTCTCCTGCAGAATCCTGGCGAGTGAAAATTCAATCAGACCACAAAGGCATAAAGAACAGAATCGCCGGTGATGCCAGCGGAGACGCTTCTCGTTTCGATCGGGCGGGACGTACCTTTTCTCCGCCTCCAGCTTGTCCATCCGCTTCCACAGTCGGTTGACAAGGGCCTCTTGTTCCTGCTCTAATGTGTTCTCGAGGTCGATCTTTTCCCGCCTCAACTGGAAGCGTGATGGGGGGGTGGGTGGGGCGAAAAGAAAAACATTCAGAGAATGTTTACGGCACATTCAAGGTCTTGGCGCAGATAAGTCCTGTTTGTGTCACTTGAGGACGCCGTTAGTCCAAAAAAAACAAAAAAAAAACTCGTTGACTCACCCATTCGGTTTGGGTGGAGGGGCATGGGGGGGTATTGCAGGAAATTGTGATCATTTTACTCACTTCCTCAATGTGTCACTTCTCACTAGAACATCTCACAAGTGTACCCGGAACACAAAGAACGGCGCACGCGCCTAGCTCGGCCAAATTTGAAATATCGTGCCTTCGATTGCGACTCACAAAAATTTAGGAGTCGAGGTCAGCGGCACCGCGTTGCCACTCGTCCGCATCGAGAGGCGCCCGATGAGGCGGCTCGGGCATCTGATCGAGATGCCACCTGGGTGACTCCCTGGTGAGGTGATCGGTGCGCCTCCTACTGGTAGGAGGCCGGAGGGATGACCCAGAGCTTACGAAATGTTTTTTAAAAAAAATCTCTATTTTTTTAACTGATGATATAAAAATATCAAGACTCTTTACAGTATCTTCCTCTGTCAAAATGTTTAGTTGAATGGCCTTTTAAAAAAAAAACACTACGCAATTAATCAACAGGGCACGAGGCAGAAATCTTGATTGAACTAATTAAGAAAAAAAAGTTGGTCACACGAGTGTTATCCTTTTTCGAGTGACATGAACTTCCATTTTGGGTAAATATGCAAGCTTATTACGCAAGCGCCACCCAGACCTAAGAGTCATAAGAGGGTGGTGGGGATTTGGAGATGATTCAAAGACTTCCTGCCCAGGAAGCATCTTTCGCGGGCGGGAAAAAAAAAAAACACAATCCGACCTGCTCCAAAGTCAGCTGCTTGGAGATGGTCTCGTTCTCCATCTTCTTGATCTTCTTCATGAGCTTGTTGACCTGGAACTCCTGCTCCTGCTCCAGGTGCTGCTCCAGTTCGGCCTTCTCGTGCTGGAGCTAAAATTGGGGGTTGGGGGGGGCAGAAGCGCAACGGTTACTCATCCCTAGGAAAACTGCAAAAAAATAAAAATAAAATAAAATTTCATGGAAAACGACCGGCGAGGACGACCAGAAACGACTGGCACACGGAAGCGACCGAATAAGCGACGCACGGGAGGAGAGTCACCGGAGAGTTGTTTCAAAGCCACGGTGATGTCATCGGGAGCCCTTTGAGCACATTCAAACGACAGCTGATGAGCGTACGCGCGCTGCTGTGAGCTTGTCGCAAAAACACCAGGACGACCCAGACGGACGCATGATGTCAAACGCTTGACACAATTTGGATAAGTATGCGTCACTGCAGCCGAAATAGAAAACGCAGGGAATCGGAGATCTTCAGATGATCATCCAACCCCTTCCATCGTCAATTTAACAACACACCGATCTGCTCTAACAACATTTTAATCTTCGTATTATGTACTGCATGTTGTTTCGTGCCTTGCGTCTGTGGCATGAAGACAGAATTAGGCGCTCGCAGTGTTCAAGTCCAGCCGGACGCTGCCGGCGCACGAAAATCCGGGATCGTGACGCGCTCAGCTCCAGCCCGCAACGGCTCAAGGTGAGTCCGAGGATAGCACGGCAGAGCCAATTGAGCTCAAGATGGCCGCCGCAAGGTTCTGGCAAATAGCCCAACACCAATGTCAGCCTGGTGATATGATGTCAATGCGTTTAACTTTTTTTTTTTTTTTAAACAATTGTCGTATTTTCAATCATTAACCCCCCCCCAAAAGAAAAAAACAGTATTTCACTTCATTTCAATAGGAAAAGTTTTACATTGGAGAAAACTGCGTTGAAAGCGAATCACATTGGGAATTCCTGGTTGCACCTACTTCACTTGTATTAGACAATAGACCGAAACTAAAATAAAGCAGTGGCGGCCCGGTAAGTCCAGTGGTTAGCACGTCGGCTTCACAGTGCAGAGGTTCCGGGTTCGATTCCAGCTCCGGCCTCCCTGTGTGGAGTTTGCATGTTCTCCCTGGGCCTGCGTGGGTTTTCTCCGGGTGCTCCGGTTTCCTCCCACATTCCAAAAAAACATGCATGGCAGGCTGATTGGACGCTCTAAATTGTCCCTCGGGGTGAGTGTGAGTGCGAATGGTTGTTCGTTTCTGTGTGCCCTGCGATTGGCTGGCAACCGATTCAGGGTGTCCCCCGCCTACTGCCCGAAGACGGCTGGGATGGGCTCCAGCACCCCCCGCGACCCTAGTGAGGATCAAGCGGCTCGGAAGATGAATGAATGAATAAAATAAAGCATAAATGCAAGTGTCAAGGATGATCATGCCAGTGGAGAAAAGTCTTCGCTTTGGGACTTGGTTTGCGGTTACGGGGAAATTGGAACTTGGATGCTGTCAATGCCAAACTTCATCAGCCACGCAAGTTCATCTTACTTTCCTTTTTTCCCCTATTTCGTTTGGACCTTAAAGGCAACAAAAGCGAGCAAAAACAGTCGCCGTTGTAGACGGACTCACCTGCATGAGCTTCCTGGAGAGCTCGTTGGTGAGAAACTCCTCCTCCTTTTCATAGTTGACGGCCAGGGTCTCCTTTTCCTTCTGGAGGGCTTGGATCTTCTTGAACAAGGTGTTGCTGATGAACTCCTCTTCCTGCTCCGCTCGCGCTTGCTGTGGGACACAAATGATAGAGAGTTTCACAAAGGCTGGATTTACACCGCAAGCCGTCGTGACCAATTTAGATCCAACGCCCCCCAACCACACCCCCAAAATCGATTTTAAATGAGGCTATACTGTGGCGGTTTGACATGGGTGAACCATCCGCATCAAAATTAAAGGTCTTTGGTCAAAATGTTTGTGTCATAGTGTCGAGTCAACTATGGCTGATGTGTGAATCCTCTCTGCAAATTTATCAGAAGAGCAAAACTAAAACTTTGAGCTGAACAAACGCACCTCATCATGCCTATCCAAATATTTTTGTGCTTTTTCTGTCTCGCCCAAAGAGGCCACCGGCTCCTTCTTACAGGTTCTGGCAAACATCCTAGGTGCCAAAAAAAAGAAAATGCTGCTCCGGGATATGCTCAAAAAAAGGAAAACATGCAAACCAAACATTCAAGGTTTGGTAATTTGGAAAGGAGTTGAAATATAACCATAACTGGGAGAGTTACAAACGCCACACAAAGGTCTGAAACAGAGACTCGAACCATGCTCAGACCTGCGAGTCAGATGCGTTAGCCACTAGGTCACCACCGCGCTTGCACTGTGCCAAACCTGCCCATGATGGTTACTGTTACAGGGTGGAGTTGTGTAGCCAAAAGTTGAAGAAGATGATGATTCACTATTGTCCACCCCCCACAACTCCTCCACTGGCATCCCAAACGGAAACGGAATTTTCCCTAATGGCTCTTAAGTTATTACAGTAATGGAAGCCTCCAAAAAAAGGAGGGGGTGAAACAGGAGGCAGCACACGTACAAATTAATCATCTGGGCAATGCCTTTACGATAGCTGGAATGACTCAGTGAGGGGCGTCAAAGCGGAGGAGACACCCGGGATGAACCTCACCTCGACCCCGAGAGAGTGCAGCGGGTGTTGCGCGGACATTTGAGCCTTGCTCTCGGCTTAGCTCGGCCTACATACTTCCCCGTCTCGACACGGCATCAGTTACACGCTTCGGCAGGGCTACTGCCGAATATATTTTATGCCACAGCTCAGTGTCGATGCTTTTATCGACACGTTTTGAGCGTGTCACCCATTTCGGTATTAAGACCACACACACAACGCCTCAGGCCGACTTAATTTATGACTTCATGAGATGTCAACGCGACTTTGGAAACCGGAGATGATTTGAAATAAAGAAACAAAACAAAGCCAAACTAGCTGTCTGGCTAACCGCTGGCCGGCCAACCCCAACGTAGACGATAGCATGCACGCTATGTTAGCATAGCAACATGGCCAAATCGCTAATACATCACGACAGGGGCGTGTTGGGAATTCAAACACACGCGTTACACGTATTTGGCGGTGAAATTGTTGACTTGAGATGCGATTAAAAGACGCCGAGTATGGCTAGCTACATGACAAAAAAAAAGGCTGCGTATCGATCAGGTGGTCATGTGTGTTAGCCCGCGAGCTAATTAGCTAACGCTACTCACAATAGTGACGCTAGCTTTGCGCAGGTCCCGATTCTCCTCCTGCAACGCTTTGCACTTGAGTTTGAACGTCTCCAGCTCGATTTTCAGAACTTTGTTCTCCTGCTGCAGCGAGGCCAGTCGGTTGGTGAGCTCCTCCAGGCGAAACTGCGAGATCACGATGCTCGGCTTGCCCGAGTTGGAGGCGCAGGTCGTCATCGGGGTGGCCGAGCTGCTGCCCGCGCCGTCGGTGTCGCTCTCGCTCGCACTGTCCGCCATGGCGAATGTGAGGAGGAGGAGGAGGAGGAGGAGGAGAGCGAAGAGCGTCGACGCAGAAGAAGACGAGCGGAGCTTCCACGCAGTTCTGCCCCAGCGTTGTGTCACCCTTGCCGGGGCGCCGAGGTGACAGCGCCCCGGTGTGGACGTTTCCATAAGCGCATCGACTCGGTGGAACTGCTCCACTTTACTACGTCATAAAGACAAAGCAAGGGAACCAAATGTAGCAAGACTGCCCACCCAAGTACATTCCCACTTGATCATCGCGGACTCTCGTAAATAATCACGGTCTGTTTAAATCTCAGTCGTCCAATACGTGGGGATCTGCAAATGTTGAATTGAGGCAACTCGACATTTCAGGGTGGCTAAAGACGTTTCATCTTTAATTCAAAATTAGAACAGCTTGCTCAGAAGAAGCTCAGAAGACTCCTCCTGGAATTTGCTCTGACTTTTCTCCTCTGCGAAGGTATGATTTAAGTTATACACTAACAAACTCCACTCCAAAGTTTTTGGCGAAATGTTGTTTTCTCCAATTAATTATTTCGCTTTACCACATTGTTTAAATGTTTCCAAGTTCCATTATAATTGGCTAAAAACAAAAGGACGTTTCTCCGAACTATGATTAGATTCTCATCGTAAACCCCAAAAATAGCCTTACAAAAGAGCGACTCTTTCACAAACGTCCCTTCACTTGATATAAGATCTCGCTTGGATGTTGACATCCAAATTACTTTCATTGTTAAGTCAAGTCAACAGTATTTATAGAGCACTTTCAAACAGCCATCGCTGCATACAAAGTGCTGTACATGGAGCAATTTAACATGCACAATAAACAGTAAGAAAAATCGGTAATAAAGGCGGTAGAAAGCACCAAACAGTAAAATCAAGAACAAATCTAAGTCATGCTGAGTCGAACGCCAAAGAATACAAGTGAGGTTTGAGGAGGGTTTTGAAGATGGGCAGCGAGGAATGTCTGGTCCACAGACCTGAGGCGCCGGGCAGGTGTTTAGGGGCGGATGAGCTCAGAGAGGTAAGGTGGCGCGAGATTATTCAGAGATTTGAAAACAAAGAGTAGGATCTTGAAAATAATAAAATGAATGGGGAGCCAGTGAAGGTAGGCCAGAGTAGGAGTTATGTGCTCCCTCTTACGAGTACCAGTCAAGATAAGATATCCTTTATTTGTCCCACACTGGGGAAATTTACAGCCTCCAGCAACAAGAATGTAGGTAGAAAGAGCAGAAAGACTAAAAACAATTAGCAAGAGGTGAACAGCAGCATTCTGGACCAGCTGAAGGCGCTTAATGGAGGACTGGCTGACTCCAAAGTAAAGGGCATTGCAGTATTTCATTTGACGATCGAGTTTAAAATCACTGTCCAGTTCAAGGCCCATGTTTGAGACCGTTGATTTCAGATAAGGAGACAGGGGGCCCAAGTCTACAGGATGGAATGTACAAGGGCCACTGGGACCAAACAATATCACCTCTGTCTTCTTTTCATAGAATTTCAATATTTTTTTTTTAAAGTTAAGTAAATCAATGAGATCTGCTGATGGGTCAGAGAGAGGCCAAAGCCCATGCTAGCACCGTAGCATGGCCTCAACCAGGTTGGCAGCCCAGGGGCGTGTCACTAGCTAAAAATTGCATGAAAAGTCAGCTCGGTTCTGTCCACACACACAGTATTTTATTACAACTGAATTCCTCATAAAGTTTTCTCATTTGCATATATTTCCTTTCTGCTGTCAGACAGCAGAGCAGGTATGAAATAAGCGTGGAATGGCCTTTAAAAACAAAACCAAAAAAAACGTGCGTGCAGCCAAAAGTGACACTGTGTCAATATTGCATCATACAAGGGACACACACACAGAGCACAAGAGAAAGTGTATTGGAAAACCAATGCATTTTTATTTTTTTATCCTTTTTAGGTCAATTTTGCATTTGTTTTTTTTCTTCCCCCATTCTCTCGAAAGACATCTGAAACACTTGCGGTGTCCTCGCTGCTGCTAATCGCCTCTAAAAGACCTCGGATAACCAAAGTGCTAGAATTATTATTACATTGCAATGGCTTCACTCTGTTAGTAAATTGTACATCAAAAAGTCCGCCTGGGTGAAAACACATACGAAACAAATTTGATATTTCAACCATATCAAAGAATCATCGAGCGCCCCTGCTCGATTTTGAGAGGAGCACCACCCCCCCCCCACGCCCACCAGAAAAACGTCAACAGCGTTGGCATCAGCATACTGATAGTGAACACACTTGATCGATGGAATGAAAACCAACACACGAGTGATGTAGATGATTCTAATGGACACTGCATATACAGGCTCTCTCGCCTAAATAAATACCGCACGGCGTCAAGACTCAAATACAATTTATTCGATGCTTAAACGGCGTCCGTCGATCATCCAGTGTTTTATTCAAGATGCTATGAAGAGCTACAGTCCGAATTAATCTCCGCTTGTGAGTAGATTTTTAAATGAAGTATAGAGACAAAGTCACCCCAAAAGATGAATAATGGAAAAAATAAATGCCCTTTTTTTTCGGGTGTCATTTAAGACCACACAGCATTTGTGAGACGACACTCTAAAACAGTGCGCGGAGGCTCTTACGTCTTACAGCCAAGAATGCACGATACACGGTTACAGTGTTGGACAGTGTGAACCAGCCTACAAGCGCTTATATTTGCCATTATTATGCTCTCAAGCTGCCCCTCAAATTTTACACACACACACACGCAGACACACACACATCACCCACCCAAAAAAAATTGCAAAGTGCCAATGCTATGCTAGTCCGTGTTAAAATATAAAACCAGTGACAAACATTAGGGCTACACGTGTGTACACACAGATAAAAGGGCCTTTTTTTTGTCTAAATCCCGAGCTTTTGGAAAGTTGTAAAAATTGTACTCCAAATCATGTCAACGGCATGCTTGAAAATACTCTTGAAAGGCTGCGGGATTGGATCCCACTTTGAGTTTGACCCAATGGTAATTTTTTTTCCTTCTTTCCTAACATTAAAACCAAACCAGTCAGTGTACAAATATTATACCTGCTCTAATAGCCTTACAATTTTTATTTTTTTTTTATTTATTTTTTTTTTTAAGAAGAACCTGTGTTACGTGCACAACTTTGAAAACTGGAATTGCTTCAGGGTTATTCCCAAAGCACTTGAAAAGATCCCACACCCTAATGTGACCAAACTCCGCCCAACCATTCGCGTATTACACATGAAGAATCCGTACACATTCTGACCTTATATACAAAAACGGGAAAAAAAGTGTTTTTTTTTTTGTTTAAAAAAAAAAAAAAGAACAGTTACCATCCTGACAACGGCGGGTTCAAGAAGAAAAACTTTTAAGGCCAGTGTTGAACGTGTTGAAGTTGTTTGACGTGTTCCATTAGATCGCTGTCGTGTTCTTCATATTTCCTCCATCGCCGATTGTGCCGTCTTTGGTCAACGGTTGCGCCTACATTTGTGGATGTGAGCAAAGGAGGACCCCCCCCTGACCCCCCCTACCCAGACCACCTACAGTGCCCTCCATAATTATTGGCACCCCTGGTTGAGATGTGTTTTTTAGCTTCCAATTATTTTATTTTTTTTCTAAATAATATGGGACCTTAATGGAAAAAAAGAGAAAAATCCAACCTTCAATACAAGTGCATTTATTCAGTGGGGAAAAAATCCCACATAAAGAAATAATTATTTGACATCAAATCACCTGTTCCACAGTTATTGGCACCCTTAACAATTCCCAGGAAATAAATATAATTGAAGCATTTCTGTCATTTCTACAGTAGTTTACAAAGTTTACCAGAGTATGTAGGAACATTTAATTAGTAATTCATCACTTCCTGTCTCCCTGGGGTATAAATATGACGTGACACCGAGGCCATTTCTCTTATCCACTCTTAAACATGGGAAAGACAAAGGAACACAGCATACAAGTGAGGCAGATGTGCGTCGACCTTCACAGGTCAGGCAGAGGCTACAAGAAGATTGCCACTCAACTGCAGCTGCCCATATCCACTGTGAGAGGAATAATTAAGAAGTTCAAAACAACTGGAACAGTGGTAAACAAGCCTGGACGAGGAGCCAAGTTTATTTTGCCACCACGCACAGTGAGGAGGATGGTAAGAGAAATCAAAAGATCTCCAAAGCTCACTGTTACAGAATTACAACAAATGGTAGCATCCTGGGGTCACAAAGTCTCCAAATCAACCATCAGGCGCTGTCTACACGCCAACAAGCTGTTTGGGAGGCATGCACGGAGAAAACCTTTCCTCACTCACAATCATAAACGCAAGCGTCTGGAGTTCGCCAAGCGGTATTGGGGCTTCAACTGGGACCGTGTGCTTTGGTCAGATGAGACCAAGATTGAGCTTTTTGGCAACAAACACTCTAAGTGGGTCTGGCGTACCACGAAAGATGCGCATGCTGAAAAGCACCTCATACCCACTGTGAAGTATGGGGGTGGGTCAGTGATGCTGTGGGGCTGTTTCGCTTCCAAAGGCCCTGGGAACCTTGTTAGGGTGCATGGCATCATGAATGCTTTGAAATACCAGGACATTTTAAATCAAAATCTGTTGCCCTCTGCCCGAAAGCTGAAGCTGGGTCGTCACTGGGTCTTTCAGCAAGACAATGACCCTAAACATATGGCCAAATCTACACAGAAATGGTTCACCAGACACAAAATCAAGCTCCTCCCATGGCCATCTCAGTCCCCTGACCTCAACCCCATTGAGAACCTGTGGGGTGAGCTGAAGAGGAGAGTACAGAGGAGAGGACCCAGGTCTCTGGATGATTTAGAGAGATTCTGCAAAGAGGAATGGCTGAAGATCCCTCTTTCTGTCTTTTCCCATCTTGTGAAACATTATAGGAGAAGATTAGGTGCTGTTTTGTTGGCAAAAGGGGGTTGTACAAAATATTAACACCAGGGGTGCTAATAATTGTGACACACATTATTTGATGTCAAATAATTATTTCTTTATGTGGGATTTTTTCCCCACTGAATAAATGCACTTGTATTGAAGGTTGGATTTTTCTCTTTTTTTCCATTAAGGTCCCATATTATTTAGAAAAAAAATAAAATAATTGGAAGCTAAAAAACACATCTCAACCAGGGGTGCCAATACTTATGGAGGGCACTGTAAGTGGCCTTCCCCTGAAAGCCCGAACAGGAAGCAGAATCCTCGATGCCGAGCGTTCGCCCCTCTCTCAGGCTCTTTGATTGACAGGGAGGATGCGGAGGAGTTTGTTCATGCTCATGCGTTGGCGGGTCAGTAGGGGGCGCTGGACTCCGCTCATCACGTGAAGCCAACCCATTCGGTGGATGCGGACGCTAAAGTCCTGAAACTGGAACAACTCAGCCCTCAAGTAACGCTTGTTCCCTGGAACGTGGAATTATGATCTCGTATGACTACGGGACACAAAACAGTACATTGCGTTACATACAGTCTGCCGAAAGCCGATGTATCATTAGCCTAGCTGCATAATTGCCCGAGTCGTGTTTCAACCTTCACGAAAGGGTGCAGCCATTTTTACATCCTACCGCCCTCTGTTGTCGACTTCGGGCTAGCGTTACAAATGTCATGTGACCAAACCCAGAAAACGGGGGAGCCGCGATGTTAGCAATACGAGCCGTGGGTTTAGCCGCGTTGCTATATGCAGTTTTTGAAAAACTTTTGCTTTTGGGGCGTGGGAAAAGGAGCTAAAATATTGTGTTGATTTCAGCAAATTGACAACGCTGAGGAGTATTTGCTTTATCGCAAAGCCCAAGCTCCTCCCAGGTCATTACGGTTACTCTGATTAGGCCTGCACACTTATTAGCCAAATGATAATCACTATTAAGTTGATCAGTTATTAGTTGAGTTGATCAATATTTCAATCCAGATCTTTCATGATGTTTAATTCATCATGTTAAGTTTTTTTTTTTAACGGTACTTGCCCTGAATTTAAAACAAGTCCAGACTATGACTTTAGGGCTTCCGCGGCAGTTTCGCCCCCTGGTGGCTGGCTGACTACTGTGGTGCCAAAATTGCATTGATTAAGCAGAATGTGCTGTGGCTGTGTTTTTTTTACCTAATGATTTCATAGACTTTTTATGAAAACATCTGAGAACTTTTAAATTGTGAAAAAAAAAAAGAAATGGCAAAGTACATCTACTTGAAGCTGCATACTTTTAGGTGGAGCCCCAGGTTTCCTATTTTCAGACATGAATTGCAGGCCCTGACCTTTTCGACAGGATCACGCGAGCACCCGATGCTCAGTGGGTATGCTGCTCGACTTGACGGCACTGCCAATAAATGTTCAAAGGGAGCCGCGCCTCGATGGTGTAGCATACGGCCGAACAGCAGTGGGGGGGCTGAACAGTGAGCCCCGCTGGGATAACGCTCTCTATTTTGGAAGGGACACACTGCTCCGAGTGATATCACTGAGCCTTTTTTTCACCTACAATAGCAACTATGTGGGCTGGGGATGCGTGAACAAAAATGCTCACTCTGTATTTCCTCAAATATTTGCCTCCACTTTAACAAACGTGTCAGTGGCTTGAACCAATTCCTTACCTGAAATAAATTAACCATGACTCAAATAATTACCCAAGTGTGTCATCCACTCAAATGAAAAGCAGGACTCAAATGATCACAAACACATCGCCTCAAATTAATTAACTGTGACTAAATGAAGCACCAAGGTGCATCATCGACTTGAATAAGTGCCTCTCTTGAATAAATTAGGAGAGATGGGCGTGTGACAGTAGCAGTTTTCGGTATTGGGCCAATAGCAGACTTGTTTTAAGGTATCATGGAGTCTGTCGATACCAACCACCGATACTTAGGAGAGAAAAAAAAAATCTGACATCGAGTAAGCCCTCCACGCCAGTAGGTGTCGCTATACTGCGGCAACAAATTGGAAAGTTGGGTCAATATAATTTAAATACGAATGCATGTTTTTATCTTTTTTTATATAATACATCGGATCATCTAAAGTTCGTCCGAAGCATCTAAAAAAGACTCGACTTCCTAAAAAAAGTGACAGATATTGGAATGCGACTGTACCTGGTCGAGAGAACACTCAATCCATCCCTACGAGTGAAACTTTTTGTCTCCGGGCTTCCTCTCGTCCACTCGCCTGCTATTCCTCGACGGGCCATCTTTCTGCAAAAAATGCAAGAAAAAACGCCAAAAGAAAGTTGAGACAAGGGATTTTGTTTCATGAAACCACATCACGGGCAACGCCAAGCCAAACCATGTTTATTAATACGAAACCGGCAAGTGGTAGTCGTCGACAGTTACACACCGACACCCCACGCCTGGATGACGAAAAAATAGTGTCGTTATGGAAGAGAGGAGAGGGGAAAGAGCGAATTGTTAAAATGGAGTCACGGCACTCGTTAGTCACGTGTCTGAAAATGCAATCAAGGCGCTTGTACCACCGAAACCACTCAAGTCACTTTGGGCCTGAAAAATGTCACGGGATTCATTGGAATCATTCATTCATTCATTCATTCATCTTCCGAGCCGCTTGATCCTCACTAGGGTCGCCGGGGGTGCTGGAGCCTATCCCAGCTGTCTTCGGGCAGTAGGCTGAATCGGTTGCCAGCCAATCGCAGGGCACACAGAAACAAACAACATTCACACTCACACTCACACCTATGGACAATTTAGAGTGTTCAATCAGCCTGCCACGCATGTTTTTGGAATGTGGGAGGAGCCCGGAGCACCCGGAGAAAACCCACGCAGGCCCGGGGAGAACATGCAAACTCCACACAGGGAGGCCGCAGCTGGAATCGAACCCGGTACCTCTGCACTGTGAAGCCCACGTGCTAACCACTGGAATCAGTCATTCTTTTACTACGATTGGTGTGGTTTTGGTCTTTGTGTGTTCTGGGATTGTCTGATGAGCGGTCCAGGGTGTACCCAATCTCTTGCCCAATGTCAGCTGAGCTACAACCCTGAACCAAATAAGGAAATGGAGGGAGACTGCGGTAGTAGTTCACAGTGTTGCACAACTTGACTGCATCATACGGAGGACAACTGAAACTTTGACCCAAAAGATCGGCATGCCACCAAAGACGTTGAACCCCAGAAGGGTCTCTCCGCCAACCTCAAGTCCGTCCTCCTGCAGGGTGGGACTTTTCTGAAGGTCCTTGTGGCACCCGTGGTTGTCTGTCGAGGAGCTAGAGAACCGGCGGATGACCTTCCTGATGACCTACTCGGCACGTCAGCCGAGAGAGAAATAAAAACCGATGGTTTCACGCCCCGCTTCTCTCCCTGTGGCTGAATGGATCAGGGACATGGAAGTTACTTTTCTACTGACGAGGTTACCGTCTTGGTCCAAGTAGTGTTCCTCGGTCACGGACTCGCCGGATATGTTTTTTGCTTCCTCGCCCTGCGAATGTTTGGTCATTAGTGGCGTAAAATAGGACGCAGTTCATGCCTACACAGGGCAACAAACCATCACCACACCAAACGGAGCGCGAGAGCGACTACGGCACCAGCGTGACAGCCTAGAAAGTTCCGACGGCAAACTTGCGGCAATTCCCAGATGCTCACCTGCCCTCAATTTCTTGTTTGATCAAGTAGGATCAGTTGTGAAACGACAAGACTATCGAGCGCTGCTGAAGCAACGGTGCAAATGCTTGAGACTTTCGCATCGTCCATGCAAAGAGGAAAAACCAGGACAGGCTCAGCAATGCAGCCACATCCAAAGAGGTACTCATTCGCGGCACACCCACACATAAAACCAAAAACAAAAAAAACCACACTCCAGACTCCATCCAACCCGAGCCGCTTTCCCAGGCTCGCAGGGTACCTTCAAAATGAGCCGGCGTCGGAAGATTCTGGTGGTTACGGTCTGTTCTTCCTCCGAACCGGAATCTACACTAACCTGCTGCTGGAGAAAAAGTGGTGAGTTAGCCACGTGGCGGCGCAAGACTTTGTAGAATTTGGCTCCATTGGCGGCTCTGCTCAAAGACCTGGTTAATATTCTCGAGCACAATGATGGAACGGATCTTGGATTCACAGAATCCAAGGGAAAGACTTGGATTTACACTGCCTGGTTCAAGTGTCGCGATTAGAATTTGAGTCACCTCATATTTTCAGATTGGAATCAAGACCCTTCCAAATGTGGTGAAAACGGTAATCTGGATCAAGGTGAGTTCAGGGTTCCAGGACATAGAGAGGGTGACCTCCTACAAGTACCTTGGTGTTCTTCTGAACGACAAACTGGACTGGTCTGCAAACACGGACACCCTGATTAGGAAAGGACAGAGCCGACTCTTCCTACTCAGGAAACTGAGGTCTTTTGGGGTTCAGGGGTCACTCCTTAAGACGTTCTATAACTCGGTGGTGGCCTCGGCCATCCATTATGGCATTGTCTGCTGGTCAGGCAGCATCTCAGCCCGGGACAGAAAGAGACTGGAGCGACTGGTCAGGAAGGCCAGTTCTGTCCTGGGTTGCTCCCTTGACACTCTGGAGGAGGTGGGCAACAGAAGGATGCTAACTAAGCTAAAAGCTATGATGGCCAGTCCCTCCCACCCCCTCCAGCCCGCCCTGACAGCACTTGGTAGCTCCTTCAGCCAGAGACTGTTACACCCGCGCTGCAAGAAGGAGAGATACCGACGCTCGTTCCTACCGACTGCTGTCAGGCTGATGAATAAAAAATAACAATCATAATAATAATTGTAATAAAGAAACTGTACTTCAGATAAGATTTGTCAGAACTACCTGAACTTTCTTCTCGGACACCAGCCTTCCCTCTTCCTTTCTGCCATTCATCGACTCCGACGAGCCGCCCTGAGGTGAGTTTTTAGACTTGTCGCCGTTCTGCCGGGACCTCCCCGATTCGCCTCTGGACGAGGAAGTGACGGAATCGCTCGAGTTGTCGTGGCTGTACGAGACAGTCGGAATTGGAAGAGGTCTGTGTTTTTTTTTTCATGGATTTCAAAGGAGAGGATAAGTCACACCTTTCCCGAACGTCCGGCAGATCCGAGCTGCGGCCCGGCGTCGGTGGCTCGGCGTTGACGCTGGATGAGTCGCTCTGCCAACCTGAAAGCGAGCACATGTCTTTTTCTGGCCGTTCAACGCGATTGACAATCTCCAGTTCTCGGTCTGCCTCGGTGGTCATCTCCTTGTCCTCCTCCTTCTCCTCTGAGCCTTCTTCAGTCTTATCTTCCTCCTCATTAGATCCACGCTCAGTAGACTGACGTTCCCAAAGGGCCTCAGCCCATTCCTGAACGGTCAAGTCACTTGGCTGGCGAGTGCCTCGACCATCATCGGCAATTTTTCTTCTGTCCCCACGGCGGACCACTTCTTCACCGTTCCCTTCTATCTGTGGTGTTTCATCAATACTCTCTTTGTCAGTTCCAGCCTCTATTTCATCTCCAGCAGACCCAGCTCCCGGCATTTTAATCCGCACTCCTGCCACTCCCTTTTGTCGGGCGAAAATGTTTTTGTCCGCTTCCAGCTGACTCTTGACATCTTTTGTCACGATCTCACATTTTCTCTCGAGGTTTTTAATCCAGTCCTCCTCTACCCAGTTTTCCACAAAAAAGTTCCCCTCTACCGCAACCCTCTGATCACCCTTACCCTTTTCTTTTGACTCTTCCTTCTGGCAGCTTTTAATGTCCACTTGTAGCACAGCTCCATCTCCTATTTGTGCTCTGTCAGGTGTTAAAGGGGTTATCGACGATACAGATGAAACTGAACAGGAGGATGTGGAGCGGGCCGGGCTGATGTCTAACTCGCACAGAGCGGGGACAGACTTGGGCGTGGGGCTCGGTTCCAGTTCTCTGTAAGATCTGTCCTCCTCCTCGCTTAAGAGCAGCCGGTCGTTCAGGGCGATGTGGGGCTTCTGCACCTTGGATGGAACAGGATCAGGGAGGTCAAAAGCCAAAAGGGACAGGGGAAGCTGACAGGGTCTAAGGGGACTCTCGGCTGAGCTTCCGGATTTGATCTCAGGGCTCCAGAGCAGGGGCTGCGGTCGGGAATCGGGTCGTGGGTAATGGTGATGCTGGTGGTGGACAGGGGAAGGGTCGGGTGTGACAGGAAGTTCGGGCATCAGGAAATGCGGGTCGGAGTGCAGTGCGGCGGGGGAATGCAACTCGGCTAGAATGTTCTGGTAATCTGTGGGTGACATGATGAGAAATGTACACCGAAGCATGCTAAGAACTGAAAATACAGTGTGACACACACACAAACATCCTACGGCGAGGACAATGGCACTGAGACTTAAGTGGGAAGTAGGTAGCTTCACAGCCGACAATTCACAAGGAATTTTATGGAAGATTTTACATGCATAGACAGATGAGAGGTGAAATATCGAGCAGGGGTTCTCAAAGGTTTTGCTTTCAGGGACCCCTTACAATGCAGAATTGGTCCAGTAGCCGACCCCACACCTCCACTATATCCTAACGTCAATATTACAATAACTAGATAAATGTCAGACTACCAGATAAATATCGTTCTGTGTCTTGGACCAGTCGAGACGTCAAAATACAAGTCCGTCAGTGACCAGATCCTGAAAATTGTCACTTGCTTCCGTCAAGATTCAGTCCACCGTTTGTTAACCACCTACTAGCTTTGTTGGTAAACATAGCCCGAGTTGAAATGCTAACGGATGTTTTCCGATACATTCCAAAATTGTCCATTCCTGTTGTTTGTTAATTTACAAACGGCATGTCCAGTCTCTTGTCACAAGTAGACGCCGTCTTCCTATTGGTCAATGCCGAAGAACCAATCAAAGGACGACGTAGGACATCTCACACTCTGTACCAAGATGAACAAAACTTCTGGCATGTCCGACTTTGTTTTTCGTCGTGAAGCATCCCGGATGCTAGACGACCAATCGTTGGGTATGTCACTCGACACGGGGTTACGTTGCGCGCAACACAACTCGAAATCGGCCATGAGACACTAAGCTTGTCTGCGACACATCTGTCGGCTAAAAATCAGGCTACAGTTGAGTAGTCTAACGTCGGCATGATTTACAGATGTAAATGCTACAGGAATTTTTAAAAATGGTTATTTTCAAGCAAAAACAGCAATATCTATTAGAATAATTTGTTTTAAAGGTACCCCAGTTGGAGTTCACCAATATAAACCTACATAAACATTTCCAATGAGGTAGGGTCAATGCGGGTGCGAACGGAAGGTGGACAAGCGCAAGGGCACGTGTGGCGAGGAGACAGTGAGCGCAGAGGCGGGGATGGGGGATTTGGGCTTGCACAGCGGGACTCACCGGGGGTCACAGGGGGCAAAGCGAGAGGGGAGACAGGGCGGGAAGAAGCGGTCAAATCACTTGGCAAGGGCGTGACAGAGGGTGAAGAAATGGGACTTGTAGCATGTTCCGGTAGGTTGTGGGTGGCAGGGTAGGGTGCAATGGCGAGGACGGCGGGTGCGGTTGGGGGTCCTGTGAGGGTAGGTGGATCACAGGTGAGTTCAGAGGTGGTTTGGGATCTTTCTACGACTGCTCGTTCTGTTGGAGCGGAGGAGGTTGGGGGAGGGGATGGCACCGATGAAGGTGATGGCGATGTGATGAGTGGGATCGGGGAGGATGGGTGCGGTGAGAAAGGAAAGGAAGGGAACTGACGCGTGTCAGCAGGGTGGCACTCAGGGTTGAGGTCGTGAAGAGGTGGGGGAAGAAAGGTGAAGTGTTTTTCCCGTTGCAAAGGGGGGGCCAAGTCTTTGAGCGAAATGGAGAATTCGTAACTAGGAGAGCGGCGTGGGGTCAGTGCTCTCGGTGTCAGGGGCGGGGAAGGGATGGATCGCTTTGTGTGCAGGATGAAGGCGGGACTGCTCGGAATCAACGGAATAATCACACACACTAAGGGGCGGGGCATGGATTAAACAAAAAACAGGAGAAAATGGAAAATGAAGGTCAGTGTTGAATTTCAAAAGGAAAATGAATAAATAGTGCGACTTTGGCAGAGGGATGGCTATCAGCAATACGTGGCTCTTAAACAGTTAAGAGCTGTTATGTGCTGGGTTATCAGCAGGGGGTGCTGCTGAGCGGGAGGTGATGCGAGGCAGGAGGAACAGGAAGAAGCCATACTCTCATCTATCCAAGGAAGGCTCAGAGGAACTGGAGGAGCACTAGGAGAACTAAACTGTAGACCACGCGGTCACGTGATCCACATTTAACTCAGGTTAGGTGAAAAATATTATTGTCCTTTGTATCTCCATGCATGCAAATCCTGAAAAGATTTGTGACAACTGGCACACTGTAGCCATGTAATCTTAATTCAGGCAAGAAATAATCCCGTGAGATATCAAATGTTATTAAAACATTTTTGGAGAACGGTAGGGAGCCAGTTGTCCAGACACAACTCTAAACCGCTACGAAAAAAAACAGCATCTCCACAACAAGACACAATTAGGAATTGGCACTAGACGTGATCCATGCAATGTGGTGCGTGCAAAAACAAAAATAACAACAACATGGCAGCAGGAAGAGGTAATAGGTCAGCTAATCAGAGCTAAACTTTACCATCAGCCTGATCCCGGAAAACCGCATGATCATCGGCAAAACATCTCGTGCCGGAAATGTTACCATAGTCAAAAATTGGGCCCTCCAGTAAAGTCACAATATCCATCCGACTGACTTTGGTCAGCACTGCAGTCAAGGCATCCGCTGTGGAAAATAATACAGCATCAACTCTGGTTGGAAGTCAACAAGATGCCGACAAACGGTAGCATTACATGGAGGGTTGTGAAAAGTCGTTGAAACACAAGACTTCACTTACTTGTGGCATTTTTCCCTTCCCGGCTGACCCACTTCTTTAATAGCATGAAGCTCTGTGCTGTCAGAGAGTTCGGGTTCTCCAATCTAATGTGGTTAATCTCATCTACCGTGAAGTTCATCTCCCGAGCCAGCTCTGTGACGAGACGCATCAACCGAGTCTCAAAGAAGCAGTACATCAACCGCCGTAAAGTGCGTACACAAAATGGGCCACGATATTTGATCGCCGTCGCTCCAAGCGTTGGCCTTACCTGTCCAGCTGAGTCCCAGGTGATCTGCGACAATGGCCATACGCAAATCTGTGCGCTCACAAGGACTTTGGGGACCTGGTGAGACAGATCGCTAGTTAACATTTTAATCATTCTTCTTCTCTCCAGTGTTAAGAGACAAAAAAAAAACTACAGACGTTTCCTTTTCTGGCCACTTCTGCATTTTACAATTCAAGACAGCTGGCTTGCAACTCCAATTCTTCTTCACTGGAATCCAGTAATTCTTGGAAATTTATTGAATTGTTTTTTTTTGCGATGGCAAGAAAAGGCATTTCACACTACACGTGGCGATCTACGGCTATCTGTGCTGTGTAACTTTTTTTGGGCAGGCATTAAAAGTGTCATGAGAACCACACAAAACAAAGCATACCACAACTCTACGAAGCAGACTACAGTTTGAAAAATCTAGGATGGATTGGACTCGGTTAGAATCGCAGTGGTCAACTGCTACTCGGTGTTCTTTGGAAAAAAACCAAAACCAAAAAAACAAAAAACAAAACGACTGCGACAGTCGAATATATGAAAAGTTCGGACGACACTACAAGTATAACAATGACAACTTCGCCCTGAACAGAGACAAACAAACCAGGGATTGTGCGAGTGTAGCAGTCACTGCGACTGGCTTGCTACTCTACTGGCACAGGGCACACAAGGTTTGAGAAAGTGCGGGGAGGGGGGGCAGAAGGAAAGGAAACTTGAAACCGAGACAATGCAGGAAAAGTACATCAATGATGATGGGTCAATGACAGCTACTGTTCTTAAGGGAGTACCATACACATATATGTGTAGATATATTTATAAATATAGAAACACGCCACAAGCATACCAGTCAATCAATTCAATGACCACAAGTCATGCAACTAGAAGTGAAATAGGTCTATATACAGTATATATATATAAATGTATTTGATAGTGTGAAAGTTTTACAAACTAGGCTTGATCTCTGCGATGGGAGGTGTTCGAGACCCTGCGAGTCCCTGACTGCCCTCCTTCCCACCAGTCCGCCTACTCCTTCTGCTCCTCTGACTGCCAGAGGCCCTGTCCGTCGTCGCCACCTTTGCCCCTACGGTCGGGGCCCCGGCCCCGGCCTCAGCCCTCGAACCTCGGCCAGACCTGGACGAGCGGGAGGGCTGGGAAGGTTGGGACGGCTGCGAGGTGTCTGACAGGGAGGTGCTCCGGGAGGTGCTGTCTTCCTCCGACTGCTCTGTTTGCTTCTTTTTCTCCTCGTCTGACAGGCGGTCCACCAACTTTATCGTCTCTCCGCTAATCTCTTTAAAGTATTCAATGGTGCGCTTACAAACATCGCTCGGGTTCTCGTGTCTCTCCTGCCTTGACGTTGCCTCACCCGATGCCTTACTGACCTGATGTCTGTCCTTGAGTGGTAACCTCGAGGGCAACTTGATGGCTGCTCTTTCACTAGCTAATGGCCTCATTGGCCGTGAGGTAACCCTAAGCGAATGTGGTGAGTTAGCTGCGGTTGTGGAGTTTCCCTTCTTAATATCCTTGACTGGTATTCTAGACCGTGGTTCTACTTTGGCAATGGCTGGCTCTCCTCTTTTTCTGGTCTCGATTTTCACCGTTTGCTTGGGCTTCTGCTTGCCTATGGCTGTTCCCTGGGTGTGACTTGACCGCCCTGATGCTTTTATTGGTAGCCTGGACCTGGGCAGCTTCACCTCACTGTCTTTAACCGGTATGCTTTGCAGCTGCACCTGACTGCTCTGACCTCTTTCTACTTTTTCTTCTACATCCCTGCAACACAATGTTTCTATCCTGCTGGCTTTCTGAAGTGTGGGCTCAGAGGAGGACTGCAGATTGAACACCACACTGCCACACTGAATGTAGTTGGCCTGAATACTGGAGGATTCGAGGTTATTATTGTTGTTGCAGTTTTCAGATGGGTAATCTCTTCTCTCTGACTTGGCTTCTGCGTCTTTGCTCGATTGGCCTTCTGTACTCTGACCCTCTATGCTGATATATTCGGGCACCATTTGGCCCTCTGACATCTCAGCTTTAAAATCAGTGAGATCCCCTGAGTCTTTTTTCACAGTTATAGAGGCAGCTATGCCCATCTTAATAGGGGTGCGCAATTTGGGATCAACCTTGGAGGCCGTGATTGTGCATGAGGAGGCGGTCTCGGCTACGGCTTCACGGGTGGGTCGCTCAGTACCAGCGAGGCCGGTGTCACTGCCAGGGTGCACGGGGCTGCATTTCGCTCCTGCTGCTGGTGCTGTGCTGCCGCCTGTGGCTGTATCTAAAACTTTCACTTTGCCCTCGACCGTGGCCCTCTCCCCTGTTTTTGACTGAGAGGAAATTACACCCGGGATCTTGCCCCCTCTCCCCCTTTCCCCTGTTAGAGGGTCAGAGGAATGCTCACCAATCTGAAAAAACTGAAGCCTCTCTTCAACAAAGTCCCGCTTGCTCATGTCAATAGCACCACTGCGGGTCATCTCAAACATCTTCCCTTCGTGGAAAGGGAAGGGGTTAGGCTCACTAGTTGGTGTACTCTCATCAGTTGGTGTTCGAGCAGGGGTTGTGTCAGGTGTTGTTGCCTGTGATTTGTCCTCCACGGATAAACCAAAGGGCTTGGGATCTTCATCTTTGGTTTTGGAGTCATAAACTCCCTCATGATCACTCCCTTTGGTGGACCAGGGGTCAAAGTTGAGGCCTTTTGTGGCTACGGTTTTAAAGGTTGAGTTTAGCTCCTCTTCAAGTTGGTAGCGGAAGTAATGGTCTGTGAACCTTTCTGGATGACTTCCCTCTAGGGTGTAATCTATTTCTTCCCCACTGCTTTTCGAAGAAGACGGATTGCTTTTCCCATCCTCACACTTCTCTTCCGCAATGACTTCGAGCTTAGACTGACCAAAGAGGCGATCAGCTGTTTTCCCATCATTGGATAGACTGGATGTTTTTGGGTCTTCGCTCAGTCCATCGTCCTCGTCCTGAAAATCGTAACCATCCAGTGAGTCAATCTCAGTGGCATCTGTGTCATGGGAAAATTCAGCAGTGGTTGCAATGGAGCAGTCGGTAATCGACTGGTCATTCCCATTTTGTTCCAAGTCAGCTTCCTCCCCCTTCACGACACCATTGATCCCAGACTCTTTATTTCCATTCTTCTCCGTTTTTCGGTGTTTTGAGTGTTTCTCCCCCTCCTCTTTCATTTTAAAGGTATACTTTTTGACAGGGATGGGATGGAACACAGACTCGTCGTCACTGGAGTCACTGTTATTAGCTCCGGGAGGAACGGGTGACGGAGGCTGGACCCTGATGACTGGCTCAGCTAAAAAGTGCTTGTCATGCTCCTCCTGGAGGTTTACTTCCATCATTTCCGTCTCCGTCTCAGAGGATGCGCAAGATTTTCTTTTCTCAGGGTCTGACTGCTCTGTGTCCAAAGGAGGAGGCGGTGGAAACTCGATATAAGGAGCTTTCTTCTCCCCTTTGGGCTTCTGTTTCTCTGCTTCCTGTTTTTTGCCGTGATTCTCAGAAGCTGCTTGCTTGGGTTTTTCTTTTGTAGGCGCCTTGTAGATGAAGGTCTTACCATCTTCCTCTTCCGACTCCTCTGGGATTGGACTAGGCATGCCAGCCATGGAGCCAATCACAGAATCAGGCATTCTCGAGGTCAGGCTAACGTCCTCCGGGCTTGGCGTCTCGGGAGTAACAGGACTCTTCCCAGAGCTGTCTATGAATGTTACTTGTTCTAGAGTGTCGTCTTCTGGACTACCTTGAGGAGATGGCGACTCCTTTTGTTTGACAGTGTAAAATGTTCCCCTGGTCTCATGTACTGTCCTGCTCTCATGGCTTACTATTTTTTTGTAAGTTCCAAGCTGCCCGGTCGCCGTTTCTTTCTCATACTGCTTGCCTACTTGAATGCTAACATACACAGGTAATGGTTTGATATCTTTGAAACCTTCTGTGATAAGTGCAGGAGTTCTGTGATCCAAATATTCTATTTGGTCACTGTCAACACCGTTACAAGTGATATTTGAGTGGCTACAGTCGGAGTCTGTGGATTTCCCTGACGATCCGCAAGTAGATTTGTTGGATTCAAAGCTACTATGTACGGGGTTTCGAACTAGGATGGGCGTGTGAGAGCCTTCCTTTTCATGTGCTTCAACAGAGGTGTCTAATTTTAAAGATGGGGATCTGCGATTATCTGAAAAATTAGACGACTTTCTTACAGGAATTTGAGATTCCGAGTTTTTTTTTAGACCGTCATTGCAATTTGGACTCTCTCGTACAACGAATTCAGTGTAAATAACTTTCTTGGTAGTTTCTTGTCTTTGTGAATCGCTATTGCTGTCATCTTTTGGAGAATCATGGACTAATGTGTGAGATAATATGGGGGCTTGGGGTTTGTAGGTGCCATACCCATGGTTTTCCCATGTTTTGAATAACTTGTTATCGTCCTGATTTTTCCCATAGGACTGATGCAAAGGTGAAAACTTGGACTCGCTTTCTTGCCCTCTTCTCTGGCTGACTGGACTGTCTGGTGCTTTTGGAACATTAGGACCAGCAAATACCTGGTACACAGGGAGTTTACTTTCATGGAGTTTCCTTATGGGAGGATTGGAACTTTGGACACCCTGAGGACCCCTGTCTTGTTTTTTAGCCTCTTGTTCAAACTTAAGTCTCACTGCGCTTACTTTGGAAGAAGACATCTGAAAAGGCTTTGGGCCTTCAACTTTCCCGTCTCCCTGCCTTCTAGAGTCTGAATCATTATGCTGCAGCAGTACTCGCCTCTCCGGACTACTGGGTAAACTGGCACATTTCCGATCATTAGAGCTGAACTTGTCTCTGAGTCTTTCTCTGCTCCACTCTTCCCCACTTGCACCGTTTCTATAAACTGATCGCTCTGGACTGCTTTGTGTGGAACTGGGTCCAGATCGTGATTCCCTAAAGTCTGGCCTGCGAGATTTTTTCTCTGGAGAGGAGAGCTCATCATTGAGCTGCTCTGTTTTATCTCTAAAGAACTGAGATACCTCACAGAGTTTTTCCTCTGCCTCTTTTACGGTTCTGTCCACTCTTTCCTCATACATTAGTTGTTCTCTTTCCTTTCTGTCTGTGTCATCTGATGAGACACGCATCCAAAGGGATTGCTTTGGACTACCGGGCTCAGAGGAATGCTGCACAAGTGTCATTGTGTCATAGTTATCATCAGTACCGGCCATTCTCCCTGAGGTATCCAACAAATTTCGTGACGACCGAAAGATGTATCCTGTTTTTGGCCCTACTGACCTACTCTCATTTCGACCTCTGTCTGGTGAGTGGAAGTGAGACCTTTCTCGACCACGTTCCTCTGTGTCAGGATGGGATTGGTCAAAATTCTCTGACAATAACATTTTCTCAGCAAAATTATAAGATTCTCCCCTTAACTCGGACGATTCATCCTCGTGGTATTCCACAGACTGCTGGCTAAGCAATTTCAAGGTCTTATAAGACTCATCTGCCATTAATTGGGCTGAACTAGGGCGACTTTCCTCGGGCGCCATGGTGGCGTTAAATTTGGAGGAGTCAAAATAGGCGGGAAGTTCCTCAGTTTCCCTGTCCTCTTGTCTGTTTCCCGGGTAGTAATACGTGTCATTGTCTGAATGGTTTTTAGTCTCTCTGATGATGACTTCGGTTGGTTCTGCTTTACTGCCCTTTTCAATGTGCACTTCAATTATTCTTTCAACCTTTGGTTTGACGTCGTCAGAGAGTCTCTGTGGTACTTCCTCAGATTTGTGCTCAAAGAGTCCAGCAAGCTCCCTCGATGGGTCCTTTCCTGATTGAAAGGCCTTCATGATGTCATGAACGGACATGGTTTCCTCACACCTCTCTGATACAGCTTCATTGCCAGATGGTTTGTGGTACACCATCCTGGTGGTAGTAGTGATGTGAGTTTCCTCCTTCAACCGTATGCCTTTACCCATCGGATCCTCATCGGGGGCAACTTTAATTGATGGAGCATGATTAGCATGTCCTTTCGACTCAGTGCCAATGTATCGGATGTGATTTCCCTCCAGCATTGCGGGTTGCTTGTTATCCTCAGGGGGCTCATAGCTCCTGATGACGTGAACAACTTCAGTCCTCGTCTCAGTGATGACGGGAGGAACGGGGATGTCCTGGAAAGGCGCCTTTGGGCCTGTGCCTTCAGCACTCTGCGGGGCAGAAGGGGTCCTTTCACTTCTGGTCTCAAAGCCACTGTCTGAGAGGGGACTCTTGTCCTGTTCATGATATACATCGTCAGGGGATTCCAGCACAGTGTCGGCTCCAAAAAGAGCATCGGCCACTTTACCTAGCTCTCGGTCCGAAGGGGATGATCGCATGCTCGTTGGAGGCATTTTGAGTTTTTGCTCTTGAACTGCAATGGTGGGTTTCAGAACGCGTTTTTGCTTTTCCCTGCCATCCGCTTCTCTCTTGCCCTCATTTGTTGCATGTTTAGTGTCTTGCGTTTTGGAGAAAGAACTGCTCCCAACATCATTAGCTAAGTAGTCGGCAACTTTAGAAAGATTGAAATCTCGATCTTGACTTGTTTTTGCTTTCGCTTGAGGAACCACCGTCTCGTATCTTGGGGGATAGCTCCAGTTGCTTTGTGGCTGTTCAACAGGTACTTTTGAGAAGCGTATGTCGTCCAAGGTCCCCCTTGCCGGTGACTCTTTGCCCGCGTCTTGAGTCAGGATTTGACTCACTTTTACCAGATCTTGTTTTACTTTCTCCACAATCCGGTGCGGCTCTTCGTCCTCAACCTTGGCTGCGGAACCAGACTGAAATCCTTTACTTGTATTAGAATTTGGATCCGTCTGCAAAATGGCTGACATTCGTATTAAGTCCTCTTTCATATCAGCGACGTCTTTCAGAATTTCTTGGCTGGATGACAATGCGGATGTCGCGTTTGATTTTAAACCGGATGAGAGAAGTGGAGGCTTGGTAGGGGAAAGATTTCTGGCAAAGGACGACTGCAATTTAGGATTCATCTCAGGTGGCGCGGTGTTACGTGGGGACAGAATAGTTGACTTGGACACATCGGGTAACTTTTTAAACTGGGGCTCTGGCAGTACATTGATAACAGAATACACGGGGACCGTCACGGTGCTGGACGTTCCAGCAGTGGTGGCATTAGGAGGGGACCGTAGCGAGTTGTAAAGGGAACTAGATGCTGAGGACCGAATGGACTGATATGATGAGGATGCGGAGGAGGACAATGACTTTAAAGTGCCATAGCCAGCCGAGCAAGAATTGAATGTTTTTTCAACCTCATCAAACGCCGCATTGACGCTTGTCGTCGCGGCGTTGGTGGTTGCTTGTATTCTTTCTTGGAGACTGCTGGCAAGTAGGGAGGTCGGAGAGGAGGAGCGGTACTGTGCTGGCGACACTGTTCCATTGATCAGCACCGCAGCACTTTGTGGGGTGTTGGATTTGAGGGGCGAGGACAGTGAGGAGAAGAGGTTCCTTGCGGGGCCCGACACGTCTGAGGAAAAGGAACGGACAGAGGAGAGGCCGGGGACAGTTTTGATAGGGGAGGAAGACGATCCCGTAACAGCGGACCCACCCACAACGGTCTTGTATGAGAGAGGGGAACTGAACATACTAAGGGAAGATTTGGGAGATGTTGGAGGCGTCGTGGCTTTTGATGTCCTCTCAAGGAGAGGACTTCCTCCTGTCGGAGCAGTTATAGTCCTGGCTGACAACGCCGCAAGTCCTTTCATAGATGCACTGTCTGAAGCACTTTTTACAGGCGATGCCAGAGGACTATGGGAAACCTGGCCCGGGTACTGAGCATGCTGGACTACTGTTTTGATAGGCGAGGAGATGGTTCTGTACGATCGGATGGGAGAGACCATGTCGCTAACCGACTTAACGGAAGAGGCAGGGGATCCGGGGATATTTGTCTTTATGGGGGAGCCAGAGTTGATGGACCAGACAGACTTTAGTGGAGAGGCAGAAGGTGTGTTGGACGATGAGCTGGAGAGGGAGCCAAACCCAGACTTGGCTTGGCCAGGGACGGCGACAGGAACAGGCGGCCACGCCTGATAAGATCTCGTTGAAAAGACAGATTTGTGAGGGTAGCCAGAAGGCTGTGCTCTTTGCGGACTTCGATCGGGTGTTTCTTGGACAGTAATTCAAACAAAACAGAAAAGGAGGCAACAGAAAGTAGAAGGTAAAATAATTGAAAAAGAAAACATAAAAGAAAGAGAAATTCAGTCAGAAACGGCATCACTTACAAGCAGCAAGACAAAAATGTACACTTGTAGATTACAGAAGGTCCCTTTTACACACACGGGATGACATGAGAAGTATACGGATCGCAGCAAAGGTACATAAGGACAAAAGACAGCGTATGTTTGCGTGTTTGTGTGTGGTGGGAACAAAAAATGCATGACGTGGTCAAAGTAAGAAAACATGATAAGTTGAAAAGGACAATTCCGTTGCCTTTTGATGCGCTTCGTGTGCTTGTTTGACTTGTTGAGAGATGAGAGTGCCTTTTACTGCCCGTGTTTTCTTGACATGCAGTCATTTACGTTTGGTTCTTTTTTTTTTTAAATGCCAGAGATGACCCCACAAGTTAAGAGCATTTGGTATTACATTTTTAATGTATTTGGCCGGAACTTAGGATAAAGAATGAGGTTGCACTTTACAAAAAATAAAAAATCAAGTGTTAAATGAGCACCAAGATTTTGTTAATGTCCAGTTTTGTCACACCGGGTAACGACTTTTAAAATTTTGGAATGTTTCAGATGAGCCAGGGCAAAATAACAAGAAGAACATTGCACCGATGGGATTAGCAATTAATATCAACACCGAGCTGTAAAGTGCAACCTGTTTTTCTACTCAGCCACACAGAGTCACAAAGCCAAGAAGAGAACAAGGGCCACGGAATGAAATGGAACAAAATGAAATCGACATTTTCATACAATGCAAAAAAACCCAAAAAACATTTGGTCCAAATAAATCAACGAATGACATGAATGATGCTGACCTGCTGATATTGTCAAAAGTGTAACACGAGAGTTGAAACAATGGCACGTAATGCGGTAGGCTTAGCCAAGCTTGACACACAGTGTAAAAATCATGCAAGGACGGATGACAATGGTTGCTGGGCTGGGAGAAGAAATGAGTCATGAGCACTTTCGATTGGAAATAAACAAACAACCAAAAAAAACTCCTTCTGGACGATGTAAGCAACAACAGTATTGCAGTATATAAAGGGACCTTCAGACAATTCAACTGATTGTGTTATTTATGTAGAAAATCTCAATGTTCTTTTTTTTTTCCATGCATGTTATTATTAATAAAAAAAAAAAAAAAGGGGAACTCACTCGCCGCAGGGTCGGTCAAATAGCTGTAGCGCTTACGCAAAGCTAAGGAGGCAAAGGTATGGCGTCGTTCTGGCCTGTCATTCTGAAACAACAACAAAAAAAACAAAAACAAAAAAGATGCTTGAACATAAAAAAAAATATGGTCAGATAGTTATGTTTATCTAATTTAAATATAATATAATAAATCAATAAAAATTTGGGAGGAAAGTGCCCCATTTCGGGCGGTAAAACCAACACCTTTTTTTATAAAATAAAAATAATAAAATAATAAATAATAACAATAAAAATAAATGATTTTTTTCTTTTTTTTTTTTAAAGGTCTCTCACACACACAGACAGTATCGTCAATTCTTCAATATTTGCGTGTTGGCGTATGCCTCGAAGCGGCCTCGTGAATGACATCAGTCGTTGCCTACTTCACAGTATCTAAGCTATGATTCCATGCTCCTTGCAAATGCGTTCATTTTCTATTTTGGAGTGTGACTGCCCTCAAGTCGAAGGGGTCGGCAAACGTGAAGCTCGCGTGGAAGTGACATTTTGGCCAGCTTACACCAAGCAAAAATATCGACATATAAATGATGATTCGTCACTCCAAATCTCGGAAGTTGGTGTACGAGCCAGTCTAAATACCACGTTTTTTTTTTTTAAGTTAATTTCCTACGGTGACAGGGTCCCATCTTAAAATGATTCAGTCCTACTTGTGCTTTAAGAGCATATCGCATGCCGTCGTCGTGTTCAACAGAAAACAAATGTGGCAACAGTTACGATTATTCTACTTTACAAATATTATGCAGTACAATCAATCTTTATGTATTTTGCACTTTCCAACAAAAAAAAAATGGGATCATCTTATAGTTGAAGATTAGCACTTGAGCACACGCATGCAAAAGGGGACAAGTGGCGAAAAGGTGTGACGCGTTTCACGTCACTTTAAAGATGAAGATAAAAAGAATCGGGATAGAAACACGTACGGTCCCCGTAAACATTCATGCGCAAAAGCCTTTCGACTCGGTACAAGCCAACAGAGGGACAACGAGAAAAAAAAATAAACACAGAAGCAGCTGTTAGTGTGATGATGAAGAGATTATTTACCTCATCGTCGGGGTCGGACTCCATATCCTGTGGGATTCCCAAGATGCATTGCAGCAGGAGGAGGGAGGAAGATGACACAATGCAGAGCGGGGACAGCGTGTCGTGAGATGGGCGGGGGTAGGGGGGGGGATATGGAGCAGCAACACAAAAAATAGGAAAACATCAAGGTGGTGGGGGGGGGGGGGTGGAAAAAAAAAACTAGTGGCATCATCGACATCATCATCGTCATCATTCGAGCAAAACATAAGAAGCAAAAAGCGCCATTTTCTGGCAACAGATGCGCGTCGGCCGCTCTTTAATCAAAGCCAGGCAGCAGCGGAGCAAATCACAAAAAAAAAAAAAAAGTGGACATCGATAACGTTTGTGGGGTCTTTATGGCTGGCTGGCTTCAAATGTGCGAGAATAACACACCAATAGGCAGTCCTCTCCGAAAGCCAATGAGTGGTCTCCTCGTCGTGATTTGAATACCAATGTAGGTGATATGACATGAGGCGGAGAAAAAAAAAAAAAAAAAAAAAAAAAAAGAACGGAGGACTCTGGAAAACTGGACGCCTACCTTCTTGTGTGTGGGCAGCGTGATGTTCAGATTGCAAATGGCGGTCTGCGGAAGACCTTTGGAGGTTTTTGCTTCCTTCAGGAATGACAGGCGGCCACAGGGCTCTTGGCCCATATCTCTCATCTGTTCCAAAAAAAATGGAGACAAAAAAAAAAAAAAAAGACGAAGAAACACATCAGTAAAGTCAAAGATTTTGCACCATTTCCTACCCTGGCGTATGTAGTGGTCTTGTCAGAAGGGAAGGCGACAACAAGCGATTAGTTGAGCAATTGGCGGACATTTTAAATCCGCAACACAGACAATACACACGTAGCATGTTCAACCCTCAAAGAAGGTTCATCGGAAATGTATCACCCCCCCCCCCAAAATTTTTTTTTTTAAGATCCTGTACCTTCACGGTGAAAGGAAGTCTGTTTTCCTTGAAGGAGTAGAAATTAAATACAAGCTGCTGTCCACTTTTGGTCAGTGGAGACAAGTTGCCATAGCAGTCCACATGGATGGGCTTGCCCTCCAGAACCTGAATGAGGCCGTTGACAACAAAAAAAAAGGAAATACAATTGACAATGATGACCAAAGGGGTTGAGGCACCCGCTTAATCCAGGCATGTCCAAAGTCCGGCCCGGGGGCCAAATCCGGCCCGCGGTCGAATTTCATCCGGCCCTCGGCCCCCGTCATAAAATCAGTGCCGTCTGGCCCGCAGGTTGGGCGCAATGGAACACGTGTTGCATTGGCTGAGGTCTCGTAGACTGGTGAGTGATGTTTCATAGAGTACTGCTTCCCTCTAGTGGCTAAATGAGTAATAGCATTCACTAAAGGAGTAATAGCATTTAGACACTAGAGGGCATCACTCACAAGTTAACAAGACATCACTCCGTGTTTATATTGACTGATGTCATATGATTGTTGAAATGAAAATAAAAATGGAAATGTGAAACAGACTGGCTTACTCAAATTTGTTGAACAATATTGTTGTTCAATGTAAAGAATGTCAGCCAAGGTCGGCCCCCCGACATTTTACCACATAAAATCTGGCCCCCTTGGCAAAAAGTTTGGACACCCCTGGCTTAATCGATGAAACGATGATTCGGGTTTTGGGCCATAATTTGACACAATTTGGGCAAAGTTTGTGGGAATTCCCGCGTCCAACACGAGCTCACCTCGATGTCTTTACTCCGGGCCACTTCCTCAAAGTTCTCCTGCTGCTCGAGGGTCTTGTCCACTTTGTCGTCCGTCATGCAGAAGCAGCGCAGGCGCGCCTCCACCGGGTCGTTCATCTTGGCGAACACCACAAACTTGGCCAGGTACGGCACGCAGATCAGCTCCCGGTATAACTGAGACGCCAGAGCCACCGTCTCAGGAATCTGGTGACAGTCTGCGAGCCAGAACCTAACCGGAGAGATTTCGTTTTTGGCGTCACCGGATACTTTTCTTTTTTTAAATAAAAATATATGGATGGGGGCGGCCCGGTAGTCCAGTGGTTAGCGCGTCGGCTTCACAGTGCAGAGGTACCGGGTTCGATTCCAGCTCCGGCCTCCCTGTGTGGAGTTTGCATGTTCTCCCCGGGCCTGCGTGGGTTTTCTCCGGGTGCTCCGGTTTCCTCCCACATTCCAAAAACATGCGTGGCGGGCTGATTGAACACTCTAAAATTGTCCCTAGGTGTGAGTGTGAGTGCGAATGGTTGTTCGTGTCTGTGTGCCCTGCGATTGGCTGGCAACCGATTCAGGGTGCCCCCCGCCTACTGCTGGGATAGGCTCCAGCACCCCCCGCGACCCTAGTGAGGATCAAGCGGCTCGGAAGATGAATGAATGAATGAATATATGGATGATGGCTCTAAATTGCAGATTTTCTGCAACTTAACTCACTTAACTTAACTTTCGGTTCAAATGGAGCTCCTCAACTCACTTTAACATAGTTCCTCGGCACCAAAAGGCCGCAAGATGGCCCACAAATACCCCCGCAAGAATCTGCCAGTATGTGATTTTGCGACTACCGAACCGTGAATGCGCAAGGGCTCACTCGAAGGGCTATTCAAATGAACAGGGGGGTGGGGGGGGGGGGGCGTACCTGGCCGAAACATTTGTGGTAAAGGAGACGCAATCGGTCACAAAGGAAAGCGGCGTGGTGCCCGTGATGTCTTCCCACTGGGCCGGGGACGTTCCTCCTGTGCGGGGGGGGGCAAAGGGACAAATGATGAGCGTCGCCATTCCGTCGAGGGCGCGCTCGCAATCATATTTCAGGAGGTGCCCGCCCGCGCGCCTGTGATGCTGCAGAGCAAACGCAGGCAAGGCGCCGCGTCGCCCCGGCGGCCGATGGGGTGGCCTTCCGCCTGGCGGGGCGGGACGGGGATGGTCATCGTGATCGGCTTGTGGAATTTCCTCCTCCTGGGCTCCACGGTGACGATGGGGCTGAAGGTGGCTCTGTTCCCCAGGACCGCCCTCACCAAGTCATCGGGAACAGGTTGAGCCTAAAAGGGGCGGGGCAAGCAGAGCTCCATGGGCGGCCGATATAAAGTTGGCAAAGGGGGGTGGGATCCGCGTAGACGTGGCCGTGCGCGAGTCGATGTCATATGAACCTGCAGGCCGACGCGAATCTTCTTGGTCAGCGCCCCCTGGGGGAAGGAGGCTTGGACCATGGTCACAGTGCTACTGGACAGGACCCCCCCATCGGGACCCATGTGGTTGGATTCCTGCTTGATCCTCGACACCACCGCGAAATACTGCGGGAAGTCTCTGCTCACGATGCGGCAAATGCGCTTCTTCTCCAACTCGGCGGGGCTGTCCAACTCTGGGGGGGGGCAAGGGGGGGTCGGTTTATTGCAGACCAAAAGATACTTTTTGAGTTCACAAATGAAGAAGTGCTGAGTGAACCGTTTACTTTGTCGCAAATCTGAACGTGTTGTAGTCTGGGGGGGGAGGTGGTTGGGGGGGGGGCACATTTTTTTCCTCACTTTATTTTTTTCATTCATTTTTATACTGCCGCTCCTTTACCTTCATCCATCCCGGTCAGCAACTCTGCGAGTTCCTCCGGAGTGGACTCGAACTGGTGCTCGCGCCAGGTGTCGCCGTTGTCGCTCCTCAACACGATCAGCTCCCTCTCCTTCCCCCGCATGGAGCCGAAATGAGGGATCTCCACAATCACGGGACTGAAAGAGAGCACAGGGATCGATGGAGGTCAGTCAACAGAGCCCCCGGCGACGGCACTTCTTTCTTCGATTGCTTAACTCATTCACTCCCAATGACGTTTCTAAACGTCTTTTCAGACTTGGGTCTAGAATCGGCTGGTATTGAGTTTTAGTCACGTATAATGTTAATAAACCCACCCGAGAAATTGCGCCCCAGCCGGGCCGACCTCCACGAGTCTGCTGACCAGGCCCTCCCCTTCCACCATGGGGGGCGGGTAGGCGAGCTTGTGCCTCTTGGCCAGGCGGCAGGTGATACGCGTGGGGGCCGTGCACTTCCTGGGCGGGATGATGATGCGCATGCCGTTATGGCGGCTGCCCCTCATGGACCCGCCGCGGGCGTCCACCATGAAGCTGACCAGGAACCTGCGTGAGAACAGAGAAGGGTCGTGAGAGGGTGAGGAAGAAGAGGCCCGGACCGAGACGGACGGAAAGCACGGACAAAAAAAAAAATTAAAAAGTGATCACCATGCTGTGATCACTGGACACCCAAACACGGAACGGAAAAGCGAAAAGGAAATCATAGCTAAAGCGGCAGAAGACAACACAACGAAAGTTGCTTTGAGTTCCGAGAGCTGGCGGACAAGAAATGCCTCAAATTGAGAAGGAACTAAACAGCGATGGCGTTTAGTTTGGTTTGGTTTGGGGGCAAAAAAGTGAGGTTTCTGCCAGCATTTCAGATCCTCCAAAGCAGCCGTCAGTGATCAAATATTACCCACCTGCACAGATGTTTCAACGACAAGGTTAATGTCACCCCCCCCAAAAAAAATTGGGGATAATGCACATTTGCATTGAAGCGGTTAGGGAAGGTCAAATTAAAGTCATCTGTAATGGCTACAGTGAAGGGACGGTAAATGCGAGAGGGGCCGGGGGGTGGGGCACAATTTTTCGTTAGTGCTACTGGGTGGGGCCACATACTTCTGAATGACAAAAATGTCATTTTTAAATCTGGATGAAATACGGACACGCGTGCAAAAGACGTTTTTTTAACGCATGTATAAAAGATCCAGTGCAAAGGGGTCTCTTGTATTCAAATTAGCATTAAAGGATGGCACAAAACTGAACAAGAAACCAACATTAAACGCAACGCCTCATTTTGCACATCCCAACCCCAGAAAATATTCATAATATTCATTAATATTCATAAATACTAATATTATTGAGGTACTATGTCTGTCCTCCATAATCATTCCAAATATGCAAAAAATAATAATAATAATAATAAATAGCGGCCCGGTAGTCCAGTGGTTAGCACGTCGGCTTCACAGTGCAGAGGTACCGGGTTCGATTCCAGCTCCGGCCTCCCTGTGTGGAGTTTGCATGTTCTCCCCGGGCCTGCGTGGGTTTTCTCCGGGTGCTCCGGTTTCCTCCCACATTCCAAAAAAAACATGCATGGCAGGCTGATTGAACACTCTAAATTGTCCCTAGGTGTGAGCGTGAGCTTGGATGGTTGTTCGTTTCTGTGTGCCCTGCGATTGGCTGGCAACCGATTCGGGGTGTCCCCCCGCCTACTGCCCGAAGACAGCTGGGATAGGCTCCTGCACCCCCCGCGACCCTAGTGAGGATCAAGCGGCTCGGAAGATTGAATGAATGAATGAATAATAATAAATAACAAACTTGGGCTGACTCATGTTGTAGTCGGGAGCGGTATAAGAATCAGTGTCTGCCATCTAGTGGTGATTGGTGATATTACAATTTGAAACGAGTCAACCGCCGCATATTTGCAGTCGAGCGTAGTAAGACTCAACCGGATATTTCAGCCGAAATCCCGACATCCCAAACCTTTTGCGAGTCCTTTGTCCCGTCGGCAAAATTACTGCCGTGTGAAAAAGTGAGGACAGTAATCCCCCCCCCCCCGCTTTGTCACAATTCACTTTTCTTCTTGTCTTCACAAACACAACACACGAACCTATCAAATAAATACCTTTCCCGGTATTATTACATTCGTAAAGTATTTTCCATACATTTCACGCTTGGCATTTTTTTTTGGGGGGGGTGTGGGGGCGCCTTCAAATAGGTGACTTGAATAAATCACGGATTTAGGGCGCATTTTTTTGGGGGGGGCGCCTTCAAATAGGTGACTTGAATAAATCACGGATTTAGGGCGCATTTTTTTGGGGGGGGGCGCCTTCAAATAGGTGACTTGAATAAATCACGGATTTAGGGCGCATTTGTTTGGGGGGGGCGCCTTCAAATAGGTGACTTGAATAAATCACGGATTTAGGGCGCATTTTTTTGGAGGGGGGGCGCCTTCAAATAGGTGACTTGAATAAATCACGGATTTAGGGCGCATTTTTTTTGGGGGGGGCGCCTTCAAATAGGTGACTTATATAAATCACGGATTTAAGGCGCATTTTTTTGGGGGGGGGGCGCCTTCAAATAGGTGACTTGAATAAATCACGGATTTAGGGCGCATTTTTTTGGGGGGGGGCGCCTTCAAATAGGTGACTTATATAAATCACGGATTTAAGGCGCATTTTTTGGGGGGGGGCGCCTTCAAATAGGTGACTTGAATAAATCACGGATTTAGGGCGCATTTTTTGGGGGGGGGCGCCTTCAAATAGGTGACTTGAATAAATCACGGATTTAGGGCACATTTTTTGGGGGGGGCGCCTTCAAATAGGTGAATTGAATAAATCACGGATTTAGCGCGATTCCCGGGGGGGAGGGGGGGGGATCACTGCGTATATTCTTCTTGTGAGTGTTGTGTTTTTCCTCTGTAAATGCAGTATGAGGTTATTCGTGTATTCTGGAAGAGAAAATCAATAACACCAAGATGACACGCTTGGACTATCTCTAGGCAATGCTGCGAATGAAACACCAGAGCACACTGATGAGTGGGAGAAAAAAAAAAAAAAAAAAAAAAAGGAACGTCAGGAAAGGCAGCGGTGAATGAGTGAGTGACATCACTGAGGGGACGGGTGGGGGGGCAAGGGGGAGTCACGGGTTACAGAGCAGCGAGCTCAGTCTTCACCTGGAGTCATATTGAGGGAGCGGGGACGAGAAGCTGTAAAATAAACACACGGAGACAATGCAGGGAGAGGCGAAAAGCCCCGAAACCTCGTTTTAGTATCAAGGTTGACACCCGCCGTCGGGCCGTCGGGCTCTATGGCGACCAAAGACAAAACATCACACACTCCAACCGGGACGGAAAGCAGAAACGCGCCGACGACGAGTCTTCGGCAAATGATGGAGGAGCACATTAAGAGAAATGATGCGGCGGTTGTTTTGCGGGCAGAAGAGCCAAAATATTTAACATTTTTTCTCGTTTACTGCGGCTTCCCAGCCAGCTTTGTCACGGTGAGCACAGAAGTGAACTCCGGATGGTGTCCTTCGATTTATGACATGAGAATGTTAAGCGCCGTCCCGGAGTAGCGCAGCACGAAAAACTCGCATAAGCACTTGAAGGCCCTGCTGACGAGCGGCTTGGCGGCCATGCTTGCCTTGCCGTGTGCGCGCAGCTGCATAAACAATCGCGGGCCATGTTTGCGCACACTCCCTAAACATTCAGGCGCTCACCGGAACTCTTACCCAGAGTGGATGGGGCTGGATGCCACATTATGGCCGTGGTCCACGGTGTCCGGGGTCCAGCTGTAGCGCCGCATACATTCCGAGTTGTAGTCGCGGGTCACGGCCAAATGCTGCAAGCAGAAGGAGGTGCGTGTGAGAAGAATAATCGCTGGAAAGTTCTTTTCGGGAGTTCAAGTCACAAAAGTGAAGGTCATGCGTCATCAAGATGCATTAAAACAAGAGGCGAGGAAGGCCGACGGGTACATTAAATAATCATTTGGATCGTTTATGTAATACTGTAATGCAGGCATGTCCAAAGTCCGGCCCGGGGGCCAAATCCGGCCCGCGGTCGAATTTCATCCGGCCCTCGGCCCCCCGTCATAAAATCAGTGCCGTCTGGCCCGCAGGTTGGGCGCAATGGAACACGTGTTGCATTGACTGAGGTCTCGTAGACTGGTGAGTGATGTTTCATAGAGTACTGCTTCCCTCTAGTGGCTAAATGAGTAATAGCATTCACTAAATGAGTAATAGCATTTAGACACTAGAGGGCATCACTCACGAGTTAACAAGACATCACTCCGTGTTTATATTGACTGATGTAATATGATTGTTGAAATTAAAATAAAAATGGAAATGTGAAACAGACTGGCTTACTCAAATTTGCTGAACAATATTGTTGTTCAATGTAAAGAATGTCAGCCAAGGTCGGCCCCCCCCGACATTTTACCACATAAAATCTGGCCCCCTTGGCAAAAAGTTTGGACACCCCTGCTGTAATGTGTTCTACTTTCTTGATATGGTGGGTGTTGATTAGCATTTTTTTTTTTTAATCCGAAAATATTTCACTTTGTGTACAGTGAATCCATACAATATGGGCTTCAGTTTTTTTAATTGAACTCCTGACAAATATTTGCAACAATTTTCACTAAGACGCAAAAGCACATAATGGGTGTGAGCCACAAAAAAACCTGATGAACAAGAGAGATGATGGTGACCTGAAATAATGTTAACTTTTTTTTTTAAGAAATATACCTTATTTAGTGGGTCGACCAGGTAGGAAATGTCTTTACAGACGCTCTGAAGCTTCAGAAAGAGGAAAGAGTCAAGAGTTGCACTTCATCCCAATTCATTAATGTTTGCTTTGCAGTGAAAATGAGACATAGTTCGAATTCTACCACACAAAATGTCATGGATAAAATTTGAACTCATGAAAGTGAGTCCCTTTGACTGTCTGGCTTTGCTTGTAAAGGTGGTAAAATCATGTGGAGTTTGTATTTTGGCTGTTTGGGGGTCTTGGGCGATGTCGTCACTCGGCTCGCGGGGGCCCACATCGCAACTGCGATTATAATATGGGAGGCGATGGTTTCTGGTTTAGCTCCTGACCACCAAAACAAGAGTAGAACAGGCGGGGGGGGGGGGGGGGGGGAGCCCCGCAGTATGCCCTGAGATTTTTCCAAAACAAAACAAGAGACAGGAGAAGGGGGTGCGCTCCTGCTAGGTTTGAGTCATACCGCAAATTCACAAAAAAATTGAACAATTCACAAAAAACAAGCATAATATTGACACTTTTCAGGTGTGCGGGTGGGAAAGAAGGACTATAAGGACAGCGTTGTGCTTTACCGTGTCCTTGGTGGGGGCCAAGATCTCCTCGATCATCATGCTGTCCCGGGCGAAGGAGCTCCGGTTGAGGGTGTTGGACCTATCCGAACTGAAGGAGCGCAGGCTAAATGTTACCACGCAAGCCAGCGCCGCGCGGCAACAACAAGCGACAGACAGGTGGAAGGGAAACACAACACAGGACAGAAAGCGAGGAATTATGTTAATTCATGCAACCTCCAGGGAACATTTTCTTGTTTTTAAAATTTTTTTTTATAAGTGGACAGAGAGTGTCCAGAGAGGAAAATTAGGCGGAAAGGAGGATGCGAGTCTGGAGAGGCAGCTTATTAAGGAATGGAAATACTACACAACTACTACTACTACTACTACTACGACTAGCGCAGCACAATATTAGAAAAACACAAAGTCCCTCTCTGCCCCACTGTCACATGATGTTCCACAGGGTTCAATTTTGGGGCCCTTGTTGTTTTCATTGCATTTGATGTCTTTGGATGACAGTCAGATGGATGTCCCACGAAGCAAAAAGGGATTCTCTTTCCTCAGGCCACTTTTGTCCTGCCTGGGCCCACTCGGGTTTTATCAGAAGCCAATACTCTTGAATGAGGGTTTTTGTTGTACAAACTGTTTTTGTTGAGGTTAAATTTCCCCAGTGTGGGACGAATAAAGGATATCTTATCTCATCTTAATTACAGTGTGAAACGTAGCATTTGCGTGATGGATACATATTGGACATTTTGTGAAACTGTGAAATCTAGATCCATTTGAGTATGTTGTTGGGATTTTAATCAACAAATCGTTCATTTTTCAAAAGGAAGTGTATTTATTTTCTCTTCTTTTTTTACTCAGATTTAGATATTTTCAAAGATGTTCATTTAGATGTTCATTAGAGGTACTCCCGGCGGCTCATCAGCTAGTTCCTGCGGAAGGCTGGTAAGGTGGGCCTTCGGCCCACAAAAGTGTTGTTGCTTGGTTCAACTTTTTGTTCATCTTCATTGCTTATCGCGAAAATAAAGAGATGTTTAGCTCTACTAAATAACTAACACTTTCATTGCAATGCTTGTGGGTAGACAACATTTTTTCGCTAAGATGCCCGCGCGATCGTAGTGAGCCACTGCCTGAGCGGCGCAGTGGCGGCGCGCAGTGGCGGCGCGCAGCGGCGCAGTGAAGTAGGTACGTTTTGAAAAGGGACAGACGGAAGGACAGACCGCGTGCGGGACCACGCGCAATATATATATAGATCTGTGGATGTCAGATTTGGTTCCTATACATCATTTGATTCCATACTGTCCGCTGCAAATTTTGTGGAGTATCTCAAGCTAAAACTGAAACAAACATCTTTTCGGTTCAGTCTGCAGCACAAATTTGTGCTTTTTGGCTCATAAATAAAAGGGGGTCATAAAGACTACAGAGCGTTCCATGTGCCCTAAAAGACAAACCACTAAGCTGGCCATTTGTGATGGGGGGTCCGGGGAGGGGGGGGGGGGGGGAAATACAGAGCTCAGCATGTTTAGCGGAGGGGGGGGGGGGCAGTTGGGCACAAAGACAAACGCTTTTATTCACTGCCGTGTTACTCGGCAACTCTGAGCTGCCTAAATGGACTCGGTGGCAATTCCCAGTTGGAAGTGTCCCAAGCTAACATCCGTTTCAAATGGTCGCCTTTCCTTTCGAGTGGCTTCCCCTTGGTTTTGGTTACGCAACGTTTCAATCTGTATCCAGAGCGTCACATCACCTGCCTCTCTCGCTCTCTCCACATCACAACATCGTTGCCGGGTACTGATCAATCCATCCGAGGCATCGTCACCGATTTACGAGCACCGCGCAACTTACGACTTTGTTTACAGCTTGGCTGTCTTTCACAAGGTCCCCGCCGTTTCTCTCGCGGGCACTATTTCACCGGCCGCTACACTACATTAGAGCAAGCAGAGCGCTGCCAAAGTCGAAAAAGAAAGGGCAAAGAAACGCCGTCAATTTCACACACGATGACAATTGTAATCCGGCTCTCAGGGGGGCGAAAGGGAAAGTTAATGGGATTGGAAAAGGGCTACGGCTAGCTTGTGACACTGCCGCTAAACTGCTAAAAGATGGTAGTAAACCAGGGGCAGATAAGTCGCAAAGGCCAGTATATATTTTTTTCCATTTTTTATTGCCAGTATAATATTAATTCATCTTCCGAACCGCTTGATCCTCACTAGGGTCGCGGGGGGTGCTGGAGCCTATCCCAGCTGTCTTCGGGCAGTAGGCGGGGGACACCCTGAATCGGTTGCCAGCCAATCGCAGGGCACACAGAAACGAACAACCATCCACGCTCACATTCACACCTAGGGACAATTTGGAGTGTTCAATCAGCCTGCCACGCATGTTTTTGGAATGTGGGAGGAAACCGGAGCACCCGGAGAAAACCCACGCAGGGCCGGGGAGAATATGCAAACTCCACACAGGGAGGCCGGAGCTGGAATCGAACCCGGTACCTCTGCACTGTGAAGCCGACGTGCTAACCACTGGACTACTGGGCCGCCCTGCCAGTATAATATCAACACCCAAAATGCAGTATTTTCTGATTCGCTGACAAGTCCTTGACAAACAATATTCTTTCTTTTAAGTTGAGTTTCAGATAGGAGGTTTTGGCTATCGCTATGTAACAACTGGGTCTCGAGAGGGCCATCGAGTATAAAAATAAACAACCCGGTAATATTTTTATCTGCCAGTTTATGAAAACACGTCTGTCGGCGAGCCATTCTGCACTTCTGCCCCACCGTTAGGTAACAATGGCCCTAATTCACATAATAGCAAAGGAAGATTAGCTTTAGTATATTGCTAGCGCTAATGGGATCCAACAAACACACACAAAAACTCCCACATCAACTTTCTCTGCCCATCACACGACCAACTGGGGCGAAGATCCACACTCAGTTTCAGAGTCCAGCCTCTTGATTGCAATGCCCCCCCCCCCCCCCGCTATTGTGTCAAAACCAAACAATAAGCACAGCTGTAGTGACATTTGTTGGACGCACAGAAGTCTCTTTTTTGCCACAGTATAAAGTCTGCACAAAATGCTAACGCCCCCCCCCCCCCCAATCGTCATCATGGTAACAGAAGCCGGACGAGCCACTGGCCGGCCCAGCAGTATTTGAGACGGGGTATGCAGCCAATGACACACAAGGACAGGGACGACCCCTTTAACTGGCCTCATTTCAACAAGACAACATCTAGGGCAGGCATGTCCAAAGTCCGGCCCGGGGGCCAAATCCGGCCCGCGGTCGAATTTCATCCGGCCCTCGGCCCCTGACATAAAATCAGTACCGTCTGGCCCGCAGGTTGGGCGCAATGGAACACGTGTTGCATTGACTGAGGTCTCGTAGACTGGTGAGTGATGTTTCATAGAGTACTGCTTCCCTCTAGTGGCTAAATGAGTAATAGCATTCACTAAATGAGTAATAGCATTTAGACACTAGTGGGCATCACTGACGAGTTAACAAGACATCACTCCGTGTTTATATTGACTGATATGTCATATTTCAAATTCCTGTTTCAAATGAACCAAAAGAAATTCTTAAGATTGTTGAAATTAAAATAAAAATGGAAATGTGAAACAGACTGGCTTACTAAAATTTTTTGAACAATATTGTTGTTCAATGTAAAGAATGTCAGCCAAGGTCGGCCCCCCGACATTTTACCACATAAAATCTGGCCCCCTTGGCAAAAAGTTTGGACACCCCTGATCTAGGGTGTAAAGTGGCCTATAAATTATTTATTCTTGATTTTGTATTTTTATAGTATTGAAACATCTGGAGATTACAAAAAAAAAAAAAAAAAGCATGACGCGACTCCGTTAAGTGAGAAACTAACGATTCCTGTCCTGAACATGCGCATCTAATCCCTGGAAGTTGCCGCTGAAAAGAAAGCCACTGTGAACGTTACGAGATTAGTGCACAAAACTCAAAAAATGAAGACGGCTCGGCTAAACGGTTATCGCAGCAGAGACGGACGGCACTGCAAACTTTTTTTTTCCAGCATGTATGATGACTCGGGTAAACGGGTGAGCGGACAGAAGGTGATCACAACACTGCAACACGGGGACAAAACTACCATGAACAAACACCGGGTGGCACAAGACGCAGAGGGACGCTCTCGGTGGCGTGAAGGGATTTTTGGGGGGGGGTTGACACGGGGCGCCATTCAACAACTAAAGACTCCTCCAACACTGCTCTTGTCTTACCTGATTCTAGGGCTAGAGGGAGAGTTCAGATGCAGGGAAAAGAAAAGATAGGAAAGCGTCAAGCAAAGTCGGACTTTTTAAAGTCTCCACAAACTCCAATTTGTGTGTTTGCGAGGCAGAAGGCAAAAAAAACACAAAAGGCACAGAGAGGAAAAGAAGTTTGTACAATTTAAGTCAATCGATTCAAGCACAGATCATTTCAGGAATTTTTCATTTTAATAGAATGATTATCGGATGATTATCGGATATAATGATTATATGCAGATTATCGTAAGTGTTAAACCGTTACAACATTTACAATCACAAATACCGATGTGTGCGGAAACACAACGCTAGTCACTCAAGTGGCGAACATACACAACGAAAATCGGGCCGTATTTAACTATTCACCCAGCGACCAATCAAAAGTCAGCAAAAGTCCGATTATTATTATTGGATGCCTCTGACTGACTATGCCGAGCTGTCTTGCAAAGAGTGACTTTTCTTTGCCGAACTTCCTTTGAAAAATGTCGCAGAGCCGACGATTGTCGAAGTTAAACCCGTCCCGATATTTACAATCACAAATTCTTATCGGGATTTGTGATTGTCAATATCAAGTCTGCCCGACGACAAAGATCACAATCGTGAACATAGGGTCAAGGCGCTGGATCTCATTAGACTGTGCAGGTGTACCTAATGCTCTGGCCCGTTGCCAATGAGAGACTCAAACCTCGTTTCCACAAAAAAAAAAAAAAAAAAAAAAAAACGATCCACTTCCTGTTGCTATTTTTGTTTTTATCACTCTGACCTTCCACAGTGTGTCAATGTATTGACAGTCGCTGGTGTTTTTCACTGTATCGCTTCCTCAGGATTTCGATCCACATAGCAGTCCACTGAGCATACACCAGGTCAAGTATGCGGCTCATTAATTGCTCTAATTGGGGCAACTTGATAAACCCGCATTTGAACGAGGCCACGCAAAAAAAAAAAATGCTGAATCATTTTATCGGTTCCAATCGTTAAATGGAAACTTTCCAACAATGTAGCAGTGGACGTTGTTCCACCTGATATCATACATCTGTGTGTATACCAAACAGTGATGTATTTTTCTTATTTTTTTCCTGCATCTTCATCTTCACGAATGACAGACGGATGCCTACCTGGCCGAGCGGGCTGCGATGCTGAAGCCCAGGTAGCCCTCCTGTGGGAGAGAGTCATCCCCCAGCTCCTTGAGGTCCTGGGGCCGCAGGTACTTGTCCGTGTCGCAGGTCATAGCATCCTCACCTGACGGAGAGATAAGCATTGTAAAATATTTTAAACAGAAAAGTCGTCACTTATCAGACTTGAATCATGTTGGAGGCCTCGGGAGATTCATCTGCTCCATTTAGCACTGAATGCACCAGCAGAGAAAACTGCAACTTTTTTTTTCTCGCGAGACATGAAAGCGATAGACAGTCAACATGACAACATAAAAACATATATTTAGATATAAATGCATCCATATATAGCCTTAGTCACTCCACCCCCAAAAGCGCGAAGGCACAAATGACAGAATGGGCAGAAAAGTGCAGCAACACCACACCGCACCGCACCGCACCGCACCTCGATCGGCGGACCGGTGGACGATGACGCGCCGCTCCACGAAGCGGCCGGAGCGGCCACCGTGCTTGGCTTTCTCCCTCATGCCTGGAAGGTGGTTGCTCACTTCGCAGCCCTTGCCAACACTGCGCTGGTTCACCGCAGCCCCTCCCGTCTCGCCTTAGCCGGTGCCGCACTACGAGCGCACTCGAGTCCGACAAAAAGCGGCAGCCGTTGCGTTTCCGGTTTAACGTTTCACAACAAAACCTGGCAGGAGTACTTGTTTAACCGTTTGCTCAGACCCTCAATTTGCCGTCGTTTTAGAACGGAAAGCAAATGAAGTTAATTTAAGTGACTGCGGGGTTATTTTTCGCCGTTTGAGTCGACACTCGTGTAGTTGCTCGTGTAGGACCTTATGGATGACAAAACGAACGCTTAAGACACCATTTTCACCACTTGAGAAATACACGTACACGAGACGAACATTTATTTTGTGTCTGTCAGTGTTCGTATTACAGTACTATATATGGCATTCCAACACGAACGTCATTGTTTTATTTTCGGGGCTTTCACTTCCTGTTTTTCCTGGCCGCCACAGAAACGACTTTTCCGGTCTCATCAGTCAGTTTCTGATTTTCATATGCGACAATAATGCGCCAAATTTGCACGCCGCGTTCAACTAACGGTGGAATAGTCTTACGGGACGTTTCCGTCGAATTCGTCATTCAATTTCGAGGTGACTTACCGTTTTCTGACCCAGCCATAACTCCTTTTTTTTTATTATTATTTAAATGTTCCCAGTCATTTGTAATCTCAAGCGAAGCCGCCTTTACGCGTTGAAGTCTTCCAAAAATAGTTGTGCTCACGGTGCGCTACCAGAAAGGAGAAAGCGTAAAGTCCGGTGACATCTGACGTATGCAAAGTCCAAAGTTAATTCCCTTAAGAAAGCTCATCTCGTTGGCTTTAAGGAGTCGACACTGCTCTCCGCAAACATCTTTTCTGACGCACCAAGAAGGAGAAAGTGTCCGCCATTAACAAGCACGAACTGTCATCTCTCCTTCTTATATGCGGACGAGGGTCTCGCCAGTGGGCCACACATGCAAAGTTATGGTCGAAGAGGAGGAAACCGACTTCAAGCGATGTGAGGAAGTGAACTTGTCGCAAACTTTATACAAGAGTCGAATTGGACAACGCGTGGTAAACATCAAGTATTTAGAAGCATTTCTCGAGTGTGAGGTGTCAAACTTGCAAAGCGGATTAAGAGTGTTTTGAATTGTGAGTACTGTCACAGAATGGATTAAACACATAAATCAAGACACCACTGTACAATGAACACGTGTATATTTGCTGTTTAGGCTAATGTGACTCGAGGACTTTAATTTGGACAAAACGAGTGCTTTGTTGCACTCCTGTGGCATTTATCGGAAATTATAAACCTTTCCCGGGCTTTATCCACATAGCTAATAATGCGCTGTAGTAGTTGTAATGGTGCATTTACTTGTGCGTGATCCCCCCCCCCCCCCCCAGCACCCAAAAGCTCTTCGCAAAGCTGTTTTCGGCTCGGGTGTGAGTACCGCGAAAAGAAAAAGTTTAGAAACAAGAAGAAGTCGAGCCGAGCCGCACACAACAAAGCAAACCCACAACCCGAGCGGCTTCGACGGCGAGCTAATGAGCCGATACCTTCGTCGTCATCCGACATAGACTCCGCCTCCAGACTTTCAGGCACATTGGCCCAAACTGTGTGATTTGAATGCATACGCGGTGACACGTGCAGACACGTTAGGGCATCACAAGAGCACAGTACCATCGTGCAGTGCAGAAACAAACAAACAAACAAAAGAAATGGGAGGGGTGGGGGGGGGGGGTGCAAAGTAGGGTGATGTGAGCTTACCTTCGTCATCTGACATGTCCAGGAACTCATTCATGGTTTCTGGGACGTTGATTTTGTGTTTTTCCGTTGCACTCTGTCAACATGAGGGAGAAGGTGAGTAAGACGGTGAGTAATCCAAACAGTCATGGAAATGTTGCAAAATAATAATAATAATGACATGATTATTTGTCAACCTATAAAATGACAACAACAAAAGACTGGGCCAAAAATAATTAATTTCCAGATAGTTACGATGCTGACTCGATGCATGGCTCGAGTCATTCCCCCCCCCCAAGCCCATAACTGACGTGACAAACTGAGATTCGTCGCCTCATCTTTATCTTCTTCTCAAAAGCAGTGTTGATCTCAAATCCAAAGTGACTCAGCGCCGCCATCTACAGGGGTCTGTTAGTCATTACGGTGTTTTACAAACCTGAATTTCAAAGACGAGACGCCCCCCTTCCACGCCGACCCTTTGAAAAATGTACAGTGTGTGATGAAAATATTCGTTGGATTCCAATTGACGAATATAAATAAATGCGCTTAAGGGTTTAAAAAAAAAACAAACAAACGACAATAAATGCCTGTGCGTAGTGAATAGCTAATCCCAGTGTGAGGCAACCAAACAACCTTGATCGTTAAATTACATCTTCTAGCAGATGGACACACACACACACACACACACACACACACACACAGAGTTATTCTGATGCTTTCACAAGTTCGTCTTAATGACCTTACTACCAGCTCCAGTCTTCCCCATCTCACGTGTGTGTGTGTGTGTGTGAGAGAGAGATCAGTGTTCAAACAGCAGGCGACTTGAGGCGAAAACATAAGCGCCCATCTAAGCCCTCCTGATGGCACACGTGAGGCGGTGCGAGCGACCAGCACGCCGCTCACACAACAGGATATCCTCCTTTCCATTTATACGTTCACCGTTCTGCAATTTGACAATTAAAAAAAAAAAAAAAAAAATTGGGGTGCAATTCCACTCTCAACCACTAGATGTGTTGGGAATATGGGAGGAAACATGCAAACTCCATAAAGGAAGCCCGGAGAATGGAACCCAGGACCCAGAAAGACTTTGTAGGTGACCCAAATGTGATTTCCACCCACATTTATTCCACTCTGTGTCAGAAAACAGAATTTCCGTTTGTGCGGCGTCTCACCACAGTATTCAGGTTTTCGTCCGTCACGGGCCTCAGCGTGTCCACCACCGAGATGTAACCGAGGCGACGGGCGACGGCGAGCGCCGTGTTCCCGTTCTGAGAGTGAGCGACACACACACACACAGGAAGTCGGTCACACAACGGCGCGCCGAAAAAAAATAAAACGGCCCGGCGACCGGGCGCTTCCAACCGACCGCTGTGAGCTCGTTGGCCCCGGCGCCGTACTGCAGGAGGAGGTTGATGACGTGCGTGTGGCCCTGCTGAGCCGCCTGGTGCAGTGGCGTGTAACCATTCTGGACGCCCGCAGGGTGGGAGACGAGACAAGAGATGAATACGCGGACAACACGCAACTTTGTGAGCTTTTTTTTTTTCCATTGATTTATCTGTTACCCCCCCCCCCCACCCCACCCACCTTGGTTTTGCCGTTGACTCTGGCCTGATTCTGCAGCAGGAAGTTGGCCATCTTCGCGTTGCCGTAGTGACAGGCCACATGCAGCGGCGTGTAGTCCATCTGGGAGAAAGTGAGAGCGACCGTTGACTTACGTCAGACGTCTCGGCGCGTCCGTTCGGAAGCCTTCATTTTTGTCAAGCTCGCTTTTAAGACGGAACAAAGCTGTCTTCGGGCAATAGGCGGGGGACACCCTGAATCGGTCGCCAGCCAATCGCAGGGCACACAGAAACGAACAACCATTCGCACTCACACTCACACCTAGGGACAATTTAGAGCGTCCAATCAGCCTGCCACGCATGTTTTTGGAATGTGGGAGGAAACCGGAGCACCCGGAGAAAACCCACGCAGGCCCGGGGGGAACATGCAAACTCCAGGTCAATAACCATTTCACTGGAAACAACTGTATTGTGCACACACACACGCGGGCAACAGAATAACCGTCAACTTGCACACTTGGTGCTCTGTTTACTGGATGTGTGAACTAGGTTGAAGTGAATATAGGAGGTTCACTTACTGTACAACTGAAGATTTGAGTGCATCTGTATGCGCGTGGGTATATTTTTTTTTACAAATTACACTAGTCAACAGGAAATGTAGATGACTCGATGTATCCCTAAACGTATTTTTGACAGATTAAAAAAAACAAAACTTTTTTTTTTCTCTAGCATGCATCTTTTTTTTAATAGATATTTTCAATTTTGGTTTTCAAGTTTTACCTTTGAATAAGAACAAAAAAAAAACAAAAGATATTGCACGATACAGATGTTATTCATTCATTCATTCATCTTGCCTACCGCTTGATCCTCACTAGGGTCGCGGGAGGTGCTGGAGCCTATCCCAGCTGTCTCCGGGCAGCAGGCGGGGGACACCCTGAATCGGTCGCCAGCCAATCGCAGGGCACACAGAAACGAACAACCATTCGCACTCACACTCACAACTAGGGACAATTTAGAGTGTTCAATCAGCCTGCCACGCATGTTTTTGGAATGTGGGAGGAAACCGGAGCACCCGGAGAAAACCCACGCAGGCCTGGGGAGAACATGCAAACTCCGGGTCAATAACCATTTCACTGGAAACAACTGTATTGTGCACACACACACACACACACACACACGCGGGCAACAGAATAACCGTCAACTTGCACACTTGGTGCTCTGTTTACTGGATGTGTGAACTAGGTTGAAGTGAATATAGGAGGTTCACTTACTGTACAACTGAAGATTTGAGCGCATCTGTGTGCGCGTGGGGATATTTTTTTTACAAATTACACTAGTCAGCAGGAAATGTAGATGACTCGATGTATCCCTAAACGTATTTTTGACAGATTAAAAAAAACAAAACATTTTTTTTTCTCTGGCATGCATCTTTTTTTTATAGATATTTTCAATTTTGGTTTTCAAGTTTTACCTTTGAATAAAAACAAAAAAAAAACAAAAGATATTGCACGATACAGATGTTATTCATTCATTCATTCATCTTCCGAGCCGCTTGATCCTCACTAGGGTCGCGGGTGGGTGCTGGAGCCTATCCCAGCCGTCTCCGGGCAGCAGGCGGGGGACACCCTGAATTGGTTGCCAGCCAATCGCAGGGCACACAGAGACGAACAACCATCCGCGCTCACACTCGCACCGAGGGACACTTTGGAGTGTTCAATCAGCCTGCCATGCATATTTTTGGAATGTGGGAGGAAACCGGAGCACCCGGAGAAAACCCACGCAGGCCCGGGGAGAACATGCAAACTCCACACAGGGAGGCCGCAGCTGGAATCGAACCCGGTACCCCAGCGACACGCTTCTCGTCTCCAAGCAACTGCCACACGCATGTTGACAGGAAGTCCGTACCTTTGTTTGCGCGTTGACGTCAGCGCCGTGGTTGAGAAGAACTTCGGCAACATTGACCTTATCCTCCTGAGCCGCGAGGTGGAGCGGCGTAAGTCCGCTCTGAGCCGGGACACAAAGACGACGCTCCGGGGGGTGAGCTTGCGGATGACGGACGGCAGCGTCGGCGGGTTGTGAGCGACGTTACCTTGTTGCAAATGTTGACGTCGGCGCATTTGGCCAGCAGCAGCGAGACCAGGTCCACGCTGCCCTCCTGCGCCGCCAGGTGGATGGGGCCGATGCCCTGCCGCGTCACCGCGTTGGTGTCGGCGCCGTACTCCAGCAGCGTGGTGCCGATGTCCATTTGGTTCTTCTTGGCGGCGATGTGCAGCGGCGTGTAGCCGTTCTGAGACGGGGAGAAGCCGAGCGTTGGCGCGATGAGCTCTCAGATGTGGGATCGCTTCATACTGACTGGGCGGAGCTTATTGTGATGCGGCAAAAAATAGCCCAGCTTGGGTCGAAAAGGGATTGATCCGCTGCTTGGGTTCATTCATTCATTCACTCATCTTCCGAGCCGCTTCATCCTCACGAGGGTCGCGGGGGGTGCTGGAGCCTATCCCAGCTGTCTTCGGGCAGCAGGCGGGGGACACCCTGAATTGGTTGCCACACTGGCCTGGGGAGAACATGCAAACTCCACACAGGGAGGCCGGAGCTGGAATCGAACCCGGTACCTCTGCACTGTGAAGCCGACGTTCTAACCACTGGACTACCGGGCCGCCCTGCTTGGGTTAATTTTACCCAATTTTCTGGCTTGTTTTGTACCAAACGACACAATTTGTGTATCCATCCATCCATCATCTACCGCTTATCCGGGGCTGGGTCGCGGGGGCAACAGCTTTAGCAGGGAAGCCCAGACTTCCCTCTCCCTAGCTACTTCGTCCAGCTCTCCCCGGGGGATCCCGAGACGTTCCCAGGCCAGCTGGGTGACATAGTCTCTCCAGCGTGTCCTGGGTCTTCCTCGGGGTCTCCTCCTGGTGGGACATGCCCGGAACACCTCACCGGGGAGGCGCTCAGGAGGCATCCGAATCAGATGCCCAAGCCACCTCATCTGGCTCCTCTCGATGTGGAGGAGAAGCGGCTCGATTTACAAAAAAAATGTACAATTTTTGTAAATTGGGCCAAATCAGCTCAGTCACTTTTTGACCCAAATTGGGGGAATCGGAGGGAAAACGACTCCACGACACATCACCAAAGAGCACAGAGGCGAGCCAACAAATGGACATCCGCAGTGGAACAAAAGGGAGCTGTGACGTCATTTGCAGCCACGGCAGCAGCAGGCTCGCGCCCGTCAGACTTGCGTGTTTGCCCGTACCTTGGCGGCGGCGTGCGGGGAAGCTCCCTGATCCAGCAACAGCAGGGCTACTCTCTGATTATCGTAGTGGGCGGCGACATGCAGTGGAGTTAGCCCGCTCTGAAACACCCCACACACACACACACACACACACACACACACACATGCAACACAACCAGCGGCAGGTTAGAAGGTCAGGAATGGAGACACGCACGCACGGCGCTCAGCTGAGCCACGACAACAGCAAACGCAAGTTGAAACGCACCAGAGAGAATTGTGTGTGTGTGTGTGCGTTCATGCAAACATTTAGAAGAAATAAGATCATGTTCTAAAGCGGGATGGGTGAGGTTAAAAAAGGTCCTCATGTTTTGATCATGTTGCCCGAACGATGGGCCGCAGTTCAGACTTGACTGATATTAAGGTCAAGCTAAATGCTAACGGACGTGATGGCGCTCAGCCATCGCCAAATTAAAGCGTCGGCATCACGTCGACTTGAGGAATTGGCACGTGAAGGAACCGAGTGAACGGGACGCTTAAAAAAAAAAAAGCAATTTCAGGTCAAAGCGGTTTGGGTTCAAGAGTTGAGCTCGTTCTTTGCGTGGGCGCATCATCGACAGCGCAACACGTTGCATCAATGTCCCATCACTCCCGTTTTAGACGCAGAATCCCATAAAACAACATTTTGTAGCGTTTATCTCGGAAAGCCGCATGCTTGACCTGAGAAGTGCGATTTGTATTCAGAAAATAAAAATATTCACCACAGGGTTGTTTGATTTTATTTTATTTTTTATGTGTTGTTACTGCTCTTTTTTTAATAAATATTACAGATCAAATTGAGCGGTAAAAAAAAATAATTTGGAATAACACATTCAGCTGGCTTTATTTTTATTTTACGTATCGTCAGCAAATTGGCATGCTTGCCCGAATCATACTTTTGTAAAATAAAAGTTGATTTTCTATTTTAAAAAAAGAAATACCGTATTTTCACGACTATTCGACGCATCGTACTAATGGCCGCAGTCTCAGTAATGCGTGACATTTCTGTATTTTACACATACACAGGACGCATCGTACGAATGGGCGCAGTTTTACAGTGGTAAAACATACGCCAGCTTAAACATACGGCATGCATGCGCGCACTCTAACACGTTAGCTTGAAGCATACGGTAGCACGCCAAGACATACAGATAAGATAAAAACACGTTTTTAAAAAGGCAACGAAAGCAGAACTGAGTTTGGGTGTATTTTATTTAGCCATCGTACAATGTTCTCATGTTTTTCGATCAATCATCACCCAGAAATCCATCAAAGTCCTCATCCTCTGTATCAGAAGCAGAGGACTGCACATCTCAGTTGTCATTGAATGCATGCTAGTGTGAGTTGCTACGCATTGCCGAGCGGAAAGAAGGAGTACCAACAGCAAAGTCAACATTTCTCTCGTGTGAAGCTTTCCCACATTTGAAAGTAAAGAACAGAGCGAAACATGGTGGCAGCGCGTGTGTGTGTAGAAAGAATTGAACAATTGTGCAAGTACCGTAATCCATCAAAAACGCCGCGTTCCCTCTCGTTGTTGCGTATTGTGGCGTAACTCGCCAAGCGCTGCCTCTCACTCTTTGTAAAGTTGTGTTTGCCACCGATCATCCATTGTTCCCATGCCGTTTGCAACTTTACTTTGAACGCCCGGTTGATCCCAATGTCCAGCGGTTGGAGTTCTTTAGTCAAGCCTCCGGGAATAACGGCAAGCTCAGAGTTCATTTGCTTGACTTGTTTTTTCACCGCTGCTGTGAGATGGTCACGCATGCCAAAAGCATAACCGGTGGCTTTAAGTTTGAACTGAGCTTCGTAGGCGTGTCTTTTTGTCGAATTTATTTTCAGGGGTTCTTAGAAACCAAAACCGGAGTTGTTTTGCAACAATGCACATTGCCACACTCTATACAAGTGTTGGTACTGGCTTGAGGCGTCCACTTACACGCCCACCCTTCACCATTGGCGGACTAGCTTGTCTGTCCTCTCTCTCCCTCTCTCGCTCTCTCTCCCTCTCCATATATGTATATATACACGCCCACCCTTCCCTGATTGGCCGACTTCTTTCATGCCTGGCCACCGTCACTTCCGCCTTTTCTCTATATAAACAGCGTGTCGGCTGTCAGTCAGATTTTGGAACTCGGCGCATATAAAGGACGCTCCGCACCATAAGGCGTCCTGTCCATTTTGGAGAAAATTTAAGACTTTTAATGGCGCCTTATAGTCGTGAAAATACGGTACTTTTAAATCACGTGCTAGCGTAAAGAAGGGTCTGAAGATGCCTGGCGCTGAATGAGTTTAAAAAAAAAAGATTCATTTCAAGTCACACCCATGGGAACTAAAGCAGGCATGTCCAAAGTCCGGCCCGCGGGCCAAATCCGGCCCGCGGTCGAATTTCATCCGGCCCTCGGCCCCTGTCATAAAATCAGTGCCGTCTGGCCCGCAGGTTGGGCGCAATGGAACACGTGTTGCATTGACTGAGGTCTCGTAGACTGGTGAGTGATGTTTCATAGAGTACTGCTTCCCTCTAGTGGCTAAATGAGTAATAGCATTCACTAAATGAGTAATAGCATTTAGACACTAGAGGGCATCACTCACGAGTTAACAAGACATCACTCCGTGTTTATATTGACTGATGTCATATGATTGTTGAAATTAAAATAAAAATGGAAATGTGAAACCGACTGGCTTACTCAAATTTGTCGAACAATATTGTTGTTCAATGTAAAGAATGTCAGCCAAGGTCGGCCCCCCGACATTTTACCACATAAAATCTGGAACCCTTGGCAAAATGTTTGGACACCCCTGCCCTAAAGAGACACTTTGCTAGTTGTTTTTTTAAATTTTATGTTATTTTTTTAACGGACTCCTCACCTTTCCAGCAGCGTCAGGCGCAGCCCTCTTCTGCAGGAGCAGACTGGCCACCTCCATCTTGCCGTATTTCGCAGCCACGTGGAGCGGACTGAAACCTTTCTGTTGGAACGTCCAACCCCGAGAAAATTGAAGCTTTTAGGTGTGGAAAGTGACTTTTGACACGTTGGTGGCGAGCGCTCGAGAATCCTGCTTGAAAAATATTATTTTAGCTCCTCCCTCTGCTTAAACGCACTAAAACACACTTTTTAAACACGTTGTAAACGTGTTTAAATTTAAAAAGTGAAAAAAAAAATGAAAACAATTGTGATTGTAACATGTATCGAAAACCCTCTAAGTATTGTATAACGTGTACAGTGTCTGGGTGAATTCAATTTGTTCTAGTAGGCTTTTCCTGACACGTTTTGTGCCGTTGAACACCTAAAAAAAAAAAAAAAAAAAAAAAAAAAACGAGACACAAACCGAATCACCTTAACCGAATTTTTTTTCTGACAAGCTGTCCTTCGTCGCGCTCATCAAACGTACACCCGATCACGGTGCAACCCAACGGTTCTTGGGTGCAACTGGAAGACATGACGTCACATTTTTCCCACAGGAACGTGGGACTCCAGCATGTTCCGAAGCACTTGCCCTATTTTTAATTTGATGTCTTTTTTTTTTTTTTAATTTCCACTTGTACTCTCATTAAAAATTTTTATTCAGCTGGATATGAATCCTGTATCCATTTTTGCAAAGGATCACTCATTCATTCATTCATCTTCCATACCGCTTGATCCCCACTAGGGTCGCGGGGGGTGCTGGAGCCTATCCCAGCTGTCTCCGGGCAGTAGGCGGGGGACACCCTGAATCGGTTGCCAGCCAATCACAGGGCACACAGAAACGAACAACCATCCACGCTCACACTCACACTCACACCTAGGGACAATTTAGAGTGTTCAATCAGCCTGCCACGCATGTTTTTGGAACGTGGGAGGAAACCGGAGCACCCGGAGAAAAGCCACGCAGGCCCGGGGAGAACCTGAATCGGTTGCCAGCCAATCGCAGGGCACACAGAGACGAACAACCATCCACACTCACACTCACACCTAGCGACAATTTAGAGTGTTCAATCAGCCTGCCATGCATATTTTTGGAACGTGGGAGGAAACCGGAGCACCCGGAGAAAACCTACGCAGGCCCGGGGAGAACATGCAAACTCCACACAGGGAGGCCAGAGCTGGAATCGAACCCGGAGCACCCGGAGAAAACCCACGCAGGCCCGGGGAGAACATGCAAACTCCACACAGGGAGGCCGGAGCTGGAATCGAACCCGGTGCCTCTGCACTGTGAAGCCGACGTGCTAACCACTGGACTACCGGGCCGCCCCAGGATCACTCACTCTTCATGAATAATACAAACTGGAGGAATTTGATGGCGGCATCATTTCCTTGGGCGGTTGACTGGGCCGACGTCCCAAAAGATGCTATGTGCGCATGTGTGTCACGGTAATTGAGGGCGTGCACACCGAGGGGTTTAGCCTCCATTAATCTGTTCCACTGACAGAGGTCACCTTCACGACCCCCCCCCCCCCCCGCCCCAAAGGCAACATAGCGCACATGCTTACACCACTTCCATTATAAATGTCCTTCACAGCTTATGGCCGCCCTTAATAAAATGACCAACTTACATTTTTCTCGTAACCTGATTTTTTTTTTGTGTGTGTGTATTTTTTTTTTGGTACCTTCGTGGAGGAGGACAGCGAGGCTCCGTTCTCCAGGAGCATGGTGGCGACATCCTGGTGGCCTTCGCGGGCGGCCAGGTGGAGGGGCGTGTAGCCCGAGGTGGTGGCCGCGTTGGCCGAGGCGCCGCACTGCAGCAGCTGCTGCACGATGTCCACTTTGCCCAGACGACTGGAGATGTGCAGCGCCGTTTGGTCGTCCTGTCAGGTCGTATGATTTCAATGCCGGCTACACATTCCTCAAAAACGTGTTAGCTAGCGCCACCTGGCTTCGGTTGACCAAATTATTCGTTTTGTTTCAATTAATTTTTTTTTTTTTCCAGATCGGTACCAGTAGGAGTATTCACTTTTTGAGTTCTCGCGGATACCAAGTACCGATACCACTAGAAAATGTGATACATCCAATTTCATTTTACAGAATCCCCCCCCCCCCCCAAGAAAAGGTGAACAAAGCCCTTTTTTTCTGATGCAGATGATGATAATAAGCACACTTGTGCAACCACATTTCTTGTTTTTTAAATTTGATTTAATTCATTCATTCATTCATCTTCCTAACTGCTTGATCCTCACTAGGGTCGCGGGGGGTGCTGGAGCCTATCCCAGCTGTCTCCGGGCAGTAGGCGGGGGACACCCTGAATCGGTTGCCAGCCAATCGCAGGGCACACAGAGACGAACAACCATCCTCGCTCACATTCACACCTAGGGACAATTTAGAGTGTTCAATCAGCCTGCCGTGCATATTTTTGGAATGTTGGAGGAAACCGGAGCACCCGGAGAAATCCCACGCAGGCCCGTGGAGAACCTGAATCTGTTGCCAGCCAATCGCAGGGCACACAGAGACGAACAACCATTCACACTCACACTCACACCGAGGGACAATTTAGAGCGTCCAATCAGCCTGCCATGCATGTTTTTGTAATGTGGGAGGAAACCGGAGCACCCGGAGAAAACCCACGCAGGCCCGGGGAGAACATGCAAACTCCACACAGGGAGGCCGGAGCTGGAATCGAACCCGGTACCTCTGCACCGTGAAGCCGACGTGCCAACCACTGGACTACCGGGCCGCCAACTGATTTAATTTCTAATTTTTTTAATTGATTCTAAAAAAAAAATAATAATAATAAAAAACTGTAAAATGATTTAGACTGGTCTCATGTATTGATTTAACAATCCAACAGCGTTTGAAAAAGGGCGCGTTGACTTTTTTTTTTTTTAACGCATTCTATCTTCAGACCGCCCCACCTTGGACTTGGTCTCCACTTTGGCTCCGTTCTTGAGCAGGTATCGAACCACGTCGGCCTGGCCCGCCCTGGCTGCCATGTGGAGGGCCGTCTCGCCCCGCTGGGGAGGGACACACGCGGCCGGCGACAGTGAGCTTTATTGCTTTCCGCCAAAGAAAGTCGGCCAATTTCAACATGCGACAATGCGGCGATGATGCCCTCACCACGTTGGCGGTGTTGGGCGAAGCTCCGTGATGGGTGAGTGCGTGGACGATGTTCTCGTGGCCCATGAAGGCCGCCACGTGGATCGGCGTCAGGCCGGACTGCGGAGAAGAAGCGCGACCTTTAACCACTTTTGACTTTGATGTCTGATGGGATGCGAATCAAGATTGAGCACCTCGGTTACAGCCTGGATGGACGCTCCGTGCTTCAGCAGCAACTCCATCACTTTCGCTCGGTTCTTCTTGCAGGCGATGTGAAGCGGGGTGAAGCCATTCTGCGGAGGAATCAAAAGTCTGAGCCGACATGCGACAAGGGGACTTTCCACAACTGGAAAACATCTGGGACTGCAGACCAGAGCGGAATGAGAATTCCCCCCCCCCCCCCCCCCATCAGCTTGCACGCCTCTGATTCATCCTTCAATTCTTTTTATTCTTCCCTTCCCATATAATTCCCTCGCCGACGTGCGGTAGACCTCCCAAATCGAACAAGACCGAGTACAACGGCCGTCTGAAGAATTCTACCTTTGTAAAGTTGTAGAGCACAGGTGTCAAAGGTAAGGCCCGCGGGCCAAATCTGGCCCGCTACATCATTTTATGTGGCCCGCGAAAGCTAATCAAGCATGTCCACGTTCCAGGGTGCTTGAACCAAAATTTCAAATTGTGACATGCAATCCACAATAAGAGTCATTATTCTCGACTTCTGATTTTAAAACACGTTATTCGTCAATTTGGTGTGTGCTGTGTAATATGCGGAGGGCATGAAACATTTATATGGTTTCCCAAAATTCATAACAGCCCTACAAGGGAAACACCCGCGACAAAAAATAGTTTGACACGCCTGTTGTAGAGATTGTACTTGAAGTACATTCATTCATTCATCTTCTGTACCGCTTGATCCTCACTAGGGTCGCGGGGGGTGCTGGAGCCCATCCCAGCCGTCTCCGGGCAGTAGGCGGGGGACACCCTGAATCGGTTGCCAGCCAATCGCAGGGCACACATAGACGAACAACCATTCGCACTCACACTCACACCTAGGGACAATTTAGAGTGTTCAATCAGCCTGCCACGCATGTTTTTGGAATGTGGGAGGAAACCGGAGCACCCGGAGAAAACCCACGCAGGCCCGGGGAGAACATGCAAACTCCACACAGGGAGGCCGGAGCTGGAATCGAACCCGGTACCTCTGCACTGTGAAGCCGACGTGCTAACCACTGGACTAACGGGCCGCCCCTTGAAGTACATAAAATATGAAATTAAATGCCCCCCCCATGTCTTACCAGGGCCTTGGCGTTGGGGTTGGCCTTCTTGTCCACGATGAGCTTGGCCACCTTGTAGTGTCCGCAGTGAGCGGCCACGTGCAGCGCCGTCAGGTAGTCGTTGGTGACGTCGTCCACCGGCACGTCGTGCTGCAGCAGCAGCTGCACGCAGTTCAGGTGGTCCCCCTGAGTGGCCATGTGCAGCGGCGACAGGCCGTTCTGGGGTGGGATGGCGTGGAGGCAAGTAGGGGGGGGTGGGTGGGGGGGGAGAGAGAAAGAGAGAGAAACACGCAGACGGACACATAGACGGATGGATGGACAGACAGGCGGACAACAAGTCAGTCAGGTGGAGATCAGGCGCCGCGGGGAAAGACTGTGAAGGAAGTTTATGGGGAGGGGGGCTGTGGGAGCATTGTTATAATGAGGGCATTACAACAATGTCTACGTGGTTACATTGGTGGTCCCGCCAGGTCAAAGCGGCCGTGTTTTCTGTGCGGCTCGACGGTGCCGCACCGCGTCGCCATGGCAACAATAAAAGCGCTGCCGTGTGACTGGAAAAGTACGGGGAAGAGCTCATTCATTCACTTGTGCCGATACTTATTCAGAGTCTCACTGACAATGTGAACCCCCCCCCAAAAAAAATCATCTACACCGCTACCTTGAATTACGAGTTTATTTCGTTTCAAGATGACGCAAACAACAAAATGTTGGCATTTTTGGAAATCATCATGGATTCCAGGTCTGTGGTCACGCTCTTTCACAGATGTGCTTTCTACGGTGAATAACTATTGTGGTCAAACAGTTGTTTATATTGGGTGTAATTCCACAGCCGACCACTCGATGGCGGCACACTATTTACTTTGAGGGATCAGTCCAGCGTCACAATATTTTTGCATTAGCCACTGCTGTTTCTCTCTCTCTCTCTCTCTCTCTCTCTCTCTCTCTCTCTCTCTCTCTCTCTCTCTCTCTCTCTCTCTCTCTCTCTCTCTCTCTCTCTCTCTCTCTCTCTCTCTCTCTCTCTCTCTCTCTCTCTCTCTCTCTCTCTCTCTCTCTCTCTCTCTCTCTCTCTCTCTCTCTCTCTCTCTCTCTCTCTCTCTCTCTCTCTCTCTCTCTCTCTCTCTCTCTCTCTCTCTCTCTCTCTCTCTCTCTCTCTCTCTCTCGATATGTGTTAAAGCTTTTTAAACACTTTTAAAAATAAAATGCCGTAAATTCTGTAAAAACATGGCTAGTGTGTATCATCTGTATTTAAATTTTACCGATGTGTGAACTAATGATGGCCTGGTGATGTTGAAGTTCACCGCCGCTATCGAGCTCCGTAAGTGAAATTTCTGTTTGCAACCCTAACCAACAAAGCAACCGAGATACTGGAAAAAAACTCATAAGTCAAGGTAACATTGGACTCTCGTATATCGCTGCCCACGGGTTGAAAAACAAACTTGACTTTTAAGCATGTTTAGGACCTTTCCTGAACCACTGCTGCCCAGGAGCTACCTGGTCTTGGAGAGGATGGGAGCGCCTCTGTCCAGCAGAATTTCCACCACCTGTGCATGACCGCTTCTCGCCCCGCAGTGGAGGGGAGTCAGACCATCCTGCCAGGAGAACAAAGGAGGTTTTTAGTAGGGCCCAACTCATAGGGTTTTTTTATTTCCGGCCAATACAGATTCCGTTATTTGGCAGAATAAAATCAGGGCAGCCCGGTAGTCAGTGGTTAGCACGTCGGCTTCACAGTGCAGATGTACCGGGTTCGATTCCAGCTCTGGCCTCCCTGTGTGGAGTTTGCATGTTCTCCCCGGGCCTGCGTGGGTTTTCTCCGGGTGCTCCGGTTTCCTCCCACATTCCAAAAACATGCGTGGCAGGCTGATTGGACGCTCTAAATTGTCCCTAGGTGTGAATGTGAGCGTGGATGGTTGTTCGTCTCTGTGTGCCCTGTGATTGGCTGGCAACCGATTCAGGGTGTCCCCCGCCTACTGCCCGAAGACAGCTGGGATAGGCTCCAGCACCCCCCCGGACCCTAGTGAGGATCAAGCGGCTTGGAAGATGAATGAATGAATGAAAAAAAATCATTCATTCATTCATTCATCTTCCGAGCCGCAATAAACATATAAATTACAGGCAGAACATTTGACTGTTTTACACGACTCTGTTCTTGAGTATTTCTTTAACTTTAGAACAGAGAGGAAAATTGGCCCAAAACAAAATCTGCCAAATTTGGGAGATTTTTCTCTCCCCGTCATTTGATCGGTTGTCTTGTGTGTAAAAAACAAAATATAAGAAATTATTCAACACAATATGAAGTATTAAACTGTTTGCGCATCATGATGTGCATGAGCTAGCCACCAGGTGGCAGGGTAATCCAATCATCATCCTCATCATCATCATCATCATCATGCAGCCAATAATTGAATGTAGGTCTGACCGCATAACAGTCCTCACGCATGTGAGGACTGTTATGTCTGTCTACATGTGTTGCTGCACTGTTGAAGTTCAGTTGCTTGGAGCATTATGACCCCGCCATATCGATGCAGTGCATTAGCCCATCTATGGCATTTCCATTTGGGAAAAAAAATATTTTGTCACCTTGGTCTTGGCATCTATTTTGGAGCCTCGATCCAGTAGCAGCTTGACCATGTTACTGTTGCCTCTTTTGGAGGCCACGTGGAGCGGCGTGATGTCATTCTGAAGGCGGGGAAAGAGACAATGGCAAATTACTACAAGCAGTGGTTCGTTATTAGCGAGACACCAAAACAAACATCGTATGGCGTTTAATTACTATGATAGCGGCGTGCGTGTGGCTATTCCCGTTTGCAGGCCTCCTACTTGTACCGCGGCAACATGTGATTAAAGCCAGAAAGCCGCTCAAACGCTCCTCCAGACATTAGCTGATGCAATTATGGACTTGTGCTGACTCTGGTTCACTTAAGTCAAATGTGGAAACAAATTACAAGCCCGCAAGCAAATAACATTGGAACAAAATCTTGTTCTGGCTTTGGACTTTTTAAATTGTGGAATCAAATGATGTTTTCTGTGATATTCTGTGCACTGTCACCTACGTATACGAAACAAATACCTAGCTAGCTAGCCAGCAACATTAGCTTGCTAACTACCTACCTAGCTATCTCCCCTCAATGTTCTACCAAGCATTACTCACAACCAAATTTCAGGAGCAAAATGCCACCATTTAGCAGTTCGTTGTATTACTTATTATTTTATTATCTCGTTTTCAGTGTTCGTCGTAGACATTTGAAGCTCGAAACAATTTGATTCGGCCGTGATCATGTGACACAGCACGGCATCCTGATTGGCGGTGGCGGATGATTGCGGACAGCGGAGGCTGCACTCAACTCACCCTGGCCATGAAGTCCACAGCAGCCCCTCGGTTCAGAAGCAGCGTGGCCACGTTAATGTTGCCGTAGTGGGCTGCAATGTGAAGTGGGGTGAAGCCACTCTGATTGGAACACACAGATACAAGGGCAAGCACATTATATTAAAATCATTTAAAAAAAAAATGCACACACTCAAATCCATGCCAACACTTAAGTCCACTCACACAAGGACGCACGCTACTTTTTTTCCCCATTGCCCCCCCCTCCACACACACACATCTGGTTATGGACGTGCTTTATTCAGCGTTGGGCGCGGGTCTAAATACCATCAGAAGCACTGACCTACGTTTATAACCTATTTTCTTCATTTTTTTATCCTGTCCAATCAGATTTCAGGATTGTCCCTGTTGCCATGTCATTGTCATCTGCCCAGGGCCCTCAGAACAAAAAGTGCTGTCGGATTAACAATATGAGCAACGAAACAGTTTCTTGAACTAATTAGATTTCAAACGAGTCCTCGCCGAGCCACAGCGCTGGCCTTTGATGATGATGTCAGCGATTGATTAGTTAAAAGCAAAATTTTGACTTGCGAAACACATCTGTAGCGATCCGCACACATGCGCATATCCGTACAGCATTGAACTTCATACTGTATATGATTAATTAGACTAAAACAAATGTTGTCGTTTGGTTAAGGTGGCGGAAATGGCCCCTGCAAATGAACACGACATCCCGAATCAGAGTCATTTCCTGGCTTAGTGAGCGACAGCTGTCCAAATGACACAACCGTTCCAAATTAAGCTGTGTAATCATTCCACATTACTGATAATCCAGGGGTGTTTGCTGACAGATATATAATGTCTCAAACAACCAAGTCAACGAAAGATACGAAATATCAAAACATGATTGTTATTCTTATCATCTTATTTCGTTTTTGGGAGTGGGGTATACATTTTACTCCCAAAGACATCGCAGCAGCCAAGCTACTCTTGTACAATGCAAAATGCTTTCGGCAACTACAGTTTACAATTCCCTTGGAAATTGCGTGTGAAGGCTGAGAGTCACCAAAGCCAAAAATGCAGTAATTAGCAACAGATCAGTGTGCGGGGGGTTGGGGGGGGGGGGGGGGGGGGGTGATCCTTTGCTCTGAACAAGCTGCGCATTCTCTTCAATGACAGCATTGGCATTGGAGGGGGTCGCGGGTGTGCTGGAGCCTATCCCAGCTGTCTTCGGGCAATAGGCGGAGAGTACCCGGAGAAAAGCCGCACAGGCGCAGGGAGAACCTTGCCAACTCCACACAGGGAGGCCGGAGCTGGAATCGAACCCGGTACCTCCGCACTGTGAAGTCGACGCGCTAACCACTGGACTATCACCCCCCCCCCCCCGGCCCCACCCCCTCAAAAGGTGATTAATTAATTAAACTATGAATCAACATGGTAATTTCAAGAGGCACCTTAATGGCATTTGGTGTAAATGCTCTTCTGTCAGCATTCAAATAAAAAAACGGAGCCCGGCAAACTAGCTAGCATCACCTAGCATCACGGGGAATCTGTTGCCATGCGGGTTTTAAGGGCAAGCCACTGCTGATAACCGCTCGACATGCTCCGCACGCTGGTTATCATCTTAATCAGTTTCATGGATCACACAATTACGACATTCAAAGTCACTTTTGAGACTCAAGTCGTTTGCTAAAAATAACAGCCGAAGCTTACATTTTTAGGCACCATGAAACCATTAAAATCAAGAAGAGCTTGGGTCCCCGCCCCCCCCCCCCCCCCCCCCCCCCGGAGTCCAGCCAAGAAGGCAGCCAAACATGCGCCAGTTAATCAGTTATCATCTCTTTCCAAGTTACACGGGTGAAGACATGGACGAGAAGGATGGCGTTAAATGGAAACAAGGGGTAAGGGTGGCACAAAGGGGGCTTCAAAACTGCAGTAGTTCAAGGGAACCATTTTGGTGGGCGAGGGTTTTTGTTTTTTTTCCCCCCAGACTGTTTATGAGCTGAGATGGAGAGACTAAGTCATGTACAGAGTTGAGGTGTACCTCTGTTGTTCTATTCATCATCTACAAAGTCAGCCAAGAGAGGAGAGAATGCGGCGTTAGTGAGGAAAACGACAAGCAAAAGTGTCTACCATTGTGAGCGGAGGAGATCTTCAAAATGGCGGCAAGAAATGGCAAAAAAAGTAAAAATAAAATAAAAACTGTCCCGCCCGAGCACGGACAGGCTGCCTCACCTTGGACTCCACGTCTGCGTTGTGGTCGTTCTGGAGGAGCAGAGCGGCGGCTTTGGTGTCGTCCTTGCGGGCGGCGATGTGCAGGGCGGCAGACGCACTTTGCCCTTGGTGTCGTTCTCCAGAAGCAAGGAGACCACTTGGTCGTGGCCCTGCTGGAGGGCCACCGCCAGAGGGGTGAAGCCATCCTGCGCACAAGGGGCCCAAGACCAAGAGCGAGCTGCTCAATTTGATGCCGAGGAAGATCTGAATATAGCTATTGGCAGTAGCGCGAGCTAGCATCCGACTAGTTGCTCACAGCTAGCTTATACCGCTATGTAAGAGTATATTTGAGAAAAAAAATGAGAGTATGTGACGCCATATTGTTAAAGTATGACGTTGCTGTATCTAACATCGCCTTCCAAATGATAATACAAATTATATTTTTCTTGGATTTTCCTAAATAGTTTAAACGATTAGCAGGTAGAAGGAATGACGGACTAGCGTTAGCATGTTTGGGATTCTATTCACTTCATTTTATTTTATTTTATTTTTTGTATGCTGGCCTCAAGCGAACTGTTCGAGAAGTACGTGCAGTACCTCGGTGGCCATGCTCTGGCTGGCGCTGTTCTCCAGAAGGAAGCGGACCACCTCCAGGTGATTCTCCTGGGCTGCCATGTACAGAGGCGTGAAGCCATTCTGCGGCACAAAACCAAGCACACGCCAGAGAAGCAAAAAGCCTTTGAAATCTGCGCTTGTTGAAACGGATTCAGTCGTTGTTTGAGTCATTGGAAAAGCGAATGTTTTGGAAAATGTCTCGAGGAATATCGGCGTAACTTTGATGATGGCAGAATATGTAATAATAATAATAATAAAAATGCATTTTATTTAAAAGCGCCTTTCATGCCACCCAAGGACACTGTACAGACAATAAGAAAATACAATGTAAAAATTTGTAAACGAGATATGGGACATAAAATCATAAAAACATATATATAGAATAACAACTACCCCCCCCCCCCAAAAAAAGTATAAAAACCTTGACTTCACCTTGACGTGACAGCAGGCAGTAAAATTGAAAGGTTGAAGCCTACTGGGCACGAAGCCAGACTGAGCGAGGAGCCGAGCAGCTGAGTGATTCCCGGCCCGTGATGAGCAAGTGAAAGGGAAGCCACGTCGGGGGGGGTGTGCTTTTTGCTTATCCGTTTCTTTCTTTTTTTTTTTTTTTTTGCTGCCGTGACTTGTGCGGTGTACAACTCACCTGAGATTGTGCGTTGACATTGGCTCCGTTGGTGACCAGCTCTTTGACGACTTCCGTTTGGCCCGCCAGCGAGGCGATGTGCAGGGCGGTGTTTCCTTTCTGGATTACACGAAACCACCACGGCAATGCCGTTAAAGCTCTCACACACCTGTTATGCGCGCGGCCAATTCTGTTTATATCCACGTCGGCATCCAAGTATCCCGGTGACACGCCGGTCACAAAGCTCTCCCGGCCATGCTCGTACCGCCAACAACGTGTCACTTCCGATGCCACGCGTGCCCGCGCAGAAATGAGCCCTTGTCGAGCACCCGGTCGTAAATATGCTCGCGCGAGGTTTTTATGAACCTGCGCCGTCCCCCGTGATGGCAAAATCGACCCCTGTGGATTGCCCCCGCCGGCCACGTGATGGAGTGCAACGTCGCACGAAGGTGACACGTGGGGGCCTTGTTCTTTCCCGAGGAAATGAGATCACCGTGACTGCAGAGGAATGGTTTGTTCTTGACGTCTAACAAACATACATCCATTTTATAGACTAGTTGAACCATTAGCATCGATTCTAGCGCACTGAACATCTACAAAGGCCCAAAACGTACAGTATATGGCACAAAATAGTTGTTTCAAGGTACGCCGCTTACGTTTTCACCGCTGGATTTCCAAATCCCGATTTCACGTCATACATTTTCCAATTGCCGATTTTTCTGACAAATAAACACATTTATAACGTCCACTTCATGACAACGACTAGATTTTTCTCACAAAATAGGGAAAAGGCCTTCGTTACGACGAACCTTGGGAAATACTTATAAATAATAAATAATAATAAATAAATAATACTTAAATCACAATCGAAATACTGAAGGGGGGGGGGGGGGGGGCGGGGATCAAAATCTCTGAGTTGAGTGGCCACTTCCTTTGGAGAAGATCGTCCTTCAAAGCCTAACGATGGCTTGATATCAATTACGGATGGCGGAGTGTCGATACCTGATATCGGTATTGAGACGATACCGATATCACCCGATATCGGTCTCGGGCCGATACCCAAACTGGAAAGTGAGCATTTGGCATCTTTGGTGTCGCACACGTTGCGCTTGATGAACATCAGCACAAACACAAAAGCGTATAAAAATATTAGGGAACGAGAAACAACTCTATAGCTTCAACCTCCTCCTCAAAGACCGCCTAAAGTTAAAAAAAGTGTTGACAGCGCACACAACGAATCCCCAAGACCTTCCACTAATTCATCAGACCGCTGGGGGGGGGGGGGGGGGGGGGGGGGGGGTACGGTCACAATTGCAAGGCTTTAATTGGGGAGACCTTCTTCTTGAATATTTCATCACATGATATGTTTGTCAACAGAATGCGTGTAGCCTGTGGCAGAGAAGCGGAGCGACGCAAGCGGCTGCCAGACATGAATGGGAGGCTAATATTTCCCCCTCAAAACTGTTTAGTGGCTTCAGAAGAGCAGACCTCTCCCAGAATGCATACCATTAGGATTTGCAAACGTTGCACTCGAAATCATCAGAGCCGCGTGAGGTTGATTGGAGCGGAGCGCGGCTTACCTTGGTCGCCGCATCCACGGCGGCACCGAGTTTCAGCAGCTCCGCCACAACCTCCACATGGCCCTCTTTCGAGGCCAAATGGAGCGCATTCAGGCCATTCTGAGAAAGGAAACCAAAAACTTGTGAGACCCTTTTTCCACCCCCTCCCCTCACCGCCCTTCACAAAAAATGGTGCTCGTTCGTGGTGGTGCTGCGCTTAGTTTGTGCTTAGCAAGTTCTTACGAAGAACCCGTTTGGTTTTCCACCGGCAAAGAGCCAAGTGGGAGGAGCTCCCTACGTCACTGATTACGTCACTGCTTACGTCAATGTTTACCCAAGAGCGCCTACGTTATGCATAATAATAATAATAATTGTAATCCCCGTAAGGCAACTGCTAAGCAAATTAGCATAGCGTCGATTATACTTGTATACAGTATATTTATATAGTATATATATATATATATATATATATATATAGTATATTTCTTAATCGTCGTAGAGCAAAACACTGTAGTGAATAACAAATTCACTTTTCGGGGCAAACAGAGTTTCTTGCACTTTGACATCAACTAGACCAGGGTTGTCAAACTCATTTTTGTCGGGGGCCATTTTGGGGCGATGTCTCCCATCGGAGGTCCTGTTGCGACAGTGGAACTAAATCAACGTTTAGGAATTATTACTCGTACACAACGAAATTGATGGATTACCAGTCTTGAAATCGGTCGCATGAACTGGAATCGTTTGTACAATGATTGTTTCAGCGAGTGTTCGCGTGGAACAAAATGATTGCAAAAATCTCAACGTGATTTATTGCGTGTGACAATTCGACATTTTGGTGCAGATTTTAGCAAGGATCATGGAAGTTGACGCGCGCGATTTGCTCCTTTGCCGGCCATATACAATGATGTGGCGGGCCTGATCTGGCCCCCGGGCCTTGAGTTTGATACCCGTGAAGTCGTCAATACAAACAATATATAGTCGCTTTCTTAACCGACTTTAGCGTGTTTCGAAATGTTGAATGATTTTCAAGTGGCCCTTTCATCCTTCCATTTTTCTGCTCAACTCACCTGATTGCAAATGTTAATCTCGACCCCAGACTTGAGGTAGTCAAGGACCTTTTCGAGGTTTCCGGCCCGGGCGGCTCTCAAGTAACTGGCATTGCTGTCAGACTGCGGAGAGGCAAGCGAGAGGTGAAAAAGAGAAGCGAATCGTGAGTCCAAACTGAAAATAGAGAACAGTGGACGCAAAAATATGCATTTGGATGTACCGGGTCGAACCTCGGCCATCGTTGCTCAATGCAAAAGGACACGAGAAGAAAAGCAACGCTAGCGTCCGCGCATTTGCTGTACGCGCTCCCTTTTCCGCCTTGGCCTGATGAAGATTTAAAAAGCAAAACATCCTGGAGACCGAAGCCATATGGAAGCCGGCAGAGCTGCGGCGGCATGCCGCTTCATCCCGAGCATGCGCGTCCGCCGCCACGTCCCAAAGGACACTCGGCTTCCTTCAAATCCAAAGCGTGTTTTGATTCGCGGAGGCTCGCGCCTGACGCCGAGACTTCTCGGCTGCAGCCTCCCCCGAATGTGCCGGACTGCCTCCTAAAATGAGGCTTGTACACTCCAAAAAAAAAAAAAAAAAATGATGAGGCAAGCTTATTTTTGCCCCCTGTCAGAAAATGTAAGCGCGGGAAAGAGGGAGGATGGGAGGGGGCGGGGCCGAATTCCAGAATCTTATTCAGCGCCAGAACCTGCTCGACGACAAGAGCCCGATCCACAAACAGAACGAGTCAACAAAAGAAACAGAGCATCACACTCGTTTGTCAATGGAAAATATTTGTCCCAGAGTCATTTCCTGATTACTGAGACCTTTAAACCGAAGCTCGTATCTCAGCCACTAACGAGAAAAATTGCCCCCCCCCACCAACATCCCATCCCAGGGGACATGTCGGATCTCATGGCCTTTTTGCAACACCAGACGACCAGCTGCGGAATCTGCTTGTTCAAAGATAATACTGCTTTGTTTTGATTGACACGGAGAGCTGAGAATGTCGCTCTGGTCGAAAGCCAACAACAAGCAGCAAGTCAAGGCGGCTGCAATTAAGTTCCGGTAAAAGCATCTGCTATGTTTAAATCCCGCCCCCCCCCCCAAAAAATGGACAGAAAGATAGTTGAAAAGGCCCAAGTCATTTACCTGAGTTTAGCTGGTCCCCGACCAGTAGCGTGCCTCGATCCCGCAAAGAGAGAAAGAGCAGACGTCGGAAGCTGTTGCGCATGCTAATGTCATCAAAAACCACGCGATGCAAAGAACCCCGTTGAGTCAACATTTGCCGTTTCGGCGCTGAGAACTCGTCAACAGCCAACGGACGAGAGCGGCGAGCCGTCGTGTCGTCTTTTCATCGATCACTGGTCACATCGTTGCTAATCGCAAACAATTAGCAACGATGCTAACAACAAGTAGCTGTCATTGCTTCATGCTAGTTCCTTTGTATTTGTCAAATATCTTTCATGGAAGCTAAAATGTTTGATTCTTTTTTACATTTTCACATCGATTGTGACAAAAGTGTCCAAGATATTGTCCGAATACTTTTTGGGACGAAATCTTTAGCCCCCAAAAAAAACAACAACCATGTACTTAACTGTAGCCTTAACTATTGCCTCTGTGGTGACCTTGCGCTATTCTGTCCTCATTCATTGCTTATTAAAGCCAAAGTTTCCCATGCAGGATAACATCTGCGCGGAGCGTGTGTGTGTGTGTGTGTGTGTGCGTGTGTGTGTGTGTGTGTGTGTGTATCCGCTGGTACAAATCCAAACAGTTGTCCTCCTTCTTACATAAGCAGTCCTGATGCCTGAAAGAAGGCGCTATGCCGTAGCTTGCCCGCATGATCAACAACATACCCCCCGAAGTATAAAGTATGCTAGCAGGTGAGAATGCTAGCATACTCCACCACCGCAATGATGTCGGCCAAACACGTTGAAAGCCGCGTAGCCGCTTATACAGTTATCTCGGTGGGGGGGGGGGGGGGGGGGGGCGTGTGTCACGTCAAGCGACCGATCTGCGACGACATTGATATTCTATTCTCTTCTTCTTTATGTGACCGGCTTAAGTGGCAGATTAAATAGTTTTAAGTCGCGGATTCCGCCGGCGTTATCCCTTAATGCTGAGTGACCAACATGTCGGACGCGCGCGCCGCCCTCGGTGAAATGTGCCCATCCAAGATGGAGGTGATTCACACAGGACAGGGGGCGGCAGATTTATAAGTGAAATATCGCTAAGCTCCCCCCCGCCCCCCCCCGCACCCCCTCGCAGGATCAGATATTGAAAGAAAATGGCGGCGCGCGAGAGTATAGGTTAAGCGGCGGGAGAAATATGACACACGAGGGGAGGACATGAAGAGATGAGCGGCGTAGATTTGTTTTTAATAGAGCTTGGTGAGTTTAAGGGGGGGGGACGGGGAGGGGGGGAGTCACTCATTTGTGGGGAAATAAATGACAGAAAATGTGAGATCTTACCATCCCACGTCCGATTAAATAGCGGCCATGTCGTCTACTGCAACTTCTTTGTCTCAAATGAGAATTTTGTATTTTTATTTTTATTTTTTTTAATGGAAGCACGAGCAAAGTGGACTTTTTACATTGACATGTCAACTCTTCTGCTCGCGAACGACAACGACAAATACCAAGTGGATGATGAGCGTCATGACAAAGGATATTCTGGGATGTTCTAATGATGATGTCGTTTGTGATATGCTTGATCGTAAGCATGATTGATTATCGTGAATGATTATGGGCTGTTAACTCATTCAGTCGCAGCCAATTCTAGACCAAGTCTGAAAAGACGTTTAAAAACGTCTTTGGGAGTGAATGAGTTAAAAAAATAAAAATAAAGATAACTTCTTGTTTTGAGGCTGCTATGTGGCATGAGAACGTTTGGAACGTTTCGAACAAGCGGCGGAGCGGCTGCAGCGCTTGTATTGTTTCATTTGATCCCTCGCCGTCCTGACTAAACAGAAACCACAGAGCAGAGCTTCCGAAAAAAGCCCCGGGGGCGCCCAGCGGCAGGCCCCCAAAAGGTGTCCGGCGCCAAACGCCAACTTTGCAAAAGCTCCACACTGTTATTTCTTCTCATATCACAACTTGCGACGAAAGAACTCAGCAAAAGTTTGGCTTTTAAAGTTCACCGCTCGGTTCACACGCTGCACAGGAAGGAAACAAAACGCAAAGTAAACTTCAAAGGAAGCGGCGTCGGCTTAGTTGTTTCTTTTTTAGGGAAAGGGCAACAACATCAACATTTTCCAGAGTCGCTCGTTGGGCAGCTGTGGATTTTGAGCAGATTGGGTTTCTTTTAGCCGTGATCTCGGGTTTATTATTTTGAACAGGCAGATTGAGTGAAAGATTGGTCACTCCCCATTTTAGAGCGCCCCGTTGTGTCATAAAATGTAACAAACGGGTACCGTTTCATCTTCTCACAATTTGCACGATGGGATTGGGGTTGAAATTCCGGCAAGGATCAACATTTGGGTCCCTGGTGCAAGAACTTTTACGCAAGGAGCCGATTGCAAGCGACTGCCGGTCCCTTTGCGGGATAAAAATCGGGGTGAGTTGTGTTGAACGAATTGCGCGTGAATGTCGCTTTCCTTCCTCTTGGCGGAAAATGTGGAGAATGAAATGAGTTTAATTTTTGAGCAAAGCCGCAGCGGTAACCCCAATCCTGGGTCGCTTTGCCCCCTCTTTTGGATCAAAATCTTGAGCCATTGTCAGTCCTTAGACCAATGCGCTTGGTATTTAAAAAAAACAAAAGTAGCATTGGCTCAGTCTCTTTTTGACCCAGCGCTGGCCCAACCCAGCAGTTTAAAACAAAAACCGAACTAAATATCACAACCAAGCACACTCAAGGGACCACAACATTCGGTCCACCCGCCAGCCGGACTGCAACCGACTCCGAGAGGCGCAGCGAGTTGCCCAGTGTTGCATTTTCAAGGTCGTCGTCGCAAGTTTGGGAAAAGACAAACGAGCGGCGTTTTACTCACACGCGTCGCCAAGCCGGCACCTTCCTCCACAGCCATCGTCTCTCACTGTTTACACTCTGTCGCTTTCTCTCCTCTCTGAAGACAAGTGAAACCTGAACTATATCACTAACCCCCCCCCCCACCCCACCCCACCCCGCCACCCAAGAGCAGACCAGCCGGCCCACCAGCCCGTCACCGGTTGGACACTCATCCCCACTCGAGCGGCCACGGGTGCCGTGAGAACACAAAGAAAAGGTGCTTTTTGCATCGCGTGAGGCATGGAGAGCGCGCAGGAGGAGGTACAGTACACAGGAGGAGGATGCTCAGAGGGTCTCTAAACAAAGCACCAAAGCAGTCTCCCTTCTCCAAAAAAAAATAAATAAAATCCCCCCCCACCCACCCCTACATCCCCGCACCTTTCAAGCGTGGAGGGAAAACCCTCGCCCCCGGCCCCCCCCCCCACGACTTACCATGACAGCGACGGATTCCCCCTCCTTTTCCGCCTCCTTGCCTTTCTTCCTCACCTTCATTGACTCTGCAGCAGCAGGAAGAGGAAGAGGAGGAAGACGACGACGGGTTTTTGTGGTCCCGGATAAGCGAGACGAGCGTGCTGGAAATAGACCCCGGTGCAAAAAAAAAAAAAAAAAAAATGACTACGGCGGGATGTGTCACTCCACCCACCATCCCTCCCAGCCAGTCATTTTATGATCCCACCCACTCTCCCTCGCCCCCTCCCACTCTCGCTGCCTCCCTCAGCATGCGCCTCTTTGTCATCCCGCTGATCAGTCCTTTTTTTTTTCTCCCCCCCCCAACAAAGACCACGCGTGCATCTGTGTGTCCGGCACGCTAACGCTACCTGGACTCAGCAAGTGGGAGCCGGCCGAACGATTTTTTTTTCGGGGGGGGGGGGGGGTGATGTTGTCTCATGCAGAAAAATTACAGTAGTCGCTTTCACGTGGGGTGTCTACCCTCCCCCTACCCCATCCGAAAAACAGTCAATGGGGACACTTTAACAGGAGGATTAGGAGGGCTCGCTCTGTGGTATTGGGGACACCCCCCCCCGCTCCCCACACACACCCCTACTGTCCTCCCACCTCGCATCCCCGTAGTAAAAGGCACTCAGATTCACGTAGATTGCAAAAAAAAAAAATTAACAGCTTCTTAAAAGTGTCACATTTTTAGGTGTGATTATTCTATCGACGACACTGGACAGCAGCAGATTTTAATCGGAGGTTGGCTTTAAATTTGCCTAAACATATTTTTGAGGACGATTTAAAAGAAAAAATCATATTCGTTTTTCATCACAGTTAATAAAGACCCGTGGGAGGGGGGTCGTTGCATGATCCGTCTGCATGTGTTGCTGCACCATTGGTGTTCAAATATGAAACGGGTTATAACAACTCGACACGAATGCGATTCCTGAGCCGGTGTTAGCATGATGCTAGCGCCGATTTCAAAGCTAGGTTCCGTGGTTGTTTTAAATACGCAATATTGACTTCTTATCTGTTTTGTTTGACAGCGAGAGTGGCGTTGAAGAGCTCGAAGCCTCTTTTTCCAAGAAGTGGTCACGCCCTGCTCTCAAAAACAGAACCAAGGGACAGCTTGGAGCTCGGAAAAAAAAAAAAATCAGGTTACCGCTATCTCAAGGCTCCCATGTAATGATGTGACTCGCTTTACTTGAAGTAAAAGTACAAAGGTAAAGCGTGTAATGAACTTCAAAATACATTTTTTTTTCCCTGTTATCGTTTGAAATAAATCATCCGTCGCTCAGTCGAAAGAACGAAGCCAACCTTGGGTCAAAGTAACCCAATCCCGCTTCAAATCGTAACGAAACGCAACCATCGCTCGATGGTTCTTGACCTTTTTCGCTTGTACGTGCCGCATTATCTGTTGTTGGGCCCCATCACTCATCCACTCCCGTGTTCCAGCGGAAAGGCGCCGCTTGCATCACGGGTACATTTCAGCGCTCTTAGTCAGCGCCCAGTGCGTGAGACATTTTGGAAGGAGACTGCGAGCTGACCGAGGGAGACGCAGATGCTTCTGGACTCCTGAGGAGGCGTTTGTTTTGGGCGCGTGATTGGTGCTTGACACCCTTCATGCTAGCGCTGCAGTGAGCAGCCTTGCTTGTATTTGGAAAAAAAATTAATAACAAAGAATGCAGGGTTGCCATGGCGACGGGGGAAGGCCACAGCAGGAAAAAAAAAGGACGACTTCTGAGGAAAACCGACGTGTTTTGACTCCGCGCTCGGACACTCCCCGCTTCGACCTTTGATTCCTTCCGAGGCGGCTCTCGAGAGCATTTTGTGAGATTTATGCTAACGGCTAGTTGGGCTGAACCATTTGGGGAAACCATTTCATTGCTGTTTTTAATTCATTCATTCATTCATTCATCTTCCGAGCCGCTTGATCCTCACTAGGGTCGCGGGGGGTGCTGGAGCCTATCCCAGCTGTCTTCGGGCAGTAGGCGGGGGACACCCTGAATCGGTCGCCAGCCAATCGCAGGGCACACAGAAACGAACAACCATTCACAACCACACTCACACCTAGGGACGATTTAGAGTGTTCAATCAGCCTGCCATGCATATTTTTGGAATGTGGGAGGAAACCGGAGCACCCGGAGAAAACCCACGCAGGCCCGGGGAGAACATGCAAACTCCACACAGGGAGGCCGGAGCTGGAATCGAACCCGGTACCTCTGCACTGTGAAGCCGACGTGCTAACCACTGGACTACCGGGCTGCCCTGATAAATATTAGTCCATCCATTTTTTTTTGGAATGATTATCCTCAGGAGGACCTGCTGAAGCCTCTCCCAGCTGTCTTCGGGCAGTCAGCGGGGGACAACCTGAACCGGTCGCCAGCCAATCGCAGGGCACACAGAGACGAACAACCAACCACACCCACACTCACACCTAGGGACAATTTAGAGTGTTCGATCAGCCTGCCACGCATGTTTTTTGGAATGTGGGAGGAAACCGGAGCACCCGGAGAAAACCCACGCAGGCCCGGGGAGAACATGCAAACTCCACACAGGGAGGCCGGAGCTGGAATCGAACCCGGTACCTCTGCACTGTGAAGCCGACGTGCTAACCACTGGACTACCGGGCCGCCCTTGTTTTTAATTCCAAAAAGCATTTTAAATGAGATGAGAATGCATTTTTTTCTCAGATTTGAATGGTTTTATGCCCAAAACTTTACCCATGTTCTTTTTTGGCTGTCCTGTATTTGTTTGCTCCTTTTTTTGGGGGGGTGGGGGGTTTGTTGTTAATCGAATTTCACAACAATTATAAACAGTTGTGTCCTCCTCGGCTGTAGTTGGTACTTGCGTTTTGCGCTTAGATACATGCATTTTCTTTTTTTTTTGTGGTAAAGTTCTGGTATGAAAATGTACACGCCCTCCAAAAAAAATGTCTTTACACGGTATATCATGAGATCCAAAACGTGATCCACGCGCACCGAATTCCACCCCAGCAATGCGCGCAAAATATTTCTGAGAAGGAGCGTTTTGCTGCAGGACTCTTCGCAGCTTGTTACAACCTGCCTCCGAATCCAACGGCTGTGTCCGCCTGCGCTAATCCGCTCGCTCTCATCATAACAAAAGACAAGCTCGACCATCTCGGGTGGAGATGAGGGATTGGGGGGGGGGGCGCTGAAGCATCTCGCCCTGCTCAATCTGCATGCAGGCTATCAGAATGAGTGTGTGTGCGCTACACACGCACACACGCAAAGATTTACTGCTTCTGCTGCACGGCGCTCGCTCAAGGACATGGCTTCCCTCCCGTCACCTGGGACTCTAAACCATATTGGGGGGGGGGGGGGGCGCTGAGGGAAGGCGCCCAGTCACGTGCCGGCATGTACATGCTGGTTGACCTAAGATTTGTTGATGTGTAAAAATCATTTAGAGCAATTTTTATGGGAGACAAATCATTTATCAACATACCTTATCCAATAAAATGCTGGAGGGGGGGGGGGGGGGGGCTCAACCCCAACTTGCCTAGCGCCGCCCCTGTTGAAGTTGGACAACGTTCAGTTTCCTGGATTGGAATTTCATTCCATGCAGCCATTTTCCAATCCCAATTATCCTGTTTAAGGTTGAAGTTGAGCTGGGCGACATCCCACTTGACAGGTGGGATGAAGGAGGGAAACATGCAGGGAGGGGGCCAAACAGCCTCTGAAACTTTGGGGGGGCCTCTACCAGATGTTTCTGAAATGCAGAAGGCAGCCAGAGTACCTGAGGAACTCCAAATGCAAGCGCATCACACCAAATTCGCCGGCTAATTCGACTCCAGCTGCACATGTTGCCCCACTAGGCCACGCCCCTTAAAGGCAGCCATTTGACACAACCGTCCCGCGGAATAATTACCCACTTGGAAGTAAAATAAATGAAGTGAGTAAGTAGCAGTGAAATAAATGAGCTCAGAGAAAATGCTGAGTTGGGAGAGTTGAGGAGGGGTTTTTTTTTCCTTTTCTTTTTTGAGGTCAAAGTGATGACTCCTCTGAGAGCATTCGACAGTGAAACACTGGACCCTGGTGGTCACTTTGGACATCACAGGCCGATGACCGGCAAAGGCCATGCTCAGCCACCTTGGCTCTTTTTTTTTTTCTTCACTTTCAACTTCACTTAATCGAGGACAGACCCAAAAATGCAGCAACCAAATCAACTGATCTACGTCGAACACGCATCGTAGGGACGGAGATCGAGCCAAATCTTTACAAGAGGTGCGAATGAGCTTCTCCTGTTAAAAACAAATACGCATCGAATAAAATCATTTAGGGCGGTCCGGTAGTCCAGTGGTTAGCACGTCGGCTTCACAGTGCAGAGGTAACGGGTTCGATTCCTGCTCCGGCCTCCCTGTGTGGAGTTTGCATGTTCTCCCCGGGCCTGCGTGGCTTTTCTCCGGGTGCTCCGGTTTCCTCCCACATTCCAAAAACATGCGTGGCAGGCTGATTGAACACTCTAAATTGTCCCTCGGTGTGAGTGTGAGTGCGAATGGTTGTTCTTTCTGTGTGCCCTGCGATTGGCTGGCAACCGATTCAGGGTGTCCCCCGCCTACTGCCCGGAGACGGCTGGGATGGGCTACAGCACCCCCCGCGACCCTTGTGAGGATCAAGCGGTACGGAAGATGAATGAATGAATAAAATCATTTATTTTTTGTCCCTTCATGCTTACAACAGTCAAGAATTTTCATCGTTTTACAATATTTTGTCCTTTAGTATTCATTTCATTTGACGACAGAGAAAAAAAAAACATCTGCCAAAAATCGACTTTTTTTTGTTTTGGGAGGAGGTTGGAGGAAGGCGATGTTTTTTGGGGAGAATGTTTAAATGTCATTATCTTTGTTCTGTGGTGTAATTTATTAGTTAAACAAAACGGAGCGATTTTTGCCGATTTTAAAGGAGCAAATATCAGTTGATCAAATCAAGTGTGAAATGTTGGAGCGTGTATGCGGTCATATAAGCCAGCGGCGGCCTCGGGCAAGGCTTGTTCATCTGCAGTCTGGATGCTGCGCATGCATATATTCTTTGTCCTCAGTTTGGAACGATACATAAAAGGAAAGCACCAAAACTCTAAACTTTGGCACATGATTGGAGACTCTCTTCAGAAAAGGAGACATTCACTCCTCGACATCCAGACCTTCCAATGAGCGCCATTCGAACGTCCTTTAAATGATTATCGTCCTTTTTGCCCGTAATTTTATTAGCGTTGAGACTGGGGGTCGGCGGGGGGAATGAAACCTTTCAATGATCTTCTAATGTCATCATTTGCAACGTAATCATGTTTGGTGGCTTCACGGAAGGGTAACCCCACGTGATCTCTGCAGGTATTTATAGTCGTGTGTGTGTGTGTGTGTGTGTGTGTGTGTGTGATGCCTCTCCACACAGGGGAGCCTCCTCTCGAGACACAAAAACAGAAGAAAAGCCAAGTGGGCAGATGTCATTTTCATATTGTGGGGAAAGCCAATGCAAGCGCTACATTTTTCCTCATATTTTTTTTTTTTTTTTTTGCACCAAGTAGCACTTAGAAAATTGACGAAGCTCTCAAAGTTCCACTAATTAATACCAACACAATAATACGGTGGCATCATGTAAGTGTTCATCAAAAACGAGAAAAAATATTTTGTTGGGAGCAACTGTGATTTTATGCACAAATTTAAGAATTAACAGTTATCTTAAATATCGGAAAATTTAAAAAAAAAACAACAACAAATCTAGAAACGTTGCTTCTCTGAAATGAGCGCACCGGTGTAATAATTCAAATAATTGTATTGCCCATAAAAGTTACATGGAAATTGGATCTTAGTAACTATTCAATAGTTCTTCAAGGTTAACCAATGAAATGACAACTGTCTTGATGGTGAAACGTTCAACACAACTGAACGGTACTCGGCTGTGATTCCATCTCTGACCACCAGTGGGAGCCCCCATCCCACAAGCGCCACTATATTAACGCGATATATTCAAGATGTAACAAAAAAAACAAAAAACCCCCCCCCAAAAAATCTGAATTGGGCATCATGCCATGCAGTGTGAACGTCGCTTTTGAGAATCACTGAAACAAATGGCAGCCATGGCCACGCACTTCCTGCGGTAACATTGCAGTGTCTTGCGACATCTTCCCGAAACACACAAAAAATTACTTTGGACTGAAGCTAGCTGAGGGAAGAAGTGCGCTGACCACATTCAATGGACCTTTGGCAGGTATGGAGCACCAGACTGGGGCCATCTGTCAACCCCCCCCCCCCCCCACCACACACACCCCTCCCGGACATCCCACTACAAACAAACATGCACACATAAAAAAAAAAAAAAAAAACAAACACACGCGCACACGCTCGCCAGTGCGCAAAGCAAACATACGCGTGGCGGGTCAACATGTTCAATTTCGGGAACTTGCTCTCATCCATCTGACGCCAGGCCAAGGACAGAATGACGACACTGGGGGGAGTGAAGGCGCTCGGGAGCACGATATGATCAATAATGGCAATATCTTGGCAAATCACTTTCAATAAATACCTCAAATGAGCATCGTGGTCAGCGCCAACCTCACATTGCGTTTCAGCGTTTGCGCTTCGCACAATCATGTTGCAGATTTTTAACGGATTCTTTTTGAGTGGGGTTTTAGTAATATCCGAATTTAGAATTGCGTGCTGAGGAAGAGGCAGAGAAGGTCCCCAACAGTAATGATCATCAAAAATGTTCTTTTTACAATGTCATTGTAATTGCCTTCTGTTCTAATGACAGATTTTCACCGGGTGTGCCCGCATCATATCCTCTTTTTCATTTTTTGGGCGTTAAAAATCAAGCTAATAGCTTGTGGCAGGTGGACATCACGTTCATGCACAACAGACAATTTATATTGCGGGCGGCAGCACTTTTACTTTGAAAGAGCCATGGCCGCACCGCACTTAAAATCTCAGAGTGACACTATTGTGAGGCCACCTCGCCGCTGCCCGCCCTGCGTGAGGACGTGTTGGCTGACCCTCTCCGACACCGCGTGTCTAACCATCCATCACATGAACTCTTCTGGCCCATATTTTCAAATGATATGGAAAATGATATCAAAGAGAGCGATAGATAAACTTTGTGGGATAAATGCAGTGAAAACCGCTAACGGTAGCTATTGGATGATACGGATGATAGCTAGCTAGCAACGAAGGAGATATTGACCGATAGACACAATAAACAATACTGTCGAATCATGAAACGGACAATCGATGTCAAACAAGACAATCAACAACAGAACGGCGGACAGATTGAGAGAATAACAGAACGACAGAGTGACAACGATTCAAATTCAAAACAACGAAAGAATGACAAAAGCCTCTTTTCATTTTGTACATGTTTGTTTTCCCTCGTAGCGCATTTAAGCTTTTGCTAGCAAGGTCCCACCAAAAGTCCGTTATGAGTGTCAACGCAGCTGACGCAGAGCTGACAGCATGCCCGTCAGCAACACACACACACACACTCTTCTACAAACACGGACTCCATGACAGCCACCTTGTCAGCAGCAACGCCACCACCAACTCGTCAAACTCAAAATTGTTTTGTCTCCGTGCGTCACATTCAAACGACGTGCTGACCGTTAACAAAAGTGACACGCTTAGGACACAACATTGAAATAACTTTCTATCTGTGCTGGACAATTAGCGAAAATCAGATGATATTCGGGCTCTCAAAGGGTAAGCTAAAGCCCAAGCTAACAACGGGCTCTAGAAGTTAGCATTTCTTCACCTAGGATTCCCATGCGAAGTTCTGGCGAGGCTAGCAAGCTCGTCACTCAGCTACCGTAGCGTCAAACGCGGGCTAGCCCCTCCCTGAATTAATGTTCTTGCCTTGAGGGGTAAACATTAACGACGTGTTCAAGCGCAGCACATAGCGTAGCGTCATTAAACCACAACTAGGCTCACTCTCCAACGGTTAGCCAGTCAAGTCCAAGAGTACCTTTTGGTCACTGCAGATTTTATTTTAGCGACACTCGTTTTCATGCTAGCATAAATTTGACATCTGGGAGGAAAAGAGTGTTGATCATTTCAATCAATGTCACGCGATGTATTGATAACACCCTACTCTTCCGTCCTTCAGTGTGTTATGTTCTCTGACAACACGTTTGGCAATTGAAGGCATTTATTCAGCGCACCCGCAAAAAAATATAGCCAAACGATCCGCGCAAAGGCCTGTTTTCAGCCCCCGTGATCACATAGCTGGTGCAAAATCAAAAAATACCAATCCCACCTCACAGCTACGATCAACCTTTTCCCCGTCAGATGCCATTTTGCTGGATTAGTTCCTGTCGCACGAGGCCCGTGCGTGCTTTTAAGGATGCGCAACTCGAATACAGTAATAATGACAAATCTGATTACTTCTTGCGATGGCGCACACAAAACACCGCGGCCATGCTGTGAAGGTGGAAATCATTTTGGATTAGAAAAATAATTCAAGACAAATATGAAGCTTTTCATGGTAAATTGCCCTTTTTAACGGGGCGGTGGATTTTTTTTGGGGGAGGGTTGTTTGTTTTGTTTTGTTGCCTTTAACATAAGAAGCACATGTACCGTACACCCAATGTGTTATGAGAAAGCTGCGCTTTGTTTTAATACAGAAAAAAAAAAGGTCACGCGGGGTTCAAACGAGGTACTTTCCATTGGGTCTGGGGAGTGTCTGTGCTTGGAATTTCATTTGAGAGCAAGGCGCAGGATGATGAATATTTTCTCCCTCTCAACCCCCCAACCCCCCCCCCCCCCCACACACACACCCACGCCGACTTTCTCAATCCTCCCCCAAGCCGACAACAACGCCACGGCCACGCGCGAGCACCGACTGTGAAGAGGTGTGAGTACCATCGATCTGTCCGAACGTAGAACGGGGGGGTCGGGGGGCTGAAGTGCCGCTAAAATCAGACATATATATTCATTCATTCATCTTCCGTACCGCTTGATCCTCACTAGGGTCGCGGGGGGTGCTGGAGCCCATCCCAGCCGTCTCCGGGCAGTAGGCGGGGGACACCCTGAATCGGTTGCCAGCCAATCGCAGGGCACACAGAGACGAACAACCATTCGCACTCACACTCACACCTAGGGACAATTTAGAGTGTTCAATCAGCCTGCCATGCATATTTTTTGGAATGTGGGAGGAACCCGGAGCACCCGGAGAAAACCCACGCAGGCCCGGGGAGAACATGCAAACTCCACACAGGTAGGCCGGAGCTGGAATCGAACCCGGTACCTCTGCACTGTGAAGCCCACGTGCTAACCACTGGACTATCGGGCCGCCCCAGACATATATATATTTTTTTAAATACATAAATAAATAAAATGGTGGTGAAATTACAACATGAATGTGACCGCCGATTGGCTTGACTGAATTTGCAATTCAGTTACAGAGTGGTGGCCTGCATTATGGTTATTATCTGTGCCTGCGACATCAGAGTGGCAGGTGGTTAAGTGGGACGAGGTGCCGGGGACACGGCAGCGTGGTGACGGGGGGAGCAAAAAAAAAAAAAAAAAAGAGAAAGAAAATTGTAATTATCAAGCCCAGCAGGCGCGAGTCCCGAGGGGGCAGACCCAGGGGTGCGCGAGGGGCGTGTGCGTAGAATGAGCTTTATCTCGACGCATCATTGCCCATTCATGCGTGCGCAAACATGCCACGGTGGCAGACTTCAAAAATGGAGAAAAGATCCTATTGCTGTATCGTATCTGAAATTTGAAAATAGATATACAGTAGTGAGGAAGCGTGGGGGTTTGAAATAGCCCGTTGGAGCGAATGACCTTCCCCCGGCAGGAACAGATTTGCCTCCACGTGCACGTGCGGCGAAATAAATGAGAAGACGGCCATGTGGAAAATGTCCTTTGCCGTATTTCAGTTGTTCGGTTTGAAAAGCCAAACTTCAAAGGGATCCATTTTCATGCACTCTAAACCGTGCGCGGTGGTGGAATTTTTTTTTTTGGTTTTGGCGTTTTTCGTAGACGGTTGCAGTCATAGGGAGGCGTCTGCGCCGTTGTGGGAGTGAACACTCCATTGAAAACGCCTCCGCTCAATCGCTTTAAAAATTCAGCGCATGCCGGAGTCCATCCAGAAGATTGAAGTCCGCCATATTCTTAATCGATTGAGGTGCACCTGTACAGTCAACAGAGCTTCCCCCCCCCCTTCCCTCCCTCCCTCCCTCCCTCCCCACATCTCGTCGCCGTCATGACATCGTTACAAAGTATAGCCGTCGTCCTCATTAGCACGTGTTAATCATGTCAAGGTGAAATCTACGTAGCGACAACGAGGAAGGAACGTCGTGAACATTTTGTTTCCACACCTTCAGTACAAATTTGGGTTAGCTGGCACCCGTCGGGCCTCTGTGCAATTCCTTAGCGTGTGAAAGGACAAAAAGCAAGCGACGCGAGATATTAAATGTTCAAATTGAAAAAGGTTATTGGTTTTAGTAAATAATCATTCATTCATTCATCCGAGCCGCTTGATCCTCACTGGGGTCGCGGGGGGTGCTGGAGCCCATCCCAGCCGTCTCCGGGCAGTAGGCGGGGGACACCCTGAATCGGTTGCCAGCCAATCGCAGGGCACACAGAGACGAACAACCATTCGCACTCACACTCACACCTAGGGACAATTTAGTGTTCAATCAGCCTGCCACGCATATTTTTGGAATGTGGGAGGAAACCGGAGCACCCGGAGAAAACCCACGCAGGCCCGGGGGGGAGAACATGCAAACTCCACACAGGGAGGCCGGAGCTGGAATCGAACCCGGTACCTCTGCACTGTGAAGCCCACGTGCTAACCACTGGACTACCGGGCCGCCCTTGCAAATAATCATAAACTTTGAATTTTTTTTTTTTTTGGGGGGGGGGGGGGCTGCAACACGCTCGTTCCCAAAAGACGGGTCACTGTGTCACATCACCTTTTCTTTTAACATCCGCCGGTTCTGAAATCAGGGCAAGCACGTCATCGGAGCGAGGATGAGGACTGAGTACTCACACGTGGCGCCGAGGAGGAGGACACGCAAGAAAAGACACCTCTCACCTTCAAACGACCTTTAGCCTTACCCCCTCTCTCTCTCTCTCTCTCTCTCTCTGTCTCTCTCTCTTTCGTGCTCATCTACTCTCTTCTTCTCTGGTCCTTTTCCTTGCGACTGACTCTCCAATGCACTCACGCCACTGCCAAGTGGAAGACTCGCACAGATGCCAAGGGACCCCAAAAGACGGGGATCAATAATTAGAACAATCCTTTGAACATGATGTGGTTTCCCCCCCCCCCCGCCCCCCTCCACCCCCTTCTCCCTAGAGAACATGTGAACAATAGTAGTAGCCTGCAGTGGAGTTAAAAAAAAAAGAATGAATATTCACATAGACACACACACAGTTTAAAAAAAATACAGCAATTGTTACGATGGATCCATATGGATGCCATGATTGTAAAAAAAATAAATTAAAAATAATAATAATAATTAAAAAAAAATCTAAGTAACCCTCCCCCCACATTCCCCAAAAAGAAAATCACAAAAAAGATCACATTTTAACTTCCGGCAGTGGAAGGATTCTTGTATTTACCATCGTCTGCTCGCCCGGAAGGGAAAAGAGAGACATTATGGTCCCGTAAATCGAACGGAAAGAACAAAAATAATAAAGGACTCGCCAATAGAAAGGAAACTTGGACAGCCCCCACCTCAATTCTGATTTTCCTTTGTGCATTTTTTTGACGAAGGGCCTTTGATCGGGATCAAAATCAAAATTCAAAGTTTGAACTCAATCTTCAACAAATTTTCGGACCAAATCAATTAAGCTGTAACAAATGAAGTAACTTGGCCCCCGAAATGTAATTTTCCCATTGACTCGTGTTCTTTCTGTGCAAAAGTTGGGCACGACGAGGGGGGGGAAGTAAGCTTAGCATTTATCCTTCCGCTTAGGGCGCTCTCTGGGACTCCTGGCTTGAGTAAATGTCATTACAAGGGAAAAAAAAAAAAAGAAGCTGCTTGGAGAGTTTGTGTAACGGCGCACGGGGGGCTTTCCCGTACTCATGAGCATTTTTACAAGCTAGCCATCAAAAAAAAAAAAAAAAAAGGGAAGCAAAGTGAAGGCAACATGCAAAAAAATTGTGTTCGGTAGGATTTTGGACCAATTGTATTTCAAGTTGGATATTCCATACCCCCCCCCCCCCCCCACACACACACACCCCAAAGTGCTCAATATTTGCCATCCAGGCCTCCATTCGTCTCACTTGGGCCTTTTCCACTCACGTCTTTCCTCAGCGTTCGTTCATTAAGGACACAGAAAGAGTTGGAAGCAGAAAACTACATATCAAATAAAACCCCAATTTTTTTTTCTTTTTCCCCCCCCAACGACAACTTCAAATTCACAAATTCACTCACTCTGCTCCTCAGCCGACGGACGACTTTGCTCTGGAGCAGCGTCAGCCGCGGAACATTCGGAGCTAATAATAGGCAAAGTCAAGGTGACATAATGGACCGAAATGCTTTCAAGTAGGACCTGACATGTTTTTTTTTTTTTGGGCGGGGGGGGTTCAGATGCCAATTCCAATGTTTCAAATCAGCTGGGGTTTTTTTTTTTAAATCATATGTCAGCTAAAAATGAGCCGATTTAGCAGATTTTAAAGTGATTAAAGGCCCTAATTTAGAGGACAGGCCGTGAGGAATTGGGGAGGATGTGGATCTGTCATTTGACTTCAAATGAAAGGAAAGGCGCTTATAAATAAAATTTATTATTATTATTATTAATGTACACGTGCGCATCACAGCCGCATGGAAAAAAAAAATATAGGAAATCCACACTGGTCTTGACCTGGACAGCAAAACGTCAAGAAACATTCCAATAAATTTTTACTCCGGGGCGAATTTTGTTAATGTAATTTTTACTTGTTCTCAAAACACTTTACTCCAAATCATCTTTTTTCCATTGGAATAAAAAGAAATGCCATTCATCCATTCCAGCCTTTTCCCCAAAACGCAAAGGTGAGCGCATATCTAACCGTTACAATGCGTCTACAAACTGTCTACATGTGTTGCTGCATCGCTTGTATTCAATGCAAATGCTTAAAGTGTTACAGCGTTAGCTTGAAGCTGGCGGCTAAGGTTGGCGGTTGTTTTTAGGACACCGATGTCATTTTTGTCGATCTATTTTTGACCTCTGTCTCGTGCTCAGCTGGGATAAGCGACCCAGTCACAACGTCGGCATCGATATAATAAGCTGCGGCCGATTGGTGCCCCCGTATTAAGATAACAATGCTCACTTCTTAATACCGGGGGGCAATATCAGGGTGCCGCTGTCCCTAATGTAGTGGCCGGTGACAATGATGAGGGCCCTTGTTGTCTATGCTGAGGTCAAATAACATTGCCAGCAGCATAATTTAAAACCGACCCCCCCCCCCACATCCCACCACACCCCGGGCACAGAAGAGTACAGTAAATGCCACCAACAGGATCCCTCGCGGTGACACCATGCGACTCGGTAGTAGTGACAACCGCATCAAGCCATCTTTACGGGGAAGCATCGGTCATGCCTTGTCAACAAAAATTTTGTGCGTTTGGAAAGCTGTGTGAAATTTTTTTTTGTTGTTTTGAAAAATAAACGCTCCGACGGATTTTGGATACATGCGCAATTGGACTTGATGATGATGATGATGATGATGATGGCGATAATAATCAGGATTCTTGACATCCATTTTCGGGGATTTGTTCTAGTACACCAAAACAAGTTTTTTGTTGAATTTACACAATTTTATTTTTGTCCAAACGTCATTTTATTTTTCCAATGTACATTCTTTGGCGAACTTATAAGCTAGCAGTGAGGCAATAGAGTCTGAACACATAAGAAGATTTAGTCTACTAGTACATCAAACGGGTCTCACTACTAAAGTAATGCCACTTTTGGCCTACTAGTCTGCAATTAAATGCTACCCAACAAGTACTACAACTCGTTCAACAAAGTACTCGTTCTACTCGTTTGCTGAAATGTTTGACTAGCAAAGACAAAGAGCGCGGACGAGCGCATGGACCGTCAGCTGGTCATTAAAGGACGTCCAATAGGCGCCGGAGCCACTTTCCGTATTGTGTATGAGAGGAGCCCCCCCCCCCCCCCGCCACGTGCTTCCTCTCCACGCTACGAAAAGCCCGCTCATCAATAAATCAGCCGCGGATGCATTAAACATGGCTGTGTGTGCATCACGAGCGCACATATCGACACAGAACGAACCCGCAAAAACAAAATCCGCTCAGCACTCACAAAATCACGTGCAGCAGGAGAGGATTTTGCTGCTATTATTATCATCCCATTCAACTACATCTGTGCCATTTTTTTTATTACCCCCCCCCCCCCCCTGTGATTGAAGTGCGTTCTAGCCAGGAAGTCATGTCTCATCCCCTGAGAGGACACCCACAGCAACAGTACAACAATGCTTTCAAATGACAATTGTACAAATATTCGTGGACGCTCCATATCTATCAAAGAACAGCATGCCAGCCTGATAAGAAGTTTTCAACTTATAAACGTGCCCGGTGCGCTTTGACTCGGACTTGAGCAAACCAGGTTCTTCTTATCAAACGCATGCTAATTTGAAAGGATTTTTGAGGGGGGGTCACTTCAATCGGCGTCAAATCAACTTGGCTCTGTGCACACCCACAACGGCGCAAACAGGCCCATTTGAACAAAAAAAAAACACCAAAATGCTAATCCGGAAAAGATCGACTTCTAATTTGATTGCGACCACAGACAAAACTCAGCAATTTTTGAGGGCTCGCTCATTTTTGAGGGCGTGCGAGCTATTTTGGCAAAAGTTTGGGAAACCTACTTTGATGACCACATGAGAACAGTCACAATGAGAAGAGAAAAGCGCGCCGCCAGCCGCCCGCGCATACGCTCAAGGTCAGCAATGACTTGAAATGGGCGGCGTGGCATTCAAGCAGAGGATCCACATTATATAAATGGCAAAGACGTGTTAGGATGGACACGCGTGTGCTGAGGTGACCTCCAAGCGCACCTGATATCAACACTCCAACACACACACACACACAGAGCAGAGCGAGAGAGTCACGCTCCAGCGATGCCGCCGCCGCCGCCGCCGCCGCCTCTGAGCGGCCATCCGGCAGCGTGGGGGGGGGGGGGGCCGCTCCTGCCGCTTTACCTTTCTCTTCTGCTCCCGGGACATGGCTCTCCTGCTCTTCCTCCGCTTCTCCTTCTCGTCCTCCAACGCATTCACATCCACTTCCCCCCGATTCTTCTTCAGCTGAGAGGCCGCGTGAGCCATGATGGCCGACGCCGCATGCAACACGCGCGCCTCACCTGAGGTCCCGGAGAAGTTAGATGACGGTGGCCGAGGGTGGTGTTGGGGGGGAAGGGGGGGACACACACACCCGGGACCCCAGAAGGAAAAATCGGGGTAGAAAAGGAAAGGGGGGGAAAGGGAAGAAAAATGCCTTCCTTTGAAAAGGACAACGGAGAAGCGCAGGTTCTCGCTTTTGGGCTGGTTGCTGCGAGTAGCCGGTCTGTCCTTGTGCTTTGCTGGCCCCGCTAAGGTCCGCTCACGCTCTTCTTCTTGACTTCAAAGTGATGGAGAGCAGTCTTCTCCTCCTCCTCCTGACAGCGTGAGTGGAGAGGTGAGGACAAACTGGGTTGGAGGGAAGTGCGGCGTGAGCATCGCCAGCACAGAGGTGGACGGAACGAATGAAGGAGGGAGGGAGGGAGGGAGAGAGAGAATGCAGGGCGGGTGCGAGGGGAGCGGTTGCCTCGGCAACCACCTTCGGTTTCACTCCATCCTCCTAAACGGTCCTTACGGCTCCACCTTACACACGTGTCTCCATTAAAGCGTGTGTGTGAGCGTGGATGAATGAAATGAAAGCACGGCAGCAGGCGCGCACGCACACACACACACACACACACACACACACACACACACACACGCACACACACGAACACGTTGTCATGCTTTGTGGGGACCACATTTATAAATGTCACCGGCGAGAACCACCAAGGTGTCCACAAGATCTCTTCACAATTAAAAATAAATACATAAATATATATATATATATATATATATATATATATAGATAGATAGATAGACAGATAGATATAAATAAAGGCTATTTTGCTCGTTTGTTGACAATTGTTTTTTTTTGTTGTATAACTGTTGTTGTTAGTATTCATTCATCTTTCCTACGGAGTACATGGAAAAATATGCGAGTAATTGTATCCCTCCCCAAAAAAGATTTCTATTGGCGTCTAGATGCCACAAGGTGGTGGGCCGGACTAAATGAAGCTCCTCCCACCACATCGATGAAATTCTTGGCCCCGGGATGAATGTTTTGCATACTGTATATTTTGGCTTTTTGGCCTGAGCACAAAAACAGTGAGTTTGGGTGACATTTCAGCAAATAACAGAGGCTACGTCCCAATCCAAAAAAAAATTTTTTTTTTTAAATCGGCAAATTCCTGATTGCTCTATACATTTATAGATAATGTCAGGCTTACTGGTTTTCATGTTCTATGGGTGTCGAGCCGATCATTCTATGTACTGCGTGTCAAGTAATGGGCCCTCCTATGATAATAATAATAATACATTTTAGTTATAAAATGATGTGATGTGTGATTATATAATTAACTATCAATGATACATCAATACAAAATTTCGGATTGTGAAGAAATGTTATCCAATGTTGGTCCAAGAGGACCAGGGCGGCATTTGTTTCGCCCAAGAATAAAGTAAAAGAAAGAAGGAAAAAAAAAAAAAGACGTCCTATTGAGCCGCCGTGCTCACGTCAGACAAAGCAGATTGGCGGAGCGCGTGGCAGCCATCTTTGTTGTCTGTGCGTGCACACCCGACGTCACGGGGAGCCTCGTCGGGCAATGAATGCACATGCCTTGAACCTGCAGATGGAGTGTTAGGGACCATATGAGCAAATTGCTGGTGGGAGGGTAGAAAAGGGGGGTTGGGGTGGGGGTGGGCGGGTCTGAGGAAAACCCTCCAGGGACACAGATCCCAGTGGAGTCCCGTTAAATTCTCCTCTCTCCCCCTTCCCTTGCTTTCTTTCTTTTCAAAAGCAGCCACCAGCGTTGGAAAGTGGTGATGTCACCGAGGGGGATGCTTACTCGCAGCCCCCCATCCTATATCGGGGGTGTCACAATATGCCAAATGATGGTGCCGTTGCTAGGCGAGGACCAATGGGGCGGCTGCTGGGGGGAGGAGGGGGGCAGGATAGATGGATAAGGAGAGAGGAGAGGTGAAAAAAAAAAGATTGGGATGGGGGGGTAAGGAAGGGGGGTTGGGTACATGTGCACATGGATGGCCGGTGGTGGTATTAAAAAATCTTCTAGGATTTCACAATGGGTGAGGACATTTCGAAAAAAGATGACAGTTGGAAAGTCTTTCATTGATAAAAGTCCATTCAGAGCCTAACAGCTGGCAGGTGGAGAGTAAAAAAAAAAAAACACGGCCGAGGTGGACGTCACTTCACAGCACTACATTTACGCAGAGACAAAAAAATAAAATCTCAGCTCCAGAGCACCTTTTGGACCTTTTCCACCTGTTTCCCGGCGCATTGCCAGGCAGACATAAGGCCAGCCGCTTATGATCCCAGATGGCAAAATATCACAGCCACGGGACACAAAATGACAAATGTTCTGGCACAATATCCTCCCGAAAATTTCCTCTCTCATCCAAACGCGGCAGCGACGCCGCCTTGCTAAGAATCACTCTTCATTGTGTCGCCGTTATGTTTACTGGCAGCACAAAATAAAACAAAAAAATGTCATTCATCTAATTATCTGTCCTCATTGGGAATTCAACCCAGAACATCTCGACTATGAGGCAACACACGCTCATCACTATTCCAACGCGCTTCCTAAATTCAAGCGGTGAAACTTTCTGCAACAATTGGGGCACACTTCACAACCTCGTTTATTTTTAATGCCAGTGAGTTCCTTTCGCTTTTCACTTGGGAAATTCCCCCAGAGAGCAACAATCTCATTGACCCTTTGACCTTTGCAGCCCCAAGAGCGCATCCCGGTTGGGAAAACAACGGATTGGGTGGATGGGGGTGTTTTTGGGGGTTGAGCGAGACAGGCCACGCAGAGGGCGCAGAACGAGTAATTATGCTAATAGCTTTAATGATATTGTAGCTTGGCTTCACGATGCTTTTGAAGCATCATTGGTTCCCCGAAGCACACTATTACACTTAAGGCTTAAATTATTCATACCCCCTTCATATTTTGTGGTAATTCGGAGGGGTCTGCTTCTGAAAATGGTGGGATGGATAAACTGTATTTCAAGAATTTAGGCGAGTTTAAATGTAGCATTAAAATTTTGGGATATTACATTTTGTGACAACATAAAAGGAACATAGTAAAGAATAATAATATCAGTAGTGATATCCAGGAATGTTTTTAAGATAACACTTTTCCAGAAAAAAAGAACTAAAAAGGTGTTTTTGTTATTGTAAAGTGTCCTCGGGTGTATTGAAAGGCGCTTATAAATAAAATGTATAATAATAATAATAATAAAAGGGCATCTCGTCAGCGTCGTCTAATGTAGTGATTACTAATTTTGTACTCTGCTGCCCCCTAGTGTTGAACTTGATAATGCCGAAAATGCGCTCGAGATGGACATGCTTCACCGAAACAAAGATGAAAGGAAAGAAAAGAAAAGGATAACCCAATTTCGAAATCACTTAGATATCTTTTAATTTGACCTCACCGAGATTGCACAGAGCGAAAAGCTCATTTTGACGAGGCGTGAACATTCCCAGGAGATGGCTGCTGGAGCTCAGACTGGGCTAGCAAAAAAGCCTCCAGCAAAATCAGATAGAAGACAGGACGAAAGTGAAAGGTGGAAGGGCAAGCGGCAATATTGACTGAAGGGGGATCATAATAGATCCACCAGTACAACGCCTACATGTACCCTAAGGGTGTGCGGGGGGGCGGGGGGCGGCTATGAAAATAACGACGTATTGCAAAGACGGATTCCCTTTGATGAAAAGTGCAAACGAGTTTGAAAGCAAAACGGCCAGTTTCAGCCTCACAGTTGTGTATTTCTCTCTTGTGCTCGATATTCTTCCCACTATCGCAAAAACGAGAAGGTAAGGACGTAACCCACTTTAGCTCCACCGAACCTGACAAAATGTGTCACCGGCAAAAAAAAAAAAAAAAAAGAGCAAAGTGTCCTTGCGCACTTTGCCCACGAGGGGGCAGCCACACATTTGCAGAGGAGGCGGAAGAGGAGGAGGAGGAGGAGGGGGAGAGCACAGGCTCTGTTGAAACATCTCCAAGGCGCCGAATGACACCGGGGAGCGTTTTTTCTTTTCTTTTTGTCATTCTGTGTGAGGATAAATCGTAAACTGATTGGTCTTTGTCATTTTCTCATGCAATAGTGAGTCCACCACCGCCAACACCACCGACCTCGATCGTGACGTGGGAATCACAATGTGGGTCATAAAACCACATGTGAATGTTTTTTTTTTTTCTTTGGGGAGGGGGGGGATTACAATTACCTTCCTTGGGTGACCTGTGTTTTTCAAAACAAAAGCTATGAATGCAAAACACGCGTGCCGCTGCTGTCACAAGACATAACGAGTTATGCCAAGCATGCCCTAGCTGGAGCTCCTCCCCCCAAAAAAGTAAGCGAGGAGGGGAAGACAGCAGGTGACATCAGGATCGGTAAACGGAGGGAAGCCGACATTTACACGGCACTTGAGTGTCGTTTGCTTTTCTTTAAACAGTATTGTCACCGTCGCTCCTTTTTACAACATTTCACGAGCACAATTCTACCCCCCCCCCCCCCCCCCCCCGGCTATAGCGATGGCACCTGCGCACTAACCAAAACAACGAGTACAAAATCGCTGCCCGTGAATGAAGAAGTCTATCAGGGCGGGAGGCCATTTCTCAGTTAAAACAAACGCTTCGAGGTGGGGAAAAAGGCTGAAGAAGAATCAACAATTTCACGGTCTGTTGGCAAGCGCAAAAAAAAAAAAAAAAAACAAGGAGGCCTTACGCAATCACGGCTGATGTCGGCCTGTCATCACGAGCTGCTTGGATGTGGCGCCATAAGTCATCCCCGCAAAGTGCAAGGCAGCTAGCTAAACGGGCTGTCCCTAAAATGGCGCGTTTCTACCTCGGGTACTCAACTCGTTTGACACCGTTACCTCATTCACCGACTGATGACGCAGCAACTGGGGGTTCAGTATCTTGGACAAGGACACTTCAACATGGTCGCAATGTCTGGATTGGGGAAAAACGACCACCCAAGCACTCCCCCGCCCCTGAAAAGCCGCCGCTCCTATTACACTGATGAAAAAGGCTCCATCATATCTTAAAAAAAAAAAAAAAAAAAAAAACGATAGAAACTCCTTTTCAATGAAACGCATCCATCAAAGCACAAGACATGTTGCCGAGGACTCGCAGGAAGTCCAATCACATTAGGAGTTTCCCAGAAATGCGTTGCGGACAAAATGATGGACGACCCGCGGCGGGAGGTAAGATCAATTTGGCCATTAATAAAACATCGTTTTCCGATTCCAGCCATTTCCAGGAGGCCCGAGTGGTTTTTAATTGCAAATAGAGAGTGAACGCTGCATACATTTGACTTCCGCTGCTAAAATGGAAGACAAGAACGCCAGAATGAGACGACGGGTTGATTCCAAAGACGGGCGGGCCTTCACGGTAATTAACAACTTAAATTAGGACGCGGGTCCGAGGATGTCATTTTGTGGTGATGTCATGCTCGCCTCTTTGCGGAAATGTCGCCTACGGATGAACAAGAAGTGGCTCCGCACCGGCGTGGGCGAGTCCATTGCTAATTCCGACTCGGAAGAAACCCTCCGTGGGCGATATGTTGAGTTATTTTGAGAACCATTTTTCAATCATTGTTCTCTTTAGAGAGGAATTAATGTCACATGGTAGTCAGGTCGATATCTGGAGCAGAGATGGGCAACTTCAACGCAGCAGGGAGGGAGGGGGGGGGGGGTGGGGGGCACAACTTTTCATCCGTGCTACATAGGGTGAACCACTTCCTCGCCAGACGTACGACAAAAACGACACTTGAAAAATGGACAAAATTGGTGCACGTGTGCAAAAGGCGCGCTCTTGTTTTTGCTCATACATTTTTTTCAATGCATGAATAAAAGATCAAATACCTAAAAACAAAGACTTTGAAGCAACCCCCCCCCCCCCCAAAGGGCTTACTTGCCCATTCAAGGATGACACAAATCTGCTGAACAAGAAAACAACATTTAGTGCAAAAAATTATAAATGTGAGTAGGCTTAATTATATATTATACACATAAACACGCACACACACACACATGTTTGTCGGCCATTTTGGAGGGGGAGATGAAGAGGCTTGAAAAGAAAAAAAAAACCTCTTGGACCGACTCGTATTTGCGTTTTCTGAATTACAACGATGGGATAATTACTCGATCACCTTCCATCTGCCAAGATGACGACTCAGACGTTGGCCGAATAGACAAACTTCATATGCGGTGACAAAAGCATGACATGAATACAAAATGGCCGCCCAAAGCAACAACAATCTCACCGCCGAAGCGCGTGCAAAGTCGAGCAGAAATAAAAACCGAGACCGTTTCACTTCACGACCTTTAACGCCATTTCCTCCCTTTTCCAAACACTTTCTTTCTGGTTTATTCCTCCCGGATTCAGCACAAGTATTCAATTTTGTCACATCGATGGCGTGAATCTCAAGCACAACCAGACAAATGGCCGCTCACGCTTTACACACTGACGCCGAGGGACAATTTGAGAGTTCTGCATTCATCTCAAATACATGTTGATGGCCCACAGCGTGGCCAAATCCAGATTGAAATTCAACCCAAAATGTCAGTGGACAGACGTCGGTAGCGGAGAAAGCGCCACACCAAAAGACAAAATGATGCAAGTGAAAAAAATGGGGGAGAGCCTTGCTGTATTTTTTTCTTTTGTTTCCAACCTTTCCAAATGAGGCGGCTTTGTTAAAATTTGCTGTATTCTTTTTTTTTGTGCGCAAGATTTTTTTGTTTTTTTTTTCACAAAACATCATGGTAAGTGTGAAGTGAAAACTCAAAAGCAAATATTTGAACTGCCAGGCAGAATCTGACAATCCCGCTTGACTTGAAACAGGCTAGGATGGCGTTACTTTACGTGCTTTTTTTGCCAAGTTGTCAACTCTTAAAGCGGATGTGTGGCGTGGATTCCTGTTGAGAATTATTCCACACGGCACATTCTTCAGGCCACTTGCGTTTATATTTGTGAGTTAACGTCAAATTGGGTGATGAAAAACAGTACAGTATGGATCAGATGCTAGCTAGCAATCTAGCTAGCTAGCTTCTTTTGTTTTTACTTCATTCAAGGAAAATTTGAGCGTTTATTTGGTGGCAACTCGTTCAGCGAGGGACTCGAGTCGCCAATTTCAACAATAAAATTTATGAACGACACAAATTGACTTAGACTTGACGCGTTAAAAGATTTCATTTTCTTGAGCCTAATGGCTACATACGCAAAAAGCCACGTGAGCTCGCGCCAGGAAGCGTGTCGCAGCTGCGAGCTCGTAGAACATCCTCTCTTAGTGTCGTGTCCCCCCCCCCCCCCCCCCCCGCCCCCCGCCATGATGGATGGCTGAGACGTGCCAAGAATGGCTACGCCTGAGGAGCCCCGGCATTGGACCACCGCACTCGCCCGCCATCAGTGTACCTCACACACTTCCGCATCTATTCCAGAGCAACGGTCAGGCTGCGGCCCAGCATTTATAGTTTGTATATTATTCGATATGCATGGATCTATTTACACCAAACTACAATTCGCAGCTGTCGGTGCAAAGTATTCAATATTTATGATTGTAAAAATAAAGAAATAAATCAAGGCGCTGCCAACGCGCTTGCGGCATTTTGGCTCACGCGCCACTCTTGATTTCTCAACACGCTATCGTCAGCCAGCAAATTTGTTGCTACAAGGTGTAACCCGCAAGTTGAGAGTTAGACTTTGAAAATGATTTTTTTGTTTGAACGCAACATCAACTTGCGACGCTCGACCAAAGTACTTAGCGACAAAAGCAATGTGATTTTTAAGTACACATTTCACACAGCAATGTACAGCGGAGCCACGGAATGACTGCTTCAGTCACTTGTTGCTAGGCAGAATTCATGATACTCAGTCTTCCATTTGCTCAACCATTTGGGGCAGAAGGCTGAACTGCCCCACCCAGCAGAGAAAGGAGAGGCAGGAATAGTCAACATTTGACTCTTTTACTCCCCCCGCCCCCCAAAAGAAAGAAATAATCAAAATCACCACTTTGCAGCCTGTAAAGCGAGATCTTATGTCATATATGTTAGCTCACGTCCGGAATGTTCCGTTACTTCCACTGACAACCCAGGCAAAACTCCTCCCCGTCATAGAAAGGTTGGAGTTCCTCGGTTAAGATGTACAATTTAGAACAATCCTAACAAGAATATATTTTTCATCCTTATTCCTATTCTCATTGTTTATGTGTCCTTTATCAAATGATAAGAATGACACATACTAATGCCGTACTGAGAAGCCGAGAGAAGAGCTGAGTTTCCAGTCCAACCTATTCAAAATACTCATTTTCCCCACAGATGCGCCCGTCGTCGGCCCCCGAACCGGAGTGCCGGTCCCCAATTTTCGGCACCCGCGGGCACATTTGGCCGGCCGTACGTGGATCTCTCTTCAGCATTAAAAGTGTGTCCCCCCACCTTCCCGCGTCCCCGGAGCTCACGCTGTCACGGCCACTCAGGCGGAAGGCGCATTGAAAAGGGGACGCGGTCAAGGGGTGAAAAGCAAACCTGCGGTGGGGGGGGGGCCTCGGGGCCTCGGTCGTGATTTACATCAGGTTTAAATTAGCAGCAGCCCAATGACCCGTTTTAACGCAGAAGAGAAATTCTGTTGATCACGGCTTGTGAGAAGAAAAATAACATTTCGGGTGTTTCCATGGCAACAGTGGACCACCTTGTCGAGTGAAATGGAATTGCGTAACCGCAATATCGGCTCTCGCGTAGAATCGGCCTGCCTATGACAATTACTTTGCACATATGTCATTAATAAAGTGGGAGCTTCACTTGAGAGCGCCCCAACTTTTTTTGTGGGGGGGCGGGAGGGGGTTACAAATAAGATGCCAGTCAAGTGAGTTATCTCGCCCATGTACTTCCAGCTATTTCTCACATTTAGAAATATACAGCTCGGAAAAAAAAAATACCCAAAAGGAACATTTCAATGTCATTCCAATTGATTCTAGTCCGCTAACTCGCGGAAGGATAACGCCTCTTTCTTGCGTCACATGTCCACGTGGCGAGGCTTTCATACCTCACCTCTTCAACTCTTTGCATCTTCACTTCACCGCCGCCGCCATCTGTGACCACTCGGGACTCCGACAGAGCGAGAGCGCATCGACGACGACACGAAGCCCGCCGACAACGACAACGCCGAGACGCCGCCGCACTTTCCTTTTTCCAGGCTCGGAATGACAGCGGCGCTTGCGGGCGGTTAATCAGACAAGTGCTAATCTGGTTAGGAGATCAACAAACGAGCCTCTCAAGAGCTGAAAGGGAGGCCACATAGACAACAGAGCGGGCCCGGCGTCATTATGCGGCAGAACAACGGGAGTGGGGTGGGAAAACGGCCGTGAAGGGTTAATTCGGATTAAAAGCACCGATCCGGTTTATAGCCGCGCGCCGTAACGCACGGAGATAAAGACAAAACGGCGCCCGGTGGATATAAACAAGCAGGAATATGGATGCCATGTGACCTCTGACCTCTTTGCATTCACTCCAAAATAAAGTCAAAACGGGGCGGCCCGGTAGTCCAGTGGTTAGCACGTCGGCTTCACAGTGCAGAGGTACTGGGTTCGATTCCAGCTCCGGCCTCCCTGTGTGGAGTTTGCATGTTCTCCCCGGGCCTGCGTGGGTTTTCTCCGGGTGCTCCGGTTTCCTCCCACATTCCAAAAACATGCGTGGCAGGCTGATTGGACGCTCTAAATTGTCCCTAGGTGTGAGTGCGGATGGTTGTTCCTTTCTGTGTGCCCTGCGATTGGCTGGCAACCGGGCCTGCGTGGGTTTTCTCCGGGTGCTCCGGTTTCCTCCCACATTCCAAAAAACATGCGTGGCAGGCTGATTGGACGCTCTAAATTGTCCCTAGGTGTGAGTGCGGATGGTTGTTCCTTTCTGTGTGCCCTGCGATTGGCTGGCAACCGGGCCTGCGTGGGTTTTCTCCGGGTGCTCCGGTTTCCTCCCACATTCCAAAAAACATGCGTGGCAGGCTGATTGGACGCTCTAAATTGTCCCTAGGTGTGAGTGTGAGCGCGGATGGTTGTTCCTTTCTGTGTGCCCTGCGATTGGCTGGCAACCGGGCCTGCGTGGGTTTTCTCCGGGTGCTCCGGTTTCCTCCCACATTCCAAAAAACATGCATGGCAGGCTGATTGGACGCTCTAAATTGTCCCTAGGTGTGAGTGTGAGCGCGGATGGTTGTTCGTCTATGTGTGCCCTGTGATTGGCTGGCAACCGATTCAGGGTGTCCCCCGCCTACTGCCCGAAGACAGCTGGGATAGGCTCCAGCACCCCCCGCGACCCTAGTGAGGATCAAGCGGTACGGAAGATGAATGAATGAATGAATAAAGTCAAAACAAATTTGACACCAAACTGCTCCTGGAGAAGAGCACAAGACAATTGTGTACCTCAAAGTATCTCCCACAAGGCTGCAAGGGAGGCAAAATGGTATCGATGTATAGTATCGGACCACTGTGATGAATATAAAGACCGTCGGTGCGAGCACAAATAGCGCTCCTATAATTCAACCGTTTCCACTTTTTCCGATGACATTTTTCTCCGCTGGCATGCCGTGACATTTTTGTAATGTGACCCCCCCACCCCCCCACGTCCGTCTCAGGCAAAGTAGTGAAACATAAGAGTCGACAGCATTACATCATTGCCACCATTCCGCTACGGTCGGCAGCTACAAAGTGCACGTCGGTCGGCGCTCACGTCTTGCTCCATCTACCTTGAAAATGGTTCCCCTACTCTTTCCGTTTTTTTTTTTCCCTTCCCACAGCCAAGCGAGCGAGCGGGGCTGATTGCAGCAAGACGACTGACAAAAAAAAAAAAAAAAGGAGGTCAGATGGCGGATATATATCATTTTTTAATTATTATTCACAAAAGTGAGGATGGCAGCGCGGTTGCCTGAGCTAAATAAAATATGGCCACATTTGCTCGGTGTTGGTGCGGGCTTGACTAGAAGGCCGAATGGGGGGGGGGGGGGGGGTGGGGGGACAGGTGGAGCTCATACATTTGAAAGTGGAGATAAGAAAATATTTTTCAATGTATTTTTTTTTTAGCACAACGTATATTTGAGTGCCCCCAGAAGTCTCTTTTCGAGAAGGCAAATTTGACAAGCGAAGAGACACAAATTTGCACCGTCGACCACTTTTCATCCAAGTTCATGTCGATCGTTTTGTTGTTTTTGCGCTTTACAGTGGTTAAATCTTGGCAATTTTTTTTATGATACTTTTATCACCGTTGTACAATATTCAAATATTGTCTGCACGGTTAATAATTGCACACCTGAAAAATGCTGGAATAGATCATGTCCAAGTTTTGACATTTTATAAAATTATGACCACTCTTGTCTTTTTTTTCGACCTGTATTTTCTAATGTGTTCTACTTGTGCTCCCTCTAGTGGTACATGAAAGAATCACTAAATTAAATGTTCAGACTGCGCGTACTAATACAGTGGCTAACTTCCCAATGTACACTGTCAACTACCTCTAGTGGCCCAGATTGTAATTACACCTAAAAAAGGCGAGATAATAATGGCCCAAAATAGCTTACGGTACCAAAACGGTACCCCAAAATAAAATAAATTTCTGCAAAGTAGCAAGACTGCGAACTCGGCATCTACACTCAAGCGGTGAGTTGACAGTATCAACTCGGAATTTAAGCCCGAATATCGCAATGGATAATTTCCCTTCTGACTAAATTTGCTTGAATTTGCATTTTCCATCAATCCAAGCATGATTCAGTCATCCCTCCGATAATCGCGCTTTTGACCGAGGTGGCAACGGCGCTTTTTTTTTTTTTTTTTTTAAACGTTCCAGGCGTGCAGATTAGCAGCATCTCGACAGCTCCAATTAGCCGCCCTTGACGATGGAATAAAAAGATGAGCGAGGATCATCCGTGCTCTCCGATCTCATTCCCTCCAAATCTCCCATTCCACACTTCGGATGAAAGATGTTTAATCTCTCATTCAATATAATTTCCTAACCCCCGCCCCCCACCCCTTTTTTTTCTTTTTTTTTGCCAGCAGGTGTTAATTTGACCGTCGGATCACAAGTCACGTCGGCTTGAGCGGCCCGCGCGTGCCTTCGCCCCCAAGGCTGTTGCGCGGAGTCCCGCAGGATTACGCGGCCCCCCCCCCCCTCTCCCGGCGGCTCGGAGGGGGTCAATGCTAATACGCTTTTCATCCGCTTGCGACTGTGACCGTGCGGGCTAAACAGACAATTAGCTGCCACTTTCACTTAGCGGACGACGACGTCTCGCAAATGCTCTTTGGCTGGCGGGGAGAGCCTCATGCGGGGGGGGGCTTTTATGAGGACGCGTCGGGGTAACTTTTTGCATGTTGACGCGGTTTGAATTCAAGATCCCGGCAGTGATTTATTCATGAGTCCAGTGAGGGGAGAATCTGCTTTAGCCGACTTCACGGCAGCTCAGTTCAAGGCTCGCGAAGGCAAAAAAAGGGAGCGCCGTCTCGGACATTTTTCTATACGCGGATGAGCGCGCGTGCACATCCAGGGGCACGTCTCATTAGCGGCCTCACACCCTCACAGCTGGAGGTGGTCACATTGCGCCGCCGTCAACTAACCGCGCCCGCTGCACGCACGCAGGCTAGTCGACAGAACAAACACACTCATGTGCGACACGCCCGGGAGCCGGGAGCTATGCTACTTTCGCACGCTAGCTAGTTGATGACACTTCAGACACACGAGCACAAAAGTGGCAGGTTTTTTGGGATACTTGCCAAAGTCACTACAGCAAAGCATAACAAAACTGAAAGGATCATCATAATAATCATTTTTAATGTTTGGCAGTACCTTCACTCATGTAGCTTGCGGTTGCATACATTTGCGGGCTAAATCGAGAGCTAAATTATAATAATAATAATAATAATTACATTTTACGGGTCGCCCGGTAGCCCAGTGGTTAGCACGTCGGCTTCACAGTGCAGAGGTACCGGGTTCGATTCCAACTCCGGCCTCCCTGTGTGGAGTTTGCATGTTCTCCCCGGGCCTGCGTGGGTTTTCTCCGGGTGCTCCGGTTTCCTCCCACATTCCAAAAACATGCATGGCAGGCTGATTGGACGCTCTAAATTGTCCCTAGGTGTGAGTGTGAGTGTGAATGGTTGTTCGTCTCTGTGTGCCCTGCGATTGGCTGGCAACCGATTCAGGGTGTCCCCCGCCTACTGCCCGAAGACAGCTGGGATAGGCTCCAGCCCCCCCGCGACCCTAATTAAGATCAAGCGACTCGGAAGATGGCGGCCCGGTGGTCCAGTGGTTAGCACGTCGGCTTCACAGTGCAGAGGTACCGGGTTCGATTCCAGCTCCGGCCTCCCTGTGTGGAGTTTGCATGTTCTCCCCGGGCCTGCGTGGGTTTTCTCCGGGTGCTCCGGTTTCCTCCCACATTCCAAAAATATGCATGGCAGGCTGATTGAACGCTCTAAATTGTCCCTAGGTGTGAGTGTGTGTGCGAATGGTTGTTCGTCTCTGTGTGCCCTGCGATTGGCTGGCAACCGATTCAGGGTGTCCCCCGCCTACTGCCCGGAGACAGCTGGGATAGGCTCCAGCACCCCCCGCGACCCTAGTGAGGATCAAGCGGTTTGGAAGATGAATGACTCGGAAGATGAATGAATGAATGAATGAATGAATGAATGAATGCTTGTTTCGTTTCTGTGTGCCCTGCGATTGGCTGGCAACCGATCCAGGGTGTCCCCCGCCTACTGCCCAAAGACGGCTGGGATAGGCTCCAGCACCCCCCGCGACCCTAGTAAGGATCAAGCGGTTCAGAAAATGGATGGATGGATGGATTACATTTTACTTATAAGCGCCTTTCAAGACACCCAAGGACACTTTACAAGAACAAAAAAAAAAAACACAAAACAATACAATACATTCACTCAGCCCGGAAGTCCGAAAGAAGAAATTCATCCGTTTTTGGACTTGGAAAGTTCTCTACCCAGGCTAAACCGTGCTCCTCCCCGATAAGTGTTTATTTAAAAGTGTCACTTCAACAAACTTCCTTGGCACTGGACTGGACTGATCATGAGTCAATCATAAGACGCAGAGAAAAAAAACAAAAACAAACAGAAGCAGAGCGAGTACACCACCAAATCGTTTTTGGGGGCTCTCCTCCAGTCACAACGGGGTCGACGGACAAAACGTCGGCCATGAAGCACTTCCCTTTTGTCGCTGTATATAAAAAAGCTTTTGTCGTCCCGCTTGCTTGCGTTTTTAGCAGTTGCCATGGCAACGTCGAGCCAGAGGAAGCCCAAAGAGGATCCCAAATGCTTGGAAAAAATTTTTTGGGGGAGGGGCGGGGGGGGGGGGGGGTTGGAGCAAATCCAACAGTGCAACTCTCGTTCTTGTCCCTTGCCTCCCCTCGTTCTGCCTCGCACTTTTGAGTCTTTGAAATGGGGGGGGGACGAGGTGCGCGCGGGGGGGGGGGGATAGGAGTGGAATCAACACAAGAGAAGAGTGAGAAGCGGAAGAGGCTGCCATAATGAGGCTGTAGCAGATGCTCGCACAGAAAATAACCAGTCGAGTGCATCCAGGAAAATATTTGACAATGTTCCACAAAATATTGAACGACTTGGGAAAAAAAAATCATCTAATTGTTTTGGGGGGGGTGGGGTGGTTTCCCCTCAATACTGCGATTTAATATGTGATTTTTTTTTCAAGGTCTTCTTCTCACATATATATTTTTTAATGAACACAAGCAATAAATTTCATGAATATCACCAAACCCCCCCCCCCAAAAAAAAATATAGAATTATTCATAAGTGTTGTGATCTTTGACGCAAGGCCCAGGATGAAATAAAGTCAAAGGACTTTGCTGTCAAAAGGAAGCCATCCAAACCTTTGAGACGAAGTAAAAAGGACGCGAGGGTTGAGAACGGATTAAAAAAAAAAAAAAGTGGCCACTTGACGACACTCAGTCGCCAGGCCTCGACCCGTTGGGGGTTTCACGTGGATCGAAGCATCTAGCGGCGAACGCCATCTCATTGGCGGCCGAGAAAAAGCCATTTAAAACGTGCCGAGCGCTTTTGGTTATCGATTCATTCTTGCCAAGAGGACATTTACAATGAAAAAAAATAATAAATGGCTATGGCGGGCGGGGGGGGGGGGCAGATTTGCAGAGAAAGAGTGGAGGAGAGTGGCGAGCCTCGACTTTGGCCTTTTCGTTGATTAGCTGGACACTCTTCACCCTTGTGTGGACGCGCACTTCATTTGGGACCTTCAGGGCCGCCTCGGACCGGTCTTAGGAAATAAATCAGTGACATCAGTTCAAGTGCCGCAAAGAAGGGGTTCAATTTTGGGCCCTCCAACGCTCGGAAAACATCTTTCAAAAGTGGACCAGTCTCCTAATTAGCTCAAATGGGAGCCAGACTTCTCCCAAAATCACAATCAACCACTCTGGACACTTCACGCCAATAACAAAATGTAGAAAAATCACGCAAATGTTCAGTTTGGCCGTCGTCTCCCTTTTCAGCATCTGCGTGATGGAACGACGGCGTCAATTTAACGACACGTTTAGCGTATTTGACTCCCGGGGCAAATATAATCTGGCCATAAAGTCTCTTAGCAATTGCCTATAATGCCGCTCGCTCTTAAGGAGGCGATCTAAGTCCATTAAGGCCATAATGCGAATACGAAAAATCTGCGCGGGCAGACGCGCACATCAGCACATCCTCCGTCGCGGCGGCCGTCAGGGCTCCGCGGCTTGTGTCGATCGCGCTTTGAAGGCTTCTTTCCGGAAACCGCGCATCTCGGGGATGCGGGAGGGGGGCCAGGCCGTGTCGTGATGAGGCGCAACACAAGAATGGCGGGCAGAAAGAGGAAAACATGCCCGGGGGGGGGGAAAGATATCACACGCACTGGATTTCGTGAGGAACGAAAGAGCAGCATGTTATGCTCCAAGTCACCATTAGGGGGCGTGCATCTCGCCAATAAAAGGACAACTGGATGTGAATCTCGATATGCTTCAAGGATGGTGCATTTTCGAGGGCCGCGATTTGACTTGGATTCCGATTCGCTACGGTTCAAGAGCTTCTGACGCTAGTCGAAAATCATTTTACACTGGGAAGGAACGCGTCTGTTACAGTAAAGGTGGCAATTCTTTCAACGAGACCGCTGCAAGCCCTATTGAGATCAATTCATTAGTTTGTGCAGCAATTTGCTCACGTTTTGTAAATCCAAAACAATTTTCCAATTGTGGGACTTTTCATGATCCCCCTCAGAGCGCTAATTTTGCATCCGGTGCAAAGTGCAGTCAAATTGTGAGCCTGGGCGCCATTTTCTCTCTTTTGTTATTTTTGCGGATGGGCGCAGCTATAAAAAGGGGGAGTCTGCGCCAAGGTGGGAGTGAACACAGCCAATTCAATTTGTAAATCCAAAACAATTTTCCAATTGTAGGACTTTTCATGATCCCCCTCACAGCGCTAATTTTGCATCCGGCGCAAAGTGCAGTCAAATTGTGAGCCTGGGCGCCATTTTCACTCTTGTTATTTTTGCGGATGGGCACAGCTATAAAAAGGGGGAGTCTGCGCCAATGTGGGAGTGAACACAGCCAATTCAATTTGTAAATCCAAAACAATTTTCCAATTGTAGGACTTTTCATGATCCCCCTCACAGCGCTAATTTTGCATCCGGCGCAAAGTGCAGTCAAATTGTGAGCCTGGGCGCCATTTTCTCTCTTTTGTTATTTTTGCAGATGGGCGCAGCTATAAAAAGGGGGAGTCTGCGCCAAGGTGGGAGTGAACACAGCCAATTCAATTGCTGGCCAGACACATTTCAGCAGACCTGGGGCACCACAACTTAGACCTGTTTCCACCCAGTCTAAATCTGCCTGCCCCTTTTTCTATTCGACGGCTTTCCCCGACACGTCGGACAGACAGACAGACATCTCATCGGACATGCGAGCTATCGGGTCCATCCGAGCGGCTGCTTCATGAAAAATGGAATATTTCTCTCCCTGGGCCAACAAGTTCAAGCTTCCCACTCTCCCCCCCCCCTTCCTCTCTTTTAATTCCACTCCCTCCTCCGTTCGTTCACCCTCGACATCTTTCGCTCCAAAAGAGAGCCTAGTTGCCATGGTTACAATGGTGAACACATCTGGCGTAGTTATGATGTGGCGTACGCACATGCGCAACACCACACTGACCCGACAACAAACAACCGAGAAATAGAAGCAAAGCGGAGAGGATGAAAAAAAAAAAAAAAAAAAAAAAAGAAGAAAATCATCAATATGGATGATTTCCAGAGCTGTTGGCTGCCTGCTTGGGGGAGATAACGGAACGCGGGGGCCATGCCGAGGAAGAAGAAGAAGATTCGTCTGTGGGGAACTTTTGGGGCCGTAGCGATGATAATCCTCTTGGTTCATTTCAACCAACCTGCGCCGCAACTACTCGCTGGAAAACGTTTTGAAATGGAAGAGATTCCATGCCGACGCAGAATTTTATTTTGCGTAGCGTCACACCGGTAGGAAAAAATATATAAAAAGGAGCAAAGCGGTCGCCAAACAAGTTCAGCAGCGTTTGTCCAGATATGGAACATGAACTCATTTCAACTGCCGTTGACAGGCTGCACATGCCCAAAGTATCAAACTGGGAGGGGGTGGGGGGGGGCAGCGGATGAACAAAGTTCTCTCTTTTTCCTGGAATAGAAAATCCTGGAATAGATCATGTCCAAGTTTTGACATTTTATAAAATTATGACCGCTCTTATTTTTTTTTTACCTGCATTTTCTAATGTATTGTACTTGTGCTCCCTCTAGTGGTACATGAAAGAATCACTGAATTAAATGTTCAGACTGCGCATTATAATACAGTGGCTAACTTCCCAATGTACACCGTCAACTACCTCTAGTGGCCCAGAGTGGAATTACACCTAAAAAAGGCGAGAGATAATGGCCCAAAATAGCTTACGGTACCAAAACGGTACCCCAAAATAAAATAAATTTCTGCAAAGTAGCAAGACTGCGAACTCGGCATCTACACTCAAGCGGAGAGTTGACAGTATCAACTCGGAATTTAAGCCCCAATATCGCAATGGATATGGAACATTGACAGGCTGCACATGCCCAAAGTATCAAACTGGGAGGGGGGCAGCGGATGAACAAAGTTCTCCCTTTTTTGCAACGCAAAAAAGGGAGAAAAAGGATGCAAAGGATGCATCCTTTTTTGCGTTTGCAAAAAAGGATGCAAACGCAAGCACTAGCATCATTAAACTGATTTTCCCATTCAAATTATTTTGTTCTATATTCCGACTGATATAAGATAAGATAAGATAAGATATCCTTTATTCGTCCTACACTGGGGAAATTTACAATTATTTATAATTATATGAAGCAGAGGTTGGTTTTTTTTGTTTTTTTTGCAGCCTTTGCCATTTGAAAATCTTCTCCTCCATTGTGACGATTTGATTTTGATGAATGGTTCAGCCCCATTTTGACTTGTCCAAATGGATCCTCCACCCTGGCGTTTTTTGCGGCCACCGGCGTTGACAATCGAGAGGTTTTTGCAGCACGTGAAGGGCCGCTCATAAAATCGAAATGGAAACCAAAGAAAAAAAAATAGAAAAATGCGCCGCTTGTCAGCAACACACACCCGTCGTTAAAATGTACGGCGGCAATCTGGCGTAACAGCGCGCTCCCGTCTGCACGTCGACATTCCAAGTCATGAGTCAAAACGTGTTTTGCGCGGCTCGCTTTGAACGGGACCGATAACAAGACGCAAGGCAAACAGGCTGGCAAGCGCTTATTACATAAGCGCAGACACACAACTATGTGGAGGAGTTTGACAGGGCAACTGATGCCTGTTCACCCCCCCCCCAGAGCCCCCAAAAAGCCCCCCCTCCCCTCCCCACACCTCTACTTTGACATAGCTCCGCTCCTGTCTACCACCCGGGGCGAGAAGACAACCAGCCTGAAAAAAAATCAGCTGTCGCGCGCTCGCAAATGTCGCCATTCATCCTTTGCGCTTCCCACTCAAAGCAAAAAAACAAAACTCACCTTTTTGCCTTTCTTCTTGCGATGAGCCGCTTTTCCTCCTCCGGCTGCCGCCGCCGCCGCCGTTTTCTCCTTTGCCTCCTCACTCATGTCGAGAGTCGTCACTTGTTCTTCTCCCTTCTTCTTGTTGTTGTTGTTGTTGTTGCGCCTCGTTTAATCCGGTGTGCGGGAGCGTCGTCGTCAGTGGAGCTCCTCCATGGCCCGCCGTGATTGAGAGCCGATGATGCTCTCCTCCCTCTTTTCCCCGCCGAGGTCCACACCCACTCGGCTGCCTTCGCAATTAGCGGCGCGCTCTGGCCGGGTGGGGGTAGGGGAGGGGGGGGGGGGTTGAGCGTCGCTGAGATGAAAAAAAAAGACAGCGAGAGAGAGAGATGTGTTGAAGGAAGGCTGTCTACCTGAAGCGAACCAGAGTGGAAAAAGCTCAGGAAAGAGAAAGTGGCAGACAGGGAGGGGGTGGGGAGGGGCAGGGGGGTGGCGGGGGAAGAAAACAGATCCACTGCCTCCCACCTTTTTCCCCGTGCGCGTCTCTCGCAGGCGTGACATGAAGTGAGGCTTTCCACATCTCTGACAGGCGAGCGTGTGTTCGAGGCAGGGAGGGGTGGAGAAGCGGCGGGGGGGGGCGGGGGGGGGGGGTCCTTCCAGAAAAGGAACTCCTCTCCACTCTCTGCACACACGCTGGATCAGCTTAAAAAAAAAAAACAAAAAAAAAAAGTGAGATGTGGATGAATGAAGGGGCTTTGAGACACGGGTAAGGGGGCAAAGGTCAGGATGAGAAAAGATGACATCGACGCACGGGGTGGGCGGGGCTGGAGACCACGCAGGCCTTGCCCACTCATCCCACACTTAAGTCAGTGCTGCGGCTAACGAGGCAAACGATCGGAATGAGGAGAAAGCGGCTGGGGAATGGGAAGGAAAAAAGCCACACATCCGGGGAGGGGGCCGGGGGGGGGCGAATTTTTTGCGAGGTGGTAGTTGGAAGGACCTCCAAAAAAAGCAGCGAGGAGCAAAGTGGACGGACCAAAATGTATTGAACAGAAATGAGCAACACTGGAAAATCCTCAAAAATCCTCAAAAATCCTAAAAAACCAAGTCCTGAAAAACCAAAGTAGCAACAAAAAAAAACCTAGGACGGAACACAAAACGTGACAGGAGCACACAGACACTCACGATGAGCCAACCCAGACTGACAGAAGCCGGGGCACGAAATCCAAGCAAAGTGACGAGACAACGACAAACAGCTGGACGAGACACAAAGGCTGGAGGGAGCTGATTGGCTGAACGCGAGGGACACGGGTGACGAGAACGGCTGCGCTCAAGAAGGCCACAAAAGCTCAACAAAAGCAGAACTCCAACGTGACCAGTAGAGTGCCTCGTTGCAGCACCGCGAGGGACAAAACCCGCATGGAGTTTTTGAGGCCGATGTCCATTCCGATATTTGGCGGAATAAAATGAGGATCAGCGATTAATCGGTCGATTAATTGAGAAGAGGGCCGCCACCAATAATCACCTCAATTAACAACAATTTTTGACTCTTATTTTTTTTTTCTCTTTAATCAGATATGCAAGAAAACTTTGCCGGATGATTTTTATTTTTATTTTTATTTTTTAAATGCCTTCGTATTGCCACTTGGAAAAAAATGACGTTCTGTTTCCCAGCTGCGGAATCGCCTTTCGCACGAGGGAAGAAAGCATTTTCAAGGGTGACCGATTGCGCAATCAACAACGGACAACCTTGACAGCGCTCAACCTCGGCGGCCAGATGGGAGTGACGACGTCATCTTGCTCCATCATTAGACCCCCCCCATCCCCCCCGTCCCCATCGGCGGCGGCGGCACCGCCGAGCCGACACTTCATTGCGTGCGCGGGTGGACGTGAGAGTTCAGGGCCGCACTCCCGATGGACGCGGAGGGTGTGGCTGACACACACACACACACCATAATCACAGTGGTCCTCACAAGAATAGTCATACAAACACACACACACACACACACACAACACAACACACACACAGGCAAAAGACACAACAACTGTAGCGTCGTATCCGTGACTTTAAGGGCCGTGGTCTTGTTAGTCTTCACGTGGTTCGATTCTCCAGCCTCCCTGTGTTTGCATGTTCTACCCGGGCCTGCGTGGGTTTTCTCCGGGTACTCTGGTTGAAGTTCATTGGTACAGAGAGCCGTTTTCCAAATACTCAAGACCCAATTCATGGGGTCAAATTGGTGGATGATTTCGGTCGTGCCCTTGCATCAAGGACGGGACAAAGTCACCAGATCAGACGGTGATCTCCCCCCCCCCCCCCCCCCCCACTTGCGTGTTCGCCATGAATGTGACTTTGATCATGCGAAACGCAGACACGCGGCGTCACGCGCAGACACCTAATTTGGCTTTCTCAAAGGGATGAAAGCGCTTCGGCCAGAGAGAGGAGGAGAGCGTATGGAAACGGACACTCGCTAGCCTTGAGAAGACCATAAGGTCATTCTACAAAAATCTGATCTTTAGCTTTTTCTTTTGGCCACAAAAAACATTAAAAACAGGCACAATTCCGCCACCGGAAACTGGAGTTGGCTAACGGCCGGTCTTGGGTCTCCCTTTCAAGCGCAACTGTCTTATCTTGAAGGAAGGACTCTCCTACCACAGACATTTTCAGAAATACGACCTCTATTTAGGAAATGAATTGGTTCTGGAAGAAATTTCTTTGAACGAGAAAACTTTGTAAGTTATGGCGCGTTTTCCATGCAAATGCCCTAATCCGTTCCATAAAGCATAAAAAATACATCAAAATATGGAACAAATACATGTAAAGCTTGGGGAGAGGGTGAGAAATTTGACAGACTTTGGTCCAAAATCACATTTGCAGACCTTTAAAGTCAATTTCTTGAACCTTGGGGAAAATCAACAACTCCTGAAAGAATTCTGTCAATCTGAAACCCAAAGGTCCAGATTTTTATTGTTTTATTCATTCATTCATTCATCTTCCGTACCGCTTGATCCTCACGAGGGTCGCGGGGGGTGCTGGAGCCCATCCCAGCCGTCTCCGGGCAGTAGGCGGGGGACACCCTGAATCGGTTGCCAGCCAATCGCAGGGCACACAGAGACGAACAACCATTCGCACTCACACTCACACCTAGGGACAATTTAGAGTGTTCAATCAGCCTGCCACGCATGTTTTGGGAATGTGGGAGGAAACCGGAGCACCCGGAGAAAACCCACGCAGGCCCGGGGAGAACATGCAAACTCCACACAGGGAGGCCGGAGCTGGAATCGAACCCGGTACCTCTGCACGGTGAAGCCGACGTGCTAACCACTGGACTACCGGGCTGCCCTGATAAATATTAGTCCATCCATTTTTTTTTTTTTTGGAATGATTATCCTCAGGAGGACCTGCTGGAGCCTCTCCCAGCCGTCTCCGGGCAGTCGGCGGGGGACACCCTGAATCGGTTGCCAGCCAATCGCAGGGCACACAGAGACGAACAACCATTCGCACTCACACTCACACCTAGGGACAATTTAGAGTGTTCAATCAGCCTGCCACGCATGTTTTTTGGAATGTGGGAGGAAACCGGAGCACCCGGAGAAAACCCACGCAGGCCCGGGGAGAACATGCAAACTCCACACAGGGAGGCCGGAGCTGGAATCGAACCCGGTACCTCTGCACTGTGAAGCCGACGTGCTAACCACTGGACTACCGGGCCGCCTTATTGTTTTATTTTATTTTTTTATAGCTCTGTCACTATTCCAGAAAGTAAATACGTCCGTCCCTTTATTTTACAGCTGTAAAGATAGGTCCCTTTTTGGGAGCAGGCCGTGACAGAAGCCACCAGCCTGCGAATGCCTTCCCACATCCATCAGCGAGTGGATCGATGCCGCGCAATCGATGCGCATGTGCCGAGGCCTGATCTCGCACCGACGTAAAGCTCAGGCAGCGCTGGCTGGGTGGCGTCTCCCTCCACTTCTGGAAATCAATCATCACCTCCACCGCACCATCCCCCCTGAATCATACCCGCTGATCGGCCCATGCGTTTCATCGGGAATCAATACCAAGGGGGAAGTTCTGACGACCGCAATAAGATTTGCGATTTGCACTTTGGTGCGATATTTAGAAACGCTGGAAAATCAAAGTTGCCGAGGTGCCCACCGGCAAGGCGCCGGATAACCTCTCAAAAGGCCCGGCGAGCCGTGTTAACCGCTCCCGTAGTCATCCCGCGGTCTTTGAAGTCAAATGTCACGTCGTGGGATGTGCCTGTGCACGCGTTCGGGGTGTGGGAACTAAATTCTGTTATTTTGTCGAGCACGTCGAAAGAAGCGCGTCAACGGAATTCCCCTTTTATGTAGTATAACATTTTGTTCTTAATTAATTCGATTTTTTTTTTTAAATCCATTTCTAACCTACAAGTCAATTGATTTGTGTTGCTTCACAGAGTTGCAAAACATTTCATCCGCATTGGCAATTCCCTCGTAGCAACTGCAACCAAGGTGTCAAAGCGAAAATGACTTCTGAAACTAATGATTAGAAATATGACGTGCATGCACGTCGCGTACAGGCGAGAAGCTTTCATTTTGAAGAGCGTGACATTGAGAAGAATCCTTCCAGGTGCTCCAACTGAGCCCTACTTTGTGCTACAAGCAGGTCAAGTCCAGACAGGTGCACCCTGACTGATAAAAAGCTAGTGGGACAAAGGGGCTCCATTTTTTACCTCGCTGCCAATATTCCAGGGACCCATTTACACACATACTCATTCTATTTTCACCAGGAGAACCAGAATGACGGTTTTACGGAGAAACCGGTGTTGATGCAAAAAGACTTTTAAATCGCCCTCATCTTGGATGTGTAAATAAATATGCATCCAGACTTTTGATTTCCCCAAATTGCTACTTTGCAGTGAAGGGAGAACTCCCTAAACAAAGTAATGACAGCTCGCAGAAACACCCAAGATGGCATTTGGACTCAACAAGTTTGAGCGTGTGCAGGATCAAAAGGAAATCACGACTGGGCTTGCTTCCAAATCAGACTGTAAAGTGTAAAAAAAATTTTTTTTTTAAATCATTATTTCTTTTTAACATGCTAAAATGTGAAGCTGAAAAGCAGACACCCGACTCCGACTCGGCCTGCTTGGGGGGGGGGGGGGGGCATCGGCTTCTTGTTGATGGATTTCAAGCGAGTGGAAAAGCGATCGGCAAAACTTGCCGTGACATGATCATTTCGTTTGCATGCGATCGAGTTTACGTCATGGTGACAGAACCACGGACGTCGGACAGGACGTAACTCGAGGGGGGAGAAAAGTGGACCTGCGAAGATGAACAAGTTGGGCGGTTGAGGAAGCAAAGGTCCGACACGCGTGCAGGTATGGGGGCCGATCGTCAAGTGGAAACAAGAATCAATGAAGCAACGGAAACTATTCGGCCAATGGCGAGTCTGGCTTTCGTTAGCATGACAATCGGGGGCGGAGACTAAAGTGGCCTGACGTGGGCAAAAAAACCCCCAAAGTATTTTCACTCATGGATGCAGCAATTTTAAAGATGATGCAAACACCCATCCAAAACACAATGCAGCTCTGCTTACCTTGCACCCTTAAACATGATAGCGAGGTAGTTGCCCCTGTAGGAGATGGAGATGTTTCGGCACTTCAGAAAGTGTCGTCAAGCGTCACCGTTGCTTGAAAGTCGCTTTGGATCTCGGTCTGGCGTAGATGACAAACAAAAAAATGTTTAAATTGACACAGCTCTGTAAAAAATGTATTTTTTCCTGCCATCCCAGTTAAAATTGATTTTCGACGTCTATCGCCGTCAGTGGCAGTGAGTGAGTGAATGGGTGGCTCAAAAAAAAAAATCCACGCAAGCACCAAGGTTTCAAGACTCAAAACTGTCAGACATGCTAGACCAACATGCTTTGCAAATGTCATGTGACCAAATAAATAATAATAATAATAATAATAATGCAGAGGTACCGGGTTCGATTCCAGCTCCGGCCTCCCTGTGTGGAGTTTGCATGTTCTCCCCGGGCCTGCGTGGGTTTTCTCCGGGTGCTCCGGTTTCCTCCCACATTCCAAAAATATGCGTGGCAGGCTGATTGAACACTCTAAATTGTCCCTAGGTGTGAGTGTGAGCGTGAGCGTGGATGGTTGTTCGTACTGTGTGCCCTGCGATTGGCTGGCAACCGATTCAGGGTGTCCCCCGCCTACTGCCCGAAGACAGCTGGGATAGGCTCCAGCACCCCCCGCGACCCTAGTGAGGATCAAGCGGTTAGGAAGATGAATGAATGAATGAATAATAATGCTGAACATGTAAGTCAGAAGCTGAAACCGCCCATGAATGACAAAAGAAAGCGTTGCCTATCAATACTGTCCGATTTCTCTTTAAAGATTGAACAATGTAATGATCTCTGGCCAGGAATAATCTGGTCAAGCGTTGCCACGGACAACCGAGTGAGCGCCGTGTCTTTCTCTCCCCCCCTTGTTACGTAGCGTGCACACACACACACACGCACATGCAGACACGCGGATGACACGCGGGAGCGCTTTTCCTCCCAGCAACATCATCACTGGCTTTTCCCACCCTCGTCTCCATGGAGACGAGCAACCAGAGCTGGCGGGTTCCTGACCGTTGTGAATCAGCAGCCACCAAAAAAAGGGGAGGGGCAGCCGATGTCTTTGTGTTTTGCAACATGAGGCCTGGAACATTTTTTTTTTCCAGATGACGTGCGTCTGGTGTATTGCATGGCAGAAGACATTTATTTGATTTTTTTTTTTTTCATCAAAGGGATGCTGACGCCCCCCCCCCCTCAGGTGAATGTCCAAGGGACTACTGCATGACAGTATGAACCGCGTTCTGAGCCGTCGCTTGGGCCATTTAAAATAAAAAGTTGATTTATGCCTGGTGTTGGGAGCCAAACTGAAAGTGAAGTGGGGAGGGGGGGGGGAACAAACACACAATTCAAAATGAGAACACTCACAAGGTGCCGACGTATTTACATAAAAGTTCCTAAAAAAATTAATCAAATAATACAGCTTTGACACAAATGATGGATGCTGACATCGTGGCGGGATTAACCCTGTTCGTAGTCCTTGAAGCATTCCGGAAAAATATGTTTTTTTTTTGTTTGGGGGGGGGGGCGGGAGGAGGGTGCTTTTAAAGAGCAAACCAAATCAGAGGTACTGTCCTTTGCACACAAACACGCCGCAGACTCTTGAAACATGCTTTGATGACCAGACTGGAGCCAGAACCGGGACCCCCTAGTCCCCCCCCTCTCCCCCACCTGCCATTAAACCTCTGCTTGGTTTCTCAATGCACTACCCAGTGGCCACCCTCTCAAGAATCTCCCAGGGATGCCTGACCTTTTGCTGAGGTTCATTTCCGTTCTTAACTTCACACACACCATAGCAAGCTTGTGTGTGTGTGTGTGTGGGCGTGTGTGTGTGTTTATTTTTACGCGCACGTTCTTGTGCGTATTAATGTGATGACCGGATCTGAAAAGATGAATTTTCACTTTTGAATGTACACAAGTGGACGTATTCCAACTTACTCAAGTCTTTCCAAGCCAGTCAAGCATCGATTCCACATCATCCAGCAGGCTCATGAACTGGTCCTGTTCTCGTGCACACTTTGTCCTCATTAGCAATTAACAATTCACCTCACGAAAGCAACAACGAGGGCACACTAGTCGAGTGACGGTGTCTTACTTGTCGTGTTCTTTTTCTATCACGTTACTGCACTCCCCTGCTTTCCATAAAGCAGCTTATGGTTTCGGTTTTCCCACAGCAGGTCCGGGGCACGGCCCTCCTATCAGATTGGGAGAAAAAAAAACAATTAGAGTCCCAGCAAACTTTCATGAAGAACTAAAAAAAAAACAAGTTGAGCGTAAAATTAAAGTCGCAATTACTCAAGTGAACCGAGCTTAGTCCTAATTCCAACGAACCACAAGCATGCACACCACCTGAAGGCAACATTCCTATATGTTCTTCGGGACGTGTGGCCACTAGTTATGAGCATTAGCATAACGGAGGCGGGAGAACACATGTGACATTGTTCGCCATTCCGCTCATACTTGTGACAATTCAAGGCCTCGTAGTGTGGGCCTCATCCGCCGATCGCCGCAAGTCGTACAAAACGATCACACAAACAGGACGAGAGTGAGGACGGACTGGCGTTGCCATGGCGCACGCTCACCATGGCAACAGAGGGACGAGAGCGACGGCATTGTCGTCGTCTGGGCCGCTGTGGCTGCTCAGATTGAGACATGCATACAGTCGGGTGTGTGTATGGAATGTCGGAGGAGCGTTTTTTAATTTTTTTTTACAGGTCCAAGGTACTAAGTTGAGTGGAAAAAAAGCTGTGATTCACATACTTCCTTCTTAAATGATGACATAATCGTTGAAATAGTGGTCAATCATCTAAGACTTCCATCCATGTTTCATGTTGCTCTGGTTACCATCAAAATCTGAAATTAAACACGGTATTTCATTTCACAGAAGAAGTGGGCCTTCTTTGGATACGTTTGCTTTCATTGTCATTTAATTAAAAACCCTTTGAACACAAAAGACGCAAATTATCATCACAGCTTTTTTTTTTAATTAAAATGAAAAGTGACCACTAATTTGAAAGCCTTTGGAAGCTTGTGTTCTCAAAGGTAACTCACACACATGTAACACGTGCCGGTTTCTCTGGGCCTGAGCTCATTCAAGATGGACTGATGCAAAATGGAATCGTGTTCTGACGAGTCCACATTTCAAAATGTTTTGAGAAATTGTGGACGTTGTGTCCTCAGGGCAAAAGAACCATTCGGATTGTTATGGAAGCAAAGCTGAAAATCTAGCATCTGTGATGGGGTGGGGCTGTTTGTGAGTGATTCATTGCATTTTTGGTTTGTACATGGACCACATATATATTTACAATTGAACAAATTTCAATACTAGTCTGGGAGAAATTGGTCTGAAGCACCAAACATGAACTGTGGCCTGCCCAAAAGTTGAATGGAGGCTCAAAAACGTATCCGTCTCATTTCAAAATGGCTGCCGTGAAAACGGTCAAAAAGCCGGCGGCGCGGAACACCGTGAACACATACCAACAATGGCGTTTTCCTCCCCACTAAATGTTACAGAGTTGAACCTCCGTGGAAGAATTGATGGAAATGTCTGCTCAGTGTCATCGCTGGAGTCGATGGGAGTGGCACACAGTAACCCGGCAACAATAGCTGACTCGCTAGCGACATCTATTGGCTTTTTTGGTAAATTTTGGAAAGCCACTTTTTATTTATGTCCTTTGCTTTCAAATCTCTTAAAAGCTTCTCGTTTTATATGTGCTTAAATAGTGTGAATGTTACACCCTTCTCGTAATTTTAATAAGCTACTTTTGTCGTCTTCGCTTTGTGAATGTCTTCAGTTCTGTGTGTTCATGTTTTGATGTTATTGTGCTTTTGGCTGTGTGGAGCACTTTATGAGTTCCCTTGTGTTCGAGATAAATCAAGTTGTCTTCACACTAGATCGATTATTATTGTGTATCTAATATAACTTTGATCAAGAGTACAGGAACGAGTGCTGGCTCAAATGTAATCTTTTCTTTTTAAAACTAGAACAAGCTAAACTCAATTTGTGTGTACGCTTATGTTATGGGGGTGAATGGGATACTTTGTGAGCAAAGATCGCCATCTGGTGTCCAAATAAAGAAGACATTGCACTGTTGTGAATACGTTAGTTTGTTTTGAGGTACCAGGGGGTAGGGGGGGTCGGGGGTATAAGAAGAAGCCACTATATTAGTAAATGCAGGAATTAGGGGAGTTAAGAACATTTTTAAGGCCTGGACTTGGGTCTTCTATGATGTACAGTACTTGTACAAAAAATATTCACTATGCTGCCAATTGGAAAGTATTTTTACAGTACTCTAAGTATTCTGCAAACCAATTTGAGTACTGCTGATTCAGCCAGCAAAAAAAAAAAAAAAGTTAAAGGTATGACATTTTACTTCAACATTAAAGACAATCATGCGTGTGCTTTTTTGCCTAGAGCAGGAATGTCCGTGTAACTTGGTGAAAGTCAAGCAAGTAGTTCAATCAATCATCAAGTTGATTTATTTCATAAATAAAAATTAGATCTGTTACATGAGATGACCCACCTAACCTGTAAGACGGAACGAACATGCGTCCTCGCAAAGCTCTGCTGCCTTCTGTTGCACTCGCTGACTTGTTCAAAGACAAAACAAAAACAATCATTTTTTTAGACACGTCATATGAGCAAGCGCATATTAAAACATAACTTTTGTTTTTTTTTTAATCTGCCGTGAGATGAAAACTAAAAATAAAAAATAGACAGTCAGATCTGATATTTTGCATACGGTCAGCAGAGTCATGAAGGTCACTGGTTACATTGGAGTGCACGGGGGCGGAAGGGGGGGTCATCGGTTTGGGACCGAGCTTCACTCCTTCAGTAACGACGAAGCAACGGGCCGATCCTGGACGAAGCTCCACGAATGCAGCAGTTATGTCGGGAATACAAGATTTGGATGGAAAAAGAGTCTTGGCCATCAAAACGATAAACAGAATTGAAGCGGGCAAAATTTTTCGCCGAAAAACGTAGTGTTCAATCTTTTTCGGGCTATTTTCGTGCTCCGTTATGCCTCGAAAAAAACAAAAACAAATTTGCTTTCTTCTATGCTACAGGCCTAACAAATGAGTCGTGCGTTGTGGTATCTTGGTGCCAAGGAACTATGTTGAGATGACTTGAGGAGCGTCAAAGGGCTTTGACTTCCACAGGCGATTACGGAAGGCGACAAAAACTTTTTTTTTGTTGCTTTTTGCGGCATGGATTGGTCCCTGTCCCACTCAAACATCGATGTGATCAATGTTTGATTTTTTTTTTTTCCTCGTAACATGAGGCCTGTCGTTTGTCTATTTGTCCCCATGATTTATGCTCCAAACCTCCCCCGGTCGGTTGCAATCGTTCCTTTCGAGGCGCGATCAGCCGTACGCAGCCTTCACATTACCTACACAAAACATCTTCGTCCACCATCTTTTTTTTTTTCCAAACATGTCTCTGCCTTTCTGTTTTGGGCCGCGCGCCTCTTCGGTTTGGTTCTCATCCCGCTCTCGCCGGCTCTCAGTGCTGCAGGAGGAAGTTGGTGGCCATGTTGATGTCATTGTTGGACACTCGGAGGGCCTCGAGGGCGTCCGGCCGGGAGAAGCCCATTTCCACTAACCTGGCCACCTGCCGAAGACAACGCACATTATGCGGCGGGATGCGACGGGAGAAATATCATGGCGGCATACTGCGTATTATTTTCCCCTCGTGAGAGTTTTTTGATATGAAGGATGAGCAAACGCGGCCGCACCTGCTCCTCGGCGATGGAGTTGTTGTCGGATGGCGGCGGGGGAGCCGAGGGCTGCGTCGGAGGCTGCGGCGGCGGTGGCGCCGGTCTCCTGCGTCTCAGCGAGGGGAACAAACTGCTCCACTGCGGCAAGAGACAAGAATAACAAACGCACGTGAACATAATGCCTCAGTTGACGTGACTTTGACAGCTGTTAGCCCCGCCTCCCTGACAAGCCGACGCCCAACCTTCAGTCTTACAAATTCCCGGTATATTCCAATGTCCTCCGACTTTGACAGTTCCTGGAATTTCGCAACCGGGACTGACCCTTGACCTTTAGTGAGACGACGGAGGAAGCGTCCGTTACTTGTGCTCGATGTCTGGAGTTGGCGCGGGCCTCGTCCAACTGGGCCAGCAGCAGCTGTTGATCCAGTCGGTCCATCCGCTGTTGCCTCTGGATGTCCAGCGTGGCGCCCATCCCCAGAGGCGCCTCGCCGATCGGTTGAGAACCTTTGGAGTGGTCACATCGACACAAAACGCCGCCATGTTTGGTACGGCGCCGCAGTGGAAAACGGTGAGGGCGCCGGATTGGACTCACTGGAGAAGAGGGGCTCCAGGAAGTAGCGTGCGACGGCACACAGTCGGGCGGGCACAAAGAGAAAGTTCTGCAGCCAGAGGACGTTGGAGTGATACAAAGCGCCCGAGACCTAAAAAAAAAATACAGGATAGAAATCAAAACATTTTGGGGGTATTTTCTTGCATGGTTCAGTTTCAACCAGTGGACCCTCAGGATGGAGAAACAGGCCGACTACAATGTTCTAGAATTCTTTGGAGTATTTTCGAGTATTTTCCCGCAGACACATTGAGAGACTTTTGCTGAAATTTGTAACGGTCAAAAGTGTAAACGATTTCCGGACTCTTGGACCTGATTTTCGCCACTTGATTTCTGAAGGGTCCACCGTCTTTCCTCGTGACGTGACTCACCAGCCCGCTGAGCGCCAGGAGCCACATGTAGGGACCGGACGTCAACAACTACGTGGACACACCGGGGGGGGGGGGGGGGGGGGGGGGGGGGCGAGAGTCGTCATTCTGCGCACCAAAAAAAAAGCCGAAGGGAGACCGACAGAAACCATACCTGCAGTCCGACGATGTAGACCAAGGTTTTGTTGGTGATACTGATGAGGCCCAGCACCTTGGTGACGGGCACCCTGGGAATGGACCAATAGAAAGGCACAAAGAGGGCGAAGACGGGGGCCAGCCTGTGGAAGGCAACAATCAAATTTGAGAAAACTTTATTTATTATTATTATTATTTTATTATCATCAAAACGCTACTCACAGCCCCGCGGGCAACTCCTCCACTTTGTTGTCAAACAGGAACGAGACGGACTGAGCCAACAGCAAGTCCAGCAGTGCCGAGACGCACCAGGTAGCCAACAGGAAGGACTGAACAACAAGGCACGCAAAAACGCAGCGTCGGGAGCTCCATTTGGCTTTTGAGTGTCTCGGCATGATTTTGCGGCCTACAGTAAGCTCGCCGTTTGGCATTTAACGTTTTGGACATCCTGACCTGCTCGGAATGGAAGCTGAGTGTTTTGATTTGGTTTTAGTCCATAAATGAGCATTTTTTCTAAATTTGACGGGATAAGTGAACCTTTTTTGGGGTGCTACATCTTTTTGTTGACTTGAAAGCAGACGAGTAGAATGTCATGGACGTTTTGAGCATGGCGTCTCTGATCCACTGGTACCAGCGTTAGTGGTACCCCCCCCATCTTCGCTCAAGCCATGTCAATATCGTCCTTTTAAACAACAACTATGCCCAAAAGTTGAAGTCAGCCATTTTGGCTTGTAGCAGCCATTTTGGGCAAAATTTGGCAAACTCCAAACAGGGAAATTGGCCCAAATGAGCTCTAACCGGTCTCCATAGTTATCTAACGTGAACGCAACATGCCGCCAAAGTCTGCTCATCATTGGTACTCACGGCAAACTTCCTCGAGCCGAACCTCCTCTCAAAGATTCGGAAGTTGTAGATGAGCATGCCGCTGCAGAAGGAGTCTTTCACGTCCAGACACACCAGCCTGCCGCACAGCAACCGCCACACCTACCGCAACACATGCAGATTTTTTAGGCAGCTTACCAAGGTTCATCTTGTCCCCCTCCCCCCGAATAATCTTTCAAGTTGGATTTTTTTTCTCTTTCTTCTTTCTACATACATTCTTGTTGCTGGAGGCTGTAAATTTCCCCAGTGTGGGACGAATAAAGCATATCTTATCTTATCTTATAGTTTTGTGTGACTGGTGAAGGAGTGATGATAAGATATCGGAAAAATACTTTTGATACTGAATTACGGCATGTGTCGCGTCAGATACTTTTCACACTTGGACTCAAGTAATACCTGCAGTTGGTGGCTGACCGCATGCAGGTTGTACTCGAACATGTGCTGGTACTGCGGCAGCAGGCTGAGCATCACCGTCAAGCCGCTCAGCACCAGCAGGAGGCCTTTGGACAGAGGAGCCTTGTCTGGAAAATACAAACCAAACAAACCATGTGGTCAAACGGGGCCGTCGATGTTCGACCTGTATGTTCGAGTGTTTATGCGTGGTATGCGAGTTCAGGTACTTTGGGAGGATATATGTGGACATTATGCCGATATTAAAAAGGAGATGCTTCTTATGAAATCTTTTAAACGCAATTGAAATTAAGGGAGCGTCCGCTGTGATTTTACTGCTGATCTGGCCCGCTTCACGTGCAATTAGGCCGTTTCGTGAATCCTGTAGTTGACACCTTTGGTTTGAGAAAAGCCTTTTTTTTTTTAGGACAAAAGATGTAACTTTGACTTAACATTTATATAATTAATTGAGAGATTTTTGCAAGTCCATCATAGGCTGTCTCGGCCAAGCTCGCTCGAAATAATAAAGTAGATTCAAGTGGTGGCGCTGCCTGAAAAAAAACGAATGACAACTAGTGTAACATGCGAATCTACTACGCTAAGCTAGCCGAGTCGCTCTCAACTGCCAAAGAGCGGGAATACTCACACAGGCCGTGGGAACCGGTGGTGGTGAACATGACGTCGGGGAGCTTGAGAACACGCGGGGGACACACGGTGACGTTTCAAAACAAACTAAGACTGAAACAGCAAGGTGGGTTTGAAGCAGCAGTCCATGCTGGCTGGGATGAGGAGTGCAGAAGTAGCAGGACGGGAAGCGGAAGTAAATCGCCAACGACACTACGGAAGCTCGACTAGATCATAACAGTTATGAATGCTTTTCTTTTCTTTTGCGTTTTTGTTTTTCCTAAATAATAAGCCACGTAATTCCTCCCGTTTGGTCGCTAGAGGGTAGTGTTTCATTGGGTTTTAAAACGAAAACGGCAAGGCAAGACATTTTATATGGCATAGGTAACTGCCTCAAATAGTTAAAATAAAATAAAATAAAATAAGGCAACATTTAAAGGCAAAAACTGAGGAATTTAGGAACATGATTTTGTAAAACAAATAATAATAATATATATAACATTTATAAAAATCGTAAATCTGAAAAAAAATGCTTAACCTGGATATACAAATAAAAGCAACAAAACGAAAAGGGTGACCACTTGAAAATGACGTTAGCATATATTATTTTATGGAAAAAAAGAAATCATTTTGTCAGTATTATTTTTGCGCTATATAAATCAGCTTGTATTGTATTGTATTATTGTAATTGTTATTATTATTGTTCATTATTATTACTAGTAGTAGTACTATCAACAGTATCATGAAGAATTTTACATATTTCTATTAAGGTTTGTAAAATTGTTAACATTTACATTTAAAACCATTGCTAATATCAAGTTTCCATTTTTTCCAATTAATATTTTAGGATTTTTAATAAACGATATAAATGAAAAACAATAACAAATATCAAGACTTTTATTTAGGTCTAAATTATTATCCCCTATTTTTTCATGTACTACCATTGTTGTAAATAAGAAACGTAAAATGGACTGAAATTAAAATAAAGTAGTAGGTTAAATTTAGGATGAAATGAGAAAGGAAATTGGTATTCACTGTCTCAAAATTGTTAGCTAGGTGAGCTGTCTCCCATTGCCATCGTGGCTGTGTTTCATGTCACAGTCAAACATCGTTACACCTTTACATCGACTGAAGAGCAGCCATCTGTTTCATGTCACCTCAAACGCACACACGGGTGTCATAGTTTGCCACGGCGCAAGTCCCTTTCGAGTCGGCCCTGCTGCTTTGCCTCACTCGGCATCAAACGCGGCAGACGCGGGCCTTCATCAAGTGCGGCTACGGGGCCGACGTCTTATGTCCAAGTCCAACAGCTGTCTAATAGTGTTGCGTGCACGGGGACACGGCGGCCCGTTAGTTCCCATTGGTTAGTTCCTGCCCATTAGCTCCATTTGCTTGCCGGTGGTCAGACGTTGAGTGCGAGGAACAGCTTGCTAATTGTGTTTCAGACCTTCTCTGTCACCAGCGTAGGAGTCGGGTCTAAAAAGGTTGCTTTGCCCCTGCTCTCCATCAAATGTAATCAGATTAAACAGCACAAAGACGTGTACGTGTGTGTTTGCATGTGTGTGTGAGTGTGCCAATAAAAGAGAGAGCAGATTTGGAGACAGCCTTGACTCCTGCTGTTTGCTTTGTTCATTAAGAGGAGATGAGCAGATGGTTTGCTGCTCTGCTGTGTTCCGCGCCCGCGCGCACACACGCATTCAAGCCTGTCACCTTAGCTTCATCCTCTATTTATCTTTTCCATTACACATCTCTCGGCAGGACAGTGTTACTTCGTGTGTGTGTGTGTGTGTGTGTGTGTGTGTGTGTGAAAGACAAGGGAGTGTGAAACAGTAGAAGTGTGCCCAATGAAGACACGCTAAAGCTCTCCTATTCACCGCACCGACTCTGAGGTGGTCATCCAAAAAAGGTGATGAGTCATCCGTTATTGCATTTGTGAGTCACACTGCGTATTTAAGGAGGACAAAAAGTCCAGTGACACATAGACGGTCAAATCGTCCAGTAAATGACATTTAACAAGGAAACAACAAAAACCCCATACCACATCAGATCCAGTATTGAGAAGTACAAATACTTAAGTGGAGGTGAAGTAAAAATAAAAAAAAAAATCCTCTGCAATATGTTCTGGGGTCTAGTCGAGTAAAAAAAATTAAAAAGTATTCTAATTAGTTCTGAAACTGTAGACTATGAATTAATCAGAAAAATCCATCTGTTTCAAGGGGCAGCCATTTTGTCCTGTAGTGGCACCTGGTGTCAACTGAAATCGACATCCCACACGGGCTACACCAAGCAAACGTCACAGCTCACCTGTTTTTGGGGTCAACTCCAAAAAAAGCGCAAAAGGAAAGGGATGGATAGAATTTGAAGACCTTTTTAAAGGAGCAACAAAAATGCTTACAATAATTAAAACAAGGGCGGCCCGGTAGTCCAGTGGTTAGCACGTCGGCTTCACAGTGCAGAGGTACCGGGTTCGATTCCAGCTCCGGCCTCCCTGTGTGGAGTTTGCATGTTCTCCCCGGGCCTGCGTGGGTTTTCTCCGGGTGCTCCGGTTTCCTCCCACATTCCAAAAACATGCGTGGCAGGCTGATTGAACACTCTAAATTGTCCCTAGGTGTGAGTGTGAGCGTGGATGGTTGTTCGTCTCTGTGTGCCCTGCGATTGGCTGGCAACCGATTCAGGGTGTCCCCCGCCTACTGCCCGGAGACGGCTGGAATGGGCTCCAGCACCCCCCGCGACCCTAGTGAGGATCAAGCGGTACAGAAGATGAATGAATGAATGAATGAATAATTACAACAATTTCTACCTTTGACATTTAGAAAATGTGGGGAGACATTTGAACAAGAATCATGGCACAATATGACGCACAATATTTGCTTCTGCGGGGCACACAAAATTAAATAATGGGCCAGATCTGGCCACTGGGCCTCGAGTTTGACACCTGTGGATTCAAGCATAAAAGTTTCCCTTCATTCATCAATATTTTTAATCGTCAAAAAAAAAACTCTGTCAATTCTTCTCACATGAAAAAAAGTCAACCCAATAAAAGAACACAAAAAAAAGCTTTGTGGGAAATGTGGTGGTGGTGGTGGGGGGGGGGGGGTGCGAAACGAGCGAGGCAAAGACACATTTTCATATTAAAAAGTATTTGTATTGTCTTGTCAAACTGCCCTACTGCATAACATACACCATACATGTACTGACTATACAACATGCCTTTTCTGGATTATAACAACAAAAAAAGCAATGACAATATATGTACACAGCTGGGTAACAAGTTGGACTGATCTTTGGGCCCGAACAAAAAAAAACAACAACAACAACTCCGCCCCTGGGCCAACGGGGGTCTCCGTTGAAAGAAACACAAACAAACACGTCATCAGAATAAAGGAATTTTCCGTTACTACCGTCCAGGATCGAGTGATAGATGCAATAAATTAAAGGTAGAGAAGAGTGGAAAAGTTCAAACGCGTCCGCCTTCGTACTTCAATACATCGCGGGCGTCTGCAGGAATACTCGGCCCTCTGAAAGAGACGCAAACACAAGATGAGCGATTTGAGCGCTTTTATGGCGAATCCTCCAAACGATCGTCAAATTTGATGCCGATGCGTCTGCCCGCGTGAGACCGCGTCAGCAGAAAATATTCACGCTATAACGCCGCCCCATCTGTCGAGGATGTCTGCTTGGGAAAGGGCATCGGTGTCAAACTCCGGTCCTTGAGGCCCCCCCCCCCCTCCCGTCCCGCATGTTTTCCATTTCTCCCTGTTGCAAAACACCTGAGGATCGATAGCAGGCTTCTGCGGAGCTGGTCATTTGAATCGGCGGTGTTGCAGCAGGGAGAGATGGGAAAACATGCGGGACGGCGGTCCTTCGGGGGGGCGGAGTTTGACACCTATGCGATAGGGGCTCGTTTGGAGAAATTCCCCAGTTGGAGCTTATCAAAGTACCAGCCCTGGAATTTGTCCGAAACTCATGCGCTACATCAAAATGGTTGACTTCCTGTTCGACTTGCTCAATGGGTCCTTGAGACGTGTTTGTGCATTCTGACGAGCGCCCAACTTTGCTAAAACTGGTGTCACGAGCTTGGTTTTTTTTGGTCTTCTGGTGAAAATGCGACAGTATGGTTACATCAAGGGAAAAAAAGGGGAGGTAGTTGCTATAGAGTGCCTCATTGTCTGCCATGAGTGTGAGCGCGACACGATGAGGGAAGAAGGAGGAAGGAGGAAATGTATTTTAAAAGTTCGACTTGACAGCCAGAGTGCAGACAGGTGATTGCGGCTCATATAGTCGTTAGTAGAGTGCCTTGTTGTCTGCCATGAAGGTACACATGACACAGGGAGGAAAGCGGAAGAGGAAGCAGGAAATTATTCTCGATATTATCGTTCAATTGGACTTGGCAGCCAGTGTGTGTGGACCGGGCGGCAACTGGAGGTTTTACGCCGATAGACAAGATTCTGTCGATAAAAATAGACGATTCAGTGAAGCGCACATGCATGTTTTTGCCATGCATGACGGCAGCCCGAGTACCTGAGATTTGAGCACACGAGTGAAACCTCCCCGGCCCAAAAAAAAGTGAATTATTTCTGGAGGAATGCGTTTTATGTAAATATCATACATTGCTTTGACCAAAAGGCCAGTCATAAAAAGCACTTTATAATTTTTTATTTTTTTTTTAAGGCGTTTGATCCCCTTTTCTGTGCGATTAAACTTCCTGGCACAAAGGAAGCGCATCCTGCCCCCGCTGTCTGACAGACAATTCCCCTTTAAATGATTTATTGCTGGGTGTTAATTATGCAAATGATGTCCAAACAAACTCATCACGAGAACAATTAAGACAGCCGTTAATTAGTGGCCAGTTCTCTTCCTGCTTCACTGGCATTCAATTAAAAAAAAAAAAAAAAAAAAAAAAGGGTCTTGGAACAAGCTCGCTGTCTGCTGCAGCCGGCCCGAGGTCCGGGTCTATTGGGTAGTTGGAGAGGGGCTTGGGGGAGTGGGGGTTAGAGTAGAAGGGGTCTCTTGCCAGGAACGCTGTCGTTCCTTCTCTCATTTTCCTCGTTAATCCAATGGTGGTGGAGACAAATAATAAATATATTAAACGTCGCAGTGCATTAAAACAGAAGTTGCAATCAAGCCTATCGTACTCAGCGGCGTTTCTCAGAAGGGCTCTAACTCCCTGCGAGGTGGGGAAAAAAAAAAATCACTGAAAAGTCCTTCCAGTAGACTGGAGGCATCAAGTGAGAAAAACGTGATCAATTACTACCCCTGACCAAGGGTGTTGTGCTGCAGCTCTCGTGGCTTGGTTGTAAGCGAGTGCCTCCACTAAATAGCTTTAGCTTTAGCTTTAGAAATAGCTTTAGCTCCTTTAACCGTAGATGCTTTTGAATGTTGTCTTTTTAATCCCTCCATGCCCCCTGTAACCTGATGAAATGATAAATTGTCCCCAAAAGGGTTAATTGTGTGAAACCCACTGAGTGAGTTTGTAAAATGAATGCGCTACAAAAAGTTAACTTTTTGTTTTGGAGGTTCAGTCGTTCGATCGATTCTTATAATTTTTTTTTTTTGCTTTGTGTTGCGAGTTCGTACTTGTCTCATTGGTTAGCTTTTGAAATCGTCTGTCGAATTCAAACGGTTCGATAACGCAAGGAACATGACTCACGTCGGTATGCATTATATTTATGTGTTATACTGCCCCTTTGTGGCCAGCGCATGCATACAACAAGGAGTAGCACGATGCCTATTAAATTGGAGGTGGAAAAAAAAGGACAAAAAATATTAAATTCATTTTTTGTCCTTTTTTTCCCATCCAAAAGGACAAAAAATATTAAATTCATTTTTTGTCCTTTTTTTCCCCTCCAAAAGGACTAAAAATATTAAATTCATTTTTTGTCCTTTTTTCCCCTCCAAAAGGACAAAAAATATTAAATTCATTTTTTGTCCTTTTTTCCCCTCCAATTTAATAGGCATCGTACTACTCCTTGTTGTATGCATGCGTTAGCCACAAAGGGGCAGTATAATACATAAATATAATGCATACCGACGTGAGTCATGTTCCGTGTGTTATCGAACCGTTTGAATTCGACAGTAAATTTCAAAAGCTAACCAATGAGACAAATACGAACTCGCAACACAAAGCAAAAAAATGAATTTAATATTTTTTGTCCTTTTTTTTCCCCCTCCAATTTAATAGGCATCGTGCTACTCCTTGTTGTATGCATGCGATGGCCACAAAGGGGCAGCATAATCCATAAATATTATGCATACATTTATTAAAATTATATTTGATTTGTTTTTTTTACAATATGTTTTAATAAAGTGCAGTACTGTACTGTCCCAACTTTCCTCACATTTGTTGGCATTTTGATGGGATTTGAATTCGTTTGCTGGCCAAACTTTTTCCTCTGAGTGCCACATACAGAACAACGGAACGCCAATTTGTTATTATTATTGTTATTAGATGGATGCTGCGAGCCCTGTTAAATGATCATTTTTATTTTGTCTATATTCTTCTACGCCACACCCCAGCGGAGTTCAAGCGCACTAACAAGGACACAAGCCGCCGTGAGTCGCGGCTCGACGGCTCTTTTGTTGGGCACCTTGCACTGTTGCCTTAACGTCCAGCCTGTCGTCCTCCAGCTTGACGACGTCCGCGTCCTGGGTCACGGAGTCTGTCAAGAGAGAGGCGGCTGATGATTGATGCGCTGCGCTTTGGTCATTAATGAATAAAGGAAGTCAATTATAAAGCTAATGAACAGTCGGGGTTGCCGGCAGTTAACGCTTGTTGACATTTATGTACAAAAAAAAAAAAAACAATGCTTTGTGTTTTCGGCTAACCTGAGAGTGCGCCGGCGGCGTGCTGCAGGAAGCCGTGCTCGGCCTGATCTCGAAGTTTCACCTCCTCTTCCAAGGCTTCCTGAAGTCTCCTCTTATTCCTCTTTTCCTTCTTCAGTCGCTTCTGAATGAGAACTGAAAGAATTAACAGGAGGAGGAAAAAAGCGATGATGCCATCTATTAGTTTTGGCTCGTCTGGAGACTGACATCATATCGAGAAAGCTCAGGTGAGATCATCAGGCATGAGGTCAGCGTTGTTGCACTCACTGTTTGGGACGGGAGATTAGCTTCGAATGCAAACTCTCTTGAGTTAGCTTTTTATTTTCTACATTTAAACTCGTCAAAACACTTTTTAAACACATTGCAAACATATTTGTATGAAGAAAAAAAAAACAGGATGCATTGTAGTTTCTGTGTGTGCCTATAGGTGGCGGGGCTGCATTCGGTGGTGTTGACATCACAGAGTCTGTGCGCGAGTGTCCGGATGTGAGCTGTGGTCGACAGCAGCGGCGGTGCTTTCCGTCCCAAATAAAGTTTTTACCTCGGTTTTTCTGCTCCATGCTGAGCTGCCTCTCGAGCGTCTCTCGCAGCTCTCGCTCGCGCACCAGCTCCATCTTCAGCTCGGTCCTCTCCAGGTGGTCCTGCTTCTCCTGCGCCCGGGCGTTCTCTATGGCAACCCTCAGGAGACCCTGCTTGGAGACACACACGGGCGCACATCAACAACAGGTTACACGCCGGAACGCCCAACAGCTGCGGAAAACATTTGACGGCGGCCACGCAAAAATGGAATTTGCATATGAACTTAGGGGGGAATCGTGATATACAAACAAGGGTGAGAATTTTGGCACCATTCAATAACTACAAAGAATTTCTGTTGTTTGAATCGAAGGTGTCACAATGCAATCAAATCCCAGTTGAGCACTTTTACTTACTTACTTTGACTTTCATATATTAAGAGTAGAAGATATTAGTTTTCTCAAAAACAGCACCCACACACAAAAAAAATCGTGGAATGGAAATTTTTCTAGGAAGGAGGTTTTACTTTGTGGCCATCGATAAATGACGAAGCAAATGTTTGGCTTAAAACAAAAACTTTAGCAGTAAATATTTAAGTAAGCCAGAACTTGCACAACTTAATGAATTATAACTGAGCATAAAATATTTATGTTTATTTCACATTTAAATGGATTGAATTTATTCAAAATGTTTGAATATTGTATTTATTTTATACAATAATTATCATACATTTATGATGTATTTTTTTTATCCATATATTATGCCCTGAAAAGGAAGAACTTTTTAAAACCACGGTGGGTTTAATGCAATTTATTTATATTTTAATATATTTTTCTTTTTCTCTTAATTTATTTATATTTTAATATATTTTTCTTTTTCTCTTGATTTATTTATATTTTAATATATTTTTCTTTTTCTCTTAATGTATTTATATTTTAATATATTTTTCTTTTTCTCTTGATTTTATATTTTAATATATTTTTCTTTTTCTCTTAATTTATTTATATTTTAATATATTTTTCTTTTTCTCTTAATGTATTTATATTTTAATATATCTTTCTTTTCTCTTGATTTATTTACATTTTAATATATTTTTCTTTTTCTCTTAATTTATTTATATTTTAATATATTTTCCTTTTTCTCTTAATGTATTTATATTTTAATATATTTTTCTTTTTCTTTTAATGTATTTACATTTTAATATATTTTTCTTTTTCTCTTGATTTATTTATATTTTAATATATTTTTCTTTTTCTCTTAATTTATTTATATTTTAATATATTTTTCTTTTCTTCTTAATTTATCGAAACAACACGCTCAGTCATTTTATTTCTTCTTATAAAACGACGGGTAGGTCTTCCGGTGTCATTCCCATCTTGTGTGTAGCTCAGAACTCAAAGGGGTCCGTTTCGGTTGACAAACCAAGTTCTTGCTTTTGATTTTTTTTTTTTTATCTTCACAGAGTGAAAACCAAGCTGGCGCTGACTCCTCCACAACAAAGACGTGAGAAGCAGGCCACCGCACGCCCATCGCAATTGAACCGGATCCTAAATGTCTGCGCCTCCTCGGCTATTTACCATTGCGTGGCTCTCTAAAGAGCGCGTCGGCGTCGCCCTTCTATTCATCTCGGAATATAATAGCCGCCGTGATAAGAATGGCAACAAAGCCCCCGGCAGAGCCTCACCTGGATGTTGGTGAGCAGCGTCTCTATAGAGGACAAGCCTTCCGGGAAGATGAAGGGAGCGTGGTGGAGACCCGCTGCGAGCTTGTGTCCCGCGGGGTACGGCGCCTTCTCGCAGCCGCCGTCCCTGCTCGCCGGGGGGTGTTGGTACACTTGTCTATCACCGGCCAGCGGGTTGGATTCTGCCAGACATTGTGGAGAACATTTCTCAGGCCCTAATATGGAGATACTGTTACGGTCTCGGCGGCCCGGTAGTCCAGTGGTTAGCACGTCGGCTTCACAGTGCAGAGGTACCGGGTTCGATTCCAGCTCTGGCCTCCCTGTGTGGAGTTTGCATGTTCTCCCCGGGCCTGCGTGGGTTTTCTCCGGGTGCTCCAGTTTCCTCCCACATTCCAAAAACATGCATGGTAGGCTGATTGGACGCTCTAAATTGTCCCTAGGTGTGAATGTGAGCGTGGATGGTTGTTCGCCTCTGTGTGCCCTGCGATTGGCTGGCAACCGATCCAGGGTGTCCCCCGCCTACTGCCCGAAGACGGCTGGGATAGGCTCCAGCACCCCCTGCGACCCTAGTGAGGATTAAGCGGTTCAGAAAATGGATGGATGGATGGATGTTACGGTCTCGCGCGCCAGTCAGAGTCATGAACAGACAAGTAACGCAAACATGTTGAATCAATCATGATTTATGACGGATTTCGAACGGGAAAAAAGTTCAGAACGGCGGACGAAAGGTACACAAAAAATAGCAATTTGTTTTCATGACAAGAACCGTTGTCATTTCGTTGAAAATGCACTGTATCGCTTATCGCAGGTCGAAATTATGACCTCTGAACGTCACAAACCGGTGGAACTCGAAGAACAAAAATGGACCCCCTACAGGGCTCCTTTTCCTGACAGCGTAAATATTACCAGTTGTTAAAAAAAAAAAATCGTTCTTACCGCTTATCGAGGGTCGCGCAGATTTACAAGATGGGAATTATGAATTTGTCGTGGCCTGGTCAGTCCGCTGTCGGAATGTACATAAGTGGGCTGAAATGCTCACAGGCCATTGCTAATGTTGAACCGTCAGCACCCCCCCCCACACCCCCCCCACAATGGTCTTCACTTCCGCAAAAATGCACTATTATGCACCGCTTTCCAATTTATATTTTACCTGCAATTAAATTCAACAAACGCGCTCCAGCCTCAACACGAAAAAAAAAAAAAAAAAAAGATAAAGGCGCTTCAAAAATAAATCACAAAGACATTTTCTCATTCTTGCCCGTAAAGCATTTTTATGACGACGTGCCGCATTTTGACAGCTGCTGCTTAAAGTACCTTCTGAATTAAAATCTTATTCTTGTGACCGACGCGAGCACACTCTTCAACAAATCCGGCCAGATGCTATTTTGGGTCTCCGCAACACATTTGAATAATTTACAGCTTTCTAATTTGTTGAGTGAATTTCTTGTAAACACATAAAAAGCACATATTAAATGGGTGTTTACACTAATCTTTGTGCCGGTTTAGGATTTCTCTTTTTATGACATGGCAGCGCGCCGATTGATAATGCATCACAGCTTGACGTGGCCCATAAAAAAAGCAGCAAAGAAGAAGAAGAAGAAGAAGCTGCATTATGGATGACCATCTGTTTGTACACGTGAGAAGCACGCGGGTGCGCGCCCGCCGCACGGTAGCGGCGCGAAGTAACATAGAGCGCAGAGACTCAAGGTGCTAATAAATCAGCGTGTTTAAAAAAATGGCCGCAGATAGAAGACAAAATCCAAATCAAGCCGCTCACAAACATTTTGGCCATGTCCCCCTAAATGTGTCAAATCGCACGCCGCTGAAAAACATGGATGCTACTTTCTATGCTCCCAATGAGAGGTGCTAGCCACCAGCTAGCTCGCAAATAGAGACGTTTAATACCACTTTTTTTTTCTCCTCACCAATACCTCCAGTACTTTTGCTACATAAAATTTAATTGAACACAATGCCGAAAAAAAAATGTCAACTAAGACCTTTCTTTCTAGTACAGATGCCGACTCGCCGATGTGGTATCGGCGAGTGGTATCGGTATCGGTACCTGGTATCGGTACTCTACGAGCCATTCTATGTGGCTCCACTTGACATAGCTAGCTAGCTAATTGTAACATGTAGTGGTAGAAATGTGTTTAGGAATACATCTTTTCATTCATTCATCTTCCGAACCGCTTGATCCTCACTAGGGTCGCGGGGGGGTGCTGGAGCCTATCCCAGCTGTCTTCGGGCAGTAGGCGGGGGACACCCTGAATCGGTTGCCAGCCAATCACAGAGCACACAGAGACGAACAACCATTCGCGCTCACACTCACACCTAGGGACAATTTTGAGTGTTCAAACAGCCTGCCACACATGTTTTTTGGAATGTGGGAGGAAACCGGAGCACCCGGAGAAAACCCACGCAGGCCCGGGGAGAACATGCAAACTCCACACAGGGAGGCCGGAGCTGGAATCAAACCCGGTACCTCTGCACTGTGAAGCCGACGTGCTAACCACTGGACTACCGGGCCCACAAACTACATTAGAAACTAAAATATAATTCGACTTTACAGCATCTTTAGGTGCATTTCATGTAAATTTCCCCAGTGTGGGACGAATAAATGATATCTTATCTTATCTTATTTTGTCAGTCTTTTTTTTTTTTTTTTTACTTTGACTTAATGAATCCAATCAGTAATTACACTTTTACGAGACTTTTCCAGTAAGGGTGTGTACTTATAAAGTTCCGAATGCGAGTACTTTGCCATCTACAAACATGAGCCGTGTTTAAAATCCATGTTGGATCCTTTTTTTTGTTTTTTTTGTCAAAAGTGTCCGTGGAGGCCCAGCAAAGCTTAAACACGCAGTTTCATATTCGGACACTTTTTTTCCTCTCCTCTGTCTCATCTCTATGTGACAAATGACAGTGTTTTCTCCACTTAGCTGACCGCAGCATCTTTCAATCCCCCCCCCGCCCCCCCCCCCCAAAAAAAAGAAAAACGTTGACTTGGCCTCACATCTTGGCAACTGTCACATTCAAGGTGTTTCACAGATGAGAAACATTGCCCACCCCACCCACTCACTCTCTCCAACCACATACACACACACACGCACGCGCACACACACACACACGCACACACACCTTCGTCTATTACTTTCTAGCTAAGAGCATTGCTCTGCAGAGAAAGGTAATTAGCAGGTGCTGGCGAGCTCAGCGGAGGGCATCCAACGACACTCCTGTGGCCCACACAAACACATGCGCACGCACACACACACACACACACACACACACACACACACACACACATGCACATACTGATAGCCCGCTGAAGTGCGCAGTCAGCAGCGTGGGCTCCCCAGGCTCCTTGGATGTGACTGATCCTTTATTGAGTTACTGTTTTACGCCTACTTTACCTCACTCTCTCACACACACACACACACACACACATATCTGCGGCCCGTTTGATCATTTACCCATCTCCCTAACCAAGGTCACTGTCTGTCCCCCGCCCCCCCCCCTTTTAAACTTCATTGCTCTTTCTTTGCGCTCTTATTCCTCTCCCGGCCGTCCCCGGGGGGCATCGAGCATCACCACGTGAAGACTGCCAGTCAGCGGAAGAGAGAGCGAGAGATGGGAGGGATGGAGGAGAGGTGAGTAAAGGGGGGGCGGGGAGGGAGACAGAGCCGGAATAAAATTCTGCTGATGTTTGGTTAATGGGAGTGAGGTGTCAGGGATGGCCTCTGATCTTTGTTGCATGGAGACGTTTGTTCAAAGAGCGCAACGAAACAGCACACACAGCCAAATCGGATTCTCTCTCAGACGCACACGCACGCGCACATTTAAGCACAATGGATTGACAGAATGACAGCGCCGACGTGCCCTCTGAAAATTTTGCCCCCCCGCCCCCACTCCTGCCCGATCCGCAGAAAGAAGCATGTAATCCGGCAAATGTACGCAGGGCTTCATTTGCATGCGGGAAAAATCAATTCAAAGTCAATTGCATAAATGCGCCGTCCAACCCCAAGGAGGCCTTTGCGCGTCACCGTCACCGCCTTTGTCAATATGTTCACGGCGACCTGACAGCACCCCCCCTCGCGCCCGGCCCTCACCACGAAAAATAAATAAATAAAACAACCCTACCTGAGGATGCCTTTGTGATTTGGGAGATTTGATTTCGGGAATAATGCGATTGGGCATTAGAATACATTTGCACGAGGGCGCCCCCCCCCGCTTGATTTTTTTTTCCGCTGACTGTTTGTCCTTGAGCAGTCCTCATTAAGCTAATGCAAAGCTCACGGGCAGAGAGAAGCTAAACAAACTGACGTTGCAGCGCCGCGCCGACGCCGGGGCCCTAACGACAGGGAGGCGGGGTCGTTATGCAGATGAGGCGCGGGAGCGCCGCCCGGCTCGTTAAGGCCCGCGGCCCGGCAAACGGTTGGGCTAATGCCGCGCCGTCCGACGGGATGGTTGGCCTTCGGTCTCGGCGGGGGGGGGGGGGGGGGGGGGGGGGAGCGCAAGGCCGTCATCGACCTGTTGTTGGGAAATGATGATGCCGTTGCTCGCTGTGCCTTAAGTCGTCAGAGTACAGTTTTGGAACTCTCAGTCCCGTTGTACAGATATTTGAGATTTTCTTGGGAAATGTACTTGTTGTCATTTGGTCGCCGCGCTTCCAATCGCAAAAAGTCAACGTTCGTGGAAGGAAGAAAATAAAAAATAAAAAATGAATGAAAGAGTCGGGGGCGGCCCAGTAGTCCAGTGGCTAGCACGTGGGCTTCACAGTGCAGAGGTACCGGGTTCGATTCCAGCTCCGGCCTCCCTGTGTGGAGTTTGCATGTTCTCCCCGGGCCTGCGTGGGTTTTCTCCGGGTGCTCCGGTTTCCTCCCACATTCCAAAAACATGCGTGGCAGGCTGATTGAACACTCTAAATTGTCCCGAGGTGTGAGTGTGAGTGCGAATGGTTGTTCGTTTCTGTGTGCCCTGCGATTGGATGGCAACCGATTGAGGTTCTCCCCGGGCCTGCGTGGGTTTTCTCCGGGTGCTCCGGTTTCCTCCCACATTCCAAAAACATGAATGGCAGGCTGATTGAACACACTAAATTGTCCCTAGGTGTGAGTGTGAGTGCGAATGGTTGTTCGTCTCTGTGTGCCCTGCGATTGGCTGGCAACCGATTCAGGTTCTCCCCGGGCCTGCGTGGGTTTTCTCCGGGTGCTCCGGTTTCCTCCCACATTCCAAAAACATGAATGGCAGGCTGATTGTACACACTAAATTGTCCCTAGGTGTGAGTGTGAGTGCGAATGGTTGTTCGTCTCTGTGTGCCCTGCGATTGGCTGGCAACCGATTCAGGTTCTCCCCGGGCCTGCGTGGGTTTTCTCCGGGTGCTCCGGTTTCCTCCCACATTCCAAAAATATGCATGGCGGGCTGATTGAACACTCTAAATTGTCCCTAGGTGTGAGTGTGAGTGCGAATGGTTGTTCGTCTCTGTGTGCCCTGCGATTGGCTGGCGACCGATTCAGGGTGTCCCCCGCCTACTGCCCGGAGACAGCTGGGATAGGCTCCAGCACCCCCCGCGACCCTAGTGAGGATCAAGCGGCTCGGAAGATGAATGAATGAATGAATGAATGAATGAATGAATGAATGAATGAATGAAAGAGTCGGTTCCTTAAATAGCAGCTGCGTTTGAGAAGCCTGCAAAGGACGTGGCGTTTGCATGGATTATTCAAAGTATCCAAACATCCTATTGGCAGCTCTCTTCCCTGCCTATTGATTTGCCCGCGGAATAATCATTACTGATTAAGAATCTGCAAATGATTAATCGCCGTGACAAGAACATCTTGTTAAAAAACAAACAAAAAAAAAAACCCCAAAACAAGACCCAAAGCGGAAGTTGTTTGTGTCCTAAAGTTGTCTCGTCTTGTGCATTTGAGCAACAGAGACTCTCCACACTTTGCTTTTCAGTCCCGTTATAGAGCAAAGGTGTCTGTGCGAGACTGCGACGCGGCGCATCTATAATTCAAATTTTGAATCGCAAAAAAACCAGTGACGGTCACCCACACACAAAAAGTGAGTTGCAGAACCCCCGCACACTACTTGTACCCGGACCCCAAACCTTGGTAACCAGACCCAGACCCCTTCCCTTTAACCCTGACCCTCTGAACCTGAACCCTGACCCGCTTTTCCAGACAGTTGAATTCCGACTTTTGTGTACAGAATATGTCCGAAATGACACCAGTTTACCTTTGTCAGCGCGCCCCCTTTTGCTTTCCTTGCCGTATTCCATCGAGTCGGACTCTCTGACCCCCGTCTGTGCCAACACGCAGTGACTTAAAGTGACGCCATCGGGGAGCTGGTCTGAAGTCAAAAGGTGTAACGGGTTAATAGCGTCATTTGTCGCTCGTTACGTACGCTTGATGTTCGGGGGGTACGTACGCGGGTTTTCTGCGGTTGGTTCTGTGCGAGAGGGAGAACTGGACACGCTGCTGTGATTGGACGACATCGGGGCTTCCTCCAGCGAGGGGGAAGGGGAGGGGCTGTCGTCGTGCATGCGCTCCTGTTGGCAAACGACAGAACGCTTCGTCACGAAAACTGACACAATTTGAGCCCATTCGGAATCCATTCTCATTTGGCAAGACAACCCACAACATGGGAGGAGGCGGGAGGGGGGTGGGGTACCTAATGAAGAGGCCGGCGAATGCAAAAGATGGAAAACGCCCCGAATGTTTTTCCCAGAACAATTGGGATCGTTGCTGTTAGTCTTGGAAACGGGGAGCCCTTCAAAAACAAAATCTTCCTCCTTGCAATCAGGAGGAAACGTTTTTTTTTTTTGGGGGGGGGCGGTCTTAAAACATAACATCATCCCGTCTAGTCACATGTAGTACTGATAATGTGTTATTACAGGGAGAATGAGCAGGAGGTTGGCAACTAAGAGAGATGTTCTCACAATCATTTTCATATCGTGTCAAGAAAACGGACGTTGTTTGGCTTACTTTGAAAAGTTTGATGAGGGCAAGTCCTCCCAATAAACAGGAGAACAATACATATTTTGTTCATGGACATATAGAACATACAAGCGGCCGAAATGAGTTTTCTCCGCAGGGTGTCCGGGCTCTCCCTTAGAGATAAGGTGAGAAGCTCGGTCATCCGGGAGGGGCTCCGAGTCGAGCCGCTTCTCCTCCACATCGAGAGGAGCCAGATGAGGTGGCTTGGGCATCTGATTCGGATGCCTCCTGAACGCCTCCCCGGTGAGGTGTTCCGGGCATGTCCCACCGGGAGGAGACCCCGAGGAAGACCCAGGACACGCTGGAGAGACGATGTCACCCAGCTTGCCTGGGAACGACTCGGGATCCCCCGGGGAGAGCTGGACGAAGTAGCTAGGGAGAGGGAAGTCTGGGCTTCCCTGCTAAAGCTGTTGCCCCCGCCACCCGGCCCCGGATAAGCGGTAGAAGATGGATGGATGGATGGATGGATATATAGAACCTTTTGGAGTGCGGCATGGAAGTCGATGCATCTATTTGGATGGGCGTTCACCTTAATGACGGAGGCCGGGGGCCGGGGGGCCGGATTGGCGTGGTGGAGCTGCGCCATGTTGGCGATGCTGGCCAGCGTGCTCAAGCGGTTCATCTGGCCCATCGCCATGGAAACGGAGGCCGGCGCCAGACTGGCCGGGATCAGGGGATGTGACATCATCATAAAGGGCAGCTGGTCCAGAACTTGAGGTGGAGAAAAGAAGATGAGTGAGGTTGGATTTTTGCTTGACATACCTTATAAGGTGGCGGCCCGGTAGTCCAGTGGTTAGCACGTGGGCTTCACAGTGCAGAGGTACCGGGTTCGATTCCAGCTCCGGCCTCCCTGTGTGGAGTTCGCATGTTCTCCCTGGGCCTGCGTGGGTTTTCTCCGGGTGCTCCGGTTTCCTCCCACATTCCAAAACACTCTAAATTGTCCCAAGGTGTGAGTGTGAGCGTGGATGGTTGTTCGTCTCTGTGTGCCCTGCGATTGGCTGGCAACCGATTCAGGGTGTCCCCCGCCTACTGCCCGAAGACGGCTGGGATAGGCTCCAGCACCCCCCGCGACCCTGGTGAGGATCAAGCGGCTTGGAAGATGAATGAATGAATGAATACCTTATAAGGGGATCCTTCCGTATTTTTCCAAGGAGGAAGTCCAACATCAGATGAAATGTATCCCCCCCCCCCCCCCCAATCAAGAAACGACTCGCTTTAAAGGGAAATCCCTTCCCCTCAACGGTACCCCTGTGGCTTGTTGACATCCCTCTCTCTGGTCAGGACACAAACAATCCCATTTGGGGAGGGGCGGGGGGGGGTAGAGGTTTGACATAAATATTTATCATGTAATAAAGGCACAAGCAAAAAACAAAAGACACACACGGCGAGGAAGTGGAACAAAAGAAGCTGATGACAGTGCTGGTGCCGGGCCAGCAATGCATGATGGGTAATTATGCACACAAAGGAGGGGAGGACAACCCCCCCCCAGTCCCCCCACCCAAAACAACACAATGTTGGTCGCCTTTTTGCACAATTGTCATAAATAAGATGAAAGGGAGTTGGGGAGGGGGGGTGGATGAAGGAAGGACAGTGAAGGAAAGAGATGAAAGAGGGCAGAGAGGGGAAGAGAGAAAGGAGGAAAGGGATGGAAATGGGGACTGACGGTACGATTGGCGGTAAATATTGGATGGAAAAAAAGGATGGAGGAAAGATATGAAGGAAGCAAGGAAAGATATGAAGGAAGGAAAGTAAATAGAGGATGGAATAGAGGATAAAAGGAAGGACAGAAAGGAAAATCCAAGGATGGAGAGAAGAAATTAAAGGGGTGAGTATGAATGGAAAACATTCATTCATTCATTCATTCATCTCCCGAGCCGCTTGATCCTCACTAGGGTCGCGGGGGGTGCTGGAGCCTATCCCAGCCGTCTTCGGGCAGTAGGCGGGGGACACCCTGAATCGGTTGCCAGCCAATCGCAGGGCACACAGAGACGAACAACCATCCACGCTCACAATCACACCTAGGGACAATTTAGAGTGTTCAATCAGCCTGCCACGCATGTTTTTTGGAATGTGGGAGGAAACCGGAGCACCCGGAGAAAACCCACGCAGGCCCGGGGAGAACATGCAAACTCCACACAGGGAGGCCGGAGCTGGAATCGAACCCGGTACCTCTGCACTGTGAAGCCGACGTGCTAACCACTGGACTACCGGGCCGCCCTGAATGGAAAACAAAGGAAGGAAATTAGACAGGAAAAGGTAAGAGGACAGAAGGGAAGGAAGTAACTAGGAAGTAAACTCCTTTGTCGTTTCTTGCACGCACGGCTAATAAATCCGATTCGGATTCTGACAGAAGGGAAGAAAGTAGGGAAGGAAATGGAGGCTGCAAGGCTAGAAAGGAAAACGGAAGAAGGAAGGAATGGAGGAAGTATCGCAGAACGGAAAGACAAACGGCAAAATAAGCGGGATTGGTCGCACTGATACGAATTTTTTTTTAGGCCCATTCCGATAGAGAGAAATAAAGAAATAAAACCAAGCGATGCATATTTAGCTAGCTTATATAGGCTGATAATTGGTCAGGCCCTGGAGCGGACATGTTTTCTTGTTTTGGGCCCGCTGGATGCTTCCGAACAAAAGAAGAAAAAACGCGAGTGGACGTAAACAAACAGCTGCTGCCACAATCAAGCGGCAGCCACTGCGTGCGTTTGACTTCTCCTCTGCCACCACCTCCTGCTATCATTTCCTTCGCCCCCCCCCCCAGCCCCGCCCCCCCACCCCACCCTCCTTGTTCTCTTTTGGCCCTCCCATCGCTCTCTCTTATGTTTCATTAAAAAACATCAAAGGTCAAAGTGGCTCTCTTCTGTTTATCCAAACAAGCCATTACTGTAAACAAAGCGCGGCTGTAAATTTCCCAGAAGATCTTGTTAAACGCGCAAATGGCTCACGCTCGGAAAGGTGTTGCGCTCAGCCTTTGCGTGCGAGTTCCGCCTTTGTGCTGCTTCCAAGCCCTAGTAGGGGCCCTGCACTTCCCATAAGGCAGTGGGTGGCGCTTAAGAAAAAAAAAAAAAGAAAAAAAAAGCCCGTGTCGTATGCTCGTGTGTGTGCGTACGTGTGTTTCCACTTGACTCCGGCTTTAAGAGTGATTAAAGCTTTACGGGTTCGTAAATGGCCGCTGGTAACCATGCCGCCTAACTCCACACAGATGCTATCGCCGCTGGTAAACAAAGGTTACGAGCGGCCGCGAGGACCGCGGCAAACGCGTACAATAGAAACTAATAATAGTAATGGTAGCCGACATATAAAGAGATGCATAATTACGCATGTGTGTGTGTGTGTGTGTGTGTGTGTGTGTGTGAGTGTGTGCGCACGCGCCAGATTGATAAGTGTATTCCACACAGGCCTCTGTATAAGCCCTGTCATCTGTCTAAACACACCGATGTCGCTTTAACCTGTCGATAACGGCGGGGGGGGGGGGGGGGGGGGTGGCGTAAGGGGGTTGGAGCATCAGGCTTGTGTGTGTGTGTGTGTGTTGAGCCATCGATTGCCCCCCCCCCTCCCTCCCCGTTTGTCGTTTGCATTCAAGGTAGTGAATTAGAGAGAAGACTATTGATTGGAGGGCGGCCCGGTAGTCCAGTGGTTAGCACGTCGGCTTCACAGTGCAGAGGTACCGGGTTCGATTCCCTGTGTGGAGTTTGCATGTCCTCCCCGGGCCTGCGTGGGTTTTCTCCGGGTGCTCCGGTTTCCACCCACATTCCAAAAAAATATGCATGGCAGGCTGATTGGACGCTCTAAATTGTCCCTGGGTGTGAGTGTGAGCGCGAATGGGTGTTCGTCTCTGTGTGCCCTGCGATTGGCTGGCAACTGATTCAGGGTGTCCCCCGCCTACTGCCCGAAGACAGCTGGGATAGGCTCCAGCACCCCCCGCGACCCTTGTGAGGATCAAGCGGCTCGGGAGATGAATGAATGAACTATTGATTGGTCTCCGGCCTCTCATCTTGGTCATCTCTCGATCTGGCGCTCTATCCATCGCAGGGGCAGGGGGTGAGCAAAGCACGACACGCGTGGCCACCTGCGGCCCGCTCAGTTCTTTGATTCGGTCCACATTTACATGAAGTGTCCGATAACGCTTAGTGAAGTTTGAAGATTTTTGTTGTTTGTCCTCATTTGCCCTGCCATTGGCTGGCGACCAATCCAGGGTGTGTCCAAAACATTCCGGGATAGGCTGCGTCTCACCCACCATCCTCACGAGGACGCGCATGATGGAAAAATCGCAGAACGTTGACATTTTTCTCACTTCATCTAGCAAACCGGGTTATAGCTCGCAACACGGACGACGTCACATCCGGAGACCAATCAGCTGCGTGATTCGCACTGACAGTGCATAGATGTAACAATTGTGCGGCAATTAACAACGTTGATGTGTGCATACATGCGTGAGTGTGTGTGTGTGTGTGTGTGTGTGTATGTGTGTAGAAAAAGAAATGACACCGACTCAATCCGGGACTGTGGTCGCCGTTCTCTCCGTTGTGGCAGCCATGCTGTTGGTTGCCGTGGTAACCGCCCATCTCCAGTTTGATCTTCTTGGCCAGGGCGGACAGATCTGCGAGAACAGATTGATTGAAAAATTGATATTGACGCTTAATTGGCAAAACTCCTGCCTATAATCATTTTTCTTGGGGGGGGGGGCAACATAATTGGCCCGACTTTTTTCTATCCATTGTATAGCAAAAACGGTGGAGAGGAAGTCGCATAGCACGCGTGCAGTGAGAGCCACGGTGATGTAACTAAACATAACCCTCCTTAAGGGGGGGGGTAAGAGACAGAACGAAGGGAAAGGCGATCGATAGCAGTTGGATCAATGGCCCCGGTGGAAGATTAAGCTCTACGGAAGGTTGTCACTGGAAGACATTCATTCCAGCCGCTCCGGTGCACCGCTCATTTAGTGTGGCAGGTGAATCGAGAGAGACGTTCATCTCCCCCGCACGGAGCACTCGGGTCAACATGTTTGCCGTCCAGTATTTATTTTATTTTATTTTATTTTTCTTAGGGCGGCCCGGTAGTCCAGTGGTTAGCACGTGGGCTTCACAGTGCAGAGGTACCGGGTTCGATTCCAGCTCCGGCCTCCCTGTGTGGAGTTTGCATGTTCTCGTTGGGCCTGCGTGGGTTTTCTCCGGGTGCTCCGGTTTCCTCCCACATTCCAAAAATATGCATGGCATGCCGATTGGACGCTCTAAATTGTCCCTGGGTGTGAGTGTGAGCGCGAATGGGTGTTCGTCTCCGTGTGCCCTGCGATTGGCTGGCAACCGATTCAGGGTGTCCCCCGCCTACTGCCCGGAGACGGCTGGGATGGGCTCCAGCACCCCCCGCGACCCTAGTGAGGATCAAGCGGTACGGAAGATGAATGAATGAATGAATGAATGATTTTTCTTATTACATTTGTGCTCATTTTGCCTTTCAAGAATGAGGAGAATAGCGAGGCTCATTTCTTCCGAGAACCTCTGCGACGACTCTGACCCGCGGAGGGCAACCTTTCAAATTCATACAATTAAATATGTCTTGCGCTAATGCGGACAAACACGGCGAATTATTAAAACTGGACAACTGTGCAAACACCAGCGAGGGGAAATACAAACAAGGCCTTAAGTCTTAATTTCCTGATCTTGGCTACATCGAAACATTAGCGCCAAGTTCAACTGCTCTGTTTTTGTTCTTTTTTTTCTTTTTTTTTTCTTCTCTCCTCCTTCGCCTTCTGCTCTTCACACAAACGACGGACGGGATTCTGTCTGTCTGTCCGAGCAAAAAACGTGGACAACCACAACAAATTGTCCCCTTTTCTTCTTCTCATCTTCTCCGCTGCCCTTTTTCCTCGCCTCACTTTTACCTTTTCAAAATGTCAGCATCACAGCGGGACGCCTGGCCGCCATGTTGGGTTTGTGTGTGTGTGTGTGTGGGGGGGACGACACCGAGGAGGGGATCACATCAAACGATTCCCACCGCCCTTTTATTTTTTATTTTTTTTATTTTAACGCTCAAATGTCCTCACCGGAACGTTCTCTCTCATACTTTCTCTCCTTCTCTCTCATGTGGGCCTGCCTCCAATCAGGAGCGCTGACATTGCCGCCACGGCCTCTCCTTGAGGTGGGTAAGAGAATGCTCCCCCCGCCCCCCACCCCCAGAAACGGACGCTCTCGAGCAAAAATCACACAACACACACACGCAGCGGAGCACCTTTGAACAACATGAACGAAAGCGGCGGCTAATAGAAAATCTTTTGAGGAGCAGAATAAAAAGATCAGTCGGCAGAGACCACAAAGACAAGGGCAACTTTGAGATCGGTCGGGTGCCAACAATTACTTTTTTACCTCTCGTTTTTAGACACACACACATGCACAAGGGGCGAAAAAAACCGAAAAGGACTCACAGACAAGCTTAATAACAAGGTGCTCTGACCTTTAGTAGGCTTTGGAGTAATTAAAAAAAAATTTCTCGGGCACAACCAATATGGATTTTGAGGCCAATGCAATCGTAAAATCCCATGTATGATTCGTACCCAGGTATAACATGTGCACCCCCCCCCCCAAAGCAATTAAAAATCTTTTTTTTTGGTGGGGGGGGGGGTTCCACTCTGATCATCCTGTTGCATTTATAAGTGCATAATTTTAATGCTCCCATAACGCAGTCTCACAAGACACTATAGAAGGATGCTTGAAAAGTGCCCCCCCCCCCCCTTTTTTTGCCAATCTTGGTGGTTGAAAGTCTTTTTCGCTGTTTGGAAGGTGTGTACGTTTTGAAGAGAGCACCAGGAGTGTGTGCAGGGACAGAAAATAAAAATCCTTGTGTTGATTATTGCTGTTGAGGGGGCTGTAATAAGCATGCCAAGCCAAGTACTGAAATGTACGAGCCACACAAACGCACCACTTAATCGCAAAGTGACATCACAAACACGGGAGCGATTTTGCCGACGAAAAGAGCGCAGGAGGAACGGCAACTGCGTCACGCTGTCAGCGTGTGCTGAGTCATGCCTTTCAAAAGTAAAGCCGACAGCTCTCGCCGGCGCAAAAAATTTGAAAAAAAAGGCTCCCGTCGGCGCTGCTAGCCGTTAGCGCCTCCAAAGCTGTACGCTGGTAACAGGCCCCTCCCCCCACGTACAATACAGTGACAGCGTAATTATGACAATGAGCGATTATTTCAGGAACGCTTACAAAAGTAAAGGATTTTTAGTGCTCAAGGATTTTTTTTCTGCCTTCAAGCACCCGTTAATTTGGTTTGAAGACAGTCGAGCCAGCTGTAGCAATGCTACGCATAATGGGCCAGGCCAAGCTCATCATAAAATATTCCCAAATATAAACTGCACTTTTATTTTGAAATGGTTCATGGTAGCTTGCGGTAGCCCGGCGATTGGTTCGATCCGTTTTCCTGTATCGATGTTGAAACCCAGTTAAAGTTCAAGTCAATGCCATCCCAAAATTAGCTTAAAAATATATATATCTAATCATGCTGACATTGTAGAATGTGCCGTCTGCTTTCTGTGTTAGCGACAAGTGGCTAACATATAGCCCCTAAACAAAGTGCACCATATTTATGCGCCATATATTTGTGCACCTCACTAATGTTTCCAGGGAAGGAAACATAGTTTGCTATTTTGCACTTTTAAAATTTTGGGGGTGAAAAAAAAAAATCATTCATCTGAAAAAAAAAGACAAACGTTGCAGCGGTTGTGTAACAGAAAATGCTTTCATAGCCCTAGTTTCAAAACTCAAATGATGCTCAGGAGATCATTAATAGCTCGCAGGTTTTGCAGGTTTGAATATTACAAAGAACTTTTTGTGAACTTTATAGTTCAACGAGGAGAGAGAAAAAAAAGAAGAAGTTTGCAGGTCTTTATCTGAGGTGGCAGCAGTGCGTGTTAATCTTATTAATCAGTCACCTCGTTCCACTCCGCCCTCCTCCTTGCCAACACTTGCGCGGGCGCAAAGTGTCGTTGCAACAAAGACACAAAAGTCACCTCATCCTCAATCTGCTCTGCGTTTAGGTGACCTCCAACCTTTTCATCCTCAATGGGGGGCATGTTCCCACTTTGGGCGCAGGCGCTGTACACCCTGAGAGCTTGCCGGGCAATTGCAGGGCACATATTGAAACCACGACTGCAACGCGCTGCCATTTGAGAAACTGACAACTGCCAAATCATGAAAGAAATATTTTGCATTCTATTTTTTTTCTTCCGTTGACCTAATATACAATAACCTTGCCCATGTTATCGTTTTAATTATCAAATGTGGATCTTGAGAACACAATTTTGCCCATCCCTTTAATAAAGGGGAAAAAAAAAACGTATTACGAGGTAGAGTATGTACGAACATGCTCAAGTGTAGCCGATGCGTATTTGGAACCGTGAGTCGCCGCTTGGAATTGAAGTGGATTCACATGGGACAGGAGAAGTGAACCAATCTCTTTTTTCGTCAATGGATGCTACAGCTTCTTGTTGACTTTGAAACTTAGCTTGTAGCCGACGTGTGCACATTTTGAGCACGACGTCTCTGATCCACTGGTTAAAGGACACTTTGATTCTCTCCTCTTTCATCTCAAACCGCTTCAAACAACAAAGCGTGCGACGGAAAAGTGGTTAGGACTGCACGACTGTCCCGTGTTTTATGTTATGTGTTGTGTTTATTATTTTACTTTATGTTAACTGTTTTGTAAAGCGCTTTGTTACAGCTGCCGCTGTTGTGAAAGCGCTATACAAATCAGCATGTATTGTATTGTATTGTATTGTATTGTATTGTATTGTATTGTATTGAGGGAGGCCCGGTAGTCCAGTGGTTAGCACATCGGCTTCACAGTGCAGAGGTACCGGGTTCGATTCCAGCTCCAGCCTCCCTGTGTGGAGTTTGCATGTTCTCCCCGGGCCTGCGTGGGTTTTCTCCGGGTGCTCCGCTTTCCTCCCACATTCCAAAAACGTGCATGGCAGGCTGATTGAACACTCTAAATTGTCCCTCGGTGTGAGTGTGAGTGCGAATGGTTGTTCGTCTCTGTGTGCCCTGCGATTGGCTGGCAACCGATTCAGGGTGTCCCCCGCCTACTGCCCGAAGACAGCTGGGATAGGCTCCAGCACCCCCGTGACCCCAGTGAGGATTAAGCGGTTTGGAAAATGGATGTATTGTATTGTATTGTATTGTATTGTGTGTCTCCAAACGTGTGTGTGTGTGTGACATTTTGCAGTTGCCGTATGTTTTCCTCGTGTGCAGGTAATAGACAGCGTGCGTACGGTGAGTGCTGGGTGGTCACCTGCGGGAGGCATGATCCCGGCGTGCATCAGACCGCCGTGGGAGAGCATGTGGTGAGCGCCGCCGTCAGTCACCGTCTGCAGCCTCTTGGGCGGTCGGCCGGGCCTCGAACTGCGGGAGCACAACAACATGGCTTATTATTATTCACTTTGGTACTTTTTTGGCTCTCTTTTGAGTCGCGCTGAGTTCTGAGACGGGCGGGGCCCCCCGTGCCGAACAAAACCGGCCTTCCGAGTCTGTAAAATTCAACGAGGACGGAGTTGCGGGGTAACAAGTGAAATGCCAGTGATTTCACCCTCGTAGATACGAGCAAAGCAAAGAGTCCCCCCCCCCTATGGCATCAATAAAGCGCCTCATGACCGTTAAGCTTCCTCGTTCATTTGTGTGCCTTATTAAATGCGCCCGCTCGCCCACTTGCTCCTTGTTGTCTCACTTGGCCATTTGTTGCCAGATTTTCTTCTCACTTCAAGCAGACTCACACCGGGCCAATCGTCGTGAACGGGGCGGGAACACAGTTGCCCCCCCCCCGCCCGCCCGGCCTGCCCGCACTCCACCATGCTCAAGCACGTTCATGCGTGTCATCGCTTTGCGATAGAAGACAGCTTGACTTTGTGGGCTTCTTGCAAGTCGCTCCGACTCTGAAGAACTACGAACGGCCAGCTTTGAAAACTCCACTCGTGTGCATCAGCGAGGGGGGGGGGGGGTAGCTTTGAGTGAACTGAGGCTGTGTTGGAATCTTGCTAGCAGTTCTAACTTGATGTCAAAAGGTTGCGCGATTGGGCCGGACATGCTCAATCAATCCCATTTGCGGGCTTGGGGGGGGGGGGGGGGGGGGAGTGCGGCGACGGTGAAAAGCTGTCAGACATCACTTGGGCTCTGACTAAACGGTGTGAATGTCCTGACAGGGGGAATGACACGGGGGCCACATCAGGCTTAATGACAACACACGGCGCCTCATCTCCTCTCGTACTAACACACTTGAATATCGTCAGAACCGTGGGCGCGCGTATGCCCGCGAGGAAGGATATTAAAAGACGGGAGGGCGAGGCGAAAGAAAGTGTGCAGAGGAGGAGGAAAGGCGGAGGGAGAGACGGAATACACGGAAGGAGGGTGTCCGAGAGATTAAAAAGAACGAAAGAGAGAGGGCGATAGACGAGCGGCAGCCCGCTTGCTAGCGTGGGGTGTCTTTCAGCAGATTTTAATTAGAATCTAATCCGGCCGTCATTAAGGGCCCATAAACGAAGCTGTCAGTCAGGAGATTAATGGCGCCTCATTTGCATATTGCATATAATTCATCAATTACCCGGCAGAAAGGACCAATCCCCTGTTGACACACCCACTGGCTGCGAGTGTGTGTGTGCGCGCCAAAAACAGACGGATTATGTAGCCACTAACTGAGACAAAAACAGGTAGCTCCATCACGTGTGTGTGTGTGTGTGTGTGTGTGTGTGTGTGTGTGTGTGTGTGCGCGTGTGTGTGTGTGTGCTCAAAGCAATATGTGTGTATCGTATATGAAGTGTTCAAAGGTTAATTTGATGAGCCGATGAGCTCCACAGTTCCTGCCCTCGGTTTTAATGAGTTGTTATTATTGTCTCTTATTATGGGCCCAGACCGACTGGGATGTGACAGCTGACATCAGATATCACACACACACACACACACGCACACACACGCACACACACGCACACACGCACGAACGCGGGCGCAGAGACGCATTGAGGTTTTCACACAGGACCGCGCGCGCAAATAAGGCATTTGTTGGCAAACGTGGGGAGGGAAACGGTGGGGGCGATATCGATCATTAGTTATCGGGGATGCAGAGAATTGAGATTTGGAGACGATTTGGCATCACAATACAACCTTTAAGATTATGTTTCTTCCACAGCTACGCCCCCCGAGCCCCCTCCACAAAAAAAAAAAAAGAATACTGTCAAATATCTCAATATAGCGGCCTGGTAGTGCAGTGGTTAGCACGTTGGCTTCACAGTGCAGAGGTACCGGGTTCGATTCCAGCTCCGGCCTCCCTGTGTGGAGTTTGCATGTTCTCCCCGGGCCTGCGTGGGTTTTCTCCGGGTGCTCTGGGTTCCTCCCACATTCCAAAAATATGCATGGCAGGCTGATTGAACACTCTAAAAATTGTCCCTAGGTGTGAGTGTGAGCGTGGATGGTTGTTCGTCTCTGTGTGCCCTGTGATTGGCTGGCAACCGATTCAGGGTGTCCCCCGCCTACTGCCCGAAGACAGCTGGGAGAGGCTCCAGCAGGTCCTCCTGAGGATAATCATTCAAAAAAAAAATGGATGGACTAATATTTATCAGGGCAGCCCGGTAGTCCAGTGGTTAGCACGTCGGCTTCACAGTGCAGAGGTACCGGGTTTGATTCCAGCTCCGGCCTCATGTTGCATTTTCTCCCCGGGCCCGCGTGGGTTTTCTCCGGGTGCTCCGGTTTCCTCCCACATTCCAAAAACATGCATGGCAGGCTGATTGGACGCTCTAAATTGTCCCTAGGTGTGAGTGTGAGCGTGAATGGTTGTTCATCTCTGTGAGCCGCCCGCGATCAACAGCATCTCTCAAAATCCAAATCAATCAATCGTCCCCTGACGTTTACCTGCAGCTTTCGTTACACGTTATCAAATGAAATTCCAAACGGTGTTTTGCCAAATGGCAGATTGCACTTTAGCGAGCGTCACTCGTCTGATGCCACCTTTGTCTCTCTGTATTTCAGCTGGAGTTGCTCATGGAACAAATTCAACTCGGGACCGAACGGGCCCGTCTACCGTTTATATAGAAAGTTGACTTCATAACACGCAATATGTATAGTTCATAAACTGCCGCCGAGTCCCAGTAGCTCCCATTTGTCAACGAGTACCCAGTTTTGGACTTCTGGTATTTCAAAAGCATTCAACATTGGGAGTTGCTCCATTTATTTTTTTTTACAGTGTATCAAGTGACACACTGTGCCGCACAAAAGCAGGATACATATTTTTAGGCGTCTGGTTTGAAGCTAAAGCGCATTCAATTGACAACGCACACTTCAAATGAGAGGTAAAAAGCACCACTGGAGGGAAATCAGACTTTTCTTTTTACTGCAGCCGCTTCCCTTTTCCCTCACAACTGTTTATTTGCACACACTAATTAATGGCCTGTGCGTGCTGATGGCTCGGTGTACCTTTGCGCGTTTAGGGGGGGTGGGGGGGGAATCAAGGAGACACTGGAAAGGGAGGGAAAAAAACCGAATTGGAACCTAATTTTGTGTTTAGTCTTCAAGTGTGTTGATACATCAAAGTGACCCGCAGAGGGAGGTCTATATGTGTCTGTGTGTGTGTGTGTGTGTGTGTGTGTGTGTGTGTGTGTGTGTGTGTGTGTGTGTGAGGTTGAAGAGCGCTGGGTTCCCTGAGGTAGGATTAATGAAAAAGCCTTTCATGGAAAAGTCATCAAGCTGAGGGGATGGAATGAGAGAGAGGGGAGGGGGGGCAAGGGGGGGGGAGAGAAAAAACAGTGCATTGTGTGTGTGTGCAGAAGGTGTGCACAGAGGAGGAGAGGAGGGGGTGTATGGCTTATGACCTCTTTGTCTCAAACTTTAATTAAAATCTCACCCAGACGTCCTCGCTCATGCCAGCACTGGCCACACACACACGCACACACACACGTTTCATCAAAACACAGGCAGAAAGGCATGACGGTTTACATTGAGTTCTGCCTTCCGTGCTTAGCGAGTGCGAGTGTCTTACCTGTGTGTAACGTGAAACGGCAAACGCGGCAGCTGGAGCCGAACGCAGGTGGAAGAGAAAAGGAAACATAACAAAGATGACAGATCTGGCCCAAAACACAGTGGCCAGGAGGAAGTGCCAGAGTCAAAACAGTGGAAGAGCTACAGGCTAAATGGAGGTGCTGATAGGGAGCAGCTGCATGTACAAATGTGGCCCACCGTGTGTGTGTGTGTGTGTGTGTGTGTGTGTGTTTGTCAAAATCGCCGGAAGTGTTTCTTCACTCAACTGCAGAGAGGACTCGGCATTGGTATAAATAAGCAAACCCCTGTTTCTGACAAGGGGTTATGTTCTAGAAACAGAAGGTGAAAACCAACGCAATCGATAAAAAAAGAACCCCAGTGGGCATGTGACATTAAGTTGCGATCAATTTGACGTTGCCGATTGGATTTTGGTGTCATAGTGATGTCGAATTGACATTAGATGCCCACTGGGACATTCATTCATTCATTCATTCATCTTCCGAGCCGCTTGATCCTCACTAGGGTCGCGGGGGGTGCTGGAGCCCATCCCAGCTGTCTTCGGGCATTAGGCGGGGGACACCCTGAATCGGTTGCCAGCCAATCGCAGGGCACACAGAAAGGAACAACCATTTGCACTCACACTCACACCTAGGGACAATTTAGAGTGTTCAATCAGCCTGCCATGCATGTTTTTGGAATGTGGGAGGAAACCGGAGCACCCGGAGAAAACCCACGCAGACCCGGGGAGAACATGCAAACTCCACACAGGGAGGCCGGAGCTGGAATCGAACCCGGTACCTCTGCACTGTGAAGCCCACGTGCTAGCCACTGGACTACCAGGCCGCGCCCACTGGGACACGCCTGATCTATTTACCAAAACACACACTTTTGCGAGTATTCCTTGGCGGCCGTTCTCACGCTCACCGGCCGTTCTGTTCTACTAACAAGAAGTCAAGTGTGCTTGCTTCAAGCTGTTTTGTCACTCTCGGTTGAAGTTGACCCTAAAACTGAACCATAAAGCCAACGAGAACGCAACACTGTATCTTTAAAAGTCAAACTATATCGCTTTGTGTAAGGAAAAGCCACAAGCCCGAGAGTAATAATTCCTGAGAAATGCCATAGATGGGCTAACAGAAATTACTTAAACACACAACGAGCAGGAACATGCACAAACTGTCAAGTCAACAGTATTTCTCGAGCACTTTGAAACAGCCATCGCTGCATACAAAGTACGTGGAGCGATTTAACATACACAATAAACAGTAAGACGAATCGGTAATAAAGGCGCTAGAAAGCACCAAACAGTAAAACCAAGAACAAAACTAAGTCATGCTGAGTCGAATGCCAAAGAATTACAAGTGAGTTTAGAGGAGGGTTTCGAAGATGGGCAGCGAGGAGGCTTATAAAACTCAACCCTATAAAACTGATTGCTTCAAAATCGCTGACATCCTGTCGCGGGCCTCAAACAATGAACCGTGATATCGAGAGGAAACCGCACAGTGCAGCTTCTGTTCCAGAGAGTCTGAAGTGAACAAAAACCAAAGCGGCGATTCCCACAACAGTTTTCTCTGCGTCCCTTTTCATGCACTGTTTATCGCGTTGGGTTTTTGTGTCCACCTGTCCTCGTCGTTCTAGTTCCGTTTGTCCCCGAGTCCTCTCCGCCACTCATGTTTTGTTCAGGTGGTGCTCGTTTTCGTGTTTGCTTGAATTAAAGCTCCCCGTTTTCTTTTTGGGATTTTGTCGGGGTGCCGCTTTCGCTTCCGTTGGTGTTCATGTCGGGCGGCCCGGTAGTCCAGTGGTTAGCACGTGGGCTTCACAGTGCAGAGGTACCGGGTTCGATTCCAGCTCCGGCCTCCCTGTGTGGAGTTTGCATGTTCTCCCCGGGCCTGCGTGGGTTTTCTCCGGGTGCTCCGGTTTCCTCCCACATTCCAAAAACATGCGTGGCAGGCTGATTGGACACTCTAAATTGTCCCTAGGTGTGAGTGCGAATGGTTGTTCGTTTCTGTGTGCCCTGCGATTGGCTGGCAACCGATTCAGGTTCTCCCCGGGCCTGCGTGGGTTTTCTCCGGGTGGTCTGGTTTCCTCCCACATTCCAAAAAACATGCGTGGCAGGCTGATTGAACACTCTAAATTGTCCCTAGGTGTGAGTGTGAGTGTGAATGGTTGTTCGTTTCTGTGTGCCCTGCGATTGGCTGGCAACCGATTCAGGTTCTCCCCGGGCCTGCGTGGGTTTTCTCCGGGTGCTCCGGTTTCCTCCCACATTCCAAAAACATGCGTGGCAGGCTGATTGAACACTCTAAATTGTCCCTAGGTGTGAGTGTGAATGGTTGTTCGTCTCTGTGTGCCCTGTGATTGGCTGGCAACCGATTCAGGGTGTCCCCCGCCTACTGCCCGGGGACAGCTGGGATAGGCTCCAGCACCCCCCGCGACCCTAGTGAGGATCAAGCGGTACGGAAGATGAATGAATGAATGAATGGTGTTCATGTCATGCTCCCGTTTGGGAGTCCATTCCCAGTTTTTGGTTTGCTACGTTCATTCATTCATTTATCACACGCAAAACGTGTTTATCTGTCCAAAATTCTGCTTCCTGTTTCTTATCCTCCCTGAACCGGTTTTGCCCGCCCCATGTGACAACGTGGGACTCCGCAGCCTGAAGTGGTTTCAAAAGGGCGCAGATAGACGGGAAAATGCCACGCCAGAAGAAAAAGTCAGAGAGACGACGACCAACGGCTTGTTCTGCAAATTTAAATCACAGGAGCGTACGAATTTGTTTCTAGAGAATGTTTCATGACCGGACGCCGCTAATTGTGGGAATACGCTAGGCGGGAGAAAGAAAAGACACAACTCGCCCAAAAACGAGATTCGGTTTGGAATACATTAGCCGCCCGTTTACAACTCCCACGATCCCCATCCCCTGCAATCTGCGTTTATCACCCCGCGTTTGTATTCGCCGTCACGGGTCGGCTTTGATAAATCATAACCATCGCCATCAGCACGTCAAAATGGCCGCCGCCGCCGCGTGAAGGAGAACCGAGTAAGATTGATCGCCGCGTTCCGCCTCTTAAAACAAAAGACGGATCGGGAACTGCGATGAAAAAAATAAAAATAAAAAAAAGCGAGATGTGCTATTGTTATTAGGGAGGCCTGAGAGATGATGTCATGAGAGGAGCAGGAAGGACAACTCTCACACACACACACACACACACACACACACACACACACACACACACACACACACACACACACACACACACACACACACACACACACACGTTTGATCATGGTAAGAATCCGATTTCCGAGACTGATAGCGCCTTGCATTCCTCCCCTACATTCCAGGGTCAAGACGATGTCAAGACTGTGTGTGTGTGTGTGGGGGGGGGGGGGGTGTCACTCCATTACAGCCTGTCGGAGATGATGTGGAGGTCCCCCATGTCAGCCTACTCTTCTCAAGACAACATCAAAAGAGTGCGAGGGTTAAAGTTGAGCTAAACGTGGCACCCAAAAGCACGCACACACACACACACACAGTGCCCCCCCCCTTTTTAAGACCCCTCACTCTAATGCAGTTCACTTTGACAGTGACTTATGATATAGCAATGGGGCTCGGCTTTGAAGTGTCCACCATCACACACGCACAAGAGTCTAATGGGGTCTTTTGGACCAGCCAAAATGCCCCCCCCCCCCCCCCCCACAAAGACAAATGTCCCCACAATAAAAGCTTGGCGAGTTGTTGAGGGCTGAGCAGCACAACGCCGGGAACGATCAGCTTGCGTACACTGATAGACACGCACGCTCCCACGCCACACACACACACAGAGTGTTTTGGGGGGGGGGGGGGGTTTGTTTTTTTGCGCTCTGCAGGCGGCCTCATCTCATTTATCATTTATCATCATAACAGATTCTTCGCTCTCATGTTTATTCTCCACCTGCTTCACATTTGGCTCTTTTATAAATGACCCGCTTCAAAGACGCGCACGCGCGCACACACACACACACACACACACACGAAACATGGTTACAAAGTGCTGATTTTGTTTCGGTCTCTTAAAGGGCCGGTTCGCCTCACAGCGGAAAAACTTTCTTGCACCGTGGAGGCTAAGTGGCACACTTTTCGGGCAAAGTTGTACAATTTCTGTCGGTGTGAATGTAATTTTGAGCACTTTCTTAGCTTTTGATATCGGTTATCATGTAAAAAAAAAAAAATTATAGTCTCGAAGTGCCACAATCATGACCAACTTGACCAAAAATTTTGTGGTTTTAGTCCTAAAAAGTATTTTTGCTCTCATTGTAGGGCACATGCAACTCGATTAACACTATTCTCAAATGTGAGGAAATACAAAATCCATACATGAGTCAATTCCAAATGGTATTACACATAAAGGCTCAATCAATGTTGTATTTAAATAAATTTGTGTACAACACTCAACTCCAAATGTACTGTACTTAAAAGTTAAATACAACTGAACAAAAAAAAAACCAATATATTTCAAGTTTAAAAAAAACTGTAATTAATTTTGTCAAAACATTTGAACAGGCTGTATGCATAGCGACCCGGTTCATCGTAATGTTTGATTTAATTTTATGCTGTAAATGGAAATTTCATTTGGATTTAATTGAGAGGGCACTGCAGAGGTCAACCAAACTTTCTGAAAGTGAGTTACTCCTTGGACACGAATTAAGATCATGCGAATGAATCCTAATTTCCCAAAGATCATCTCTACAACATTGCCAGAAAATCGCAATGTCCTATCACTCACTGTTGAGCTATATTTTACGCAGGCTACTCAAGTGGTCCTTGGGGGCTCTGGCACGTCAGTGACCCCTGCGGCGGCGCTAGCGCACTTTGAGACTCGCTGTACTCCATATTTTGGGTAACGTGTATCCCCAGGGCGGCCCAGTAGTCCAGCGGTTAGCACGTCGGCTTCACAGTGCAGAGGTACCGGGTTCGATTCCAGCTCCGGCCTCCCTGTGTGGAGTTTGCATGTTCTCCCCGGGCCTGCGTGGGTTTTCTCCGGGTGCTCCGGTTTCCTCCCACATTCCAAAAACATGCGTGGCAGGCTGATTGAACACTCTAAATCAGTGGTCACCAACATGGTGCCCGCGGGCACCAGGTAGCCCGTGAAGACCACTTGAGTAGCCCGCCAGTGCCTGGACATTGTGATTTGCTAGTAGAAATTATGATTTAAAAATGCAAACATTGGCAGTACTGTGAGACATTTCGAAACACGATCAAAGTCTGACAATTTAAATCATCAAGTATTAAAAATAACACATCCTCATATTATTGAAGGTATTTTGGACAAATATGTTATTTCAGACGTGTATCAATTTGGTAGCCCTTCACACAATCGGTACACATGAAGTTGCTCTCACCCTCAAAAATGTTGGTGACACCTGCTCTAAATTGTCCCTAGGTGTGAGTATGGGTGCGAATGGTTGTTCGTCTGTGTGTGTTGTTCGTCTAGTGAGGATCAAGCGGTTAGGAAGATGAATGAATGAATGAATGTATCCCCAGGCCCTGCGTTAGCAAATCAAGTCAAGTTGGACGTGCTGTACATGGAGAAATTTAATAACTACAATAAACAGTAAAATCACCGCAGAAGTGAGGAACCACTTTCCACGGGCACATTTGATGATTAAAAAAAGGACACAAGAGGTGAATGCGCGCCACTGCTATGCTTTTAAAACCTGAACCGGTTCCCCTGAAAAAAGACACGAGTGAGTGTTCCAGTCCCTCCCCACTTGATCACCAACCATCTGTCCACAACACCTGATTCCAATTTGGGCTCATATGTCTGAATTACTTTGATGAATTGGTTCAAGCGTGACACCTTGAATTAAAAAAAAAAAAAAAAAAAAAAACGCCGCGTAATTTGTCAGAAGTGGCACCGCCGCTTAAGTTTCACATCATTGTTTGTCAAAAAGTCAAAAGCATGTCTTGCCTATGACACATGCTCCCACCTACCCACCCCCCTCTTTTTTTTTTTAACAGTAACAAGAGCTCCGGTTTGTCACATTAGACTTCTTTTATGTGTCAGCGTACAGAGACGACGCACACACACACACACACACACACACACACTTACACAGCTTGACCTGATGTGTGCTTGGAAAAGAGAATGAAACTGTTCCTTTGTGAGAGCCACAAAGAAAAGGACGAGGGATCGGGTTGCCTCCTCCACCGCCGTGTTCCCTCGGTGGAACTAATGTCATTTAGCAAGCGAGGCCAAGCAAACACGCAGCCGTGACCATGTGTGTGTGTGTGTGTGTGTGTGTGTGTGTGTTGTTCCACCTTTCCATGAATTATAACTCGGCTTTGGCAGTGAGAAAAGTTGTGCATTCTTCTTCACGGTTGAGTCAGTGTACGCGCTTGCGCGTGCTCGTGTGCGCGATCACAGCAGGGGGTGAGAGCAAGGGACAAAGCTAGATAAACAGGACACTTCCGTGACCGCTCCTTCAAACGCTTTCATTTAGGCCTCGAAAATCGATGTTTACTCGTTCCGTCATTAAGCGTCATTATGGAAACCAGAGCAGGCTGTTGTTTGTCCCGGCAACTTAGGCGACCATTCCCGCTCTGACACGTAATAAGTGACGGGCCCGTCTTAATCAGTAACCTGCTGTGAGAGAGAGGTTGGGTATTTTTTTGTTGTTGTTGTTTTGCTTTGTTTCCTCGCCAGTTCGGACCACCGCAGCAGGAAGTTTGACACAAGAGCACAAATACGGCCCGGCAAAGTCGTTTGAAGACTTCTAACGAGTGATCTGCTCCGATCTCATTAACTTAGGGAGTTGTGTGGATAATTGAGACACGGCGGAGGCTGCGCACTTTTCTGCCGTGTGTCTAACAGCGTTCCTATTAACACCTGACATGGAAGAAATCCCCCAGAGACAGCCTGAGACAGATCTGGATTTTTTTTTTTTTTTTGTAGCTGCAGGGTCTCACGTGTGGGTGGCGGAACTGGAAAGGGGAGTTTTGTGTAATTGCTTTGGCTTTTAATACGTATTCCTTTTTTTTTTTTTTTTTTTTTTCAATCTACTAGGTCAAATTTTATAATGAAACGGGCCATAGTATTAAGCACACCTGCACGATCTAATGAGATCGGTGTCAAAAGGTCATAAGAGAGTGATACCGGGGTTTTGGTTGATTCGCAGACTAAGAGAAGGGCAATAGCTCCGGTGAAACCATGCGACGCAGTCCCACTCCACCGAAAAGTACAATGTCAACAGTAAACACAGTGTTCAGTTCACTGGTAAGAGGGGGGGGGGGGGGGTCGCTGAGTGATACGATATTATCGCGCGAAAGCAACTGCGCGATCATCGACAACAGATTACAGGACCAAAAATAAAAAATAAAAAGTAAACTTGATACACTGATCACATGTACAGGCCTACTTTAGTAACTTGTAGTACTTTTGATATATAAAAGGTCATTTCATTTAACACAATGACAAAACTGCGGATGATAATTCGCCCAAGTATAACGCAAAATGTAGAGGTGGATGATTTTTTTTTTTTTGGTAAAATGTATTTTAAGTGGGCGGCCCGGTAGTCCAGTGGTTAGCACGTCGGCTTCACAGTGCAGAGGTACCGGGTTCGATTCCAGCTCCGGCCTCCCTGTGTGGAGTTTGCATGTTCTCCCCGGGCCTGCGTGGGTTTTCTCCGGGTGCTCCGGTTTCCTCCCACATTCCAAAAATATGCATGGCAGGCTGATTGAACACTCTAAATTGTCCCTAGGTGTGACAATTTGGTTGTTCGTCTATGTGTGCCCTGCGATTGGCTGGCAACCGATTCAGGGTGTCCCCCGCCTACTGCCCGGAGACGGGTGGGATGGGCTCCAGCACCCCCCGCGACCCTAGTGAGGATCAAGCGGTACGGAAGATGAATGTATTTTAAGTATAGGTGGCTGGTATCGGCAGCCTCTGCAAAGAGCTGATACCTTAAGATAAGGCTGGTATCGTCCCAATACCGATACCTGGCATTAATACTCACCCATCAATTTTATGATTCGAGTTGGGAGGCAAAGTTTCCGTTACGTGCATTGGCTCTGATTATATTGTGCGAGTGGCCACGTACAGTATGATGGCTTGATTTACAATTGGGCTGATCAAGGTTTTTCAATCCCCATCCTTGTTGACACGTCCTCATCTACATTTAGCGGCAGGTGTAAATTGGATCATTCACGCGCCAGGGAGCGGGGATTAACTATCAGACAATAGCAATTCCCCAAAGCGGGAGGGGCTTGGGTGGGGGTGGGGGGGGGCTATTACACAAACTTCCCGTGCAGTTATGAGCATGTGGTCACCGCCGCCGAATCAAATCCTGGTCAATTTAGCCCCATTCATCACAACATCTCTGCGGTACACTGCACTGATGACCCACGCAAGTTGGTCACCACTGGAGTTGTGAGGGGAATTTTTTTTTTTTTAATAAAATTAAAAAATGTAGCTCATTTGCATAATCGCATCATAAATACCGAGAATTCATTTAATCATCTCCTCTGTTCTGAGGCTCTGGGCTAAAGAGTGTTGATATGATAAGACAGTGAGTTATTAAGGGAGGAGAGAGAGTGAGAGTGAAGGGATCACAGAGAGAGCTTGTCCTGATTTGAGCTGCCGCTTGGGGCTAAATGAAAATTAATTAATTTCTGTGAAGAATCAATTTCTAAGAATGACAGTGTCAGATTCACCAAGTGCACGTCCGCTCGTGTATGTGTGTGTGTCTGTGTGTGTGTGTGTGTGTGATCCAGAGCGAGAGATCACAGCCTACGATAACACCACAAAGTTTGCGTGTTGTTTTTTTTCCCCCGATGAGGATTACTCGAGTCCATTATCTCCGCCGTCAGCGCTCTTATCATGCGTTAAAATTATGATTAGCAACAGAGCAAGAAATTAAATGTGGCAAGTCAAAAAAAGAGAACGTTAACCGTCTCCACTCGGTCGGAGATGACATATCCTGGGCTATTACGGGATTAATTTGCCACCATCAGTAGCACTTAATTTGGAATGCACTGTACTTGAGTGCAGTTTTGAGGAGGAGGTGTGGGGGCAATGATGCCTTCATGGCACCTGGGATTTAATGTTAATGTTCACAGCCTGACTTGACTGACACAAGAGGAGGTTACGCTTACCTTAAATCAATAATTTCCACACTCTGCGCCTTGAGAAAACATCAGATGTGCCCCGCGAAATTATCTAATTTTTGTTTCTTGTTTTCATTTCATTTTCTAAAATATATTTTTTCATATATCTATGCTAGTGATGTGTAGTGACAGGTAGACGGTTTAAATCCTCCTACAAAAAATGGCAGAAGGGACAACTAACTTGTATAGCCACCTGTTGCCAGTAATACAACAAAATGATGGTTTTATGTTCGTCAAAACAGGGCCCAATTTCACACCAAGTAAGTAAATTGTCAGCAGACTGAGACCAGATCATCATTTTTTCAGCATACGGCTCAGAAAAAAAATTAAAGAGGTCACTGGAAAATGATCCGTTTCTCTGATATTGATCTGGAAAGATACCCTTGAGTCAAGTGAATATTTTTGGTTTAATAATAAAGTGATGCATAAAGTACAAGTAACTCCTAAATTTAAAATTCAGTCACAGTGAACCAAGAACGGCGAAAATATGTGAATAGCAGACACTGCCCCAAAAGTGCTTTAAATCGCCAATATGAATGAATTTGACCATAAATATACACAATCTCAAATCACTTGCAAAGATGCTTGTAGCATTTCAAACGCTCCCAAACAAACTGTAGACAGTATTTTGTCACAAAAATAATGTTAAAAAGTTGGGATTTGTTAAATGAGGAGTTAATTTTCTGGAAAACACACACCAAACGACTGTGTGAATACAGCGCAAAATCGCAACTGAACCATGAATATGTGCGGCTGTATTATCATTTATAGAATTTAAATGCAGAAAAGGAAAGCTAATCAAAACATAAAAGCGTTTTAAGTGCTATTTTTAATCTTATCCCCTCCGCCCAGTGTTTTACTTACGGCACTTTGTTTTTCAAAAATCGCGAATGGGCGGGGGAACACTGTACTGTATCGTCGTGGAGTTTGGTGAAAAACGGTGATACGTTCAAACACCTGGGATTTTCTGACTCCATCGTAGAATGCTGTCGTCCATTACAGACAAACCGATGATTGCTCACCCAAAATCCCCACTCACACCACCAGGGTCACACATCGAGTCATCCCCGCCCCAGAACCCCCTCGCGACCGGCCTCACCTCGCGTTGGTACAGTCGCTGTAGAGCGTCTCGAAGTCCTGCCTGGAGATGAGCTTGCATCGGTTCACGCCGGGCTGGATAGCCCCCAGTCCCCGGAGCACGCGGACCTGCTCCACGTTACACACCACCGGCGTGATGTCGAGCCGCTTCAGCTTGGTGTAGACGGTGTGAAGCCCGCCGACCAGGTGCTTGAGAAACACGTCGAAGGCCTGTGGGAGGCAAATGAGCTCCGTGTTTTTGACGGTGAACGACGCCAGCTTGGCTCCCTTCACCTCCACAAGCCGGCACTCGTTGTTCTGCGGGGTGCTCTCCACCGGGGACGGCGTGGCGTACACGGGCTTGTTCCCGCCCCCGGACATCGGGACCAAACCGACGCCGCCGCTCTTCAACTGGGTGCCGTTCGGGAGTAAGAGGTCCGCCCGGAATTGGTGGAGCAGTGTCGGACGCGCCGCCGGGGGAGCCGGCGAGGAAGTGGCGGAGGTGGCCGCAGGTGGAGGTGAATGAGTGGCCGGGGATGCGGAACTCGCCGCCGGGTGATGGCCGAGCGGAGCCACGGGGAGAAGAGTCGGAGCGGCGGGAGTTGCCATGTTGGTCGCGCGAGTCAGCGAACCGGTGGTGGTGAAACAACACCCCAAAAAAACGGAGCAAAAAGTAAACTTTTGAGTCGAACAAAGTAACTTTGTCGCTTTGCGGGAGGGAAAGGAGCGACGACCAGAGGATGGAAGAACCGCAGAGAGCAGATTTGAGGGAGAAAAGAGATCACATAGTTGATTGCGAATGGAGGCTTGTCTCACACAAGGAGATGCTCCTGTCACATTATCATAAAGAGGAGGAGTCTGGACATATTCTCACACGAACACACTGAGAGAGAGAGAGACAAAGAGAGAGACAGAGAGAGAGAGAGCGAGAGAGAGAGAGAGAGAGAGAGAGAGAGAGAGAGAGAGAGAGAGAGAGATTAGCCTACATAAACTTCAGATAAGCCTATTTACGAACGCCCAATACATATCATTCCGATTAATACTGGTGATGAGTCGAAATGTGGCACCCAAAGCCTTTCTTAAAAAACACATTCATATCATGGAGGTATCACTGTAATCTTCCCCGAACATTTTGGAGCCCGTGTTATGCTTGAAATAAAATGGATGCAAGTTATTTTTAAAAACAAACATGCTCTAAATCCTAAACTTACTTGAAAACAAACTTCCGAATTTCCTGAAAGGCTACCGGTTGGATAAACACGTCTGAATTCAAACACATTCACACAATAGTACTGTGATTTATCCATTGTGTTCATATTGTATTTAATTGAAAGATGTTTGTTGTTGTTGTTTTTTTTCTCTTTCTCCTTTCTTCTTTCTACATACATTCTTGCTGCTGGAGGCTGTAAATTTCCCCAGTGTGGGACGAATAAAGGATATCTTATCTTATCTTATCTTATTTGCTCAAACTACCTTTAGTTTTTAATAATTAACGACAGTCATCCATCTGAAGACACTGGTCCGATTAATTAAGACTAATTTCTTACAATGATTATTAAAAAAGGAAACTGTTCAATATCACGTATTTATATATTTTGACATTTTGTTTGTTTATTGCCACAATTTAAATCTCACCCAGAAATGAAAAGTGCCTCCTTATTATTTTCTATTGTAAAAGGTCAATTTACCAATTTGGCAATACTTTGCACAAATGACAGCCATTTTTATTTAGTAATAGATTGATTTGGGGTTTTTTTTCCTCCAGGAGAACGAAAATACACACAGAAAATTACAAACAGTGAATCCCAAGGCACATACAGGTGCCTTCTTCAAGCAAATGAGGTTAGTCGTCACTCCTACTACACGGGAATGAATTTCAATCACACCCCACTACCCCTCCATTTGATCTTGAAACCAATAAAAAAGGTAGCTCAGAAAAGGCGGCATGAAAAGACGTCCAAAGCTCATAATCAGGCAGCAATAACCTTGTCTTGACAAACTGACCCTTTTACCTGTTCCGGTGCACGCACGCACACACTGCTGTCATTTACATATGGAGCTTACAGTCCTTTCAAAGTGGCTTTCACGGAACATTGTGCTGATAATGATCTCGGCGGCGAGGGAGTGCCGCAGATCTCCAGAGACCATCTCGCCGTACGACAACTTGTGTGTGTGTGTGTGTGGGGGGGGGGGGGGGGGCTAAAACTCCGACTGCACTCCCAACTCAAAGGACTACAACGCTCTCTTTTTTTTTTCTTCCTCCCACTCCGACAAGACGCCCGCCCGCCCCACCCCACCTAACCCTCTCCAATAAGCCCTCTTGTGTTTTTTAATTGGCAGAAATTAATCTTTAGGATGTAGATGGTAGATTTACATTCATTAAAAGTCAAGAGAGGAAGCCAGGCTTGATGCTAATCAAATCTGCTTAATTATGCTTAACATGAGTATCTCCAGAGGGAAGAGGGGCGCGAGGGGTGGGGGGGGGGGGGGGAGATAGCAAACTCCAACTTTTTACTTTTTGCCTTTGATAACTCCTGCTGAGTATGGCCTTTTCTTTGCCAAATAGAAATGTCACGACTCTGGTGCTCTCCATCTGTAGGAGTGAGGCGCGCGCAGCCGTCGGCGCTAATTATTCAAGTCCCACATTAAACGTGCCGTTTAACCTCCCGCCACATTCGAAAATCATCCCATTTACAGGTCAATCGTCACTCGCGCCCGTCAACTGATTGCGTACTCACCTTTGGCGCTCTGAGCGCACGTTTTCCATCGGTGCAGTCAGGACACCCTGGTGGGGGGAAACGGCTGTGTCTCACAACAGGAAGGTCACGGGTTTCATTTGCACAGCCGCTATTGTCGTTAAGGGCTCCTGAAATCAAACAATGCACTGATTAGCGCAAACATATCTGCTGGCTTCGGGACCTGCAAAACTTCTTTTTTCTTCATCCAGAACTTGGGCCGTGTCTTGCAGCGGGTTTTCAAATGTTTCACAGCAAGGGACACCCAAACAAAACAAAAAAAAAATGGACACTGACATAACCAACTTTGAAATACAGTAGCGGAGGAGGCCTAAGTGTTCATCCAAAAAAAAATGTACATTTCGTGTGATGTTTGCATTTTAACAGATTGTCATTGTTGGGTAATCCAAGGCAGGAGCAAAACAAGTAAAAATAGAACACAACAAATTATTAGTATCACTTCACCACCATGCACACACCATTGTTAGCACAGCAGTAACATCACGTACATCCAAAGACAGAATATGACATAAAATGAAGGAAACACATTTAAGAGACATAACATGGCAACTGGTATGTGTGCAAAATTGCATCTGCTTCACCACTCACAATAAGATGTCAGAGTATCGTGACGACGGAGTGACTCTCAAAAGGACACCAAAGGCACTTTTTGCTCGTTTGCTTTTTGACGCCTCTCCTATCACGCGCAGCAATTTCATCCTTTCCAGGCTGCACTTTGAACACTTATGTATCCAAACTTCTGCTCCTCTCCACACGTCTCTTTTGGCCAATGTGCAGTAAGACGAGGCGTGGGGGGGTATGTGTAGGTGGCTAGATCAGCCGATGAAGTGTAAATACCACTCAATCTGTTCTCATTAGAGGGGCAAAACCATACGAATGGCTTTGCCTCTATTAAAAAAAGCCCCAGGGTGTTGGATAAGTGTGTGTGTGTGTCATTCCATGAAAGTAAAGGAGGGGGAGACAGAATGATGCTTTGGCATTTGTGTCTGCAGAGGGGATGTGAAATGCCACCACCATCAACGCCGCCTAATTCTCTGATACACACTTTTAATCTGAACAGACAATCCGTCTCGGCAGCCACCGTTATGATTCAAATCAACTTGGAGTGAAGGCTGTGTGTGTGTGTGTGTGTGTGTGTTCGCGCTCTTTTGAATGAGAGAGGATGTCATTGTGTTTTGATATGTGATTAGATGTCTTATTGGGGGTGTGTGTGCGTGTGTTTGTGTGTGTGTGAGAGAGACCAAGATATAACACACATCCATTGCATGCTGCCCTATGATAATGTGGATTGATTATGGATATGATAATGAGAGGCCGGCCCAGCGTCGCGACCTTCACAAGGTCTAATTGAAACAAGCGTTGGTCCTCCGAAGCACTTATCAAGTCACACGGCACATCATTAATCATGAAGAATACAAGCTGTCGTTGTCCCACACACGCACACACACACACATTCTCTCTGTTTCACTAGCACACATATTCTTTGCCTTGTCCACTGTCTCGGTCTCTCTGACATACATGCACACGCACACACACACACACACACAATCATAATGCGAGCTGTCACTACAATGTGCCTGCTCTTGTCTTCTTTAAAGTGGAGTGGACAGCTCATCCACCCCCCTGTCTTTATTTTCTGCCAGAAAACTTGATGGGAAAAAAAAAAACAGTCGATGGTGGGATTCAAGTGGGATTTAAAAAAAAAAACAACATACATACAATTTGAGCCACTTGTATTTAGACAATGGCTGAGTTTTTTTTCATGATGTTTTTTTTTTTTGCTTCTGCCTTTATATGCGAACACAATGGAATAAAAATAAATGGTGATGTGTCCATTCACAGTATGCACAGAACTGCTATCTGTCTGTCAGTTTATCTATCTATCTAGCGAGCAAGCTATCGAATCTCTATCTCTCGATCTATCAGCTAGCTATCAAATCTGTCAGTTTATCTATCTATCTATCTATCTATCTATCTATCTATCTATCTATCTATCTATCTATCTATCTATCTATCTATCTATCTATCTATCTATCTATCTATCTATCTATCTATCTATCTATCTATCTATCTATCTATCTATCTATCTATCTACCAGCTAGCTATCGAATCCATCCATCTATCTATCTATCAGCTAACTTGCTAGCTAGCTAGCTATCAAATCTATCTATCAGCTAGCTTGCTATCAAATCTATCTATCTATCTATCTATCTATCTATCTATCTATCTATCTATCTATCTATCTATCTATCTATCTATCTATCTATCTATCTATCTATCTATCTATCTATCTATCTATCTATCTATCTATCTATCTATCTATCTATCTATCTATCTATCTATCTATCTATCTATCTATCTACCAGCTAGCTAGCTATCGAATCCATCTATCTATCTATCAGCTAACTTGCTAGCTAGCTATCAAATCTATCTATCTATCTATCTATCTATCTATCTATCTATCTATCTATCTATCTATCTATCTATCTATCTATCTATCTATCTATCTATCTATCTATCTATCTATCTATCTATCTATCTATCTATCTATCTATCTATCTATCTATCTATCTATCTATCTATCTACCAGCTAGCTAGCTATCGAATCTATCTATCTATCTATCAGCTAACTTGCTAGCTAGCTATCAAATCTATCTATCTATCTATCTATCTATCTATCTATCTATCTATCTATCTATCTATCTATCTATCTATCTATCTATCTATCTATCTATCTATCTATCTATCTATCTATCTATCTATCTATCTATCTATCTATCTATCTATCTATCTATCTATCAGCTAGCTAGCTATCGAATCCATCTATCTATCTATCTATCTATCAGCTAGCTAGCTATCGAATCCATCTATCTATCTATCTATCAGCTAACTTGCTAGCTAGCTATCAAATCTATCTATCAGCTAGCTTGCTAGCTAGCTGTCAAATCTATCTATCAGCTAGCTAGCTATCTCCTCCCACCATCCAACCATTTATTTAGTCTCCTCACTCTGGTCTCCAGCAAAAGCCAGCCGCAGCGCACACTCACGGGTGACAGTGCCAGAGCCCACCCGTTAAAAGATGAGCGATCAACATTTGCCGGCAAACTTCAGACAATCGAGCCTCGAGGAAGAGGCGAAGCCCAAGCGATGATTTTGCTCGTTTAAATATGAAATGACATCTTTTTGTCCGGCATCTTAAGTTAAAATGCAACATTTTAGCGCAACTTCTGAAGTCGAAGCCTCCCGTCTCCCTCGATTGCCACATTGATTGTTTTATTCCAAGTCCATCGCAATGACGGCCAAATCGTAAAAACTTTGTCATTGTCCACTAACTGCACGCGTTTGCGAGAATGTTCAACAATCCAACCAACCCGAGCAGCTGTTCACTTTGAGCCTAAACCGAAATTGAATTAGGCCGTGTTGTTTTACTAGCCGCTTTTATTAGAAGACAATTTTACAACCAAATGTGATTCCGGCTGCTGATTACGGCGGCATATGGCGCCTACCTGTTAAACACAAAGCGCTCAATGCCATCTCAACGCCTCAGTGAGCCCCCCTCGAATAAACTAACAAGCCCAATATCATACTCGTCATTGTGTAGTCCAACACTCCAAATTGCAATCAGATAAGAAAGCCGCTTTCATTATCATTGCGGGAGGGAAACACGAGAGGGGGGAGGTAGGTGCAGCCAAGGTTGCTAATTGTTATTCAATTAAGCGATTGTGTTAATGAAACCAATTAATAGTTTAAAACAAGCAGGCAAATATATGATTACTATGCGTCTGAGCAGAAGACGGCTAATTACAACTGTAAATCAATCAATCTGACATTAATCGGCTTGGAAAAGATCCAAAAACAACAAAGTCACCAAAAGACTTTGGAAGTTGTTCTATTTTTTATTTTTTTTTTGTCCAACAGATTTTGATTGCCACGCCATTATCCCGTCTAATGGCTGCTAACGATCCCTAAAAGAGTTTATGATCCAATTTCCTCACCGTGAATTTAATTGGGAGCTAAATAGTTTAATATTAAACGTTTAGAAGTGTGTCCCGTATTTAATCAAGGGTGGTATATCGGCGCGCGCTGGTAACAAGGTCACACAACTCCTCAGAGGGCAAAAAAACGAGGCGCTCAGATTAAGCAATAAGGTTTTACAGAAATGTGAATAAATCAATTATTGAAGTGCCCTCACAGTCAGGCGTACGTTTCCCATCTTTGCTTCTTGTTCGTGCAGTCTTTCAGTCTCACGCGTGCAGTGGCATTTAGAGGTGGCTGTGAACAAAAGTCTCTTTCCAATTAAATATTACAAAAGCAACTGACGAGAAAGGTCAACCAGATTTGTTCCGCCTACTTAGGTTTTTTTTTTTTTTTAATTACATCACATTGGTGTATTTCAGGTACGCTGTTCATCAAACAGGCGGAAGGTCTCAAGTTCTAACCCTCAAATTTCAAGCAAATCTTTGTTACCGAGGAGAATAAAACTGGTAAGTCAAAGTGTCAAGTCCCGATGTACTTTGACTTGTCTTCTCAAATAAACGCAAAAGCGACATGAAGCTTAAAGTACGAGCAGGTCTCGGTGAGCTGGATTGCGGAGTCGACGTCCTCGTGACGGATTAAATTAGATGTCGCAGTTGTGGTGTCTCTTAGCCTTGCATTATGTCATTTTGCTTTGCTAATATATCCTAAAAAGGAAAAAAAAATCATTGAAACCAGCTGCGCATGACAAATCCAGAGTACTGTGTGTTCTCCTTACGAATAAAATATTAACAGTGGAACATCAAAGGTTCAAAGGTCAAACTAAATTCATTCTGGGACATTCTGAGTTTTCTGATAGTAATACAAGAGTACATATCATTCATTCATTCATCTTCCTAACCGCTTGATCCTCACTAGGGTCGCGGGGGGTGCTGGAGCCTATCTTCTCCGGGCAGTAGGCGGGGGACACCCTGAATCGGTTGCCAGCCAATCGCAGGGCACACAGAGACGAACAACCATTCGCACTCACACCTAGGGACAATTTTTAGAGTGTTCAATCAGCCTGCCACGCATGTTTTTGGAATGTGGGAGGAAACCGGAGCACCCGGAGAAAACCCACGCAGGCCCGGGGAGAACATGCAAACTCCACACAGGGAGGCCGGAGCTGGAATCGAACCCGGTACCTCTGCACTGTGAAGCCGACGTGCTAACCACTGGACTACCGGGCCGCCAGAGTACATATCAAACAGATCAATTACATTTTGGAGTTTAAGCACATTTCTCACTCAAAAGTTCGAAAAATGATCACGTATGGATGGCTAACAAGCTAGCATAGCTTTAGCAATGCTCATTCTCAAACTTTCAGATCAGGCTAAAATAAAATGTCCTCTGGTCCATTTTTTTCAAGCGTGTATTTTTGATAAGGGGCCAAAACTTGAACTGTGAAAAATCTGCCAATTTTTGTTGTTGTGGTTGTTACATTTAAAACCAAACAACAAACTAACGCCTCACTTTTTCAGTTTCTTGAATGCAAGTTGAAAACCGAAGTTAAAATTGGGATGCTTTTTTTGTGTGTGTTGGATTATAAAAAAGATGAATTAGTTACTCGTGGAGGGGGGGGGGGGTGGGGGGGGGGGTTATTGATTGATCCATGGGTAACACCGAACTCTCACATTCACAACACCGCGAGAGCCATTTAACAAGACATAACAAGCTTAACTTAACTTAACTTAACAAGCATACGAATGCTCATGCGAAAAGGAAAAGGAAGTCTTCCTCTTTAATTGATCATCTAATGAGCACCAAAAACTGGACTTCCATCTCATCAAAACATTGTACAAAGGCTACGTTATTATTGTTCATATGCTATTCGAAATTGGTCAGCCCACCGCTTTCTTCTTTATTTCTCACTCAGAAGTTGAGCATAAACAGCAGTTGTTTTCCCACCTCGGCGCACTGTCCGTAATTTGGCTTTTCGCATACAAGGAGCCACTAATCAGTCTAATTATTTCTTGTACCTTCCATTTCCCGCACCAGGACCATTACGGCACCACGAGGGTCCTGCGCTTTTATATTTGAATGCCCTCGTTTATTCAGAAAAAAAAAATAATAATAATAACAGACGGGCCATGGGTAATTATCAGACATACAAACATAAACACCTTTAGAAGTTTTGGTTGCCAGCACCCGCTTGAAGTTGGTGCAGTCATGTGACCTGACCACTGCCCTAGTTGAGCATCCCCCCCCCCCACCCTTTAGATGTTTATGCATATATGGCCGCTAATCTACCCAGTCAGGACTGTGGGATTTGGGAATATTTTTGTTTTACGCCAGATCAAAGTGTCTGGCGGGGATCAGGAGGAACACATCAAACACGGAAGACTCCCACGCCCACACTCGCCAATCAAGCAACTGTTTTGCTTTGCGGAAAGAAAAAGAAAAGGATTCACACTGTGGGGCCTTTCTCCATCTGTACTCCGCCCCACTACCCCCACCCACCCTGCGTGGAGGTCGAGCCGTGTTACGAACTTTGGATGATCGCATCTTCATGTCTCACTCAAACTCTGTGGTGGGAAGAAACTATGTACAAAGTGTTGGACGTAAGTAGATTTTGCAGGTCCGGTGGAACCTTGATTGACGTGTCGCGACTTTTCAGTTTTCAAGTGATGTGCTCCTCACTTTGTTTTTTTTTTTTGCTTCATGCTTTGACTCAATAATGGAGCACAAGCAGGCAAACACACAAATACAAAATGAGAGCTGTCACAATAAGACAAACTCCAAGTCTAAGCGAACATATTCCTGAAGTCACTCATGAGGCCACGCCCCTCGCAAGCACATTTGCATATAACTCGGTTTGTCGAGTGATACGGTAATTACTTTTTTTGTTGTTTTTCCTTGCTTGTCCTCCTCGAGCTCCATCCTCATCGTCCTTCTGCCGATAGGTTCACTTTCTGTCTAGCCTCACGGCATATTGTGGGGGGGGGGGGGGGGGGAGAAGTAAATAAAGGTTAAAGAGGTAAAGTCATCGGCGATTGAGATTTTGATCACTTGAGTGATACCTTGGGCAGCCGTGACGTGGAGTAACCAGTGAACCAGGCCACGTGAACAAACATGACGGGACAGATTTGGAGGAGTGACATATTCCCCCTGCACGGCTTGATTTTAAAAGAATTCTTTGGTGCAGTCGTCTCCAAGAATGATCTGAAGCGAAGCCGTTTTGTGCCCCTGGCAGGACACAAAACGCCAGTTTCTGGCAATCCAAAACTCTCTCTAATCTGAAAAACGCATGTGGCAGATTTTTTTTAGCAAGGTTTTTTTTTCCTCAAAAGGAGTATTGTAAATAATTGACTCATTTAATATACTTTAGTACATTTCAGATTGTACTTTATTTGAATTTAAAGAACCGAAGCAGTACTTTTAAGTATCGATACTTCAACTTGAGTGTGAAGACTTCAACCCCCTGCACTTCATACGAGTCCGACATGATTCTTCTTGATGTGGAACACGGAGAAAAGTGTGTTAGCAGATTTAAAAAAAAAGGAGCACGAGGGTTTGAACTGCCGGCCTGTCAGTCAAAGCCGAAAATGCTTACGCCGACACCCATGCGCTCACACGCTGACTTCCTCTGAGGGCTGTTATTGTCAGAAGGCTTAAGGGTGGGAAGAGTAGGGGGGATTTGGGGGACGGGGGAGGGGGGGGGGACCCCCTTATTTGTAGACATCTTAAAGCAGCAGTAGCGAATAAAGTTGCCCGCATAGAAGTGGACCCCCACCTACACAATGAGGCCCTAATACAAGCCCTCGAAGATGAGAGCTTTGCTTCAAGCCTGCACGTTGGCCTGTGGAGGAAAGTTGTGTGCTTTCAGCATTTTTTTTTTTCCTCCTGGAAGATGAAGAGAGCCGTTTTGCAGACAGTGGAGAAAAGAAAACAATGCACGGTGCGCTTGCATACAAGTTGTAATGTTGATCCCATTCAACATACATCTGGATAATCGGTTTCTGGTATGTACAATATGGATGGTATTTCAAATAGGACATGCAACATGGCCATAAAAAAAAATACATACATTTTATGTGAAAGGTTTTTTTTTTCTTTTCCACTTGTAGATCAGTGGCGTTTGTATGGGGAATGTGCAGCCCTGGAAGACATGCAGAACGTGAACATGAACATCGAAGGGGGGGAAATGATCAAATTCAGCCAGATGGGCAGTATGTGTAACTGATACTTTACGGTACAGCTCTTGTATTGATTCTCCCCGGCGTGCACCAGTGGGGAGGCTGCATCAGCCTCAGAGAGAGAGAGAGAGAGAGAGAGAGAGAGAGAGAGAGACAGAGAGAGACGAACTGTCATAAAAATTCATTAAAATGCTCATAATACGTATAAAGATGCTACTTTTTCATACGGTTTAGTATGTCCCCTCTGAGTACCTCATAAAAGTTTAAATGGCCCCTCTGAGGTTAAATGGGGTTTACTGTACACAATGAAGTAACCCTTAAGTGAGAATATTTTCTGCTGTGTTTTGAAATTCCCTGTTGGATGACCACTCCACATTTCTGAAAAGTTTTGTGACAAAAACAAAGCCCAATCCATGTTAGGCTGAGTTTTCTGAGGGGCGGTGCACTGAAAACAGACGCTTATCAAATTGTCATTTTGTTGTCCAAATTGTTAGTTGCTAGAATAACATTATCACAACAGGAGCTGTAATCAAGTCGCGAATGGGATAGAGAGCTCGTTCCACTGTAGTCTATTTTTTTTTTTTTTTACTCAAGACTTTCCATTTTACCCGGGTTTGTTTTCTAACAAAAAAAGGCATCTAGCTAATGATGTTGCGGCATGGAAACAAAAACTCTTCAGTTTTCATCTTGCGTGATACAGAAAATATGACTCGTAAATAGACATTTATATCACTCTTTCCGTACAGTCCTTGTACTTTTTGAAAGCTAAAGTCAATAAATAGGAATAAGGGTGTCACGGCACCACCTAGTGGCCTTTAACTGTATTGTTTTGATTTCGACATTCATACACAATATGGATATTTACAAATATATAAACTTTTTAAATGACACTTGGAGAACTTTGGAAATTAAACACCAGAAATAAAAAATAGATTTATTATAGATGACAAGTGTTCACTTACAATTCATAACTAGCTGATGCTGAGTGCTATTTTTTTCGGGATTTAAATTGACCGTCATCTGCACCCAAGGGCAGGACACGAGGGACGACAGTGAGGCCATAATGGCTGGAGCTTTCATGGTGCAGGGACAAGAGACGGCTGCAGTCCCATTTAGGACCCCAAAGGGAACGTTTCATCTTTAGTTCGTGCAGTTTTCGGGAGCCTGTAACACAAAATAAAGACAATGTCGGTTCACCACAGTGAGACTTTTTTTTCAGTTCCCATTCAATCACACATAATTTAAGTAAATGTGAAGATATTGCCAGAACAGTGCTCGACTCAAGCCCGTGTACCTTGAGGGTCTCGGAGGCTTTCCTCAGCTCCTTGATAACCGAAGACAGAGCTTCTGGGTTGATGCCCTGCTCGCACAATCTCACACAGATCGACAGAGACTCCATGTCAAGGCCTGTATTGAGCAGCCTTGAGATCTCCAGTAACACTGGTGGAAAGATACACGAAAAACAGGCGTTATAACCCAGGCAAAAGCAAGCGACTGGACAACGTGTTAGTGAAATGCCTCTATTACCGTCCATAGTCTCTCGGACTGCGTTTAGATTAGCAGTGGATGCACTTGCCATGGTCCTGAATGGACAGCTAGCCAACTTGCTAGCTGGAAGCTATCGAAGCGCTATAAGGACCCCCCGGGGGGATATAAATAAATTAACCAAGCGAATATAAATGATTTGAATATTTTATGATCATTTTATGATGGATACAAGCAAACGTGTATCTTGAAAATTAGATCACCAAGCAATAAACTCGCAACAGATATTGAGCCTGATGGAATAAACGTTGAGAAGCCGGAAGCGGATGTGACGCGAATAGTCCTGATTGGTTGTTACGGATTTCCTAGAACATTTCTATTGGCTGCCGGGTTGCGAGGACGAAATTGAAATAGCGTCCAAAAAACGCTTAAAGACACTTCCTCCAGTCAGTAGTGGTTGCGGTATTAAAGTGTTTGATTCTTCGATGATGTGAGTATCACAAAATATGTACATATCTAATCTACCATTTGGTTTTATCTCAAAAGAACATCGCGTTAAACCAAACGTAACTTTCGAACGAAATAAGGAAACCAAGGTACGGTCGAAAAAGATGTCTTCTAGCAAATTTCCCTCAAACATTTATTGATCCAAGTCTGATATTTGACCTGATGAAAATATCACGGCACACTACCATACAAAAATGTCATTTGAAAAAAAAAATGTAAAATTGACATAATGCCCGAGTTGTGTGCTTGTGGAAGGACATTTCGTTGTCCAACCTTTTACTTACTTTACCGGCTTCGATAGATGAGAAAAGATACATTATTTGTCATGGATTAATATTGGTTCGGTCCATCAAAGTGAGATGACAGAATTAACCTCGGGAAACAATTTGTTTTGGTTATCTTTATTATCAAAGATGGGGGACGACCCGGAGCCACATGTCACTCCAGACACACCAGGGAGAACCTCAATAAGGAATCCATTTGAAAGTCCCAATGACTACCGCCACCTCCGCGAGCCCCTGGTTCCCAGTCCGTCTGTTTTCAAGTTATCCCAAGCTGTGAGTCGCGTCTATTCATCCTGTCCGCATTTCATGTTCTGTCTTGTTGTCTACGCCGTGTCTGAAATGGTCACTTTTGCACAGGCTCCCTCCGGGTTCAATTGGTCAATCGAGGATATGGCCAGTCTGCTTCCAGTGCACATCGATCCAGAGGAGATTCAGCGACAGTCATTTTACCTCAGCCAAACGAGGTACTTTATTGAAGTGCTGCAATCCAAGTGCATGAAATGCCTTCGGGAAGGGGTAGCAAGTTGGCTTAAAAGTATCTTTTTTTTTTTTGGAATTTGAAGGATGGACTCGGACATTGAAGAAAAACGTCAGAATGCTATCGAGCAGGTATGTTACAATGCAAGACTAGACAATTGAGACATTTTACCATCACTGTTGTCATACCACATATCAATTTCTTGTCTGTATACCGATCCAGTTTTTTACCAAAGGACCAATTGTGCCTTCTCCATGGTCTACGTCAGACCCCCGTAGAATACCTCACGCATCTAAGACCTGTATGCTTCCTCTCCCAATATCTTTCTTGACATTATCTGCATTCAAAAATTTAGTTTTCTTCATATCATATTGTTGTGCATCCTCAGGGTCTCTGTCTCCGATGCTGGAGGAGTCAGAAAAAAAATCAGGTCAGTATTTTTTCATGAAGGTCGGAGCTTGGAGCTTGTCTTTTCCCCTCGCCGTTAATTAACTTTTAAGTTTGCGTTTGCAGTTGCCTCTCAGACGATTCTCTCGTTACCGGTGGCCTTTGATTTGGAGAGACTTCTCGGTAAGCCGATAATAGCTCAAGTCCGGGGGCGACGGGCGATTTTGCCGTGATGTCACGGTGTTCATCTCCTAGGGGAATATTACCGCACCGAGGAAGCGGCGAGCGATGGCGCTCACGAGAGCCTGAGCCAGTCCTCCTTGAGGCGTAAACTTTTCCTGGATGGCCACAGCAGCTGCAGCGGCTCCGACAGCTCCGGTCCACCGAGCCCAGACCGAGGGCATTCTCGGGAAGTGAGGCCGTTGACCCAGGGAGAAGATTTTGTGGGTCAAGCTGCCATGTTTTCATCCCCTGTATCCTGCGGTGTGTCTGCTTCAACGCCCTCTACGGTGAGTAGGGGGGTGTGGGGGGGCACATATAAAAATGGTACCTCGAGTTACAAGCCCGCACTTGGTCCATTTGCTTGACAGAGTCAGTTCTCATCCAGTCCCATCCAGACCGGCTGCTTCCGGGACTGCAGCAGCGCCAGCCCGCTCTTCCCTGATAAGTCATCCCCTGCGGACGCGGCCTCGCCCATCGTTTCACCCATCGTCGCACATACCCAGCGCACACCCACAGGCCCAGGTACGAGAGTGGATTTTATCCAAGAACTGTCCCTCCATTTTCTGTTTTCTTTTGGGAGAGGAGACTAAAGCGACACGACGGCTTATAGTGAATGGAAATATTTTACAAGGCGGCCCGGTAGTCCTGTGGTTAGCACGTGGGCTTCACAGTGCAGAGGTACCGGGTTCGATTCCAGCTCCGGCCTCCCTGTGTGGAGTTTGCATGTTCTCCCCGGGCCTGCGTGGGTTTTCTCCGGGTGCTCCGGTTTCCTCCCATGTTCCAAAAATGGAAATATTTTACAAGGCGGCCCGGTAGCACAGTGGTTAGCACGTCGGCTTCACAGTGCAGAGGAACCGGGTTCGATTCCAGCTCCGGCCTCCCTGTGTGGATTTTGCATGTTCTCCCCGGGCCTGCGTGGGTTTTCTCCGGGTGCTCCGGTTTCCTCCCACATTCCAAAAACATCATGGCAGGCTGATTGAACACTCTAAATTGTCCCTAGGCGTGAGTGCGAATGGTTGTTCGTTTCTGTGTGCCCCGCGATTGGCTGGCAACCGATTCAGGGTGTCCCCGGGCCTGCGTGGGTTTTCTCCGGGTGCTCCGGTTTCCTCCCATGTTCCAAAAACATGCGTGGCAGGCTGATTGGACGCTCTAAATTGTCCCGAGGTGTGAGTGGGTGTGCGAATGGTTGTTCGTTTCTGTGTGCCCTGCAATTGGCTGGCAACCGATTCAGGGTGTCCCCCCGCCTACTGCCCGAAGACGGCTGGGATGGGCTCCAGCACCCCCCGCGACCCTATTGAGGATCAAGCGGTACGGAAGATGAATGAATGAATGAATATAAAGAGAATCAAATTTGGCCCTGAAGCACAAAAGCTTTCCCAGCCTGCTCTAAAACTCATGTGTGTTTTTTTTTTGGGGGGGGGGTCTTCTTTTTGTGACCCTCTTCAGCCGAGTGGAAGCGACCTTGCAGTTTGACTCCCCACAGCATCCCCCTGGACGTGAACGTCGCCTCCTTTGCCATGAGTCCGGACGTGGAGGGCTGCTCTCCCATCCGGAGCTGTTCTCCACACCAGCGCCACCCCCGAGCGAATCCCAGGCCTCGATTCCGTTGCTGCACCACCCCGCCCCGAATTGCCCCCGTCCTCAATCCCAAACTACCAGACGCCCAGGAGGCCGAGGACCCACCACCGGCCGGACTCTCGATGGATTGTGATCTATCCTCCCCTCTGGCTCGGGGCAATAGTGCTCCCGGTGTGGAGAACTTGGGATTCGGTGACACTGTGAAGATGGAGAACGAGCAGGAGTTCAGGATGGAGGAGAAACTGGAAGAAGAGGATGAGGAGGGGGCCAACGGGGGTCTCTCCGGACGGCTGACCAGCTCTCGGATGGGCAACGTGTCGTCGGCCACGGAAAACTCCCAAATGTGTCTCTCTCTTTTGACGGAGCGCAGCAGTATACGCTATGATTCCAGTATGCAGGTTTGTCTTTTTTTTTTTCCATTTACTCAACTACAGTTTTGTTGTCGAAATTCAATTTCACATTTTTTTTTTGCTTCAAATAAATATTCCTAAAACCTGACATTTGAACGGGGGCGTGAAGACTTTTTACAACATACAGGGCCTTTGGCTATTTAAAAAAAAAATGAAGGAAATGAGGCGGCCCGGTAGTCCAGTGGTTAGCACGTCGGCTTCACAGTGCAGAGGTACCGGGTTCGATTCCAGCTCCGGCCTCCCTGTGTGGAGTTTGCATGTTCTCCCCGGGCCTGCGTGGGTTTTCTCCGGGTGCTCCGGTTTCCTCCCACATTCCAAAAACATGCGTGGCAGGCTGATTGAACACTCCAAATTGTCCCCAAGTGTGAGTGTGAGTGCGAATGGTTGTTCGTTTCTGTGTGCCCTGCGATTGGCTGGCAACCGATTCAGGTTCTCCCCGGGCCTGTGTGGGTTTTCTCCGGGTGCTCCGGTTTCCTCCCACATTCCAAAAACATGCATGGCAGGCTGATTGGACGCTCTAAATTGTCCCTAGGTGTGAATGTGAGCGTGGATGGTTGTTCGTCTCTGTGTGCCCTGCTATTGGCTGGCAACCGATTCAGGGTGTCCCCCGCCTATACTGCCCGGAGACAGCTGGGATAGGCTCCAGCACCCCCCGCGACCCTAGTGAGGATCAAGCGGCTCGGAAGATGAATGAATGAATGAATGAAGGAAATGAAAATGTTCTGTCAGCATAACACCCGGACATCTGCCCCGCTTGGCCTCGTGTAGGTGGACAGCGGCTACCAAACGACCTCGACGACGGCCGGCAGTCTGATCGACGGCCTCGCCTCCGACTATCACGGCAAAGAGTCCTTCAGCGCCAATCTCGCCGACGAGACCTCCCACCTCACCAAAACCTCGAAAGTCAAGGTACCGGTATCACCAGAACTGCTCTGACACACTCTACTGAACGTACTCTGCATGCTACATGAATACACTCGCTAAAATCGTTTGGCCAAATCTTTTTTTGTGGATTTTTATATTTTTTGCTACACCTGCAAGTTGGAATTTTGAGTTGAGCACTTTGGGTGTCGTGTCTCGTTGCGGCGTGATGTGCCAGCCCTCATTGAGGTTTTCTGGATGAGATGCAGCATAATTAGAACAAGAGGCAGAGAAGGTCCTCAAAAGGCGCCTGGGAGTATTTTCATATACCGTGTGTTTAAAGCAGCAATTGTTTGAAGGTTCATAATTACCGTAACATTGACAAAAAAATTTTCATTACCGTGTCGGTAGCGTTTCACATGAAGTTGCGTCAACGTTTTGGTGTGTAAATGTTCAAAGTTGGGCGGCCCGGTAGTCCAGTGGTTAGCACGTCGGCTTCACAGTGCAGAGGTGCCGGGTTCGATTCCAGCTCCGGCCTCCCTGTGTGGAGTTTGCATGTTCTCCCTGGGCCTGCGTGGGTTTTCTCCGGGTGCTCCGGTTTCCTCCCACATTCCAAAAACATGCGTGGCAGGCTGATTGAACACTCTAAATTGTCCCTAGGTGTGAGTGTGAGCGCGGATGGTTGTTCGTTTCTGTGTGCCCTGCGTTTGGCTGGCAACCGGGCCTGCGTGGGTTTTCTCCGGGTGCTCCGGTTTCCTCCCACATTCCAAAAACATGCGTGGCGGGCTGATTGAACACTCTAAATTGTCCCTAGGTGTGAGTGTGAGTGCGAATGGTTGTTCGTTTCTGTGTGCCCTGCGATTGGCTGGCAACCGATTCAGGGTGTCCCCCGCCTACTGCCCGGAGACAGCTGGGATGGGCTCCAGCACCCCCCGCGACCCTAGTGAGGATCAAGCGGGTAGTAAGATGAATGAATGAATGAATGTTCAAAGTGTCCGTTTTTTTTTTTTGGTAAACTTTACCCGGGAGTGACATAAGTTGAAGCAGTCAGGCTTTGCCACTTACTTGGAGAACAAAGTCTTTTAATAGATTGGAATGTGTTTAAAGCCTGCGGGTTGGGTTGGAGAAAAAAAAAAACATTCTTATATATGCTCTGACGTATCGTATCATTCCCTGCAATCAACTGTCATTGTAGGAAATTACAATTCGTAACTTTTTTGTCCTTTTCCAGGTGTGGTATCCTCATCACTGAACTGTTTCATGCACGCATCAAGAGGGAAACCCACTTCTTACAGTTTTTTTCTTTTTAAAACAGTTCTTTAGTTCTCCACAAATGTTACGGGAGGCATTAAATCAGGTTGTGCAGCGAGTTATCACACGGCATTGCCGGCAAATCTGTGGAAAAGTAGCTGGCCGCGGTTTTATGAGGTGCTGCCGTAATCATGCAGGCGATATCAAAAATGTGCTGTATTTTTTTTTTAAGGAAACCCATTACCGTGACTTTTACATCCATTTTTTTTTTAAATCATCAGGTGGCATGCATGAATACTGAACTAAACAGAATGACTGACGTGTTTACGCTTCAATGTGTTATTTCTGATGTGTTTTCATGATTTAAGTCACAAGAATCAAGGCTGAGTAGTACTTGTCACTTTAACGAATGTCAACATGACAATCTTATGTTGTATGTATGTCGGTGGTGGTTCACACCGCTTTCTGCGACGCGGTGTGAGCAACGGACTGAAAATGGACATCCATTCCATGATGCAAATTTTTCTGGATATTTTCTGGTCCCTTCTGAGTTATTCAGCGTCCCCGTGTCACTTGAAAAGCGCTGCATACGGTTCTGCTCTATCGAATGGTATTTACAGTACCGGTTGGTGGGTGTGTTAAAATGACTTACAATAGTGGCACAGGACGTATTCGTAATTCATAATTTTCACTCTAAAAACTAAATAAAAATATGAAGCTCCTTCATTCATTCATTCATTCATCTTCCCAACCGCTTGATCCTCACTAGGGTCGCGGGGGGTGCTGGAGCCTATCCCAGCTGTCTCCGGGCAGTAGGCGGGGGACACCCTGAATCGGTCGCCAGCCAATCGCAGGGCACACAGAGACGAACAACCATTCGCACTCACACTCACACCTAGGGACAATTTAGAGTGTTCAATCAGCCTGCTACACATGTTTTTTGGAATGTGGGAGGAAACCGGAGCACCCGGAGAAAACCCACGCAGACCCGGGGAGAACATGAATCGGTTGCCAGCCAATCACAGGGCACACAGAGACGAACAACCACCCGCGCTCACACTCACACCTAGGGACAATTTAGAGTGTTCAATCAGCCTGCCACGCATGTTTTTGGAATGTGGGAGGAAACCGGAGCACCCGGAGAAAACCCACGCAGACCCGGGGAGAACATGAATCGGTTGCCAGCCAATCACAGGGCACACAGAGACGAACAACCATTCGCGCTCACACTCACACCTGGGGACAATTTAGAGTGTTCAATCCGCCTACCACGCATGTTTTTGGAATGTGGGATGAAACCGGAGCACCCGGAGAAAACCCACGCAGGCCCCTTTGAAATGTAAAAAAAAAATTATTTTATTTTTTTTTATGTTTGCATGGCAGTTTTATTACATCGTCCAAAGAATGTCGAGTCCGGTTCTTGATGCGACGTGGCCGGCTTAACTATCCAGCCTGGGCTTCTTGTTTTGCGTTTCACCGTCCGTGGCCGAAACGCTTACACCCGGGATCTGAAAGGGAGGAGGGTGTCACTTGCGGAAAGATGGCGTCTGTATTTGCGCAACTCTTACCACAGGCTCGATCAAGGCCATGCGTATCTTCTGGTGCTGAATGTTGGAGTCGTCCAGGCTGACGGTGACCTTCACCCGGTCGAATATCCGGAAGGTGTGGCGCTCCACGGTCAGAGACGGATACTGAACACGGAGCGGCGGCGGCGGTTAAACGGCAGACACTCGTAACACGCGTTGCGCCTTTATTACCTCCTCATCAAATACGAGGTTCGGGCCGCTCTTGTCCTTGCCGTCGAAGAAGACCGCCCCCTCCAGGCCGAACTTGGGGATGAGGACGATGATGGCGTTCTTCCTTACGAACAGGATGAATCCTTCCTCGCTCAGGACGCCTCGGCTCTTAAAGTACAACTAGCAAGGGAACAAAGCAGGCTGCTATAAGTACTACGCAGGACATGACATATTTTAATGTACTTGGATTTAAACGTGCACGACTTTTGGGGGATTTTTTTTTTAACCCGAACCGGACGCATCTCCATCGATGCTTACCTGTGTATGGAAGGCCACAGATGCCCTCTGAGCGTACTGGGACATTTTGTGTCTGTAGTTGAGGTTGTTGCACAGCGCCGATTGTTTGTGTTTGTCCGTCAATTCCGGGTAGGTGCTGTCCGCTCCAATGGCCACGGCCAGAAGGCGGTGCACGATGATGTCGGCGTACCTGCGCGACCGACATTTAGTCGGGAAGAGGTTGGAATACAGAACTTGTTTTTTTTTGGTTGACAGCCAGGTGGCAAAATTGTTGTTTTTTGAGCAGGGTGGGGGGCGGCTTTTTGGCATTGGCTGCAGTCAATCACAACTATCAACTTTGCAGTTTCCAGTGCGTCGTTCTACCTTCGAATGGGCGACGTGAAGTGCGTGTAAATGGGCGAGGCGAGACCGTAGTGGTGGAAGTCGCTGTCCATGCCCGAGCAGAAATAGACGGCCTGCATCATGCAGCGAGTGGCCAGGATGCGCAGCAACGTGTTGAAGTTGGCAAAGCCGTCCACGTTGGCCGCTTCCAGCGAGTCGGCCAGCGCCTTGGCCGAATCCGTACGGAGCAGGACATCCTAAAATCGCCAAAAAAAATAAAAGTCGACCCTCCAAATTGAACACCATCTGTTCGATCGATTTCTTTTCAGTTTTTGCCATCATTATACTTAATTATATAATTATAATTATTTTAATTAATTTAATAATATAATATGGCGGCCCGGTAGTCCAGTGGTTAGCACGTGGGCTTCACAGTGCAGAGGTACCGGGTTCGATTCCAGCTCCGGCCTCCCTGTGTGGAGTTTGCATGTTCTCCCCGGGCCTGCGTGGGTTTTCTCCGGGTGCTCCGGTTTCCTCCCACATTCCGAAAACATGCAAACTTGCAACAATGAGGCACTCTAAAGCAGCCACCCCTACCTAAAGCCCCTGTACCGGGTTCAATTCCAGCTGCGGCCTCCCTGTGTGGAGTTTGCATGTTCTCCCCGGGCGAGCGTGGGTTTTCTCCGGGTGCTCTGGTTTCCTCCCACATTCCAAAAACATGCGTGGCAGGCTGATTGGGCGCTCTAAATTGTCCCTCTGTGTGAGTGTGGGTGTGGATGGTTGTTCGTCTCTGTGTGCCCTGCGATTGGCTGGCAACCGATTCAGGGTGTCCCCCGCCTACTGCCTGGAGACAGCTGGGATAGGCTCCAGCACCCCCCTGCGACCCTAGTGAGGATCAAACGGCTCGGAAGATGAATATTTTAATTAATTTAATAATATAATATAATTATATATAATTTTTAATAGAAATAAAGTGCAACTGATTTAAAACCAAATAAAGTTCAGCTGTTCTATGACGCTTTTTTTCTGACGTGTGTGGTCAAAAACATTCCCGGGGTAAAAAAAAAACAATATTTTTTGTGCATTTACATTTTCGCAACCAATGATGAGACACCCCCCTGTCGTTATCCGTGTCTTCATTTTATCGGTTGTTAATGTGCGCAGCCCACGAACAAGTTCTCGACCCACCTTGGACTTTGCTGCCTTCAGGAGAATGTCGTAGTTGGAAGGCGGCGGTGCCGGATGTTTCCTCAACAGGGCGCACTCGGCAAACTCGTCGTAGATCTTCTGGGCCACTGAGATGTTAGCCAGCAACATGAACTCCTCCACCATGGAGTTGGTCTCCCTGATGTGACGAAGAAATTCCAGTTCGGTGAGTTATGACAATTCCATCGACTTGCTTTTCCAATCCTCTTCCTTGCGAGTGTATTCATTTTGCATTTGTGGCTGACTAACCCGCTTCGGTGAAGGGGCAGAAAGCCACCATGGCTCCCCCTAGCGGTTTTTGGGAAGTACTTACATGAGCTCTTTGGTCTGGAGCTCAATGGGGTCGTGGGTTTCGCTGTCCATGTGGAAGCGGACCTCCAGGGAGGACAACGTCAGCGCCCTGATGGTAGATGACGAATGACATTTTTTTGTCATTAACCGAGTACAAATCTTTTTTCCGGCTCTTTCGGCGGACCTCACCCTTTCTCAATCCTGCGCTTCTTCAGGATCTTGGCGAGCTTGTTGAGGCCGCGCAGGCTTTTAGTGATGTCGTCATTCTTGCCCGTGTCGTCGATCCTCATCTGGGCCTCGGCGTACGTCAGAGACGCCTGAATTGAATCGGGAGGCGGAGTTACGATCAAGGACCGTAGAATTCGGACAAGACGGGATTTTTTTTTTTTTAAACCCCAAGTGGAGGCTTATTTATGGATATTCCTGATCGCACGAGTGTCAGGTTGTCATCGAGTCTTCGTTTCGATTTAGCTAGCCAAAATCACGCCGACTGTTCATGACGATTTTGATGAGCCGTTTTGATTTTCTCTCAGTTGTCTGACAGTGCGAAAAAGTTCAGATTTTTCTATTTAGTCGGTCGGGGGTTGGCTTCCAGACCACTACGCTCAATGGACCATTCCATCCATTTTCATTCATTCATTCATTCATCTTCCGAGCCGCTTGATCCTCACTAGGGTCGCGGGGGGTGCTGGAGCCTATCCCAGCTGTCTCCAGGCAGTAGGCGGGGGACACCCTGAATCGGTTGCCAGCCAATCGCAGGGCACACAGAAACGAACAACCATTCGCACTCACACTCACACTTGGGGACAATTTAGAGTGTTCAATCAGCCTGCCACGCATGTTTTTGGAATGTGGGAGGAAACCGGAGCACCCGGAGAAAACCCACGCAGGCCCGGGGAGAACATGCAAACTCCACACAGGGAGGCCGCAGCTGGAATCGAACCCGGTACCTCTGCACTGTGAAGCCGACGTGCTAACCACTGGACTACCGGGCCGCCTTATTCCATCCATTTGCACCAGAAAAAAAAAAATCAAAAGAGGTCAGTACGACGGCGCGCTCATTTGCATGTTGACTTCATGCCATACCTTGGAGTTGATGACACTTTTCGTGAAGCGCGTTTTCACAACTTCAGCCTTTTGATTCATCTCCCAGATGGACGAGAAAGACAGCCTTGGGGGGAAAATTTTTTTTAAAAATCATACACAGGTCAGTCGGTCGGATATAATTGGAGAGACGACGGCGGCGTGGAAAGCCAAACCTGTCCACGTTGGAGCGGAGCGAACACAGATTGGAGCTGAGCAGCTCGGGAACCATGTCGATCCTCTGTGGGACGCAACACACGCGTGTAAAATTGCTCCGCTGAGGCATGACGACTGACGGAATTTGTGCACGCGTGCTTTGGTCAGTCATGCACTTGGATTGTCCTCACTTTGCCGCAGAGGTAAACCGTCGTGCCTCGGCTGGCGGCCTCTTTGTCCAGAGCGTTCCCGGGTCTGATGAAGTGAGTGACGTCGGCGATGTGGACTCCCACCTAGAACAAAAACACACACCTGAGATCGCAGATGGGGCCGCGTGACAAATACGGGGAGAGCGTGCGTTACGAGACCTCTTTACCTCAAAGTTGCCGTTGGCCAGCTCTCGACAGTGGAGCGCGTCGTCGATGTCCGTGCATCCGGGAGGATCCACGCTGCACACTGTCAGATGCCTCAGGTCCTCCCTGCCCGCGAGGTCCTGCAGGCACACGTAAGCAAAAGGATTGAGACACAACATATATTGTCATTTATTTACAGCAGGGGTGTCCAAACTTTTTGCCAAGGGGGCCAGATTTTATGAGGTAAAATGTCGGGGGGGCCGACCTTGGCTGACATTCTTTACATTGAACAACAATATTGTTCGACAAATTTTAGTAAGCCAGTCTGTTTCACATTTCCATTTTTATTTTAATTTCAAAAATCATATGACATCAGTCAATATAAACACGGAGTGATGTCTTGTTAACTCGTGAGTGATGCCCTCTAGTGTCTAAATGCTATTACTCATTTAGTGAATGCTATTACTCATTTAGCCACTAGAGGGAAGCAGTACTCTATGAAACATCACTCACCAGTCTACGAGACCTCAGTCAATGCAACACGTGTTCCATTGCGCCCAACCTGCGGGCCAGACGGCACTGATTTTATGACGGGGGCCGAGGGCCTGATGAAATTCGACCGCGGGCCGGATTTGATTTACAGGAACAAAAATTGGAAAGATGTCATTTACCTCTGGTTTGATGCTCCAGGGCGTTTTGGGAAGAAAACTAAGCACGGCCTGGGAGAAGGCCTGATGGGGAATGTCGTGCTCCAGCAGCAGGACTTCTTCTTCCGTCTCCTTTTCCCCCGCCGCGCCCAAAGTACGGACAAAGTGACCCTAATGAAAAGGAAACGTCACTTGTAAGTGACCGTCCGGATCACATCCGGGACTTAAATAAGGTCCAACGGCGACGCACATTTGGATATCTGGAGTCTTTGGGCCAGCCGTCGATGGCCACCATGATCCTCTGGCCTGCTAATGTGGACGCTTGGCGGGTTTCGATGCGGATGCGTGGAATGCAGCGGTCGGCTGGCGTGAAAAGGTGGCGCGTCGACTAAAGGAAAGGGAAAAAGAAGAACGCACTTCGTATGGTCTCTCTCTATCGGAGATTTTCACAGAATCCGCTGTCATACACATGGTGGCCAAAGGAGTTAGCTTTGAAGCTATTTTGACAGAGCACTACCGATCTATTAGACATGGCTAATAGAAGCTCCTCCCCCTTACTTCGACATATTTCCTTAGCGACAAGAAACCATTCTCCCGTTTACTTTTGGTGTAATTCCACAGTCTGTTACTAGATGGCAGCACAACGGGCTTGAATGAAGAACAAAAAACAGTTTTGGCTGAAGATGACTGAATGTCAACTCCTCTTCAGTCCTGCATAAACCAATCTATTAGACATGGCTAATAGAAGCTCCTCCCCCTTACTTTTCGACATATTTCCTTAGAGACAAGAAACCACTATCCCGTTTACTTTTTGGTGTAATTCCACTGTCTGTTACTAGATGGCAGCACAACGGGCTTGAATGAAGAACCAAAAACAGTTTTTGCTGAAGATGACTGAATGTCAACTCCTCTTCAGTCCTGCATAAACCGATCTATTAGATATGGCTAATAGAAGCTCCTCCCCCTTACTTTGACATATTTCCTTAGAGACAAGAAACCACTATCCTGTTTACTTTTTGGTGTAATTCCACTGTCTGTTACTAGATGGCAGCACAACGGGCTTGAATGAAGAACAAAAAAACAGGACATATTTCAAGACCAGCCCAGTTTTTGCTGAAGGTGACTGAATGTCAACTCCTCTTCAGTCCTGCATAAACCGATCTATTAGACATGGCTAATAGAAGCTCCTCCCCCTTACTTCGACATATTTCCTTAGAGACAGGAAACCACTATCCTGTTTACTTTTTGGTGTAATTCCACTGTCTGTTACTAGATGGCAGCAGAACGGGCTTGAATGAAGAACAAAAAACAGTTTTTGCTGAAGATGACTGAATGTCAACTCCTCTTCAGTCCTGCTTTTTATGCCTACAGAAGGCAAAAGCTGTTGGGTCCATTTCATAATTGTTGGATAGCTGCTTTTTGCGAGAAGAAAAAAAATATATATTTTAAGGCGATATTGCCCCGCCGTCGTCTGACATTACCTCTTTGATTTGAGAGATATTGAGCATGCCACAGAAGGGCCTCCAGTTCCTCTTGATGATCCCGACTATCTTGCCTGTCGGCTTCCTGTCGACATCCCCTGCGCAACTTCTCAGCTGCTCACGAACAGAGAGGGCGTCATCAAGCAGAGAAGTAGACTCATTACCGGACTCCGCCCAGCAGCAACTTACAGCATCCTCCTCCTGCTCCTCTTCTTCGGTAGCGGTGTCGTCTTTGGCCGAGCCCACGTCCTGCAGCATGACGGAAGACGGTGCCACCCATTGACTGCGCGGCAACAACTGCACGGCGACCACATCTTGGTGCACGGCTCTGTTGAGGTGCTGAAGGCCCTGGATCAGAACCTGGAGAGTTGTGAAAAAGTGAGCGGAACACAGAAATAGGCAACATGTCGCTATGGATATGTCAAAGCGCTTGGGCGACATACCTCTGTGCCGTCTTCCTCGTCTTTTTGAATAAAAACTTTGGCCTCCAGATAGTTGTCCCTGCTGGCCTTGAAGGTCCCCTGGAGGAAGGAGCCGCTTTTGATGCCCGCCTGGATCCTGGACAGCGGGAGATGCTCAGGAAATAACACCCGACTGCTGGCGATGTCGTTCTGAGGGCGGGAAGGAGGCCATTTGCAATGTGGCAATTGGCACGATTCAAGCTGTTTGAATTCATTCCTATGAATTATGCGCGACTCTGCAATTTTAATCATTCACTGCTTTCTGAGTTTGGCCATGTAACGTTCGCAAGAATGCCGCTAACATCTGTTGTGATTTTAGGCTGCAACAACCACCACGAAAACTCCTGAGAAATCCATGAGGAACTCATTTGCTTACCTTGTCATCATTTGACAAGGCGAGGCGATCCACGAGCTCGGGATTTGCGATCAGGCCCTTCACGTACTCCTCGACTGGCGTGGGAACAAAGGACGCATTGGTATGCGATTATCACCGCAATCTGGCAATTTAAAAAAGTTTGACGAAAAAGCTTACATTTGTACACCAACAGACCGCTCTCTTGTGCCTTCTGCTTATTAGCGACATCATTCGTTAGGAGCACCAGCTTGGGGTCATCGGGCTTTGCCAGGTGCTCGCTATACCACTTGGCCGCCACACGGATAGCTCGGTCATTCCGGTCATTGGCGCTCTCCCCCGGTTCGCGTTCGATGAATGTCTCACTGTAGGAATAAAAGGAAACTAATAATCCAATCCGAAGGAGAAGCCAAAAGAGAGATGCGGTGATGCACTTTGCTACCTGTGGTGCTCGTTGGTAAATGTGTAGAAGTGTCTTTCCTCCTCATGGATGAGATCCTTGAGACGTTTGTAGACCGGCGCGCTGCGGTGGCGTACTTCCTGCAGAACGGTCTGGAGGATCACCACGTTGCAAATCACAGGGTCCTCCAAAACATCGATCTGTGGGATACCAAAATAATGTGCGGTTGTTGGAAAATTCATTATGAGCGTAATGTCTGTGCTAATTTCTGTTAGCCTGTCTACGGAGTTTGGCATTGCGAGATAGCATTGAACAAGTAGACTTCTGTGAGACGAAATAATACGGTTTAAAGTACATTTGCATTGCAGTTTTTAGAAGTTTCTTTGTAACTATTAAGAGAAATTCATATTCAGTGGACTCTACTTTTCTTAGTGTTTTGTTAGGTGGAAGCCCACTTGGTGAAATAAAGTTCAAGAAGACATACACTTGGCAATTCAGGTTTAACTACAAATTTGACTTAATTTTCCAGCATCACAGAAGCAGAGCGAAACAATGGTAATGCTTACAAATTCTGCCTTGTTTGGTTTGCAAGCTCGATTGACAGCCTGATACAACACCAGAATGTTTTGCTGTCTTTGCCGCTCTCTTACCTGATGCAACACCACATTGGTGTCGGGGACGAGGTAATGCGAAAACGAGCACAAGTTGCTCTCGATGCATGCTTCTCTCTGCAGCACAGTGGACTCCTGGCGGCACTGGTCGCACGCCTCGCTTCCGCACCAAATGTCGTCTCGCAGATAATGCTCGCGCACTATTTTCATCACCCGGCCGCCCCGAGTCTTCTTAACGAAGGTTTTAGATTTCAACATGATGACGATGTGGGTATTTAAAAAGAGTAAAACTTAAGCGTTTTCGGCTATCATTTGATTCAAAGTAAAAACTGAACGTCCCATGTGAGGAGGATGCGTTTCGCCGTTCTGTGGGCCGACTAAAACAAACCACAGGTCTTGACAAGAAGCGTTCTTTACACACGTAAGGAACGGTATTCACGTTGACTTTGTTCTGTTTAATGACGTTCGCGTATAAACTGTAACATATGAGTTGAATTTAGTATGCATAACAAACAAACATATTACTGGTTGGATGAGAACAAAGTACTAAGGAGATAGTTTTGGTCGGCCATCTCAAGAAAGCCGACGAAGCGCAAACACGGCTCGTAGCAGGTAGTATCGAATCACACAGCGCCCCCGTCGATTGGAGGTAGTAGTGTATTTGTTGTGAAGCGCTAGAACGCACAAGTTAGCAGAACGACGCTGTGTTACTATTAACTTACTAGTAGCACGGCATTTGGCCTAATAGTACGACCTCTAATTGCATATTTTCAATGAGTAAACGCTCGGCTTTCCAAACGGATAGACAAAAAGAGTTGTACTGCGCGTATATTACAACAGGGGGCGCTTCAAGTAAAAATTCAACGTCATCGAGAGGGTATGTTTCATTTCAGTGTATAATGAACTTATTAGCCTCGGTCGTACTTCCTCTGTTTCAACAGGAGTTTACTGATATCGAGGAAATAGATACCGGCAAATAAGATGTGCCCCGAAACTGTTGTGGAACGAAGCGGGACCCTTGAAAATAACAAAGTGTGTTTCTGACAGCTTTCCTCTTTATGGCGTCTCGTTTGATGCTTACATAATATTAGAAAGAATGTATGTAAATACAATTAACATGGCGCGCCACTCGAGCTCGTTTCGGCCAGTTAACTTTGTCGTTCCACAAACTAGTTCTGGACATATTGACGCTTAGCTTGATAGCATTAGCTAGCCAGCCGGGGTGGAAAACGAACATGCCCCCAAAGAAGCCAAAGTCGAGGGCCGCCAACGTCTCCAGCTCTCTGGACCTGGAGTCGGAGGATCTCAGCTTGGAGACCACCGTGCCCACCGCCGAGGATGTCTCCTCGTCGGACGAGGTGCGGCCGGGCTCGCAGAAGCTCATCCGGCAGCTGATCGAGAGGAAGGAGCTGCTTCAGCACGTCCAGCTGCTGAAAATCGAGCTTTCCCAGAAAAACCTCGCCATAGATAACTTGAAGGCCGACTACACGTCCAAGGTAACTCAAGCTTTCCATTGTGTTCCATCAACCTGCCATGCGTGTTTTTGGAATGTGGGAGGAAACCGGAGTACCCAGAGAAAAGCCACACAGGCACGGGGAGAACATGCAAACTCCAGAGCCGGAATCGAACCCTGTACCTCTGCACTGTGTGGCCGACATGCTAAGCAGTCGACCACCCTGGCCCCTACATCTTAACCAGTGGTGCGCAAAGTTATGGCCGGCTCTGAATAGCGTACATTTATTTTAGATTAGAATCATAATCTTACAATAATCAAGTTGTTTATTCTTGAGATGAGAAGTCATATTTGAATGCTCCTTCGTGGGTTTGAGTAGTGCTCTGTTGCTGTCCGCTAGGTGGAGGAGCTGGACGAGAGACTGAATGACGCTCTCCATCAGAAACAAGTGTTGGCGCTGAGGCTGGACAGTGAGCTGAAGCTCGCTCAGGAGGACAATAGGTGGGCGTCTGTACACTCGGAACACAGTGCTTTGCTATCATCGTATTGAATATGAAACGTGTGTGTGTCTTCAGAAAGCAGCAGGATCTGCGCAAGAAGGAAATGGACGAAATCCTGTTCCGGCAGCAGCAGCTGGAGGAAGCCAACCTGCAATTGCGAGAGAAGGCCGGAGAGCTGCGCCGCTCTCTCCGGGACTTGGACATGTCGCACGAGCGCTACCTGGAGCTTCGCGACCTCCCCGAAGAGACGTTGTCCATTCAGGAATTTGTTGCTGTGAGTTGCTTTATATTCCTTTTATCAACATTTCCGACGTGTCGTTGACCACTTTCATGATGTTTGCAGGTGCGCTTTTACGAAGCAGTGACTCCGTTACGGGCTCAGGTGGCTGAGCTGAGTGTGAAGAAAGACAATTTGAGCGAAGACCTGGAGACGCAGCGGACGCAAATGAAGGCTATGATGGAGGTACTGCACAGTGATATGGATGGATGGCTATATAGCTAGCTAGCTTGTATTTGAAATGCCATAGATGGGCTAACAGAAATTAGCATGCATGTTACAGTAAATATAAACCTTCAAACAAATGCTGCTTTATTACACACAGTGCCAGTCGAGCACTGCTCACTTGCAAAAATTTTCTCGAATTTATAAGATAAGATAAGATATCCTTTATTTGTCCCACAATGGGGAAATTTACAGCCTTTGTGGGACAAATAAAGGATATCTTATCTTATAAATTCGAGATGTTATGTTACAAAGACGATTATTGAAGCTTAGTGGGGACCTTCTCTGCCTCTTCCTCTTGCTGAAAACTACACTGCATGTCTTCCTGTAGAAATCAGTGCTGCCCAAAATGCTGCGGCACAATGTTGTACTACACTGAAAGCTCGCATTTCTAAATTCAGACTTGCTCATATACTGTAAAAACCATAAACCCGTCCGCGATATAATGGGCATGTGATCACATGAGCTAAAATACAGCAAAGAAATTCCCCCTGAAGTGAGTCGCATAATTCGATGAATGCGAATTCAAAAGGGTTTGGTTTCTTCAATGTGTGTGTGTGAAAACAACGTGCTGCTAAGCGTTTCTTCTCCCTGCCGTTCAAGCACCGATAACGTCTTCACGGTCTTTAAATATCAAATTAAAATGATACAATGTCCCCTTTCAATCAGACTGCTGATCACGACATTTCCGGATGAGATATTTTTTATCCTCTGATATGTATTCCGCGTGCGCTCAGAGCTACGAGGAGGAACGCCGTCTCCGCACGGAGCTGGAGCTAAGGAGCCAGCGACTGACGTTGGAGCTGGCTGACACCAAACAGCACATCCAAGATGGGGACTACCGGCGCGAAAACTACCCCAACATCAAACGGTGACTGACAGCTTTGAAATTGTTTGTGTTTCAAATCGTGGGGGTCTCTTGAGTGCCTGTCCATCAAGTATCAAGTGAAACAACCAAGTTGCTTGCTATCTATTTCTGAAAATGTGCCTTAGTCATCGGCCCGCCGAGGGAAGACGTAACTCTGAAGTGGCCCCGCGACAAAACAATGAATTTGACCCCCCCCCTGCGTTATCATCATTGCGTATGTACACTAAATGGATGTGTGTGTAATATACTGCGTTTGTTAGCGAGCGTGACAGCTTGGAGGTCGAACTGAAGGACGTGAAGAGAAGATACGAGACCCTGAACTTGACTCACGCGGCCCTCGGCAGGGAGCGAGAGACCCTCGGCAAAGAGGTGCGTCGCCCTAAGCCAAATCATACACCTCCCGTTTGGTTGTCTTGGTTGGTCGATGCAAAATCTTGACTGTAAAGGTCTTACGACTCAGGAGAGGAGGGGGGAGGAAAGAGGGGAAGCTGTCATAAAACAGGCCAAAATTCAGATGTTCGAGTATAAACCAGGCCAAGGGACTTGTTTTATACTTGGTGTAGTTTAACCAAATGCACCACTTTTTTCTCTAAACCAGGGGTGTCCAAACTTTTTGCCAATGGGGCCAGATTTTATGTGGTAAAATGTCGGGGGGGCCGACCTTGGCTGACATTCTTTACATTGAACAACAATATTGTTCGACAAATTTTAGTAAGCCAGTCTGTTTCACATTTCCATTTTTATTTTAATTTCAACAATCATATGACATCAGTCAATATAAACACGGAGTGATGTGTTGTTAACTCGTGAGTGATGCCCTCTAGTGTCTAAATGCTATTACTCATTTAGTGAATGCTATTACTCATTTAGCCACTAGAGGGAAGCAGTACTCTATGAAACATCACTCACCAGTCTACGAGACCTCAGTCAATGCAACACGTGTTCCATTGCGCCCAACCTGCGGGCCAGACGGCACTGATTTTATGACAGGGGCCGAGGGCCGGATGAAATTCGACCGCGGGCCGGATTTGGCCCCCGGGCTGCTCTAAAACAAATATATTTCAGGGGTTTTTTTTCTCCTTGAAAGCAGGCAACTTTTTAATTCCTACGACACTTAAGCATACAGATAGTTACGTTGAATTGGCACTCAGATTATGAAGGGCCAATGGAACAGTTTCTCTCCTGTGAGGGATCGCCAAAAGGTTTGTGAGGCCCCTGCTGTAGTTGACTCTCGCCTCCCTGCGTTGCTGTTTTTGTCCTGCAGATGGCGACGTTGCAGCAGTCAGTGACACTGCTGCAGAAGGACAAGGAGTACCTGCACAGGCAGAACATGGAGCTGAGCATTCGCTGCGCACACGAGGAAGACCGTCTGGAGCGCCTGCAGGTTTTTAACCGTCTCGGACGACGTCGGCGCCTTACGTAATCAAATCGCCGAGCCACGTCTAACTGCTGGTGTACCTGCTCCAGGTGCAACTGGAGGATACCAAGAAGGCCCGAGAAGATGCCTATGAGAAATATGTCACATCCAGGTTGAGCGCCTGCTGCTTTATAGCCTCAAGTAGCCGCACAAACACTTCATGTCATGGCCTTCTTTTTACTTTCCGTTGCAGCGATCACCACAAGTCCGAGTATGAGCACAAGCTGAGAGATGAGCTGGAGAACATCCGACTGAAGACCGGTCAGGAAATCGATAACCTGCAGAGAACATCCAGGGAGATGTACGAGAGGGAGAACAGGTGCGGCATCCTCAAAGTGTCATTGGTTCACTCCCCCGTGTTCCAAGAGGTCCTAACTGGTCTGCGTTGGGTAGAAACCTGCGCGAGGCCAGAGACAACGCCGTGCTGGAGAAGGAGCGGGCGTTTGCTGCCGAGAGGGATACTCAGTCGCGATACGACCAGCTTCTGGAACAGTACGTTTGACCGCACCCTGTCAGGAAAATTGCTGCTTTCTACCATCGTGACACTGTACAGGGGGTCCTTGCATCACGGCGGTCCCGACATGTCAGGTTTGGACGTTTCCAATGGGGCACGATGAGCTAGATAATACATTCATTCATTCATTCATCTTCCGAGCCGCTTGGTCCTCATTAGGGTCGCGGGGGTGCTGGAGCCTATCCCAGCTGTCTTCGGGCAGTAGGCGGGGGACACCCTGAATCGGTTGCCAGCCAATCGCAGGGCACACAGAAACCAACAACCATTCGCACTCACACTCACACCTCGGGACAATTTAGAGTGTTCAATCGTCCTGCCATGCATGTTTTTTGGAATGTGGGAGGAAACCGGAGCACCCGGAGAAAACCCACGCAGGCCCGGGGAGAACCTGAATCGGTTGCCAGCCAATCGCAGGGCACACAGAAACAAACAACCATTCACACTCACACTCACACCTAGGGACAATTTAGAGTGTTCAATCAGCCTGCCATGCATGTTTTTTGGAATGTGGGAGGAAACCGGAGCACCCGGAGAAAACCCACGCAGGCCAGGGGGAGAACATGCAAACTCCACACAGGGAGGCCGGAGCTGGAATCGAACCCGGTACCTCTGCACTGTGAAGCCCACGTGCTAACCACTGGACTACCGGGCCGCCCTCTAGATAATACAATCAATCAAAACAAATATTGACGCTGCAAGGGAAATGGATGCTCACTTGGGTGTAAATCTGAAATCACGCGTCAGTTTCCACACTCTTCCACGTGTATTTGCTTTCTGCGCGAGCAGCGGGATGTCTTACCCAGCAATTAACGATGAAGGCTCATGCTATATATACAGTACTATATACATAGTGAGACGTAGGTGTGCCATTACATTACAAAACATAACAAAACAACATAAGAGGAAGTTTGGACGGCAACGTGTACTACACCTGTGCTGTTATTAATGTGACAATGTACTCTATTGTTCCAACCGGAGCTTTTCATTCATTCATAGCCTTTATTGACTGCTCCATGCATTTCTCGGTTTCCTATTGGCGGGAGACTGGGAGATTCGAACCGAGATCCCTTGACAGTGATGCAGGTGTGCCAACCACCAGCACGCCTTGCTTGGACGATGCTTTGTCAGAAAATATCTCGTCACAGTTGGCATTGCCTGTTTTTTTTTTTATTTATATTTATGCTTTTAATAGGAAGCATTCATTATAACAGGCTGTTTCCATTTAAGATAAGATAAGATAAGATAAGATATCCTTTATTCGTCCCACACTGGGGAAATTTACAGCCTCCAGCAGCAAGAATGTATGTAGAAAGAAGAAAGAGAAAAAAAACAACAAACATCTTTCAATTAAATGCAATATGAACACAAAATGGATAAATCGCAGTACTATTGACAATTTTCCTTCACATCATTTAATTGTTATTATTATTATGATTGTTATTTAAGTATTAGCATTAGTCAAAACTAATTCGTGATGACTTCCACTGTAGATTCAAACGCAGATCTCCTGACAGTGAGGCAGACGCGTCAACCACTACTACACCATGGCGCCTCACTAGTTCCATCGATTTTCAAAAACACATCATTTCATGAGAAAAAAAAATGTCCGCCTAATTCTGTGTCTATTTCCCACCTGACTGCAAACTTGATGAGAAATTAATAACTCCTTTTTTTTTTTTTTTACCAACAAGCTATAATATGATGACAGCTCAAAGTCATTTTTCATACCTTTAAAAGTATGCCTCTCATGCATTGCCTCATTAAATCACTCACGCAAGCATGTTGGCAAATATCAGCGGGCCCACTTTCGCTGCTGACGATAAAAGTCAGCGTGAAGGTCACTTCCTGCTTGTGGTTGAAACATCAGAAAACCTATGAGAAGATTTGCCCGAGGACGACACTTAAACTGTCAAAAAAAACTCTGATCCAGTCAGTGCAGTTTTTTTTAATGTCGTTGTCTCACAGGCTGCGACATATTTCACATTCATTTTAAATGTCTAATTATTCTCACGTTGCGTAATTGGCAAGGCAGCCTTCCCCGAGTTCCACAATGCAAACATAGAGAACATTACTATAAGGAGCGGCCGACATGCTGCTGACAGGGAACGCCATGCCAGCGTGCCCTGTGTCATGTCTGAAGGCTATCATTAGTGGCATGCCGGTGCTTTGATTTTTGCCGTTTCTGACGGAAGACAAAGGCAGCGGGGTCAAAGGTCACACCAAAGTCACTTTAGGTGACTGCAGGCAGTTTGCTGGTCTCTCCTCGGGGAAGGAAATACTTAGTGCAGGTAAAGAGAAAGTAGCCATATTAGATTGACTGTAAATTTCAAGGGCGGCCCGGTAGTCCAGTGGTTAGCACGTGGGCTTCACGGTGCAGAGGTACCGGGTTCGATTCCAGCTGCGGCCTCCCTGTGTGGAGTTTGCATGTTCTCCCCGGGCCTGCGTGGGTTTTCTCCGGGTGCTGCGGTTTCCTCCCACATTCCAAAAACATGCGTGGCAGGCTGATTGAACACTCTAAATTGTCCCTAGTTGTGAGTGTGAGTGCGAATGGTTGTTCGTCTCTGTGTGCCCTGCGATTGGCTGGCAACCAGGCCTGCGTGGGTTTTCTCCGGGTGCTGCGGTTTCCTCCCACATTCCAAAAACATGCGTGGCAGGCTGATTGAACACTCTAAAAATTGTCCCTAGGTGTGAGTGTGAGTGCGTATGGTTGTTTGTCTCTGTGTGCCCTGCGATTGGCTGGCAACTGATCCAGGGTTTCCCCCGCCTACTGCCCGGAGACAGCTGGGATAGGCTCCAGCACCCCCGCGACCCTAGTGAGGATCAAGCGGTTCGGAAAATGGATGGATGGATGGATGTAAATGTCAACAACTATTCCAGTGTTTCCTAACCAAGGCGGCAAGGCAGGTATTTTATGTAACCCCCCCCCCACCCCCACTCCCAAAAAAAAACAACTCACAGCCCAACACTAAAAATAAATAGTAAATGAAGCGGAAATGCAGGTTAATTATTTAGTGTATTTATTTAGTGTGGGACGAATAAAGGATATCTTAATTATGGCTCATTTATCATTTCAAGTGGCGGCCCGGTAGTCCAGTGGTTAGCACGTTGGCTTCACAGTGCAGAGGTACCGGGTTCGATTCCAGCTCCGGCCTCCCTGTGTGGAGTTTGCATGTTCTCCCCCGGGCTGGCGTGGGTTTTCTCCGGGTGCTCCGGTTTCCTCCCACGTTCCAAAAACGTGCGTGGCAGGCTGATTGAACACTCTAAATTGTCCCGAGGTGTGAGTGTGAGTGCGAATGGTTGTTCGTCTCTGTGCGCCCTGCGATAGGCTGGCAACCGATTCAGGGTGTCCCCCGCCTACTGCCCGGAGACAGCTGGGATAGGCTCCAGCACCCCCCGCGACCCTCGTGAGGATCAAGCGGTACGGAAAATGAATGAAATGAATGAATATCATTTCAAGTAAGAGCATTTAATTGTGCCTTTCACCGGCACAGATAAATGAACCAAAATATACATTGTAGAAAATAAAGTATCATCAACACCGCGTTGCTCTGATGTGTCGACCAAACTAACGCATAGTTTATTTTGGATTTTTTAATTTTTTTTCCGCTCACATTTTCCACCCTTTGTCTCACAATCAAAGGAAGGTTCACACCCTTTGTGTATGTGAACGTACGTATGTAGAACAAGAAAATGTGGTGCAGAGTATGGCAACAATTTAAAGTATGTCCAGTCTTTATTTCATATTTGACTTGAACTATAGTCTGTAAAATAGGCTATAAATGTCTCACACACACACACACACACACACACACACAGCAGCAGCAGCAGTGTCCCTGTCTCCAGGCTACTACTACATGCTTGTCATTTCTCCAGATCCAAACCACCAGCTGTTGGTCTTACTTTCCATACACACACACGCACACACACGCACACACACACACACACACACACAAACGTACATCGACACAGACAGACTCACTCTCCCTTACGCTCTCTCTTTGCCACGATTGCATTCCCGCCACGCATCGCAAGCCAGCAACGACAGATGCTAGCCACAAGCCCTTAACCCCTAACCCCACGCATTGCCCCTATTTTTGGGGCAAAGAATGAGGCGGACGAGCTTGAAATGGCGTCAGACCAGCGTAGCGCGGGGCGGGCCGCTTCGCCGCACCGCAGAGTAGTTTCGGTCAGCGGCTTATTCGGGTTCAAAAACGACCGTTTTCGAGCCCGTAAGACTTGTGGGAAAGTCCGGGATTCTCCGCGTCGAGGCGCGCGCCCAAAATCTCGTTTGAAGGGGATGAAGGAATAACCCGACACACGCGAGAACATTCGCATGAAGTCATTCCTCGCATCTCGATTGCAGGCCGGCATCGAGAAAGGAGGACATAAAACGTCGACCATGTGCACTTGTCCGTCACGTCGCGCGGGCCGAGAGCGCTGCGCGGATGATGAAATCCTATCAGGTCAGCTGTAATCGGGAGTTATTAATATTGTCCGAAGCAACCTCTGCGGCTCGAGGAAGCAAACGCACGCATCCCCCCCCCCAACCCCCGCTCCACCCCCGTCCGCCTTTCACTTGAAGAGTTGCTTTGTTATTTTTATCGGAGGCGTAGTGCACACGTGACTCAACAAGTTGGGGAGTCAACCCTTAAAATGCTCAATTTAACGTGAACATTTTGTTGAAAATCCAGATGGCCCAAACTGCGCAATGGACTTTTTGCACATTGCCTAACGAGGAGCCAAACCACAAAATTCACTAAAGGCGTTTGAGCCGTGTGACTCCGCCGAGACATTTCTACCTCCATTAAAATTGGTGTTTAGGACCAATTAAGGTGTAATGCGGTTCACGTAACAACATTTAAACGTCCGATCGAAAGCAACTGGCAATTGTGAGGCTGGTAGTGTTGCGGAGTGCCAGCCGATTGCAGGAGAAACTGGAGGACTCACAGAGAGAGGCATAGAGTTGAATGACTTGAGTAACGTATCGGTTCGTTCGTGGCTCTAACACCTGTTGTGAATGTTGCCGTTCAGCTCCTTGCGGGGAGGACGGCTGAACGCAAAAGTTTTACAGCGGGTCGAAAGGTTCACCTTCATTCTGGCTTCGTGTAACCTGAAGCCCGAGTATCCAGAACGAGTCGTGTACGTCGCGTTGCTTTTTACATCTCCGGTGCGCTCGAATCCCCCAAAAATTTTCCCTGACAACTTAATTCAATTACTGTAGTTCATAGGTGTCAAACCCGAGGCCCCGGGGGCCAAATCTGGCCCGCCACATCGTTTTATTGGGCCCGTGAAAGCCAATCAAGCATGTCAACTTCCATGATGCTTCCTAAAATCTGTACCGAAATTTAAAATAAATACACTTAGATAGTTGAAGAAATTATGATTCTTGACTTCTTTTATTTGTTTTCACAGTCATAATGGCCCTGCAAGGGAAATGGCAACTACAGTGTGGCCCGCGACAAAAATGAGTTTAACACCCCTGCTGTAGGTGAATGAACTTAGCAAGCAATACGAGCTCATCTTTTTTTTGTTTTGTTTATTTTTTTTCATTCATTCATTCATTCATCTTCCTAACCGCTTGATCCTCACTAGGGTCGCGGTGGGTGCTGGAGCCTATCCCAGCTGTCTCTGGGCAGTAGGCGGGGGACACCCTGAATCGGTCGCCAGCCAATCGCAGGGCACACAGAGACGAACAACCATTCACACTCACACTCACACCTAGGGACAATTTAGAGTGTTCAATCAGCCTGCCACGCATATTTTTTGGAATGTGGGAGGAAACCGGAGCACCCGGAGAAAACCCACGCAGGCCCGGGGAGAACATGCAAACTCCACACAGGGAGGCCGGAGCTGGAATCGAACCCGGTACCTCCGCACTGTGAAGCCGACGTGCTAACCACTGTTTTTTTAATTATTAATTAATTATTTTTTTTGATGGTGCGCAAGTTTTAAGGCTTTGCGTGCCAACTTGCGAGTTCACGGGCTCCGGCACTTTTCACTCCCAAATTGTGTGATCTGAGAACACAAGGTCCCGCCATTTCGCTCTCATTAAGTTGCCTGCGCCGACTGCCAAACGCAATCACTGAACATCAAAAGAGGCCAAGCATCGCTGTGGGCGCTTCTCTTCTCTTCGTTCTGACATTTGAAGACTCGGCGGTCCTGTTGAGCAACAGCGCACTTGCCAAGTGGTGTGTTTTTTTGAAAGAGAAGCGGATGATTACTCCCCTCGTGGCTTTTTATGATTGAAGATGCTATCTTGTGACTCACCGTATTTTATTGTGTCTACCAGACAGACAGATCCATAGTAGTTTGCAACATCGAAAAGTGTTGGCGATAGGTGGAGAGGAGCGTGATTTTACGCTGCCTGTAAAAAACCCGTTTTCCAGCCCTGTGCCATTCACTGATTTTGAAAAACAAAATTTTTGACGTCACGCTTCAATTTCGAACATCCAAATGCCTCAGTGCACAAAAGTCATGCAAGTTCTTTTGCGGTCCCCCCCCCCTCCTTTCCCACCCGGCAGGTTTCGCCAGCTGCAGCTCGGCACCGACAGCAGGGTGGCGCAGTTATCCAACCAGACCAAGCTGCACTCCTTCGAAGCCGAGCGCGCTCAGCTGATGAAGGACGAGACGGACAAGGCTCTGGCCCAGTGCCAGGTGGAGTGTGAGAAGCTGCGCAAAAAACTGGAGGTACTCCCAAAAAACATCACAGAGTCCCCTCAGCGGAGACCGCAGAGGGCGAGAATAACTTTTGGTCCGTTCAGTAGGACTCAGAAAGTCAGGTACTCGCCGTCTGGGCTGTAACGTTACACAGATGAGCAGCTGCCTCATTTTGAAAGTTCATTCATTCATTCATCTTCCGAGCCGCTCGATCCTCACTAGGGTCGCGGGGGGTGCTGGAGCCTATCCCAGCTGTCTTCGGGCAGTAGGCGGGGGACACCCTGAATCGGTTGCCAACCAATCGCAGGGCACACAGAGATGAACAACCATCCACGCTCACATTCACACCTAGGGACAATTTAGAGTGTTCAGTCAGCCTGCTACGCATGTTTTTGGAATGTGGGAGGAAACCAGAGCACCCGGAGAAAACCCACGCAGGCCCGGGGAGAACCTGAATCGGTTGCCAGCCAATCGCAGGGTACACAGAAACGAACAACCATCCGCACTCACACCTAGGGACTATTTAGAGTGTTCAATCAGCCTGCCACGCATGTTTTTGGAATGTGGGAGGAAACCGGAGCACCCGGAGAAAACCCACGCAGGCCCGGGGAGAACCTGAATCGGTTTCCAGCCAATCGCAGGGCACACAGAAACGAACAACCATCCGCACTCACACCTAGGGACAATTTAGAGCGCCCAATCAGCCTGCCATGCATGTTTTTGGAATGTGGGAGGAAACCGGAGCACCCGGAGAAAACCCACACAGACCCGGGGAGAACATGCAAACCCCACATAGGGAGGTCCGGAGCTGGAATCGAACCCGGTACCTCTGCACTGTGAAGCCGACGTGCTAACCCCTGGACTAGCGGGCCGCCCTATTTTGAAAGTTATTCTCCCTCATCCACCGTTGCCATGTTTTGTTTTTTTTCTGCCAACGTGTCGGCGGGGCTTCGTCATCAAGACACAATTCTTTCAACACTCTCGCAACACTTTTCGTTTTAGTCATCAGACAGCACTCACGATAGCTTCTTGATTTTTTTTTTTTTGCCTTGCGCGCCTGCCTCCCAGCGGTTCTCAGGAAAAAAGTAATTAAGAAGAGCCAAGAAAACTGAAAAAAAAAAGTCATAGATCATCTTTTGATGTGAGACGGCTGGCGACTAGCATAGCATACTTTCTTGTTGTTTTCAAACACAAATTGCGCGGCGCTGGTGACCATTTTTGTACATCCAAATATGGGGACTAAATAACATTCGAGGGGTTGCTCGGAAACAGTTTTTCCTTCTATTGCACAGGGCTGTATTCGACATCCGCCATCTCGATGAATTGGAATATTGTGGAAAGTTTATTTCCGTAGTTCAATCACAAAAACACCAAATTCGCCATCTCGGCAAATTACGGTACACTAAAACAAATGGTGGGGCGGCCCGGTAGTCCAGTGGTTAGCACGTCGGCTTCACAGTGCGGAGGTACCGGGTTCGATTCCAGCTGCGGCCTCCCTGTGTGGGGTTTGCATGTTCTCCCCGGGCCTGCGTGGGTTTTCTCCGGGTGCTCCGGTTTCCTCCCGCATTCCAAAAACATGCGTGGCAGGCTGATTGAACGCTCTAAATTGTCCCTAGGTGTGAGTGTGAGTGCGAATGGTTGTTCGTCTCTGTGTGCCCTGCGATTGGCTGGCAACTGATTCAGGGTGTCCTCCGCCTACTGCCCAAAGACGGCTGGGATAGGCTCCAGCACCCCCCACGACCCTAATGAGGATCAAGCGGTTCGGAAAATGGATGGATGGATATTGAAAAGTGAAATATTTAAATAATATTTATATATTTTGTCGGTCAAATGAAGTCCATTTTTAGTGCATCTAGTGCTATATAGTGCACCTCTTGTGCACAAGTTCTACATTCTTATAAAGATTTCCAACTTTCTGTTTCTGTATTTATGCGAGAATTTAGTTGAATTTTGAACATAAATTACAATTAAAAACAATACCCTAACATTTGGAACAAAATATGGTCTTTCCGCGTCAAACATATACAGGTACCTTTGCGAATGCTGTGTCTTTTCCGATCCGCTACATTTCAAAATCGATAATATTTGCTGACCACTGAACCGAAATGCACAATGGAAGCAGAGTATCGGTTTCTTCTTTGTTTCCACCTCTGCGGCAGGTTTTGACGCAGGAGTTTTACAGGCTGCAGACGTCATCGGAGAAACGCACGGCGGAGCTTCACGCTCAGAATGCCGAGCAGGCGTCCCGGCTGGAGACGTACGAGAAACTGGAGCAGGAGCTGGACCAGGTCACCATGCAGGCTGCTGAAAGTGAGGCCGCTCCACTGGTTGTCGTCGGTTGGCCGGACAGGCGCACTCGTTCGATTCGGGGGTTAATCTGAGGCGTTTAATGGTGTTAGCTGTGTTCCGACTTAACACGAGGAGAGGGTGATTGGTGACTACTGAACACAGCCACATCCTCAGTTTTAGAGGGTGTGCACACTTATGCAACCACATGCTCTCAGTTGTTTATTTTTACTTCTCATTTCTGAAAGATGTATTTTTTTGTTATGAGTAATGCCCGGTCACGTCAGTGGTGGAGGGGAAAAGAAATTCAAAGGATTTGTCTTGGCTTCATTTGTATATCGCAAAAACCTGGCGTGTGAACAGGGGTGTGTAGACTTTCGATATCGACCCTACGTTCAACAATCTCTGCTGACGAGCTCGTGTTTGCTTTGGTGTCTGTCCAGTCGAGAACGAGGAGGAAGCAGAGAGGGTCCTCTTCTCATACGGCTACGGAGCCAACGTTCCCACCACGGCAAGAAGGAGACTTCAGCAGAGGTACGGACCCTGAGGCACACCGCACACAGCTGGGAATATCCACACAAAGAAAACAGAAACGCGCGCAATAACACACTGCGCATTAATGCGACAGTGGAACTTCTTCTCCTTGTTTAGACGGTTTCCTCACCTGGAATAAATGACATCAGCAAAATGGATATTTGCGTGCTAAAGTATTCGCAGAGCATAAGGGCAGTTCGAACCTTGCGGTTTTGTGTTTTCTTCTTTAAAAGGCGTACACAACTCAATTCACAACAAACAGCATGATGGCGGATAGTGAGCAAGTCTTCAAAAGAGGCATCAAGCTGTTTCGAGCCACTCCCAGGTGCAGTTTACTTTCAGACTATTCGGAAAAGACAGCTTTGGCTTATTTCAAAGTGCCACAGTTGGACCGTTTTGAAGATTTTTCTACCTGTTGCGAAAATTAATAATATAGGGCCAAGGTGTTGTTATACATTCAAATGTGCTGCTTCTAATTCATCTGTTTCTTGGTCTAAGTGTCATCCTTTTTTTTCATTCATTCATTTATTCATTCATCTTCCGAGCCGCTTGATCCTCACTAGGGTCGCGGGGGGTGCTGGAGCCTATCCCAGCTGTCTTCGGGCAGTAGGCGGGGGACACCCTGAATCGGTTGCCAGCCAATCGCAGGGCACACAGAGACGAACAACCATTCGCACTCACACTCACACCTAGGGACAATTTTAGAGTGTTCAATCAGCCTGCCACGCATGTTTTTGGAATGTGGGAGGAAACCGGAGCACCCGGAGAAAACCCACGCAGGCCCGGGGAGAACATGCAAACCCCACACAGGGAGGTCCGGAGCTGGAATCGAACCCGGTACCTCTGCACTGTGAAGCCCACGTGCTAACCACTGGACTACCGGGCCGCCCTGCTTGTAATTCATCTGTTTATTAGTCTAAGTGTCAAGGGAACAAAAAAAAGGGTTCTTTTTTTACGATAGCTTTTTAAAATTTAATTATCAGATTTTTCTCGGGCCTCAAAAAATCCATATGTCAGGTCCTAGATTTACGCCTCTCGCAACTGACATTTGAACCCAAATGGCACATCGCCAGAACGTAGACACGCAATCGGAAAAATACCTGCATGTGTGTATTCTTCATCACCTGTGGGGAAAAAAAACGATTAACAGTTGTCGTGAAGCTCTTACACTGCCCCCGGTGGCCAAGTTGCAAACACCAGAGGGAGCCGCAATGAATTCATCGAACTTGAATTCTACATCCTCCTTAAATAGTTTTTTTTTTTTAAATAAAGTGCAATATTATCGAATACTCTAAAACAGATTTGTGTTTTACTTTGGCGAAGCCTGGAACAGATTGATGGCATTTCCTTACATTTCACCAGGGGGGGAGGTGATTTGAGATCAGTTTGTTTGAAGTTACGGAAAGAATTAAACCGATACCTCAAGGCAGCGCGCTAGTGCAAAAAGAACACTTTTTCAAGATGCAAGTTCATCCATCAAACACGTTAGCCCAGCGAGTCCCAGGCCGCACGTGTTCTGCTCGAATCCCTTGAGGTATGAGGTTTTCCTTTTCTCATGCAAAAACTCCGAATAACTCAATAACACCGCGATCGGTGCAAATCAAATCCGTGACCTCGTGTCGTCTTAGCAACTCGCGTCGGCTTGCATCACCCTGAGAACAGCCACGCACACACACACACACACACACATTCTATTATCATGTTATTACACAGTCTATTTATCTTTGCATGGTTTCTCTCTGAAAACATGACTTTATTCAAGCAGAGTGAGTTTCTCCTTTGTGTGCCAGGTGACAAAGTGCTTCCTCTACCGCTCGTGTTTGCAGTGGCATTAAACCTGCCCGGGTGGATGACAGCCTTCATACCAGCACAAATTCCTCTTGACTTTTTTTTTCTCTTCTCATTGCCAAATGTCGACGTCTGGCTGTGTGTGATATACTGCCATCATCTGCACCTAGGCACCGCGACTCTCCGACCCACCCCCACCCCACCCTCGGTCCCGCCCCCGCCTCGCCTTCTCCTACTACTCACTGTGTTGCGACTTGTATCGCATGTGTGTGTCCTGAATGTGTTTTGATAGTCCGTGCGCACTTTTTTTTTTTTTTTTTTTTTGGTAGTCAACACAAGTGGCGAAAAAAGTTCATATTGATCTCATCTGTCTGTCATGGTTACATAACCCATGAGGGAAATACTGAAGTAACACTAGTGGTAACTTGCAGTGTTTCTGGAATTTTTTCCTCACTCTTTATATGTGTGTGTGTGTGTGTGTGTGTGTGTGCGCTCGCAGTGTTCACCTGGCCCGCAGGGTGCTCCAGCTGGAGAGGCAGAACACATCACTGAGGAGAGACTTGGAGAGACACCAGTCCCAAACAGGCCAGATATCCGAGGAGGTAAACACCGAGCGAGGCGCTTACAGAGTTCACTACAATGAGCTGCGTGTCGGTTTGCAAGTTTCGCGCCTTTGTGTCCTCCGCACCTGCACTTTCCCAAATTGGCCTTCCGACCTCCACGCGGGAATCATGGAGATTCCCCAGGTGGCATCGCAGGGGCCCTGCCGCCGCCGCCATTGAAATTAGTCTGGCACACCGTAATGGGCCCCTGTCACGAAAATGCCAAGATTTTTGTTTGGCGGCAAACACAACAGCGAAGGCGAGAAAGTGTGAGAAGCCGGGAGTGGTAGAGTGCCTGTCTGTCACAATTGTTGACACAGAGGGGAAAGCACAAGGCCGCAAACCGTGACCGCGTCGACACACCGATCACGGAGAGGCTTATGTTTTCTTGTGTTGACTGTGTCGATGTGCAAAGTGGAGAATTCAGGGGTGTGTCCATGCTTGCACGTCCCCACGCTCGTGCTGCAATTTGAAAGTCAAACGTCGGGCTGATTTATTCATTCATTCATTCATCTTCCGTACCGCTTGATCCTCACTAGGGTCGCGGGGGGTGCTGGAGCCTATCCCAGCTGTCTCCGGGCAGTAGGCGGGGGACACCCTGAATCGGTTGCCAGCCAATCGCAGGGCACACAGAAACGAACAACCATTCGCACTCACACTCACACCTAGGGACAATTTAGAGTGTTCAATCAGCCTGCCATGCATATTTTTGGAATGTGGGAGGAAACCGGAGCACCCGGAGAAAACCCACGCAGGCCCGGGGAGAACCTGAATCGGTGGCCAGCCAATCGCAGGGCACACAGAAACGAACAACCATTCGCACTCACACCTAGGGACAATTTAGAGTGTTCAATCAGCCTGCCACGCATGTTTTTGGAATGTGGGAGGAAACCGGAGCACCCGGAGAAAACCCACGCAGGCCCGGGGAGAACATGCAAACTCCACACAGGGAGGCCGGAGCCGGAATCGAACCCGGTACCTCTGCACTGTGAAGCCGACGTGCTAACCACTGGACTACCGGGTCCCCGCTGATTTATTTTTTTTTTTTAGTCGAGTAAATTATTTCAAAAGCTTTCCGAGTTCGCATGAGGGTTGAGAGTAACTAGGCGGGGCCCCACTCGAGGCTAAATAAACCAGCCATTCACCTGTCAGCAAAGACTGACTGGCATTCATCAGGAATACCTTTATGATTCACCGACTGTGAAAACAGCGCGTGAAAAATTACAGTTTCTCTTCTCAGAAAAGCAACAGGGTGTTAGCCACCTCGTCACCCCCACGCGGACGCCATGACGAGCTTTTGCTATTGTCCTCAACCTCCCACCCACTTCACCATGCCCTCCTGTAAAAGTGGTTTAATGTGTAACAAACAGACTTTATCTGTTTCCCCTCCCCCAGATTTTAGGCCCAGATAGCAAATGAACACAAGAGCACCGCGACGCCGCTTTTGCCTCCTCAAAGGCTCAGCAAAGCCGATCCTGCCTCAGGAAACCAAAGTAACTGCGGACATGATGTTGGTTCACCAAGTTGGAGCCATCCGACTGGGAACTGTGACATCATTTTTTTTAGCATGATGCATTCATGGAGAGTTGCGTCTGGGAACCCTTCGCTCATAGTCTCCGTTCCATTGTCCCCGCGGGTGGAGGCAATTTAGGGAAGGGGGGATTCCCAATCTGCTCGGCCGTGGCCCAGAATTATGAAGCGTTTGGCAGAATGGCAAGCAAAACATGAAAATCCACTCCAGACCGCTCACCTTATCAATCACTTTAAAGGGGGCCTTGTGTGATATTTATACAAGGCCCCTTGAAATAAAGCTAAGTACACACTTAAATCCCGTTTTGTTTTGGGGTTCCCCCCCCCCCCTACCCCCACTGCGCTAGTTAACAGTGGACAGCACGCATTACAACGCCGGCGCAGCTCGAGCCAAATAATTCAAGACTGTGATATGGCGCGCTGGAGCTGACTGACTGATTTCTGTGCAGTTGTGCGCGGCCAACCGGCTGCTGGAGCAGACGCAGCAGCCGTACAGCTACCTGATCGAGACGGTGAGACACAAGGACGGACAGATCGACGCCCTCAAGCAACGCGTGGCTTCGCTGGAGGACGACGTCACGTACGCGCGCGCACTCTCATGCATACGCGCACCCTCCACCATATATCGGCGCAGCTTTTCATTTGCCGCAATTAGCTACATTTCATTTGTTCCACTTGAAAAGACTCCCGATTGGCCGTCTTCCATCTCTCCCGTCCCTCTGGGTTATGTAATTCTGCCTTATGTGGCTCCATGGCTTTGGCACCTTTCTAATTCCAAGCGGGTCATTAGAACTGCGCGGAAATCCACACAATGTGCAATTAGGACCGAAACCGTCTTGGACCACATTTATGTGAAGAATGCGTCGCAGGTATGCGTGCTTCCGAGGTTCAGATCTCATCTACAGGCCTTCCTGTGTAGAATTTGCATGCAGGAAATGACTCTGCGTAGTCCGATGCAAATGGCGCCAAAAGGCCATCCCAAAGAGCCAATCGGGTTCAAAATCCTCCCCAAGTGTGACCTGGAGTGGAAATCCTCCTTTGTTTATTTGTCCCCCCCCTCATCATCATCATCATATCTTGTGGCGCCAGGACTGGATCCATTGCTTGGCAGCATCACTAAGAGGTCTTGATCTGTGCAGGTGGGCCCCAGTTCACAATCCCGAGGAATGTCCTCCATTGTTTGTCCTCCATTGGGTGGCCACACGGACCTTCACTGCTGAGTGAGAATACCCATTTATAGGTGTCGTTCCCCAGTCTTGCCTACTACTCTGGTTCTTGCTCTATTTAATGCCACCCAGTTCTTTCCACTTGGAAGATGTTCGTTTGGGCTTTGGATCGCACCATTTAGTGCAGAGCTTGTCCCATTCTCTCCATTTTTTTCGAGCCTGCAGTTTGTTGACTGCTCAGGATCTAAACTTTGGACGGTCATAAAGCTCTTTCTCGGACTTCAGTCTTCTTATTGAGTCACTATGACCATAGAGGGGGGGTGTCTTGTGTCATTTTCTTGACTATGCTTTTGTATGTGTGGTAGGTGCGATGCCCGCCAATGTGTAGAGCGCTGGCAGTGGTGTTGGCTTTAGTGTGCCAGTAATTATTCTGCGTTTGTTGTTCAGCGCAGGATCTATTTTGTGAGCATGACACGATCTCGCCCGTGCTGCTGAGCAAGATAACAGCAGTAGAGTTAGCATAGTGCTAGAGCTGTTGTTCTCAGAGTTTTAGGATCTGTTTCCCGAGTTAGCGTTAGCAAGGTTAGCTAAGAGGATGTTTCTTCCCTTCTTCGGAGAGATCCCTGCTGTTTAGGATGTTCGATGGATCTCGTGTGTGGATGGCACTTCCGTGAACAGGGCTAGCATGGTGGACGACTAGGTGCAGGTACTAGGACTAGGTGTTGAGTCCTTGTGGGTCTCTTGTAGGCATAATATGTCAGCTTTGAGGTTAGGAGAGAATTTCGGCTTTTGTTGATGAAATTCCTTCAGCCGACCATCTTGAAGTTTGGCATAATTGGGGCAGAGGGTTTATCCTTTTACTACCCCAATTATTCAGTACTGTGCGTGGTGGAGAGATTGGTCTCCCCCGTGGGTTTGGGAGATTAACAGGGTCGCCGGTACTTGTAGGTACACACGTGAAGGCTCTCTACTTGTCCCCTCTAATAGGACAATAACCAGTCCAGGGGGTCACTTCCTATCTTTAAAAAGAGGAGGTATTTGGTGATGTCTGTTACATAAGCAGGCCTCGGGGCTGCACTACTCACAAGTCGCTTTCGGGTGACGTGGCAGAACGGAAGGCGAACTAGTTAGCACGTCGGTTCACTGTTAATTGCGCATCGTGGAATGTCACATGACTGTATTACATCGTTTGAATGCTCTGCTTTTATTGAGCCTACTTTGTGGCTGCTAGCCAAATTCTCAGGAAGCTTGAAAATCCAAAATCGACGTCGCTTGGGGTCCAGTGTCCCAATTTCCACAGTCACTCTTGCTTTGGGGTGCCGTGGCATCTGCTGCTACTGGTCCTTTGTCGTTCCTGAAGTCCCAGGTCAACGCAGCCGTCGAGCAGGAAATTTTAGAGCACTTGATGTTTCCTGCTGCCGACCAGTTTTACGGAGATGCAGATTTCATTTTCCAGCAGGACTTGGCGCCTGCACACAGTACCAAAGCTATCAGTACCTGGTGTAAGGGGGACCGTATGGTCTTCCTGTTCTGGACGGGCCAGAAAACTCCCCTGACCTTAACCCCAGAGAATACCCGCGGGCTATTGAATGTGTCCGTTGCACACGTTTTGAATCGAATGACTGATTTTCTTCTTATTATTGAAACTGTGTGCGTCATATTATTGAACGCCCACCTGTACACGTTCGACAGTTGCCTGGGAGCATGTTTGATAATTGCAGTTTGCCTTCTTGACTCACTCTTAGTCATCCTCACATTGTCTGACTCGTTTCATAAATTGACCGCTGTCATGTTATCTTTTCATCGTTCGCTCCCTTGCGTCAGCAGTTCTCTGAGGAAAGAGCGGACGGCTCTTCTGCAGGTGAAGAACAACATGGCCGCCGATTTGGAGCGGCTCCTCAACCATCGGGAGGTACTTGTGACGATGTCCCTTCCTTCAAAAAAACAATCATAGAGTTTAAAATTGTCCGTATTATATATATACCCACAAAGCACGGCGATTTTTCCGATACGAGTCTCCGATAATGTTAATATTTTTTTTTCCACCCTAGACTTTATTTCCGATAAACTTGGAGGCTGTTTTTCCCCATAATATCACAACTTTGTTCTCATATCATTTCCTGATGCTGCCACCTAATATTAGGACTTCACTTTTTCTTGTAAACTATATCCTTAGAACAATACATATTTTTTTCTGATAATATTATAACTTTTGGGAATTAAAACCTCTCATTGTTTTTAAGATAAGATAAGAAACCCTTTATTAGTCTCGCAATGGAGAAATTCCCAATTCACAGCAGCAAAGTTATGAAAGGAAGAAGTAGAACGACAAAATATAGGAGCTGCTGGAAAGGCAGCCACTCTCGCGGCGCCATTTTGAAGTCAAAATAACAAAAAAAACACAACACAACACATAGGAGAGAGACAGTCGTTCAATCTTCACCAATTTTCCGCATACACTTTGTCTGAAGCAGTTCTAGATGAAAGAGGAGAGGATCAAAGTGTCCTTTCTCCAGTGGATCAGAGACGTCATGCTGAAAATGTGCACACGTCTGCTACAAGCTAAGTTTTGAAAGCAAACACGAAGCTGTTGCGTCTATTGACGAAAAGAAAAGTTCACTTCTCCTGTCCCACGTAATCCGCTTCAAACTCCAAGCCGCGACGCCCAGTTCCAAATCCGCTTCGGCGCTCCGCGCTAACGCTCCTTTCTTCTCATCGTCGGCTCCTCAAGCCTAACATCCATCCAGCCGCAGACGCTCAACAGCACCGATCTCTCCGGTGAACAAAGCGGGGCTGTGAAAAATTTTGAGACATATTTAGGCCTGCCGTGCGACTAATGTTGGCTAATGTTGGGTTATGATGATGCTACTTCAAGAGCTAACTCGCCGTTAACAGTTTGAGAGCCACTGCCTTAGAGAAAATGAACTGTTCCGTACAATTAACGGCTCAAAGTGCATCGGCAACTGTCGCTCGCTATTGCGTTTCACCCCCACGCACACGCACGCTTCCCTGAAGCGCCAGCATATATGAAGCTCACTCGTAAAATGCAAATTTTGGCGGAGAAGAGCTCGCCTGCCTGTCAAACGTCGACTGATACCTTTTGTCACACGGCTGTTCGCCGACACGATAGCTCGTGACTCTACGGCTAGCTAGCTCACCTGGTGGCTTAAAAGGCGCTACATTAGCAGTACAAAAATCTGTGGCTACGCCCCAATTAGTATTTTTCGTCAGATAGTTATTTTTTCACTGGGGGGGGGGTGAGAAACGAATCAGCCTTGGGCGTATCGTGAATTTCTTCCCCATTGCTGTGTTTTTCTGACAAATATCATCGGGCTAAAACGCTTCACATTTCCATCGAAGGCCTCAAACCAACAAAGCACTGCTTAAGCCAGTCGTGCCTGTTTGCCTCTTTTTCACTCCGCGGGAGTCGCATTTAAAACAAACGTTGAGGCTTTTCACACCAGACGAGTTCTCTCACTGTGTTGCAACAATTCCTTTACGATTATGTGTGCGCGCGCGCGTGAAAACAGGTCTCCCCGCCACCCCACCCCCCCACCCCCACCCAAGTGCTTGCCGTTTGCTGTATGAAGTATGTGCCCTGTCACGGACAGCTGTTCGTCCGCCTGCCTGTTTGAGATGCCACCGCAGCGTGCGTGTGCGCCCCCCCCCCCCCCCCCCCCCCCGTTGCTGCGTGTGTGTGTGACATGCCAGGGCTCATGTCCTCAGGGGTGATAAATAGAACAGCAAAATGGATCAGAGTCCACCCTCCTGCACCAAACACCATCCTTGAACCTCGTTCGAGCCCCGCGGTCGCCTTGAACTGCTCTTTGTCGACCACTGATTGGCAACCGCATGAGTGCGCCGTGGGAAATGATCCCATTTTTAATAATAGGTACGAAAAAAAAATTACTCATGACAATGTTTCTTGTTCACAGGCGGAGCAATTAATTGCTCTTTCAGTTGATGGCAGAAGGTACAATCCACCTGCCTGTTGCCATTCATACAACCGGATAACACAAATAAATAGGCCCGCCGTTCACAATGAATGAGAACATTTGTGCGTAAATGGAGACATCCTTATTTGAATAGAAACGTTTTGTTTATCGCCGTGGGCAGGGGACCTTCCAGGCCCATCTGAAATGGATACAAATTTGCCATACAGAGACCACACGGAGAAAAAAAAATACTATAATAGTTTGAGACATTTATGTTTTTTAAAGTCTTCCTCAGCAGCTGTTCTCACTCTCTCGCTCACACAAAATATGCTTGCGTCATGTTTGTTTGTCACTCCCAGTTGAAGTTTTACTGTAAAACGGGCACATGAAACAAAAGACACATGAAACATTGTGTATTTCGAAACCAAAATGTTCATGAAAACCATTAATTCTAATGCTAACGTGCAACGTGGAAATGCCACAGACTGGCTGACATTTTGGTATTCACGTGCATTTGAGCAACGCAGACAAAATGGAGCCCTCAACAATACACAAAGTCAATTCTCTCTGCTTTTTGAAGTCAACAAACATGACTGGAAGTTAGTTGGGGGCCTTCTCTGCCTCCTCTTGTTGCCGTCCGTTACGCTGCATCTCTTGCCGTCACCTCTGTGCCGTGCCGGCTTGTTACGACACGAAACGTGTGCAACTCTAAAATTCCGGCTAAACGTGTAAAAACTCAATTTAAAAACACTACTGTATATACTGTAAACATTTTTTTTAGATGATGTGTCATGTCCCCCCCCCCACCCCCAAACACGTCGCCCGCATGTGATCCCGCAGGAGTTAGCCATGATGAAACAGGTGCTGATCAGCATGCGCTCCCAACAAGAAAACGCCCTCAGCCCCTTGGAGGCGGACAAAGCCAAGCCAGGGACCGCCGGATCAGGCAAGAAGTGGGACAGCGAGCCCGCCAAGGACGAGTCGCCCGGCAAACCGAAACCTACCGTTTTTGTAAGTGTCGGACGAGGCGTGAGTCTCCATCTCCTCAACCGAGGCAAGAGAGAGAGACTCGGTTGGCAGGGAAAAAGGCGGCGGGGGGGGGGGGGGGGTAGTCATTCGAGCAACAGTTGTGAGAGAGTCCCATCCTGTAGAAAATTTCACTCCTTTCAGTCAATACAAAATGTGAAACTCAACGCCGTAAATCCATACAGATGACTAGAAACAAGAAAATGCTGTCAGGAGGCCAGTTTCTAGTCAAGCTCGATCGTAAGACACGTTTTTAATTGGCTCTTATCTAATGTTGTGTAAGCCGCAGATGGTGACTTTTTGGTTTGAATGTAGAATCGTCAACATTCCCAAAGATAGGATCGTGAATCATTTCACCGTTTCAACTTTTCAAATCAAACTACTAAAATAAACTCAATTTCTCCTCGCTTTTCTAATTTATTGCGATGTGTGTGAAATGGGAGTGTAGTATAATGTAAGAAGAAATGGCATCAATTGAATTTATATAAAGACAGGTCGCTAGCTACCTAGCTAGCCAGCCGGCCAACCAGCTAGCTAGCCAGCCAGCCAGCCAGCCAGCTAGCTAGCCAGCCAGCCAGCCAGCTAGCTAGCCAGCCAGCCAGCCAGCTAGCTAGCCAGCCAGCCAGCCAGCTAGCTAGCCAGCCAGCCAGCCAGCCAGCTAGCTAGCCAGCCAGCCAGCCAGCCAGCCAGCCAGCTAGCTAGCCAGCCAGCCAGCCAGCCAGCCAGCTAGCTAGCCAGCCAGCCAGCCAGCCAGCCAGCCAGCCAGCTAGCTAGCTAGCTAGCCAGCCAGCCAGCCAGCTAGCTAGCTAGCTAGCCAGCCAGCCAGCCAGCTAGCTAGCTAGCCAGTCAGCCAGCCAGCTAGCTAGATTTAAAAAAAAGTGGATTTTTTAATCTTTTTTTGGCACATACCTGTTTATCTACCGTTTGAAACAAGATACCTTCACCTAATTATTTGAAACTTTTTTTAGGTAACCACACACACAAAAAAATGTCATGTTCTTAATCAAAATGTCCTCTGTTTTATTTGCAGACAAAAAGAGAAGCTCCCGATTGGTTCCAAAAAGTCAAGCAGAAGCCCCCAAAATGACTCATTTGTGGAGGGTTTTTGTTCTTTGTTTCTTTCTTAATCACATTAAAATGTTTTGACATCATTTTTCTAATCCATAAACATTTTATGGGATTTGGAATAGTCGCGACTGGTCGTTCTCCCACACACACAGTCAGATTCTCCTCAGGTAACACATTGCTCGTAAAAGTGCCCAAGTATTCTTTTTTTTCCTGGCACACGTCGTTGTTATTGTGCTCATCCATCTTCTCATCGCTTGCCTTCCACATTATTCTTGAATTGGATGATTGGCATATTTTACATGACCTCATAGTACAAAAGGGAAAGCCACCTGGTAGTTAGGAGTTGAGTGCAGCTGCTGTTGCACATTGATTATTCTGCACGGTACGTTGCTGAACAACAGTGCCGGAATTCCTTCCTTGGTTCCCTGCCAGTTTGCAGTCTTTTTTTTTTTTTTTAATTTTACATTCTCATCCGCTTTTGACTCTTACTCTGTCATGCCTGCGCTAATCTTCTAGCTAAACCTAAGAATTGGCTGGCACCCTCCTGGATTTTTGCATCAAACGCTGACAGACGGGCATTCGTTTGTTCTGTTTCTTCTCAGGGAAAAATTTTGTAAGTGTGTGTCATCGTGGCTCTTTCCAAACTGAAGCAAAACAATAAATGTGAGGCGGGGATTGGCACATCTCCGCACTGGCTTTATCCACTGGCCAAACACTGAACACCTCTGGATGGATAGATTGATTGATAGATAAGTGCCAAATGCTTATTTATTGCTTCTCGCTCAATCTGTGGCAGCGGTTGAGCTGCACTGTGTTTGTTTACAGTCAAAATACCAATCGCCATCGTACCTCTCGTAAAATCATCAAATGTTTGCCGTGTTAAAAAAAAACTGTTTGCCAGTAGCTTAAGAAGAAGTTACCGCCGTACTTAAGGTTTTCCATTGATCGTTGATTGATTGATTGCGTCATCGTCATACTGTCCAATCAAAATCAGGGTTTGGGTTAGGAACGAAAATCCGGCGTACACAACCCAAAAAAAAAAACTTTTTACGGACTCGAATGTCTTCGATGACATTTCTCCCCAATTGAAAGGCGTTGCACTTCAATTCGCCGGTGTAAAATGATTTGTAATTCGAACGCGGAAAGGTTTAGCTCCACCTTTTGATTCACCCTTGCGGCGGCTTGCGCGTCGTTAATGTGTTTCGACAGCGAGTTCAGGGCGGTGGCCGCGTTTGAATGAGTGATGTGCAGCCCTTTTAAAAGGTCTGGTGGGCGGCGCGAGTGCTCTATTTACACCCAGCCCCCCCTCCCGCTCCGCCCTGCACGCCGCGCTTAGAAAACTGATGGTGGGCCGCTGGAGGAGGCGAGACAAGTGCAAACGGGGATGTGAGCAAGATCGTCCGCTTCCACTCCCTCCCCCGGCTCGATTGTAGCATCCTCCTCCTTCTCTCTCCTTCTCCTTTTCGGCGTTTTTGAAACGGGGCTCGGTTCGAGTGTTTCTTGTTTTTGTTTTTTTTTTCCCCCCCTCTTCTGGGAGCTCAATGGCTGCGACATTGGCGATGAGCGGAGGCGGTGGCGGGCACGAGGAGCCCTTCTACCCGTTGCACAAGGCGTCCTTGTCCGCAGGATTCCACCTGGAGGACTTCGGCATGGAGTTCAAGATGAGCGAGTCGGACAGAGGCGGACACGGCGTCTACACGCAGGTATTTAAAAAAAAAAAACACACACACACACACAGCTCGCACTCGTGGTCGGATTGTGATCGATTGTGTTTGGGGTTCAATGGGCGTGGCGGCTGTTTTTCCTAACCGGCCTGCCATACCGTTTCAACCGCGCACGCTCTCGGATTTTTTATTTTTTGTTGTTGTTGAAGACATCGCGAACCATTTGCGGTGAACGCGATAGGCACCCCCCCCTCCCCCATTGCATTTTTTCGCGTTGTGCAAGCCGCGGCCACTTGGCGAGCAGTTGTCGATTGGCAACAACTGACCCAGGTCTGAAAGGTCCCGCTAACTCTTGACCGGGCCTGCTGCCGCAGAGAGCCTACGAAGGCGAGAAGAAGAGGCAGGACAACCCCCCCCCCCGCCCCCTCCCCTGCACGGAAGCATGCCGGGTTGCTGTTTCCCTCTCCCTTTCGGCAAGCTCGATCCTGGTTTAGATTTGCAAGCGAATGTGCAAAGTCATCGCACTCGAGAGTGGAGTGCAGGCAGGTTTCCGAGTTCAGCCTTTTGCAGGCAGACTGGGAATGTGGCAGCCGCCTATCGATGACCACTTGATAAATGTCTGCGCGGTGACACGCCGATCAAATCTCAAAACGGTTCTGTGACACCTCATCGGAAGCTTGAGTGAAATGCTTATTTTTTGTGTGCATGTGTGTGTGTCCGTCCTTCCTTCAGGCAAAGTGTGAGATGGACCGCTATCTCTCCCCGGAGCCAGCAGGGGTGGATCACTTTTTCGGGGAGGCGCCCTACACCCTCAACATGAATCTCTTCCTCCCCGACGTAGCTTACCCGAGACCGGGCTTGGCCCAGCCGCCGCGGCCCCCCCAGCCCCACGGGGACCTGGTCCAGATCAAGACGGAAACGGCGGAGCCGTGCTTCTCTCAGAACCTCCAGGTGGCCACGAGTAGCTGCGGCGGCGGCGGCGGCGGCCTGGAAACCAACATGGCGGGCTTGCCCGACTTCACCAGCGCTTTCAATCAGCCGGGCGGCGAGTCCCTGCCGGAGGCGTTTATCAAACAGGAGATGCCGTCGCCGTTCGAGCCGCAGCTTCACCAGCACGACGGCGGCGCCTCGCTCTTCCAGCTCCTGATCTCGGGCTTGGAGCATCACCACGGCGACGGCATGGATGCTCACCATCATGCCAACCCCCAGCAGCAGCAGCAGCAGCTTCCGCACTCCTCCGCCGGCGTCCACCCGCCCTTCCGTAGCCCCCAACCGGATCAGACTGCCAAGTCTTCCTTCTGCGCCGGCCCTGCGTATTCACGCCCGCATGCCCACTTCTTCCAGCAGCAGCAGGCGCAGGCGCAGGCCTACCTGCCCCCCTCGCCGCCCAGCTCCGAGCCGGGCAGCCCCGACAGGCAGAAGGAGCTTCTGCACACCATGTCGCCGCCGCCCTCGTACGCGGCCACCATCGCCTCCAAGCTGGCGGGCAACGGCGGCGGAGGCGGCGGCGCCCCCGCACCCCCCGGACTGGCGCCCGAAACCTTGGTTTCCCCACCCGCCGCCCCGCTGCCCCACGCCCCCGCGGCCACGCAGTCCCTCACCGCCGCCCGCTACAACCGCAGGAACAACCCTGACTTGGAGAAGCGACGGATCCACCACTGTGACTATCCAGGTTGGGAAAGCTTTAAAAAAAAAAAAAAAAAAAAAAGAATCGCACGCTTGTCGTCATTGCTTGTGTGGCGATTGACAATCTGAGCGTTTATTCGATCCTTGAGGTCCTTTATTATTTCTATGGCGCCTTTCATTTACAAGCTAATGTGCTTCACGCTAGCAAAGGCGCAACACCCGAAGGCGTTTCCAAACACAACGGCTAACGACATTCGCAATCAATTCCCACGTTACGAGTGACTCAAACATTTTGCGACGAGTCGTGCTCTCATCAAGTTCCACTCGTGAACATCGGTCACTTGACCTTCCCTACTTAGCAACGCAGACGTCAACTAGCGAGCCTTCCTTTCTGATCCGCCGCCAAAGCCCAGAATGCTCATTTACAAGCTAATGTGCTTCACGCTAGCAAAAGCGCAACACCCGAAGGCGTTTCCAAACGACATTCGGAATCAATCCCACGTTACGAGTGACTCAAACGTGCGATTTTGCGAACCTCGGTCACTTGACCTTCCCTCCTTAGCAACGCAGACGTCAACTAGCGGGCCTTCCCTTTCTGATCCGCCGCCAAAGCCCAGAATATGCCGGATGTCTAAAAAAAGGCTTTCTCGTGAGCCATTAATCCTGCGGTGAGTGACGATTATCTAATGGGTAAGGTTATAATTTGTTCAATGAGCATAAATACACGCGTCGTTAGCGAAATGGCAACATTTGCTCGCCCTTTTGATTTAAAAAAAAAAAAAAAATCATTGATGGCACCGCTCACACTGTAACTAGCGAGCTCCGTTACAGTTTGTTCAACGGAGGAAAGACGCACGCAACTGACAATCTTACAAATGTTGGCGTTTTTTTTTTTTTTTACCTCTCCCTTTTGGGCGCGGCCCAGTAGCCCAGTGGTTAGTACGTCGGCTTCACAGTGCAGAGGTACCGTGTTCGATTCCAGCTCCGGCCTCCCTGTGTGGAGTTTGCATGTTCTCCCCGGGCCTGCGTGGGTTTTCTCCGGGTGCTCCGGTTTCCTCCCACATTCCAAAAATATGCGTGGCAGGCTGGTTGAACACTCGAAATTGTCCCTAGGTGTGAGTGTGAGCGTGGATGGTTGTTCGTTTCTGTGTGCCCTGCGATTGGCTGGCAACCGATTCAGGTTCTCCCCGGGCCTGCGTGGGTTTTCTCCGGGTGCTCCGGTTTCCTCCCACATTCCAAAAACATGCATGGCAGGCTGATTGGACACTCTAAATTGTCCCTAGGTGTGAGTGTGAGTGCAAATGGTTGTTCGTTTCTGTGTGCCCTGCGATTGGCTGGCAAACGATTCAGGGTGTCCCCCGCCTACTGCCCGAAGACAGCTGGGATAGGCTCCAGCACCCCCCGCGACCCTAGTGAGGATCAAGCGGCTCGGAAAATGAATGAATGAACCTCTCCCTTTTGATAAAAGTCAGCAAAAGTTGAGTTACGGGATGATTTTTGGTGCGGGGCGATTTTTCTCATCTCCTAAAACGGCCTCACAACCGTCAAGGTCCAACCTGTTGGGATTGCAAATGGCGCTTTGTTTATAATAATAATAATAATAATAATAATAATAATACATTTGTTTACAGAGTCGACCGGAGCGACAGCTGGTATCTCTGAAGCCATTCCTTCATATCTCTCTCGACTTAACGCCCCCGAGTATTAGCGACACAATTGAAGAATATCCGCCCGGCCCGAAGTTGCGCAATTTGGCGCGCCTCCAAATGAGCACACCCGATGAGTGATGACAACGTGTTACTAGAGTTCCTTTTGTTTTGTTTTTTTTTTCAAAACTTGATCTTCTTCTCTTTTGTGTTAGCGTCACACGATTTATAGCCGGAGCCCGTCTCCGGCAGTCAGTTTCTCACAGATGGCTGCCGCTTTTCAAAAGACACGACTGCTATGATGAGCCAATTGAACCTTGTGGGGCGTGTTTGTGTTAATTACGCCAGCCTGTTTTGCCAGTGCCAAGGCTCTCGGCTCAAACGGTTTAACGAGCTGCGTTGGTTCATTGGAATCTTTTGATTCCCCCCCCCCAAAAAAAAAAAAAGAAAAAAAATCATCTGATGTGCAGCTACTTGTAGGCCGAGTGGCGTCAGCATGTTAAAAAAAAAAAAGACTTAATGGCGGACTTCCACGTCGGCATGTTTGCGCACGTCTTCAAATTCAAATGACGCGGATTGCTCTCACGCGTCAAGGAAGAGAGAGTCTCCCAAAACTTGTAAAACCTCAACTTTCAAAGCGCGCACCCCGCTGTAAAAAAAAAAAAAAAAAAAAGCGCATTGCGAACGTAGCCGCGAATGTTAATTGTCGCAATTGCGATAATCACCAGCAAGTGTGGTTGGACCTGTTTGTTACTCTCTCGCTTGTTGTTTTGAAATGGCACAACATGGCCGCTGGGAAAGACGGAAAAAAAAATCACAAAATTGACCGGGAAATGGTTTCGCGAGTTTATTCCCCCCCCCCCCCTCACCCAACACTGGTGCCACTTTTAGCCGACCGCAATGGAATTCAATCTTCGTATCAAACTGTCCCGCACCAGCCCGACGACAAGGTCCAACTAATCGGCGTGCGCTTACCTCGCGAGAACAAAGAGTGTGCTGGCGCTCGAGCCGCATCGCCAAACGCGTTTTCCGCGTTTATTTTGTCGTGACGATTGCACGCCAGTAAGGCCAAAAGAGGAACTGAAAGTGGAAGAATGGGAGACACTCAAGTTATTCTGCTTGTGCATCTTTTTTTAATTTATCAGGGTGGGGGGGGGGGGTTCATCACAAGGCCAACGAGCGTACTCCTGGCAAGGCAACGTTGCTTTATTGATCGAGCGCATTTCATTCACAATCTGCTCGACAAAACATTTGTCGGAAAAATAATTGAAGACTTTATTTTTTTTTTAATGGAGAATTTAAAATGACAACCTAAAAAGGTGCCAGAAGATTTTGGAGGGGGGAAAAATCGGTTCTACAAATGCTCTAAAAGACCTTAATCAGACGTAAGGGGGCGGGGGGGGGGCTCATTTTGACCTGGATTTAAAAGCAACAAAAATTCTGTTGGCCACTCATTCCATTTGCGTTGCAGCACAACAGCGAAATGCCGACGCACCGTATTTGCTTTGACTTCAGGGCTCCGCGAATTGACCTTATGCGTTCAGGACCTAAGCCATTGTTTACCCCCCCTCCCCCGATCACCACGTGAGTCCGACTGTCGCCATTCATACGTCAGAACAATCATTTCCCCCCAAAGGACCCGCGTTTCACTCCAAAAAGTGACCAAGTTGCCGCATGATGCTAACTGATTTGCCCCCTTTGCTATCTGTCCCGACAGGCTGCAAGAAGGTCTACACCAAGTCGTCCCATCTGAAAGCCCACCTCAGGACCCACACGGGTAAGACCGTCTTCCGTCCCTCTCTCTCTCTCTCTCTCTCTCTCTCTCTCCGATAATAATAATAAGAATCGCCCGACTCGTGTTTCGGCCGCCGCCGCCGCCCCTGGGCACCGTGTTGCCGGGCAGAATGTTGCGCTCCTGGCACGCGTTTGTGCATGTGTAAATGTAGCCCGCCTGCGCCATTTTGCATCATCTGCCCAATATACTATTCCATCAAAACAGGTGGAAGTGTGACAGGATTGTGGGGGGGGGGGGTGACACTCGGAGTATGTCCGCTTGCTTACCGAGAAATGCTCCCGAAGCATCCCCCCCCTGAGGAATTGCTGGTCAACAGCAAATTTGAATCAGTGTATTTTTGATGCTAATTTCAAAAAATGGCTTACATTTTTTTTTCTGGCAGAGTAGGTTTGGGCGGGGGGGGGGGGGGAGTAAGTTTGTCCTTTAAAAGCTTGCGTTGTCATTTATTGCGATGGTGTGTTTAAAAAAAAAATTCCACCTGTTGCTCAACCTCTTGTAGTAACTCCTAAATATCACAAAATGGAGAACTGTATCACTTATAATAATAATAATAATAATAATAATAACCTGATATGCTCAAGATAAAAAAATGAGAGCAGATTTGGAGTGGGTGCAAATCAGATTTATTAAAAATGAAATTTGTTGACCGGTGTTTTCGGTGAAAATTGGTGCGTTGAGCACCCCGCTTGGCGGTGCGAATCCACGGTGCGAAACTTTTCCTCACGCTAAAAGGCGAACATTTCAAGGGTTTGAAATGAGCACCCCGAGCGTCATCGCAAGCTCGCTATCAACACCTTTGGAGATCCCAATTAGCTTTCCATTTTCCTTGGGGGGTTGGGGGGGGGGTCTCTGCCTCAACGAAGCGCCCTTGGGGTTGCTTTTGCTTCCACGCTTCCTCTCTTGTTGGTCCGTCCCGTGGTCCCCATTGTTAGTTTGGACGAGCAGAAGCAACAAGCAGGGCCTGGGAGGCGCTTTTTGGGGGGGGGGGGGGTGGCAGGGGCCCCACCTTGCAGCAGCTAACTAAACAAAGCTTCTGTTGATATCTACACATTCCACGTCTTGCACACACACCTTAGTCGAGTCGGATGGAGTCGTGGGGGGCGGGGGGGGGGCTGGAACACGACATTTAAACATTGCTTGGATGCACAAAGAGACACGCAACCAATTTTTTTGTATTGTCTGTTCTTTGTAGCTTTCACTCCATCTCGCCGGGTTTTTTTTTTTTTTCCTTCCATCTTCAAAACCCTCTCAGGATGCCCCCCCCCCCGCCGCGTTCCCTCGTCTTTTTTGTTACTCGATGCTACGCCACTCTTATTCAGACGCTTGACTTGCGCGTGGCCGCACACACCCACCTGCCGCTAATCTGTATGAGATGATTCCTAATGCGTTTGGGCCCCCACGGGAGTTGCCCTCTAATCTCCATCAACATCCATTATCCTGATTGTTTGTGTTCGTGCGTTGCGAGAGATGAACTCCCTGCACGTTTCCTTCTTTCCACTGCACGCTCCCTCCTCCGTTTTAAAAAAACAGTCCTAAATAATAAAGCATATAGATCTTTTGTTTTTGTTTTTTTTCTAGCCAAATGACAATGAGGTACATCTCGCAGACACGAGGTGGGCGCCGGCCAAATTGTGTGCCCTTTGCAAGTGAAGGAACACTATTTGGCAAAGTGGAAATTGGAGTCGCTATAAGGCAAACGGAGCGTGTACTACTTCCCCCCGCCCCCATCCAATTGGCGAAGGAAAGTGATGATAATAACAGGGGAAATTGTAAAAACAAATGGAGAAAGTATAATTATACCCCCCCCCCCCAAAAAAAGAGAGAAAATCATTTAGCGAGTGTTCAATGATGTGTCAAAATCACTGTTTGCAATCATTTGATGCAAGATAATGGCTTTGGAATCATGGCGGATCCGACACTGGCTTGTCAAAAGCGCGATGGCATTTTTGTTACTCGAATGGCCTCCCAAAATCGCCTCCTTTAGTCGTCCGCAGTGTCGGGGAACTAGCTCGTGTTGCGTTGGCGCGAGCATCGGTGCTAATGCTAACGTCCTTTGCGTTTTTGCGCTAACCCACCAATGTGGTCGCCTTCCCGCCAGCCTTTTTTTTTTTTTTTTTTTTGTTTTATTAGGATTCAGACACCGTTTCCTGCGCCCCCCACCTTAAAAAAAAAAAAAAAAGGTAAATTAGCGTCCACAAATAACAATAATAAGCCTGAATGTCTCACTGACACACCACGTACACACATGCCGATGAAGCTAAGCCAACCCGTCTTTCCAGTTGCGGCTAATGCGTCACTCACTACGATTCGGCCGCGAATGACTTTGTCACCCGGATGTCATCGTCAATGCTCACAGAGGCGATTTACTCGACCGTGCGTCGGCACAAATGTCCAAAAGACGAAGAGAGAACCGCGCAGTCGGCTTGCGATGAGCGGATCAACGGGACCGCTGTTGAAAACGCGGAGCATGAACGACGACGCGACGCGACACATTTGGAGATTTGCCTTTGATTTGTGGCTAATGTGCTGTGTCGTGAAGAAAAAAATAAAAATTCTGCTTTTCAAAAAAAAAAATCTCCTTAGCATCTGAAAAAAATGCGTATAAGTGAGGTGGGGGTTTTTTTCTAACATACAATACAATACAATACAATACAATACAATACAATAAATGCTGATTTATATAGCGCTTTCACAACAGCGGCATGAGCTAATTTAGCTAATTGTTATTTTTTTGGGGGGCGGGTAGAGGGTAGTCACTTCACAACGTTAGCTTTGGGAAGGTTTTTCTTTTCCTTTCTAAAAAGTTGAGCCGGTGCCATCTCGAGATGATGTCAGCAAATCATTGAAATGGCTTTTTCAATTGAAAAATATCCAAAAGCTTGGAATTTCCGCTTCTCTGGGTTTTCTGTCGTCCTCTCTCTCAAAAAAAAAAAAAAAAAAAACACAAACCAAAAAAAAAACATTTTTGCCAATTCTCCGACCGGTTCTGGAGCAAAGCCGGAACTGAATAATCATGAACGCTTGTGCAATTTCTACACGCTGTCAGTTTGAAATCATGTCATCCTTTTGAATAAAGAAATTGAATTTTTTTAAAAATCTGAAAATTGACAAAAAAATTGACTGATTAATGGATGATTAAAATAATTTAAAAAAATTTTTTTTGCATCAAATTGTGTTCTTCTTGAGTGTAGGAGTTAAGAACATGCTTGATCTATGCTCCAATATGACGTCAATCGTATTTAAAGTATTTTTTTTTAAAAACTTTTATCCTGAAAAATATATCATGACAGGCCAAAAAGTCCCTCGATTGTCCTCCATTTTTCAGAAAGCAAACCAAAAACCAAAAATGGACCAGGTGGCACCTGATCGCAAAACTTAGCACTCGTCAATGAAGATGCCGCCGCATACTTGATCGCGTGGTTCTTTTCTGACGCTGTCTCTCATTTGTGCCCCCCCCCCCCCGACCCCCCGACCCCCTCCCCTCCGCAGGTGAGAAGCCTTACAGATGCACGTGGGACAGCTGCGACTGGCGTTTCGCCCGCTCGGACGAGCTGACGCGCCATTACCGCAAGCACACGGGCGCCAAGCCCTTCCAGTGCGCCGTGTGCTCGCGTTCCTTCTCCCGCTCGGACCACCTGGCCCTGCACATGAAGAGGCACCAGAACTAACACTTTGACCACGCCCGACGCGCTCGCTCATGCCATTTTGTCGTTGGTGGTGTTGTTTTCTTCATTTTGGGGCGGGTGGGGGGCGGGAGGCGGGGTTATAATCCTTTTTTTTTTTTTTTTTTTGCCCCCACACCGACTCCTCTCGGTGGATGGATGGAGCGGGAACAACTGGGAAGCTTCAGATGCACTCAGTCCAGACCGGCCCCCCAAAAAAGATCCGGCAGTCCCGTTGACGAGTGTATAACGATGGCACTTAACGCACCCCCCCCCCCCCCCCCCCCCCCCCCCCCCCCCCCGCGGACGAACGGTGAGCACGTGCCCCCACGCACGGGTTGTGAGATTCGGCGTTGGCGTGTTCTCTCCGGGTTCCGAGCACATTCCGAAAAACATGCACGCGAGGTGCATTGAAGACTCTAAATTGTCCACGGGTGTGAATGTGGGAGTGCGTGACTGGCCTGTTGGCAACAGGGTGAGACTTTTCCGGGTGAACCTAAAATGCTTTTGTTTGTTTTTTGTCTGCACAACTGGCTGTTGGGGCCAATAAATTCCTAATTGAATCCTCGTCATCGCGCTAGTCACATTTTGACATCGCGAGACCAGAATGAGTCCTGGCACGTGATCAACGGTGACACTGAATGATTTTGAGAAATAATCAGTCCCGCCCTCATTTTTTTTTTCTTCTTCTTCCCGAGTTGCTCTTCCAATGTACTCTGAACAAACGCAAGCAATAAGTCGACCCGTTCTGACAATAAATGTCCGCTTTAATAAGAAAACCTTTATTAGTCTCGCAATGGAGAAATTCCCGATTCACAGCAGCAAAGTTATGAAAGGAAGAAGTAGAATACAATACAATACAATACATGCTGATTTATATAGCGCTTTTACAACAGCGGCAGCTGTAACAAAGCGCTTTACAAAACAGTTAACATAAAGTAAAATAATAAACACAACACATAACATAAAACACGGACAGTCGTGCAGTCCTAACCACTTTTCCGTCGCGCGCTTTGTTGTTTGAAGCGGTTTGAGATGAAAGAGAATCAAAGTGGATCAGAGACGTCATGCTCAAAATGTGCACACGTCGGCTACAAGCTAAGTTTCAAAGTCAACAAGAAGCTGTAGCATCCATTGACGAAAAAAAGAGATTGGTTCACTTCTCCTGTCCCATGTGAATCCACTTCAATTCCAAGCTGCGACTCACGGTTCCAAATACGCATCGGCGCTCTTCGCCAACGCTCCTCTCTCCTCATCCTCAACTTCAGTGGCTGACATAGCCACTGAACAAATCGGGGTTGTGAAACTCTACATTTACTCTACAGAAATGTTCTGGTCTTAAGAAGTGAGGCGAAAGGCAAACGCAGCCTTAATTAATCGGTAACGACACTTTTATCTCCTTCGGTTGCGAACTTGAATCGACAGCGGGATCATTTTGGCTAGCCCAAAATTCTGTCAAGCGTGAGCAGGAGGCACGACGTCGTAAATCGGATGACGGCGGCAATGCGAACAAATGTGAGGGCTGTTGTCGCTTCAGCGTTTTCACGCTTCACGAAACGCTCTCGCTATCGCGCGCTTCACGAAACACTCTCGCTGTCGCGCTTCGCTTCTGAAGGTTCGGCCGCACGAGATCATCTCGATTCTCCCAAATGTGCTTTTGCTATTGTCGGTTGTACGCACATTTTGGTGGTGTTATGAAAAGGTTGAGGTGGTTTTGATTTTTTTTTAAAATGGCGGGTGGGGGTGGGGGGGGGGGAATAGTCTTCCTGAATCGTGTGAGAAGATGGGATGGTCCATATTGCATGAGAAGGAAACGATCATGATGAATGAATTTTGCTTCTGCGACTCGTTTGGTCCGCAAAAAGTCAGAAAATAGGCAAAAACGGTTTTCCAAAGTCCCGATTTTTGTAAGTTATTTTGACTCAAGACAAAGAGAAGATCGACGGTCGATAGGCTGAAATTCTGACGATTGGCACAATTTTAGGCTTCAATGATCAGTCGTTCATTTGACGATCATATAGTTATCGGGTCACGGATGCACCTCCATTTTTTTTGCCCTTTAGCTGGTTTTTAGAGGACAGCGTTTTTATGCACAAAAACATTGGACAGTTGGACATGCGCATTCAGAAATTTTGAGGTCGAATGGAGTTCTCGTGCAAACTACATTTTCGGTTCATCATGAAAATGTTTTTGTGAGTCGTATGATTGGCTGGCGACCAGTCCAGGGCGTAGCCCACCTTTTTGGCCCAAGTCCGCCGCGACCGAACAAACAAACGCGCGCGGCGTGGCAAATGCAAAACTAGTCTTGCCAAATCTTATTTTGTTACTTCCTGGAACTGGAATATCTCGTTTGTGCTTTTTGTTGTTGTTGTTGTTGTTTTTCAATTAAGTCCTTTTGTTTGCACATACTCTCACACACACACACTCTCTCACACACACAAAAAAAGATCATGCAGACCAATGAGAGAATAAAAAAACGACACCGCTAGACGATCGGTGTCTCAGGAGATGGAAGCAAGGGAAAAAAGGGGGGCGAGGCGGATTTATAGAAGGATTGTTTTGAGTTTTTTTTCTTAATTCAGCGAGGGAGTTTGCTAAAGAGCAGCAATTAGCTGATCAATTATTCATTTTGTCTTTTAGCGAAGCAGACGAGCGGCTCGAAAAACACTCTCCCGTCTCCTCTTTTCATTTTTTTTTTTTTTTTTGCCGTGCAGCTTCTCAGCTCTTTTTTTTTCTTTTCTTTTTTTTTTTTTTTTTTCAACCAAAGCCTGTCAGTATCTCCAACCTTTCCTCAAAGTGCCTCGATGTCGTCTGCCTTGTGTTGGGATTCATGGTAGCAGAGCTAGCTGTGTTGCACTGAGACTTTCAAACAATCACGGTGCTCTTGTTGTTTTTCTTTGATGTTTTTTTTTTTGTTTAATGTTGCAACAAAAGGGAATGGTGAAACGTTTCATCAGCCGACATGCAAACAGTCCAAAGCGTGTGTGTGTGTGTGTGTGTGTGTGTGTGTTGACTCACAGCAGGTAGCATCCAGAGACTAGCACTGTAAACGTCAAAAATCGCGCAACATCTGACTATTTATTTGTGTACAAGTGGGGTTGCTATCACGTCGCCCGTCTTCTTCTGCCCCAGCAAAAAAAAATAAATAATGCCTTAATGTAAATACATATTGATGCACTGTAAATACCTTTTTTTTAAAGCTTTGGGTTTTTTTTGTAAACAAAGGGGCAAAAAAAGAGGAGTTTGCCCCCGTACTCAAAAATGTTTTCATGTCAATTTCTGTCATGCAAACGTTTTTTGTTTTTTTTAACCTTTCTCTCTTTTGTTCGTTTAACGTTCCAAAGACAAAGTTGTTGTTTTTTTTTCTTCAACTGAGTGAAAACCTAATAAAAGAAAAAACAATCAACTGACACTTTGACGACTGTGTCGCGGTGTTTTGTTACCCTTTTATCTCCTTTGTCACATTCTTGCGTGGCAGGAAGAGCTTGCTGACGTCTTCCGGCAACAGCAAATGTTCGATTCCATCCCAGTTTGGTGTCGCATTCGTCATCCGAAACTTCGACTTCGCAGTGCAGTGGTCGTGCGTTCAATCCCAGCTTTGGCCTTCCCGCGCGGAGTTTACGGTTCTCCCCGTGCCTGTGTGGGTTTTCTCCGGGTACTCACGTGGACCTGCTGTATACCGCAGCTCACGCCCAGACGTTCGCACAAAGATCAACCATTTTCCAAATGGTTTCTGAGCAGAGATACTAATCGTTTTTTTTCTTTTTTTGGGGGGCGGGGGCATGAAAGGAAACGTCAAGCCGAACGGTGACTGACGTTTTGCTTTGTGACCCCTCAAAAAAAAAAAAACACGAGCTTTTGATGGCAAAATAAAAAAATGTGTTTGCATATGTACGGCAACAAACGAGACGTGATCAACACCGACTCAGCGCATGACGCGAGTTGAACTTCCGTGGCTTTTTTTGACATGCCGATCGTTCTTCACTGCATGAACTGGCTCATCTTTTCTCACGATGACAAAAGGCACACCGCAGACATACTGGGTGTGGCAAAGTAAAAGCAATGTGTCACGATGCCTCCTTCACTTGCTCCTCATCAAGCCTCAACTTCATTGGATGAATACCGAACTATTGATTTTGATTTTATGATGTCATCGCGACGCCATTTTATGAATATTATTTTTCCCCTTTTAAGGCGAATTCGATGGCCACATCCAATATGGCGGACGCACTTACACATGGCTACAAACAGGCCATCCGCTTTACCGCGTGTCTACAGCAGGAAAAAAAAAAGCTGTCCAAAGGGTTTGTGGTTCCCGTGATTTCTTTTATGAAGGGGGCACGAGTATTTTGGTGGGCGGGCATGGCCCCCCCTGGGCTCCCCGTGGGGGCGGGTCTCTTGCCACCATACTACATACGCCGCTCGAGCGCGAGGTGGCTAACATCTCCGACTTTCCACGCATTTGCCTTTCTCAACTGAGGAGGCAAGCCGAGATTCACTCTCAAATCTTCATCTTTGACTCAAAATCGATGCTCATCCCCGAGACGTCGCGATACAGCATCGCCATCCACATCAGTTGACAATTTGTAACGTCCATGGCAGTGAGTGAGTTAAAATCATACCAAAAAAAAAGTGCAGTTGTTGACTTTGCAATGATGGACTGTGGATGAATGACATTTTAAAATCTTCAATTCGGGAGTCAAGGGCGGAGGGGGAGGATGAACGGTTGTCGCTGGGGACCGTCCGCTAACCTGCAGCAGCACCCTGGCTGCTCTGCAAACAATAAGCCTTTTATATCACAGCATGAGACAATGGACAAGAAAATAAAAGTCCAGCAGCACTCTGGGAACAGCGCGGGGGGAAATCCCGCTGCATCCCAACGTACACGCACACACTCGCACACAGAGCGCATATGTTCTTGGTTTAAGTCCGAGATGTGACTCAGGGCCGGCTGCTGTAATGTACCTCAGATGTCCCAAAAAAAAAAAAAAAGATGGAGCGAGGAACAATCTAAACAAAAGGATCTCAGGGGGGAGCCAATCAGCTTCTTCCGTCTTTTTCCTCCTCCGCTCTTCTGATTTCATTTTTCTCGTCCTCCTCCTCACTTGATCCGTCTTTGTCTTTCATGCCCCCTTCCTCCTCCTCCTCCTCCTCCTCCGGTGATGGACGTCGGGTCAGAGTGGACGCTTTTCCCATATCCTCTCACCTTCGCCATCACCTGTGAGTGGGAAGGAGCCTCGCAGGTGGATGGCAAGAGCACACACCTCAGTAGATTTAATATATTTTTAAAATTGTGTAAAAAAAAAAAAAAAAAAGACAGTAAAGGAAACTACAGATTCAACTCATGGACTCAAAAAGTTAACATCACTTTATCTTGCAAAAGTATGTGAGCTTAATGCTAAAATGCTAAAAACACGTGAAATGCCACAGGCAGGCTAACAAAACTAGCATCATTTTGAGCAATGGAGACTAGAACTGTAGAGCAACTCATTAAAAGTATTCTTTAGCCTCTGCACCAACTGACCAACTCCACAGATACCGGGATTCATCGACTTTAATACTGTACCAAAGCGTTTGTACTTTCCATCACTTCCTTTTTATGAAAGCTACGTATCGCTCTGTTAAACACAAACACAGTTTCACACACATTTGTACACACACACACACACACAGTGGTGCTGAGTGAGTGGGAGCTACCGGTTCATGTTTGTGCATGGAGCAAATTAACGTCACACATCTGGAAGACGGCTCCCGCCTGCTCCGCCCGCCGCTGTGCTGCGTTGGTGTGATTCCCAGTTTGCTTGTGTGTGTGTGTAGGTAGGTGTAATATTTCCAATGCTCCTCTCTTGGAACAGACCACCCACCCAGAAGACCAATAGAAGGACCACGGGGAGCCCGGATAGACACACACACACACACACACGCATGCACGCACAAACACGCACGCACCCATGCACACACACACACATTCCCATCCAAGTCAACCCTGTCCGATATTCTCAGAATAGAACATATTGCTTTCGGTTTTTTAACGACCCCGTGACACCCTAAAAGTAAAGAATTCAATGCAAGACGACTTTAGTACACATTAGAATGATACAAGTGTCATTGTAATGTCTTTTTTTTTGCATTTACAGTACAGCGGTGCCTTGAAAAACAACTTTAATTCATTCTTGTCACTCCGAACGTTGATATCTCTTGGCTCATTGAAATAAAAAAACAGCTATAATTCATTCTTGTCACTCTGAACATTGATATCTCTTGCCTCATTGAAATGAATGGAAATGTCATAAATTCGTTCTTGCCTCCCTCCTTAAAAAAAGGGACAGATGCTGGAGAAAAATAGCTTGTTGCCATATTGTTCTTTATAAAAATGTAGAGTTGTAATATAATTTAACAGATGCTGCAATCAAAGTCATTGCATCGCTCCTTGGCCCCGGGGAGGCAGTATAATACTATGCAGTCATGAAAACACCAACGAAGAAGAAAAGACGTCATCTTCGACAACTACTGTAAGTGACCCAATAGTCTATAAGTCTATAACAGCAGTACTATATTGTACTGTTTTTTTCATAGAGATGAAATAGATAAGCGTGTTATTATTGTGATGTTATCGGTCTACCCTGAAAGGGTTGTAAAAACCGCAACCGTCGATGCTAACCGCTAACGTCTCAATAGCATTTCTCAGTCTGTGTTAGCATGAAGCTAGCGGGCGATTCTTTCGGCAACGTCGCTGAATTGTTTCGAATACACAACGTGTAGCGCCCTTTGTTGTTGGATTAATTATAGAGTAAAGTCGGGTTGTAGTCAAGAACGCATCACCCAAGACCAAGAAATGATCGAGACTAGAGAATCGAGCAGACGTGTCACATCATGATAAGGTGTCATTTTGTTTCTTTTTGCGCCCCGACGCCTGCAACGACACAAGCGCACCCGCGCACCGCCACGCGAGAGAATTATTGTTTACCGTGTTTTTGCAGGGCGTGCGATTTTTAATATCGAGTTTTTAACATGAACAATATCACAAAAAGTTTTCCATTACCGACACCAATGTCTGTTTTGCAACCTTGAAATGCAAAAGGCTAATCGCTGCACTCAGAAAGTAATGGCTTCCAAGTACTTTGCTCGAGAACTAAATTCCATTAATTCCACTACAGAACAAAAAGAAGCCGTCGGCACACAGTTAAAGCTCATCTTAGGGGCAAAGTCATTTATAAGTCTTTAGTTCGACGAAATGGGGGTACTGTGTTTAGTGGAAGGTTTTAGTGTTCAAAAACACACTGTTTGATTCTCGTTAGTTTTAGGTGTCAAATTTACAGTAAACTTCAACTCGGAGTGACACTATGTGCCTGAGAATTGTATGAGCGAGAATCTTCTTTTTGTTTTCGCCGCGGGAGAATGAGAACAGGTGCCAAGGAATGCTTTAAAGATATTTTAGTGGATTGTTGCGTTGAGATTTTTTTTCTTTCTTTTTTGACCATGGCCAAAGCATTTTTAAATGATTCGTCTATTTTCAGCCATGAGCTAATTTTGGGACTACAGCATGTGAAAACCCCTAAACGAAACTGTCTTGGTAATTTGAATGTCGTTTCATTTAATAGAAGCACACAAGAAAAGTGGCTACATTTTGTCTCACAATAAATCACGCCGTGACTTTTTTGAACCAACCTGACAAACGAGACTGTTAAATGTGTTCCCGGAATAATTACTTCCAAACAACTTAGGAAAGTTCAACAGAAACTAATTAACATCTGAACAATACAGTAAGTCGTGACAGTAATTACGGAAGCACAAAATGTAACAAAGGGCTGGAATAATAAGGAGCGAAGGTGGCCCGTGAAACGGACTAAACAAACGCCGCAGCCAATCGGAAAGAATCGTGCCGTAAAAATAGCCAGACGAGGAAAAGACAGAATGTAAAATACTATCAAAAGATCTTTTGTGCTCACAAGACACAAACGGCAACAAAAACAAAACAAAACAAAAAAAGGAGCTTTCGATTTTCAATCCTAATTCCAATGAAGTTGCGCCGTTGCGTTCAACCTCAACAACGACGAGGCACGTTCAAACCGATGAACGTGATTGTTTGGAGCCAAGAATCATTAACTTTGAATTTTACGGCTGCCGCACACATTCCCAATAAAGCTGCGGCCATTTTGTCATCAAAATGGAGCTTTTATTTTTGTGTGTGAAAATGTGACTTTCGGACAGTTTGGTCGTTAATAGAGAGCACGGGTTCAAATTTGTCCAATTTGGTCGGTCATTCCGACTCGCGGGGCTAAAACTGTTTGTTTTTCATGACGCTTGAGCCCCCCCCCCCCACCGTCAACTCTACCTTGCCAGAAATGGCCGCTCACAAAGCTTAGCCTGCTTTGCTTTCTGGATCATTTTCAAACGGACTCATTAGTGGATTTTTGTAATCGGTCACCACTTGACGTTTTCCACTTTTTTTTTTTTTCAACTCACGTAAATCCGGTTACGTTTCAGGGCGCCTTCGGTTGGACCGAAATGAACGTCTCAGTTTGAAAAGTCACCTGTTGAAAGTGTTGCTCGGGTCCCCACCTCGCAGTTCGAAAGAGCAAAGCCATTAAGGCTCATTAAGAACGACACACACACACACACATGCAACACTGACTTCCATGGCCACACGAAAGCAAGAAACTTTTCACCCTTGCGACGTCTTATCAGGATGTGTGGGGGCGGCGAGGAGGAGGGGCGGGGGGGGGGCGACGCTCTCATATTATTCATACATCTAGAAAGAGTCAGACTGTACAAACACTCCATTGCTGGCTGTTGACTTCGACACGTTTGCAGGGACCAGCGCCCTCGGCAAGCAGTGGTGAAGAAATCCGTTTTTTATGGTTTTGAAGATGGGGGGGGGGGGGGGGGGAAGATAACGCTAATGCCCTCGTAATTCATCTCGGCTGGTACGTATCAGGTCCTATTTTTGGTCTTGTTACAATGAAACACAAGATATTATGTTGGGTAGCATGTTTGCAATCCCACCCACGCAACCCCTACCCCTCCCTAAAAAAAAAATCTGGGTTGAAATCTAAAATGGTCCGGAAAAGCTTTGTTGAGCTCCAATTTTTTTGAGGCGTAATTTTTGTTATTTTTTTTTTCTCCGAAAATCTTCGGTAAACTTCTAATTATTTGGTGGGGCAAACGTTCCAGAAAATCTTCGCTGAACACCAAAATGTTTTGGTTTGAGCTATCATTTTCCAGAAATGATTGGTTTACAAATAATTTTTGCATGAATCTTTGTCGAATTCCAAATTGTTAGATTTTTGTTGTTGTTGTTTTTCAGGCAAATCTTCCCAAAAAAAAAAAATCTTTAAAAAAAATTTTTTTTTTTAACTTTTCATAAAATCTTGGTCGAGGCATATTTTTCCATAAAATCCAAATTGTCTGCCTTTAAAGCATTTTATTTGTTTTTTTCCAGACACTTTAGCTCCAACTCCTAATTGTGAGGCATATTTTTCCCGAACATCTTATTGCCATATTTTCCAGGCAATCTCGATTGAAATCCAAATTCTTTGACTTTTGAGGAATATTTTTCTCGGTTGAACGTTTAATTATTTGACATCTGAGGTACCGTTTTCCAGGAAATCTCAACCGAGGCATATTTCTCCAGAAAATCGGAGATAAACTCCAAATGATTTGATTTTGATGGGTTATTGTTCCAGAAAACCCGTTTTTAGAAATTGTATTTATTCACCCAGTAAATCTTGGGTTGTTGAACCTCCAATTTTTTTCCCCCCGCCCAAATTCCCGCATTCGTCTCATTTTTCAAAAAACGATTTTGCCTCAACTCCAGGTAGTTGGACTCTTGAGGCACATTTCCAGAACATTTCGGCCAACCTCCATATTGGTTGACTTGAGGACGTCGCGGCGCTGGCGCTGGCGCAGGCGCAGGCGCTGCGACTCTTTGTCACCGTCATCGACGCGTTTCAGGAATCAATTAGTCGACTGCGACGTGTCTCCCGGGAGCAAGTTTCGGTCTTGCAACAACAAAAGAAACAATCATGTCATTGTTGTGTTTCTTTCCTTCTGACTTGTTGCTTTCCTTGGAAGACAAACCAGATTCCGGGTTTTAGGGTCCCCGCGAGACGCAGCGGTGTCGAAACCATCCGATGTCCAGAATTTAATTCGCCGCAGTCCAAAGCATTGTGTTCCAGCCGGATTTTTTTTTTTGTACCCCCCCCCCCCCACTTTCTCATATTGTTGTTATCAGGAATTAGTGGCAATCGTTCACCACTGAGACATGTCTGGGAAAACCGGGGAGGCGTTTTTGGGGGGGAGAATCTGCAAGGCCTGGAAATGGCGAGCGCTTGCTGTATTTCATCAGCAGGAATGTCAAGTGCGCTTATCAAAGAAAAGCACTTGGAGTTCAACCTGCGTCTTGCTTCTTTTTACGATCGACCTGAAGCGCATCTGGTCGCCAGCCAGATGCAAAGACGCCCGAGTCGTGCCGGTTCTTTCCACTCCCCCGCGAGGGCCGGTCAGAACATGCAATCGATGCGCCCCAGACGATTAATTGCGTGTCGGCGTGTGTGCGCGCGTATACGCCTGCCTCTGAAAAGTCAAATGGTGGCCGTGTTTCAAGCTTGCCCGAGTGGTCGCACGGGGGGCACGCGGCCAAGCCCAACGGCAGCGTGCCAACTAAGCCTGTGCCCCCCCCCCCCTCCCGTGGCCTTTGACTCGATTGTTTTATCGCTGGCTTGCCGGCCGGTGGAGGAGGACGGAGGGAAATCAAAAAGTCAAAGCCTCAAATGTTTTTCATTCATTCATTCATCTTCCGTACCGCTTGATCCTCACTAGGGTCGCGGGGGGTGCTGGAGCCCATCCCAGCCGTCTCCGGGCAGTAGGCGGGGGACACCCTGAATCGGTTGCCAGCCAATCGCAGGGCACACAGAGACGAACAACCATTCGCACTCACACTCACACCTAGGGACAATTTAGAGCGTCCAATCAGCCTGCCACGCATATTTTTGGAATGTGGGAGGAAACCGGAGCACCCGGAGAAAACCCACGCAGGCCCGGGGAGAACATGCAAACTCCACACAGGGAGGCCGGAGCTGGAATCGAACCCGGTACCTCTGCACTGTGAAGCCGACGTGCTAACCACTGGACTACCGGGCCGCCCGCCTCAAATGTTGATTCTCCAACTTAGATTTTGGCTGAGTGTCTGTCGACATGTGCCCTGAGACTGACTGGCGACCAGTCCAGGGTGTACCCCGCCTCCAGTCCAAAGGCAGCTGGTCTTTTTTTTTTTTTTTTGCAGGTTCTGTGTTCGCCGTCCCGGTATTTTGCAGGTTTTTCGTTGGGGTTGGCCGTTTGTAACTGTATTTTGCTCTGCCTCCTGTTTACTTTGGGTGATATTCCACTGTCCGCCAGTAGATGGCAGGACACTGTGACTTGAAAGGAGAATGAAAACAGGAAGCGTTTCAGTTTTTGCTCAACTCAACTGTATTTATAGAGCACTTTCAAACAGCCATCGCCGCACACAAAAGTTAGCGAATATCAGTCCTCTTCGATCCTGCTTTTTGCGCCCACATAAAGTGACGGCTGCGGGTTCACTTGAGAATGTTGCACAATTTTCAAACTATTAAAGTCACACGTGGCTGGTCCTCTTCCTCTCCATCCATGCATCCGTTTTCTAATCCGCTTCTCACAAGGGGCGTGCCGCAGCCTATCCCAGCTGTCTTCGTGTAGTAGGGCGGGGACACCCTGAACCGCTTGCCAGCCAATTGCAGGGCCACCGAGATGAACAACCACCTCCCAGTGTGACCTATACATGTTCAAATTAGAGCTCGGACTGGCACACAAAGTCCCCGTTGCCTAATCGTGTTGACCTTCTTTTGGTGGTTGGCAACGACTTCTGGCGCATAATTACCTGTGGCCACCAGGAAGTAATACACTAAAAGTATTTGGCAACCACTAAAAGAAAAAATGGAAGAAGAAGAAGAAAGAGTGGTCGTCATGGCCACAAACGTGTGACGTATTGCTATTTTTGCATGTGGCTTCCTCCACCAAAAGGTGCAATAAGCACCCTCGATTCTGCCTTTGGCCACAATGAAGTCATTTTAAACTAAAAAGCAAAACTTTTCCATTGTTACAGGTGAAAGTTTCGTCCAAACGGAACGCGTTTTCTTCCATCGGCGCGGGGCTAACTTTCATTTCTGAACGTAGCCTTTGCCTGTACTGCCTGACTCTCTCGGCTCCGGTACTCCTTTTTGGGTATTTATTGAAGAAACCGAACAGCACATTTGAACTTTTGTTTTCCCGAACGGTTGCAGTGAAGCAGGGGGGCCTCGACGGGAAGGCTCTCCAATGTGCTGACGATTCTCAGCATGATTTTGAGGAGGCATCGAGAAAATGACGACGGCCCGGCATGCACGCACACATCCCGGGCATGCGCGCTCTTGTCCGGCTGGCGGAGAAGCGTGTAATCGTCTTACAGCTCGTCCTGCGCTCGCGGACATCTTCGCAGAACTAAGTCCTCTTAGTCAAGCGCTAACATGGAATTTTATGAGCGACGTGCACTAGTTGACATCCGTGAGCCACTAGCGCCACTAATGAAGTGACACTTGCTAACTAATGGAATTTCAGAATGCCACAAGTCATGACAGGTTTGATATTTTGCTAGTTGCTACTGCTAGCAGCACGCAGCTAACCAGCGCACAACTTTGTCTCGCTAGTATCATCTAAGTGTCCCACTTGTGTGCCAAAGACGTCCTACTAGTGTGCAGAATAGTCCGACAGTAATGGAAGGCGCAGTGCCCGTGGCAACAAACATTCTAGTAAAATTGTATTAGTGCCATTTTGCTAGTTGCTACTGCTAGCAGCACGCAGCTAACCAGCGCACAACTTTGTCTCGCTAGTATCATCTAAGTGTCCTACTTGTGTGCCAAAGACGTCCTACTAGCGTGCAGAATAGTCCGACAGTAATGGAAGGCAGTGCCCGTGGCAACAAACATTCTAGTAAAATTGTATTAGTGCCATTTTGCTAGTTGCTACTGCTAGCAGCACGCCGCTAACCAGCGCACAACTTTGTCTCGCTAGTATCATCTAAGTGTCCTACTTGTGTGCCAAAGATGTCCTACTAGCGTGCAGAATAGCTCGACAGTAATGGAAGGCAGTGCCCGTGGCAACAAACATTCTAGTAAAATTGTATTAGTGCCATTTTGCTAGTTGCTACTGCTAGCAGCACGCAGCTAACCAGCGCGCAACTTTGTCTCGCTAGTATCATCTAAGTGTCCCACTTGTGGGCCAAAGACGTCCTACTAGCGTGCAGAATAGTTCGACAGTAATGCAAGGCAGTGCCCGTGGCAACAAACTAGTAAAACACCGTTGTATTAGTGCCGCGAAATGCGTGCTACTACTAGCAACATCAAATCCTGCCGGTTAATATCTAGCGCTGCACTTGTTGTGACATCAAGGTCATGTTGTTGTTGTTGAAAGCGTTTTAATTAGATTCGGTTGCGTTTCCTGTTTGAGGTTTTTTTTTTTCCACTTCTGTTCTCGTCAACCACTCGTCTCGCTCCACCCACTTGTGTCTCGTCCAGGTGTGCCTCATTGTCTCGTCACTTTGCTTTCTGTGTTGTTTTGTTGTTACTGTCACGTTAATCCAGTTTTGTGATGTTTGCTTTTGTCCCGGGTTTGTTCCTTTTTGTGTCTTTTGCTTTTTTCCGACTGTGTTCATTGAGTATTTGGATTCTATCCCAGTGCCTCGTTGGCCTCTTTTGTTTTGGGGAAAAAAAACAAAAAACAATTTCTTGGGCCCTGCACTTGCGCCACCAACGCTTACATGTAGTTGTCACGCTACTGTGCCAAACTTGTCCCACGCGTGTGTAGAAATGTTTTACCCTCTGAGGACCGCAAAGCGTACTACTTTTTGTCATAGAAAGGACATGGACCTCGATATTGAAAAGCTCGGATGGCTTCCAATAATGTGTGCGTGCATGTGTGTGTGTGTGTGTGTGTGTGTTTGTATGACTATTCTTGTGAGGACCACTGTGATTATAAGACCAACGTAGTGAGGACATTTTTGACAAGTGAGGACATTTAGGCCAGTCCTCACAAGTTTTTCATTCTAAAGTGTGTGTGTGTGCGTGTGTGTGTGTGTGTGTGTGTGCATACTTAATGAAAATATTCAGCCCCCTCACAAGCCGCCCCTTCCTTCCGATGACATAAAACATTATTCTGTTATATGACGATGTCATGCCTGAATCCCCCCGATGCCTGATCCCTTCACACCTACACACTTGCTCCACATGTGGCGCTACACACACACACACACACACACACATGCATGTGACCACCCTTTCCCTTCTTCTTTGGCAGCTGCATGCAATTGGAAGTACGCCGCTCATTCCACCCCCGAGTGCCTCTAACATCATCATGCTAATAGGCTAATGGCTACGCTTCTGACCCCGCTCCCCTTGTGGGGACGCGACCTGAGTGGGAGACAAAACGCTCCATCTGCAGCCAACATCCTCCACACACGTTGCTATTCTTATTTCAAACGCAGACCTCTGCCAATTTGTCCATAGTTTGTTTTGTTTTTTTTTTAGGGTGGGGAGGGCTGACCCCATTATTCAAGTTGTATTAATTAATTGGACCAGTGGGCAGTGTGTTTTGTTTGCTGCTTCTCTCACATAAAAACGGACCGGCCCACTACTTGGGTCAATTTGACACAACATTTTAAACAACATTTTGTACAAAAAAAGTTGGGTCTAATTGACCCAAGTGGCAGGTTGGTGCAAGTTTGAACCAAAATTGGGTTATTTTTGACCCTGCAGTTGTAAACGTGTAGGTGAGGGTGTGTGTTTGAATGATTCGTGTGAGTGACTGGCAACTGGGATGGTTTCCAGTAATGAAGACAAAGCACTGCAGAAAATGAATCACTCTAAAAACACGCTTGGGTTAGTTCATCAACCCAAGTTGTCGAATCTTTGAGTTGGTAGTCACCAAATTCATTCACTCATTCATCTTCCGAGCCGCTTGATCCTCACTAGGGTCGCGGGGGGTGCTGGAGCCTATCCCAGCTGTCTCCGGGCAGTAGGCGGGGGACACCCTGAATCGGTTGCCAGCCAATCGCAGGGCACACAGAGACGAACAACCATCCACGCTCACACTCACACCTAGGGACAATTTAGAGTGTTCAATCAGCCTGCCACGCATGTTTTTGGAATGTGGGAGGAAACCGGAGCACCCGGAGAAAACCCACACAGGCCCGGTTGCCAGCCAATCGCAGGGCACACAGAAACGAACAACCATTTGCACTCACACTCACACCTAGGGACAATTTAGAGCGTCCAATCAGCCTGCCACGCATGTTTTTGGAATGTGGGAGGAAACCGGAGCACCCGGAGAAAACCCACGCAGGCCCGGGGAGAACATGCAAACTCCACAGAGGGAGGCCGGAGCTGGAATCGAACCCGGTACCTCTGCACTGTGAAGCCGACGTGCTAACCACTGGACTTACCGGGCCGCCCACTAGTCAGCAAATTGTTAGGTCAAATTAACCGTTTAAAGCCCGAAAGTTCAGTCAACTGAATAACCCAATTTTGGGTCGAATTGACTCAAGTGACGCTCAGTCTTATTTTGACCCGGCAACTGGTTCAAAGTGACTAAAATTTGGGTTATTTCTGTGCCAATTGTTTTTCGAGAGTTGTACGATTCAAATGTTCTTGAGAGAAAAGCTCGCACACACAAAACACGCAAACCTCAAAGCGTGCAGTCCAACAACAGCGACGAGGAGTCTAACGAGCATCCTTGTCGGTGTCAAAGGTCCAAACGAGCCTTATCTTTGGAAGCTAAAAAAAAAATAAATAAATAAAAAATCTTATCGTGAATCATATTTCATGTCAAAAAGGGCGTCCGACATTTTAAAAAACAATTGTGCGGCGGCCACGTGCGCCCGTGTCGCAAGAGCCGAGGGTAAACACGGAGATGTTGATTGGGGTTAATCATTGAACGCCATCAACAATTGGCGGCTTTTCTTGGACAACAGGGGGGACAAAAAAGGAGAAACCAGATCCGACTGCATATTTGATCTTACAAGCGTGCTGCGAAAAAAACACAAATTGGAGAAAAATACGGGTCCTTTTTGTCTTGTTTGTATTTTTAACGTGCTCTCCTCATTTGGATAACAATTTTTTTTTCCTTCGGAAATGTCCTTTCTCACGCTCCAAAACGTAGCCTGAATTTTTATTATTTTTTTTTTAATGATCATGAGCATCCATTTGAACATATCTGGTAATGTAAAAGAAAAAAAAAGACAAAATATTGGAAAATATGAAACGTGAACTGCACAACTAATGTTACGATAAATAAATAAAATAAATATATATTAGTATATTATATATATTTATTATAATTATATAATTATTATACATAATTATATAATAATATAATTATATATATTATATAATTATATAATAATATATAATTATATATTATATATTATTATATATAATTATTATATAATATAATTATTATATATATTAGTATATATAAATAGATAAATAAATTAGGGTTGACAATTGAGTGGAAAGAACTTTTCTAAAAACTGCATACTTGTGTCCTTTGATGCCACGAGAGCGTTAAAAATCAAAACGCAATTGGTTGTTACCCTTCGTATATTCCTGTAATACACAGTAGCGCATGAACGATATTGTCACTCTTACATTACAAAACATTCAGACACGCGTCCACCTTTTCTCGCGTTGGCATGGACATTTAATGTGACATTAAACAAAACAATCCCTGCGTGTTACAAAAAGTAAATGAAGGCCCTTTGCACACCATTGAGCAAGATATAATTTGCCATCGCACTTAGCAACATGACCGCCCTGTTACGTAACTCGCGATGTGTCATTTTAAACACCAGCGACAACAATACGCGTCTCGGTTGTTAAATCCTCGCTGTATTCTTTTTCGATTCGGGTTTGTTTGCGACGCGACAAATATGGAGTCGGCGCTGCAATAGGGCAGCCGGCTAACCTTGCGCTAACCTCGTGTTACTTGTTCGTCGCATTGGGTGGAGGGCTCCAGACATCGTGGAGACGTCGGTTGTAAAGTTGGGAAAGTCTCATGAAAACACCGGCGCGCTTTTCATTCAGCTCGATGACTAATCTTTTATGATATCGTTTGAAAAAAGAACAAAAAGGAAAGAAGGGAGGTGTGTGGGGTTGGGGGTGGGCGGGGGCAACGCCCAATTCTGTTGCCGTCAGCCATTAAAGGTGATTTGGCAGGATTAATCTCTTAAAGAGGAAACCTGTTATGACGAATGTCTTTCCCCGTTGCTTTTTAATGTACACGATACAAAGGGAAGTATTGAAACACTTGAACTATTTACGCCCAAACGACCATAATTCAAGAGCGTTAAAGTACAGCAACATAGTCGGCTCGAGTGTTGGTACAAAACAATGTTTTATTCATTAAAAAGTATATTTAATAAATATTGGAAGCCATTGTAACATTAGGCACAGTTTGCCCGTCTGTCCTCAAACTATTTACACCTACATACATATTACATATTAATTAATATTGCGCATGCAAAGCTAAACGACATTAAACTAAGCTCCCTTTTCATCTTTTAGCTAAAGCTACGACATCAAGTTGAATGATATCACGCATGCATGCCGCTCCAACAGTGGCCTTCGTAAAGCCTTTTTCTAACTGCAGTGCTCGAAGGGATATTTTCGTGTTCGCACAAGTTGACCGCCGTATGATGAAAAACGAATAAAAGTCAAGTAAAATGACTCAGCATTTGTGACTTCCCTCCCCTGTAGCCATGTTGTGTTGAGCAGCTATTGCCGTTGAAGCTCCTTCCTAGAACGTGCAAGTGGTCCTAATAATTACGGCCTGTAACCTTCTGCCATCTGCTGGTCATGTTGTGCATTACATTTGCTCTTCGTAAAATGTACAGCTCTGAAATACATTTCATTCATTTGAGTTTAGTATAACTATAAATTGAACTTGAACGGTTCATTCATTGTCATCCACCTGTGTATAAATGAAAAAAGAAAAAAGAAAGAACAACTTGAAATAAATGAATTTCCGAATGCCGAAGACTGAATGTTCATGTGTTCACTTTATATGTTAGCATCGAGCTAGTGGACTTTTGCTACTCACTTTTATGATTTGTTTGAATTTTTTGGTGTTAATATAATAGTATAATTGTTCAAATTCTCCTTTGCCCGTACGCTTTGTTTGAATGTGTTTTGTTCCGTGTTAAGGTTTAGATTTACTTTCGCGTCCAAACTAATTTCTGCTAGCCGTTGGGTGTTTGCATTAAGCTAGCGGACTGATTCTAATTAAATAAATCAGGAGGGGGTAAAACTCCTTCAAAATGTTTTTTTCCTATGATCGATAGATTTCAGATCTTCACCAACTGCAATATGAGCTTGTTGAAATGAAAATGCGTAATACTTTTTTTTTTAAAAAAAGAAGACGGCGACACAAGAGCCTCGTACAACTCATCACCACACACATTTCTGAAATTTATTTGGTCCAGTTATTGTACACATTTCAACCCAGTGTCAACAATACATGCGCGCGCACACACTCACACACACACTCATGTCAGTGGGGCTCATCAGTTGCATGATGGGAAAAAAATGTTTTTGTTTTTTTTCCCTTTGAATCATCTTTTACCATGTTATTATATTTTTCACCTTTATTATGTGGCTGCTAAGATTTCATAACATTGAAGTCTACTTGATACTGATAGCACCCGTTTAGGAGATAAACAAGTCCATCAAGTGTATGTGTGTTAGTCTCCTCTTAATAATGTCACATGTAGAGTGCGGTTAGTTAGCCACGGCGCCCTGAGCTCACCCTTATTTCATCATCGGATCCATTTATTACACATCTCTACTGACTCGGCGGACCCGTTAGTTAAAGCACTGCACAGATAAAACGCACACACATTTTCACATCACGTGGACAGCATCTCATGCCGCACGACTAGGGCGAGTTATTTCGTCATCATTTTGTGACTCTTTAAGTTAAGGATATTAAACTGCGGGCGCCGAGCACATTTCGTCCCACGCATTCGTTGAGTTTGAATGGGGCGCAAATCAAAAAGAAGAGGTGCTATGGGAAAGGAATGAGTCCCATTTTTTTTTTTCAGCCACTAGTTCGGAACTCAAACACGGTAGATGATTTCAAAAATGGGATGATACGGGTTCTCATAAGGAGCAGTCGGAAGCACTGACCTCCATTTTCAACCTAAATTGTCACTTTTGTTCCATGAAATATTGTCATTTTATTCCCACAAGTCTATTCTTATTCATTTGCTAGCGTTTCGGCTGTACTGCGCTGGCAGCTTTCGACTCAATAATGTCACGCTTCTTCAACCAGATGACATTTTATCCTCACAGAACCAGTAAACTGGCCCTAGATGATGTCGGCAAGTTAGACTCTCAAGACATTTCTCCCCACATTAACCTATCTTAATATTTAGAATGTATTTGTTTCGAATGCTTCACGTTTTTGACGGGTTAAAAGGATTAACAACAAATGTTTGTTTCTGTTGAGCCGCAGTGAATGGTAAACGTACACACAGTAAACGACAAGAGACAAAATACGCCAAGTATCGGGTCGCAAAGATTTACGTTAGTGCTAATGCTAATGCTAACACAAGCGCTTTGATATTAAGGTGTTGCCGATTCCGGGTGTGACCGTGCGGATTTCAGCCCAGTGAAACCGCAACAGCGTGTTAGTCAACAGACATGTTATTACACACAGTTTGTTGAATCTGAACTTTTGTGTATGTGGCCCGGTGTCTTAACATTGACGTGAAGGTTACTGAAAGTGAGTACGGGACATTTTCATAGTTCTCACACACACATTCACGCGCACACACATAAGTGAGGACAATGTTACCTTGCAACAGTGATTCAAAAATAAAAATGACATTCTTGAGTCTGCGTAAACAAAATAGAAACACACGTAAAGTACTGGGACTAATTGATTGGCTGAATTTCTTACATCTATATGTACACAATCTTTCATTGTCAACGATAACATCCACTTTGTTGTTTTTGGAAGCGTGAGTGCAAAAAATTAGTTACAACCTTTCCTGGAACCATTTTCACAACACGTGATCATATTTAAACGGTGACGTGTTATGGAAAATGTCATTTTTAAATGTAACACCGTCTGCCCACCGACAGCGTGTGAAATTAACGTTTTTACCTGCCCGTTTCTCAAACTGCCGTCTGTAAGTAACCCGGTTTCTGCACTTTCTCCAGCTCATGACAAGATCTTCTAAGCTGGGTGAAGATCCAGAGCCACTTTCAAGCAATGGAGCCATACAGAAACAACAACATCCCCGCCCCCCCAAGCCAAAAGGTAAGAATGTTGTTTTTTTTTGAAGTTGGAAAATGTGGAATTGTGGGAAAAAGCGGGGAAAAAAAAGGTTCCCAAATTTATCCTGATTTTTGTAGTTCGAATGGTTTGAATAAAAAATGAGAAACGATGATTTTTAGTGTCGTCCGCATTTAATGATCAAAAATGGGAAAGTACCGGGGGGGCTCAACACGCCCTTGATCTCATGTTCAGACAAACCTTACTGGTGTCCAACCTTCCGCCCCATCCCGCGACCCCCCCCCCCACTTCTGAAGTGATGTTGCGCATTCTATTTACAGTACAACGGATAAGGACCTGGGTACGAGTTGGCACTGCTTGAGTATCGTGACACACACACACACACACACACAGTGTACAGGCGGGAGGAAGTGTGTGGCAATGTAAATGCGATTGTGGGTGTCGGGTGTGTACCCCCCCGCACCCCTCCCCATCTCCTCACGGCGTGGGCGAGTCGTCGTCCACGTCCAGCAGCTCCTTCACCAGTCTCTCTCCGAACTGCGCTCGGCTGTAGCGCTTGGCGGCGTACGCGTCGGACATCTTGTAGAGGACGTAGGCGTTGTTGATGGCGATGCTGATAGTCAGCCAGAAGACCTGCTGCCACGTTTTGTTGGGCTTGTGGAAGATGAAGTACCTGGCGGCACGCATGGGACCACACGCAGCCCCAAAGTTAATCGACGTGAGAGCCACGATGCTCCAGAAAGGAATATTATCCAACGCGCCAAGAACGTATTTTGCAACCGGGCTGGCATACTTGCTGAATTTGTCGTCGTATTTGCAGATGTAGCTGAGATGCGCGGCGAAGGCCTCCACCGCCAAGGGACACGGAACCTCGCCGCTTTTTCTCTTGATGATCAAACCTGACACAAATAAAAGTTTTTGTGGCCCCCGGCAATGGTGAAAATCGATAGACTGTACAAATCCTAATTCCGATCAAGTCGGGAGGGTGTGTACAGCACAACAAAAACGCAGTACAATAATTTAGCATCTCCCTCGCTGCATTTTACGCTTCACAATGCGCCGCACATTTTCAATGGTCGACAGGTCTGGACTGCTGGCAGGCAAGTCGAGCACTCTTTCACTCTGAAGCGGTGTTATTGTAACACATTCAGAATGTGGCTTGGTATCGTCTCGCTAAAACAAGGAGGGGATTCATTCATTCATCTTCCTAACCGCTTGATCCTCACTAGGGTCGCGGGGGGTGCCGGAGCCCATCCCAGCCGTCTCCGGGCAGTAGGCGGGGGACGCCCTGAATCGGTTGCCAGCCAATCGCAGGGCACACAGAGACGAACAACCATCCGCGCTCACACTCGCACCGAGGGACACTTTGGAGCGTCCAATCAGCCTGCCATGCATATTTTTGGAATGTGGGAGGAAACCGGAGCACCCGGAGAAAACCCACGCAGGCCCGGGGAGAACATGCAAACTCCACACAGGGAGGCCGGAGCTGGAATCGAACCCGGTACCTCTGCACTGTGAAGCCGACGTGCTAACCACTGGACTACCGGGCCGCCCCAAGGAGGGGATGTCCCTGAAAAACATTCATCATCTCATCTACCTTTCAGCATGAATGGTGCCTTCAAAGTTGTGCAAATGACCCTTGCCACGGGTTCTAACGCACCCCGATACCATCACAGATGCTGACCTTTGACCTCGATGTTCACAAAACTCTGGATGGTCTGTTTCCTCAGAGGACACGATGCGGACTCGTCAGACCACAGTGGCCTCAATCCACCTCTGAGGAGTTAGTGGGGGGTCAAGTCCCGTCCGTAGACGAAATGTGTTAACTGACAAGGGTTGCCCCCAATTTACCCCAACATCACCGCAATTGGCGTTTGCGCAAATCAAAGGCGTTTCCGTAAGTCACGGATACCGCCGTCTCCCCAAGTGGAGAAGAAGCCTTACCTTGTTTAGTGGGCGAGTAGGCGTTGGTGAGGAACCTGAAGTGGCCCTTGTTGTACCAGCTGATGAGCGACATGCTGCCTCGCATCATCACCCGCCACTGGCCGCGCTGCGCCGGCGTCGAGCTGCACACCAGCAAGCTCTGAGGCAGGCCCGTGCAGTCGCTCTTCCTGGTGCTCAGCAGACCGCAGCAAAAAATGTCTGCACGGGGTGACACAAGAAACACTGACGCGAGCCGGAAAAGTTCTGCTTTGCTTCACCCCCCCACCCCCGTCATTTCGGTGTGTCGGCCTCGTTCATGCAGCCTGATCAAGTCGCGGTGTAACGGCCAAACGAGCATTGAAGTTGAGCTTTTGACGATGAGAAGAAAGGAGCGTTGGCGCGGAGTGCCGATGCGGATTTGGAGCTGGGAGTCGCGGCTTGGAGTTTGAAGCGGATTACGTGGGACAGGAGAAGTGAACTAATCTCTTTTCGACAATGGACGCTACAGCTTCGTGTTTGCTTTCAAAACTTAGCTTGTAGCAGACGTGTGCACATTTTCAGCATGATGTCTCTGATCCACTGGTGAAAGGACACTTTGATCCTCTCCTCTTTCATCTAGAACTGCTTCAGACAACAAAGTGTATGCAGAAATGTGGTGAAGATTGCACGACTGTCTGTGTGTGTTGTGTTATTTTTGTTATTTTGACTTCAAAATGGCGCCGCGAGAGTGGCTGCCTTTCCAGCAGCTCCTATATTTTGTCGTTCTACTTTTTCCTTTCATAACTTTGCTGCTGTGAATTGGGAATTTCTCCATTGCGAGACTAATAAAGGGTTTCTTATCTTATCTTATCTTTTGTCGGCTCTCTTTATGATGACAAAATAGTCTTGCGGCTTTGATTTATCTCGAGTCCGCAGCTCGGCCAAATTGAGGGGTTTTTTTTTGTGTGTGTGCGAAGCAAAAAATGGCCACGCAGCTCACTGAAGGGGGTTTTCTTCCTTTGTGCCGAATCGCTTGATTCTAATCTTATCTGAGCGGCACACTGGCCCACATTTGCTGTTGCGCACCAAATTAGATTCCGCAATGGTGACGGTGAACATCGCCGACATGTTTTGTCAAATATTTTTTAACTACGGGTTTGAAATTCCTTGTAGAATTGTTCAAATCACTGAAGATTTTCTTTTTTAAAGCGGACGATACTGACGGGGGAATTTCTTGCCGTCATTGATCCTGTTTTCTACTTGACTCTTCCATTTCTTGCCATTTTGTGGAAACTGGGATTATGTGTGGAGTTTGCATGTTCTCCCCCGGGCCTATGTGGGTTTTCTCCGGGTACTGCGCTTTCCTCCCACATTCCAAAAACATGCATGGCAGGCGGGTTGAACACTCCAAATTGTCCCTAAAGTGTGAGTGTGAGCGCGGATGGTTGTTTGTCTCTGTGTGCCCTGCGATTGGCTGGCGACCGATTCAGGGTGTCCCCCGCCTACTGGCCGGAGACAGCTGGGATAAGCTCCAGCACCCCCCGCGACCCTAGTGAGGATAAAGCGGATGGGAAAATGGATATTTATTATGCATTATATCAGTTGAGTGGCCCGGTAGTCCAGTGGTTAGCACGTCGGCTTCACAGTGCAGAGGTACCGGGTTCGATTCCAGCTCCGGCCTCCCTGTGTGGAGTTTGCATGTTCTCCCCGGGCCTGCGTGGGTTTTCTCCGGGTGCTCCGGTTTCCTCCCACATTCCCAAAACATGCGTGGGAGGCAGGTTGAACACTCCAAATTGTCCCTAGGTGTGAGTGTGAGCGCGGATGGTTGTTCGTTTCTGTGTGCCCTGTGATTGGCCGGCAACCGGTTCAGGGTGTCCTCGGCTACTGCCCGAAGACGGCTGGGATAGGCTCTGGCAACCCCCCGCGAATCGAAAAATTGATATTTATTATGTATTATATCAATTGAATGCTTCTTTAATTAAATGTCTGGTATATCGGCACTTTTGTTGGTTCCTTTCTTTGATATCTGAATGAATATTCCATGTATCGCATCGGATGGGCTACATTAAAATGGCGCAGCGCAGTCGCAGAACCCCATTAGAGCGCCGAGTGACTCACCTTGCTTGCTGAACTCGCTGAAGAGGCCAAGACTCGTGATGGACGGCCCCGTGAAGACGATGGTGTTCTTGCCAGAGATGTTCTGGCACAGCTGCTTGGCCACCAGACTGTGCAGCTGAGGCTTGTTCTTCAGGGCGGCCAGGCCGTCCGCACCTTGGCCTTCTTTCAGATGAACCGAGATCTGTGCACACGCAAAAGGGAGAGAGGCGTCCCATCTTCTTGGCTTTTCTTGAGGAAACACGCTGCATTAGGCTGACGAGACAACCTGTCGTCTTGCTAAGTGGCGGGTGTGTGTGTGTGTGTGTGTGTGTGTGGTGTGTGGTGGGTAATGGAATCTGATCGATTGGCTCCATTAACTCATCTTACTTCCCCGTGTCTCGTCTTCGGCACAAGTCAAAGCAGACACATCAGCCGACTGGTAATAATCAGTTTGGATTTTAATGTGTTTGCCGAATGACGTCATCCCGTGGTCTGGGTTCGCGTCCCGGGTATATTTTTGCGGATTTATTGATTTATTTTTGTGCAGTTTGCGACTATTTTGCTCTGCCTTGTGTTTGGTTGCACTCTCGACCACTAGGGGGCGGCACAGTAGCTTAGACAGTAAATTTGAAAGCCAAATAATGAAAACAGGACGTACTGTAACCATCAGCCGGCCGAGTTTTTGCTGAAGATTGTCACATCCTCTTTAATCCTGATTTTTCAGTACAGTGCAGTTGTATTTTAAGTTCCGAATTTGGCCCCCGGGCCTTGAGTTTGACACGTGGTTTACGCTGATGTTTCTCAAGAATCGGTGGGCTGGAGTTTTTCTTCTTCTTCTTTTTATTTTTAAAATTTATTTAAATTATTTAATTATAATTATTATTATTTATTATTATTATTATTTATATATTATTATTTATAATTGTTTATTAATATTTAAATATTTATATTATATTAATAATTATTTTTAAAATATTTTAATTAAATCTGCACGTTGCTTTTCAATCTGTCGCGGGCACACATCTGCACCGACCTGACAGATGAATCCGGTGGAGGTGCACTGCCGAACCCAAAGACTGAACTTCCTCTTCTTCCTCTTGCGCTGCTCGCGTTCTGTGCAGGTGCTGATGAAAACCGGGTCCTCGTCTATTAAGGGTTCGTGAAGAACCTGCAAAAAGCAAAATCCCGCTTCAGGCATCGAATGAAATGACTTCCGTTCATGCGCCTCACTTGCGCCGCTGCATCCAAAAGCTGGATTGTCAAGTCTAAACATGGAGCGTTATGTAATTCCCCTCTACCCCCCCCCCCCTCTCCCTGTCCTGCATGTTTGTCCTGACGGCGGTGGGCTGCCGTGACGGTTACCATGGCAACCGCTGAGGTCGGCCGCCTCTTTTTTGTCCACGACAAAAGTATCCGAGCTGGTTTGCTGAGCGTTGTTAGCTCAGATTAGACGCCGCTAATAATCAGCATGCTAATGCTTTAGCAAAAAAACAAAAAACAAAATGACATTCGCCAGTCACTAGATTAGGTACAGCATCTCAAGGCAATTCCATCCAACGGGATTTTTAGCAACCGCTCTCCCCTCAGTGTGGTGCAGTGGAGTGCTGCAATGTGGAGCCACGCCGATCATCGACATATTCTGAAATCAATACCCGCCGTGTTTCTGACAGCATCAATCGGATGTGAGCGAAATGTCAACTTAAAAATGGGGAAACGTCAAACTTGAGCTTTCGGGGGTCAAATTGAAGGAAACGGAGAGAGATTTTTGGACAGCCCTGACACCCGTTGCCATGGACGTCTTACGGATAAAATAGGATGGCCTAGATACGCGATTCTACTTGTCACACACACACACACACACACACACACGATGTGCATGCAGACTGTGCTCGGATCGACGTTCCTTGCTTGCGGGGGACTCGCCTGGGCCGACCTCAATCAAGAGCACGTTTCTTTACGTTATCTCTTAACAGGAAGTGCAAAGGGCAATTTCATTTTCTCAGCTCATGTGTAGAAATAAGAAGAGCGAGACATAAAACGTTCTTTAAACATAACTGCTTTGCTCCAAAGAAGACGACTTTCGTTTGCTTCTCAACTGCGATTCTTTATCATCCCCCCCCCCCTTTTTTTTTTTAAAGTTAATCTTTGCCCACAATGGTTCACCATGTTTGGAGGCCAAAAAAAAAGCCTGAAAATAGTTTAGATATATTTTTGAAGAATAATTATTTGGGCGGCCCGGTAGTCCAGTGGTTAGCACGTCGGCTTCACAGTGCAGAGGTACAGGGTTCGATTCCAGCTCCGGCCTCCCTGTGTGGAGTTTGCATATTCTCCCCGGGCCTGCGTGGGTTTTCTCCGGGTGCTCCGGTTTCCTCCCACATTCCAAAAATATGCGTGGCAGGCTGATTGAACACTCTAAATTGTCCCTAGGTGTGAGTGCGAATGGTTGTTCGTTTCTGTGTGCCCTGCGATTGGCTGGCAACCGATTCAGGTTCTCCCCGGGCCTGCGTGGGTTTTCTCCGGGTGCTCCGGTTTCCTCAAAAACATGCGTGGCAGGCTGATTGAACACTCTAAATTGTCCCTAGGTGTGAGTGCGGATGGTTGTTCGTTTTTGTGTACCCTGCGATTGGCTGGCAACCGATTCAGGTTCTCCCCGGGCCTGCGTGGGTTTTCTCCGGGTGCTGCGGTTTCCTCCCATATTCCAAAAATATGCGTGGCAGGCTGATTGAACACTCTAAATTGTCCCTAGGTGTGAGTGTGAGTGCGAATGGTTGTTCGTTTCTGTGTGCCCTGCGATTGGCTGGATTCGGGGTGTTCCCCGCCTACTGCTCGAAGACAGCTGGGATAGGCTCCAGCACCCCCCCGCGACCCTAGTGAGGATCAAGCGGTTAGGAAGATGAATGAATGAATGAATGAATGAATAATTATTTGACCCAAAATCTCATGAGACCTGCCGGAGTCTCTGATATCAATTTTGTGAGATGTTCTTATCCAGGGATGTTCCAAATTGTGTGATTTGAAGCTCATTTACACACTGACTTCGGTCACCACATCCAGCAGATGGCGCTGTGGCCCAAAAGATTTTTCCGTGGTTCTAAATCCAATTTCGGTTTCGTTTGCGAAGTGACGGAATCTGTCTGACGTGCTCCCGCCGCCTCTCCTTGTCCTTTGTCGTCTCTCTGCGGGGGGCAGTGAGCCCTCTGCCCCGAGTTGCCGAGGAACAAGCGCAAAATTGTCGGAGCAACTTTTGAATTCTGCCGCGCAACAAATACTCGTGCGAATGTGAACGCGCGACTGCCCATAGGACTGAATAAAGTCGAACGTGAACGACCGGTGCGCACTCACCTGGGTCTGCGAAGGCTTGAAGGTGCAGCTGAAAGCCTGCTGCAGCGAGTCCAGGAAGGGCTGGATCTTGTACAGGCCCTGGTTGCTTCCCTGCGAGGGCCTGAAGGCCACGATGTGGAAGTACTTGAGGATCTTCTCGAAGCGCGCCTGACTCATCTTGAGCGCGATGCTGCGGTTGCCGAAAAAGCCCGAGCTCCAGATGCTCAGCACCGACTCGCAGTGGTGCACGCTGGTGGAGGTGACGAAGCCCAGGAAGGCCTTCATCTCCTGGGCCGTGACGGGACGCCAGCCCTCGTCCGAGCCGAAGCGCTCCTGGAACTTCTTGGCGTACATGTTGGTCTGCGTCACCATGTTTTGGATGCAGTTGTCCGGGACGAAGAGCTGGAAGAAGTCCACAGCGCTGGCGCTTGGCGGCATCTTCTGGGCGGGGCCTGCAAAACGACACGTTGGGGAGAAGACCGAGTGTGACTTTGCCCAGCAAACAACAGAGCGTAAGCACCAAAAACCGATCCTTTTGCATTTGCGCTCCATTCGACTCGGAAGGCTGCGAGTCGGATTCAGCCAAAGGAGAATTAGGACTCATCTTCCGAGCCGCTTGATCCTCACTAGGGTCGCGGGGGGGGGGGGGGGGTGCTGGAGCCTATCCCAGCTGTCTCTGGGCAGTAGGCGGGGGACACCCTGAATCGGTTGCCAGCCAATCGCAGGGCACACAGAAACGAACAACCATTCGCACTGACACTCACACCTAGGGACAATTTAGAGTGTTCAATCAGCCTGCCACGCATGTTTTTTGGAATGTGGGAGGAAACCGGAGCACCCGGAGAAAACCCACGCAGGCCCGGGGAGAACCTGAATCGGTTGCCAGCCAATCGCAGGGCACACAGAAATGAACAACCATTCGCACTCACACTCACACCTCGGGACAATTTAGAGCGTCCAATCAGCCTGCCATGCATGTTTTTGGAATGTGGGAGGAAACCGGAGCACCCGGAGAAAACCCACACAGGCCCGGGGGAGAACATGCAAACTCCACACAGGGAGGCCGCAGCTGGAATCGAACCCGGTACCTCTGCACTGTGAAGCCGACGTGCTAACCACTGGACTAGCGGGCCGCCCAGAATTAGGACTCATCGACGCATTTTCTTCCTTTTGGCTTGAACGAGTCGAGAGCAGTATAAGCGGAGGAAGATAATGAAATGATTTTACGTGAGGCTAAGCAACAAAAAAAAAAATTTTTACATTACTCGTCGCAACACGTTGCATAACCGACAGACGACCGTCAAAAGATGCCATATGGAGGCCGGCCGTAATCTCTTAAAAGCAAATGAATACTCCGGGTTTGAAATGCCCGACATCACCACCATCCAGCGGTTACGTCCCCTTTTATAATCTTGGACCTCCTTTCTCGGCCTCGCACATGCCTGAGATCCAGATAAGGGGGGGGGGAAAAAAAACGACAGCTGGACTAAGAAAACCTGGAACGCTTTCAAACTGTCGCTTCCATGCCACCAAGTGGGAACCGCATGGAGTTTTTAAAGAGAGGCCGACTTGATTTCTGGCTATTTGATTTATATACACGGAGCGAAAGCTCCTGTGGCGGTGGGGCTGTCACAAATCGATGCCAGTCGGATGATGAAAATGACGAGGCGGGGATGCTCCGGGCTCACTTCAGCTGCAGGAGAAATTCATGGAGGAAAAAAACAAACAGGGCGGCCCGGTAGTTAGCACGTGGGCTTCACAGTGCAGAGGTACCGGGTTCGATTCCAGCTCCGGCCTCCCTGTGTGGAGTTTGCATGTTCTCCCCGGGCCTGCGTGGGTTTTCTCCGGGTGCTCCGGTTTCCTCCCACATTCCAAAAACATGCATGGCAGGCTGATTGAACACTCTAAATTGTCCCTAGGTTTGAGTGCGAATGGTTGTTCATTTCTGTGTGCCCTGCGATTGGCTGGCAACCGATTCAGGGTGTCCCCCGCCTACTGCCCGGAGACAGCTGGGATAGGCTCCAGCACCCCCCGCGACCCTAGTGAGGATCAAGCGGCTCGGAAGATGAATGAATGAAAAAAACAAACCAAAAAAACGTTCGCTCCGAAGGCGTGATAAGCACACGCCTTGTTCATTTGTGGTTTTTGCACTACTGCGTTGGCTGCATCCAACTAAGGAATCCGGGTGGATGCGCGCCTCCGCCTGGTTGTGCAAATACACAACCGAGGCGGCGCAAAAACGGCGCACGCACCTGCTTGCGTCTCCGTCGGGCAAACAAGAGCAGGATGCAAAGCGCCCTGGATAACTTTGAATATCCAGCGAGCCGTACACGTCTTGTCTTGAGCGATTTGTCCCCATAAGGGTCGCTATCAGGTGAGATGGAACCCGTCGTGGCTGATTTAAGGACTGGATGCCAGTCCATCGCATACTTTGAATGTTCCAGTGAACCCTTGCTATAGCGCAATTTATTTATTTTTTTGCGCTAATCCTAGAATGGTCGCCGGACAATCCCAGGGCACATAGAGGCAAGCAAATTCCCACATAGAGTAACTTTATAATCTTCAATGAACCTGCATGTGTATTTTTATTATACGGGAGGAAGCCGGAGTCCCCATGGGTGAAAAAAACCACTAGCAATCGGGAGATTTGAAACCTGAATGTCAGCACCACGAGGCCCACCCACAAATGTACAATGAGAAAAGATCAATTGGATGAAGACAAAATGGAAACGCGCCTTATTTAAAAAATGTCACATCTGCATTAAATCATCAGTGTGGTGAAGTTCTTACAACAGATGCCAAAATATTCGCATCGCCTCTTCATTATTTGACACTGCTGCACTACACCAGCCCGTGTTCTATTTATTTCTATTTCATGCAATGTATGATTGCATATGCCAGAAAAGGGGTGGGGGGGGGGGCACACAGCGGGCATGCAACAACATAAGTATCACAGCGTCAAAGGAGAAATTAATGATGCAATGTCATCTTCCCCCACCCTTCCAACACGCACACACACACACACACACACACACACGCGCGCGCGCGCCGCGTAATGTCAAACGAGCTCCAGTTTCCGTCATAAAACGTGATAGCGGTTCGAGTGACAAGTGACCTTCCTCATCCCCCCCTCACCGTAAGAGCCTTTAAACGGCGGCACGGTGACATCCTGCAGGCTCTCCGTCCAGCCCTCCTCCTCGGCTTGGCTCCGGGACAGAGCGCCGGGCGGGCCGGGGCTGCCTCCCCCCGCTCCCCCGCCGTGGGAGCTCTCTCTGTCGGCGCGTCTCTGGCGATGGGGGTGGAAGTGGTGCGCATGATGATGCTGATGATGGTGTTGGTGGTGGTGGTGGTGGTGGTGGAGGTGTTCCTCATCGCCCGCCTCGGCTGTGTAGTTGTCCGAGTCCGAGTCTCCGGAGGTGCTGTAGAACGGGTTGTCGCTGCTGTCGTCTCCCGACTCGCCGAAGACGTCGTCGGATATCTGCAGGCTCTCGTAGCGGGAGCGGGCCGCCTCCAGGAGGGACAGCGCCTTCCGGCCGCACTCCGCCATCTCGCTCCCTCTGCGGCAGCGGCGGCGGCTGCGGCGCTGGTGCTCGGATGATCCACTCGCTCCCTCCTCCCTCTCGCCCTCCTACGCGGAAGTCGTCACGATCTCGCAGGAAGCCGCAAGGCTTTCACTCTTCGGGGATGGATCGGGAGCACCTGCCTAGAGGAGCCGGGGCTGGTCCGCCTTCAAGATTCTGGAACGTTTACGCCCCCTGGTGAGCACAAACTAATGGTGCGGTCAAATCATCTGGGAAATGTGAAAACGACCCTACGTGAGCGCATACAATTTACGTTTTCTGCCCCCACGGCCCAGCCCACGTGAAAATCAAAATAGTCCATGCACAAACCACAGAAACATACACTTATTGATACGCTTTTTTGATCAATGATTCCCAACCAGCCTGCCAGAAAGAAATCGGCCAATTTATGTACAGCGACATATAGTGACACGGATGAAGAGTTAAAAATGATGATACCGTGAAATTATTTTAGGATGAACAACAACAACACAAAGAAGCCCAGTCGTGAATGGTCGACTTGTATATTTGACTTTTGTTGCTTCTCATAAAAATATGAAAAACACTTTTCTCCGGCTACCCTGTGTTCCTCGAACGTGTCATTTACAACCCCGTTTCCCGTTGGGAGCTGCAGTAGCTTTTCTTGCTGCATTGCCCGACAGTGTTACAGCCCTGTAAGATTTATTCCCTCGTATAATGTCACATAGAGAAGAGGCTATAGACCAATATTTACGATTCAATTGGCACATATATATTTATAGCATGCAGAAGAGGATACGTCTGGTCAACGGCCGATACAGAATGTGCGACAGTTGAGAAACATAAAGATTAAAGCTTTGTTTTGTTTTTTTTAAAAGATTTTTTGTCATTATGTTTTTTTTTCTCTAAACCATATTTTGTAATCCAGGCATTTTCCCTTCTCGGTTTACGATGTCATTGCAGTACCACGTTGCAGTTCATACCGGCGCCCTCTCCAAGGCGCTGTGGTCGTCCAAAATGGTTCTTTCTTCTTCGTTGGTCTTGTGCCATGTTGGCGGAAGTAACTGCAAACACTAGCAGGTGTCTTCTTTTTCTTGCTTCTGTTCTTCCCGGTTTATAAAATTTATCATGAATTTACCAAAGGGTCCCGATTCTCTATGCTTCGACAAGGACGTTTTTATGAAGGTACGCGTTCGTCTTTTATTATTTTAGTCGACCGTAGATTAGCTAGCTTTAGCCAAATAGCGAATAGACAGCGGCTACGGCGATAGCCGATGCCAAAACGTGATGATGCGCTCTTTCTCTAGAAACGGCGTCATCACGAGAGTGGTTGTTGTTAATGTGTCCTCAGGATGACTTTGACGTGGACCAGTTCGTGGCCGAGTGTCGGAAGCAGGTGCAGCTTGAGGAGATGAGAGAGGACCTGGAGCTCTACTACAAGCTGCTGAAGACAGCCATGGTGGAGCTCATCAACAAGGACTATGCTGACTTTGTCAACCTCTCCACCAATCTGGTGAGCACTTATTGCGTCATTTTTGCTTTGCATTATTTGGTGGTGAAACCCGTTGGGTGATTTGCGCTCTAAGATTAACATTGAATTGAATTATTGCTGCTGAACCTACCACAGCCACACCAAACATGTCTTTGATTATCGTGTCCCAGGTGGGGATGGACAAAGTCCTCAATCAGCTCTCTGTGCCACTAGGACAGCTACGGGAGGAGGTCATGGTATGTGTGTTAGTTCAAGACGTAGTCGGAGTACCACTCATTAAATGAGCGTTGATGAACGTCGTCTGCGCAGAGCCTTCGGTCGGGCGTCAGCGAAGTGATACAAGCCATAGACCTGCAGCTGTCCAAACAGGAAGACCTGCAGAAAAAAAAGGTCGGCGCCTTACATTCTTATGCGATGATGCGTTCAACCATTCAAGATGGTGATTTTCAACGTTTTTTTTTTTTATTTCCATTGCATTCCGTTTCGTCCGCCAGGTTTGCGTCCTGAGGCTGATCCAGGTGGTGCGCTCGGTGGAAAAGATTGAGAAAATCCTCAACTCACAAAACCCCAAAGAGTCCAACTCATTGGAAAGCGACAGGTGTCACACGCCCTTCCATATCTTTTGCGGAACGTTCGTGTCCTAAATTGATGACCTCATATGTCTTACCTTTGCGTCCGTGTTCAGCCCCTTGTTAGCGGGTCAGATCTTGGAGCGAATCGCCACCGAGTTCAACCAGCTTCAGTTCCACGCCGTGCAGAGCAAAGGCATGCCCCTGCTGGACAAAGTCAGACCCGTGAGTTGTTGATCTAAGCCCCTCCGAAAACATCTCGTTGTCGAGATCCTCCTCCGACGTTTGCGTGGTTCCCCTGCAGCGCATCGCAGGCATCACGTCCATGCTGCAGCAGTCGCTGGAGGGTCTGCTCATGGAGGGACTCCGGACGTCCAGTGTGGACATGGTGCGCCACTGCCTCAGGACCTACGCCACCATTGACAAGACGCGAGACGCCGAGGCGCTGGTGGGACAAGTTCTGGTCAAGCCCTTCATGGATCAGGTCAATACTCTCACATGTACCGCTGTACCCGAACTGTGCGTGCTCGTGTGTGAGAAGTCATCCCTACCGCCTTGGGTTGGCAGGTGATTGTGGAGGAGGTGGTCAAATCCAGTCCCGACGGTCTTCAGGTGATGTACTCGAGGCTGCTGGAGTTTGTTCCTCATCACTGCAGACTCCTGAGAGAAGTGACCGGAGGAGCCATATCCAGGTGAGTCGGGATGTGCCGTCCCTTGGAAAAAAAAAATAAATCTTTGATCGCAGAGCACAGGAAGTGCTTTTGGAACATCTGCATTTGCTACACGGCGACCGCTAACTCGTGTCGAGTCGCTCAACATGCAGAGCGGCCAGTCCTGTCGACACTTTTTGCTCCGGGACACCCACGTCACTCACCCATGCCGGCCGGGGCCCCGCCTTTGAAAGCCATACACACTCAAAATCTGAGCTACGGCAGTGGAACTTGAGGATGGTGGCCCCTAGTGGACAAAAATATCATAATATAGTTGAAAATTTGAGTTTTTTTGAAAAGCCCTTCACAAACTAAATACTAAGATCTGCACCTCAAATACGTGCATGTTTAACCCTCGTAGTGCACCGCTTGCGTTAAATGTAAAATGATGTCTTTGAATCAAAGGCAAAGGCATTCAGAAAAACACGAGAGAGCTGAAACTTAGGGAGGGGTTCTAAAATGGCCTAAATTTCATGACGTCACCGGCTGATAATTCTCAGGCATTGCAGCAATAATAAAAAAAAACGTTTTGATACCTTAATCTTCACAATTTACATATTTTGCACCATAGAGACCCATTATAATTCAGATTTTTGAATGCATCGTAAACCTAATGTGTAAACATGCATTTCACGCGATTTTTACGTCAATCGTTTTGTTTTCGCTTGGACAGACGTATGCATGCCACATTGTTGGGTTGAGGTCATTTCAATTTTGCAACTTTACATGAACACGTCCGGTCGGGATTGTTAGTAGGGCTTGGTTGGGACCTCCAGACACAATTTTTTTTTCCCCTTTTGCAAAAAATAAAGAATAAAAAATCCTAAAGAACTAATCAAAACTATATATGTATGGATAGCACAGATGCCTTTGAACATTTTGAGTGTTTGAAAAAAAAAGAATGTTTTTCTAACACAAAATACATCATTACAAAAATTGTAAAATGCGTAACTTAAGGCCTTTTTAATTTGGAGCACACAAGGGTTAAAATTGAATGAATCTCCAAGGCGCGCCTTATACTCTATCGCTGTTGTCACCAAGCTGCTGGATGATTTTGTCTTTGTCAGCCTGGCTGGCATTTTGAGTGTTTGAAAAAAAAAAAAAGAATGTTTTTATAACACAAAACACATCATTACAAAAATTGTAAAATGCGTAACTTAAGGCCTTTTTAATTTGGAGCACACAAGGGTTAAACATGCCAAATATTTTTTTTAATTGACTGAATAATTGGGTTAAATATCACACTCAACAACTACGACCCGACGTTCCTTCTTCTCCTCAGCGACAAAGCCGACATTGTTCCCGGCTACGACTTCCTGGTCAACTCGGTGTGGCCCGAGATGGTGAAAGGCATCGAGGAGCGGCTGTCTTACCTCTTCAACCCGGGAAACCCCGACATTTTCTACCAGGTACAAACGGCGTCCCGTTTTGCCGCCGGTTTGCCCCTCCTCACCTCGCCGTTGTTCGTTTCTTAGCGTTACTGCGCCAGCACCGAGTTCGTGCGGCGCTTTGAGCGCCAGTGCAGCTCGCAGGCCTGCGTGAAGCGACTCCGAGCGCACCCGTCGTACGCGGCCTTCCGCAATAAATGGAACCTGCCCGTCTACTTTCAGCTGAGGTAACCGCCTGGCGCAAAGCGTTTGCCGTGGCCGCTTGAGATTTTCGTTTTTTCTGAGCTTTGCTCCTCGGAATGCTTTTGCAGGTACAAGGAGATAGCGGGAAGCTTGGAGAACGCCTTCAGTGACGGCTTGCGGGCGGCGCCGGGTGCGTGCCTTGGATTCCCTTACATCAGGGGTGTCCAAACTTTTTGCCAAGGGGGCCAGATTTTATGTGGTAAAATGTGGGTGGCCGACCTTGGCTGACATTCTTTACATTGAACAACAATATTGTTCAACAAATTTGAGTAAGCCAGTCTGTTTCACATTTCCATTTTTATTTTAATTTCAACAATCTTAAGAATTTCTTTTGGTTCATTTGAAACAGGAATTTGAAATATGACATATCAGTCAATCTAAACACGGAGTGATGTCTTGTTAACTCGTGAGTGATGCCCTCTAGTGTCTAAATGCTATTACTCATTTAGTGAATGCTATTACTCATTTAGCCACTAGAGGGAAGCAGTACTCTATGAAACATCACTCACCAGTCTACGAGACCTCAGTCAATGCAACACGTGTTCCATTGCGCCCAACCTGCGGGCCAGACGGCACTGATTTTATGACGTGGGCCGAGGGCCGGATGAAATTCGACCGCGGGCCGGATTTGGCCCGCGGGCCGGACTTTGGACATGCCTGCCTTACATCCCTTTTTTTTTTTTTTTTTTTTTTTGGCTCTCATTTTGGATGTCAGAACAGAATCGAAAAAAAACCCCAACAACAAATCAGCCGATTTTGTTCGCAATGATTTTATTGTATTTTTCTCGCGTGATTTAAAAAGTATTTAAACGCACTTTCGAGTATTTAACCCGTTTCGAAGACGCCGCATCCTGAGATTTTCTTTCTGCGTATCGGCAAATAACACTCGGACGCGTTTTGTGCGCGCATCGGCCCCAGCCGGCGGCGCGTACCACCTGCAGGCGACGGCGTCGTTGTGGTCTTGCCTGGTGCGCTGCTGGTCCGACCAAGTCTACCTGCCGCCGCTGGCTCATCGCTTCTGGAAGCTCACGCTGCAGCTCTACTCGCGATACGCCACCTTCCTGAACGAGGTCGGGGTTTGATTGTGGTGTGGGGGGGGCATGGATGGCCATCGCAAAGACTTGTTGATGTTTTGGCTTTGCGAGCAGGCGCTGAGCAAGACCACTGCGCCCGAGGCGAGCAAAGAGCCCAGCAGGCCCCTCCCCAGCTCGGCGTCGTCCACCTCCAGCAGGACGTCCGTCGAGGAGACGGGCAGCGAGAGCGGGAGTCCCGCCTCGCTGTCCACCAAACAGCTGGTCCACATCGCCGCCGACGTCCAGAAATTGCAGGAGCAGGTAAGCGCGACGACGGCGACGAGGTTAGCGTCGGTCACTTCATTAGGGACACCTGCGTGGTCCAACAAGACCCAAAACCGGAGCCGTGGTCAAATTCAAGCTCCCTTTTAGCAGTTTCGTGACTAGTTTTCCATCGTTGCTGTTGTGCTAGTCGCACTTTTTTTTTTTAGGCCGTTTAATCATTCATTCATTCATTCATTCATCTTCCGAGCCGCTTGATCCTCACTAGGGTCGCGGGGGGTGCTGGAGCCTACCCCAGCCGTCTCCGGGCAGTAGGCGGGGGACACCCTGAATCGGTTGCCAACCAATCGCAGGGCACACATAGACGAACAACCATCCACGCTCACACTCACACCTAGGGACAATTTAGAGTGTTCAATTAGCCTGCCACGCATGTTTTTTTGGAATGTGGGAGGAAACCGGAGCACCCGGAGAAAACCCACGCAGGCCCGGGGAGAACATGCAAACTCCACACAGGGAGGCCGGAGCTGGAATTGAACCCGGTACCTCTGCACTGTGAAGCCCACGTGCTAACCACTGGACTACCGGGCCGCCGCCGTTTAATAATATGAACGTATATTTTGTACACGCGCACGGTGAGAATTTAGATGATCTTAACAGACGCTCCCTTTGCGGTACTGTTGCGTAAAAATGTCTCATCTTGTCATTTCTGCCTAATAAGGTTTGTGTTTAAATTTGGATTCGTGAGGTTTAAAAAAAAAAAAAAAATTGGAATTTATTCATGTATTTAATATACTTTGAAAGATGCAACCAGAATTACACACCACGCCGCCATATTTTCATACGACTGATTTTTTTTTCCTGTTTAAAAAAAAAAACATAAAATTGTCCCCAAAAAGTATATATGGTCTTCAATTTAAAAAATGTGTGTGAAAGTAAATAGACTGACATCACGATAAAATAAATCAAATTGTAAAATGTATTCAGTGTTCAAAATAAATGAAATCAACTGTCCCGTAGCCGTCAACATACCTGCAGACTTTTTTTTTTTAATGTTAAATTGTTCCCCTCTCGTCGTTTAGTTCCCGCAAGTGTCCGAAATGGTCAGACAGCGACTACAAGCCATCGGCTTCACAAATTTTCTCCTCGTGGAAGGCAAGTGCCAATCATTCTGTTGTCGGCGTATCCTTTTACTCCTCCTCCGACGAGCCATTCGACGGAACCTCTCTCTTTGTGTTTTCCCCAAAGAGGCCTTAGCGGACTCCAAGGCGGGCCTCTCCGCTAGCATCTGCGCCCTCAGCTCCCGCATGACCCAACACCTGAGCGAGCGCAGCTGCCGCTTCCTGAAGAGCGCCTCCGAGGTGCCCCGACTCTACCGCAGGACCAATAAGGTGGGTGGAACTGTGGCGCGCGCGCGGGAGTCGCCGGCCCCCGACGTGCGCCGTCGAGCGTAGTCTTGTTTTCCCGTGACTTAGGAGGTGCCCGCGAGAGCGTCGGCGTACATGGACAACGCCTTGCGGCCGTTACATCAGCTGCTGAGCGACTCGTCGGGCCTGGTGGACGCGGCCACGGCGCGCCGTTGGCTGACGGCCACGCTTTCGGAATGCACGCAGAGGTGAAGTTGCGCTCGTAAGAATGATGAAAACGGAAACTTTTCAAATATGAAATTTTGCTTCATATTTTTTTAAAAGAAATAATCCAAATAAAATCAGGCTTTGATTAATTAACCGTGACTTGGTACACAAACGTGTGTGCGCTAGGTACTACGAGACCATTTCTGAGGTTCTGAGCTCGGTGCGAAAGATGGAAGAGAGTCTGAAGCGACTGAAGCAAGCCAGGAAGGGAGCCGCCGGCGCCGCTGCCGTTGGTGGTGCCGTCGCTAACGGCGGCCCGTCGGACGACGCCAAGATCCGCCTTCAGCTGGCTCTGGATGTGGAGTACTTGGCGGAACAGGTGGGTTGCAAACTGTTAGCTTCATGCTAACACAGGATGCGAAATGCCCACCACAGTGCTAACTAAGTTCGCATCAATGTTACGCGAAATGCGAAAAAAAAAAAAAAAAGAAATACAAACGGTCAATCTTGCGTATTTAAAGAGCAAAATGTTACAGGAAACCGTGTCATTTCGTCGAACCGAATCCGCAGCGTCCAAATGAAACGTTTTTTTTTTTTGCATTTCCCTCAGATGGAGCGGATGGGCGTGGAGCCTGCGGACGTGCCCGCGTTGTCCAGCCTCCTGGAGCTGGTGAAGGAGGCCCGAGAGCTCTCCGAACACAACGTGTGAAAGCGCGCCGACGCCGTACCCAAAAAAGGAGACGACTTGGGGAGAGGGTGGACGACGCAAAGCTCGATTGGACGCGCCTTCCTCAATCAGGTTGCGTCACGTGAGCGGAAGCGCGAGCGGCGTCCGTTTTGCGCGCGGGGCGCTCGATGCAAACGAGCCGACCGACTGCTCGCTTTGCATCATGCAAATGGAATTTTTCAGCGGCATATTGAAAATCTATTTGTGAGCCGAGAGCGGAATGTTGCGGGGTTTCCAAGCCCCCAAGCGACTCGTTATTATACAAATGGACAAAAAAAAGCATGGGGGTGGGGGTTCAACATGGCACGTGCGGACTGGCATTCGCTTTGAAATAGAATCTTGATGTCAAACACGAAGGCAACTTGGAAAACGCCGAACCGCGGTTAAAATCCGACTCTTGCTGCGGCGGCCATTTTGGTTTGGTTGTTGTTGTTCAGCTGGTGCCACTCGGCTTGATTGGCTCCAAAAGGCCCAAGTCAACCCGCACGCGTTGGGTTGCTGCAGGGACCTTTTGCTTCGGCTTCTTTTCGTTTTGGAGTGGTTAGTCTTGTCTACGTTATTGTACCTTTTTTTGTTTTGTTTTTGGAAATAAATTAAAGATAATTTTCTGTCTCTCGGCTTTGTCTCAATGCCTATGACATGCCACACCTTTTCAGTTATTGTCCCAATTCCGAGACTGACCACGTTTCAAACCCCTTCGTCCAAAAACGCCTTACTATATACATGGTCGTTGTTTTCGGCCAAAAACGCCTTAGTATACTATGCCGTTTTTTTCGGGCTAAAAACGCCTTACTATACTATGCCGTTTTTTCGGGCTAAAAATGCCTTACTATACATGGTCGTTTTTTTTCGGTCAAAAACGCCTTACTATACATGGTCGTTTTTATCGGCTAAAAACGCCTTACTATACATTGTCGTTTTTTTCGGCTAAAAACGCCTTACTATACATGGTCGTTTTCGGCTAAAAATTTCATCCAAAAACGCCTTACTATACATGGTCGTTTTTTTCGGCTAAAAACGCCTTACTATACATGGTCGTTTTCGGCTAAAAATTTCATCCAAAAACGCCTTACTATACATGGTCGTTTTTTTCGGCTAAAAACGCCTTACTATACATGGTCGTTTTTATCGGCTAAAAAACGCCTTACTATACTATGCCGTTTTTTCGGGCTAAAGATGCCTTACTATACATGGTCGTTTTTATCGGCTAAAAACGCCTTACTATACTATGCCGTTTTTTCGGGCTAAAAATGCCTTACTATACATGGTCGTTTTTTTTCGGTCAAAAACGCCTTACTATACATGGTCGTTTTTATCGGCTAAAAACGCCTTACTATACATTGTCGTTTTTTTTTCGGCTAAAAACGCCTCACTATACATGGTCGTTTTCGGCTAAAAATTTCATCCAAAAACGCCTTACTATACATGGTCGTTTTTATCGGCTAAAAACGCCTTACTATACATGATCGTTTTTTTCCGGCTAAAAACGCCTTACTATACATGGTCGTTGTTTTCGGCTAAAAATTTCATCCATGGTCGTTTTTTTCAGCTAAAAATTTCGTCCAAGAACGCCTTACTATACTATGTGTTTTTTTGGGCTAAAAACACCTTACAATACATGGTCGTTTTTTTCGGTCAAAAATGCCTTACTATACGTGGTCGGTTTTTTTTCGGCTAAAAACGCCTTACTATACATGGTCCTTTTTTTCAGGCTGAAAACGCCTTACTATACATGGTCGTTTTTTTCGGCTAAAAATTTCATCCAAGAACGGCTTACTATACTATGTCGTTTTTTTCGGCTAAAAACGCCTTACTATACATGGTCGTTTTTTTCGGCTAAAAATTTCGTCCAAAAACGAACTATGTTCTTTTTTGTTTCTCTGCTTCTCTCTCATATAGTGCCGTGCTAGATTCTTAAGGACGTTCTGCTGCGGTGGTTTACAGCCCAACTTTCAACCCGTCAAAATGACAAAATCCCCATTTGCAGAGTTTGCTCCCGTGCCTAATTTGAAAGCCTTCTCTTATTTTATGACATGTTGCCAGTGGAAAGAATGACACGCTGACCCTCGAGTCCCTTTGACATTTTAATGTGACAAAACAAGAGTCTCGGGAACGACATCATCATTCTGAACAAACGGCTCTCGATTTCAGTGGAGGAGTGCGTCGACATCGAATAGACCAAAACCAGTCTTGGAGCGTCCGCCCATTTCGACCGTCTTGGCGGCGGAGGGCATGGCGTCATGTCAAAGCGTTCCCGTGCTCATCGGGCGGTGACGCACTTGGTGGGCCCGCGAGCGCTGTAGCGTTCCTGCAGTTTTGCGACACTCTGCGCCTGGAAGCAATATTTTGTCTTGTGCTTCACTTTGCTCACCACCAACTCCCCCGAGCAGCAAAGCAGCTCAAACACCTCCTGGGGGGGAAAACAAAAGGGGGAAAAAAACCGCATTGAAGCCATGTCGTCAATGGATTTTCGTTCGGCGGGAACTACAAGACACTTTTACGGTTTGTGTCTTTGATTGCATTTTGGTGGTGGTGCATTTTGCAAATGGCTGTGATTGAATGACTGAGCACCACCTCCTAGAGGACAGGAGCAGAACTGCATCGCACTCTTTCCCCATTTGAGCATATTACGACAATAACAGTCAACATAGAAAAAGAGGTTTGGGCTGAAGGGTGAGGAAATTTTGTGACAAGGACGCGGTGTTGCTTGAGACGTACCTCCTTGCCCTCTCCGTTAATGACGTAGACGTGGTAGACGAGAGTGGCGCGAAGGTGACTGCTTAGTATCTTCTTTGCCACGGCCTTGGGGGTCCTCACGCGCACCACGATGCCTTGCTCGCTGGCGTTCAGCCTTAGCTGAGGTGCGCTGATTTGAGCTGAGTGGCAGAGGGAGAGAGAGAGAAAAATGCACTTGGGTTACACTTAGAAATTTGGGGGGAGAAAATTTGGGGGATAGGAAACCAAAAAAAAAAAAATGCCCAAAAATGCCCACCATTTTGGTTTGAAGCGACCATTTTAGAATAAGTGTCGCAGCAATGCTTGAACTGAATGCTTGTTTGGAAAATCCAGCTCCCAGGATGAAATTTGCTAGGTAAGTTTATCATGGGAACATCCGCCCCAAAAAAGTGTCTTGGAACCCGTGCCCAAAGGACACAAAAAACTCTGCCATTTTAGTTTGATGCAGACATTTTAGGATCAGGGCTCCTTTCAGGTGTCCAATAGCTGAACTCTGAGTCACGCTTACTTGGAAACTTCAGCCCCCGAAAGCCGTTTCGCTTAGCAACCATCACATTTGCAAGGCATATCCAACATGAGTAGACCAGCAAAAAAAAGTCTCAAGGAGCCACACTTGCATAGTGCCACACTTGCAAGCTGGAGGTGACCACTTTAGCACGTCTACGATTTCCCCCCAAAGACAAAAGTCCTCTCCGAGGTTCCCGCAATGTCGCCTTCGTGCATCGATAACACTCACTGTTCGATTGGGGGCTGAATCTCGGGGAGAGGATCCACGCCGACGATGCGGACGAGGAACACGCTCTCAGCCTGGCATAGTACCACTCTCGGATGTCCGGGGTGACCCGGGTCAGGTCGCAGTGGAGCCGGCGGATGCCCTGGCAGTCGTCCGCATCCCGCCACTTGGCATCGCCGTAACTGAGCGGCGCAAAGAAAGGACACAGTCAAGTCGACACCTTATTATGACGACAGCTCTTCAATTGCATTTCACAATGAGGTATTTGGAATTGAGAATATTTGTATGCAAATTGGATTTTTTTTTTAAATCTGAAAAATACAAACTTTGTTTAAAATACATATTTGTCAAAAATAAGCTGAATAGAATTTTTTTTTTTTTTTTACCCGATTAAGTATATATCAACTATTGGAAATATGATTGTGGTCAGCAACTCAACAAGGGCTCTAGAAAGGAGCCTTGCGGGACTTGCCCATGTTTTGTAACAATAACGCACTGTAGCAAAGACTATGATGAAAAATCAATTAAATTCAGATTTTGCGCGAGGAGGAATTGACTGATGTGCGCGTTCTTCACATCTTCCATTGGACGTCGTAGTGAATGTTGCTGCTGTTGGCGGGCGGCATCCAGCGAAGGACATTCTTGAAGTCCACAGAATCAAACTTGATGCGTGCGGGAGGAGCAACTGTGGACATTCACACATACAAAATTACATCGGAGTCCATCATAATGAGACGAAGTAAAAAGAAACTTGAGGGCGGTGGGGTGGGGGGGGCTCACCTGGTGCTACGATGCTGGCGGACAGCTTGAGCAGCAGCAGCAGGCCTCCGATCACGACGCGATTCATTTTGCCGACTGTGTCAGTGGACCGTGCAGGCTCCGACCTTTAACATGCACCCACTTCCTGTTTTTTTTTTTAAACTTCTGGACCAGTGACCACATCCTTTTACAGAAATCCATATGAACAATGACTAAGCACTTTTTCAACATGCCGGCACGTGCAAAGCAAATATTGTGGACATAAAAAGTCTCTACACACCCCTGTCAAGTTTTGTGCCGTTTAAAAAAAAAAAAAAAAAGGAACAAGACGAAAACATTGTCAATGTGTCCTACATCTCAACTGAAACTCAAACCTTTTGAGCAAGGGCGATTTCAAAATCGACACCTGAGATACTGTGGTTGCATAAGTGTACACCCCCCATTATAACTGGGCATGTGGCGGTCAATCAAGATGAAATAACGCATCACATTCAAAGGCTGGCATGAAATGGGAGTCAGCACACACTTGCCAAAGTGATTTTATTTAGGATTGGCCGTGTTAACTTCAGCTGTTCCGGTAGGCTTTTCTTGACCTATATTCAGTCACATTTTATAGCACAAAGCGCTTTACAGAACGCTTAACATAAACGAACGAAATGCGATAATATCACATAAGACACGGCGAGTCATGCCATCGGAACGTGGCGTATTCCTGCAAACGCCTTGTTTGGAGCAGTTATCGACGCAAGAAGAGAAAAATCACTTCGAAAGTGTCCTTTCATGAAATTTGGACGTAAACAAGAAGCAGTCGCATTCCAGTGACAAAAAAAAAAGAAAAAAAGTGAGAGGTTTGAGGATAGGGGGTTAGGATTAGGATAAGGCCGAGGCTTAGGGGTTAAGGTCCGATCCTTAAATAGGATGGAAGACGTAAAATATTTTTGTCGACGACTTCACACAATGATCTCAACCAATATGAAATACATTTTGAAAACATCCGGACGACAAATGTTCAACTTTCACCATTGTTGCAAATACACATGCGACAAATGTTTGAATATTACAGATGCGAATTGTGTTTTGTTTTGTTTTTTTTCAACACGGACTCCATTCGTGAGAAATGGTGACTTGGCAAAAATCTATAAATAAAAATACAAAAACGATGGGACGGCGGACGAGGCGGAGTGCGACCCGCGAAGCGGGTTACTGGAAGCGCGCGCCCGGCCGCACTTCCGCCCTGCAGGCGACGTCGCCCGTAAAGAGGAAGGCGAGCTTCACTGCCGGGCATCCCAGCGTGTCGCGTTTGCTTCCGGGGGGAAGAAGACCTGAAATGTCAGCCCTCGTGTCACACTTCTTCAGCCGCCGGGTCTGCGGTACACACGTGCCGGCCCGATTTGCACATTTTGCCCCCCCCCCCGTAATAAAAACATTGAATTGAGGAAAGGATTTTTAAAAAAAAAGCTACTCTCGCCGTCTACGTGCAAATATCATCGTTAAATGACAGAACAGGGAAGTGGAGGGCCAATGGCAGCTCGAAAAGTATCCAGTGTGAGACAAGTCTTGGAGGGGGGGCGGGGGTTAATAAATAATACGAGCGTCTGACTACGGCTTGGCGCAACATCTAACCACTTCAAAGACAACAGAGGTGCAAATATGAATGATTGGATTTAGCAATCATAGTAAACTGGTTCACAGATCTGATTTCGCCCGCGACTTGATCAGCGAGGCTCGGGAGCCACTTTCAAGATACGCCGTCGGAAAAACGCCGCCGTCGCCGTCACGTTCAATCCAAAAGGTAAGCAAAGCTGCGTTGGGAGTTTGGTTGGACGGGCGAGCAGCGATGACTTGTTGATGCTAACAACCGATGCTATGCTAAGGCGCTAAGATCTAAGCGGCGCCCTTTGAAGAAAAGTCACCCCTTCAGCTGCGATAGCCCTCGATGGTCTCGCCGGGCGACAGGCCGACAAAGATCTGGCGTCTCTCATACGCGTGTACCTCCGAGGTGGCCGTGTCCTCGTCTTCCTGCATTTGCTCGCCGCCCATGTACGCCTGCCGCTGCTCTTCCTCGGCCGCGTAGCTCACGTCGCTCGCGTCGCTCGCGTCGCCCCTTTCGGACGGCTCCGGCTCTCCGAGTGCTTCCGAATCGATGGGTGACACGGCCGTCGTGCCCTCCACCATCACCAGCGGCGTGGACGAGTCAGAAACCGGCAGGGACACGTCGGGCCTCTCCTCCTCGACGATTCTGTTGAAGCGCTTTGAGGCCTGCACAAAAAAAAAAAAAAAAAGTAAAATAAAGGGTCAGATGTCAGGCAAAGGCGTCCCCGATTGACTTTGACGTGAATGAAGCGCACCAGTGAGGGCGGCAAATCGGATGAGGATTTGGTCTTTTTCAGGAAGACCAAGAGGAGGATGATGGAGACCACAGCCAGGACCAACAGCGACACCACCACAGCAATGATGATGTGTTCTGCATTTAAAAAAATTTTTTTTAAATGCGCCATTTGATCTGACAGTGCAACGACGTAACAATTTTAGGTGAACTGCTGCAATTGAACGCGCTCAACTGTTGTCCTGCACGGGCAGCGCGCAGTAGTCCTGCGTGCCGTGAACGCTGACCCTCTCCAGCTCCCCCCTGATGGTGGCGCAGTGTTTCGCCTGGCCGGCGTCCACGGGCAGCGTGTGCTCGCACGTCTTCTCCGCGCAGCGCAGGTCGGCAAACTGCTTCTGCGAGGGCGGGGAGTAAAGCAGGTTGTAAGGGAGACGTGGCCACAAGGGGGCGCCAGATACACACAACAAGTAATTACAGGGGAGATTTTATTTCCAAGGACTCCCCCCACCCCAAAAAAAATTGCAAATAGGCCTGTTGACTCGTACTTAATAAACACGACTTTTATGAGGTTCCCAAAACATGTTTTGCCGCGCACTGCACATGCCCACACCTCTGCCAAGTAGACAGTAGGGGGTGCTGTAACACAGTGAAACAATGCAATGCGGCATTTCAAATGGAAACGAATTGTCAACGCCAATTGTATTCTCGAAATGATGCATTTTTCTTTTTAAACCCGCCCCCCCCAAAAAGAAAACACGAGTTTATCGCAGGTTTTTTAATAATTTTATAATTATTTTAATTATTTATATGTTTATATTATGATATAATTATATAATAATATATATATTAATAATATATATATATTATTAAATATTATTATATTTAAATTATTTTAATAATCAAAATCAGGTACACTGAACGAGTACCACCGAGTCTTACTTTGTCGAGGGTGACGTCGTATTTGAAGACGGGCAGAGGGTTGTCGAGCTTCTCGTGCCTCCACATCCTCCCCTGCCAGTACTTGAGCCACGGATGCTGGAAGCTGATCAGGACCGAGTTATCCTGCTGATCCGACACGGTTGCAGGGGGGAGGTCCAAAGAACCTGAAGAGAAGCGGGAAGCACTTCCTCGTTCCGGTCTCAACTGCGCTCGGCGCGACCATTCTACAAGATCTCCATCGCCGATCTTATCGGACTATCTTGACTGCACTCCGGGTGTTGTTATCGCTTTGCCGGCTCTCCCTTAGCTCTCAGATATTATTGTCTTCTTCTGCGATTGTGTTTTTTTTTTTCATTCGTTTCCGTCTGCTCTCAAGGAGTGTTTAATACAGGCATGTCCAAAGTCCGGCCCGCGGGCCGGATGTCGAATTTCATCCGGCCCTCGGCCCCCGTCATAAAATCAGTGCCGTCTGGCCCGCAGGTTGGGCGCAATGGAACACGTGTTGCATTGACTGAGGTCTCGTAGACTGGTGAGTGATGTTTCATAGAGTACTGCTTCCCTCTAGTGGCTAAATGAGTAATAGCATTCACTAAATGAGTAATAGCATTTAGACACTAGAGGGCATCACTCCCGAGTTAACAAGACATCACTCCGTGTTTATATTGACTGATGTCATATGATTGTTGAAATTAAAATAAAAATGGAAATGTGAAACAGACTGGCTTACTAAAATTTGTTGAACAATATTGTTGTTCAATGTAAAGAATGTCAGCCAAGGTCGGCCCCCCGACATTTTACCACATAAAATCTGGCCCCCTTGGCAAAAAGTTTGGACACCCCCGGTTTAATATTTTTTAAAAATTAATAAATAAAACATCATTTGGGCTGTAGCGCCCGCCTGGTTGAGAAAAGATGGAAAGGTAACAAGCAAACGTCCATGCTCTCACATTTCTGAGTGGCGGGGGAGTCCATGTAGTAGCTGAAGGTGATGCCATCGCCGGGAGCCGCCTCCGACTCCTCCTCCCCGAGGACGGCGGTGACCGCCAGGAAGTAGTCCTCCGTCTGGTCCGACAGGAAGGACAAGTCCGCCTGGAGGTCGGGTGGGTACACCCACAGCGGACCGACGTCACTGCTGGAAGACAGTGCGCCGTTTTAACACTTTGGTGTTTTCGTCACGGGGACAAGGCAAATGGCAATTTTTCACTTGAGGAATGGAAAACACAAACCCCTGGGAGTTGAACACCTTGCCGATGTCCACCCGGTATCGCAGTCCCGCGGGCGGGTTGTCGTAGCGCCACGCCACCTTGGTGACCAGGTTGCCGCAGTAAAGAATCACATCGCTTGGCGGCGCCACTGAGCAAATAAGATATTGAAGAGACATTTTGATAAGGCCGAGCCAGTTTGAACAATACAATTGCCCCCTCCCCACCCTCATTATTTTGATTGCAATTTAACACGCAATCATTTTTTTTGACGGACCTCTTCTGATGTACTTAAAAAAAAAGCAATAAGTGAATCGGACTATTACAATGACTAATATCAGATTAATAGTACATAAATGCTTTGGTCTTATAGGTTAGGCGAAAATAAAGGGAAAAACTCATGAATGAATCTGAAAGTTACTTTACTTCAATTAGTTGAGTTGTTAACCTCGTAACCACTTTGCCTTGCGGTCTTTGAAGCATTGGCGACAACAGATGGGCATTTCCACCCTTCCAGTGTAATCAGATAAACGCAGGAAGTTGCACAAGGGTCTTTTTCGGGTCCCATTTTTTTTGTGTATGCGACATTGCCAGGTGTGGCCCCTGGTTCCGAAGCGACATGCAAGCAGATAAACACCGCCGTGTTCCGTTAACAACGCAAGAAAAGACAACGCCGGTGGCGCTGGTTTTTGTTATCAGAGACACGCAGGCAGGTCACAACCTGACGAGGTGACGGGGAGCCAAAAAGCTCTTAAACCGCTGCTTTCAATTTCACTTCCGCTTCCAACCACTGCCGTCGGTTTAAATGGCAGTGATGTGGCTTGACTTGTAAGAGATTAGTCACATGTGTGTTTCGGTTCCGGCGAAGGTGCTGCAAAACACGCCGAGGCCTGCGTCTGCTTCTGAAATAGGAAGAGGAAGACGTTTGCGGTAGTAGGCCGAGGGGTCGCGGCGCTGTCGGCGGTGGGAACAAGACACCTCAGAAAAAATGAAAGTCAAAGTAGTCAGTTTTTCGCCGGGAACCCCCGGGAAGCCCCCCCCCCCTCTCCCTTTGTTTATGTTGACTCACGGTTTGCTCTGAAATTTAGGGGAATGCTGGACCGTTTCATTAATCTCACTGTGCAGATTTTTTTTCTGTGAAACATGACTTTGCACATTTGTAAGGTGCGGTTGACATGGGGGGGGGGGGGAAGAGGATGGTAAACTTTTCAATATGATACAGAGAAAGGTCTTGGTATGGACTGGCTTGCCATAAATGCATTGAAACCCCACAAGCATCGAAGTATCACTGCGTTAAAAAAAACAGGAATAAAATGGCCTATTAGAAACGTAGCAATTTATCTTTTTTTTCCGGTTTGACCTACACACCCACTTTGAATTTGAAGTCTTGAGTAAGACTGAAAACACTAATGGGGAAGTTATTTGTGTATTCAGCAGCGTTTAGGTTCAATGTCCCACGATAAAGCGTGACGAATTACCATTATTGTGCCAGGGGTTTAAAATGGCGCCTATTTTTTTTGATACATTGTCTACTAAGGCCCAAACGGACCATTTATAATTGCAGCAGGATGGCGGTGAGAACGTTAAGTTGCTCAGTCATGCAGTTCTACGACTGTGCTAATCCTGAATATTCTCACCAAGCACGGTGTCGTCAATGGATTACTAATGAAAGTCATTGACAATAATTAGTTACACGCAGGGACAGGGATAAACGTCAAAATGGCGAGAATCAATTCCTGCCCGGAAACTCAACCGCAACGACCCGTTTTACACCCACGGACGTGTGCGGGGTTAGCGAAATGATTTACCGTGGGCCGATGCGATTCCCAAGACGAAGAAGGTGACGAGGCAAGGAGTCAAGCACGTCCACGCCATGAGTAGCTTGTCGCCGCCGAACGCGACGAGGCAGCGACGAGTGTGCTCTCGAAGCTAAAGCTAAAGCTAACTACAAGAGAAGTCACAGAACTTCCCAGAACTGCTCCTGTTGGAGAGCCCTTCCCTCCCCTGTGTGTGCTGCTTCCGGGACTGACGTCATTAACTACCTCTATATTCCCGACACGATTTTTTTTGTGTGTGGGGCGTATTGTCTTTTTTGTTAAACAGATAAATCATACACAAGTATCGTAAAGAGGAAAGCATAGTAAAACAACAAATAATTTTCAATGTGATTTGTTTTTCATATAAGTAGTGGTAGTGGGAATACTAGTGGTACTAGTCAGTTGTTACTGTTCTTAAACATACGCGTTATGATCTGAGAACATATATATAGTAGGAGACTAGAGTGTCTCAGAATTGTTTGTTATTTATTCCTTTATTGTGTGTTCACAACCCCCCCCCCCCCTCCTTCCCCCTCCCGATATAATTTATTTTGTGATTTCCTTGTTTCATTTTCTGTTTTGGTGCATTCTTTTCGCTTTTCTTAGTGTCTTTGAAGTAATCGTTAATTTACGCTTTTTTGGAGGCGGACTTTGAACGCCTCTTGAGCCGAACGGGAGAAGAGAAGCCACCGAGACGGACAGAGACGTGTTGACCAATTAATAAAGTGTATGTTTTAAAAACCCAACACGACAGCTCTCTTTATTTCGGAGAAAACATTCTTAGTTATGTCTACCATTATCATATCAAAAAATGCATCCTGTTGCACAATGAAAGCATTTTAAAAATATTTCTAATCATAAAAAGTACCGAAGACTTTGCACATAAAATACTAGTATTGTAATGTACATTTATCTTGTTGTCTTGCAGACTTTTCCTCCTTTCCAAATATGCCTCTCCTTAGTTACAATTCGATTGTAAGGTGTCCTTGAGTGTTTTGAAAGGTGCTTAGAAATGAAATGTATTATTATTATTATTATTATTATTATTAATTCCTGTTATGTTACACAGGGAAGCCGGAGCTGGAATCCAACCCTGCACCTCTGCACTGTGAGCGCACCGTGCCGCCCTTGTTTTAACATATATGCAGTTTGACTGTATTAGGGGATTCTTATTAGGGGAAAAAGCAATACATCCTTGCAAAAAGCTGGATTTGCCTGGGCCCTAAAAGTTCCAAACATACGTCTGAGTGCGGCCTCGTGAATTGGTGAGCGCAGCGCCTACTCCAGCTTCCTTTGTGGGGAAACTGCCCACAACCTGACGTCAAGGCAACATGTGATCCGTTTCTTCCCGTGCTGCCTCGCACCCCGATGCAGTCACACAGCAGCTCTTCAGCGGTGAGGAACATGCTGTACAATACTCCCACTGCACAGGAATCAGTAAGTATGTTCTTTTAAGTCTGTGTGTGTGTGTGTGTGTGTGTGTGTGTGTGTGTGTGTGAGGAGAGAACGAGAAAGGAGAAGCAACCGTGATTGTGTGTGTACTCGTCATTGCATTCCTCTGCGTTATGCTGATATACTCGTGGCTCTGAAATAATTCAGCTGCTGTGGATGCCGGTTTACTTTTCATTCCAGTTGGTTTGATTTTTCAAAATCCAGATACAAGTCATGGGACTGCGAGTTTTGTCGCCAGGGAGGAGGAGAAAAAAAAAGGTCAACAGGTTCCACTTGTGTGTGGTTTTTTTTTTTTTGGACACAAACAAAGATTGCGTTGACGTTGAATCGCCTCAAATATGAAGAATCATCTTCTGTGCGCAAGTGTGATGTGATCCTCCACAGTAGGGGTGGACAACCTAATGTGGCCTCGCCTTGCGTTGTTATTATTTCTTTACTCGCGCTACACACCGAAAAGATGTGGCCATGACGAGAAAACATGAATTGGAGGCAAGAGACAATCAGTCTAGCTGTTATTTCTACCAGTTTCTGGATGCGATAAAAACGCTTGTACCAATTATAAAATCTTACTCACTTTTAATCTTTTTAAATTTGAGGGACCCCGAACTTTGAAAAAAAAAAAAACTGTCAAGTGTGTTTCCTGTTCTGACTCTTAGCGACGGACCACACGCACGTGATGAAAATCGGATGCAGTTCCAAGACTGGCCTGCGAGAGGCAGTGTGGTGCCACAGCACATCCCGACTGTCAGAAAGTACAAAGAAGAAAAAAAGAGTAGAAGACAAAACAAAGCGACTTGGTTCATGTTGACCACACCAAATGATTTGGGATGTCACAATCGTGCTCACCATATTCATGCTTTCACCTGCCCAAATGCTCTCACTGTTCCAATATTTTAGTTTACAACCACACAAAGTGTATTTAGACATGCTGACGAGAAGGTGACATCTTGCTAGCTGCTATTTGTTTCACAGCAAGCAGCCTAAACAACTACAACCATAATATCAGCAGAGTCCCCCCCCCCCGAAAAAGTGCTTTCTTTCCATAGGAAAGACAAATTCTGTAGACGACGGATTTTTAAGTCTAAATAGAATGTGGGGGGAATGTTTTTTTTTTCTTTTTGAAAATATGCTGTTGTCTGCTTTGAGTTCATCCAAGGCCAGAGCAGGAATGCAGTGGTCAAGTGTGCTTGCGTGCTTGCGCCAGAATGGATGCGGCAAAGCAGCCAAACCAGGAAATGTAATCCTTTTTTTTCCTTTTTTTTACAAAGACTCCAAAGTGCAGTTCCCCCCAGAAAGCAGTCGAGGGCCAACTTTATTTCTCCTTAAAGTGGAGTTCAATGCGGGGTGACAAGTGTCAGCCTACTTGCTACTACCGTGCGCACTCAAGAAAGGAAAATCATGGCTAGCTAAAAAGACGCTAATGCTACTGTACCGTTTTGCACCGATTTCAAAGTCTTGACTCGTTTTTTTTTTCCATAAAGAAACAATCCTCTTGTATTTTTTTTTTTTATCAACCTAAAACAACAGAACCCACTGATACGCTACAGCCCATTGATACCGTCCATGTTTGAATGAAAAACAACACATTTTGCCAAGTAAACCAAATAGCAGAGCCAGTATAATTCACGGGAAAATACCATTAGCAAAGTTTTTAAAATAATGCCCACAAAACACCACATAGGGTGGCAAAAGTTAACAAAAAAACCCAAAATTCTAATAAATGTAATGTACGCTGCCAAATCGTACGACTAATCTATTTAGGGGATGTTTTAGACGTCAAAACATTTTTAAAAAATTAAAAAAAGCGAAACTAAAATAACAAGACGCAGCAAACCAAATGGAATGTGTGCGTTTTTCCACGAATAACATGACGATTTCTATTGCAAACACTGTTTTTGGTGTCAAGCTGAGAAATGACCACATTGCAGTGGCCATAGATTGAATAATATTTTTTTGTAAACGGTTCGAGTTGATGCGGTCAGCAGGTGTCCACGGTCGCTCCCCAGTTGACGTTTAGGTCTGCCGCCATCCTGAAGCCGAGGCGACGGACGCGATCGAGTCCAGATGTCTTCCACATCGGCTCACTCGTTGGCAACCCGACTTTTTAATGACTGAGAGACGCGCTCATAAGCGAAGAATCCACGGTAGAAACCCCGAATTAGTGGAAAACACATGTGCGCTACTCCGAATGTCACAACGGCAGTCAAAACAGAAGAAATGCTCCCGGTCATATTGAGGATATCGAGTTGCTGTTGTCCCCCCCCCCCCCCCCCCCCAAAAAGTTGTCTGACTTAATTCTTGGCAAGTCATTCATTTGATTTGTAAGTCGCTGGAAACATGAACATCATCGACATCATCGACAGGCTGATGACGCACGTTGCCATTCGAAGAGGAGCTCGTCACCGTCCACCTTTTCGTGTTCACCGCATAGATGCTGCAGCTGTTTTTCATATTTCTAAGATCAGTCATACCCGTTCAATTCCCCCCCCACCCCCCACCCACCAACGTTTTGGGCCATCTGTTGTCATTAGTTTGAAACTTGCTAGAAAATCTGGAACAAAAGTTGTCACCGGTGGTTTGTTTTGTCATATTTGTTTCTGTTAGTCGGTTTCTTTGCGGACTTGAAACTTTGGTTTTCTTTTGTGTAGGTAGAATCAACAGTTTTAGTTCTTAAATTCACCTCGTGTATCACAGTAAACTGTATTTCGTTGTCGAGATAGCAAAACTGACTTAAGGAACGAAGCTCTGTTGTCATGTGAGTTTGAGAAGATTTATTGTACAGACCTCGTACTTGAAACTCAGGAATCTACTGTGCGAACAAACCAATTACATTATGGAGAAATTGTAAATATTTCACACGATATGAATATACTTTTAAGCTTGTAGGCCACTTCTCCTGTCTTGACGTACTGTACCGCAAGTTACTTTGTTTCAAAAGTGTAACATGAGCCCCTTTGTTTGCGTCAGCCGCTATCAAAGCTAACTAGGATGTGCAGTTAGCTGGCCAAACGCCCCGTGAATGCATCTTCCCTTCAGCTGCCGCGGCTGCTTTGGCGTGAATCACTGTTGGCCGTGAATGCGACCATTTCATGCAGGGAAAGAGTTGGAAGAGCGAAGGAGATTTTGTTTTTTTGAAGTCCGATTTGACTGCCTGCGGATTTCGGGCTGTAAAAACTACTCTAGAGGGCCTCGTTGTTGGCAGCGAGTGTGCACACGTGATGCAAGAGGAAAAACGGGAGGGACAGCAAGCAGAGGGATTTATTTTTTTTTTTTTAATAAAGGCACTTTAGAGTGCCACATTGTGAGCCGTGAGTGTGGGCACATCACAATTGGCAATTCAAGTCGAGTGGACTTCACAGATATTCCACTGCCAGAGGCTTTACAATAAGGCGTATATATTTTTACGACTCGATAGGGTAACATCCAATTTTCAAGGTTGTAATTTTGTTGTTTGACAGACTTCATTCAGTGCAGTCGCAAGCGCTCCAGATCTTTGACATTTTTTGAAACCTGACTAGTGGCGGTTCTGGGGGAGGGCCAACGGGGCCCAGTGCCCCTGTAGCACTGATTATGGCCCCCCCTCCGAACGTAGATTACGCAGTCGCGCCGAGTCGCCGATGCGAAAAGTGGAACCAAAGTGCGTGATTTAACATTCTCGTCGGACCCTTTAGTGCGCTGCACCACTTTAAAATGAGCGGGAAATGAGAAGCAGTACGCAGAGAAGGAAGTTACCACGACGTGTGCGCGCGCGTGTGTGCGCGCGCGTGTGTGCGCGCGCGTGTGTGCGCGCGCGTGTGTGCGCGCGCGTGTGTGCGCGCGCGTGTGTGTAACTTTTTTAGTCTCCCTTTTTATTTTTATTTAACAGGATCAATATATAAGACATTGCCTTTTAAAATTTGGATAATTATATGCATGTAAAACATCTAGCTTCAGTATATTTGCAATTTTTGTACCCGGCAGGCTGGTACCATATCATCGCCTGGCTTGAATATTCTCAACAGATGGACACGGCGTATTGTTACTTGCAGACATTTTAGCCCTCCTAATAGTTTTTTTCTCATCACTGTAATGTTATGACTACAATTTCAAAGTTTGAAGAAATAAAAAGTCATGTAAGATGTTGAATCTGTCTTTTTAGCCCTGGGTTGAATGTGCCCCCCCCCCCCCCCCCCATCAAAACCCCCGGCCCCAGCCCGGCCCCCTTAGTGAAATTGATCCAGAACCGCCACTGAATCTGACCTTATCGCCGTGGCTGGTCGGTGGTGACATCTTGTTTCCTCGTCTCGTTTCAGGCATCCGTTTAACGGATGATGATCGCCGAGCCCGGTCCCCGTTAGCGATGGCTTCCCTGGGGCCTCCTCCGGCGTCCCTCCTGTGCGCCCTGCTGTGGGTGTCGGTGGCGCCCCAGCGCTCAGACATGCATCTGGCGTACGTGACTCACGACAGCTTCTTCTACTACTCGTGCAGCCAGGAGCCGGACGCGTGCAACGAGGCGTCGCTGGACGCCTGCTGCTGCCGGGACATCACGCTGCCAACTCTGCGGCGCTTGCCGGCGGCGCCTTACTCTTCGCCCGTATTCCACAGGCGGCGTCTGACCGTGTGGTACACGTCGCCCTGGAACGCCGCCCGGCTGCTCAACAACTCGGAGGTGCTCCACCTCACCCTGATGGACTGCGGCGGGGGCGGGGGCGGCGGCGGCGGCGCCCCCCTTTTGGAGGGACACTTCGCGGTACAGCATTTGGAGAGGCTGAGCGTCATCGACTTCCCGCGAATGCCCCAAAGAAAGATGGAGTCAGAGAACGACAACGACCTCCATTTTGACGCCGACAGGTGGAAGTTGCGGGCCTCGGCGCAGGTGCAGGACATTTTCCTGGGGCGGGAGCTGGGGGCGGCCTTCCATGAACAGGCTCGGTTGGGCGTCATCCACGGTTCGGTTCTGCAGGGCGGGGCGGCCGGTATCAAAGTGTACACCGTGCAGACGCATATCGACGGCGACGGCACGATGCCGTTTCCCCAACTGCGACTGCCCAAACTCCCGGAAACTTCCGTCATCTATGTCAGTTTCGTATACAGGAGGGAGCGTAATGAGGACTAAATTGGACCCGATTAATCGGTTAATTCGACTAAAAAGGCCGATATTACCTAATTTAAAATATATCGGAATGGGCATCAGCCCCGCCCCCCCCCCCCCCCCCGAAAAAAAAGAAAAATCACTGTTGGTCAGGCCTTCCTTATACAGTATCCCATATTACGATTTTTTGGTGCCTTTTAAGAGCGGGGCGTGGAGGAGATGGGTACGATGTCAGTGAGTCTGTTGTTGTTAACATGATTTATGCCGTTAAATACCAAATCGGAACAAGTCTGTATGTGTGCGGAGAGAAAGGAAAGCGAGTGCGAGTTGTGGAAAGTTTTTACTAATTTTGAGCTTCAACAAAAAAAAAAAAAAAAACACAAAGGGAGAATACTGACCATGTCGTTTGTGTGCATAGCCAACAAATCAAGTGCAAAGACATAATCAAGACACAAATCAAGAAGGTAAGCGAAGGTTTTGAATCCAATCCAGAAAAGAAGCAAGGGAGGAGCAAACAGCGAGCCAAGACTTCTATGACCCCGCGACCTCTTGCGAGGACTTTCCCCTTTCTTTGCCTCTTTGACCGTTAGCGTTGCGGCGAGGGACCGCCCCTCGCAAAACAGATGGGGCACCGGGATTGGAAAAGGCCGCCGTCGCCGCGGGTGCCTTCCCGAGTGGCTCCCGTCCGTCCCTTCACGCGTGGGACGTTTCGCTCAGTCAAAGAGGCTGAAGCCCGGCTCGTCGTCGTCGTCGTCCGAGAAGAAGTCGTCGTCGTAATCGTCGTAGTCGTCGTGCCACTCGGGGACGTAGTCGTCGTCGTACTCGTCATCGTCGTCCTCGTCGTCGTCGTCCTCGCGGTTGTTGTTGTCCGAGTCTCTGGAGTCCGCTTCGGAGCTGAAAAGAAAAATGCGGGTGAGGGGACGACGGCGGAGGGGGGGAGGTGGGGGTAAACCCGAACGGCCACCACTCACGCTTTGGCGGCCATGTTGTCGCGGTTGGCCGCGTCGGCCGCGCGCGTGTTCTCCGCATCCTGCGTGCTTTGGGACCGATAGCCCACGCCAAAGTCCTGAAGGTGACACCAAAATGGCAGCAAAAAGAAACGGGATGACATTCGCACTTGGGACGATGAGCCCCGCCCGCCCACCTGCGTGGAATGTTGCAGGATGGCCAGCAGGCGTTCCTGGATGCGTCGCATCAGTTCCAGGCCCGTGTTGAGGTGTTCGGCTTTCAGCAGTCGGATGCAAGAGGCCAGGTCGCTGCAGTGCAGCAGAGTCCCCTCTAGAGGGGGTCGGAAGGACGGTACGGGAACCATGACGCCGATGTGAGCTAGCGAGCGCGCGGTCGGCAAAGGTGACTCACCCAGCAAGATCTGCAGGGCGTTGGTGTGCACGTCCAAAGCGTCCGTCTGCTGCTCCATCACATCCATCTTGTCGCCGTCCTGGCTGTAGAAAGTGTACACGCACGAGTAGGCCAGAACCTGCGTTGACACCGCGCGTCAGCCGACCGGTGACTGTGACATGTGACTGCAGCTGGCCGGGTAGTGCGCCCCCCCACCCCCCCTCACCTTGCGAGCCTGCGCCAGGATCTTGCAGGCGTCGATGACAAAGGTGAGAGACTTCATCTGCAGGGCTTCGTTAATGGACGACACCTTCTTCTCCAGGCTGACGGCAAAGTCCTGAGGCCAAGAACAGTTGGAGCCCTGTGCTGTGCGGGGGAGGGGGGGGGGGGGGGGAGGCGGGGCTCGTACCTTGGCCTGGTGCTGGAAGGTGCATCTCTCGTTGACATCCTGTAACTTCTTCTCGTGTCGCGCCACTTTACTCACCTGCAACAACGAGTCACTCTACATGGGCTGTCGCTTGGTAGGGGGGGGGGGGGGGGGGGGGGGGTGAGCGCGCGCGCGTTTGACCCACCGAGGCGGCGCAGTTGTAGTAGTCCTTGTGCGTGGGCTTCCACGCTCGGAGGCAGCGCCAGCAAAAGCCGTGGTTGCACTTGGCGCAGGTCATACTGGAGGGGACGCGGGCCAGAGCGGCGCGTTAGCCGAAGGCGAGCGGCGCCGCCCGACGGACGGCTTCGCTTACGCACTGGAGGCAGCCCTCGTTCTTCTCGATCTGCGCCTGGCAGCTGGGGCAGCGCTTGGAGATGAGCTTGGCCAAATGTTTGCTCTGAGCCTCGGCGCTCATCCCCTCGTAGAAGCCGCCGTCGTCCATCCACTGAGACATGTGACTGCAGCTGGCCGGGTAGTGCGCCTGCGGGGGGCAGCGATGAGCGTTAGTCAGCGAGCGTGCGCGGCACATCGGGTGCGCCGACCTCGGGGAAGTTGCAGCTGAAGCACGAGGACCAGCAGCACTTGGAGCAGGTTCCCATGCTGCCCATGTTCTCCTTGCACAGGATCTGATCGCAGCCCTGCGGGTTGGTGCACCACGTCAGGTTGGAGCACGACTCCACGAAGCCTCGCAGTCGCGCCTTCTCGTACTAAACGCAACACATTCACAAAAAACGAAAATTTTCGGCATTTTTTTCTTCGGCACTGTAATGAGCAAAATTCTCAGTGTGCATTTCGTCCTCTTTGGAACGTTTCTGTAGCGGCGGCTATTCAGGGCCGCACCTTGGCGAGGGTGTCCTTGTCGGTGACGATGGCGAGGAAGAAGCGGGGCGTGGCCTGGGCCCGGCAGTCGGGTATGGGACAGTTACAGTTGGTGACCAGGTTCTGCTCGATGCGAGCGCTGAGGTACTCCCGCCAGCACGACTGCAACACAAGCCCACAACGCAAAGGTCACGCCTGCCCCCGGCGAGGAGGAGCCCCCGTGGGCGCGACGTGGGCGCCTGCTGACCCTGCAGCAGTAGTGCATGCAACTGAGGGAGGGCGGCGGGTCGGGGGCGGCGCCGCGGGGGACCAGGCACACGGGGCAGGCCAAATCGGGCCCGGGCGGCGGCCGGGGGTCCCGACATTCGAGTCCGGCGGCAGCCGCCGCACCTTCCGGGTCATCCGTGTAGCGCCGCATCAGGAGGTCGGCGTTCCAGCCGCAGTGGACCAGAAGGTGCTCGGCACGGTCCAGGTCCATGCTTAGGGTGGCCGCCACCTGTGGAGTGAAGGTTGGGGGGGGTGAGTGTAAAAGCCAAAATGCGGTTCAGTTTCGTCCGCCGCCCGGTGGCCACCTGCTGGACGGTGGTACGCATCAGCTGAGACACCTCCTCCGGCGTCATGCTGCGACCGCTCGAAAACAGCGCGAAGTCCACCGCCGCGCCGTCCAAAAAAACGCCGGGGTTCGTCGGGGAGCTGAAACACAAAACGCGCCGAAAGCACTCGCACCGCTGCGCACCTCCCACGCGGTTCATGCGTATGTATACCACCGTGCCGGCGCGACCGTGCTATAAGCTAATCAAAGAGTTAGCCGCTCACCTGCCGCGGGCGTCGTTGGTGGTGACCAAGGAGAGGTGCGCGTGTCCTTTCTGAGGCGTGGCCGGATCGTCGGGGAGGAACTCGACCATGTGAGGGTGCTTCGGGTTGCGGCGTACGCACCCTTTGCTCATCACGTGCATAATGCAGGACAGAACGTCGCCCGTGCTGCAGCTGAAGCCGCCCGCGCCGGGAGTGGACGCGGGAGACCGGCCTGCTTCGCGTTTGTGGCACGAATGGAGAACCTGCGAGGCGGCGCGTGAGGGAGGCCCTTTTGGGGGGGGGGAGGGGGGGTAAGAGGCGGCGCGCTACCTTGAAGACCAGGTTGTCGATATGCATTTCCTTCTCTTGCTTGAGGATGTTGACGATGAGGCAGTAGATGAAGTTGCGCTTGGTCTCCAGAGCGGCGGCGGCGTCTTTGTCCACATTCAAGTACGTCTGTCGCGGCTGAAGCTCCACCCGCGTGGTCGGGCGACGCGCTGCGTGCTGCTTCACCTGCAACACACCTGAAAGCACCGTGCCGAGTCAGTCTGCGCCTCGTCCAACGGAAACCTTCACGTCCAAAGAGTCACTTTGGAACCTACTGAACTTTGAAAAAATAGTATAATAAATATAAAATAAATATAAAAAAGTAATAATACAAATATATACTGTATAATAATAATAATAATAATTCATACAACAAATAATAAAAACAGTAGTAACCACAAAAAAAAAAGTCAAACTACAAATTCAGTCTCATGGGGAGTGTTTGAGTTGCAGCATTTTGGTCCAAATACGACCTTGCATATGTTGACGGACCAATCAGAATTAATTTGAAATCTTCCTCAAGACCCCCCCCACCCCCCCACCCCTATTTACCCATCAAGGGGTCTCTTCGTTTGCTCGCGTGTGCATGTATGCGTGAGACCTTGGCAGGGGTCTTGCGGATGACTGCAGCTGAGCGGTCCTTCATCTTCAATCAGAGGCTGCAGAGCATGAAGCACCACCTCTTTGGATAGACCACACCCCTTCAGCACGGAGTCCACGCCCACTTCCTGCAAACCAGGCACTTGTGGGAAATTCGTGTGCGCGTATGCGCGTGGGTGGGGGTGGTGGATGTGCGCGTTACCTCCTGTGTGTTAAACTGCAGCAGGATGAACATCTGCAGCGTGGACACGTGAAGCGTCAAAGCGCCAAACTGCACGTCGGCGTGACCCAGCCACGTCCACTGAAGACCCCCGGCCTTACCCTGACTTCCGACAGACATCGACTGGCCTAAACGCGTGCGCGCACACACATCATATTGTACGCAAAAATGAGGAAAAATCTCGCGGCAAAGGATTAAACAAAAAAAATAGGACAAGAATTTAGCGGCACCTTTAGCGGCTAGCGTCAGTTGTAAAGGGCCCCCCCCAAAAAATTAACTCGACATTTTTTTTGTGGGATAGAAATTGCCGTTGAAAGAAAGTGAGCGAGTGGTTTGCCGTGCGCTCACCGCGGCAGTAGAAGAGGGCGAACTGCTCAAGGTAGGAACACAGCCGGGCCGGGAAGCGTCTGGACGGCTCGTCCATGAAGCAGAGCGACGAGATGGTCCAGCAGCGAGGAGACAAAAGCAGGACACGGACGTCCGCCTGCTGCTCCGTCGCTCGCTCCTCCAACTCCTCTTCGTCCTCGTCGTCCATCTGCAAAGCGGACCAAAAAATAAAAAAAATAAAAAAATAGGGCGGTGATTTCAAGCGCCCCGACGCCGACGGCGCGGCCGACCTGCCGGCCGTGCAGCTCGCAGTCCAGCTGCTGCAGGCGGTAGAGGTGGAAGTCCCGTCGCAGATCGGACGACTCGCTCAGGTTCTTCAGCATCTGCTGAGGGAAGCGGTTGGGGAAGCACGAGCCCAGCTGCTCCACCACAAAAGCTTCCAACCACACGTTGGTGCGCGCCAGCAGACGGTCGGCCATGTAGTACCTACACACACACACACACACACACACACACACACACACACACACACACACACGCCGCCCGTCAGCACGGCTGCCAGAGCACGGCGGCGCCTGCCGATCCGGCTCACCTGTAGAAGTGCTCAAAGGTGTTGGCCAGCTCCAAGCCCGACAGGAAGAGCATGGGCTCCAAAAACTGCTGGAATTGCTCCAAGGTTTCGGGGCAGCCGAAAACCGAGCCGCCGGCCTGCAAGATCTGGTCCACGTACTGAGCGAAGCGCTCGCTCACCTGCAAGTTTCGACGGGAGCGATTGCTACGGGGGGGTTACGAGTTCTCGCCGGCGTGAAGGCGGACTTACGTGCATGGCTCGGAGGATGGAGAGCTGCAGTAAGGCGGCGGAGAAACCGTGTCGCAGGGCCAAGACGAAGGCGGTCTGCTGGCCAAACAGTTCCTCGGTGGCCTTCTTGAGACGCACGTACAAGGCGCGGTAGCGCTCCACAAAGTCGGGATGCTCGCAGTTGCCTTCCAGAAAGCTCTTCACCTGAACGACAAAACATTTTGAAGCGGCCGGGCGCCATGATCCACCGCGCCGAAACAGCCTTCTCACCTGCTGCAGTACCACCACCTGCCAGCAGGTGGCCATGTATGCGATGCTGCTCTTCTTCGCCGGAGGCTTGACTGACAAAGTCGCGGTGGCTGCGCCATCTTTGTTCTTGGATTCTTTGGCTTCTACGGGAAGGATTTCCATCGTCAAGGAGGCGATTGGCGTCACGCAATAGGACAAGAGCGACGAGGGCCATCCGAGGAGGCGGCCATCTTTGTCGTATTCGCCGCGTACAAAACAGGCGTTTCCTCATAACGGATATAGTCAGTGTGGCGGGACTCACGGGACTTGACGGGAGGTCCGACGTGGTCCGGGTCGGCCGGGCCGCTGTCCACGTGCACCAGGAGGTGCGTCAGCCGTCTGACGCGGGAGTTAAAGACGGCGGCCCTGCTTTTGAAGCGGCGGTGGGCCGAGTCCAAGTTGTCCAGGTACTCGCAGAGCAGCCAGGAAAGCGGGCTGGAGCCACAGCATTCTGGGCGGCAAAAAACAAATTCCAATCTTCATTCCGACTTTGAATTTCGGCACTTGGGTCGGGTTTTCCATCCTATTGGCGTGCCGTGCGACAAACTGGATGTTCGGTCGTATCCGAGCGAGCCGCGATGGTCACCAACCTGATGAGGTGATGGTGCGCACGATGGGGGTGACCAGCGCCTCCCAGCAGGTTCGACCCAAGGCCTCGGCGGCTTCCACGTCCGGCAGGAAGCGGTCGGCAAACATCTGCTCGTGCCTGAGGGCGCTGTTCAGCCTGAGCAGGCAGACGCACAGAAAGTGAGGCGGCGGCGGCGGCGACGGCGGCGGCGAGAGCGCTGCATGCATTACTTGTCGAAAAGCTGCAGAAGACGCGTCTTGTCCTCGCTCACTTCCTGACACCACGAGTGCGCTTTGGTGCTGTAGAACAAGAAGGTCCGACAGCACAGCTGTTCTTTGAACACGGGCCAGAAGGTGTTCTTGGGCCCCTCCACCTCCAAACCACGAATCCTGGTGTCGATCCCGCCCTGTGGCACACCAGGAAGACGCACGCATCAAATCAGTCTCTTGGGAAAGGACGCCGACAGGAAAAGATTTTCGTCAACTCCACAGTCTGACCTGCTGGCATCTCTTGATGCGGATCTGAATGATGGCCCAGAATCTGTTCATGTTTTCCAGCAGAACCACCCGACTGGCCGACGCCATCACATTCACCTGCACGCAGTTCGCGTCAATGAGGTTGGGGGCGGGGGGGGGGGGGGGGGGGGGGAGAAGAAGCACCAGAGAGAAAGAAGGTGCTCACCGTGTTGAGTTCGGTGCTAATGTTTCCTGGGTCGTCTCCACCCAGAACCAGGATCCGGGCCGGCATGTAGCTGGAGTCCTCGTTGGCCACCAGGATGGCCAGCTGCCTGCACGCACGCGGACACACACACACTCACACACCTTTACAAAAGGCCGGCTGTTGAGATCTTCACCGTTCCTCTGGGGAACGGTGAAGTCGGGCTGTTGAGATGTTCCCCCAGAGGAACGTCGAAGTGGCCTGACCTGATGACGACGCCCCTGTGCATGAAGATGTTGATGAAGTGCGAGCCGGTGGGCCCGTTGGACTCCCAATAAGTCTTCATGTTCTTGTCGCTGAGTTTGCTGGCTCGATGGTGATTGGACGACACCTCCACCTTCTCCCAACACTTCTCCTCCTTCAGCTCCACGCTGGAGCCTGAGCGCGGGCCACGGAGACATTTTCTCTTTTCACCGTTATCGTCGCAATTACAAACATGTCAACAGAATCCGAAACCGACGGGAACGACGAGCGCGGCGTGAGCTTTCGCGGCTCTGACCTTGGCAGAGATTCCGGAGGAACACGTCAAAGAAGGGAATGTTGATGGGCTCGTGGCTGCGCCGATGCTCCTCGATCTGCCCCAGCACCATCTGACGGCGGACGTCACCACCACAAAAACCACATTTTCACCTGCGCTAGCTCGCCGCCGTCTAACTGTTGTCGTGAAGGCGGTCAAGTTGCGGCGGCGGCGGCGGCGGCGTACCTGTATGCATCCGGCCAGCACGCTGGTGGTCATGCTGTTGTAGAGGCTGGCGTACTTGTCACAATCGGCCACGACGTCCCGAAGTTCGGCCGCCGTGTTGAGGCCCACGCCGTGTTTATCCTGAGCCTTGATCAGAACCTCTTTGGTACCCAGGCGACACATCACCACCGCGTAGTCCTTGTTCACGCACGTCATGCGGTACAGGAACGACACCAGCTGCTGGACGACCTGACGGCAGAGGGACGGGGCTTGAGCCGCGCTCCGGCGGCGTCTTCCGCTCGGCCCGCGGCGGGCGCGCTCACCTCTTTGTCGCCGATGAATGCGCTCATGGACGCCAGGCAAGGCTTGATGCTGTCTTGCCAGGGCAGCGCATCCTCCTGGTAGCTGTCCAAAAACTTGCTCAGGATCCTGGGCGGGACCGAGACCGGGTCGTCAGCGTACGGGAGGAGCGCGGCGTTGAGAGATCGGACGTCGAGGCGCGCTACCTGAGGATGGACAACTGGACGGTGCGGTCCGCTTGCAGTGGCTCCATCAGATGCAGAAGGTCCTGAAACATGTCCTGACTTTGGGAGACCTGCGGATACACAAAAGATTGCACGGCCGCAACGATGTTAATGCACGTGTAATAGTGAGTCTCTCTCTCCCCCCCTCTCTCCCTCCCCCCCTCTCTCTCTCTCTGTCTCTCCCCCTCTCTCTCTGTCTCTCCCCCTCTCTCCCCATCCCTCTCCGCCTCTCTCCCCCCCTCACCCCCCTCTCTCTCCCCCTCTCTCTCTGTCTCTCCCCCTCTCTCCCCATCCCTCTCCGCCTCTCTCCCCCCTCTCTCTGTCTCTCCCACTCTCTCCCCATCCCTCTCCACCTCTCCCCCCCCTCTCTCTCCCTCTCTCTGTCTCTCCCCCCCTCTCTCGCCCTCTCTCTCTCCCCCCTCTCTCTCCCTCCCCATCTCCCCCTCTCTGTCTCTCCCCCCCTCCCTCCCTCTCTCTCTCTCTCTCTCTGTGTCTCTCCCCCTCTCTCTCCCTCCCTCTCTCCCTCCCCCCCCCTCTCTCTCCCCCTCTCTCTCTCTATCCCTCTCTCTCTCCCTCTCCGCCTCTCTCCCCCCCTCTCTCTCTGTCTCCCCCCCCCTCTCTCGCCCTCTCTCTCCCCCTCTCTCTGTCTCTCCCCCTCTCTCTCCCTCTCTCTCTCCCTATCTCCCCCTCTCTCTCCCCCCCCTCTGTCTCTCCCCCCTCTCTCCCCCTCTCTCTCTCCCCCCTCTCTCCCCTTCTCTCTCCCCCTCTCTCCCCCTCCCTCTCTCCGTGTGAGCGCGCTACCTGGCTCCGCAGGCCTTCCAGCTGACACGTGGACTGGCACAGCAGCTGCTCCAGCGTGTGGATGACTTCTTTGGCGGTGGCCGTCCTCCCCTTGAGACTCATCAGCAACTTCTGCAGCTGCGCGTCCTTCAGGTCCAGATGCTCCGGAGGATCTGAGGGACGTGCGGGCAAAAGGTTAAGGTGTCGGAGAGAGGACAAGGAAAAAACGAGGGCCGAGGAGGCGTGAAGCTGCGTTTCGGGCCGAGGCGCTTACCTTTGTTGTCCAACTTCTGCGCCATAAAGATGTGGTTGAGGGCGATGATGGCCAGCATGGTCTCGTTCTGGGACAGCGCCAGACACTTCTCCAGGACGGCCGTGACGCCGCAAGTCATCAGCTGCGAGGCCAAACTCTTGTGGTCGCAGACCAGCGTCAAGATGACCATCAGGCCGTTGCGCACGGCCGGCGTGCAGCTGCGGAGGGCGCAGCGCCGGTTACGCCGTTTTAACCCGAGCATCAAAAAGAGTTTTGACGTGCGGCGTTCGAGCGCCGAGAGATGAGCGTGTGGCCTTTTACCCCGGTGTCCTCAGCATGAGGTCGAGGGCGGCGGGGATGGCAGCCAGCGGGCCTTTGGAGCCTTCGGGCGTGGCCGAGCAGATGCTGGCGAAGATCTCCAGCATCATCTGAGCGCCCGATTCGGAGAGGGCGGGAACGCCGCCGGCGCCTTGCGGCTCGTACTTGGCGGCCCCCATCAGGACCTTCAGCGTCTGAGGACGACAGCGCGGCCGCGGTGAGTGACGTGGGTGTCGGCAAATGATAGGCTACGGTGGGCGGGCTACTAACTGGAGAAACCGTTCGCATGTTCAATTAGTGGCTGTGAGTTGGGGCCAGCACAATCCCCCCCACACCTACCCCCCCACCCCAAAAAAAAAACCCAGTAAGTCGGCAAAAAGCTTTCTTCTGCTTAGTTTGTGGCCAAAGATTCTCTTCCATGCGAGTTTGAATACATGTGCTGGAGGCAAGAGAGTTCCAGAATCTGAGGGACGCCACTTCCGAGCTGCTCAAGCCTCCCACGACAGGCGAAAGGGAGACGGATGGACGTTGAAGAACTAAACGGAGCTTTCGAGCTGAGGAAAATGCCGCTTTTGTCTCCAGCAGGGGGCGTCATGGTCAGATCATTTTTTTTTGCCTGCAAGCCGATTATGCAAACAATCGCTGCGGCCCTAAAATCAGAGCTTTCGTTCAGTTGAGAAATCCTCAAAAGGGAAAATGTCGGTGATGGATTTGAGAACGTTGAATACCAAGTTTGTGGGAATTTGGGCAATAGGAAAACTGGATCCCAGATACCAAGAAGCGCCGAGGGCGTAATGTGCAGATGAGATGGTTTTCCTGGACCAAAAGTCTCACATAACACGTGAGACAACAGTGTGTGTGTGTGTGTGTGTGTGTGTGTGTGTGCGCCCTGACCGCCAGCGCAAGCTGCTGCACGTGCGGCACGTCGGCCATCTCCTGCATGCACATCAGGATGGCTTTGACCCCGCCCTCGGTGGCAAAGGAAACCCTCCACTCGTATCGCAGCAGGAGCGAATGCGTCAGCCTCAGCGTGCGCGTGGCCACGTTGCTGCACGGCGAGCCCAGCAGGTCGACCAGCAGCTTCACCACTTTGTCCCTGCGCCGGGGGGGGCGACAAGACGCCGACGTCAGGGAGCTCGGGGGCGACGCAGACTGGCAAAATGGCAAAGTGTTCCAAAAGGCGGGTCCTCACTGCACGCTCTGCACGGAGTCGCCGCTCCGGGCAAAGTTTTTCTCCGGCGTGGTCTTGTCCTCCAGAAGCCTGCCCATGAAGACGACCCCGGCCAGGTTCTGGAGCGGGTCCCATCTCATGGCTCCTTTCTTGAGGATGTCCGCCACCTCTCCGATCTTGTCCAGCACGGTCTTCTTGCCCATGACGCGAGGCCCGCTAAAGGCTGCGGCAGGGGATGGACAAACGTCACACAAAGAGGAAACGGACAATCGTCCATCCCGTTCAAAGCGAAGTGAAAACATTGCCACTTTGGGGTTGTGCAAAATGAAAAGATGAAAAGCAAATTCATCGCGCGAGACCCACCCTTCATCATCTCCTCCAGCCCGTCGGGATACACGCTGCAATCTTCCTGGGGCAGCTCGCTCTCCGCGTCCACGTCGGCGCTGGCGCAGGACAAATCGGCGTTAGGTTCCTTCTTGGCTCTCTTGGAGAAGGAGGCCATCCCGGAGGAAGACGAAGATGCGCAGGATGCGCCGTCGTCGTGGTCGTCGTCGTCATCGCCCGCCGGCGGTTCTCGCTCGTGCCCGCCGGCGCAGTGTCGGGCGAAGGCGCACGAGCACAGCAGCTCATCCAGGCAGGACGGCGGCAGATGTTGCTTCAGGTAGCGGACGAGCTTCCGGGCCACGTCCGCCGGCACCGTCAGGCCAACCGGCGCGGAGTCGCCCGTCTCGGCCTCCTGGGACGGCAAAAAGGTATCAAGTCAAAGCTTCTTTTCGGGAGTTTCCCCTCGTGCGCACCTGCCGGCCGAGGTTGTGCATCAAAAGGCGGACGATCTCCCGCTGCGCGCCGGCTTCCAGCTTCTTGACGAAGAAGAGGAGCTCCCACCACTCGGCACGAGTCAGCGCCGCCTGGGCGTCGTCCTCGGCCGCCCGCGGACGCTCGGGCAGGTAGGGCAGCGAGTAGAGGCCGCCCGCAGGCTTGGGGAAGGTGCTCTGGCTGGCTGAGGCGCAACGACGACAACCACAAGAAAATGAGGGACAAGATGCGAGATGTTCTGGCTGGACAAGGCGCAAGATCCGGGAAGAGAAGAAGCCGTGACAAAACTACCTGCCGCCAGCCTGATGGTTCTCGTGAGCGACGAGGCCTTGTCCGCCGCGTCCTTAGCATCCGGCCCGTTGTTGCCCGCGCCGGCGACGATCTCCAGCATGTGCCAGTGCACCCAGTAAGTTCGGCACAGAGCGTGCCAGTACACCTGTGGGTGCGCACGCACGCGTCAGTGTCCGCCATTTCAATGTCAGCGTTTTGTTTTGAAAACAACGACTGTTTGTACGCAGCACGCGCAAATCCGGGGGAGCCGGCGGGACGGCGCCGTGTGCAGTGAAAAACTTGCGCCTGATGTTATTTAATTTTGGACTCAACGCTTCACTTTCATTCATTCATTCATTCATCTTCCGAGCCGCTTGATCCTCACTAGGGTCGCGGGGGGTGCTGGAGCCCATCCCAGCTGTCTTTGGGCAGTAGGCGGGGGACACCCTGAATCGGTTGCCAGCCAATCGCAGGGCACACATAGACGAACAACCATCCACGCTCGCACTCACACCTAGGGACAATTTAGAGTGTTCAATCAGCCTGCCACGCATGTTTTTGGAATGTGGGAGGAAACCGGAGCACCCGGAGAAAACCCACGCAGGCCCGGGGAGAACATGCAAACTCCACACAGGGAGGCCGGAGCTGGAATCAAACCCGGTACCTCTGCACCGTGAAGCCAACGTGCTAACCACTGGACTACCGGGCCGCCTTTTTTTTTTCAATCAAATTGCGAAAAAAAAAAAAATGGGACGGCAACATCGCTCAATATCGAAAAGCCGCAAAGCTCCCGTGTGTGCATTTGCAGCTTCGAGTCGCTTATGCGTTTCCAGCATTCCAAATTGCGTGGCGGACACCCCCCCCCCCCAATGAGACCGGGTGATATCGCTTGACATCACATATTCATCCTATAAGAAGAAAATTTGACTCCTGATGAGTTACTTTTTTTTTTTTTTTTGGGAGGATAAAATTAAATTTTCTGGAATTTATTTCTCGTGGGAAAAAAAAAATTCTCGACGGGCATCCAACCAAGGCTCCGTTCGACTTCTACCACCGAAATCGTCTTGAAAGGACCCCGTCTGATAATGTCTTTGAAACGGTAAAAACACGTGCGCCTAAACGTTGAACAAAGCTTTACGCGCGTTTACAACAAGTCGCATGTACGCGGTTTGTGGGATTGGGTTTTGGCGGGGAAATTTCGGGACACGCCCCTTTGGAGGTAAACCCAATTTGACCTTCGGTAACCTTTTAATCAAAGATGCTGAATGAGATTTTTTGCACGACAAGGACTTGGATTGACACGGAAACTTTTTTTGCCGTCGTCACCTGAACAGGCGGGGAGCCGTCGTTGCAGTATCGGAACTCTCCTTCGTCTCCGGCGCTGACCTCCTCGTAGTCCTCCAGCATGCGCACCACCATGCCGCTCTTCAGGTGGTCCTGCACATACTCCACGTACGCCGAGCGGGTGGCGAAGTCGCCGCGGGTTTTGTAGCCGTTTCCGGTCTTGGCCTTGGGGACGGCGGCGGCGGCGGGGTGGCTCACGGCGGGCAAGGTGGGCAAGGCGCGCAGCCGAGGTTGGAAGATGGACCTGAGGGCGGGCGCCGCGGCGGCGTCCTCCTGATCGCCGCCGCCGCCGCCGGGCGGCAGGGTGGCGCTCCAGAGTTGCTTGCGGTCCCAGCCCATCACGCGCACCAGCTCCGAGATCAGGTTGGCCATGGCCATGGCCAACTCAAACTCGCACGTCATGCGCAGCCCGACCGTCCCCGAGGAGGAAGAGGCGGGGCCGGGGGAGCTGCCCGCTTCCTGTCTGTCAGAGGCCGAGTCGGCTCCCACCGTGTTGAGTTTGTCCATCAGCGACGTCACGCACAGGTAACGCTTGACCAGGGAGAACAGCAGCTTGCCGGGAATCTGAGGCGACAAACGCAGAACAACCAGCGGTCAGTTTTGACCAGGCGTGTCCAAAGTCCGGCCCGCGGGCCAAATCCGGCCCGCGGTCGAATTTTATCCGGCCCTCGGCCCCCGTCATAAAATCAGTGCCGTCTGGCCCGCAGGTTGGGCGCAATGGAACACGTGTTGCATTGACTGAGGTCTCGTAGACTGGTGAGTGATGTTTCATAGAGTACTGCTTCCCTCTAGTGGATAAATGAGGAATAGCATTCACTAAATGAGTAATAGCATTTAGACACTAGAGGGCATCACTCACGAGTTAACAAGACATCACTCCGTGTTTATATTGACTGATATGTCATATGATTGTTGAAATTAAAATAAAAATGGAAATGTGAAACAGACTGGCTTACTAAAATTTGTTGAACAATATTGTTGTTCAATGTAAAGAATGTCAGCCAAGGTCGGCCCCCCGACATTTTACCACATAAAATCTGGCCCCCTTGGCAAAAAGTTTGGACACCCCTGGCTTAGACGATTTACAAAACAGCAGGATGGCCCTTTCCCCCAAGCGCTTTTTGCGGCCGCGGGGCGGCGAGCGACGCTCAGAACGCTCACCTGCGGCAGATGGACCCCTTGGAAGGAGATGCCGTGTTCCTCCGAGGACGTGGTTTCGGCAAACAGCTCCAACAGCGTGTAGCGGCTGTCGAAATCCATGTGCTGCTCGATGCCGTCCTGCTGGCTGAGCGACAGCAGCACGTGCGCCCGACTTCCTGAGGAGGATGGCGAGTTCGGACAACCTTTCATTCATTCATTCATTCTTCTGAGCCGCTTGATCCTCACTAGGGTCGCGGGGGGTGCTGGAGCCTATCCCAGCTGTCTCCGGGCAGTAGGCGGGGTTGCCAGCCAATCGCAGAGCACACAGAGACGAAAACCCACGCAGGAACGGGGAGAACATGCAAACTCCACACAGGGAGGCCGGAGCTGGAATCGAACCCGGTACCTCTGCACTGTGAAGCCCACGTGCTAACCACTGGACTACCGGACCGCCCCGTTTGGACAACCTTAATGTCAATTTTGAAACCACGTGCGGCCGCACTGGGAGTGGCATCACGGGGCCAAAAAATGAGACCTTCAATGGACACAGTCTCTCACCAACCGTTCAGCTCACTTCCTGTGTGTGTGGGGGGGCGGGGCCAGGTGAGGTGGCCATATGAGTTAAAACATTCAATACGGGCCAAACAAATATGGAAAATAATCCAACTGCTGGGCGGCCCGGTAGTCCAGTGGTTAGCACGTCGGCTTCACAGTGCAGAGGTACCGGGTTCGATTCCAGCTTGTGTGGAGTTTGCATGTTCTCCCGGGCCTGCGTGGGTTTTCTCCGGGTGCTCCGGTTTCCTCCCACATTCCAAAAACATGCGTGGCGGGCTGATTGAACACTCTAAATTGTCCCTAGGTGTGAGTATGAGCGCGGGTGGTTGTTCGTCTCTGTGTGCCCTGTGATTGGCTGGCAACCGATTCAGGGTGTAACCCCGCCTACTGCCCGAAGACAGCTGGGATAGGCTCCTCCCAAGGTCCCTTTTCAATGAAGCAATGAATTCATCTCCATTCCAACAAACAAGACAAATTCTTTTATGGACGATAACGGCAAACCTGACATGGCGTTACCTGCATCGTGGGAGGCCAGCGCTCGCAGCATCTTGCTCGCGCTGCGTCGGGTCTGCGTCTCCTTGCTGCACAGCAGTTCCATGAGCAGGTCGAGGGCACCGGTCTCCTTGAAGACAGCCGCCAGCGAGCCGATGGCGGCGTAGGCGCTCAGCACGTGGATGGTGTGCGTGATGGTGAGCGAGAGCTCGCTCTTCTTGGCCATTTGCTTCCTGGCACGCCGCACCAGGTTCTTCACATCCTCCTCCATGTCCAGCAGCTCCACCTCATCAAAGGTCCCCTCGGCCTCGACGCCACCGTTCGGCTTCTCCTGCGGCCGCGTGGGACGCTGCGCGTCGGCTTTCCTCTGGCCGGGCAGGGCGGGGCAGTTGGCGTACACGTCCTCCGTGGACATCCACATCAGGATGTTCTTGGCTTTCATATCCCCAGATGAGGAGCCGTCGGGGCCCCTCGACCCGGAACCGCCGCCGCCGCCGGAGTTACCGACTCCGGAGGCGGAGCCGTCGTCGACATCGGCAAGGCACCAGCGGATCAGGTACTCTGTCTGGCCGTCGCGCGTGCGTCGCTGGCGGATCAGCTCCTCGGGATACGCCTGCAGCCGCGGGCTGATCTGGACCAGCAGGTTGCCGTTGCGCCGCTCGCCCGCCATGCTTGCTGAGGACAATGGCGAGAGAATATAATACAAACTTCATTCATAATATAGCGCGTCCCACAACAGCTGCAGCTGTCACAAAAGCACTTTACATATGACTCCAAAAGTAAAGTGCATTACAGTAATCTAGCCGAGATGTATTAAAGTTTCACAGTCGGAAGATGAATGAATGAATGAATGAGTTTCTAAATGCTGCTGACAAAGGCAGCATTTGGTTAAGATCCCTTAACCAACTGCCTATGATGAAGGAAGCTGGTTTTCACAAGAGCACCGATTTGTCACTTGTCGACAATGAAGGAGGTCGGAATCGCACTTAGGGCGCGGACAAGATAAGATAAGATAAGATAAGAAAAACCTTTATTAGTCTCACAATGGAGAAATTCCCAATTCACAGCAGCAAAGTTATGAAAGTAAGAAGTAGAACAACAAAATATAGGACAAGTCAAGGTGAAGTGAGATGGGTGAAATTGAAGTACTAATTCCCGACAACAGCCATGAGAACATGGACGTCAAACGTACCGTTATTTACGCCGCATTTTCTGTTTCGTTTTCCGTTTGAGAGGAGAACGTGGTTCGTCAACGATATTATCCGAACTTGACTTGGCCGGACTGCTCTGAGCTGAAACGCCCGCAACGTCCCACATAAATACACCCCCCACCCGCAAAAAATATATATAAAAATCAATGAGAGAGGTAATTTTAATGTTTTGAGCGGCTTCCTGTCATTTTAAGGAAAAGCCTCTCAGAGGAGTGGGACGTGAAAAAGAATGTTCTGGTCCTTTCGCCCACTAAGAAAAGCTGCATTTGCACTTCTATGTGACGTCATTTCGAGTTTGTCACCAGCAGCCGGCGCACAAAAACACGAACCAATACCGGTTCGGGTGACTCTTACCTGAAGCGACAACTTCAATGTCCCGTCCGAAGAGCTTCTTTTCTTTTTTTTTTTTCACTTTGACGTCCGTTATGGTGATGGTGATTCTTCTTCGTTTCTTCAAACCGGTTCTTCTTCAGTGTTTCACATCTTCTTCGTTTATTTTTATTTTTTTTTTCTACGGCTTACTTCTCTAGCGTGTTCACATGACTTGGCTGCGAGTTGCTACCCCCAGTGGCCGTATTTGTGCACTGCAATCTTCCAATCCGAAAGCCTTCATAACACGTCTTTTATTGACACAAAACAACAATTTAACCATACCACATTCTAATAATCAAATTGAAAAACATAGCGAATTATATGAAATCAGTCAATCAAATCTTGCATGCATGTGTGATTTTACTATTGAACATATTTGTATACACACATAGAACATTCAGCGGTTCCAACAGCTTATACTGTATTTGCCTTATTGCCATCTCCACGATTGATCGCTTTGAGGACGCTAGCATATCATGACGACACGTTTAGCGTTCAATAGACACAGTCAAATGTCATGTCACATGCACACGACGACATACTTTTTACACAAATGGAACACCGTAGGCGCAAAGATGGGGGGGTCCAATGTCCATGACGTCACCACCGTGTCCCCCCATCGGGTATGTGATCTCAATCATTTATGTCATACTGTATTGATGTTCACTTGACATTAGATGCCCACTGGTGTCCGTCGTCTGCGTCGGCAAGGCCGCCGTCACTCCAAGACTATTAAAGTGCTTCAGGCGCACGACTTGCTGCTTTTGGAAGAACACACGCATGTCCACTTTTTTTTTTTTAAACATTGTCCACTTTGGACTTCCAGGAATGTCCGAGCGTCGCACTTCCGGTGCTCACCTTCAGCGTTTTGCAACATACAAGTCTTGTTCTTCACCACTAGAGGGCGCCATTTCACCTCTTTTAGCCACTTCCGCCCGCTACAGTCTGAGCGTGCGCACGCACGCACGCACCAGGTTGAATATCTCGGTGAGGTTTCTGCAGGTGTTTCTTTGGTTCGAAAGCATTAAAGGTATGAAGGCCCACTTTCCCAGGAACCCCCCCCCCTCGCCCCATTTGCCTTTGCCTGACTGAGCACTGAGTCCATGCTGCTTTCTGTCTCCCGAGTTATCTCCGACACGGTCATAGTGGCGGGCAATTGAACCCGCAACCTTTGGGTTGCAAGACGACCATTGAGCCATGCTGCCTGCCACGGGAAGAAATGTGGAGGAATCATCAATCTTTGCCAAATAAATAGATTATTTAAAAAAAATAATAATTAGCTGCAGACAGGAATGTCGTCTTTCATTTTATAAAGAATGAGAACATTCATTGATGATGATGATGATGATGATGATAACATATTCCTTTCCTATCTAATGTCAGTCATCTGCCAAGAAATATGTGTGTGTGTGCGTGTGTGTGTGCATTGAGCAGTAAAGGCGTAAAGTGATGCTTGGAGAGGCGGGGCTGGTAGGGGTCAGGCATTATCCATTAGTACCTTTTACCAGCAACCTTTGACCTGCTGCACATGCTCAAGTGAGCTTGCTAGAAGCATCACGACACACACGCACGCGCGCGCGCACGCACTCGTGCTACAAGTTGACATGTGCATTAAAAAAAATAAGTCCTCGCTCTCGCTAATCTCAGACGGGATAAGTCAACATGCAGGCAACAAGTGCAACATCTCAGGCGGCGCACATTACCACGCACGCACAGGCGCAAGATAATAAGGCTCACAGAGAGTCGCAAAAAGGCCGTTAGGGCCATTAGAGGCAAGATAAGAACTTAATTCACTAATCATTCAAAGACTTTTATGGAGAAAACATTTCAGACTCGCAAATCAACGGCAAATAATCGGCCTGCAAGCCCGCCCCAACCGATGCCCCCCCCACCCCCACCCCAGACCCTGTTCGGCCATCCCCGCCCCATCGCGCCCTCCTCCCTTTAAGATTAAGCGGGACATTATCCCACATGGCCGTAATTGCTTGTATGAACTACTTTAAAAAGGATTGGATTATATCTGGGCCAGCGTCCAAGGCTTACAACGCACTAACTGCTACATGACACGCTCGCGCGCGCCGGCCCGTGCGCAGCCGCCTAGCAGGAGCCAACAGAGTGACTGTGAGGTCTCGGGTGGCGTTTTCGGAGCCACCGAGCGGTCCCGCAAAATCCCGCTGTGATCCCTTGACCTCGTTACACGCTGGCGACTGGGAAAAGTTACATCAAACAAGGCTCGCTGTTGAAAATTGGCTTTCGTCGTTATATTTGGGACTGGGAGAAAGACTGGATCGGTCCAAATTGACAACATCTCCAGTTGCCCCCCCCCACCCACCACTTCCCTCAGCCGGCACCTCCCGATCCACCTCCCACCAGTTCCCCATAGCAAGTCTTGTCACTTGTATCCACCTCAGGCCTTAAGACTGCCACTTGCTCCCGGGATCCCATTCGCTGGCCTCAACTTTCCTCTCTTCTCTCAGTGTTGTCGTCCACTCTGACCTCCGTGCAGCATTTGACCCCATCGGCCATCAAATCCTCCCGCCGCGCCTCAAGACCAAACTCAACATCACCGGCTGTCCGGCGTCCTGGTTTCAGCCCCACCTAACAAACCCGACAACAATTCATCCGCATCAACCGCCGCTCCCCCTCCGCAGCCCCTCGGGGTGTTCCCCAAGGTTGGGCGCTCGGTCCTCTCCTTTTCATCCTGCGCGTCCCTCCCATTAGCCACAGCATCCATCATCGCGGTCTACGTTTTATAAATCAACATCTTGATACAAGAAAAAACACAATGTTTGACCATCATGAAATGACTTCCAAGAATAGAAACAACGTGGTCAGGGCTTTCCAGGAACATCAAGAATTTCTCCAAGGAGAAACACTTACTCGAAGAGAATTGTGGCAGGACGTGCTCGCCAATCAAGCGCCGTAACATCAATAAATTCAAAATATATTTGACTATATTTTCAAGATCCACCTAAATGTGTTTGAGCGCTAACGTGTTGCGCATTCATCCGGAATAGCTTTTTTTTTATCACTTAATGCTTCTATAATCTTTCATCACTCTGATGGTACACAACAAAAGCACGTGCGCGCGAATGCGCGCGCACCCCCCCAGCGGCTATTATCATAACTAATATGATAACGGGGAAAGTAATCCGTCAGAATAACATGACAGGTGCGCGCGCCCGCACTAGGGAGAGCTTGTGTAGCGTCACTAGTAGCGTTAGCTTAGCTTCTCTTGGTCTTTCGGAGACAGTCGACAAACGAGTTTCCCGCCGCGGGAGCTCGTCCGCGCGGGAGCAGAGCAAGCGACAGGTCACATGACTTCTTGTTGAAAACAACTGATCAGGAACGTCACGACACGCGTTTGAGTGCGAGGGCAGCTTTCATCTTCTAGTGTGAAAGAGAGAGAGCGAGAGAGAGAGAGAGAGAGAGAGAGAGAGAGAGAGAGAGCGAGAGAGCGAGAGAGAGAGCGAGCTGCTGATCACGTGACTTGTGTAAGTAGGTCATGTGATCCCATCAGGCGGATTATTAGGGAATCATTGGAAGGATTTGTGGGGATAATTGAGACTGTGGATCATAATTGGAGAAGATTCCACTTTCATCTTGAGCCTTTCAGGATTACAAGACATCTGGACACACACGCGCACGCACGCGCACACACACACACACACACACATGTATATATATGTATATATGCTCACACACTCACACAAAAACACATGCAGTCTTGTTATTAGAAGACAGCCCTCACTCTTTTTGCACTTTCCAAGAAGAAGAAGAAGAAACTGAGTGTTACACACGCACACAAAGCACTTTTGCAACAAAGCTCGGACATTAGCGGGTGCCACGGAAGGCCACGCAAGAGAGAAATTGAAGACGACGACGACGCCGGCGTTATTGGATTGGCGGCACGACGGCCCAGCGGCCACGCGGAATGAAAAGAGAATGAGATTTTGCAAAAGCAAAACTAAGTGGATTAAACAACATGCAACACAACAATAAGACAGCGGCTGGATTAGCGCTAAAGCGCAGATTAAACTCCATTATTCTTATTATTTGATTATTATCATTACTATTATTGTTATTTTTGCTCGGACCAATCAACACGGTTAATCTTCTTCCACAGGCTTAACATACACACACACACACACACACACACATGCGTGCACATGCCGTGTTTCTCTGCTTTTTCAAATCCATTTATCTTCCATCATCAAGAAAAGTGTGTGACTAAAAACACGGTGTCCTGTATTCAAAATCAGCGCGTTCCAGGGAAGGATTATTTGCTAGCTTTGCTTATCGAGCGTCTTCAAAGTAGCTTGTTGACCGCGGCACGAAACGACGCCACGAAATTTTGTTCTCGTATTGGCTCGTCATCCTCGTCAAGAGGCCCAACCGATCAGCAGCTCTTTGTGAGAAAGTCTTTCAAATCCGAAGCTACCTTCCCCTTTAGCTTTGAAAACGACATTTGCGTGTTAAATTGTTAGCATTTGGACAGCGGAGAGAGCGATTGATTTGATGGCCCGGTGACATAAACACACTGAGGCGAGGCGGCGGAATACCTTGTGGATTTGGAGGTGGTGCTCAGGGGGCGCCTCCTAAAAAAAAAAAAAAAAAGGGGGGGGGAACCCCCGCTGAAAAATTGAATCGCTTCCTTAGCTAGCTAGATGCTACACGCTACGCCGTTGCCAGCACGCTCAAAAACGACGCTCCCTCGTGTGCTTCGGTGACGTCGACTGTTGACTTAGGTTGAGTTTGATGTTGACGGGTTGAGTTGGACTGACTTGATGTTTGGATGAGCAAAAAAAACATTTGGCCGTTTTTTTTTGGCCACCTCTGGTTCAAAAGACAAATAGCGCGCCGTGTGCCTGTGCGTGTTTCGTCGCGCTAGCAGCGATGTGACACGTGTGCAAAAGATCAACATACACTAAGTGTGCGATGGCGGCATGCTTGTCGAGTATTAGCAAACTTGTATTGTGTGCGTGCAGGCGCGCGACTTTAATCATGTTTTGTCGGACATAAAACATATTTGTCCAATCAGATGAGATTGTTTGGCGAAATCTGGCTTTGGTGATTGAAGTGGCGGGCGGCAAAGCTGATTTAGCTGCAACTTTAATCAAATCAAAGCAAACTTAGCGTTGGACTTCATCTCACCGCCCCCCCCCCCCCATCCCCCACCCCCCACCCCGCGCCGCCGCCGCCGCCGCCTTTGTTTCACCTTCTTGTTCGTCAGCCCGTCTGGGTTTGCACAGCAAGCCGGTGAACGACACGTACAAGCGCTACGCTAGCATTGTCGCCGGCTAACGCTAATCACTGGAATCACTCATGTTACGGTTCCGGCCGCTAAGGCGGGGATGGGCCTCCCCCAGGTGGGATGTGGGGGGTCGGGGGGGGGTTGATTCCAAGGATGTCTTCACCAACTAACTCCCAAAATTGCCTGGTTAACTAGGACAAAAGTCAAAGACTTAGAAAACCAAATTCATAGAAAACAATCGGCTCAGCGCCGCCCCGGAGCTCCGCACGCGTCCGCACCAGGAAGACGCCAGATGGTTCCCCTCCTCTTGTCCAGTCCCGTCATATTTCTTGGACCGGGCCGTTCGCGTTTTCGGTGGGCTTTCTTTGGGTTTTTGGTGGCTTTCTAACTCGCTTCTCCAGTGGATCTGCTTTCCGTCGTGCTGCTTTTGTTAGCATTGGCGTTAGCTTGCTTTTTGTAGCTTTTTTTTGTGTCGCACACACACACACACAGACCGGTTTATCTTATTTGTGGGGACCACTTTTTAGTTCATCACTTTCGGGGACCACACACACACACACACACACACACTTGCGTAGGTTAATTTGAGATGGCGGTGTCTTATCGGCCTTCATTTCCTGATAACTTGTTAATTTTATTGTTTCTGCCTCCACGACGACGCGATTAGCGCCACGAGCCGCCACTCAAATCACTTAATGCGCCATTATTGAGGACAGGCGCGGGGGTGGGCGGGTGGGGCGGGTGGGGTTCTGGCGTGGCCTCCTTTCGCCAAATGACTGTTGATATTTGCTTTTAATTTAAGCAATCCACGACAAGACTCATTAACATGCTGCCAGATTAACGGCCCGCAAGCGGAGTTATCCGCCTCTTAATGCCTTTGACGGAGATAATCCCTGCTAACTTGGATTGCAGGCTACAATGAGATCAAGAGAACATGAAGAGACCCTTTTCCTCTTTCGCGGCACAATTTCACCTTTCGGGCGACTTCAACAACGAAGACCATCTCGGGACTCCGAGGGGCGGGGCCAAATTCGCTGAACCTTCCGCGAACGTCCTCAGATAACCCGGCCCAATGACTCCGCAACACACCTGCCGATCTAACGGCCATTAAAACGTTGAGGCTCCGCCTTGAGATACGAGCGACCCGATTTTTCGGCACCCTCCAATCACAGCTTTCGGGTCTTCAATCAACCACACAGCGCTTGGCCTTTAGTCAACTCGTTTTGTATTTCTACTTCAAAATGTCTTCTGTTCTTTTAGCCTTTCAACGTTGTTTTGTAACCACGTGAAGCAGGGTCAGTCGCCTTGCGGGTTGATGAACCGCAGCAGCGTTACGGCCCGACCAGCGCTCGCCACACCGAGGCGTGTACGCAGGAAAGGTAAGCACTCTCGCAGGCATATATTCTTTATCCTTGGCAAAAAACAACATCCTCCTGTGCCACTTAGGCTAGCTGCAAAAGACTTCAGTCTTTGTGTGCCCAACCAGGAGCTGGCAACCAGTCCAGGGCGCATCCCGCCGGATTCGGCCGCCGCGCGCCAACCGTCAAGAGCTGCAGAATTTTTAACTTTCTAAATAAGCGGGCAGAAAGGAGAGTTCCGGCTTTGACCTTTGAACTGCGGCCGACCCACTTTGTGAGCCGAGTGTGAAAAGGTCAGGTGGGAAAAAAGTCAAGAAGCGACCAATCCACTTTCTGGCCTAACTGCCCGCCTGCCTTCCACAGGAAGTGAGCATTGTTTGCCGCTGCTCGTGTCTGTTGGAAATTAGCATAATGCTAATTAGCAAGATGCGGCGGCGCACATTGTCAAAGAAAAAGCAAGAAAATCCGAGGTCAGGTCAAGTCCAGGTGGCTCATTAGCCATTAGCGCCCATTAGCGCACGCCCGTTGGCGTTTGTCTGCGCCGGAGATTAGAGAAGCGTATGCAAATGAGGCGGCCAGGGGGAGGGGGGGGGGGGCGGGCTCGCGCTCTTTAATTGAAAAAGTTTAATCCTTCAAAGCCCAAACTTGTTTACCTCCTGAATGAGGTTAATCTAGTGTGTGCGCCCATTTACATAAATGTGCATTTATGAATAATTAGTGGGACACCGACAAGCCCCTGCGAGCGTGTGCGCGCGTGCGAGTGTTAAAGAGGACGGGGGGACGGGAGGCGGGGGGGGGGGGGGGGGTCTTCCATAGACGCGTGTCCAGACAATTGTTCAATTGTTCCCGTAGACAACAATGCGGCGGAGCAGCACACGTCACACAAAATGACACACGATGTACACAATGTACACAATCACCCCCCCCCCCCACACACACCCCCGTCTGCTGCCCGCCATGTCTCGAGCAAGAACAGTTCATTCAAAATGCAAGTATCCAAGCTTCTTTTCAAATTCTCGACTTGCCAATGACTTTTCCCGTCACGGCCATTGCAGGGGGTGCCTCCCCATCAGCTGGAGAACGTTCGCCAAGCTGATGCTGGGCCGTCAACCCCCCCCCGCATGAGATCAACTCCAAAGAAGTCCAAAAGCTCCAATCGCACCCTGAACAATCTCCTGTCGCCACAGATGCCACCCGCCAGAGACGCTGACGTGGTCAAGAAGGGGACCGGTGGCCATCTTTTGCCTTTGAAGGTTGCTGGCTAGGGCCCTGCAATGCTTTCCTATGTTACGCCCCCCCCCCCAAAAAAAACAGGCGAAATGTTCCAAAAGATTTGAAAAGAAGACTCACACACATACGTGAATTGTTGTAATGTGAAGCTTCTCGTGTTAAAATGTGAAAGACATTCTGGAACTTTTTGGCGTTGCTCATTTTGGACAATTTGGGCAGTTTTGGTTTCCGTTAGCAAGGCGCTAAAAAAGATTTTGACCGAAGGCACAAGTCAAAAGTGAAATGGATGTCGGTTAGAACGGAACAATCGATTCTTGCCGTTTGGCAGCAATCGATCGGATCCGAAACGTGATCCAAACGTCTGTGCAGCAGGTAGACAAATACCGGCCGCCCCCCCCCCCCCCGAGGCCAAAGGTTGCCCGGATGAAAAGATGAAATCAAAGCTTTAATCTGAAGATTATTACATCAATCTGCTTCATCGTCGTTCTCTTCTTCAAATAGCGCTCGTAATCCCGCACGTCAACATTGCGATTTATTGTTCTTATTATGACCACGGTGACACAAAAGCGTCAACAACACGGGAGCGCATTTTCACGCGAAAGGTCACGCCGGGTTTCCTTGGTTAGGGTGCTCACGATGCGACGATTGCACATCACAACGAGAGAAAAGGGGAGAGCGGAGAGAAGATGAGAGAAAGGCAGCACCCAAGTTAAATAGAACCACAAAAAAAAATATAGAACCAAAAAAAAAAAATTTAAAAAAGTCAAAGACGACACACTATGACCTTTGACCCGGGTCAAAGGTCATCCGGCCAGCAAGGGAGCAAAAAACGGGAACGACAAGTCAAAAAAGCCTCCCAAAAAGTTTGCGAATGCCGTGGATGTCCGTATATTCGGCCATTTTGCAAAAGTCACCCGATTGGCCGCATGGCGTGACCCGAAAGACCCGCTGGCGGACTTGGAGCGACCCCTTTCGATCCCTCCGTTGCGCTCAGAACCTGAGCTGCTGAGAAAAGAGGAGAGCGGAGAGAAGATGAGAGAAAGGCAGCACCCAAGTTAAATAGAACCACAAAAAAAATATAGAATCAAAAAAAAAAAAAAAAAGTCAAAGACGACACTAAGACGACACACTATGACCTTTGACCCGGGTCAAAGGTCATCCGGGCAGCAAGGGAGCAAAAAACGGAACGACAAGTCAAAAAAAGCCTCCCGAAAAGTTTGCGAATGCCGCGGATGTCCGTATATTCGGCCATTTTGCAAAAGTCACCCGATTGGCCGCATGGCGTGACCCGAAAGACCCAATGGCGGACTTGGAGCGATCTCTTTCGATCCCTCCGTTGCGCTCAGAACCTGAGCTGCTGAGAAAAGAGGAGAGCGGAGAGAAGATGAGAGAAAGGCAGCACCCAAGTTAAATAGAACCACAAAAAAAATATAGAACCAAAAAAAAAAAAAAAAAGTCAAAGACGACACTAAGACGACACACTATGACCTTTGACCCGGGTCAAAGGTCATCCGGGCAGCAAGGGAGCAAAAAACGGAACGACAAGTCAAAAAAAGCCTCCCGAAAAGTTTGCGAATGCCGCGGATGTCCGTATATTCGGCCATTTTGCAAAAGTCACCCCATTGGCCGCATGGCGTGACCCGAAAGACCCGCTGGCGGACTTGGAGCGACCCCCTTTCGATCCCTCCGTTGCGCTCAGAACCTGAGCTGCAGCGTCGTGAACCAGCCGGATGCTCTTTTGATCCCCATAATCAAATCTGCCAGCACATTTCTGCCGCTCCGAAGCAACAATCGGTCAGACCTGCTCCCTGCTGGTTTTGAGCGCAAGTCCCCCCCCCAAAAAAAAGACAACAACAACAACAAGCAGAACTTTCCCGACTCCAATCCAGACTTGTGTGTACGCCAAATGACCTGCCTTAATCCCGTGCATGTGCGCGCGTGTATATGAATGGTTTTAAAAAGCAATTAGAGTCAATCTTCTTATGAGATAATTAAAGCAAAATGAAGCTTGTTTTTATTTTTGCTTTAATCTCTTTTTGCTTTTTTTTTTTTCCCCTGCCAGTGGAAGGCGGTCAAGTCGAAAGGGGCTCGCTAGCGCACGACACACACACACACACACACACACACACTGGCGTGCGAAGTCTTTGCTGTTCAAAATGTTGTGGTTGACGATAGCTTTTTTTTTTTTTTTTTTGAGGGGGGTGCGGGGGGGGGTGGCAGTGAAATGACACTTACCGCGTGCCGTTGTGCAAATTCAACCCAACAAAACGTTATTGGAGCGCAACTCGAATTGCACTTTGCTCATCAGCCGGAATATTGATGTTCAAATTGTAGTTTTGTGTACTTTTTTTTTTTTTCTTGGCAAACGACAATTTTGCGGGCTCGTCATAATGACGGCCAGCAAAAAAAAGTACACGACCGCTACGCTTGCATTCATGATGTCATTCGAGCGCGACGCCGCGCATGGTTTGTGTATCGCGGCGATGAATGTACTCGACGATACTTCCAGTAGTAAGTGAAGTAGGGATGTATAAAAAGGATGACCCGTAATAAAAGTAGCAGTTTTGTGTGTGGGGGGTGGGGGGGGGGGAGGGGGTGGCTGGATGAAAATGGAAAAGTCTTAGTGAGTGGCAAGCAGCAGCAGCAGCACAAATAATCCTGATCGGATTGAAAAATTCAAATTGGTGCAATTAATCCTCCCGGATTGACACGAGACATCAGGCCCCCCCCCCACAAAACCCCCTCCCCGCCCTCCCCGTGGCCAGCTGGCCTCCCATTGGCCGCCGGCCTGATCCGCCACACGCCCGCAGGCCCATAAATGGGGCGTGTTAGGCGGGCGGGGTCCCGATCGGTCCAGCTCCGTCTTTGTCGTCATCACCTTCGCCCCGGGCCGGCGCTCTCTGGTGCTCTTCGGAAAGTCTTCGGGTCTTCGTCTTCGCAACTTTTCGGACAATGTCGGAAGTGATGCAGGACAAGTCCAAAGTCAAGTTGTCATCTCCGGCCTTTCCCGACAAGCCCCGCCTTCACAGTTCGGGGTTCCGCTCCAAAGGCTTCGCCATCACGGATCTGCTGGGCCTGGAGTCCACGTCGGCGTCATCCGGAGGAGGCGAGCCTCAGGGCGGCGGCGGGGGCGGCGGCGGAGGTCTGGGCCAGAGTCTGGGGGGTGCCTTCTCCTTCCCGGGAGCGTCCCTCCCCCTGGGTCTGGGCTTCCTGTGCGGTCTGGCGGCCCAGCAGCCGCCCGGCTCGGCCGGAGGACCCCCTTGCTTCCTGCCGGGCCACCTGCCCCTCCTGCAGAGACCCGACGGACACTTTGTGCACGGCGCCGACCCCCACAGGGATGCTTTCTCCGGTACGCCCCGAGTAACCGGCAGACGGCTTTTTCCCGCACGTCGCTCTTTGGTCGTAGTTGCGGTTTGACGGTTGGCGGTTTTGTGGCTTGCTCTGTTGTCAGATGAGGAGGTTCTGTCCGACCACAACGAGTCCAAAAGTTGTTCGTCGTCTCAGAAGAGGAAGAAGCGGCGCCACAGGTGACCACCCAACTTTCACCGGTCTTGCGTTCAACTAAGGATGCTAATCATTCAGTCACTCCGTTGATTTCTATCCCGACACTCCATCGGCATTCGTCTGCGGGTGGCAAGTTCGCCTTTTGGGGGATGAAATATTCGAGATGTTTGAAATCGTTTCAAAAGAATTCATTTCCAAGGCGCGGCCGACTTTTGACGAGCTTAGCATAGTTTAGCTCGCTAGCTTAGCTTAGCTCGCTAGCAGGAATCAAATGAGAGTGGAGAAAAGAGTAGAATGGCTTTTCCGGCATCCCCCGCGCGCTGGCTTCCAAAGAGCACATTTGTCAACGAGTGAGACCTCGTTTCTATCGGAGCGCGTCTTTGTTTGATTGCAAAAGCAACACAGCAAAATGTGGACGGTCACACCGGATGAATTTCCGGCTCAAAAGTGACTGGATGCGTTTTAGATGGTTGGGACAGAATATTTAAAGCGTTCGTTACATCTGAGCTTCCTTTAGAAAGCATCCGAGGCAACTTTTCGGGGTCTTGGGAACACGCAAAGATGGCGTGGGCGTGAGCTAGCGTTAGCGCTAGCGCTAGCGAGGGACGGCTTTTTTCAGTCAGCTTCCCTTCGTCCGTCCCAAACGTTGCGACTCGCCCGCTTCCCCAGGACCGTGTTCACGTCCCACCAGCTGGAGGAACTGGAGAAAGCCTTCCACGAGGCCCACTACCCGGACGTCTACGCCCGAGAGATGCTCGCCGTCAAGACGGAGCTGCCCGAGGACCGCATCCAGGTGACGATTCACAAACATCGCACGTTCAAGAAAACGTCAACCTCTCACGTCGGCCGCACAAATGCTCGACATCGGTGTCGTGACCTCGCGGTTGACCTTGCGCCCCGGGCAGGTGTGGTTCCAGAACCGGCGTGCCAAGTGGCGCAAGCGCGAGAAGTGCTGGGGCCGCAGCAGCGTCATGGCGGAGTACGGCCTCTACGGGGCCATGGTGCGCCACTCCATCCCGCTCCCCGAGTCCATCCTCAACTCGGCCAAGAACGGCATGATGGGATCCTGCGCCCCCTGGCTGCTCGGTGAGCCGCATGCACGTCAGTGCCACGCACACGCACCACATGCGCACCCACCCCCCCCCACACACAAAAACCTTTCGATTGTCCGTTGGTTTGAGTGCGATCGCCAACGATCGTTCGTCTATGTGTGCCCTGCGATTGGCTGGCAACCAGTTAGGACAAGGCAACAAGCTTCCAGAGAGAAGGGAGACTTTTTAGAGTGGGGGTGGGGGGTGGGGGGGGGGAGAATTGTGTGATTTTGACCACAGAAAAACACACGCAGTATTTGAACAGATCATTTTGCCAAATGTTGTCGCGCTGCTAGTTGTAGCTCAGCGATAGTCAAGGTGCACCAAGTGGGCTCCCTCGAGTGCGAATCGACAAAGAATCAACATTGTGCAGCTCTTCTTTATCCTCTGCCAAGAACGAGACCGATTAAGACTACTGCTGAGTAGTTGCGACGTCGCCCGCCGTCTCGGTATATCCTGTATCGCCGCGTTGGTGGTGTTACTCTGCCCCCAAGTGGCCAAGGCGCGCACATTGCAAGGAACAGCACATCATGGCTGCATGTTTTGCTCAAAGCTGATGATATGGCATGATATAAAAAAAAATAAGAAGACAAATAATTGCCATTTTGAGGGTGGAAGGCCGAAAGGGATTCGGAAAATTCGATTTTCCTCATTTCGATGGAGAAAGCTGACTGGAGATGCAAGTGTTTCCAGTCATAAGCGTTGTCACAGAACAAATTCAATCTTTGCATGATAACAGGCTGAGCAAAACGTGGACAGAGTGGAACTCCTCGTTGCCTGCGCAAATGTCATCTTATCCTTCAAAATAAAATAAAATTTAAAAAAAACAAAATTGTGAGAAGTGGAAATCAATCAACGGAGCTTGTGGTGTGCTTGTCTTGTCAGGAATGCACAAGAAGTCTCTGGAAATGTCGTCCAAAAAGACGGCCGGGTCCTGTTCGGACCGATTGGACTCAAAGCATTCTTCCGATGCCTTCTGCCACACCCCCGACTCCGGGGAGGCGGAGCCTGAGGCCGTTGGGCGCCAGGAGGAAGATGAGGAGAACACGGAAGAGGAAGAGGAGGAGGAGGAAGAGGAAGAGCTGGAGGAGGAGGCCATGGATTTGTCCAGCTCCTCCAAACAGCAGCAGCAGGACGAGGCGGGCGGCCAACAGACGTGCTGAGGCTGCGGTGCAGCTGCAACAACCACCCGAGCGCAGTCTGATCACCGCGCGGCGCATCGTGTTACCGGGGGGGCGACGTCCAACCGAGACATTCCCCACCCCCCGCCCCCCCGCCGGCAGTGATGACAACCGCGACCATGGCGACAACTCCAACCGCCACAACCCGTAACTGCGGCGACAGCTCATTCGTGACGTCAACCGTCACCATAACAAAGCTTCCCGTCACCGTGACAGCAACCGCGCGGCGCAACCTCGTCACCGGCACGCCATCCTGTTACCGTGACAACCCGCCGCAAACTCCGCCGATCCGGTGGCAGCAACTCATCAACAAAGATGAGGCGATATTTGCACACGAGTGAAATAATTAGCCTCGAGCACAATGGCAAACGAACGCGGGTTGCTAATCGCAAGGAGCGGAAGTGAGAATTCTCAGCCCGAATGTGTGATGTTCGCGATGTGTCAAAAGTTGCCACTTGTTGAATCGCGATCATTCCTTAACGAGCATGAGTTTTACTCGAAATGATGGCTTGATTTGAATATTTAAGATGGAAGTTTTTATTACTGGGACAGCAGTAAGCTGAAAAAATAAAACACAAATATTTTTGGAATCTTGTTTTGATCTCATCACTCTTTCATTCATTCACGTAGAGTTGGGTGAAAGCGATATATCTATAGATCTATCTATCTATATATTTATATCTATATACATTTATATACAGTATACATACTGTATATACATACATTTTTTTTCACCGTAGTTTTATTGAACGCTCTAAATTGTCCAAAGGTGTTACTGTTAGTACGTATGGTTGTTCGTCCAATTCAGGGTGTACACCGCCTACTCCCCAACGACGGCTGGGAAAGGCTCCAGCACGTCCACAACCCTCATGAGGAGAAGCAGCTTCTATAACGGATGAATATTTGTTCCTTCAATTAAAAAAAAAAAATAGTTTATTTTTTTTAAAAGTGTTGCCAATTGTGTTTTATTTTGAAGTATCGGCGGAAGCAATGGAAACGCTTATCTGCTGTGGCTGTCAACGTCACATCTGTTCGGGAGGACAGAATCCGATTTCTTTCTTTCTTTCAATTTCCTTTCTTGTTCTATTTAAACCGTCCTTGCGATCTCACGAAACGTCATCAGTCCAATTCCAAACCGGAAGTCCGAATAAAGCAAGAACGCATGAAATGCCCGGATGTTGTTCCTGTTAGCAATCTTAAATCAAGGAGGCAAGGTTGCATATTTGGCTGGCTAAATATCCCAAGATGCATTTCGAGCTGCTCTCACGGAAATAGGTCAGAAGCGGGCGGCGAGGGGGAGTTGCAAGTTGACAAGTGCGTTGCATTTCCTATTTACAAAAAGACTCGCGTGAAGAATATTTTCGCCGTCCTTCTTTGGGAGATCGAATTGGCGACTTGACGAGAGCGTACTCTGCCTTTTTCATTTTGAGGAACGGCCAAGGACTAGACAAGCTGACCGCGAGCGAACCGGCACCGAAGCTCCAAAGTGCTCCAGAATGAACGAGACGGCGGGCCTGCGCTTCCGGAGGCAAAACCGACACGAAGTCATCACCGACCACCAAGCCGAGCGCGTGCGCAAGGGCAACGGGTCAGGCGACCGCACGGCGACGCGACGCACAACACGTGACGTCACACAAACACGCGTAACGCAACCCACGAGGCTGAGTGACGTCATCACAACACACAACACCCAGTGACGCGCCCTGAGGCATTGACAGCGGTCGCATTTATAAGGCAAACACCTATTTGGTATTAAATGAGCAGTTAGACATAAATAATAATAATTGGCACCCTCCCCGCCCCCTTTTTTACATCCATATTTGGCCAATTAACACTATTTTTTGCTGGAGGTTTTGAGAGAGAGCGTACAGCAATTTCTTACTTCAACTACTATTATTAAGCGTAATTAAATAATATAAGGTTTTTCATTTAAAATTTTGAAATATTTGCTTCATAGTCTGAAGTCATTTGTGTCCGTTGTTCGTCTACGATTAATGTGCGATTGACATTTTCTTTTGCGTCTCCGTCATCTCGTCGTCCCACCTGTGTGTAGTTGGTGGTCACGATGTCACTTTCTGTTCCAGGACTTACAGCGGGCGTGTGTTTCGCGTGACTCTGCTGTCCGTGGGCGGCTTCTTGCTTTTGCCCCTTCTCATCATCGTGCTGATCCTGGAGTCGCCCATCCAGCCCGACGTCCTCGTGTGAGTCCACGTGGTCACCACAACGGCCCTTTTGATACACGGTGGACCGGGAAAGTTCCTAAACTGGAAATGCCAAATGCAGCAAATGGGTTAATGACTGCATTGGCAATCAGTGGCTCATTCCCCACTCGAGAGTCACGCAGAAGTTCTTTCGTGACCGCGCTCGTAAGGCCTGACGCTCGCATGTCAACTCATATTTTTCCCTTTCGCGTGAAACGCCAACGCCGCCGATGCATTCCAGTCCTCCAAAATAAAACAAGAGTTTGCAATAAGAGTCGGACAACTAATCGATCTTCAAATTCATCATTTACAAACCCCGCCGGTTGTCTGAATCCTTCCGATTTTAGCTGTCCGAATGACCGCAGGACTAACGAAATTTCGACGGGATATCATTGCTCCTTGGCCGTCGGTTACTTTTCAAGAAACACAGAGGACGCGCTAGCTTATCGGGGAGCAGCCCCCTCCTGGCTACGCGTTCCGACGGTGCTTCAAAATGGCCGACGACGATGCCGTCTGTGCTGTCCCGCAGACTGAAGGAGCCGCCGCCCATGTCAGGCTGCTGGGAAGCCAACCACAAGCTGCGTCTCGCTCGCAGACTCTACGAGGACGCCATCGCCGGACCCGAGTCCGTCGCCAACATCGGAGGTGCGCCAACGCCGCAAACGACAACATTGGAGGCGAAGCTAGCTAACTGGCTAACACCTTGCCGTTGCTCTGCGTGCGAGTGTTTGTGCAGATGTTTTTTATAGCGGAACGGCAGACGGCAGGATCGTGAAGCTGATTGGTCGAAGGATTCACACGGTGGCCAGATTGGGAAAACCTCCCTGCGGTGAGGCAAAGATATCAACCGCCTCGCAAATGTCCTTACTTTGGAAGAATTTCTGAGGACGTGTACTGTTTGTGTTGAGGAGCAGTCAGTCAGTCAGTCGGCATGTCCCCAGTTGGGTCTTTCCACATCAAGTGTGTTGGACCACTTCCTGTTTCTTGAGGAAACATGTTGACATCGCAGCATGGCATGGGTTCCTTTCACAAAGCACGACTCTGTTAACCCCGAAATGAGGGAAACTCAGAGTTTTCCGTTTTGAAAAGGGAGCTAACCTAGACCAGACCAGAGAAAGAGGGTTAACTCCACCCTGTTTCAGAGAGAGAGGCGGGCATGAGGGGTTTGGGGAGCTGTGAGGATTCGCTTCTTCTGACTTGGCGTGTGCAGGGTCCCCGGAAGATGAGGTGACCTGCGGGAGGCCCCTGGGCATCCGAACGGGGCCCGACGGGACCTTATTTGTTGCAGACGCCTACTTGGGTATCTTCCAGGTCAATCCCAGCACAGGTAGGATGCACTCTGCCGTCAAATGAACCAAGGCCTTTGTTGCCACTTTTGAAAATGATTATTATTTTAATGCCAGGTGAGTCGGTTCGGTTGGTGTTGGGAGGTCAGGAGGTGGGCGGCAAGAAGTTGCTGTTCATCAATGACCTGGCGGTGACGCAGGATGGCAAGAAGGTGTACTTCACCTCCTCTAGCAGCAGATGGCAGCGGCGAGATTACCTCCACCTGGTCATGGAGGCCACGGCTGACGGACGGTATGGCCCGACGCGGCGGACGGGCTTTGGCGCGGGGGTGTGGGTGACTTCTACTTCCTGTCAGGGTGTTGGAGTACGACACGGAGAGCGGAGAAGTCAGCGTGGTCATGGACAACCTGCGATTCCCCAACGGCATCCACTTGCTTCCCGACGAGGAGTCCGTCCTGGTGGTGGAGACCACCATGGCCCGAATACGCAGGTAGAATTGGCGAGTACTAAGTCTGACTGGAGTCGAGTCACCTCTGGCACGCGTACCGGTAACTCTGGGACTTTGCGCTAGGGTCCACGTGGCGGGACTGAACAAGGGCGGCATGGACACGTTCATGGAGAACCTTCCCGGGTTCCCCGACAACATCCGGCCCAGCTCCAGCGGCGGCTACTGGGTGGCTATGTCCGCCGTGCGTCCCAACCCCGGATTTTCCATGTTGGACTTCCTGTCGCAGAGACCCTGGATCAAGAAGTTACTCTTCAAGGTATACCCCCCCACCCCCCGACACCAACCCTCATGCAGACCGACCAGCGAGCGCTGAAGCGTGACCGTTTCCTCTCCGCCTCCTTCCCCAGCTCCTGAGCCAGAACGCCATGATGAAGTTGGTCCCTCGTTACAGCCTGGTGGCCGAGCTCCACGACGGCGGCGTCTGCTCGCGGAGCTTCCACGACCCCGACGGTCTGGTTGCGGCGTACGTGAGCGAGGCGCACGAACACAACGGGAGCCTCTACCTGGGGTCCTTCCGATCGCCTTACCTCGCCAAACTGGACTTGAGCCTCGTGTGATCTCGTGGCCCGCCGAGGCGTCAATCAAATCCCTCCATTATTTGTCGCCCGGGATCTCGTCATGGACCCAACAGTCTCTTTGGAGTTTTACTCTTCCGCTTGTTTTTTCATCAACGTCAAACTCGCCCTTCCTTCGTTTCCTCGCTTCCTTTTTTGTCTTGATGTGCTATGAGAATCTAAAAAGGCTTGTCAGGCTTAAGTTGAAAAATGACGTATAAATTTGTCCGTTCGCGTCGGGAGTCAACGATGATGCCGCCCACACACCAAGAGCAGCTCTCGGACATGAGTCGTGGATGGGCGGGGCTTGTACAGAGTTTGAATTATCAGTCCCATCAAACCTACGCCAGCCCCCGTCCGGAGCAAACTGTGAACAAAAAAAAAAGAGAACCCAGGTGAATGCTGAGAGACGATACAATAAATTCTAAAGAATGTGTGCAGACTTTGAAAAGTCCCGACTGATGTGATTTTCTTTCGTCCGCGTTGCTTTTAGCATAAGCTAGCCCGCGGGCCTTATTCTTGATGACAACCCGGCATGACGGCCACCCGGAGGAATTCGAGCGGCTCTGGGTCTGGTCGCGGGAGGAAACCCGACATACGAAGAACGCCCGAAGCTCCGGTCTGCGTTTACGTCCGGTTCGCTGTAGCTCATTCTCTAACGGCAAAAGACCGCAAGCTAACAAGGTTGTGGGATAAAGCGCCATGGCCGCGCAACCCGGGCGCATAGTCGACTTAACGAAATCGAGCTCGCGGTCCGCGGAGACTTTGCGCGTGGTCACAAAGGGTGCGAGTTGTTGTCTTCTCTGGCAAAAAAAGAAGCTTTATGACATCGCAAAGGCGTCAAAGCACTAGCGGCGAAGAGCGCCTGCCGACGCTTTGGCAAGAGAAAAGGTCCACAGCGGCGCCACGATGGAGATGGAGAGCTACTCCATCAAGGCGGAGGTCATCCTCCCCACGGTGCGGAAATATTTTGAGCGCATCCCGCCGGCGCGCTGGAGCATGCTAGCCGCCGGGACCATCGATTCCGCCACGCAGGTGGTCCTGGCGGACATGTGCACGGACATCATGCAGAAACTCTGCGCCGACACCATCCGAGTCATCATCCCCGAGTTTAAAAGCCGCACTCAGAGCGCCGACAAGAAAAGAATGAAGCTGAAGGTGGAGGGCGGACTGAGCGCGGCGTTCGCCTTGGCACTCGGCGTCCAGGAGCAGTCTAGTAAGAGCTCGCAAAAGCTAGACTCGCTCTTCAAGAGGGAGATCTCGCAGAGGGTCAATCACATTTTGTCGGCGGCCACCGGCGCCGACAGTCAGCTGGCGCCGCTGATTTACATCCCGGGAACCTTCACCAAGATCGAAGTTCTGGCCAAGATGGTGCTGCTAGCCTGCGGCGCCCTCAAGGTCTACCTGGGCAAGATGGCGGCGTACAGCAAGTATTTCCGACCGTGTTGTCGGCAAAGGAAAAGACCGGAACCCTCCCGCGACTCCAAGAACGCCGTGTGTATTTTCAACCGGGAAGAAACCACGGAGGCGGCGGTGGACATTCTCCGCAAATGGACCGAAAGCGAGCACGAGTCCCTTTCGCTCAGGACAAATCGGGAACTGAAGAAAACGGCGGCCGAAATCGTGACGAGCATCGTCAATGACCTGCACTACCCGGACTCCTCGCAGGAGGAGGAGGAGGAGCCCGGTTTCTCATCGACGCCTCATTTCAATCTGGGTCTGGTCAAAGATCAACTCTGCGAGTTCTTTGCAACCTGCACGTCGCACGCCAGCAACGGCGAGTCTGGTCGCAAACGCAACTTTTGGAACTTCTGCCAAAAGACTTTCGAGACGTTGACCTCCGAGCTGGAGAAGGTCCGCTGTCGCTGCATGCGTATGCGCTGGGAAGAAGAGATCTGTCTACCCGGCAGCGCCCTGCCGACCCCCGAACCCGACGCCGAGCTCGGCTTCCGGGGAATCTGGCCGGGCGCCGAGGACATCTTCCACAAGGTGGCGCTGCCGGCCGGGGATACGAACGTGGACGTGGACACGTCGCGACACAAAGCCGACAAGTTCTCCCGAGAGCTGGCCGAGAAAATCTGCCGTTACGTGACGGCCGATCGGACCGCCGTCCGCTCGGCGTGGAGGCGCTTCTCGGAGCCGCTCCTTTTGGAGGTGTACGAGGCCAACGCGGAGGATCTCCGGGTTCTGCGAACCATGGCGGAAGATAGCGCGGCAAAGTTCGTCCAGCGACTGCTCCTCTGGCTCAAGATGGAGCCGGTGACGCGGGGGAACCACACCGATCAAGTCTACGGTTGCTTGAACGACATCGACGAGCTCGTCGCCACCACCTTGATCCCGCCGAGGATTCCGGCGGCGTGTCTCCTGGATAGGAACGGACCTCGGCCCAAGACCCCGCCCGCCAACGAGGAACCCGCCGATGAGCCGGGTTACTCCCAGCGGTACGCGTGGGCATCCTCGCACCGGCCCTCAAGTCTGGAGATGGACTCCGGGACCCCGCGGCCCCAACACGGGCAAGAGTTTGTCGTCTTGGATGAAATATGGAGCTAGAGGTGCCGAAATACGGTCGCGAGGCGAAAACTGGTTTCAAGTTCACCTCCTTCGACAGCAAAGACTAGCACAGACAACCTTAACCCTTGTGTGCTTCAAATTAAAAAGGCCTTAAGTTACGCATTTTACAATTTTTGTAATGATGTATTTTGTGTTATAAAAACATTCTTTTTTTTTTCAAACACTCAAAATGTTCAGAGGCATCTGTGCTATCCATATATAAATAGTTTTTATTAGTTCTTTGGGATTTTTTATTCTTTAGTTTTTGCAAAAGGGAAAAAAAATTGTGTCTGGAGGTCCCAACCAAGCCCTACTAACAATCCCGACCGGACGTGTTCATGTAAAATGCATTGGTTTGAAGCCTCCTGCAAAAAGGCAAACTCATTTGCGATCCTCTGACGCCACCTAAAGTTGCAAAATTGAAATGACCTCCACCCAACAATGTGGCAGGCTTACGTCTGTCCAAGCGAAAACAAAGCGATTGACGTAAAAATCGCGTGAAATGCATGTATACACATTAGGTTTACGATGCATTCAAAAATCTGAATTATAATGGGTCTCTATGGTGCAAAATATGTAAATTGTGAAGATTAAAATATCAAAACGTTTTTTTTATTATTGCTGCAATGCCTGAGAATTATCAGCCGGTGACGTCATGAAATTTAGGCCATTTTAGAACACCTCCATAAGCCTTTGATTCAAAGACATCATTTTACATTTATCGCAAGCGGTGCACTACGAGGGTTAAAATGTACAACGGTGCCAACTAGGCAACTTCAATGTGCAAACTCATTCACTCCCAAAGACGTTTTTAAACGTCTTTTCAGACTTGGTCCACAATTGGCTGATACCCAACGAGTTAAGAGCAGAAAAAGCAAAATCCATTACGATGTCACGGTATGGCGGGCACGTGAGATGGTACTACCGCCTCGCCCCTCTCGGGACATTGGGAGTCGCATGCGATTCCTCCAAGACGACCGCGGCGATGTCAGATCATTGGACCGCATCGCACACGATGACATAATGAAGCGGCGGGCAATTGTCTAAAAGCCTTGCGACGTCATCGCCGCCCGGTCACAAAAACCGCCGGATGTCGTCTACTCTGATGACACGCTTTGTGACGTCACAAAGGTCCGTCAAAGCACCCCCGCGGCAGCGAGAGCGGCGCCGCCGCCGCCGGCTTTCGGGTAAGGGACGAATCGACGACGGGGGGGGGGAAGAAAAAAAAACCATGCAGATGGAGAGCTACTCCATCAGGGCGGAGGTCATCCTCCCCACGGTGCAGAAATATTTTGAGCGCATCCTGCCGGCGCAGTGGAGCATGCTAGCCGCCGGGACCATCGATTCCGCCACGCAGGTGGTCCTGGCGGACATGTGCACGGACATCACGCAGAAACTCTGCGCCGACACCATCCGAGTCATCATCCCCGAGTTCAAGCAGCACATTCAGAGCGCCGACAAGAAAAGAATGAAGCTGAAAGTGGAGAGCGGACTCAACAGCGCCTTCGCCACCGCGCTAAGCGTGCCCGAGCAGCGGAGCAAGAGCTCGCAAAAACTGGACTCGCTTTTCAAGAGGGAGATCTCCAAAAGGGTCAATCACACCTTGTCGGCGGCCACCAGCCCCGACAGTCAGCTGGTGCCGCTGATTTTCATCCCGGGGACCTTCACCAAGATCGAAGTTCTGGCCAAGATGGTGCTGCTGGCCTGCGGGGCGCTCAAGGTCTACCTGGGCAAGCTGGCCGTCTACGCCAAGTGCTTCAGGCCCTGCTGGCGGCAAAAGAGCGCGCGGGAGCGTCCCCGCAAGTCCGAGCGAGGCCACGTGTGTAGTTTCGACCGGGAAGAAACCACCGAGGCGGTGATCAACATCCTGCGCAAGTGGACCGACGGCGCCAACCGGCCGCTGTCGCCCGGCGCCGGCGGGCAACTGAAGAAAACGGCGGCGGCGATCGTGACGACCATCATCAACGACCTGCACTACGCCGAACCGTCGGAGGACGGGCGCCCGGGCTCGTCCACGCCTCATTTCAATCTGGGCCTGATCAAAGATCAACTCTGCGACTTCTTCGAATCCTGCGTGTCGCCCGACGGCGGCAACGAATCGTCTCGCAAGCGACACTTTTTGAACTTTTGCCAAAAGAAGTTTGACGAGCTGACCTTTGAACTGCAGAAGGTCCGCTGCCGCTGCATGCGGGTGCGCAAGGAGGAGGAGGCGTCCCGACGCGGGACTCCGGCGGCCGATAAGGAGCTCAGCTTCCAGGGGATCCGCTCGGGTCTGGAGGACGTGTTCCACAAGGTGGCGCCGCCGCCCGGGGGCGTGGCCATCGACGTGGACTCCCTGCGGCACGAGGCGGACAAGTTCTCGGAGGACCTGGCGGATAAAATCTACCATTACATGACGGCCAACCGCACCACGGTCCAGTCCGACGCGGTCTGGAGGCGCTACTCGGAGCCGCTCATCTTGGAGGTGGACGAGGAAAAACCGGAGAACATCCAGGTTCTGCACAAGATCGTGGAAGACACCGCCACCAAGTTTGTCCAGCAACTGCTCCTCTGGCTCAAGATGGAACCGGTGACGAGGAAGAACCACGCCGACGAGGTCTACGGTTGCTTGAAGGACATCGACACGCTCATCGCGGGAAGCGCGCACCCGCAACCGAAGGACGAGCGGGACTCCAACCACGGCGTGCCCGAGAGGCCCGACTCGCGCCTCCGCAACGGGTCCCTACCTTCCGCGCGGGACAGCCCGAAGCCGTCGGAGACGGACAGCGCCCGATCCAAGACCCCGCCCTCCGGCGTGGTCCGCGTCGCTTGGCCGTCGCCCTACCGCTCGCACTCGGCGCAGGACAAGCGTTCGGGCTCCGAGGCGCCGGGGGCCTCGCGGCCCAAGACCTTGTCCTCGGAGGCCACCCCGGCCCGCTCGGCCTCCGTCCTGGAGGAGATGGTCACGTCGCTGGTGGCGGTGCTCGTCGTGCAGCTCCTGACGCGTCTGCAAAAAAAACACAAGGCCACCACGCTTCTCTCCCGCGACACTCTGCCGATCATCCAGCGGCTTTCCAAGAAGGTTCTGCGGGACCCGCGTTTGTGCGCCATCACCGAGGCCGACATTTACAGCGTCAACAAGGTGATGGACGCCGTGGTCAAGGAGCTGCTGCGAGACGCCTGCGCGCGCCGGCCGCCGGAAGCGCTTCTGTCCGACGAGCTGGCTTTCGACGGCGCCCTCCTCAAGCTGCTGATGCTCAACTTAGACGCGCTCAAAGCACCAAAGGACAGGACGCCAAAGTTACTTTGCGCCGCCCGGGGGGCTTTCCTTCGGACCTTCTGTACGCGGCCCTCAGGCGGCGGGAAGGAAATCCGGCCGCGCGATGAAACGGTTTCGGAGTCGAGCACCAGCGTATAAAAAAAAAATTAAATATTGCGGTCATCCGACGGAACCAAAGCTGACACTTGGCATTTGAGAAGGAACGTGCAATCGTGATGGACGGGTGCGAAATATTTTTGCGCTCAACTCTTCGTGGCCATTTGTTTCTGTTCTACCTAGCAACAGAGGAATGATACTTTGTTTATTGACACCACAGTCGAGGGTGGGTGTGTGTGTGTGTGCACACGTGTGTGTGTGTCTTTTGTGTTCAGTTCAAGTGTATTTTACTGTCCCAAAGGGATACAAGGTCAAAGACAAGACACTCTCTAACTTAGGAAATGAGTTGCTTGTGGAAGAAAGTGCTTAAACTAGAAAAAGTTTGCGAGTCAAGACGCGTTTTCCATGCAAATGCCCTAATCCGTTCCGAGCCCCGTCAAAATTCGGACATAAAATGTTTTCTGAAGGTGCGTGGAAATATGTAACAAATACATGTTACAATTAGATTACTGCACAAAAAAATGAGAGTTGTGCAGAATGTAAAAAAATAAGACAAATAAAAACGATGGTCATTTAAATCCGCGTTTTGCCCTCTTTAGTTCACGTTGTCTCTCAGAAGTGGTTTTTGGCCTTTTTGTCAAGAACTGATCCGAGGACGTTTGCTTTTGTCGGCTTTTCATCCTTTGGAAATGTCCAAGGCAAACATCAGCATCGTGAGTGATCGTCCTTTTTTCTGGGTGATTGACATTTGACGTAAAACTACCGGAACGCCTCATGGCCCGAGGCTCAGGGGACGAAAGACGAGGACTCTGCATCGACACATATCTATCCCTTATCCTTAAATACGTAGCTCCCTCGTAGCCAATGGGATGCCAGGAAGAAGCTCGGTAGTAGCCAATGGCAGAGCGGCTAGAAATAAGTTGCGTTCAGGAAACTCGGGTAGCTGCAAGTCGCAGCTCCAGACCGTATATTTACCTTTTGTTATCGGTGCGAAAAGGAAATAATTGTCAGCTTTGGCGCGTTGCTTCTCACGCACGACATGTCCTTCAAAGAGATTAAGGAGCCAGAATGAAGAAGAAAGACTCATTTGGCTGCCACAACCAACTTGTTCCACTGGTTAGGCCCGTGACTCATCCGGCGCCCCGCCCGATTCCTCGGCGGGGCGTCACCTGCTGGCCTAAATACCTCTGTCACTATAAGACCCGAGTTACGTCCACCCAGCCGTCATCACTCGACAATATGGACCAATTTTTTCAGAGCGAAACGGGCCAAAAGGTTCTCGTCAACGCGGTGAAAGAGAAAGCGGGTGAGTGAAAAGTTTGGCGACGCGTACACAACTTGAACTTTAAAACTTGAGTGGCACCCGAGTCGACTGGTGCAGAAAGAAATCACGGTCTGTTTGCTCCGCAGGTGATTTGGCGGAGGACATCTTAACCAAGATCGGAGGAGGGGGAGGCGGAGAGGGAAAAGAAGAGGACAAGAAGGAGGACAAAGGATTGGACGTGTCCAATGTCCTGTCCATGGTGGCCGGCAAGGATGAGGGGAGCGGAGGAGGTGAGTTGTCAACACAAAGGCGAAGCAGCGTTTTGCCCCCCCCACCCCCCCAAAGACCAACTTTGTCTCAATTTCCTTTCGCCGCAGGAATTGCGAAAGCTCTGGGCGGACTGTTTGACTAGACGCGTCCAAAGGTCCTCGTGGGGCTACCCCCCCCCCTCCCCGCCCCCCCCGCAGTAAACAATCACGTCGCTAGGAACAAAAGACGAGCCAACGTGTACAACTGTCAATACCTGAAATAAACCACGCTGCAACAGCGACGTCATTCTGCCTCTCACTTTTTTTTGGGGGGGGGGGGGGGGGGGATGATGACGCAAATGTCATTTAGCCCGCCGCGGGGGGGGGGGGGGGGGGTCGTCAGCTGCGCCGCTGCACAGAAAATTCCAAACATTTCACCGTCACGGTACTCAAAAAGGATCTCGAGAGAACGTAAACAACCGGCGCACTTGAAACAAAGCGTCGCACATCAAACGTGCAAAACGACAAAACAAGATGTCCTGTCGTCATTCGAGTGTAGACGAGAGGTCCCTTGACGTTTATTTGCCTTTTTGCGTGGAGGTGAAAATTTTTTGGGGAGTCTTGTCTTGTTTGACTTGCGCATACAACCGACAAACGTACAGCGACATGCGGTGCAATTCGCTGGTCTTCCACTAGATGCTCCCGTTTCCAATTCACTAACATGCGGCAAATATTTGACGCAGAGTTCATTTTGGGGTACCTTGGAGACAGACTGAACTTGGGGTGGGGGGGTACATTTTGGTTGAGTGGTAAGCCATGGGAAATTTCTAATATATATATTTTTTTTATCGTGTCCCACAAGTCTCCATACGTCGGAAAACGAACGTTTGGTTTAGTTCTTGACATCGACTGTTCAGTCATGTGCTCTACGGCTGCCATTTTGTTGGAAAACTCATTTGGACGCGTGTCCTCCACGGCCGCAGAACACTTCAAAGAACATCCGAATTTGTGTTTGCTTTACGTTCCTTGTTTCGATTTCTGTTGAAAGTAAACCGGGGGGGGGGGGGTTCTTCTTGCAACATCTTACGATACTTTATCAGCATTAAGATCCCATTAACAAAATATAAATAAGCTCCAATAAAAAATAATAAAATCGCCCCACATTGCTGCCCATACCATCACTTTATCTTATATTTATAAATATGAAAGAAAGACATTTCTGAACCATATGTATGGAGTGTATTATTTTTTTCCAATTTTGGGAGACTTGTGGGATCTCTACACATGCACATGCACACAGTGAACTGTATGAACCTTAGCAAAAAAAAAAAAAAAAATGGGGGGGGGTGACACTGACTTATCCAATGTGCTCGACTTTGTAATTAGCACCGCATGTTCCCTTCAGGCAAATTTGTCGAGAAAGCAAAACATGCTCACGCACGTTAATTAACGATATTATGAGAGCAACATGACAGGCGATCATGTGACTTAAAATCAAAACACACGTGACCCAAAAAAAATGTTTTGTTTTGGACGTGTACATCTGTCAGGTGAGTCACACACACACACATAGTTCAAGAGCGACAGGTGGAACCGGTCCAACCGGTATGGACACCCCCACCCCCCGCCCCCCTCTTCCTGGTCTGCCAATAAGAGCAGAGCAGAGAGTCACGCTCAGTGGCCTAATCTCGTCCTCAGCGCGACGCCACACGGACACTAAAAGATGGACAAAGTGGCCGACATGATCGGAGACAAAGCGGGTGAGTAGCAAAAAGTCGTTTCGCTTCTCCTGACGCGGGGCTTCCTCTATTTTGTTTCCGTCGCATGACGCGCCGTAACAAGTCAGGTACCGGTTAGTTTGGGAAAGCTGTTGTGACCAAACTGGAAAAGAAATTAAAAATGGCGCAATCACACGTCTTTCTAAATGTTTTAACACTTTTGACGGTTTTACATGATCATGTGAATCGTGGATCGGGAATCTTAGTGGTGTAGATGTACAGTAGGGGTGCCCGATACGTCGACGGCGATTAACCCCTTTCGTCGATATCAGACAATGTCAGAGTGTCCACACGATGGCGCCAAAGACAACTAACGCCCTTTGTGTGCAGGGGACTTTGTGACGGGCGTGGTTAAGAACATGCTCGGCGTCAAAAGCAAAGAAGAGGACAAAGGAGGCTTCAAGTCTTTTTTCGGAGGAGACGACAAAAAAGACGAGAAAAAAGACGACGACGACGACGACAAGGGAAGCTTCTTCTCCAGATTCCTCGACAGAGACGACGACGACAAGAAGCCCAAGCGGTCGGGCTTTGACGGCTTGTTCGCCGAGCAAGGCGCCCCGGGCGGAGGGGCGGGAGGCGGAGCCGGAGGATTGAGCGACGGATCCGCTGGCGCAGGACCTGGACCGAGAGGCGAAATGGGTGACGCAGGACCTGGACCGAGAGGCCAAACGGGTCTGAGTGATGGAGGTGAGTGTGGAACAAAGAGGTTTGATTGTCCATATGTGTGACAGCAATGGAAAGAAGAGTCAGCCTTGCGGGTGGACCAAGTCCGAAAAGACGTTTAAAGACGTCTTTGGGAGCGAATGAGTTAAAAGTCAGGCTTCTTTGTCGTTTGTGTTGCACCAGATTTGTTTGACGATCTGATGGATGTGGCTGAAGAAACATCCAGAGGAAACTAGAGCGGCGTGGTGTCCAGAAGATATCTTTGAAGGCAACTCATGAGATAGTCCAGAACGACTGCGGCTTAGCAACAAGATGCTCTCCACTCTAACTTGCTCTTTTTGCTGTGATCTTTCAAAATTCGGACGTCAATTTGAACGGACGGATGGACTCCCGGCTGGCTTTTGTTGAGAACTTCTCCATTCCATAATCGCTTTCTTTTTGATGTTGAGGCCGCGACACGTCGTAATACTCAAATAATGAAGAGTACCTGTTGACAGTTTGGAGCAATTTATTTTCGTGGCCGTTTTTTTTTTTTTTTTTTTTTGCAAAGCAATCATCCGTCTGTGCAGATGGAGTGTAAACGTAGACGTGGCAGTTCTGCATCACAGCTGAAAAAGTCCTAATGCATGTTCACTTCATATTTGCTTCCTCTTGGAATTTGTGATGAATATTAAAAATTCCACGAGAACTTGCTTTTGTCCATTTCCTGTCTTGCGGAATTTTCCACCCGAATCCAAAAAGGAGCCAATGTCAACCGTGCAGGCTTCACGTCATGGTTGGTCGTTTCCATTGCCATTTTGGCGGGTTTCGGGAGGGGGGGGGGCTTCTGTCCATACAATGCCAATCATAAGCAAAGCGCCACCCACTGGCCAGGAGGTGAATTGATAAAAGGGTGTGCTCAATCCATGTCGAATTGGGGAGTATTGAAGTATTCCATTGCGGCTTTCCTGTGTGGAGCTTGCAAGTTCTCCCCGTTCCTGCGTGGCTTTTCTCCGGGTACTCTGGTTTCCTCCCACAATCCAAAAAACATGCGTGGCAGGCTGATTGAGCACTTTAAAATTGTCCCTTGGTGCGAGTGTGAGCGCGGATGGGTGTTCGTCTATGTGTGCCCTGCGATTGGCTGGCAACCGGTTCAGGGTGTCCCCAGCCTACTGCCCGAAGACAGCTGGGATAGGCTCCAGCATGCCTTGCAACCCGTGTGAGGATAAGTGGGTCAGAAAATTGATTTTTTAAAAAAAAAAGTTTGTTTGAGCGTCTTTCGCTCGGATTGCGTTTTTCCAGCGACAAGGCACTCAAAGCGTTTCACACTGACTCTTGCTCAAGGACACAAAGGCCGTGTGAGTTCTTTGAGTCACTCTGACACTCAAGCATCGAAAAGAATCGTGTCCAAGCCCGTGTGAATCATAATCCGTTGCTGGGACAACAGAGTGATCCTTCACAAAAGACGTGAGCTGACCTGACTGAGCCGTGCGTGCCGGGCGTTCTTCACGTGTCGGAGGCAAAGTGGAGGTCGAGCAGCGTTAACTCCCGACTGATGGGGGCGCTGTTCTCATCACACAGGAAAAGGCTGCGCACGGTTATGAGCACGTCTTTTCTGGGAAGGCTCAAGAGCGCGTGGAGCCTCTCCGCCGCCACCTGGACTTGTTTGACGTCGGAGCCCGCAGCTGACGGCCAATAGGAAAGATTCAAAGCGGAGCCGAGAGCCAATCGGAACGCTACAAAGCGGGTCTCACCTGCGTTTCGGAGTAGCCCGTCGGGCGGCACGTCCAGAATCTTCTGCACGGCGACGGCGGGCAGCTGAACGCACACCTGCGCGGAGCCCCCCCCGCTCACCGTCAACACGGCCGGCCTGCAGACAGCGCCGACATTTGAAGGTGTCCAATACACCCCCCCCCCCCTGTCAGACAGGCGGCGCCCCCGCGTCTCTCACCTGTAGTATCGCCGCACGGCGCGGGTAGGCAGACAAGGGTAGCAAGGAAGGTAAATTCCATTGTCGTCGACGTCAAGCTCGGCAGCGCAGCGGCCGCAGCCCGAATACGTCACGTCGCCGCTCAGCGCCGCCAGGAACGCGGAAAGCGGCGCGGAGCTGTCCAAGACGGGCCGCGGCGCGTCGTGGGAAGGCTGGAAGCGGAAAGCTAGCGCCTGCACCTTGAGTAGCGCCTCCCCTGCGGACGACACGAATGCCTTCAGCGCATCGCTCGGGTCACGCGTCGCATGGATGACAAGTCAGAGTCACAATGGCCGGCCTGAGCCCCCGACGTTCACGGGCGACCACTCCCTTCCCCGTCAATGGTGGGCAATTAAAACTACGGCCCACGGGCTGCAAGCGTCCTGTCAGACGCCCAATCAGGAGACATCAACTGCAATTTTTCAATCAGAGTAACCGTCGTTGCTCATTTTGTCCACTGGAGGGCGCCTTCAGACGTCCAATCAGGAGACATCAACTGCAATTTTTCAATCAGAGTAACGGTTGTTGCTCATTTTGTCCACTGGAGGGCGCCTTCAGACGTCCAATCAGGAGACGTCAACTGCAATTTTTCAATCAGAGTAACCGTTGTTGCTCATTTTGTCCACTGGAGGGCGCCTTCAGACGTCCAATCAGGAGACATCAACTGCAATTTTTCAATCAGAGTAACCGTTGTTGCTCATTTTGTCCACTGGAGGGCGCCTTCACAAGCGCCTCACTGATACTGTGAGCAGTTGACGCCCGATACCGCAGCCTTTGTGAAGCGCTAGAAGATGACTTCATAGATAATTAGCCTTTGAACGGCGAAGAATACACTTGTGTGAACACGGACGGCTCCTGCAGAAATGTTTGAGGGGAGCGACGATTGAAAATATTAGTCAACCACTTTTTTTTTTTTTCATGGACTGCCTGCCCGTGCTTGCACGAACGAACTCTGAAGTCGAGATTTACACGGCACCCCTTTCTCAAAAGTTCGCATGACAGCTCGGCGTCGTTTGTGTCTTGACATCGACCGATGTCAGGAGGTGCGCGAGCGTTGCCACCTGAGTATTGCTGTGAGAGCAGCGTGTCCACGTCCATCTCCACGCCGCCACCGGTCGCGCACAAAAAACGGCCGAGCCGCGGGTCGGCGGCGTCCACTCGCCGGACGTCGCTCCAGGGGGTCGTGTGAAGCTCGGGGAGATCAGAGTCTGGAGCCTCCCTGACCAGGAGGAAGCGAATATCCCAGACGGCATCTGAAGGTGACAGGAAGTCACCGCGCGGTCACGTGACAAGGCCAACACACTTGGGACACACAGACAGACGGACAGCAAGCCAACCTCGGTGCTTCCTGAAGCTCGGAAGCCAGTCCAGAGCTGAACCCCACAGCAGCAGCGCCCCCTTCTGACCGTCAGCCCCCATCACGCTCGCCACCGCGTGACGCTCCAGAGCTGACCTGCGGCAAGACTCCGCCTCCGCTCGCCACTCTGCCACACATGGGACAAAACGTGGTGACACACCTAGCGACACACAATAACACATAACAGGTAGGGCTGCCCCCCCCCGACAAATATTTCAGCAATCAATCATCCTTTCCAATTACTGCGTCTACTAAGAAGAGGAAAACGTTCGCGTTTGCATGGACGTGTATGACAAAACCAACGTTTTTTTTGACCATTGTTAATTCACCGCTCAGCTTTGGTGGATCCAATGACAGCAGGGGGCGCTCGGGAGCGGCTCTGCCAAAATTGTACTAAGGGAAATCAAGGCCCAAATTGAATTTGTTCAATGCGGCCCCACTTGTGGAAACACCGCGTTCTGATGAATATTATGTTTGTGGAATATGAGATGAGCGGTAAAAGCCACCCTGATTTTGTCCATCTCAAGTAGCGACCAATCATGGCCACACATTTTGCGTCAACCTCGCCCCAACACGCGCGACGACGCGCCGGCCACACCGCAGTCCCTCGTCACTCACCCGCACTGACGTATGCGTGGCTGACACGCAGCAAGGCGTGGAACAGCGTGTTGACTGCGCGTGGCCACAGGGGGGCGTACGGCAGACGCTTCATGTCCTGGGGGGGGCGTCGCGGCACGGACAGCAGCAGAGGGCGCCGCTCTCGGAGAAAGTCGGAGAGAGAAGAGACGGAGCTAGCATTGACATGCTGGCCACCTGAAAGACAAACGGAGGGCGGGCGGGAGGTGAACCAGAGGGGCTCTCGGCGGCTGAGACGCGTGGGGAGGGGTACCTGCGGGGCAGCTGGGGTCACTGATGTGACCCAAGTTGAGCAGTTTGCTGCTGAAGGTGGACTCCAGTATGGTCTCTCCCCTCCAGGTGTCCTCCCTCAGCTGCAGGTCTGACACGGACAGATGAGGTCAAAGGTCAGGATGGAACCCGCCAACCCACACCCACACATTAATCGCAAAAGTGCTTAAGCGGGGGGGCTTAAGCGCGAGCTTGCTATGTTAGCGCACCTGTGATGAAGAGGACATCTCCGACACCGACGGCCGCCGCCCAGAACGCCGCCCGCCGCCACAGCAGCACCGTCATGTCCACGGCCGATTGGTCCGTCACCACCAGGCTGGCCAGGGGCAGCAGGGAGCCCGCAGACGCGCCGCGCTTCACCTTGAAGGACGACAAGCCGCTTCATGTTGACGTTTAGTATCGTGGTTGTTACCATCATTTTCCTGATCACTTAAAAAAAAAACACACGATAGGCCCGTATTTCCGATCACGTGATCGGGTCGCCATCAAGTCATGCGGGCGAGTTTCAGACCACAGCTAGGGGACCAAATCCACCATCTTGATTGTATTATTATGGGAATATATTTGAGCATAGCATGACATAAAGGTCACGGCAATAATTTTACGTACAATAGGAAAATCTGTGATGCACCCAAAACCACAAAAGGCAAAGCGCAATTTAGCGAGGGCGGACATCTTTGTCAGGTCGCCGTCAACCGGTTACCTTGATTTCCTTCAGTTGAGAGGGATGAACCACGGCAACCAGAACCCGATAACGAGCCGCCGCATCGGCACATCGGGCCAGAAGCGTTGTGGTAGCCGGAAAGCCTTTGGCAGCGGACGCCTCGCCGAGACGAGCTCTTTTGAAAGCGGAAGCTGAAACGGGACGCTCGGCCTCCTGCGAGCACAGTACGCCATTCGAGGTGGCCTCCAGGACCACACCTCCTCGCTCCACCCGGGCCAGACTAACGGGCCCGCCTGGACCTTCGGGAGAGCGCCTCATCGCACCAGGGAGCTCATCATCCCCTCGAGGCGAGCCGGAGGCTGGACTGAAGAGCTCCGGTGTGCCAGGCGCGTGGGCCGCTGACGTTTGAGTGCGTTCGGGTTCGGTAGCGCAGCGTGACGATTGGACGCCTCTGAGGAATAAGGCTTGGCTCAGGGTCCAAGTGGAGAGGTACCGGCTGAAGAGGGACAGCTGCGCTTCAGGCTGATCAACTGGCAAATGCGAGACCTCGCCATGGTGGGATGCTCGCTGGTCTTCTGGGCGGCGCGACCGCCCGGCGTTCTGATGACTGGTTGAGGCCGTAGAATCCTTGGGTGCGCTTTCATCCTCCTGTGTGCCGCCATCTTCGTCTGAGAATCAGATAAGATAAGATAAGAAACCCTTTATTAGTCTCGCAATGGAGAAAGTCCCAATTCACAGCAGCAAAGTTATGAAAGGAAGAAGTAGAACAACAAAATGTGGGAGGTGCTGGAAAGGCAGCCACTCTCGCGGCGCCATTTTGAAGTCAAAATAACAAAAAAAACAACACAACACAACACATAGGACACAGGCAGTCGTGCAATCTTCACCAATTTTCTGCATACACTTTGTTGTCTGAAGCAGTTATAGATGAAAGAGGAGAGGATCAAAGTGTCCTTTCACCAGTGGATTAGAGGTGAAAATGTGCACACGTCTGCTACAAGCTAAGTTTTGAAAGCAAACACGAAGCTGTAGCATCCACTGACGAAAAGAGATTAGTTTACTTCTCCTGTCCCACGTAATCCGCTTCAAACTCCAAGCCGCGACTCCCAGTTCCAAATCCACATCGGCGCTATGCGCTAACGCTCCTTTCTTCTCATCGTCGGCTCCTCAATGGCTCATCAACTTACATACATTACATCCATCCAGAATCGGTTTATTTGGCGTTTGTGGAAACGGTTGCAAAAGCTCAGAAACATACAACTGAGAAAACACGTCGTGTTCAGCCCGCATCGGTCGAGTCAAGTCAGTCTCACCGGTTGCAGGGATGAGGTGGCCTTCCCGCCAGGTGAGCTTCAGTCGTCTCCAGCGGGGCGGGGGCCGCACCCTCTGCAAGCCGCCGTCACAAGTCGAGGGCCGCGGGGCGGCCAGAAACGCGTAGATCTTGGGCCACTCACACATGCTGAGAGAGAAAGAAGCGGCCGATTAACCTCACTCGATGCCAAATATCAAAAGAGGTGCAGATGAGAGGAATCAGAGTCTGTGCTAAAAATAAAAAGTGATGCCGGAGCGGAGTCAACAGAACGTAAGCAATGTTTTTGTGCATCTGCGTTACCTGCCAACAAACGACAGAATGTTTGGAAACTCCAATTGTTTACTCGTGACGCCACACTGAAGAATTTGGATGGTGGCGCCCTCATCATTCCCTTGGCTTCTCTTTCGTCTGCCAACAACTATGCCTCGCACACATGCGCAACTAGAGGGAATCCAACTCCCTACCCGTTTGCCAAGCGCGAAGGGAGTTGGAGGCATTTCATTTAGTTATTTATGTTAATTTAGTTGTTTGTTTTGTGTACATCACTTTGTCCATTTGTGTTTGTTACTGTCTGCAACCAGCGCGCCATGGCAAATTTGTTCTCAAATGTTTTAGCTGGCTAAATGTGAGCGTGTCATTTCTTTTAGTAACGAAATCCCGTTTTAATTCTAATTCAATGACATTTTACTGTACTGAATAAAATAAACGAATAAATAGCTTTCAATGACACAATTTGAGGAACCATCCAAATAAAAGGTTACACAAACACGAGGGGCTTCGATTAAGGAAGGACAAAACATGTTAATTTTGAAAAAAAAAATCATTTGGGACCCGCTAGTCACCAGCGTTCCGAAATACATACGCGGTAGCTAATGCTAGGCTAAGCTAGGCGGCTAACGAGGTCCAGATGTTGTCGTCCAGGTGAAGTCGTCGAACAGGAACAGAAAACGGAGGAAGAGGAGGAGTTTTTTTGGGGGGGGGTGGACACGGGGGGGTTGGCGTCACACCCACTTCCGCGTTAACTTTTCAAACTTGGTCTCTCTCGTCGTCTTTGAGCCAACGTCGCCACACGAGTTCAACAAAGTCAACATGTACCGGCGGAACTTGGCGGGGCTGCTCGTCCGTGGGACGACCGGCTTCTACCGACTGACCGCGGAGCCTTTGGCCCCGCAGCCGCCGCGACGCCACCGCGGCTACTCGCAGCGGGCCGCCGCGGAGCCGGGCGACGACGACGACCCCAACTTCTTCGGCATGGTGGAGGGCTTCTTCGACCGCGGCGCCGCCATCGTGGAAGACAAACTGGTGGAGGAGCTGAAGACGCGCGAGAGCGCCGAAAACAAGAGGAAGCGCGTGCGCGGGATCCTTAAGATCATCAAGCCGTGTAACCACGTCCTAAGCATCAGCTTCCCCATCAAGAGGGACAACGGCGAATGGGAGGTGATCGAGGGAATCCGTGCTCAGCACAGCCAGCACAGGATGCCCTGCAAGGGAGGTTAGTTAGACCACCGGGCGGAGGGATCGGGGGGTGTGGCGTGGGCGGGGCGGCCGGGAACCCCTTCCTCTGTCCACGAGCAACGACGCTGGCTTCGAGGAAAGCGCGGAAGCCCCGCCCAGACCAGGAATGTCAACATTCAGGTCTGGCTGGCGGAGGGAGGACCTGGGAAGCCTTTTTAATGCACATCTGAAAACAATTCAGCTTCGTACACTGTTATGCCGTTAGGGCTGCAACTATCTAATTCTATCCATTATTCTACAGCAGGGGTGCCCACACTTTTTGGACCGAAGATCTACTTTTCGATCAACTAACCTCCCGGGATCTACCATTACTGGCGCTAACAACTTCCGGTGACGCAATTACGCGCCATCGTAAATTCAAGATTTACCTGCTCTATTTTATTTTTAAAACATTTTTTTGTGAAAATGAGACTGATAGGATGATTAGTGTGCAGCGTACATTAACACAAAAAATATATTACTAACATGTCCCGGGATCTACCATTACTGGCGCTAACAACTTCCGGTGACGTAATTACGCGCCATCGTAAATTCAAGATTTAACTGCTCTATTTTATTTTTAAAACTTTTTTTGGGTGAAAATGAGACTGATAGGATGATTAGGGTGCAGCGTACACTAACACATAAAATATATTACTAACATGTACAAAGACACACAACTGGTTGTTTTGTTTTTTTTTCTCCTCGACACTCCTCAGGTCTACTTGGGACCTGTCTTAGATTTACCGGTAGATCAGGATCGACCTAATGGGCACCCCCCTGTTCTACAGGAACGGGACAAAAAGCGATGTAGCATTAAAGGTCACTGCGAAATCATTATTATGATTTTTTTTTTAATCCCTATCCATTAACTTAAAGGAAACCCTTTGGTAAGTCAGACCTTCTTGGCTACCGATCGATGCCAAGGAAGGCCTACTAGGTCACGTGCACGAGTACACGACGCTTGACGGACAGCTACATGTCAATTACACGCTAATAAAAGAACACTCGTGGTAGTATCAGACCAAAGTTTCGATTCCTGGTTTACCCTGTAACGGATGTCAAAAATCTGCAAATGTTGATCAGTTTCCCAAAGTAAACGCGGGTACTGGCAAACGGGATTCAACGGGAAGATGATCTTCTTCCATCAGCGGAACTTTGAGGAGCACTCGTCATGTCGTCCTCACATTCTTACGGGGATCACATGCTTGGGTTCAGCGGGTAGCGCGACGTCCATCGATTGAAAAAGGAGAAAACCCGCGTTGTTGTTTGCGTTTCAGGGATCCGCTACAGCATGGACGTGTCTGTTGACGAGGTCAAAGCGCTGGCGTCGCTGATGACCTACAAGTGTGCCGTGGTTGGTCAGTCCAAACAACATGAACGCAAATTCAAACACATTTACAGTCCGATGAATACTCATCCGGTGCGGCTGTCTCGCAGATGTTCCTTTTGGTGGCGCAAAGGCGGGAGTCAAGATCAACCCCAAGAAATATTCCGTAAGTCAGCCATCGTCTTTTCGTTTCCTCCTCCTCCTTGTCCTTTTTTTTTTGCGGGTGTCGTTCCTCTTCAAGCGGGTCCACGTTTCTACCCGTGCTCTTTTAATTGTGTTGCGTGATGACCTCGATGTTGAGATGGTTCTCGTCGATGGTTTCCAGGATAATGAGTTGGAGAAGATCACCAGGAGGTTCACCGTGGAGCTGGCAAAGAAAGGATTCATTGGTGAGTCCAAAAACAAACAAAAAAAACAAGAAATTCTCGACATTTCTCGGCATGCTGATGCTGGGGGGGGGGGGGGGGGGGGGGGTCCAGAGAAATAAAGCAAATCCCAGACTTGATTTAAAAACAGTCATAGTCCTTTGATTAAGTCTGTCAGAAAACAGGAAAAATCAGACATGGATTTCGGGGGACAAAAGTGAAATCGAACCGGAAAAAAAAGCTCAAAGTGTCCATTTTTTTGTTGTTTTGTTTTGCTGCGCAGGACCCGGCATCGACGTCCCTGCTCCGGACATGGGCACGGGCGAGCGAGAGATGTCGTGGATCGCCGACACCTTCGCCACCACCATGGGCTACAACGTGAGTTGCGCACCCCCGCCCGGCGTGGCCTCGCCCCTGCCTCTGAACGTACGCGCCACACCCCGACCCAGGACATCAACGCTCACGCCTGCGTGACCGGCAAGCCCATCAGCCAGGGGGGCATCCACGGACGCATCTCGGCCACCGGGAGAGGCGTCTTCCATGGCATCGAGAACTTCATCAATGAGGCGGCCTTCGTGAGCCAGCTGGGGATGTGTCCCGGTTTCCACAACAAGACCTTCGTCATTCAGGTATAGCGCCTTGCCACCGGCCGCCTTATTGAGGACAAAATGGCGGCCAAAGTCACTGTTAGCCAAGCTATCTTTTTTATTTTTTTTTAGTTTACTGAGGTGTCTTGACATTCGGGGACGACCGAGCTGGATGAGAGTCTTGTTGTTCCTTCGTGAGAGTTTCAATCCGGCTCGCTTCGAGCATTGTTGACATCTCTCCCCTGTCATGCGGTGTTCCACAGGGCTCAATTCTGGGGCCTCTGCTATTCTCGCTGTATCTTCTCCCATTGGGTTCCATCTTAAGGAAACATGGTATTGGGGGGCTCACTTGCAGCATTTTGACTTTGGCCTAATCTTGTGCTTCAGGGTTTTGGCAACGTGGGTCTGCACTCTATGCGCTACCTTCACCGCTACGGAGCCAAATGCGTGGGCGTGGGCGAGATCGACGGGAGCATCTGGAATCCGGACGGCATCGACCCCAAAGAACTGGAGGAATACAAACTGGTGCGGTACCCCCCCGCCCCTGTCGCCTCGCCGTGGACGGAACAAAAAAAAAAAGTGAGCTCTGCGGTGTATCTGCAGGCCAACGGGACCATCGTGGGCTTCCCCAACTCGACGCCGTACGACGGGAGCATCCTGGAGGCCGACTGCGACATCCTCATTCCCGCCGCCGGGGAGAAGCAGCTCACCAAAAGAAACGCGCCCAACGTCAAGGCCAAGGTCACCCACTAGTTATCGCTAGTATCGCTAGTTGCATCGTTTTTCATTCTTTCACGTGTGTGTGTGTGTGTGTGTGTGTGTGCCTACCATGTGACGAAGATATCGCGTGTCCAGTCAAAGATGAAGGCGCTGTTGTCGTCCATGTTGTTTGTGCAGATCATCGCCGAGGGCGCCAACGGTCCGACCACCCCCGAGGCCGACCGCATCTTCCTGGACAGAAACATCCTGGTTATCCCGGTGAGAATCTGTCCGCTAACCTTATGCTAACATGTCAGGTTCACACCCCTCCCGCCCCCCCCCCCCCCCCCCGCCCCTCTCACCCACTGCCTCCATGTAGGACATGTACCTGAACGCGGGCGGCGTGACCGTGTCGTACTTTGAGTGGCTGAAGAACCTGAATCACGTCAGTTACGGCCGCTTGACCTTCAAATACGAGAGGGACTCCAACTACCACCTGCTGAGTGAGTTGGCGCGGAGCACCGTACCCCCCCCCCCCCCAAAAAAAAAGTTGAATCTGGTCGAATGGACTCTTGTTTGCCCCTGAAGACGTTTCGGCTTGAATCCAAAAAGCTTGATCTCAACGCTTGACAGCTGTTGCTGCTCAATAATAATTTTGTTTCCAATGCCGGGTGGAGAAATAACTCCTCCAACGAATAAGAGTTGGAGAAGTTCGCCCGTCACACAACTTTATTGGTCAGTATTAGCACTTTTCACCATAATCACAATTGGCCGCCGTTAAACGATCTTCTTACTACCTCATGAAACAAGGAAATCAGTGTTGGGATTGTGCAGAATGATGTCCTACTAGCGCCCGTCCACTAGATGGAGCTCTGACTCCATGCAATCCTATGCTGTACCAATCTTGCCAGATGTGAGCACGCAGGATGTTTTTGTTGTCTCATTTCCCACCCCCACCCCCTCTTCAGTGTCTGTCCAAGAGAGTCTGGAGAGGAAGTTCGGCAAGCACGGCGGTGCCATTCCCATCGTTCCCACCTCGGAGTTCCAGGCACGCATCGCTGTGAGTAGTCGAATGTGCCGGCCTCGCGCAAATACCGACGCGGCAAAGGAGATCGAGCACCCAATTGTGGACACTTTTCACGCGAAACCACTTTTGGATTGTACTTGTCCATTCTGGTGAGGATTTTCAACTGATGCTAATCACCAGCATGCCAATGGCATTTTCCATTGTATGTTAGCATTAAGCTAAGCATTTGATTGGCGTTTGAAATACACAAAGTATGATTCTCTTGCATTCAGGTTGACTTTTCACGACGCAACTTCAGCTGGCAGTGGCACCAAACAGCTAGAAGCCTCTTTTTTTCCCAACAACTGTTCAAAAAGTGGCAGCTCTTATCTTGTAGAGATCGTATGGCAAGTGCGTTTATGGTTACGTGTGTGGTCATACCTGCACTCTGCCGCAGGGGGCGTCAGAGAAGGACATCGTTCACTCGGGCTTGGCCTTCACCATGGAGCGCTCGGCCAGGGTAAGGCCCGCTCACGCCCGTGCGTGCGTGCGCTCGCTTCCTGCTCCGCCCTCAACCTTGCGTCCCTTGTCGTCTTCCCGCAGCAAATCATGCGCACGGCCAGCACGTTCCGGCTGGGCTTGGACTTGCGAACGGCCGCCTACGTCAACGCCATCGAGAAAGTCTTCCAAGTTTACGCCGAGGCTGGACTCATCTTTACGTAGCTGTCAGTCACGCCGTCACGCTCGCTTCCTTTTTCGTTGCGGGATGACAACGCCACCAGCCTGAGTGAGGGCAAAAAGAATAATTGTGATGATGATGATGAGTGTATGTCCAAAGTGGCCAGCCGATGCCCATCAGTTTTGGTGCACTTCTATATAAATGCGTCAGTTTTTTTTTTTTGTTTCCTTTTTCTCACCTCCATAAAAGAGCTTTTGAACTCAAATAGTCTTGGTTTAAGATGAGGGTCACATGACTCGTTCAAATGTCCATCAGGGTATTTTTCATATGACATTCGCGTTGCCGTCTGCCAATTTGCTGGCACAACCGCCGATATTCCAAATGCGACTCCCAATGGAGTCTTTCCATTTTGTCGATGCAGGGGCGGCTTTGAGACTGGCAACAGGAAAAGCTGCGTTTCCAATGTGCTTTATGAGAAAGTTATTTTCATGTCAAATCGTATTTCTTTTATAATAAAATGTTTCAAGGCAGCACGGTGGTCGACTGGTTAGCACATCTGCCTCACAGTGCAGAGGTGCAGGGTTTGATTACGGGTCCGGCTTTCCTGTGCGGGAAGTTCGCATGTTCTCCCTGTGCCTATGTGGGTTTTTTACGGGTACTACGGTTTCCTCCCACATACGTGCATGGCAGGTTAATGGAGCACTCTAAAATGTCCCCCCCCCCCCCCCCCCAAGTGTGAATGCGAATGCTTGATTGCCTATGTGTGCCCTGATTGGCTGGCAAGCAGTTTGGGGTAGACCCGCCTACTGCCTGAAGACAACTGGGATGGGCTCCGGCACACCCACGACCTTTGTGAGGATAGGCGGATTGGAAAATGGATGGATGGATAAAAAGTTTTATCGATGTCTTACGCAAGACATTTGCTGCCCTATCAGAAAGCGAAAGTTCTGCATCACATGACATGATCAGTTTCACATAACGCGATCAATTTCAAGTTTGGATTGCGCTTTAGGCCCAACAAAACGAAGCAACCGCTTGTTCAGGTCACTGGCGGGGCCCTGCTTAGGCATGCAAGTCAAATGAATGAATGAACATTGGGACTTACAGTATATCATAGCTATGCATGTAAAAATGTCACCACGAAAAATTAGCCCCCCTAAAATAATCTGTAGGGATTTAAAGGCTTGTTGGTAACTGGTATAAACAGCACAGTCAGTATACGTTTGTTTCCACAATGTGCCTTTCGTTTTAACTGAATTCAGTAAACCCTTTTCGTTATGTCCCCGTGGCGCAAAACTTCCAGCAGGGCGGGGCTTACGTCTGTGCACCAATCAGAGCTTCGTACTAGGTCCGGAATTCCCCGCCATCTGCGGGGCTTTCCGCTCTGACTGACAGGCTGGCGGTTGCGCTGGCAACGCCGTTTCCTCCGCCCGACTGCGGTGGTGAGCGCGAACTGTGCTTCCGCTAACTAAGCATTCCTTTCAAAATAAGAGTATGTTGTTACGAGTGGCGTCGAGCCTTCGCCGTTGCCAAATCTTGGATCATAATCTTTGGTGGACCTTTGAGAAGTATGTCACAGTCAAGTGAACCACAAATGATGTGACTTGAGTGTACTCGCTTGCATCAAGTGAAGAAAAGACAGACGTTGGAACGTAAAACTCTATTGTGAAAGTTCTGACGGGAAGTACATCTGATCTGTTTTCTTTCCTGTTTTATTTTCGATTTGCAGATATTTTGGCCGATTTGGAGTTTCAACAACTTCCTCGCACGTCGGCAGAGGCAGGTAAAAATCACTCTTTTATCATCTCAGCCACATTGCTTTTTGATTGATCAACATAATAATAAGAAGGAGATTAGAATATCACCCCTGCCTATTTCCAAACCTACTCATCGGGCATTCGTCAATAGCGATCAATAACATGCTGAGAGTTGAGCAATTACTCGCAAAAAGGGATTTGGCTGCATTCTTACATGTGACTTTTGTCCCGCTGTACCCGACTCACGAATGCGTGTCAGGAGACTTTTGTGGGGGTGCTCCCTAGCTACACATTCTGACCACTAAGGGGCGCTAGTACCACAACGTTATTGACGTGTCAAACTTCAATCAAACATTTTTGAAATTTGATGACTAAAAGACAAACGCATAACATGACCATTGTATTGTGAGATGAGGTCATATGAAATGTGTTTTAATATGGGATTTTTATGATAATATACGGTCACCAGCATTACCGTTTGGTAGCGTCGATGCTGGACTGTAAGGTGAAATTCTTGAGATCGCCTCATCCCAAAACGCGCTGCTGCAGCGGCAGGCCTCTCTCAAACCAAAGTAACGGCCTTACATGACCTCTGCAAAAGGTTTGCAGCTTCTCTGAGTCACTCTGAAACCGACTTCTCCGCCTTTGTGAGCACTCGACATGCTTGAAAATCGATACACGTGCTCCTGCTCATGTCTCCGCCTAAGAACGGACCAATGAAGTCATTGTGCTGAAAAAAAAACAAAATGACGAAGAAGGCTATTGTGAAATATAAATTGGCTTGGTAAAAAAATACATTTCATAAAACACTGGAAATAATAATAATAATATAATAACTAATAATAATACATTTTATTTATAAGCGCCTTAAATAAATATCGTAAGTTTTTTTTAAAGGTTGTTAAAGTAAAAAAGATCAAATATTTAATGAAAATAAAATGATAACATGAAAGAATATCCAATAATCCGGAAGAATGCAACACATTGGACGTGCGAAAAGGACGGCAAAGAAAACGATGATGAACGGGGCTTTCCTAACGTGGCAATGGCAGGAAGCAATCGAGTCATGTGAAAGTCACACTCATTTTCTTCTTCTTCTTCTTCTTCTTCTTCTCTGCTCGCTCATACGCGCCCGCCCGCCCGCCCGCACCAGAATGACGGACGCTCAATTGATCAACGGCTACGACAGCGACGTGAGTTTTTCGTGGAAGGTCCGTCTTGAAAATTGTGTGGAAAGTAGTTCTGCGACCGGATCGACGGCTTCTTCTTCGGCCATTTTGGGTTAAAATGCAGTCACAGCTCCCTCTAGCAGACGCCAATCCAATCGCCGAACGCGCACGCCCAGTGTCGACGGAAGCCCTTCTAGCTGGCCCCGGTGCGCAGACTCGTGATCTGATTGGCTATTGGAACCTGACTATGCCCGTTCAGTTACAGCCGCACAGCCACAGGGGCCCGTTCGGTTTAACCTGGAGGCCCCGAGCAAGTTTAATTTACCTGGCAACACAAGCTAGTTTTTTGCCTTCTTTTGATTGGACTAACGACCGGTCAACATGCTCATGTCACATCGGTGCTAAAGTAGCGTGTTTACAATCGGGCATGTCGATTAGCGTGTTGCTAACGTAGACTGATGCTAACTCGGCGTGATTGACATGTGCGCGGCGGTCTCAGTTCCAGTTCAACTTGACGCCGCACGAATACATTCCTCCCGTGGATGTGAAGAGCGAAGCCTACATACCCGAGACAGGTAATCTGGTCTTGCGGTGACGACAAGGTCGTCAAGGTCACACCCGCGCGCCTCCGCTAACTAGCTTCCGGCGCACTTTGCCGTTTCAGCACACGGCCCTTACGTCCAAATCATCGAGGAGCCCAAACAGGTGAGCGGCTAACGAGCCAAGCAGTCCCAACGGCCGAGGACGAGCCGTCGTCATCTTCTTCTTTTTTTTGCCAGCGTGGCTTTCGCTTTCGTTACGAGTGCGAGGGTCCGTCGCACGGGGGCCTGCCGGGTGCCTCCAGCGAGAAGAACAGAAGGACGTACCCCACCGTCAAGGTGAGCTGCGCTGCCCACTGACGACGACCCCCCCCCCCAAAAAAAAGCTTTTGGTTGACATTCCTTCCGCACGTGTGCCAGATCAACAACTATGTGGGTCACGCGCGGGTGGAGGTCCAGTTGGTGACCCACATGGACCCGCCGCGAGTGCACGCTCACAGCCTGGTGGGACGCCACTGCAACGAGAACGGGACATGCACCCTGGACGTGGGACCCAACGACCTGACCGCCTCGTCAGTATCCTTCTCGCCTTTGATGCCTCCGTCTTTGTCACTTTTGACATCTCTGCGGTCTACCGGTTGCAGTTTCAGCAATCTGGGCATCCTCCACGTGACCAAGAAAGGCGTGGTGGAGGTTCTGACGCGTCGTCTGCGAGACGAGTGGCGTCGCCGTCGGGGAGGCTCGGCCCACCTGACGGCGGCGGAGGAGAGCGCCCTGAGCAAGGAGGCCAAGGAGCTGTCAAAGATGGTGGACCTCAACATCGTCAGGCTCAAGTTCACCGCCTTCCTCAAAGACAGCAACGGAGGGTTCACGCGAGCGCTCAAGGCCGTCGTGTCCAACCCCATCTATGACAGCAGTGGGTCCCCGTCCGTCGGCGACGCTCGCCACTCACGGGGCCACGCCCCTCTCCGCCGTTCACCCCTCCCCTCTCTCATTTTTTTTTTTTCCTCCTGCCAGAATCTCCCAACGCGTCCAACCTGAAGATCTCCCGCATTGACAAGACGTGCGGATCCGTGCTCGGAGGAGACGAGATCTTCCTCCTCTGTGACAAAGTCCAAAAAGGTGCCCAGTAGGCATGTCGCGTTGCACCCCCCGATTCACAAAAGTGTCAAACCGATGCAATCTGAAGCTAACAGCTCAAGCTAACAAGGGCGCCGTGAGGTGGTGAAGAAGCCGAAATTGTCGACCTCCAAAAGATGATGATGTGAAAAGTATTCACGGAGGAAAACGGCTGCACTCGCACGCCCATCCATCCATCATCTACCGCTTATCGCCGGGGCAACAGCTTTAGCAGGGCTAGCCCAGACTTCCCTCTCCCTAGCCACTTCGTCCAGCTCTCCCCAGGGGATCCAGAGTCGTTCCCAGGCAAGCTGGGTGACATAGTCTCTCCAGCGTGTCCTGGGTCTTCCTCGGGGTCTCCTCCCAGTGGGACATGCCCGGAACACCTCACCGGGGAGGCATCCGAATCAGATGCCCCAGCCACCTCATCTGGCTCCTCTCGATGTGGAGGAGAAGCGGCTCGACTCGGAGCCTCTCCCGGATGACTGAGCTTCTCACCTTATCTCTAAGGGAGAGCCCGGACACCCTGCGGAGAAAACTCATTTCGGCCGCTTGAATCCGGAATCTCGTTATTTTGGTCACCGACAGACCGGATACAACGTCCGCCGCACTCGCACGCAATCCTTGAAATTGTCGCTAATGTGGTGGGAGGTGAGGGGGCCGCGTTTCAAGCCTTGCGTCAAGGCGCGGCGCCGTCTCGAGTCACTTCACGGGCGCAGGCGGGCTAATCGGTAGGCGAGCCGGGTTCCTCATTGGTCAGCGGTTGTCCGCCGATCCACTTAGTCAGGCCGCTGTATGCTCATCCCGACGCGCGGAGTGACGCAAAGATGCTGATCGAAGGCCCCCCCCCCCCCCGTGAATCTTGGCCGCAGACGACATCGAGATCCGCTTCTACGAGGACGAGGACGGCGGCTGGGAGGCGTTTGGCGACTTTGCGCCCACGGACGTCCACAAGCAGGCGAGTGTCAAAGGTCGCCCCCCCCCGCAGCCGCGCTTCCAGAGCTGGCGTGACCTCGCGACCTTTTTCCTTCCTCAGTACGCCATCGTGTTCAAGACGCCGCCGTACCACACGGCCGAGCTCGAGCGGCCCGTCACCGTCTTCTTGCAACTCAAGAGGAAAAAGGCGGGAGACTGCAGCGACCCCAAACACTTCACGTACATACCGCACGTTCAAGGTCAGCTTCTTCACCTTGCTCCCCTTTCGTCCTCCTACGCTACCAAATGTGCACCATGGGAAAGGCTAATCAAGCAGCACTTCATTTCAGGAGCATTTAAAGCCATCAAATGTATCGATATCGTCCAAAATAAAAATGTAAAAATCCTAAATAAAATGCCAGCCAAATTACGCTGCGTGATCTCAAACAAGTCTTGTCCAATAAATTGCGCCATAATGTCGCAGTTTCATATAAGGCACCAACCGAACGATAACAAAACAAGCTAGTCTTTGAAAATAAAGTAAAGGGATCGTTTGCATTTGGAAAAAAATCGGCGATAGAACAGCAAATAACTGAAAATGTTGAGCAGCTGAGATTGAACGAGGGTAAAGTATGAGCCTTAATGGAGACTTCTTGCTTCCTTTCTGATCGATATAAAAATGATTTATTAGATATAAACACATAACGGGATAGGACTAGTTACGTTTTTTGCTTCTTCCTACTCCCTTGAACATAATAACTATGTTGAATTAAGACCGTTTTCTTTCTTTTTACCATTTTATTTACCTTATTTTCTGTCAACGACTGTATATATTTTATGTTCAATAAACAAACCGAACGAACTTTCGTGTACGAAGGCGACGACAATGCGGCATTATAAATTGCAGGTGAGCCGATTTATTTGACACATTTTCGTATCTTTGTCGTTTTATTTCGCTACCATTCATTTAATACGAACGAAATAAAATGACGAGAGATTTATTTGATAAATGTTCGTATGTTTGTCACTTTATTTCGCTACCATTCATTTAATACTAACGAAATAAAATGACGAGAAGAAATGTAAAATAAAAACGTACTCACCAATGTCGTGCCTGTTCACGGAGCTCCACATCGACGCGAGTGTCCCCAAACGTTTTGAAACGCACCGTAGTTTGTAAGTGCCCAGCCGTGCTCTGATGTTTCCTTGTTGCCTTGCTAAAACAAATCCAGTGTGGCTCCAAACACCAAAACGGTCCGTTGCAAGTAACCGGCATTCCCAGCTGTACAATTTGGAGCGTTTTTCAGAGGTTGTGAAGCCACGGGGTACCGTTCATAATTGCTCGTCTGAAAATGACGGACAAAGCCTTTTTCTTGCTAGGAGAGGCTAGCTAGCGCAGGAGTTGGGTGACTTCTTCGTACAATATCCAGTTTTTCGTGGAAGGTCCGTCTTGAAAATTGTGTGGAAAGTAGTTCTGCGACCGGATCGACGGTTTCTTCTTCGGCCATTTTGGGTTAAAATGTAGTCATAGCTCCCTCTAGCAGACGCTAATCCAATCGCCGAACGCGCACGTCCAGTGGTCGACTGAAGTCCTTCTAGCTGGCCCCGCAGACTTGTGATCTGATTGGCTATTGGAACCTGACTATGCACGTTCATTTACAGCCGCACAGCCACAGGGGCCCGTTCGGTTTAACCTGGAGGCCCCGAGCAAGTTTAATTTACCTGGCAACACAAGCTAGCTGAAATATGATTGGTTAAAATCTCTACCAAAATTAATAAGTTTGCTAAGCTTTCATAAGCTTTCAATGTTATTTTAAATAACATTGAAAGTTTTATTAACATTGAAAATTTTAAATAACATATAAAATAACAATCAAATCACATTGAATCACAAATAACACAAATAATAATCAAATAACATTGAATCACAAATAACACAAATAATAATCAAATAACATTGAATCACAAATAACACAAATAATAATCAAATAACATTGAACATTTTAAATAACATTGAAAGCCACTCAATTAAGTGGAAATAATATGATGTAAAGAATACAGAGAATAATTTGTTTACATATTTATGAAAATAAAATAACATGAATTAAATTTATGTTATTATATGAATGTTTAGGCCAGCAGAGCCTTCTCTGCTGGCCTAAAGGGTCTTTTTTTTTTAAAATCTGTGTCCGATTCCAATCAAGACACAGAAATCAGGCACAAGTGGCGCTTGTTTTCGTTTTCTTTGGAGTCTTCTGAGCCTTTGGAATTGGAAACTTTGGCTTTGAATCGTTGAATAAATGCAATTTGAAAATCAAATCTTCCTCTTTGCTTTTCCATCCTGTTCAGACAAAGAGGAGGTGCTGAAGAAGAAACAGAAGCCCCTCCCCCACTACGAGCCCTGGCGAGGAGGCGGTGAACGAGGCGGAGGAGCCGGTGGCGGCTTTGGAGGGGGAGGTGCCACGGGTGATGGTGAGACTCACCCGAACCGCCGATGCCAAAAAAGCAAACGTGAACCCCGTTGGCGGTTTGTCTCTTTGAGGTTTTCACTTCAGCCAGCACATGAACGGTGCGGTGGGCGGAGCAGGAGGGGGCGGAGTTTTCTACTCGGGAAACGTCGGCCGCTTTGGAGGAGGAGGGGGAGCGCACATGGTGGGCTCCGCCCCCCAACAGAGGCAACTGTCAATCATCGGTACGTGACCTCGTCCCGTGAAGCGTCGGTCAGAGGTCACCGTGCATCATAGACAGGCGCGCATCTTAAGTCAAAGTTTCAACCTGGATTTAAATGTATTTACACTCAGCGCAGACTCCACTTCCGTTGGTCGCCATTTCCATTTGCGTAACCGCTAAATGCGGCTTCACCATGTTTACTTGAGCCAGTCCGCACATCTCTGAGCCCGACATGTCAATCACGTGTTGATGCGTCATGTGACGCGCGTGTTCATTGGCATGTGATGTCATATTGACGGTTCCCGTGCTGTCACGCGTTTCATCCGCAGCTGCCGCTTTCCAGGCCGGAGCGTCCGGCGCCAGTCGTCAGGCGCGCGCCGCCCTCCTGCGCTACTGCGCAAGCGGCGACGCTCGCTTCCTTCTGCGCCTTCACGGACGCCTTTGCGCCATGCGGGACGCCGGCGGAGACACGTCAGTCAGACAGCCCCACCCCCACCCCCATCATTGCTGGCCGCCACTTCCTTTCTAAAGTCCCGCCTCTTTTCCTCCCGCAGACCCCTGCACCTGTCAATCATCCACCAGCAGATGGCCGTCACCTGCGAGTTGATTGACACCTTGCAAAGCAGCGGGCGGGGTCATGTACTCGACGTCGCCAACCATCTGCAGCAGGTCGGTCCTGCCGCGAAATCGACCACCGCCGATGCGTCACATCAACGGCTAAGTGGCGGTGTCGCCGCCGCATGTAACGCCCGTGTGCGATTTGACCGTCAGACGGCACTCCACTTGGCAGTGCTGATGCGTCAGCCGTGCGTTGTGGAGGCCCTGATGAGGGCGGGGGCCGACCCCGGCCTGCGGGACCGAGACGGCCGCTGCCCGCTGCACCTGGCGGCGCTGGGCGGCGACGTGGCCACGCTACGCGCCGCGCTAGCCAACCTGGGGGAAAGACACGCCCACCTCTTGACCGCGGCCGATTACCACGGTGAGTGTGGGACGTTTTGGCGGTCTCGCCGCAATGCGGCCACGTGTCATTTGCGTGTGTCGTCGCGTCAGGTTTGGCGCCGCTTCACCTGGCGGTGCGTCGCGACGGTCACCGTTGCCTGCGGCTGCTGGTGGAGAGCGGCGCCAAGGTCAACGCACCCGAGCTGAAAGGCGGACACACGGCTCTGCACATGGCCATCGATCAAAACCTCCTCAAGGTCGCCTGCACGCTAGTCACGGAGGTAAGCGTGTACACGCGCGAGTCCTGCCGTGCGCCGCTTTTTGTCTCGTCCCCGCATTGTGACCGTCAAAATGGCTTCATCATGAGTCCAAAGCAGCAAACAAAAATTGCAACGGAGGCTAAAACAGAACCGTGACCGAAAACAAACCTGACAGCAGCAAAGAAACAGACAGCAAACAATGAGCCTAATGACCAACAGGTGTGCAGCTGCAGGGGGAGCCCTACAGCGCCCCCTGTTGGTCCCTAAACAATGAGCCTAATGACCAACAGGTGTGCAGCTGCAGGAGGAGCCCTACAGCGCCCCCTGTTGGTCCCTAAACAATGAGCCTAATGACCAACAGGTGTGCAGCTGCAGGGGGAGCCCTACAGCGCCCCCTGTTGGTCCCTAAACAATGAGCCTAATGACCAACAGGTGTGCAGCTGCAGGGGGAGCCCTACAGCGCCCCCTGTTGGTCCCTAAACAATGAGCCTAATGACCAACAGGTGTGCAGCTGCAGGAGGATCCCTACAGCGCCCCCTGTTGGTCCCCAAACAATGAGCCTAATGACCAACAGGTGTGCAGCTGCAGGAGGAGCCCTACAGCGCCCCCTGTTGGTCCCTAAACAATGAGCCTAATGACCAACAGGTGTGCAGCTGCAGGGGGAGCCCTACAGCGCCCCCTGTTGGTCCCTAAACAATGAGCCTAATGACCAACAGGTGTGCAGCTGCAGGAGGAGCCCTACAGCGCCCCCTGTTGGTCCCTAAACCGAATCATGACAGTTTTCCTCTTGCAGTTGAAGGCGGACGTGAACGCACGCACTTTTGGAGGAAACACGCCTCTTCACCTGGCGGCCGCCGCCCACGCGCACACGCTGTGCTCCGTTCTGCTGGCTGCCGGTATGCGCGCACACAGCCCGCGTCTTGCACCCGCACGCACGCCCGCACAGGGCAGGCGCGGGGGGGGGGGGGGGGGGCACGATCAAGAAAGGCAGAGTACACTCTCGCGACCTTTCACGAGATCGCAAGGACGTGATTAACGCCGCTTGGGAGACGGCGACTGTCTTTACACGCGGCGACGGGTTTTGCGTCGCAGGTGCCGACAAAGACGCGGAGAACGACGAGCCGCTCGTCTTGAGCTCCTCTGATGACGACGAAGAGCGTGAGGAAGAGGAGGCGGGGGCCAAAGTATCCTCGCGGCCAATGGGCTGCCGGAAGAGACGAGTGGGCGGTCACACGGCGCTGGATCTGGCCAAATGTCACAAGGTAGCCAACGCTCCTTCAAAATAAAAGTCTGGTTGTCCACTGCGGAGTAAACGTTGCGCCGTCTTGACGCGACAGGTCAGGAAGCTGCTGACGTCCGCGTGCGCTCGTCACGTCCCCGACAAGATCAAAGACAAAGCGGGTTGGTCTCACGCTCGTCCTTTTGCGTGTCGTCACTTTCTACGCGTCGTTCGCGTGTCAATCCGGCGTTCGCTTCGCAAGTCAAAAAGTGGGCGGGGTCTTTGTGACGCGCTTAGATGGGGAGCGTTGGCACGTGGACGCGTGCACGCTGCGCGAGCTGGTGGACGCGCTGAGCGACGCCGGCGTTCCGTGGAACAAGCTGGCCGACAAGCTGGGAATGATGACGCTGGCTCACCTCTACCAGGATAGCCCCGCCCCCTGCCACAGCCTCCTGCAACACTACCAGGTCAGGACGCCACATCCCCCCCGCTTGATCAATGTCGTCGCCCCGCCCCTTTTCCTCATCCCTAAATCTTTGTCACAGCTCGGCGGCGGTCCCGTGGAAGATGTGCTGGAGGCCTTGGAGTCGCTGGGGGTCCACGAGGGCGTCCGCCTGCTGCGCCGCCACCATCGCCCTGACGCGCACGCGCCCCCTCCAGACAAACTCAGACAAGGTGCTGACATACGCGCAAGCTCACGATACATTTTAGAGTTCTTTTTCAGATTGTTCATTCATTCATTCAGTCATTCATCTTCCGTACCACTTGATCCTCACTCGGGTCGCGGGGGGTGCTGGACCCCATCCCAGCCGTCTCCGGGCAGTAGGCGGGGGACACCCTGAATCGGTTGCCAGCCAATCGCAGGGCACACAGAGACGAACAACCATTCGCACACCCACTCACACCTAGGGACAATTTAGAGTGTTCAATCAGCCTGCCACGCATGTTTTTGGAATGTGGGAGGAAACCGGAGCACCCGGAGAAAACCCACGCAGGCCCGGGGTTTTAGTGGGTGGGTTGGGCCCGGGGAGAACATGCAAACTCCACACAGGGAGGCCGGAGCTGGAATCGAACCCGGTACCTCTGCACTGTGAAGCCGACGTGCTAACCACTGGACTACCGGGCCGCCAGCTGTAGTTTTAATTCTTCTAAATAGGTGAAAAGCGACATAAATCGGTCTTTATTCACGTTAATTGGACATTCCACAAAATAATACGTGACGACGGGCTCGCTCACGTTCACCAGCTGTCACGCGGAGCGAACGTGAGCTAATACGAGTGAGTGCTTCAATCGCTGCGGCGTGAATGCGAGTCATGAAACCGGAGAAGGTGAGCCAATATTTGCCAATGTCTACAATTTATTCGAGATTCTTGGACGAGGCTCACCAACATGGTGTAGCCCCCCCCCCCTCAAGGACCTCAAGAGTAGCCCGCGGGGGGCCATTTGGAAAGTAGCTCACCACTGATGCGACAAGTGATGCAAGTGATGGCATAGATTTATAGAAATAACGTGCATATTGATCTTTATCTGTTTTAAGCGTGATGTTTGAGAAAGTACAGCAAGAAAATGGGAAAGGTGAATATCAGGTTGGATTTCCATTTCACAGGACTTGGCCAAGTTGAGTGCAAAACGCAAGTTTGAAAACAAAATCAGTCACAATTTCAAACAATTTGCCCCTGCTAGCTGAATGCTAACACACAATGGAAAATGCCCAAGACGGGCTAACGATTAGAATTGATAGTCGTGGCGTCGAAGGCTTATGGGGGCGATGGATTTTTGAACACAAACAGTGCCGTAACACATGTAGACAGACAAAAGGTGTACATTATTTATCCTCTGCGAAGAGCGACTAATATTATTGCCCCGTAACCGAGTCACTGAGAGTCGCGGTGACATTTGTGTCTGCGGGATGGCGTAATACTGCCCCACAGTGGCCAAGGCCAAGTTGAGTTTGAAAACAAAATCAGTCATGATTTCAAACAATTTGCCCCTGCTAGCTGAATGCTAACACACAATGGAAAATGGCTAATGATTAGAATTGATAGTCGTGGCGTCGAAAGCTTATGGGGGCCGATGGATTTTTGAACACAAACAGTGCCGTAACACATGTAGACAGACAAAAGGTGTACATTATTTATCCTCTGCGAAGAGCGACTAATATTATTGCCCCGTAACCGAGTCACTGAGTGTCGCGGTGACATTTGTGTCTGCGGGATGGCGTAATACTGCCCCACAGTGGCCAAGGCAGGCAGCATGACAACATTGATTTGAAGCATGAAATTATGATGCACAAATGCTTCCCTTGTTTATATTCTATTGATTGATGTTATTGCAAATGTTTGTTGTCTTTTTTTGGGGGGGGGGGGTCGCATCCATTATTTACAATGTGGAAAAGAAACACGAGAAAGGAGCGTGCTAAAACTCATATCTCAAGGCGCCACTCTATGATTTTGATGATGATGAAGAAGCGTGTTTGTTGTCTTTGCTCATATCAGAATCGACAGTGGACAGCGGCTTCAGCAGTCAGCCGATAGAAGACGAGCGGCCGCCTGCGGCCAATCACTGAGCAGCATCAAGGTGACATGGCTGTGATGTCACTCACTCACTCACGAGAAAAAAAAAAGTTTTCCGGTCGTCCGTTAAGATGACAAACGTTTTTGTGTTGCCGACTGTTGATGTTGTGCACGATGATCAATAAATATATCCGACAGCTGTATGCGTGTGTGCAAGTGTGTCGATGTGCACGTGCACCTGTGGCGGTGATTTATTTTGGTCCGGACGATGAGGATTTCTCCCGTTGCCGTGACGACGACGTCGTTCGTTCGTGCCGTGTCGAGTGGTTGCCACGGTGAGTTGCTCCCCATCTGTTGCCATGGCGACGGCATCAGACGAAGACAAGGAAGGGGAAAAAGAGCGCCGGCGTCAAAGTCTTAAGACGAAGCGCGTCCTCCTCTTCCGGATTTTTCCCCACGATGCGTCGCTGCGGGCGCTCCTCACGGCGTCACTTCCTGTCCGGATGCCAACTTGGAAGCCTGCGGCCGTGGCGTGTCCTCATTCTTGCCGCTTTCCTCTTCTCGCTGGGCGCTGCCGTCGCAGAGGAAATGCGAGGAGACGACCTTTAAACTTTTGGCGCCGCGCGTCTTCTCTTTGCCGTCCGCGTGCTGTAGCGGCGAGGGGCTGAAGTGCGCCCTCTGGTGGCCACTGTCACCACCGTCCTCAAAGAGTCGCGCCTCGAAGGCTGCCAAGTCCTCCTCACCGGCGGACATCTTGGCGCGCAGCAGCATGGCGTACGTACCGTAACGCGTTTTCTGTGTGGGGAAAGACATGACATCACGAAGCACTACTCGCTCGTAGATACGGAACTTTACGTCTGGTCATAAAAATAAAGCTCGATAATTACGATGCAAAATGCCCCCCCGCCACCCCCCCATATCGCTACAGTGAGTTACAAAATCTTTTTGAATCCGTTGTCATTCCGAAGAAGCGCATCCCTCACCTCAAACTCCAAATACTCTCGTCGCGCTTTCTGCTCGTCCAACTCGCGACCTTTAACCTTGCGGTCCGGCGCGGCGCCAACCAGCTCGTCCAGGTCAGAGGACGCCGCCCGGAAACGAGCCTCGTGAGACGCTGCCTGCTCGCCCTTTCCGCACAAAACAAAATAAAATGTCAACCGCACCGTTGCGAGATTAAAGTGGGGTGGAACTGAAGGAATGAGTGTAGAAATGCAGGGTGTTGCGTGGTGCGCGGCAGCTGTCATTCGGGTGCGCCGAGAGTGTGAGAGAAGTGCGCAATTGCTCACGCGCGCAGCTGAGAGGGAACATTGGAGCATTCGAGCACACAATACAAAGCCAAAAGTGTGATTCGTGCAATAAGAAATGGCGTGTGCGTGCGTGTGCGTGCGACCTGCGACAATTTGGTGGTGGAGCCGGGCAGCAGGGGGCGAGCAAAGCGCTTCTGCGATCCGATGGCGGGCGGAAAGGGCGGAGCCGAGAACATGGCCGCCACCACGTTGATGCGGGTGATCCACGATCGCATGTCCTCGCGCGACCTGACGGGGGGGAAGAGAGGCGCAGGCCTAAGCGACAATTTAGAGTGTTCAACCAGCCTGCTACGCATGTTTTTGGAATGTGGGAGGAAACCGGAGCACCCGGAGAAAACCCACGCAGGCCCGGGGAGAACATGCAAACTCCACACAGGGAGGCCGGAGCTGGAATCGAACCCGGTACCTCTGCACTGTGAAGCCGACGTGCTAACCACTACCGGGCCGCAAATTATTTTATTATTATTATTATTTTTTTAATGCTTTACTAGTTGGCGAGCCTTTTGGCAGAACGCCGACGTGCAACAGGTTGCAATCGAGGGTGTCAAGACTTTTGCTACATTGAATTGCAGCGCTCCTGTTGAAACCATGCTTACAAAGCAATCGCAACTTTTGCAACACTTTCCTGCGCTATCCAATGAAGACTTGGAAATGGCGATGCACCAGGCTGGGCTGCTATGCTACGCTAAGCTACGCTAAGCTAAGCTGGAGTATTTCAAGGTAGATCACACAAAAGGCGTCACAGGTTTTTACGGTTTTGCCTTACGGCGCCTGCATGAGGAAGACCCTCCAGTCGGCGGTGCGCAGGTAGAAGACGTTGGGCCGCTTGGCGTAGTCGGCGGCTCTCATGGCCAGCGCGTGGTGCAGCGACACGCCGTTCTTCACGTCGTCCTCCGTCAGCTGGCGCTCGGCGCCGTACTCGTCCTGCCAAGCACACATCGGCGCAAGCGGTTCATCCGACGCTCACCCGCTCGTCTGTCCCGTCCGCAATTAATCAACAACTATTTTAGTTAGCAACGAAGTGCTCCGAAAAGACAATTGATCCATCAACTAACCAATTACAGTTTACAGCGCTTAATTAATTACAGTTTAATTACAGTTTAAGTACACTTTAATTACAGCGCTTAAATTACAAAAGGTCTCAAAAGGGCTTCACATGTCCACAGCCGACAAATATTAATGACATCTGCTGATATCAACCCCATTAGAGGGCGAGGAAGAAATTAAAGAGAATCCTTGAGAAGGGGCCGCAGATGGGGTCACCAGCAGGTGCCTGAATGAAAAAAAAAAAACAAACAAACCTCCAAAAATACTTTGCAAGTCACCTCGATGCAAAAAATGAATCCGTCAAAGTTACCCGTCGATTCTAAAAGGAGCGGACAGCTGCGGCACCGTCACCAGCGGGCCGCTAGGGGGCGCTCCACTTTTCCGTTACCTTCTGCAGGTAGAGCACGCGACCCTTCAAGGTGGCGTAGAAGGACTTCCAGCCTCGTTTGCCCCGCGCCGCTGCCACACAAAAACACAGCCACAAGTTAGCCTTGCGCTAACGCTTGTCCGTGCGCGGGTCAGGGCTCGGGCTCGGCGACCTGAAATACTCAAAAGAGGAAGTCCAAATATTGTTTCTTTGTTTGTCTACCAGCATGCATCAAAGTGCGTCGGGCGCTGTATCGAACAGGACGTTTTATTTCTGCGAGCGTCAAAAAAACATTTGAAAGGCTCGCGAAAAATCAATGCCGCAAAGTCAAGTCATGAGATGAGAGGCGAAGTGTCGGCTGCCATCTGTCTGTGAGCCGCGTTCGCTAGCATACCGTCGAAACGAGTGGTTTCCCACGGCAATTAGGACGGGAGTGGGGGTGAGGGAGGGGGGGGGGGGTGAAAGAATTATTATTACCCCTGGCCTCAGCCACTCATTCCCTGCTTCCCAAGCACCACGCGGGTATTTCGGGTCACCGTGCAGAGATTGGCTAGTTACCGAGCGGGAAAGGAAGAGACGCGTGCGTACTTTTCTTGCCGTCTGCGTCGGCGTGGACTTTGCGCACCAGGAAGCCGCTCTTGTACAGCTCGCCGTCGGCCCGCTGCACCGCAGCCGCCAGCTGGTTGCGGCCCATCCCCGCTCGCTTCAGCGTGTGGGAGGCGGAGTCTGTTCGGCCGTCGGCCGAGTCCGACGCGGACGTCCGCAGCTCCTCCTCGTCGCTGGGGGGGGGGGGGGACGACAACATGAAGGAAAAATGCCGCCTCCCTCACTGCGCGGCATCGACTGGACGAAGCTTGAGTTAAGACACTCACATGGTCCACTGGAGTTTGTCGTTCTTGATGGACGCGTACAACGACTGCAAACAAACGCATAGCGCACAGGTTAGCTTAGCATTAGCCACCAAACTGCAAACGTTCCTACGCCTTCAACATTCGAGACTTTTCCGTCATTTCCAGACAAATCCATCTGCAACATTCTGGTCAATTTGCCGCCAAATGATCGTCGACATCGCAGTCCCAACTTTAGCATCCTCGCGTGAGAACCCCGAAGCACACAAGTGAGCTAGCAAACACCACAAGGAGCATCCCAAAACGCCGCTGCAATTGTCCCCTGAACAAGATCTGCTGACCCAAGTGATATGCGGCACATCCGGCTCGCTGTTGACAAAATCGGGGCTCTAATCTGGAATTTTGTCGTTTTACTCCCAAAATTCCCAAAACACGTCTCCTCTACATGCGCCGCGACCAGTCTCTTTGTCTGAAAGCGTCATGACATTGACTGGCCAGCAGGCCATCGCGTGCCCTCCCTTCGATTGGTCGGCCGGACGAATGGATGGATGCTCTTCCTGCTCTACCTTCTTCTTCTTCTTGTCAGTCTTTTGCTTGGTGTTCCTGGGCGCCTCCTCCTGCGTTTGACCCAGCAGGTCGGGAAAGGCCAGTGGCTTGAGGGAGCGCGACCGCGGCGTCCTGGAGCGCCGGAATGATTGCGGGTCTCGGGAATCTCGGGCGCTCCGCACCGAACCCAACGAACGCGAACGCAGACGGCTCGCCGACTGGATGCTGTTGACGCCGATCATGTCGCTTCAGCTGCCGTCGAATGGGGGAAGGGTAAATAAACGAAAAGGAAAAACTTCAACGACTTCCGCTCGGCACGGGAAAATGGCCACAAGATGCTGGTTCTGCCGTTTGGCCGCGCTCCGGCGCTTGGATCACAACGTCGCCCTCTGGTGGTCGTTGGCAGGCGGCAGCGGCGCCCTCAGGTGGTTGGACCACACTGGGGCTCCTTTGCAGGAAGGTGATGGCAAGGTAGGCGTGGCCACGTGTCGCCGTCCACGCCCCTCCGCAGACCATTCAATCGCTACCTAAAATGGCCGATGTTCATCCGGATCCGGACTCGTCAAATAAAAAGACGACAAAGTTCTTCCTTCCCCCCTGCAGGAAAAGGCTCTTCCGCCTCCTCTTCCTCTGGCGCTGTGACTCGAGTGACGGGGAGAAACGCTCTCTCTCACCCTCTCTCTCTCGCTCTCTCCTCACGTCTTTCCTCTCTCTCACTGCGCATTTTCCCTCAACAGCTGCAGCCAATCAGCACGCACGGACGCCAGCCGTGGCCCGCCTCCTCGGCTGCCAATCACGCAGGATGTGTTGGCTAAGTCACTGGAAGTGCAAAGTATTGCAGGGGGGTTGGGGTGGGGGCGGGGTGGGGGGGGGTCCACTGTCGTGACAGGTGTGCCTTCAGTTTTGTCTCTTCAGTAGCAACAGTGGGTCATAATATTAGGGACACGTTGCTGTGTGTGTGTGTGTGTGTGTGTGCTGCAATTGGACGACGGAGCATCACCTTCAGCATATCTTTAGGAAAGTCTTTTCCATTGTTCAGACCTTCCAGGTTGGAGATGAACTGACTGCAGGACATCCTCTTGCCGACATTCTGCAAGCACACACATACACACACACACACACACACACACACGCACGGAGACAGTCGCACCCGATTGGTCAGGACACTTATTCCCGACATTTCTCCACAAGCACAAGCTGTCAGTCACACTCACGTTTCCATGGAGATCAACATTCAACAGCATCAGAGCACAAGTCAGCGTGTGGACGCTGTCTGAGAGACGACAACAACAACAACATGAGGTGCGTGCGTGCGTGCGTGCATGCGCGTGCACGTGTAGCGCCGCGCACCTTGGGCAGCGTGGCCGCGGGGGTTACAGGCGACGTATCTTCTGGAAAAGTGAGCTAGGACTCGCTCTCGCTCTTGAGTTTCTCCCATCAGCGTGAGCTTGCTCAGGAAGACTCTGGAAGGAAGATCATGACATCATTACGATGACATCACCGGACGGAGACGCACTTAGTGAATTATATAGCGCGTATAGTTCCATGAGGCATGTGGATGATGTCTAGTGTGTGATGATGATGATGTTCGGTGGTGCCCCGAGACTGGAGTTGAATTCCTTTTTTGTCACCACGCTCGTAACTCAAAAGATCTCAAATCATCTCCTCCCACTGAAAATAATGGAAATGTCCAGTCCAGTCCCCTAAAAAATGCTCAAATGTTTGTTGAAGGAGCGAAAGTAGCACTCCAAAATATTAGCCGAAGACAAAGACAGCTCCATTTCTCTTAGCTAATTGGTCTGGCACTTGTCATAGTGACTGATCGTCGGTCTACATGTGTTGCTGCACAGGATGTGTTCAATGCATTGTTTAAAGCAGGCAATTTTCCAACGAGGGCGGCCCGGTAGTCCAGTGGTTAGCACGTCGGCTTCACAGTGCAGAGGTACCGGGTTCGATTCCAGCTCCGGCCTCCCTGTGTGGAGTTTGCATGTTCTCCCCGGGCCTGCGTGGGTTTTCTCCGGGTGCTCCGGTTTCCTCCCACATTCCAAAAATATGCATGGCAGGCTGATTGAACACTCTAAATTGTCCCGCGGTGTGAGTGTGAGCATGGATGGTTGTTCGTCTATGTGTGCCCTGCGATTGGCTGGCAACCGATTCAGGGTGTCCCCCGCCTACTGCCCGGAGACGGCTGGGATGGGCTCCAGCACCCCCCGCGACCCTAGTGAGGATCAAGCGGTTAGGAAGATGAATGAATGAATTTTCCAACGTATTTGAAAGGTGGGATTCGTAAACTCTAAACAGTCAGTGTTGCAAGAAACGTGAAGTGGCCTGTGCGGGCCCCATAAAATGATACGGCGGGCCGGCTCTGGCCCCCGAGCCACAGGTTGAAACCTACAATGATGGCTCTGTGTGCTGCCAACCTGAGTGCTTGGTCGATGGCGAGACCGTTGAAGTCAAAGTTGCTGAGATATTCTTCCGCCACTCTCCGACTGAAGTCGTTACTGCCAAGACACACACGCACGCATGTTACATAATACACCGGTGCCACGCCCGCACGTACACGCGGACGCACGGCAGACCGACTTTTTGCTGAGGTGCGACGACACGTCAGACTTGCGGAAGCCTTGCAGCCGATAGAGGCGCTCGGCGAGGCGTTTCGCGGCCTGCGGGTCGGCCTTGGCGCCGTTGGCCAGCGCGTCCCCGCGGTCGCCGCGCGCCAGTCGCTCCGCCACGTCGGCCTGCGGGTACAGCAGCTCGGGGGGCCGGTTGGCCACGCGCTCCCTGACAGGAAGAAAAAACACTTTTCCATTGGCGTTTTTTGTGCGTCGTCGTCGTTCTTCAAACTTTCTTCGGCCCGCGAGTGAGTGTGCGTGCGGTTGCCGCGGCAACACAGTGTGAATGTCACACGTTCAGAAAGGACGTGAGAATGTGATGATGGAGGCGACGGAGGGGCACACCGCATGATGGTCAATCTGTCCGTTTTGCCATCGGGAGACAACGAGTCGGGGAAGGCCGCCCCCCCCCCCCGTTGTTCGAAGGCGGAGCGACATTGCCGCGGCAAGGCTTCCTCTTTCTCGCGCCCACAAAAGGAGGAGAATGTCAAACAGGAAGTTGACTTCGGCGAGTCCTCCGGAGCATTGTGTCGAGACAACACACAGGAAATACACCACATGCATTCCCCCCCCCCCCCCCCCCCCCATCCAGGCTTGGCGCGATGTAGCATCATCAAAAAGCTGCGGTTATATTAAAGGTTCCGTAATAAAAATACAAAGTGCGAGCGCCTCATCGTCTGACCTGTACACGGCGATCGGGGCATGGAGGTAGGCGTCCTCCAGAGCCCCGCCCCCCCAGCATAGCAGGTAGCGTGCCATGTCAGCATGGCCGCCGCACCCGCCGACACGCCCGGCCTTGGATCTCATCCCTATCCGTGGCAACCGCGGCCATCGCAACAGCTTCTCCTCCTTTTTGCCCGCTTGTCCTTTTGCTGATTCTACTTTTTCTTTTCCGAGCGGCCCGGGTGAGGTTGTGGAGCGGGTGCCGGGCGTCAGTGGGAGGGGAAGATCTTCCTCCCCCCCCGTTTGTCCTCTCGGCCTTCCTGCAGTTGCTTCTTTGCGCGCTTCTTTGCCGGAAGTCGTCGGCACAGCAGGTAATTGACAGCATCAAGCGTTTGTTCCCCTCCGCTCCTCCATCGCATCTCCTTCTTGCCGACGTCTGCTAAGCATTCCGCTACACGGGTCACAGGAGCGCCGACGTGGGGGAGTTTTCCCATCTGGAATTTCCTCCCAAAGTTCATCTGGCTCCAGGGGGTGTGGCCCGCCGGCGCTTGGATCACAACGTCGCCCTCTGGTGGTCGTTGGGAGGCGGTAGCGGCTCCTTCAACTTGGAATTCGGCCCAGGACAAACTTCATCTTCTTACAAGCATTAGATTTCAACGAGGGGCAGCAGAACGTGTCACTCTCCTTTCATTTGGAGTCATTGGCTGTTTTTTGGGGGGGGGGTTTTTGCTGCTCGAAAAAAAAAATGCAAAATAAGTTTCACATCTGGTGCCATCAGGTGGTTGAGAGCTGTTATTGCAGCAGGTTCGAGACTCCTCAAACAAATGAATAGAATTTGGGGTTTGGGAAGGGAGGTGTGGGGGGGTCAAAATCATGCTCCAAACGCACTCTTGTGTGGGCGCCCACTACAAGTCACTCCTGCCTTCTGAAAAGTTTGAATATTAAAAAAAAAAAAAAAAAAAAAAAAAAAGAATCCGCCTGAACACCATTTTGACTGTTGGACACCATTCATTCATTCATTCATTCATCTTCCGAGCCGCTTGATCCTCACTAGGGTCGCGGGGGGTGCTGGATCCTATCCCAGCTGTCTCCGGGCAGTAGGCGGGGGACACACCCTGAATCGGTTGCCAGCCAATCGCAGGGCACACAGAAACAAACAACCATTCGCACTCACACTCACACCTAGGGACAATTTAGAGTGTTCAATCAGTCTGCCACGCATGTTTTTGGAATGTGGGAGGAAACCGGAGCACCCGGAGAAAACCCACGCAGGCCCGGGGAGAACATGCAAACTCCACACAGGGAGTCCGGAGCTGGAATCGAACCCGGTACCTCTGCACTGTGAAGCCGACGCGCTAACCATTGGACTACCGGGCCGCCCGTTGGACACCAATTTGCATTAATAACGTCGCAAATAATGTTCGAGACTCACCTGGCAGCCGCGTGGAGCGCCGGCGCCGAGCTGGTTTTGCGGAAGCCGTCTTTGAGGATGGAGCGCCGCGACGGCTCTTTTGCCTCGGAGCCGTCGTCCTCGGAGCACGCTGGCAAGGAGACTTCCGAGCGGGCGGCGGGCTCGCCCGCCTTTGACAAAGGGGCGAAGCTCAGCTGGATGATGTTCTTGGCGCTCTCGCAGATCTGACTCTGCAACGGTTGGAAAGACGAGAGTTGCAAACGGGCAGAGATGATTTGAAAAGCGACAGAAGAAGGAACTGTTGCAAACAGACAACGTGAGCAAAAAGCAATCAGAAGAGCCCAAAGCGAAAAAGGGCGGAGACGGTGCACCAACCTGGATTTCAGGGGTGAGCGTGGGCAGGTCAAAGGTGAAGACGGACGTGGATCCCGAGGTGAGCAGGTCGACGCTGTCCAGGCTGCTGAAGGAGGTTCCTTTGGCCCGGTGGCCCTCCATAATGCTTTCAAAATGGCGACTGAAAGAATCCAGGTGGCTGTCGGACGGCCGCAGGGGGACGCCGGCGCCCGCCGCCGCCGCCGACGGGCCTTTCACCTCCGACGTCCTGAACGGGAAGACCGCGTCCTCATTATATGGCCCCTTTGGGTATCGCGCTCATTGAAAAGCGGAACCACTACAAAGATCTGTCCTGGTCCCGGTCACTGTCCTGAAGCGACAAGCGCCAACTCTACGTTGGCATTCGCCGACTCCCACGTCACTCACCAGGCCAGGCTCCGCCTTTCCGACCATACTGTCCAGGATCATCGTGCTTATCGGTACACTTTCATCATCAGGTATGATCTTACTGATATGACCTCTCACCCCTTCAGCAATAGAGTGAAGCCACCGTCATGGTGGGAGGCGGCCTTCTGCCTCTGGCGCTCTCTCGGCCGGTTCGCCAGGCCATCCTCGTTGTCCTCGTCCTCCTCCTCCTCCATCGGCCCTCCCTCAGTCCGACAGGCCCTCAGCAAAGCCTCGTCGGGATCCTCCCCGGCCGCCTCCGCCCGCATCACCTGTGCCGATACAAACTCCGCCCATATCAGCCCTGTCGCCACGCTTACAAAAAGGCAGAGGATGTCTAAACTTGTGAGCAAAATCGCCGATGATGTTTTTGATTTTGGATGCAGACGCGGCAGACACGTCACCTCGTCCAGGTCAGTTTCTCGGTAGCAGCGCAGCGGCACGCGGTCCAGGTCCGTCTCGGAATATTTGACGCTGCGCCGAAGCACGCCCGTCTCGGGGGCCGAGTCTCCCGGGTCGGAGGTGAGCAGTTCCACCTCGATCTGCCGAACTTTTTGGTGATGGGACGACCTTTGAGGCTGGACGGCCCTCCCGCCCCGCCTCTGCTTGGGCGTATTGGCGGGGGCGGGGCTCAGCGAGGACGCAGCGGGCCGAGGACTGCCTGAACTCGAGACGAAAAGCAGCCCATATGTTAGCTAGGAACATTTTTGACGTCACATATTTGATATCTGTGAACAGGTGCCGGCCAATGTTAGTGAATGTGAGAAGCTAACGATAGCATTCCCAAGCTTGAGCTAATTGGCTTCAAAACGTTGAAGCTTCATAAATGGGACTTCAACCGGCAGCAGCACACCGCTATAGTATGCAAATCATATGTAAATTAGGCTGGTTTTGTGTGTGTGTGTGTGTGTGTGTGTGTGTAAACATGTGACCTTTATTGCTGCTGCTGTCTTCCTGGCTCTGTGCTCCAAACAGGAAGTTCCACTTGGCCTGGGCGATTTTCTGTGATCTCGAAGGCAGACTCGCGTCCGAACTTTGGCCTGACTGAAAATAGTCAACATAGGTGTGCTGTTAATAAACGGTGGCGATCAAAACTATTCAAACCTAAAATGAGCTTGTGTGTTGCGTTTCTCTTTTTGTCATTGGCTAGCTCAACACGGCAAATGTGAGCTTTCCGTGCACGGAGGTCAAAGGTGAGCAAACTCCGACCTGGATCCCGGAGCCTAGATCGCAGCTAGACTGGCTCCAGCTTTCAGGAGACACGCTTCCTTCACCCAAGCTTCCCGTCAGCCCGCTGGAGCTCCGCGAGGACGTCCCGACCACCTTGTTGAGATCCTGAACGTTTTCCTGCCGAGTCCCGGACAAATGCCCGACGGGTGCGCAATGATCCCGTCTTGCCTCGTCTTCACCTTGCTTTCGGAAACTCTTTTCGTCGGGTCTTGCAGCAAAGCGCCGGGACTTTTGCTGACAGACTTGCAGGCTGTCTTGGACCGGACTGGTCTTCTTGAGCTCTTTCCGTGAGGAGGATGAGGCTTGGACTGTTTGCCAGGAGGCGAGTCCACTAGAGGCGTCGGGGCTGCGTGAGCGATCGCGCCGCTTGGACTCCCAGCCAGTCGAGAGCGCCGCTCGGTGGCGATGGTCCGGGAGGGGCGGATGCTGAGTGGAGTTTGAATTCTGCTCCGGGCGTGGGGTTAAGACATGCAAATGAGAAGTCGCAGGTGAGCAGGGTCCTTTCCTGCCCAAGGCGTGCGAGACGCTTTCCGGTTCTACTTGAAGTTTGGATTTGTCCGGCTTCCATCGTGCCTTCGGTTCGTTTTCCCGCAGCGGATCCAAGGAGGCGTCCCCATAAAGATCGGAAAGCGGTTGGGGTTTTTGAAGCAATGACTCTCCGACGCTTGGACTGAGTGACCTCAAAGACTCCGACGGGGAAGGCGTTGGAGAGGGACTTTGATGACCCCAGAAAGTGTCAGCATTGGAAAAGGGGGAGGAGCTTAGCACACCATTTGCTCTGTTGCTCGGGACATCGTGCTGGATATCTGTAGGCCGTCCGGCTGGTAAAGGTGGTTGAAATCTGCCGGACAGTCGGGGACTTTCGTCCCCCGACCAAGAAGACTGCTGGATCTGGAGAGCGCCGTGAGAACGATGCCCCGATGTACGAGCCGCTGTGCGGGGGGAGAACCCGGGGTGCGCGGGAAGCCGATCGGACTCGGAGCTTCTCCCCAAGCCGTCGGGGGAGTTCCGACAGCCTCCCCTATCGAGGTCTCTGAGCTGAGCGCCGGATGGCAAAGTGAGGGTAGCGTGGGGCAGGATTGGTGACCCCGCCCATGAACGGCAGGTTGGCCATTTGTGGTTTCGCGGCAAGGTCGGGTTGTAGTTCTCGTTGCCGCGACCTGCAAAGCGCCGCCGCAATTCCGGCGAGCCAAACTCTTCCAGGGCGCGGTAGGTGGCATCTCGAGCGATCGCATCTCTGTGCAGGAAAGGAGAGCCCGGATTGGTAGAGGGGCGATGGTGAACCGGGCAGGGTTCGGCCCGTCCCACCCGGCTTCCGGATCCTAACGGGTCACTCAGTCGACGGTCGCCCGTCATATGAACATTGGCTTTCTCAATATACCCGAAGGTCACCACAGACGATTTCCTCTCCTGAGCGCCAGACCCTTGGACATCGCAGGACCGGCGGTGGAAAGTGGGTGTCGAAGGTGCATTCATGCGCCCGAACGCCGACGGAGGCTCGGTAAGCTTCCGCCTTTGATAGGGGTACGCATCCGACGACGGGGCGAGAGCTCCCGAGTACTGATGACCTTGACTGGTGGTAAGGACCTGAAGCAAGTCCTCAAACGTGTTGGGTAGCATCTCCTCTTGGTGAAAGTATCCAGGCTGCGGGCTGACCGAGTGCCTGGCGGACGAGATGGAGGGAGAGGAGCTCCGGAGCCCACCCGGCATTCGGCGGCGGGTACTCGGGGAATGGTCCGGACTTCGGTTGGGGCTGGAAAGGACAGAGCTCCTTTGAGAGTGAGGGAGAACATCCGGACACTGAAGGATCAGGTGACCCCTTCCGTCATCTCCGATCCCAGGAAGCCTTCCTTCTTCTTCACCCGCAGAGCGCACCTCAACATACAGGTGCAGCACCTTTCCCGACTGGGACATTTTAACACCTCAAATACCCCCAGGCTCCTTTTTTCTCTGAAGACCTTTGCTGACGGTTCCGGACCACCTGGTCCGCAATCAAAGGCTAAAGGCTTGGAAGAGAGTCTGCGGTGTCACTGGAGCACCGGGAATGTTCTGTCGTCATTGTGTCAAGCTGCAGAAGAAGAAGAAACGTTCTCATTAGATAGGGAAGGACGACATCGCAAAGTGACACATCTGTTCTACGGTTTCTGGTGCGCAACGCTTCTATTGATTTTCATATCGTATCAAATCTTCCCGGCGTGCACTGAGCTGATGGTCTCACGGTCAGAGTAGAGGATGCCTTCGGGAGGAAAAGATGAACACGATGTTGAAAAGTCCATTTCACATGTTGGTCACTCAAGTCACGCAGCGTGATCGCTTTCTGAAGAAAGCCACTGAAGCCCCACCCACCCGTCTGACATCGCCTGTCAATCAATGCTCAAAGTCCTGCTGCACCAGTCAGAAACAAGACACCTGTTTGTTGCATGTCACTAATTCAAAGTTCTTGCGAGTCAACCTACACTTCAACTCACACACACACACACACGCACACACACAGACGTGACTGTGTTTCCAATTTTATGTCCCCTCAAAACATGGAAACGAGTGCACGCACACACAAATACACGCACACAGACAGATAAGAAGACACTTAGTGCGACTTTTGCGAAACACAAATAGAAGGCTAATAGGATTACCTCTCACAAATTCTCTCGCACACTCACACAAATGCACACACACACACACATTCATGCAAAGGTGCACATACTCTCCGTCTCTCACTCGTATATGCCCGCGCGCACTCACACACACACACACACACACACACACACACACAAACACACAGGCAGCTGAGGTAGTCATGATGTCGCTGCGAGTGAAGCTGTTAGCCTACCTGTGTGTCCTCTGCTGTCATGTCCTCTGCGTTGCCATAGCAACACAGTGGCGGCGGCTATTCCTCTTCTGTCACTTGTTGTGTGCTGGCCGGGCACCGCCTCTTCCTGCTTTATCAATCAGCCTGACCCCGCCTCTTTTCCCCGGGGCCGCCTGGTAGCCAATGGCGGGGCTCGCCGTCTGTCCTTGCGGCCGGTGCAGAGTGAGCGACGCTGACATATGTCACAAGGCATCTTAGCAGCCAGCGTGGGGGGGGGGGGGGGGGGCGGATGCTAATTCCTGAGCATTCCACAAACACACCTGCACTCGAGCACCCCTGGCCACGCCATTGAGGTCCCTATTTTCCGGTGCATTGGATGAGATGGTTGACATGTTTGGCTCACATTTCTGACTTTCAGGGCTTGCTCTCATCTGCCACCTTGCCGTGTGCAGTTTGCATTTTCTCCTGGTGCTGGAGTGTTTTTTTTTTTTTCCAGCTACTCACACACATTCTAAAATCATCCACGTTATGCTTGGTTGAACACTCTGACTTGTGCCGAGTTCGTCATGTGACTGGGAGAGATTGCTGGTCTGTATGTGCCTTGCGATTAACTGGCGACCAGTCCAGGGTGTGCCCTGCCTCTCGCCCCAATTCAGTTGGAAAAGGCTCCGGCACGCCCGTCACCCTCATGAGGAGAAGGGCTATAGACAATGGAAAGATGGATGATTAACAAATGTCATCATCTTTCACGCATGCTTGAACATGTCACTCACATTTCAGGAAGTGAGGGGGTGACGAGGTCATTGATGAGGTCGTCATCACAGGCTTCGCCATATGCTCAACTTCTCAATTGCTCCAAAATGAGGAGCCAAAAAGATTCTTACAGATTCCGGGCGTTTTCAGAACAGTTCTTGACCAGTTCTAGACCGGTTCCACATCGGTTCCAGGCTGCGCCCATATCATTTCTGCATCAGTTCCAGGAAGTGATATCAGAGAAGCATGGTCAGGAATTGTAGACAGCTGAAGTGAAAGTGGAACTTCTGCATTTGGCCTCATCGTCAGGGTCATTCCGAGTTCATTTCAGGTAGTAGTCACAGAATAATTCAGTCTCAATATGCCCTCAGAGTTATTGTCGTTGTTGGTCATTGCAACGGGACTTTGATGGTAGACACGTGCACGGCCAATAGGCAGCGTGCTTACTTCAACTGCACCCGCTGAGAGAAGAACGACTGATCCATCCAAAATGAGGAGTTTACTGAAAATAGACTTTCTTCTCTTTGTGATCAAATAAAGCATTTTCTTCCATGTCACAAACACCAGCAACTCCTTTCACATGGAACCCTTTCATGTGTCTGTTGAGAGGAACCTTTCCCCACACGGAACCGCTCGACGGCGTTCGATAAGAACGCGTCCACTGACTTCCAACATCACGTCCACTGACTTCCAACATCACGTCTCTAATCAACAGTGTTAAATTCCATAAATTCAACAGGAATATTGTACAATGGTGTATTGTACCAGAACAGGACCTAACTGTACGAACACATGAGACACTCAGCTAGACCTGATCCAAAACCAACCAGAGGACGTCCAACCTCAACTCAAGCAAGGTCATGTCCAATTCACTAGAACTGGTCCAAATTCAATGAGCCCACGTTCAACTTCAACAAGTTCAAATTCAGCCAGAACGCGTTGCAAATGTACTGGGTGTCCAAATTGAAGTTGAACAGGTCCAAATAGTAGCAGAACTAAAGAAGGCAGAATCAACTGGGGTTCGGTGTAGAGCGCCTCGAGAATCTTAAACAGTCAGTCCTCTTGTCGGACTCACCTCGGGTGGTGTTGTTGTTGGGGGTATCTGTAAGCTGTGCTGTCAGAACTCAGAACCCGCCTGCCGCCCTGCGGGTTTGTACGCAGCGGTTCGGTTCCATTAGGCGGGAGAGTTGTGTTTTCATTTGACGTTCTCCTCTCATGTTTCCACGGTGACTCTAACTTCCGGGTCCGACGTGTGACGTCACGGTGACGAGCCGTCGAGACGTTCGGCGTCATGGTGCATTTGAGGAATGTTGGACGTTGGACAAAATTAAACACCAAATAAAATACGAGCAAGAATTAGGTAGGTAAATAATTTCATTAATTCATTGACGATTGAATCACAATAAATTTATTACAAGGAATTTAAAGGGAGGGGAAAAATACTTTTTTTTGGAGTGAATGTCATTTTTCATGTATTTCTTCATTTTGTATTCATGCCAAATATTCATTCAGTTTATCGATTGTAAATCAAGTACAAAAACATTGGCAAAATAAATATTTTAACATTAGAATATTATGGACAATTTTGTATTGATTTTATAAAGTAATTGGCAGATGAATGATATTCAAGTGAATTTAAAAAAAGATATTACAAAAAAAGGAGAATGAACTCGCCGGATGGATTGCAGCGTCAGCAATTGCTGTTCTCATCAATATGACGTCACGGGATGCCCAGCAATCCCGGTACTCGTCACTTATGTGTGAAAAAACATCCTCTCTTCTGCATTACCTAGCGCTACCAAGTGGTTCAAATATGTACTGCACCATGCTCGCTGGGTGCCATAAATTGATTCAGAATAAAAGTGTTGTTTAAAAATGACAAATAAGACGAATGGTACTTGAAATGTTGTTGTCTTTTTTGTTGTTCTATATTTTTCATACGAATTGATAGCAAGGTCCAATTTGTGGGCTACTGTTGTTTAGCGCTGCTGTGAGTTGAGCCTATAGGCTTTATTTTGGTAAGTGACCGGAAGTAGCCTCCGCTCTTCGAGGACAATTGGCTGGCTCCGCCAGTGGACGAGCGAAAAAGACAAGCACGGATGAACCAGAAGCATGAAAAACAAGCCAAATTAACTGCGGTAAGACGCATTATCTCACTTTTTACCGGAGCTCGACGACTAATTCGTTTCCGATCTCAACAAATGGCTAACTCGTGATGCTGACACTTGAGTGGAGGACGACACTTAAACTCGGCCCAATTTTAAACGTGTCCAATGTTGTCTCTTTTCTATACTTTTTGGAAGGCTTTTTTTTTTCTTTCGTTTGTAGAGTTTCTTTTGTTCCCGCCGCGTGCGGCTCGTTACCATGGAGAGCATCAGCCTCTCTCCCTCAAACACACACACACACACACACACACACACACACACGCATTCTTCATTGAAAAATCAGGAAAAAAGGCCACTTTTTTTCTTTTGAATTGCATTCAACTCAACTGTCAGGCATTTTTTGAATAGCACAACCATGAAACCAATCGATGAGACATTCATCACTCATCAGTGTTCAGTTACATTTTGACCTTATTGAGTTTTGGATCTGGCCATGTCTTGGTCTCGGATTGGCCCAGCCTGGTCTGGAGTGCAACACGACAAGTAGTTTGGATAATCGACAATTTGTGTGTGGTTAGCTGTGGAAAAAAAAAAAAAACAACCCAAAAAAACGATTCGACTCGGTAACTAGGTTTTGATTTGACCAAAATTGAGTTGCTAAATTTTAAAATGATTAGATCCCTAAAATTGTATTGCACCCCAAGTGTCAAGATTTGTATTGAATTGCCCTTCATGAGAGATGTGCATCAGATAGAAGCAGTTTGGCACCACTGAGGATTTGACATTTTTAAAAATTGAATGAACTAGATAGTTTGGGCTTTGGGCGGCCCGGTGGTCCAGTGGTTAGCACATCGGCTTCACAGTGCAGAGGTACCGGGTTCGATTCCAGCTCCGGCCTCCCTGTGTGGAGTTTGCATGTTCTCCCCGGGCCTGCGTGGGTTTTCTCCGGGTGCTCCGGTTTCCTCCCACATTCCAAAAACATGCGTGGCAGGCTGATTGGACGCTCTAAATTGTCCCTAGGTGTGAGTGTGAGTGCGAATGGTTGTTCGTTTCTGTGTGCCCTGCGATTGGCTGGCAACCGATTCAGGGTGTCCCCCGCCTACTGCCCGAAGACAGCTGGGATAGGCTCCAGCACCCCCCGCGACCCTCGTGAGGATCAAGCGGCTCGGAAGATGAATGAATGAGTTTGGGCTTTGAAAGAGGAAGTGGATACCTCACATTGCGTCATCTGCTCTCATCGCATTGCCAGCGAGATGCGGCGGCATGGAGGAGGCGGAGCAAAGCGTCTACGTGGCCCAGCTGAAGGCGGAGTTCGACAGCTGCGACACGGCCTCCTCGGGCTTCCTGGGGCCGCAGGAAGTGACGGCGCTGTGCAGGAAGTTGCATCTGGACGCTCACCTGCCGCTCATGCTGGACTCGCTGCTGGGACGAGGAGGAGGCGGGGCCTACGGCAGGGTGCGCTCACAGCACACCGACGCTCGTGACCTCGCGTCAAAGGCTTCACGGCCACCTGAAGGCTCGCAACCGGCAGACATGTTGATGGTTGTTTTCCAAAGCCTAAGCAGATGTTTGCAAATGTCTTATTTTGAAAAAAAAAAGGCTTCTTTGGAAGATTTACCGTCGTTCCAAAACATATTTGCAAATTGTCGTAAAGGACGACAAAATTGTAGAATATTGAGAGGCTGAAATGGCAAAGATTTGGCCGATCAAAATTTTTGTCAATGAATCACTGAACTTGTGGTCCTGTGAGGGGCGCTAACGGGGACCGACGTGCGTCTTGGACCCGCAGGTGGACTTTGAAGCGTTCAAAGACAGCTTTGTGGAGGTTCTGTCCCGCTCGCTGGACTTGACGTCCGACGACGACGGCAGCAGTTACCCGCAGCCAGGTGAGGAGCGCCGACGGCAATCGCCGCGCGTCACGTCACGGCTTCGTTGACCTTCTGCGCCCGCGTTTGCGTGCAGTTGCCGTCGACGACGACGAAGTGAAGCCAAAGTTCACCAAGGGCAAAAAACGTTACGGCCGCCGCTCGCGTCCCGACGTGACGCCGTCGCAAACGTCGGCCGGCTCGCCGGCGCCCGGCGGCGACGGCGCCCGGACCTCGCCGACGGGTCTGCGCGGGTCCAAAGTCCGCCGAGCCGCCTCTCTGGACAGTGTGGAGGTGAGGCGTTGTCATGACAACAAACACACAGCAGGTTACGTTTTTTTGGTTTGTTGCGGTTCAACACAACATGGCGGTGCCTTGAGATACGAGATGAATTCATTCCGTCAGCTTGCTTGTATCTCAAATCATTTCCCCACTGGAATGAATTCAAATGCCATTCAGCCCCTCCCCCCCAAAATTTTTCTTCACAACGTTCTTTAGAATGAAGAAAAATAGCACTTTGTGCTTGATGAAACAATTCCGTAACAACAGAAATCCTCCATTTTCTGAGCCGCTTCTCCTCACGGCGTACAGGAAACGGCGCGGCGAGGAAGGTCGGCGCCGGCGGTTCACGCCTCCCTTTTTGGCTTCGCTTCAAATCAAAAGCTTGCAGCTTTCGTGTTCGGCCCTCTTGACATTCCACACGTCGCATTCCTCAAGTTGCGCTGCAGATGTTTGGCTTTCCGCGCCGATTCGCCCCGCCCAAAAAAAAAAAAGGCTTTGGGATGGGGGCACAGCATTCCGCTCTTTGGACAACTTATTCAAAAAAAATCTCAAAAATGCGAAGAATCCCAAAAGTTGTTTCATCAGCTCTCATTCCACCGCTTTGACTCATCCAACCGGATGCAATTTTGAGCAGCTGGCAAAACGGGAGCATTTTGGCACGCAGTCGCACACAATGCGACACGGATGAATTCACTCGTGTTCAATGTCAACGTTCCCTTTCTAAAAGACACAAAAGAGGAATTTCCGCACCGCTTCGCTGCTCGTTCTTCCGATGGGCACATGAACGCGTGTTGAACATGTGACCTTTGACCTATTCCTCAAACGGGTGGATGAACTTGCAGCGATCGACGTGTGAACGTGCTCCGTTTTGTCTGCAGAGCTTGAAGTCGGATGAGGAGGCGGCAAGTCCCGAGCGCGGCTCCTCGGCAGACTTTCAGCCAAAAGGTGTTTCTCATTTTCTTCCCTTTTCACTTCCGGTGAGCGGCGAGGGGTCAAAATGTCCTTTTGTTCATTTTCGAGTCATTGACCACAAATGAATGGATGACAGATGACACAAATGCCGCTTCCGAGGAAGAAGCCGAGGAGTCGGGGTGTGATCACCTGATTGGTCGAGAGCCGGGCACTCAGGTCAGGCCGCGCCCACCGGCAGACGCGGGGGACGCTCCAGGCTAATGCTATGCTAACCTTTGAACCCTGTAGGTGCGCCACAACTCGGAGCAGGTCACACTTGCGCACTTCCAGAACCTTCTGTGTGGCTCCTCCCCCATCTGCTGCTCTACACCGCACAGGGTCAGTCAGTCACACCTCCTCGGATCAAATTAGAGAACTCGGTTCCGGACCGTGGCAGGGGCGAGCGGCGTATCGTCACTCAGTTTGACATCGCGTCGCAATTGACAGCTTTCAGTTTCAGGAAAGTCCAAATAACATACCAGCAACGAAATTCGTTCTAGATGAGACGGCGTCCTCCAAGAAATGCCACGGCTTAGTTTCCTCGGCACACCTGAAAACCGTCATCCAATCACAGCTGTCAGTCAAGCGGGCGATCGAGTGGGCGGGGCAGGCGGAGTGCACGGGCTCGGCAGGTGGACGGGCAGCTGCTCAAACGAGCCCTTTTGCGTCATGGCGGGCTGTGCTTTTTAAAAAAAAAAAAAAAAAGGTTCACCAGGACCTGGACCTCCTTCCGCTCATGTCAGGTGACCTGACGGCCAATCCTCTTAATCCGGGTCACGTGACACCAGGCGGGTAGAGGAACATGTCGTTAATCTGTCGTTAATCACGTGCTTGTCTCAGTGAAAGGTGTCGTGGTGATTTCTGACCGCCGTCTTCCGAATGCAGACGCCGGCAGCGCCGGAGGTCGGGTCGCGACCGGAGGATGGCTTGGCGCACCGCACCTCGCCGTCGCTGTTGACGGCCACGCCAGATCCTAAAGTCCTCAGCCGGCTGGATGACGGCTCGGGTTGCACCAGTCCCGAGAGATTGGTCGCTCTTTGGACCGACGAGGGCGTCCGCGACGCTCGTGATATCCTCCAGGTCAGTCCGGACGCCCTCACCGTCCGCTATCCGCGGCGCTGCCGTGACACACACACACACACACACACACACACACACACACACACACGAGTGACCCCCGCTTTGGACTTTTGTCAAGATGCGAGACAAAGTTCATTCGGGCAATTTCTTTCTTCTTTTTTTTTTTAAATTTGACTTGTGAGAGCAAACTTGAGGTCTGAACATATTTTCTTCATCCTCAGTGAGAAGTGACTCCTATTGGTGAGTTGAAGTTCATTAGCAGGAGGAGTCTAAATTCAGCCTGGCTCGTGTCTGTTATGCTGCCTCCCAGTGGCCAAGTTGGGCACAGCAACAACAAATTGAACGAAGGCATTCAAACTGTTGAATTCTTTACATTGGATTGAATTAGCTTGTTCCACTGTGTTTGGATAAAGTAGAATATGCCAGGGTTTTAGTTTTGTTTTAGTTTTAGTTTAGTTTTTGATTTTAAGGACAGTCTGGAGTGCACTCATTCATTCCAGTGATTTACTTGGGTGGACCCAGAACAAATTCAACTCCTACGCTAAGGTCAAGATGGTGAGAAAGGAAGGAAAATCTCAAGCCCGATTATTAAATCCTTGACGAGAATTCCTTAATCCGGATCAGCTGCAAATGGACGGCGGCACTTTGAACAGTGGGAAATGTGCAATTCTCCATTTTCTTCGGCTGAGGTCGATTTGTTTGCGCAGACGCTGGACTTCCCTGCGGAGGAGCGGGTGAGTTTGTGCGAGCTGACGCTGGCCCTCGACAACGAACTCCTGGGCAGCGGCAACGGAATCCACCGCGCGGCACTCATCAGCTACAAGAATGAAATCCAGCACCTACGGTCAGTCGGTCTGCCACCCGGTCGCCATCCCGGCGGCCTTCGCCGACGTGGTGGTCACGGCCGCGCCGCGTGCTTTCAGGGAGTGTTGGGAGCAGGCGCGCGGCGAGCGCGACAAGGCCAAAGCAGACCTGGACCGGGCCGAACGCAGGAACCTGCAGTTGCTGCGCGAGGCGGACGAGCGACTCGCAGGCACGGAGGCACTCAGCCGGACCAGGATCAGGTGAAGTAAAGTCGCACTGCTATTGGTCACACGTGCTTGACGTCGCTCCGTGATTGGCAGAGAGCTGGAGCAGGACTTTCGGGAGCGTCTGACGGCACAGCGCGGCCAAGCGGAGCAGGAGAGCGACGCTGCCGCGCAACAGCTGGAACAGGAACGCCGAGAACTGGGACGGCAACTGAGCGCGCTCGAGGCGCGGGAGGCGGACCTACGGGAGGAGCTCGCTGCCGCCGCGCAGGTATCAGTCATTGAGTTTTTAAAAAAGGCGTGCGCGGCGAGCTACAAATTGAGGTTTTCCAGCTATGAGGTTTGCTCTATTTTTATTTTCCGGTTTGTATCGAGAGCCCAAATTCCACCCGGGATTCCGATACGCCGCCACTTAAGTGAAGAGAAAATTCATTTTCACTTCGAAGTGACTTGAAGTGCCCCCACAAGTTCTTGTTCGGCATCCTTCAAAATCCAAGTGATCATTATTGTTCCTGTTCCGCTCAGGAGAAGGCTCATCTGGAGGAGGAGCTAGGGGACCTAAAGCACAGGCTGAGTGAGGCCGAAAACGGAGCCCAACGTCTGCGAGACGACTTGAAGCAGCTGCTGCACCACAAGGTGACGCAATAAATAAATAACGTTCCCAAAATAGAGAGAGGGGGGGGGGTCGTCAAGGACAGCGTACTGTGCAGTGCGACATATGGCACCTAATCTTGGTCTTCAACTCCAAAACTGTGCTGATCGCCAATCCAAAGTGACACAACGGCACCATCTACTGGCATGTGCTCGTCAATCGGGTTACACGAGTATGTTGTCGTCATCATGCGGCCTCTTTGTCCCTCCCCCCGGTAAACGTGACAGTGAGGTTGCCGATAAGTAAACGAGACTCACCCGCGGTATCGGGTGTCCTCTCATCAAAGATGGAGGAGGACTGGCCCAGATGACCTTTCATCTGCTCTCCCCTCCCATTGGCAGTTTGGCGGCTTGGACGACGTCGGCGTGGCACTCCACCCCGAAGACCAATTCGCGCGACTCCTGCAAGAGTCCGAGCGCCGGTGCAGAGTAAGAAAAGAAGTGCACGGTTTTTCTTACTCTCCTTGCCCTCGCTGACTTGAGCGTCCTTTTCGTGATGCGTTCAGGAGCTGCGGGACAAAAACGACGAGCTGTGCGTCGAGTTGGAGTTGCTAAGGAGTCACAAGAAGAGCCACGGGAAGTCAGTCGAGCGCGCCGTCACGCTAAGCCGAGCTGAACCGGCGTCTTCCGGCGAGTCCGAATCTGGTGAGTCCATTTCTTCGGAAAATTTGTGGCTGTCCCAAATGCGGCGGCCATTTTAGGGAAATCTCGTCCTATCGCTAATTCTACTGACTGAAGAGCAGTCGTCATTCCTGCTTCCACAAAAGGATTTTTAGCGGGCAGTATCTCGGGCCTCGGGTTGAAGTATCATTTTTTTTTTTGGGGGGGGGGCACCACAACTCGGCTCATCACTCAAAAAGACACCGACAACACACTTTGAATGCAACTAAGTGGCGTCATCAGAAACTGGATTCTAATTCCTGCTCAGCCAGTTGGATGGGATGCGCACACACTCACACACACACACATGCACACACACACACACACACACACACACACACACACACACACACACACAGAGACGTTGGCGTGATTGAGCGTCCTAGTTGCAAACAGTCTCTCGTGGCTTCTGTTGAGGATGACGTCCGATGAACAACATTTGACCTTTCCAGACGATCAAGACATGAAGCACCGCTCACCTTCTCCCGGTCGCGCCGCAGTCACTCCGGATGACGCGGGTCAGTTCTTCTCACCTCGTCTTTCCTTCACCATTTGCGTAGAAAGCAGAAAAATGAGTAAGCGCTTGACTTTTTGTGACCGCTCGCTTTGACAGTGGCGGCCGTCAGCATCGAGACGGAATTTGCGGTGGAGAAGCTGAAGGCCAAACACAAGCAGGAGATCCAGCAACTCAACGTCCAGATGGAGACGCAGGTAGGACGCAAGCGCTCGGGTCACGCGCTGGAGCTCCGTGTACAGCGGCGTTTGTTTCCTCTTCCTCAGGTCAACTACTACGAGCGCAGTCTGGACAGGATGAGGCGGAGCATGGAAGTGGAGCGCAAAGACATCGCTCAGGCCTTCAAGGTGAGCCGCATCTCCGTTCCTGCGACGCCTGAGCCGTCGCTCGATGTGTCCTCGACGCGTCCTTGACCTTCCAGATGGAAATCAGCGAGCTGGAGGATCAGAAGGCCGAGGCGGAGCGTCAGGCCAAGATTCTGAAGGAGGCGCTGGATAAACTTCACGATGGGCTCCAACATGGCAGCTGGTCTTCGGAGATGGAGCGCAGGTGAGGCAAGACGTCCGGGCGTCCGGCGCCGCGTTCTCGGATGCGACGCGTCAGGAAGCGGGCGGCTGGCTTTCCCAGGATGCAACGGGAGCGAGCCGACTCGGAGCAGAACTTTGCCCGAGAGATCGGAAACTTGGTCCAGAGGCTGAGCGCTGACAAGGACCAGTTGGAGGCGGAGCTTAAACTCAAGATGGACCAGGAAGTCATGAAAGTCAGGTGGGTGCTTTTCCAAAACGGCCATCTTTGTTTTGTTCTTCACTTTTTTGTTTTTCTTCCTTTCTTTTTTTTAAAAAAAGTGTGCTCCTTTGTTTCTTGTGTGCTCTGCTGTGTTTGTTTCTTCTGGGTTAAGCTCACGTTGTAGCATCGTGAGCAGGGAGGAGGCGGCGCTGGAGCTCTCGCAGATGAAGCTGCATCACGCCGAAGGTCAGCGACGCCTGCTGCACCTGCAGAGACAGCAGCAGCAGCTCCGGCAACAAAAGACCTGCCTGGAGCGGGAGAAGAAGAAGAAGAAGAAGATGGAGGAGAGAAGGCTGCAAGAGAAGGAACTTCTCCAGCAAGAAAAGAGAACGCTGGAGGAGGAAGAGAAGGAAATGATACGGATGGAGGACCAAATGAAGAAAAGGACCCTGGAGGAGCAGAAGCATGACCGGGAGGAGCCAATCTGGCCGCAGAAGCTCGAGGACCAGGAGGTCGTCCATCCGGAGGCCGGATCTTGTCCAGGGGAGCGGGCCGCAGAGCCCGACGTTCTCCGCGTGGGGCTCCTGCGGGAGGCTCTGAAGCGGGAGCGCGCCACCGTCTCGCTGCTGCGCTCCAGCCTGGCCCGGGAGAAGGAGGAGGTGGTACGTTTGAGCCTGGAGAAGCGCGGCTACATGACCATGGCGGACCAGCTCTCCGCTCAGATTGTGGAGATGGAAGAGGAGATGGAAGCCCTGCAGGAGGACGCCAAAGTCGGACTCGAAAGCTTTGACAAGCAGAAGATGAAGAAACAACTATTGGAGATGGAAAACCTGGTTGTTCTACTCCAGGACCTGGACCGAGACCGCGAGGCTCCCCCGAGGTTTGTGGAGCATCCATGCCGCTCCCTCCGATTGTAATCTCCATGATCATGCGATCACGCCATGGCTGCCCCCCCCCCAGAATGCACCTGGGCTCGCCGCATCTGCAACAGATTCATCGCCATCATGATCATCACTAACCCAATCGCCAGCATGGACATCTTCGAGCTTCATCTTACACATGCGTTTGCTAATTTGTTGCCGTACCTGCGTGCGTGCGTGCAGGACTCATCTGGAGGAGGCGCACTCTGACAACGCCGCCCTGCAGGAGCGTCTTTGTGCCCTGCAGCAGGAAGTTGACAAGCTGGACGACGAGGTTGCCAACAAAAGGCCGGTGACCTCCGAAGCTTGACAGACACCGCTCGCGGCTAATCGCGCGCCGTCTTTGACGAGGTGGTTTCTCGGCTAATGGGGTCCTTTGACGCGCTTGTTCCAGGAGGAAGTTGAAGGAGATGGAGCAGCATCGTGAGAGCAGCAGACAGGAAGTGGAGAGGCTACATCAAGAGGTGAGGAAAAAAGCGTCCCAGGAAGCTCTGAGCCACGATGACGCGTGATCTCTGCCCCTCGCGTGCATGTCAGACGGCGGCGTACCGACAGGAAGTGGTCAGTCTGAGCGGTAGAAACGCTGAGCTGAGCGCCGCCAACGCCGAGCTGAGCGCGCGCCTGCAAGAGCGCCAGGAAAGACACGAGGCCTTGGTGAGGGGAGAGCGATCCTCCAACGCTCAGGCACGCGGCCTGGGCACTCCTTTCACAATAAAACCCGCCGCTTCCTGTACTGTCTTCAGGTGCGGCAACTGCAGGAAGAGGCGCAGCTTCAGCGGGAGCAGACGCTACGGCTGGAGGAGGAGCTTCGCGGCTGCAAGCGCAAGGTTGGACGGCCAGCGTCTTATGGCATCTTTTGGTGGGCTGCCGAGGACCCCACATGCATGTCATCGAACGCCGTCCTACGTCTCAGGTGAGCGAGATGGAGGCGGAGCTTAGCGCGGCTGCGGCCGAGAGGCAGAGGGTGAAGGCGGAGCTCCGGAGAGAAGACGCACTTGGCGGTGACACGGCAGAGAGGAGGCGCGACGCTTCCGGTGTTTTCACATTTCAGGCGGGACATCCGCCCCGGGACGCGCCCTCGTCACGCCGGGACGACGAGAAGCTCGGCCACGCCCAGGAAGTGACCGACCTGCGCAGGAAGCTGCAAGATTCCCACAGGAAGGTCAGGATGCCCGAAACGCGTACTGCGCCATCGTGGAATGTTGGTGGCTTCGCTTTTCCCAACATCAAGTCAGCGGCATTTTCGCCCAAGTATTTCGAAGTCGGTGGTTTCAACGCACGCGTCCGGTTTGGTGGCAGGCGCAGGAGTCGGAGTCCAGCAACAGGAAGCTGATGAAGGACAACCAGGAGAAGGACGCGCACAATCGGCAGCTATTCCAGCAGGTTAGAGTGCGCGTTGGCGGGCGCGCGCATGCGCGACCGTCTGATGCGCGCGTGCCTGTTCAGGTGCAGCAGCTGCTCCAGGATCAGCAGAAGCTGAGCAAGCAAGTGTCGCGTGCACAAATGGCCCAGGCGCAGGCCGAGGGGCAGGTCAGACGACCGCCTTCATCATCGTCACCATGATCGTCATTGCCATGTTAACCCTTCCCCCCCCCAGGCTGATCTGGTGCGGCAGGAAGGGGCGGGGCTCGGCGAGAAGGCAGAGCAGCTGCAGGCTCAGCTGCAGGAGGAGCAGAGGCGGAGTCTGCGGCTGGAGGAGGAGCTACACCTCTGCGCTGGCCAGAGCTCCGCCCTCATCGGCCTCAAGGAGGTGAGCGGCTTTCCCCGAGAACTAACCGGCCAGCGAGTAGCCTAGCCACGTGCTAACTAACTAGCGGGTGTGCAACCTAGCCGTGTGCTAAGCGCTAACGGATGACCATTTTGCCGATTTTCTTGGGAACTGCATTGGCTTCGCACTCGGGACTACCTTGCGGTTGTGTTCAGGAGCAGCACGAGAAGGCGCTGGCGGCGGCGCAGCAGAAGACGCAGGAGCTGGAAGTCAAGCTGAAGGCATCTCGCGTCGTCCTCAACGAGAAGGTCCAGCAGCTCCAACAGCAGGTCAGTCGCTCGTCTTTCCAACGCAACGTGACGAGTGCTTGTGGGATTTTAAATAAACGTTCCAAGAGGTTTCGCGGCGGATATATATTTCTTTGCATACTACCAATCCGAAACACGTCGCCGTCCATGCGGTTTTCTGTGCTTCGCCCGCCCGCGCCTTAACATCATTCATCTCGTCCGCAGATGGCGAAGAACGTCAAGTCCAGCGTGATGTTAAAGGAGCTCTACGTGGAGAACTCGCAGTTGATGAAAACGCTGCAGCAGACTGAACGGCGTCACAAAAACGCCCAGCAAGACAAAATTGTGCTGGAGGAGAAGGTTGGCGCCCTCTACCGGCTGCTCGAGGAAATCGTGCCGGCCGCGCTCAACGTGTAGACGTGGATGGTGGTGGATTGGTGACCCGATGAGCCCTTTTTTTGTCGTTTCCGCATCGCAAAAAAGTTCTGATTTAGTCGTCACGTTGACAATGCCGTTCCAAGAAATTTGTTTTGGTGGTCAACGCCATGTAGGGCCTGCACCTGTATCAGGTGGCTTCCCAACGCCATCCCGGATATTCTTCTTATTCCTCAATTTGGGTTTCGACAGAATTCCACATTTGCTACTCTTTCATTCCTAATAAAACATTGAACAACAAGGAAAGTCTGCATCTATCCCTTTGCACCAAATATTTACGCCTAAGCCACAACTTGCTCGTTTAATTTCACATATGCTGGGTGGCCAGACAAGTTCATACAAACAGGATGGCAAACAGCTGCTGCACTTTGCTCGGCTACGCCCCCTTTTGGTCGCGGAAGAGAAGTGCAAGTGGTCGCTCAGTGGACGACGTGCTCCAGGATGCCTTGACGAATCAAGTGCTCGCATTTCCAGCGTGGCAGGAAGTGCTGTGGACAAAATGTGTCATGTGACTTGTCACTTCCTGCTACTGCCTTGACAGGAGGGAGGGGGGGAGGGGGGAGGAGCCGGGTTGTGACCTGACCTGACTGTTTTTCTTGAGAAGCACGAGCGTCCCGTCGTCGATCTCCAGCTCGCCGTGGTCCTTCACGCACCTGACCTGACGATCCAGGAAGACGTCAGCCGCGCTTGTGCAAGAACTCGCCGGAAACATGCGACTGGAGCCGTTTCTGAAGCCACAGGCTGCATCCTCCAAAGGCCTCGTTTCGGCCATAGGACCCACGCGAATTGTCTTTCTCAAATTTGGCGTCACGCGGCCGTCATAGGAAGCAGCCTGTGAATTTGGACGCGGTCTTTTTGTGCACGTGCTAACCTGGATGTAAAGACTCTTGGGCGGCCTCATGTCCTGCGTGACGTCCAGTCCGCCGCCTCCGCCCAGCGAGCGCATGAATGAGGCCAGCGATTTTTTATAGCGCGTGAACCACTGCAACTGCGCACACGAAAGCCACGGACGGGGGTCAGGAAACGGCGGTTGCAAAAGCCGCACGAGGCTCGCCGGCTCACCTCCTCGGCGCTCATGTGGAAGCGCACGTTGGCGGGAAGCACGCTGCCGTATTCCCAGCGCAGCGCTCGGATCCGCAGCAACCGGTCGTACCTGAGGACGCGCTCGTGTCACCGGGAGGGAAGATGCTCACTCACAGGCGGTCGTGGAGGACGACTTGGCACTTTTTGTTTACTAGTTTCGGCCACTTTTCAGATGAGCCGAGCGACACAATTGCTTACTTTGGCATTTTAAAACATTTGGCAACTTTTAGCCTCCAAACACCAAATTGTGAATCGTGTGAGTTGAAATAGGACAACTCCAGCTGGAGATGTGGAATATTTTTTTAGAAGCGATCATTCGAATTGATCATCCCATCGAAAAGTTATTTTGCATTCAAGGTTAATGACAAAAAATTTTTTCCACTACTCGACTACTGCGATGCTTACAAGTAGGCGCCGACGCAGCGTTGGTTCCTCAGCAGGCAGCAGTGACGCAGGCGGATGGAGGGCAGCAAGTCGGCTCTGTGCTCGCTTTTGGTCTCGTTTCTGCAACGCAAGCACGTCCGTCACACGCAAGTGGCACAAGTTGCCCGCGCCAAGAGCCGAGACGTACACGTCAGTCTGGTTGTGTTCGTAAAGTGCCTCCATCTCCTGCAGCACCTGTCGCACGCCGTCCTCCTGCTCACACGCACGCGGGACAACAGGGACCGAGTCACACACACACACACACACACACGCACACACTTCGACGCGGCGGCCTTATTTTGTCTCACGTTGAAGGCGGGAAGTTGTCCGTCGCTGATCCGCTGAAGCTCTCGAATGAGCTCGACGGCTTTCTCGCAGAACATCCTGGACGAGCGCAGGGTCACAGCACACGTCGGCCCACGAAAATAAACATAAATAACGAGGAGAAAGAAGACGGCAAGCAAGCAGAAACAGCTGACGTTTGCCTCTAGCGCCAAAAAATAGTACTTCCGGCCTGGTGGTCACGTGATGCGACGGATGCCGCTTCGGGACAAACTTTGCGAATTTGCAATAGAGGCTGTCATACGACACCAAACGTCATCCGAGATGATAACCGCCGTCTTCGTTCTAATTGTTTTAATATAAGGTGAGACTTCTTGCGAGTCCAAACACGCCCGATGAATGTAATAGGCACATTTTAAGAAAACACAAAAAGACACGTGACGACTGCCACCATCGGAGCTGCTTTTCCGTCTTGTGTCGCTATCTTCTTTGTTTTACTTGTTGTTGTTTACTTGTTTTACCTCGAACGCTTTGAGGTCGGAACAAAGACGATCCCACTGGGATTATCGTACTCCGACTTCCCACTTTTCACGAACGCAGCAGCGGTCGCGGTTTTTTTTTCTCCCCACTTTCCACCGAGACAGTGAATGCGGCAGCGGTGGTCGTTGATTGGCTGTCCCTCATCCGCTCGCTGCGCTCTTCAACGCCCGGACTCAGTCGCCCGCCGTCAGGCCAAGACGAGTGCCGGTCGCCCGGCGTCCGCCAGCCGCTCCTCCTCCCTTGGCCCCCCTCCCTCCCTCTCTCTCCGTCTGATGCTCGCTTTGCAGACATGCGGAAGCGGAGATCGTCGTCGACGACCGTGGAGCAAGAGGAGGGAGACGAGGCGCTCGAGGACGCCCCCGAGGAGACATCGCGGCCCGCGGCCTATTCGATGTCCGACATGAAGACATTCGCCGGGCCACGCAGGTTCCGTTCCCATTTTGCAATTTGCCGACGCTCGCTCGCCCGCTTTGCTGTGATTTGGCTTTCAAACTGCGCAACAAGATGGTTATGTAAAGGTCACGTATTCTATAGAAGAAGAAGTAAGAAGTCGAAAGAAATTGATCCGAGGTGGCCGCGCGTGTTAAACATTTCCAAACGGACGTTGAGTGGCTCTGGATGAGCTCCAGCACGGTGCTGTTCAGACTCGTTTGCTTTTATGGCCGAGCAGGTCGGACCAGCCCGCAGCCAGCGGCCTCTTCATCACATTGGCCACCTTTCAGCCAGCCGCGCGTGCAGGAAAACACAACTCAGTGAACCTCACGTGACAAATCCAATGAGCCCCGATCAAGCGCTTGCTCGCCACTTCTCGTCGACATCATCCCTTCATCGCCGCCGTCTGTCAAAAAGCACTTTTGTTTCGACCTTCTCTTTTGCTGTGTTCCAAGTCCAAGACCAGCATTACAGTACAGTAAGGTAGTAGGGCTAAGCGTTCATCCCAAAAAAATGACATTCGGGCGTTTATTGCGTCGTGCGAGCCACCATAATCGTAAATGTGGTTTGAAGGGTAACACTGTGCCCAAACATGGGGGGGGGGGCAACTCTTGACCAAATATTTCACCTTGAGGTGAAGACAAGTTGACAACTGCAGCATAGCTCCCTTGCAAACGTTCTTCATTTTAATCTCTCGTAGTCTGCAAAACTCTGGCGCTAATTGGATTTACCGTGCACGTGTCAAGTGGATGATGGGGGGGGGGGGGCGGGGGGGTATGAAGCAGTCAAGTAGACGCCAAAGGCTAATGGCTGTGATATTGCTCACTTTTCTTCAAAGCGGAGGGCCGTCATATCTGCATCATCCGTCGCCTTTTGAGAATCACAATGCTAACCGTTAGCACGTCGGCGCTGTTGTCTATGATAGGTTAGCATGAACTCGGCAGGCCCGTTCCGAGGGTCCAAAAATCTGTCAGGCGGCGGGCGTGTCTCAATTCCTTCTCGTGACAAAGACGCATCGCCGGCTGACCTTTTGACCCGCGCTCCGTCCCGTGACTTTGTAGGCGTGGCCCCGCGTCCAAGGTGAGGCGCGCGGCCAAGTGGCTGCTGATGCTCTACGTGTGCGTGCCCTTCGTGGTCAAGCTGTGCCCGTCCATTCAGGCCAAACTGGTCTTCCTCAACTTCGGTAAGTCCGCCGACGGCCGTCGTCGGAGGCCGCTCCGCGTCACCGCCCTCCCCTGCCCTGTCGTCCCCCCCCCCCCCCCCCTTCAGTGAGGGTCCCCTTCTTCCTCGATCTCAAACGACCTTCGGACGTGGGCCTCGACCACACGCTCAACTTCTACCTGCGGCCGCAACAGAAGCTCCGCATCGGAGTGTGGTGAGAACGCGCCTGCGACGTGATGCTTTATGTCTATCTCGGCCGACTGGTGGGCATGCGCAGGCGCACGCCGTAACGTACGAATCCACCTCACGCGTCCGTGTGTCAGGCACACCGTTCCAGCAGACATGTGGAGAGAAGCCGGCGGCCAAAGCCAAGAATGGTTTGAATCGGCACTAAGCTCCGCCCACCCAGCCATCCTCTATCTCCATGGAAACACAGGGACCAGGTTACGCAGGCGCAGGCGCAAACACACACACACACATACACTGTTGTTTGGGCGCCGGGGTGACACCTCACATGGTTTGTGTGTGCAGAGGCGGCGACCATCGAGTGGAGCTGTACAAGGTAAGCTGACCGTCGGCCGCCGTGGCTTTCGCCGGATGGAGGATAAGGCGCCCCCGCCTGTCTTCTTTCAGGTCCTCAGCTCATCCGGCTACCACGTGGTCACCTTCGATTATGGAGGTGAGAAAACTCCTAGCGCCATGTCCGTCGCTGGGGCCTTCCTTCACGCTCGGCGTTCGCACGCAGGCTGGGGCGACTCGGACGGGTCGCCGTCGGAGGGCGGCATGACGGCGGACGCTCTCTTCGTGTACCGCTGGCTGAAGGAGAGGCGGGGTCAAAGCCGAGTGTACATTTGGGGACACTCGCTGGGAACGGGGTAAACGGCGTGCTCCCAACAATGCCGCGCACCCACTGAAGCTGCCCCCCTCCCTCCTCACTTGTCGTGGCTTTTGTGTTCCAGCGTCGCCACCAACCTGGTCCGGCGATTGTGCGACGGAGGTAAGCCGCGCACGCGTCGCAGAGCCGTACCTGAGCCGGTTGAGACTTGCAAGCCAAAAGCGCTTCAATCCGTCCAATGAGGTGGCCACCTTTGCAGGAAGTCCTCCGGACGCTTTGATCCTGGAGAGTCCTTTCACCAACATCCGCGAGGAGGCCAGGAGTCACCCCTTCGCCACGGTAACAACGCCCCACGCGGCGCCACACCGCGCCCACGGGTCAAGCGGCGCGACGCTCACGCGAGCATCCGCCTTGTCGTCGTCAGGCGTACAGATACTTGCCGGGCTTTGACTGGTTCTTCCTGGACGCCATCACCGCCAACGACATCCGCTTCGCCAACGACGACAAGTCAGTCAACTCCAACCTTTCCGCGGGCACATCTTATCAAGCCGAATAGTAAAATGGATTCGGAAGTATTTGTCGATTAGTCGATGAATCGCAGAGCATTTCCTTGACGTGAGCAGCCTCTAGTGGACTCGGGAGGAAGTGCGGCTGAAGTGATCAGGCCAGATTGTTGGGATTTTTGTTTGTTCAGTGTGAATCACATCTCGTGCCCCGTGTTGATTCTCCACGCCGAGGACGACCACGTGGTTCCTTTCCACTTGGGCAAGCAGGTAGGACGGCGGCGGGCGGTGGGCGGAGTCACGCCCGTTTCCAATGTCACATGCGCTGCGTCCGCAGCTGTACGAGGTGGCGAAGCGCTCCAGAAGCCTGAGCGGACACAAAGTGGAGTTTGTGGCCTTCCCGGCGTCGTTGGCCTACAGGCACAAGCTCATCTACAGCAGCCCCCGACTGCCCCGCATCCTCAGGTAGCCGCGCTCGCAAAAGACAGTCAGGGTACGAAAAAAAAACATTTATTTGATCTAGGAAGATGATAACTTTGGGGTTCCAGAGAGACATTATACATTTGTGCAATTTTTTTCCTCACACAATTTAGACGGTGGAAATCTTTTCATCTTTTGCAATTTCTCATCAGCCGTTTGGCCAGACGGTTTTCGTTGTCCCTCCTGCAACACCCCCCCACACCCCGATTCAAAGAAGGGCCAACTGTGCTATGTTGCGCCGTGGCCAAAACTCTTCATTCATTCATCTTCCGAGCCGCTTATTCCTCACTAGGGTCGCGGGGGGTGCTGGAGCCTATCCCAGCTGTCTTCGGGCAGTAGGCGGGGGACACCCTGAATCGGTTGCCAGCCAATCACAGGGCACACAGAGACGAACAACCATTCGCACTCACACTCACACCTAGGGACAATTTAGAGTGTTCAATCAGCCTGCCACGCATGTTTTTGGAATGTGGGAGGAAACCGGAGCACCCGGAGAAAACCCACGCAGGCCCGGGGAGAACATGCAAACTCCACACAGGGAGGCCGGAGCTGGAATCGAACCCGGTACCTCTGCACTGTGAAGCCGACGTGCTAACCACTGCGCTACCGGGCCGCCCTGGCCAAAACTCAGTTAAGAATAAAGTTTTTAGTATTCACCTTTTTTTTTTTTGTCTTCCAGGGATTTCCTGGACACCCCCCCTCCCGAGAAAGACTAATCCACCCCCACCGCAGTCGCACACACACTGTTGAAGATTTGGCGTCGGCGTGGTTGCGGCGGCATCCGGTTTTGCTCAAGCGGCCGCGGCAAACGTCAACGTTTTAATGTGATGATGGTGTTTCACTTGAACGCTGAATAAAATGTTTCCCGTTTGCGGCGTGGCCTCCGTGACACCCCCACAACCTCACAAAATATTTTGTTTCGTGGCGCCAGCGTACGCTCGGCTCACTTGAACCCACTTGAACGTTCTCCCAGGCCGCTGCGTGGCATGCAACAAACCCGACAGGCAATCGCGTTGCCGAGCGCGCGAAGGTCAGGAGGATCCCGAGGCGGCTCGGGAGTTTTGGCCGCTGCGCGCCGGGTCTGCGGGGGTCCCCTGGTAGATGATCTTGTTTTTCATACCGTGCTGGATCATCCTCTGCTGCGCTCGCTGCCTGGCGTTGCTGACGCGGCAGTAGCACCTGCGCAGACAGGCGGCAGCGCGAGGCACTTCCTGTCAGCGGCGTCTGCCGACGAGCTTTCATCGCGACGGACGGGCCGACTCACCAGGAAGCAAAAGTGGCGAGCAGGAAGCCCCCCGCACCCACGTCGAACGACCTCTTCACGCGACCTGCACACATGCCGTTGGCGCATCATCATCATCATCGGCGGCGTACGGGCGGGCATGCGTGCGTGCACCTACTTGTGGCCAAAAAGTGCAGGAGGCCGGCAGCCAATGAGGCACCGGCACCGTGAAGAACTGCCTCCCGTGCGCAAGGCGTCTTTTCCACGTCGAGGATGCCCAGCAGACGGTAGCCCTGCGTACACACAAACGTTCATACAAAGAAAAATATACATGGAATGAATAAAATCACTTTTTTTGCTTTGGTCCCTCACAAGTAAAAAAAAATGGCCATTTTGGCCTTTTTTCAACTTCACAACACAAATAAAAAAACGGCACAAAGGCAACATTTTTTCCCTCATTTGTTTGAACGGAGATCTTTGAGATGCTGGATCCTAGTTTGAAACCCTACCTTCAAATACGAACCATTGTTTTGGATCATATCTCTAGTTTCAAAACTTAACTCTAGTTTGAAACCCTACCCTAAAAGTAAGCCCGCGTCCCCCATTTGAAACTGCATCCGAGTTTACAGTTCTACCAATAATTTAAAACTCAATCCCCACTTTCAAACCTTACTTCGGAAAGGTGAATGTGTTTGACGTTTGAAGAGAAGTGGAATGATGTTGAGATGTTTGTCCTATCAGGATGCCAATGCTAAAGAGCTAGCTACGAGAATGAGGCTAATGCTGACCTTTTGCGTGCTCGTCCCTTGCTCGTCTTCGTCTTGGGACATTTCAACTGACGCGCGCTACCTGCTTGCTGAACAGAACTTCCTTCAAGCCGACACGTTGAGCGGAAAGAAGACAATAAAAAAATCCTCGGACTGAGACTCGACCTTTGCAGGCGTTACGCAGAGGCGCCATTAGTTTTCAGGTCCGACTCGTCTGTCGGCCGACAAGGAACGCTATAAGCAACTTTTGGTTCCGCTTCACGTCTCAACGTCTCAACATTTCGACCTGACTTCATTGATTTACTTCTTGTTTGAAAACTATCGTTTTGCCACGTCACGAGATGATGTCATCGTAGGATACGTTCGTACATTTTCGTCGATTTAAGGAGAAAATTTGTCCAGGCGTTACGCAGAGGCGCCATTAGTTTTCAGGTCCGACTCGTCTGTCGGCCGACAAGGAACGCTATAAGCAGCTTTTGGTTCCGCTTCACGTCTCAACATTTCGAGCTGACTTCATTGATTTACTTCTTGTTTGAAAACTATCGTTTTGCCACGTCACGACATGATGTCATCGTAGGATACGTTCGTACATTTTCGTCGATTTAAGGAGAAAATCTGTCCGTCCATACGCAGGTGGCCGTCCCATCACTTTTCATTACAGAATTATCGTGGGCTGCTTTTGGCTCCGTCGCAGCAAAATTCGCACAGTTCAACGCTTTTTAATTCCTTGTTGCCACAAATCATTTACACGCCAATGAGTAATGACTATCACGATGTTGTGCTAATACGTAGAAACATCTTTTTTGTTGATTTGGTGAGAATAATCGTCCGGATTCAGAAATAATTATTTCCTGTTTGTTTTGGGTGTCACGGTGAGCATTCATCAGTTTTCATACACGGACACACGCACGCGATAAAATGAGGTGACGATGGTCCAGATAAAGAAAAAGACACGTTCCCATACCGGGAGTCGAACCCGGGCCGCCTGGGTGAAAACCAGGAATCCTAACCGCTAGACCATATGGGACATACGTCGAGATCATAAAATAGTTATAATAATTATTATTTAGTATTAAATTGCGCAGCAGTTACTTGGTGGCGTCCCCTGCGTCTTACATTTGTGATGATAGAAAATGTAATCGCGACGTCATATATCACATCTGCTCCAAACCCGTTCAAACACTTCGGTTGCTTCCGGACCAGTCAACAGTGCGCAGTGACCCAAAACAACAACAAAAAAAGGCGGTGTGCCACTCTTGTGTGCCACAAATGGTGTATTTTGTCCGCTCCTTGGCTGGAGTGCCCCCCTAAATAGACACTAATGTCATGATGACGAAGAACGACAAAGTCGAGTTACCTTGCAAACAAGCCCGCTTCCTGCTTTTCCTTTTATGTCTTTTTGGCTAGCAAGACAATTTCAACGTCAATGTGGTTCGCTGTTTTGGGGGATTTTGAACGTTATTTGGTGTGTCTCACGGTTTAGGTATTGGTGTTAATTGGGTTGTCTCTTCTTGACGTCATTTTTAGTGTTCGTCGACGTCATCTTCGTGTCAGTCAGATTTCGTGGCACGGTGGACAAGGGGTAAGTGTTTTTTTTTTCTTTTTCTGGGTAGCTTCTGTTGTTTTTGAATGTCGTTGACCGGGGAGAGCAGGTGGGGGTTCTAAGATATGACATATTTGATTTCATTGAATGTTCTTTGAAGGTCCCCCGACGGGAGCCGCGCCGGTGGCATCGACCCCCTCAGCGGGAAAGACCGGCGGGTGCGGGCCGTGGAGGAGCCGGGGGCTGGGCGGCGGATCGGCGTCGTCAGCGCTGCCGGCACTGGCGGCTCTTGCGATCCTGCTGAGGGCGCCCTCGTACGGCGAGGGCAGGTAGACCATCAGGAAGACGCCGTCGTCGGAAGCGGAGCTGGGCAGCTGGCTGCGAATCGACGACAGCAGGCGGCATTTACTCTCGGGGTCGCGCAGGTCTTCCAGCGCGATGACGTCGCCCAATCTCAGGCCCCGCCTTCGCCGCCACAAGGCCACGCCCACCAAGGTGAGGAAGAACACCAGGGAGGAGACGGTTGCCAGGACGACGGTGCCCGCAGGGCCCCAGCCGGAGGCGCGCGAGTCCTCGCCCGAACTATGCTGGGCCTGCACACACGTGATTTCATTTGGTCAGGTGACGTCATCGGTAGATGGGAAGCTTCCGTGAATTCATTCATTCGATCAGTAATTGTCACATCAATGAATGGAGTCATTATACTCTTTTTTTCACCCCTCGCCCTAAAAAAACCGTAATGGCTCAACTTTCTTATTGTGGTTGTTTTGTTTGTTTGTTTTTCATTGTCCAATTTCAAGAAAGTTCGTCAAAAATATGCGCTAAAACGGCCTGCAATCACTTGGTGAAGTGTTTCTTCTTGTCAGAGTCAGTGGCGGCTGTTGTCCCGCAGAGGGCGCTGCGAGTCCACTCGAATAGACGAAGTGCTAAATCAACGTCAATTACATGAAGCTCAATAATCAGTTAAATATTTCCAGAGTCATGATGTCTTCATAGTAAATGTTAAAAAACGACTCCAATAGACAGTGGGCATGCGTATATCGTGTAATGTAGCTCGTTTTTTTTTAACACATTTGGAATGTTATGACTCGTATATTTTTATTGACCAGCAAGCAAACCGGCGCCACGGTGAGCGACTGGAAAGCACGTTTGCCTCGCGGTGCAGAGGTCTTGGGTTTGACTCCAGCCCACCCGGGCCATCCTGTGTCATGTTTACATGTTCTCTCCGAGCCTGCGTAGGTTTTTATCCGCGAATGGTTGTTTGTCTATATGTGAGCTGCAATTGGCTGGCAACCAAAGATGACTGGGATGGGCTCCAGCACGCCCGCGAGCCCACCGAGGATAAAGCGGATTACAAAATGGATGGATGGATCAAGTTTAATTTATATAATATTATATATATATATATATATATATATATATAATATTATATAAAACGAGTCTCCACATTTCTTATACTTTTATGCTTTATTTGGAATAAAGGAATATTGATATTTTCATTTTTTATGTTGACCTACCAAAGCTTGGGTAAACTAATAAAGATTTTATCATGCGTTTTATCGGTCTGATGTCGTTCCACTTGTGACCGAATCTAACCCTTGAAAAAGCTGGCGTGCTTGAGGGGAAAAAGAGGAAGAATCGGAATCAGTGCAAAACAATCGAGAAAAGTTTTCTTGCATCTTTTGCATCTTTTTTGAAATTACGTACATTTTTCACCAACGCGTTTAAAACATTCAAACTACTTCGTGGTATCAAGCAAACGGTCCTCCCAAAAGGAGTGAGCAAATTCATTTTTCGAATGTTCCTCGTCATTTCCTACGTTTACATTTTAATGTCGTTTCGTTAGCCTAAGAGCAAGACTGCCCGAGTCACGTTTGCGACTTCTCAAAACTCAAACAACGTACTCGGCCGCCTCGATTTCACTTTTGCGGATGACTTACAAGACAAAAAAAAAAAAAAACAAGTGTGGGCCGAATTTAGTGCCGCGACGAGGTTTGGCATCTTTCTTGAATTGCGACACATTCGGGAAGAGTTGCCCTACTCACGTCGCTGTTCGCCTCAGTGGACGTTCCGCTCGACCAGTCCAGGGAATCTCGCCCGGCGGGTCCGAACTTGGTCCAGCTGCTATCCAGAAGATTCCTCATGGGGCCCGATTGCTGGCCGGCGGCCGCCGCTGGCGTGGTCGTGGAGCCGTCGACGCTTCAACGCGTGCGTGTGAGCTGCGCCCCGCCGGCGGCCAGCATATGTATGAACACTCCTGTGCGCGCGCGCGCGTGCGCGTGCCAACCCTAGTCCGGATGGGGGGGGGGGGGGTGTGAGTCTGTGCCTTGCCGTCGACGTGCAGCTTTGACTCCGGTGGTGCCTCGAGATACGAGTCACTTCATTTATTCTAGTTTGCGTGACTTTTGGATGAAATGAATGTGTGTGTGTGGGCGCATTGGAGCCACGCCCACGATTTAAGACTCTAATTGTGTTGGTCGTCATGATGACGTCATCCACCTGGTGCTGTGTGATTGCTTTGGAAAATTTACTTTTTAGTTTTTTTCCGCGTTTCGCATCGTAAAACAAAAAAAAAAGACGAATGAGGTTTTTTTCCCCCTCCCTTTGCGCCTTTCGTTTAATCCCGACGAGCGAAATAAAAGGAAAACAAGCAAAAGAATGGGAAGCGGCGAGCCGCCTCAAAGCTGCTTAACGTCCAAGATGAGAAACTTTTGAGATGATCCACTCGTGTGGAAATCTCCAATCCCACAAAGTCAAGGGAGGATTGCCGGCGGCGGCGGCGACTGTACGCGCACACGCGCGCTTTGCGTGGCCTACTTCGTGCCACGCAAACACGGCGGACGGGCGCATGGAGATGAATATTGAGGGCGAGTTGAGTGGAGTTGATTAGCGAAGGTCATCGCCGCTCAGCTCTCTCGCTCCGTTCCAATAACATCGACATTCAACGGAGCGAGGGGGGAGGGGGGGGGGCGAGCTGCGGTTGCTGCTGGGTGCTTCATCACAAGACCTTTAATAGCACAAATAAAAGAACTTGACGCAAATCCATCAAGAAGAAATAAAATAAATAGGTGGATACGGATCGATATTGATCAATTAGCAACAAACACACTGCGCAGATTGTAGTCTTCATCGTCCTCATCAACATCTTTGGCTGATTTTGGGGCCTGGCGGGCAGGCTTCACACTGCGGGCTGTCGCGTTGGCGGGAAGCTAGCAGGACGTTAGCCGCATGGCGCGAAAGCCGGCGCGGCGTCGGGCTAGACGAGTTCACGCCACGATGTCATAGAGTCTTCCCACGCGTCCCAGCCAATCGCAGAGGGCCTGGCGGACGGCGCCGTCGGTGATGTGCAACGCCAGCTGGCACACGCTTGGGTAGAGCGCCGGCTGAAGCGCCACGAAGGCCGCGTCCGAAAGCTGCAGGACCTGATGCAGCGCCGTCGCCACCATGTTGCTCCACGCCTGACGGACGGACAGACATACACACGGCATCGGGAACGCATTTATTACGTTAAGACGTCACAAGATTTCACACGTTGGACAAGAAACAAGATGTGAAATCACAACATGTCACGTAGCGTCTGAGAAGTCGGGATCTCGCATGACGGCGGCCACGTGACATGCTGCCCGCCCCCCGCGCGGCGCCGCTAACCTGTATCTGCGCATGCGCGTCACTCGCGGCGACGTGCCCGTGAGAGCTGACGGCCGAGCCCGATCTGGACCTGAGGACTTCGGCGCCGGCGCTGTGCGAGTGTCTGAGGGGCGTGGCCTGCGTCTGCTGGTTCCACGCGTGGCCACGCCCCCCTTGCCATCTGTCATGCTGCTGCTGCTGTTTCCTGTGTTTGTACTGGTTCAGCAGCTTGGCCAGGCTTTTGTCGGTCGCCATGGAGACCAGCTTGGTCCCGGTGCTCTCCCACCAGTCCTTCCCGCCGCCGGGGAAGCTGGCGGGAACGCTTCCCGTGCAGCTGAACGACCAAGAAAATCCATTTGCAGAAAACGCAAGGGAGGCGGGGCATGACAATTCTCACGTCTCGGTTTGAGGCGGGAAAAGCCACGCGACACGATCAAGTCTCACCTGAATGCCAGACTGCGTGCGGGCGTGTCCGCCGGTGAGGGCGCCGCACTGGTGCCGAGGCGGCCCGTGTGACACGTGACCGCGCCTTCCTCCGAGGGCGTGTCCCCCCCCGCCGACGTGGGCGTGGACGATTCGGACGGGAAGAGCGGCAGGAAGAAGGTGTGGCGCTCGCCCGCCTGCGAGGACGGCGGCGGCGGCGGGGGCGGGGTCGGGGCGGCGCTGGCCGCGTCCTCCTCCAGGTCTCGATGCATCTGGATGTAACTGGCGCACACGTCGGCAATCAGCTTGTGAAGACGCTTCACCAGCCACGCCCACTCCGCCACGCCGCTACTGCCCAGCGCTGCCGGGGCCACGCTCAGGGACGACATGGCGGCTCGCCACTGATGCCGGTGGTCGCGCCCGCGTGGGGGGCTCACCTGCGTGTGGGTTTGCAAACGCCGTACTTGGTTTGAAGCAATTTTTTTTAATGTGTGTGTGTGTGTGTGTGTGTGTGTGTGTGTAGCACCTGCGCCGTCTCTTCAAAGATGTCTTCGTCCTCCGAGGACGCCGACCCGGGTCGGGAGGAATCCGAGCTTCCGTCGTCATCCTCGTAGAGGATCTTCTTGACCTGCCGCAAAAGGCACAACGTGTTTAACGGGAAGAGGAGGCGTGGCCTAATTAAAAAAAAAAAGGGGCGGTACCTGCTGGGCCGTCATGCCCTCGGCCTGACTCAGGACGGCGGCGAGCAGCGCCTGCACGTAAAGTTTGAAGCTCATGGCCGCCTGGCGGTACAGATTGGCCGCGCCGCACACGCCCGACACCTTCATCAGCAGGTACTTCAGACCCGGACGGGTGTCAAAGTCGCGCGCCGTCCTATGCGCAGAAGTAACACCGAAGAAGAAAATAACACGTACGTAAATAAACGGCTCGCGAAAAGAGCCGTCACGTCACATGGCGTGAAGCCCCGCCCACCTGTAGGAGTCAAGCAGCAGGTCGAGGATGATTGACAGGTTGGTCATAGACACGTAGCGCAGGAAGCCTGCCACCGGACGCGCGGCTGGTTCAGAGGTCACCGGGGTCACCCTCTCATGCCCGTCGGGCTGCATGATAAACTCCTTGGATCGGCGGAGGGAGCGATCGATCGATCAATCAATTCATCAGTGTGTGTTGTTGTTGTTGCGCCTGCTGCGTGTTAAAGGGTTGGGCATCGTTTGAATTTGGGTGATCCCGGTTCCTCGATTGGACGCCGTTTCTGAATGATACTCGGGACGTCAGTTCAGCAAAGCCACTTGAAAATGTCAACGATTCCAACTTGGATCCCGATTCCAATCGATTATCGCTGCCCAACCCTTTTGCGTGTACACTCCGTACCTCCAGCAAGATGTCCGAAAGGTTCTGCAGAAGAACCTGATGTGACAACAGGCTCACCACCACGTTACGGAACGGCACACTGGAACAGGCAGTCAAAGGACAGCACGATTAGTTCGGGGCCTTTGGTGGCGTAAAATGAAAAAAAATAAAATAAAATTTTTAAAAAAGCTTACCCAACTTTCCTAAAAGCAGCAGAAGGAAAAGTCAAATATTTAGACAATCATGTCGGATTTCATTCATACAGAGTGGGGGGACCAAAGTGCGCCGCCACACGCAACCAAGCACACGCAGCTTCGCGAGCGTAAACTTGAGCGACGAGTGCCGGGCGTTGGTGGGGAACTCGAGCCAACCCGGCTACAACAAAGTCAACGCTACTCACAGCCATATATTCTTTATCATCTGCATAGAGCAGATGATATCAGCGGCGTATTGATGAGCTGAAATGTGCGGCGATGCGTGAGCTGGAGGGCACACGTCCCCTGACACCGCCCCCCGGTGGACAAGGTGCGCGTGCGCATGAAGTCACCTATTGCGAGCGTGTCCGTTGGCGTGACGCTCCGGCGGCGGCTCGATGATCAAAACGCAGGACTGGGCGTGCTCAAAACCGTCCTTGTTGCTGGGCGTCTTGGGCGAACATTGGCCGTCCAACATGAACACCTGCCGTGGAGATTTGAACACGCGTCGCATCAGCGGCAATCCGGTGGGCCTGACGTCGGCTTTCAAGTTCTTTCCGAGACGACGGAAGCATACTACTGCCGCACCGGGAAAAAAAAAAATACCCCATAAGCATCACGTTAAAAGACAGAAGACGGAGAGAGAAAGAAAGAGAGAGAGAAAAATAGGACAGAGGCAGGGCCGGGTCTAGGCTTGGGCAAAAGGGGGCCTGAGCCCTCCCAAATAAATCTTGTGCCCCGCCCACCCCCACCAAACGACATATTTTTTATGATCTCAAGCCTTCCTCCTCCACTTGTCACTGTGTTAACGTCTCGGTTATTACGATTTTTTCAGTTGACGCGACGGCAGGATCCCTGGGACTTTGTTTTGGACCTGTTTTTACAACAGTCTTATCTCGCAGACCTAAGCAACTGGTCGCAGTAACCTCCTCGGGCAATTAAAAATAATATCTAAAAAAAAAATTCAAGCGTATTGTAGTTTGTTGTAGTTTAAAAATATTAAATATTAAATTAATATTAAATATTAAAAGGTTTGTGCGCCTGAGTGACCCAAAGGATGCTGTTGAGGGCAGGAGAATTTGTGACCTGCTGCGCCATGGCTCGGATCCTCCAGTACTCGGCCTCCGCCGAGGGCGACGAGGAAGGAGCGGCCACCTTCACTTCGCAGGCGTCGCCGCAGAAACTGTCCGAGCCGCTCCGGAAACACGACACGAGCTTCTGCAAGCACACGTCGCATATCGAGTTACGTCGCAAAGACGCGCCAGCGCGCCGCCCTGCGTTTCGTCGACGCAAAGCGATAACAAGACGCCGCCCGCTTGTGTCAACGTGGCCTCATTCCGAAATGGCGTGCGCGTCGGGGCAGATGTAAAACACGTAAGCGGCTTTACGGCTTAGAGCCACATCTGTGTGTGTGTGTGTGACCTCACAAATACAGTCTTACAGGAATGTGTGTGTGTGTGTGTGTGTGTGTGTGTGTGCGGGCGGGGTGTGGGGTTGTTCACACGATGCTTTTGACCTCGTCCTTGGGGATAGACGCGCGTGTTGGCAGGCCGCACACGCAGGCGGTGAAAAATGGTAATGTCAAGTGCTCTTCAAATCAAACTCCATCACCCACAATGCTTTGCTTCTCTTCACTTTGTGTGTGTGTGTGTGTACCTTGACAGGCTGCAAGGTAGCAGAGAAGGCATCCTGCAGGGCACAGCAGGCCAACCTCCACATTTCCTCGGTGAAAAGCGGACCCACCGTCACCAGCACGTACCTACGGCCGACACGCCGTCAATGTCCAGGCACGTCCGTCCGTCCGTGTGTGTGTGTGTGTGTGCGTGCTTGTATGACTGTTCTTGTGAGGACCACTGTGATTATAAGACCAACGTAGTGAGGACATTTTTGACAAGTGAGGACATTTAGGCCAGTCCTCACAAGTTTTTCATTCTAAAGTGTGTGTGTTGAGACCTGATGCAGGAGCAGCCCACTCTGGAGATGGTCTCCGCCGCTTGCGACACGCACGACACCAACAGCCCGAAGAGCTCCTTCAACATCACGTTGATCCAAAACTCGCAACCGACGTCTGACAAGGCGACGCGACAAGAGTTAATTTCGAAGGCTCCCGTGAGAGCGTGAGTGTCTCCAAAAACTTTTTGTTTGGAATTTGCAATCTTCAGGAACAGTAGCGGAGGCAGCGACGTGTCATGTCGCCGTGCGTCACCTGCGTTTATGAAGGTGGCCACGTGCTCCACCACCAGCTCGCAGCAGAGGCCGATGGCGTGTTTGAAGTTGGCGGCGGCCACGTCCCAGTAGGAGTGGTCGCCGCGGCTACGCTGCAGCCACAGCGACATGACGGGTAGCAGCAGCTGCACCACGGCCGAGATGGCAAAGCCCGGACCTGCCGGAAACAAAACTTGGGATGTCAAACGTCACCTTTGTTTACAGCCGTGACAGCGTGAAAGCGTTTTCCTTTTTTAGGGAGGAAAAGCCCTGAGCAAAGGTCACCTGGCACGACGGCGACCTCTCGCAGCAGCAGGAACAGCGTCTCCAGGGTGGGCGGCTGATGCTGGCGGGGACAGTTGGACACGGCGGCCGTCAGCTGCTCCAGAAGAAGAATCCACACCTGGATCAGACCTGAGGGATGGCGGCTGCGTGTTAGGCGGGACGGAGGGGGCGTACGGGGAGGGGGGGGCCCTCGCCGACGCTCACCCGTGCCGTCGTCAAAGTCCCGCAGGACGCCGTCCAGCACGTCCTGAGCGCCAGCCGACAGCTCGTGCGACACGACGGGCAGGCTGGCGAGCCGCGCCCCCAGGAAGACGGGCTTGGAGGGCATCTTGTAGATGGTGGCCAGCAGCTGCCACCAAGGAAGAGTGAGGTGGGGGGCCAGGGGGCGGGAGTCACCTGACCGACAGGCCAACGGGAAGCCGCTCACCTGGGAACATCTGCGCAGGTAACCGAGTGCCGGCAGGCACAGGTCCAGGGAGCTCCGAGACGATGCAGGCGCACACTCGCCAATCTCCTTGTCGTCGCACTCACCTGCCCCCCACCCCCAACCCCCAAAATTAACTACGCACGCGCGGATCGTACGCCCGCTCGAGAACATTTGCGAGTCGGCGTGTACGTCGGCCTACCTAAACCTTTGACGAACTTCATGAGGCACATGATGTAGTCGGTGGCGGCGTTAGCGAACACCTGGATGTTGTCCGTGTTGATGAAGGCCTCAAAGACGTCAAAGACGGGCGCGCGGCGCTTGCCTGCCGACCACACGAGACACGCCGTGGGGGACGCCGTCCTGCGGGCACAACCCTCACAGGGATGGGGGGTGGGGGGCAAGGCTACGTACCCGCTTCATATTCTGCCAGCAGGTAGTCTTTGGCCTCCATCTTGGCGCCGTGGGCGGTCCTGAGAGCGCTGAACAGCGGGCGCCAGCCGGACAGGATGCGAGGAGAGCACATCTCCACCAGCTCGCCGATTGACGTCACCACCTGGACGCCGCCAAAGCAATCATCGCGACGCATCCACAAATGCGGCGTAGCGTAGCCTTCCCGATAAAAAGTGCCCCCCAATCAAGTTACGAGCCAGCTAACATGGCTAGTAGCCCGGTCCTGTCGCTAGTACGGTCTGCCATAATCTTAAAAAAATGTCAATATTCAAACTGGGAAAACTCAATGTAAAGAATATTTTCTTCTTCTTTTGGACTTTTTGAAATTGTGCCTTAGCTGGTAATAAATACTTCACCTTCTCTGGCATGTCTGTGCTTTATTTGAGTCACCTAGGAAGCTAACTAGCCTGCTAGCCAGGCAGTAAGAACGCTAACTAGCCTGCCCGGTAACCAACTGCTTTGCTAACAGGCTTTCCAATTAGCCTTCTAACCAGGCAGCAAGAATGCTAACCAGCATGCTAGGTAATCAACTGGTCTGCTAACAGGCTTTCCAACTAGCCCGCTAACCAGGCAGTATGAACGCTAAACAACCTGCTAGGTAAGCAACTGGTCTGCTAACAGGCTTTCCAACTAGCCCGCTAACCAGGCAGCAATAAGGGCAAAACAGGCTTTCCAACTAGCCCGCTAACCTGGCAGTATGAACGCTAAACAACCTGCTAGGTAAGCAACTGGTCTGCTAACAGGCTTTCCAACTAGCCCGCTAACCAGGCAGCAATAAGGGCAAAACAGGCTTTCCAACTAGCCCGCTAACCAGGCAGTATGAACGCCAAACAACCTGCTAGGTAAGCAACTGGTCTGCTAACAGGCTTTCTAACTAGCCCGCTAACCAGGCCGCGCTTGGGGTCACCTGATCCTGGACGTCGTCGTCGCACAGCTCCAGCTGCATGATGTGCTCAAATGGTCTGAAGAGCGCCTCGTTGAAGTGGAAGTGAGAAGGCTCCGTCCAGCCGCTCAGAACCTCGGTCAGGACGTCGTGGATGAAGGAAACCGCCTTCTGGGACACGCGCCGCTCTTTGTGACACGCCGCCTGAAGAGGGGGGGCAACGCACCCACACGCAGACATGCGTGCACATACACGTCGATGAAAATATTCTGCGTGCTAATGTGTCCCTGAGCAACGTTACCACGGCAACAATGTGGCGGAGGTTCCCTTTTACCTCGACCAGGTGCGGCGCCACCACACTCCAAGCCCTCATCTTGTGCAGCAGCGGCCTGCTGTCGTTCCGGACGATTCTCAGCATGGCCTCGCCCAGACGGAAGAGGTGCAGGGAGCTCGGAAGCTCCAGCGTCGACTTGGCTTCTCCTGTAAAAACAACTCCACACTTAAAACAACAAAATCACGTCGTGGATTAAAAAAATCCAATGATCCGTTTGTATCAATCAATTTGTGGAGAAAGCAAATGAAATGACACCGACGACATGATGACATTTTGTCTGCTTGAGGGATTTGCTTGTCTTTTTTTCTCCTGATGGCAAAAAAGTTAGTTTTTCCCCCAGAATTTACTTTCACCAAAATATTTTTGCGGCGCTTTATCTCCTACTAGCTGGTGCGCAGCCCTCCGGGCGGCTCATCAGCTAGTTCCTGCGGAAGGCTGGTAAGGTGGGCCTTCGGCCCACAAAAGTGTTGTTGCTTGGTTCAACTTTTTGTTCATCTTCATTGCTTATCGCGAAAATAAAGAGATGTTTATTCATTCATTCATTCATCTTCCGTACCGCTTGATCCTCACTAGGGTCGCGGGGGGTGCTGGAGCCCATCCCAGCCGTCCCCGGGCAGTAGGCGGGGGACACCCTGAATCGGTTGCCAGCCAATCGCAGGGCACACAGAAACAAACAACCATTCGCACTCACACTCACACCTATGGACAATTTAGAGTGTTCAATCAGCCTGCCACGCATGTTTTTGGAATGTGGGAGGAAACCGGAGCACCCGGAGAAAACCCACGCAGGCCCGGGGAGAACATGCAAACTCCACACAGGGAGGCCGGAGCTGGAATCGAACCCGGTACCTCTGCACTGTGAAGCCGACGTGCTAACCACTGGACTACCGGGCCGCCCGAGATGTTTAGCTCTACTAAATAACTAACAATTTCATTGCAATGCTTGTGGGTAGACAACATTTTTTCGCTAAGATGCCCGCGCGATCGTAGTGAGCCACTGCCTGAGCAGCGCAGTGGCGGCGCGGTGAAGTAGGTACGTTTTGAAAAGGGACAGACGGAAGGACAGACCGCGTGCGGGACGACGCGCAATATATATATATACACATAGAAGAAGATAAAGCGGCGCGAAATTTATTTATTTATTTATTTTTAAATCAAAATGTGTGCAAAGAGTCAGAGTGTGTGAGCACGCAAGCGAGCGCACGCATACCGGGCATGGCGAGCGAGTAGTCCCCCGTGTCGGTGACGGAGTGGAAGAGTTGACACTGAGATGCTTTCCTCAGCTCCTGCAAGAAGCCCACCAGGGACGCCAGGTTCAGTTTGTGCGCCGCTTCTTCAAACAACCTGAAACGCGCACACGCGGAGACACGAGATGAGGCCCGCCCGCACGGCCCTGTCATGCGCAGGAGGAAAAGCAGGAGGCGCTGTGAGCCCAAAGGAGCGAGACGCTACACCTAATATCGGAAGGAGTTCCTGGTTTGAACCCCGAAATTTCAGATTCTTTCTCGACGGTGTCTTTGGACTCAACTTCAATTGCATGCATGTCATTTATTGACGGAATTATGTGGAATTCACAGAGAAGATGTAGTTAGGTTTACTGACAAACCCCGCACACAAATGCCACGAGTCACGTCGCGGGTGCGAGGAAAAACGACCCGCTAGATGATATTCGAAATGATAGTTGCGGACAGGCAGAAGAACAATGTCGTTTGGGATGTCTTCAATCATCTGCGACACATATCCAGTCCAGCTGTTATGTGTCAAGAGGACAGCACACACGACCCATCGGGGACGCACGCCATGAGGGGGGCCGCACATTAGGCCTTGTGTTTGCTCCATCTGCTCCGAACGAGCAGAGCCGGTTTTTTTTTTGCTTTGCAATCACTTCCAAAACAAACACACACACACACACACACGGAATGATTAGAAATCTCTGTCCGTGTGTGAGCGCGCGTGCGTGTGTGTGTGTGGGAGGGGGGGGGGTGGTTGTCACTGTTGGCGGGAGAACACAAATCAGAGCTCCGCAAAGCAAATCCTGCGCTCTTGTGCTGCCATCTGGCGGAATTGAAGCGCCATTGCAAGTGAACGCGCTCATATCAGGATGTTTTTTTTTTTTTTTTTGCATTTTGCTTTGTTTTGATATTGGGAAAAATGGTTTGGGGGAGAGGGCGAAAACGCGGGGGCGCAACGCCTCACCTGTCGGCCTGCGTGGACAGCATGCAGACGGCCTTGGCGGCGCTGGGTCCGGTCAGCAGGCTGCCCCCTTTGAGGTCCAGAGCGCACCCGCCTCCTCCGCCGCCTTGGACCACAAGCTCCCGGATGGTGGAGGGGCGCGTGAGAGGCGGCGTCGGGTCAGGCTGCGGGGCGTCGCCTTCCGCTCGGGCCTGGCCGACAGGCTCCGGGAACCGACCCGTGAGCGCCCCCTGCCGGCACCGCTGGGCAATGCTGGCCCGCGACGGCCCATGTTTCGTGGCGCTGAAGTGCGTGTGCTCCAGAGAACTGACGTACTCCGTCACCCTGACACACAGAAACACACCCAAACACGTGTGGCCCATGTGACACGGTGTCACACGACCGGGGTCAGAGGTCATTCGGCATCACCTGAAGACGTGCGTCCAGCACTCGTGGTTGTGGCTGCCCATCTCCAAGCCCACATTCAAGATGGCGTCCATGCACAGCACGTGCGCCGTGTGCAGGCGAACGCCCGCCGGCCGCGACATCTGCTCCAGACGCTGTTTCACTACACACGCACGCACGTTTAGTCGCCGTTGCTGCTGCTGTGTGATGGGTGCTGGGTGATCACCTTGCGAAATGGCGTCCCCCGTTTCAGGCCCCTCCCTCTCATCGCGGTCTTCCTGCACGCAGGAGGCGGCGGCCATTTGGGCCAAGGCTGAGGCGCAGTTGGCGGCCACACCTGAGCCCACACAAAAACATCTTGGTGATTGATGGCTTTTGATGCGGCGCGTGCGCCCGGACGCCATTTGCGCCCGCGAGCGCAAATGGCGAGAACGCGGCGGCCCTCACCCAGCGCGCAGCTGAGCGCGGCCGCCTGCCTCAGTCCGTCCAGACTGAGACAGATGGCGTCTCGCTCGCGCTGGCCGTTCTCTCTGGCGAAGACCAGCGGCATCTTGGAGCTGCCGGCGGCGCGGCCCGTCAGCGGCGTGGACAGGACCTCCATCAGCTGGCTCCACACGCCCGTCAGCAGGAAGCGCGACAGCACGGCGCCTTGAGGAGAACACCGACGATGACGCGCTGTGACCACGGACAATGTCAGCGACCCGTCAATCAGTTGACCCGTCCCGGGTACGCACCCGCCATGACGGCATCGCCGCCTGCTCTGTCGCAGGAGGGAGGCGATTGGTTGAATCTCCTCATCAGCTGACCGCCAATCGCGCTGCTGCCCAGACCGTCCATATCTGAGGGGAGGGTTGGAAATTAGATTTTGTGTGTGTGTGTGTGTGTGTGTAGGGACGGCTGACTTATGTCGTGTGCGCTACCGTTCAACATGTTGATGAATGGCGGCATTCTCCCGTCGGGCGCCAACCCATAGCCTGCCTGAGCCAGCAGGTCGAGTTCCAGAATCTGATGGTAGACCTCCTCGATCCACACCTGAGACAAGACCACCAGCACGCCGCTGCTCTGGATCGCACGCGCAAACTCCTTCTGCCCCCCCGGAAAGGAAACAGGAAAGGGACATGCAAAAAAATAACAAATAAAAATCAAGCGGGGCGGCCCGGTAGTCCAGTGGTTAGCACGTCGGCTTCACGGTGCAGAGGTACCGGGTTCGATTCCAGCTCCGGCCTCCCTGTGTGGAGTTTGCATGTTCTCCCCGGGCCTGCGTGGGTTTTCTCCGGGTGCTCCGGTTTCCTCCCACATTCCAAAAACATGCATGGCAGGGCTGGTTGAACACTCTAAATTGTCCCTAGGTGTGAGTGTGAGTGCGAATGGTTGTTCGTCTCTGTGTGCCCTGCGATTGGCTGGCAACCGGTTCAGGGTGTCCCCCGCCTACTGCCCGGAGACGGCTGGGATGGGCTCCAGCACCCCCCGCGACCCTAGTGAGGATCAAGCGGCTCGGAAGGTGAATGAATGAATGAAAAATCAAGCGGTAGTCGCAAAAAGGAAGTGGAGGAAGTGCGCGGCGACCCTCACCAGGCCCAGAGCAGGAGGCAGCGCCCTCCGCTGGTAGAAGTTGCACTTGCACAGTTTGAGGTTGAGCAGCAGCGCGTAGAAGGACAACAGGTAGATGCCGTCGGCGTTCATCAGTGACTGACAGCTCAGCGTCAGCCCCGCCTCCACGGCCGCTGAGGGGATCCTGCCTATCAAGCGCACGCTTGGTTCAGTGCCAATCTTGACCGCGCGCGCGTGGTACATCAAGCGGAAAACGGGAAGCGGACGCACAAGCCACGTCGGCGCACAGTCCGGCGCAGAAGGTGCGCGCAAAGTCCTGCAGGAGTCGGTCGACTTGGGCGGCGTCGGCGTCCGGGGCGAGGAGTCCCGGCAGCAGTGAGGCCAGCGAGCGCACAAAGAGGCGGGCGCCGCGCTGGTCGGCTTCCCGGTGGCGCAGCAGCTTGAGCGAGAGCGCGGCCGCCGTGCGCAGCGAGCGGCCGGCCGGCGCGTCCGACGGACTGGGCTCGTCGTCCTCGTCGCCCGGCGACACGTTGTCGGAACCCACGTCCGACACGTCGGAACGGCACGAGTCCTTCTCGGCCGCCATGGAGTAGTGGTCGCACGAGTCCAACTCTGTTCGAGACAAGTCCTGCTCCTCCACGCTGAAGATCCGAGAACAGGTTTTCATTTGAACCTCAAAGACGCTTCACACGCACGCGGATGTCGAGAGCTTCACCTGAAGTTGCTCTCGCTATAGCGCGAGGCGGGCGCCTGGTGCGTTCTGATTCTGGACTCCACCGACAGGAAGTTGGTGATGTCAGGATATACGAGGGCGTGGCTTCTTTGGACCACATCGGGCGGGACCACGCCCGCCTCCTGCCGCAGGCGCGCCTCCTCCTCGTCTTGCTCCGCCTCCTCCTGATCAGGGGCCGCGCGGGGCCGCGAGTCCGACGCGGTGCAGCCCGTGTCGGTGGTGATGCTAATGCTCACGCTAACGTCGGGGCTGCGCTCCGCCGCGGCATCCGAAGGCTCCCCCTCGGAGGAGAGGATGTGTCTCTGCCACAGGAAGTCGGCCTCGTTCACTTCCATGGACGCGCGAGACGACTCCGTGCCGTCCTTCAGCTCGTCCATGCGGCCGACCACCAGACGGACCTGAACGCGGGGGCGACATCGGCGGCGTGACGTGGCGAGCCTCACGGAGATATTCGTCCATCATCCATCTCATCCCGCGCCGCACCTGCTCCGGCGTGAGGCCGCGTCCCTGCGACAGCTCCTCCAGCGCTCGCAGCAGAGCGCAGGCACACGACACGCTCCAGTAACACGCTTCCATGCCGCCCTTCGCGCACGCCTCCGTCATGCCGTCCATCACGCTGAAACCAGGCAACCAATCGGCGGACTTTGAGAAGATAAAGGCGGAGCTCGATCACGTGATGTCATTGTGGAATGTCATGTCGGTCATGTGACGCGGCCGCTAGGGCACGGGCCGGTTACCGCCGTGAAAAAGTTTCAATCGGCGCTAAAAGCAGGGAATGTTTAAAATTGAAATGAAAATTGAAATGATGAATTCTAAATCCTACTGACAGTCGCAGCAGGTCCAGGTGCGACTTCCTTTTGGAGAAGGATCGCTTCCTGCTCTCGGGCTCGGCCAGGCCCGGCCCGGCCAGGTCGAAGAGCCGCTGAGGACTTCCCACAATCTGAAAGCCGGCACGCCACGCATGATTTCACATGCTGACCTTCCAAGAAATTTGACGTCCCGTCACGCGACGTGCCCCACCTCCTTCATGATGCGTATGGCCTCCGTGCGGTGCTGCGGCGGCGGGTAGAGCAGGATCCGGTGGTAGAGCGACTGCAGCACGGGTTTCATGGACTCCACGCAGCTCACCAGGCGAACCAGCTCGGCCGCCACGTAGCACACGCTCCGCACCACCGGCGCGATCCTGGCGGGGGCGCCGGACGAGCAGCCCGAGCCTCGACCCTGGTCGGACACCAGTGCCGCGGCGGACTCCGTTTCCTGGCTGGCGCCTGTAAAAGGCGCCGATATCGTCAGACCGACAAACGGGACCCCCGATCGCTCACGGCGGGAACTTACCCGAATGGAGTCGCTCCGCATCTGGCGCCCCCGTGTGGCCGTGGTAGGAAGTGATGGTTTTGTCGTTGACCGGGTTTCCCATGATGGACACCAGGGACGGACACAGCTGCTTCCTGTTGGGGGGTGGCGAGGGGGCGGAGTCTCCGTCACGATGATACTTCCATGAGCCTCTGACATCACGGAAGTGTGTGAGTAAGCATGCGTTTGCGTATGCTCGTGAGCGCGTGTCTACCAGACGAGGTCGGTGAAGCGTCTGGACAGGTGCATTGTGGGAGGACAGGAGCTGAGCATGGACAAGATGCTTTCCAGGTAAAGAAGCTGCAGCAGCTGCTTGTCACTGACGGTCAACGCACAACATCAGTCGCACGCAATCGCAGTCCCTGAAAGCATCGTGGCTCCAAAGCCGCCACGCTGAAGACATTGCGCCGCTCCTCACTTACCAGTCCACCGACTCCAACTTGTCACAGAAGAGCGTCAAGACCATCACGACGTCGTCGCACAGTGCCTGGCTGGTGGGCGACACGTCTGCATGCATGCACAAACGCGCGCATAGACACACACACACACACACACACACACACACACAAAAACATGTCCGGGCCACACAAGTTATTCTTTAGAATGATTGGTGTATTGAGAATGTGGTTTGGGGGACAGGGTGGTACGTACCCCGTTTCTGCAGAGGCGGGGCACTCAGCTCTTCTCCATCTGCTCCCTGTAGACGATGCATCACATTTTTTAATTGGAGCTGCTTTCCCAACAACCCTAAACGCACCACAGTGGGCCCCTTCACAGTGTTTTTTTTTTTTAGGGGGGGGGGCATCAATACTTTTGTAAAAGATGGAGCGACAATTATTATTATTGCCTTCAAACTCTGTGACACGATATGCGTGTGTGTGTGCTTGTATGACTATTCTTGTGAGGACCACTGTGATTATAAGACCAACGTAGTGAGGACATTTAGGCCAGTCCTCACAAGTTTTTCATTCTAAAGTGTGTGTGTGTGTGTGTGTGTGTGTGTGTGTGTGTGTGTGTGTGTGTGTGAAACGACATGACCTCTTGTCTGTGTCGCAGCTGCAGTGTCAAATCTCCAAGAATCTGACTGAGGGTGGCTCGGACTGCCGTGTTGATGCTGCGCTGATGACAGTTGGATGCGTATGTATCCATGCACACCTACGTGCACAACCATTCACAGTTCACACACACACACGCACACACACACAATGTGTTTAGAGTTTCCATGGCGTCACAAGCTACCATGGTGAACACATTAAGTTGAGCAGGGCGCTCCATTGTCAAGCTACAGAGGAAAAAAAAACACACACACACAGAATCACATCAAAGCCACATCCTCAGCCACACACACTCACCCACACACACACACACGCACACGCACGCACGCACACGCACAGCTCACCTGTTAGCACAGCACATGAAGTGTGTGGTTGGTTACCTGAGCGATGCGTAGGATGGAGTCTCCATTGATGTCAAAGTTTGGCGAGTAGGTGACGCACAGGAGAACCTGCAGGGGGCGCAGCAAGAAAATTATAAGATGGAGGAACGGCGGTGGGCGGCAGCGTTGGGGCGAGGGAACATTCCCACCTTCATGACCTCCACTTGCAGGTCCTCGTGCAGCGCTGGCGTCACTCGCAGCGCCGCCAACATCTGACTCACCAGCTGACTTTCCACGGGCTCCGCCTCCTCGGCCTTCCCGCTCACAAAGCGGTCCTCGCACAGGAGGTTCTGATGGAAAGATGCAACCGTCAATCGCGACGCTTTCAAGGCGGGGGGGATGGACACGTGACGCCTAAACAGGAAGCACCTGCATGCCGCTCAGCGCCGTCTGGCCCAGTTTGACGTTCTTGGACTCGAGCGCAATCTGGAGCGGCAGAAGACAGCGCGCCCTGCAGGCCAAACCCGACAACAACATGAGCACCTCATCCATCACAGAATGAACATGACAACATCTGACAGTCACGTGTCAGGAATTATGTGACATCACGTGATATGTGATAGCATGGAAGGTGAATCTACAATCCGGTGTTGTGAATTCACCACATGGTGTGATGTCACGGAAGATCACGTGACAGCAAGTGAAGCGGATTTTGTCTGTCGGTTTTGTCACCGGGGACCCGCAATCAATAATTCCTGTTTGATGACATCAAATGAGTTCAAGTGTTCTTACCGCAGCTCTGCAAGCGATAGCTTGGCTGATGCATTGTGGCACTGGAGACTTTCTGTGGGGGGGTGGGACAAAGAAAGAAAATTCTATGTCTTTGTACTGTATTTACAGGTGCAACAATACATCTATTTGTTGGCAACTGATCAATTACAAACTCAACAACTATTTGGACAATCGAGTCATTGTTTTTTTTTTTTTTTTCAAAATAAACCAGCCCAGTTTGGTTTACACCATTTGTCTATTGGTACATCCGACAAAAATATGACCATTTTAGATGATGATCTCTTTTGTGAATAAATACAGAACTATACGCTTTATACAATTTTAATAGGCCCAAATAGTTCTTTTGCCGTCCGTCATGGCGGAGGGGGCGATCCTACGGATCTACATTGTAATATTGAACTGTTTTGTTTTTCCTGGTGTGGTATTAATACGCCTTGCAACTAATACCCATTTTAGGTATCTAGCTAATGGAGAGCCGGAGGAAGCACCCAAGCCATCACTAAACAAACAGTGAAATAATATAAATTCATTTAAAAAACAATTTGGGGTGGGGGGGGCACATTTAAATGTCAGATTTTCGATATCGTCTGTATGTACATAGCAGGTCTCCCAGTAATCCGCGACATTGCCATCAGCAAACAGCAGCAGGTGGATGCGCGTCAACCCACCCCCCCCCCCCCCCCCCCCCACACACACACACACAAAGCTAGAGGCTAGTTGGGGGCGGTCGTCACTCACCGGAGGCGAGCACGCAGGCGTCGCGGAGGCTTTTGTACTTGTGTCCGGCTGCGTCTTTGTGGAGCCTCTGTAGGATGTCCTCCATGGTGGCGTTGGTGTCACGCGGGGGGGCGGTGGGGGTCACACGGGGGTCGCTCGGTGGTCGCGCGCGGTGCGCAGCGCGGCTGTCAGCATCCCCCAGCAGGCAGCAGCAACCGAGGATGAGTCACGTTCACGTAGACGTCATAGGGCTGAAACCAGGAAGTGCTTTGTCCACTGGTTGGCCGCCTCGTCGACGTTTTCGAATTCTTTTTGTAATTTATATGGTTGTTACACCTTTCACGTCAAAGACGAACATGATGAACAGCATTAATTAAAGTCTCTATGTCCGCGAAATTCACACTGCTAACGCTCGACGATAAATTCCGACCAACCGGATGACGCGTCATTTGAGCGGAAGTGTGATTTTCTGTCCAAAGATATACTTTCGCAGTAAAGTATACTATACAATACAATACAATACAATACATGCTGATTTATATAGCGCTTTCACAACCGCGGCAGCTGTATACTGCAAAGATATACTTCGTTGGCGACGTCAATCAATGTCCCCAAATTCCAACGTTGGAATTTGACGTTGACAATGGCTGGCGATAAACCTCGTAGAGATTAGACCCGCAACTCGGATTTGTGTTGCAATGTGCTGAGAGGCCGCTTGGTGTCGCCGTGTCACCGCTAGACACGTTTCGGTTTGACAGCTCGAGAACTTCCCTCAAGTGGAGGGGGGGGGGGGTATTTTAATTGACTTAATGTGAACGCGTACATCGTCGTACGCGATTACAAAGTGACTTGATTTTTCAGGAATCGCGTGCATCCAATGTAGATGTTCACAGTAACTAAATGAAAAGGACTGTTTTTTTTAGTGCACAAATAAAATTGTGAAACGAAAAACCCACAATCGTTACTAAAATAACCGGAAGGTCAAGCGATGACGAGAACGCAAATCGTCTATGTAGGCGATTGTGTGTGTGTGTTACATCAAGAAAAGCGGAGAAGTCCTTTCATGATAAGACAAAAGTGTAGAAGAACAACGCAAGCATTTTTAAAAATTGTGAAGGACTTTTCCTTCTTGATGATTTTGCCTGAAACTCTGCTTGGTAAGCGAGTATTTGTCGTTCGTTACGCAGCAGCAGAGGACGAGGTGCGCGCACGCGTGCGCGCGGGTGCCACCGGCGCGTCCCGCCGTTCCCGCGCGCATTCTTCCTCCGCGCGCCTAAATGAGGAGGCTCGCGATGGCAGCGAGCAACTGGAGCAGCGCGATGATGGACGAGCGCCTCAACCCCGCCGCTGCCGCTGACCCGGGCGAGCCTCTGGCGGCGGGCGAGCCGAGCAACGGCAGCGGCTGCGCGCCGCTGACGACGGCGAGCCACGGGCGCGCCGGCAAGCTGCTGCTCGGCTCGGTACTGACGCTGATGACGCTGGGCACCATTGGGGGTAACCTGCTGGTGGTGGTGTCCGTGTGCGCCGTCAAGAAGTTGCGGCAGCCCGCCAACTACCTGATCGTGTCTCTGGCCGCCGCCGACCTGAGCGTGGCCGTGGCCGTCATGCCCTTCGTCAGCGTCACCGACTTGACCGGCGGGCGCTGGCGCTTCGGACGCTGGTTCTGCAACGTCTTCGTCGCCATGGACGTCATGTGCTGCACCGCCTCCATCCTCACCCTGTGCGCCATCAGCATCGACAGGTAAGAATCAGAATCAGAATCATCTTTATTGGCCAAGTATGTACAACACACAAGGAATTTGTCTCCGGTATAACACGCTGCAGGGCGGCCCGGTAGTCCAGTGGTTAGCACGTCGGCTTCACAGTGCAAAGGTACCGGGTTCGATTCCAGCTCCGGCCTCCCTGTGTGGAGTTTGCATGTTCTCCCCGGGCCTGCGTGGGTTTTCTCCGGGTGCTCCGGTTTCCTCCCACATTCCAAAAATATGCATGGCAGGCTGATTGAACACTCTAAATTGTCCCTAGGTGTGGGTGTGAGTGCGAATGGTTGTTCGTCTCTGTGTGCCCTGCGATTGGCTGGCAACCGATTCAGGGTGTCCCCCGCCTACTGCCCGGAGACAGCTGGGATAGGCTCCAGCACCCCCCGCGACCCTAGTGAGGATCAAGCGGCTCGGAAGATGAATGAATGAATAACACGCTGCACTAGCATCATCGTAAACAACAACAACAAGTAAGCGCCGCGTCAACGCTTGCCACGAGTTTGCCGCCGTCCAAAACGCAGGACGAGCAAGACAAGCTTGTTGCCATCTTCTATTCGAAGGGATCAGAGCCACGCTTATTTACATTTGGAATATTGGCGAGCAACCCACTTCACAACAATCGGATGACTGTTAAAACGAAGTCGCTTGAAAACGGCTTTCGGGCTGTTTGGCAGCCAAATGTTCTTGGAGGACATCAAAGATTGTGAAATTGACAAACAAGGCGTGAGTGTGTGTGTGTGTGTGTGTGCGCACGATGGGAACTTTCGTCGGCCTCGTGACGGAAGCGGTGGCTGACGCTGGGCTATTTTTGCGGCATTCAGGTACCTGGGCATCACCAAGCCGCTGACGTATCCGATGCGGCAGGACGGCCGCTGCATGGCCAAGATGATCGCGTGGGTGTGGCTGCTGTCGGCGTCCATCACGCTGCCGCCGCTCTTCGGCTGGGCCAAGAACGTCAACGACGGCCGCGTCTGCCTCATCAGCCAGGACCGGGGCTACACCGTCTACTCCACCGCCGTGGCCTTCTACATCCCCGTGTCCGTCATGCTCTTCACCTACTCGCGCATCTACCGCGCCGCCAAGATCAGCGCCGCCAAGCACGCCGTCGCCGCCTTCCCCCTTCGAGGCGACCACGGGTCCGCCGACTCGGCCAGCGTCAAGGACACCGAGGAGGATGAGGCCGATGAGGAGGTGAGGAATGGCCCGCCGGCTCAGCTAAAATTCCCAAAGGCTCTGGACACACCACTGGTCCATTCCGATTGGCTTGATGAATGAGTGGCAACGTAAGATGGCCGCCCCCAACCCCCGATGGCTTTGCGTCTCCTGATGGCAAGTAAGCGGCTTCGTTAGCCCATTCATATACCGTCCAAGTCGGTGGTTGGAGACTCACTCATTAAAAAGCGACAAACGGCAGAAAACGGGCGGTGGCTCCAAAAGGAGTCCTTCCCGACTGGCCTCGGTCACTTTGTTCGCATTAAAAGTCGCGTCTGCTTTTGTAATGGGGACATGAAACGATCGCATTTGAATCAGAAATCCAGATTGGGCATCATACAGTTAAGGAAAAAAAAAAAAACAACAACTTGCAAAGCGGTCCGACCAGAGGCAAGGTGTCGACAAACCCAGTGGATTTGGCTCCATTTTGGAGGCTCGGTCGTTTTGGGAGTCATCTCTGCGCCGTGTCAAATTTCCTGTCACAGAACACAAATGAAATATAAACGAGCACCTTGTTGTTCATTCCCGGTTTCTCCAAGACGAACCTCCAGCATCACGATCACCATCATCACCACGATAATGATGATCCTCAGCAGCAGCCGCCGCGGCGCCCGAGGAAGAACCAGGGTTCCATCTTCAGGCGTGAGCAAAAGGCGGCGGCCACGCTGGGCCTGGTGGTGGGCGCCTTCAGCGTGTGCTGGCTGCCTTTCTTCCTGCTATCCACGGCGCGGCCTTTCGCCTGCGGGGGGGCGTCGGCGGCGTGCGGCTGCGTGCCGCTGTGGCTGGAGCGCACGCTGCTGTGGCTGGGCTACGCCAACTCGCTCATCAACCCCTTCATCTACGCCTTCTTCAACCGCGACCTGCGCGCCACCTATGCTAACCTGCTGCGCTGCCGCTTCCGCAACATCAACCGCAAGCTGTCGGCGGCCGGCGTGCACGAGGCGCTCAAGATGGTGCGCGCTCGGCCGCCGGGCCCCACCCGCGCCCACCCGCTGCCCGTCACCTGACGACCGGCGATTGTCTTTTGGACGCGCAGAGGAACGTGTGACGACGACGGGCAACTTGGGACTCCTTGCCTACACGCTTGTCTTTTTTCCCCCTTTCAAAAAAAAAAAAAAAAAGGGAGCTACCGTCCCCAAAATGTCGGTTGTTTGTATTCTTTTGGTCCAATACACTCAGCTGAAAACGACGTCCTGTTCCTAAACTGTAAAATGTACTGAATTGTTCAAAACAAGGTCAACCGGCGCTAATCATCGTCCGACACTTCTTTCCTACCGATTTAATGTACTACATTGTACAATACATTACAATTAAATGTAATGTAATGTACTGGAGGAGGTGGGCAACAGAAGGATGCTAACTAAGCTAAAAGCTATGATGGCCAGTCCCCCCCAACCCCCTCCAGCCCACCCTGACAGCACTTGGTAGCTCCTTCAGCCAGAGACTGTTACACCCGCGCTGCAAGAAGGAGAGATACCGACGCTCATTCCTACCGACTGCTGTCAGGCTGATGAATAAAAAATAACAATCATAATACTAATAATAATTCAATGATGTGAAGGAAAATTGTAAATAGTACTGCGATTTATCCATTTGTGTTCATATTGCATTTAATTGAAAGATGTTTGTTGTTTTTTTTTCCCTCTTTCTCCTTTCTTCTTTCTACATACATTCTTGCTGCTGGAGGCTGTAAATTTCCCCAGTGTGGGACGAATAAAGGATATCTTATCTTATCAATAATAAAAAGGTGAAGAAAATTTCCAATCATTTGAGCGCCCCAACTTTTACGACGACGTCACGTAGTAAAACGCGTCCAAAAAGTTGACGACTGGCGCTATTCCTCCTTGTATTTCGACCGTGACGAAAACGAGTACAGTCGCAACAACAGGTTGCGGCGCGACCTTGCCCGCCCGGCTCAAGTTTGATGTGACCCGGGCTAAGTTAAACGAGGCCACCGTTGGGATTCCGATGTTTGGCAAAAACATGATTAAAAAAAAAAAATCACATCCTCTCTCAGCGGCGGCCCGGTAGTCCAGCGGTTAGCACGTGGGCTTCACAGTGCAGAGGTACCGGGTTCGATTCCAGCTCCGGCCTCCCTGTGTGGAGTTTGCATGTTCTCCCCGGGCCTGCGTGGGTTTTCTCCGGGTGCTCCGGTTTCCTCCCACATTCCAAAAACATGCATGGCAGGCTGATTGGACGCTCTAAATTGTCCCGAGGTGTGAGTGTGAGCGTGGATGGTTGTTCGTCTCTGTGTGCCCTGCGATTGGCTGGCAACCGATTCAGGGTGTCCCCCGCCTACTGCCCGGAGACGGCTGGGATAGGCTCCAGCACCCCCCGCGACCCTCGTGAGGATCAAGCGGTACGGAAAATGAATGAATGAATGAATGAACATCCTCTAACCAATTCATTTGAAAAATCAAATCAATAAAATGCATTTGTTTTAGTTTTTTTGGTATCCTGTAACACTCAAACAACAAACGTCTGAATGACAAGGAAACATCCTGTCCGTGCACGCCCACATGCGCCAGCCAGGCTTAGTTGGTGCTTTCCACCGCCAAAGAGCCAAGTAGGAGTGATGTCATGACATCATCGTAAAGCACTAAAAATATCAGCGCTTACGTCGACGTTTACTCACAACAGCGCCTGCGCTATTCATAATCATAATGGACGATTAGTATCTGCTATTGCGGTGGTGGAAAAAGAAAGAACTGCTGCGATCCTGGAAAAAGGGCCGTACGAGTACACAATTTAACCCGACCCCTGACTGGTAACTCTGATTTCCAGCTTAAGCCCGTTCTTTGTTTACCTATCAAAGTCCTCGATTAATTCAATTTCTTCAGGTGTGAGGAATGCAAACGTTCACTGGAATCTCTTACGTTCACGGCTGCTAGACGAGCGCGAGCGCGCAGGAGCAGCCACATTAGGGGAGTCAAAGGAGGAGCCAAGTGGTGAATTTTAATCGAACATTTTAATCCTCAAAACAAGCGTTCGTCAAAAACAAACCGGACGTGTTTAAAGTGCACAACCATTCAGCGATGCCATGAAAACCAAAACCGCTAATGAGTTAGCATCGTTTCGCGCTCAAACGACGAGTCAAATTGCACATCGACAATGAAATAAAGTGAACGGGCGCGTTAGCGTCAACGGTCGGACAGCGATCAAATCGGAAACGACTTCCGCGAAGTTCCTCTCGTGCGACGTTAGCTTAGCCTGGCTTAGCATGGAAGACTGCAAGACGGCGCTACGAACGTCGCCGCGCTCCTCCAGGGTGGCTAGCGAGGCGAGACCGACAACATGACGCGCAACTTGGTCAAGCGCAAACAACGGCATTATGGTGCCTTGACGCAATCATCCAACAGAACATGAACAAGCATACAAACGTGTGTGTGTGTGTTAGTTGCCAATTCTGGAACGAAGTCGTCTTTTGATGATGAGATGATCGCTTTGTTTGTCCTGGGTCACCAGGCTGGTACCGACCATCTGGAACGACAAGCAAGCAAACTCTTCAATGTAAGAGCACAAAAAGCCCCCCCCCCCGGTGCCCCCACATAAATATTTACGATGATGTGGGTGGTGTTTTGTGGGTTGTTCAGATATTTTGTCAATTCAAATATGTGCATTGGCTCTATTTGGGGGAAACGAGAAGAGTCATCCAAGTCCACAGGCGGTGGACCGTAACGTGCGGTATCTGGCAACATAACGTGTCGACGAACGCCGCGCGTGTGGAGTGAAAGGCTTGCGCGGGTATACCGGGTGCGCGGGGACGGCCATGGGGGAGGAGATGTCGGCGCTGAACAACTTCCTTTTGCTCTTCTTGCTTCTCAGGCCAATGGAGGACGAGGACGACGAGGCGCTCACCAGGCCCATCATCTTCTTGGCTGCCATCCCAAACCAAACGCAGCGTTACTTTAACGCAGGCATGTCCAAAGTCCGGCCCGCGGGCCAAATCCGGCCCGCGGTCGAATTTCATCCGGCCCTCGGCCCCCGTCATAAAATCAGTGCCGTCTGGCCCGCAGGTTGGGCGCAATGGAACACGTGTTGCATTGACTGAGGTCTCGTAGACTGGTGAGTGATGTTTCATAGAGTACTGCTTCCCTCTAGTGGCTAAATGAGTAATAGCATTCACTAAATGAGTAATAGCATTTTGACACTAGAGGGCATCACTCACGAGTTAACAAGACATCACTCCGTGTTTATATTGACTGATGTCATATGATTGTTGAAATTAAAATAAAAATGGAAATGTGAAACAGACTGTCTTACTAAAATTTGTTGAACAATATTGTTGTTCAATGTAAAGAATGTCAGCCAAGGTCGGCCCCCCGACATTTTACCACATAAAATCTGGCCCCCTTGGCAAAAGGTTTGGACACCCCTGCTTTAACGTCTCGTTTGGCACGTTGCGCGATGATGGACCGAGACGGTAGCGGAAAACGGAGGCGGAAGAGGAGGATAACGAAGATGAACGAGCGCAACAAGGGGAACGGATCATCCGGGGAGGAAAACCATCCCACGCGGAAGACCTCGAAATGGAAGACGGATGGAGGACGAGAAGCACTTTGAGGCGGAACGGAGAGAGGACGCGGTGGGCGTCGACTGACCTTTGGACCCGATGAGAGTGGGCGAACTTTGCAAGAAATCGCCGATCTTCTGCAGCGTTGCGTCTTTCCGAGTGCGGGCCATGCGGGAGCCGGAGGGCGCCAACGAACGAGACTGCTACACACACACACACACACGAAAACTTTGGGATTAAAACCTTAGAAGGGATGTTTCGCCATCAGAATGAATTGAGTTTTTTCCTCTTTGCTACTAGCTTCTGCCGTTGACGCCGCGCGCCGCTTGCGCTAACGACGCGGCTTCGAACCGAGAGCAGCTAGTTGGGCGCTGACAACATTTTCAAGTGGCCACTCTTCCAAAAAAAACAACTGGCAAAGAAACGGACGCAATCGGTGGCGCAATCGTCGGCAGATTGTTTTGCATGCGGAAGGCAAAGCACGAGTCGCAAAACAAGTCGGCCATTTTGTTTTTCTTTCCACACATCGGGAAACGTTTGACCCCGGAGGTACGTGCTTCCGAGCGGCAAACGTTTGGCCTGTGCAACTCAACATGAGAGGGCGCCTTCGAAAAACTGAAGGGAGCCAATTTTGACAAGACAATGACATTTGTGATGTCACGTGACGGAAATGTGATCATCCGCACAAGCAAAAGCGTGCGTGCGTCCGTCTGCTCATCACCTCCTCTTGGTGCTCGCTCAGTGTCGGCGTCACTTTAGCGTTTCTTCGATTCTCTGCCTCCACTTCATCCTGCGAACACACACACACACACACACGTTTTGTTGGCGCACATGCTGAAGGCAGCGAAGCTTCCAGTGACATGATCATGAATGGGGTGCATGGATGGGGCATGGGGGTGCAGGTGGGTGCGTGGGGGGGTCTTCCTACCTTCTTTAATCGAGTACGCAATATTGTCAAAGTGTGCCGCGGGTACCCAGAATGTGCAACGCTCTTCCGCGCACATCGTTGTTGTCAACCGTGTCGAATTAGAAAGAAGCTTCATGCTGCTAGCGCCGTGTGCTAAAGCTAATCCCTGGCAACGCTGCCGCTCTGCTTACATTTTGGCTTGGACACAAACGCGCTTGGCCCGCCGGGTTCTGGCCGAGGTGCCAAGTCACTCGGCGCGGGGGCGCGAAATTATGCTAATTCACGCAGAATGACTCGTTTCATTTCACACTTCACAGATGTCCTGGCGCTACAAAAAAAATGCACGCACGCACGCACACACACTGCAAGCAAGAATTTGGATGTATTGATTCATTTCGCTTAATGTGTCTTCTTTCTTTTCACACATTCCGAAGCTAAATATACAGGCGTGTGCGTGCTCGCGAGTTGAGATGTGAAAATAAAATGTGAACAGAGACGTAGATGATTCAAAATAATGTTTTGGTTCGGCGGCCTATCCCCGCCGTCTTCGGGCAATCGTCAGGGGGGACACTGTCCCATCGCCGATGAGCTCTTTATAGCACAGGCCTGCAAGCTACGCACGTTGTCCTTCAGGGAATCTTGTTGGCGACCTCGGACATTTATCAGACCGCTGCTTCGCGCAACTAGCGTGCGCGTGTTTGTTTGAGCGGCAGGTTATGAAATTTGGATGAGGAACATCCGGCACAAATGTCCCCCGAATTTGCATGTCGTGACTGGCAGATGGTGCGAGTTCTTATGATGATGATGGTGATGAGGAATAAATGACAACCACAAGGTTGTCGCTGAAAGTGAAAAGCAGCGACTGGGAAGGCGAATATTGAGATGGGTGTGATGATGAAGAAGATAAAGGGATGAAAAATAAAAAAAATACCTGGGGTTGATTTGTCGGACGTTTGCTGCGTCTAAAAATGTGACACTTGAGGTGGGTGGTTTGGGGGGGAGGGGAGGGGAAGCAAGTGAGAGTTGTTTAAAAGCTGCGTGGGGGAAAAAAAAAAAATCCAAACAGGAATATACAGTGTTCAACCCCCCCCACCCCCCCCAATGTCAATGTTTTGTGGCCGGCCAACTTGCCGTGGGTTCACATGAATGATTGCTGACAAAGGCAATAAACGTTAGCATCGCTGTACCAACATGACACATTGACAACACAGGCTGTGAGTTCTGATGTCCAAAGTGGAACGTGAACACGGAAAATGAAGAATAACATGTCCACACTCACGTACAGTAATCATTCTTTTTATGTGTGGGTTAGAAGACTGCCCCCCCCCCCCCACACACACACAAGCGTGCACGCTCAAAATGTATGTAGCTGATGCAATATATAACGGCAATAGTGGGAACTAAGCCTCTATTATTTTTTTTCTATGGTTGGATTCGGTTTTGTGCTTTGCGACGGTCGTTTGGTCTACTTGAAAGTGACTTGAAAGCGAACCACCTTCAAGGAATCCTGATTGCGGTCTGCAGATTTCAAAGCAGACCTTTCCTCAACTCGTGCAAGTGACTCACTCATCTGCTTTCGTCAGTGATTTTCGCAGAGGGTGAAGGAAATATGCGCCGGGAGTACAGTGATCCCTCGCTATTTCGCGGTTCGTTTATCGCGGATTCGGTGCGTCGTGGATTTTTTTTCAAACGTGGTTAGCACGTGGGCTTCACAGTGCAGAGGTACCGGGTTCGATTCCAGCTCCGGCCTCCCTGTGTGGAGTTTGCATGTTGTCCCCGGGCCTGCGTGGGTTTTCTCCGGGTGCTCCGGTTTCCTCCCGCATTCCAAAAACATGCGTGGCGGGCTGATTGAACACTCTAAATTGTCCCTAGGTGTGAGTGTGAGTGCGAATGGTTGTTCGTCTCCGTGTGCCCTGCGATTGGCTGGCGACCGGTTCAGGGTGTCCCCCGCCTACTGCCCGGAGACAGCTGGGATAGGCTCCAGCACCCCCCGCGACCCTCGTGAGGATCAAGCGGTTAGGAAGATGAATGAATGAATGAATATATAGATACATATACATATATATATATATATATATAACATGGAGTACAGTACTGTATATGTTGCTCTATGTGATTTGCAGCTTCTCACGGACTGTTTGCGAACTTAAATTAAAAAAAAAAAAAGTTTAACCTGTATATGTTAATTGGTCGCTACTTCGCAGATTTTCGTTTATCGCGGGTGGTTTTGGTCCGCATTACCCGCGATAAACGAGGGATTACTGTATTTATCGGAATAGAGGTGGCACCCAAACGTGACGTTTGCGTTGTATGCGGCGCCACGGTTCTCGGACGGAGGGGCGTTTCCCTACCTTGTCCATGTCGGCGCTCTTCCTCTTGCGGTTCGAACGTGTGATCTTGACGGTAATGGCGCTCGGGTCGCCCTGGCGCCGCAGCGCCATGCGGTTAGGCTGCAGCGGGCTGAAGGAAATCTCCATCTCGGGCTGCGGGAAGCGGCTGGAGCGCCCGTTCTCCGTGGAGATCTCCGACGATTCCAGCACGGACGGGCATCCCGACGAGCCCTGAGAGGCGATGCGAGGGGCAGCACGTTATCCACAGTCGCACAAGACGGCCAGGATATTTCACACATTCGACTTTTTCACGTGTTGCATGCAAACACGGTAGTTACGAGCGACCTTGACTCTATTATTTTTTTTTTCCCACGGCACTTTGTTAGTGTAGTTTTAGTGCGAGCACTGACCTTAGTGTCAGCGTCGTCCCGTCGGCCACCCGCAAGCTCGCCGTCCTCTTTGAGCGATGTCGTGTGACTTTCCGTCTCCGCCACGCCGCCGCCAGCCTGACAGAGAAGATGTTTAAGTGGAAGAAGGATGACGATGATGCCGAGGTCACGTCAAGGGCAGGAAGCGACGCCATTTTTAATGAATGCACGCTTGAGGAAGTGTCCGCTGAGGGATGGCAAATTATTTATTCCAAGAAGAAGCATTCTTTTTCTCATTGAAAAGACAAAGACGGCTTTACTACTCGCCGATTACAGTGGAAGCTAATTTTTCAACAGTCACAGTTTTTGGAACAAATTTTTTTCCCCCGCCCATCACTTTGCAGAAAAGCAATCACTGCAAAATGCTCAGCTGGCTTTGGCCTGACCACAGCATGAAGACAAACCCGAAAGAAAGGTGGCGGCGGCGGTTGCACTGACCTCTGGCGGCGACCGCTCGCTGTTGTCACGAAGCTGCTGGATGATTTTGTCTTTGTCAGCCTGGCTGGCGAGAAGCTTGTGAAGTTGGACCTCCAAGGCGGCGACCAGCGTGTCTCTCTCCTGCCTCCAGTTCACCATCATTTGCTCTTTGGAATGCAGATCCGCCTCCTGGACAAAGGTCGAGCAAAACAAAGGAATGCAAGGAATATTACATGACGACTCTCGACCGTGCCGATTTAAGACCAGGGCAGCTCACCAGCTCGGCCTGCCGGGCCAGGTAGCGCTCTCGGTCCTCCGCAAACTTCTTCATTTCCTGGTTGCGCTTGTCCTCCGCCTCCTTGATTTGACCAATCAGCGCCATCTTCTCCTCCCGCCACTTTTGACGTTCCGTCAGGTGCTTCTCCTCAAACAGCTTGGCGAGAAATCAGTAACAAGACAGTCGAAAATTGTTCTCAAGAATGCACCGGCAATGAGTCATAGGTTAAAATCTCTTGTTCTTTCAACTTTTAACATGGTTGACAAGGGGCGGAGACATGCGACAATTGGCACGGAGAAGCTTGGCGTGGTTCAAAGGCAGTCAAGGTGACATCCGAAGGACAGACGCTCTCATCTAAAGGCTCTACTCGGGCCACGTGGAGAGTTTTGTTGAAGAAAAAGACGGGAGCAGCAAACATCTGCCGTCGGCTTTTTGCAGCACAAGGTAAGCTGACGCTTGCGACTCCACCGTGATGTTGATCAAGAAACATCAAGAGCGGGTCGCGATCTGATTTTTACTGAACCCGGGCAGACTTTTCCACCATTCTGGGCACTCACACTTGGAAGGTTGCAATGCAGACAGGTCGAATAACACTTGAGGGGGGGGGTCATTCCCTGAAAAAGGAAGCTCGCTCTCTTGCAACGTGTTTTTGTAAATTTGTGCACTGTACCAAGGGGACCTTTAACTCTGGTGCAAGTTCACCTTATTAGTCGCCGTGTTAAACAAACATAAATATAATTTGACTGCACTACTTTTCAACAAACAATACGCAAACAGTTTCAAGAGCAAAATGAAACCGTCAAATGAATGGCTATCAGTTGAGAATTATTCATTCATTCATCTTCCGTACCGCTTGATCCTCACTAGGGTCGCGGGGGGTGCTGGAGCCCATCCCAGCCGTCTCCGGGCAGTAGGCGGGGGACACCCTGAATCGGTTGCCAGCCAATCGCAGGGCACACATAGACGAACAACCATCCACGCTCACACTCACACCTAGGGACAATTTAGAGTGTTCAATCAGCCTGCCAAGCATGTTTTTGGAATGTGGGAGGAAACCGGAGCACCCGGAGAAAACCCACGCAGGCCCGGTGAGAACATGCAAACTCCACACAGGGAGGCCGGAGCTGGCATCGAACCCGGTACCTCTGCACTGTGAAGCCCACGTGCTAACCACTGGACTACCGGGCCGCCCCAGTTGAGAATTAGTGATCATTAAAAAAAATAAAATAAAAAAACATTTACCTGTACCCAACAACTGAATTTTTAAAAAGTCCAGATATTTTTTCATCCATAAGGGATAATCATGATACAGCAAACGGTGTGTGTGTGTGTGTGTCCATTATATGCGGTCCATATGTTAAACAGTGGAGTTAGTAACCCTTTGACAGTCAATCAATAACTCCCCGCCGGTTACCGTCATGTTCTGGTGAGCGCTCATGGCTTCCTCTTTGGCCAGCTGCAGGTCACGTGACAAGGCCTCGGCGCATTGGCTCGCGTGGCCGGCGTTTTGTTTTCTCAACATCTCCTTCACTTTGTCCACCTCTGAGCAAAAACAAGACGGCAATGAGTGCTGTCATCTCATATTTTTGTTTTTTGCTCAGCAAGTTTGGAAGACAAGTTGCGACTCGACCCTCCCTGCGGCTTCAACAACGTGCGGCTGATTACAGATTTTCCTGAATAACTAACAAGCTGCTTATTTGTCACCGCAAATGTTCATTCAAAGGACTTTCAACATTGGACCACTTCCATTGTCAGTGATGTAACTTGCTCCAAGAGAATGTACAATTTTCAACTCAAACGTATTTTTCAAGCACTTTAAAAACAACCACCGCTGTATACAAAGTGCTGTACATGGATCATATATACAACAATAAGCAATGAAAAAAAATAATGAAGAACAAAGAAAGTAGAAAGGACAAAAACAGTCAAACTAATCATCAAGTCAGAGTCCTGTCGAGTCAAAATGCAAAGAATAGAAAGAAGTTTTGAGACGAGTTTTAAAGATGGGCAGCGAGGGGGCTTGTCGAATGTTCATTCCAAAGAAAGGGACCGGCAACGGAAAAGGCTCGTCTACTCTTGAGCCTCCGCTTAGTTCTTGAGACCTCTAATAATGTCTGAACCGCAGACCCAAGGCACAGGTCAGGTGGGGCCAGGCCATTTCAAGATTTGAGAAAAAAAATAATCATAATAAAAATCTAATAGAATCTAAATAAGAACTCTAAAATGTATTGGGAGGCAATGAAGGGATGCCAGAGTTGGAGCTATGAGCTCCCTCTTACGAGTAGCATCTTAAGAGGCGATCGGCGGCATTTTGGACCAACTGGAGACGCTTCATGGAGGATTGGCTGACTCCAAAGTCAAGTACATTACAGTAATCCAGCCAAGATGTGACAAAGGCATGAATGACTGTTTCAGAAAGGAGAGGCTTGACTTTAGCCAGCTGCGTAAGCTAAAAGAAGCAGAGTAGTTCGGAAGCCGGGTGCAAAATCGGCTTGCCAGTGGCGGGTCATTGTGATTTTCTATGAATGGGATAATTTGAAAACAAACACTGACAGAGAACCGTAGGAATGAAGAGCTGCAGATATTTGCCCATTTCCGAATTGTGACTATATCGTAAGAACATGTGAGGGTGATTTGAGCAAATGTGGGATTTCAGAAGTAAGTAGCCGTTCCACTGAAAAAGGTCCGGTGAGTCGTGCGGTCGAGGAAATGGTTCCGCTCTGCCCGTACGCCTTACCGTTATTGAGCTCCTGGATAAGGTGGAGTTTGTCATCCAGCATGCGCTCCATCTGCTCCTGCGTCTCCTCCTGCTCGGCGAGAGCCGAGCGCATATCGTCCACCAGCCGCTGTTTGGCCTCCAGCTCTGTGCGAGGTGGCAAGCGACAACCTTAAGCGGCGGGGCGGGCACAACAGGGCTACGCGCGAAACAAGGAGGGAGGGACGTACAGGGGCCACTGGGACCAAACACCATCACCTTCTGTCTTCTTTTCATTGAAATTCGAGAAATTTAGTGCCATGTAGGTCTTGATTTCCTCTCGACAGAATAAAAGCATAATAATAATAGCAGTGGAAGGAAATGCCATGTTTCCTTACAATGGAGCAGATACAGCGAGAACAACAGAGGCCCCAGTATTGAGCCTTGTGGAACACCACAGGACAGTGGGCAAGTTTGTGAGCTCAGTAAGAGTGACAGACATATCGTGTCCAGCAAGTGCTCCAGAAGATCAGATTGGACTGGATTTTTCATTTGTTGGAATCTGATGTGTCGTTTTCATAGCACTGTCCATCCTGTCGCGTACTCACCTTGACGAGCCTCACGGTACAGCCGCAGTGTCTCGGCATACTTGCTCTCTGCGGGCTGCTCCTGCAGGAAGGGAAAGAGAAAGCCCGAAGTAGGATACATCGTGAAGCGACCAAGGCAACTCACTAGATTCACTTTGTCATTTGACACACGGTCCCGGTTCTTTGCAAAGTCTTGTCGCGTTGAATATCGCACGCGCGACATGTACCGTGTCGTGCAACCAGGGAGTGGTCAAGGATTCGGAACCTACTGCCTTGAGTTGTTGGATCGTTCTGTCTCTGTTTGTGAGGTCTGACTGAAGCTGCTTCTTCAGCCTTTCCACGTCTGACAGCTTCTGTCTCAAGAGCCTCTCGTCCTCTTTCATGCTGGAGATCTGCAGGAAACCATCAACGCCGTCATTCCCCCCGTCGTCACATCGGACAACGACTGCGTTATGGTGTCCCACGTACATCTTTGTGGACCTGCTGCATCTGCTTCTTGTAGTCGGCCAGCTTTTCTCGGAGGTCGGAAGAGTCCTCTTCGTTCCTCTGCAGATTCGCACTCAGGCTCTGGACTTTGTCCGAGTCCTGCTTGGCAAGTTCCTTCAGTCTGGAACAACAACATTAGCGCAAAGAGTTAAGGTGCAGACTGTGGTTTCACACATCTCTTGGTTCTTCTCCTGGATTGCAGTCTGTCAGAAGGGCCCTTAAGAGGCCTTCAAATAAAAATAAAACGTGGCCTACTTGGCGATCTCGAGGGCTCTCTTCTCCAGCTCGGCGTCCTTCTGCTGGATGGCCTCGTGCGCCGCGGCCAGCAACTCCCGGCGCCGCTCGGCCTCCCTCTGCCGACACTCGTGGAGCGCCTGGACGTCGTCTTCGTCGCGACGCGCCTGCGCCTCCTGCAGCTTCTTCTGCAGAGCCGCCATCTGTGCCTCTCGCTCCCGCAATTTGCTCTCCAGCTCGTCGGCATTCGGCCCATCCGCCTGGTGATGAACGGCAAAATTCAAACCGGCCTCTGATCCGTGAACGTTTCCACGGTTTTGGTGGTCAGTGGATTGGATCTGGGGGATTGAGAAGCCTCCCAAGTAGTCCCCGCCGGGTTGTGGTTGGATTTATTTTCTTGTTGGAAAAATCCCCAAAGATGGTGGCCACTTGTCGCATTGCAAATGTAAGCTCACCTGTGGCTGGGACGCTTTGATCGGAGCTGCCGGCACGTGAAGTTGCTCCGTCTGGACCTCCTCATCTTTCAGCAGCGTCGCCGTCTTCTCTTCCTCTGCCTTCGAGGACGCCACTTGAGCCGCAAGCGCCACGTTTGCCCTGCCGAGGTCCTCTTCGGCCGCACATCTTCCGGCGCTTGCTTCTTGCAATTCCCTCTTCAGCCGCTCTGTCGTGAGCTCTCGCTCGCCGAGCTCCTGCCGGAGGCACCGACACGACGCTTCCCGTTCGCGCAGTTCACGGCCGACTTCCTCCAGCTGCTTGTCGGATGCTTCCTGGCCTTCGCGAAGCTGCTCTCGGAGATCTCGGACCATCCGGCGCTGCTCTCGGAACTCCTCCGCCGCGTGGCGGAGGCCGACGCTCTCTCGCAGCAGTTCAGACGAGAGCTTCTCGTGGGCCAGATCTTCTTTGACGGGCAGCGGATCCGATGTCCGGATCTCGCTCGCCGTGCTTTCTCGGGCCGTAGCTTTGCCGGGCCGCTGGCCGAGGGCGGCGCGAAGCTCTTGGCCGAGGGCGGCGATGTGCTCCTGGGCAGCGTGCAATTGAGTGGACGCTTGTTCTGCTCGCAACATCTCACTGGCGACCTGCGCTCGTTTCCACAAAAATCATTGTCACAGGTGTCATAGCAACGACCACCTCCTCTGATATCAAAGGCAGACATAATTTGCTCACCAGAAGTTTGCGATTGGGGGTTTTGTTGCGAAATTTCAGGATAAAGTGTGCCGAAGAGTGCAGGGAAGGCCAGAGCAAGAGAGCTCTTGCAATTTGACAACAAGGAGCCGAGAACAGGAAAATTCTCAACAGGTTTTTGACCTAAGAACATTTCCAGGGAATACCTTTCGGTGACTCTTCCAGTCTCTGGTGAGAAATAACGCTGTCCAATTTTTTCCCCCAACTTAAGGAATTTTGTAGTGCATATTCGATTCATCCTAAAATTTCACCCCGAATCCCCATTTGCCAAACTTGCTGAGAGATGCACATGTCACCTGCTGTTGGGAAGCCTTCAGTGCAGCAGTGAGCCTCGGAACCTCGTCGAGCAGCCTGCCAACTTCCTCTCTCCTGGTCCTCTGCCGCTCCGGCGTCGCGTCTTTGCTTCTTTTGGCAGCATCAAGGGCTGAGCAGGCGCCCTCCCGGGGCGTCCAGACTTCCTCTCGGGGTTCCTTGGCCTCGTCCAGGGCCGCCAGTGCTTTCGTCTGGCGGCGCAGCAGGTCCTGCAGAGCGGTCTTGGCCTCCTCCCTGGATTTGGTGACCTCCTGGAGTGCTTCTTCCGTGTTTAGGAGCTTCTTCTCCAGAGCGACGATGGTGTCCTCCTGGGTGGCTCGCTCTTCACGAAGGCCACCCAGCACCTCCTGAAGGCACCAATGTAGAAATTGTGGTGCATGACGACAGTTTTTTGCTAAAATGCCAACCTCAGACCTCACTTTCAGAATAAGGGTACAGCTGAACCACTAGACTGAAGGAAGGACGTGGTTTGATTGAATCATACGTGACCGGATGCACCATCCATTGTAACTAGATAAAATAGCAAAGCGTACTAATCATAATTTTTTTGAAAACAAACATAGCAATGTTGTAATCAAAAACGTTAATAAAATGTCAATGAATTGCACAGCCCTATCAGGAGGTCCTCACCTCGATGTTCTGTAACGAGCTTCAACAACACATAGCTGCTCATAACCCCCCCCCCTGCCCACCCCCAAGGAGCACGGACAACCTCCTCCGCTAGTACTCCTCACATGCAGTTCCTTCTTCTCCCGGCAGAGGGAGGCGTTCTCCTCCAAGGTGCGCTCGACCTCCGCCTGCAGCTCAGCCACTCGCTTCTCCAGCTGAAGCAGAGCCCGACATTTCTCCCGAAGCTCGGCCGCAAGCCTCGTCTTATCCTCCTCTGCCGCACTGCTCTCACCTTCATCGGATGACAGGAAGCGCGCGTGTGTGTGTGTGAATGCATACAAGGCCGATCAGAACTCCAGGTGGCGTCCCAAGCTTCCACAGTCCATGTGGAGCTTACCTGGCTTCATCGCGTTGCTCTGGAGTGTAGGTCCGTCCGACGTCGGTCTGTCTTCCAGCGGAGACGAGGAGGACGCTGACATTGACGCCTGGAAGGGGAGGAAAAAGCATACTTGTGAGCGCGCCCAAAACATATTTCGGATCCTGGCATCAATGCTGAGAAATGGCAGGGCCAAAGGCTGAAGGCTAAACCAGGCATTGCCCCTATCAATGCTAACATTGGCGTGTCAGTGGCATTTCCTGTGACATGTTAGCATGAAGGGCGGCCCGGTAGTCCAGTGGTTAGCACGTCGGCTTCACAGTGCAGAGGTACCGGGTTCGATTCCAGCTCCGGCCTCCCTGTGTGGAGTTTGCATGTTCTCCCCGGGCCTGCGTGGGTTTTCTCCGGGTGCTCCGGTTTCCTCCCACATTCCAAAAACATGCGTGGCAGGCTGATTGAACACTCTAAATTGTCCCTAGGTGTGAGTGTGAGTGTGGATGGTTGTTCGTCTATGTGTGCCCTGCGATTGGCTGGCAACCGATTCAGGGTGTCCCCCGCCTACTGCCCGAAGACAGCTGGGATAGGCTCCAGCACCCCCCGCGACCCCAGTGAGGATCAAGCGGCTCGGAAGATGAATGAATGAATGTTAGCATGAAGCTAACAAGCAGTTCACACACTGGTTGGTTTAAAAACAAGCAGCCTCACGATTCCATTTTAGTGGTGTAGGACGGCAGTAAAGAGATATTTGTAGTACCCCCCCATGGCACCTCACCTCGTGGTCCTCAGCCTCTCTGCAGGCAGCCATCTTGTTGGTCATCATCTTGAATATCTCCAGACGTTTCTCCGCTCGCTCCTCCAGGAGTTGCGTCTCCCTGGCCAGCCGCTCCCTGCGAAGGGCAAAGAGCAAGACGGGGCTTGACCTCGACGTCCTCGGAAGATAGGGCCGCCCACTCTGTTTCTCGCCAGGCTCACGTCCAGACAAACGGAAGGATGCGAGGACGTTTTCCGCCCAGCACTGGACAACAAAGTCTCACGTGAAGTCGTTCTGCATGTCTGCGAAGATCTGGCTGAACTCTCTGCTGACGTCCTCTCTGACACGAGTTTCCACCAGCATGCTCTCTGCTCGCTCCCGCTTCAGCGCCATTTGAAGACGTCTCAACAGCGCCGCCTGCTGCTAAAGAGGACATTGCATTTCCATTTTGTATTTTTTTTTTTTTTTGATCCAAGCCAAACTTTGAAAAATGTTTTCCTTTGGACTGAAGAACAAAGCAAAGGAAGCAGCTCTTCTCCCACACCTTAAAAATACTCGGCTGGAGAGAAGAAATGATACTTTGGTTGGCGAACCTGGTGTGTCATTTGACTGATGATGACTTGGTCCTCGATTTCTTCATGGTCTTCCTCCTCACTTTCATAGACCATGTCCTCCGCTGTAGTCTTTTCTTCGTCATCATCATCCTCCTGGCGATGATAAAGCTCACGTGTTAGCCAAAGGAGCCCCAAATGAGGACGAGGACGGGACGGCGCTGGCCACGCCCTTCCTGTCTCACCTGCACATCCTCCAGGCTGCTCTGCAAGCCAATCAGAGAGCCTCGCAGCGTTTTCCTGGCGCCTTTGTTGGGGTGCGGCTTGCGGGGTGGGAAGGGAGCGGCCCTGCTGGGTAGAAGCACCACCTGGAGAAGAGCATACTCCTGGATGCTTCATTGAGGAACTTTTTTGTCCCCCCCGCTAAAGCAACTCTAATTCCAGCTCGGGAACCGACAACACCAGCCATCTCATTCCCACATTGCTTTGCGGACGACAAGTAAAGGCGCCCTTCACCTTCTGCGCCAGGGCGGAGAACTTCAGGACTTGGAGCGTCTCGTCGTACGTGGACGCGCACTGGTTGACGTTGACCATCATGCACACTTTGCCTCGGCCGCAGAAGAAGGCCTGCAGGTAGTGCGTCAACTTGCTCTCGCGAAAAGGGACGTGCTGTGGCAGCCTGACCGGACACACGCGCCTGCGTTGACTCTCATCCTCTCTCAAAAGGACACAAACTCCCCCGAATTTGCAAGCGGGCACCGCACGGGGACGCCTCGTGCCTTTGCGTGCGACTGACTTAGCGTGTTGGTTGTGCCTGAGGGCGTTGATGCACTTCCCCAGGATGAGCAGCGACGCGTTGATGTTTCCGGCCTCCTTGAGCCGCTCTCCCCGGTTCTGAGTCTTGGCGCAGCGCTCCGAGCCGGCCAGGTCGCAAAGGCACAGCCTGCACGCCGACAAGCAAATGCGCGTTTAGCGGCACGTGCGCGGCGCGTTAGCTGCCGGCCCGCGCGCCACCTACTCGCTGACAGCGACCACTCGGGCACATTGGTCGTCCTTCATCCTCAGAATGCGGATGGAGAAGATGCTGTGACTGCAATAAAACAAAAACCATGCGGTCGAGTCACGACAATCGGAGACGTTTGGTTTTTACGAATATGTACGAATCGGTGTATATTTGCCGACAATTTCCGATTCGTTAATCTCGCCGACGTCAGTGAATGACTCCCGATTGAATCGGTCACTTATTATGACACAATTCCTGAAGATATCGCGCCGTGAGGCTGAGATATTTGTTGTGCGCGTTTAGAGCGTCCATTCATGATGTTTGTGTGTATGCGTGCGTGGTGGTGGACACACCTCCTGCTGGAAAGCTGGTTGATCCCAGTGGAGGAGAAGCTTTGGTTCTTCTTGCCAAGTTTCATGACTTGGTAGGCCTCGTGGGCGCTATCCACCTGCACCCAGCGCAGGTCTGCCGTGCGGATGACAAACGTTAGCGACGGTCGCGCGTTCTCTTAAACAAGAGAACGTTGAACGAGGCGCTCGCCGACCTTTGACGAAGGCGTTTCCTTTAACGTCCTGAGACAAGCGCAGGGGAGTCCTCCTGGCTGCCCCGCCGGGGGCGGCCAGGAGGTCGTGGATGTTCTCCTTGTAGATCTCGCAGAAGGAGACCCAAACGGAGAACTTGCTGTCAGCTTCCACTTGGAGACTCGGGTGGTCTTCCGCCGTCTGCCGGAGCAGCGACGAGCCTGTCGAAACAAGAGAAGCAAATGCGTGAGTTCACTTCACGGGTTTTTCCAGAGAGAAACGTCAGAAGATTTTCGTTGTAATGAATCGTTTTCCCAAATAAACCCCAAAATGCATGAAGGGGCCAGAACTTGCCTTGGAGGCGCATGGGGCCGCTGGAGCTCCCCACGCTGCTGCAGGCCTTGTCGTTCTAGAAGAGCAAACGGGAGCTTCAAGAGGCGCCGACAAGAAGCCGGCCAGGGCGTTACCTCTTTGAAGTGTTGCAGCAGGTTGTCCTTGAAGGCAGCTTCCTCGGCCCGCTGCTCCTCGCTCAGACTGACGAACTCACGGCAGCGTTGAGGTTTGACGCTGGGCCCGGTCGAGACCTTCCCCTCCATGCTGCTGAAGATGGCGTCCAAAGACCTGGGCAGGATGCCGGCGTCGCCATCCGGACCTGACGGGAGCGCCCGACGCATGAGGAGCCGTCCGCCGTAGTGGGGGAGAAGAACCGGAGGCGTACCCAAAAACGTGAAGGTTTTCCCAGCGTTAGTGACCCCGTAAGTGAAAAGCAGGGAATTCCCTCCGTGGAGAACATCTTGGACCAGATCCTTCACCGTCCCTTGGAACAACTCCCTCTGGGTGGCGTCTGGACCATACACCTGGACAACAACAACAATTTTCCACAACAGAATGTGGTAACATGGTACCCGTTTCTTCGTGAAAAAAAATATTTTTAAAAAATTCTATATTTTGGGGCGGCCCGGTAGTCCAGTGGTTAGCACGTCGGCTTCACAGTGCAGAGGTACCAGGTTCGATTCCAGCTTGTGTGGAGTTTGCATGTTCTCCCCGGGCCTGCGTGGGTTTTCTCCGGGTGCTCCGGTTTCCTCCCACATTCCAATAAAACATGCGTGGCAGGCTGATTGAACACTCTAAAAATTGTCCCTAGGTGTGAGTGTGAGCGTGGATGGTTGTTCGTCTCTGTGTGCCCTGTGATTGGCTGGCAACCGATTCAGGGTGTCCCCCGCCTACTGCCCGGAGACGGCTGGGATAGGCTCCAGCACCCCCCGCGACCCTAGTGAGGATCAAGCGGCTCGGAAGATGAATGAATCCTATATTTTGTTGGAGAAAAATGCTTTAATTTACCACACCCATTGTGCCAGGCGGCTAAGTGGTGCCGTCATGTCACTCAAGTGTTCCGTAAGCTGACCTGAGAGAAGCGGAAGCGCTGACCGGTGTGCAGGAAGGATTTGTCCCATTTGTCAGAGCTGAGGCGAGCCGTCGGCGGCGCGCTGGGAGGCCTCAGCAGGACTGTGTCCGGAGGCTCCACGGACACGCAGTCCTGCAGACAAACACGCGCGTTGACAAGTCGCGTCCGCGGCAACAGCTTTCGGCAGCCAAACGCTTGCGTGCACCTGCGACTCTCCATTTTGGGCCTCGGTCGCCGTGAAGGGTCGGACGCGGAGGTAGACCTTCACGTGCTCTCTGTCTTCCGAGATGCTGGGCTGCACCGCACCGCGTGCGCACAGCCAAAACACACGCACAGATGCCACACAAAGAATGAGTCTAACTAAAAAGAAGTGAACAATGGCGGTCCAAATGTGTTCCACTTCATCTGACATTTCCTCACAGGACCGGGATGCGGGCAGCATGTTGCCACAGTGGTTAACAAGTGTGCTTCGCAGTTGTGAAAGTCAGGATTTGAATCTTGCCTCAGAACCTTTTTTTCTGTGAGGATTTGTCTCCCCGGCGTCAAATGGGGTTTTCCTCCGAAATTCACAAAACATCTTTGCTCCAGTCCACAATCTCATTTGGCTCGAGGGGTGAATGTGAGTGCGAATGCGCGTTTGTCAGCATGAGCGCTGACATTGACTGCCAACCAGTCAGTTGATTGTCTACAAGTGCCCTGAAGCGAATGTGTGTCCATGTCCGGGGTCAGTACCTGAGTCAGCTGTGAGTCGCTGAGGAGGCTGCTATTGCTGCTGCTGCTTTCTGCCCATAAACTGTTGAGGTTTTCCCGGTCAAGCTGACAAGACTCCATCATGCTGTCACAACATGAAACACAGCATTTGCAAATTTTTATTTTACCACAACACAAATTTGACAAGCGAAAACCCTCAGACCAAACAAACAAATCAAAAATGGATACGCAGGTTCATTTTATGGCACCTTGTGGCAGTGAGCCAACGAGCATTTGACTTCACTGCCTGCCGTCACGAAATATCATTGGCTTAACGCGGAAGATGGGTGCAGAAGACGAATTAGAGTGGTATTTCCACCTACAAGTGATCCAACTAATGACGATCACTTGTAGCATCACCTGGAAAATGAAAGCTCTCCGAAGGATTGACTCCAACTAAAAATATAAAAATAAAAAATAAAATAAAAGAATGACTCCAACTCCAGTACTGTAACTGATTTCACGTACGAGGCCACGCCCCTTATAGGCACACATCCATTATACTACAACTAGGACATACACACAGTACAATTCGATTTTATAAAACAAGATGAATGAATGAATGAAAGTTTATTCCGTTAAATTCTCTTTATGCTTTACACAGTGCTGCGCTATTTTTCTTTGTCGTCAAAAATGGAAACACAAAACTGGAACACATTAATGGTATTTCAAAACATTTAGATTGGAAAATAATAGTTTCTGAGCCACACGACAGGTTCATTTTAAAATAACTACAGATGAGTCAATCGTAAACAACAATTGCGTGGTCGTCTGTTGAACAAAATCATTCCCAACAACGTAGGTTTACTAAAACTGTTTAAATCTCGAAGGTCTTGCTCGGCGGCGACAAATCTAACTTTTTTTTGCTACAAACCTGCCAACCTGGTGTAACGCACCAAGGTGACGTCATTTGCAAACGCACAAACTGCTAAAAAGCTAGCTTACTTTTTTCACCATTTTAGGGACGCAGAAAGACGATAGCGTCGCGAAAGTTTTCACACTCACCTGATACATCACCTTGACACATTATAGAGTATAAAGATATATCCAAAGAGAATTGTGGAAGAAAAGTCCGCAAAATTAGGTAAACGTCACACAAGAACGCTCGCACCCATCAGAAAATGACAACAGCAGTCAAGTAAACGGAATGGCGCTGCCGGTTTGAAACGAGCCAATCACAATCACACCTTTTCTTCTTTTACTCCGATTAGTTCACTTTAATTTGTGCTGCTGACCCCTAGTGGAAATATTTTGAAAGGCGCCACCAGCACTGTCGACCGAGCTGCTTGTCCCCATTTCAGTGTTTTTAAATTACATTTGCTTTTGAATTCGTGAAAGGTTATGAGGCTAAAAATAGTAAAAAAAAGATTAACTACTCTAGAGCAGCTCTCTGTGTCGCTCAGTCGTGCACTTTGCACATACAGTATTTGCACATCTATTTTTGTGAAAAAAAAATTACATTTTCCAAAGTTGTAAAAATGAGCTTGATTGGACATGGGAAAACGACAGCACATGGAATTTACCTAGATTAGGACGCTCTTCCACACCCTGTGATGAAAAAAAAGAACTTGACGAATATATTTGTTGGTGGCAGCAAAAGTTTGGAAGACCAGATGAAACTTCCATTTTCATTTTTATTTTTTGCAGAGGAGTGTCTTTCATTTTGAGATGGCCGCCAACATTCCGGGCATCATCGCCTTGGTCTTCTTCTACGCACTGGTCCTCGGCATCGGGATCTGGGCGTCAGTCAGGTCCAGGAGGTTGAAGCGCAAGCAGGTGGGCGGCATCCTGGAGATGTCGTTGCTTGCAAACCGTAACATCAGCCTGCTGGTGGGGGTCTTCACCATGACAGGTGAGCACCTTTCCAAGCAACTTTCCATCTTGTTCTTTTTTTTGTGTGTGTGTGTGTGTGGTGGTGTGTGGGGGTGGGGTTCCCCGCGGAGTCAATGTGCTTGTTGTTCTTCTTTCCCGGAGCCACGTGGGTCGGAGGCGGCATAATCGTGGGTATCGCCGAGATGGTGTACACACCCTCCATGGGCGTGGCCTGGGCTGCCACTCTCATGCTGGGATACAGCACATCCTTTATTATTGGTAAATATATATACACACACATTATATCTATACATATATTAAAAGGGAAAGCTAAAACTTTTCAGTCAGACCTTTTCAGACTTCTCAGATAGACACTGACTCCATTTATTTTGTCAACTGGCTGCATTGAATAGAAACACCTTTGCGGATAGATTTTTGGAGTAGATGTCGACTCAACTTAAACATGTACCTGATCCAGATGATTTTATTTCGTGCAGCTCCTTGGCAAAATAAAATGGAATGAATTCAGCAGAACTTTTACTTCAGCACAGCGGTTGTGAAAGGGCCACGCGAGAGGATAATGTGTGTGAAAGAAACGTGTGATATTTCCCGACGGCCGATTGCCAAGATGATGTTGGCTCTCCAACAGGCGGGCTGGTGTTTGCTGGGCCGATGCGCGCCACCAAATGTGTCACCATGATGGATCCCTTCCAGCGCAAGTACGGCAAAGGCCTGACGGCCGTCTTCAGCTCCATCTCGATCTTCCTCGACCTCTTCTGGGTGCCCGGCACCCTCATTGGCCTGGGTGATGCGCACGCAACGCATGCACTCGCACAAGTTTGCATCGTGCCACGCAGACACATTAACACACATGTTCCTTCTCACATATACCCACCGAAAAACGTACACACTGGCACACACACCAAGCGCAGGTGCAGCGTGTCCCCGTCGTGACATCGTGCGTGGTGTGTGTGCGTGCTTTCTTTCAGGCGTGACCATGAGCGTGGTCCTGGACATGTCGTTCAGCGTGTGCATCTGGATCTCGGCTTGCGTGGCCATCACGTACACGCTGTTGGGCGGCCTCTACTCGGTGGCCTACACCGACGTCGTCCAGCTGCTCCTCATCTTCTTCAGCCTGGTCACAAACACCCCGTCACCCTCCTCACTCACTCACAGACTGACCACTCATTCACTCATTGCGTGTGCGTGTGTGCATGTTTGTACAGTGGCTGTGCGTTCCGTTCGCGTTGTCCAATCCTCTCGTGACGCCCATCGGTTCCACGATGATGAACAACACGCTGCACGCGCCCTGGGTCGGCGACTGGAACGTCAGCAACATATGGATCCTCGTGGATAGCTTCTTCATGTGGGTGAGGGAGTTGAGGCACTCGCACAGGGACAAACACACATGCACACACGCACACAATCTCACACACGTGTGTGTGTGTGTGTGTTTGTGTGTGTGTGTGTGTGTATGTTTGTGTGGTGGTGGTGGTGGGGGGGGGGCTGTTTTCTCAGACTTTGGGCAGTCTGGGATATCAGGCCTTCCACCAGAGGACGCTGTCCATGTCGTCCCCATCCACCGCCAAGCGCGTTTGCTTCATCTCCGCCGCCGTCTTCATCGTGTTCTGCATCCCGCCGGTGCTGCTGGGGGCCGTGGGGGCATCCACGGGTGAGAGCGCCTTGAAAAATTCGGATGCATACACGGGCCGTGGCGACGAGACACATATCAGTTCTACTGTTTGTCCGTATAAAGTTGGGAAGGTCTGTATGTGTCACTTCATATGTTTGTGTAAAAGGGGCAAAGGTTAGTGTCAAAGGGGTGTGCTGTGTGTCAGTCTTATTTAGCCCTCGTAGTGCACCGCTTGCGATAAATGTAAAATGATGTCTTTGAATCAAAGGCAAAGGCATTCAGAAAAACACGAGAGACCTGAAACCTATGGAGGGGTCCGGCTGATAATTCTCAGGCATTGCAGCAATAATAAAAAACATTTTGATACTTTAACCTTCACAATTTACATATTTTGCGCCATAGAGACCCATTATAATTCAGATTTTTTAATTCATCGTAAACCTAATGTGTATACATCCATTTCACGCGATTTTTACGTCAATCGCTTTGTTTTTGCTTGGACAGATGTAAGCATGCCACATTGTTGGGTTGAGGTCATTCCAATTTTGCAACTTTACATGAACACGTCCGGTCGGGATTGTTAGTAGGGTTTGTTTGGGACCTCCAGACACAAGTTTTTTCTTTTGCAAAAAATAAAGAATAAAAAATCCCAAAGAACTAATAAAAACTATAGATGTATGGATAGCTTAGATGCCTTTGAACATTTTGAGTGTTTGAAAAAAAAAAAAAAGAATGTTTTTATAACACAAAATACATCATTACAAAAATTGTAAAATGCGTAACTTAAGGCCTTTTTAATTTGGAGCACACAAGGGTTAGTGACTATGTAAACAGGGCTGTGGATGGGTTTTTTTGTCTCCATATGTGGCCTGTCACTTACTGGTGACCAGTTACCGCCTTTCACCCGTAGTCAGCCGGGGATAGGCTCTCCTGTTCAGGATAAGCGCTGTTGAAACGGATGGATGGACCGGTGAAGTTGAAAGTGAGTTTTGTCTTCAGACTGGAACGCGACATCATACGGTTCTCCGTCCCCTTACGAACGTGACGAGGCGGCGCTGGTTCTTCCCCTGGTGCTGCAGACCCTGACGCCGTCCTACGTCTCCATCATGGGCATCGGCTGCGTCGCCGCCGCCGTCATGTCGTCGGCCGACTCCGCCCTGCTGTCTGCCGCCTCCATCTTCACCGCCAACCTCTACAACAGCATCCTAAGGCCGCAGGTGCGAAAGCCGCAAAAGTCAGCGTGAAAGGGCTTTGAGGCGGTGTTTTGAAACACTTCTGACACTCAATCGGTGTGAGTGTCAATTTTAATAGGATCGTTGGAGATAGGCAGTCAGAAATAACGACGAGACACTTCTGGCTACCAACAATAGGCACTTTATTGGTCCCACACAGAAATGATAACACAGTTCAAACAAGTTGTATGAAGCTAAAGAACTCTTACCGTATGCCATTAGGGTGGAGAGCCAACACCCTCAGCAGAGTGAGCTTCAATACGAGCTGGGCGTCCGTACGCTACCCGCAGCAGACTCCGCTAAAGGAGCATCGCTCCCCTCCTTTTATCCTCTAAAGTGTGTGCATCGGGAGGGGTGAGTGGCCATTCTCACCTCCCCCTACGCCACACTGTTTGTTGTGTAACCAAGTGGCATTCCACGAGAACATCTTGCCTTGTTCCCTCTTTTGCAAACAAGTTTCGACAATTCAGGAACATAGCAAAGCAAACTATGAAGTCGCTTAGGCATGCAAGTTATGCAGCTAGTTCAAGAGTTTATCTCACTTGCAATCATTTAAAAGCATTCCAAAGCGAGTTCAAGAGTTTATCTCTGAGAAGATAGACATTGATTAAAGAAAACATCACAAAATATCTTAATATACCAGGCGGAATGAATGCTGATCACATGTCTGGGAAAGGGAAATACTGATCCTGGAAACTAAAATACTGAAGTGGAAACGGTGAATTTGTGGTCTGGCAGGCGTCGGAGCGCGAGCTGCAGCTGGCCATCCGGGCGACGGTGGTGGTGGTGGGCGTGGTCGGGACGGCGCTGACCCGCCTGAAGGCCAGCGTGATCGTCTTCTGGATCGCGGGGTCCGAGATTGCCTACAACGTGATTTTCCCGCAGCTGCTCTGTGTCGTCTTCTTTCCCGTCACCAACACGTACGGCGCCATTCTGGGCGGCGTGGCGGGCTTGGCCGTCCGCGTGTTGAGCGGTGAGCCCCTGCTGGGCCTGCCGCCCGTGTTGCGCTTCCCGGGCGGTATTTGGGACCACCGTGCTGGCGTCTACGTGCAGTACTTCCCCGTCAAAACCTTGGCCATGCTCTGCTCTCTGGCTTCCATCTTGTTCTTCTCCTTCCTGGCGTCCCGGATCTTCCGCCACCGCCTGCTTCCTGCTGCCTGGGACGTTTTGCACGTTTTCCAGAAGCCCACCCCCACCCAGGACCCCGCGTGCGTGGAGAACAACGTCGACGCCACCGGGCCCATGTTGACCACTGGCTGCTGAGTCAGCAGACACTCCAAATTAAATTGACTTTATTGCCAACACACGCATGCACACACACACACACACACACACACAAAATGTATGAGCTGATTCAATACATAACGGCAATAGTGGGAACTAAGCCTCTTTCGTTTTTTATGGTTGGATTTGGTTTGGTGCTTTGAGGGCATCACGGTCGGGTGGTGTTTTGAAACACTTCTGATACCCAATTTGAATGAATATCAAGTTTTATAAAGGATCGTCGGAGATAGGCACTCAGAAATAACGACAAGACACTTGTGGCTATCAACAATAGGCACTTTATTGGTCCCACACAGAAATGATAACACAGTTCAAACAAGTTGTATGAGCTGGGCGTCCGTACGCTACCCGCAGCAGACTCTGCTAAAGGTGCATCGCTCCCCTCCTTTTATCCTCTAAAGTGTGTGCATCGGGAGAGGTGAGTGGCCATTCTCACCTCCCCCTACGCCACACTGTTTGTTGTGTAATCAAGTGGCATTGATCTCAATCAAGTTTTGACAATTCAAACAAAGCAGACTATGAAGTCGTCAAGGCAGGCTAAATAGTTTATCTCTGAAGTCGTCAAAGCAGGCTCCAGAGTCCATCTCTGGAATTGCTTAGGCAAGCAAGTCACCAAGTCATGCAATCATCTCAAAGCAGTTTTTTCACTGAGAAGCAATACTTTGATTAAAGAAAACATCACAAAATATCTTAATAAAGCAGGTGGTCTCCTTGAAAGTGACTTGGAGCGAACCACCCCCAAGGAATCAACTCGTGCAAATGACTCCCTCATCTGTCTTGGTCAGTTCTTTTCGCAAAGGGTGAAGGAAATATGCCCGGGAGTATTTGTCAAAGGAGAGGTGGCACCCAATTATTTTTTTGTGGCGCCACATATATCGACATTTGCGTTGTATGTGGCGCCACGGTCACAGACGGAGGGGCGTTTCCCTACCTTGTCCGTGTCGGCGCTCTTCCTCTTGCGGTTCGAACGCGTGATCTTGACGGTGACGGCGCTCGGGTCGCCCCGTGTTGGATTTATTATTTTTTAGTAATCATACATTCGCGTATTATTCGATTGATTCTCGCGTCGTCAATTTACGCTCGCAAAGAAGAATGTTTCTGCCTGTCATGATAGTTTGATTTTGCTTGCAAAGAAGAACGCTTATGCTTTCAATAAAGATATATCCTTTATTATTTACTCACATCTGTAATCATTATATATTCTTCATTATATGCTCACTTTTGCTTGCTGTACTGTGTGAAAAGTTAGGGTCACAACCACCTTTCCGAGGACGTGGTTGCGAAGAGATAACTGTTAAGACTAAACAGTGAGCAAGGGCGAACAGTGAATGGAGACATCAACACCAGCTGCAACGTGATGTTAATGTGACATTTGCGCACAAGTTTCCCAATAAATGAGGAGGTGAAGGGGGAGATCGTTAGGGTTATGTGCCGAGAACTGAAACCGAACGCTTCTCCTCGTTCCCTCCTGGTACCAGAATCGAGTCTCCTGTCTCCTCCTTTTGGTTATTCCTGAGTGTCAAATTGGACCAACCTGACAACACGTCCGGTCGGGATTGTTAGTAGGGCTTGGGTGGGACCTCCAGACACAATTTTGTTTTCCCTTTTGCAAAAAATAAATAATAAAAAATCCCAAAGAAATAATAAAAACTATATATGTATGGATAGCACAGATGCCTCTGAACATTTTGAGTGTTTGAAAAAAAAAAAAAAGAATGTTTATATAACAGGGCGGCCCGGTAGTCCAGTGGTTAGCACGTCAGCTTCACAGTGCAGAGGTACCGGGTTCGATTCCAGCTCCGGCCTCCCTGTGTGGAGTTTGCATGTTCTCCCCGGGCCTGCGTGGGTTTTCTCCGGGTGCTCCGGTTTCCTCCCACATTCCAAAAATATGCATAGCAGGCTGATTGAACACTCTAAATTGTCCCTAGGTGTGAGTGTGAGCGTGGTTGGTTGTTCGTCTATGTGTGCCCTGCGATTGGCTGGCAACCGATTCAGGGTGTCCCCCGCCTACTGCCCGGAGACGGCTGGGATGGGCTCCAGCACCCCCCGCGACCCTAGTGAGGATCAAGCGGTACGGAAGATGAAATGAAAAAAAAAAAATGAAATCACGTTGAAAATAACTGTTTCTAAAGTTTCCTCCATCAGTATTTGTTTCAGCCCCCACCCACCCCACCCAAAAAAAATAAAATAAAACGCTAGCCTAAAATGAATTTTCAGCTTACTGTTGCATCGCTCCAACCGACTGCCAACATTTCACATGACAGCCCTCCGCTGTCATGTGAAATGGCGCTGGCTGGACGTTGCTGAATTTTGCCTATATTCCCCCCACGCCCTCCGCCCAAAAATATCTCTATTTGTTTTGCTTGACCTTTGCCACACCTTTGTCCAGGAGACAGAGCTCGCGTTCCAAAGAGCAAATGATGGTGAACTGGAGGCGGGAGAGAGACAAGCTGGTCGCCGCCTTGGAGGTCCAACTTCACAATCTTCTCTCCAGCCAGGCTGACAAAGACAAAATCATCCAGCAGCTTGGCGACAACAGCGATAGAGTATAAGGCGCGCCTTGGAGATTCATTCAATTTTAACCCTTGTGTGCTCCAAATTAAAAAGGCCTTAAATTACGCATTTTACAATTTTTGTAATGATGTATTTTGTGTTATATAAACATTCATTCATTCATCTTCAGTACCGCTTGATCCTCACTAGGGTCGCGGGGCGTGCTGGAGCCTATCCCAGCCGTCTTTGGGCAGTAGGCGGGGGACACCCTGAATCGGTTGCCAGCCAATCGCAGGGCACACATAGACGAACAACCAACCACGCTCACACTCACACCTAGGGACAATTTAGAGTGTTCAATCAGCCCGCCCAGGAATGTGGGAGGAAACCGGAGCACCCGGAGAAAAGCCACGCAGGCCCGGGGAGAACATGCAAACTCCACACAGGGAGGCCGGAGCTGGAATCGAACCCGGTACCTCTGCACTGTGAAGCCGACGTGCTAACCACTGGACTACCGGGCCGCCCTGTTATATAAACATTCTTTTTTTTTTTTTCAAACACTCAAAATGTTCAGAGGCATCTGTGCTATCCATACATATATAGTTTTTATTATTTCTTTAGGATTTTTTATTCTTTATTTTTTGCACAAGGGAAAACAAAATTGTGTCTGGAGGTCCCACCCAGGCCCTACTAACAATCCCGACCGGACGTGTTGTCAGGTTGGTCCAATTTGACACTCAGGAATAACCAAAAGGAGGAGACAGGAGACTCGATTCTGGTACCAGGAGTGAACGAGGAGAAGCGTTCGGTTTCAGTTCTCGGCACGTAACCCTAACGATCTCCCCCTTCACCTCCTCATTTATTGGGAAACTTGTGTGCAAATGTCACATTAACATCACGTTGCAGCTGGTGTTGATGTCTCCATTCACTGTTCGCCCTTGCTCACTGTTTAGTCTCGACAGCTATCTCTTCGCAACCACGTCCTCGGAAAGGTGGTTGCGACCCTAACCTTTCACACAGTACAGCAAGCAAATGTGAGCATATAAAGAAGAATATATAATGATTATAGATGTGAGTAAATAATAAAGGATATATCTTTATTGAAGGCATGAGCGTTCTTCTTTGCAAGCAAAATCAAACTATCATGACAGGCAGAAGCATTCTTCTTTGTGAGCATAAATTGACGATCGAATAATACGCGAATGTATGATTACTAAAAAATAATAAATCCAACACGGGGCGACCCGGGCGCCGTCACCGTCAAGATCACGCGTTCGAACCGCAAGAGGAAGAGCACCGACACGGACAAGGTAGGGAAACGCCCCTCCGTCCGTGACCGTGGCGCCACATACAACGCAAATGTCGATATATGTGGCGCCACAAAAAAATAATTGGGTGCCACCTCTCCTTTGACAAATACTCCCGGGCATATTTCCTTCACCCTTTGCGAAAAGAACTGACCAAGACAGATGAGGGAGTCATTTGCACGAGTTGATTCCTTGAGGGTGGTTCGCTCCAAGTCACTTTCAAGGAGACCACCTGCTTTATTAAGATATTTTGTGATGTTTTCTTTAATCAATGTATTTTTTTCTCAGTGAAAAAACTGCTTTGAGATGATTGCATGACTTGGTGACTTGCTTGCCTAAGCAATTCCAGAGATGGACTCTGGAGCCTGCTTTGACGACTTCAGAGATAAACTATTTAGCCTGCCTTGACGACTTCATAGTCTGCTTTGTTTGAATTGTCAAAACTTGATTGAGATCAATGCCACTTGATTACACAACAAACAGTGTGGCGTAGGGGGAGGTGAGAATGGCCACTCACCCCTCCCGATGCACACACTTTAGAGGATAAAAGGAGGGGAGCGATGCTCCTTTAGCGGAGTCTGCTGCGGGTAGCGTACGGACGCCCAGCTTGTATTGAAGCTCACTCTGCTGAGGGTGTTGGCTCTCCACCCAAATGGCATACGGTAAGAGTTCTTTAGCTTCATACAACTTGTTTGAACTGTGTTATCATTTCTGTGTGGGACCAATAAAGTGCCTATTGTTGGTAGCCAGAAGTGTCTTGTCGTTATTTCTGAGTGCCTATCTCCGACGATCCTTTATAAAACTTGATATTCATTCAAATTGAGTATCAGAAGTGTTTCAAAACACCACCCGACCGTGATGCCCTCAAAGCACCAAACCAAATCCAACCATAAAAAACGAAAGAGGCTTAGTTCCCACTATTGCCGTTATGTATTGAATCAGCTCATACATTTTGTGTGTGTGTGTGTGTGTGTGTGTGTGCATGCGTGTGTTGGCAATAAAGTCAATTTAATTTGGAGTGTCTGCTGACTCAGCAGCCAGTGGTCAACATGGGCCCGGTGGCGTCGACGTTGTTCTCCACGCACGCGGGGTCCTGGGTGGGGGTGGGCTTCTGGAAAACGTGCAAAACGTCCCAGGCAGCAGGAAGCAGGCGGTGGCGGAAGATCCGGGACGCCAGGAAGGAGAAGAACAAGATGGAAGCCAGAGAGCAGAGCATGGCCAAGGTTTTGACGGGGAAGTGCTGCACGTAGACGCCAGCACGGTGGTCCCAAATACCGCCCGGGAAGCGCAACACGGGCGGCAGGCCCAGCTGGGGCACACCGCTCAACACGCGGACGGCGAAGCCCGCCACGCCGCCCAGGATGGCGCCGTACGCGTTGGTGACGGGAAAGAAGACGACACAGAGCAGCTGCGGGAAAATCACGTTATAGGAAGTCTCGGATGCCACGATCCAGAAGATGACCACGCTGGCCTTCAGGCGGGTCAGCGCCGTCCCGACCACGCCCACCACCACCACCGTCGCCCGGATGGCCAGCTGCAGCTCACGCTCCGACGCCTGCCAGACCACAAATTCACCGTTTCCACTTCAGTATTTTAGTTTCTAGTATCAGTATTTCCCTTTCCCACACATGTGATCAGCATTCATTCCGCCTCAAAGCCCTTTCACGCTGACTTTTGCGGCTTCCGCACCTGCGGCCTGAGGATGTTTTTGTAGAGGTTGGCGGTGAAGACGGAGGCGGCAGACAGCAGGGCGGAGTCGGCTGACGACATGACGGCGGCGGCGACGCAGCCGATGCCGATGATGGACACGTACGAGGGCGTCAGGGTCTGCAGCACCAGGGGAAGAACCAGCGCCGCCTCGTCACGTTCGTAAGGGGACGGAGAACCGTATGTTGTCGCGTTCCAGTCTGAAGACAAAACTCACTTTCAACTTCACCGGTCCATCCATCCGTTTCAACTGCGCTTATCCTGAACAGGAGAGCCTATCCCGGCTGACTACGGGTGAAAGGCGGACTACACCTGTCACGTTCCGTGCCTGCCTGCAGGGGGCGGGTTTTCTTTTTCCCCGACTGCACACCTGTTGTTAATCTCGGGATGATGATGCTTCCTTTATTAGGAGACTCCGGCAGTTTACTCACTGCCGGAGAATTCCATACCGTGCCATATTGCTCCCGCGCTCGATCTCGCTTTTGTCAATTGACCAGTTGCCTTTTTGCCTTGCGGCCGTTACCCTTGTTATTCGCGTTTTGCTCCTAGATTTAGTATTGCTCTTATTTCCGCCAAATTCAGGTCCTCCTCGCGTCGTGTTGTTTTCCGCGAGCGTTTTCTGTTATAGTACCCTTCTTGTTATTTCCTGGTCCTTATTTGACCAGCGTTTTGTGTTACCGTTTTTCCCTGTCGGGCTCTTTCTGTTTTTTTTTTGTCATTAAAGACAATTTTTCGTTGACAAGATTTTTTCGTTGTCTGTTCTCCGGGGATCCAACCTTTATTTTCATTGTTCTGCACGAAGCGATAGTTATCGCTTCGGACAGAACGTGACAACACCCTAAACTGGTCACCAGTCAGTGACAGGCCACATATGGAGACAAAGAAAAACATCCACAGCCCTGTTTACATAGTCACTAACCCTTGTGTGCTCCAAATTAAAAGTGCCTTAAGTTACGCATTTTACAATTTTTGTAATGATGTATTTTGTGTTATAAAAACATTCTTTTTTTTTCAAACACTCAAAATGCCAGCCAGGCTGACAAAGACAAAATCATCCAGCAGCTTGGTGACAACAGCGATTGAGTATAAGGCGCGCCTTGGAGATTCATTTAATTTTAACACTTGTGTTCTCCAAATTAAAAAGGACTTAAGTTACGCATTTTACAATTTTTGTAATGATGTATTTTGTGTTATAAAAACATTTTTTTTTTCAAACACTGAAAATGTTCAGAGGCATCTGTGCTATCCATACATATATAGTTTTTATTAGTTCTTTGGGATTTTTTATTCTTTATTTTTTGCAAAAGGGAAAAACAATTGTGTCTGGAGGTCCCAACCAAGCCCTACTAACAATCCCGACCGGACTGAATTATAATGGGTCTCTATGGTGCAAAATATGTAAATTGTGAAGATTAAGGTATCAAAACGTTTTTTTATTATTGCTGCAATGCCTGAGAATTATCAGCCGGTGATGTCATGAAATCTAGGCGATTTTAGAACCCCTCCATAGGTTTCAGGTCTCTCGTGTTTTTCTGAATGCCTATGCCTTTGATTCAAAGACATCATTTTACATTTATCGCAAGCGGTGCACTACGAGGGCTAAATAAGACCGACACACAGCACACCCCTTTGACACTAACCTTTGCCCCTTTTACACAAACATATGAAGTGACACATACAGACCTTCCCAACTTCATACGGACAAACAGGAGAACTGATATGTGTCTCGTCGCCACGGCCCGTCTATGCATCCGAATTTTTCAAGGCGCTCTCACCCGTGGATGCCCCCACGGCCCCCAGCAGCATCGGCGGGATGCAGAACACGATGAAGACGGCGGCGGAGATGAAGCAAACGCGCTTGGCGGTGGACGGGGACGACATGGACAGCGTCCTCTGGTGGAAGGGCTGATATCCCAGACTGCCCAAAGCCTGAGAGAACAGAGGCCGACCCCCCGCCCCGCCGCCCCCCCCACACAGACACATGCATACACACTTCAGTACTTGCGTGGCCTGACAAGTGGCATGTTAGTCACTCATTGCATGTGTGTGTGTGCGCGTCAAGTCAAGTCAAGTCAACAGTATTTATAGAGCACTGTCAAACAGCCATCGCTGCATACAAAGTGCTGTACATGGAGCGATTTAACATACACAATAAACAGTAAGACGAATCGGTAATAAAGGCGGTAGAAAGCACCAAGCAGTAAAATCAAGAACAAATCTAAGTCATGCTGAGTCGAACGCCAAAGAATACAAGTGGGTTTTGAGGAGGGCTTTAAAGATGGGCAGCGAGGAGGCTTGCCGAATGTTCAGTGGGAGGTCATTCCAGAGAGAGGGACCAGCAACAGAAAAGGCTCGATCCCCTCTGAGCCTCAGTTTAGTCCTTGGTACTTCTAATAATGTCTGGTCCACAGACCTGAGGCGCCGGGCAGGTGTGTAGGGTCGGATGAGCTCAGAGAGGTAAGGTGGCGCGAGATTATTCAGAGATTTCAAAACAACGAGAAGGATCTTGAAAATAACTCTAAAATGAATGGGGAGCCAGTGAAGGGATGCCAGAGTAGGAGTTATATGCTCCCACTTACGAGTACCAGTCAAGAGGCGAGCAGCGGCATTCAGGACCAGCTGAAGGCGCTTAATGGAGGACTGGCTGACTCCAAAGTACAGGGCATTGCAGTAATCCAGCTGGCATGTGACAAAGGCATGAATTACTGTCTCGAAGTGTTCATGTGAGAGGAGAGGTTTTATTTTGGCCAGCTGTCTAAGGTGAAAGAAGCTGGATTTAACAACGGCACCAATTTGCCGATCGAGTTTGAAATCACTGTCCAGTTTAAGGCCCAAGTTTGAGACCGTTGATTTCAGATAAGGAGACAGGGGGCCCAAGTCTACAGGATGGAATGTACAAGGGCCACTGGGATCAAACAATATCACCTCTGTCTTCTTTTGGTTGAATTTCAAGAAATTTTGTGCCACCCAGGATTTGATTTCTTTCAGACAGGATAGGAGTGGCCTTATTGAGAAGGCGTCTTTCTTGCTCAGTGGGACATAGATCTGGCAGTCATCTGCATAGCAGTGGAAGGGAATACCATGTTTCCTTAAGATGGAACCCAATGGGAGCAGATACAGCCAGAACAGCAGAGGCCCCAGAATTGAGCCCTGTGGAACACCACATGACAGGGGAGCAGTGCGTGACTCAGAGCAGCCAAGGCTGACACAAAACCACTTAAGAGCACTGCCGCCAATGCCCACCAAGTGCTGCAAACGAGTCAGCAGAATACTGTGATCCACTGTATCAAATGCTGCAGTTAAGTCCAATAAAACCAGACACACGTGGTCTCCAGAGTCATTTGCCAGGAGGATGTCATTAGAGACGCGTGTGTGAGATTGTGTGCGTGTGTGCGTGTGTGTTTGTCCCTGTGCGAGTGCCTCAACTCCCTCACCCACAGGAAGAAGCTATCCACGAGGATCCATATGTTGCTGACGTTCCAGTCGCCGACCCAGGGCGCGTGCAGCGTGTTGTTCATCATCGTGGAACCGATGGGCGCCACGTGAGGATTGGACAACGCGAACGGAACGCACAGCCACTGTACAAACATGCACACACGCACACGCAATGAGTGAATGAGTGGTCAGTCTGTGAGTGAGTGAGGGGGGTGACGGGGTGTTTGTGACCAGGCTGAAGAAGATGAGGAGCAGCTGGATGACGTCGGTGTAGGCCACCGAGTAGAGGCCGCCCAACAGCGTGTACGTTATGGCCACGCAAGCCGAGATCCAGATGCACACGCTGAACGACATGTCCAGGACCACGCTCATGGTCATGCCTGAAAGAAAGCACACACACACACCACGCACGATGTCACAACGGGGACACGCTGCACGTGCGCTTGGTGTTTGTGCCAGTGTGTACGTTTTTCGGTGGGTGTATGTGAGAAGGAACGTGTGTGTTAATGTGTCTGCGTGGCACAATGCAAACTTGTGCGAGTGCATGCGTTGCGTGCGCATCACCCAGGCCAATGAGGGTGCCGGGCACCCAGAAGAGGTCGAGGAAGATCGAGATGGAGCTGAAGACGGCCGTCAGGCCTTTGCCGTACTTGCGCTGGAAGGGATCCATCATGGTGACACATTTGGTGGCGCGCATCGGCCCAGCAAACACCAGCCCGCCTGTTGGAGAGCCAACATCATCTTGGCAATCGGCCGTCGGGAAATAAAAAGCTCGCACACTTAATTTACGTGTTTGTTTCAAACTGACAATGTGTAGTTTTCAGCAAAAACCAGGAAATATTATCTGCCAAACTGCCACATGAACTGAGAGGAGTTGCGTTCACTGCCACCGTACAATGCCTGGATCTCCAATTTTTGCTCACGTGTCAAAGGAAAAAAACAGATCTCATATGATGTCTCAGACCTCAACGCCTGTTGTGAGTCACTTTTATCTCAAAGCACCACTGCATAGCCCTTTTATATTGATTAAATTAGCTAAGTGCAATAGAAATTATAATCATCATTATTATTACAAATAATAATATATGTATAGATATCATGTGTGTGTGTGTATCTACTGTATATTTACCAATAATAAAGGATGTGCTGTCGCCCAGCACGAGAGCGGTAGCCCAGCCCATGCCCATGGAGGGTGTGTACACCATCTCGGCGAGACCCACGATTATGCCGCCTCCGACCCACGTGGCTCCGGGAAAGAAGAACAACAAGCACATTGACTCCGCGGGGAACCCCACCCCCACCCCGCACCACACACACACACAAAAAAAAGAACAAGATGGAAAGTTGCTTGGAAAGGTGCTCACCTGTCATGGTGAAGACCCCCATCAGCAGGCTGATGTTACGGTTTGCAAGCAACGACATCTCCAGGATGCCGCTCCTCTGCTTGCGCTTCAACCTCCTGGACCTGACTGACGCCCAGATCCCGATGCCGAGGACCAGTGCGTAGAAGAAGACCATGGAAATGATGCCCGGAATGTTGGCGGCCATCTTGGAATGAAAGACACCCCTCTGCAAAAATGGCGTGGGAGTTTCTTCTGGTCATCCAAACTTTTGCTGCCACCAAAAAATATATTCGTCAAGTTGGTGTTTTTCCAACGGAGGGTTTGGAAGAGTGTCCTGATATAGGTAAATTCAATAAAAGACGCTGCGGCTGTACCATGAAGCTCATCAAGGTGAGTACGCGACAGGATGGACAGTGCTATGAAAACGAAACATCAGATTCCAACAAATGAAAAATCCAGTCCAATCTGATCTTCTGGAGCACTTGCTGGACACGATATGTCTGTCACTCTTATTGAGCTCACAAACTTCCCCACTGTCCTGTGGTGTTCCACAAGGCTCAATCCTGGGGCTTCTGCTGTTCTCACTGTATCTGCTCCATCTGAAGTTCCACTGCTATGCGGACGACTGTCAGATCTATGTTCCGCTGAGTTTTCTCATTGAGGCCACTTTTATTCTGCTGAAAGGAAATCAAGACCTGCATGCCACTAAATTTCTTGAATTTCAATGAAAAGAAGATGGAAGTGATGGTGTTTGGTCCCAGTGGCCCTTGTACGGACAAGATCAGTTCCCGGCTCCTCAGGACCTACTCTGACCAGCTGTGTAACATTGTCCAGCACATCTTCAACCTGAGCCTGAAGTTGGGCAGAGCTCCACAGCTGTGGAAAACTTCGTGCCTGGTCCCAGTGCCCAAGACCCCCCACCCTAAGGAGCTGAACAGCTACAGACCTGTGGCGCTGACGTCTCACCTGATGAAGACGCTGGAGAGACTCATCCTCGCACACCTTCGACCGCTGGTGAGCCCGTCACTGGACCCGCTGCAGTTTGCCTATCAGCCTGGCATCGGCGTGGAAGACGCCATTATCTACCTCCTCCACTCAGTGCTGTCACACTTGGAGAAGGCTGGGAGCACTGTGAGAATCATGTTCTTTGATTTCTCCAGTGCCTTCAACACCATCCAGCCCAATTTGCTGGGAGGCAAACTGGAGAACGCCGGAGTGGACCACCATCTCACAGCATGGATCATAGACTACCTCACAAATCGGCCGCAGTACGTGAGATTGCAGAGCTGTGAGTCGGACGGGCTTCTCTGCATCACTGGAGCGCCGCAGGGGACTGTTCTGGCTCCATTCCTGTTCACCATTCCTGTTCTACACCTCGGACTTCAGACACGTCACTCAAAACTGCCACCTTCAGAAGTTCTCCGATGACTCTGCGATTGTTGGCCTCATTACAGAAGGGGACGATCGGGAGTACAGGGGACTGACAAAGGACTTTGTGGACTGGTGCCAGCAGAATCTCCTCCAGATCAACCCTCGGAAAACTAAGGAGTTGGTTGTGGATTTCTGCAGGAAAAAGTCCTCACCAGCACCGATGAACATGCAGGGTATGGACATAGAGAGGGTGACCTCCTACAAGTACCCTGGTGTTCTTCTGAACGACAAACTGGACTGGTCTACAAACATGGACACCCTGATTAGGAAAGGACAGAGCCGACTCTTCCTACTCAGGAAACTGAGGTCTTTTGGGGTTCAGGGGTCACTCCTTAAGACGTTCTATAACTCGGTGGTGGCCTCGGCCATCCATTATGGCATTGTCTGCTGGTCAGGCAGCATCTCAGCCCGGGACAGAAAGAGACTGGAGCGACTGGTCAGGAAGGCCAGTTCTGTCCTGGGTTGCTCCCTTGACACTCTGGAGGAGGTGGGCAACAGAAGGATGCTAACTAAGCTAAAAGCTATGATGGCCAGTCCCTCCCACCCCCTCCAGCCCGCCCCGACAGCACTTGGTAGCTCCTTCAGCCAGAGACTGTTGCACCCGCGCTGCAAGAAGGAGAGATACCGACGCTCGTTCCTACCGACTGCTGTCAGGCTGATGAATAAAAAATAACAATCATAATACTAATAATAATTAAATGATGTGAAGGAAAATCGTAAATAGTACTGCGATTTATCCATTTTGTGTTCATATTGCATTTAATTGAAAGATGTTTGTTGTTTTTTTCTCTTTCTCCTTTCTTCTTTCTACATACATTCTTGCTGCTGGAGGCTGTGAATTTCCCCAGTGTGGGATGAATAAAGGATATCTTATCTTATCTTACATCCCACCCTGCGGACTTGGGTCCCACGGTTCCTTATCTTATGGCAACAGTCTCCACCTTGGGTCTTAAACTGCACCGTGATTTGACATTGGACTGGTAAATTGGTGCCATTGTTCAATCCAGCTTCTTTCATTTTAAGCAGCTGGCTAAAATAAAGCCTCTCCTTTCTCAAAAGCACTTTGAAACAGTCATTCATGCCTTCGTTACATCTCGGCTGAATTACTGGAACGCACTTGATTTTGGAGTCAGCCGATCCTCCATGAAGCGTCTCCAGTTGGTCCAGAATGCTGCTGCCCGCCTCGTGACTGGTACTCGTAAAAGGGAGCACATAACTCCTCCTCTGGCATCCCTTAGACTTGATATACGATATTTGCTCCATGTACAGCACTTTGTATAACAGCAGTTTTTCAGTGCTTGAGAAATAGGCCAGAGTTGAGTTGAGAATTGGAGCTATTTCCATAATTTGACTGGCAATGGGTGTGGTCCAATGTTGAAAGTCATTTGAATGAACATTTGCGGTGACAAATGTTAATTTTCATTCGATATATAGGATCAAGTAAACTCTGTCAATAGCCGCACCTTTTTAAGCCGGAGGGTCAAGTCGCAACTTGTGCAAACTTGATTCGCAAAAATAATGAGGTGACAGCACTTGACGCCGTCCTGTTTTTGCTCAGAGGTGGACAAAGTGAAGAAGATGCGAAGACAGTGTTCTTGACCTGTCTGCATTGCAACCTTGCAAGTGTGAGTGCCCAGAATTGTGGAAAAGTCTGCCCGGGTTCAGTAAAAATCAGATCGCGACCCGCTCTTGATGTTTCTTGATCAACATCACGGTGGAGTCGCAAGCGTCAGCTTACCTTGTGCTGCAAAAGACCGACGGCAGATGTTTGCTGCTCCCGTCTTTTTCTTCAACAAAACTCTCCACGTGGCCGAGTAGAGCCTTTAGATGAGAGCGTCTGTCCTTCGGACGTCACCTGGACTGCCTTTGAACCATGCCAAGTTTCTCCGTGCTAATTGTCGCATGTCTCCGCCCCTTGCCAGACATGCGACGCGATGACGGGAGAAGAGCTTTTAACCCATGACCGGACCGAAAGCGCCACCTGGCCGGGAAGGCTGAGCTGGTGAGCTGCCCTGGTCTTCCATCGGCATGGTCGAGAGTCGTCACGTAGTATTCCTTACATTCCTTTGGGTGTTGTTCCCCCCCCCCACCTTGAATGTTGCATCGCTGTCACCAACTGGTATTTTCCTTCTGCTGCAATTTGAAATGCCGCTTGCTGGACGTTGTCAACGTTGCTGAATTTTGTCTGCATTGTCTTACCCGCCCTCCACCTCCCAAAAAAATTTTGTTTTGCTCGACCTTTGTCCAGGAGACAGAGCTCGCGCGCCAAAGAGCAAATGATGGTGAACTGGAGGCAGGAGAGAGACACGCTAGTCGCCGCCTTGAAGGTCCAACTTCACAACCTTCTCTCCAGCCAGGCTGACAAAGACAAAATCATCCAGCAGCTTGGTGACAACAGCGATAGAGTTGTTGAAATTAAAAAGGCCTTAAGTTACGCATTTTACAATTTTTGTAATGATGTATTTTGTGTTATAAAAACATTCTTTTTTTTTTCAAACACTCAAAATGCAAGCCAGGCTAACAAAGACAAAATCATCCAGCAGCTTGGTGACAACAGCGATAGAGTATAAGGCGCGCCTTGGAGATTCATTCAATTTTAACCCTTGTGTGCTCCAAATTAAAAAGGCCTTAAATTACGCATTTTACAATTTTTGTAATGATGTATTTTGTGTTATATAAACATTCATTCATTCATCTTCAGTACCGCTTGATCCTCACTAGGGTCGCGGGGCGTGCTGGAGCCCATCCCAGCCGTCTCCGGGCAGTAGGCGGGGGACACCCTGAATCGGTTGCCAGCCAATCGCAGGGCACACATAGACGAACAACCAACCACGCTCACACTCACACCTAGGGACAATTTAGAGTGTTCAATCAGCCTGCTATGCATATTTTTGGAATGTGGGAGGAAACCGGAGCACCCGGAGAAAACCCACGCAGGCCCGGGGAGAACATGCAAACTCCACACAGGGAGGCCGGAGCTGGAATCGAACCCGGTACCTCTGCACTGTGAAGCCGACGTGCTAACCACTGGACTACCGGGCCGCCCTGTTATATAAACATTCTTTTTTTTTTTTTTTCAAACACTCAAAATGTTCAGAGGCATCTGTGCTATCCATACATATATAGTTTTTATTATTTCTTTGGGATTTTTTATTCTTTATTTTTTGCAAAAGGGAAAACAAAATTGTGTCTGGAGGTCCCAACCAAGCCCTACTAACAATCGCGACCGGACGTGTTGTCAGGTTGGTCCAATTTGACACTCAGGAATAACCAAAAGGAGGAGACAGGAGACTCGATTCTGGTACCAGGAGTGAACGAGGAGAAGCGTTCGGTTTCAGTTCTCGGCACGTAACCCTAACGATCTCCCCCTTCACCTCCTCATTTATTGGGAAACTTGTGTGCAAATGTCACATTAACATCACGTTGCAGCTGGTGTTGATGTCTCCATTCACTGTTCGCCCTTGCTCACTGTTTAGTCTTAACAGTTATCTCTTCCCAACCACGTCCTCGGAAAGGTGGTTGCGACCCTAACCTTTCACACAGTACAGCAAGCAAACGTGAGCATATAATGAAGAATATATAATGATTATAGATGTGAGTAAATAATAAAGGATATATCTTTATTGAAAGCATAAGCGTTCTTCATTGCAGGCAAAATCAAACTATCATGACAGGCAGAAACATTCTTCTATGCGAGCGTAAATTGACGACGCGAGAATCAATCGAATAATACGCGAATGTATGATTACTAAAAAATAATAAATCCAACACGGGGCGACCCGAGCGCCGTCACCGTCAAGATCACGCGTTCGAACCGCAAGAGGAAGAGCGCCGACACGGACAAGGTAGGGAAACGCCCCTCCGTCCGTGACCGTGGCGCCACATACAACGCAAATGTCGATATATGTGGCGCCACAAAAAAATAATTGGGTGCCACCTCTCCTTTGACAAATACTCCCGGGCATATTTCCTTCACCCTTTGCGAAAAGAACTGACCAAGACAGATGAGGGAGTCATTTGCACGAGTTGATTCCTTGAGGGTGGTTCGCTCCAAGTCACTTTCAAGGAGACCACCTGCTTTATTAAGATATTTTGTGATGTTTTCTTTAATCAATGTATTTTTTTCTCAGTGAAAAAACTGCTTTGAGATGATTGCATGACTTGGTGACTTGCTTGCCTAAGCAATTCCAGAGATGGACTCTGGAGCCTGCTTTGACGACTTCAGAGATAAACTATTTAGCCTGCCTTGACAACTTCATAGTCTGCTTTGTTTGAATTGTCAATACTTGATTGAGATCACTGCCACTTGATTACACAACAAACAGTGTGGCGTAGGGAGGGATGAGAATGGCCACTCACCTCTCCCGATGCACACACTTTAGAGGATAAAAGGAGGGGAGCGATGCTCCTTTAGCAGAGTCTGCTGCGGGTAGCGTACGGACGCCCAGCTCGTATTGAAGCTCACTCTGCTGAGGGTGTTGGCTCTCCACCCTAATGGCATACGGTAAGAGTTCTTTAGCTTCATACAACTTGTTTGAACTGTGTTATCATTTCTGTGTGGGACCAATAAAGTGCCTATTGTTGGTAGCCAGAAGTGTCTTGTCGTTATTTCTGAGTGCCTATCTCCGACGATCCTTTATAAAACTTGATATTCATTCAAATTGGGTATCAGAAGTGTTTCAAAACACCACCCGACCGTGATGCCCTCAAAGCACCAAACCAAATCCAACCATAAAAAACGAAAGAGGCTTAGTTCCCACTATTGCCGTTATGTATTGAATCAGCTCATACATTTTGTGTGTCTGTGTGTGTGTGTGTGTGTGTGTGTGTGTGTGTGTGTGTGTGTGTGTTGGCAATAAAGTCAATTTAATTTGGAGTGTCTGCTGACTCAGCAGCCAGTGGTCAACATGGGCCCGGTGGCGTCGAGGGTGTTCTCCACGCACGCGGGGTCCTGGGTGGGGGTGGGGGTGGGCTTCTGGAAAACGTGCAAAACGTCCCAGGCAGCAGGAAGCAGGCGGTGGCGGAAGATCCGGGACGCCAGGAAGGAGAAGAACAAGATGGAAGCCAGAGAGCAGAGCATGGCGAAGGTTTTGACGGGGAAGTGCTGCACGTAGACGCCAGCACGGTGGTCCCAAATACCGCCCGGGAAGCGCAACACGGGCGGCAGGCCCAGCAGGGGCTCACCGCTCAACACGCGGACGGCCAAGCCCGCCACGCCGCCCAGGATGGCGCCGTACGTGTTGGTGCCGGGAAAGAAGACGGCACAGAGCAGCTGCGGGAAAATCACGTTGTAGGCAATCTCGGACCCCGCGATCCAGAAGAGGATCACGCTGGCCTTCAGGCGGGTCAGCGCCGTCCCGACCACGCCCACCACCACCACCGTCGCCCGGATGGCCAACTGCAGCTCACGCTCCGACGCCTGCCAGACCACAAATTCACCGTTTCCACTTCAGTATTTTAGTTTCCAGGATCAGTATTTCCCTTTCCCACACATGTGATCAGCATTCATTCCGCCTGGTATATTAAGATATTTTGTGATGTCTTCTTTAATCAATGTATATCTTCTCAGAAATAAACTCTTGAACTCGCTTTGGAATGCTTTTAAATGATTGCAAGTGAGATAAACTCTTGAACTAGCTGCATAACTTGCATGCCTAAGCGACTTCATAGTTTGCTTTGCTATGTTCCTGAATTGTCGAAACTTGTTTGCAAAAGAGGGAACAAGGCAAGATGTTCTCGTGGAATGCCACTTGGTTACACAACAAACAGTGTGGCGTAGGGGGAGGTGAGAATGGCCACTCACCCCTCCCGATGCACACACTTTAGAGGATAAAAGGAGGGGAGCGATGCTCCTTTAGCGGAGTCTGCTGCGGGTAGCGTACGGACGCCCAGCTCGTATTGAAGCTCACTCTGCTGAGGGTGTTGGCTCTCCACCCTAATGGCATACGGTAAGAGTTCTTTAGCTTCATACAACTTGTTTGAACTGTGTTATCATTTCTGTGTGGGACCAATAAAGTGCCTATTGTTGGTAGCCAGAAGTGTGTTGTCGTTATTTCTGACTGCCTATCTCCAACGATCCTATTAAAATTGACACTCACACCGATTGAGTGTCAGAAGTGTTTCAAAACACCGCCTCAAAGCCCTTTCACGCTGACTTTTGCGGCTTTCGCACCTGCGGCCTTAGGATGCTGTTGTAGAGGTTGGCGGTGAAGATGGAGGCGGCAGACAGCAGGGCGGAGTCGGCCGACGACATGACGGCGGCGGCGACGCAGCCGATGCCCATGATGGAGACGTAGGACGGCGTCAGGGTCTGCAGCACCAGGGGAAGAACCAGCGCCGCCTCGTCACGTTCGTAAGGGGACGGAGAACCGTATGATGTCGCGTTCCAGTCTGAAGACAAAACTCACTTTCAACTTCAACGGTCCATCCATCCGTTTCAACAGCGCTTATCCTGAACAGGAGAGCCTATCCCGGCTGACTACGGGTGAAAGGCGGACTACACCCTAAACTGGTCACCAGTCAGCATATGGAGACAAAAAAAAACATCCACAGCCCTGTTTACATAGTCACTAACCCTTGTGTGCTCCAAATTAAAAAGGCCTTAAGTTACGCATTTTACAATTTTTGTAATGATGTATTTTGTGTTATAAAAACATTCTTTTTTTTTTTTTTCAAACACTCAAAATGTTCAAAGGCATCTAAGCTATCCATACATCTATAGTTTTTATTAGTTCTTTGGGATTTTTTATTCTTTATTTTTTGCAAAAGAAAAAACTTGTGTCTGGAGGTCCCAAACAAGCCCTACTAACAATCCCGACCGGACGTGTTCATGTAAAGTTGCAAAATTGGAATGACCTCAACCCAACAATGTGGCATGCTTACATCTGTCCAAGCAAAAACAAAGCGATTGACGTAAAAATCGCGTGAAATGGATGTATACACATTAGGTTTACGATGAATTAAAAAATCTGAATTATAATGGGTCTCTATGGCGCAAAATATGTAAATTGTGAAGGTTAAAGTATCAAAATGTTTTTTATTATTGCTGCAATGCCTGAGAATTATCAGCCGGTGATGTCATGAAATCTAGGCCATTTCAGAACCCCTCCATAAGTTTCAGCTCTCTCGTGTTTTTCTGAATGCCTTTGCCTTTGATTCAAAGACATCATTTTACATTTATCGCAAGCGGCGCACTACGAGGGCTAAATAAGACTGACACACAACACACCCCTTTGACACTAACCTTTGCCCCTTTTACACAAACATATGAAGTGACACATACAGACCTTCCCAACTTTATACGGACAAACAGTAGAACTGATATGTGTCTCGTCGCCACGGCCCGTGTATGCATCCGAATTTTTCAAGGCGCTCTCACCCGTGGATGCCCCCACGGCCCCCAGCAGCATCGGCGGGATGCAGAACACCATGAAGACGGCGGCGGAGATGAAGCAAACGCGCTTGGCGGTGGACGGGGACGACATGGACAGCGTCCTCTGGTGGAAGGGCTGATATCCCAGATTGCCCAAAGTCTGAGAAAACAGCCCCCCCCCACCACCACCACCACCACACAAACATACACACACACACACACACACACACACACGTGTGTGAGATTGTGTGCATGTGTGTTTGTCCCTGTGCGAGTGCCTCAACTCCCTCACCCACAGGAAGAAGCTATCCACGAGGATCCATATGTTGCTGACGTTCCAGTCGCCGACCCAGGGCGCGTGCAGCGTGTTGTTCATCATCGTGGAACCGATGGGCGTCACGAGAGGATTGGACAACGCGAACGGAACGCACAGCCACTGTACAAACATGCATACACGCACACGCAATGAGTGAATGAGTGGTCAGTCTGTGAGTGAGTGAGGGGGGTGACGGGGTGTTTGTGACCAGGCTGAAGAAGATGAGGAGCAGCTGGACGACGTCGGTGTAGGCCACCGAGTAGAGGCCGCCCAACAGCGTGTACGTGATGGCCACGCAAGCCGAGATCCAGATGCACACGCTGAACGACATGTCCAGGACCACGCTCATGGTCATGCCTGAAAGAAAGCACACACACACACCACGCACGATGTCACAACGGGGACACGCTGCACGTGCGCTTGGTGTGTGTGCCAGTGTGTACGTTTTTCGGTGGGTGTATGTGAGAAGGAACGTGTGTGTTAATGTGTCTGCGTGGCACGATGCAAACTTGTGCGAGTGCATGCGTTGCGTGCGCATCACCCAGGCCAATGAGGGTGCCGGGCACCCAGAAGACGTCGAGGAAGATCGAGATGGAGCTGAAGACGGCCGTCAGGCCTTTGCCGTACTTGCGCTGGAAGGGATCCATCATGGTGACACATTTGGTGGCGCGCATCGGCCCAGCAAACACCAGCCCGCCTGTTGGAGAGCCAACATCATCTTGGCAATCGGCCGTCGGGAAATATCACACGTTTCTTTCACACACATTATCCTCTCGCGTGGCCCTTTCACAACCGCTGTGCTGAAGTAAAAGTTCTGCTGAATTCATTCCATTTTATTTTGCCAAGGAGCTGCACGAAATAAAATCATCTGGATCAGGTACATGTTTAAGTTGACTCGACATCTACTCCAAAAATCTATCCGCAAAGGTGTTTCTATTCAATGCAGCCGGTTGACAAAATAAATGGAGTCAGTGTCTATCTGAGAAGTCTGAAAAGGTCTGACTGAAAAGTTTTAGCTTTCCCTTTTAATATATGTATAGATATAATGTGTGTGTGTGTGTGTGTATATATATTTACCAATAATAAAGGATGTGCTGTATCCCAGCATGAGAGTGGCAGCCCAGGCCACGCCCATGGAGGGTGTGTACACCATCTCGGCGATACCCACGATTATGCCGCCTCCGACCCACGTGGCTCCGGGAAAGAAGAACAACAAGCACGCTGATTCGGTGGGGGAACCTCACCCCCACCCCGCACCACACACACACACAAAAAAAAATTAGAAGATGGAAAGTTGCTTGGAAAGGTGCTCACCTGTCATGGTGAAGACCCCCACCAGCAGGCTGATGTTACGGTTTGCAAGCAACGACATCTCCAGAATGCCGCTCATCTGCTTGCGCTTCAACCTCCTGGACCTGACTGACGCCCAGATCCCGATGCCGAGGACCAGTGCGTAGAAGAAGACCATGGAAATGATGCCCGGAATGTTGGCGGCCATCTTGGAATGAAAGACACCCCCCTGCAAAAATGACGTGGGAGTTTCTTCTGGTCATCCAAACTTTTGCTGCCACCAACAAATATATTCGTCAAGTTGGTGTTTTTCCAACGGAGGGTTTGGAAGAGTGTCCTGATATAGGTCAATTCAATAAAAGACGCTGCGACTGTACCATGAAGCTCATCAAGGTGAGTACGCGACAGGATGGACAGTGCTATGAAAACGACACATCAGATTCCAACAAATGAAAAATCCAGTCCAATCTGATCTTCTGGAGCACTTGCTGGACACGATATGTCTGTCACTCTTATTGAGCTCACAAACTTCCCCACTGTCCTGTGGTGTTCCACAAGGCTCAATCCTAGGGCTTCTGCTGTTCTCACTGTATCTGCTCCATCTGAAGTTCCACTGCTATGCGGATGACTGTCAGATCTATGTCCCGCTGAGTTTTCTCATTGAGGCCACTTTTATTCTGCTGAAAGGAAATCAAGACCTGCATACCACTAAATTTCTTGAATTTCAATGAAAATAATACGGAAGTGATGGTGTTTGGTCCCAGTGGCCCTTGTACATCCCACCCTGCGGACCTGGGTCCCACGGTTCCTTATCTTATGGCAACAGTCTCCACCTTGGGTCTTAAACTGCACCATGATTTGACATTGGACTGGTAAATTGGTGCCATTGTTCAATCCAGCTTCTTTCATTTTAAGCAGCTGGCTAAAATAAAGCCTCTCCTTTCTCAAAAGCACTTTGAAACAGTCATTCATGCCTTCGTTACATCTCGGCTGAATTACTGGAACGCACTTGATTTTGGAGTCAGCCGATCCTCCATTAAGGGTCTCCAGTTGGACCAGAATGCTGCTGCCCGCCTCGTGACTGGTACTCGTAAAAGGGAGCACATAACTCCTCCTCTGGCATCCCTTAGACTTGATATACGATATTTGCTCCATGTACAGCACTTTGTATACAGCAGTGGTTGTTTTTCAGTGCTTGAGAAATACACCAGAGTTGAGTTGAGAATTGGAGCTATTTCCATAATTTGACTGGCAATGGGTGCGGTCCAATGTTGAAAGTCCTTTGAATGAAAATTAATATTTGTCACCGCAAATATTAATTTTCGTTCGATATTCAGGATCAGGGAAAATCTGTCAATAGCCGCACCTTTTTAAGCCGCAGGGTCAAGTCGCAACTTGTGCAAACTTGATTCGCAAAAATAATGAGGTGACAGCACTCGACGCCGTCGTGTTTTTGCTCAGAGGTGGACAAAGTGAAGAAGATGCGAAGACAGTGTTCTTGACCTGTCTGCATTGCAACCTTCCAAGTGTGAGTGCCTAGAATTGTGGAAAAGTCTGGCCGGGTTCAGTAAAAATCAGATCGCGACCCGCTCTTGATGTTTCTTGATCAACATCACGGTGGAGTCGCAAGCGTCAGCTTACCTTGTGCTGCAAAAGACCGACGGCAGATGTTTGCTGCTCCCGTCTTTTTCTTCAACAAAACTCTCCACGTGGCCGAGTAGAGCCTTTAGATGAGAGCGTCTGTCCTTCGGACGTCACCTGGACTGCCTTTGAACCATGCCAAGCTTCTCCGTGCCAATTGTCGCATGTCTCCGCCCCTTGTCAGACATGCGACGCGGTGACGGGAGAAGAGCTTTTAACCCATGACCGGACCGAAAGCGCCACCTGGCCGGGAAGGCTGAGCTGGTGAGCTGCCCTGGTCTTCCATCGGCATGGCCGAGAGTCGTCACGTAGTATTCCTTGCATTCCTTTGGGTGTTGTTCCCCCCCCCCCCCCCCTGAATGTTGCATCACTGTCACCAACTGGTAATTTCCTTCTGCTGTAATTTGAAATGCCGCTTAATGGACGTTGTCAACGTTGCTGAATTTTGTCTGCATTGTCTTACCCGCCCTCCACCTCCCAAAAAAATTTTGTTTTGCTCGACCTTTGTCCAGGAGACAGAGCTCGCGCTCCAAAGAGCAAATGATGGTGAACTGGAGGCAGGAGAGAGAAACGCTGGTCGCGGCCTTGGAGGTCTAACTTCACAACCTTCTCTCCAGCCAGGCTGACAAAGACAAAATCATCCAGCAGCTTGGCGACAACAGCGATAGAGTATAAGGTGTGCCTTGGAGATTCATTCAATTTTAACCCTTGTGTGCTAAAAATTAAAAAGGCCTTAAGTTACGCATTTTACAATTTTTGTAATGATGTATTTTGTGTTATAAAAACATTCTTTTTTTTTTTTCAAACACTCAAAATGCAAGCCAGGCTAACAAAGACAAAATCATCCAGCAGCTTGGTGACAACAGCGATAGAGTATAAGGCGCGCCTTGGAGATTCATTCAATTTTAACCCTTGTGTGCTCCAAATTAAAAAGGCCTTAAGTTACGCATTTTACAATTTTTGTAATGATGTATTTTGTGTTATATAAACATTCATTCATTCATCTTCCGTACCGCTTGATCCTCACTAGGGTCGCGGGGGGTGCTGGAGCCCATCCCAGCCGTCTCCGGGCAGTAGGCGGGGGACACCCTGAATCGGTTGCCAGCCAATCGCAGGGCACACATAGACGAACAACCAACCACGCTCACACTCACACCTAGGGACAATTTAGAGTGTTCAATCAGCCCGCCCAGGAATGTGGGAGGAAACCGGAGCACCCGGAGAAAACCCACGCAGGCCCGGGGAGAACATGCAAACTCCACACAGGGAGGCCGGAGCTGGAATCGAACCCGGTACCTCTGCACTGTGAAGCCGACGTGCTAACCACTGGACTACCGGGCCGCCCTCAACGTGATTTATTATGTTTAATTCTGCATTTCTATTACTATGCGAAACATGCTCAACTCTACATGGCTCCAAGGAGCCGACAGTTGACGATCAGAGGAAACCAACCGAGGCGACCCTTCTGCATTTCTCAAGATATGCTGACTTGACGTATCAAAAGTGATCATCAGGCTTAGGCACTTGCTGAGGATGTGATGAAAATGTCAACATCACGCACTTTGGAGTGAAAGCTCAGGTGTGGCCAGTTTGCTGAGATCCCAAAGTTCCGCTTCGTGGCCTCACCTTCATGTAGCCTAGCAGATAAAAAGAGAGGGCATAGGGAGGGGCTGCTTTAGGACAGCTGGGAGAGATGTGCGCAGCCTTCCTCCGACTCTCCTCGCAAACAAATACGACAAAGAGACGTCTCCTCTCTTCCTTTCTATAAATGGATAATTGTCCATTTTTATTGTAAACCTGACAAACACCCAAAGGAACGCAAGGAATATTACGTGACGACTCTCGACCATGCCGATGGAAGACCAGGGCAGCTCACCAGCTCAGCCTTCCCGGCCAGGTAGCGCTTTCGGTCCGGTCATGGGTTAAAAGCTCTTCTCCCGTCACCGCGTCGCATGTCTGACAAGGGGCGGAGACATGCGACAATTAGCACGGAGAAACTTGGCATGGTTCAAAGGCAGTCAAGGTCTCATCCGAAGGACGGATCCTCTCATCTCAATGCTCTACTCGGCGACGTGGAGAGAAGCAGCAAACATCTGCCGTCGGTCTTTTGCAGCACGAGGTAAGCTGACGCTTGCGACTCCACCGTGATGTTGATCAAGAAACATCAAGAGCGGGTCGCGATCTGATTTTTACTGAACCCGGGCAGACTTTTCCACCATTCTAGGCACTCACACTTGCAAGGTTGCAATGCCGACAGGTTGACAACACTCTGACCCGGGTGCGGGGGACGGGGGCTCGGGGGGTGGGGCGGGTGTCATTCCCTGAAAAAGGAAGCTCCCGCTCACGATGTGTTTTTGTAAATTTGAGCAATATACCAAGGGGACCTTTAACTGTTTTAAGGGAGCCTGGGTTGCTCCCTTGACACTCTGGAGGAGGTGGGCAACAGAAGGATGCTAACTAAGCTAAAAGCTATGATGGCCAGTCCCTCCCACCCCCTCCAGCCCACCCCGACAGCACTTGGTAGCTCCTTCAGCCAGAGACTGTTACACCCGCGCTGCAAGAAGGAGAGATACCGACGCTCGTTCCTACCGACTTTTTTTCAGGCTGATGAATAAAAAATAACAATCATAATACTAATAATAATTAAATGATGTGAAGGAAAATTGTAAATAGTACTGCGATTTATCCATTTTGTGTTCATATTGCATTTAATTGAAAGATGTTTGTTGTTTTTTTCTCTTTCTTCTTTCTTCTTTCTACTTACATTCTTGCTGCAGGAGGCTGTAAATTTCCCCATTGTGGGACGAATAAAGGATATCTTATCTTATCTTATCTTAACTCTGGTGCAAGTTCACCTTATTAGTCGCCGTGTTAAACATAAATACAGTTAAACTGCACTACTTTTACAGGTGCAGATATTTTTTTCATCCATAGGGGAAATAATGATGCAACAAAAGGTGTGTGCGTGTGTGTGTGTGTGTGTGTGTGTGTGTGTGTGTGTGTGTGGAGCTAGTAGCCCTTTGACAGTCAATCAATAACTCCCCGCAGGTTACCGTGATGTTCTGGTGAGCGCTCATGGCTTCCTCTTTGGCCAGCTGCAGGTCACGTGACAAGGCCTCGGCGCATTGGCTCGCGTGGCCGACGTTTTGCCGTCTCAGCATCTTCTTCACTTTGTCCACCTCTGAACAAAAACACGACGGCGATGAGTGCTGTCACCTCATTATTTTTGCGAAGCAAGTTTGCACAAGTTGCGACTTGACCCTCCGGCTTAAAAAGGTGTGGCTGTTGAAAGATTTTTCTTGATCCCGAATATCAAACGAGAATTAACATGTTCATTCAAATGACTTTCAACATTGGACCACACCCATTGCCAGTCAAATTATGGAAATAGCTCCATGAGAACGTACACTTCTCAACTCAACTCTGGCGTATTTCTCAAGCACTGAAAAACAACCACCGCTGTATACAAAGTGCTGTACATGGTGCAAATATCGTATATCAAGTCTAAGGGATGCCAGAGGAGGAGTTATGTGCTCCCTTTTACGAGTACCAGTCACGAGGCGGGCAGCAGCATTCTGGACCAACTGGAGACGCTTCATGGAGGATCGGCTGACTCCAAAATCAAGTGCGTTCCAGTAATTCAGCCGAGATGTAACGAAGGCATGAATGACTGTTTCAAAGTGCTTTTGAGAAAGGAGAGGCTTTATTTTTGCCAGCTGCTTAAAATGAAAGAAGCTGGATTGAACAATGGCACCAATTTACCAGTCCAATGTCAAATCACGGTGGCATGCAGGTCTTGATTTCCTCTCAGCAGAATAAAAGTGGCCTCAATGAGAAAACATAGATCTGACAGTCATCCGCATAGCAGTGGAACTTCAGATGGAGCAGATACAGTCAAGTCAAGTCAACAGTATTTATAGAGCACTTTCAAACAGCCATCGCTGCATACAAAGTGCTGTACATGGAGCGATTTTACATACAAAATAAACAGTAAGACGAATCGGTAATAAAGGCGGTAGAAAGCACCAAGCAGTAAAATCAAGAACAAATCTAAGTCATGCTGAGTCGAACGCCAAAGAATAGAAGTGAGTTTTGAGGGAGATACAGTGAGAACAGCAGAAGCCCCAGGATTGAGCCTTGTGGAACACCACAGGACAGTGGGGAAGTTTGTGAGCTCAATAAGAGTGACAGACATATCGTGTCCAGCAAGTGCTCCAGAAGATCAGATTGGACTGGATTTTTCATTTGTTGGAATCTGATGTGTCGTTTTCATAGCACTGTCCATCCTGTCGCGTACTCACCTTGATGAGCTTCATGGTACAGCCGCAGCGTCTTTTATTGAATTGACCTATATCAGGACACTCTTACAAACCCTCCGTTGAAAAAACACCAACTTGACGAATATATTTGTTGGTGGCAGCAAAAGTTTGGATGACCAGAAGAAACTCCCACGTCATTTTTGCAGGGGGGTGTCTTTCATTCCAAGATGGCCGCCAACATTCCGGGCATCATTTCCATGGTCTTCTTCTACGCACTGGTCCTCGGCATCGGGATCTGGGCGTCAGTCAGGTCCAGGAGGTTGAAGCGCAAGGAGATGAGCGGCATTCTGGAGATGTCGTTGCTTGCAAACCGTACCATCAACCTGCTGGTGGGGGTCTTCACCATGACAGGTGAGCACCTTTCCAAGCAACTTTCCATCTTCTAATTTTTTTTTGTGTGTGTGTGTGGTGCGGGGTGGGGGTGGGGTTCCCCGCGGAGTCAATGTGCTTGTTGTTCTTCTTTCCCGGAGCCACGTGGGTCGGAGGCGGCATAATCGTGGGTCTCGCCGAGATGGTGTACACACCCTCCATGGGCATGGGCTGGGCTACCGCTCTCACGCTGGGTGAAAGCACATCCTTTATTATTGGTAAATATACAGTAGATACACACACACACATGATATCTATACATACACACATACATACATTGACACGTGAGCAAAAATTGGAGATCCAGGCATTGTATGGTGGCAGTGAACGCAACTCCTCTCAGTCCATGTGGCAGTTTGGCAGATAATATTTCCTGGTTTTTGCTGTCCAACAAAACAGAAAACTACACATTGTCAGTTTGAAACAAGCACGTAAATCAAGTGTGCGAGCTTTTTATTTCCCGACGGCCGATTGCCAAGATGATGTTGGCTCTCCAACAGGCGGGCTGGTGTTTGCTGGGCCGATGCGCGCCACCAAATGTGTCACCATGATGGATCCCTTCCAGCGCAAGTACGGCAAAGGCCTGACGGCCGTCTTCAGCTCCATCTCGATCTTCCTCGACCTCTTCTGGGTGCCCGGCACCCTCATTGGCCTGGGTGATGCGCACGCAACGCATGCACTCGCACAAGTTTGCATCGTGCCACGCAGACACATTAACACACACGTTCCTTCTCACATACACCCACCGAAAAACGTACACACTGGCACACACACCAAGCGCACGTGCAGCGTGTCCCCGTTGTGACATCGTGCGTGGTGTGTGTGTGTGCTTTCTTTCAGGCATGACCATGAGCGTGGTCCTGGACATGTCGTTCAGCGTGTGCATCTGGATCTCGGCTTGCGTGGCCATCACGTACACGCTGTTGGGCGGCCTCTACTCGGTGGCCTACACCGACGTCGTCCAGCTGCTCCTCATCTTCTTCAGCCTGGTCACAAACACCCCGTCACCCCCTCACTCACTCACAGACTGACCACTCATTCACTCATTGCGTGTGCGTGTGTGTATGTTCGTACAGTGGCTGTGCGTTCCGTTCGCGTTGTCCAATCCTCTCGTGACGCCCATCGGTTCCACGATGATGAACAACACGCTGCACGCGCCCTGGGTCGGCGACTGGAACGTCAGCAACATATGGATCCTCGTGGATAGCTTCTTCTTGTGGGTGAGGGAGTTGAGGCACTCGCACAGGGACAAACACACACGCACACACGCACACAATCTCACACACGCGTCTCTAATGACATCCTCCTGGCAAATGACTCTGGAGACCACGTGTGTCTGGTTTTATTGGACTTAACTGCAGCATTTGATACAGTGGATCACAGTATTCTGCTGACTCGTTTGCAGCACTTGGTGGGCATTGGCGGCAGTGCTCTTGATTGGTTTAGGTCCTATCTAGCTGACAGGACCTTTTGTGTCAGCCTTGGCTGCTCTGAATCACGCACTGCTCCCCTGTCATGTGGTGTTCCACAGGGCTCAATTCTGGGGCCTCTGCTGTTCTGGCTGTATCTGCTCCCATTGGGATCCATCTTAAGGAAACATGGTATTCCCTTCCACTGCTATGCAGATGACTGCCAGATCTATGTCCCACTGAGCAAGAAAGACGCCTTCTCAATAAGGCCACTCCTATCCTGTCTGAAAGAAATCAAATCCTGGGTGGCACAAAATTTCTTGAAATTCAACGAAAAGAAGACAGAGGTGATATTGTTTGATCCCAGTGGCCCTTGTACATTCCATCCTGTAGACTTGGGCCCCCTGTCTCCTTATCTGAAATCAACGGTCTCAAACTTGGGCCTTAAACTGGACAGTGATTTCAAACTCGATCGGCAAATTGGTGCCGTTGTTAAATCCAGCTTCTTTCACCTGAGACAGCTGGCCAAAATAAAACCTCTCCTCTCACATGAACACTTCGAGACAGTAATTCATGCCTTTGTCACATCCCGGCTGGATTACTGCAAAGCCTTGTACTTTGGAGTCAGCCAGTCCTCCATTAAGCGACTTCACCTGGTCCAGAATGCCGCTGCTCGCCTCTTGACTGGTACTCGTAAGAGGGAGCATATAACTCCTACTCTGGCATCCCTTCACTGGCTCCCCATTCATTTTAGAGTTATTTTCAAGATCCTTCTCGTTGTTTTGAAATCTCTGAATAATCTCGAGCCACCTTACCTCTCTGAGCTCATCCGACCCTACACACCTGCCCGGCGCCTCAGGTCTGTGGACCAGACATTATTAGAAGTACCAAGGACTAAACTGAGGCTCAGAGGGGATCGAGCCTTTTCTGTTGCTGGTCCCTCTCTCTGGAATGACCTCCCACTGAACATTCGGCAAGCCTCCTCGCTGCCCATCTTTAAAGCCCTCCTCAAAACCCACTTGTATTCTTTGGCGTTCGACTCAGCATGACTTAGATTTGTTCTTGATTTTACTGCTTGGTGCTTTCTACCGCCTTTATTACCGATTCGTCTTACTGTTTATTGTGTATGTTAAATCGCTCCATGTACAGCACTTTGTATGCAGCGATGGCTGTTTGAAAGTGCTCTATAAATACTGTTGACTTGACTTGACGCGCACACACACACATGCAATGAGTGACTAACATGCCACTTGTCAGGCCACGCAAGTACTGAAGTGTGTATGCATGTGTCTGTGTGGGGGGGGCGGCGGGGCGGGGGGTCGGCCTCTGTTCTCTCAGGCTTTGGGCAGTCTGGGATATCAGCCCTTCCACCAGAGGACGCTGTCCATGTCGTCCCCGTCCACCGCCAAGCGCGTTTGCTTCATCTCCGCCGCCGTCTTCATCGTGTTCTGCATCCCGCCGATGCTGCTGGGGGCCGTGGGGGCATCCACGGGTGAGAGCGCCTTGAAAAATTCGGATGCATAGACGGGCCGTGGCGACGAGACACATATCAGTTCTACTGTTTGTCTGTATAAAGTTGGGAAGGTCTGTATGTGTCACTTCATATGTTTGTGTAAAAGGGGCAAAGGTTAGTGTCAAAGGGGTGTGCTGTGTGTCAGTCTTATTTAGCCCTCGTAGTGCGCCGCTTGCGATAAATGTAAAATGATGTCTTTGAATCAAAGGCAAAGGCATTCAGAAAAACACGAGAGAGCTGAAACTTATGGAGGGGTCCGGCTGATAATTCTCAGGCATCGCAGCAATAATAAAAAAACGTTTTGATACCTTAATCTTCACAATTTACATATTTTGCACCATAGAGACCCATTATAATTCAGTCCGGTCGGGATTGTTAGTAGGGCTTGGTTGGGACCTCCAGACACAATTGTTTTTCCCTTTTGCAAAAAATAAAGAATAAAAAATCCCAAAGAACTAATAAAAACTATATATGTATGGATAGCACAGATGCCTCTGAACATTTTCAGTGTTTGAAAAAAAAAATGTTTTTATAACACAAAATACATCATTACAAAAATTGTAAAATGCGTAACTTAAGTCCTTTTTAATTTGGAGAACACAAGTGTTAAAATTAAATGAATCTCCAAGGCGCGCCTTATACTCAATCGCTGTTGTCACCAAGCTGCTGGATGATTTTGTCTTTGTCAGCCTGGCTGGCATTTTGAGTGTTTGAAAAAAAAAAAGAATGTTTTTATAACACAAAATACATCATTACAAAAATTGTAAAATGCGTAACTTAAGGCCTTTTTAATTTGGAGCACACAAGGGTTAGTGACTATGTAAACAGGGCTGTGGATGTTTTTCTTTGGCTCCATATGTGGCCTGTCACTGACTGGTGACCAGTTTAGGGTGTTGTCACGTTCTGTCCGAAGCGATAACTATCGCTTCGTGCAGAACAATGAAAATAAAGGTTGGATCCCCGGAGAACAGACAACGAAAAAATCTTGTCAACGAAAAACTGTCTTTAATGACAAAAAAAAAACAGAAAGAGCCCGACAGGGAAAAACGGTAACACAAAACGCTGGTCAAATAAGGACCAGGAAATAACAAGAAGGGTACTATAACAGAAAACGCTCGCGGAAAACAACACGACGCGAGGAGGACCTGAATTTGGCGGAAATAAGAGCAATACTAAATCTAGGAGCAAAACGCGAATAACAAGGGTAACGGCCGCAAGGCAAAAAGGCAACTGGTCAATTGACAAAAGCGAGATCGAGCGCGGGAGCAATATGGCACGGTATGGAATTCTCCGGCAGTGAGTAAACTGCCGGAGTCTCCTAATAAAGGAAGCATCATCATCCCGAGATTAACAACAGGTGTGCAGTCGGGGAAAAAGAAAACCCGCCCCCTGCAGGCAGGCACGGAACGTGACAGGTGTAGTCCGCCTTTCACCCGTAGTCAGCCGGGATAGGCTCTCCTGTTCATGATAAGCGCAGTTGAAACGGATGGATGGACCGGTGAAGTTAAGCTGCACGTTTCGTCTTCAGACTGGAACGCGACATCATACGGTTCTCCGTCCCCTTACGAACGTGACGAGGCGGCGCTGGTTCTTCCCCTGGTGCTGCAGACCCTGACGCCCTCGTACGTCTCCGTCATGGGCATCGGCTGCGTCGCCGCTGCCGTCATGTCGTCGGCCGACTCCGCCATGCTGTCTGCCGCCTCCGTCTTCACCGCCAACCTCTACAAAAACATCCTCAGGCCGCAGGTGCGGAAGCCGCAAAAGTCAGCGTGAAAGGGCTTTGAGGCGGAATGAAAGCTGATCACGTGTGTGGGAAAGGCGGGACACCATACTGAAGTGGAAACGGTGAATTTGTGGTCCGGCAGGCGTCGGAGCGCGAGCTGCAGCTGGCCATCCGGGCGACGGTGGTGGTGGTGGGCGTGGTCGGGACGGCGCTGACCCGCCTGAAGGCCAGCGTGGTCATCTTCTGGATCGTGGCGTCCGAGACTTCCTACAACGTGATTTTCCCGCAGCTGCTCTGTGTCGTCTTCTTTCCCGTCACCAACGCGTACGGCGCCATCCTGGGCGGCGTGGCGGGCTTGGCCGTCCGCGTGTTGAGCGGTGTGCCCCAGCTGGGCCTGCCGCCCGTGTTGCGCTTCCCGGGCGGTATTTGGGACCACCGTGCTGGCGTCTACGTGCAGCACTTCCCCGTCAAAACCTTCGCCATGCTCTGCTCTCTGGCTTCCATCTTGTTCTTCTCCTTCCTGGCGTCCCGGATCTTCCGCCACCGCCTGCTTCCTGCTGCCTGGGACGTTTTGCACGTTTTCCAGAAGCCCACCCCCACCCCCACCCAGGACCCCGCGTGCGTGGAGAACACCCTCGACGCCACCGGGCCCATGTTGACCACTGGCTGCTGAGTCAGCAGACACTCCAAATTAAATTGACTTTATTGCCAACACACACACATGCGCTGAATGTGTCTTCATTCTTTTCACACATTCCAAAACTGGATATACAGGCGTGTGCATGCGTGCATGAGTTGCGATTATATGAAAATAAAATGTGAGCAAAAATGACGACAATTGAATTTTTTTTTTCATGCCAGTCAAACTAAAATCAGGACTTTGTTGGCCAACGACAGGCGGAGAGCAACCGGTGGGTCACAGCCAATCTCATCATGGTTGACAACAACAGCATGAGTGTGCGCGTGAACATGCCATCTGGAGCTGTTTGTGCACAGGATGGCTATTCGGAGTGCAGAAAGGAGCAAAGTTTTGCTTGGGCGGTGCGACAACCCCAGTTCACAAGACTTGCCACATGCCAGCGGGTGCCATCGCTCTTGTTGTTCTTCCCCGCCAAAGTTCTCCGAGCACGGATCTGCGCTGCTTACTTGAAGCACTCAGAAGGAAAATCACGGTCAAAGGAAGGTCCCGAAAAATTGGAAACGCGCAATTGCGCCGACGCGTCGAGATATATACCCATTCATTTTCCGATCCGCTTTACCCTCCGGAGGGTCGCCGGGGGTGCTGCAGCCTAACCCAGCTGTCTTCGGGCAGTAGGCGGGGACACCCTGAACCGGTTGCCAGCCAATCGCAGGGCACACAGAGACGAACACCCATCCGCGATCATAGTCACACCTAGGTACAATCTGAAGTGTTCAATCAGTCTGCCATGCTTGTTTTTGGAATGTGGGAGGAAATCGGAGTACCCCGAGAAAACCCTCGCAGGCCCGGCGGAGCAGAATATGCAAACTCCACACAGGATGTTCAGAGCCGGGATCAAACCCACGAGAGAGCTGAAACCTATGGAGGGGTTCTAAAATCGCCTAAATTACATTACGTAACCGGCTGATAATTCTCAGGCATTGCAGCAATAATAAAAAAACATTTTGATACCTTAATCTTCACAATTTACATATTTTGTACCATAGAGACCCATTATAATTCATATTTTTGAATGCATCGTGAACCTAATGTGTATACATGCATTTCACGCGATTTTTACGTCAATCGCTTTGTTTTCGCTTGGACAGACGTAAGCATGCCACATTGTTGGGTTCAGGTCATTCCAATTTGGCAACTTTAGGTGGCGCTAGAGGATCGCAAACGAGTTTGCCTTTTTGCAGGAGGCTTCAAAGCAATGCATTTTACATGAACACGTCCGGTCGGGATTGTTAGTAGGGCTTGGTTGGGACCTCCAGACACAATTTTTTTCCCCTTTTGCAAAAAATAAAGAATAAAAAATCCCAAAGAACTAATAAAAACTATATATGTATGCATAGCACAGATTACTCTGAACATTTTGAGTGTTTGAAAAAAAAAAGAATGTTTTTATAACACAAAATACATCATTACAAAAATTGTAAAATGCGTAACTTAAGGCCTTTTTAATTTGGAGCACACAAGGGTTAAAATTGAATGAATCTCCAAGGCGCGCCTGAACTCTATCGCTGTTTTCGCCAAGCTGCTGGATGATTTTGTCTTTGTCAGCCTGGCTGGAGAGAAGGTTGTAAAGTTGGACCTCCAAGGCGGCGACCAGCGTTTCTCTCTCCTGCCTCCAGTTCACCATCATTTGCTCTTTGGAACGCAAGCTCTGTCTCCTGGACAAAGGTTGAGTAAAACAAATTTTTGGGGGGAGGTGGAGGGGGGGGGGTAAGACAATGCAGACAAAATTCACCAACGTTGACAACGTCCATTAAGCGGCATTTCAAATTACAGCAGAAGGAAATTACCAGTTGGTGACAGTGATGCAACATTCAGGGGGGGGGGGGAGGAAACAACACCCAAAGGAATGCAAGGAATACTACGTGACGACTCTCGACCATGCCGATGGAAGACCAGGGCAGCTCACCAGCTCAGCCTTCCCGGCCAGGTGGCGCTTTTGGTCCGGTCATGGGTTAAAAGCTCTACTCCCGTCATCGCGTCGCATGTCTGGCAAGGGGCGGAGACATGCGACAATTAGCACGGAGAAACTTGGCATGGTTCAAAGGCAGTCAAGGTGACATCCGAAGGACAGACGCTCTCATCTAAAGGCTCTACTCGGCCACGTGGAGAGTTTTGTTGAAGAAAAAGACGGGAGCAGCAAACATCTGCCGTCGGTCTTTTGCAGCACAAGGTAAGCTGACGCTTGCGACTCCACCGTGATGTTGATCAAGAAACATTAAGAGCGGGTCGCGATCTGATTTTTACTGAACCCGGGCAGACTTTTCCACCATTCTAGGCACTCACACTTGCAAGGTTGCAATGCAGACAGGTCAAGAACACTGTCTTCGCATCTTCTTCACTTTGTCCACCTCTGAGCAAAAACACGACGGCGTCGAGTGCTGTCACCTCATTATTTTTGCGAATCAAGTTTGCACAAGTTGCGACTTGACCCTGCGGCTTAAAAAGGTGCGGCTATTGACAGATTTTCCCTGATCCTGAATATCGAACGAAAATTAATATTTGCGGTGACAAATATTAATTTTCATTCAAAGGACTTTCAACATTGGACCGCACCCATTGCCAGTCAAATTATGGAAATAGCTCCAATTCTCAACTCAACTCTGGTGTATTTCTCAAGCACTGAAAAACAACCACTGCTGTATACAAAGTGCTGTACATGGAGCAAATATCGTATATCAAGTCTAAGGGATGCCAGAGGAGGAGTTATGTGCTCCCTCTTACGAGTACCAGTCACGAGGCGGGCAGCAGCATTCTGGACCAACTGGAGACGCTTCATGGAGGATCGGCTGACTCCAAAATCAAGTGCGTTCCAGTAATTCAGCCGAGATGTAACGAAGGCATGAATTACTGTCTCAAAGTGCTTTTGAGAAAGGAGAGGCTTTATTTTAGCCAGCTGCTTAAAATGAAAGAAGCTGGATTGATTGATTGGTGCGGCCGACACAACCTCGGGCTGAACACGCTCAAAACTGTAGAGATGATCGTGGACTTCAGGAAACATTCTTCTCCTCAGTTGCCCCTCACACTATCCAACTGCCCTGTGTCAACCGTCGAGACCTTCAAGTTCCTGGGAAAATCACAGTCTCCCAGGACATGAAGTGGGAAGTCAACACCATCTCCATCCTGAAAAGGACCCGGCAGCGGATGTACTTCCTGAGGCTGTTGAGGAAGCATGGCCTGCCACAGGAGGTGCTACGACAGTTCTACACTGCAGTCATCGAATCAATCCTGTGTTCTTCCATCACGTTTTGGTTTGGGGCCGCCACAAAAAAGGACAAAATCCGACTTCAACGGACAGTTAGGACGGCAGAAAAAATCGTTGGCACCGCCCTACCCACTCTTGAGGACTTGCACACTGCAAGAATCAAGACAAGGGCACGGAAAATCCTCCTGGATCCCCCGCACCCTGCCCACCACCTTTTTCAGCCACTCCCCTCAGGCAGACGCTACAGATCCATGCGCACCAAATCCAGTAGACACTTAAACAGCTTCTTCCCTCTAGCCATTAACTCCTTAAACAGTCACTGACAGTCACTCTTCTTGCACCACAAAATGGTACTTCAAAACTAGTGGTTACTCTAAAATGGTTCAATGATTTTGTTGTTTACGATGATACTAGTGCAGCGTGTTATACCGGAGACAAATTCCTTGTGTGTTCTACATACTTGGCCAATAAAGATGATTCTGATTCTGATTCTGATTCTGATTCTGATTCTGAACAATGGCACCAATTTACCAGTCCAATGTCAAATCATGGTGCAGTTTAAGACCCAAGGTGGAGACTGTTGCCATAAGATCAGGAACCGTGGGACCCAGGTCCGCAGGGTGGGATGTACAAGGGCCACTGGGACCAAACACCATCACTTCCGTATTATTTTCATTGAAATTCAAGAAATTTAGTGGTATGCAGGTCTTGATTTCCTCTCAGCAGAATAAAAGTGGCCTCAATGAAAAAACTCAGCGGGACATAGATCTGACAGTCATCCGCATAGCAGTGGAACTTCAGATGGAGCAGATACAGTGAGAACAGCAGAAGCCCTAGGATTGAGCCTTGTGGAACACCACAGGACAGTGGGGAAGTTTGTGAGCTCAATAAGAGTGACAGACATATCGTGTCCAGCAAGTGCTCCAGAAGATCAGATTGGACTGGATTTTTCATTTGTTGGAATCTGATGTGTCGTTTTCATAGCACTGTCCATCCTGTCGCGTACTCACCTTGATGAGCTTCATGGTACAGTCGCAGCGTCTTTTATTGAATTGACCTATATCAGGACACTCTTCCAAACCCTCCGTTGAAAAAACACCAACTTGACGAATATATTTGTTGGTGGCAGCAAAAGTTTGGATGACCAGAAGAAACTCCCACGCCATTTTTGCAGAGGGGTGTCTTTCATTCCAAGATGGCCGCCAACATTCCGGGCATCATTTCCATGGTCTTCTTCTACGCACTGGTCCTCGGCATCGGGATCTGGGCGTCAGTCAGGTCCAGGAGGTTGAAGCGCAAGCAGATGAGCGGCATTCTGGAGATGTCGTTGCTTGCAAACCGTAACATCAGCCTGCTGGTGGGGGTCTTCACCATGACAGGTGAGCACCTTTCCAAGCAACTTTCCATCTTGTTCTTTTTTTTGTTTGTTTTTGGTGTGGTGGTGTGTGGGGGTGAGGTTCCCCCACCGAATCAGCGTGCTTGTTGTTCTTCTTTCCCGAAGCCACGTGGGTCGGAGGCGGCACAATCGTGGGTCTCGCCGAGATGGTGTACACACCCTCCATGGGCGTGGCCTGGGCTACCGCTCTCGTGCTGGGCGAAAGCACATCCTTTATTATTGGTAAATATACAGTAGATACACACACACATGATATCTATACATATATTATTATTAGTAATAATAATGATTATAATTTCTATTGCACTTAGCTAATTTAATCAATATAAAAGGGCTATGCAGTGGTGCTTTGAGATAAAAGTGACTCACAACAGGCGTTGAGGTCTGAGACATCATATGAGATCTGTTTTTTTCCTTTGACACGTGAGCAAAAATTGGAGATCCAGGCATTGTATGGTGGCAGTGAACGCAACTCCTCTCAGTCCATGTGGCAGTTTGGCAGATAATATTTGCTGTTTTTTGCTGAAAACTACACATTGTCAGTTTGAAATAAGCACATGAATTAAGTGTGTGAGCTTTTTATTTCCCGACGGCCGATTACCAAGCTGATGTTGGCTCTCCAACAGGCGGGCTGGTGTTTGCTGGGCCGATGCGCGCAACCCAATGTGTCACCATGATGGATCCCTTCCAGCGCAAGTACGGCAAAGGCCTGACGGCCGTCTTCAGCTCCATCTCGATCTTCCTCGACGTCATCTGGGTGCCCGGCACCCTCACCGGCCTGGGTGATGCGCACGCAACGCATGCACTCACACAAGCTTGCATCGTGCAATGCAGACACATTAACACACACGTTCCTTCAGAATCAGAATCAGAATCAGAATCAGAATCAGAATCAGAATCAGATTCAGATACAGAATCAGAATCAGAATCAGAATCATCTTTATTGGCCAAGTATGTAGAACACACAAGGAATGTGTCTCCGGTATAACACGCTGCCCGAGTATCATCGTAAACAACAAAATCATTGAACCATTTTAGAGTAACCAGTAGTTTTGTAGTACCATTTTGTAGTACAAGAAGAGTGACTACGTCAGTGACTGTTTAAGGAGTTAATGGCTAGAGGGAAGAAGCTGCTTAAGTGTCTATTGGATTTGGTGCGCATGGATCTGTAGCATCTGCCAGAGGGGAGTGGCTGGAAAAGGTGGTGGGCAGGGTGCGGGGGATCCAGGAGGATTTTCCGTGCCCTTGTCTTGATTCTTGCAGTGTGCAAGTCCTCAAGAGTGGGTAGGGCGGTGCCAACGATTTTCTCCGCCATCCTAACTGTCCGTTGAAGTCGGATTTTGTCCTTTTTTGTGGCGGCCCCAAACCAAACCGTGATGGAAGAACACAGGATTGATTCGATGACTGCCGTGTAGAACTGTTGTAGCACCTCCTGTGGCAGGCCATGCTTCCTCAGCAGCCTCAGGAAGTACATCCGCTGCTGGGCCCTTTTCAGGATGGAGATGGTGTTGACTTCCAACTTCATGTCCTGGGAGACTGTGATTCCCAGGAACTTGAAGGTCTCGACGGTTGACACAGGGATGTTGGATAGTGTGAGGGGCAACTGTGGAGAAGAATGTTTCCTGAAGTCGACGATCACCTCTACAGTCTTGAGCGTGTTCAGCCCGAGGTTGTGTCGGCCGCACCAGAGCTCCAGCGTCTCCACTTGTTGGCAGTACGCAGACTCGTCGCCGTCTTTGATGAAACCACTGACCGTGGTGTCGTCTGCGAACTTTATGAGTTTGACAGCTGGATCTGTTGAGGTGCAATCGTTTGTGTAGAGAGAGAAGAGCAGTGGCCAGAGGACACATCCCTGTGGGGCTCCAGTGCTGGTGGTGCGTATTGATGATGTTGTTGCTCCCAGTCTCACCCGTTGTGTCCGTCCCGTCAGGAAGCTGAGGATCCACTGGCAGATCGTAGGGGACACACCGAGGTGGAGTAGTTTGGGGGTGGGGAGTTCCGGGATGATGGTGTTGAACGCAGAGCTGAAATCCACAAACAGAATCCTTGCGTAGGTCCCTGTGCTGTCGAGGTGCTCGAGGATGTAGTGCAGACCTATGTTGACTGCGTCTTCCACAGACCTGTTTGGCCGGTAGGCAAACTGGAAAGGGTCTAGCAGGGGTCCAGTCACGTTCTTTAGGTGGTTCAGCACAAGGCGTTCAAAGGACTTCATGACCACAGACGTCAGGGTGACAGGCCTATAGTCGTTCAGTTCCGATGTTGCCGATTTCTTGGGAACTGGGATGATGGTAGACTGTTTGAAGCAGGATGAGACCTCACACAGCTCCAAGGATCTGTTGAAGATTTGTGTCAAGACCGGAGCCCACTTTGTCGGGCCCCGGAGCTTTCTTGATCTTTTGCTGCTTGAAGAGCCATCTCACGTCCTGTTCGTGGATCTGTAGTGGAGAAAAAGAGGGTGGCGGGGGGGGGGGGGGGGGGTAGAGTGGTTTCTGGTAGAAGTGGGTGTGTGGGGGAAATGGGGTGTACTTTTCAAATCGGCAGAAAAACCTGTTTAGTTCATTAGCAAGACCCTTATTGTTCACTGTTTGGGGGGATGGCATTCTATAGTTAGTGATTGCTTTCAGGCCATTCCATACAGATGTTGAGTCGTTAGCAGAGAACTGGTTTTTCAGCCTCTCTGCATAGCTTCTCTTTGCGATGTTAATTTGTTAATTTCCTTTGTCATTGGTTTCGGGTGTCTTTGTACAGTGCCCGATCTCCACTTTCGGTGGGTAACTTCTCACATACCCCCACGAAAAACGTACACACCGGCACACACACCAAGCGCACGTGCAGCGTGTCCCCGCCGTGACATAGTGCGTGGTGTGTGTGCGTGCTTTCTTTCAGGCGTGACCATGAGCGTGGTCCTGGACATGTCGTTCAGCGTGTGCATCTGGATCTCGGCTTGCGTGGCCATCACGTACACGCTGTTGGGCGGCCTCTACTCGGTGGCCTACACCGACGTCATCCAGCTGCTCCTCATCTTCTTCAGCCTGGTCACAAACACCCCGTAACCCCCCTCACTCACTCACAGATTGACCACTCATTCAGTCATTGCGTGTGCGTGTGTATATGTTCGTTTAGTGGCTGTGCGTTCCGTTCGCGGTGTCCAATCCTCACGTGGCACCCATCGGTTCCACGATGATGAACAACACGCTGCACGCGCCCTGGGTCGGCGACTGGAACGTCAGCAACGTATGGATCCTCGTGGATAGCTTCTTCATGTGGGTGAGGGAGTTGAGGCACTCGCACAGGGACAAACACACACGCACACACGCACACAATCTCACATACGCACACACACACATGCAATGAGTGACTAACATGCCACTTTTCAGGGCATGCAAGGACTGAGGTGTGTGTGTGTGTGTGTGTGCGCCTGCGTGTGGTGGGGGGGACGGGGGGGGGGGGTGTCGGCCTCTGTTCTCTCAGGCTTTGGGCAGTCTGGGATATCAGTCCTTCCATCAGAGGACGCTGTCCATGTCGTCCCCGTCCACCGCCAAGCGCGTTTGCTTCATCTCCGCCGCCGTCTTCATCGTGTTCTGCATCCCGCCGGTGCTGCTGGGGGCCGTGGGGGCATCCACGGGTGAGAGCGCCTTGAAAAATTCGGATGCATAGACGGGCCGTGGCGACGAGACACATATCAGTTCTCCTGTTTGTCCGTATAAAGTTGGGAAGGTCTGTATGTGTCACTTCATATGTTTGTGTAAAAGGGGCAAAGGTTAGTGTCAAAGGGGTGTGCTGTGTGTCGGTCTTATTTAGCCCTCGTAGTGCACCGCTTGCGATAAATGTAAAATGATGTCTTTGAATCAAAGGCAAAGGCATTCAGAAAAACACGAGAGAGCTGAAACTTATGGAGGGGTTCTGAAATGGCCTAGATTTCATGACGTCACCGGCTGATAATTCTCAGGCATTGCAGCAATAATAAAAAAAACATTTTGATACCTTAATCTTCACAATTTACATATTTTGCACCATAGAGACCCATTATAATTCATATTTTTGAATGCATCGTGAACCTAATGTGTATACATGCATTTCACGCGATTTTTACGTCAATCGCTTTGTTTTTGCTTGGACAGATGTAAGCATGCCACATTGTTGGGTTGAGGTCATTCCAATTTTGCAACTTTAGGTGGCGTCAGAGGATCGCAAATGTGTTTGCCTTTTTGCAGGAGCCTTCAAACCAATGCATTTTACATGAACACGTCCGGTCGGGATGGTTAGTAGGGCTTGGTTGGGACCTCCAGACACAATTTTTTTCCCTTTTGCAAAAAATAAAGAATAAGAAATCCCAAAGAACTAATCAAAACTATATATGTATGGATAGCACAGATGACTCTGAACATTTTGAGTGTTTGAAAAAAAAAAGAATGTTTTTATAACACAAAATACATCATTACAAAAATTGTAAAATGCGTAACTTAAGGCCTTTTTAATTTGGAGCACACAAGTGTTAAAATTGAATGAATCTCCAAGGCGCGCCTGAACTCTATCGCTGTTGTCAACAAGCTGCTGGATGATTTTGTCTTTGTCAGCCTGGCTGGCATTTTGAGTGTTTGAAAAAAAAAAGAATGTTTTTATAACACAAAATACATCATTACAAAAATTGTAAAATGCGTAACTTAAGGCCCTTTTAATTTGGAGCACACAAGGGTTAGTGACTATGTAAACAGGGCTGTGGATGGTTTTTTTTGTCTCCATATGTGGCCTGTCACTGACTGGTGACCAGTTTAGGGTGTAGTCCGCCTTTCACCCGTAGTCAGCCGGGATAGGCTCTCCTGTTCAGGATAAGCGCAGTTGAAACGGATGGATGGACCGGTGAAGTTGAAAGTGAGCTGCACGTTTTGTCTTCAGACTGGAACGCGACATCATATGGTTCTCCGTCCCCTTACGAACGTGACGAGGCGGCGCTGGTTCTTCCCCTGGTGCTGCAGACCCTGACGCCCTCGTACGTCTCCATCATGGGCATCGGCTGCGTCGCCGCCGCCGTCATGTCGTCGACCGACTCCGCCCTGCTGTCTGCCGCCTCCGTCTTCACCGCCAACCTCTACAAAAACATCCTCAGGCCGCAGGTGCGGAAACCGCAAAAGTCAGCGTGAAAGGGCTTTGAGGCGGAATGAATGCTGATCACGTGTGTGGGAAAGGCGGGACACCATACTGAAGTGGAAACGGTGAATTTGTGGTCTGGCAGGCGTCGGAGCGCGAGCTGCAGCTGGCCATCCGGGCGACGGTGGTGGTGGTGGGCGTGGTCGGGACGGCGCTGACCCGCCTGAAGGCCAGCGTGGTCATCTTCTGGATCGTGGCGTCCGAGATTTCCTACAACGTGGTTTTCCCGCAGCTGCTCGGTGCCGTCTTCTTTACCGGCAGCAATACGTACGGCGCCATCCTGGGCCTAGTGGCGGGCTTGGCCGTCCGCGTGTTGAGCGGTGAGCCCCTGCTGGGCCTGCCGCCCGTGTTGCGCTTCCCGGGCGGTATTTGGGACCACCGTGCTGGCGTCTACGTGCAGCACTTCCCCGTCAAAACCTTCGCCATGCTCTGCTCTCTGGCTTCCATCTTGTTCTTCTCCTTCATGGCGTCCCGGATCTTCCGCCACCGCCTGCTTCCTACTGCCTGGGACGTTTTGCACGTTTTCCAGAAGCCCACCCCCACCCAGGACCCCGCGTGCGTGGAGAACACCCTCGACGCCACCGGGCCCATGTTGACCACTGGCTGCTGAGTCAGCAGACATTCCAAATTAAATTGACTTTATTGCCAACACACACACATGCGCTGAATGTGTCTTCATTCTTTTCACACATTCCAAAACTGGATATACAGGCGTGTGCATGCGTGCATGAGTTGCGATTATATGAAAATAAAATGTGAGCAAAGATGACGACAATTCAAATTTTTTTTTCATGCCAGTCAAACTAAAATCAGGACTTTGTTGGCCAACGACAGGCGGAGAGCAACCGGTGGGTCACAGCCAATCTCATCATGGTTGACAACAACAGAGTGTGCGCGTGAACATGCCATCTGGAGCTGTTTGTGCACAGGATGGCTATTCGGAGTGCAGAAAGGAGCAAAGTTTTGCTTGGGCGGTGCGACAACCCCAGTTCACAAGACTTGCCACATGCCAGCGGGTGACATCGCTCTCGTTGTTCTTCCCCGCCAAAGTTCTCCGAGCACGCATCTGCGCTGCTTATTTGAAGCACTCAGAAGGAAAGTTGTAGCACCTCCTGTGGCAGGCCATGCTTCCTCAGCAGCCTCAGGAAGTACATCCGCTGCCGGGCCCTTTTCAGGATGGAGATGGTGTTGACTTCCAACTTCATGTCCTGGGAGACTGTGATTCCCAGGAACTTGAAGGTCTCGACGGTTGACACAGGGCAGTTGGATAGTGTGAGGGGCAACTGAGGAGAAGAATGTTTCCTGAAGTCCACGATTATCTCTACAGTCTTGAGCGTGTTCAGCCCGAGGTTGTGTCGGCCGCACCAGAGCTCCAGCAGCTCCACTTGTTGGCGGTACGCAGACTCGTCGCCGTCTTTGATGAGACCGATGACCGTGGTGTCGTCTGCGAACTTTATGAGTTTGACAGCTGGATCTGTTGAGGTGCAATCGTTTGTGTAGAGAGACAAGAGCAGTGGCCAGAGGACACATCCCTGTCGGGCTCCAGTGCTGCTGGTGCGTATTGATGATGTTGTTGCTCCCAGTCTCACCTGTTGTGTCCGTCCCGTCAGGAAGCTGAGGATCCACTGGCAGATCGTAGGGGACACACCGAGGTGGAGTAGTTTGGGGGTGAGGAGTTCCGGGATGATGGTGTTGAACGCAGAGCTGAAATCCACAAACAGAATCCTTGCGTAGGTCCCTGTGCTGTCGAGGTGCTCGAGGATGTAGTGCAGACCTATGTTGACTGCGTCTTCCACAGACCTGTTTGGCCGGTAGGCAAACTGGAGAGGGTCCAGCAGGGGTCCAGTGACGTTCTTTAGGTGTTTCAGCACAAGGCGTTCAAAGGACTTCATGACCACAGACGTCAGGGCGACAGGCCTATAGTCGTTCAGTTCCGATGTTGCCGATTTCTTGGGAACTGGGATGATGGTAGACTGTTTGAAGCAGGATGAGACCTCACACAGCTCCAGGGATCTGTTGAAGATTTGTGTGAAGACCGGAGGCAGCTGGTCAGCGCAGACTTTCAGGCAGGAGGGGGACACTTTGTCGGGCCCCGGAGCTTTCTTGATCTTTTGCTGCTTGAAGAGCCGTCTCACGTCCTGTTCGTGGATCTGTAGTGGAGAAAAAGAGGGTGGGGGGGTAGGTAGAGTGGTTTCTGGTAGAGGTGGGTGTGTGTGGGAAATGGGGGTGTCCTTTTCAAATCGGCAGAAAAACATGTTTAATTCATTAGCTAGACCCTTATTGTTCACTGTTTGGGGGGATGGCATTCTATAGTTAGTGATTGCTTTCAGGCCATTCCATACAGATGCTGAGTCGTTAGCAGAGAACTGGGTTTTCAGCCTCTCTGTATAGCTTCTCTTTGCGATGTTAATTTCCTTTGTCAATTGGTTTCGGGCATGTTTGTACAGTGCCCGATCTCCACTTCTAAATGCGGCCTCTTTCTCTTTCCTGAGTTGCCTGAGTTTGGGAGTAAACCATGGCTTGTTATTGTTGAAGGAGCGGAAGGACTTCGTTGGTACACACATGTCCTCACAGAAACTGATGTACATTCTTGTAGAGCTAGCTTTGCTTCATCTGTCCATTTTTTCAGTCTTAATAACCGGTTTAACACATTTGAGTTTCTGTCTGTATGAAGGAGTCCTATCGAGCTTTTATGGCCTGTGGGACCCCAGAGGCAGCGGACGGGTATCGACTGACCAAGTGGAACGCAGCTTCTGTGGTCGCCGAGGCAAAAACCCGAGCATGGGAAGAGTTCGGTGAGGCCATGGAAGCCGACTTCCGGACGGCTTCGAGGAAATTCTGGTCCACCATTCGACGTCTCAGGAGGGGGAAGCAGTGCACCACTAACACTGTGTACAGTGGGGATGGGGCACTGCTGACTTCGATTCGGGACGTTGTGAACCGGTGGGAAGAGTACTTCGAAGACCTCCTCAACTCCACCAACACGTCTTCCTTGGAGGAAGCAGAGTCTGAGGACCCGGAGGTGGGCTCTTCTATCTCTGTGGTTGAAGTCACCGATGTGGTTAAAAAGCTCCTCTGTGGCAAGGACTCGGGGGTGGATGAGATCCGCCCAGAGTTCCTCAAGGCTCTGGATGTTGTGGGGCTGTCCTGGTTGACACGCCTCCGCAACATCGCGTGGTCAACGGGGAGAGTGCCTCTGGATTGGCAGACCGGGGTGGTAGTCCCTCTTTTTAAAAAGGGGGACCGGAGTATAAGTTGGTTAACCAGATTGCTGCCGGTTGGGAATCCATTTTCATTTGGGTTACCCCTAATAAGAATGTTGACAGGATCAACTACCTCCACTACAATGTCCAGAAGCTCGGAAATTTTTACTGAGGAAGCCGTTTTGGCTATAAAAGAGCAATTGGCGGCCACATCCCTGATGGCGTTTCAGAACCGCATCGCGGTTGATATGCTCTTGGCAGAGACCAATGGAGTATGTGCGATGTTTGGTGACCAGTGTCGTACGTTCATACCTAACAACACAACGCCTGATGGCGCCCTCACCAAGGCCATTGAAGGCCTCCGCACCCCGAATCGCAAAATAAGGGCCCATTCCGGCGTGAATACGTCCTTCTGGGCAGAGTGGTGGAATAAGGCCTTCAGAGAGTACAAGGATTTGGTGTTTTATGTACTAATCTCTTTTGCTCTTTTTGCAGCTGTCTAGACGTGTGGATGTTGTTGCATTCCCTGTATCAGAGTGCTGCTTATCCGGCTTATTACGAAAGCTGTCGCGCCCACAACGTCTAAAGTGAATGAGATGTATCCTCCGTTGTTGTTTGATGGCAGTGATTCTGAGGTTGATTATGCCTCTTCGGGAGATGACGTGATTTCGTTTCGGCATCAGGGGGTCATGGATGGTTTTTCGTCATTTTGCTCCCTGCCCCTAGGTGTAACTATGTTTGCGTGTGCGGCATGACTCCACTGAATAAAGTCCGTCGGGAAGGTTCTGTGTGATGATACGAGCAAATGTAGGAAGAACAGGGGGGAATGTTGGATTTATTATTTTTTAGTAATCATACATTCGCGTATTATGCGATCGTCAATTTATGCTCGCAAAGAAGAATGCTTCTGCCTGTCATGATAGTTTGATTTTGCTTGCAAAGAAGAACGCTTATGCCTTCAATAAAGATATATCCTTTATTATTTACTCACATCTATAATCATTATATATTCTTCTTTATATGCTCACTTTTGCTTGCTGTACTGTGTGAAAGGTTAGGGTCACAACCACCTTTCCGAGGACGTGGTTGCGAAGAGATAACTGTTAAGACTAAACAGTGAGCAAGGGCGAACAGTGAATGGAGAAATCAACACCAGCTGCAACGTGATGTTAATGTGACATTTGCGCACAAGTTTCCCAATAAATGAGGAGGTGAAGGGGGAGATCGTTAGGGTTACGTGCCGAGAACTGAAACCGAACGCTTCTCCTCGTTCACTCCTGGTACCAGAATCGAGTCTCCTGTCTCCTCCTTTTGGGTATTCCTGAGTGTCAAATTGGACCAACCTGACAACACGTCCGGTCGGGATTGTTAGTAGGGCTTGGGTGGGACCTCCAGACACAATTTTGTTTTCCCTTTTGCAAAAAATAAAGAATAAAAAATCCCAAAGAACTAATAAAAACTATATATGTATGGATAGCACAGATGCCTCTGAACATTTTGAGTGTTTGAAAAAAAAAAAAAAAGAATGTTTATATAACACAAAATACATCATTACAAAAATTGTAAAATGCGTAACTTAAGGCCTTTTTAATTTCAACAACTCTATCGCTGTTGTCGCCAAGCTGCTGGATGATTTTGTCTTTGTCAGCCTGGCTAGAGAGAAGGTTGTGAAGTTGGACCTCCAAGGCGGCGACCAGCTTGTCTCTCTCCCGCCTCCAGTTCACCATCATTTGCTCTTTGGAGCACGAGCTCTGTCTCCTGGACAAAGGTCGAGCAAAACAAAATTTTTTTGGGAGGTGGAGGGGGGGGTAAGACAATGCAGACAAAATTCACCAACGTTGACAACGTCCAGCAAGCGGCATTTCAAATTACAGCAGAAGGAAAATACCAGTTGGTGAAAGCGATGCAACATTCAAGGGGGGGTGGCGGAACAACACCCAAAGGAATGTAAGGAATACTACGTGACGACTCTCGACCATGCCGATGGAAGACCAGGGCAGCTCACCAGCTCAGCCTTCCCGGCCAGGTAGCGCTTTCGGTCCGGTCATGGGTTAAAAGCTCTTCTCCCGTCACCGCGTCGCATGTCTGGCAAGGGGCGGAGACATGCGACAATTAGCACGGAGAAACTTGGCGTGGTTCAAAGGCAGTCAAGGTGACGTCCGAAGGACAGACGCTCTCATCTAAAGGCTCTACTCGGCCACGTGGAGAGTTTTGTTGAAGAAAAAGACGGGAGCAGCAAACATCTGCCGTCGGTCTTTTGCAGCACAAGGTAAGCTGACGCTTGCGACTCCACCGTGATGTTGATCAAGAAACATTAAGAGCGGGTCGCGTTCTGATTTTTACTGAACTCGGGCAGACTTTTCCACCATTCTGGGCACTCACACTTGGAAGGTTGCAATGCAGACAGGTCAAGAACACTGTCTTCGCATCTTCTTCACTTTGTCCACCTCTGAGCCAAAACACGACGGCGTCGAGTGCTGTCACCTCATTATTTTTGCGAATCAAGTTTGCACAAGTTGCGACGTGACCCTCCGGCTTAAAAAGGTGTGGCTGTTGACAGATTTTCCTTGATCCTACATATCGAACGAAAATTAACATTTGTCAACGCAAATGTTCATCCAAAGGACTTTCAACATTGGACCACACCCACTGCCAGTCAAATTATGGAAATAGCTCCAATTCTCAACTCAACTCTGGCGGATTTCTCAAGCACTGAAAAACTGCTGTTATACAAAGTGCTGTACATGGAGAAAATATCGTATATCAAGTCTAAGGGATGCCAGAGTAGGAGTTATGTGCTCCCTTTTACGAGTACCAGTCACAAGGCGGGCAGCAGCATTCTGGACCAACTGGAGACGCTTCATGGAGGATCGGCTGACTCCAAAATCAAGTGCGTTCCAGTAATTCAGCCGAGATGTAACGAAGGCATGAATGACTGTTTCAAAGTGCTTTTGAGAAAGGAGAGGCTTTATTTTAGCCAGCTGCTTAAAATGAAAGAAGCTGGATTGAACAATGGCACCAATTTACCAGTCCAATGTCAAATCACGGTGCAGTTTAAGACCCAAGGTGGAGACTGTTGCCATAAGATAAGGAACCGTGGGACCCAAGTCCGCAGGGTGGGATGTAAGATAAGATAAGATAAGATATCCTTCATTCGTCCCACACTGGGGAAATTCACAGCCTCCAGCAGCAAGAATGTATGTAGAAAGAAGAAAGGAGAAAGAGAAAAAAACAACAAACATCTTTCAATTAAATGCAATATGAACACAAAATGGATAAATCGCAGTACTATTTACGATTTTCCTTCACATCATTTAATTATTATTAGTATTATGATTGTTATTTTTTATTCATCAGCCTGACAGCAGTCGGTAGGAACGAGCGTCGGTATCTCTCCTTCTTGCAGCGCGGGTGCAACAGTCTCTGGCTGAAGGAGCTACCAAGTGCTGTCGGGGCGGGCTGGAGGGGGTGGGAGGGACTGGCCATCATAGCTTTTAGCTTAGTTAGCATCCTTCTGTTGCCCACCTCCTCCAGAGTGTCAAGGGAGCAACCCAGGACAGAACTGGCCTTCCTGACCAGTCGCTCCAGTCTCTTTCTGTCCCGGGCTGAGATGCTGCCTGACCAGCAGACAATGCCATAATGGATGGCCGAGGCCACCACCGAGTTATAGAACGTCTTAAGGAGTGACCCCTGAACCCCAAAAGACCTCAGTTTCCTGAGTAGGAAGAGTCGGCTCTGTCCTTTCCTAATCAGGGTGTCCATGTTTGTAGACCAGTCCAGTTTGTCGTTCAGAAGAACACCAGGGTACTTGTAGGAGGTCACCCTCTCTATGTCCATACCCTGCATGTTCATCGGTGCTGGTGAGGACTTTTTCCTGCAGAAATCCACAACCAACTCCTTAGTTTTCCGAGGGTTGATCTGGAGGAGATTCTGCTGGCACCAGTCCACAAAGTCCTTTGTCAGTCCCCTGTACTCCCGATCGTCCCCTTCTGTAATGAGGCCAACAATCGCAGAGTCATCGGAGAACTTCTGAAGGTGGCAGTTTTGAGTGACGTGTCTGAAGTCCGAGGTGTAGAACAGGAATGGTGAACAGGAATGGAGCCAGAACAGTCCCCTGCGGCGCTCCAGTGCTGCAGAGAAGCCCGTCCGACTCACAGCTCTGCAATCTCACGTACTGCGGCCGATTTGTGAGGTAGTCTATGATCCATGCTGTGAGATGGTGGTCCACTCCGGCGTTCTGCAGTTTGCCTCCCAGCAAATTGGGCTGGATGGTGTTGAAGGCACTGGAGAAATCAAAGAACATGATTCTCACAGTGCTCCCAGCCTTCTCCAAGTGTGACAGCACTGAGTGGAGGAGGTAGATAATGGCGTCTTCCACGCCGATGCCAGGCTGATAGGCAAACTGCAGCGGGTCCAAGGTGTGCGAGGATGAGTCTCTCCAGCGTCTTCATCAGGTGAGACGTCAGCGCCACAGGTCTGTAGCTGTTCAGCTCCTTAGGGTGGGGGGTCTTGGGCACTGGGACCAGGCACGAAGTTTTCCACAGCTGTGGAGCTCTGCCCAACTTCAGGCTCAGGTTGAAGATGTGCTGGACAATGTTACACAGCTGGTCAGAGCAGGTCCTGAGGAGCCGGGAACTGATCTTGTCCGTACAAGGGCCACTGGAACCAAACACCATCACTTCCGTCTTCTTTTCATTGAAATTCAAGAAATTTAGTGGCATGCAGGTCTTGATTTACTTTCAGCAGAATAAAAGTGGCCTCAATGAGAAAACTCAGCGGGACATAGATCTGACAGTCATCCGCATAGCAGTGGAACTTCAGATGGAGCAGATACAGTGAGAACAGCAGAAGCCCTAGGATTGAGCCTTGTGGAACACCACAGGACAGTGGGGAAGTTTGTGAGCTCAATAAGAGTGACAGACATATCGTGTCCAGCAAGTGCTCCAGAAGATCAGATTGGACTGGATTTTTCATTTGTTGGAATCTGATGTGTCGTTTTCATAGCACTGTCCATCCTGTCGCGTACTCACCTTGATGAGCTTCATGGTACAGCCGCAGCGTCTTTTATTGAATTGACCTATATCAGGACACTCTTCCAAACCCTCCGTTGAAAAAACACCAACTTGACGAATATATTTGTTGGTGGCAGCAAAAGTTTGGATGACCAGAAGAAACTCCCACGTCATTTTTGCAGGGGGGTGTCTTTCATTCCAAGATGGCCGCCAACATTCCGGGCATCATTTCCATGGTCTTCTTCTACGCACTGGTCCTCGGCATCGGGATCTGGGCGTCAGTCAGGTCCAGGAGGTTGAAGCGCAAGCAGAGGAGCAGCATTCTGGAGATGTCGTTGCTTGCAAACCGTAACATCAGCCTGCTGATGGGGGTCTTCACCATGACAGGTGAGCACCTTTCCAAGCAACTTTCCATCTTCTAATTTTTTTGCTTGTGTGTGTGTGTGGTGCGGGGTGGGGGTGGGGTTCCCCGCGGAGGTAATGTGCTTGTTGTTCTTCTTTCCCGAAGCCACGTGGGTCGGAGGCGGCACAATCGTGGGTCTCGCCGAGATGGTGTACACACCCTCAATGGGCGTGGGCTGGGCTACCGCTGTCACGCTGGGCGAAAGCACATCCCTTATTATTGGTAAATATACAGTAGATACACACACACACATGATATCTATACATATGTTATTTTCATTCATTCATTCATCTTCCGAGCCGCTTGATCCTCACTAGGGTCGCGGGGGGTGCTGGAGCCTATCCCAGCTGTCTTCGGGCAGTAGGCGGGGGACACCCTGAATCGGTTGCCAGCCAATCACAGAGCACACAGAGACGAACAACCATCCACGCTCACACCTAGGGACAATTTGGAGTGTTCAATCAGCCTGCCACGCATGTTTTTGGAATGTGGGAGGAAACCGGAGCACCCGGAGAAAACCCACGCAGGCCCGGGGAGAACATGCAAACTCCACACAGGGAGACCGGAGCTGGAATCGAACCCGGTACCTCTGCACTGTGAAGCCGACGTGCTAACCACTGGACTACCGGGCCGCCCACATATGTTATTATTAGTAATAATAATGATTATAATTGCTATTGCACTTAGCTAATTTAATCAATATAAAAGGGCTATGCAGTAGTACTTTGAGATAAAAGTGACTCACAACAGGCGTTGAGGTCTGAGACATCATATGAGATCTGTTTTTTTCCTTTGACACGTGAGCAAAAATTGGAGATCCAGGCATTGTACGGTGGCAGTGAACGCAACTCCTCTCAGTTCATGTGGCAGTTTGGCAGATAATATTTGCTGGTTTTTGCTGAAAACTACACATTGTCAGTTTGAAACAAGCACATAAATTAAGTGTGCGAGCTTTTTATTTCCCGACGGCCGATTGCTAAGATGATGTTGGCTCTCCAACAGGCGGGCTGGTGTTTGCTGGGCCGATGCGCGCAACCCAATGTGTCACCATGATGGATCCCTTCCAGCGCAAGTACGGCAAAGGCCTGACGGCCGTCTTCAGCTCCATCTCGATCTTCCTCGACCTCTTCTGGGTGCCCGGCACCCTCACGGGCCTGGGTGATGCGCATGCACTCACACAAGCTTGCATTGTGCAATGCAGACACATTAACACACACGCTCCTTCTCACATACACCCACCGAAAAACGTACACACTGGCACACACACCAAGCGCACGTGCAGCGTGTCCCCGTTGTGACATCGTGCGTGGTGTGTGTGCGTGCTTTCTTTCAGGCGTGACCATGAGCGTGGTCCTGGACATGTCGTTCAGCGTGTGCATCTGGATCTCGGCTTGCGTGGCCATCACGTACACGCTGTTGGGCGGCCTCTACTCGGTGGCCTACACCGACGTCGTCCAGCTGCTCCTCATCTTCTTCAGCCTGGTCACAAACACCCCGTCACCCCCTCACTCACTCACAGACTGACCACTCATTCACTCATTGCGTGTGCGTGTGTGTATGTTCGTACAGTGGCTGTGCGTTCCGTTCGCGTTGTCCAATCCTCTCGTGACGCCCATCGGTTCCACGATGATGAACAACACGCTGCACGCGCCCTGGGTCGGCGACTGGAACGTCAGCAACATATGGATCCTCGTGGATAGCTTCTTCTTGTGGGTGAGGGTGTTGAGGCACTCGCACAGGGACAAACACACATGCACACACGCACACAATCTCACACACGCACACACACACATGCAATGAGTGACTAACATGCCACTTTTCGGGGCATGCAAGGACTGAGGTGTGTGTGTGTGTGTGTGTGTGTGCGTGTGTGTGTGCGTGCGTGTGTGTGTGCGCGGGCGCATGCGTGTGATGGTGGTGGGGGGTGCGCGGGGGGGGGGGGGGCGGCCTCTGTTTTCTCAGACTTTGGGCACTCTGGGATATCAGTCCTTCCACCAGAGGACGCTGTCCATGTCGTCCCCGTCCACCGCCAAGCGCGTTTGCTTCATCTCCGCCGCCGTCTTCATCGTGTTCTGCATCCCGCCGATGCTGCTGGGGGCCGTGGGGGCATCCACGGGTGAGAGCGCCTTGAAAAATTCGGATGCATAGACGGGCCGTGGCGACGAGACACATATCAGTTCTACTGTTTGTCCGTATAAAGTTGGGAAGGTCTGTATGTGTCACTTCATATGTTTGTGTAAAAGGGGCAAAGGTTAGTGTCAAAGGGGTGTGCTGTGTGTCAGTCTTATTTAGCCCTCGTAGTGCACCGCTTGCGATAAATGTAAAATGATGTCTTTGAATCAAAGGCTTATGGAGGGGTTCTAAAATCGCCTAAATTTCATGACGTCACCGGCTGATAATTCTCAGGAATTGCAGCAATAATAAAAAACGTTTTGATACTTTAACCTTCACAATTTACATATTTTGCACCGTAGAGACCCATTATAATTCAGATTTTTGAATGCATCATAAACCTAATGTGTATACATGCATTTCACGCGATTTTTACGTCAATCGCTTTGTTTTCGCTTGAACAGACGTAAGCATGCCACATTGTTGGGTTGAAGTCATTCCAATTTTTAGGTGTCGTCAGAGGATCGCAAATGAGTTTGCCTTTTTGCAGGAGGCTTGAAACCAATGCATTTTACATGAACACGTCCGGTCGGGATTGTTAGTAGGGCTTGGTTGGGACCTCCAGACACAATTTTTTTTCCCTTTTGCAAAAAATAAAGAATAAAAAATCACAAAGAACTAATAAAAACTATATATGTATGGATAGCACAGATGCCGCTGAACATTTTGAGTGTTTGAAAAAAAAAAAAGAATGTTTTTATAACACAAAATACATCATTACAAAAATTGTAAAATGCGTAACTTAAGGCCTTTTTAATTTGGAGCGCACAAGGGTTAGTGACTATGTAAACAGGGCTGTGGATGTTTTTTTTTTTGTCGCCATATGTGGCCTGTCACTGACTGGTGACCAGTTTAGGTCACCTAAGCGCTGTTGAAACGGATGGATGGACCGTTGAAGTTGAGCTGCACGTTTTGTCCTCAGACTGGAACGCGACATCATACGGTTCTCCGTCCCCTTACGAACGTGACGAGGCGGCGCTGGTTCTTCCCCTGGTGCTGCAGACCCTGACGCCCTCGTACGTGTCCATCATCGGCATCGGCTGCGTCGCCGCCGCCGTCATGTCGTCGGCCGACTCCGCCCTGCTGTCTGCCGCCTCCGTCTTCACCGCCAACCTCTACAAAAACATCCTCAGGCCGCAGGTGCGGAAGCCGCAAAAGTCAGCGTGAAAGGGCTTTGAGGCGGAATGAAAGCTGATCATGTGTGTGGGAAAGGGTAATACTGATACTGGAAACTAAAATACTGAAGTGGAAACGGTGAATTTGTGGTCTGGCAGGCGTCGGAGCGTGAGCTGCAGCTGGCCATCCGGGCGACGGTGGTGGTGGTGGGCGTGGTCGGGACGGCGCTGACCCGCCTGAAGGCCAGCGTGATCCTCTTCTTTATCACGGGGGCCGAGATTGCCTACAACGTGATTTTCCCGCAGCTGCTCTGTGTCGTCTTCTTTCCCGTCACCAACGCGTACGGCGCCATCCTGGGCGGCGTGGCGGGCTTGGCCGTCCGCGTGTTGAGCGGTGAGCCCCTGCTGGGCCTGCCGCCCGTGTTGCGCTTCCCGGGCGGTATTTGGGACGACCGTGACGGCGTCTACGTGCAGCACTTCCCAGTCAAAACCTTCGCCATGCTCTGCTCTCTGGCTTCCATCTTGTTCTTCTCCTTCCTGGCGTCCCGGATCTTCCGCCACCGCCTGCTTCCTGCTGCCTGGGACGTTTTGCACGTTTTCCAGAAGCCCACCCCCACACTCACCCAGGACCCCGCGTGCGCGGAGAACAACCCCGACGTTGACGGACCCATGTTGGCCACTGGCCGCTGAGTCAGCAGACTGCAAGCGCTCCAAATGACCGTAAATTGACTTTATTGCCAACACACACACACACACGACACCTTGCGGTGCCATTGATGCTAACCGATAAGTCAATAATCAGGAAATGCTTGCAATTTATTTATTACTTTATTGACAACATTCACGAACACACACTGCGCCTTTGCAACTTGCTCCCAACGTCTCACGTCCATTTGTCAAGCAGAGATCAAATCAGGAAACCATGCTAACCTTTCTTAGTAGCGCGACATCGGCCTGTGATGTCATCATCAGGGGCCGCACGCTTTCCACATCGATCAGGCAAACTTTTGTGCCGTTTTTTAAACAGGCAATCCAGCTCCCCTATTCATAGATTCCATTTTTCTGTCTTTATTGAAATGCGGATGTAAAACATCAAGAAGAGTAAATTTGGGAACAATGACATTCTGTGTCATTTTAAAATTGTTAAATAAAGTCAGCAATGATTGCAGATATGTACCCAGCAGGAGCTACTTTTTTGCCACATTTCAAATGAGGTGACAGTCATCTTTTTTTTTTTTGGCAAGAAAGTAAAATATGTCTAATTGGTTATTTTAATCATAAAATAATAATTCAATGTCGTTTTATTTTCAGTTCAGAAAACTAAGTGTTCAACTGAATGCAAGCAAACAGTTTTGATCGTCTTTATTATATTAAATAAATAAACCACTTATTTACTTCGACAAATGACTTGAAAATAAATAAATAGTCGCCCGTTGTCCAATCCCTGCCTGTTCAAAAACATTTCCAAAATGTTTCTACGTACTCGACATCCTTATCATCTCATCTGTCTCCCATCCATCATTGTAATCAGATAAATAATAGAAAAACGAGAAAGAAAACATGCTAATGCCGCTAACTAAGATGTCCGCCTGTGATGTCATCATCAGGGGACACAGGGTCGTTCCAATTTGATGAAAACATCAATAAAGTGAGTACAAGCTGTCACCGGCCGTCTATCATCGACAAGAGGAAGATAAGAAAAAAAGGATAAAAACAAAATTGAGGAAGCGTCGCCGACGCGAAGAAAAACTCCCAAATGTCGTCCAGCAACATTTGAGCGTCGTGTCGCGCCGTCGCTTTTTCACAATGTTGACGTCGAAGTAGCAACGTCAACAATCAGCCATAGGGAGTAGACCCCGAAAACATGTGACCCACATCACCGGTGTCACATAATCTTCTCGTTAAGCTCCGCCCTCTCCTCGCTGAAGTTGAACAGGAGGCTCTTGGCGCCGTTCTGCCACGCGTACAGCGTCTCCATCGGCGTCTTCCCATCCTGTTGCGCACAAGGGCACGTCAGCGTGAGGCCGCTCATGTATGTGGCCATGTGATACGTCCAAGTGTAACGGAGTGAATTATTGCGTTTATTAAATTATGACGGAAGTGACGCAACAGCGCACGGTATGGCACCAGCTTCCCGCCGTAGTTCAGGCAGAGCTACCAGGGAAGTCACAGGGTAAGTCAGGTTTCATTGACGGTCCGGATTCATTTCTAGTTCAATTACAATATTTCACTTTGTTTTCCCTTTTTCTACGCCGCTGTGTATTTAATTAGTTCCCGGATTTGTTCCGAGTCCACATTGTTTTTTTGTGTCGTCATTTCATTTAAGTTTTGTCGAATGAAAGTTTTTATCCATTGAGTTAACAGGTGTTTTTTTTTGTTGCGCAGTTATTTTCTAGACTGAAAAGCCCCGTGACTTCACCTATCTTGCCATACTGTGTTGCAGGTAATGCTTCTTTCCTTTTGATTGTACTCTACATAGTTTTTCGTGTTGTTTTTTCATTTGACTATTAGTGTGGCTGGCGTTTACCCGCGCGGTTCGTCGCGGCCGCCATTACTGTGCATTGTGCAGCCGTTCTGCTGCGTGTGATGCGTTCAGTGGCATCACGTAGATACCAGTGAAAGTGTTTTTTTTTCTTTTTCTTTGTAAATAGTTAATATACGATCACCTATGTTGTATATTTCGATTTGTTGTGCATTTAGCTTCTTGTGGATGATGTTTAGTTCAGGCAGAGCTACCAGGGAAGTCACATGTTATTTTCTAGACTGAAAAGCCCCGTGGCTTCACCTATCTTGCCATACTATGTTGCAGACAATAAAAAAAAAAGGGAAAAGCCACATCCTAGTGTCTGGTATTCTTGAAGCGGCAGCGACGTGGAGCTCGAGACCATCATAGTTGTGAACCCCGTCACACAAGGACAGGTGCGACCCATTTACGGACATCTGCGATGCGGACATGCGTCCCGTGTGAGGATACGAGGGCAAAGATCCGAGGACGCGCGTGTGAGGACGTGAGGTGTGCGCTTGTACTGACGCAGTTCTTGACGTTGAGACTGGCGCCGTACATCATGAGCAGCTTGATCATCTTGAAGCGGTTGATCCTCACCGCGTCGTGCATGCAAGTGTCACCGTCCTAACCCCAAAAAAAAAAGACCACCACGGTCACCACAAAACGGAACCCGAAACTAGAACCTTCTCTCAGGACTAATACAAAGAACTTATACATTCACTCAGGACTAGAATTTTTCCGCGGTTGCGCGTGGGCTCACCCTGTCTTTGGCGTTGATGTCCGCGCCGCAGTGGATGAGGTACTCGGCACACTCGACGTGTCCCGTCCTAACGGCCACGTGCAGAGGGCAACTGTGCAGCTGCGCAAGACAGAGCAAAAGAGACTTTTACTAGAAGCTTCCGATGGCGACGGACTGAACAACAACAACAACTGTCTGCCATTTTTGATGCAGTAAAGCAGCCTCCCGTAGAGAGTACCGCAAATCCTCAAAATGGCCCTTGGACTTTTTTTGGGGGGGGTTTGTTTGTACTTTGACAGTATCTGAAATGCATGGGCCGGCCCGGTAGTCCAGTGGTTAGCACGTCGGCTTCACAGTGCAGAGGTACCGGGTTCGATTCCAGCTCCGGCCTCCCTGTGTGGAGTTTGCATGTTCTCCCCGGGCCTGTGTGGGTTTTCTCCGGGTGCTCCGGTTTCCTCCCACATTCCAAAAACATGGCTGATTGGACGCTCTAAATTGTCCGTAGGTGTGAGTGTGAGTGCGAATGGTTGTTCGTTTCTGTGTGCCCTGTGATTGGCTAGCAACCGATTCAGGGTGTCCCCCGCCTACTGCCCGAAGACAGCTGGGATAGGCTCCGGCACCCCCCGCGACCCTAGTGAGGATCAAGCGGCTCGGAAGATGAATGAATGAATGAATGAATGAAATGCATGGGGCAACAGAAATGGGACTTCTGTCAGCTTGCTTGTCCCTAGATGTGGCTTTTGATCCATAGGGGGCGTTATATTTTCCTACATGCTCATTTTAAAAAAAACGACATACACTTGTTTGTCAACCTCATTTATGAACTCATTCACTCCCAAAGACGTTTTTAAACGTCTTTTCAGACTCGGTCTAGACTCGGCTGGTGCCGAATGAGTTTTAAATGTGTTTGTTGGCGCGTCATTTGCTAGCCTGAAAGCAAATTCTGTGTAAAGGTCAAGAGGTGAGAGGGTCACCTTGTCTCTGGCGCTGATCTTGGCGCCGCGCTGCAGGAGGAGTTGAAGGGCGGGAAGGCTTCCGCCTCTGCAGGCCCAGTGGACTGCCGTCGACTCCAGCTGACACACGCGCAGCCGGTCGCACACAAATGCGCACACACACACACACACACACACACACACACACACACACACACACACACACACACACACACACACACACACACACACATGACCCCGTAAGTGATCGGCATTTCCTTCCCGTGGTATTGCATAGTTATCAATGGCCGCCGGTCTCACTTTGTCCTGCCTTTCGATGGCGGCGCCGGCGTCCAGCAGCGCAGTCATGATCTCCACGTGACCTTTGAAGGAGGCCATGTGAAGGGCGGTCCTCTGGAACTGAGCACAAACACAATGTCATCGCTCAGTGGCCAGTCAAGAAATGTCGCCAGGAATGGCGGGGGTGGCAAAACTCACATGGTCGACGGCGTCGGGGTTTCCTTCCTCGTTCAGGTACTTGTGCACGACAGCCATCTTGTTCTCCACAGCAGCGGCGAAGAAGAGCGGCGCCTCCACCGTGTCGGGCTGAAAGGCATCGAGATGGCGTCACGCGCGCACGCCGGCAGTGGCGGCGGAGCGCCTCGCTCCTCTTCACTTGCGAGGGGGGGGGGGCAAAATTTGTCTCACCAGCATTTCAGTGGACGGCGCCGACTTCTTCCTGAAGATGGAGGCCTTCCTCTGCCGCCTCTTCTTCCTCAGCTGAAGGATGTTGAACAGGTCATCCACCGTCTCCAGACGCAGACGTCCGCACTTGTCCAACTGCAACGCAGCCACATTATTCTTCCACGTAAGAATAATTTCGACATTTTTTGTTTTCAGGTTTAATTTATCTGGGTAAGGCAATTCAGCAATAGATTCTCACTTGCCGACATCAGAGTATTTATAAAGCAAGAAACAAACAAATACATATTAGCATAACACTCATAGAATTAGCATTCAGATTAGCAAATCGAGTGTAGCATTATTATTAGCGCAATGTTAGCATTAATGTAACAATAGTGTAAAATTGTATTGAAATGACTTCATATTTCATCAAGATTAGCACTGAATGAGTATTAGCATTGAACATTGCAGCGCCTTTAATGTAGGGCTATCAATCATGAGCGTATCGATATTTTTTCAAACCGTTAACAGATATTATTAGCTTTGATTTGACATGACATTAGCACTCGCATAATATTTGCATAAGGATTGGTATCGGCATCGTCGAGCATTGGCATCGGATTTATTGCTGTAAAATGATAGTAGCATAGCATTAGCAAGAGCAGCATTAGATGATCTTATCGGATTATTTTTTTAATGTCCATCAATAATTGGCTTTTTGTGGCGATGTGCTCTTGTCACATGAAGTAGTAATAATAATAATAATGCATTTTATTTTACAGCGCCTTTCATACCACCCAAGGACACTGTACAGACAATAAGAAAATACAATGTTAAAATTAGTAAACGAGATGTATAAAAACAGGACATAAAATCATAAAAACATAGGAAGTACCATAGTGTGCCTGAAGGGGGTGCCACAACGACATCAAACAATATTGTCACGTTGTCTCAAACAGCCCCACTCAAAAGCAATCAAAATCCACTGTCACCGCTCGCACAAGACACACAACAGACTGACAGATGAACAGTGGACTGGTCGTCAGCCATTGCGAAGGGCAGATATCCACAAAAGTGGTGCGTTGTCATGGTAACAGCGTGGGCGCATACTCACGTTGAGGGCCACCGCGCTGACCTCGTCGTGCTCGCCGCCGCTGTCGTCTTCCGACGAGTCGCCGGACAACAGCTGGCAGCGTGAGCGGCGGTCGCCTCCATCATCTCGCTCCTTCCCACTGACCGGCGTTTTGTACTCATACTGGCCATCGTGGAAACGGCCCTCGCTGACCTCTGACCTCTTACCACTCACCTGGAATTCGGAAGAAAAGTCTCACTAATGCTTATGTCTTTCTCTCTCTCTATCACACACACACTTATGAACACACTGACCATTTCCTGGACGCTGTGTAGCCCCATGTTGTGCCCGACGGTATGTTCTTGGTGTGATGTGTCTCTCTCTTATAGCTGCCACCCAGCTAGTCGTCCCCTGCCCCTCCCACCCCCCAACCCCCCCACCAAACCGACACAACAGACACACCCAGCGCATGCCAGCCTGAGGTCTCACTCTGTAAGAAAATCCTCCTCCAGGCCACAAGATATCTCATAATATGTCTGCGTCTGTGCATGTGGATCCACGATACCCTCAAATGGAAGCCATTCACTTGATAACATATTCTAACTTGATGGAGAGAAAACTGCAATGGCTCCAAAGGCAGCGCCAGACTATGATCGATCATTCGGTGCGTGTGTGTGAGTGTGTGTGTGTGTGTGTGTGTGTGTGTGCGCATATATATATATAGATCCCAGAACCGCATCTCTTCAAGATGGTTGTGGGCTTGCTGTAGCCTATCCCAGTCGTCTACAGTCAGCAGGCGATGTACACCCTAAACTGGTCGCCAGCCAAGCCAGGGCACACATAGACGATCAACCATTTACATTCCAGCCACACCTAGGGATAATCATTCTAGAGCAAGGGTGCCAACCTCATTTTTTTTGTTACAGTTTCCGTTGGACTGAAACCATATAAAGAAGTCAAGAATAACGGGTATTCACCTGTTGTTTAATTGAGTATAATAAGGGGTTTCGTAACAACAACATGCTTACAATATCACTCTTATTTATTACAAATGGGAATTAGAAATTTTGGTTGAGATTTTAACAAAGCATCATGAAAGTTGACATTTTTGATTTGCTTTCGCAGGCGCCATAAAATGATGTGTGGGGGGGGGGGGCCGGATCTGGCCCCGGGCCTTGTGTTTCACACCTGTGATCTGGAGTGTTCCAATAGCCTGCCATGTGTGTTTTTGAAACGTGGGAGAGGACACTGGAGTACTTGAAGACCATGCAAACTCCCGACAGGAAGGTCGTGCTAGCCAGTCAGCCGCCTTGCCACCAAGATGGTTGCACCTTGCACAAACTAGATTAAGATGCATACTGAAAGGTCTTTCATCGGAGTGGTATTTCTTGAAAGGAGGGCCACAAGCTCATTCACGTGTCATATCGCAGCCCGTGTATCGAGATCGAGAGCAAATGGTCCTTGATTGGAGAGATGCACACCCCTTCATATGGCAGACAGCGAGACGGACGGACAGACCGACAGACAAAAGTTCCTGGAAAGTTCCTCTTTGTTGATTTGTGTGAGGTGAGTCATCTTTGGCCTCCACACATGTGACCTGTGCAATGCGATGGCGTCATCGGCGACAGGGAGGAAGAAATAGTCCGCCGGCCGCCGGCAGCCAATCAATCATCAGCCGACAGGTCGGCACCGTCGGCCCCGTCGGATGGCTTTTGATGCCGAGCGAATGGCAACTGGGCGGACAGTTTCATTGCAACTTCTAAGTGTCCTCGCGGAAAGCCAATTCAAGTGGGCTTCATTTCCCTTTGCTCATTGTCAAAAGTGAAAATTTGAATCGGGACCGAAGGATGACTTCCTGTCAAGCAGCAGAACTTTGTGTGTGTGTTTTGTGCACTTGTTTTTGTGTGCTTGTCAGCCCAGCACGACACGCTAAGACTCGTCCGGGATTTGAAAGTGACCGACAGCAAATCCTCGCTTCCGTTTTGGACCGTGCGGACAGCGTTCGCCCGCCGTGGACATTCGCACGCTGAGCAGCTGCGACCTTCGGACGCAAATAGAAGGTGAAAGTCTAGCGACGTGTTCACATGCGTGTACATGTGAAAACTCACAGCAAGCTAGCCGACCAACAATTCCGCAAAGTGAGAGCAGAGCCTGCATGCGGAATGGTCATCATACGAGTCGTACATGTCAAATGCAATCGCGGGGTGGGGGGGGGGGGCATCATGTCTCAAGTCATCGCTGACCGAAGACAAGGACAGCTCATGATGCACGAAGCGTTCTTTCTTGGTTTTCAAAACAGACATCAATGAATCCAGCTTGATGTGTGCCACTGCTTCCCAAACCCCCCCGCCCACCCCCCCTCGGTGAAATCACTTAAGTCTGAGGTCAGCTGCACCGCTCACGACACCGCAAAGCCGGCGTGCAACATGTGTCGCGTGAGATGACTGCAAAAGGCTACCATGACTCCATTTTTGCATTCGACACGGCTGCCGCCTCGGAAAGGGTCGTCGGCGGCGGCGGCATTCTTCCCCTGAACCCCCCCCCCCCCCCCAACCCTGCCCTGGCGCTAATATTAGTCGCGATAATCCTTCAGTCCGAGCCGGCCGGGCCCCCAGCGCCACCCTTGCAGGCCGTTCTCTGGCGTCCCGGGCGCATCGCTTATCCACTCTTCATCTTGGAAGGTGGGATGCTGGGAACAATTTATTTGCATCGAACTACCTCCTGTTCAAAGTCCAAGACCTGGAAAACGAGCAGGGGGGGCTCAAAGGACCTGAATCCTAAAGCGAAGGGTTACTTTGTGGTGCTTGACCTCAGTCCACTTTTCTCGTCAGATTGCTTTCAATGAAAAATCATCGGCCTGGAGGAAAGCAGGTGCGAGTGTGTTTTGGGGGGTGCGCACTTTTGTGAGTATGCGAGAATGAGGTCACAGTCAATGTCGCTGCGCGTCCGTCATCCAACTTGCTCATCCTCCCCCCTTCTTCCAAACCGCCTCACGTGCACACCCTAAAATAAACACGGACATCATCACTTCCTGTTGGAGCAAAACGGACTCCCGCTGAGTGTTTTTAGTCCTCGGCAGATTTATGCTATCAACAAAACACATGAGCAATGTCGTCACAAAAATGCAAACCCTGCAAAATAAATCCCATTTTTAATAAATGGGCCGGTAATCGTTTTTTTTAGTTGTTTTATATTTTGAGGTGCTACAAAATATCAGGTTAAAAAAAAATCAGAGCAACAGTCACTGCTTTATATATAGCTCATTTTTTTCTGCTTTTTGCTCACAAAGCAATGTTTTTTATCCTCTTTTTTTTTTTGCCAGGTTGGGTGCTTTTAGTGTGACAGAAAAAAAAAGTCTGTGAAAGACTATTTTTACTCTAAAAGACAAATCTCTTGAAATGGAGACCAAGCCTGGGCTGGGGAGCCACTGGCAGACCCGAGGCTCATGACCTTGGTGCCGAAAAGGTCAACGGAGGTAGGATGCCTCTAAGGGAGCGGGCCTCGGGTTCACGGACAAAAAAAAAAAAAAAAGGACTCGTCGTGAGAGGAGCTGAGTCCCTTGTACTGTTTCTTGGCTTTGCGCTGGGGCCAGAGGGGGGAATTCAAATTCATGCGGTCGCTTTCAATCACCGCCGTCTTCCGCTGTTGTTTCTGACAGATACAAACTGGACTTCATTGATTCATTCATCTTCCGAGCCGCTTGATCCTCACTAGGGTCGCGGGGGGTGCCGGAGCCTATCCCAGCTGTCTCCGGGCAGTAGGCGGGGGACACCCTGAATCGGTTGCCAGCCAATCGCAGGGCACACAGAGACAAACAACCATCCACGCTCACACTCACACCTAGGGACAATTTAGAGTGTTCAATCAGCCTGTTTTTGGAATGTGGGAGGAAACCGGAGCACCCGGAGAAAACCCACGCAGGCCCAGGGAGAACATGCAAACTCCACACAGGGAGGCCGGAGGTGGAATCGAACCCGGTACTTCTGCACTGTGAAGCCGACGTGCTAACCACTGGCCTACCGGGCCGCCACAAACTGGACTTGATTTTGAAAAATCAAATTAGTCCAAAGTATTGCAATGTACTCTTGAAGGGAAGGAACATCATCCTATCCGACGCACCACGACACAAGCTCGCTGACTGGATGTATGAAAGGGGAGCCGTGGCGCTGAGGGCAGCTGCCACAAACTGTTGGTGGCTGGGAGGGCGAGCTCATTCTGACCTGGAAGGGTCTCCGCGAATGGAACGCAGATGGGTGAAGTGGGTGGTGGGTCGCTTCCAGGGTCGGCGGGGGGGCTGACATCAAGTTCCTTGGGTCACTATGTTGCTCCTAATCTAAGGGTTACACGGGGAGACATTTTTACAAGGACTCCTTTATTATTCTTTCACCAAGCCCTCGTCTCATATCTAAATGCCGTATGAATTAAGCGTTGCCTATTTTCAGAGGGGTGGGGGTGGGGGGGGGGGGTCCATGATGTTCCCATAACAATTGACATTTTTCAGGTGTTTTTTTTTTTTTCCAGAAACAAAATCATAACCATTACAGAAACTATGATACTTTTTGTCACGGTGAAAAGGCATAATGGCACAACAATAACATTAAATTTTTCCAAAATAGAGAGAACGAAATTCTATGAGCTCATATTATGCCTCCAGAGGGGCAGTGAGGTCAAATGGCTTTGCAATTTGCAGAGGGTCTTCATGGCCAACCAAGTGAAGGAGACATTATCGCTTCTCACGGGGGAGGGGTGGGGGGGGAGGTCGTGAGAGCGCTGTCTTTGTGTGCCACTAAATACTCTAAATACAGTATGACACAACACATACAGTACCCTGGTTATAAGTAGATATCAGTCCAAATGTGGCAAGGTCAAGTCATATCAAGAAGGGAAGGATTACAACAGGGAGACGGAAGGGCGGAGGAAAACATGATGGCTCCAACATTCCAACCACATTCCCACATCATGACGACATGCACGACAGCTGCTGACATCCACGGCAAATTTCAACACACGGACATGGGCAATGTGAGCTGTGTTGTGTAGCCTAGCATGCTCACTGGCACGGCTAATTTTTTTTCGACTCTGTTTTAGTCTCATTAATATGACCTCCCGTTAAATGTCATGCTTGTCAAATAAATTATTTGACCAAGATTTAACAGAAAAGACATAACCATAAAAGTTTATGTGCAAAATAAATACATATACATGACCTTTGACACTCAAACAAAGATTGTATGTAGATTTGTATTGTCATAGGAAAGTGGAGTGACGTCATCGGGTCCCGGGGGTTAGTATCTGAGCACTGTTAAGTCACGTGATCTGTGATAGCACCACCAAGCAAACAAGTGGTAACTAAAACAATATTTATACTGTTTTAATTATTTTTATTACGTTTGTTTTTTTCACCAACGTTATTTCGGTCTGTGAGCGTGTCTGATTAAAAAATAATAAATAAAAGAAAAGGAACGTGTGCGCGTGTGACAGTGCGAGCAAGTGTTGTTTACGTGTGGGAAATAATTAACTTCCGCATCCCGGTGGCTTTTCCCGCCCACAGCGGCTCTCGACCCGACATTTGCCGAGCCGAGTGGAGCCGATTGGAGCCTCCAAGTTCCGTCTTGTGTGTCCCAGTCAGAGCGCGACGACAACGGCGGGAGGGACGCGAGCGAGCATCCGGTTTGAGGCAGGAAGCGGCGAGAAAACGAGCTTGACAATCGGAGAGGTGAGTTATTTATTTATTTATTTATTTTCGTTGACTTCTCCTCGCTTCCGGACTTAACTTGACGTCGCCTACTGCCACACAGCCCTCCTTGTCATTTTCTGCCTCACACCCCCACCCCGTTCTTCTCCTTCGGTTCGATGAGTCGTTCAAAACGTTCGTGACGTCACAGCCGCCAACTTTTCCGGTAAGCTCGCGTCGTCGTCGGACTGAGCCGTGATACGCGTGCGTGTTCGTACCGTGCGCGCGTGTCGTCAGTGGTGTCGACGTTTTCGTGACACACACCCACACGTTTACGCGCACATGATGACGTATGAGGAAGGTGAGTGACACACAGATGCGCGTTTACACACACGCCCGCGCGCACACACACACACACACGATGTGATGGGACGTGCGCGTGTGTGGCTTGAGCGCTTGTCAATGACGTCTTCGAAATCCTCACTTGGCAGGTGGATGACTTCCGGGTTGAGATGTCGGGGGGCGGAGCTACCGTGTGAGAAAGAAAACCAATATTGGCTTACATTATTGACAAGCATGTTCAGCTTTTGTTTGCTCAATGCAGTATTTTGCAACATTGTACACTGTTGTAAGCAAGCAATTGAGTAGCATAGAGTACTGCATCAGGAAATACCCGGAGCATTTTTTGTAGCACATATGCAGATGTACATTAACTATTAGTAAGTGGTACACTTCCTTCAAAAATGTGAGTGGGACATCCTACGTCTCTTGTGTGTTTTTGTGTTTGTGTGTCTGGTGTGGTTGCAGCGGTTTGTGTGATGAAGAAGGGGCGACCTTCATGGAGTGACCATGCGACTTGCGAACATTCAGGGGAGGAAAACGAGACCAGTCGTCGGACGCTTTTGTCAGAGTTTCTGCCGGCAATTTCCCGAGGCTGCACGAGGACGGTTAATGCAGTCGTGACTCGCTAACATGGAGCAGGACTTCACCCAGTCGACCTCTGACCTTCACTAACATCGATCCGAGGCTGTGCCAGAAAACCCTTTCCAACATGGCCGCCGGCGGAAGGACTCATCGAGTGCGAGACTTCAACCATTTCATCACTTGCTACCTTTGCGGAGGTTATCTCATCAAGCCCACCACCGTCACCGAATGCCTGCATACCTGTAAGTCGACACGCGCGCTCCTTGAGCTAAGCTTGGTACGGATTACCTGAATGTGCGTTGGTGTGTCCTCAGTTTGTAAGAGTTGCATCGTGCAGCACTTTGAGGAGAGCAACGACTGTCCCAAATGTGGCATCCAGGTCCACGAGACAAACCCCCTGGAGATGCTCAGGTCAGACCGCCACACTTCCTGCTTCTTCTCATCCAACTTCCTGTCTTTTCATCTTATCTTACTTCCCGTCCTTCTCACCAGACTTCCTTTTCCATCTGACATGACTTCCCTTTGTTGCATTTCCTGACTTTTTCATCTCACTTCCTGTTTTCTCCCCATACTTCCTGTTTGTACTCATTTAACATCCTCTTCTTCTCCTCTCACATTTGCCGCCCACCCTCCTTAACGCTCACCTGCTCTTACGTGCGGCATCGCGTGTCGGCACTTCCAGGTTGGACAACACTCTGGAGGAGATCATCTACAAATTGGTTCCGGGTCTCCGAGAGCGTAAGTGCTGCACTTGATGGCGGCCTCATGGCGACGTCGATGTTGACGCTGACGCAGCTGACGTCATTTGTGTTGTCCAGAGGAGGAGGAGCGAGAGCTGGAGTTCTGGAGGAAAAACCAGCGCAGTGAGAAGCTCCCAGGTGAGGAAGAGGAGGATGACGACAACAATGTTACGATGGAGATGCATGCTAAAGATGCTAACCACTTGTCATGTGGTAGAAACAGGAAGTAGAGTAGTGTTGATGTTTTGTTTGTTCTTGGACCGCAGTTGATGCATTGGGGGCGGGGCTTCCTGACACCATCGGTGCCGGTGATGACGACTACCACAGGAGTGACCCTCAGATCGCCATCTGTCTGGACTGTTTGCGCAACACGGGCCAGGCTAGCGAGACCAGCGTCACGGTACTGGATGCCTTCATACTTGCAAGGCCTTGCCACGTATGCATTTTGTACAATCACGCGGTACACGTGTGTTATTTGGGCTTCGACATATCTGCCGGGTGCATGCATGCGCAGCGCACATAGCGGCAAAACAGGTGGAACGTGACGTCATGGCTAACGAAACTCAAATCTAGCCATGAGACGTTTATACTCTTTCAGCCACACTGGCTAAAAGGTCACATGACCCGGTGCTAAATCTGCATGCGCAGTTTACATAATCAGCTTTTGTCCTCCGTATGCTGAACATGGCACCATTTTGTGTTTGTCCCTCAGGATCTGATGAAGAAATTCATTCGCTGTTCCAGTCGTGTGACGGTGGGAACCATCAAGAAGTTTCTCAGCCTCAAACTCAAACTGCCCAGCTCCTACGAGGTCATTAGCGTTACCATTAGCGTTCGCCACACTGCTCACGATGCTAACACGTGTTGGTGCGCGCATGCGTGTGTCACAGCTGGACGTGTTGTGCAACGGCGAGATCATGGGCCGAGATCACACCTTGGAGTTCATCTACATGACACGGTGGAGGCTGCAGGCCGACAACGTAAGAAGATCGTTACGGCATACTATGACTAGTATTTTGGGATGTCATGTTGTATGATGTCATTTATGCTGTGACAGGCTTGCTGAAATTAGAATCATTTTTATGATGTCATCTTTTTGGTCTTCTTGCCTCGCAGACGTATCCCATGGTCCTGGAGTACCGACCGCGCATTGACTTTGGATGACGTGCGCACGCACGCACGCAAGCATGCACGCACACACACACACACACACACACATGCACACTTGCAGGGTGTAATGAAGCTATTTTTGTAGCGCGTAAACATGTGGAAGAATTTTTATGCTTGATAGAAATAATATTAAGAGGAATAATATATGAAGACGTGTGTACGTACATGTATGTGCCTCAAACTTCACTTTACATATTAAATGTTTTTACAGTGGCTTGATGGGTCACATGACTTGGCATCGCCTCAATCACGATGTCATCAAATAAATCCGCGCCTCGATTTGATGTTGAGTGGGCTGAGCACACAATATATATGAATATAGACACAAATATGTGTGTAATTTATTTGGTTCTAAATATAGAACAATCTAACTGAGTGTGCCTTCAAACTGAAACTGAGTAAATGGCGCGCCATTCGTCATCTTCTGACCTGAATCCAAAAAGGAACAGTAACAGTGGCAACACAAGATGGCCGCCCTCTGGCTTCTGCCGCGAGGGCCCTATTGATCATCTCCTCATCTGTGAGTTCTTGTGGTCTCGTGACCTCGACTGGACCTTTCAAGCGTCACACTGTGCGTGTGAAAGAATTCCATAGGGCGCATTCGAGGAAGCTGTCCCGGCAATGTCACTGTTGACGAGCATGTCAAGCTGTAAACCTGTGAGCTCGGCGTCGCTGACATGTGAACACGGCATATGACTTTCTGCAGGTCACAAGGTCATTCCGGGCCTGTGCATGTGATGTGCTTTACATTCCGGGTGGTGACGCCAGTCACTGGAGACGTGAACGTCAGGTTGGTGAGCTGAGCTTGGTGACATCATGGTGGCAGGTGGCTGGCATGCGGCCAAATCATGCGGCCCGCGTGCAGGCCACCCGTCTAAAGTCAGAAGAATCAAGTCATGTATTCTTCATCTTTCATTTGCCCCATTGGAGGCATTGAGCTACGAAACAATCTGTCGTGAGTACAGTAAATGCAATAAGTCGTCTTTTAAAAAGTCAAGTCGTGTAAAAGTATTATTCAAATTACAATCCAACCAGTAAGTAGCAGACGTCAATGTTACGAAGTAACTTATGAACTCCAAATCATAAATGTAACAAGTGACTGTAACGTATAAAAAAAAAAAAATTGTGAAGTGTGGCTAGTACCTGAGCACTAAATACTTGAAACAAATAATTACTGTGATATGTAAGCACTAGCTGTGATAAGTTAAGGTCTTTAGTGGTCATTGTCACAAATAAACAAATAAAAAAGTCAAAAATAATCATAACAGGCCATGTGATCTGTAGTCAATAAAAATGCGTCCAAATAAAAGCCGGAATCGTCACCCTCAGGCGACTTGTCACTTCCCAAGATAAATGCGGTCTGGGCATATTGACTGCACGGCGCTGACACCCGCCGGGGTAACGTGAACTGAGCAGCTCTCTTTCCAAGAGGTTGCTCATCAATCACCGGCGGTCTGCGCGACAGCTCATTTAGCGATGACATGCTAACGGGGGCTAAGTCCATTTGAGGACATTTGTTTGTCTCTTTGCGCTTGTGTGAGGCGACCTCGCGGTTTGCGTGTCTGCTTCGGTGTTCTGAGTTTCTGTCCTCCACTCTGGCTGCGGCCTTACTGTGTGGAGTTGGCGTATTCCCGCCTTCCTCCAAACATGTTAGCATGTTAGCTTCAAGACCAACAACTTTATATGAGTAACTTCAACAAATGCAAGTAAATTGAATTGAAGAAGTCATGTGTCCTCCAACTGGCAAAGCTAACACGTAACCATTATGAGAAATGAGAAATTACAACAAGTAATGTAACGACTCTAAAAGTAACTAAAAAACAAGCAAATATAAAACCTAACTTTACAAGTAATGTAAGCGGTAATGACTAATTGTAACAAGTAATCTCTCCATCCGCTGGAGCCTATATTCCATCTGAGGTCAGATGAGAGGCAGGGTCAAACCAGAACAAGTAATCGAAATTGTAACAAGTAACTCTAAAGAGTAAGTGTAGCAAGTAAATTTAAACAGTAATAAATTGTGGTACAGTCCATTATATGTTTACTTTCTTGTACAGTATGTATGGTATGGTATTCATTAGTCAAGGGGAAGTAGTGCACACAGATACGCAGATGGGAGTTTAAATGGCGTCATGGCGCCCTCTTGTGTCGCTACAAGGTATCACGTGCGCCTCAAATTAACACGTCATCAGCGTTGCATAAGAATTACGTTATTTGGAAACAATATTTCGTCTCCCAAACATGAAAACCTTCTCAAGACGCGCATTTTTAAAACGTGATATCAACTTGTGTATTGTTTTAACTTTTTTTTTGTGTGTGTGTGCTCTATCGCCAAGGACTCGATACCGATTACGTCATAAAGTATGATAAATCAGTGAAGCAACTAACATGATGTCACTTCCCATCGGGGCTTTCAAATGAAAAGGGTTCCAGAATGACGAGAAAAGCGGCTGTAAATAATCTTCAATATTATTTTCCCTTAATAAGGTCATTCTGCCAGTTCATGTTTGAATAAAATAATTTGTTGAAAGTGAATTATTTGATGCACATATAGAAGTGATGATATTTGGATTATTATTTACTCTTGTCTCCACTTTTTTATACACTGGAGTGTCATGTACACTGCCTATTTTATGTGGCGAATAAAATCGTTAATTGTAGAAATATTTTTATTTGTATAATTTCCAATAAATGTATTCAGAAATTGTTTACTGCAATAACTAGAAGATAAACAAAATACATTAATAAAATATTGACAAATGATATAATCCATGATAAATTAGGGTTTTCCCCCCGAATATTCTTCCTGCATTATTTGCAATGAATTTCTTCAACATTTTTTAAAAATAATTAGAAAAAACATGTTGAATGCGCATGTTATAGTTTTATTATAATATTTTTCTTTGGGCAATTTTAATTTTAATATGAGAAGATTTTCGAAGGCGTTAAGGAGTTTGGTTGCTCACGTGGAGCGTTGTGGGGCCCGTTAAAAATCCCCCACCACCGCAACTGGAGTCCTCCCCAAATCCAACTTTAGACTCCTCCCCAAATCCAACTTTAGACTCCTCCCCCTCCCCCAACATGGCGGAAGCCCGCCACGGGCGTCTTCTGGCTACTCTGCGTGCTGACGGCGTGTGACCAACGAAGACTCGTTGTGTGTGTCTTGTTGTCGCTGTTTTTTTCTCTTTGATTTCCTCTCTTTTTTTTTTTTTTGTTTCTGGCTTGAGATGAAGAAGCTCCCGAATTGGCTGTGCGCGCGTACGCGTCGACGCGCGCGCGACGGCTGCGACGCGGCGGTGTCGGCGGCAACGACAGCAGCGAGAAGACAACAATGAGCACTTGGGCCACTTTGGGAACACTTTGGGAGACTTTTGGCCGCCACCGGCAGCCGGGCGACAATTGACAAAGGATGGATGGGCTGAACAACAGGGAGCGCGACAAGCTGCCGCCCATTTCCAGCGTAAGAAAACTCACCCACACGCTCACCACCAAAAGCAACCAGCCAGCGAAGCGAGGCTGCTGCTATTATACACCTCACTTCGTCTTAAAGCGAGCAAGCAAGCAAACCAAAGCATAAGACGACGCCAAATCGAAACGCAACTTGTGACCACGTAGTTCTACAATTGTCTTCAAACCCCTTGGGGGCGGATTTTCTTAATTTCTGTTGCTGCCAAACAACAAGAACATTCAACAAGTGGTACCCACAGGGGACCAACTTCTTGTTTGTCATTGCGAACTTTGGCAGTCGATGAATCATTTAGAGACCTTGTTTATCGTAAATTTGTACAGATTTCGGCCTCTCGGCAGAAAACTTCAGATTTGAGTCGGCCTCCGTGAAAGCAGCTCGATTATTTTTGTTTCCGCGCAAAAAAAAACTGCTTTTACTTTGAAAGACACTCGGAATCAATTGATGGGCTTTTTTAAATTTATTTTTTTGCTTTGACTTGTGAGTGAAAATCTTGACATGTGCACGTCATCTGTTCTTTATCACCTGTGAAGAAGAACTAAATATGAATGCTGCACTGATGAGCTGAGAGGAGTTGAGACATCGCAATCATAGTCTGTCAGTCTTCCACTGCCCCCTTGTGGCCATAAACAACAGCAGCGCAATGGCCGTTCAGTCGATGCACTTCAGTTGTGATTTCATGATCTCATTCGTGCCGTTTTATCAAATGTAAAATATAGAGCTCCCAACATTTGAGCGAGAACGAGCGTGGAAGGGCTCCTAACTCACGAGTTGCAGGACTCGTTAAGTCGACCGGTCCATGCTGTTTGCGGAAGCCATCTTGGATTGGAGTTCGACTTTGAAACGCCTGCTGGTGCTGAGCCATCAAGCAGGCCTGCTTGTTTTGAAATGTGATTGACAGCTGCCGCTTTTGTCGGGCGTTGTTGTTGCGAGCCACGCGGCCGACGGTGCGTTTAGGAAAAGGCCAAAAGACGCTTATGTAAGAGCCGCAACTTGCATAACCTCGGCAGTGTGATGATGTCACCAGCTGGCCGTGGCGGCCATGTGTGATGATGTCACGGCCCTTGTGTGAGCGCTCGGGAATGCGCGCGTATCACGTGTGCGTTTTCTCCGTCTGGAAATGTCATACGGACGCGTGCGAGCCACTCGTTGGAGATGACGGAACCCTGAAGAAGGTTCCAGATGTTTTGCGGCGAGCGTAGCGCGTGCGCTGTCGGCGGCAGCTCCTCTTGGCTCGCCTCTTCTTCGAGACTTGTACGCAGCCGTGCCTCGACTTACACGTTGATTTGGACTCATAAGTCCAAAGGCCCCTATCTCAACTCCTCTCCCCCTTTTAGACAAAAAAAAAACGTTTTTCATTGTGTGTGCCTTTTAAGGGGGCGGGGCTTGCCGAGTGATGTCATCATAATCATCATCGTCATTTTACCCCACATCTTCTCCATGCTCCTTGCGAGTGATATCATTTTTTTTTATTGAGGCATCCCATTCACCAAGCACCAACTGGGAGCTCTCCTTGCCCACGTGTCAGGGCATCACGTTCGCACGTGGCAGCTCATAACCGCAAAAAAATACAACTCTGATGATGAGGAGAAGGAAGAGGAAGATGTGATGTGTTGTTGACGGGATGTGTGATGATGATTTTGCAGGCCCCGGCACGCAAGTCCAAGCCTCCGCTGCCGTCCCTGGGGAGCCTCATCGACACGCTCAACCACAGACGGGCTCGGTTGAGGGACGGCGAGATGGCCGCCGCGCCGCTAGGCTTCAAGCACGGTCAGTGGCCGTTTCATGCAAATCTCCCCCAAGGTGGCAAATCGCAAAAGTGTGTGTCGCATTTTCACGCTGCCCAGTGGGCCCCGGCCGTCCTCCGTTGCGGTTTGTCTGTTGCTCGAGCTTCAAAGTTAGCATTGTCATCATCTGTCGCCGTGACTACGGTCGCCCCCGGTGACAGATGCGGCAACAACCGAGCGAGGCATCAAAGCCCAAGATGGTAAAAAGCGAAAAGATCAAAGATGGATCGTGAGGCGAGCGCCAAAGTCCTTGACGAAAGAAGAAACGGGAAGAAGAATGAGGCGGATGAGGAGATGAGGTCGCAAGTAATAATGAGCTCGACTCGATTGTATTCCTAAAGCACTTCAAAACAGCCCCCCCCCGCTTGTATACTGAGTGTTGCGCGTGGGGCAAAAAATAATCCAGACAACAACGAACAAATTAATAACGAAAGAAAGCACAGTTGAAAATACAAAAGCAGTAAAACTAAATGAAGGCGATGACAGCGTGGGGAGAGATGCTGCGTTGGACGCGGGTGACTATTTGCTGAAAGGGTTGTCATGGCGACAGCCGTTGTCACTGGCAGGTGACTTCAGCACCGGCTCGAGCCCCCACCGCGCGACAACCACTAAGCCACACAAGGGTCAAGCGCTGGATTCAAATTAAAAAAAACTAAATCTAAATCCTTTCACCGCCTCACAGGAGGTGGCTCCGTTATTATTATTCATTCATTCATTCATCTTCCGAACCGCTTGATCCTCACTACGGTCGCGGGGGGGTGCTGGAGCCTATCCCAGCTGTCTCCGGGCAGTAGGCGGGGGGCACCCTGAATCGGTTGCCAGCCAATCGCAGGGCACACGGAGACGAACAACCATTCGCACTCACACTCACACCTAGGGACAATTTAGAGCAGGCATGTCCAAAGTCCGGCCCGCGGGCCAAATCCGGCCCGCGGTCGAATTTCATCCGGCCCTCGGCCCCTGTCATAAAATCAGTGCCATCTGGCCCGCAGGTTGGGCGCAATGGAACACGTGTTGCATTGACTGAGGTCTCGTAGACTGGTGAGTGATGTTTCATAGAGTACTGCTTCCCTCTAGTGGCTAAATGAGTAATAGCATTCACTAAATGAGTAATAGCATTTAGACACTAGAGGGCATCACTCACGAGTTAACAAGACATCACTCCGTGTTTATATTGACTGATATGTCATATTTCAAATTCCTGTTTCAAATGAACCAAAAGAAATTCTTAAGATTGTTGAAATTAAAATAAAAATGGAAATGTGAAACAGACTGGCTTACTAAAATTTGTTGAACAATATTGTTGTTCAATGTAAAGAATGTCAGCCAAGGTCGGCCCCCCGACATTTTACCACATAAAATCTGGCCCCCTTGGCAAAAAGTTTGGACACCCCTGATTTAGAGTGTTCAATCAGCCTGCCACGCATATTTTTGGAATGAGGGAGGAAACCGGAGCACCCGGAGAAAACCCACGCAGGCCCGGGGAGAACATGCAAACTCCACACAGGGAGGCCGGAGCTGGAATCGAACCCGGTACCTCTGCACTGTGAAGCCCACGTGCTAACCACTGGACTACCGGGCCGCCCATTATTATTATTATTATTATTTTTGAAATCATAAATGAAGCCTCACACCAGAAGTGGCCTTATTTGTTAAAACCGCCACTGTCCTGCTTGTCGTCAAGTCGGGCTTGGGGATGTTTGCCGTTTGTCTTTTGCTCTCCAGCACCCAGGATGCACCTGCAGCGTTGCCATAGCAACAAGAACAAAGGGCCTAATTATAAAGCGGACGGTGCGCGCGTGTGTGTGTGTGTGTGTATATGTTGAAGCAATGAAGTAAATTGATATTGATCAGGTTGCGCTTCAGAATTTCATCTCTCCAAAGATGTTTGACTGAGAGTCAAGAAGTGGGCTGGCTTTCAACTTATTGTGCTGTCTCGGCGCGCTGCAGTGTGCGAGCTTCCTCCGATCGGCAGCCTGGCCCGTCTGAAGCAGCGAACGTCCATCGATACTTTGCCGCCGGAGGTCAAAGCGCCGTTCCCGTGTGACCCCGTCATCCCGCTGCGCACCAAGACCACCAAAGACTTCCTGTGAGACCGACACACACACACACACACACACACACATATAGGCGCTACGACGTGTATGCGCTAACATCAATTGTGTGTGTGTGTGCGTGTGTCGTCGTCAGCGAGGAAGCAGAGCGCGCGGCGCTGTCGGGCGACTGGCGTGAGCTTCGAGATTTCTACCTGACGACCTTTGACTCTTTCATTGAACTGAACGCGGCCTTCAAGGTAAGATACGCCCCCCCACCCCCCTTCCTCAACGGTGGCCACAAGTACTTCTCGCGTGCTCACCCTCAAGCCCCTCCCCCTTCTCTCAGCGAGAAGCCAACGCCTCCTTTGACACCATCGAAGACTCGGGAGTCAACGCCAAGTTCGTCAACGCCGTCTACGACTCGCTGCTCCAAACTGTCAGTCGTGCCACGCGCGCCACTTCCTGTCACGCGTCATCGTCTCGCGTTGGGCGCGCGCGGCCATTTATGAGCGACGTGTGTGTGTGCGTCCTTTTGTGTGTGTGTGTGTGCAGCCTGAGGACATCCAAAAGTCGGTGCTGAAGGGAATCATCAACAGTCTTCTGAGGGAGTGGAAAGGGTGAGAGGACCTCGATAACGTCGTGCGTGCGCTTTACGGGGCCACGCAAAATGGCAACACGCTCCGCTTGACAACATACACACACGCAAACACACACACACACACACCACGCATCTTTTTTACCAACCGCTATTCGACGTCTCCGTCTTTTCCACAAGGCCCTGCATATGACGTATTTTTTTCCACCGATAAACATCCCCAACTAGTGGCCTGGCATGCACACTGCACTCTGCGAAGTATTTTGAAATTGATGTCGGCTTCACAGTGCAGATGTACCGGGTTCGATTCCAGCTCCGGCCTCCCTGTGTGGAGTTTGCATGTTCTCCCCGGGCCGGCGTGGGTTTTCTCCGGGCGCTCCGGTTTCCTCCCACATTCCAAAAAACATGCGTGGCAGGCTGATTGAACACTCTAAATTGTCCCTAGGTGTGAGTGTGAGTGCGAATGGTTGTTTGTCTCTGTGTGCCCTGCGATTGGCTGGCAACCGATTCAGGTTCTCCCCGGGCCTGCGTGGGTTTTCTCCGGGTGGTCCGGTTTCCTCACACATTCCAAAAAAAACATGCGTGGCAGGCTGATTGAACACTCTAAATTGTCCCTAGGTGTGAGTATAAGCGCGGGTGGTTGTTCGTCTCTGTGTGACCTGTGATTGGCTGGCAACCAATTCAGGGTGTCCCCCACCTACTGCCCGGAGACAGCTGGGATAGGCACCAGCACCCCCCCCCCCCGCGACCCTAGTGAGGATCGAAGATGAATGAATGAAAAAAGTTGTTATTGTTGTGAATATGTGTGTTCAGGCCTCGGACTAAAGATGACCTGCGTGCGTACTTCATCCTGGTTCAGGTGAGCCGATGATGTCACGGTGGGGGGTGGGGGAAGGCGTGTTTTTTTTTTTTTTTTTTTGCTCCTCTTCTTCTTTTTTTGACTTGCTTTTGGTTTTGCAGAACCCCCAGTATTCCAGCACCAGCACCTACGTGATCTACGCTCACCTCTTGAGGCAGATGGCCTCCCTGTCCGAGGCCGATCATCACTTCCTGGTGCACTGGCTGAAAAAGTAAGAGCTCGCCATGACGACGGAGATGATCTATTGGTGATGAAAACGACGCCGACGGTTGGACGCATGTGGTGATACATGAGGGAAGGAACGATGACAATGATGCTGACAAGAATGAAATGACGTTTTGTGTCGGCACGGGACGATGACGATGTCAATGACGACAGTGACGATGGCAACGGTGATCCCAAAGGCGGCCTGAGACGTCAACGATTGGGGGGGGGGGGAATGATGTCGGTGACGGCGTGCGACGCTAACAATGCCGACGCTAACAATGCCGACGCTAACATTGCCGACGCTAACAATGCCGACGCTAACAATGCCGACGCTAACAATGCCGACGCTAACAATGCCGACGCTAACAATGCCGACGCTAACATTGCCGACGCTAACATTGCCGACGCTAACAATGCCGACGCTAACAATGCCGACGCTAACGATGCCGACGCTAACCATGCCGACGCTAACCATGCCGACGCTAACAATGCCGACGCTAACATTGCCGACGCTAACATTGCCGACGCTAACAATGCCGACGCTAACAATGCCGACGCTAACGATGCCGACGCTAACGATGCCGACGCTAACGATGCCGATTCGGATGACGGTGAAAGTGTGTGAGCGCAACGAGGACGTTGACGATCAATGGTGCGCCCGCATCACAGGTTGTCCGGCCGGCGCTTCCGTCAGCCGGTGGAGCGCCTCCTGCAGTTCATCTCCACTCGCCTTTTTCCCGCCGAGCCCGACGAGCTTCCTCCCGCCTCCAAGTGCTCCTGGTGGATCCCGTCGGCCACCAAAGTGCTCGCTCTGTTCAGTGAGTCCGACCGCCTGGCGCATCGGATTATAAGGCGCACTGTCGGCGTTTGAGAAAATTGAATCACCTTGTCGTGCGGGAAATACGGTAATTGAAAAAAAAAATATCGAGGGACATTTTGACTCGTTGTTTTCACCGGTTTCTTGTGGCGTTCAGACGCGGCCAACAGCGTGTCGTCTCCTCCCATCATGCCCTTCACCGACTTCTACAATATCACGCTGGAGCACATCGACTTCATGGAGGAGTACAGAACCTGGCAGAGCTACGGAAACTCCAGCAGGTCAGTAGATCGCTGAATCCCTGAAAATAAGAAACCCCTCGCCCTCTTTTGACTTTGAGTTTGCTGCCGCGGACGCCTTCGTCAAGTTGACGGTGCGCCTTCTCCTTCAGGTTCTCCTTCTGCCAGTTTCCCTTCATCCTGTCCACGGCGGTGAAGAAGGCCATCATCCAGAAGGACTCGGAGCAGCAGATGATCAGCCAGGCCAGGGTGAGCGCGCCTCCTTCGCCTCCTATTCCTCCTCCACCTCATCCTGCTTGGCTGAGCGCTTTTTTTGCCGCTCGGGTGTGCGACAGCAAAGCCTGGTGAGCAAAGTGTCGCGACGGCAGCGCGTGGACATGAACCTCCTCTTCCTCAACATCAAAGTGCGACGGGCGCAACTCCTCGCCGACTCGCTGGATGAGGTCAGCGCACCCTTTTTTTTGTTTTACATGACCGCTCGGCTCATCCCGAGGTGTTCTTTTCCTTTTTCCACTCGCTTTCTCTTTGCCTTGAATTTGGGTCCCGGAGATTGTGAAGGCGGCGCGAGCACCCTCTAGTGGTGAACCAAAGAAAAACGCTCCCATTCATTTTTCATTTTGGGAAATCAGTTCCAAGTAGCATCAGCGGCGTCGCTCAGAGCTGAGCTGCCAGCGGCCGGCCGGACCGACTTGACGGAGTGTGTGTGTGTGTGTGTGTGTGTGTGCGTGTGCGCTCGTCTTCAGTTGAGCAGGAAGCGCTGCGACCTGAAGAAGAAACTGCGTGTGACCTTTGTCGGGGAGGCGGGCCTGGACATGGGCGGCCTGACCAAGGAGTGGTTCCTGCTGCTCGTCCGACGGATCTTCCACGACGACTACGGTCAGGGCGGCGCGCGTCCGTGCGCCATTGCCTCTTTTTTTTTTTTTTTTTGCATGCTCTTAGTCTTTTTTTCCGATTCTTTAAGGCTCGCTCTTTGTATTTTTGTCCTCTTTCCATTTTATGTTTACTCTTCGTTCGCCGCTTTGACTTGTTACTTTTTCTTTCCGCCCTATATTTTTTTTTTCCCACCTGCTCTCTGTCATAACGACGCCCATGTATCCGTGTGTGTGTGTCTGTCAGGCATGTTCACATACATGAAGGAGTCTCGCTGTCATTGGTTCAGCAGCTGGAAGTGTGACAGCAACTACTCCGAGTTTCAGCTCATCGGGACTGTATCCTTCACACGCAGCCTTCATTTGTGGCTGCAGCATCATCTACCTCACTTCACCGCATACTCTCCCTCACCCACACACACACACACACACACACAACCGTGCCTATATGTGTTTGTGGGCGCGGTCCGCCATCTGGTAGCTGTCAAAGCTTACATAACCTAATAGGTGCCTTTTCCTTGCCAACTTTCCCAGTGTGTGTGTGTGTGTGTGTGTGAGTGTGTGTGTGTAAGGAATGAAGCCATTGTGGGAAATGTGTACGTGTTTCTCTTGAGCCAAGAGCTCATTGATGTTGGGAAGTGCTGTCTGGTCACCATGGCGACAGTAAGCCATGACGAAGTATAAACAGGGCACACGGGGCAGCTTTGTGAACTGTTAAATATTTACCCCCTTTTACAATGCTACATACATGAACACAAATATGTTGGGGGGGGGGGCTGTCGGTGTGCGCGGGTGTCTCTTGTCCTTAACGAGTGCTCAGCTGATGGGCTTGGCAGTTTACAACAGCATCGCTCTGGACATCCACTTCCCACTCTACTGTTACAGGTCAGCGCACGCCTCATTCAAGCTCTTGACAAAAAAAAAAAAAAGCGAATGCCGCGAAGCAACTGAACGTTTGGCACATGTAATTGTAAGAAATGTGACGTTCGCATCACGGTGTTGAGCGCCGACGTCGGCTGGCCCGTCGTGTCTCGTAACAGGAAGCTGCTGACTCCGCCCACCGCACCGTGTGACCCGAATGCCCCCGTCGGCATGGCGACCGCCACCTTGGACGACCTGCAGCAGATCATGCCGGTAAAGGAGAAAAAGCAAAATTGTTGGAGGAAAAAAAAAAAAAAAAAGCAAATTGTCACGCGTGATAAATAATTTTGAGATTTTGCAATAATTAACAGACTATTGTAGTTCATTGGGACTGATTTCAAAACTAGGAGTCTATGAATTTGTTGTGTACAAGTAATAACGTGATTTGTTTTTGCTGTCATAACGGCCGGGGAAGACTCCAAAATGAGTTTGACGTCCCTGCTCGGTGAAATGCCTGTCCTATTCCAACGCACTTCTCGCTACTGCCACCAGAGGGAGACAAAGTCAACTTTTTCATTTGACACACTGACTCCTTTGTGTCGAGTTTAACTGCGCACTTATTTAATCTTTGTGTGTGTGTGTGTGCGTGTGTGTGTGTGTGTGTGTGTGTGTGTGTGTGTATTAAAGTTAGCAAGAGGCAAAGAACAGAGCACAGCCCTTCCAAAAGGTCACAGAAACGCACACAAACACACACAGAGAAGACAGGCTTGTGTGCTAAAAGTGTGCCAGTCGTTGTGTGTGCAAAAAGAGCAGCCTGTTACCTTGACTGAAAGTATCCAAATAAATCATGTCACGTCATATGCGTGTGTGTGTGTGGACAGGAGCTGGCTCACGGTTTGGAGGAGCTGCTGAATTTCGACGGGAACGTGGAGGAAGACGTGTGCCTCACTTTCCAGGTTGTCATGCACACAAATGTCTTCACACGCAAAAAAGTCTCATGCAGTTCAAAGTCGTGCAGTTTAGCTGAGGGAAGGATTTCATTTTTAACGTTAATGAATTGGACTAAAAAAAACGTTTTTCAACTCCCATCTCTTCACCCAAAACGAGGAGGTGATTCCAAATTGACCATGCGGAAAATGAGGAAATAGATGATGCTTCAGTTACTGGTTTCGCTCCCGAGCTAACATCCAACAGAACGTCGTCCAAAATGTTCAAGTTCAAGTCAACTTCATTGACAAATGTGCTACATGACGATGACCTTCCAAACTTTCCAAATGAGCCTTACAAAAAAAAAAGCATCAGCATAAATACTTTGACCGATGTACATGAACGGAATGTAAGCCACAAATTCAGAGGGCGCGCAGACGCATTCATGTTCTTCTTGCTCCTGAAGTGAAAGCAGCAGCTGACTTCTAAAAGTAAGTCACATCAAAGTGGAGACAAACATTGCGTATAAGCCTGAAGGGGGAGGACGCGTGCGCGTTCATGGCCGTGTGAAATGTGGCTAGCAGGAAGTCACGACAGACCGCTTCCAGTTAGGCCTCACTATCGAGAAATCGATCGCATCTCGGGGTTAGCAATTTTGTGGAACATTTCCCCTAACACCTTGTGTCTGATCATGTATTGCACTCGTGTACATGTATACTGTCCCACCCCCCCCCCCTCCAGTCCCTGCACTTTGCACCGCATACTACACTGCACGCACTGTGCTTATCATACGGTCCCACTTTTGTGTTCCTAATCATAGAACGTTTGCGGCCCGTATGGTACATAGCCAAAGAAATTGCGGCGTGAGAATTGAAATGGCTTCCTACGCGCTGTATTATTTTTTTTAATTGCTTATGGCCTTGTTGTTGAACGCAGTCTGCAATTTGTCGTCTTGTAGTCATGACGTGCCATGACAAAGAAGAATCGAAACCATTTTAATTTCTGGTGTCGTTTTAATCTTGCGCCACTTTGGTCATGAGACGCCAGCCATGCTAACCAGCAGCATGCTAACCAGCAGCATGCTAACCGGGAATTCATATGCTAATGACCAAGCTAATGAACAGTTTTTTTTAACAGGCTCATAAACGGGCTAACAAATATGCCCATAAACACTAATAAGTAGAAGAACGTTTTGACTATGCTAAAAGCCATGCTAACAAACAAGCTACTGGACATGCTGGCAAACACGCTAATGAATTGCCTAGTGAATACGCTAACATCTTAACATAAAGATAAGATAAGATATCCTTTATTTGTCTCACACTGGGGAAATTTACAGCCTCCAGCAGCAAGAATGTAGTAGAAAGAAGAGAAGAAAAAAAATAACAAACACCGGTGACTATGTTACTAAACGTGCTAGCTAACATGATAACATGGAGGCCCCGTTTGTGTCGCAGGTGTCGCAGGAGGAAATGGGCGTGGTCAAGTCATACAACCTGAAGCCAGGAGGAGACAAGATTGTTGTCACCAAACACAACCGCAAGGGTATGGTGCTGCATTCTCATCATTTTTTGACTTTTCATTGTCCTTCTGTCTATGCTACTGACGTATGGTGACAGGCGTGTTTGTGGCTGTCTTTCAGATGTGCTCAATATGTTGTTGTTGTTCCCTTGCCAGAGTACGTGCAGCTGTACGTGGACTTCCTGCTGAATAAATCCATCTGCAAGCAGTTTGCCGCCTTCTACCACGGCTTCCACAGCGTCTGCGCCTCCGATGCCCTCATGGTCAGTCGGGTGATAAACTTTCACTTTTGTACGGGTGTTGCTAAACTCACACTTGACTCAGGTTGTTGTCATACGGCGGCATGGCGTCACTCATCTCCCGGCAGCGGCTGACAAATAATGATGCTGCCCGCTCTTGCATGACTTCCTCTGCGGCAACGCTCGGATGAGATGAACTCGACTTTGGCGTTTTTGAACCTCAGTCGTGTCACTCGTCGTATTTCACACAATGAGGTCAAAGGTCATGGGCAGCCCGGTAGTCCAGTGGTTAGCACGTGGGCTTCACAGTGCAGAGGTACCGGGTTCGATTCCAGCTCCGGCCTCCCTGTGTGGAGTTTGCATGTTCTCCCCGGGCCTGCGTGGGTTTTCTCCGGGTGTTCCGGTTTCCTCCCACATTCCAAAAACATGCGTGGCAGGCTGATTGGACGCTCTAAATTGTCCCACGGTGTGAGTGTGAGTGCGAATGGTTGTTCGTTTCTGTGTGCCCTGCGATTGGCTGGCAACCGATTCAGGGTGCGTCCCCCGCCTACTGCCCGGAGACAGCTGGGATAGGCTCCAGCACCCCCCGCGACCCTAGTGAGGATCAAGCGGTTCGGAAGATGAATGAATGAATGAATGAAAGGTCAAAGGTCATGCGACCCGTGCCTTTCGACCCAAAAGCATCACCCGAGTTTGGCCGCGGGGGCGGCGCCCGGGGGCTGCGTGGTTTGTCGGCGGCTTGTAACTGTTCTTCAACAGGAAGTTGGGACGATGTCGGTATGCCAACTTCCTGCTTTCGATTTCTCACGCGGCACACCAGCGCGCCGCCGCAAACTTTTAACTCGATGACGTCACGCGCACCCTACAAACAAACCAACCCTTGACTGAAGCATCCAAATGGAGGAAACGCCGACGTCAACCATAACGAGAGCAGTTGTTTCCGTTGCGGATGGCGTTGTGGGGGGGTTTTGACGCGTTTCCCCGTTCTCGCGGCAGCTGCTTCGTCCCGAGGAAGTGGAGATGTTGGTGTGCGGCAGCCCTCAGCTGGACATGAGCGCCCTGCAGAAAGCCGCGCACTACGAAGGATACGGCAAGAGCGACGCCACCATCAGGTAGGTGACGGACGCGCGCGCAACTCCTTGTTCATCGCAGACTGCATACGTGACATGCAAAACAGACTAAATATTGACCGACGGGCCAAATTAAAGTACCAACAAACGGTGGCATTTCGACTTCTGTCGAGTTAGCACAAGACGACGCTTAACTCGCCAACTAACACAAAGTACACTAGCCAAACAAACATGCGCGCAAATACACTCAGGCAACCGTCTAAAAGTGAAAACAAGCCGCTTCATGTTTTTTTTTTTTATGCAACATTATTATTATTATGCCAGCGCGTCATCGCCACTTTGTGATGATCAGAAATGAGTCTTGAGTGTGTGTGCATGCGTGCAGGAATTTCTGGGAGGTGGTCCTGTCGTTCCCCGTGGATCTTCAAAAGAAACTTCTGCACTTTGCAACAGGAAGCGACCGCATCCCCGTGGGAGGGATGGCCGAGCTCAACTTCAAAATCTCCAAGATCGATGCGCCCACCGACTGGTATGAGCGCAAGCGGCGCTTTTGGTCTTGACGCGTTATGAAAACACAAACCCGAATGGCGGCGGTCACGTGCTTCGTCCTCATCGCCGACGTCACATTTGCGCAAACAACCCGGAGTGAAAAAAATCAAGTGTGCAAAAATCTGACTTTGCAATGACATTGTTCAGGAGAGAAATAAATATTTGTTTTTCGTCGCTAATGAATGCATGTGCTAACATGAATGGGGCGAGGTCACCTTGGGCAAATGTTTTTAGCTTGGATGCGCTAACCTACGATTTTTATACTCTACTTCAAACTAGCACTCTACATTATCGTGCCTTATGAACCCCCCCCCCCCCCCCCCCCCCAAAGAACTCTTTATGATATGATTAATGGGCCCTCCCGGTAGTCCTGTGGTTAGCACGTCGGCTTCACAGTGCAGAGGTACCGGGTTCGATTCCAGCTCCGGCCTCCCTGTGTGGAGTTTGCATGTTCTCCCCGGGCCTGCGTGGGTTTTCTCCGGGTGCTCCGGTTTCCTCCCACATTCCAAAAACATGCGTGGCAGGCTGATTGAACACTCTAAATTGTCCCGAGGTGTGAGTGTGAGTGCGAATGGTTGTTTGTCTCTGTGTGCCCTGCGATTGGCTGGCAAGCGATTCGGGGTGTCCCCCGCCTACTGCCCGGAGACAGCTGGGATAGGCTCCAGCACCCCCCCCCCCCTGCGACCCTAGTGAGGATCAAGCGGTTAGGAAGATGAATGAATGAAAAATGAATGAATAATGGGCCCTCCAATTATCCCTCTAAACGTGTTGCTCCACCGTTTGTGTTCACACATCTGTTATTTCTACAAACTGCGACTATCAATGATAACACTTGACACCCGTCAGTCGGACTGCGCCGTTGCCTTCCAACAAGCTCTTTGGCAGGAAGTCACGTTATTTTGGGACACGGGTTGGCCGAGGGGCTAAATTTAGCCACCAAATGGCTACGTCGTGAACTCTGACAAGCTCCTCCCTATTGGCAGCCATGTTGTTCATTGTGACAGCCAGTCGCTAAGCGTGTTCTTATGTTTGTGTGTCCTCAGGCTTCCCGTGTCGCACACGTGTTTCAATCAGATCTGCTTGCCGCCATATCGCAGCAAGAAGGAGCTCAAACACAAGCTCACCATCGCCATCTCCAACGCGGAGGGCTTCGGCCTCGAGTGACTTTCTCCTCTCCTTCCCTCTCCGGTTGGGCACTAGCTAGCCATTTTAGCGTTCCTGAGTGCTCTTTGTTTTGCTACTTTTATTTAAACGGACAATTTGGTAACTTTGCTTTTATTTATCGAGATCGTACTTAAGCGCCTGAACAAGTTAGCGCCGCAAGCGTATCGCAGTATCGCCGCGTTCCTCAAGGTGAAATGGCGAGTCGGAAAATGTAAATCCAGCTAAGCTACGTGCTGAGAAAGTTAGCAGCTATTGTGCGAAATGTCACCAGTCTGACGTTTTGTTTTGTTTTGGTTTTTTCCCCCGAGAGTTTGACATTGTGGTGTGTTTAGACGCTGCAGCAGCACAAGCCTTTTGATTAGGAACTGTTTGAGTGACAGCTGCAACACTAATGCCTTTTAGCTTTAGCATTAGCTTATCAGCGCAAAAAGAGCAGACGATGATGACGTCCTGGCAACTCGAAGCAGAATACGAAATGTATGACGACAATCTGACCACTCGAACCAGACAGCTGGAATCCGGTTAGAATGTGACAACCGCAACCTGACGAGTAGCGATGGCTGACCCTCACCTGACTTGTTCCCGACAACTACAAGCTGACGACTACAAGAACCTGACAACTCGAAGCTGACAGGACTGCAGACCTGGACCCCGACAAGGAACTGAAGACTCCTTTGTCGATGTTTGACATGGTACCGTGTTGAAGAAGCACACGCTGCAGGACACGCCTTAGCTTTAGCATTAGCTTAGCTTAGCAGTAGACGGAGTGCATCGTAAGGAGGAGAAAGCGCAAAATAAAGCAGGGAGGGGTAAAGAATCAGCACCGTCGCCCCGCAAACTGTGGCTGGCCCTCAGCTGCCCTGCCGGCCCGGTTTCCATGGTAACGTGCGCAAGTTCCCAAAGCGGCACTGGTGGCCGGGAGCCAAAGTGGATAATGTGGGTCGCAACGTGGCCCCAACCCATGGAGCCTCCAGCACCCCCCCTAATAACAAGCGGCTTAATCTCAAAGGTTCTTTGTCTCTTTCACTCCATGGGAGTCCCCAAGTGAGCGCTACAACACGAGCGCCGGAAACTGCCGACGAGAAAATGGCGGCTCGAACCCGATGACCACAAAATAACACAGCCAAAAAAATTGACTACTAGAAGTCAGCGACTAGAACTTGACAACCTGACAGCGAGACGCAAATGACGGGTTGAAGCTGACAACTAGTACCTGGTGACTAGAAGATGTCTGTCTCGGCATTTGTTGTTGTTGTTAGCAAAGAGAATATAGTTGCGTTGAGACTAGTGTGTGTTCACCTCCTGCGTGCTGTCGTCGATGATGTTGAAAGTTTGACATTAAAAGTCTTGGTTGAAGCTTTGCGTGGCCCACACAAAGTCTCGTCTCCATTGCCAGAATGAAGAATGAAGAAACGTGTATATGATTCATAATAAGCAACAGTCATTGACCTTGCTTTAGCCAACAAGCTAAAACCACAACATAGGACGGGTACTCGTGTTGACGATCCACTGTAGAGTTTGCATGTTCTCCCGCGTGCCTGCGTGGCTTTTCTCCGGGTATTCCGATTTTCTCCCACATTCCTAAAACATGCACGGCAGGCTAATGCAACACCGTATCTCGGTGTGAGTGTGAGCGCGCCCCCCCCCCCCCCCCCCCCCCGCCTACTGCCCGAAGACAACTGGGATAGGTTCCGGCACGCCCACCACCCTCATAACGATAAGCCAATTAGAAAATGGATGCATGTGTCGTATGAATTTACTACCAGCATGAGTTAGGGTGAGTAAATATTTATTGAACTGAGCGGTGTATGTATTTTAAGTATTTACAGTAAGGTTGGAGATGAAGTAGGGCACGGCCAGCTTAGTCATTGAGTAACTAAAGGGAATTGCACTACCCACCCGTAGTCTTATTTGGTAGTTTCGCCCACGCCGCAACACGCGCACACCCTCAAACGTGATAGGTGCTCGGCCAATGACCTTCAACTGCCTTTTTTTCATTCATTGATCTGTTTTCTGTCGGGATTTGGGGTCCAGGGTGTGGGGCCCACGGTGTGGAGTGCTTATTGGTTGGCTGTGTTAACATTCTTTTACTTAACCCACATTGGAGAGCCCCCCCCCAACCCCCCCACAACACACAGTGTCCCCTCCCCCCCATCCCAGGGGCTCCATTCAAAGTCCTCGTCTTGTTTGCAAACACACTTGCCCTACTCTGGTTCCAAAACAACTGCTTTAGCCACGCCCCCTGTCTGTCAGCCTTATGTTCTTCATCAAAGCTCCTCCCACTTCCTCTCTTGGCCCCACATTGATGCTACATTTTGTTTGTCCATTAAAAAAAAACACACACACACCACAACAACCGGACACAGTCTCACAAATTACAACGTAACCCAACTCGAGACACGAGTCATTCCCTGGGAGAGTTGCGTGACGCACACACAAAGAATTTGGCAGTGTTAAATGTTTCGTTAGGTATGACCTGTCTCATCACTTCCTGTGACTGGCTGACGAATCTTTCTTAAGTGGTGAGTTGCAGGCAAGCCATTTCTCAACAACAGCCAGAAACGTCGCCGACATGCCCACATTTCAAGTAGTTTGGGGGAAATTGTGGATGTCGTGTCCTCCGGGCCACAGAGGAAAAGAACCTTCCGGAAAGTTCAAAAGCCAGCGTCTGTGATGCTGTGAAGGCACCATTTATGCTGAAAGGTGCGTTTAGCTTTTGAAGGAACATATGCTCATGGAGGCCCCTGCTTCTTTCAGCAAGACAATGGCAACCCACATTCTGCATGTGTTACAACAAGTGCAGGGACTAGACTGGCCTGCCTGCAGTCCAGACCTGTCTCCCATCGAGCAAGAATGGGAAACAATTTCACCTACGATCATTAGTTTCCTTGATGAATAGAAAAGGTGGTGTAACAAAGTGGTAATAATCACTCAGAATGCGGCCATGATTATTTTAGTTCATGATGACTTGCTTCAAACAATCACGTTGGTCAGTTTGAACTTTTAATGTCTTGGTAGCATATTCAATGAAATATTTTTTTTGCACATCATTGCATTCTGTTTGTATTTATGTTTAACACGGGATCCCAAATTCATTGAAGCTTTATTTTGATGTGGCAATACAGACAGGCTGCAATTCGATTGGACAAAAAAAAGTAAAACAAATGAACGTAATAAATATTGGAATTGAGCTTGTAAAAGTAGGTCAGTGCTTGCTGTTTGCTCCCCAGACAAGGAGGCCTTGCTGCGTCTTGTAAATTCTTTCTTGGCGCTTGCATAAGCACACTGGGCAAAAAGTGCAGAGTCACTGCTGAAGGCAATAAAGACTTTTCATGCTGCCACCGCCCCAGGTGTGAGTTCCAGACAACTTGCGCAAGTGTCTGTGATTGACATGCAGCCAGCGACGTCGCTTTGAAAAATTAAATATTCATATGGAAGATTGTATACGGTGTACGATTGTAAACTTGATGATCCTTTTATGACAATCACCTGACTCAGGTTTGCTTTCTCATGCTCAAATCTGTGCACACGACAAAAACCATTTGCATGCTCGCCCCAAGCGTGTCGCATAGAAGTGACGCCATAAGCAGCAGCCAACGAAAAAATAGCCAGCTGATGACGTCGATCTCGGGAGACCAGTTTGTTGTTTGCCAACACAGCCCGAAACGCAACGCTAGGTAAAAAGTGCTTTCCTTTTTCCTTTCATATATAAAAAGTTTATATACTGTATCCAAACAATGGTACACTGTACCGGGTTTAAATCTTCCACACGAATAAATCAAGCCACGAATCCAATTGAGAAGTTGGCAACTAGCCAATTTACGTCTAATTTTAGAAGCGCTATCATGCAATGCACTTTTTTGTAATTCAAAGTCTGTGGACCGTCAGATCGTACTCTGCACTGTCAACATGTTTTAAAATTAATTGTTGGTTGAATTTTTGCAAGACAACACTTACCATGGTGTTTTTTTTTAAATCTCTTACACACACAAACACAAAACCAAGAACGAATATTAAGACTGTGTCTTTGAAAATAAAAAACAAATAAAAACGAACAAAACTGCCCTGAAAACTAATTACATTAAAAAAAACAACTCAAAACTAAATAAAATTAACCATAATTAAAAATGTTAAACTTTAATAACCCTTGTCGTCCCTCTCCCAAACACACACACACACAGAGTCTGTGACCAAAGACTGCCATTTCTCTGAGTCTTGATGCGATGCCAACATTGAGGTTCTCGGATTGGTACTTGGACAAAAGCAGATAAATGTCACCCGTGTCAAGACCGCCAGCCGATGTAAGCTCAGCTGAGGTCCAGTTACAGCAGCTGTCACTCACACATCACGATGGAAGCCTTCCCTTCCACGCGCGTGTGGAATGTTCACCTCACACGCAGCCGCAAAGTTAGCCCACCTGAATGGCTTGAAACAACTGCCATGGACAAAGGAGACCTGAAGGACTTTCAAAAACTGGAAATGCTACTGGAGGCTAGAAAGACCCGAAGGAAGGACATGGCTCTTGGAAAGCTGAAGGACCTGAAAGAACTGAAAATAATCTCGCACACTTGAAGAATATGAGGGATTGGAGGGAGGCAGAGAACCTCAAAGATTTGGACCTGAAGGAACTGAAACTACTACTGGAGGTTAGAAAGACCTGAAGTGGTTAAAAGAACTGAATGTGACCTCCAAAACCTAAAGGACTTGAAAGAGTTGAACAGGCTCCTGGAAATTGGGAACCTTGAGGACTTGAAGGAACGTGTCCCGAAGAGCGCGGCAGACCTCGGACCAAGAGCGCGACGGACGCATCGGCTTTCGGTCTTTGCGGTTCTCTGCGGGAGCTTTTATCAGAGCCGAGTTTGACCCACTTGATAAAGAGGCCGAGCACTAAGTGAGAAGCGAGGTTTTTATCTAATCCTATTTTTGTCTTCCACGCCTTTCTGTCTTCTATCTGGGCTTATCGGCGTTTATCTGGTCTTGAAGTCAAGTCTGCACGACCAGGCACTTTGGATTTGCTAAATGGCCTTCAAGCGGAATTGCAACGATTCCTCAACGAATGATCGATGATCAACTTAATCCACATCGGTTTGTGTGTTTCGAGAGCTGGTTTGACTCCAGATTGTCGGCAATTGAACCTCTCAATCGTAAATATTGACAACTGACTGCTTATCTTTTGTGTTGACTCAAATAAGACTTTTGCAAACGCTTGCTTTTACTTTGCAAAACGATGATCGATGTTTTGGGCTGATTTTGAGGCCAATGTTATGGACCGGACTAGCTGCTGAATCATCATTTCTTCGCTCATGCATTTTCTGCGCTGTCAATTCAAAATACTGTCCTGCCGTTGACTAAAAGAGGCAATTAAAAATGTTTTTTTGAATCTAATTCATTGACCAATAAAAAAATGACACAACCCCTAGCAGTTTAGTCGCAGAAGCTTGGGCACCACACCCAGCTAGCATACGTTAAGCTACTTGCGACAGTTAGCGACAGTATGCGCATTCTAGCGCTTGCCCCGGCAACCGACGTTGTTGTTCAGCTGCCTCGGGTTTTTTTTGTCTCAAGCGAAGTTAGCTTGACACGTGTACTTGCAAAACCACCTGCTAACATTCGCGCTATGTGCTAACATTCGCGCTATGTGCTAACATTCGCGCTGTGTGCTAACATTCGCGCTGTGCCAACATTCGCGCTATGTGCCAACATTCGCGCTATGTGCTAACATTCGCGCTGTGCTAACATTCGCGCTGTGCTAACATTCGCGCTATGTGCCAACATTCGCGCTATGTGCTAACATTCGCGCTATGTGCTAACATTCGCGCTGTGTGCTAACATTCGCGCTATGTGCTAACATTCGCGCTGTGCTAACATTCGCGCTGTGCTAACATTCGCGCTATGTGCTAACATTCGCGCTATGTGCTAACATTCGCGCTATGTGCTAACATTCGCGCTGTGCTAACATTCGCGCGATGTGCTAACATTCGCGCTGTGCTAACATTCGCGCTATGTGCTAACATTCGCGCTATGTGCTAACATTCGCGCTGTGCTAACATTAGCGCTGTGCTAACAGTTCTCGGCCTGTTCAGACTTGACTGTGTGACCTGAATGCATGTCTGATTGCGGTCTGTGTGTGTGGGTGTGTGTGTTTGGACCAACTCACACACTTCGCAAATGAAGTTGTTTTGAAAATTTAACCGTTGCTGGTGCCTGGAAGACATTTTTCTCTCCCGACTGGCGGCATTTCTTAGATGACAATTGTTCCTATAGCAAGTTTCAATATTTTTTGTTCTCTTGTGTTTGCGTTGCTCATTCGCATCGTCGTTTAGAAGGAAGCGTGTTCAACCTTTTGATTCTTTTGATTTTTGTTTTTTTAGGGTGGGGGGGGTCCTATCCGGATGTGCCTGCTCTGCCTAAGGAGAACTCAGTTCCACCTGCTTTGGCTATTTGTCAACGGAAAATCTGGTCTGGCTTTTGTGTGTGTGTGTGTGTGTGTGTGTGTGTGTGGAAGGCACGTTTTCATGTCACGAGCCGAATGTTTGCGTGTCCGATCGCAGCTTTGAGCCGCTGTCAGGAACGCGGCAGCAGGAAGTCCTGATCCTGCCCGCAGGAGATTCTCTGGATGATGAGTCCAAGATGGAGGAGCGGCCGGCTTTCCTTCCTGAGCGGTCGCACGGATTCCTCGCACGGAAGGTGTGTCACGTTTAACGCCAAAGCCCCCCCGCCCTTACTTAAGTTCTCAGCCTTGACACGCAGGCGCAGGATGGGCGGAGCCATGAGGCGGACGACGCTCGCTCGAGCGCTCGCCGTGCCGAACCCTCAACCAAATCAACAAACGGAGACGTCAGTGCACAAATATAAACTTTTATTCCAAACAACACTACTTCCTTTTTGCCAAAAGAAAACGAAACTTTTTGATCGGCAGCCTCGCTCGCACGCACGCACGCAAACTGTGCAAATCACAAAGACGCGGAAGACCGCAAGTACCAAAAGCGTGTGAAGCAATAAAAAGGTGCAGTCGCCCTCTGATGACATCATCAGCATGTCCAAGACGCAGAAGACACCCCCCATCCCCCCTCCCCACACTAAAAAAAAAATCCGCCTTGCATCCGTCAGGACCCACACTGGCTCGCTGGCTGGCCGGCCGGCTGGTAGGTCGGCCGGCTCCCCCCTTCAATATGAAGGACGTAAAGTCCGTCGTCGACGCGGTCGAGTGGCAGCCCGTCACCAGTAGGGCACGGCGGCATCGGCGTGGTTCCAGCTTTGCCAGCCCGGGAAGAAGCCGCTGCACATGCGAGGACTTCCCAACTGGTCCAGGTCCATCTCCACAACCTTGACGCCGTTCGCTTTCTGCTCCTCGGCCGGAGCCGGCGAGGACGCGGCGGTCCAGCCCACGTGCTTGACCGCGTAGTTCTTGCCGTTGTTGTTGTCCCAGAAGATCCGATCCCGGGCCTCGAAGCGGACGCAGAACTCCACCCGGTCGTGCGGCGGGATGTCGGCGGGAAGGTCCAGAACGAAGGCAAAGGTGTCGGTGTCGTTGGCGCCGTACACGTTGTTCATGAAGGTGCAGTCCACGTCCACGAAGCTGGACCACGAGTCGAAGGTGGCCCGCACGCGCACGGACTTCTCAAAGCCGACGTTGCGCACTTTGACCGTGCCGGTGAGCGAGCGCTCCTGCAGCGAGCAGTTCTCCAAGCAGACCGAGTTCCGGATCAGGCGGTTGCGGAAGTCCAGGTAGTCGGCCGAGGGCTGCTTGAAGTCCAGCTCCAGGCTGCAGGCCGAGCTGATCTTCAGGTCCATGGCGGCGTTCTCCAGGTCGCTCATCTCGAACTGCAGCTCATCGCCGTTGCGTTCTTCCTCGTTCTTGGAGAAGACGCGGACGGCGGTGAGCGACATTCCTTTGGAGTCGGCGAAAACCACCTTCTTCTTCTTCTCGCCTTTGCCGCTCCAGCCCTCGTGCTGCGCTGCCCTCTGCTGGCTGCTCAGGCAGGGCCTGAGCCCCGCCGCGGCTGCGGTGGCGGCGGCGGCCGCCCGGTCCCGCCTCTTGCTCCGAGTGAGAGGAGCCTCGTAGGAGCTCAGGAAGCCCCTGAGAGGAGGAGGAGAGTGGCTGATGTAGAAGTGCATGGCCACGTCCATGGGCATGACCGGCCCGGGCATCGCCGACGGACTGAAGGACCGCAGAAGGCTGCGCGTTGGGACAGGAAGAGACGGTGAGCACAAGCTTCCACACAAATGCTTCAAAGTTGACACTCTTTTACTTGCGACGGAAGAAGAAAGCGGACGAGTATCCCTCATGCTCATGATAAATCCGTTAAAAAAAAATAATAATAAATCTATAAAATTAGAGGCACCCGGACTGGTGGCAACTTTCGCTCGAGTCGCTTCAAGTTCCTTGAGGTATTTGTTACTTTTCAAAATAAAAGGAAGGAAATATGAGGACAGAGCAGCATTTATTAACGTCGGTCACTCGGGTCACGACAAGCCGCAAAAAGTGGAAGCGAGCCACGCCCCCCCGGCCCCCCCCATTCCACTTGAAGTTCAGTTACTTCAAGTTACTTGTTTGTTTGTTTTGTTTATTGAACATAAAACATATTCAGTAATAATTTGACGGAAAATAAGGTCGATAAAATAGTAAAAAAGTAAGAAATCAGTCTTCATTCAACACAGTTATTATGTTCAAGGGAGTAGGATGAAGTAAAAAAACTAATCTAGTTCTACCCCGTTATGTGTTTATATCTACTAAATCATTTTTATAATAATCAGAAAAGAAAAAGTAAGAAGTCTCCATTAAGGCTCATACTTTACCCTTAACCGTGATATTTTTACAGCTTTTGGTTTGTATCGGGATTATATACATCCTCACCCTGGCGCTCTTGTGTCAATTTTCTCTTGTATTCATAATTTCAATACTTTTCTCTATTTATCAACTTAGTTCCGATTTATCATTATATTTAATGTTTAGAATTTATCATTTTAACTCTGATTGATGTAGGTTGTTTGTACTATTTTTTTTGAATTTGTTTTTGAACTCAGCAAGCGATTTACTCATTTTTAGGTCCGTTTCGAGATTATTCCACAGATTAACACCTTTGCTAGATACACTTCTTTGCTTGATGTTTGTTCGTTGTACTTGACTCGATGATTTGTTACTCTTAATAGAAGGCGAAGTCTGGGTAGATTCTCAAGTCTCCCAGTTCATCGTTCAAGGACAATTGTTGCCTCAATTCATCTTTTGTGAAATCAACATTGAGACGGATAAACTACTTGAGTTCAAAACTTTTATTGTTACTTTTGGTCTTGTTAGAGCAGCAGAAGTTTAGGAGGAAGAAGAAAAGACGAAACAAGTTGTCTTCGTAGATTCTCAATCAAACGGGGCTTTGTAATGGCACGACAATTTGAGAAAAAAAAGACGACGTACGTCTCAAGCGTCAATTATTTGTCAAAAGTTGACCTTGAAAAAGATTTGAAGTGGCCTCCATTCAACTTGAGGCGCAGAATACTTTCCCAACTGTGCGTCACTTATGCAGACCTTCGACTTTAACTTGGTCACTGGATTCTTTTTGGCCGTTTCGACGACGTTTAAGCTGTCAACGCTCAAAGCGGAAGCGACGTGACGACTGGCAAAGGACTTTTTTTTTTGGGAAGTTGACGTCAAGCTCTCACCTGGCAGCACTCATGGGGAAACAAAAGCTCGGATCCGAGCACTCCAACTAAAGTCAGCTTCTTCTAGAACATTGCTGTCGCTCGTCTTCTCCTGGTCGGCGGTGTGCTTGCTCGTAGTCGTCCTCCTACTCCTCCTCCGAGCTGGGGCGCGACGTACGTGAGTGGCGGAGCGGGTCGGGCTCGGCTGGCTTTCTAGCGCTCCGCGCTCCCCACAGCGTCCAATCGGCAGGAAGCGGGTGAGCCGGCCGGCCAATAGGAGAAGGGTGGGCGAGCTTACTGGCCAATGGGGGCAGAGTGGGCGAGCCGGCCGGCCAATGGGGGCAGGGCTAATTTTGTCGGGGCTCGCAACGGCAAAGATGGCACCCGACGGCCAGCGGCTTCGGCAAAAGACGAGGCGCGCCCTCTGCTGGCCAACTCGCCTGCCTCACAGTCACCCGTGAGATTTTTGTCCGCCTCCGTTGACACATTGTTGGCGTCTGTGCACGTCGCAGAGACTAAAGAACACATAACCGTGACTCCTGTCGGTAGCATCGATGATCATTAGCGTTAGCATTCAGTTAGTGGACTGAAAGGGTCAGCTACAGTCCTATGTGCTCGTTTGAAACACATTGGAACGTTTTTTTTTAAATAACTGTTTACTATTTGCCAAACCAAATGGATGCTTTTAATCACGCGAGTTCACTCCCAACATAGCTAGAGCACTCGTATGTCCAGGTTGAGTTTGCACCTCAAAGCAAAACATCAGCTGAAAGGTTCTTGAAACACTTGGGACTACTCAAATCTCCAGGCACCACTGCAGGGCTACACACACACACACACACACACACACACACACGCCAGAGAAAATAATGCTGATCATTGGTGGCGACGCTCCAGAATGCATGTTGTAACAGCAGGCTTGAGTTTGCTGGAACGTCGGTCCGGAGCGAAATAAGGACTTTGCAGCGTGGAAAGGTTCACGTCAGGTCGAAATGTTCCCAAAGCTTGTCTCAACTTTTTTTTTTTTAATGGTGCAGTAAAGATTGAGATCAAAAGACGTTGGTTGTATCTTTGTCATCTTGGGTCCTTAAATGCCAATTGGGCCTCGAGTCTGTCCAGACTTACCTGCTTGGCCCGTTTTGATGTTCAAGTGGACCATCGTGATTATCGTGTCCTCAAAAATCTTGGCATGCTGTCTTTGCGCCCTTTCGGGTGACCCTGCAAATTTTTATCAAATGTGGCCAATGTCGTTTTGGGTACGTCATGTCGACCTGTGTCTCAACACAAGGGGGCGCCTGTCCCAGTCATTTGCGGGAAGTAGGTGGGCTACACCCTGACACAGCTTGATCACTGGTACGTGCGTCAACAATAATTGAAATAAATCGTCGTCCCCGGTTTATTGAGCAGCCATTCAAGTACATTCAAGTCATGTTAACTCACTGAGCAAGGACGCCGGCTAAATATGGCGCAATGGAACCGCTCGTGAAGTCTTCACATGAAGATAATAACAAAATCATTCATTCATTCATTCATCTTCCGAGCCGCTTGATCCTCACTAGGGTCGCGGGGGGTGCTGGAGCCTATCCCAGCTGTCTCCGGGCAGTAGGCGGGGGACACCCTGAATCGGTTGCCAGCCAATCGCAGGGCACACAGAAACGAACAACCATTCGCACTCACACTCACAACTAGGGACAATTTAGAGTGTTCAATCAGCCTGCCATGCATGTTTCTGGAATGTGGGAGGAAACCGGAGCACCCGGAGAAAACCCACACAGGCCCGGGGCGAACATGCAAACTCCACACAGGGAGGCCGGAGCTGGAATCGAACCCGGTACCTCTGCAGTGTGAAGCCGACGTGCTAACCACTGGACTACTGGGCCGCCCTAGATAATAACAAAATCAATGGATGAGATATTAGAGGCCTTTTGGTGCTCATGGTGTCCTCACGCTTTATTGTCTTTGGCGGCGCAATTCCAAAAGCGACATCACCTGCAAATAAAACACATTACCTCACAGGCAAAGATAGAGTTGATTCCAGGTGAACCCGCGTGCACACACACACACACAAATTTATCATCTGGATCAGGGGGTATCAGTGGCTTATGACATGCAAAGCAAAAAAAAAAAAAAAAGGAACAATCATTTGACATGGCTCACAATGTTTGTTAAAAAAAGGTCAAGGTGGGCAGAGTGGGAAGGGAGGTTATCAGAAAAACAGCTGCCAGGACTGTGTGTTTATATACTTTATATATAACAGCTGTGTTTATATACTGTAGAACTTACTCTCGGCCTTCTTTTCCAAATCTTCTGCTCATGTACAGCTAGCTTTACTCGCACTCTCCCTCACGCTCAAATACACGGAGGAAAAGTGTTCGGCATGCTGCATCCATCCATAGGATCATCACGCTGCTGATGTCAAGTACAGATAACCGCCCGATTGATGTGGTTGCCTAGCGAGAGACGAGGTCGCCGATAACGGAGAGACGGCCGTAAAGGTTTAGTGCCTGATAAAAATGAAGATAAACCATCGGCGGATTGGCCAATGGGCGGAACCTTGGCACCTCACGCCCCACTTGAGAGGAGCAAGGGGGGGGGGCTGACCTACTTGAGCGGCGCCCCAAAATGGCAAGGGTCATGTGACCCTGCTGAAGAGCCAATGAAAGACAATGTTGTTGCCGGACGGCGTGCACGTTCAAATATTGTGTGCACGCTGTGGACACGCAGCGGTCTGAAGTCCACAATGCTGTTCAATGTCCACGTGCAAGTCAAACACAAGACGCGAGCTCCCTCGAGTCATGTGATGCACTACTGCCAACTACTGGCTTATCTGCATATTGCACCCATCAAATCATGTAACACACTAGTGCCAACTACTGGCTCACCTGCATATTGCACCCATCAAATCATGTAACACACTAGTGCCAACTACTGGCTCACCTGCATATTGCACCCATCAAGTCATGTTCATATTCATCAAGGCTGATGAATAAAAAATAACAATCATAATAATAATAATAATTCAATGATGTGAAGGAAAATCGTAAATAGTACTGCGATTTATCCATTTGTGTTCATATTGTATTTAATTGAAAGATGTTTGTTGTTTTTTTTTCTCTTTCTCCTTTCTTCTTTCTACATACATTCTTGCTGCTGGAGGCTGTAAATTTCCCCAGTGTGGGACGAATAAAGGATATCTTATCTTATGTAACACACTAGTGCCAACTACTGGCTCGACTGCATATTGCACCCACCAAGTCATGTGACACACTAGTGCCAACTACTGGCTCGCCCGCATATTGCACCCATCCTAAACCGATTGGTTGGATTCCCTGAAATCGCCTCATTTACACGTTTGATCACATGTACGGGTGTGTATGGAACAGATTTGTGTCTTTAGGTTGCTCTGGGATTTTCTTTTCCCACTTATATTAAATTTTAAAAAAGATATTCGATTTTTCTAAGGTTGAAGTGTGCACTTTTTCATATTGAGAACAACTCGCTTGAAATTCTACAAAGGTTTGTATTTTATTTTTCATTTTTTGGCGTGCCCTTTCCAAGTCGAGAAAGAGATGCTGCCCCAAGTAGGAGGGGTTCAAGGATAAATGACTATTTGTGCTTCGTTCATTTGCCAACGAAAATGTAAAACGGAACTAGAAAATGTAAGAGCACGAACATATACGTTTTGTTTTGAAAGTCGGTGCACTTGAACGGAAGTCATGTGTATCGCCGAATTGTTTCTCCAAGTGAGCTCCAAGTGGGACAATTGACGTCAAAAGATGTCAAGTAATTGTTCCTGGTCATCATCAACACTCCTATATGAATTATATCCATACTTTATTTGTGACAAGATTGTTCCTAAAGCTCTTGTGAGCACCGTGAACGTTCAAGAGTGGCAGCGAGCAAATCGCTAGTTGAAGTGACAAAACAATTAGCTCAGTTTATCGTGAAGCTAACAGCTAAAGTGCAACGCTGTCAAACTTTTTTTTTTTTAAATATGTGATTTTATTTTTTCAACATCAATCAACTTTACATAAGACGTCTGAGGGTCAACTGGACCGAAGGAACTGCCGCGGAGAAACATTTTGAAGGTAAGACGTTCATTTATTGTTACTTTTATTGACAAACGTGTTTGTTTTCTTAACCCGATTTCATGTAGACAAATGGAAGTACACGACAACGTCCGATCAATTAATTAATTGTTGGAACTCAAAATTAAATTATTTAGCGATGAGCAGTGATTTGAAAAAAAAAAACAACATTTGAGTGTGTTTTTTGTTTTTGAGCACAATGTCTATTTAAGCTACTGTTATGCACCTTAAAAAAAGTGTGTTGTGTCGAGACTGCCAGCAGATGGCACCCTTTCTCCATGTTTGGCTGCTCTCGATAGGCGCTTGCAGGAGGTTTGCTTTCGAGGATGCCGGTGGCTGTCTTGCTTGACTGACTGGTCGCTCAGGGATTGATTGCCAGGCGACCAATCCAGTATAGTCTGTTTGGAGACTAGCCCTGACGAGGACCCTCACTCGAAAAGGAAGCCGTGCGCTCTCTCCACAAGCTTCCTGCAGCAGAGCAGGTCATAAAAAGGGTGCGCTTGTTTTGTTATTTGGTAACTCTTCGATGAGTTGCGTTAACCGGACCACGGCGCAAATTTGTTTGGTGTTGTGATCACCGAGCGGCGCCTCGCGAAGCTCTCTCGTGCGGCCGGTTGGCATCGGTTCGACTGTGGCCTTCTCCGAAGAATGGTGCCGACTTTGCTTTGTCGCCGACACCGCAGGAATGCTTTTGAATGGTAACTTTAATCGGACGACCATTTTGAATCGAGGAAGGCGTTAGCCTAGCTGCATCTCTGGTGCCTTTGGAAATCGTCATTGCAAAAGAGGCAAAACGGACACTCTGGCGGTAGTGTTGATGATGAGGATGAGGAGGAGGAGGAGGCCGACGATGAAGGTGTCGAGCTCTAAGCCCGGCTTTGGCCAAAACGGCAGCCAACGATGTGGAACAGCTCGGCGTCTCCGTTTGTTGTCATTCCGAAGCTTTGCTCTTCCCGCCGAGCGCTCGGCTGCCACCTCGCCGCCGCGTCACCTTTTCTCACCGTTGGACAAACACGGAGTTCGCGACCTCTCGCTGTTTGGATTGGCCCGGGTGCCAAGGGCCCCACACAAAACAACGCCGCCGGAATGTCGCGCCAGGAGCTATTTGCAATTTCCCTACGCCACCGCCTGTCACTTTTCTTCCACTCACCCGCGACCGTTTTGCGATTAAACTACCCGCACACATCCACTCCGGCGCATCCGTGCCTTCAACTCCTAGTCAAATTTAGCGAGCGCGGGGGAGGAGTCCGCGCGTGCCTGCGGGCCACCGCGAGACTTACGGCGGAGTACCCCCCCCCCGCCCCCCCACTCCGGCTCTTCGCGCCGCAGCCCAGGCCACGCCCACCTTGCTCCACTCGGGCAGGATAAGCGAAAACACCTGCGAGAGGCGTGCGGAGGAAAAGAAGCACCTCCGTCAGCCCAGCCGGAGTTCACGAATGGGGTGAAACCCGTCAAGCGCTCGCGGCAATGTGGCGCGCAGACAAACTTGCCGAGAAAAATGCGTTTCGACAAGTCGCAGTCCCGACGCTTCGGCTGCATTTATTGCACGCGGCCATGCCGCTTCGCCTCAGCTCTGAGCGGAGCTTTTATTAATTTTTTGCTCTGACTGTTGCGTCAGATCGTCGCCACAGTTTGCGGCCCGTTTTTTTTTTTTAATTTATGCCCGGAATTGTCGAGCCCTTTGTAAGGAGGATTTCATTTTCCCAAGACGTGCTTACAAAATGTGGACTGATGCGGTTACCACAGCAACAAGGATGTCCTGCTGTGAAGGTGCAAGAATGAACCGATTCATCGACGATTGATCCGATTATTGAATCAAATCAAATCAAATCAACTGTTTTGATTTGTCCAATTTCCTCCCAAGGCTAAATATGCTCTGATTTCTTTTTAGGGGGTTGGGGGGGGGGTTGGCAGGCATACTGAATGATCTTCGTATCTTGACATTTCCATTCGATGAATCGCTTGCACTTGATTGATTGTGTGTCAGGAAGACGAAGTTCACCTCAGGTAACCCGTCGCCTGTCACGACGTTTGACGTTGACCTTGAACGCAAGGCGCTCTCCTCTCCCGTTTTCATCGTCGTCGTCATTGTCGTGCGTCCACGACGATGCCGTGGTGGCCGCTGGACCGTTTGACTGTTGGACGGAAGTCTTGGTTGAACTGAACTTGTTCGGGGGCCAGGGGGCGCTCCGGGGACGGCGAGAGGTCACGTTCTAGGTTCAAGTCCACCGACGGCAACTTTGACCCGGAGGTGAAAGGTCGCGTGTAAAAGGTCGAGGCGCTCAGTGTCCGCGTTTGTGTCGGCTTGCGGGCCCGGAATGCTGACATAACAGATGTTGTCTGCCGAAGCCGATAATTATGGGCTGTACAGCTGTGTGGCCCCGGCCGGCTTCCCCCCCCCCAACCCCCCCACACCTCCTCTTCCTCCTCCTACTTTTGCCTCCGGCGCTGCTCTGACTTCACTTGCTAACCTTGGAAATCACCTTGGCTTACACCCGAGACAAGAACGCGTTGCACTCGGCGGCTTCTCAGCTGTCAAGAAGCCAACGCGTAGCCAATGCCAGCCGCTAACATCGAAGCGACCACTACTTGCCGTTTTCTGCCGCTAGCTGACTTTAAATTCCCCCCCCACCTGCCAGCAATCTGCTGTCACTCGCCACCTAGCGCCACCTGCCGCTTTTGTCCCACCAACCTGCCGTCGAACAGGCCTCGACAGTGCCGTTGACTCACGAAAACCTCGGACAAGGGACTGGTCGCCATTCGGTCTGAGGGGCACGTGTAGACAACCGACCGGTCGCCAGCTACATCCGGACATGCGGCTAACTGGTCGCCGGCCAATGTCACGGTGCGTGTCGACAGTGGACTGGTTTGTCAATGACAGGGCGCACATGGACAAACGATGATTGGTCGCTAACCAATATCATGGCACGTAAAATAAGACCAAAACTGGACTGGTCGTCAGTCCAAATCAGGTGTTACAGGTGGCCGACCGGCCGCCCATCAGATTTTTCCAGGTTCGCTGATGACGACCCCCTCAAAATCTTTCCAATTGCCTTCGTTCATTCGTCGTTGAAAGACCGCAAACTATGACCCCCAAAATACACTTCATTTCCGAATCCTCATCACCGTGACTCTTAATAAGCGCTACGCTGTTGCGCGCTAGCGCTGGAAAGGCAATCTTGCAATATTGCACCGCAGTCGGAGTCTGTCAGCACGTTTTTGTGGTGTCCTAAGGCCGGACACCACGCAAAATCCCCCCAAAAAACTTGCTCAGGCATTGTTCGTGTACCCTAAGACTTATTCGGTTTTTTATTTTGAAGGAGCTGCCATTGTGTAGCCCCGCCGGCATAATGCGCGAGCAGGCCACTGGCGAAAAGCGGAACCCGGGGGCCCCGGTGAGGCAGATCCTACGTGCCGTCCGTCGGCCCACCGCGCCGCCCGCCGTATGCAGGTTGCGTCACGCGTCGCCGCTCCCTTGTGTGCTCTTGGCGCCGCCTCGATTCCACCCCCCCCCCCCCCCCCCGCACAGACTGACCGCCCACTGACCCCATGCCCCCCCCTACCTCCCCGGTGGCACTCTGCTGAACTCCCACTTCAAAATGTCGCCAAGTTCACAGCGACTGGGAGTCCACCAGATAACGACCTTGGCACCGCTGACGCCCCCCCCCGCCCCCCCCCCCCCCGCGCTGGCTTCGTTAGGCCTGCCCCGCCACGACACGCAAAAAATCAAGTCACATGGCGAAAACAGCTTTGTAATTGCTCATCCACCCCCCCCCACACCCCCCTCACATGCTACCCACTTTATTTGGCACACCTGCAGCCAGCTTCCTCCCGCTCGCTCGTTTGCCGAAAGCGTCGGATCACGCAGACGTGTCGGGAAGCGGACGTCAGCGTCGGGTTCACGTCGAGTGCGAAGTTGTTGACTGGCGATGTGAACCCGCGTCTCGCTACAGAGGGCGTTGCCGAGATCAGGTGCGAACGTGTTGAGAGGCGGCTTGTCAGTGTGTGTTTTGCCATCCCATGGCCTCGAGGTTTGAACGTGGATCGTCAAGAGCTGATCTGGATGTCGGCTGTCAGCGTGGGACTGATGTAACGCGTCAATTTTTTTTTTGATACCGAGTGTACGAATGGGTGAGGGTTGCGATTCGAGAATGATCACGATATTGTGGGGATGTTTTAAAAAACATTTATGTCGGAATTTTGGGGGGCTCGGAACGAATTAGGGCATTTACATGGAAAACGCGTCTTGACTTACAACATTTTTCCAGAACCAATGAATTTCGTAAGTAGAGGTTCCACTGTATTGTTTTGGCGTATAACAGCAGCGGCAAAGAAATAGGATCGGCCAGTCCTCGGTTCAGCGGCGCAAAGTGTCATGGTCTCGGTGGTATGCGGTTCCGTCATGATCATTTGAGTTCAATCGTATTGATAGGAAGGGGAAATGCGTATCGATGCGGCGTCCATTAGGCGTGAATGCGTGTCGACATCGGGTCGGAACGTGTTGCTCTGGCCAGAATGTTGCCGGAGTGCAATCGTAGCACACAAGACCGGACTTGATGCAGTTGCGAGTCTGAGAAAGTCCTGAAAAGTGGAACCCGCCTCCCGGTACGCCGGTCCGTCTTAACGAAGCGGCCGGTTTGGCGTGAAGCGCACGTGCAGTCCGTCGACGGGGTGCACGATGGGCACCGTCTGCATTTTGGGGAAGTCCTGGGTAGCCAGGTTCCATTCGCAAGTCGCCACCAGTTCCACGGCCAGAGTCTTGAGTACCATCTGAGCCAGTTCTTTGCCCACGCAGCTCCGCACTCCGCCGCCAAAGGGCACGTAGCTGAAACGGGACGAGCGGTTTTCCTCGCGGTCCGGCCCGAAACGGTCCGGATCGAAGAGCTCCGGGGCTCGGAAGACGGCGGCGGTCTCGTGCGTGTCCCTGATGCTGTACATGACACTCCAGCCTTTGGGGACCTGGTAGCCCTGAGAGCACAAACACAAAGGTGCTGATAAATATCGATGTCGCCATCCCCCCACTTGCGCTTCCAGGGCCGGGTTGCGGAAGGAGCCCCCCCACAGCCTCTTCCTCAGGCATTCATGGAGCCATGGTCTCTCCAGCGTGTCCCGGGGCCTCCTACCCGGACCCGGAACACCTCTCCGGGAAGGCGTCCAGGAGACAATCCTAATTAGATGCTCGAGCCCGGTTTTCTCACCCCCTCTCTAAGTGGGGGGGAGAGCACCGAACATCCCGCGGTGGAAACTCATTACGGCCGCTCGTATCCGATGAGCTTTGTTATTAGGTCACGACCTCCAGCTCGTGACCTCAAGTGAGGGATCCGAATGTAGATTGACCGGAAAATCGAGAGCTTGGCGTTTTGGCTCAGCTGCTTCTTCGCCCCGACAGACCGATACGCTTGATCCGCCTGTCCATTACCCCCCCGCCCCCCATCCTGCCCTTGACCCATGAACAAGACAACAACATCATCGCCAAAGTCCTCCACCTGGGCCTGGGACGGGATCTCGCCCCCCAACACTTCCTCCATTTTCCCACCAGGACCATCGCCTCAAATTTGGTTTTCTCTAAACCACGACGAGTGCGCTTCTTCGACCTGCGCAACGTGTCAAGTACTTTTGTTTGTGTTGTCACGGTGAAAGCTTACAAGATGGCGGGCCAAAGTAGTCATCATTTTACCCTTAACTCATTCACTGCCAAAAACTTCTTTTCGGACTCGGTCTAGAAGAAAGATTACTCCTTTTCATTTCTGTGGCCCGAGTCTTTGTTTGGGAAGAAGAAGCAAGAGGAAACTTGTCGTCTCTTGTGGTTTTTCTCCTTTTGATAGGAGCTTTTTCTTAACTCCAGTCCAATTACCGGGCCGGGTCGGGTCTCGGTGCTTGAGTGAACAGGCATAATGACATTTTGTGCTCTATAGACCGGTTCTACCCTGAGAAAGACCAGCAGCAACAGCCTCACGTGGACCACAATAGTCTTGGGGGAATTCCTCTGAAATCTTTTTTCATCTTTACAAAAAGCCTCCTGCGCAAATTGGGGGCGCGGTGGGGGCGGTTGAGGGGCATCTGAGGATGAGGAGGCCATGGTGGGGCGACGATCCTCACGGCAACGCCTTGCTGCTAATATGCGAGCTGCTCAGAAACGAGATTCCTTCGTGCGCTCGGATCTAAGGTCCTGCCTGCCACGTTTGCGGATACGCGTGGATGGACGGACGGTTACTTACGTCCAGCTCAAACGTCTGCAGGGCGGTCCGGTAGCCTCCAGAAACTGGCGGCAGGAAGCGTAGAACCTCTTTGATGATGCAATCCAAGTAGCGTAGCCGGTTCAGCTTATCCAGGCTCAAGTTCGCCCGAGGACCATCGCCGCCGTCTCCTGGGCCGGTCAGCCCTTCGGAATCCAGCTCGGCTTTCAGGCGTCGGACCACGGCCGGGTGGCAGAGGAGCTGCAGCAGCAGAGACGTCGCCGCGCTGGCCGTGGTGTAGTGAGCGGCGAAGATCAGCTCCACGGCCGTTTCCTGCAAAGTCAGCGAGAACGCCCTGACGTGAACTCCTTCGGCGGTTCCACTGAAGATCCTTTCGGGAGCTTGCGGTTTCTGCCCCCGAAAGAACTCTGGTGGAGGATATTCTTCTATCGGCTGGAGTTCTAAGCCTACCTCACCCAAGCATCTAAGGCCCGCAGGCTGAGGTGTCCCTGCAAGGCTAACGGGAGTTCGTACCTTGAGCTCTTGGATGGTGAGGCTGCGGCCGTGCTCCCTGGCGCCGGACAACATGTAGTCAAAGGCGTCCAGATGTTGGTGGTGGTGCTGCTGCTCCATCTTCTCGGCGATGATCTTCTCCATGTTGGCGTGCAGGATCTCTCTGGCTCTGATCCCCTACAAACCATTTGCAAATCACCTTCAACCCTCCGTTTCTTTGAACGCGCGACAAAGACGAGAGGCCTTTCACGTTCAAACCGATCAACTGGGACGACGTCGCATCCCCCGCGACCGCACCGCATCAGAAACCGACGTCGGGGGAAAGATCGGACACGGACCTTCCGAAGACCGCTGAGCGGCGTGTCCACGGGAAGCGAGAAGAGATTGTCCATGAGTTGCTCGAAGATGGCGCCCAGGTAGACCACTCGCTCCTCGTCCAGCCGCAGACCCAGCAGGACGCGAGCGGCGATGCGGAAGGTCAGCAACTTGGCGGCGGCGTACACGTCCACGGCGTCGGGCCGCGCGCACCACTCGGCCACTTGGCGCCGCACGGCGTCCCGCAGCCGGGGCAGGTACGACTCCAGAGCGCCTCTGCTGAACACTTTGGCCAACACCTGGACAGACACGTGTCGCGACACACTTCTCGTCAGCCGTGAAAAGTTGCCCCGATTTGAGGAATCACACCGGCAACGTATAGATCTTGGCCTTGCCGGGTCAGTTATTGTAGCGCGTCGTCGTCTTGGCTACCCGTTTGCCCGCAAAGGGTACAAATATGTGGCCAATTTGACAGACGCGAAGGGGGCGAGTTCAAAGGATCGCAGGAAATGCCGCCCCAGTGACGAGCCGACGGACCCGCACCTTTTTCCCAACAGTGTGTGGCCATTTGCCTAAGCCAAGACTTGACTCCACCCGACTCGCTTGACCTTTGACCCCCCCCCCGCAGCCCCCCCCCCCGCACCAGCTGAGTGGCCGTACCTTCCTCTTGCTCTTGTGAGCGTCACCGGTGGAGTTGACGAGCGTGTTGGGTCCCAAGATGATGCGCGTGCTGCGCGGCCACTGCGTGCACACCAGGCTATGCTCGCCCATCAGGATCTTGCGGATGTTGTCGGCGCCCGTCACCCGGATGACGGGTTTGCCCAGGAGGTGCGTCTTGAACACGTTGCCGTGACGCCGCCTGCGACACACGTGGAAGTCGGAGCCCTGCCGACCGGCCGCCCCATCAGATTTTTTCTAGTTCGCTGATGACGATCCCCTCAAAATCTTTCCGATTGCCTTTGTTCATTCGTCGTTGAAACTATGACCCCCAAAATACACTTCATTTCCGAACCCTCGTCACCGTGACTCTTAAAAATGAGCGGCTTACGGATTGGGAGATTTTGAAAAAAAAAAAGCAACAAAACCCCCCAAAGAGCAAGGAGTCCTTTTAGCTGGCGCTCACACCCGAGGCTAAACTCGCCCCCCCCCCCCCCCCAACAGACATCCTGGTGCTTCTTGCTTGTGGCAAATACTTTGGTGTGGCCACCGAGAGGCAGTAGAATACAGTCGCGCAAGACAAAGCGACTTGGAAACGGACTCCTTGATCCCTCCGGTTGACCGTTGTTTTCCAAAGCGAAAGTGGCTTATTTGGGCGGGGGGGGACACAGAGAGAATTGGTCTCGACTGGAGAAGTCAAAGAGATTCGATGAACGGAATCGACTGTCAAAATAGTCGCGGCTGAATTTGATCACCAAACCTTCGACGCTTACCTGGACGAGCCAGTGCAGGGTCTCCCCGACCAGAGGCCAGCCCATGGAGCCTTGGGGGAGGGGCAGCGGGTTTCGGGGGTCCCTGCTCAGACTCCATCGCAAACTCCACAGCAGGCGCGTCAGCCCCAGCGCCAGCGGCGCGCAAAGCAGCCACGTCAGGGCGCCCGTCACCGCCCACGCGTCGGGCAAGTGCCAAGCGGGGAACATGGCCGCCTCCAAACTGGAAACATCCAACCAAAGCTCCTCTGCTCCTCCTCCTCACTTGTCGGTCGGTCGACCTGGGGATCCAACGCGCCTGCACGTACACCGACGGGAGAAGAAATCGGACGCTGTGCTTACTGGAAATACTTTTTTGAGAAAGCAGAAGGACTCCCACTTCAAGCCAGATCAGGAAAAGTAGCAATCAAGATTGAAACGGCAATCGTTTCAATCGGAACTTCCAAGAGAAGCCATGATTCCCTCAAGCGATCATTCCAAAAGTCTCTTGACCGTCAGCCTAATGAAGTTTGACGCCATGTGAAAATGCCGATTCCATTCTGGGGTCTGTTTGCCCGTCCCAGGAAAAAAAAAAAAACGACGGAATGTGGCCGCCATTTCGCGTTCGCACAAGAGCAGCAAAATCATCTCCAATCGCAAGTTCCGACAATTGGCGACACGAGTCGAGAACAGTCGGACTCCTTGCATCGCAAGACGTTGAAGGGCAGCTCACGCGCTTTCTGTCAAACCGTCGTGCACAAAAAGTCTCCTTCAGTGGGGGACGGGGGGGGGGGGGGGTGTCACCGTTTGCCAAAGCCACAAAGCATTGCCGTTATGTTCGATCCCTCACGTTCAAAATTTAAAATTTTTTGAAAATTAGACTATGACTAAAACTTACCCCGTAACATTTTCTGCCTTGCTGCTTTATAGTATAAAGTAGCAAAAGCTGAATGCAATTGAACTATTATTATTAAAAATATTATCTAACTATATTTATATAAAGATAGAGAGGCACACACACACACACACTTATATGTGTGTATATATATGTATATATATATATATATATATATATATATATATATATATATATATATATGTATATATAATATATATACATATATATTAGTACAAAAATAAAAAAAAATAAAAATAGTGTTTGAGCAATAGGTAATGAGTGAATGCATTTGAGCATTTTTGTGTCAAACGTTTTAGTCAACAACAAAATCCCCATTCAAAAAAAACTAGTTTGAGTTCAAAACAACTTCAAGTCTTTAAATGTGGCTTTCTTAAATACCCGCTCAATTATTATTATTATTTTTTTTTTCTCCGTGCATTTTGAAGTCACTTTGACTCGGCACGGTCGCTCCTCCAAAATCCTGTCAAAGTATCAGTGAAGTTTTTCTCTCGCTGTTTTGGGGACTATTTATATATTTTAAGAAAATAAGATTGTCTGCGATCTGAAAGTTGGCATGCAAAGTTAAATACAACTATTCATTTTTTTTTTTAATGCTGCGTTTAGTCATTCAACCTGCAAAATCCCAATGAGATGATCTCATTGGTGCATTTCAAAAATGAGCAGTTCGCTTGTTTTGAACAGAAGCAGAACGAGCCCAATTTTGACGAGCGGCGGAAAGCGCGGCGACGTGATTTCAATTGCCGGCAAGTGAAAAAATGAAATCCTCGAGTGCAGATACCTGACGAGTCCTCGCGGGGGTCCACTGTCACAGCCGATAAGAAAGAGAAAGTTTGCGCGTCAGCGTCTGTTGGCGCACGTCGCCCCCCCCCCCCCCCACCACCACCACCACACCCCCGCGGCGAGCACGCGCCGCAGGCGACAAGACGAGCGCGCACGCCGGAAGCGGATGGAGACGCCGAGCCGAGCCGTCAACTATTCCAAAGACTAGTCCGTCTTGTCCGTCACCTTGCGAGCACGCTTTGGGTTGGTGGGGGGGGGGCCGGTCGCAGGTCTCGGCTCGCCGCCCCTCCGCCCCTCTCCCCACGCGACCCCACCGCTACCCCAAGGCGGCGCGAGCACGTCCCCCAAATGTGCGTACCCGTGCGCGTGCGTGTGCGCGTGCTCACCTCCTCCGCGCCGAAGTCGAGTGTGAAGCTGAAGCGGCGGGACGGACCGCGCGCCTTTTTATTGGCGGCCCACCTTCGCCCGTGACGTCACCGCCGAGATGTGAAGCGGGCGGCGCGGACGCGGAGCGGGCGGCCCGGTGCGTGAGAAAAAGAGAGAGAGAGAGAGAGAGAGAGAGAGACACGCTCAGTTGATGGACGAGAACTGGATTGGAATCTTCATGACGTCACGCGCCTCATCATACTGCGCCAATGGGAAGGAACAAATACTCTGTGGCCCGACATTTCACTTGATTGGCTCTCACATGAAGATGATGATGATGATGATGCTGTCAAGTGCTGTCCCTTGGAGCTCGAACGGCAGCCCTAACTTTGTCAATGTGCATTCTTGCTCAGCGGATGAAGACGATTGGCATCCTCTGTTCACAAAGTTTTTCCTTTTTTTTTTTTTTTTTTTTTTAAATTTGTATGTGCGTGACATCCACGCAGGCATGATCAATCAAGCTGCGCTGAATCCAACCGCGGAACAATCGGATGCTCTCTTGGACGTGGCGAATCTGTACGTTAAAACGCTCGTTTGTTGGAAACGTCTCCAACAAAACCGTTTCCAACCGTCCGTCATGTCCTCCCGTCCGAGAAAGACTGGAGGACATGTTGAAGGTGGGGGGGGGTCAATGAGATGCTGGAATCTGTCAGCACTTGAACCCGTCCGACTTCCTGCCGCCAGTCTGCCGGGGGAGCGCTTGTCCGTTTGCAACGGAAGCGACTCGGGATCCGTTACGGAAGCGGGGGGGGGGGGTGAGAAAATGGCGGCTTGCTGGCCGCCCTCCCGCGAGACAACACGCGAGAAAGAAGGAGGAACTTGCACGTCGGCTCAGCGTGCTCGCGGCACCTCGGGACTTTTATTTTGAAACGCTGCCTGACTTCCTCCTCCGCATTGTGTAGCTTGACCAATCGAGCCTTTCTTGACTTGGTCCTAATTTGCACTCGCACGCAATGAAACGAGCGCGCCGCACCAGTTGCACGACTCGACCCCAAGCGCTGAACTCGAAGGAATTGCTTCCGAGTCCAACTTGTGATCAACCCGACTTTGAAAACATGACAGTTGTCACATCTTAACGAGTTTGGGAGTAAGTCGAGGCCCGCCACTCGGGTCCCTCGGGGCACCCCGGAGCGGCGGGGCACTTCCTTTACCTTTCAGGCCGAGCTCCCTCGCGGCCCCGCCGGGCGGACGGATCGTGTTCGGGCCGCGGCCCCGAGGTCGCGACCTGCGCCGGGAAGGCGCAACCGTTCCGCCGGGCTCCGGCTTCTCAAAGACGTGCTTGTTCTCCGAGCCGGAAGGTGTCCGACTCCCGGCTCGGAGGCTTTGGCTTTGCGCGAAACAAAACGGGTCGGCGTGGTCCCCCGTGTCCTCAACTTCGGCCCCGTCGTCATCAGGACGGGAACTGACCAGGAGTTACGAAGCATTAAAAAAAAAAGTGGATTTAAAAAAAAAGGACTCGTTCAACCCCGTCATGTGCCCGTGAGGTGTAGTTGTCATTTTTGCCCACTAGGGGTCACCGCTTTGTCGGACTGTCGTATCTGTGACACGTATTGGCTTTCACTGGCCCGGGTGACTGACGCGGGCTCGTCGAGCGACTCGACCGCCCGCTCGGGTGTTAACTCCGCTTTTGTCCGGCGGTCTCCGTCACTCCCCGACACCGAAGCGCCTCGGGGTGCGCGCGCCCGCTGTGAGGAAATGACCGCTGGCTGCCCACTCGCGTGTCGGCATCCCCGCATTTATTCTTGCGCGGGAGTAAACAAAGGAGAGAGGAAGCGTCCCGAGTGGAAGGAAGAGCGTCTCTGTCGCCCCCCCCCCCTGCCCGAGACCCCCGCGGACCACCTGTTGTGCACGCACGCTTGAGCGAGTCGGTCCTCTTCCTGTTGGTGAGCGTATTCTGTCCCAGGCGCACCCCTGTGAAGGTTTGACATGTTGTGATTGGACTGCAGCGGTTTGCTGTCAATCATTTCATGACAGGCGGGTGTATGGCTCCATCTTTGCATCGATTGGATGCAAGGTGACGGAAAAGTGGCCCAAGATGAGCTCATCGGTCCGCTAGCAAGTTTGTTTTGGGGTGCGGTTACGTTTTTTCAATACCAAAAAAAAAAAAAAAAAGTTTCTTGATTCAAGATGGGTGTTTTACTTTTGTCTTGTTAAGGGCTGCGGCAGGGGGGGGGAGTCAATTGCGCTTTTTCATGGGAAAAAAAAATGAAAGTGGTTCGTCAAGTTACACCTGCAATGGTGTGTGTGTGTGTGTGTGTGCGTGTGTGTGTGTGTGTGTGTGTGTGTGTCCCGCCCTCTCATTCATCATGACGCACAGTCGGAAGCAAGCTGCCGTTGTGACTTATGTGCGGCACGCCCACGCGCCCGCACACACATGCTGCACCCCCCAGGCCCCCCCCCCCAACCCCGAGAGTTTCTTCCAATCAATTCCTCCCCCCCCCCCTTTTTGAGAACCCTCCGCTTTGAAGCCTTTTCCAAAAGGGGACCACTGTGATGACGTCGTCCCCCCCCCCCATCCGCCGGTTGCCGAACGCCGTTGGCATCCGTCCGCCGACGAAGACCCGGCGTGGCCCTCGGCCAGTCCCCGCCGTCCGTTCTCACGCCGTGTCTTGAAAGCGGAGTCCGGAAGAACCCTGCGGAAATAGTGAAGACGGCTCGACGTGATGGCTCAGCGGCGCGGCCGCGCCCACCTCCACGGGGGGGGGTCGCCAGTCCATCTACAGAAAGCCCTCGACGACCTTTGAACCCCCACGCCGAGTCGTCGCGCCTTTTGAAAGACCTCATCAGCTGAGCACTGGGAAAAAAAGCTTTTGGCCGATACGCCGATGTGTCAATCAAAGCTAGCCCCGCCCCCCTCGCACCCCACCGATCCTGTCCGTCATTCTATTCTTCTCATTTCAGGAGCTCATGCATGACAACACACACACTTTGTCAACTCTTTTAGTTTGTGTGTGTGTGTGTGCGTGTGTGTGTGCGTGTGTGTGTGTGTGTGTGTGCGTGTGTGTGTGTGTGTGTGAGAGACGAGCACTCCATTGCCAGTTGGGTTTCTGAAGCTGTCAATCATCCAACAAAAAAATAGCACCAGGGTGCCCTAACCCCACTGCTCTCGCCTACACACACACACACACACACACCCACATTTTTCATGCAATCGTTGAGCTGTGTGAGGCCACGCCCACGTCCAGGAAGCAAGTTGGAGCGCTGTGCATGGAGGTCAACTCACATTTCTTGACTTTCGAAACCTATTTGGGTGACTTTTAGCAAGTTTTTGGAAAACCATCAATGATTTTGTGATTCATCGATGAATACAGATTTTTTTTTTTGGGCGGGGGGGGGGGGCGAGATGGCCACTCGATTTGAGTCACGTCGGTGTAATGGGCCTAAGCGACGATTCCGCAGGTCCCGGCACCCCACGGCGGCGACGTCATCGGGCAACTTTTTAGGTTGAGGAACGTCTTCAGCAGGGCCGCCGCCTGTTTTTTTCGCAGCGACGCTTCCGGCCGGTGGCCGAGGCGAGCGGCCTTGCGGATCGGAGCGCTCAAGCGGCGTAATGCTCGCTCTCTCTCTCTGCTCTTTAACAGGATTAGCGCCCAGCGGCGCCTCCTCCGCCCTCCGGTCAAGCGTGCGCCGGGAAGCCAGCGGGACGCACGCTCCGGGTTGGGCAGGGTCACGCTGCCCGGCGCCCCCTTTGCTACGTGTGTTTGTGTGTGTGTGTGTTGGGCCAGGCGCCTCCAGCCCCGCTCACGGCGCAAAGCAGCTAAACGGCGAGAGAGCCTTTCTTCCAAGTTTGCCTTGGCAAAGCTGTTGCGCCTTCTCGCACGGCAGAAGCTCCATTTTTCCCCGTGGCGCGCTGCCCTACTTTTCCATTGATCGCTTTCAATTTTGACCCCTCCCTCATACAAGCACTTGGTTTTCGTGACTGAGCTGCTTTCAATCGCAACTTTTTTTTTTTTCCCCCTCCCAAACAATGTTTAGCCAAAACTTAGCATCATCCGAGTTAGCTCGCCACAAGCCCGCACGCGACAACTTGGCCGGGGGCCGTGGATTTAACGTATCGATTGTTTGCGACTTGAGACGATCTTGAGACTTGAGACTATGAGCCGCTGTCGGGCCGGCCAATTCTTTTTTTTCTTTTTTTCTCAGCCTTGTGCTGCCGGTTTCGGAAGGAAATTGAAAAAGCTTCCAAAGCACAATCTCCCAGGCTCTTTCTTGCCACTCCCGGGTCGGAATTGACTCTGAAATGAGCTGCGAATGATGAATTCATTCATTTCAATTCATGAATGACGCCATGAGAATCTAAAGCGTGGCCAAACAAATGTTTAATCTGTTAGCTTCGAGCTAATGCTAACGTAAGAAGTGATTAGCATGCGTGTGGTCTGGGCGTCTTAAGAGTTTAATATTGTTGATTTGCTCGCGTACGATTTCACAAGCCAATACAAAATCATTGTAATTGAACACAAGTAGTGCAGCAGCACACATAGACAGACAAAACGCTACTCCGCTATATCGTACAACTGTACTAAGAGGAAACGAAACATCTCAACGAGGCGTTGTTTTTGAATCCCGCGGCCCCCAACGGCGGAAACGCTTTTGAATTCCTTACGTCCGTTCGTTTGTGAGCGTGGTCACACGGAACGACTCGTATGTCAAAGCGCCGCCGGATCGCAAGCCGGCGGGGATTGCGGGAATGATGTGCCGTGAGTGTCGGCAGCAGCCAGCGTTTTTGTTGCGACACGTCAACAAGATCACAAAGAAAGCGGGAAGGAATGTGCTCTCACCCCTTTGCATGCCGCACGCATGGAACAAAAATAGATAAACATGCACGCACACGTAATTGTAGTATGCGTGTGCAAACTCACACACGTACATGTGCACATGTGCGCAAACATACATGGCAACCCCCCCACCCCCCACCCCCCCACACTCACACATACGGTGCAGCACAGGCGCAAGTTGTCTGTTGGAGCGTTGGAAGACGCTAAAGTCCTCATTGCGTGTTGTCACTTGCACACGCGCACACACGTGAGCGCCACCCCCCCTTTTTGATGCGGCTGCCGTCCCGCAGACGTGTTTTGATGTCTGCCGGAAGAACAAAGGTGCCGCCGCTAATACTCCAGGGAATGCGGAGGCTTAGTTGCGTCTTTGGGGCCGCGCCGCGCCCCGCCCTGCCTTTTAGCGCCGCCTGGGCCCTGATCGACCCTGGAAAAGACAGAAAATATTTTAAAAATATATATAAAAATACAGGGCGGCCCGGTAGGCCAGTGGTTAGCACGTCGGCTTCACAGTGCAGAGGTACCGGGTTCGATTCCGGCTCCGGCCTCCCTGTGTGGAGTTTGCATGTTCTCCCTGTGTGGGTTTTCTCCGGGTGCTCCGGTTTCCTCCCACATTCCAAAAACATGCGTGGCAGGCTGATTGGACGCTCTAAATTGTCCCTAGGTGTGAGTGTGAGCTTGGATGGTTGTTCGTCACTGTGTGCCCTGCGATTGGCTGGCAACCGGGCCTGCGTGGGTTTTCTCCGGGTGCTCCGGTTTCCTCCCACATTCCAAAAACATGCGTGGCAGGCTGATTGAACACTCTAAATTGTCCCTAGGTGTGAGTGTGAGTGCGAATGGTTGTTCGTCTCTGTGTGTGCCCTGCGATTGGCTGGCAACCGGGCCTGCGTGGGTTTTCTCCGGGTGCTCCGGTTTCCTCCCACATTCCAAAAACATGCGTGGCAGGCTGATTGGACGCTCTAAATTGTCCCTAGGTGTGAGTGGGTGTGCGAATGGTTGTTCGTTTCTGTGTGCCCTGCGATTGGCTGGCAACCGGGCCTGCGTGGGTTTTCTCCGGGTGCTCCGGTTTCCTCCCACATTCCAAAAACATGCATGGCAGGCTGATTGAACGCTCTAAATTGGCCCGAGGTGTGAGTGTGAGCGCGAATGGTTGTTCGTCTCTGTGTGCCCTGTGATTGGCTGGCAACCGGGCCTGCGTGGGTTTTCTCCGGGTGCTCCGGTTTCCTCCCACATTCCAAAAACATGCGTGGCCTTTGTTTTCGGTTGCACAAGCTTCAAATGTGCAGACGAGGTGCCATTTTCCTCGAAATGAATCAATGAACGCGCCGAAAGTCATGTGCAAGACGTGCACTGGTACATGTTGGAAGAAAGCCGATGCAGAGTACTTTTTTTTTGGGGGGGGGGGAGTTCTTCTTTTCCAGCCAACTGTCAACACCGGCCGGCGCTGGGGTCAGAGGTCAATCCCCGCGGACCACCGCCAGGGAAAGCCCATGACAGATCTCACGCAAACACACACACACAAGTTTTAAGCACAAAGACAAACATGGCCATCGCCAAGTGTGTGTGGAGTCAGTCTGTCACCGTGACAACCCAAGACTGACCCCCTCACTTTGGGAAATTGGGGGGGTCACTTCCCGCTCGGCTCCGACAGCCGCGCTCACGGACGTCCAGATGAACCTTTTTTTAAGGACCAATGTGTAGCCGTCTTTCTGTGACACTTCCGGTCTCTCTCTCTCGTCGGCGCCAAAATGGAGAAAATGTCACCAAAAATGTATAACGGACACGAGCGGCCATATTTGGCGACGCCACGCAAGGTGGGGTTCAGCCGCGTTGCCCGTACAAGAAGGTCAACAAACGCGGGCGCGGGACGGCGAAAAGCCTTCGCTCGCTCTCGTCCGCGGTCCCGCGCGAGCGTGCGTCACATGACCGCGCCGAAATCAACTTTTACCGGACTCGTTTTCCCATCGCGGCCTTGGCCAAAGACCGGCCGTGACCCCGACACCCTCCCTCCCGAGACCCCACCCCCCCCCTCCGCTAATCTGCCGCCGGGCGCCACTTTGCTGTCGGTGCAGAAGAAGAAGAATGAGGAAAAAAAAAAATGAAAGAAGAATGGAGCTCTGTGTGGTATTCTCTGCCATTTTGTTTGAGGGTGAGCGCGCGGTCAGACCATTAGCATTAGCGCCACGCCAAGCCGCCATCGAGTACACACGCTTTGGACCGCGCACGCTCACGCGCGACGGAGCGCTCTTCAACGTGAGCCTCATCATCATCCTCGTTATAGTCTTCAACGTGTTCTGCCAGATATTTGTCCTCTTGCTCTTTTTCCTGTCGTTAGTTCCTCTGAAATGTTGATGCAAAGCATTCTGGGAAGGATCTTCACTTTCGACATACCTGAGTGTGTGTGTGTATGTGGGACTCCAACACAGATTAGCCGAGATAAGATAAAGTGACGGCAGATAAACTAAGAGGATTGCATCGGATTTCGATCCACTTAAAAGGGAGGGCGGAGCAAAAACAATGAGATGATTTTTCTTTTTTTTTTATTTTTATTTGACTTGTGTCGTTTCATTGTGGCAATCCATGCTAGCTGTCTAGTTTAGCTGCATGCTAGGCTACATCCACATTTCCCTGTCTTCTAAGCATGTTAGCTTCCATGAAAGAACAAAAACTTTGTTTCTTGTCAACAACTTCTCATCTCATCTCATCTTCCGTACCGCTTGATCCTCACTAGGGTCGCAGGGGGGGGTGCTGGAGCCCATCCCAGCCGTCTTCGGGCAGTAGGCGGGGGACACCCTGAATCGGTTGCCAGCCAATCGCAGGGCACACAGAAACGAACAACCATCCAAGCTCACACTCACACCTAGGGACAATTTAGAGTGTTCAATCAGCCTGCCATGCATGTTTTTTTTGGAATGTGGGAGGAGACCGGAGCACCCGGAGAAAACCCACGCAGGCCCGGGGAGAACCTGAATCGGTTGCCAGCCAATCGCAGGGCACACAGAAACGAACAACCTTTCGCACTCACACTCCCACCTAGGGACAATTTAGAGTGTTCAATCAGCCTGCCACGCATGTTTTTGGAATGTGGGAGGAAACCGGAGCACCCGGAGAAAACCCACACAGGCCGGGGGAGAACATGCAAACTCCACACAGGGAGGCCGGAGCTGGAATCGAACCCGGTACCTCTGCACTGTGAAGCCCACGTGCTAACCACTGGACTACCGGGCCGCCTTGTCAACAACTTGTGTTCTTTTATTGTTGAATCGTAATGGCTAGCTGTTAGCTCCTTCAGTTAGCCACAGGCTGTGTGTGTGTGTGTGTTTTATTGTTGATTTGCTAACCGTTAGCCATTGTTTGACTCTCGTGTTGTTGGCAGCGGTTGTGAACTTGAGGGGCTTGATTGGCAGTTAGCAGGGGGATTTAGGATCTTAGGATCGGTCCGGATCCGATGAGGCCACATTATGGAGCCGCGGCGGCGCGGCTTGAGGGTGAGACGCGCGGCGGCGGTGGCGGCGGCTAATTGCCTCCATTTGGACGCAGGCCGTGACAGCTCGCTGGTGAGGAAGGGCACCCACAAGGTCACACACAAGGTCAATTGTGTTCACGCTGTCAACTGTCCGCTAATGAACACGGACGCCTCGTTAGCTCGGGTTCAGCGAGTACACAAACAGCGGTGCGGCACCACAAGCCTGTTTTACGCCTGGCCGCGCGCCGGACAAATCATATCATCGCAACTTTCGTCATTCCAACGTCAGCTCGGGTCATCGGGCAAATGAAGTGCCCAATGAGGGGGAGCACCTCGTCCGAGGGGCGCAAACGTCACCGCACGCACGCTAGCAAGCCGGTCGAACGGGCAACGTGTAAAGTTGCTTTAGGGAAAAGCTTGATTAAAAAAATATATATATATAAATAAAATAAAATAAAAAAGCACACGCATAAACGTAGAATTTGTACGCATAAAACGTAGAATTATCACAGCAAACAAGCCACGCCCACAAAATATATATATATATATTTTTTGCAAGATTTAATTCAACTGTTCAGCCTTTTTTTTGTCTTATATTTAATATTTAGAATTAAACTTTGTTTGAATCTTGATCCAACTGATTGCATTCTTTTAATATATATATATATATAATATATAAACATTAATATTTATTAAAAATCTGTAGTCTGTCTCTTATCTGAATGTTTACATCATCTTAAAAAAAGTTGTTACTGGTATAACCTGTTTTTTGACTCTTTTGTGTGGATTTTTACAGTGCGGGTCAAAATGACCCACAACATAATCAATGTGATTTTTTTTTCAACATAATATGAGGGTTAAAATCAAAAAAGCGCTTTTTGCTGAATGAACATTTAATGTTAGATTGCTAATTGGATTCAATCGGATTTTAAGTTCAAGTTAATATGCGGGTGAGCGCCCCCCCTCCAAAAAAAAAAAATATTGAGTTCAAATGTTTAAAACTGACATCATTTTACATACAAATAATACTTTTGTACATATATTGTGTGTGCGTGTGTGTGTGTGTGGATTACTGGTTGTCGTTGGTTGAGTGAGAAGATGAAAGCGGGATGTAAAAACTTTAACAAAGCGAGCGACGACGAGTAAAAAAAAAAAAAAGCTGAAAAGAAAGAGGCAGAAGAATAAAGGGGTGTTTTGTTCACGGTTGGCCTTTTCCACCCGGGGGACACTCCTGGTGGCACGTTCAAGCGGCGAGGCCGACAGCCAATCGCCTCGTCCCGTTTGCCCCGTCACCCCGCATCATTGGGGTCAAAGGCTGCCGCGCCTCCCAATTAATGAGCAAGCCAACCCGAGCGCCCCTTTCGCCAACACCCGCGCCGCAGCCACCAAACGGGCACGTCTTTGGCCGCCCGAAGGCGACGATCCCGCGCGGCAGCGGCGGCGGCGGCCCAGGTGAACGTTGCGCCTTTCCGCGTGGTAAGCAGTCAAGAGCCAGAACGCGGGTCGCGGCGCTTACCCGCGCACTGGCCGTTGTCCCGGCACTAACTGTTCACCCTTATAATGAGATCATGCCCGCTGAAGGCTCCGGAACAAAAGGCTGCAAATTGTCATTAAATGCGCAGCGCTGCGGCGCCGCCTTTTGATCGGCGAGGCCTTTCATGGCCGCTAATGGCTCCTGACGGACGCCGCCAACAGATTCTGTGACAAACTTCTCGATCCGGCCGAGAGGATTTTTGAACTTTGCCCGGCTCTCGATGCCGGGCGGGCGGGCGGGCCGGCCGGGCCGGGCCTCGCTCTGTCAAACAATCACACGGGTGACCCAATTGAGCAGTGGTGCCTCCCCGATAACCTCAATGAGCTCTATGTTGGCCCGCTTTGTTTCGACGCTCATTAAACACTCGCCCGCTTCCTGCCTTCAATACAAACACTGATGCTGGGGGGGGCACGGGTCGTGTCCGTAGAAGGGGGGGGGCGCAGGTGCAAAGATGGAGGGACAGAGCCGAGGGGGGGGGGGGGATCCGAGCGGGACTTTCCCACCGAGTGCTCATTAGGTCATGACAATCTGCTCTGACAAAGGACACGGCGTGACCCCCCCCCCCCCCCCACCACCGTGCGCCCGCTTATCTGAATATGCCTTTTCATAAGCACGCATACAACTGATGCTTTAACCCCGCTCGGACCGCCGCCCCCGCCGACTCTGGCGCCGCTCGCCCGCCGAAAGCCGAGAGGATCGACGGCGACCTCGTGAGAACTTTTGAACCTGCGGTTTCGTCGGGTCAGCCCGAGAAAGCGGCCGCGTGAGCGCCCCCCCTCGGTGCAGGGCGGGGGGGGGGGGGGACGTTTGCGACGACGAGCGAGAGCTTCTCTAGATGTTGGCCTGCGACGGCAGAACTTTTGGCAGGTTCATTCTTCCGCAGATTCATCATCATCGGTCAAATGCGGGTTGTCGTCACCTCTCCGAGTAGGCGGGGCTTGGATCCGGAGTTTGCACTTGGTTCAAAATTTTGGATGCTCTTCCTTTCATATTCTTTTTCACAAAGATGACGGCTAGCATGCTAACAGGTTTTTTGGAACATGAGGCAAACGGTCTGCATTCTGCCTAATAACCAGAAAACATTTACGTGGGGACTTTTTTTTTTGCGCAGATTAAGTGCAATTTATTTCTAATCCATTAATCCAAACAATCATTCAACATCATTCTCGTCCCCTCAATCACAAGCACGTGATTTTTTTTGGAGAGTGAATTTACACAATTCACTCTTTTTGGTGGGATTTTGTGTGTGCGCGCGTGAGTTATTTGAAAGCCGGCATCGCCGCGCCATTCCGGAGACCCCCGGGGGCAAGCGGCTCCCACTTCCCCTCCGACCCCGCCTCCACAGGATAGACCCCAGACTGGGATCAGTCGGGAGCCCCCACGCCCCCCTTCACACACACACATACGCGTGCGCGTGTGTGCGTGTGTCTCGGCGGGCGGTTTTCGACTAAACTATACATGGTCGTTTTCTTCGTCTAAAAATGCCTGACGATACGTGGAGTTTATTTTAAGATCAAAATGCCTTGCTATACATGGTCTTTTTTTTTTTTTGTCTAAAAAAAAAAGGCCTTACGATACATGGTCGGTTTTTTTCCGTCAAAAACGGCTTACTATACATGGTCGTTTTTTTTTCGAAAACCGACCATGTATAGTAAGGCGTTTTTAGCCGAAAAAAACGACCATGTATAGTAAGGCGTTTTTGACCGAAAAAAAACGACCATGTATAGTAAGGCCTTTTTAGCCGAAAAAAACGACCATGTATAGTAAGGCGTTTTTGGACTAAATTTTTAGCCGAAAAAAACGACCACGTATAGTAAGGCGTTTTTAGCCGAAAAAAACGACCATGTATAGTAAGGCGTTTTTAGCCGAAAAAAACGACCATGTATAGTAAGGTGTTTTTGACCGAAAAAAACGACCATGTATAGTAAGGCGTTTTTGACCGAAAAAAACGACCACGTATAGTAAGGTGTTTTTGACCGAAAAAAACGACCATGTATAGTAAGGCGTTTTTAGTCGAAAAAAACGACCATGTATAGTAAGGCGTTTTTAGCCGAAAAAAACGACCACGTATAGTAAGGTGTTTTTGACCGAAAAAAACGACCATGTATAGTAAGGCGTTTTTAGCCGAAAAAAACGACCACGTATAGTAAGGTGTTTTTGACCGAAAAAAACGACCATGTATAGTAAGGCATTTTTAGCCGAAAAAAACGACCATGTATAGTAAGGGGTTTTAGCCTGAAAAAAACGACATACTATAGTAAGGCGTTTTTAGCCGAAAAAAACGACCATGTATAGTAAGGCGTTTTTGACCGAAAAATAGGACCATGTATAGTAAGGCGTTTTTAGCCAAAAAAACCGACCATGTATAGACATGGTCGTTTTCTTCGTCTAAAAATGCCTGACGATACGTGGAGTTTATTTTAAGATCAAAATGCCTTGCTATACATGGTCTTTTTTTTTTTTTGTCTAAAAAAAAAAGGCCTTACGATACATGGTCGTTTTTTTCGGCTAAAAACGCCTTACTATACATGGTCGTTTTTTTCGTCCAAAAACACCTTACTCTACATGGTCGTTTTTTTCAGCTAAAAACGCCTTACTATACATGGTCGTTTTTTTCGGCTAAAACGCCTTACTATACATGGTCGTTTTTTTCGGCTAAAAACGCCTTACTATACATGATCGTTTTTTTCGACTAAAAACGCCTTACTATACATGGTCGTTTTTTTCAGGCAAAAACGCCTTACTATACATGGTCGTTTTTTTCGGCTAAAAACGCCTTACTATACATGGTCGTTTTTTTCGACTAAAAACGCCTTACTATACATGGTCGTTTTTTTCGGCTAAAAACGCCTTACTATAGTATGTCGTTTTTTTCGGGCTAAAAACGCCTTACTATACATGGTCGTTTTTTTCGGCTAAAACGCCTTACTATACATGGTCGTTTTTTTCGGCTAAAAACGCCTTACTATACATGATCGTTTTTTTCGACTAAAAACGCCTTACTATACATGATCGTTTTTTTCGACTAAAAACGCCTTACTATACATGGTCGTTTTTTTCAGGCAAAAACGCCTTACTATACATGGTCGTTTTTTTCAGCTAAAAACGCCTTACTATACATGGTCGTTTTTTTCGGCTAAAAACGCCTTACTATAGTATGTCGTTTTTTTCGGGCTAAAAACGGCTTACTATACATGGTCGTTTTTTTCGGCTAAAAACGCCTTACTATACATGGTCGTTTTTTTCGGCTAAAAACGCCTTACTATAGTATGTCGTTTTTTTCGGGCTAAAAACGCCTTACTATACATGGTCGTTTTTTTCGGCTAAAAACGCCTTACTATACATGATCGTTTTTTTCGACTAAAAACGCCTTACTATACATGGTCGTTTTTTTCAGGCAAAAACGCCTTACTATACATGGTCGTTTTTTTCAGCTAAAAACGCCTTACTATACTATGTCGTTTTTTTCGGGCTAAAAACGCCTTACTATACATGGTCGTTTTTTTTCGGTCAAAATCGCCTTACTATACATGGTCGTTTTTTTCGGCTAAAAACCTCTTGCTATACTATGTCGTTTTTTCGGGCTAAAAACGCCTTACTATACATGGTCGTTTTTTTCGGCTAAAAACGCCTTACTATACATGGTCGTTTTTTTCGGCTAAAAACGCCTTACTATACATGGTCGTTTTTTTCGGCTAAAACGCCTTACTATACATGATCGTTTTTTTCGACTAAAAACGCCTTAGTATACATGGTCGTTTTTTTCAGGCAAAAACGCCTTACTATACATGGTCGTTTTTTTCAGCTAAAAACGCCTTACTATACATGGTCGTTTTTTTCGGCTAAAAACGCCTTACTATAGTATGTCGTTTTTTTCGGGCTAAAAACGGCTTACTATACATGGTCGTTTTTTTCGGCTAAAACGCCTTACTATACATGGTCGTTTTTTTCGGGCTAAAAACGGCTTACTATACATGGTCGTTTTTTTCGGCTAAAACGCCTTACTATACATGGTCGTTTTTTTCGGCTAAAAACGCCTTACTATACATGGTCGTTTTTTTCGACTAAAAACGCCTTACTATTCATGGTCGTTTTTTTCGGCTAAAAACGCCTTACTATACTATGTCGTTTTTTTCGGGCTAAAAACGCCTTACTATACATGGTCGGTTTTTTTCGGTCAAAATCGCCTTACTATACATGGTCGTTTTTTTCGGCTAAAAACCTCTTACTATACTATGTCGTTTTTTCGGGCTAAAAACGCCTTACTATACATGGTCGTTTTTTTTCGGTCAAAATCGCCTTACTATACATGGTCGTTTTTTTCGGCTAAAAACCTCTTACTATACTATGTCGTTTTTTTCGGTCAAAATCGCCTTACTATACATGGTCGTTTTTTTCGGCTAAAAACCTCTTACTATACTATGTCGTTTTTTTCGGTCAAAAACGCCTTACTATACATGGTCGTTTTTTTCGGCTAAAAACGCCTTACTATACATGGTCGTTTTTTTTCGTCCAAAAACACCTTACTCTACATGGTCGTTTTTTTCGTCCAAAAATGCCTTACTATACATGACGTAAGCACGCCACATTGTTGGGTTGAGGTCATTCCAATTTTGCAACTTTAGGTGGCGTCAGAGGATCGCAAATGTGTTTGCCTTTTTGCAGGAGCCTTCAAAGCAATGCATTTTACATGAACACGTCCGGGCGGGATTGTTAGTTTTTTTTCCCTTTTGCAAAAAATAAAGAATAAAAAATCCCAAAGAACTAATAAAAACTATATATGTATGGATAGCACAGATGCCTCTGAACATTTTGAGTGTTTGAAAAAAAATGTTTTTATAACACAAAATACATCATTACAAAAATTGTAAAATGCGTAACTTAAGGCCTTTCTGGAGCACACAAGGGTTAAAGGGGAATTGAAGCGCAGAAGCGGGTCAAGTGGCGTCCCTTGAAGGTCCGGAAGTACTTCAGCGTGACTTGGTCGCCCTCTGGCGGTGTAGCGGTGAAAGCTGCAACTGTCACACAAGGCAGAAGGAAAATTCGGACACCCCCCGCCCCTTTGGGTGTGGGTGGTGATGGGGGGGAGATCACTTTTGTTTCACTCAAGACCACTTTAACTATATGGTTTGCATGAAGAAATAGAACTTGTAAAACAGCTGGACACATTATTTATTTATTTATTTACATGTTTAACTTGTGGCCATTTATGAAAAGCCCCCCCCCCCCCCCGCCTCGCTTTACTGTATTTACATTACCTGGAAGCCGTTGGGGGGGGAAAAAAACTGTACATTAAAAATGTTACAATAAAACAAGGCTGAAAAGCATCTTGATATAGAAAAGAAGCAAATTCAAATAAAACAGTTTTGTGTAACATGAATCCACTGCATTTAAAAAAAAAACAAAACATCCAAACGTTAAAATCAGTCTCAATGCTTGATTGAAATGGGCGACAGACATCAGGTCAGGATTTCAATGGAATGCTGCCCCTGCTGGTCGGGAGTGCAACAACAATCACTTGGACTGATTTGGAGGTTGTTTTTGTTGGTTGGCCACACACAGAAGGGCTGCAGGTGTCGAATATTTTAAGAATCGGTTATTCTATCATTTCACCGATTAATTGGATAATCGAGTAAGAACACTTTGCATTGAAGGTTACTGCGATAATTTTTTTTTGTTTACCATCACTGTTAATTTAGCATGATTGTTGATTATTTGTTTGGTGAGAGGTTATACATGTTGCATTTGCAAAGTTCTTTTTGACATAGATTCAAAGCTTTTTTTTGTGCCAATGATTGCTTCAGATACTAGTTTGGTTCGGAAGGGAAAATTGGCAAAAAGGTCGCGAGCTTTCCAACGAAAACACGAATGGTTGCAAATGACCCGTTTTGACAATCTAAATCTGCTTTCAGGGAGGATGACAGAAATCTGAAAAAAAAAATCAAGATTATTTGGACATTTTGAAGTTAAGTCGATGATCATAATAACTGTTGATTAATTTTGATATTAATGGATCGATTAATCGATCCATTATAAAGTGTTGAAAACGCCTTGGTGTTTTTTTTTTTTGTTTTCTTGAGCACGGCACTTGTGGAGCCGCGCTTGTGCTGCCAGCCAACCAAAACTTTTAAAAAGCGATGCAGGCGCTCTCGGATGTCGCTGGCACAGTCAGGGAGTGCGGGCGACTCACTCAAGTTACACGCAAGGATCTCAAGTGGGAGTTACGCGTGTGCGGAGGGGGAAAAAAAACACGAAACAAAACACGCTCAGGTTGCCTCTAAACCTTCGTTGCGGTTTGTGCGTATCCATTTTCGCCTTTGACCCACTTCACGGGCCCAGAGCAAAAAAAAACTTTCACTTCCTCAACGAGTGACCAAAAATGTCCAGGAGGAAGCTGTCGAAATGTGTGGGGGTATGGGGGGGGGGGGGGGGTCACGCCGGCTGGAATGGACGGTGATGACGCTGCCGCATAGACGCATGACGCTAGAATAGCGTTAGCTTCCGCTGTTGTCCGTCTCTTTGTTTTTGTCCTTCAGCAGTGACGAGAAGACCTGAAAAGCAAAACGACAACAACAAAACGATTGACTCGTTACGACGGACAGTGGCGCCTTGAGGTACAAGTTCAATTTCTTCCGTGACCAGGCTCATAACTCTTTGGATCGGGATCTTTTTTTTTTTTTTTTGCGGACCTGAGCCCAGCGGCGGCTCCTGCTGATCATGTGCGTGGCGGCCATGGCGGCGAAGAGCGCGTGCGCCTGAAGGTCTTCGGGCAGCCGGCTGAGGAACTGCGCCATGCGGATGAAGTCCATCTGCAGTAAGACATCCTGGAACAGGCGCAAAATACCCAAGCCGGTGCGGAACAGGCTCTCCTCGCCGTCGCGACAGAACACGTCCCACACGCGGCACGCAACGTCCAACGGGAGGGACTTGCTGTACAGAGTGAAGATCCTACCACGCACACACACACACACACAAACACTCAGGTTAAAGCCCCGCCTCCAAGAGCCGGACGGTGCCGCGCGATTGGCTGAGTCACCAGTCGATCAAGTAGAGGTCGGGCGTCAGCTTGTTGCTCCTGAAGTGGTTGAAGAGGCGCGGGAGGTTCTCCTCGAAGAACACCTCGAACACGGCGAAATACTTCAGCATCTGCAAAAAATCCCCAAGCCGCGTCAAGCACGCCTGGCCTGCCCGAGCGTCGTGTGGCGTGGGCGCGCCAACGTACCAGGTCGTGGTCCACGCGGAAGAAGGCCATCTGGCACGGTTTGTTGAGCAGGTTGGCAAAGGTGACAAAGGCGTCGGCCTCTTCCAGGTTGAGGATGAGGACGGCGGCAATGAAGGACATTCCCTGAACCTGCGCAAAACACACAACGAGGACCACGTCTCAAAACACTCCCGCCGTTTTTGTGACTGACAGAACGTTTGATGCGTGAACGTGAAGTGCGGCGGGCGGGGGGGGGGGGGGGGGGGTCTTTGATCTTCCGTCCCCCGCCTGTCTGAGGATGCATCGGTCTGAATCAGCCACATAATGTAGAAAATGGAGGTCAATTAAGGAAATTTAAAAAAAATAAGGGGGGGGGGGGTTCCTACATTTTGGATTTTGCTCCAGAGTCCAAGCGCGTGTGTGTGTGTGTGAGACCTACGTATCCGATGTCGGGTCGGTAGCACGTGTACGCTCCCAAGACGCTGTGAAGGACGTCGTGGTAGGGACCACCCTGCGTACACGCACACCGTGAGGAAGAGGAAGTGACGGCGAGCACTTCCTGTCAAGCGGCGGCGGCGGAGGCGGCGCAGTCAAACCTTCTGGAATATGAAGAGCGAGGGGAAGGTTCTAGAGATGTCCAGCTTGATGAGGTCCAGACTGGACTCTCTGTCGGCGAGCGAGGCGCCGCCGTCTGGCAACGCAAACACACGGTTCAAAAGGTCAGCAATCCATGGGGGGGGGGGGGGGGGGGGGGGGGGGTTGGCGGTGGGGCGCGACGCACCACTCTCGCCGTCGTTGACTGAGCTGGTCTCGCTGTAGCTCCTCCATTTCTCTTTGGCGCGACACAGGAAGATGTCATACAGCTCTGCGGGAACACGACAGAACACTCAAGCGCCCTCTTCAGGTTTGGGGTGGGATAGCAAGATAGCTAGCCTGATAGATACATCTTTATTTAAAAAAAAAAGGGGCGGGATATGCAGACGTGGCGTATGCCGCCCCCAAACACTCTGCGGCTTGGCGATCAGGGTGCGTTCTGGGGACAAGATAACGGCGAGAATTCATCTGCCGTACGCACCCGCTGTGATGTTGAGCTCGTTTCCGATGGCGAGGCTCCACACGCGGCCTCTCACGCTGGGAGGGAGGCCTTGCCACCACAACTCCCTCACACGACGCGTGGCCTTCCTAGACGGGCACAAACAAAACAAACGATATGCTGAAGACTGACAATGGTGGGGGGGGGGGGGGGGGGGGGGAGAGAATCTGTTTGCAAAATCGAAATCAGTCAACGGGTTTGAGTCGCATGAAAATGCAAAACGTATTCTTTTTTTTTTTTGTCAATTCCTCGCGTTCCCTTTTTGTGGTGCGGCCGCACGACGTCTCCGTACAGAAGGGGGCGACGTCAGCTCAACATCCACGTTGGCCTGCGCGTTTGAGGCCTTTCATTTTCCCCCTTAGCAGCCGGATCTTGCAAAAAACGATGATTGCGAGACGGTAGCGACGTGCGCGAGGTGGATGGATGTTTACACACACACACACATACACACACACACACACACATAAGCACCCACATAGCATCCCAGTTGGGTAGGATGTGCGTGTTCCAGACCACCATGGCGTTGGAGATGCTGTCCTCGTGTCGATGTCGCTCCTTCATCTGACGCTTCTTCTTCTGGGCGTCCTTTAACTCTGATGCACGCATGCGGGTGCACACACACACACACAAAATCAGCATTTGACCCCGCCCCCACCAATCCATTTTTTTAAACGTGATTTTGTTTCTTCTTTTTCAAAGAGTGTCAACGCATGCATTACCTCTCCTCTTGGCCCCGGCCACCATCTCCTCGTACTCGAGTTTGTGTCTTTGCGTTTCCTCCTCAGATTTGGCCGGAAGGTTCCTAAGGAGCCAATCACGAGGAGGCACACTCGTCAGCGGACACGTGGCAAACATGACGTACGCCGACGGCACAATCTCACAACAAAACGGGAATAACAAAGTGCCTACAACTGCATACGACTAAAACGCCAATTCCAGGGCGGCTGGAATGTTGTGGTTTAAGCGTAAATAAAAACAAGACTGTAATTATTTACAAATCATGGTTAACCTAGACTTCATTGGGGGGGGGAAATTATATACATATATCCCAATTTCTAATAACCTCAAGTGACACTGAAGAGCTCATGTACGGTAGTGCACGCAGATCATAAAGTTCATCAACATTATTCATCATTAACATTTGTCACGACAATTTCCCGCTGCATTGGAAAATCCTGCAAGCGGCGGTCAGCACTACCGACTTCCGCTCGCACTAACACTGCCGCTACTTCGGATCAATCCCGACGCTGCAACTAGTACTTGCACCAGAGGTACTGACGGCGGGCGGTCCTCCAAGATGAGCGCGGTGGTGGATAGGGGCTCGAAGTCGAGGTTCTTCCTCCGTCCCGCCGCTGGAGGGCGCTGAGGAGACACCTGTGAACAAAACAAAGACCATTGTGTTAAGTCCACTGGAGCCCACAAGTTCTTGTCGGAAAAGGGTGCTGGCCTGAGAACTACACAGGCCAAGACCGTGTGACGACCGCACGATGTGGCAACCGCGCCAGCCAATCGCAGCACTCGTGACGCTCGCACCAACCTGCTCGGCGGAGCCCGAGGGGGCGGGTCCTCCTCCGTCTTTGCCGGCGTCCTCTCTGGGCTTGCCGAACAGTCGCCAACCTGATGCGGATTCTTTGGCTCTCCGAGGGAACAGGCTCCTGCGGGTGGGAACGGGACAAGATCAGTTATAAAAGCGGCGCTGGGCCGCAAGAGGAAGGAAGTGTAGGAAGACGGCGGGCAGCGAGTGCGGCATGACGCGAGGTGTTGCGACACGTGTCAGAGGGAACGCAAGATGCATTGTGGGCAGTGTGCTCCTTCTCGGTGGATGACTGACAGCTGTCACTGTATGTGTGTGTGTGTATACAGTAGTCCTATCATTACGACCAGTAATAATATGTAATAATCACTTCTTCTATAGATTTTTTTGTTCGATTACTCAATGAATCAGATAAAAAATGTTGACTTTCCATCCCTTTATGGAAAAATAGAACAATATTTCAAATGGATTGCACAGAAAATGTAAAAGCAAACTTTCGGATTCACTTCCGGGTTTGAGTCATAACATCTGTCAGGAAAAAAAAAAAAATCTGCAAAATTGGTGATTCTTAAGTAAAACAGGAGTTTGCGAGGTTGTGTCTTATTTTGAAAGTAAAAATGAGCTTGTAATTGTAACATCATTTCTGTCAACCTCCACAAAGGCAAAACATCTATTTTTCTGATTATTGGATTATTAAATAATCGTTGGAATGAATTGGCGTGGGGCCGGGAGGGCGTTTAGCGGCGTACAGAGACGTCTCATCAATGGAAGTTATTGCACCGTGTTGACAAATCCCTCCTCGCATTGTGTCGATTCAAGTACTGTATTGTACCTGGTGAAGAAGTGAACAATTCCGAACCTCTTGGGGGCGAGAGCGCTCTCGTCGCAGTTCGCCTGCGCTCGCAGGTCCTGTTCGGGTGCACTCTGGCGTCGGCCCGCTTCTAAAACTCCCCGAAAGTCGCCGCAGTGCTCCCCGAAGCAGAAGCTCGCCTCGTCGAGGGGCGACAGCGGGGTGGCGTCGCAGCTGAGCGACATGCTAAGGTTCGCTTCGGTCCGCAAAGTTTGAGGCCTGACGACCCAAGCGGGTCCGGCAATGTCCTCCTCGTCTTCCTCGGAGGGCGAGTTGTCGTCGCTCAGTTCGGAGGAGGCTGAAGGCTCTGGCGAGGGGGGTCCGGCGGCGCTTGAGGCCGACTCGGAGGGTTGCACGGAGACGGGCCGGTCACTGCGGTCGTCTCGGACCTCGGTGGCGGCATGACAGTCCCCGTTGACGACCGCCTGCGGCCGGTCCGCGGCGCAGCCGTCAGAACGCCCATTGGGCATGACGCCTGCTTGCGGTTGGGAGCATGGACACGTCCCCGGTGCTTTTCCCGAACATGGCTGCCCGACCGAACCCGTCGAGGCGATTGACACTCCAGCCCCGGGCGCAGCTGGACAAGAAGCGGGAAGGCCAGTTCCTCTTTTTCCTCGTCTAGCCGCCGACTCATTTTCCGCCTTCTCCTCCTCACACGGCAACTCGGTGCTTCCGTTCAGGCCGCGGGGGTCCCGGAGGCAGCCCTGCGCCAGGTCCAGCATCCCGCCAGCTTCGTCACTTTCTTGCCGCGTCACCGGACGTTTGAGCGCCGCCGCCGCTCGTCTGACGCCGCCACCTTCCTCCTCGTTGTCGTTCACGTCGACGACCACCGAGCCCGCGAACTCCATGAGCGCCGCCATGAGCCTCAGGCCCGCCGGCCGGCTCGAGCCTCGAACCGCCCAGCCCGCCCCGTCGGCCCAAAACCGCAGCGGGAGGAGGTTAGCATTTTAGCCGCATCTTAACCGCATGCCCAGGTGGTCGGAGAGGTTGGCCCGAGGGGCAGCTGGGGGACTAGCTGACGCTTTACGGGCCCGACGCGTTCATTTGCGGCAACACAACATCCTCCCCAGGGGCGAGTCGGCGTCGGCCCGCGGACAAAAGAGCTTAAATGTTGCCTGTTGTCGTTTTCTCATCTGTCCGCGGCGGTATTCCAGCAACATTCCGGCGCCATCTTGAAATACTCTCGCAATGACGTCATTGTTGACCTACTCCCTGCTTTCATTCAGTAGCGACACACGGTGGCCATAATTGAAACAGCACCAGCAATCCCTCACCGAAAGCCAAGTCTGGCCTCTGCTACCTATTGGTTAAATTCACGTCACGTGATTTACACAAATTTAAAAACAATAAATCAGGTCGAAAAGAGCGCATGTAAATCAGGTTAACCAGTTGAAACAGGACCAAGTACACAACTAAATTGATGACGGTTTACCCAAGTAAAAAAGAAATAATCACGCTGACGGAGAGGCCTCGAAAAGTCAAGAATCGTATGTGATATGTCTTAAATTCTGGAAAAAAACAACATGCATCCTTTGAGTCATCCTCATGTGACTTGACATTTTCTTGTCATGAGTAATACTTTCTACATTATTTTGTAGACGGAAGAAGCACTTCATGTTGATTTGAAGGCATCGCTTCATCTGTTCCTTTTTTAACATCGCTGTAGAAAAGAAAAAAACTTTTCATGAAAAAAATAGACCATTTATAACCATTTGTACACGTGAATAAAAATTATCACCACTCAAACAGGTTTCATCGTGAAACAATCCGAGAAGGCATTGCAAAAAAAAAAAAAAACGCTCTTTTGCAATTTTGGGTGGTCCGATCTGCATCTTCCCCCGCTTGTCACGCCCACTTGGAGGCAAGGCCACCGGCCAGCCTGGGGTCCCATGGACAGTCGGATGCGCCGCTCCACCTTGAAAATGTCCCCGGTGACTTCTTTTGACACTTGCATGTCATTTCTCACTTGTCATCTTGGTAGAGGAGAGGCTGGGGAGAAAATGATGACAGCGTTTAAATGACCGATCCACTCGGCAAACAGGCACATCTTCAACGACTCAAAGTCAGCTAAATTCTCTCCAAGTCTGTCACTTCATATGCGGCCGCGCATGCGTGCGTCACACCTTGCTCTTCAGAACTCGTCTGCGGGCGGGAAGGAGCTGCTCCAGGGTTTGCTCCGGCGGCGCGTTGAGGGTCTCGGGCAGCAGGAGCACCAAAGCGGCGGCGGAGAGGCCGCTCAAACAGAAAACCCCAAACGGAACGGCTGTGGCCAACGCGCGCTGTGTGACGCGTAGCATCGTGTGGGGGGGAGGGGGGGGGTACAACCAGACAGACGGACAGTTCACGAGTCCCGTGAGAAGGTCACAGCACTAATATTCACCATATTCATCATACATTTGGCACCAAAAAGGAAGAAAAGAACAAACTAGATTAAAAAAAAAAAATCAATCAAATGGATTCAAATGGTGAGTCAAAGAAGGAAGGGAAGACACTCACCATAGAAGGAACAAAGGGGGCGAGAATCCCTCCCACTCTGCAGGACATGGCGCAAACTCCCAGGCCGGCGTTCCTGAAAGCGGCCAAACGAAGACTGAGGCGATTGCGCCCGCACGCGGGTGCTGGAGGGCCCGGGTGGCTGCACCTGCGCTCACCTGACCACGGTGGGGTACAGCTCCGACGTGTACACGTAGACGATGTTGAACGCCGCGCTCACCGTCAGCTTTCCCAGCAGCGCCAAGGAGGTCGCGGCCAGCGACGACTCTGCGCGCAAAGGCGGAACAATGGCTGGGTTTGCAATACACGTTTCCAGCCACGCCTACTTTGCAGTCGCGAGCGCATCTCACCTGCGTCCTCCGGGATGAAGATGGTGCAGAGGCAGGCCCACGCGGCCAAACACAAGAAACCCGACAAACTCTTCCTCCGCCCAGCCCTGAAACACACACAGTCACACGTTCAGGATTTTATTTTTTCTCAAACTACACCAAGGATCAGCTATGAAAGACACCTTCCTCCCGTATATTCGTCGTCATGGTGACAATGGCCCACCTGTCTCGCGCAAACTGGCAGCGGGGCTCCCTCTAGCGGTAAGTGACAGGATGGCAGAGTATGGGACACTACAGTAGTGGCAGTTTTAATGCACTCGAACTGGCAACGAGTTAATTATTGAGTCATGAAACATTTCATTCATTCATTCATTCATTCATCTTCCGAGCCGCTTGATCCTCACTAGGGTCGCGGGGGGTGCTGGAGCCTATCCCAGCTGTCTTCGGGCAGTAGGCGGGGGACACCCTGAATCGGTTGCCAGCCAATCGCAGGGCACACAGAAACGAACAACCATTCGCACTCACACTCACACCTAGGGACAATTTAGAGTGTTCAATCAGCCTGCCACGCATGTTTTTGGAATGTGGGAGGAAACCGGAGCACCCGGAGAAAACCCACGCAGGCCCGGGGAGAACATGCAAACTTCACACAGGGAGGCCGGAGCTGGAATCGAACCCGGTACCTCCGCACTGTGAAGCCGAGGTGCTACCACTGGACTATGTTCTCCCCGGGCCTGCGTGGGTTTTCTCCGGGTGCTCCGGTTTCCTCCCACATTCCAAAAACATGCGTGGCAGGCTGATGGAACACTCTAAATTGTCCCTAGGTGTGAGTGTGAGTGCGAATGGTTGTTCGTTTCTGTGTGCCCTGCGATTGGCTGGCAACCGATTCAGGTTCTCCCCGGGCCTGCGTGGGTTTTCTCCGGGTGCTCCGGTTTCCTCCCACATTCCAAAAATATGCGTGGCAGGCTGATGGAACACTCTAAATTGTCCCTAGGTGTGAGTGTGAGTGCGAATGGTTGTTCGTTTCTGTGTGCCCTGCGATTGGCTGGCAACCGATTCAGGTTCTCCCCGGGCCTGCGTGGGTTTTCTCCGGGTGCTCCGGTTTCCTCCCACATTCCAAAAATATGCGTGGCAGGCTGATTGAACACTCTAAATTGTCCCTAGGTGTGAGTGTGAGTGCGAATGGTTGTTTGTTTCTGTGTGCCCTGCGATTGGCTGGCAACCGATTCAGGGTGTCCCCCGCCTACTGCCCGGAGACAGCTGGGATAGGCTCCAGCACCCCCCGCGACCCTAGTGAGGATCAAACGGTTAGGAAGATGAATGAATGAATGTTTTGTTCAGCGCTTTGTTATAGCTGCCGCTGTTGTGAAAGCGCTATATAAATCAGCATGTATTGTATCTCAGGCTTCAAATGTGAGTGTGTGTGTATGTCTCACCAGGGTTGGTTCATAAAGTAGACGCAGAGCGGGTAGGCGGGCAGCTCGACCAGGCCATACATGGCCACGTTCAGGTAACGATTTCCAGACATGTCACCAGCTCCCAGCGTCAGGCCATAGTACACCAGACTGCACACGTACCTGGAGAGAGACACACACACACACACAGACGCACGGAGACCAAGTTAATTTTTTATTGAATTGATGATGTGATGTTGCATCTTTCTGCTGCCCGTGTCAGGTCACCATGGCTACGCGAGGTCAAGAGACAAAAATCCTCACCAGATATACATGAGCAGGAGCGTCCTAAGGCGAAGGAGAGGATGGGCAGCCAGCCGCAGGATGCCCGACCTGCCGCCGTCGTCGCCGTCATCGTGGCCGTCCGCCGGCCTCAGACTCAGCTTGTGCGCGGGGCGACCGTTCATCAGCGCCATGAAGCGCATCACCTCCAATCGCACACACAATTTGTCAGTTAAGCGCCCACATTGAGCAAATTGAGAGCAGGAATGCAACATGGGGGCGGCCCGGTAGTCCAGTGGTTAGCATGTCGGCTTCACAGTGCAGAGGTACCGGGTTCGATTCCAGCTCCGGCCTCCCTGTGTGGAGTTTGCATGTTCGCCCCGGGCCTGCGTGGGTTTTCTCCGGGTGCTCCGGTTTCCTCCCACATTCCAAAAATATGCATGGCAGGCTAACACTCTAAAATTGTCCCTAGGTGTGAGTGCGAATGGTTGTTCGTTTCTGTGTGCCCTGCGATTGGCTGGCAACCGATTCAGGGTGTCCCCCGCCTACTGCCCGGAGACGGCTGGGATGGGCTCCAGCACCCCCCGCGACCCTAGTGAGGATCAAGCGGTACGGAAGATGAATGAATGAATGAATGAATGAATGCAACATGGCTCCCCCCCTCCTGACCCCCCCCCAAACACACACACACATACACACGAAAATTGCAAATGAGGATCCTTGGACATTGCTTCCACTGACCTCCTGCGCTCGCTCGGTGCGACCACGACAGTAGAGCCAGCGAGGAGACTCCGGAAGCATTCTGGCGACACGGGAGACGGCCACGCCGAAGAAAAAAAGGTCAGAGGTCGCCTTGCCAGCCGCGACCGAGAGTGGCCGCGGGGCACTCACGCAGACAGCAGGAAGCAGAGGACCCCCCAAGTGTTGGCCGCCGCCGCCAGAGTCCTCCACGGCCTAATGGCGAAACCCAGAGCTGCAAAGAGGGCGATGCCCACCGCAAACGTCATGCTGGTCAGCGTCCCTGCCGGAGGGAAATGCAAAACAAAATACAAAAAAATAAATAAATAGCATTCCGACACGTCCCCGTTGTCAAATAAAATATTGTGCAAAAAATGCAGTCAATCATTCACTTCAACAGTCCACAAAAAAATTCTTTCCAGATGAATGAGTGACAGAAATGGAACTGCATACCGGTTATGGCCCAGTAGGACTTGCCCACGTACTCCTGTGTGAGGATGAAGCTGACCAAGCCGATAGCGCCGTTCATCAGGCCCACCAGGAGGCGCGACGCGGCAAACACCTCGTAGCTCGGAGACGCCGCCGTCACGTAACCCAGGAACACCTCCAAGAACAGAGCTGCGCCCCCCCCCCCCCAACACGCCACGCTCGTCAAACCTTGCGGTGGAAAACGGCGCTGTGTCGAGGTGTGTCGTGTCGCTGTGTCGTGTCATGAGATGGCCTTGTTGGGACATGATGAGCGTCGCGGTGTCATGTGTTTCATGTCACGTCATCAGGCTATATTGTCACGTAACATGTTGTCAGGCCTCATTCCCCCCCCCACCCCCCCATCATCTTGACATGTCATGTCATGGTGTGTCACACAGTTCATGTTATGTTATCCTTTCATTCATTCATTCATCTTCCGAGCCGCTTGATCCTCACTAGGGTCGCGGGGGGGTGCTGGAGCCTATCCCAGCTGTCTTTGGGCGGTAGGCGGGGGACACCCTGAATCGGTTGCCAGCCAATCGCAGGGCACACAGAAACGAACAACCTTTCGCACTCACACTCCCACCTAGGGACAATTTAGAGTGTTCAATCAGCCTGCCACGCATGTTTTTTTTGGAATGTGGGAGGAAACCGGAGCACCCGGAGAAAAGCCACGCAGGCCCGGGGAGAACCTGAATCGGTTGCCAGCCAATCGCAGGGCACACAAAAACGAACAACCTTTCGCACTCACACTCCCACCTAGGGACAATTTAGAGTGTTCAATCAGCCTGCCACGCATGTTTTTGGAATGTGGGAGGAAACCGGAGCACCCGGAGAAAACCCACGCAGGCCCGGGGAGAACATGCAAACTCCACACAGGGAGGCCGGAGCTGGAATCGAACCCGGTACCTCTGCACTGTGAAGCCGACGTGCTAACCACTGGACTACCGGGCCGTTATGTTATCCTGTTGGGCCTAATTTTTCCTGTCGGGTTAACATGTCACATGCTCCCATGTCATTTGTGCAACGTCATGGCAGGCCTTCCACGTTCTGTTCTCACGTGTCATTTTTTGCGTCATGTTGTTATGTCAAGATATGCTATAGGTCACGTCACGCAGTTTGGCTTGATGCCGTCGGATCACGCCGTCAAGCCGGCGCGTCCAAAACGTGAGCCCTCACCCGTCAGGTAGACGGGTCTCCTCCCGACGGCGTCGGAGAGCGGCCCGAAGATGAAGCTCCCGAGCAGGAGGCCGGCGAAGAACAGCGATCCGGCTAAACTGACCTTGTAGGCCTGCTGCTTGACCAAGAGCCACTGAGGAGGACGAGGAGGCGGCACAAAAGGAAGAGCAGCGCTCACGGCATCCTGGCAGAGGTGATGCCCCCCCCCCCCGCACGAGATCGTTTTTCTCACCTCGGTCACGATGGAGTCTACGTCCCCGAAAAACGTGACCGACGACTGGACGCCGTCGTGCTTCTCCACGTGGAACTGTGGAGATGCTCCCACTAAAACCACCAACATGGATTGGAACGCCATATACACCTGAAACACATGCGCAGACATGCAGCTCAAATGACATCATCGGGAGCATACGCCAGGTTGACGATCCCGAGTCAAGTCAAGTCAAGTCAAGTCAACAGTATTTATAGAGCACTTTCAAACAGTAAGAGTCGCTTAGAACGGACATCTTTTTACTATCTATTCCCATTGCTTTAATTTGTTCAGAAACCGTTTTGCTTCTGTGTGTGTTGTCGAGGGAATATGCGTGAATACACTTTTCCCTGTTGGACATTTCAGACCAGGCGGCGTTCGCGGTGTACGTCATTAGACTGCGACTATATCCGACCAAGCAATGACGTCACAAGTCCGAGCAGAACCATCCAAATAAACAAAACGAGCACTGTGGGTTGATAAAATAATTACAAACATGTTGTTTGAAAGCCGAATTGAATAGTGATTCGGATATTGTGTGGAATCTTTGTCAAAATCAGTTTTGACTTCATCCAAGAATCCCAACGGTCACAATAGGTTCTTTTCTAAAACGAGTTTGGCAGGAAGTGAACTCGCGACAACGGATGACGCGTTTACCTGCAAGATAATCAAACATCTGCACAGGTCGTGTACACATACAAACATATGTGTCGTTATACATGTGTCCAAAAATGTTTTCGACGCGCGCCACGTCACCATGCGAAGAGGACCACTCGGACTTGTTTGCGGATTTGGCTCAGTTTTCGTGTATTTTACTGTCGTTTGTACGCAAGTTAGACTGTTTGAAGGTGGGCAAGCCTCACCTGAGTCAGAGCCAGGACGGCCACGGCTCGTTTCTGGTAGGCGCCGAACTCTCCGACCACCTGAAAAGCCTCCTCCACATCCATTCCGACTGCCGACGGGACAGAGGGCAGCCGCAAAGATTACTAGCAAGAGCAACCACTACCAGCACTTCCGGGTTGGCTTTCAGGACGCCATCATGTTCCAAAGCAAAACATTTGTTATAAATTTAGTAATTGTTTTTGCGAAACGTCTCATCCACAAATTCAAATTTGGGTATTCAAAAATGTTTTTTAATTCAATATTAAACCAGACAATACAGGAATACCAAATACCAACTTCCGTTCCTTAATTCTATAAACAAATAAATGGTTCAAACTTGTTTTTTTTGCTCTTCGTTTATTTTTTTTAATCTCATTCATGTTTTTTTGTATTTTCATAATGACTATACTGTTGCTTTGTTTTCTTGTGGCTTGCGTTTCTTTAATAGGTTGTAAATCATATTGTTTTCATCACCTACGTTTTAAAGAGCAATTTGTACTAACATGTATTATGAACAGCACCTTTAATTGTTAGCAGCCCCTTGTATGGAAGAAAAAAAAACACTGCTACGCACAATCTTATGAGGAAACGTTTATAAAACTATTTGAATAATGTACAATGAATTCTGAATAGCAACTTCTTTTGAACAAGCTCAATGAAAAAAAAATATAATACAAGCACTGCTGCAACACAATTGTGAGACACTAAAACGCCCTGGCACGTCATTGCCGGAGGCCCATTATCCCCCCCGCCCCCACCCCACAATTAAATTTCTCAAATTTTTCTAAACAAAAAAAACACTGAAATTCAAGACAGATGTGCCATTTGTTTCATTTCCCACTCAGGGATTCAGGTCTCCTAATTCCCATTAACATCACGGAAAAACATTTTAAAAAGGTGTTTTCTTTACAGAAAATAAGTGCATCCTCATCTCGATCAGATAAGAGGAAACCAACGGAGGCGACCCTTCTGCAATTCTCAAGATATGCTGAATTGACGCATTAAAAGTGTTTTTCAGGGTTATGCATTTGCTGAGGATGTGCGAAAATATTAAATATCATTTGGAGAGAAAGCTCGGGTAGGCACATCCACATCCATTAACTCCACCCAGATCCAAGATTCTGGGTGTTCACATTCTCATATTTTTTTTCCTCCTTCATTTCACCTGGAACAAAAGACAAATCCTCACGCCAAATATATTAAGACATAAAGAGCATATGTGCAGATCCAAATTTGGATTTGAGGCCTTGGTGGAGGTTTGCACTCAAATGAATGCTTCACTTGAGAAGGAAATGCTTTGACACGTGTGTGTGTGAATTGAATTGGAACAAACATTTGATATCCGCCAAAACTTAAACTGAGCAAGCGTTGATTCACAAACAGAAGCGTTAAATGCAATACAATACATGCTGATTTATATAGCGCTTTCACAACAGCGGAAAGCGCTTCACAAAACAGTTAACATAAAGTTAAATAATAAACACAACACATAACACGAAACACGGACAGTTGTGCCGCCATAACCACTTTTACGTCACACGCTTTGTTGTTTGAAGCAGTTTGAGATGAAAGAGGAGAGAATCAAAGTGTCCTTTAACCAGTGGATCAGAGACGTCATGCTAAAAATGTGCACACGTCGGCTACAAGCTAAGTTTCAAAGTCAACAAGACGCTACTAAGGTTGCGTCTGTCAAATGATTTGAACCTACTTAAACGATGATTTCACAAATAAACGGCAGCAATGAATGCTCTCCATCTTTAGTTCGAATCAACAGTGCCTCTGCTGGCTGGAACCTGAACAGAACAGACAAAAGGTGTTTCAGAACCATACGTTCTAACAGGAAGTGATGCACAAGAGAAAATGTCCTGCTGGTATTCTTACAAAAACTTTTGGCTTTCAAAGTAGAACTCAACTCAACTCAATCTCAATCTGTCGACAGTGACGTCTTCAAAAAATCTGAGGCGACCGGAGTAAAAGTCAGCGTGTCACCTGGCAACCTCGCCGGTCAATTGTTGCTGTTCAGCGGTTGTGACGTTTCCAAGTTTGTTCCCCCCGCGGCTTCATTGGATGCACTTTGACGCTTTTTGAAAAACATGCCGGCCACCGTCATACCACACACGGCCACGAGCACGGTCAAGACGATTCCGGCGATCCCGCCTGGTCCCAGAGGTCGGTCCTGATGGAAGGGGTTGGCAAAGGCTTGGCTCTCCATCCGGCCCAAGGGATTCTGCATAATGCAAAAGAAACTCTTGACCGCGGAAGTTGTTCGGTCGATGGTCCTGTTGCGTGCTCCCGGCATTTCCTCTCCGGGTTCGGTTCTCCAAAAGTACGTGACAGGCTCCCTGCCACTCGTGTCCCCGCCGCAGTGGAGCGTGCAATTCTCCAAGTTTTCAGAGCACGCGAGCGGGGTCGAGTGCACTTCCGGTTTCGGCACGAACTTGATCACGTGGACCGCGAAGACCTCGTCCTGCATCACGTTGTTCAAAGACACCGTGAAGGTGCCCGCGTCCGCCGCGACCACGCCCGCAAGTTCCAGCACGGCGTTGGTCACGTTCAGGGCGATTCGGTCGTCGTAGCGGGTCACTTCACCTCCGTCCGACTCGATGATAATATCGCGCTTCTGCTTCCATTCCACGCTCTGGACGGGGCCTTGAAGCTTGGGCCGCAGAGTCAGCGTTTGGCCCTCAGCGACGTATACGTTCACGATCTTGCCGACGGCGCAGCCAATAAGTGACCACAAACAGAGACAAAATGACACCGGACGTTTCATGTTCGTTCCCAAGGCGGCCCACAAAAACAAAATGAGGGCAGCACGGTCGAAACCAAAAGTAACAACGCTTTCTCAAATCCACGAATTTGCTGTAGGTCCCGTTGAAAGGACTTCAAATTCCCCAAGATACGGTATAAAACAGCGGCACGCCTTGAACTTGTTGACTCGTGTTCACTGGACAACAAAAAAATGACCAACGAGTTAACCGCTTCCACAAAAAAAAAACGAACCCCGCCTTGAGCGGTAGGACCCTTTTTCTATGCCTGATTCAAATTGCCTCCGTTCTTATTTGGATTTTCCCTCTTTGACCGCAATTTCGCTCGTAAATTTACACAATTTGTGTCCAATGCGCTTGGTTGAGGAACACAAATGGTCGTTGCTGTTTTTTTTTTCATAACTGTAATCTGGCGCTGCGAGGGCAGCGCCTCCAAAACCAGAAAAAACCACCACCACGATTAACCCGGATTTCCGTCAAAACCCCTCACTGTACATGGTCGTTTTTTCCGGTTAAGAAAATAAACGCCTGACTAATAATATACAGTACATGGTCGGGTTTTTTGGGGCTGTCAAAAACGGTTAACTTACATGATCGTTTTCTTTCCGGCTAAAACGCCTTACGATACACGGTCGTCTTTTTTGGGCTGTTAAAATAACGTATTTCTATATTATACTGAATAAACCTATACCCGTCATTGCAATCACATTCTAACGGGAGTAAAATAATCGCAATTCAGATAATGGGACAAATTATCCATCCATCCATTTTCCGAACCGCTTAATCCTCACCAGGGTCGCGGGGGTGCAGGAGCCTACGATGGAGGCCGGCTCCCACCTCTTTGGGAGCCGAAAGGGGGGGTTACACGCGCACACACACACACACACACATGCACACACACACGCGCTGCAGTTTAGAGAAGTTTTTGTTTTACAAATTTTAATTTATAATTTGTTGTGTGGTATTCAAAGCTTACTGATGTTGTTTTACTGTAATTAGTTAAAAGCTTATAAATATACACATTCAGAGATTGGAACTTTTGGACGATCTTGTTTTGAGATGGGTCTTTGTACTTTGTTTTTGTAGCACTCCATGTTGAGTATGTTCAGAAGAATATAAATAAAGCCATATAAATAATAAATATTTGATATAGTGTATTTTTTGCATTAGTACTTCATTTTACACATAATATTACGTTACTTTTGGTATTAAATTAAGCAACAAAAAACTTTTTAGGGAGCCGAGCCAAAAGAATTCCCATCACTAATCCCAACCAGGCGGCCCGGTAGTCCAGTGGTTAGCACGTCGGCTTCACAGTGCAGGGGTACCGGGTTCGATTCCAGCTCCGGCCTCCCTGTGTGGAGTTTGCATGTTCTCCCCGGGCTTGCGTGGGTTTTCTCCGGGTGCTCCGGTTTCCTCCCACATTCCAAAAATATGCATGGCAGGCTGATTGGATGCTCTAAATTGTCCCTAGGTGTGAGTGTGGGCGTGGATGGTTCTTCGTCTCTGTGTGCCCTGCGATTGGCTGGCAACCGATTCAGGGTGTCCCCCGCCTACTGCCCGAAGACGGCTGGGATAGGCTCCAGCACCCCCCGCGACCCTAGTGAGGATCAAGCGGTTTGGAAAAATGGATGAATGGAATGGATAATCCCAACCATCTTCGGGCAGTAGGCGGGGCACACCCTGAATCAGTTGCCAGCCAATCGCAGGGCACACAGAGACGAACAACCATCCAAGCTCACATTCACACCTAGGGACAATTTAGAGCGTCCAATCAGCCTGCCATGCATGTTTTTGGAATGTGGGAGGAAACCGGAGCACCCGGAGAAAACCCACACAGGCCCGGGGAGAACATTGCAAACTCCACACAGGGAGGCCGGAGCTGGAATCGAACCCAGTACCTCTGCACTGTGAAGCCGGCGTGGACTACGGGGCCGCCCCTTTTTGTTTATAAATGAGCAAACGTCCCAAATGATCGGTCATGGCAGCGCTGTATTTGTCGGCATGTTTGTGACTTCACAAAGTCCTGGGAAAGGCTGCCACATTCTACATAATTACTGTACATACACTCCTCAGTTTTGAAATTACTTTTATTCATCATAACTGTTACTCATTTCATAATGAAAAGCATAATCACAAAACGCGAAGACGTTGAACATGGCGGCTTAAAAAACAGACACATAAAAGGCAATGCTAACTGGCACCTAAAAACCAAAAACGGGGAAAACGGATGCGTTTAGTTCTGACAGCGCAGCGGGAGTCGGGACTTTTGCGGGGTGGTCCCGGCCTCACTGTCGCACACTTTGGGCCTGCTCGGGACCTTGTCCTCTTTCTTCCTGGCCTTCTTTTGCTGGAGCACATTCGACATGAGAGCAAAACGGATTGTCACGTCGTTAATGGTACGCGCGCCATCACGACGGACACGTCTGTCGCGGCGGGCGGGCTCACCTTGAAGAACGGAAGGCGCTTGGTCTCGTTGAAGACCAGGTTCTCGTCAATGAAGGAGCCATCGGTGGCCACGCTCTCGTTGCATGTGCTCAGCTCGTCCTCCAGGGAGCCCTGAACGCAGCACGGGATAAGCGCTCTCCCGTCGTCTTTTATAAATATATACCCCCCCCCTTACCCCACCACCAAGGAATGGGCAAAAACTGAAAACTTATGAAAGAAAGACTTTAAGATTCCCGTCGCACCTGGCTGCTTTTGTCGTCATCATCTTCGGACTCACAGTCACGCTCTGGCTCCTCGCCTTTGATGGCGGCCTTCAGCTCGTCCTGTTGCCTCCTGAGATTCTCCAGCATCTCCGTGCGGCTCCCCACCTTGGCCACCTGGCGCGGGTACACAAAGTCCCGCCTCTGCGGCGTCTGACCTGAGAGGGCGTCGCGGGTCGGACGGCGACGGGTGTCAGTCAAAGGGACAAATGGACGCGATCGGGCTGCCATTTTGCGTGCTTAAGTGAATTTAAAACGCAGTGGAGCCAGTGGATGCGGTACGACAACCTAAATGATTTCTAGCCAAATTTATCACCAATTATTCTAAAAATAAATGTAAAATAAATTTAGGTTGCGCTCGACATTGTCCAAATCCTCAGACTTTCACCAGTCTCCGGTTTCTGTAGTTCGCCTTGAAAGGAAACCTTTTCTCGAATAAAGACATTTGTAAATACCTGCTAATACTACGGAAAGCAATCTTTTGCAACATTTTTGAAAAAAAATTACGCGAGAGAGCGAGAGAATACAAATAACCATCTAAAGTCAAGATGGCGCCCGAGTAGGCAGCCGCCGGCAAGTGCTCTCATGAGCCTTGCTTTTTTTTTTTTTGTTTTTGTGTTTGTTTTGTCACTTTGTTTGTTGTTACGTCGTGTGGACCTGATGTGGACTTTTTTCAGCATTTTTTTGGCCATGACATTCATCATGGAGGAGACTGTGTGCTTGGTGGTTGCGCCTTCTCGATGGCATGCGTGTACCACCACAGTTTTTGAGAAGAAGGGAGCGTTAGCGCGGAGCGCCGATGCGGATTTGGAACTGGGAGTCGCGGCTTGGAGTTTGAAGCGGATTTACGTGGGACAGGAGAAGTGAACTCATCTCTTTTCGTCAATGGACGCTACGGCTTCGTGTTTGCTTTCAAAACTTGGCTTGTAGCAGACGTGTGCACATTTTCAGCATGAAAGGACACTTTGATCCTCTCCTCTTTCATCTAGAACTGCTTCAGACAACAAAGTGTATGCAGAAACGTGGGGAAGATTCCACGACTGTTTGCGTCCTATGTGTTGTGTTGTGTTATTTTCGTTATTTTGACTTCAAAATGGCGCCACGAGAGTGGCTGCCTTTCCAGCAGCTCCTATATTTTGTCGTTCTACTTCTTCCTTTCATAACTTTGCTGCTGTGAATTGGGAATTTCTCCATTGCGAGACTAATAAAGGGTTTCTTAAACCAGGCGCCCGACGAATGGCTCAACTGAATACTTGTCGCAGAGTGTGATTTTTTTTTTTTGGTTTGTTTACCGGTGGGCACGTCGTGGCGCAGTTCCTCCTGCAGGAAGTTCTGGACCAGCCGCTGACCGGCGTTCACCTGCTCGCCGATGTCGGCCTCCCGCCGGTCCAGGGAGGCGGCGTCCGAGGAGATTTGGCTGCGCATCTTCTCCAGGGTCTCCTTCATCTCATCCTGGTGGGCCCTTAGTGTCGCCTCCAACGTATGAAGCTGCTCGGTGCCATGCGTCTTCACGCTCTGGAGGAGAGGGAGAGAGAGAGTGAGACGAGACCCCCCTCGTGTCGTGGCCAATCACAAATGCCCGGTCGCACCACATGATGACAAAATGGCGTTTGGCTCCAAAATGGCGGTTGGCTCCAGGCCCACGTCCTACTCAAGGCACTGCGCCTGTACCTCAACGAGGATCTCCGCGTCGGCAGACTCCTCGGCCTCCAATGACAGATGCTCTTGGACTCGTTCGTCGGCGCGCCGCTCCAGTGCCGAGCGCCAATCCCGGTCTCGTCCAAGTAAACCTGCACAGGCGCGCAGCCCCAGGGCCAAGTTGGCAATCGGCCACAGTGGGCATTTCCGGGACAACCAGACTAAGAGCAGACGCCTCGTACCCGACACGCCGCGCTGGAGGTGCTCACGGCAACCGTCGGCCTCCTGCCGGGTCTGCTGGCTCTCGTCCACGTGGCGGCGCAGCGTTGAGGCGAGGGAGGAGGAAGTGGAGCACAGAAGATCCGCCCGGGCGCAGCCCCGACGTTCCAAGGACTCGCAACCGCTGAGGAAGGACACGAGCCAGGCGGCCACGTTGTTGTAGGTTTTTGTTGCTCGACCCGACACGCCAGGACGGCGGAGTCACCTGCTGAGGTGGTCTCGAAGGCTATGAAGGGGCGTCTTTAGGACTCCGGAGAACGAGCGCAGCTTCTCGCAGTCCTCGTGTGCCTCCGTGGACAGCAGGTTGAGCTGCGCCTGCAACATCTGGATGGTCTGCTTGGTTCTCTGCAGGAGGGGACAGGAAAGCTCAAACTCGGAAACCTTAACTCAAACTTGAAAGCGGAACTTTGTCCAAATCCGTCATGTTTGTTGGCCAGCTACGGCAAAGCACCCGTCGTCACCTGCTGGTTATTCTCCTGAGCTTTTCGGATCTTCTCCTCCAGCTGGTCCCGTTGGTCCAGCAGGACGTTCACGTCCCGCACGGCGGCCTCTCGCAGAGCCGCGAGGTCTCCGACCAGGCCGCTGAAGAACTCGCCCGTCTCCTTCATGGCCTCCACCTGACACAGGGTCAGAACGAGTGCTGTGACAAACTGCTTTCTTTTTTTTTTCTTCTCTTCTTCTTCTTCTTCAAGCAGACTTGCCAACCTCGTCGGCCAGGGCTCGCTGCGCTTCCGCGTTGGACCTGAGGGAGGCGCTCAGCTCTTGGAGCACCGAAAAACCCATCAGAGTCTGAACCTGGAGGACCTCTTCCATGTCCCGCTGGTGCTCTTCCTACGTGCAGTAAATGTATTCCAAACAACCGCCATTAAATACAAAGTGCCAGACAAGGAGCAAAAAAATATTTCAGACAGCGGAAAGCACAAAAACAGTCAAACAAGACCCGAGGTGGCGCTCACCAGAAGCTCCTTCATGGTCTCCCGGTCGCGCTGGCCGAGTTGGCAGTGGCGCCGCACGCGCTCCTGCCGGCGGGCCACCCCCTCGCCCAGCAGCCGCCCCACGCCGGCCACCAGGGCCTCCACGCCGCTCACAGCGCGGGTCAGCGCCGCCTCGCTGCCCGCCACAACGCCGTCTACGACAGAGGTCACCGTGATAAGACAGCCGGTGGTAAGCCCCGCCCCCTAATCCACTAAGCCATTTTGTATTGCTGCAAGATCTTTTTGTAGTAATTCGGGAGTCCGATTCCAAATGCAGTTGCCGTATTAGGAATCATTCATTACGTAATCAATCAGTCATTACGCTCCGCTATAATCAAGCTGCACGACTGGAAAATGTGCACGTGGCGAGGAAGGAAGGAAGGCGAAAGCGATTGCGAGTACGGCGTGTGTACCGACGGCCCGCGAATAGCTGCCGAGGTCGTGTCGATGCTTGTCGCCTTGCTGCTGGACGCCGCGCTGCACACCGCCCAAGGCCGCCGCCATGCGCTCGGCGAAGCTCTGCTGGGCTGTCACGTTGTGCTGCTCCACCTGCACGCGCCGCAACACACATGACATGCATGAAAAAAAAAAAAAAAAAAAACACACAGACAAGACAGTCGGTGAAGTGCTGCCGCTGAGGATGAAAAGTTGCAGCAAGAGGATTGCGATAAACGTAGTCACGGGTGGGACTCGGCATATTTCACACGCACACGAACTGATTTGTGACAATTTTTTCCACCTTATTATGTTACACGGTCCCTATTACCTTTATTATTACGCCTTTATTACCATTTCGTCTTACTGTTTATTGTGTATGTCAAATCGCTCCATGTACAGCACTTTGTATGCAGCGATGGCTGTTTGAAAGTGCTCGAGAAATACTGTTGACTTGTTGACTTGACTATTTGATGGCATGAGTCCGTTATCATCCCTTCCGTGTTGCAAATGCAAATTTGTAATCTCAACTTGTGGCCTTCTGAACAATTATTCTTCAGTTCTGTGCTCTCAACCACACTTGAAAAAAATGACTCTTGTATCACCGACTGTTCATTCGTGACCACACCGCATTAGGCTACGTTTCTATTTGTTTGTGCGCTTTTAGATTTGAAATGTTCTGGCTGAGAGTCCGAAAAAAAAAAAAAAAATGCACGTGCCAAGAGAAGCCCGCATGCTAAGGGAGAGTGTCGGCATTACCAGCTTCTTCCTGTCCAGCTTGGCGTGCAGACCCAAGACGTCGCTGGTGCTGGCGTCCGCCGTGTTCAGCAGCTGCAAATACATCGGTTTCATTTATTGTTGATATTTTCTTTAAAAAAAGAGTCCCCACGAGGACGGCCAGCGCTTGGTGCGTTACTAATTCATTGCAGGTCCAATATTAAAAAGTAGCTTGTCCGTCCCCCCCCCCCGCCCCCCCCCCTTGCATGAGGTCAGAGGTGGCACCTGCGTGGCGGCGCTGTAGAGATTCTCCTGGGCCGCGCGCAATTCCCCACTGACAAACTCCTCCTCGGCCAGCTTGTCTTTGGTGGCCTCCAGGTCCCGGCTGGTTTCCTCCAGTCTATGCAGAGGACGGACGGACGGACGGAAGGACAGACGCGTGAGGTGCTCGTTTCATTTCATTCTGAGGCCGGCGAATCCGTCGCTGAGTGGACCCCCCCCCCCCCCCCCCCGAGAGGTGATGCCAAGGGCGTCGGGTCGGCGGTCGTCGGGAGGCCAAAGACTCCTCACCTCTCTCGGTTTTCAAACAGGTCCGAGACGCAGTGCTCCAGTTTGTCTTTACTGTCCACAAACAGGTCGCCGACCTGCACGCACGCCACATGATCGGCATTAGCTTATAAATAAAATGTATTATGTAGGGCGGCCCTGTAGTCCAGTGGTTAGCACGTCGGCTTCACAGTGCAGAGGTACCGGGTTCGATTCCAGCTCCGGCCTCCCTGTGTGGAGTTTGCATGTTCTCCCCGGGCCTGCGTGGGTTTTCTCCGGGTGCTCCGGTTTCCTCCCACATTCCAAAAACATGCGTGGCAGGCTGATTGAACACTCTAAATTGTCCCTAGGTGTGAGTGTGAGTGCGAATGGTTGTTCGTCTCTGTGTGCCCTGCGATTGGCTGGCAACCGGGCCTGCGTGGGTTTTCTCCGGGTGCTCAGGTTTCCTCCCACATTCCAAAAACATGCGTGGCAGGCTGATTGGACGCTCTAAATTGTCCCTCGGTGTGAGTGTGAGTGCGAATGGTTGTTCGTTTCTGTGTGCCCTGCGATTGGCTGGCGACCGATTCAGGGTGTCCCCCGCCTACTGCCCGAAGACAGCTGGGATAGGCTCCAGCACCCCCCCGCGACCCTAGTGAGGATCAAGCGGCTCGGAAGATGAATGAATGAATGAATGAATGTGTTGTAAGGCATACATCCGATTTGGCATGAAAACTTTGCAGCGCCCGAGTACAAATGTCGGCCGGGTTCATCGTCTACCTTCTTCAGCTCTTCCTCCAAGACGGCGATGCGTTCGGTGTACTCCAGGATGATTTCGTTGTTGGCGGTGATCTGTTCCATCATGCTCCTTGAAAGGCACAACTTTTCAGAACGCGTGCGCGGGGCAGAACGTCGGCGCGGCAGGGGGGGGCACATACGTGTAGTTCTCCGTTGACAGGTAGACGCCGTTTTTGTCCCTGGCGGCCGCCAGGTCTCGCTTGAGACGCTCAATCTCCTCCGTGTATTCCTGAGCGTGGACACAAAAAAAAAAAAAAAAGACAACGGGCGTGTTGAGAGTCGCTCACGAGAATGAGCGAATGATTCCAAAATGCATTCATCGTTTCCTCGTCCCCCCCAAGCGTTACAATCGGGATGCCAGGTCCTTTTTTTTTCCAGGTCTCACCTTGATGAGCGTCCTCTTTGTGAGCTTCTGGTTCACCTCGGGCTTGTTCATGATGTTCTTGGCCCTGCTGGCGTAGTCCAGCGTGCTCAGCGTCTCCTGCACACAACCCAAAGGCGTTGAGGTCCTTTCAAATTAGAGGACACATGAGGTACATTTGAAGGCAAAAAAAGGACCAACAGGTACAGTGCCCCCCCCCAACCCCCCTGACTGACAAGGGCCCCGATTTGTAGCCTCTTATGAGCAAACGGGTTTGGGGGGAGTAACGGAATGTACCAGCGTTACATATTGAGAGATTAAAAAAAAATAAATAAAGATTTCATTACAGGAGGAGGAAAAAAGTAATCAGATTACATCAATATTAATTCCAAATGGGAATTATTTTGCAGCATTGCATTTTCTGACTTTTTTTTTTTTAAATACATGATGGGACAAACGCACCTCAAGGTTACTGGAGGACGGCGACACGGTGGCGATGATGGAGGTCTTTGTTCGCCCCCCCAGCGAGTCTTGCAGAATGCGCGTCAGCTTTGACTCTCTACAGGAAGTCGGTCAACAACCGAGTCACCTCCACCGTCGACATCGATTATGGGCGTGTGTGTGTGTGCGCCGGCGCCGCACCTGTACGGGACGTGAGGTCTCTTCTCCACGAGAGCCGTGATGACGCGGCCCAACGTCAGGAGGGACTGGTTGATGCTTCCCGCCTCCCTCGCCCGCTTGTCCACCGCGCCGGAGCGCCCGATGTTCTCGCTGCCCGCCAGGTCCACCTGAACCCGACACCATCCCACAACGTAAAACGGCACCACTCAGCACTCCAAAATGACAATTTTCCGACAAAGAGCTCCCCCCCCCGCCGTTGCAAAAGTTTGCTTTACCAGGTTGAGTTTGCCGATCTTGACCAGCTCCTCGCCGTCCAACGTCGTCTCCTTCATGTGGATGGTGACCGAGAAGACCGAATGCGAGCGGCTGCGCACAAATTCAAGAAACGTGAAAGCCGCAAGTCGGCACCAAAACTTTTCGGAATCGGAGACGGGGCGGGGCGCGCGTCCCACCTGGAGTAGGCGTTCATGAGCGTGGAGGCCGTCCTCCTCTTGGCGGATCCTCTCTCGAGGATCAGGTAGACCTCATCTTTGTTGTGGACCGTCACCTCCTCCAGACCTCTGACAACCATGCCGCGCTGCCGGCAACACAACAGCTTAGCACGCTGGCTGTTTTTTTTTTTGGGGGGGGGGGGGGGTGTCCTACTCTCCATTCTCTGGAAAAGGTACCTTGTTCCTTGGGTCGTCAAAGAGCTGCAGCCGCTCGGTGACGTCCTCACTTGGGCTGAGCAGGTCAAAGAGCTCTTCGTTGTAGATTTCCAACAACGAGACTTTGACTGAGAATTCGGTGCCGTTCCTGGACAGCTTCTCGAAGATCTGGTGGAGGGTTCTGGGAATGATCCCAGCCAGCGGGTCCTGCGAGCATAACGAGAGCCAAGCGGTCGGGAAACGTTCGGGGGGGTCCCATCGGCCAATAAGAGGCGTGTCAAACTTGCCTCCTCCCAGGTGAACACCTCGCCTGGACTTCGTTCTCCCTCCATCGTGAATGTCTTCCCTGTGCCCGTCTGCCCGTAACTGTAATGCATTAACCAAGGACAATGTTCAGCCCCCCCAGAAATTTGCGGGTGTCTGGCAACAATTCAACCCATCACTCAATTCACGAGGAGCTCGCAATTTCCGTTGATCATTTCAAAATAAATATTTTTTTGCGGATGCGGATTTGGAACTGGGAGTCGCGGCTTGGAGTTTGAAGCGGATTACGTGCGACAGGAGAAGTGAACTAATCTCTTTTCGTCAGTGGATGCTACAGCTTCGTGTTTGCTTTTAAAACTTAGCTTGTAGCAGACGTGTGCACATTTTCACCTCTGATCCACTGGTGAAAGGACACTTTGATCCTCTCCTCTTTCATCTAGAACTGCTTCAGACAACAAAGTGTATGCTGAAAATTGGTGAAGATTGCACGACTGCCTGTGTCCTATGTGTTGTGTTTTTTTTTGTTATTTTGACTTCAAAATGGCGCCGCGAGAGTGGCTGCCTTTCCAGCAGCTCCCATATTTTGTTGTTCTACTTCTTCCTTTCATAACTTTGCTGCTGTGAATTGGGAATTTCTCCATTGCGAGACTAATAAAGGGTTTCTTATCTTAAATAAAGAAATATAGATCGATCGATAGACGCATATACATTTACACAGTCAAGTACTTGAATGCTAATATTTCACCACAGGAAAAAAAAACAATTAAACATGCAAAATCTACAACCAAAGCAGACATTTTGGGCAGCAATAATCTCAAACAAGCCTGTGAAATCCTGGTGGGACCGCCTAGCATGCTTGCGTGCGTGCGCGTGTGTACTGACGCAAATATGGTGCAGTTGTAACCCATGATGACCTCATCCAAGATGGGACACACCACGCTCCGATAGACATCAATCTGCTTGGCGGCGGGTCCAAACACCTGCGGGTTGCCAACAACAACAACAACAAGAGCACTAAAGCCCTGTCAGCAGAACGATGATATCGAGGAGACTGCAAATCAACTGACCATATCGAAGGTGTACATCTTCCTGGACGCCTTGTCATTAACACCTGCCGTCCTCACCAGAACTTCCTTCCTGTTCGGATCGCAGTCAATCACGTTGTGTGACGACTTGCGCTCCACCATGTTGAAAGGTCTGTCAGGGAACAAAGCCGTTTTCAGCTACTTTAAATCTTTGCATCGATAAATCTCAAATATTACAGCATCTATCTAGACATTGTTTTCACATTGCCAGAGACTCGACCCCCCGCATACACGCAGAAGCACATTGATGGAGACTATTAAGTAACGATGAGGATTACCTGATGATTGACACTTGGAAAGAAAAACAAAGGAACGACGAAGATTACCTGCATCTGACGACGACTTGAATGTTTCTCCCCTTTTCGTCCCGCTTGACCGCACTCTGGTGATTTGAAGCCATGACTGCGGCGACACAAGACGACTTAGTGTTTCGTCGATACTTGGCGCGTGTAAAAAAAAACAAGTGAGCCGCGCCCAAGCAACAGACTGTCGTGGACTGCCCGAGTACCGCTCGCTTTGCTAACGGAACCACCGTGAAGCTAGCAACAGTTAGCATCTCAGACAGCGCCAGCCCAACCCGAAACAAACGAACTGCAAACTTACCGAAGGCCTTTCTCGAGTCATCCGCTGCGCCGCCTGTTGTGTTTATATGTTGCCTGTGTGCGTTTTGTGGGCTTCGATCTCGTCCCTGACGCATACTACAGCAGACAAAACGGTGTGGCGCCCAAACGGAATCAAATATTTCAAAAAAGTTTTTAAATTCCACTCAGCCAATCACAGAAGAGTACAAGCCTTTCTATTGGGCGAGGCGGATATGTGACTGCTCGCCGCAGAGCATCATGGGAGGTGGAATCACTGTTTATCTAGCTACGTAGATTTTCTTCTTCTCTCGTTTAAAACTAATCGCATTTATTTTTATATGATTAATATTATCATTATTATTACTTAGAAAAGAACGATATAAATTTTTTAATGTTATTTTTGGCAGTTCTATTGTGTTTTTAATCGACCAAATCCATGATTTTAAACCATCACAGTCATATCCCCCCCCCCCCCAATAAATAAATAATAAAACGTGCATCTAAGGATTACACACATGAAGGCAATATAATTACAAAGCCACCCATCCGGAACAGAGGGCAGGTCCAGCTAGAAATTTAACTTTGTCATTCGTATTAATAAGATAAGATAAGATATCCTTTATTCGTCCCACAATGGGGAAATTTAATACACGACACACGTTTACAAATAATGGCCATATGAATAAAAAAAATTATATACATGGAAAATAACACCTGAAATTTTAAATAAATACATAAGATGTGTCTGGCTTGAACGCGTTTTTTTACGTTGGCATTTTCACCAGCTTTACTACACGACTGCTCAAATTGCAAATGTTCATTCTGAAGAGGCGTTGTTCATTTTCATTCAAATGATGAATAGTCACCATTAGACACAAGACTTCACACGGTAAAAAAAAAAAAAAAACAATTCGACTCAAATTCAGTTGTAGCGCGCTTCAACAACAACCACACGTAAGATCGAACATCAAGCTCAATAAATTCAGGAACAAATACATGTCAAGAAACATTTCTTCAAAATCCGGGAAAAAAAATATCTTGTAACTCACAAGATCATAGCCATAAATGAAAAAAATCATCTGACATTGCTTTTCAATGGCGATATAAATGTGATAAACCAAAACAAAAAATGCCTCCAAGCACGAAAAAAAGAATCTAGTTGCTCTGTGCGTTGTTTGTGTGTCTCGGTGAGCGGTGGTGAGCACAAGTCCATCTGCTTCGGACGAGGGTGGGTCCGCCCACTCACTCGACCCCGCGAGATGCACTCTTCTTTAACACACGCGCACGCGCACATGAACGCGCGCTAATATTTCGTCATATATATTTATATGTATATTTGCTCCGTTTCAACAACTTTTATGCGACACTAGGCACACCCCCTCCCCGGGCAAGATAATACTCACTCGCTTTTGATTGACACCCAACGGAGCTGTTCGTGGAACGGTGTTGACTATCATCTCACGCTTCATTTTAGCCTCATACGGAGCGGTTTCGAATATTCTAAAGAAAATCCCCGAGAAAAATCGAGTGACGTCATAAACTAGCGCCGCATTTGCTCCTTTGTGTACAGAAATTCAAGTTACTACGGGACCTGGGATTTGACACCTCTGCTCATTGATCTTTTTTTTTCAGTTACTCAGTCTCACTGAATAATTATTTCTACTCAAGTAATTATTTGGAGTACTTTTTTACTTTGACTTGAATCTTATGATCCAAAAGTAACAGTACTCTAACTTGAGTACAATTGTTGGCTACTCTCTGGAAAGACGGAGCGGTAGAGGGATAAAATGTTGAGGACTATTAATGCTCCCCTGGTGGTGCAACAATCAAATCATGGACAGCTAATTGATTATCAAAGGAATTGGTAGACTATTCTGATCATGGATGAAGTTGTTTTGAGACCTTGCCGAATGTAAAAAATGTCAAAACCTCGGCATTTCAGCCTCTCAACGGGAAATCTTCCTCCATGAAAGCAGACTGGTCATTTTTTGTGTTGAATTTAAATGGAACAATTACAAAGTTTGGAAAGCAACGCCCCACCCCCGACCAAGCCAATAACATCATCAGAATCAATACGGGGTTTTTTTGCTGTTTTTTTGAAATAACACAGGGGATGGAAATGACATTTTTGGAGGCGTGGGGGTGGGGGCGTGGGTAAATCCGATTCCTAAATTATTTGAAAAACAGTAGACAAAAATAATTGATGATTTAAATAATGTTTCGTCGCAACCTTCAATGTCACTCAAAAGGTCATTCCTGGACATGGAAGATGACTTGTGCGAGGCTCCATACAAAGTCACTCCATCTGATTCTCAGGACAATGGTATTGCTGCTACACCCCCCCCCCCCACAACCCCTCCTACTTATCTTCTGGGCTCTTTGTGGCCACGGCCCACTCGGACCCGGGCGACGATGACCGGCGACTTTTCGCTTGGGGCCGCCCTTCCACTTCCTTCTTCTCGGTCTTCCTCATCGGGACGTCCTCACTGCGCTCAGCTGCGCTTCTGCCGCGGGGCGTCGGATTGTGAGCTCCTCGAGACGGCGACACCAAGGACCACAACGAGACCCGGAGCCGGAGCGAGGAAGAGCAAGAGTAGCGGCGCTGAGGTGAGTTGGATGTTTTTTTTTTTTGGTCACACTGAAGCCTGACGGAAATGCTCAAATTGGACTTTGAAAACGGTCAAGGGCCCAAATTCCAGTCGGGCAAAATGAGAAGCTCCATCAAACGTTCTCCCGCCATGCAAAGCATTTGGATGGGATTGAGTTTTGTGCTCGTTTTCCACCATTGTGGGAGTCAGCAAACAATCCTAAGAAGGTCGTCCGAGAAAAGAAATCACAAGCGTGTCGTTTGAAATGGCGGAGAAGAAATCAAGGAGTTGAATTGGGACCAATGGAGATGATACAAATTGGGATTTTAAAATGACCTTTCAGTTCAAAGTACCCGACTGGGTTTGGCGTTTTAGTCCCGCTTTGAATGTAATTCACGTCTTCTGTGCAAACAAATTGCCTTGCCAAGATGAAAGTCAATCTTTTGAGACCATCCAAGAACATTTGTAGAAGACCCATCCCAGGGCTGCAGATTGTTTGTTCACATCCCAGATGGTGCATGGAAAAATTGGACCTAAAAAAAAAGTTAAAAAACAAACATTTCTTTTTTTTTTTTTTTTTTACCAGAACTCCCAATTTAGGGAGAAAGAAAATATGTTTCTACATGATTCATCAATTAATACCAACAGACTATCAAAATAATAATTAGCTGCGGCAGAAATTGACGTCCTGTGCGCTAGCTCAAGGGATTGTGAAGGCAGATGAGATTGTCATGGCGACACATGGAAGCTAAAATCTGATTGGACAAAAAAAAAAAATTGAACATACACTCCAAATGGCAAGCAAGACGTTCTTTGGCCAAATCTTCCAGTTGACCTGGCGAACGTTGGTCAATGCTCGTGATCGCCTTTAGGCCTCGTCCAGCCCGAACCGGCTCACCGCCGCTGACTTTCCGCGTTCGCTCCGAGGCTCAGGTGCCGTCGGAGGCCCAAAAAATGTCGGCTGGGCCTTCCTTTGCACACCGGAGCGTCCTCGAGCCCAGACAAAGATCCATAGTCACCAAAAGCGCCAATGACAGATGATTAATCGGCGCGCTGCGGTTCGCCGAGCCACCGGACCCACGGCTGACGCTCCAGCCACCAAACACAAAACCAAAACCCCCACTCCCCCCCCCCCCTGGAGCCTCCGTGCACGGAGGTGCGTGGGCGAAGGGTGGAAAAGCGGGGTACCGTCCCCATGGAGCTCTCCCCCGTGTGCGCATTCGCACCATCAGTGTGTGTGGGAGGCTTTGAGCACGTGAGGATGGGGGTGGGGGGGGGGGGGTGCCGCAGTGACCAAGCCCCCATCTGGCAGCGGGTGGGCGGCGCGCCACACAGCCACAATGGCCAGCGACATTTTTGGAGGTGTGGGCGTTGAAAAGGCTGCGAGCGCAGGCTGTGCGCGTTTAGCTAGCGCGCATGTGAAAGTCACACGAATGCGCTTCTCCTTAATGGGAAGCGCCGACGTCTCCTTCAGGAAGCTTCCAGAACAGAGGTGGGCAAAGTACAGAGCCAGGGGGGGGGTTATACCCACAGCGCAATCTGATCTTCAATACGACCACCCGACAACTCCCATTGACCCCGGTCCTGAATTATTTCTCGCATTCATTTCGGTGCAGAAGCATACGGCTGCCACGCCTGGAAAAAACTTAAAATCAGAGTTTAGTACATTGCGTGTGTATGTACACACACACACACACAGAGTATATCAATTTTACATTATTACGTATTACTTTTATTCATCATTACACAAAGCCCAAGACTCATCACGAATGCGTTTGGCATCGAATGCAATATTGGTTATCAGCTGTAATGTCACAATTTGCAATCAATCATCGATTTCATTGATCAGATCCACAAAGTAAGACATGACAGCAATAACAATCTTCTTCAGCCCCCAGGGACATTTTGTGTGGCCATGGGAAAAAATTCCAAGATTTCTCAGATTTTCTTTCAGGATTTGTTTCATTTTTACAATACAATTTGCGGTATTTTCTTTTTTTTTTTTGGGGGGGGGTATAATTTACAGACGCATTTATCAAAGCGGGAGGTAAGAAGTAGCTCTCACTTTCAAAAAGGCCACGCGCAGGCAGGATGTGACATTTATGGCCCGTTGCGGTGTTGTTCTGAGAGCTCGCGACGGCGCCAAGGCCGGCGTGTCCACTTATGGTCAATGACGTCACGGGTCCCCCTTAAAAAAGCCGCGCAGGATTTCACGAGTGGCGCTTTTTCATGCCGCGCCGTCGCGATGAGCTCTTTATTGGGCTCCCTGGAGCGCGTGTCGGCCTTTGTCGTCAAACAAGAAGACGAAGAAAGCAAAGCGCGAGACCATGAAGCCGGTAAGCTTTTGCCGCCAAACGGCGGCCCTTCCGTCCGCCGCTTGACGACGCCCGTCTCGCTGTCTGTCTATCTGTCTGTCTGTCGCGCATGCAGGCGAGCGTCCCGTCGCGCACTACGTGGCAACTTTCCGCGCGCTCCCCGCGCAGTTGGGGGTGGACGCAGGACGAGCGTGGAGTGACGCGGTGGGCGTGGTCAGCGCCGACGTCGCCTCACCTGCAGCGTCGGACGACGTCATGGCGCACGGCCAGCCCGACCTCAGCCACATGTACGCGCCTCCCTACACGCACGGGCACGCCCACCTACACCCGGCCCCGCCCCCGTCGTACTCGTGCGGCGGTGACGTGTACCAGGACCCGTCCAATGGGGGCTACCTGGCAACGTCCACCTGCGGCGCGGTGACCTATCACGCGGCGCCGGCCTACAACTCGGCGCCAAAAGCCCCGCTAGTGGCGGACTACGGCGCGGGGGGGTTGTACCCCACCCAGAGCACCTTCCCGGACCGGAAATCGGTGGCGGCGTACGCCTTGGACTCGCTGCGCGCGGCCCCGCCGCTCACCCCGCTCAACACCATTCGTAATTTCACTCTGGGCGCGGCCCCCCCGCCGCCGCCGCCACCCCCGATAACGACGCCGATGACGACCGCCGCCGCCAGCGAGGGCTCGCTCAGCACCGCCGCCTTTCCGACCCACCACAACCTACCGCTCAGGTACGGACAGAAAAGTTGACGGTTCGAGCCCCCCCACCCCCATCTTGCCCTCATCAATTCAACATCAATCTGAAATCCTCCCCCCCACAGGCCGATCCTGCGCCCACGAAAGTACCCGTGTCGACCCAGCAAGACGCCCGTGCACCAGCGGCCGTACGCCTGCCCGGCCGAGGGCTGCGAGCGGCGCTTCTCGCGTTCGGACGAGCTGAGCCGCCACCTGCGCATCCACACGGGCCTCAAGCCCTTCCAGTGCCGCATCTGCATGCGCGCCTTCGGCCGCAGCGACCACCTGACCACGCACGTGCGCACGCACACCGGAGAGAAGCCCTTCTCCTGCGACACCTGCGGCAGGAAGTTTGCGCGCAGCGACGAGCGGCGGCGCCACATCAACGTGCACCTGAGGGCCAAAAGCAGCAAAGGCTCCGCCCTCTGACGTCACCGACAATATTGACCATGTTCCCCGGTTTGGGATTCATGATTCTGTGTGAAAAGCGACCATCTGCAATTATGATTATGATGATGCAATTGTAGATACCGCAAATTTGACTTACAATATATCTGGTACGTGAATTCGGGATATCCGCAGCAAAATTACAGCTGAAATTAGAGTTCCAGATACCAACAATTCTGTTGCCACATCTGCAAACAACTAGTGGTGAAAGAAATGATTGCACATCACTGCTATTCTAATTCTGGATAGGAAAACTGTCGTTTTTGACATCTCAAATCTTCCTTTTGATTTGGCAAAAGTCAACATTGACATTTGCAGTCTGGCTCGCGCAAATTGGTTTGTGACGTCACCATCAGCTGTATTGTAAAAAAAAAAAAAAGTGAAAGCTGGAAACTTTTAGGGGTCAGACACGCTTGGAGAAAATCGGGAGAGAAAGGCTGCACCCCCCTGATGATGATGATGATGCTCAGGAGGAAGAATGCGGAAACAACTCAGGGAAAAAAAAAAAAAGCACAAAACTTCTTTGCGGACGTTCATTCGGGACGGCATTGTGACATCACACCCAATATTGTAAAAAAATAAAATAAAAATAATTAAAAAAATATATATTCTTTTGATTGGGGATTCGGGAATGATCAATGATTGTGAACATTATTGGGTCCACAATCATCCATCCGTTTTAGGAAATATCTCAAGCCACAAGTTGAACCCAACTCAGCAATTAGACAGACGGTCAAATTTGGGGAAATGTTGCTCATCAAAGTTCCGATTGAGAGACCGACGCTCCAAATGTTCCGTGTCCAATCCCATTTATTCAGCGTCCAAATGCATTTTTCATTTCATAATACATTTCCTCCAAATGATTAGCGATCGTCTTTCACATTGAAACGTTTGATGTCATCGTGGCGATCGGCAAACGCTTCCATCAACACAGTTCCATCAAGCAGCTTAAACGATTTGCGATCGCGCTCCAGATGACATCGCGGCGGTCGAGGGCACCTCCGACCGAGTGCCTTGTCGTCCGTCTTTGACAGCCATTCGCCACTCGCTCCAAGTCACCCGTCCTTGTTCAAGTAGCGATGACATTTTGTTGCGTTGGTTCGCTATGCGTGACCTGCGATTGGCTGGCAACCAGTTGCGGGCCAATCGCTTGTCAGTCAATCACAGGGAAGAAATCTTCCGTCTTTTGTCGTGACCACTGCCAAGATGCGAAGCACCCTGCGGTCCTCGACGTCACATCGGGGCGTCAGAGGCGCACCTCGGGGCCCAGGTAGGTTTCGGTCCCGCACCAGAATGACACAGGCTGCGCGATCTCCATGAGCCAGACCTCACGCCCGTTCGGCTCTCTGGGTTCGGGCCCTTGGAGCACTCGGAAGTAGTGACAGTCGCGAGCGCCGTCCGGGTCGTAGGGCGGCGCCAGGATGTCCAGGAAGGCAGCGGGTCCATCCACGGCGTCGATCTGGTGCAGGTTGTCGCGGTCGGGCGCGAGGACGCACGGCTCGCTGGCGTCAGTGTACTCGGCGCTGGATCGCAGAACCGAGCGCAGCATGGCGCCGACTTGCGGCCTGGAGCGGGCTGCCCGCCTATCCAGGCTGTCGAAGCAGCTGACGCGCAGTTTGCCGTACAAGACTTTGAGAACGCCGTGCATGTCCGGGTGGTCGTGCAGGGGGATGCGGGCGCCGCTCTTGAGGAGGAACACGCCCATGCTGAATTGCTCCGTCTCGCAGATATGCATGTAGGTGACCGGGGGGCTGCCGCGGCAAGGGGGAGAGCCGCAGCCGGGAGGCAGCAGCTTGAGGTCGGCGGCTCGCGCCTGCCTCACGAGGCTCACCAGCTGCTGGTGCTTGTCGTGAAAGGCGTGAGGCGGCTGTCGGAAGGTGACGAGCGCCTGCCGCGCGATCCTCTGTACCAACGAGGTGGGCACCATCGCGGAACCTTCGCGGGCTTTCATCGCCAGCTAGCTAGCTAGCTAGCCGCTCCCCCGGCTTCGCTAGCATCCGAAGATCGTTTATTAAGCAAGGCCAGTTCACTACCGTCCATCAAAACGGAACTGGCCGACATCGACTACTTTAAGGCCTTTGTTGATCAAACATTTGATTAACAAAGCGTTCTGGACTTACATTCAGGTTCTGCGCGTGCCAACGACGAGGTGCAGTTATAGACCAGGCAATCCGAAATCGCATCAGCGTGAGATGCCGGTCTTGATGGTGCTCCTCTTCCTGTGCTCTTCGAGCCTACTTCCGGTTCGTCACGTGATCATTTTGCAGTCGAAAACGTGGAAAAGTCAAACTTGGAATACTGTACAAAGGTCAACACGATTGTCTGCGTTGTACACATTCCCGAAGAAGCGTGTAAAACTTAAACAACAACAAAAAAGTAAAATACATAAACGTGAAGCCAGTTGGCATCCGGTGCATTTTGGGATTTGAACTAGTTTAACTCCGTCAATGACAGCCTCGCAGCCTTGACATTCACTACAATACGGATGGTTGCTCTACTGTTAAAAAATACAATTATAGCTGTAAAATTTAGACTTTCTTTCAAAAATACTTTTACTGGTACTTTAAATGCTTTTATTTGACCACACACGCATACACACTATTGTTATTTTATTACTTTCCCCTCCAAAAATAAAATTCAAAACCTTGCAAAATCTCTCCCCCCTCCCTCCCCCTTTGGATGAATGGAAACAGAATGGATTGTGACGTCACAAGTCCTCATTAGCATTTGTTGACAACAGCAGACTGCACCCACACGAGTACAGTGACACAAACACAGTTGATGACACATTTGGTGATGCATGATCCTGATCAACACAAAACCCAAAACCAAATGTTCAGAGTTGACGTGCTGCAATGTGCCTGCCATAACAATTGGGACAATGAAAACAAAAAAGAACATCTCCAAAGTACCATTGCAATGGAAACAACTCAATTTGTTTTCCAGTGCATAGTGACTTCACTTCTGACTTCCAATTTCTGATTCATCCATCCATCCATCCATCTTCTACCGCTTATCCGGGGCCGGGTCGCGGGGGCAACAGCTTTAGCAGGGAAGCCCAGACTTCCCTCTCCCTAGCTACTTCTTCCAGCTCTCCCCGGGGGATCCCGAGGCGTTCCCAGGCCAGCTGGGTGACATAGTCTCTCCAGCGTGTCCTGGGTCTTCCTCGGGGTCTCCTCCCGGTGGGACATGCCCGGAACACCTCACCAGGGAGGCGTTCAGGAGGCATCCGAATCAGATGCCCAAGCCACATCTGGCTCCTCTCGATGTGGAGGAGAAGCGGCTCGACTCGGAGCCCCTCCCGGATGACCGAGCTTCTCACCTTATCGCTAAGGGAGAGCCCGGACACCCTGCGGAGAAAACTCATTTCGGCCGCTTGTATCCGGGATCTCGTTCTTTCGGTCACGACCCATAGCTCGTGACCATTTCTGATTCAGTCAGTGAGAATAAGCGGTTTTAGATACTGGATGGATGGAAGGTGACAGTGATTTGGCCGCCCGCCACCAAACGGACAACTGGCACGACTGCAGCCTGCATCGCGGTCTTCCTCCAGGGTTATGGGCTGGATCGGCTCAGGTGGGTGAAGTAACTGTTGATGTATCCAACAGGGACAGGTCACGAGTTGCAAGAAAAACAAAGTGAGCTTTTAAGGTTTTAAAAGCATTTTAATGGCTTTTTGCAGTTATGGAACAGAGAGCGAGAGAGAGAGACCAAAAGAGGAGTGGGAGGAGAGGGGTAGGAAAGGGGAGGGGGGGGGGTGTACAGGTGCACATTCAACTAGCAGTGGCCCCCTCATAACCCCTCAACTCGCCATACAAACCTCCTTTGTGGCATTTATTGATCGTGCGCAATGAACTAAGGACTTATCGGTGCCGGTTACTACGGTTACGGTGACCACGGCGTGCATACAGACTACACGCTGAGAGAGAGAGAGAGAGAGAGAGAGAGAGAGAGAGAGAGAGAGAGAGAGAGAGAGAGAGAGAGAGAGAGAGAGAGAATTGTCAGTCAGGTGTGCAAAACAAGCACACCCAAAAGCCAGGCTGCCTCTAATTGGCTGCTTTGTTACCAGGCGGAGTAGGAACTTATTCTGGTCAGCAGTTCATTGGAGGAGAGAGGAGAAAAAAAAAGGGCAGAAAGAAAAGCCAAAGAAGAAGCAAGCGACCATCAAACAGCGGCAAGCGACTTTAGCGCTTCTAAATGTGATGAGAAGACGGCGACGAAGTTTTGATAGGCCAGCACTCGTCGGGAAGGTCAACATTCTGGTCAGTTGGTCTTCCTTCATTGACAAAGTTTTAGTCCACCAAGGAGATTAGCAGAGGCAAGAATACGCAAGATTAGTTTTTCATATACACAACTTGTACATAATCAGGAATTAAGATTGAACCCGGGATGAAACCCGGTCTCAACAAGGATTCCATCTGGACAAAACCAGACCTGGACTCAACAAGGAGCAAACCTGGATTGAAGCAGGACTAAACCGGGATCAAACCAGAATTGGATCAAACCTGGGTTCAATTGTGACAAAAGAAGGTTTAAACCAGAACTAAACCAGAACTAGACCAGGACTGGACCGAACAAGGTCTCAATCCAGTATAAAGATTAAGCAAAATTGAGAATAGGGCGGATGACTATTACTTTGACTATTCTTACTTTTTTTTTTTTATACACAACTTGTACATACGCTTCACAAGCCAAGCAAGACCCAACAGCGGCCAAACAAGATCGCCATGAAACTGCAACAGAACGGGACCACTCAAAAACCTTCAACAAGCTCACGTCAAGTCACTACTGGACTCAATCAGGCCCAAACCTGGAAGAAACAAGAACCAAATCTGGATTCAATGTGTACAAAACAAAGTTTAAACCAGGATTGGACCAAACCTGGATCAAATATGATTTGACCAAAGCTTAAATCTGGACTAAACCAGACCTGGACCAAAACTGGTGTAAATAAGGATTAAATCCAGACTAAACCAGGACCAAACCTAGATGGAACCTGGTAAAAAAAAAAAACCCCAAAAATATCCAATCCATCTCTAGCCAGAATTGTGACAAATTGGGATTAAATGTGGGTTAAGACAATACTGAACTGAACAGGACAGGATTGCTCTGGTTGTAAGACCGGGCTCAAACAGAACTGAACCAGAATGAAACCTGAACTAAATGCCCCCGAACTAGTTTTAAGCAGGCCTAAAGCTCTGAGCCAGGGTGGATTGTTGTTAGGCACAGAGTGGACACTTTCGGCTCCAAACGGACGCACTTGCAGTGGCTCGCATGGGAAGAAGACAAAGACCGGGAGGAGGAAACCCAGCAGGAGCGTCCGGACGGCTAAACGTGGAAACGTTACGCGAGACTAAATTGGTTATTGTTTAGCTTTCTTCTTCGTAGTTGATGTTTTACGAGTACGAGCGGCGTAAAATCGAGAGGGTTGGGTTGACTTGGTAACGGCCTCCAGGCGACCGGGGACGAGCCAATCAGCACCAGAGGGACCAACGGGAGCAGGAAGAGGAAGAAGAGGAAGGAGGAGTGGGGGGGGGAAAGAGGAGTTAGTCGCTTAGAATTTATTTCTTCTTGCTGAAGAGACTGAAGCGTTTCTCCTTGTCTTTGTCGCGTTTGCCCGGACTGGACTCGGCCGCCGCCGCCGCCGCCGCCACCTCGGCCGAAGCCGAAGTCGGCACGGTGACCGAGCGACCAGTTGAGGTCGGCATGGTGTGGGCGCGGGCGGCGGTGGCAGCGGGCGCCGGCGTGCTGTGGCTACTCGGCGTCACCTCGCCCTTCTCGCCCAAAATGGCCACCGAGATGGCGGCGATCCATGAGTTCATCTCCTCCTGCGCCGCAGAAACATCACAAAGCATGTTAGCGTTAGCAGTAGCATTCACTTGACTTCTCCCATTATGCGCGTTCCCATTGGCAAGTCAAAACGGATCCTGTTCCTAAACGAGGACAGCATGTGGACTGAAACAGGATTCATCTCGCACTGAAGCTAGACTAGCTTGCCCGTTCCTTAAAAGAAGAACTGAAGAAAGATGATACCAGGTGTGAACCTGGATTAAAAATGGAAAATCACATCGTGACTAATCCCGAACTGAAGCACTGGGATCAATTCCCATTGAAACATGGATTCAAGCGGGACCGAGAGAAAACGAAAGAGTCAGTCGCTACTCACGTCATCTTTGGCTTGAAAGAGATACTCGTTGCCGTCAGTGACTCTGTAGTGATCAAAAGACACGTTTGGCTTATTAACGGGCCGCCACGGATCAAAGATACGACAGAATCGAAGACGCCTCGTCCCAAAAGGCGCACGTGCCAAATTAATGACTTGAATTAGATTTGACTGACTTGAGTTTGAAGACGTGTTTCTTCTTCTTGTATCCGAGCGCCACCTCGCAGGCGGCGTCTTGGAGCGCGACGGGGATCTCGCCGTGGTACGGGATGCCCTGCGTGGCGCTCTTGTGGTCCTTGTAGAAGCCCAGCTCCTGATGATTGAGCACGCAGAAGACGTGGTGCCACGACCTGCCGAGGGAGGGGGGCACCAGCGCAATGACAAGGATGCCGGCATAGTGCAGTCGCACGAGCAGAAGCCAGAGGGCGCCCTAGCACCCACCCACCACTTGCATCAGTCATAAAAAGGCCTGTATTATGTCCCCCCCCCCAGGAAAAAAAAGCTCGCCACAGGCTGGTTCGTCATACAAACGTCATGAAATAGAATGTCAAGAATCAAACCGTTTCAATTTAAAAAAAAAGGAAATATCTTCATTCCATGGGAATTTGGCGGCTTTCCCTGGCCACCAGGGGGCAGTACGCTCGTTTGAAGGTTTCTAATTTCTTCCCGGAATCGATGCGAGCTTTTTAGCCCATCCACGGCGCTCGGCGTACCTGCTGGACGCCTTCTTGTTGTGGCCCTCCCACTCGTGCTTGCGGTACAGGAAGCCCTCCATCTGCGAAGTGGCCGAGGGCGCCTCCTGCTGGCTCCTGGCGGGCAGGGTGGCCGCCTGCTGGCCGGCTTTGGCTTTGCGGGCGTCTCCCGGGGACCCCGCCGGGCTTGGCTCCGACACGCCGTTGACCACCTCGCCGCCGGCGCAAGCGTCGTCCTGGAAACACCGTCACAGGGTCAGGGTCCGCGTGGGCACCCGCGTGGGATGATTGAGATTGGTTAGGAGCAAGATTTAGAACGATTGGTTTGTTTGGGTTGATTGAGAGCGAGAGCATGCAGAGCACAGCACAATCACAGCGTTGCCACGGAGGCACGCCAAACATCGGCACCAAAGATCCAGAAGGTTGTGCGTGGGACAATGGACCCTTCCTGCCGGACCACTTCATTCATCCCGGTTTAGTTCCGGTTGAATCCGGGATTAGTCCGGTTGAATCCGGGATGAGTCCGGTTCTGGGTTTTGCATTTGCAATTAGCAGTTCTTCAATCGGCTTTCAGCTTTCATTAAGGTCCAGGACTGATTTTTAAATGTTTTTCCTTTTTTTGGGGCAGTTCTGGTTCAAGACTGGTTTAACCAAGGATTAGTGCAGTCCCTGTTGAGTTCAGCCACAGTTCACGTTTCGTTTATTATCGTTCAGGACCGATTTTCTTTTTTATCGACTGGTTCAACCAATTTTTAGTCCAGTCCCAGTTTGGTCCAGCTACATTCATTCACTCATCTTCCGAGCCGCTTGATCCTCACTAGGGTCGCGGGGGGTGCTGGAGCCTATCCCAGCTGTCTTCGGGCAGTAGGCGGGGGACACCCTGAATCGGTTGCCAGCCAATCGCAGGGCACACATAGACGAACTCCGGAGCACCCGGAGAAAACCCACGCAGGCCCGGGGAGAACATGCAAACTCCACACAGGGAGGCCGGAGCTGGAATCGAACCCGGTACCTCCGCACTGTGAAACCAACGTGCTAACCACTGGACTACCGGGCCGCCACTCCAGTTGTAGTTACTGTTTAAATCGGATCCTTTGATGGCTAATGGCTGGACTAAGCACTCGATTGAATATTTGATCCACTTTTATCGTAATTCTAGTTCAATCCTGAATTCACATATGTCAGTTCAAATTTAATCCGAGTTGAGACCCGAGTCGATCCCGTTTCAATTCCAGGTTGAGTCGAGTCCTGCTCGATTCAAGGCGCCAGCGTCATCCCGCTCGAGTCCTAGCGTTCGTCCTGGCACAGAACAAACCGAATCCGGATTTAGCTCAATTCAGTCCTACTTTTGTCTCGGTCTAGGTTTAGCCACATTGGGGTGGGGGTGACACCCCCCCACTGGCAGCCGAGTAAGTTTTCCCTGGTTGAAGACGTGAAAGGAGGAGAGTGAGTAGGTGAGTAGCTCATGCAGTGAGGTCATGCAAGGCGGCAAAACAATCAAATCCCAGTCAAGCGCAATCGCTTGCAACCGCAGCACACCACGGCCACGCCCACGACAAGCCGGTGCCAATCCACTCGTCGGTCGCTCGGTTACCACGCTAAGCGCTTCGGGTTGTCGCTGGCTCGGCCCGGACCGGGTGAGAGGAGGGGGGAGACCAATCCTGCTTCCTGCTGGAGCGGGAGCGGGACCTCGGCCCAAAAGTTTCCCGAACTTGGGGCGAGCTGCGGGCGACTTGCTAGCAAACTAGTCAAGTCGCTGACGGCGCCGCGCGGCTCGACTTCCCGCTCGCCCGGGACTGACTGCCGACCAATCCGGCCCATCTTACCCGCGACCGTTCCCAGGAGAAAAGGAAGGCTTCGTGACTTGGATCTTGGATGACTAAGATCTTGATCACCACCTCGGGCTGGCGTTTCTCCAGGGCTAAATCGAGTTTTCTGAGGGTTCTCTGCTAGGACCATGGCGATCGCAAGTCGTGAATGTTGTCGTGAGCGAGTGCGGGTTGGCACGGGCGTCGCCCAACTTGTACGACGGGGAGAAAACAACAATTAAGAACTCCAGGAGTTGAGGCTTTTCTTCACCCCCCCAGTGAGCCAAGAAGGAAAGTCCCCTCGCTGCCCATCTTTAAACATTTTTTTTTCCCCTTTGGCTTTGAACTCAGCATAAAACTCGATTTTTAGTCTTTCCATCCTCTTTTAAGTTGTACGATTTCATTTTTTGCTCCACGTGCAGCACTTGGTAAACTGCGGTGGCTGTTTTAAAATACTCTCGAGTTCAGTTGAGCTGAGAAGAAGTCATGGTGATGACGGGGGATGAAATGGAAACAAAAAAAAAAAAGCAAAAGGCGTTCACACGAGACTGAGCAAAATGAGATGTTGACGAGACAAGCGACAAACGACCTTTCCCGTCACTCTCCTTGACAGTTGTCCAATGAAACTTTTTTTTGGTGTCTCAGAATCTCGCTACATCATGGTAATATAAGATTTAAAACGTCAGATGTACGAATTTGCGGGTATTTGAAGGCACCGATTAGGTCAGCGAGAAGCGAGTCGGTGAAGGTGCGCTCAATTTGTTGACCCTCTTGTCCAATCGTTTTATGTGCATGAAGAATTCGTGCACACAAAAAAGTTTTTTTGTCCGGGGCTCTGTCGAAATGTATTTGTCAACCTTCCTTCCTTTCATGGGACTCCATTTTACAAATAAAAGTTTACGTTCAATATGCACAACACCTGCAAACAAGACACACAAGAACCGTTTTCAAATGTGGCGAGGAAAAATGAATCTACATGAAAGTTGCTTTTTACACATCTCGTTAACGTTTGACAAACGGATCCATTTGTCTGTTCTTACTTATGGCGAGGCATCAAAATGATCAGCTATACGTCTGCTTCAAAATATGAAAAACACGCGGGCGTTTTTTTTTTTTTTGCTCCTGCAAATTTCAAAGCGCAACAGAATTAAAAAAAAAACACTTGACGACATACGCACACACACACAAACACACATTAGCAAGATTCAAATGGTTTTCAGAGTGCTAAGCTAAATGCTAACGACATACGCACACACACACAAACACACATTAGCAAGATTCAAATGGTTTTTTTCTTTCTCCAGAGTGCTAAGCTAAATGCTAATGACTGGCGCACACACACACACACACACACACACACACAAGTGACACAGAAAGCAACATCAAGTGCGGGGGGGGGGTGGCGTTTGGATCGTGACACTTGACACGTTTTATTGTGTTGGTTAGTGGAGGTGACGTGTCCACATGCAACAGGAAAAGAAAAAGAAAGACAATGACACAATGAAACCTTTTTCAAATGATGATGATGATGTGGATGATACGACAACAACAATGACCAGCAAGGGGTGGGGGGGGGGTGGGGGATTAGCCGGAATGTCATAAAAAAGAAACAAAAACAAACACACGCGCAAGATTACGGTGAGGAAGACGACGTGTAAAATAGCGCCGATGCATATGGTTCATTGGGACTTTTATTGACGCTTCAAAGTGGTTTTGGGTTTTTATTTGCGGCCGCGGCGGGGGGGGGGGTGCCCTTTAAAATGTCTGCTGGGGTCACGTGGTGACGAGTTTGTACAGGAGAATGTAGAGAAGAAGAAAGGACATTAAGAGTTGAGTGGACAGGGGGTCGGGGGGGTCGGTCTGAGGTGTCGGGTGGGGGGGGGGGGGTGGGGGGGGAAGCAAAGAAGAAGAAAAAGAAAAACAAATGAAGGAGTGGAATGGATGCCAATCGGTGTGTTGTGTGTATGCGCATACACGAGTGACCCCCCTGCACCCCCCACCTCAAAGAAAATAATGAGAAAAACGGGTTAAATGAGGATTTCCCGGCGTAATGCGTTTCTCCGCCCACCCGTCTGTCTATTGGCGGGGTGCGTGTCTGCGAGTGTGCAGGTTGCGAGTGTTGGCGTATTGCTGGTAAGCGGGCGAGCGGTAACTAACCCTGGCGGAGTCCGGCTCGCTGCTCGGCCCGTTCTGACTCGCCGCCTCGCCTTCCCTGAAGGCACAAAAAAAAAAAACAAACAACACCCGCGTACGCGTCAACAACATGACGTTGACCCGAGGAACATCTCGCCGCTTTCGGTTCGCTCACCTCTCTTGCGCGGCCGCCGGCTGATTCTTCCTCTCTTCCTCCTCTTGCCTTCTTCTCACTTCCAGCAACTCCATCTGAGAGCACGAGGGGGCACACACGTGAGGCCACGCCCACTTTCCGTCGCTTTCAAACCCATCTTGGAATCATTCATTCATTCATTCATTCATCTTCCGTACCGCTTGATCCTCACTAGGGTCGCGGGGGGTGCTGGAGCCTATCCCAGCTGTCTTCGGGCAGTAGGCGGGGGACACCCTGAATCGGTTGCCAGCCAATCGCAGGGCACACAGAAACGAACAACCATCCGCACTCACACTCACACCTCGGGACAATTTAGAGTGTTCAATCAGCCTGCCATGCATGTTTTTGGAATGTGGGAGGAAACCGGAGCACCCGGAGAAAACCCACGCAGGCCCGGGGAGAACATGCAAACTCCACACAGGGAGGCCGGAGCTGGAATCGAACCCGGTACCTCTGCACTGTGAAGTCGACGTGCTAACCACTGGACTACCGGGCCGCCATCTTGGAATCAACATGGTGGAAATAAATGGCCGCGTCTCACCGTGGTCAACCTTTCCAGGGCGGCGAAGCGCTCCTCCCAGGTGGCGGCCGACTTTTCGAAGGCCTCGTGCCTCTTGATGAGTTTCTCCACGTCGTCCACGCTTTGTCCCATTTCGCGGCTGGACAAGTACGACTCCTGGCCCAGGAGCCAGGCCTCGGCCACGCCCGCGTCCCTTGAGAACTGGTGCACCTCCAGCACTGCAACCAAGCGGGCGTCAGCGACAGCTTTGGCCTCGCCGCGATTGGGCGCCGGGGGCCTCACTCACCCAGTCGGAGCCACTCCCACCGGTCCTCCCACTTGTCAATCATCTCTTTCCGCTTGTCCGTCAACTGCAGCAACTTTTCTTTGATCTGAGGAAGGCACAAGTTGGTTCCCGGCTACATTTGCTGCCTAAACTTCCGAGCGCAAATTCAGCATTTTGGAGAGTGATCACGCCAAACCGGACCGGCAGTTTTTTACGAGCGGAATGCGGCGGCGGCGGCGGCGGACGCACCTCGTCGGAGGCGTAGTGCTTCCTGGCCAGGAGAGACTTTCCCAGCTCGATGCAGGCGGTGAAGCTGTCGTTGCGCGCGTCGATCTCGGCCTTGATGCCCTGGTGGTTGTTCATCAGCAGCTCCACTGACGACACGTCGCTACACGACGACACGCCAACGCAGGCGTTACTACGGCAACGCCAACCACTCGTGCTGGGATGTCACCCGAGACCTCAAATACTCTCTCACCTACTGTAAACGCGTCCGTTACGCTTTAAGCTAGCCGTAAACTCTCCGATATTTTTCGATCCGATAATTCCGGCAAGGAATCGGATAAATATTCACCATAAAATGTGACTGCAGGTACGATTTTTGTCCACTAGAGGTCAGATTGTTCCACATATCATGTTACCCGTGACTTTGACTGTGCGCAGCTTTAAAAGGCAGAGCCACAGTCGGTGAGTGACGTGGGTGCCGGCAAACGTGAGCATAGATGAGCCCTTCTCGTTTCACGAGAACATTTTTTTTGACGTCAGAGAATTTGAGCGGGTGTGTTGCGGGTGTACCGGGGATTCTCCTGCGCGTCGATGAGTCGGATGACGTCGTCCATCCACAGCATGAGGTCTCGCACCAGACTGAAGAAGCGGAACTTGTCTCCCGTGTCGGCCAGCTTCCCTCGTCGGCATTCGGCCGCCTCCAGAAGGTTCTTCCACGCCTCCAGAACCTGAAGAGCGAACACACACACACACACACACACACACACACGACGCAACGGCTATGTTGAGAAGCGGCAACGGCTAAGCTAGCTCAACGGCTTGGCGGCTTCGCATCCGGTCGACCGCTGTCGGTCAAAGTCACAGAAGTGTACATCATCATGTCGGCTACGACCATAAAAGGAAGTCTGATGGAGAATGATGATGATCCCAATTGACGGATTGATTTCTTTTGTTTTGTTTCTAGTCAACGTGAAACCGAATCAGGTCCACGTCGCCATGTTGCCGTTTAACGTTTGGAATATGATGATGATGCCCACGTTTTCTGACATGGAGGCTCCAGTCACACTGCAGGATAGGATGCCCACCTTTTGGGAAAATTGCATTGTTTTTTTTTTTTAAAGGGGGGGGGGGGCTGTTCACATTACAAAAACAAATGCAAGTTGTAATGTGAATGGAACGAGTTGTTCAAAGGAAAACGCCTTCCAGCAGATGGCAGCAATTATTTTCAAGACGTTTCAAGGTCGCAAGGCTACAAAATAATCCCAATGTGCAAATGTTTTGCTAAGTGGAACAGGCGTAGCTCGGTTTCGGATTTCGCCGCGCTACGCTTTTAGCGAGTATGACAACTGACCATGAAAATGGGGATTGTTGAGCGGTGAACAAATGAAATGCACTTTGCCCAGAGGATGCCCCCCCCTCCCCCCATTCGGTGGTTAGCGCTTGGGGGGGGCCGTGGCAGCATTTCGCTTTTATAGATGCTCACTCGAGTGCTGATAAATGTGTGCGTGGAGCAAGAAAGCATTTAAGGTCGCAAATCCATTGGCCCATTTGCAAGGGTTCGCTTCTACCAGCAGGTGGCGCCAAAGGGGAACTCTCTCCTATTAAAAAAAAAAAAAAGTAAATCCAGTACACTGCTGTCAAAGTGTTTTTTTTTTTTTTTTTTTTTAAACAGACCAGCACGACCAAGCGGAAGCGCAACCGCGACTAAAATGCATCATTTTAGTCCAAGTACAAAGAGAAAGCGTTTTCTATTTGATGCGGAAGACGAGGCGGGCGCAGCCACACCGATGCAAAAAAGCCAAAGAAGCCGCTCAAGTCTCACCTCTCCCTTTCGCTTCTGCGGGGGGACAGGACGGAAAGGAAGGGCGGAGAAAACAAACTGAATATGGCCGGCAGTGGTCGCAACACACCTTCTTCATCATCATCATCATCCTCATCCTTTCCTATGATGACGTCACCTTTTCGGGGGAGCCCGTCTCGAACGATCAGCGAATCTGAGCGCGTCGAGCGAGTGACGTTTTCTCCAGCTTCTAATCGAGCGAGTGAGTGCGGGCGTTTGTTTCGGCTCACCTCTCCTTCCCGCTTTTGGATGTCGTCCGCTTTGTCACCCGCGTACGCCGACTGCAGACGGACGGCGTCCTCTTGAAGCTGACGCACCTGGCAACAAAAAAAAAAAAAAAAAAAAAAAAAAAAAGGAATTCAGATTTTTTGGTTAAAAAAAAAAATCTTTCTGCGTCATAGTTTTCAGATATTTTTATAAACATAAATATTTTATAAATAATAAAAATATCTATTTTTATATATAAGAAGATACTTCTTCGGCCACAAATATTAATTTCTGGCCGAAGAAGCAGGATTCGATGGCGCCACCTGCGTGCCGAGCGCTTGGATGTCGTGCTCGAAGGCGGTGTGCATCCTCTGCAGCGTCTCCACCGTGTTCTGGTCCCGGCCCAGCTCCTCGGGCAGCTTCTTGTGTTTGTCCAGCACTCGCGCCAGGATCTCCTTGGCGTCGTGGTAGAACTTGTGCAGCTCGAAGGAGGCGGCCAGGATCTGCGTGCGCGTGTCGATCAGCTCCAGCAGGTCGGCCCAGGCCTCGTTCAGGCCGTCCTTCCACTCGGCCACCGTGGCGGCGTCGCCGTGGCCCGCGTTGATCAGCTCGTCCGCCAGGCGGTTGACGCCGTCCACGCGCTCCTGCCCGATGTTGCCCGTGTCGCGGGCGAACTCTCGGAAGCGCTCCTGCAGCATCTGGGGGGGGGGGGGGGGGGACACACACACACACACACACACACGGCCGCGAGAGCGCTCACAGTGAGTGCGCTTGCGAGTGCCCGCCCCCACAAAAAAAATTCCCCCCGTGACTCACAGTGACATGCTCGTAGTCCTGCCCGAGCTCGTGGGAGCCGGCTACCACCTCCCTCTCGGCGATCCACTGCTCCAAGTCGTCCACTTCCCGGTTGAGCTGGAAGAGGCGGAAGCGCTCGTCCAGCTTGCCCCGCCGTTCCTCCGACAGATCCTTCAGTCCGGCGTACAGCTTGTCCACCTGCGACTGACGCATGCCGATGCGCTCGCTGCGGGAGCGGAGCCAGCGCACCCGTCAGCTCACCCCGATGGCCGCGCCGGTCGCTCGGTCTCCGCCGGCCGGCCTACCTGTCGGGGTGTTCGGCGGCCACCAGGCCTCGGCTGGTGGCGGACAGCTGGTGGACGGCGTCGGCGTAATCCTCCACCGCCTGCTCCAGGATCTGATGCTTCTTCAACATGGCCACCGAACTCTGCTCGTCCTGAAAGCACGCCGCCGCCAAACTCATTGCGGCTTTGTCATCAACATCTTGAATGGCTAAAAATAAAAAACTCGCCGGGCCGCTAACGTCGACGGTTCTTGTCGACAAAATGAGTCGAGAACACGTTTTTGGGTTCGCTCACGTTCACTTATCTGGACTATTATGCGGATTTTTGTTCCAAACGACGCCGCTCCGCTCGATATCCGTTTTTGACGCTACGAACCGGCACGCTAACATTAGCGAGAGGCGTCGGGAGCCCACCTTGGCCTTTTCCTCGGACATCATGTAGAGTTCCTGCTCGCTCATCCAGGCTTCGGCCTCGGCGGCGTCAAAGTAGTACTGCTGCGCCTGGTGCGCCTCGCTCAGGCGGGCGTGGCGCTTCTCCGTCTCCTGGCGGATCTGCTCCCACAGCGAGCGCAGCTGCGCCAGACGCCGGCGGATCAGCTCGCCCGTGGGACGCTCCTGCCGCAGGATGTGCTGGCTCCGTTCAAAGATGTCGTCGTAGCGGGGCTGGTGGCCCCGGATCTCCTTCTGGAGCGTCTGGAGGGGTGGGGGGGACGGGCAGGCGGGCGCTCTCGTTTGGGTTTCGCTCGAGGGGAAGACCATGAGATGAGATTCCTACCTGGTTCTTCTTGATGAGGAGCTGCACCGTTTGGAGGTTGTGGCCGTGGTCGGTGGACGTGGCCACAGGCATCCTCTCCTCCACCCACAGCTGCAAAAGACGCCGAGCGCAACGAGAAGGTCAAGGTGGGGGCGAGGAAAGGAGGAAGAAACAAAAGTTGCGGGCGGGGCGGGCGGGCGTACGATCTCGTCCTCGACGTCGCGGTTGAACTGGTGGATCTCGCGGGACGCCATCAGGTTGTCGCGGCGACTTTGGAGCGGCGCCCGCAGAGCGCCAAACTTGCTCTCCACGCTCCTGCGCTGGCCGTCCACCTCGTCCGAGCCTTTGCCCTCCCGACTCAGCGCCTGCGACTGACTCTGCAGCTCGTCCACCTCCTTCTGCCTCACCTCCACTTGGCTCTCCAGCATCTGCCGGCACCACAAGGAAGGTCCGTTAGCTCCAAAATGGCCGACACGTTGTAATCGGCGCTATCCTCGGCACAGAAATCGCATCTCGGCCTGAACGGGAGCGGCGGAAAATGTTTGCCAGACGTCGGGGCGCCACCTGTTGCTTCTTGAGCATGATGTTGACGGAGGTGAGATCTTTGCCGTAGTCGTCCGACTGCAGCTGCGCGTCCAGGCCGGCCAGCCACTTGTCCAGGTCGGCGCAGCTCTGCGTAAAGAGCTCCGCCTTGTTGGCGTCAAACAGACACTTGGCTTTGGTCTGCGTGCTGGACTCCAGCTCCTCCCACATCTTCTTCAGCGCCGCCAGCTTCTCCCGCACCATGGCCTCCGTCTCGGGCTTCTCCGCCATCAGCGCCTCGCCGTCCTGCCGCGGCACAACGCCACACAAGCGTCACGCAACGTTCCGCGTCGGTTTTCTTTGGACTGACCTTCTGGATCTTCTCCAGCCACTCCTTGTTGGACTGCAGCTCGGCCATGAAGGCCTGGTGCTTGAGCCACTTGCTGTGCAGGTTGCGCGCCTCGTCGTACGTCATGTCCTGAGCCGTCAGCATCTTCTCGTTGATCCACAAGCTCAGCTGAGCGCAACGCATCAGCATTAGACAACAAACGGCAACCCCCCCCCCCAAAACAAAACTAAACATTAAAAAAACAAAGCGAGAAGGTCCGCACGCTCACCTCCTGGCAGTCCTGTAGGAACTTCTGCAGGTCTCGGTTGTCCTTCAGTCTCATGAGGAGTTCGCTGGCTGCCGCTCGGTTCTTCTTGTGCCTGACGGGGAAACATTTTCAGCAAGCGTCGCGCACTTTGGAATTGATTCCAAAGTAATATTCGTCAATTCCATCAGATCGGGACTCCGTATCAGCACACACTTGATACCAAAGAAAGCGTGATGGGGACACGCCGAAACCAACAAAACGTTGAGTAACAAGAACGGGTGGCGGACCTTTGGTGTATGGAGTCCACCTTGTCCTGGATGCGCTCGGTGTTGATGTTGCCGTCGGCGACCAGCCGCCGTCCCGTGTCCACCACGCCGCTGATCTTCTCCTCGTTGGCGTCCATGGTGGTCATGAAGTCCTCCTGCTTCTTGATGGCCGCCTCGGCGCCCTCCAGCGTGGTCGGCATCTCCGTGTGGGCCAGCACGTACTCCTGCAACACGCACCGGCGGCATGATAGGAAGCAGCTTCAGTGGGCGGAACGGCGGGCGGGTGGGCGGGGCATTACCTGGTTGTTGAGGAAGGCCTCGGCCTGCTTGGTGTCTCTGAGGAAGAGCTGGTAGGAGTGCGACTGCGACAGGAGGTTGCGCCTGTTCTCCCACATCTTGTGCAGCTCGTTCCAGCCCGTGTCGAGCGCCTGCAGCCGCTGGCGCAGGAACATGTACTGCGCGTCCGTCTGGCCGCGCGTCACCATCTCGCCCATGTCGCGCATCTTCTGGTAGTCCTCCTCGTAGTTGCGGATCTCGTTCTTGATGGCCTCGTGCTGGCCCAGCAGCTTCTCGGCCTCGGCCAGCGTGTTGGGCATGTCCTCGGACGCGATGGCCGTCTGCGTGCGCGACAGCCACGACTGGAAGTCGTCCAGCTCGCGCAGGAACTGCTGCAGCTTGCTGGCCTCGCCCAGCGACTCCTCGCGGTTCTTCATGGTGCCCTGAAACCACGCGCCCGCCCGCGTCACATCACACACTCTTTCCAATTGATTTCGTCCACCGTCCCCACCGGTGAGAGAAATGTGGAGGTCATGGTGAAGCGAAGGACGCACCTTCATCTCCTCCCACACGCCGGTGATCTCGTCCAGGCGTCCTTTGATGGCCTCGGATTGTTCCGGGTGTTCCGAGGACAAGCGCTCGGCCTCCTTGGCCAAGTCGCCGAGCTTGTCCTCGATGGCGGCCAGGTCTCGCTCCATGCCCGTCAGCTTCCTCTGCAGCGCCATGACGCCGGCCAGGTCGTTGCCCAGCTCCTGGGTGGACTCGATCACCTTGGGGGGGGAGGGGTGCCAAGGTTTGGTTTCTAGGCTTTCTCCAGCTTTTTTGACTGGCAAATCATCTTGGGGGAGATATGAAACGTTGATGGCGTTTGATGTACCTTGGTCTTCTCCCTGATCCAGGACTTGGTCTCGTTACACTCCAGATGGTAGTTCTGCACTCCCAAGGCGGAGTTCAGACTTTCCTTCTTCTGATCCACCAAGTCGCGGAACTGACTCCACCTGACAAAAAAAAAAAATCAATCAATCAATCCTCCGGCTCTTGGATCTCGAGCCACTTGAAACTCCGGCGCGGTGCTCGGCAGCCGCGTTACCTGGTGTTGAGTTTGTCCTGCTGGGACTTGATTTCCTTTTCGCCGGGATGGCCGCTGTGGATGAGTTGCCTGGCGACCTGGTTGACGACGGCCACCCGCGACGCCTGATTGTTCATCTCGGGCTCCAAACTCTCAAAGCTGCACAAATAAACCAGCCGGCGTGCTCGTGGAAAAAGCGATAACTTTTGTTCCGTCGCAATGAAAAAAAGGCCTACGGTATTTATCGTCAATAGTTTTGAGCTCAATCCAAAGCCGTTAAAGCGGCTCACCGGTGCTGGACCACCTCGAGGTCCTCCAGCTTGTCTGGGATGTCCATGCTGTTGAGCCACTGCTCCTTCTCGTCGATCCACAGCTCGCAGGCGTTGGCCTCGCTCAGCATCTTGTACAAGGCCAGCGCGTCCTGCAGGGCCTGCTTGCGCAGGCGCGCCAGCTCCACCACCTCCTTGTAGCGCTCCTCGATGCCCCCCAGACGGCTCTGCACCTGCCGGCGGGGCGCGAGAGCCAAAGTTCACCACAAGTTCACCACAAGTCACTTCAAGTCACATGTGGCTGCAGAACAAAAAGTCACTCACCTCCTGGGAGTCGGCCTTCTCGGGCGGCAGCGTTCGCGACTGCTCGTGCAGGGCGTCGATGACGGGCCGGTAGCTGGCGATCTCCTCGGCCACGTCCTTGTGCTTCTTCACCAGCGCCTGCGTGGAGAACTCGTCGTGGCCCACGTCCACGCTGGACACGATGCGCAGGGCGTCCAACATCCACGTGTCCATGTCGTCGGCGTCCGCCTGCGACGAGACGGAACAGTCACGCGGGTGCGTACCCACCCCCCACTTCCCGCCCGCCCCCCTCTCCCTATTGTCTTCAAGGCCTCTTACTTGGAACTGATGCCGGTTGCACGCCTCCTGCAGGCGTGATTTACGGACAGCCGAGAGTCGCTCCAACGCCGCCCACTGATCCTGCCAAGTGCGAAACCCAAAAGTCTGAGAATCAATCCGCCGCATCTCTTTTCATTCGTCAGCCCGTTTTGGTTTCTTCACCTGGATGTCCCCGATGCGTTCGCGGATCTTGTCGGCCCCAAAGTGCTCGTCGGCCACCAGCCGCTCTCCCTGCTTGATGGTCTGCTGCAGGTGGGCGGCGCGTCCGCTCATTTCGTCCTCGAAGGCCTTGTGCTGACTCAGCAGCCGCAGGGCGCCCGTCAGGTCCTTGCCGCAATCCTCCGAGGAGAGGATCTGCTCCTTCTCGCGGATCCAGCCCTCCTGCCAGACGTGAAAACCACAGTCGTTGCAGGCGCCCGCAAACTCATGAAAACTAGCCGCACCAACTCAATAACTTAATGTTGGAGGGCGGCAACTAAAAAATGATGAAAAAGATGAAAAAGGCCCCGCAACTAACAAGAACAAGAATTTGTGTGGGGGCTCAGCAACTAACAAGAACAAGAATTTGTGTGGGGGCTCAGCAACTAAGGAAAATGACTTCCAGGTCGACAACTCATGCTAACGAGTTACGGCCCCCTCAGAAACTCATGAAAAGTGGTCGCAACCGGTCATGACGACCGATGTCCGAAGTCCAGACGCCGCGTGCAAAATGGCGGTTGGCGGCTCGCCTAAAAGGACACCAACCTCTTCGGCCATTTCCCAGAAGAACTTCCAGAGGCGGCGCGACTCTTCCAGGCGTGCTCGCCGCTCAGCCGCCAGCTGGCTGAGTTCCTGGTAGCAGAATTCCATGTGGGCCACGCGTTCCCTGATGACCTGAGGGTCGCAGGGTTTGTACCCTGACAAGGAGGACGAAGAAGTTAGCTTCTGACCTTTCCGCAAAACGCCGAGGAAAGGTTCGGTCTCACCGTCAGAGTCGTTGGCAAACTTCTGCGCGTTGGCGTTGACGTTGCGGACACGGTCGGCCTGGACGGCGATGTCCGCCTCCACCAAGGCGTGCTTCTGCAGCAGGTCCTCCACACCCAGGAGGTGTTTGCCGTAATCCTGGGACAGCAGCAGCATCTGCGCCCCCCCCCGTGCCCCCAAACGTCCAAAGCGTCAACGCGAGCGCTCGCTGGGTTTTCGTCAAATGATTCATCAAGGCACCTTCATCTCGTCCATCCAGTCCATGATGTAGAGCATCTCCTGGAAGACCCTCTGCATGCCCAGCGTTTGCTCCAGCCTCAGCCTGCGCGCCTTGAGGAGTTCCAGCAGATACTCCCACAGGCGGATCACGTTGTCCTTCCTGGCCGCGATTCGCTTGATGTCGTGGTAGCTTTCCGCCTCCAGCTCCTTGGCCACCGACACCACCGCCTGCAGCGCAAACCACCACGAGCGCAAAACCACGCCTTGGACTTTGGACTTTTCAGGGAGATGACCGACAACAGTGCTTCTCCTTTTACACCAAGTAGCACCCAAAAAACTAAAACCTTGGTCTTCCAATTTCCAAGACCGTGGTTTCAATTGGGCAAGTTATTGATATAAAAAAAACAATTTTTATTCAAATTAATTTTCAGAGGTAGCGCAGGCACCTGAACGCGCTCCTCGTAAGCGGCGATGTCCGTCTCGATGGCCTCGTGCTTCTTGGTGGCCGCCTCCACTGCCTGGAGGTCGAAGCCGAAGTTGTCCTGCGGGAGCCGACGCACGCGCACGATGAAAACGGCCCGCCGCCTTCCCCCCACCCCCCCACAACCATCGCGGAGTTGCCATCCGTCACCTGCGAGACCAGCCGCTGGTTTTCGCTCAGCCAGGTCTCCCGCATGGCCGCCTTGCGGTCGAAGCGGCGAGCCAGCTGCTCCAGTTTCTCCTGGCGAATCAGCTCCGTCCTCAGCGCCAACTCGCGCTCGTGCTCCGCCTTCTCCAGACGCTCCCACGCCTGCCAGAAACACGCCTGTCACTCGCTACAGAGTTTGGTGCGTCGATCCGCAAGTTTAGCGCCGAAAGCTGTTTTTCGGTCCATCCCAACTGTAGTCATTGGCTCCGCCCACCCCCCGCCCCGTTTCATAATGCCTCTCTGCCGAGCATTGACGGCGTGACAAAAGTCCCCACCGGAGGTCCAGGTGCCAAATGTGTGGCCCGTCACTGAATGGGGGAGCGATGACGTCAGAGTGGGCGTGGCTACCTTGTTGATGTCCGAGATGAGTTTTCCCTCGCGAGGTGTGTACACCTTCTGGTTGTTGGCCCTCATCTTGCTCTGGATGGTGAACAGCAGAACCTCCAGGTTGCCCTTCTCCGTGAACCTTTGCGCACACAAACACAATTTATTTTTCAGGCCAGAAATCGAAGCGCACGAAGATCAAAAAAGGAAGACTTTTTGAAGGTCAAAAGAGTGGCGAGAACAACCGCAACGCACTTTGGGGGCTTCTCCACCGTCCTGTAGGTGTTGAAGGCCTGCAGCTGCTGCTGGACGCCCACCAGCGAGTTGGCAAACTTTCTGTTGTTGAGGATGATGATGGTCTGCTCGATCCACTCCAGGAGCTCCGAGGCCAAACACTCGTACTTGTCCACCATCTTCTCCGTCTCGATGGCGTTGTCCAGAACCTGAAACGCATAAGCCCGCCAAGCACCTCCTTACAGTCCCGCGCAGCTAATTATGATTTTTACATTTTTAAATCGGGACACCGCAGTCAAGTCATCATTAGCGAGCGTGCTCTTGGCTCACCTTGCCGATGCGCTTGCCCTCCACCTTGAGGGCCTTCATCTTGGAGAAGTAGTGGTAGTAAGTGACCACGTAGGTGATAATGGACTTCTCATCCGGGTGGTCCACGCTGATGTCTGCCCGCGAGAGGACCAGACCCCAAAGTGAGTAGGAGTGAAAGGGTGAAAATTGCCAGCGTTAGCGTTAGCGGCGCGGCTGACCTTCAGGGTCAAGCAGCTTGGTGAGGCCCAGGTGCTGCTCGGCCAGGTTGAAGGCGTTCTGCAGGTTGTAGTGCGCGTTGGACTTCTTCAGCTTGTCAAAGTCGATCAGGTCCGGTCTGAGGCGGGACGGAAAGAAAAGCAATGCACTCAGTCTATTCGCACAACGGACGCGCGGAGCCATTGAGGGCGCTACGCATCGATTTATTTGCATGCTCGCTTCTTGATGGCTAATGTCATTTCGTGGGGTCAAAGTTCAAATTTCAGTCCATCACAAAAGAAAGCATCCAACATTGGAAGGGAAAGCAGTTTCCGTGAAGCTCAATAATGGGGTAGAGGGATGCATTCATCCTTTCATTCATCTTCCGAGCCGCTTGATCCTCACTAGGGTCGCGGGGGCCGATCCCAGCTGTCTTCGGGCTGCAGGCGGGGGACACCCCGAATTGGTTGCCAGCCAATCACAGGGCACGCAGAGACGAACAACCATTCGCACTCACACTCACACCTCGGGACAATTTAGAGTGTTCAATCAGCCTGCCACGCATGTTTTTGGAACGTGGGAGGAAACCGGAGCACCCGGAGAAAACCCACGCAGGCCCGGGGAGAACATGCAAACTCCACACAGGGAGGCCGGAGCTGGAATCGAACCCGGTACCTCTGCACTGTGAAGCCGAAGTGCTAACCACTGGACTACCGGGCCGCCCTAGAGGGATGCAATCTTTTTCAAAACTCCCAAAAATAAACATTTTTACGCAGCAGGTCAAAGGTCATCACGGAACGTGGTATCATCTTATCAATGGACAAGCGGGGAGTGTCCATCTGAAAAAATCGTTACCTGTGTTTGTGGATGATGGCGTTGAAGGCCATGCCGTCCCTCCAGCTGGTGGAGAAGTTGTGGATGTTCACGTTTGGATATCTGCAAAACAACATTTCACTTACAACTTGTCACCAAGCTGCGAAATCAACGGAGTGGCAGAGCGGCGCTTGAGCGACTCGACTTCGATTGCGCCAGCACTCACCCGGCCGTCTTCATCTGACACCAGAGCAGCAGAGCATCCTTGGCCGACTTCTTCTCTTTGTTGTCTTCCGTCTCCACGCTGATGTCTTGGATCTGAAGCACACGCGCGCACACACGTCAAGGCTCCCCGTCGACATCATCGACCAAAACCGAGACCGCAAACGAGGACTCGGGGGGGGGGGGGGGGGGGGGGGCACTTGATAAGCATTTCAAGCGGGCGCCTAACCTGGAAGCGCAAGATGATGGTCCAGATGAGGCCCAGCGTGAGGCGGTGGTTGCCGTCCACGATGTCGTGCGAGCCCATATTCTCCAGGTGGACGCGCTGCTCCTTGAGGAACTGCAGGGCCTTGTCCACGTTCTCCAGGCAGTGGATCCTCATGCGGCCTTTGGTGGGCTTGGGCTGACGACGGACAACCGGGACAACTTTGAAGCAATTCTGCGATACCTCAACTGCAGCGCGCACGCATGCGTACCAGCCTCTCGCCGCTGAGGACCTCCAGCAGCTTGATGAGCATGCGTCCGTCCCGAAGGTCCACGTAGAGGTCGGTGATGCGGCAGGAAACCCGGGAGAGGTGAGAGTTGACCCATTTGGTGAACGTCTTCTTCTGCACCGCCTCGCGCTCGTCTGAGACACAAAAACGGAGCGCCGCGTCACTTCCGATTCACCTCGCGCTAACGTTTCAAATGTTTCTTGGGGGGGGGGGGGGGCATTGTTTCCCTGTTGCTCGGGGTGCATTGTTTCCCTGGTGTGCATGTGAGTGTCCATGTGAGGGAGGGGCTTCCTGTCTGAGAGAGACTTCCAGAAATGCGCACACACACACACACACACACACACACACACACACACACACACACACACACACACACACACACACATACGCGCACACACACACTTTAGAATGAAAAACTTGTGAGGACTGGCCTAAATGTCTTCACTTCTCAAAAATGTCCTCACTACGTTGGTCTTATAATCACAGTGGTCCTCACAAGAATAGTCATACAAGCACACACACACACACACACACACACACACACACACACACACACACACACACACACACACACACACACACACACACGCACTCTCTCGCAGGAGATCGAGAAGGTGTTTAGAAGTCATTCGCAGCCTGATTGGGTGTCAGTGAAGGTGAGGCTGTGTGTGAGAGGAGGCAGAGTGTGCGCGCCTGCGACAGCGCGCGCTAGTGAAACATTGTGTGTGTGTGTGTGTGTGTCAAATATAGCTCTGTAAAAAAATTAAAAAGAGCGAGTGTTATCAAGTGTGTGTGCGTGCACACAGGAAGTTGTCAAGCGACGTCATGACAGGCATTGTGCTGCTTTTCCGGGATAGAAAAAAAAAAAATAATAAGCCAGGCAGGAAAACAACAAACAAGACACAAGGTCATGTCAACATGATTCGGGGATTGTCGTCTTTTCTGGGGAAAAAAAGCGGTTGAGACGTTCGACGCGAGGCCAATTTGCCGGAAACTCTGAATCAGCCCCAAATCAGATCCACTGGCTTTTTTCACACGTATCGGACAAAGTCAAAGGATTGAATTTCCTTGACTGCTGAATGTACAGGAAGCATCGCTGTGCGAAAGAGGAGACGGCGCTTAATTGATTTGGGATGTGTGTGTGTGTGTGTGTGTGTCGTGGGCTATAACACACCCGCACCGAGTTGGGCCGTGACCTCAACCCGAGGAAACGCACAAAGCAGACATGGGCGTGGACGTTTGTCTCCATGGCGATAGAAAATACAGAACGCAATATCTTGACGTTAGCGCGCGCGCACACACACACACACACACACACACACACAACCATATAATGTACACAAACAGACAGGAAAGCAAACATGTACAAAGTAAAGATACACACATACACAAACAGACAATGACATACGCACAAAATGACCGGAAGACAAACATGCCAGCACGCAGACACACAACACACACACACACACACACAGACACAATATTGACTGAGATGCTTAGCATGACACACACACACACACACACACACAGAGCCGGCAGCTAACGTGTAGCGTGAGGCTCACGAGGCGAGAGTTACTCGTCACTTCACTTTGGGCAAACAGAAGCAACAATTGTGGCGCATCATGAGATTGCACACGCATTCCACCGCGGACACACACACGCACGCACACACACACATACACACACACACACACACACACACGTTTGTGGGGGTGGACCTCGCCGATAGGCTAAGCCCCGCCCCCATCTGATATCCACCAACCGGATTCTTTCATGAAGGTCACAACTCACCCCAGTCCCCCCCTAAAGCACAAACATGCTGGTCGTAGGTTGGGATGCATTCACTCATGACTTTGCCACACTTTCTTCCGATCTCGACTCGATTCCTGGAAACGGAGCGTCCCTTAGTCTCAGCAAAGACGCGTTTTGCATGTCCACATCGAGCATATATGCTTGTGCATTCTGTGCCGTTTTTTGAATCAAGGCACGGAAATGTAAAAATCTGATTTAAAAAAAACAAAAGGCCTATGAAAATAATCACACGTCTCTGTGTGCCCTGCGATTGGTTGGCAACCGATTCAGGGTGTCCCCCGCCTACTGCCCGGAGACAGCTGGAATAGGCTCCAGCACCCCCCGCGACCCTAGTGAGGATCAAGCGGCTCGGAAGATGAATGAATGAATGAAAATAATCACATAAATACTTGGGCCAGCTATGCTCCCCCCCCCAATTTGGCCTCTTATAGTAGCACTCGGAGAGCGAATTATTTTTAAGGGTGCCAGTTGCTCTGCAAAGTTTGTCTTGGATTAGCAAAAGCTTGCGCGCGTCTTTTCAAAGAAGCTAGCGTTGCAAAGAGGCCGTCCGGGTCTCGCCTTGGCGTCCGCTCGGGTGACTGACTGACACAGAGAGACCAGCGAGTTTGCCTCCAACATCTGGATCCACTCGCATGGCTCTTGTATGTATGTTTCCAACTCACACCGAGTCACATGACACTATCCAAACACACCCACGCACGCGCACACACACACACAAAACACTCATGATGCGGTCATGGCAAAACAGCCTCTAGCAATTGCAGCATTCCAACATTCCTGATGTCCCACGAGAGGCCCGCGGAGTCCAAATCTCAGCCCGCTCACACAAACGACGGACACGTGCGTGTCGTTACCGCGGCGACCGATCCCCCCGTCAACGAGGGTCTGGTATGAAACGGACGCACCAAATTCGCCCTCGCCGCGGTGATGTCATCACATAGAGAAGAAGTTAGTCACGTTACGTGCGGCCGTTGCGTAATGCGGGTGCGCTAGCTTTGAGCCTGCGCCTGCACGGGGCTGAAAATGAGTCGTCACTATATGGCGTTTCAGGGTTGGTGGCCGTGCTTTTCTTTCTTTTTTTTTCATAAAAAGCTCATAACACGCCGGGCAGTGCCGAGATGCCGCACGATTCATTGCCGCTGTTTGGATGTCTTGCTTCCCCAGGAGCACGTTTAGAATGAGGCTAACATCTATGCTAATTAACACTAGCCCACCTATGGGATTTTCAATAAGGTGATTTGGACTCGGGTGCAAAAAATAGAATTGGAACATCCCTATTTACAATTTTAAATTCCATTTTATTTTGTCGATCTTTTTTTTTTTTAATGTAAACTTCAAGAGGGGCTAACTTCACCTTTACGTTCTTGATACGAGCAATGGCGTTTATGTGCGTGCGAGTGACATTCCGTAGCGCGGAGCACACAAAGCAGCTTTGGAATTAGCACCGTGGTGCTAACGAAGCGGCGTGTGCGTGTTATTGTGCTGTCGCGAGGCTCAAATACGCGTCAATGAGGTCGCTCATTCACATCGTCTGGTGGGACAACCAGTAAAAGACGCGGCAGAAGCAGCAGCAGCAGCGCGAGCTGGTGACAAGCTTCTGTTGTTGCCGCTTGTCCCTGCTACCGTGGCAACCGGAGGCCTCAGTCAGTCACAGCATCAAGTTGTCAACTCAACTCAAGCAGCCCGACGTGTGACAGAAACCAATCCCTTTTGGAACATTTACCAGCTCCTTGAATTATTCATCTGGGTTTGCGAGCCAGCAGGTGGTACATGGACACTCCGACAATTTTTTTTTTCCTCTTCTTACCGTTTTCATGACAAATAATTTTGAGGGTGTTCATGTTCATTTCCAAATTTTCCGCGACCAAAAATCCATCTTTATGCATTGAATCGTTCGATGTGCTGAACAACTCTTAGGGGCCAGGTATTGAGACTTGAGGAACGCCACTTGTCATTGACTTGGCTTTTTTTTCAATGCTAACAGTTGTCAACACCGCCGATGTAAAAATGTTTTTATGGTATACATGTGTGATGTACTTGTTTTTGTGTATTTCCCACTGTGCGAAACAACAGCATGTGAATCAGAAATTAATTATAAGATTAATCACAATTCGGCTCCGAAAGCCAATTTAGGCAACAAAAGAGCCTGTCGAACGCATGCCTGGGAAGACCCGGCAAATCGGCCATTTTAGTGCAAAGTCGGAGGACTATTGGGAGCCACGACAGAAATGTTCGCAAAATTCAACGCCCGCTCTCAGTTTCACGAAGCAATATAAAAGTGGCAGGCATCTTTATCACCAGGAGACCCACAAAAAAAAGTCTGAAGAAGTCATCTCTAAATTGCAGACTAGTTTTATTTTTCATTCATTCATCTTCCGAGCCGCTTGATCCTCACTAGGGTCGCGGGGGGTGCTGGAGCCTATCCCAGCCGTCTTCGGGCAGTAGGCGGGGGACACCCTGAATCGGTTGCCAGCCAATCGCAGGGCACACAGAAACAAACAACCATTCGCACTCACACTCACACCTAGGGACAATTTAGAGTGTTCAATCAGCCTGCCACGCATGTTTTTGGAATGTGGGAGGAAACCGGAGCACCCGGAGAAAAGCCACGCAGGCCCGGGGAGAACATGTCCCCACAAGGGAGGCCGGAGCTGGAATCGAACCCGGTACCTCTGCACTGTTAAGCCGACGTGCTAACCACTGGACTACCGGGCCACTCTAGTTTTATTTTCCCATCGCATATGCGTGACGCATGGCAGCAAAATTCGATGACGCCCCATGAAACACAAAACTACTCATTTGCATGGTTTGTGATTCTCACCCCCCAAAAAAAAAAACCAAACAGACAACAAACATGCGGATTCCAGATCGTGACACCCACACACACACCCTTTTGCTTTTTTGAACTTTCACTTTCTGCTGTTTGTCTAAGTCTTGGCTCTAAGCCCCTCCTCCACTGAGTAGCCAGAAGCGTGCACAGTGGGCGACTTCCATCAAAGACCTCTTTCATTGTACAGCACACACACACACACACACACACACACACACTGGTTTGAGCCAGACGGCGTGGTCCTCGATCACTTCCCTCCTGGTGTCACCTTGGCAGCTAGCGGCTGGACAATGGCCGCCTTCTGCTGGGGATGTTGCGATGTCAGGAGTTAAGTGGCGAGAATGTCTGGCCCTTGTTGCCGTTGCAGCCTCATTTTGCAGAAGCTCACGTGGGCAAACTCGTCCTTCTCAATGGCGGCATTGAGAAACTTCAGGATACGGAGGTTACACTGGGGCTAGGGGATTTGGTTTTGGCGGTCAAAGGGGGCGCTATCTCGGAAGGTTGTTTTCAGGATTTCCCATTTGAATCCATTTTCCTTGAATAAATGAACATTCATTCATTCATTCATTCATTCATCTTCCGTACCGCTTGATCCTCACTAGGGTCGCGGGGGTTGCTGGAGCCCATCCCAGCCGTCTCCGGGCAGTAGGCGGGGGACACCCTGAATCGGTTGCCAGCCAATCGCAGGGCACACAGAGACGAACAACCATCCACGCTCACACTCACACCTAGGGACAATTTAGAGTGTTCAATCAGCCTGCCATGCATGTTTTTTTTGGAATGTGGGAGGAAACCGGAGCACCCGGAGAAAACCCACGCAGGCCCGGGGAGAACCTGAATCGGTTGCCAGCCAATAGCAGGGCACACAGAAACGAACAACCTTTCGCACTCAGACTCACACCTAGGGACAATTTAGAGTGTTCAATCAGCCTGCCACGCATGTTTTTGGAATGTGGGAGGAAACCTGAGCACCCGGAGAAAACCCACGCAGGCCCGGGGAGAACATGCAAACTCCACACAGGGAGGCCGGAGCTGGAATCGAACCCGGTACCTCTGCACTGTGAAGCCGACGTGCTAACCACTTGGCTACGGGGCCGCCCATTTTAGTCAAATTTGTCTGATCAAAGGAGGGCTCAAAGTGCACAACTCAGCTGCCGAGAGCAACTCCGCACGTCTTTCGGGTCGCTAAAGCGTCAATGAGACAAACTATTTGCAACTCCTCGGGTCAAACATTTCCAACCCGACGTTGAGCAAACTTGTCCGCCGGACACCCGGTTGGGCCGCGTCAACGTGATCAATGATCAACTTTCTGCCATTTTTTAGCAGTATCGTACTTATTAAGTCATTCACTCCCAAATACGTTTTTAAAACTGCCCCCCCCCCCCCCCACTCCATAATGCAATATCTGAAGTCCCTCCCCGGGAAACAACACCAGGTTCTTGTTTGTGGACTTCAGCTCTCAGATTCCTTCAAAACAGAGGGACACGCCCTGCACTTGAAGCTCTTTGGCCCCGTCTTTGGGGGGTGCGGATATCCGAGAGGAGCAGCCTCCCCCTCTTTGCATCTCATCTCAAAGGCCGAGCGACGGCGGCGGCGGCGGTCATGAAAGATGGATGAGGAGCCCCGCGAGGGAGGAAGAGCGACGAGGACAAGCGCCAGGTCAGCTGATCGCGTCAAGACACGCCCCCTTCGCCTACATTAACAGCTCGGCGGACGAGCGGAGCAGCGAGCTGTGATCTAATGGGCTGCCGTGAGACAACAATGAGAGGAAGCGAGGGCTGGCTTTCACAAGGGGGCGTGTCGCTCTTGTTCGGGGGTCGTCTTTGTGACTCCCATCGTGAAGCGTGCCCGGGCCCTCAAGCACTGACCTTCATTTACAACTCAAAATTGCAAAATTTATATATCATATAGAAATGTATTTTCACACACACGCACACACATGAAGTCGTTTTATTTTGAAATTCGGGGCTAAGCCTGCCGATGCTTGGGAAAGGGACAAAGGTCAAGAAACCAAGTTGAGGTTGTGCCATTCGGGAACTTGGGACAAATATTGAGTGAGTGAAGACGCAGACGTCGAAGGAGGACGAGAAGAAGCGGGAGAGAGAGAGAAGGAGAAGCAACTTTCAAGGTTCAAGTTACGACCTCGAGCATCCATTAACCTTCCGCTAAATAAGAGCTGCCGGGATGTGAGGCGCAAAAGCTGTCAGGCATCCATGTGGATCGACTTTGGGACGCCACGGCCTGAATTGGATGTTATTTCCAACCGTGTCTCACAAGAACAACAATCAGCCCGCCCCTGTTTGGTTACGCAATTGACAGCTTGATTGACAGCTGATTGACAAGAGGGGTTGGGTCTCAGAAGCTTGATGAAGAGGAGACAGAAGAGCCCGTTGCAGGAGCCCGGCTAAATCTGAAGGAGTCTCAACGCGTGTGTGACTCATTCAAGACATTTATTGTTTCAGGATTCCTCTTCATGACTCAAATGTCCAAGTTCGACTTTCACTTCTGCAGCCACTCAAGTCATTTTAGAACACGCCACAACATTCTCTTCTCTCCAGATGTGCGAGCAAGGGGGGTGGGGGGGGGTGAAAAAAATAAAACAACAACAACGCCACACATTTGACTCAACTCTTACAAAAGCAAGCAGCTGAAGTCCTGGAAGCTGCCGACTTCCGAGTGGTTAATGTCTCACAAGCGAAACAAAATTTGCTAGCAGCTAAGGCCTTAAAAGCTAGCGGCTAAGGTCTTGAAACCTAAAAAATAAAATAAAAAGATGACTATCTTCACACTGAAGTTCAATTCCCATTCTTTTTTTCATGGATGTCACTGCGAAATGTATCCGATGCGACTGCAGCAGTGTGGACACTCGGGTCCCGTTTATCCGACCGGGACGTCATCAAGCGGCAACGCAACATGGCGCCCAATGATGAAGGAGTAGAAAGCAGTCAGTGGGCAAAAGAAGCGTTTGTAGTTCGACAACATTGGGGACGAAAGACTTCAGGTTCTAAGATATTAGCCGCTAGGTTAGAACATCTCCCAACCTAGTGATTAAAGTTGTAGACCGAGACGAAGGAGCGGGACTTGAAACTGGTGAATTTGGTAATCCAACACCGCCAGAACATGGCCTCGTCTGAAGATGGAGAGAGAAAAAGACGGATTCTTTCTCCATTCCTTTGCGGTCGCTTTCTTGCTTTAAGAAGTTGGACGTTGCTCATTTTTTTGAAATCGGCAAAGCTCAAAACCAGAAGAGAAGAAATTGCGGAAAAAGGTCCTCCCGCCTTCTTTCTTCCCAAAGAAAGCAAACACATCTGCGTCCATCTTACCTTGCAGCTGTTTGAAGCGACCTTCCAGCTGGTTGTAGTTGAAGGCCGCCTGGCCCGAGAAGCCGCCGCCGCCCCCGCCACCGGGCCCCGGGCTAGACGCCCGCACGGGGCTCCGGCTGCGGCCGTGGGAAGGGCCGGCGACCCCCGAAGGTGAAGAAGGGGGAAGGGGCCCGGCGTAGTCCAGCGTGGGGGACAGGGAAGCAGAGAAGGTGCTGCTGGCGCTCTGGAGCTCCATACTCAAACTCAAACTTTTATGCTGGTTCGAGGCAAGCATCCACGGGAAATTCAAAACAAAAAGGAATTAATTGAGAGGGGGGGAGGTGGGGGGGGGGGGACAAATCTTCACGCCGAGGCGATCGAGTTCCAGATCAAGTCCAAGGATTCACGAGCTTCGGTCCATGTGTGAGCATCCATGTGTGCACAAGGCAGCAGCGACAGTCTTCATTCAACTCGCCCGCCACAAGGAAGAATGGCGACGAACGCCAGGAGAGCCGCCGCAGACGGAGGGAGGAAAAGATGGAGGGAGCCTCAAGAAAGAAGCAAAGAAAGGAAGGAAGGAGGGGAGGAAGGCGTTTGTCCTCCAGCAAGGCGCTCGCTCGTTCACTGAAAAAGATCCAGACTGAAAACACCTCCGCAGGGGTGGGCGGTGCTTTGGGAGCGGCCGCTCGGAGTTCCCAGCCAATCACAAAGTGTCTCATTTGCATAAGAGGCGGATCCGAGGCAGAAAGGGGAAAAAAAAAACAAAGGAAAAGGCACGACCTCACCATTTAAAAAGATGACTTCTTCCCGTCACTTTTTCAAATATGTTTTAAAATAGACATTTTAAAAAGTTCAATTACAACGTTATTTATTTTATTATTCATGTGACTCTTGATTTTTAAATATAACTTTGGAAAATTTAAATAAATTTCAAATGACGTTACTCGTATTAAATGTTTTTTTGTTATTGAAAACTTTAAACCCGATATTAAGGGTAAATTTTTTTTTTAACAAAGAAAAGTTTTTTGCCTATTAAAATGCCACTTGTATTCGTTTTTTTTGTAGCAACTTTTGATGACTGGCGCGCCCAAGTGTCATAACCTCCACCGAGGAGGAAACATCGCACTGTTGACGAAAACAAGTCAAACAACCTGCTTCGTGTTAAGATAAGATATCCTTTATTCGTCCCACACTGGGGAAATTTACAACGATAAGATGATAAGAACGTGAAAGGATAGCAATGAAAATGATAAGAGCGTAAACGATAAGAGCGTTAATGATCAAACTGATAGGTTAGAGGTGAAAAAAAGTCGACATGGGCGTGATCGATGTGAAGCCGAGCGAGCGAGCGCAAAAGAGGAAGCAGCCAGCGGCCGGATGGACGGACAGACCTTTCCTGACAGCCAGCCCCGAGTCCAAACATCCTGACGACGTTTGGCTGCTAATTTTAGTGCCGCTGACTGACTTGTTTGTGCGCGCGCGTAAATCTTCTTCCTGTCTGAGCCGCTCCGCCACTTCCTGTTTGACGAGGTTGTGATTTAAAGCGTACAAACGGTGGACGATTGACTTTTTCATGGCGGCGCGGTTCAATGGCGGAGGCGTTTGGCCAAGTCATGCGTGTTTAGGCGGCGTGACGATCAAATGCAGCGCCCGCGAGTGAAAACGTTCGCCAACGCCACTTTGCTTCCGTCCTCGGCAACAGGGTGACGAAACAAAGTCGATAATTGACAGATGTGCTGAGGGTGAAGTTCACCCGACTGGACGTCAGCGGGCTTTCAATCTGTCACGTTAGCGGTTAGCTCTCCGGAGGCTAGCAGCACAAAGTGACTGCTAACCATCTTGCTTCTCGAGACAAAAATCTAAATAATACGACTACAACACTTTATAGAAGCATGATGACTCGGTTAGCTAACATGTCTGATGTGTGTTAGCATTAACGCTAGCATGGTTAATGTTTTCGATAAAATGAGTTATATTTACTCGCATTGTCATCAGCAAACTGTTTATGGCGTGTTTAATGACATTCATGGGGAGTTTGTTTATTAGCAAGGCCGCTAACGTGGTTTAAGTGTATTTATATTTATTAGCAAGTGCGCTAGAATTGCCAGAATGACTATGCTAGCAGGATCACAAGCAGGACTAACCAGTTAGCAATAACATATCCACACCCGCGTGTTAGCTCTCCAGAGGCTAGCAGCACAAAGTGACTGCTAACCATCTTGCTTCTCGAGATAAAATCTAAATAATACGACTGCAACACTTTATAGAAGCATGATGACTCGGTTAGCTAACATGTCTGATGTGTGTTAGCATTAACACTAGCATGGTTAATGTTTTCAATAAAATGGGCCGTATTTACTCGCATTCTCATCAGCAAACTGTTTATGGCGTGTTTAATGACATTCATGGGGAGTTTGTTTATTAGCAAGGCCGCTAACGTAGTGTAAGTGTATTTATATTTATTAGCAAGTGCGCTAGAATTGCCAGAATGACTACGCGAGCAGGATCACAAGCAGGACTAACCAGTTAGCAATGCCCGCGTGTTTTGTTGCTAATCTGAGAACTTTGTCTGAGCTACTTAGCTTAGCATTGGCGACCGCAACAATACGAGGCAAAGATGGCGACGGGTGCCGAGGTGAAAGGTCAGAGAGCCGCGCAAACAGACAGCAGATGTTCGACGAAGTCGGAAGAATGCGTTGGCCTGGCGCCGAGCGTCACGCCGCGTTTCCTGTCGTCATCCGGCTTCCTCGTGGCTCAGCCCCCTGGGGGGCCACGCTGACCCAACGTGTCCATTCATACGCAGCGCAAGACTGAGAAATTATACTCGCCACACTTTTTTTATACTGGAACTGGAGATTTTTCATGTGTTTCCCCAACGGGGGTTCTCCAACTTTTCCTTGCGTGACAGAAATTTGCTCATTTTGTTCCACATGAAAGAAAAGCCGATGTTGGCAAACGATCTTATTTCTGAGCATTTGGGCTGAAGCAACTAGCGACAAGAAGTCCTCCTCTCAAACATACGTAAGGAGTGGAATTATTTTCATACCGTTCGAGGAGAAAGAAAGTCATTTATCCACACGTTGGGAGACTTGTGACCTGAGGGGATGCGCTTCCAAATATTTGGCTGCGGTCAAATGGCCTCAAGTGCGCAAAGCAAAAAGACAAAATCCTTCAAGCCGAATGCCGCCGGAGGGGGTTGCCGCGTTCGTATTTGACAAATAGAAACAAGGACCGGCCCAGCCTGTACTTTGATGACTCATTTTAGGATGTAAAATTGTTGCACACAGATAAAACAGGACTGATAAAGTGCCTTTGATAGCAACACTATCATTTATTTACGAAGACCTGTTAGTGAAGTTGAACATCAGTGGCTTTATGACACTCCCCGAAATTGCATTTTGACTTTTCTCACGATCGCCGCACACAATTTACACTCCTGTAGCTCCCGCGTTTACATCAAATCTACGCAAATTCTATCGAGTATGACCGGTACGACTTGACGATTTGTCTCCTGCATGGGTTGGGAGTCGAATCCTCAACTTGATCTTCTACTCAAAAGCTGTGCAAGAGCGATGCAAGGCCACTATCAATAACAGGGGTGTCAAATTTGTATAAATGCACCATCGCCGTACGTTATGGCATACAAAACGAGCGGGAAGAATTTGCTTTCAAATTAGAAACCGGCAAATAATCCTTCGGGATATTCTTTTTGAAATTGATTTTCAAGGAGGCCTGGATTGGGAAGTCAAAATACTTGCAAGATGGCCGGCCTTGTTAAAAGGGAAGGCGATTTGCAAGACACATGAAGTTGCCTTTGTGGGCCAAGAAGCTGGGGCCAGACCTCCTTCCACACCTAACCAATGAAAAAAGGACTCGGCGGTGGCAGAAAGCGCACCAATTCTGGTTTAAATGATTTTTTTTGGGGGGGGGGGTGTCTGAAACTGGATAAAATCAAAAATAATGGAAGCTTTGAACCGGACTCGGCTAAAACCTTTCCAGCTGTGAGCAACTTTCAAGGCCAAGGGCAGCCACATTTCCGACGGGCCTGCTGAATTTGACGCCACCGTGCTAACCAACACTGCCCTGCTGCCCCCCCCCAACCCCCACATATACACAAAGACATTCCTGTGTGGACACCAACAACAACAACAACTGCCATCAGGAGAGACCCAGCAGCCACTTCCTGCCAAGGTGGTGAACTTGGTGAAACTCGGGACAACTTCCTGTCGACGCGCACACACACAGGAAGTGGAACGAGCACTCTGCAGCCGCCTGTGTGGAATTGGCCCGGCTCGGTTTCCTTGGCGACGGCTGGTTTTTAGCACACACTTTTTACCGTGCAATCATTCAAATACATCACGTGGAACACAAAATAGAACATCAGGTGGACTTTTTCGGGAAATTACATTCTTGACGAGTTAAAATTTAATTAAAGTCACCTGAGCGACTATGTTTGGAATTATACATCAATTATGAATTAAAGGCCACATCGCCCAGTCGTACTCAAGCCAGGGCAATTTTTTTTTGGGGGGGGGGGGGGGTCCGATTTCCTCAACAGCCAGGAGTCCATCTTTGGTCAGATGGTTGAAAATACAGCTGCTCACACTGATCCATGAACATTTTTTTTTGTAAGAACAGGTGAGTATCTATCCCGGATCCGGCCTTAGTTTTGGTATCTGGTACTCGTGGAGGCTACCGATACCAGACACTGAAACCTAAGGCAAAGGAAATCCGACATTGAGGGTGCTAGCCAGTAGGTGGCACTGTAATGGGGAAATCTGACACATGAATAATCAGAACGTGGACGTTTTGTTGACAATATTTTGTCATCGTGTTAAATGAAATTTGAGGTATCAAATGCATGAGAGGTATCAGTACACCGTACCGGTGAGTACATAAAGAAGGAACGCTTGAACTAGCATCTGCGTGGGGGGGAAAAGTGGTCTTGAACAGCCCCAATTTAGGTACACCGAAGAACAATGAGGCCAATAACCTGCAGTACTTCCATTAGCGGATTAAATACAGCAACGATATGCGTGTGCACGCACACACTACGGGTCCTCGTGCATATTTGAGAAGATTGTGAATTATTCAGTGAGGCAGCACACCGCAGCCGAGCGTCACGCGCACACAAGCTCACACGGATGGCGACGGAGCTTCGCGGGACTTGAAGCGGACAAACGCACTTCAACGTTGGCAACGCTCGCACACGAATTTTTGGCACGCTGACAAGACGACTCTCGTCTTCATTGTCCTTTAGCATACACGCGGGGGCAAGGAGCGATAAAGAGGTTAATGATCAGTCGAGCATCAAGAAGGCTCAAAGTAAAAAAGGAAGCGGTGACTTGACGAGGCGTCTGTGGACACGGGCGGTCTCCAAAAACAAAGTAATTGCCAAGTGCCACTAGCGAGGGGACTAGAATGACCTGAACACACTCATCCAAGCTTTCCACGCGTGCCGCTAGCTGACAGCGTGGAGGAGGCCCCCGCCCCTCATCGACACCCCCGCCCTCACCCACCCCGCCCAGCCGGCGCGTCGCGCTTACCTGCAAGCGCTTTGATGCGCGAGCGTTCAAAGAGTCTGGCCGAGCTGTTCTCGTTGTCCCAGTCGTCGGCATCCCAGCGGTTGTTGACGGCCTCGCTGTACGTCTGCTGGATGTCCATGTGCTCCAACTCGCCCGCTACCGACGTCATCGCCACTCCAACGCCACTATGCCGCACACCCCGCTGCGTCTTTTCCTTCCTAGCCCGCTTCCTTCCTTCCTTCCTTGGCGACGCGGCGGCCAGATGCTGCTTCGGCAAACCTGCACTCAAACAAGCCAAAACGATTTTCCACATTTAGTTCAACAAGATACTCATTCATTCATTGAATATTAAATAAATGACCAGATTTTTTTTAAGATGTTTTTTTTTTTGCAGATTCACTTAATTAAATTACTCAATTGAGATGGAATGTCATCTATTCCATCAATATTTTCAATTCATGATGACATTTTTAAAAATAGATTTAGTGTGCATAATCAATACCAAGTAGTGTAACTCTTCAGCGTCACTAAACACACAAAGCAATATTTGGCTGTCACGTGACCTTAGGGTTGAATTATGATTGGCCAGCACTGCAACAACAGCTTGCTGGGATGACAAATGAGACAAGCGCACCCCCGTTTGGCCACAGCACGCTACTACACACTGTCGTTGAAGAGCTTCATCTTCCACTTCTGATTGAAGTGTGTGTGTGTGTGTGTGTGGGGGGGGGGGGGGGGGGGGGAAGAGGGGGGGGGGGAATAGGGGGTGACACAGCGAAACAACGCTCGCTCCTCAGGATTGCTAGTCCGCCAGATATTTCTTCATGCTAATCAATCAACTAACGCAATCGAAATGTGGCTTGAACCTCCCATTTTCTGTTTTTCTGCCACAGGGGAAAGGGTGAGGGGGGGGTGTCAGGAACTGTTAGCATCCCCCTCAAACAACACAAACAGTCATTCAAGGTCACACGTTAGCACCAACCGATGCGACGCCGAGTGCGGTACACTTGACAACATGCGAGGTCTTTATTTACATATGTAGTACATTATTGGACCACCAGGAGACGCCCTTTATGAGTTCAAAAAGAAGCCAGAGGGCAGATTGGATCGTTAACGAGCAAAATGGTTGAAATGTGCCGTCGATGGCGTTTAATTCGAACACAAAATACGAGGCTTCTCATTGACTCCCAAAGACATTCGCAGATAATCATTTTTTTCAATTTTTCCATGACTTGGGGTAAAAAAAAAGGGGGTCTAGAATTGGCTCATACTGAATGAATTAAGAGAAGAGAGAAAAGGTTTCAAACTGGACGAGGGTGTGTGTGTGTCAAGTGGGTCACTCGCGGCAGATGTTTGATTTTGAAAAAATTGGGTCAGCAAAAAGTCTCAACGGGGAACGCACGCAAGTTCACACACACACACACACTCACACACACGAGTAAAGGAACACTAGTGATGAGTATTGTTGCACAAGAGCAGCTTCTTTCTATTAATAACAAACAAAGAAACTCCCTTGATGAATTTACGGAACATTTTGTGGGAGCCCACAGTCCTGCCTCACATCATCCTACGGCAAAAGCAGCCTGAAAACGTTCACATATTCAAGAATAAAAACAATTTGATCAAAAAAGGAAAAAAAGATGACATTCTCATACATGGAAGAACAACTGAAAACACGAGGGGAAAATAAAAACCAACAAACACAATGGAAAAATGAGTCACCTTTTAAAAAAAATATTTACATGTGCCAAAGTGGCACATGACTGAGTGAAAAGCGGGCGTCTCCAGGGAGACAATCATCCCAGCATGCAATGCGTGGGAGCCCGCTTGGAAGGCGGCGTTACAAAAAAAAAACGTTCAAACGACACTGAAACCAGCAAACGTGACAATCGTACTATGATGATTAAAAACCCTCCTCCCATCTCTGACTGCCTGACACTGTATTGTTGAACCCTCATCAGATCATTTTGGAGGGCTAATTTAACGTTGAGAATAACGTCTTTGATTTGCAAATGCTCCGGTCTGTGTGTGGGGGGGTCGGTGGGGGGTAGGGGGGCGGGTGACTGTGATGTGACGATGAAACATGACAATGAACCAAATAAGTCTCCGAGAGCCAAAGTCTCTCCCACGCCTCCGTCAGCATCTTACAGGCGGCGGTGTCAGTGGGTCGCCATGGCAACCCGGCGGCGAGCATCACGCGAGTGCCTCTCCAAGCGCTTTGCTCGCTCGCAACAGCACGCTTACTGTACAAGGCACGCGTGCACACACACGGGAAGCAAAGGACGCCAAATAACGGCCACAAATGCAGTCAAGAAAAACAGCTCTGGCGGCGCAAACATTTCCTGACAGCACCTTTCAATGGCAGGACGGCCTGGAGAGTGAACTTTAAAATGCTGGAAAACCGGGAGTGTTTTGTGTCCAAATAGCATTGGGTCCAGAGTGCCCCCCCCCCCGCCCATCAAGTGCGAAAAAAAACCCAACACGTCCATTTTGGGTGAGCCGACAATTTGAAAAACTGTACAGACGATTCCTCCCTGCCTGCACACTTGCTCTCGTGTTAGCACAATTAGGTTAGCGCGGGGAGGGTCCAGCGCTAATGCACGCAGCCAACCCCGCGGTTTCGCTGATTCAATCTATTGATGGATGCGCCAAATGCGCAATGGGGCGGCGCCGCGATCGAACCCACGGCGGACACTAAAAGCATCGGAGATTTACAACGAGATGAAAGCACCCTTTTGCTTTTCTTTTAACTGACATCATCATTACGAGCCAGGGCTCACTTTACTGCCAAAACAAGAATCAATGTATGCATCAACAACAAACATGCACCTTCTTTCCCTTCCTGGACTTGACGAGGCGTTTGGGGGACACGCTGTCGGGATGGGATAAAGCAGCGTCTTTAATTAGATGTGGCGAAGACGAGCCGTCGACAAACGGGACGTGATTAGCAAATGGCGCTAACGAGGGCGCGAGCATGACCTAAACGCACACATTCGACATGAATTAGAATTCATCGGAGACAGCTAGACGAAGGTCAGTGATGACTGGTAGGAGTCACAGCGTTTCAGAAATAGCTCTCCAGATGACATCGTCACCAGTTGGTGGTTGATTAGCAGCCAACTTGGTGAGCAAGCGAATAAACAAGAAGAGCGACGGCAAGAAACAAAGCTGTGCTAGCACTCGTGCCCGCTAATCAATATTTGATACGGTCTCCATTAGTATCTTAGCCTGCACACACACACACACACACACCAATACAAGGATGCTACACGACCGGTAAGAGTACTCCACGCATTTGCAAATGTGGCTCTCAGACAAATGTGGCTCTTTTGTTTTTATCCTGACCGACCAACGGGAAATCATCAATAGCGTCCATTCGATGAACGGCCCCGGCCTCAGCTCGATGAGTCACTTTCGTGACAAAACAGGAAAAGGTTGGGAGGGTTCGGGTCAGTGTCCGCGGGACAAACGTGACATTTTGTCCCAAAACTCATTTAACCCCCTCGTGCTGCTGAATGGTCGCAGTGTGTAGCGAGACAGACGGACAGACGGCACCATTGTGGTGTCAAGTCAAGAAGTTGGGCAAAGCGGCAAAACGCTCGCGCGCTTGATGAGACCGAGCAGACACGCGGCGTCGAGCGACTTCGCCGTCGTCACGGCAGCACGACGGTCAACTTAAAAGTCACTCGGCTAAAGTTAGCATCACGTTAGATGCCGACTTTCACTGGCAGCCCTTTTCTTGAGCCGTTTTGCTTTCGGAAAAACAAAAGCGACTTTCAGAGTACGGTTCATCGTCACCAGATTTGTGGCCTTTGTCATATTCTGAAAACCGGTTCGAGTCGTAGCCGTTAGCCGGAGCACCAACGTGCTAAGCTAACGCTACAATCCATCCTTTATTGATGTCGCAACGTTCACAACAGCTGCAACAATCTGCAGTGAAAACACATGGGGAGCCTTCCTCGGAAACGTTCCTCTCTGCGAATGTTTGTGTGGTCGCACAGAGCGGCCCGTTCCCAAACTCTGGCCGAGTTCTGGGACGGCGCCAAGGAGGAGGAGGGGCCAAGGACGCCAAGCCGGGGGAGGAAAAGACACCCGCAGAAGAACAAAGTGAAAACGCTCTCTGGTGCTCATCCGCTTTCACGCCATTTTCACTTGCTTGCCTTCTTCCCACCACCTCAAAGCCTTTTTTTTTTAAAACACACAAACGCGCCCACGCCACAAAAGCTGTGAACCTTTTGGAGGGGGGGGGGGGGTTGCTCCTCTCAGAAGCAGCTTTCAGTCCCAAAATACATCTCACAGACACGGGCGAGAGCGCGCATACTCGCTCGCTAACAGTGGGCTTGTCACGGGCCAGATTGGAGGGTCGGCGTGTCGTCATGGTGATCCATCCCATCATTTCAGTCTGGCTGGCGGCCAGATTCTTTGGCACTTTTCCGCTCGGCCTGCGAGAGCGCCGGTGCATTGTGGGACGTCACATCTAATCTGCGGGCGGGCGCTTTCCTGCTGATCCAGGTTTGGAAAAACAAAACTGGGATCAGTCGCATTCCTCAACACTGCAGGTGCACTGGCACCTGTCGTACTGACTGCCTAGCCGTGTGTGTGTGTGTGTGTGTGTGTGTGTGTGTGTGTGTGTGTGTGTGTGTGTGTGTGTGTGTGTGTGTGTAGCCACTTTCACAACTACTAAAACATTTTTGGGGAGTGTGTATACACTAAATGCCACTGCAGATGTAACAATTAATGGAGTGCGTTTCTTTCCTTCCTTAAAAAAACATTTTTATGGGGGTTGTAGGCTGGAATGTATTCATCGCATTGTCATTCAAGTCGTTGGGAAAAATTAATTGAAATAAATCAGGTGGGAGGGGACGTTTTGAGTTACAAGTGTAGTGTATGGACAGAATTCTGACTCGCATCTCAAGGCACGGCTGTCATTTACTTCAACTTGAGTTCCAGTCATGTTTTGACAAAAGAGCGCCCCCCCCCATCCCCGCCCCCTAAAAAACTCAGCAGGTTGGTCATGTGAAAATGTGAACATGGCGACACCGAAGTGTCTTTGGGGGGCTGTCATTCCCGTTTGGTCAAGGACACCCAGCTCACCACCAACTCATATTTCCCATGATGATGATGATGATGATGAGGATGATGAGGCACGTGGCAGTGACAGGTAAAGACGACACTGATGGAAAGCTTCTTAATCTCACACACTCACCCACACGCTAGCTCGTATTACAAACCCAGGAGATAACCTCGGGTAAAGGTCAATGACGGGTGACTTTTTTTTGCCATCAAGGCAACGCTGCAAATGTCCAATATTTACACCAATATCCAACAAGGCATCCAAACGTCTTGTTTCTTCAATTTCGTTTTAACCTACACAAATAAAAGTTGCTTCGCTAATGCTCTCACCGCACTGGCATTAGCATCACGTTTGGGGCTAAAACACGCAAGCGACAATGTGAAGCGGCAGCAAAATGGCCACCGTCAAACAGATGAAAAGACGGATGCTAATTTGTTAGCTCGGCGCGAGTGTCTGCCCCCCCAAACGGTTCACAAAAGGGTTCATGCGAGGCACCAACAAAATGGCCGACATCTTCAATTTCGTTTTGCCTACACAAATAAAAGTTGCTTTGCTAATGCTCTCACCGCACTGGCACTAGCATCACGTTTGGGGCTAAAACACGCAAGCGACATTGTGAAGCGGCAGCAAAATGGCCGCCGTCACACAGATGAAAAGACGGATGCTAATTTGTTAGCTCGGCGCGAGCGTCTGCCCCCCCCCAAACGGTTCACAAAAGGGTTTATGCGAGGCACCAACAAAATGGCCGACATCTTCAATTTGGTTTTGCCTACACAAATAAAAGCTGCTTCGCTAATGCTCTCACCGCACTGGCATTAGCATCACGTTTGGGGCTAAAACACGCAAGCAACAATGTGAAGCGGCAGCAAAATGGCCACCGTCAAACAGATGAAAAGACGGATGCTAATTTGTTAGCTCGGCACGAGCGTCTGCCCCCCCCAAACGGTTCACAAAAGGGTTCATGCGAGGCACCAACAAAATGGCCGACATCTTCAATTTGGTTTTGCCTACACAAATAAAAGCTGCTTCGCTAATGCTCTCACCGCACTGGCATTAGCATCACGTTTGGGGCTAAAACACGCAAGCGACAATGTGAAGCGGCAGCAAAATGGCCGCCGTCAAACAGATGAAAAGACGGATGCTAATTTGTTAGCTCGGCGCGAGCGTCTGCCCCCAAAGGGTTCATGCGAGGCACCAACAAAATGGCCGACATCTTTCTGCCGTTTACAGGTTAGGTAAGCCGATTGCTAAATTGTTCGCTGACCCCCCCGAAGACAAAAGAACAAAATGAATCATTGTCGAAGGCAAAGTCACAAAAGAAGGACTGAGCGGGTGGGCTGGATACGTTTTGGATTGAGCAATTTTGGCTTCTGGAGGGAGAGCAGAGCCCGTGCAGAGGCGCAGGTCCGCATTCGGCTAATAACTCATTTCCTGTGTGACGCCACTCGACCACACCCCGACCTCGAAGGCGGACGCGTACAGGCGCCCCGTTACAAATGCCCACACATACACACAAGTAAGCGCACACCGACACACACACACACGCAGCGTTGTTAACGGTTGGCAATAAATCCAGAACGATTTTCAAGGAGAATTTCGCCGTAATCCCCGAAAGCAACTTGGTCGGCACGCAACGCACACACAGCCTTATCTATCTCAGCGCGCGTGTGTGTGTTTGCATTCCAAGGGCGTGGCCATCTGCTGATGTCATAGGCCGATCCACTTCCTGTCTGCTGGACATTTTCCAGAAGGTTCCTGCCCGTCTCACTCTCTGGCTCTGTGGTCCTCCCTGCTCCACCAGGGGGGGGGGTGGGGGGGGGGGGGATTCGTCATCCCGGGGAATGTTTGCGCTGCGCTCAGCCTTATCGCACAAGCGCGCCCGCCCTGCTTCTCTTTCTTCATCACTCCCACCCTTCTCTTCTTCGCACATCCCTCGCTCACCTCCGCAGCGTCACTCTGTCACGTCTCCATTTTGGGGAATTGATGAAAATGAATGAGTGGTTTGATTTTTGGCAGTTGGAATTTGTAAGGGAGTGGAGGGAGGGGGGGGGGTGTTCCAAGTTAATACAGACTCAGCAATCATGAAGCTAATTTGGCAAATATAAAAACAAAAAAAACATTTGATGTAACGGGGCTTTGATGTCATTTAGGTTTAGCCTGGGTTGAGAGTGGAGAGTTTTCAGCAAACGTGTGTGTGTGTGTGTGTGTGTGTGTGTATTTTTAAGTGTTCTACAAATAGTTGGCTCAAATTCTTTGGTGGAGCGACTGTCATTGCGTGGTACGCAAGCTGCTGCTTGTGGAACATGAAAGAAACGCTCCATGAAATCTTTCACCTGGGCCCAATGTTACTCGAATTTAAACAGTTTAGTTGCATTTATTAAGTTTGAAAAATACGACACTCGCATTTGATCTTTTCCGACAGTTTGTTTTCAAATATTGATTTAGCGCAAATTTGATTTCCCCCTTTTTTTTTTAAAAAAACAGAAAAGGAATGGACAAGTATGATATGACTTATTTCAAAATATTTGAGCGCAGTACTAATGTGCAGAACATGAGAGTGGCTGACAAGACTCGTCGATGATTTCAATCAGACTTTTTTTTCGCTTTGGAATGATAATTGGGCCTGCTCGTATTATAAGTTCCAACCTCATTTCCACGTAGCCCGTTTACGTTTTCACCACCACTGTAACGTTCACAGGGCGGCCCGGTAGTCCAGTGGTTAGCACGTCGACTTCACAGTGCAGAGGTACCGGGTTCGATTCCAGCTCCGGCCTCCCTGTGTGGAGTTTGCATGTTCTCCCCGGGCCTGCGTGGGTTTTCTCCGGGTGCTCCGGTTTCCTCCCACATTCCAAAAACATGCGTGGCAGGCTGATTGAACACTCTAAATTGTCCCTAGGTGTGAGTGTGAGTGCGAATGGTCGTTCGTTTCTGTGTGCCCTGCGATTGGCTGGCAACCGATTCAGGGTGTCCCCCGCCTACTGCCAGAAGACAGCTGGGATAGGCTCCAGCACCCCCCGCGACCCTAGTGAGGATCAAGCGGCTCGGAAGATGAATGAATGAATGAATGTAACGTTCACATTTCAAAGTTCCGATTTCACGTCATTCATTTTCCATTTGTCGATTTTGCTTACAACGAACACCTTCTAAACGTCAACTTCAGTCGATCGACCGGATTTCCCCCAACCAAATATTGAAAAGGCCTTTGTGACGACGAACCATAGGGACGCCACCTGCCGCCCCGAACTTGCTTGTGAACAAAATGTTACAAGATACCGATGGTTTGGGCTCGCTTAAAACTGAAAAAGGACCGAAATATTTTTTAAAAACTTCTCTTGCTTATTATGAAGTCACATTTGTGTCCAATTGCACTAAATAAAACCAGATGACGTGTTTGACTGCACAAAAAACGGCATCGGTCAGGTCAAGTCAGGCTGAGGAAGATTTGCCAGCTCGAGCGGCAGACAACCAAAAGTTTACGTTTTGCTCCGCCCCCCCCCCCCCCAACCCACGGTGAATTTATGTATGACAGGCAATCAAGACTTCAAATGCGTTTGGATTTGTGGAACAGTACAAGTACAGTTACAAACATTCATTCATTCATTCATTCATCTTCCGAGCCGCTTGATCCTCACTAGGGTCGCGGGGGGTGCCGGAGCCTATCCCAGCCATCTTCGGGCAGTAGGCGGGGGACACCCTGAATCGGTTGCCAGCCAATCGCAGGGCACACAGAGACGAACAACCATTCGCACTCACACTCACACCTAGGGACAATTTAGAGCGTCCAATCAGCCTGCCACGCATGTTTTTGGAATGTGGGAGGAAACCGGAGCACCCGGAGAAAACCCACGCAGGCCCGGGGAGAACATGCAAACTCCACACAGGGAGGCCGGAGCTGGAATCGAACCCGGCACCTCTGCACTGTGAAGCCGACGTGCTAACCACTGGGTTACCGGGCCGCCCAGTTACAAACAATCAAAACAAAAACAAATGAAAACAAAACAAAAAAAAAACATTTGAAATTATTTTAAATGATTTTCGGAGATGCGAAATCAGCGCGTAATCACTCAGGCTCATCCTCGACGGGACATCTGATCATCTACGTGATTGTCGGCATGCGTGGATGACGTCTGATGTGAGTAAGTCACACCTGACACTTCACTTCCCTTCTAACAAATGGCCAAATGTTGACCAGTTGGCGGCGGGTGGGGGAGGTGGGGGGGGTCCCACACTGACCAGAAGTGAAGTGTCAAATGTGCAAGAAACCAAAGCAAAGCTCCTGGGTTACAAAGGGGCCCACGTGAACGTCGCAAATGTCAACCGTCGCGTTGGAGATTGCCACCTTAAGACTGGTAGGAAAGAAAAAAAAAAGAAGACGAAATGGAGCGAGGAGGGCGGAGGAGGGACCGCTGCAGCAGCAGCAGCAGCGGGTCCAGTCGGATCTGATTACATAACAGCGTCTCTGGACTCGGAAGCCGGCCTGCACCAAAACCACAACCGAGCGACAAGAATAAGACGCTGCGGCTCCCAGCAGCACAAAGTGCACAGAAATGCCTCCGTGGGCACACAAGGTCGAGCGCGCGCACAAACACGGCCGCACACGACCACGCCTGCGCCACCGCCTTCATCATCACGGCCACAGTCCTCCTCCTCATCATCATCACAGCAGATAAAAACAATAACATGCTGCACCTCCATCCTCCTTGATGGGAGGCTGCAGGGGGCGGGGGGGTGAGATGCTGCTGTGGCGCACTAAAGCTGGAGCACGCACGCGCATGCACTCAAGTTGAAGAGAACCACGGAGGTCCGGAGGGTGAGGCGAGGCCCTCCGGGACGCCCGTTCGGGGAGAAAGAGTCTCTCGTCGGCCTTTCTCCGCGCCAACGCGCAGCCAACTTCAGCGGCGCTCGCACGTCATTTGGGGGCGCGCGCACGCACGCTCAGCCCGCCACAATCACACAACATTCCCGAGGACAACCACGATACGGGTAAGAGCCAGCGAAGAAGCGATTCGGTTCGGGACTCACCTCGAGGCTGTGATGGCTGTACTGGCGGTGCTGGTGAAGGGCGGCCGGGCCAGTGGTGCTGAAAACAATGCAGAGGCTCCTCTTCCTCCTCCCCCCTCCTCGTTTTCCCCCCGCCTCGGCAACGAGGACCAGACTGCGGAGCGGAATGCGCTCGATTCATACACGCGGCAGCACCGTTGGGCGGCAGCACCGTTGGGCGGCACCGGGTTACTGGCCCAAGCGCCAATGTGCTCCGTCCTGACGGGTGAAAAAAATAAACATCAACTCCAGCGAAAAGCTCTCCGCTACGTACACCTGGTGAAGTCGCACGTCAAACTCCAATAATGGAGAATGTCTCACAATGAGGGCCCGTGAGTGTTCGTTAAAGACAATATGAAGCTCTCCCGGGCGGGCGGGGTCTCTCGTGACCACTGCTGGTTCACCTTAGGCTAGCTGCCAATCACGTGATGAAGCTAGTCCACCTGACCATGACTCTCAATATTAGCTTTTTTTAAATGGCTACATTCGTCAACACGAATACATTACAATAGTATTAAACACCGAATCAGCATAGCAGTTGAAACAACTTCCATTTAACGTCACTTAACTGATTTGAATTGAATTAACTTGCGCTAATCGTCAGCCAAACCGCTAGCATGGCCCTGTGTAGCAGTACATTAACCTTACCTTTGAATTCAATGACCACTCCACTCCACCATTCTTCACAACATAAATGACTTGCGACTCAAACAGTCCAATATGTTTACAAGCTGAAGTCGTTTCTGTCGATACACCAGTAACACGGTGACTGTCAAAAGTTAGATTGAACTTTCCCTCAATTACACCCCCCAATCAGCTGCTCTTTGAAGGTGTGCGTGAGCAACAACTGTACTTCGTCTCTGCTGGGGTGAGTCAAACCTGGATACTGATCAATGTGCACTGTTACCTTCACAAAGAGCACAAAAAGGGAAGCCACAGATAAAATTTGGGGGCTCCAATGTCTCCACCCGCCCTGGCGATAACCGAGTCATTAAAAGAAGCGCGCCTATGCCCGAAATCAGTAAGCGGCAGCAGGGAGAGGAGGGGCTAGCGGGATGGAGGCGGGAGGGAGGATGGTTGGATGTGTGCGTGTGTGTGTGTGTATGTAAGGTTGGGGGTGTGGCTGCAGAGATTGGATGATGGGCAAAAGTAGAAAACGGTAGAGTGTGTCCGTGTGCGCGCGTGCGCATTCACGCGGTTGCGATGACAACATGCTCTGCCGCTGCAGACGCCCAACTCCTGGATTGTAAAAATTGGAAATGTGGATAAAGATTGCAAACGCGGAGGACAGGACGGCGGCGCGTAAGGTCACGTGATAGTGACGTCACCAAGGCCACGCACACACTTCGAACAACCCAGCTACATAAACAAGCGAACTTGATGGTACAGTACTGTATTCCTTGTGATGCATTCAGGGACTGTAGGACTTCCATCCTGTTGTGTACAGTATTCAAGATCTCACTTTGGCTTCCGGATGTAAAAGAAAAAAACAAAATGAAGGCGAAAAAATATGTACAAAAATAAAAAAGGCAATAAGAGCAGCAAACAGCAGTGTGTGTGAAGTGATCCCCTTGTAGCCGTAACGTCACTTCCTGTTTGTCACTTTGTATAAGACTGTAAACTATGAAAAAGAAAACACACTTTTACGATGTTAGGTCAGGAATTTCATAACCATACAACATGGGAAATATTTATTATAAGACTCGTAAAGACCCCATTTACGAAAACTCAAGTGTAAAGTTGCTTGAATGTCAACCTGTTGCTCAGCAACCATTGTCAGTGCCCACGCACTCAGGTAGTGTGTGTGTGTGTGTGTGTGTGTGTGTGTGGGCAGCAAGCAGACATGTAGAAGGCCGCACGGAGGAGTTGGAGTGTCAAACATTTGTGATAGAGAGGCTGGTTTCCATGGAGATGGCGCTGGGATGCCAAAGTTGTTGCTGGGAGAGGAAGGAGAAGAGGAAGAGGAGGTCAAGGGAGTTTTGGCGGGGGCTTGCAGTGTGGCAGCTCGCACTGAAAGAGGAGCTTCTTATTGGGTGGGGGGGGGGGGGGGGCTGGCGCGCAGTGGGTGCTGATATATTTGGAGGTGTTTATACCACATGCAGATCTCCGGATGAGCTCTGGAATATCGGCAAAGACTTGAGGACATCCAAGCTTCTCTTACATGACGTCGCACTGCTGCGGCAGTAATAGTGGGGGTGCGAAAATTTTACACGGAACCATTGTGAGCGCTGCAATTTTCTGTCTACATGAAATTTCCTCCCTCTTAAACAGACACCAAGAGGAGCCGCTGCGGGTGCCCGCGCCGCCATCAAAAGTACACTTCACATAAAATGACATAATAATCTGTTGCTAAAGGACCGCTGCATAGGTTCAAATTAGCATTAGCTATCGGACTGTATTTCATCTCATAGATGGACGCACGCACACACACACACATCTCCTCTCTTGTGACTGTGTAAAGCTTTCACAGAGGGTTACCATGACGATAAGGCCTCCACAATTCACAGGAAGACTGCACATGCACAAGCACACGCTGCTGCGTCAGGCTTTCTGTCACCATGGCGGCGGCGGCGGAGGCTCTTGCTGTGAATTGAACAAACTTGCGGGGACAGGTCATGTGACTTGTGACATAAGAACATGAGAGGCGGGCACAGGTGATGACATCACAGGTCACGCTCACCACACTTGGCGTCCAGCAAACTCATCAATCGCATCTTCGACATGGACCGTGGACATGGTCAAGACACATTTGGACAACAATCTTCACAGAGGATAAAGAATAGACGCCTGTGAGTATTTTGATATTGTTGGTGTTCCAAGTATAAGATGTGTAAAGGTTTCGCCGTACCACATCATTGATGCTAGCTTGGTTAGCTTGTCAATTGTGTTACCGTAGCGGATTGAAAGGCACCGTATGATCGTAAACAAAGTGTTCCGTTGCATCCGTTTGTCGAGCTTGACCAGAAGGAAAGGCGCATCTGGACAAACATTGCAGCTCTGCTTACCTTTTGCCTTTACTACGAGCGTGGAGCTGGAGTCACCGTGGACCCTGGTCCAGCCTAGCTAGGAGTCATTCATTAGCCGATGAAGTCCCGCTGGAGGCGGGGCTTATGTAAATGAGCTGGATTCTGACATCACCACAGTCACTGACACCTTTACAGAAAAAAGTCGGGAGAACCCGAAAGCCATTTTTGCTCGTTCTTTAATGGCACGCTTGATTGGTGGCAAAGTAATTAAAGCGAGAAGACAAACGAGAAGACGAGGAGACGCGCATGGAGCAAATGGGAGGCCACCTGTCACTCAAGGTGGCGATCGCTTGTCAGAAGCGAGTGCTGAAGCCGCTCATCTCCAAGGCCGCCAGCGTCCGCTCGTTACTGAACGACGTCCTCGTGATGTGACTGCTCGGGCTGCCCTTCTTGCTCAGCCACGTCTTCCTGAACACACACACACACACACACGAACGCAATATAAGACATACACACGGACTGCTGGGAAAATAAAAACCTTTCCGCCATACGTCGGATGTGTCATTTTGTGATGAGTATGCGCGAGCGTACAGTTAAGTGTGTGCGCGTGCATGTGTGTGTGATTATAGGAGATTGTGCAGGATCAGGGCTTCCAGTGGTTTGAGGCCGGTTGGTGTTGGCGGCAGCGCAGCAGCAGCCGCTCCTCTCTGATTGGTCGACGCGCAACCGGGTAGCTTGACCCACTAGATGATCCGTGCGTGTGCGCCCGCACACACACACACACACACGAACAGCGGGCATTGGCTGCTTGTAGGATTTAACCGAAGGTGGTTTTCCTCATCAACAACATCTGCAAAACCAAAAGCATGAATCCAAAGAGTAGAGCAAGTTGACTCCTCCTCCTCCTGCCGTGCGCAGTGTTACACATTGCCCACATTCCTTTTGCTTCATTTCGGTTTTGAACGTGATTGTCGGCACTACAAAATGGTACTTTCTGGGGGAAGAAATAAAAATTCCTTTCCAGCATTGCCCCATGAACCCCGACGTCCGCTGAACTTCCCCGAAGCGCCCAGCTGGCTCTCAGGCTCGGCAGGAAGCAAGGTCACCGTGGACCGAGGCGAGGTCAACAGGGGGAAAATGACTGAGTGTGTGACACACAGACACATAAAAAAAGCAAACGATGGTTTTAGATAAATCAGATGATGAGAGGTGGACTTCACGTTTCTATCATTTGCACTCAATGTGCAGAATCGGAGCATTTAAAAGAAAAAAATCTGAGTACTGATTGACAGCATAGTCTCTCATATGCTCTGGGTACTCCTCTAACACAGTGCCCTCTAGCGTTCAAACTGAGACATCACATGAGTGAAACGCCTCACCTCGGTCAAATAGCTTGCACGATTTGGTGCATTTCCATAGCCAAAACAAAGTGAAGGGCGCCATCTGGCGGCAGCGTGAAGCAAGAGTCGCGCGTGCTCGCGTGCACTTGCGGCGTGTGGTGCGCGCGCGCGGCGCTCACATGTGCTCCACGGCGTCCGCGGGCCCTTGCAGCTGGCCGACCACCGTCCCGCCGCCGGTGTTCTTCACCCAGCCAGTCACGCCCACCCGCGCCGCCTCCTGCTCCGTGTACTGTCGGGCGAGCGATGACGTCACGTGTAAATAGTAGAGGGACGGGGGGGGGGGCTTCAGAAAGTTCCAGTCAAGAAAACCTGAGATGAGCTCAACTCACCATTCTGAAGCAAACGCCTGCAAACAAACAAGACGCAAAAAGGTTCCCCACGTCAACACTCGATACTAAATTAAGAAGCGGCTCATGTCTCGCACACTTGGCCACCGAACCTTGAACACGTCCGAAGACTTCAAAGTCGACGGACAACAGCTGCCTTCCTGTTGACATGTGGCCGCCAAAGAGGGAAGACGTCGAGCAAGACGAAGAAGACGTGTGGCTCCACGGCTGTGGCGTGCGCGCGCGCGCGAGTGCGGGGCGCGCGCGTCACCGCTCCCTCTAGTGCGGGTGGTCTTTGGAGTCCTTCGAGAGGGCAAGCACGTCCACTCGGCTCCACAATGACTACACCAAACAATGGCGCCGTTTTAGGGAGGGAGGAAAAATCATTTCAAATTGTTTGTAGCTCCCGAAAGACCGTCACGACGTTCGACGCGGGCAATGACGTCATGTTCAGTCCAACTACGAAATATTTCGTGATTCGGGGTTTCCTTGGAATGCTCGATGGCGTATTTGGATGGATTCGGTTCTGTTTGGGGGGAGCGCGAATGTTTTCGTTGCTTCGTCTTGCCGCTAGATGGCAGCACGGCCCCACTGAAACCACACGTCAAACGCCCGAATGCCAAAAGATTGTTGTCATGACAACGCATCGTGTCATGAAGTGAATTCCAAATGTGAACTGTTCAATTTAAAGTGCTCGCGTGCGCGTGCGTGTGTGTCCGTGGTTTTGTTTCTCTGCGAGTGTGCGCAAGCCGTGCGGATTGCCGAGTGTTTCCGTGTGTTGCCTCTTGGATGTACAGTATCTGCGCTTGATCATTGATTCATCCACAAGGGACTGTTATTTTAAAATGTTACACCATTTTATTTTCTTTCCCGCTTTTAATGAAATTAAATTATTATTATTATTATTTAATTAAATAAAATATGACTCGAGAGAGATCAGTCGAAGTCAAAAGTTCCGTTTTGGCCTTTTTGTTTTCCTTCGACAATGTTTCCAATGTTCATGTTCGCATCATGTGTGTGTGTGTGTTTGAGCGCGCGCGCGCGCGTGCGTGTGCGTGTGCGCGTTTGTGTAGGGGTGACATTACTAAAAGGACTCGACATGTTACGCAGCAGTGGAAGCTTTGAGCCCTGCGGCAACACACACACACACACACACACAGCCTCTCAGCTTTGGTTTGGGTCCACATGCATGACAAGACCCCTGGGACTACTTTTACACACCCACACGCAGGCGCGGGCGCGTAACAGCAACCCCCCATCCAGCCAAAGCGCCTCGTAGCACACAGCATCTTCCCTTGACGTCGCTGCGTAACTGCGCGCGCTTGTGTGTGTGTGTGTGTGTGTGTGCGCAGCAGAAAGAACACTGCGACCTAAAAACGCAGCTCACTGAGAGGGACTGCGCGCCGAACAGAAGGCTCAACCAAGTGTAAATGCGCACACGCGCGCGCGCGCGCACACACACAGCTGAGCACAGAGGATGAGCGTAAGCACTCACATGCGCGCATTAGGCGTGCGTGTGTGTGTGTGTGGGGGGGGGGGGGGGGGGAAGGGGGGGTGTATAGGCAATGTGACAGTCAATCTCATTTTGGTGCTGGTACGGAATCAACATTTCAATGCGCTCGTGGAAGACATTTTGTGTCAATTCTTGGACGGTTGCGGTTGCGCAGTTTCATGGTTAAAACAAAGAAATATTTTTATTTTCTTTCTAACACTTCAAAAAAAAAAAAAAAAAAGAAAAAATGTCAGTGGCCTTCATCATTTCAGCCTATTTCTTGCCGTCCTTTTAATTGGCTCGTTTTAGGGGGCGGTGACCGACTCGCGCTTGCTTTCAATGGGCCAATGGCCTTTGGTTACCATGACAACCAGGGCGTTGAGACGAGGTGAGCAGAAGCATAGCTCAGAGTAGGGAGGGGGCAGGGGGGGGGGGAGAAAACCTTTGTTGGCGGGCACCCTCCACTGTGCGCACGCGGCTGCGCTTGGACTTTCCAAAAACGCCAAATTCCAAAGCGGGCGACGTGACATCATGGATTCGCTTTCCCCTGACGGAACGCAGCTCCGCTTACCTTTGGCGTCTTCGCTACGCCGGCGCTTCACCCAGAACCTTCACCCGCTCCGGCTTCCGAGTCGTGGGCGGAGCAACCGCGTGGAGGCAGGTTCACGTAAACGAGACGTTTTGCAAGTTGTACGGCTTGAGGTCAAGTTCAGTTTTTGCGCTCGTATCACCTTCGCTCCTTTTCGATCCTAGAACGAGTCAATTGCACATGAGATCAAAAGTCCAGATCCGCGTGGACCGAACGGGTCAAACGTTGTCATTCCTCATGACATCATCCGCATGTGGCGCCGGATTTAAAGGAAACGAGGTGGAGCCGCTCTTCCTTTGGAGGGCAAGCGAGTCGATGGTGTTCCCTCCCACTACGGCGCAAACGCCCCCTTTGAACTGCACCAGTCAAGGGAAATACCAAAAGAAAGAAAAGTCCACCGGTCGGCACTGTTGGGACCGCGCTTTGAAAAAAAAAAAGAAAAGAAATAAGGGCGCAGAGAGTTGTTTGAGATTTGATAGCTCGCTTCATGCTGCACTTATTGCCGCGGCGAAGCCACGTCGGCGTCAGATCTCTCGCAATCGGTGGGGGGCTCTTGTGTTTTCTTGGCGGAACGTTTGGACTCGGGTAACTTTGCAAGCTTCGGTGATCCGCTCGGAGTTTTTCCGAGGCCGAATGCGGTGCACGTGCGCCTGATCTGTGTCGATTTCTGGCGGGAAGGTGCGTTTGTTTTCCCACACGGTTGTTCCCGCGTTCCACTGGCGCAGTTCCACATTTCATTGCGTTCACGCTTGACTGCGTGCGTGTATTTTGCTTTCCCCCCCGATCTTGGTTTGTCTGTTTTCCAAATCGCGCGTTTCCTCGTTAGCGGGAGGGGGGGGTGTTCCCCGTTGACGCGATTCCGCCGCGTCGCCGTCCAGCGTGAGTGTGAGCTGAACTCTGCGTGAACCTTCACTTGAACCCTGCGTGAACTTGCCTAACTGACCCATTAATCTACTTTGGATTAAAACTGGACGGAGGCCCACGAGGAACACGCGGCGCCACCTCGGCATGTTCCGGGCCGCCCACCAACACCCGCGCACGCACAATACACACGCACACACACACACACCCGCGCGGAAGAGGCGTGGCGCGTGCGAAGGAGGGGCTGGGCGCCACCGTCAAATCTTCTCCCGATGACGCAATCGGATGGCGGCGACGCGTCAGATTGCGTCGAGGCTCGAGGTCAACCGATGTGACGGCAAGGACGTCGGGTGAGGGGGGGGGGGGGGGACGAAATGCGCGGGAAACGAATTTTCGACATGGAATCGACTCCTTCACATACAAATTGTAAGTTAGAAAGCCCTCCTGACTTGAGTGGAGCAGTCGCGCCCCCCCCCCGCCCCCGTCACCGGAAGAGTCGCTCGCTCATTCACAAGCAGTCAAAGCGCACGTGCGCCAATCTAGGTCAGTGTGTGAGCACCCCCCCCCCCCAACGCAACATCCCACAACGAATACGGACCATGTTTTGATTTGTAACGGACGCTTCTGCGCCCGTGGCCATTCAACCTGACGTTACCCCCCCCCCCCCCCCACCCCCTCAACCCCCCCACTCTGTTGATGACGCCTCCATGCAGTGTGTGCGTGTGCGATTGTGTGTGTGGGTAAAGCCTGGCGGGGGGTTGTGTGTTGCAAGTGTGTGGTGTGTTGTGGGGGGGGGGGGCGAACATGTAGTTGGGGGGGTTGGGGGTAGGGGGTTGTCCTGGAACATACAGTTCTATTCTTAGCCCTGAACACGGCATGACCTCAAAGCGGGCGACGAGTCAGCCTGATTTCGTTTTTTTTCTTTCATGTAACGCGGGTGCTGCGACGTCAACGTAAGAAAAGCGGCGACGGGCCCTCGACGGGCAGCCGGGACGACTCGACGGGAGGAGACCGAGTGGGAAGGAAAAGCCGAGAGTCTGCCAATTGCCTTTGACGGACAATCCGCCCGGTACTTGCGATGGCAATTTGGGAGCAATCGGAACAAATAAGTCAATGAGGATCGTCGGAAAATGGGCAAAAGGGTCTGGAAATGCCAACAGGCCGCCCCCCCCCCGCCCCCCCACAATAGGCTTGTCAAAAAAAAATGGACGGTGCCAAGTCAAGGGAGGGCGGAGACAAAAAAAAAAGGTACACGAGGGGACGAAATCAAATGGAACCGAAACCAAAAAATTAAGACCGAGTTTCACCCCCGTGTGCCCGCGTGTGGTTTTTTTCCGGGTGCTCCGGTTTCCTCCCCACGTTCCAAAAGCATGCGCGGGGCAGGTTAACGGAACGCTCTAAAAGGGAGAAGGAGAGGCTGCGGCACACCCGTCAGGTGAAAATGAATGGACGGGTTCTTCGATGGGCAGTGACATACAGACCTCCGTGCCCCCCCCCCCCCCGTGCCCACCCCCCATGTGGAAGACACAAGCGCGCACATGATCGTCATCGTGTTTGATGATGCTGTCGTATTTGATTTGAAGGCGGCACAGACACGCGTGCTTGCTACCTGAAGTCCGCAGGTCCTCGCTCATCCGTCTGTCCGTCCGTCCGTCCGTCCTCCCGAGACGACGACCACCGGCGCACGGCCCTTTGGAGCGGAGAGGTCAGAGGTCATTTGCGGAGTTGGAAGGCTTCGCGAGCGGCGGCGTACGCTCGAGAAGTCGAGCGGCGGCGCCGTCTGTCACGTCTCGTCACGCAAGGTTTTTTTTTTTTCTCCAGGAATTGGGGGGGGGGGGGACCTCGGTGCGGGACATCCAGGAAGCGGAAGATGAAGGCGCGACCTTGAGAACCGGCGAGGCGGTCGTGTCGCTTTCCATCAGCGTCACGGGGAAAACGTGTGCGAGGGATGTGCATGACAAAAACTCCAACTTGTTGTCGGGAATCACGGTTGCTTCGAAAGTGGTCGAGTTTTTTTTTTTTTAATTTTATTTTTTTACAGAACGTTTCTGGTCGATTTCCACAGGAAGCGAGTCTGGCGGCCCGGCGCCGCAATGATGGCAGCCGAAACTGCTCGCAAGCTAAGAGGAACTCGTCTTTGCGCAATTGGGGCGCTCTTTCGGTCCAGCACTTGAATGAATCTTTCTCATTTGAGAGCGAGGACAACGGCTTGAATTGACATGATTTCCAGGCCCCATTTGGTCTTCCTTCTCTAAATTTGGCTGCCTTGCGAGCAACGCTTGTCTTCTTCTCTGTCGAATGTCGAAGAACTTTTCAGACACGGTCTGCGTGAAAGGGAGCTTCCAGCCGGACTGGACCGTCCGTCTTCAACGCGCCGATGATGTTTTGGAAACATCAGCCGGTGGAAAAAGCGGCTCAGCTCAACATGGCCTCCGACCGTTCGCCTTCTACGTTTGAGCACCGAAGCGTGACGAGCTTCTTCCCGTTTCTGCTTTTGCACGTGCGCCGAGTGAACGGCAATGAAGGCAAAGCGCAATTTCTTGAGCACATTTTTTTTTTTTTTTAAGGCCTTTGCATCCAAACGCTCGTGCGTCTGAGGAACGACTTAACGAGTACTCACGCTTGCATGTTTCTCTCCATGTAGTTTAACTTTGAGGACACTTACTTACCCTCATCTGCTCCCATTTGACCGACGCAGAATTCAAAAGACTCCGCGTGTGGCATCATAATTGTGAATGGGGTCCATCCGCGGCTTTTGTTGGGGGCTCACATCCAGTTAAACAGAAACACCATCTGTCTCAAACACACACACACAGGCAAGCACAGATTTAATACACCACACGGTGACCGGTGTGTGTGTGTGTGTGTGTGTAATCTGGATTTGAGCGGTGTTGTCATACACAATGTGCAACGAGTGCAAACAAACAGCGATGACGAGCGAACGTGCACGTGCGGGAGCATGAACAAATGAATCAAACTTGATTTTTTTATTTTATTTGTATTTTTTTTAACGCAAGATGAGGCGGGCGCCACGTTTTGGGCTCCGATGAGTCCACGTGAAGATTGGACAGACAGCGGGCACAGGCGGTAATCACAACTGGCGCTCGGTACAACTGACATAAGGGGGAGGGGGGGGGGAGAAAAAAAAAACGTCATACAATTTTGGGCGGACTCAATTTACAAATTGCGTCATGAAAAAAATATGGGCGATAGTGAGAGATACGGTCAATAAAAAAATAACGTATGAAATATAGTGTGGGGGGGGGGGTCAGTGTATGTGGGACCAAAAACATCTGTTTTGAATTCATAAGGAGGGAAGTGGGGGGGGGGGGGATTGTTGAGCGTCAACGTGCTCACGCCAATGATGTGCAGTACCAGCTTCTGCCAAAGAGAGGCGCCAACTTCCCAGCATCGACCGCGCATCCCCCCCCCCCCGTGTACGTGTGTGATGTTTGCGCGCCGCGCTTGCGTGTTGCCCCCACCCCACCCAAACACACGCATGAGCGCACACCGGGGTCGTGCACGCGCGGTGTTTGCCCACATGATGATTGTGCTTGAGAAAACAAAGCCGGCCGCCGTGCACGCGCTTTACGCAGGAGCGCGGCGGCCCCGTCGACGTCACGCACGGTGGACTCTCTAGGGGGGTGCGCGCGCCAGGAGACGCACGGAAGAAGAAAAAGCAAAAGAAGAAAAGAGAAGTTGTTGCTGAAGCTCCTCCTTAATTACTCGTTTCTCTCCGTCTCTCGCGCGCGCTCTCTCTCTTTCTCTCTCTCTCTCTCTCTCCCCCCGTTTTTTTTCTCTCATCCGGTCGCGCGCCTTTCTCCCGTGGCTGTCACTCAGTAGTTTCCCGCCAGGACAGCAAAGGACGGGACGGGACGGGACGGGACGACACTTTTGTTGTGGCGGCGGTGGTGGTGGTGCGTAGAAGCGGGCTCGCGCGGCTCGCCTCGCGCGGCAAAGTTTTTGTTTGTTTTTGTTTGTCCCATTTGGGGGAGGGGGGCGGCATGGAGGAGGCCAAGGAGCCGGTGCGATGTTCGTCGTCGTTCAGCATCAAAAGCCTCCTGCTGCCGTCCACGAAGTGCGAAGCCCGCGGCGACTCTTGCGCTTCCGGCACGCCGCTGCACGAGCCTCTTTCCCCGGGGTCGGACGCGGAGAGGTCGCCGCAGGGTCCGGCGGGGGCGGGGGTGGGGGCGGGGAGCTCGGAGCCGGACAAGGCGCTGCGGGAGGGCGGCGAGGCGACGGAGCAGGAGGGCGAGGGCGGCGGCGGCGGCGGCGGCGGCCCGTCGTCGGCGGCCAAGAACGGCAAGTACGACAAGCCGCCGTTCTCGTACAACGCGCTGATCATGATGGCCATCCGCCAGAGCCCCGAGAAGCGGCTGACGCTCAACGGCATCTACGAGTTCATCATGAAGAACTTCCCCTTCTACCGCGAGCACAAGCAGGGCTGGCAGAACTCCATCCGCCACAACCTGTCGCTCAACAAGTGCTTCGTCAAGGTGCCGCGGCACTACGACGACCCGGGCAAGGGCAACTACTGGATGCTGGACCCCAGCAGCGACGACGTCTTCATCGGCGGCACCACGGGCAAGCTGCGCCGGCGCTCGGCCACGTCGCGCGGCAAGCTGGCCATCAAGCGCGGCCTGCGCTTCGCCCCGCTCGGCCTGGGCGGCGTCGGCGTCAACGAGCGGCCGTCCAACCCGCTCTACTGGCAGATCTCGCCCTTCCTCTCCCTGCACCACCCGCACCCGCACCCGCACTCGCACCCGCACCCGCATTACAACGGAGCCTCGTCCGCGGGCTTCCTCGGCCAGGCGGCCGGTTACGGGTCGCTGCTGCCGTGCGTCGAGCAGTTGGCCAACGGGGACCTGAGCCGCACGGTGCTGCAGGGCGGCCTGACCAACTCGTACGGCGTCGGCCTGCTGTCGGCGCAGGCTCCGGCGGCGGCGGCCGGCTACTTCGTCTCATCCGGGAGCCAGCAGGGCCCGCCGCCGCACTTACAGCAAGGCGCCGCCGGCTTCGGAGCGCTGGCGAGCGGCGGCGGCGGCGGCAGCCCCCCGCCCCCGCACCCGCCCTCTCACCCGCTGTTGTCGGACTCGCTGAGGAGCAGCTCGGCGGCGGCGGCGGCCTTCTCGCAGTCCGGCGTGTCGGCGGCGGCGGCGGCCTTCCCCGGCGTGCTGGGCCACCAGAAGAGGGTCGCCCCCAACGCTTTCCTAAACTGAAAGGCGAAGCTCATCCTTCCTCACTCGTTTTGTTCACCGCCTGCGGAGGCCGAAGCAGAGCGACACAAAAGAAGAAGAGATAAACCTATATTTCAAAGTATATGCGACAAGGAAGTCGGGTTGTGCCCTCCAGTGATTGATCTGGAACTTTTTATTGCGGGGGCGGGGGCATAGAAAAAAGGGACAAAGTTGCTTGCACAACAACAAACAACACTAAAGTATATTTATATCCACGTCTTTCTTATTTATGAGGACCTTTTGTATTTATTGTAATTTAAAACGTCTCAAATGTGCGTGTAATGATGATGCGGACAAACATTTATTATTTATTCACAAGATTTGCAGCAGACAATTTTGGGGCAGGAATTGTTTTTTTTTTTTTGTTTTTTTCCCCCCAACACTATTATTCATGATCACACTCAGAAGTAAGCCTTAAATGTGCGAAGACAATCAGGGGTTGAAAGAGAGGAACCATCTTTCTTTTTGTCGAAATCTCAGGTCAATATGCCTCAAATAATGCTAATAATAATCATAATAATAATTTAAATTTACACAATTCATAAGTTCACAACAAAATTCATCGTGTGTGGGAAATTCAGCAAAAGAAATCCTCTTCGTTTCTCTTCTGGAATACGCAAAGCGCACGTGTGTGTGTGTGTGTGTGTGTGTGTGTGTGTGTGATCATGTTCACTGATGGTAGTTGAACTAAAAAAAAAAAAAGAAAATGTACATATATACATCTCTATATCTATATATGAATATATATATATATATATACACACACAGTATATATATACATATATATTCATCTACATATTATATATAATATACAGCGTGTATATATATTATATATATATCGTATTTTCGACTCATCACTGACTATTTTTTACCTGAGACACACACACACACACACACACACAGAATCTCATCTCATGACCTGACATGGCTGCGTTGCCATGGAAACGCGACAGGGTCGGCTTATGGTCTGCTTTTTTTGAAGAGTTTCATGTTTTTTTTAAATGTTTTGTTTTCAATTTGCAGTTGTTAGTTATGAAATGTGCATCAAGAGGACGTTAATTATTTGCTTTGCTTCTTTTTACACTTGAACTACTGGTCATGTTATATTAACTTGTATGTATCCTCCCCCCGAAGAGCAAACAGACGAGTTGTGGGTGATGTGATGTGATTTTAGGGGACATTTTCCTGACTAAGTTTGTGGTCGTGTTTGCACAGAAACTTTTGCAAGCCAAGATGTGGAAATGAAGAAAATCAAAACGCTTGAGTTGGCCAGTGAACGCACAACAAATCATCGACAATTTTGAATTGGCTTCTTATGACGATGATGCTTTTTTTTTTTCTTAATGTGGTCACAACATTTTGGGCGAAACTGAAATTCCAAAATGACATCCTGCAAGTCAAAAGCACAAAGTGTTGATCTATGTTTTTGATTTCTCTAATGGAACTCATCACGATCTTAGATTATTATTTTTTTTTTTTCTTGGCACTTTTTGTGGTTAGGCTTAATTTTGCTCTGTGACGTTTTTTTTCTTTTCATGTCTCATTTGTTGTTTTTGTTTTTTTTTCCCCTCTCTGGACAAACTCAGCTTGATTAAAAAGGAACAACTCAGTTGCCGAATTGATAATGTGCTTTTTTTTTGCCCCTTTGATTTATGTATGAAGAATTTTGGAAGGGTTTTTATTGCTGTGCGTGCGAGAATATTAAATTATATTTCAAGAGGATCATTTCAAAAAATTTCCACATAAACATTTAGTTTCAAAACGTTCATTCCATGACATCAAAATAAACCTTTTTTTCTAATTACTTTCAAATGAAGTGTCGTGCATGCACATCGTGTCTGTGTGTGTGTGTGTGTGTGTGTGTGTGTGTGTGTGTGTTTGCCTGACTATTTGTTGTATTATTATTTTAATTCTCACAATGGTCATAAATAAATTTTATGATAAAAATATCAAATGCTATTTAGTGAAGATTCAACCTGACAGTTGCCGGCCTTTTGTTGTACATCACAACTTTTGGGACATATTAATTTTCACTGTTGCCGCACATGGAAATGAGGAATTAATTGATCAAAAACGTTCAACTCGTCTTTTCAGAGAAGCACTTTTAATTGCCTTGCATGATATGCAATAATAATAATGATAATAATTACTCCTCATATATGGCATAATGCTGGCCATAAGTAAATGAATAAATGAAGACCAAATGTGTTGAATGTAATGGAAGCAATAATTAGTCCAACATTTTATTTAATATTATTGTTCTTTTGTGTCAATTTTTTTTTTTTTTTGGTAAATAGCAAAAACAAATGAAAACATTGCTTTGACAAGTGGTGTGTTATTTGATTGTTTTGGAATCAAACATTATTATGGGCAGCGACAATGCAAGAGCAAAGCAAAAAAAATGACAATAGCCCAAATATTTAACAAAAACAAAATCGGATGAATTCTCCGATTTTTTTTCCTTTTTTTAACAATCGCAATGGTTGTTTGCGTCTTTGTGTGCAATTTGGCTGCTGTACTTTTGTTCTGTGCATCTAGAATGCATTGGCTTTGGAGTCTGCTGCGTTTGGGGCATGTTTTTTTTTTTTCGACAGGAACGCTCCCGCCAGTTTTGTTGTAGTCGATGAATTGTTTTTTTTTCCCCCCCAATGTTCTTAAAGGCTCGCCAAGCACTTTGTTGCGGCGTTTTTGTGAAAGCGCAATAATCAATAAAGATGGATTCGACTGCATCGTATCCCAAATTTGGGGAGGGAGAAGCTAGCTGACGCAGGCTAAGTGCAGTTAGCTAGTCGAAGCGGGCCGACCTGACGTAGGCCAGCGCGAGTGCTCGCTTGCGCATGCGCGACGGGGGCCTGAAGCATTTCCGGAAGAAATCCGGCTGCCATTTTTGGGTGCGCAGCTTCCGATTCCCATTGGAAAGGAGCTTTCGTGCCAGATTTGCTGTGGTCACAAATCGCAGCGAAGTGGGGGGGGGGGGCATTTTTGCTTGTAAAAAACACAATAACGAGAGGCTGCGTTGAGAAACATTTTGTTCACGGTAGCTTTGCCTCATCGCACATGCACAAAAGCGGCTTTTCGAACAAAGTTGTTTGTCAGAGTCATAAGAGTTGCAGCGGTCGCAGTCCCTGGCTTTGACCACGCCCACTCTCTTCACCATGCACCCCCACAATTTTTTTTTTTAGCAAAAAGTTACCTACTTCCGCTAAGCTAGTCGAAGTGGGCCAGAAAAGGTCGCCTGGTTCCCACTCGCCAACGACGGCGGGCGACTTGATGTCGGCTATACGTGATTAGAAGCAGTTCCTAAATGGAGCTTACTTGGAAGAGGCTCAAGAAGAAAAAAAAAAGAGGACAGCACACGTTGGCTCATCCAAGTAGGAGGAGACGTGAAGCTCGGCTATTTCGAGGAGCTCCATTCATCAAACGCAAAGTCGGAAAAAAAAAAGTGGAGAGGAGAGAAAGCAATAAAGTTCAAGTCGAGAAGAAGTCCTTGAGGTGTGAGAGCAGCAAGCTAACATTTACGGAGGACTTCATTTTGTCTCTTTTGGGAGGGTGCATTTGGAAATTGTGTGTGTGTGTGTGTGTGCCTTCCGGTCCTTTGCAAACGCAGCGTACGCTGTAAAGCACTCGAGTCTTTAAAAACTCGCAAAAGCCCACCAACACATTTCAACGACGCTCGGTTTCCGAACGGTCGCAGTGAAACAGTGCGCTCTTGGGGTCGATTTCCCAACGTGCCCTTCCTGTTGCCTACTTCCTGTTAGCTAGTTTGGTCGGCGTTGCTTTCAGTCGCCGTTGTTCTGCTGACTTCAAATTTCACCAAAATTTCACATTTTGTATTCGTGTTGCAGTTTTTATTTGATTTGTTTTACTTTTTTTTTTTTTTTTTTTTACTGGAGACTTTTCCAGATCAATTATTTTCTCATTTGGAATTCCTGACAAACTAAACCTGATGAAAAAGGAACAAAACATTTCCGTCTGATTGTCAAAACAATGAGTTGAACAATATTTTGAATGAAAATAAGTTTTTGTTTTTTTTTTCAGAGCAAAACAACATCATTCAGTTTTCCGGGCAGCATTTAAATCACTTTGATATAAAAAGTTCATTCTGCAATTTTTTTTTGGAGCAAATTACTGACTTGTGTCAATTTTTTGAGATGTAAGATGGACGACCGTTTTACACACACGACTCTTTTCAAATGTTTTTTTTGGGGGGGGGGGCGCCAAGTCTCCGGCGGTGGGCATCGGGACGGGGGCAGGACGCCATTTTGCGGCGTCCGGTTGACATGTTGCGTGTCAGGACGATGTGGCGCCGCCCTGCAGGCCTGACAAGTGATGGCAAGGCAACGTTTGGACTGCCACCGTCCCCTGCGGGAGCTTCCGTTTACACACTGTCACTCACACACACACTCACACACACACAGGCGCTCAATGCGCCTCTCTCATGCGAGACTTTTGTTTATTTGTTGGGGCAGATTTTGACAGACAATGGATTGGTCGCCAATGTCAGGCAAACAACGGCATGGTGGCATATTGACAACAAGGGGTGGCCAGTCAATTGAAAGCCCAAAATTCAAAGGCAAAACGTCCAACTTGCTGTTTTTTCCGCCGAGGTCGTCATCGACGACGAACCTTTGGAGAGAAGCGGGGGGGACGGGGGAGAAGGGGGGGTTGTTGTTTTTGGGGAGGGTCAAAGTTCAGAGTTCAGCCGCAGCCCGACCTTCTTACAAATTGACCAGGAAGTTGAAAGGTCATCCGAGGCCGACTTGAAAGAAAAATTTTGAGCCGCTCAAGAATCTGGCAAGCAAACGCCACAAAAACAACATCGGGTGATGCTAAGGAAATGTCTTTTTTTTTTTTTTTTTTTTTTTAATGCGCTTGAGTGCAATGTCATTCAACGTCATAATATGTCGCAGCGGCAAATGTCACGAAACGAGACGTCATCCAATTTCACGTCATAGATGGGCCAACGACTCTTGCAGCTTTTTTGCCATTTTGGTCACTTTGCACGGACTCGGCGCTCACATAAAAATTTCTTTTTTTTTCAAAGCAACTGTTGTTCTGATTACACGACCAGGACTTATTTCTCTTGGACGGTTCCAAGCCGCGCGCCGGAAGGTCATTCGCCAGTGTCGAGCTGTCGCGGAAGCGAGATGGTTCCTGGCCGCCACATTTTTGCCGAAGTGGTGAAGGGGCGGCCACGCCGGAAAACGCAGCGGAGGAGGACGACGCGCGCTTCAGACGGGGCCCGTGACCCGGCCTCCTTTAATCCCGTCGCGACTCATCAAAAGCTCGGCGGGTGTCCGCCGTTCGCTTCCTGCGGGATAATCCCGGCCGGCCCCGCGCTCGGAGGGCTCTCGCGCCGTTGCGATGTGGGAGGGAGGAGTTTGAAACGCAAACGTCTCCTCAATTTGTGAAAACTGGCCACTTTTTGGGAAGGGTGACCGATTCTCGGGCCTGCTTTCCGGAACGCAGTCGACGTCTTGGCCCCCCAATGGCAAATGACAAACGTGGGAAATAACTTTCGAGACAAACATTTTGACTCCAACGGGCAGTTTGTCAGATGTCTCCATTCTTAGACGGAATTTTCCGGAAACAGGCTGCTTTGATATAAAAAATAATAATAAAAATTCAATGGCAATATTATTAATGGTGCAAAATGAGTTGAGCGGCAGAAACAACACCGACATCTTCGACTGCGCCTCTCGCCCAAAAATCAGCTCGTGGGACGTGACCCTTGACCCTGCGCAAAACGGATGCGCGATCGAGGAAAGGAAGCATTTTGGTTTTCAAATACGCGGCGGCGGACATCCGTCGCGCGCGTGCCTTTCCACACCCGAGAAACTTCGGCGACCCGTCGACTGATGAAAAAAAAGTTGACGAAACCTCTGTTGCTACGCGTGATTTTGTTTTTTTTCATTTCAAAAGGCGGCGACAATCAGCTCCGCATTCAACAGACGACAAAATTTGATTATTCGTTTTGATTTCAATTGCGCATGTACGTTTTTTTTTTTTTTTTAAATTTTAATTACGTGAATGCACTTTTGATACGCAGAAACTTTTTCCGGTGTATTGCAATTTTCTGTAAATTCCATTAAAAAAATTTTAAAAAAAGATTTTCTTTCTTGAAATTTTTCGTTCTTGAATATTGGGCAAGCGGGAATCACATTGGGAGATAGTGAATGGCAAATGTGCGGGTGCAAGCACAGCTCCTATGCGAGCGTTTCCATGTCAAACACTCGAGAAGCAAATGAGAAGGAATTTGCATTTGATGTGCTTTCATTCTGACTGAGATCTTCTGTGCGTCACCGATACGGAGTTGTTCAAGAAATTAAAAAAAAAAACACCAAAAAAACCTCGCCTAATTTAGCCATCCTATAAATACAATTTTTAAACATCAGTAAGATTGTTATTCTCCACACACACACACACACACACACACACTCAGTAAAATAAACGTAATTTTTCTATTCTCTAGAAAGCTTCCCTTTCAAATGTATAAAATTTTGTAAGTGCTATAAAAATGTCGCTCAAATTTTTTTGAGACGCTTCCTCCTCTGTTATCTATTTCGCTGACGTGTAAGGATAAGAACACACACACACACACGTGTGTGTGTCATCAGACTTTAAAAAAAAATCTTTTCATTTTGAACAAACACATTTTGAAAAATGTCATTTTGAAATAGGCGGAAGAGGGGGTGGGGGTTGGGGGGGGGGGGGTGGAAAGTAAATCAAATGAAATCTGGAGAGGATGAAGGAAAAAAAAAAATATGGGAGGGCGAGCGGCGCCATGTTTTCCAGTCCGCCTTTGCACTTTTGACTTGGCCAGTCGATGAATTTCGTCACAGCCGCCGGTTTGTTTTTCGGCCGCGAGGCTCTAAACGTCGCTCGGCGATTTCCGAACGAACAAGTCGGGAAGATGGGGGGGTGCGCGGGGGGGAACGAGGACAACGTAAAGTCCGACCGACTTCGGTAGGGCGGGCCGATTGGTCGAGCTGATTGGCGGCTCGCGAGTCTCCCCCCCGCCCGTCGCCGAAGATCGCGTGCAAGATCCAGGCAATGTGGAGCGTGCGAACGTGGCGGGCGGGGTCGGGTTCGGGGGGGCGCACGGAGACCTTCCTGGGCGGAGACGCCGGCGCGCATGCGTCCTCGGTGCCCCCTTCGCCGGCCTTCCGTGACAACGCTAATCGCCGTGCACGGATCGCTGCCGCCGCGTCCGCTTCAATTAACCCTGAGCGCCGCCATCTTGGCTTTTTTTTCCCCCACTCGGTACGACGAGGCACGTCGGCGTTCCGTTGGACTTGCTTTTGTTTCCTTTGCGCCCGAACAGGAAGTCCTTAAACTGGGATTGACGGGCTCCTCGTCTTTCTTCAAAGGAGCCCGTTGAGGAGACCCCCCCCCCACCCCCAAAAGAAAAGCATCTTAGCTTTACGGCCCACGAGGTCAAAGGGCAGCATCGCAGACAGGAGACACTCCTTCACCCCCGGAAATAAAACCAAGGCAAACTTTCACTTTGGACGGCAAGGAAAAGAACGACATGGCGAGTTCGAGTTCGGAGCCACGCGGTTGCCTTGAAAAAGTCACTTTGTCGCCCGCTTAGTTGACAAGGTCGCTTATCGAACCGATGATGTCATTTTTTTGAAAGGAGCTAAGTGAGCGGGCAGCAGATACCGACAAGCCTGCTTGACATAAAATATGAATATGAATATGAAGAATAAAAGTGCATTGTTGGTTTTTTTGGGGGTTTTTTTTCGAATGGGAAAGAATCAGGTGGGACGTAGCGTGATGATGTTCCTTCCCCCTCAAATAAGGCTTCTTTTCTGGATTTCACTTGACCTATTTGAGCGACTTTGAAGCAAGCGACGACGCCAAGGCGGGCGAACCGAAAGAAAAGCCGAAAAGACGAGCGCAAGGGAGGAGACGCTCAGAAAGCCAGAACACGGAGAAAGGGACCAAACCACGGGCAGACAAGACAAGGGTACGAGGACAAGGAGAAAGGAGACAAGAACACAAAAAGGGGAGACAAGCAGAAGGAACACGAGATAGGCAGGCAGACTGATTGATAGAAGGCAAAAAAAAAAAAAAAGAGGGACAGACAGGAGGAAAAAACAAGAAGAAGCAGTGAACAAAAAAAAAATGGACAGAGAACAGCAAGGAGGCAAAGACACTCGAGAGGACAGATTGATCTGATTGGTCAGTGAGCAGTCACGGGACAAGCAAACTTGGTGAAGTGACAAATGCAAACGGCCCCGCCCACAAGCCGACGCACCGGCCAATCACAACGGAGCGTCCCGCGGCCTGGCCAATCGGCATCCCCCTCGTCGGTTCGCGTCGGCCAATGGGCTCGGAGCAGGAAGCGTGCGCGGGACTGCTAATTGCTAATGGGGAAGGTCAAGGGTCAAACTAAAAGTGCTCATTAAAAAAAAAAAAAAAAAAAAAAGAAAGCCTTTTATAGTCGCGCAAGGGAGGAGAAAAAAAAAAGCGCTGCTTTGTCTTGTTCAAGAAGAGGCCGCAACAAAAAGGCTGCCTTCAAAGTCTCTCACACACACACACACACACACACACACACACACACGCACACACACACAGCTGACTTCCTTTCATTGACCTTTGAACACGTTCATGTCAATTGTTATTTTGAAATATAATGTAATAATAATGTAATAACAGATTGAAATGAGTTGCTTGTCATTCGCAACAACAGAAGGATCACTTTTGAGTCAATTAAAGTGTCAGAAGTACGAAACATTTGCATTTTTCTTTGGTATCAAGTAGCCCGAATTTTTTTTTTTTTAATTATAAAAATATATTATATATATATGCTGTGTTTTGATTGATTCATTTTCAATGTGTCTGCCCGTCGCTCGTTAGCGCGCCGCAAGTCGGTAACGGCGTCTTCAAAATCGACACGGGCACCTTTCGGGCGAGACCGCGCAAGGAGGGCGGGCCGTACCGTACATCTGGCGCAACAGAAGCGGGGCCGGCCCAGATAAATCCCCGGCCGTGCTTGATGACGTGTGATGTAATCGAGGTAACGACACGGCGTGGGAAGCCAGCGCAGGACAAGGGGAAGGAGGAAGAGGAGCCCGAGGAGGGAGAGGAAGGAAGAGGAGGACGCGGCCTCCGTGACCTCTCCTCGGGGGGCGGGTGACGAGGTTAAGCAAACAGGTCGCAGCTTCCACAATCATTTGACAATCATCCCGGCGCTCGGGCGGCGCGATCGCCGACACCCGCTGTTGCTGGGGAGGGGGTGGGGGGGGGTTCATAAGACCCCCCCCCCGCAACCCCAGACACACCAGAAGACCGCCAGACATTTTGTAGCGCATTCGCGACACTTTCTGATAATAACTCAGCTCATAATAATTCATTCAAAAACATGACGAAGGCCTGCGACTTCCTGCGAAATTCCAAACTGGAAAAAAAACAAAAAAAAACAAAATGGAGCCGTTGCTGGATGCGTTCGAGACGTTCGATCAAATTGCAGCGGCTGCTCGTCCGCTCCTGAGCCCCGCCTCATTTTGTGTTTTTGGGGGCTGCTGCTATGCTTAAATTTGAACAGCCTGATATGTTACCGAATGTCCAAGTGGGCAAAAAAAAAAAGACGACTTGCTGTCTTTCATTCAAAATGTGACACGGGGTCGGGCGCGTTTGTTTTTAATTTTTCGGTCAGTGAGGCTGCTTTTTTTGATGAGCGACATTCCGTTTCACGTCGCACTTAGCATACTCGGGGCGAAGGCAAGTCGCCCACACGCGTGAACATTTTTTTGCTGATGAATATTGAACACATGGAATATTCAAGATATTGGGACCCGATTATCGGGACAAATTCTGCCACAACAAATATTCAAACAAATGCATTAAAAATGCGACGAGATGTCATTTGAACTCAGCTGGAAAAGTACGAAACGCACACAAACGTGCCGATAAGCCTAAGCGCTAATAGGCACGTGCTAGCTATAGCAGTGAACACATCAGGCTACTGATGCTAGCTCACAAGCTAATCCTTTGAACAATTGCCAGCACTCAACTCGGCTTCATTTATAGAGCACTTAAAAAAAAAAAAACAACCAGAGCCGCAAACAAAGTGCCGTCCATCCAATCCTAATCAGACCTATTAAAAATTTTTTTTTAAAAGACTTGAGGCACCAGGCAGGAGTGGAGGAGCTCAACACAAATGTACGTCTACGTTTCGTGTGAGCTATGCTCGTGAGCAAGCTAACAAACAAATCAATTCTATTCAACGGTTCATTTGAGGTCTGCTCAGAAAATAAGACGCTATGAAGCAAGTTCAACTAAAGAACATTCAAAGAAACGTGCTAAAAAACAAAGACTTGCCGTTTAAAGTGCCTACGGCCAACAAACGTGCTGAAAATAAGAACTGCTATCATGTACGGTGTTAGCTACGCGAGTGAACATGCTAACTTAGTTCAAGTGTTGGGTCAACATTTTAAGGTGTCGGGTTGTGACGCGTTTCGTTTCAGGGTTGATGTGAGTGTGTGGAGGAGGAGGGAAAAAAAAATCGTTTGATGCCGAGAGTCCTCCTGGAGGAGCAAAGATCCTAGCGCAAACATTAGCATTAGCAAGAGATCCTTGATGAGGTCATCAGACGATTTGGAATGAGAAGCACATGTTTTCAAATGGACGGCCTCATTTGCATAAAACGACTTCCCCCTTGATGGTCCATTTGGACTGGCACAATGACTTCCTGCCGCCGCCTGTCTTCCCCTTTTGGACTCCTGCTTCAAGTTGCTGATTGCTCGATTGAGTTCCAAGCGGAGCGCAGCATGAATCCCAGTTGTGTGCACGCACACCCACACATCCCACAACAGCCTGTTAGCGGTTAGCTGCTAACTACACGGTTGGATTTTGAAGGAGAGGTTTTTCCAGAAGGTTTTGGGATCATAAACAGAACCTTGAGGGATGCCACAGGACTAAAGTTTGACCAAATTTAAGCAAAACACTGGACCGGTCCCTAGTCTTATATAGAGACGAGAACTGGACCCCAGAATCAAACCCAGCAGCTGTAGACTGCAAGGCAGATGTGCAAAACAATGAGAACAACGTACTGCCTCTAGCCAACGCCCCCCCCCCCCCCAAAAAAAAGTTTCAACGAAAGTCTTTGCTGGCTTGTGTTGCCGCAGTGACAGCTGTCAATCCATCCTGCGCAGCAATCAGTCAAGACCGGCTCAACTCAAGCACAACAAACAACAACAACAAAGAACAAAACAACCGACAAACAAGCAAACCAAACAGACAAAACGAAAACTTTTCATATAAAGTCTGCCCGGCAACACACGTGCAGACATTTGCAAAGCCAGGCAATCACGACACACACACGCAAATTATAAATGATATATTTTTGAAATAAAAACTTCCTTCTGACTTTTTTTTTTAAAAAGACAAAATTTTCTTAATTATGTTTTTTTTTGTTGTTTTTTTGGGTGACTTTCTTCATGCACTGTGACGACTTTGCTGGCTATGGCTCGCCGAATGAAAAAGCGGCGCCTAGGCTGAATCGCAGCTGTGCTAATCGCCCCCGACGGCCCAACACAATAGACAAACACCCCCCCCAGCCCCCCCACACACACACGGTTTAATGAAACAAGATGGCGGCTGGAGTGCAGACAGTGGGGTCAGTGTGCGCACGCGTGTGTGTGTGTGTGTGTGTGTGTGTGTGTGAAAGGTGGGGAGGAAAAAAAAATGAAAAGAACAAAAAGATCAGCGCACTCACACACACACACACACACACGGACACACTACCAGGCGGACAGACGGAAGGAAGGCTTTCCCGTACGAGGCGGCGGAGAAAAAGTGTTTGACGGAGCAAGTGGCCGCGACGGCCAAAAAGTACTTTGAGCAGACAAAATGGCGGTCGGGAAAAGGTTGTCATGACGATGCCACGTGACTCCGCCCTCCACCGTGCTGTTGCTGCCTTGGGCCGGCGGTTCTGGTTCTGGCGCCCGATGCTGGCTTCAAGTTGAAGGCAAGTTTTTGTCGGCTGCTTTGGATGGATGCCCCCACTTTAGCTTTAGCGTTAGCCTGAGCATTAGCTTTGGTTTTTGATTTGGCTTCCTGCTGCTGGGTTGCTTTAAACAATCAAAGTGCCGAATTTCATGTGATGAATTTAAAAAAAAAACGGGGAGGAATGAGTGAGCGAGAAGTCGTGGAAGGATTACAACGTTTTCTACCAAAACAACGCAGTCAACTACGAGATTTGACATTTTTTCCACTTCATTAAAACACAAATTTTGCTCCTTATTATTTGCTTCTGACCGCTCGAGACAGCAAAACGCACACTGAATAATGAGCTCAATATGATTAAAATAAAGAAATAAAAATGCGCAGTGACCAGCTTTGCAATTTTGTCGACCGCGTTGTGAGGAGAAAATGGGATTGGACGAGTTTATCCTTCGGGTTGTGATGGCGTGACGACTTTCTGTGCCAATTCGGCTTTGGCTCCCTGCTGTTGCTTTTCAATCAGAACAAATACGGGATTCATCCGAAACTGTATAAAAACAAAAACAAAACATTTTTTTTCACTCCATAAGTGATGTCAGACTGTCAGAAAAAAAAAAAAAAATCGACCTTTTTCAAAAGAGATGCTTGTTGATGGAATTTAAAATGCAAATATTTGCACAACAATATTTGTGATTAGGATTGAACGAGAGAGTAAAAATGAATTGGACATGAAATTGAAAATTGCTATTGTGAAAACTTACTAAACAGGACTATTAATTTACTCTTCTTATTATTGTTGTTGTATTAAATGTTTCATGTCATGAAATTACAAATCTAGAGGGGAGGAAAAAAAAAAATACGATCCATACGACGGCCCTGTGTCAATCTTTTTTGAGATTATTAAATTGGAGCTTTGATTCATACCGAACGTCATTTTGGCAATTCACTTTACAAGTTAAAAGAAATGAAATGATTGTACGTCAAATCAAGCGCACGCGCTATTTGTGTGTTTTTATGTATGTATGAACTCGCTGGCGCTCGGTCGAAAAGGAAACGGAATTGTTGGAAAATTGTCGATTTTGTGTGTGCGTGGGGAAAATCAGCGTCGGCGTCGTCAAGCGTGTGGGCCGCGATGACAGCAAAAGAACACTTGACGCACTTCGGACACTTGCGATATTTAAAGCAAATACTTTCTCACATTTACGGTGAATTTCATTCACAATTTAATTTTCATAAATTAAGTCTGTGTGTGTGTGTGTGCGTGTGTGACCGTGAGAGGTCGAAATGTTTTTTTTTTCTTCCATGTGTCAATTGCAAAATGTCCAAAGAGCAAATCAACATGCTGTAAAGCGTAAAGGAAATCAAAGTGTAAAAAAATAATGTCAACGTTCAATTGTGGAAATAAACGAGGCAAAAAAAAAAAAAAAAATCCGAGTGAGTTTTCTTTTTTTCGACCGCTGGTAGGAGACGCTTTCAAATTGCGAAGAGGAGAATGCAGAGATGGTGTGCTGTGGAGCAGACACAAAAATGATTTGAAAGCGCCAAAACCCCAAAATTTATTTGGTCTAACCGTCGACTGAATGTGGTCAAAAAAATTTGGGGGCACACGTTGGGCTTGACATTCATGAAAATGACTGCTGGTGTGAAAATGGAGACGAAAACGGCGAATGTGAATTGATCAAGAAGGACGCCACCGTTTTATTGGCGAATATTTACTCTGTGGACATCTCCAAAGAGACGATCATCATTCAGAATTGTTATATTAGCACATGGGTTCCTTCATACAGGGAAACGTGTAAATGTGTGTGTGTGTGTGTGTGTGCGCATGCAGACTTGAGTCTGTCAGCACATCAACTGCCGCGGCCATTGTTGTGCAAACATGCTTAATATGAGTGCCCAAACATGCATCAACTCACGCTCACGCCTTCTCAGGACATGTCGCAAAATGTGCATCACATACTGTACATGTATATGACCATGTCAATATTTAGACCGTAAAAACACACTTGCGCGCGCATGTGTGTGCATGTGCGAGTGTGTGAGCGCCCCAAACATTTTTTTTGGGTGCTTTATGCGTGTGTGTGTGTGTATACATACACATACATACTTCTTCCTTTTATAACGTTGCTGCTGTGAATTGGAAATTTCTTCATTGCGAGACTAATAAAGGTTTTCTTATCTTATACAGACACACACACACATGTATGTATGTATATATATATATATATATATGGTATGTATGTATGTATGTATTTATATATGTGTGTGTGTATACATGCACACCTGTATATATATATATATATATATATATATATTATATATATATATATATATATATATATATAACACACACATATATATACACATCTATATACGTACACCCACGCATATATACACATATACATTGATATATAGTACACACACATACATATAGATATATACAGTATATATATATATTGAAATATATATATATATAGATATATATACATATATCTATGTATATACACACACACACACACTTATATATACATCTATATACATACATACACACACACACACACACATATATACACATATACATTGATATATAGTACACACACATGCATATAGATATATACAGTATATATATATTGAAATATATATATATATATAGATATCTATATATATATATACACACACACACATATATACATCTATATACATACACACACATACATATAGATATATACAGTATATATATATATATATTGAAATATATCTATCTATCTATATATATATATATATATATATATACACACATATATATATATATATACACACACACACACATATATATATATATACATCTATATACATACACACACATACATATAGAAATATACAGTATATATATATTGAAATATATATATTGAAATATATATATACACACACACATGATTTAATAGCTTTGCAATCATTACATTTGATCACATGGGTGTTAAGCAAACAACAGTTTGCAGGGCAATCTTTTTAATCCGACACGTCACATGTAACGACGGTCAGGTGACCTTTTTTGTGGCCCCCTCACTAGGAAGGTGTGTGTGTGGGGTGGGTGAGTGGGGGGGGGCTTGCAGCTATATGAGTAGACAAAGTGCAGGACCAAGTCAAAACGCGTTATATTGTCCACGTGTTTTCATTTTTGTGTCGCGGTTGCACACATTGTCCTGATTGGCTTTTAGCTTTTTATACGAGGGAAGGGCGGGACTTGGGCTTGGGCAACAACTCCCCATCTCCCCCATAGGGGTCACCGGCAGAAAGAGTTTGGCCTTCTGTGTGTGTTGCCAGGATCAGAAAAGTCATCCCGGGCACACAACATGACAAGAAAAACGCTTTGCAGCATTTCTCTTCCCAGGCGGCGGTGGCCATCTTTATATGTGTGAGACATGGCGGGCGTGTTTGTTGGCTGCACACGCATGACCGCCTGCCCCCTTTTGCTGCCCTGGGGCTGTTAGGCATGTATGGAAACATGCGTAACCTCCAACGCCCTTTTAGTGTACGACACTTGCGGCGAGCCCAACATACAAACACACACACACAAACACACACAGGGCAAAAAAAAAAAAAAAGGATTAGCATATGCGAATGACATGATAATCAACATGCGTTCTATATCTAACGATGAATTGCCATCAACAAGACTCGTTAACGCCGTCTCGTGATTTGTGGCGTCAGATGCGCTTACCTGCGGACAACCACACACACTCACACACACAAATGGACACACAGACATGCACTTGCGGCATCTCACTCTCACACACACACACACGCACGCGCACTCTTAGCTTGCTGCTAAGCGAGGAGGCGTGGTGGTGTCAAACAACATCAACGTCAAAGAGGGACATGGTCAAATTGAGCTCAATGGCGCCGCCCTGCTGCACTCACACACGTAGCGCGCTTGCTATGACACACACACTGATTATGAAATATGGAAAAAATTCTTTGAGACAGTGACAACTTTGACAAAAATGAACCAAAGTATAAGTAAAACGAATCTATTGCTGTTATAATCAGTGCTAATGTTAACGTAAACACACACACGCACACTGACTGGTAGTATGATGTCATTTCCGCTTTACACCTGCAGGGGAAGCACTGCAGGAAACACAAACCACTTCAATGATGACGTTTGAACGCGTCCTTGTTGGTCTGAGTTGTGTATCATGAGAATGTCATTGTTGGGGCGCGCGCACACGCGCACACGCGCACACGCAGTGTAGCAGTGCCGTGCCGTGAGGTTGATGAGACATCCAGTAATTAGTCACATCCACAGCGCAACAGATCAGCCATACGTTAGAAATGTTTTTTTATTTTATCTGTCAGCATTAATTTTACAATTGCCAGAAAAGAACGTTATTTCCAACGCATATTGACAATATTCTAGAACGCGATTTAGTCGTTTAAAAAGGTTACTCATTAATTGAATGTGTCCTACTTGTGGTTTGGCCCCTGCAGATTCATCAATTTGCGATCTCCGTTTTTGTGCAAAACTCTTATCGGATCCACAAATTTATTTTAGTCACTCTTTGGGTTGAAAAAAATATACTTTCAATGCAGTTATAATGGGAGTCAATTAAATGCATTTTTGGGGCAATTTGCGGGAGGGCGATCCTTAATAAGGGCAATCTACTGTGACAAAATCTTACGTTCATATTTAAAACTATTTTATTATCATGCTCAAAGATTTTAAATGCGCACACAAGAGTCACAACAAACTTTCCTGTGCAGTCGAATTTTAACTCGGAATAATTCGTCTGCACTCAAGACTCATTTGAGGTACAATTAACAAAAAAAATCTTACCTTGACTTTTTGTAGCTGAAGTTTGTTCCTTTCCGTTTTTTTTCTTTCAGCTTTAAGTGTCTCAGTCGAAAAGGGAGATCAATGCCGGGAAGGAAAGGTAGTCCTCGTTCGTCCCCAATCAATTAGGGCTTCGACACACTTTTTTTTTTGTTCTCACGTCCACTTGAGTCAGATCAAACTCTTCTCGGGCCGAAAAGACGAGAAGCAGTCGGGAAGTTTTGCATTCTTCCCCTACCGTTTTCGAGGCCTTTCGGGTTAGCCTTCATACCGCCCAAGTTCAACGAAAGACTAGCTAGCAAGGTGCCTTCGACATCGTAGAAGAAGAACGGCACCGACGTCAACCCGCCGGCTCTCGCACGCCCCCTTCAGCGTGGCTGCGCAAACCACCCTCGCGGCACATTGTGGGTAATCGCTAAAAGGACGGCGCCCTCTATAGCTAATCGCAGGGTACACACAGACGAACTCACGTTCACACCTCGGTAACATTGGAATGTGACATAAAAAACCGGAGGTCCCAGGGGAAATCTACGCAGGCAGGGGGAGAACATACAAACTCCACACGGGAAGGCCTGGATTGGAACCCACAAGCTCTGAACTGTGAGGCAGATGTAGCCACCACGTGTGACCACTATGCATAGACGCAGACACGCGTGAGAGCGATGCCTTCATAATCGTGAAAATTTGATGGAAGTCCATCATGATCTCAACGAAGCAAAGTGAATTTGAGCTCAATTAAATGCTGTGTATCTGTTGTAGCTCACCCTTTCAAAACGAGATGGGCTGCTATAAATCAAAAGCTTTTGGAGTTGTGGGACAACTCAAGTGTGTCCTGGCGCCCCCTCCTGGCAGAGTGAAACGACAACATAGGGAAAATGTGCTCATTCGGTGAGCAAACGGAAGCATGAGAACATAACATGACGATAGCACAAGTGGATGCCACCGATGTTCTTCCAAGTGCCAATAGATGGAAAAAAAAATCTTCTTATTCCATTCCTTGGTTAGTTGAGAAAAAAAAACAGTCGTGTAATCATTTGATATTATAGATGTTAGTTGTGGTCTTGAAAAATTGTTAAGTAATACAATACAATACAATACATGCTGATTTATATAGCGCTTTCACAACAGTTAACATAAAGTAATACCATAAAACACAATATATGTCTACTGTATAAATGTATTTTCCGTATATTCAGCAGCAAAACAAGTTTTTGGCAGTTTTCCGTTCCGGTGAGCTCTGCGGTACCCCAACACCTGTGAACAAAACCATCTGGAGGTGACCAGGTAACCCGACACTTGTATTTCCACATGAAGCACATGGGAGGGGGGAACATGACAAAAACAAAACCACATGACAATGGAACCGGGTGATGCCATTACGAAAGCACACTTTGATTTGGATGAAACCTTAAATAAGGTTTATTACCTCTTGCGAGGAATGTTTCGTACTTACAAAATCAATGGCAGTTGACAACAATAATGTCATCTTGAAAATCAACATTGAAAAATAAAAAAATGTTTTCAAAAAAAACTTCTGCGGAATGGGAGAATTCCTCAAGAGTTCCGATTGGTCCATCAGGGCACGTACTTGATATGCGCTGTCGGCCTAATTATTTGGGGCTGTAATGTCTGTAGTGATGGGCGGAGCTCCCCAAGGCTCTGTAGTCGGCCCCTCCGAGCCCGGATCCGCCGCCCAGTCCTGGTACACGGAAGCTCGCGGGGGCGGCGGCGGCGGGGCGGTTAAGCCCGGCGCCCCGGCGTAGACCAGACCCCGGTAGGGCCCGTGGATGTGCTGGTGCCGGGTGAGGCGGTCGCCGTGAGCAACAACGGGTTGAGCGTTCCGCCCGGGCGTGTCGAAGGCGAACTCGGGCGGCGGGCTGCTGGGCTTGGAGGGCGTCGATGTCAGCGGGTCCAAGTCCAGCAGCGCGGGCGGCAAAGAGGAACCTTCGACGGCGGGCCTCGGAGGCGGGCCGGTCGAGGGCGAGAGCGCCCCCGTGAGAAGGGGCCGCGTCCAATCGTCTTTGAAGATCTGCACGGTCAGCGTGGACACCAGGGCAGCAGACGATTGGTGACGTGCGCCAGGACCAGCTGCTCGTTGGCGTCCCGCCGGATGCGCACGTGGGCCGAACCCGCCTGAAAACAGAGGGGCCGCGCGACGGTAGTTAGCCACGCGACACAACGCGCCTCATGCTAACCAACACACTCACGCGCATCGAGTACCGCTTGTGACATGTCGCAACCGTTCCGTGTCATCGTGCGCTCCAGGTTACACGTTGACCATGTTATGACACGCCCTCGTGTGTAACCTTCACACGTTACACGCCATACGGCATCACGTTTTACTTTGCGTTCCACTTCATGACGTGCGAGGACGCAGGTTTCGTGTTGTCAACGTGACGTCACAGGACTTTACACATCACGCGTTACATGTTGCCACGCTTTCCATAAGGTCACGTCATCGCGTGTTACGTATCGCAGATTACATGTTGTCGATTCTTGAAAGAAAAAGACAAATGTCTGTTTCTAATTGACTCAACTAAAAGAATTGAGCCTTTACGCACACGAAGGCTGGGGGGGGGGTGGGGGGCGTCAGGCAAGCACTCAGGGGTCAAATGAGTCCAGACAGATGCTGTTTGTGTACACACACAGAAGTCAAAAACAACGACACACACTGAGCAACACAAAGGCTTGCATCGCTCTCTCTCTCTCTCTCTCTCTCTCTCTCTCTCTCTCTCTCTCTCTCTCTCTCCTCCTCTCTCTCTCTCTCTCTCTCTCTCTCCTCTCTCTCTCTCTCTCTCTCTCTCTCTCTCTCTCTCTCTCTCTCTCTCTCTCTCTCTCTCTCTCTCTCTCTCTCTCTCTCTCTCTCTCTCTCTCTCTCTCTCTCTCTCTCTCTCTCTCTCTCTCTCTCTCTCTCTCTCTCTCTCTCTCTCTCTCTCTCTCTCTCTCTCTCTCTCTCTCTCTCTCTCTCTCTCTCTCTCTCTCTCTCTCTCTCTCTCTCAAAAGTGCGCGAGCGCGGAGGACAGTGCGCCACCTGCAGGATGTTGGAGCTATGGACCTTGCAGAAATGTTCCAAATGTACACGTGTGGGGTAGGCAAAATTTTTTTTTTTTAATTTAAGTCGCCATGGTAAAGAGCAAGTAGGACGAACGCGACAACTTTCCACCCTTGGATAATTTCACAGGAGAAATTCAAGAGGTAGCAACAAGAATTTTTGAGGAGCGATTTTTTTTTTAAAGAAAAACAAAGTTTGGGATAAAAAAAAAAGACATAAAAAACAAAAACATAAAGGCCGTGCTGCAACACTCAATCGAAAAAAGCAAAACGTACCAGCGATCCGAATCCCAGCGTCCAGAAATGTTCGTTGCGAACTTCTAGCACGCCGTCAAGCGTCGACACCTGAACGGATGCAAAGATGAGCAGTGAGCCCAATCAAGCCTCCCAATCGATTTAACATGAGCCTGCGTGTGAGTGGCTGACCTCGCGGAGCAGCTTGTCCAACTGACCAATGACGTGAGAGGGCAGTGGTCTGCCATCAGGAAGTCCCATCCATCAAGCACAACGCAAAGTCAGGGAGGCAAAGGTCGATTGGATTCAACGAGAAAAGACAAACTCAAATAAATCATACGCCATACACGTACAAATAAATACGAGCAGGACCTCAAAGACTTTTTTTTTTTTTTGTTAGCCGCCGGAAGTGACGAGCGAGGAAAGATGGCCAGGACTGAATCTGTTATTGTTGGGGTTGCGTACCTGCAGCAGCACTTTGCCACTGTAAACGCTCATGGGGTACATGGTGCCAAAGGTCATGAGGGCGATGGCCACCGCCGACGCCGTGTCCACGCTGTTGTAGTCGCTACACACACACACACACACACACGCACACACACACACACACACACACACTTGGCGTCAGCAAAGCTCAAGCGGCCATGAAAACGCACGCGTAAGGCCAAGTCCTACTTGATCTCGATGAGCATGTAGGTGACGCAGAGGGACAGCGCCCCCGCCAGGTTGATGAGCACAAACGGGTTCATGCGAGGCAGCAACACGCCGCTCAGACCGGGAATCACGCCGCACAAACTGAAACAAACACACGCCGGTGCAAACGTCCGTTAGGAGAGACGGCTCGCTTCCACATCGCCATTGGCCGCTTCAAGTTGTCAATCAACGGCAACCAGGAAACGCGCTCGCTCGGAGCTTGACATGCAACGCAAAGCTCTCCTGACCGATATATTGATTAGGGCGAAGGTTCATGTCTCGCTTTCGATGCGATATAAAGACAGATTGCGCTTATGGGGGGAGGGGGCCGGGGGGGGTCAGCTCGCCAAGCCAGTTTTTCACCGACAGTCATTCGTAAAGCGAGGCTCCAGGGCACGCTGGAAACAAAAGGCACAACTAAGGTATCTCGGGCTTGCATGTGCCACGCTGGCATGCTTTTATGTAACCCAGCAAGCGCCCAGACACCCGCGAGGTGATTGGGGAGGGGAGGGGGGGGGGGGCAGACGCTAGAGCTGCAATTCTTACCCGCCCGCACGCCCGCGCGCGCGCGTTGTTGGCGAGCCGCTCGTCGTAACAGTGACCTTCGCCTCACACCGCCGCTGCGCTCAAATAATCTCGCCGAGACCTTTGGAAGGCCTGCGGCGCATGAGCGATAGCACGTGCGGCGCCAGAAAGTAGGCTGGCGCGTCCCCGTTCACGTGGCCTCACTCGGCCAATCGCGGCGACCGCTCGGCGTGGCGCGCGCGGCGCTCGGTGTCCGCTCGCGACCGTCGGAGTGATGATGTGGAGCGGAGACGAGCCGAGTAAGTCGACCGAGTAAGTCGACGGCGGGGAGTGTTCGCATATTAGGGATTCATCCGCTACATGAAAATGGACTTGTGGGGGGGGGGGGGGGGGTGTGATTAATAAACACACAGAAGATAAATAATATATATAATATTATAACCGGCGGCCCGGTAGTCCAGTGGTTAGCACGTGGGCTTCACAGTGCAGAGGTACTGGGTTCGATTCCAGCTCCGGCCTCCCTGTGTGGAGTTTGCATGTTCTCCCCGGGCCTGCGTGGGTTTTCTCCGGGTGCTCCGGTTTCCTCCCACATTCCAAAAATATGCATGGCAGGCTGATTGAACACTCTAAATTGTCCCGAGGTGTGAGTGTGAGTGCGAATGGTTGTTCGTTTCCGTGTGCCCTGCGATTGGCTAGCAACCGATTCAGGGTGTCCCCCCGCCTACTGCCCGAAGTCAGCTGGGATGGGCTCCAGCACCCCCCGCGACCCGAGTGAGGATCAAGCGGCTCGGAAGATGAATGAATGAATGAATGAATGAATATAATATTATATAAAAATAATATCCATTTGGTGGCTTGATTGACTTTAGCGCGTTTCAAAAAGCGGCCGAATTTTAAGGCGGACCTTTGACCTTTGCATTTTTCCGTACACGCCCCCTAAATGTTTTCGTTTGAGGGCCGTGGACGTTAGTAGCGTCGTCGTTACCTTCTGCTCAGATCTGCGACGTGCTCCTGAAGCCAACTGCTGCTGGCCGCTGCAAAACACACACACACACACACACACACACACACACACAGACACACACACACAGACAGACACACACACATAATCGTGTCAGCGTATTTGCAGCTCCGCTCGCTCCAAAATGTTCATCCCAACTCGACCTCAACCGGTGACGGCTGTCAAGGAATTCCGCCATTTTGAAAACATTTTCCATCCGCTCGTTTGGCGTTTTTTGGGGGAGGCGTCAGTGCAACTTTTTTTTTGCGGGTTGCAAGGTCGCCTCTTTTGGGAATTTGAATCTTGCAAGAAGATGATGATGATGATGTTGCCCATCATCAACTCCATTGATGATGGGCAACATTTAAAACGCACGGCAGCAGCAGAGCCCCCCCCCCCCCCCCCCCGCCAGATGAAGTCAAGAAGTAAACAATCCCCGCCATGTTTGCCTCACCTTTAAACTTTGATGATGCCCCTCGTCGGCCCCTTAACGGCCCTGCCCTGCTTGCTCACTCGCTCTGTGTGTGTGTGCGTATTACGGAATGTGTGTAAAGGTTGGTGAGGGTGAAAGGGTAAAGCGGTGGAAAGGGGGGAGGGAGGGGGGGGTTGTGTGTTTGTTTTGCCAGGATGAGTAAATCCAAACAAACATGTGAACGGAGTGATTTATTTATGAAGTGTGTTGGCACGTCGCTTCGGCTCGCTCGCCCACCCTCGCCCTCACCCACTCGACCTACTACTACACCACCCGCCCCCCCCCTCCTCCTCCCCCGGGCACCCCCCAAAGCGCAAAACATCCCCACTGTCTGGGACACGGTTGCATAACACACTTTTAGTCTCGCTCCATCTGAGAGAAAGCGGGAGCGGGAGGTTTCATCCCCCTCCCGTCGCAAAATGTCAGATGTTAAGCGATGTTGCGACTGCTCACAACGCAAGAGTAGACAGCTGATACACACACACACACACACGCACACACACACACACGTACGCGCACGCACGCTGACCTCATTCATGAGTTCACATTCGTAAGGGGGCTCTACGGAGAAAGAGAGACGAAGGCAGGAGGAAGTCAAGAAAGTGAACATCTCGCAAACAAAGCGCGGAGCAGAGCGTGAACGAGCGTAGCATTAAAAAAATGGCAGCTGTTAAAAAAAAAAAAAATGAATGAAGCCGTTTTTTGTGCTGAAACCACGCCCCCTCCCAACTGTCAATCAAATTGCGCTATTCGAAAAGGACACGACTTCATCTGGTGCCCGCGACAAAAGCAAAAGCCTCCCTCCGGTGACTGGAATTTGTCCCACTGGGTCGTCGTGGCGGGTGTTTCCCCCGCTGCGACGACGAGGCGCTCGGTCTAAAGCCGTCATGCCGGGACAAAGCCCCTCGTCCGCGCGCTGGCGAGAAGGCGGCCGATGTGAGTGTTTGTGGGATTGGGTTTCGGGTTTTTTTTTTTTCCCCCTACTGAGTGAATGCACTTTTGGATTTGGACGTTATTATTTATTTCTTGTGTGTGTTAGCATATGAAGCTAACGGCGGGAAGAGATTAGCATCGCAAAAGAACACGTGATGAAACGTTTGTCGACCTCTCATCTCTCATCTTCCGAGCCACTTGATCCTCACTAGGGTCGCGGGGGGTGCTGGAGCCCATCCCAGCTGTCTCCGGGCAGTAGGCGGGGGACACCCTGAATCGGTTGCCAGCCAATCGCAGGGCACACAGAGACGAACAACCATTCGCACTCACACTCACACCTTGGGACAATTTAGAGCGTCCAATCAGCCTGCCATGCATGTTTTTGGAATGTGGGAGGAAACCGGAGCACCCGGAGAAAAGCCACGCAGGCCCGGGGAGAACATGCAAACTCCACACAGGGAGGCCGGAGATGGAATCGAACCCGGTACCTCTGCACTGTGAAGCCCACGTGCTAACCACTGGACTACCGGGCCGCCTTTTTGTCGACCTGACGGCATTATTATGACCACGGTGTCACCGTTGAACCTCGGCGACATGATGTCAACCCTCATCATCATCATCATCACAATAAACATAATCCAGCGCAAAATCGAATTGTCCCCCCTTCCCTCGTGACGCCGAGGATTATTCTTCTCGTTTAAGCAGGAAAACATGCGCGCCGCAAGTGTTGACGTACCTTGGGACACGCAGGCGAAGGGTTTGTTGCGTACCGACATGAGAGTCAGCAGGTTGAAGAGGAGAGCCACAAAGGTCCCCACCAGCAGGCGGCCGCTACACACACACACACACACACACACACACACACACACAAATAAACCAAATGTGAGCACATCCAAAGTTGGTCAAAAAGTTCAGGCCACCCACGTGGGGCTCGCCAGGTGACCTCAGCTCACGATGCTGACAATTTGGGATGTTCATTCGGAAGTTGTGATTTACAGAGGAGAGAATTTTACTTTTTCTCTCCCCACCCCCCCACCCCCCCACCCCCATGTCCTTTTTGTCACTTTGGTTGCTGCATTTGGAATACGGAATTTGAACCGAGCTCATCCCCTGCTCCCAAATCACAATGATTGGAGGGGCTTTCGGGCTGTGGGGTTTACGGCGCAGACGGGGGTGGGGGGTGGGGGGGGGGTGTACTTCCAGTTTACAGCCTCATCCGGCCCAAACAACGATCACCGTCTCTTCATGGCCGGGTTCGATATTTGGAAACGCAAACACGACGTAGGCCCCCGTGAGCGGCGGTACCCGCGCGTCCGAAAGGCGAGCGGCGACAGCGCCGCGCCATGACGAGGACGCGCGGGCGGGGGCCCGAACGGAATCGAACTTTTGTAGCCGCTCGTCTCCTCTCCGCGGTTGTCGTTGCCTCTCTGCGCGCGAGAGAAAAGATTAGCGACGGCTTTGAGACGCTTAAACTCGGTGAGCCTTAAACCTGTCTCCTGTGACCAGATTACAAGAGCCACCCTCCCCTTGTCCCCATCGAGGCGCGCCCCCCCCCCTCCAAGCGCCCTCCCCAAGCCGACATGATTGGACGGTGTGAGAGACGGACAGGTGTCAAAGTGGAGACCCAAACATTCTCTCTTGGTTGCTTGCCTCTAATCTCTTCTGACTCGGTTGCGCGTGTGTGTGTGTGTGTGTGTGTGTGATTGTTTGGAGCTGAAGTTTTAGGCTCCTAACTGGATTGTCCGCTGTGATTAGTGGGGCCAAGTGGGCACTTTTATCAGCGTGCGTGTGGACGCTCGCGCGCACAACTGTCAGAAGACACTAATCCCGCCCAACAACCCTTGAACTCACTTTTTTACACCAGCAAGCCAACAGACACAATACACGTATCCAATGGGACGACCGGGGGGGGCATCCCCGGCGAGGGCTCGCGTCGGTTAGCGCGTGCGTGCGTGCGAGACAACGCAAGGAAATACTCACGTGTGGACCTCCGGCTGCTCCATGAAGCGCTCGAAGCTGGCAAAAGACAAGAGAAAAGTGTCATTAGCGCACGTAGCGCGATGTGATGACTTTTTGAGATTTTATTTGAAGGCCGCAGGCGCCGTGCCGCCCAACTAAAGTGTGCGCGCGGGTGCCAGACCATCGGGAGTGATCGGGATGTGACGTAAATAAAAGCGGACAAGGTGCGAACAAACGGGAAGCACGCCAGCGCAAATGCGCATCGACACCCCAAAGACGCCTGCCCGCCCGCACGTGTGCGTGCGCAGGCGCTTTGCGTGTCGGGGCCGACACAAAGGCCGTCTGTCTCGTCTCCTATCAGCTGTCCAATGCGGTCGAGGCGCAAAGTGTTCTGGTGTCAGGTGGAGTTGGGAGCTCCCGAGTCTGCAAAATTTGATTTCGAGTAACTTTTGCGAGGAGAAAAACTCCCGAGTATGAGTGTCTGAAGAGACAATTAAAAGAATTCAATGTAGAAGGACTCGATGTGGAGGCGGCCCGGTAGTCCAGTGGTTAGCACCTGGGCTTCACAGTGCAGAGGTACCGGGTTCGATTCCAGCTGCGGCCTCCCTGTGTGGAGTTTGCATGTTCTCCCCGGGCCTGCGTGGGTTTTCTCCGGGTGCTCCGATTTCCTCCCACATTCCAAAAATATGCATGGCAGGCTGATTGAACACTCTAAATTGTCCCTAGGTGTGAATGTGAGCGCGAATGGTTGTTCGTCTCTGTGCCCTGTGATTGGCTGGCAACCGATTCGGGGTGTCCCCCGCCTACTGCCCGGAGACGGCTGGGATGGGCTCCAGCACCCCCCGCGACCCTAGTGAGGATCAAGCGGCTCGGAAGATGAATGAATGAATGAAAGGACTCGATGTGGGTCTTTACTTTTTAATCAGTATTCAAAGCTTTTTGAGGGATCTTTCAAGAACCGCAAAGGTTTTGGCTCGGTTCGGGACCAAAAAGCCTGGACGCCGCCGTACGGCGCCGCTGTCGTCACGACAAAGCCGAATTCAACAGACGCGAGCGATCGAATCATCGCCGGCGGCAACCCGTCACGTTCCATTCGACTGACAGAAATGTGAAAAAGTGAAGAGCGGCATCACGGTGGACAAGCGGTTAACACACCTGCCTCGCAGTGCGACCTCAGGCCCTCCCCCGTGTACCCCAAACATGGACCGGTCCATTGTTGGCCGGCGAGAAGAGGACAAACCATCTGCCGAGGCCTCAGATGCCAGACTCCGCACCAGCAGGGGGCAGCGTGTCACAGGTGGGCACGAGAGACCAAAACAAAGCGGTTGGACATCTTGGGCTCCCTTGATTGGGAGGTGCGGACCCGAGCCCGCGCTCGCTTCTCTTGTGTTTCTCCACTCAGTTAAGCAAACTTTTAACGAGCTCCTGCCCCCGCCAGCCCACCCAGCCGGTCAAAGATGACAACTTTAAAGAGGCACAGTGGGGAACAGTACACTGTGTCTACGGCTAAGCCTGAAGGGGGGTGAGGGGTGGGGGGGGGGGGGTCACGCCAAGGTCAGTTTAACTATTTAGGGCCGGGCTGTTGCTTTGCGAGTGGGCCACTCGATGGGAGTCTTGGCGTCTGAAAGAAAAGACTCCTCAAGTTGGACCAACGGCGCTTGGACCACTTTGGGGGTCAAACCCGAAGAACACGTCGACGCCGCTACTCCATCGCTGCCTCGCAACGTTCGTCGTGATGCCAGCGAGGTGAAACGCTCAACTCAACCGTGTCAAGGTTGCCGTTGGACCCAGTGAGGATGGGGTCCAATTGTTCTGTCTGGGTGCCGAAGTGGTGGGGAAGGAGGCGGGGGTGGGGGTGGGGCTAGGGGTGGGGGGGGGGTGTTCACCCCGTGTGAGGGCAATGATGCAAGAAGACAGTTGGACAAATGTTTGGTGTTGTTGTGGAAATACAAAATAATTGAAATTTTAATGAAGAAAGACAGAGTGACGGGCGAGATGAACAAAGACGTGCGAGCGACTTCGGGTCATCACAAACGCCTCATGATACTTACACTCGGGCTGCGTGTGTGTGTGTGTGTGTGTGTGTGTGTGTGTGCGCGCACGCTGCAGACACACCTCTCCTTGAGGATGAACAAGGCTCCCAGCTGGACTAGCACAGTGGACGCAAAAACGGCCAAAACCTCCAGACGGTCAAACCTGAACACAAGCGGGTCAAAACATGGTCAAAAGCAGTGACAAGCCCCGCCCACTGACTGATGGTTTAAAAACATCCGCGTACACAAAGATACTCATGGGCGGAGAACACAAACGTCAAATCTGCACAGCGAGAGCAAAAGCGACAACGTGCTCGTCGTCCGGTCGACGTTACGTCGAGAGGGGCCCAGTGGAGCTGAAAAGATTTCCCACTCGATACAGCCCCTCTTCCACACCTCCGGTTCAGACCAGTTCACCCCTCTCGGCTTACTTTGGCAAAACAACATGGCGAGGAACATCTTTCCGGATTTTCCGACCGACCACACCAATGAATCAATATTTCAGGGTAATCGATAAACCGGAAAAAAAAATTAACTGATAGAACCATCAATGATTGAAATAATTGTGAATTGCAGGGCAACTGCATTTGGGGGCGGGGCTTGTGATGATGGCGTGCGTTTGCTGGACTCACCCGAAGGAGAAGACCTGGCTGGGCTTCTTCATGCTCACCCAGGAGCTGATCAGACACGTGACCAAGCTGCAAGACAAAGAATGAAATTGGAAACCGAATGAAGAGCAAGATCGACCTGGAAGCAGTTGATTGGAAGATCGGCGCCGCCGCCATCGCCGATGATGACGTAACGATGATGACGTAACGATCTGGCTCACCTGAAGAGCTCGAAGATGGTCAGGTAGGTGTAGGCTGTCAGAGCTGAAACACAAAACGGGTGTCATGTTATTCAAATGAGCTTCTGGTATTCAACCCGACCCCCCCCCCTAGCCCCCCCTCCAAAAAAAAATCTAGTGGCGTCTTGAAAAACGAGTGACTGGAGACAGAGAAAAGAGGATTCGAGTATTTGGAGTCGCAAGTGTGGCCTTTTGTGTTGGCACCTTTCCCAACTGACTGCGAGCGACTCAGTGGATCAAGATGGCGCCCGAGTGAGTCTTTGTTTTGTTTTTGTCGTTGTCGTTCCGATGTCGTCATGACGCAAAGTCGTTCGAAACGTATTTGTCGCGTCTTTGTTGAGCGTAGTTGCTCGTTCTCGCAAGACAAACTCCTCGTGCGTTCTTCATACTGGGCCGATGAAGAGGATTCCGATTCAAACCCCGCTCGATGACATCATCAGCAGTCGAAAACAAGCAACCAATCAGAGGGCTTGAGTTCCTCCAATGTCATATGGCCGCTCATACTCACCCGTCTTGTTACTTTTCCTGTCTTTTTACTCGCCTGCCTGCCTGTCTGCCCGCCCGTCTGTCTGTCTGTCTGTCTGTCTGTCCGACTGCCCTCCCGGGCGGCGGCTCGCTGTAATCGGACGCAGCGTCGGGGGGGGGGGGGGAACGAGGAGAGCAGATTAGAGCGGCTTTGTGCCGAGAGGAACATTTTGTTTCCCCAGCGCCGGCGTCCGTGTTGGCCAACCTGACGGCGCGTAATCCTGACAGAGCGAGACCCACTGAGACCGCTCAATCAATCACTGGCAGATGGACGGACGGACGGACGGACGGAACGACCGAGATGGACGCGGCCACGGAGCGGGAGAGGGAGACAGATGGAGGCAGACGGCACTGTGATGGGAGGCCGGCCAGACAGACAGACGGGTCAGCGGACAGATAGACCTGCAGTGACACCCAGAGGATCTCTCGCTCGCTCTCTCACACACACACACACACTTTAGAATGAAAAACTTGTGAGGACTGGCCTAAATGTCTTCACTTCTCAAAAATGTCCTCACTACGTTGGTCTTATAATCACAGTGGTCCTCACAAGAATAGTCATACAAACACACACACACACACACTAGTAAGTAGACAGTTTAGGTGCATTTGTGTCCATCTTGTCCATGCTGACAAACAGATGCAGTTGGCTCTTTGTGTCACTTACACCCACACTCGTGTGCGTGTGTGTGTGTGTCGGTGTGTGTGTGGGTGTGGCATCTCTTGGTGTTGTCTCTCACCTTCATCTGTCCTCCAAACACACCCGTGACAGTGAGCTCTCGCTCAGCATCAAGTGTCTACAGTCGGTCCCTTTTCTTCAAGTGCGCGCACACACACACGCACACACACGTGCGCGCCAAGAGTAAAGCTGGCTGGTCCACTGGCGCAGAGATGAAGTTTGATATTTTATCGAGTGAAGGTTCAGGGATGAGCACGAAAGCGGGTTTTGATGTGGATTGACTTTCTTCTGACAACGCGACTCGCCCTCATCGGGCGCACTGCAGACGCACTGAGTCAAAAGTGGGGTGGGTGGTGCTTCGATGAGCCCTCCCACACCCGATCACCCGATCATCAATTGAAGGGGAAAACAATTATCGGGTTGAAAGTGTTAGAAGAATGTTTGCTTTTTGTTGTAATCATGAACCGAGACCCGATAAACGACAACGGAAATGCAGTCCGCTTGAATGGCAGTTCAGTGAGCAGAAGGGGGGGGGATTTTGAGCGTCTCCATCGCATGAAGACGACTACACGGATGTTGCAACAACCTCCGCCGCCGCCAGCCAACAAACGATTGTTTGCACTTTTGTCGGTGAGGATCGGGTGTCATTGATTTGGTATCGGCCCGGGTTTAAGGTGTCGCCGCCGGCTGCCGCGCAAATCCCACCGGTGGAGATTCGAGACGTTAAATGGCCGCTTTCTTATCGACGCCGCCGACGTATTGTTTCTCATCTGCTCGGAACGCCACCGCACCAGCCACCGCGTCTACGAGTGCGTGCGTGCGTGTGTGTGTGTGTGTAGATTGAATGTTTGTGCTCTGGCGGTCAAGCAGGAATGAAAATGCTGCTGATTAGCGACACGGTGGCGAAGTGTACTCGTCCCAGCGGGCAGGTTTTCTCAGTTTACTGTTTACCGGAACCAGTGACAACTAAGCACTTATTGGCCGGGCTCAGCATCTCCGTCTCCCATTTCAAAGTGTGTGTGTGTGTGTGTGTGTGTGTGTGTGTGTGTGTGTGTGTGTGTGTGCGTGCGTGTCACAAAATGATCAACAACGAGGCTTACAGCTACTGGATCAACGTTACTTCCTGGATTACTGTGACGGCTTGAGATATGAGTGACTCCATTCAGTTTTTTTTGTTGTCTTTTGTTTTGTAAGCCTTGGCCCAGATATTTGTTGTCGTCGTTTTGAAGGAAATTGCAATCCGAGCGCCATATGATGCCAGTGACCCCCCGACCCAACGACGAACGACAAGCAACACTTTGGCGCTCACAACCCCGCCGCGTATTACAAATCAGAATAAATGACTAGCAAGGTCATTTTTGGAGATGCCGGGATTCCATTTTCAAGTGGCGAAAGTCACGTGACTTCTTTCTTGTGAAAAGAGAATTTCAGCGCCAGTATTTCCGCACATGTCGTCCCGTCGCCCCTTTCGTCTTTTATTCAACTTGACGCGGGGCTGGCAACCCAAAGCCAAAAAGTTCACTGGCACGTGCGCGCGTGAGTGAGATGGCGGCTCGTGTGCACGTGCACGTCATTAAATATTCATCCCTGCTGCTCATATTTCCCCTCATCCATTTATCCTTTCCCTTCCTGCTTCCTCCAGCTTTTCTTCTCTCGTCCTGATTGTTCTCCATCTGTCATCTCCGTCGCCATGACTTTTCTTTTTACCTCACCAGAGCAAATATTCGTCATGTTTTTTTTCCTCTTCTTTTGTCTGCTTGCGACCGCGTGTGTGTGTGTGTGCGTGTGTGTGTGAGGGGGGGGGGGGTGCAGTCAAAAAGCTGCTGTCTTGGAAAAGACTGAAAGATGATATTGCTGGTGACTGCACAATTTGATACGGGATCACGAGCTAGCGCGCGAGCACACACACACACATTCAGACACACATGCATACGCGCACACACACACACACACACACACACACACACACGCACACTTTAGAATGAAAAACTTGTGAGGACTGGCCTAAATGTCTTCCCTTCTCAAAAATGTCCTCACTACGTTGGTCTTATAATCACAGTGGTCCTCACAAGAATAGTCATACAAACACACACACACACACAGTTTTGTATGGTCATCATCAGCTTGAGTTTCAGCAACCGTGCAACAACAACAACAACTCTGCTCGAGCAGCACTTTGACACATTGGCAGCCACGGTCATGTGTGGGCAAACAGGAAATGAGATCACAGGTCGCGAGTGTGTGATCATCTGTGCGGGTGCGTTTCATACCCATGCTGTTGGTGGAGCTGCACCACACCAGCAGACAGGCGGTGCACATCAGGTTGAGGAAACCAAACAGCAGAATCCTCCAGGACTACGACACACAAAAAAACAAACGTTTCGCAGGCTCATCAGCTAGTTCCTGCAGAAGGCTGGTAAGGTGGGCCTTCGGCCCACAAAAGTGTTGTTGCTTGGTTCAACTTTTTGTTCATCTTCATTGCTTATTGCGAAAATAAAGAGATGTTTAGCTCTACTAAATAGCTAACAATTTCATTGCAATGCTTGTGGGTAGACAACATTTTTTCGCTAAGATGCCCGCGCGATCGTAGTGAGCCACTGCCTGAGCGGCGCAGTGGCGGCGCGCAGCGGCGCGGTGTAGTAGGTACGTTTTGAAAAGGGACAGACGGAAGGACAGACCGCGTGCGGGACGACGCGCAATATATATATATAGAAGATGATGTGGAAGTCAATAAAGACGAATTGGATTGGATTCCGTGCTAACGGCTTCCGTGCTAACGAGCTAGCGTTAGCGATTAACATTGAAGGGCATCGTGCCAAAATCTACTCATTCATTCATTCATCTTACGAGCCGCTTGATCCTCACTAGGGTCGCGGGGGGTGCTCCAGCCGTCTTTGGGCAGTAGGCGGGGGACACCCCGAATCGGTTGCCAGCCAATCACAGGGCACACAGAGACGAACAACCATTCGCGCTCACATTCAAACCTAGGGACAATTTAGAGTGTTCAATCAGCCTGCCACGCATGTTTTTGGAATGTGGGAGGAAACCGGAGCACCCGGAGAAAACCCACGCAGGCCCGGGGAGAACATGCAAACTCCACACAGGGAGGCCGGAGCGGGAATCGAACCCGGTACCTCTGCACTGTGAAGCCGACGTGCTAACCACTGGACTACCGGGCCGCCCGCCAAAATCTATTTTGTCACAAATATCGCTCATCTTTCTTACATGCTGCGGACGTTCTTTTATTAGTAAGTCGAGTCATCTGCGGATTTTTTTTTTTCTCGTATAAAAATATCAGAATCAGCCTAAAGGGAAAGAAGGAAGAAAAAAAAAAAACATTTTGCTTGGGCCCTACTGTAAATTTCGTAGCATCTCTTCAAATAACGTACGGCACGGTGTCGACTACAAAAATCTGCAACAAGCAATCGCTTCAAAATGCCAAGACGAGAAGGAGCCACAAACACACACACACAGGACGCGGCACAAACGCTGAGTGCTTTTCTGTGTCAGACGTACCAGAAACAACTCCGTGTGTGTGTGTGTGTGTGTGTGTGTGTGTGTGTGTGTGTGTGTGTGTGTGTGTGTGTGTGCGCGCCTGTCAGATGGAGTGTGCTTTATAGTGCGCTGTGAAATCCACAATTACGCTCTGTGCTGTGTTATGACAGCGCTGAGGCGTCTGTTGACAGCACTAGCTGGACACGCGCACCCGCACACACGCGCGTGTGCGCGCGTATAAGTGGGCAAACACTGGCGAGCTCAGACCAAAGGCTCCCCTGCCCCCCTTCCCCCCCCTTCTTCATGTCGCGTCTGCTCGCAGGAAGCGCCGGGTAAGGCAACACTGTACCGCCGCCTTCTGGTCAGCCACATGTACTGCCCCAGGGAAAAGTGCTGACTGACAGGATTTTGTGTTAATAAAAATTGCACCCCCCCTTACGCCGCCCCCACCCTAGAAGTGAATAAACGACTCTTCTACCATCAAAAGTATCTTTTTTAATCTTGTTTGCTTTTGAGCAAGGCCCGGTAGTCCAGTGGTTAGCACGTCGGCTTCACAGTGCAGAGGTACCGGGTTCGATTCCAGCTCCGGCCTCCCTGTGTGGAGTTTGCATGTTCTCCCCGGGCCTGCGTGGGTTTTCTCCGGGTGCTCCGGTTTCCTCCCACATTCCAAAAAAAACATGCGTGGCAGGCTGATTGGACGCTCTCAATTGTCCCTAGGTGTGAGTGTGGTTGCGAATGGTTGTTCGTTTCTGTGTGCCCTGCGATTGGCTGGCAACCGATTCAGGGTGTCCCCCGCCTACTGCCCGAAGACGGCTGGGATAGGCTCCGGCACCCCCCGCGACCCTAGTGAGGATCAAGCGGCTCGGAAGATGAATGAATGAATGAATGCTTTTGAGCAAAAGTTTGTTTTGTCTACTGAGCAGGGGTTTCATGAAACCAACAAGCGATGGGGAGAGTACGGAAACCAAGCATCGCTCGCTAGCGGGTCACGGGGTATCGGTGACTTCACGAAGGTGGCCGATACCGTCCACCAGAGTTCAGCCATAACAATTGGACATCAAGGATGTTACGCTGGCTAGTATTTGACACGATACAATGGCAGTTTGACACGACTGCAAACTCAACTCAACTGTATTTGTCGAGCACTTTCAAACAGCCATCGCTGCATACAAAGTGCCGTACATGGAGCAACTAACATATAAAAGGATCATGCGTCAGGGCCTGTGTCTGTATCAAAAGTATTTGTAAGAACGCTGCTTGGCATTGGTGAATACTCTCCCCAAGAAATAATATTCATTAAAATGGTATTGAACATCAGTAAAAAACATCCCATGTTCTACTGCTGATTGCAAGAATTCACCATTCAACAAGTGTACAAATGTACTGCAGCCAATTTTAAACATTTCCATCAAGAGAGGAACGTGAACTTAAAGCCTGAACGCGTCCACTCTTGACACCTTTCAACATTATTTATTTTAACATCAAGCAGCTTGACCGCGAATATGAAACGCAAACTCGAGAGACGTCGTAAACAATTACCATCAAGCGGGCAAAAATGTCAAACGTGCGTGAGAGCACAAACACGCACGCTAACACGCATGGAAATGAGCCGTCAATCACATGAGTCGTGATTTTGCTGCCAAACAGGATTACAGATTACCCAACATGTTTAACCACAATCACAAGATAAAGACACCATGATTGACTATTTATTATCATCTCATTTACAAACACACACGAACACACACTTACCCGTCTGTCAGACGTGACCAATCGCAATTCTTGCATGAGTTTTCCAGGTAAAGACCTGTGGGTCTTCCTGAAGGGATGGATCGTGCCCTGCAGGAGGTAGACACGGCATGATTACATGCATGACATGACATTCGTGTTGCATTCCATACATTCCTATCATACGGGGAGGAAGGGGGCGGGGTAAGGCAAGCTGGAAGCATGACTTGTCCTACACTGCCACCTAGAGTGTTGTTTGCGAAGTGTGCATTGCAAAACGGAGGAGCAAAATGTTTTGGACTGGTTGGACTTGAAAGATGATGTCGAAGGTCAACTCCCAAGTGTTATTTGAAAGATGCCAAATGAACAAGAAAATTAAAGCGGAATACCATCCGCGCACGTAACTTTATAAATACAGAAGGAGGAAATCGCCAGCGTCGGGCCAAATCCTCACTCCCCTGTCCAAACTTCTGGATCCAGAAATAGGCCATATATTGAAGGGGGGAGGTTCTTGATAAGTGATTCTTACAGCAACTTGTAAGTAATAGGACAAAAACACTCACCAGGACATACGTGTCATGTTTCTTCTTGTGCATTGGGGGCATTTCTGAGAACACACGACACAACATGAACAAGAGAAGGAAAGGAGAAATAGTTTTTGTTTTTTTTTGGTGGGGTGAAATTTCATTTCAAGGGCATGGAGTTTACGACAAAATATGCTGTATGCACATACACGCTCATGACAATTGTGTCTTGACCCAGATAGTAAAGTTCCATTTTAAAGACCTTTTTAGAAGATTCATTTGATCCGCTTGTGTATCTAACAATGCAAACGGACAGCTCCGGTCATCACTTTTTCATTTTAAAAAAATTGTCCCTCACTTTCAAAGAGTTGAGCCAAATATGGATGTTTCAATAGTGTCATTCAATGGAAACTTGGCGTCGTTAGCATGTAGCCTGTTAGCATAACAAACCGTGTTCGCTGACGTTGATGACGTCCACCGCAACCATGTCCGGTTTGTCCAGCGGGCCCACCTTTCGCTCGGTCACGCCGGTCGGAACCACATCGGGCTTGGGCCCCAATTTTCTGGGGTAATAGTCGGCCGTACTGAGGTAGGACGGCGCCGCCTCGGACGTGGACAGCAGCAGCGAGTCCATCGAGGCCATCGCTGAGCGCGTCAGAGCCTCCTTCTTCCTTTTCCTTTTCTTCTTCGTGTGTCTCATTGAAAAGCGAGGCAGCCCTAAGCTTCCATCTTGTTATGCTTCCCCCTGCAGGACAATCCAGAACTCCTTGGGCATTGTCCAAATGGTACGTCCGTTTGTAGTAGTTTAACGAACTTTAACTCGTTTAAAAAAATATTTTTTTTTTAAATTTAGACCCAGTGTATTTATTTCTTATCTTATTTGTAAAATGACCCACTAACAAACGGGCTTTCCTCTCGATATTGACAACCGTCGTGTTTTTGTTCACGTTCTTTCTGATTGGCTGGCAGAATTCTTCCCATTGTGCGGCGTACATTGTGATAAAAGTGGAACTTGCTTACAAGTGCTTCCAGCTGCCTGAGCCTCCACCAGATGGACTGTATCAGTGGCGGTGTGCTTACGGAGCAACATGCGAGGGGCCCCTTGCCTGTCAGGGGGCCTCCTCCCGGCCCCGAAACGGCAAGTAGAGAGCAAAGGCAGAAGCAAAACATGCGCGCGCACACACACACACACACACACACACGCGCACAGATAAAGGAGGAAGGAGAAAAATTCAATTTTGTAAAAATGTACTTGCTCTTTTGGTCTTTCCCTCGGAGCACTGACATGCTATGCGTGAGGAGGCGGTCCCTGCGATATTAAAGAAGAAAAAAACACTCGCTCACAATTAGGCGGGCACACACACACACGCACACACACAAGCCCCGCGGTCAGTCAGAGAGTCGTCAGTCAGTCTTTGTGCTTTCGGAGCGTTTCCATTGCGTCGAGGAGATGTCGGCGAACGTGGCAGAGTTGCCGGCACGGCTGGCGTCCAGGCTGCGGCGGGCCCACGACCTGAGGGACGAGGAGAAGCTGTACCGGCACCGGGGTGTCCTCTACCCGCTCCTCATGTGCCCGCCGGAGCACCTGAGCGCCCTGGAGGGCGTGACGGCCAGGGAGGACGACGTCTTGCTGGTGGCTTATCCCAAGTGCGGTGAGGGCTCCGATCATTTTCCCTCATGTTTCTCTGTTTAGAAAACATGCAAATTATGGAAAACAGCAAACAAGCATGGTGTGTGTACGTGTGTGTGTGTGTGTGTGTGTGTGTGTGTGTGTGTGTGTGTGTGTGTGAGACACTTGGTCACCGTATTGCGTGACAACCTGCCGCCAAACAATGCCGCTCGACCTGTGTTTGCCGTTCCGGTGGCTGACAATGAATGGAACACGCGCCAAACCATCTCAGAGTGTGTGTGTGTGTGTGTGTGTGTGTGTGTGTGTGTGCAGGTTTCAATTGGATGGTGGGCGTGCTGAAGCAGATCCTGACGCAGGCCACGGGAAGGACAATCGACATCATCATGCCGCCGCTCATCGAGTTCTTCGGACCGGACGTCGCTCAGGTTTTTCAGTTTGGCTTTCAAACGTTGGCCTGAGCGAAAGTGGGGGCCTGGAGAGCCCCCGTCTGGCCTGTTTTCCACGTCTCCCTCCTCCAACACACTTGATTCAATCCGAATCCTTATCAGATTTTTGCTAAAGCTTGCCGTTGAGTTGATCAGGTGTGTTGGAAGGGGGGTGGGGGGCATCGAAAACAGTCTGAAGAGGGCCCCCCCCCCCCAAAGCGCCAGACCTGTGCCATCCTCGGCTCCCAAATCTCCCTCTTTACTTCCCACCGTCCTGGTCGAGGGCGCCAAGTGGCGGTTGCACGGCCCCATTGACGGCCACCTTCTGTCGCCCCCTTCAGGTGATGGACCAAATGGCTTCTCCCAGATTGTTGGGCACCCACATGCACCCCGACAACATCCCCGCCTCCTTCTACGCCAACAAGAGCAAAGTGAGCGCCGGCGGGTGAGCCATCGCTCGGTCGGCTTGTCGTCGATGACGCCTTTTGTTGGCGGTCTTGCAGATTCTGGTCATTTTCCGGAACCCCAAAGACACGCTGGTGTCCTTCTACCATTTCTGCAACAGCAACCCCGTGCTCCCCTCCTCAACCTCCTGGGACTCCTTCTATGGCAACTTCCTCTCTGGAGAGGGTCAGTCACTACATACACACACACACACACACACACACACACAGAATTGAATAAGGCCGGTTGTTGTTGATGTTGCGCGTGGCAGTTCCCTGGGGCTCGTACTTTGACCACGCCTTGGCCTGGGAGCAAAAGATGGCCGACCCCAACGTGATGATCGTCACCTACGAGCAACTCAAGCAAGTAAAGGAATACACAAAACTCCTCATGTAGCAAACATTTGAAGACGCGCGGTCAGCCGACGGGAGCGGCAAGCAGAGCCAAAGAGAACTTTCCAGAACTTTTAATCTTGTGACGCAGGACCTGGCCGAGAGCGTCCGTCACATTTCGTCCTTTTTGGACGTGGAGATGAGCGACGCTCAAGTGCAGCTGGTGTCCGACGGAAGCACCTTCGCCGCCATGAAGGGGATCTCGCAGATGTCGCACGGCCCCATGGGAAATATCTTCTTCAGGAAAGGTGCCCCAAAAAAAAAAAAAAAAGGAGGGGGTAGCTTAGCCTAGCTTAGCATGGCCGGCGTTTAGTGTTACTTTTCAAATTTTTGGCTCGCATTTCAATGCCCCCCCCCCCCCAAATATAATGTTCAGGTTTGAAAAGGGCGAATATTCATTTCACTACGGCGGCATTAAAAAAAAAATCTAAAAGAGATTTCCTTTTTTGATAAAGCCTTTTATATGAAACAGGCACGGGCGGCCCGGTAGTCCAGTGGTTAGCACGTGGGCTTCACAGTGCAGAGGTACCGGGTTCGATTCCAGCTCCGGCCTCCCTGTGTGGAGTTAGCATGTTCTCCCCGGGCCTGCGTGGGTTTTCTCCGGGTGCTCCGGTTTCATCCCACATTCCAAAAACATGCGTGGCAGGCTGATTGGACGTTCTAGATTGTCCCTAGGTGTGAGTGTGAGTGTGAATGGTTGTTCGTTTCTGTGTGCCCTGCGATTGGCTGGCAACCGATTCAGGGTGTCCCCCGCCTACTGCCCGAAGACGGCTGGGATAGGCTCCAGCGCCCCCCGCGACCCTAGTGAGGATCAAGCGGCTCGGAAGATGAATGAATGTCTCCATTGCGAGACAAATAAAGGTTTTCTTATCTTAAGTTTTGTACGAAACAACCCATAAAGTTAATGTTTTCTTCGTTTTGAGCCAGCGTGTGCAAAACCGCCTTTGACGACGCGATCATGTCACGCGTGCGACCGTTGCAGGCGAGATCGGCGACTGGAGGAACCATTTCAGCGAGGAGCAGAGCCGCAAGATGGACCGGGCGTTCAGCAAACATCTGGCCGGAACCCGATTGGGCCGCTTGCTCGACTACGAACTCCACTGCAAGTAGTCGGACGCCGCGGCAGCAGTTGACAACTTTTCTGAGGGCCTCGCGCCAACTTGGCCCGAGGCGAGCTCATATTTCGAAAAGATGAGCGCCCAAGTTTGAAAATCGATTTAACTCTAAAGAGAATCGAGATGAAATTCAGTTGGAGAATCCATTTTATCGGCTACCTAGAATGAAAAATCCGTTTTCCTCCGCCTAGCGGTGGTGGCTGCCGGGTCAATAGAGGGCGCTAGCGCAGCATCCGACCGCTTCGGCTAAGTCTGAATCTGTAACCAAATCCAATTTCTAAGGAAATCTTTGACCCAGCTCAACCAGTTAATTGCCGGGTTGACCTCTGTGGTGTCATTTTACGACGCCATTAACCTCCCGCCATGTAAACAAAATTGAGCACGGCGGGTGGCGCTCCATTCCATGTGACACCTGACGATGGGCTTGCGGAACGGCCTCCACCCCGCGGCTGCCAAATGATTCAAGCTCAGAAGAAGCGGCGGCCTTCAGTCATGTTCCTGTTCCTGTTCCTTCGTCCCCTCAATGGCGCAACTCCTTGCCTCAGGCCAAATGTGCGCATTTTCTTCCTCTTAAGATGTCCCAACTTGCGGTCAGGCTTGACTGTTCCCCCGGAACGTCGGAGATGCCGTCATCGGGTTTGACTTTACTCTCGGCCGAATCCTCATTTTCAAACGATCCGATGGAAGCAATCATTTGTTCACATCTTCCCACAAGCCAACATGTAATTTCCCCGGGGATTAATAAAGTATCGATCATTTATCTCTACTTGGCTATTTTGTCCATTTCTGCTGAGAGGAAATATCTCAATAGAGAATCATTTCGTCAGTTTTGGATTTGTCCAAAAACAAAACAAAGCAAAAACGAATTGGCTCATATTCAAAATGTCTAAATGTATATATTTTGGCCCAGTTAATGAGTTACAAAATGCCAAACTTTCACCGATGGAATTAAGTGTAACGAATCCCACCGGAAATGCATTACATTGAAGGAACAAAGCAAGCCGGAAGCGTGATTACCGTCTGCTAACTTCGTTGGTGTCCGTCCTCCCGGGTGACGTCACGAGAACTGCCGCGCGTCTCTCCAGCGCGTTCGCGAATGGACGTCTTCACAGGCGCGCGCGCGACCTAGGTAAGCGCCAGCACGTCTGTTCGATCAATTCTCGTCTTTCGCCCCTTTCTGCTCAATCGATTAGTTGATCAATCGATTGATCGGAGCCAGCTGCCATAGCTATCTTAATTAGCCAGCCAGCGTTAACCGCAAACGATACGAAATGGACCCGTATGACGCGCGCTGCCTCGTGACGTCATCCAAAATCTTTTTTTAAATGTTCTAGAAGTCACAGTTCGTCTATTTGTCAGGTTTTTGACACGCTGCTAATAGGATGAGTGTCATCCTATGAGTAGAACAGGTGAATTTCCCTTGTGGATCATCGATACGATCACATTGGAGCAATTTAAAGCACAAGATTGGATGAAATCGGGGGGGGGGGGGGCAGATGGGATTTGCGAATTTGCGGTGGATGGGGTTTTTAAGCTTATAAAAATCATGAAATAACATTTTTGGGGGAAAAAAGAAAACTCGTTCAACATTTGTCACACATGATGGAAGCCATATTTGTCTGGAATACCAATTACCCATGTGTGTGTGTGTGTGTGTGTGTGTGTGTGTGCGCGCGCAATCACTCATGTAGCATCCGCCAGTCATGCAGCAAAAGATTTGCTCTGGAGGTTCCCTTTCTTTCCACGATGGCCCCCGCTCGCCGTTCTTCCACAGCCTGGACGCCCGCGCCGCGTGCCCGCACGAGTACGACGGCTTCAGCATCACCGGGAAGCTCCCGGCGGGTCCGCCGCGCGACGCCGCCCTCCCGGCTGTCCGCGGCGTGCGGCGCTCGCTCAGTGACGGCAGGGACGCCGCCCACTTCCTGATTTCCAGGAGGAGGACACGGAGCGTGGGCATGCGACAGGACGGTGACCAGGACGAGGAGTGCGGCGAGACGGACGAGGAGGACGGGACCTCGGATAAGCCGCCGGATCGTCACGGCGGTTTTCGTCCGGGCCCGGCGCCGCTGCTCGGTGAGACCGTCAATGACCTTGTGACCCCCTTTCCCACTTCGCTGCTAGAAGAGCAACAGCAAGAGCTCAAATGCTCCCGTCTCCAATATTCAAAGAGCCCCCCATTGCACAAAGCACGGCCTCCTCCAAGACCTGCCCCCCCCTTTCACTCCCTTTTCCACTGCACGCATGATCCAACACTCATGACATCAACCAAAGCCATTTTCCAAGATGCTTCTCCCACCAACCGACCCAGTGATGACCATCATAGATCTTTTTTTTTTTACACATCAAAGACTATTTTTCCAAATACTCAAAAAATCACGAGAAACCATTTCCTACAAGAGCCCCCGAATTTCAATACTGTGAGGCTTCATTTGCCCCCGCATGCGTGACCTCAAGGACATCAAAGACTCCTCCCACTGGACATGACATTGAAGACATCTCGACATGCACCGTCTCATACCTCTTTCTTCTGGGCCCCTCCCCCCCTTTCCTCGCAGAGCATCACGGTTGTTCGGACGCGGACGATGCTTGGTCCTCGTCAGCGGCGGGTAACGGAGGCTTGGTCGGCATTGGCGGCGGCGGCGGTAGCGGCGACGGCTGCGGCGTCCTGCAGCAGCGGCTGGCTCGCGTCAGGTCGGAGCTGGCGCAGGCCGACACGCGGCTGCTGTGCGAGCGCGCCCACTCGCAGCATTTGTCCCGCGAGAGGCAAGAAGTGGCGGAGAAGGAGCGGTCGCTGAGCCGGCAGGTGGACGTGGCCGTCATGGTGATCGCCGCCCTCAAGGAGCAGATCAACGCCTCGGAAAGCGAGCTTGAGCGACGTGAAAGGTGAAAACAAAAAAAAATAATAATGTTAAGTTGTTGCCAATTGTCAGTTTTTTTTTTCCAATCGCTTCGTCAAATAAATCTGTAAAAAAATCTCATTTTTTGTGCTGCTCGTTCTCACAGGCAGGTCCTAAGCATCCAGAAGTTTTTGGAAATGGCCGCGCGCCAGGAGACCAGCGGCAAGGTCCGAATCCAGTTGTTCATCGAGAACCTGCTGAGACGCATCGCGCTGGCCGAGACCCTCCTGGAGGACTACCAGGTCCTCGAGGCCCCAACAAGTGTCGTCACGCCCCTCCCGGTCTGCCTAGCGAGTCTCACGGGCGTCTCGTCTTCTCAGGGACGGCAGACGCCGGCAACCGACCGCGACAAACCTCGCAGGATCACCAAGAGCAGGTCGCCGCAACAGCGAAAATTGACTTTTGAATCCGTCTGGTGATGAGATAATCTTCCTATTTCTTGTCATTTCCTGTTAATTTTCTAAGAACTGCTGATGATCTAAGCATCTACCTACACTTTGTTACGAAAAAAAAAGAATAAGTTAGAAAACATTTCAGATTGAAAATGAAGACAAAACCAACCAGCGCCCCCCACTGGAACCGTAACGAACTGCTCCGTTTCCTCTGCCCAAAGAGGCGAAATTTATCACATTCTAACGTCAACTTTATACCTTATAACTTTATTATATTTATATTTATAACTTTATACCTTATAATATGAAATTTATCACATTTAAAACATGACACGCATCCCGATAGAACGTGAAAAACGGTTTGAATCTGTCGCCGGAGTGCGGCGAGTTGATTTGAGACGTGCTTTTTGCGATTGTTCCACCGCCAGGTCGGCAGGGTGTCAGCTCTCGTGCGGTCTTCACGGCGACGCGCCGTCGGCCGAACAGCGCGAGCGTCTGGCGCACTCGTCGCGTCTTTTCTGCCGACCCGAACACCGAGTCGACATCTGGAACCAGCGGCGGCGCTCGACCGGATACGAGGCCTAACGCCGCCAGGAAGGAGGCGCGCTTGCGTCATCACCGCGCGACTTCAATTCTTCATTTGAGTTGAGAACACACACACACACACTTGGCCGCTTATCACTGACATCTAACCATTTAGAGTTAATTTTATTGAATTGGTCAATTCAATGATAAAATGACTAACTATAATTGTATTAGTTGTATGCATAGATCGATGTAAATGTGTACAATCTAATGAGAAAATAGTACATCACGAGGAAGCTTTGTCTCAACCCTCCGCTAATCCCAGCAGGCACAAGAGGCGGCCGGCGTTGTGGTGGTGGTTGTGTCCACGATGCGAGCCAGAGTCCGCGCTTGGAAATGACCCCACTGAGCCACGAGGACCAAAGCGGCAGCAGGAGGACATTTTCATGACATCATTGACCGCGCATGTGTCGCAAGTGGACAACATGGCAGACGCGGTGCCGTCTGCCGCGCACTTCCCGGTCTACTTGTGTCTTGCCCAAGTGTATTTTGTGCCGTCATAATGCTATCCGGCGCGTCATCTTTCACGTCAAAGGTGAAATCTCACTCGCAAGTTTTATGTCATGGGATTGGCACGGGTGAATAGATACATTCCAGTCAGTGAAGCAGCATCATTGTGCAGTCTCGTAGGTACAACGTTTATTCAACGTGACAGTTATCTTGTGACGTGTTTAATGACGTGGCAGCCAACTATACATTTTAATAATAGTTTTGTTATTAAATGGGCATGAAAAATATTGTTATGAAGTTACTCGGACAAGATATTCTCATTTTACTGCTACAATGCAGATGCAAAGTATCCCTTTAATCAACGAGTCAACCAATCTATCAAATTAATTGACCGCTATTTAGATCGATTTACTTTGGAAAACAATAATCGACATTTTCAGGGTGAGGGGGTTAAGGTTTAAGGTTAGGGGCAAGGTCCCTCCCCCCCAAAAAACGATCTAACTGCATATAAGCTAGAAGAGGTCGATGTTGAAGTTGCTTGCAATGCTATGTACAATCCAGCAGGTGTCCGTATTGGGCAACAATTCCCATGACACGTGACCACTTTCATGTTATACTTCTTGGACGGAACCATCGATTCGACTTACCCGACGACTGAAGGCAACGGCCGTTCGATCCCTTGACGTGAAGTCGAGAGCTTTCCGCCACCCTCTCGTCCGTCACCTTTTCTGACAAACCGGAGAGAAAATAACCGGACGAGCCTCCCCCCTCCTAGGGCAGCTGCCACACAGCAACTGATTTGGCCGCGCCTCCTCTCCGACTGCCTCGTTCGGTCTCGCCGCGACGAGAGTTCCTTCCGAGGCATAAAATGGGACCAGAGACAGATAATTTTCCCAAAGATCATTTGAATCATTCTCCTGTCACGTCATATTTGAATAAATATGAAGAAAAAAACCCCATTTCGTTTTGTGTTTCTTTTTTAACACTGCAAACTTACACGTGGATCAAATACTGCCCCAATTGGAAACGGCCACAACCTGAATTGGTTGATAACCAATCGCGATCACACACACCTGGGGTCAGTTAGGAGTGCCCAATTAACCTGCCATGCATATTTTTGAAATGTGGGAGGAAACCGGAGCACCCAGAAAAAAAACCCATGCAGGCGCGGGGAGAACATGCAAACCCCACACAGGAGGGCCGGAGCCAGAATTGAACCCACGACTTCCGCACTGTGAGGCGGACGGGCTAACCAGTTGCCGCCCGTTATATGAATAGCCAAAGAGGAAGTAAAATATATTTTCAGGTCCTGGTCCATTCATCTTTATTCTAGAAGCTTTATTGGTGGATAATGTTGACATGTCACAACGCATTCCACAAACTTTTTTCTGGTCACAATTTGAAGTATGAACAAGTCGATCACATAATTTCAAACAAATGCTGCAAGTTTTTTTTTTATAAAGAGTTGAGCTCCATATATAATATGCATTTTTTAATGCCTTGGTTGTTGTTTGTTTTTTCCTTTTCTGACTGAATTGAAAGGATTTGATGTGGTCAATGTGTTCCTTCCAACACAACACAACAGCCATGACACCAAAACAACAAGACTGCCAAATGTTTTCTAGAAAGAGGATCCTAGCGAGTTACTCACAAGCCGTGAAGATGACGACGACGATGATGAAATGATGCTGTTGGCAAATGCTCATAGCCCCGCCCACCCTGCCTATCATCCTTTGCGCGCAAAACCGACATCCTCCACCCATGAGGAGAAGGAAGCCAGCTGGAGGGGCGGGGGGTCAAACAATCCAAAAACAAAACACCGGCCTGTCTAACTAACGCGGTCTCACATATACTTTCCTACAACATTTTTTGTCATATAAATTAACAAGTGTCAATCGGCAGCCACAAAAAACAACGACCTAGGGAGCGTGTGACCTCCCCCCCAGGGAAGCAGGATTGGGGGCTGGGGGCAGTACACACAGCAAGCAAACTTTCTTCTTTGTCTTCTTCCAGAAAAGCCAAATTTCACAAGTGGAGAAAAAAAAAAAGAAGAGTTTTCATGATTTGACAAATAAACTTGGAAGGGCGACGCCTACCCCCTCACATTCCCCCTCTGCCTAACGTGGACATGAAGCCCCCCCCTTTCTCATCCTGTGCGTCCAGCCAGCCTCCATTCCGCACTTTGTCGCATCTCGTTCTCGTCACTCGGCTTTACGTTTCATCCCAGGAACTTTGGCCTGGATCCTGGAAGGAAAAAAAAAAGACAAAAACTCAAAATTGGTGTTCCTCAAGGCTCCATTCTGGGGCCAACCTCGGTCACGATAACATTGGAACCTTTTTCACCTATTTAAACATTTATATCATACGTATAAAAAAAATATTTCTCTTTCATATGAACAAATATTTTTTGTTGCTTGGATATTAATTTTTCAAATTAGCATTTTGCTGACTTTTTGGTAAGGTGAACTTGAGTTGACTTACTTTCCAACAATGTCTTTTATTTGTTTGTTGACCAGCGCCAGGTAGCGATCAATTTGAGCCTAGAACATAATTAAAAAAAAAAAAAAATTCAAATAAGAACACGAGGCAGGAGGGCAAAACGGACGATGTCCAAAAGGCTACAAACCTGGTGCTTCTCGTAGATGATGGGACAGCTGAAGGCTCCGATCACGGCTAAAGGAAGACACAAAATGGTCACATTGGACATGGCAATTGGTGTAAAAGTTGCGTGCGGGCGCTGAACGGAAATGCGCCTCTCGCTCACCCAGAATGACCAGCGTCAGTCCATTGAACAAGGCGCCCACGTAGGTCAGGACCCACATTAGCACGGCAAACTACAAAATGCCACCGATAGCGTGAGTTTCTTCAAAGCGGGTCAAGAGGTCCGAGAGGGAGAACAAGTCGCACCTTGATGGAGTCCACCAGGTCCTCGACCAGGAAGAGACGGCGGAGCTCGCTGACGGTCTTGTTGATTCTCTCCAGGAGGACGTCGCTGTACTTGTGCACCACGTCCTCCGACAGCGTCACCTCACGCTCCAGGTACTGCCTGCCAGATGCGCGGCAAGCCGTTAGCGGATCGCTCCCTCAACATTGCTATGGAGGCGTGCGCAGATCGGGAGGGTTTAGCACCCGACCAGGCGCCGGGAGTCTGTAAATTTGACGGACTCACTTCCTTTGACAGGATACATACCGATTTCGAATGTACTACAAGGTGAAAAAGGGTAGAGTAAAAAAAACAAAAAGTCAATCCAGTAAACGCACAAGTGAGCACTGCAGTGGACGACTTGAAGCGAGCTAGCAAAGCTAACGGGGCTAACAATTTGAAATTTTGGAACAGATTTGGGCAAGCATCATGGGAGTCGATACCTTTTGATTTGCTTTCGCGGGCTGCATGAAAGGATGTGGCGAGCCCTCGGGCCTTGCATTTGACACCAGGGGGCGCAGGCGTACGCTACGCTAATGTTAGCCAACAAGAGGGGCCAAGCAGGATTTCGTCTTCTCATCATTTCTGTCCGTCCCCTTAGACCAGGCATGTCCAAAGTCCGGCCCGGGGGCCAAATCCGGCCCTTGGCCTCCGTCATAAAATCAGTGCCGTCTGGCCCGCAGGTTGGGCGCAATGGAACACGTGTTGCATTGACTGAGGTCTCGTAGACTGGTGAGTGATGTTTCATAGAGTACTGCTTCCCTCTAGTGGCTAAATGAGTAATAGCATTCACTAAATGAGTAATAGCATTTAGACACTAGAGGGCATCACTCACGAGTTAACAACACATCACTCCGTGTTTATATTGACTGATGTCATATGATTGTTGAAATTAAAATAAAAATGGAAATGTGAAACAGACTGGCTTACTAAAATTTGTCGAACAATATTGTTGTTCAATGTAAAGAATGTCAGCCCCCCGACATTTTACCACATAAAATCTGGCCCCCTTGGCAAAAAGTTTGGACACCCCTGCCTTAGACTGTCTCTGCTGTTGATCTTTTGGAACAATTCATTCACCGTTGACGGAGGCAAATTTCAAAGAATGAAGGGGAAATAAACTAGCTTGCGCAAGCAATTTTCAGTCACTTTCAATCCCTCAAATACAAAACAAAATCCATGGAACGTATTTGCCCGGTGAGCGGAGGCGGCGGTGTAAGACTCACTTGAAGGGGTGTCCCTCGTCGGACTTCTGGATGGCCTGCAGGACGCCCTTGTAGATGCGGAAGCAGACGGTGACGGAGAGCAGCGCCAGGCCAACGTAGGAGCAGACGCTGACGATGCTGCACGCCGTCAGCGACAGCAGCAACAGCAGCACCGCGCCGAACACCACGCCCGTCGTCTTCACATCGCGCCAGTACAACAGATCCACCACTGGGGGGGAGGGCGCCGACAAAAAACATTGACGGCATTAAGTGGAGAAGAAGAAGAACATGCACAAAAGATCAACAGATTGGGATTCACTTCCTGGTTTGGTGGACAAACAACTAATGAGTGTGGGCGGAAGCAGAAGTTAGTCGTAATCACATTTAGTTCTTTCTTTTTTTGCATGCAACCACGTGAGACGACGCCCTTCCTTGAACGGGGGTCGATTGGCTCCGGTTTAGCGGCTGAGCGTCTGCGGAGGAGCTCGTGGTAGCAAACAGTTTAAGAGGCAAAGGGAAAGCGGGCGCCGAGTAGCATCAGTGCGTCAGCGCGCCTCGGGTGCTCGGGCTAACCAAGAGCATGAGATGGATGACGGGAAGGTCAGATGACGTCTTACGCTTTCTTCGTGGCTATAGAAATGAGATGACTCGGCACCCCCCCCAACCCCTTCTTCATCAACCCAAGTACATCAGCCCCTCTCGGGCAGCATTGTAAAATTGTTGACAAATTAAATACCAAATAAACTAAAAAGTAAGTGAAAAATGATTTTGCAATAAATTCCAATACAAGTAATCAATGGAACAGTCAATGTAATGTATCTATTATAAAAAATAAGACAGTGACAGGCCCCATATTAAAATCAAAAAAGAATTTATATGGAGCGCCATATTGCTGTACTTTTAGGCCTGTTATAGAAATGAATGCAGTTGTTAACTTTTAGATATTACTTTTATCAGATTGGCTGATTGGTTCAGTTTTCAGTCTACATGTGTTGCTGCACCTTTGTGTTCAATCGGTTGCCAGATAGTTTATGGCGCCACAACACGGATGCGATTTAGACATAGCATGAAATAGATGTGGGAGGAAACCGGAGCACCCGGAGAAAACCCACGCAGGCCCGGGGAGAACATGCAAACTCCACACAGGGAGGCCGGAGCTGGATTCGAACCCGGTACCTCTGCACTGTGAAGCCACGTGCTAACCACTGGACTACCGTGAGGATCAAGCGGTACGGAAGATGAATGAATGAATGAAATAGATGTGCTTTCCAAGACACAAAGTGCAGCTTTCCGTTTTCTGCTGAGTGTGAGTAAACTTCAGAGTGACAAAAAAACCGTTTGACCTTCTGGGGTTTTTTTTTATGTGTGTGTGTTAACAATTTTTCACATGACAATTTGCCCAAGTGCTGCTCCGAGTGAAGCTAGTCATCATGCAGTGCTCGTATCTCAAGTCTTGTGATCGCAAGCCAAGACAAACAGTAAAATGAAATGAAATCTGGCGGATGTAATAACCCAAAATGAGACAAATGTCCTTGTTGCGGCGTGATTGTAGCTATGATTGTATTCAGTTTGTGAACTACGCAATGTTGTGATTAATATTTGTATGAAATCGTCTCAAAAGCCGACGACGGCGACAGGAAGAAAAAGAAAAGAGGCGGTCCCGCGGTCCAACCGCAGCCGCTTGGCTACATATGGTCTCAGGCGGGCTAGCATCGCCGGAGACCGGGCTAAAAATAGAGCCCGCATGACCGAGTTCAGCAGCGGCCGCTGATCCAGTTTGTGCGCCGCCGTTCGCTTCGTCACCGCGAACCACCAAGCAGGCGTGTGGACGCCATCGACAGGCGGCGGACCGGGCGCTATGCGGCGGGACAAAACGCCGAGCCGAGTCGTCCCGCATGACCTCCGCAGGGGGGCCCCGCTCGGCGCTCTGACTGACGCGGACGACCGCTTCGCTCGCTCGCTCGCTCCCACCGCCAGCAAGGTTGCTCGTCATCCGCCCGCCCGCCTCGGCAACACAAAGCAAAACGGCCGCGACGCGACTCCACAAACACGCGAGCGAAAGAATGAATCAAACGTGACGCTTGGACTGACCCTGCTTGGCGTCCATGTTGAACGTCCGCGGAAACACACAGCAGCCGCTTGGAAGCCCCGCCCACTGACGACGCCACGCATGCGCGGTTGCACGCGTCTCGCCCGGGGAGATGCGCGCGACCGTCGAAAGCGAGAACGGCGCGCGAACATGCGCAGTGGCGTCGAAAGCTTCGAGAAAAATCCCAAGGCAAACTTCAGTGCGCATGCGCCACGGTGGAGATCAAGTTCAAAGTGCAAACGGATTTGTGCAAAAAAAATAAAAACTCTTCATTTTCCAATTTCACTTACAATATTCCAAATGAATCCCATACTAAGTACATTATTTCAATGCTATATAAATAGGCAATTTAATACAATAATGCGTTTACATTTAATTATACCCGATTATTAAAAAAATGTTCAAAATAGCGTTCATGTAAAATTTAATATTTGAGGCATTCTCAATTTAAAATCAATTCACAAATTGTAATTAAATGTTAAAAAAAGCACAGGTAAAAAAATGTGTTAATCCTCATAAAATTACACTGGACCAATTATAATAAAGTTGTTAAATGTACAGGGTTTTTAAAAACAAAATAGTAATAATATACATATTCATTCTACAAACTTTTGACAGTTTTTAGGGCGTTATTTTGGAATTTGTGCGTACGTACACTTCTCGTTTGATTCCTACACACTCTTTGGTCGGTAAGACCTCAGCCCCTGTTGAGTGAAATGGAAATCAGCACCCGTTAAGACTTGGCTGGCTGTGAACGAGCTAAACGTGACGTTGGTGCGGCCACACTGCGTCGTCAAAGAAAATAAAGGTTTTACGCGTCCAGTCCCAGTCAAAGCAAGTCAGGCGTCGCTTGAATGATCCGCCCATCTTTCATCACGCTCGTCAAAGTACCCAAAGAAATGTGCACCAGATTTGTCCAAATCCAAGATGAAGCGGTTAAGAGTTCGTTCACAGACAAAACGAGTGAATGCCTGCAATTTTCATTAGCGTATTAGCAGTCCTCATCGAGCGGTCGGTATAAGACTGCCAGGCTCCGGAACGCTTCGACCTCCCCACTTCCGTCACGCACCTTTGGACAGAGCGCAAGTGCGGACAAAGGTCCACGGGGGCTCGATGTTGCAACGATAACAAACAACTCCCGGCTCACGAGCAGACAGAACGCGCACACAAAATAGCAGAAGGGGAAATCCTGCGCAACCACAAGACGGATCGTGCCTCGAATGATCGATGAGAATGTTTGCGCTTCGGGTGAGAGTTCGTTCGTTCCCTTTTGATTAAGTCAGAAGACCGAGTCGGTCAGAACCCTTTCTCCTGAGCTCAGCGAAAAACAATTCAGGTACGGTCCCGGCTAACTGACAATCTGTTGGGATCGTCCTCAAAACCGGCCAGTTTCACACGCTCCGCTGAGCTCCGAGCGGAGCTCCGAAAGCCGATACGGTGGCCCAAAAACACAACACGTCATCTCATCACGTCAAGGAAGGAAAGCGAGCAAGATGTCAGCGTACCCTGCTGCTTCCACGCAGCTTTGCTCGTGTCCACGCGTGAAGTCTCCATGCCGCACAGTCACAGGCGCGCATTCCACATGGACGCCCGCTGCCGCTGCACTGGCAATGACGAAGAGGAGGGGAGGGAGGAAGGAAAAGAGAGGGTGGGGGCGGGGGTCTAACACGGGCCAATGAGCAGTCAACTGACCGTCAGCCGCCGGCGCTCTGACGCAGCAACAAAAAGAGCCCCAGCGCTCACTTCAAGTGATTTGGCAGTCGCAGGTACAATGGGCAGTTTGTGTTTGTGAGCGACGGGGGCTCCGGCCTTTCAATCTTCTCCCACCCTGACCAAGGATACTTGAAAACTCAAAAGTGGACCACAGGTGCGGATGTGCCCCGCCCTCGATTACGCCAGCGCTTCGGGGGGGTGTAGCCCCCTTGCGCCTCTCCACCAATTTCAGTTAGCGTAGCCTTCCAGCTCACTCTTAAGCGACCCCGTGGCATGAGGTCGAACTCTCCAGAGAAGCTTTGGATTTGGATTCAGGGTTTGTAAAAGATCACAATGTGCCAGTTCCCAGTCTTTGGTCTGACTGCCCTCTTGGCAGATCGGCGCTTTCGGGATCCATTTCTCACAAAAGTGCAGAAGCATTTCTGCTTCAGTAGCAGTAGCAGGGTAGCTCCACTAGAGGGCAGCAGTCTCCTAGCAGAAGCTAACCTCACCCAAGCAGGACTGGAACATTGCAAGCAGTCGGGAGAAAAGCTTTGTGGTTGAACTCCCGCCCCGACTCCACATTGTACCTCAGGCTTTGGTTTCGACATGAATGACGTCATATTTTTGTGAACCGGTCCACGGCGGCGTTAGCGGCCGTTCCCAAATACAATGTCACTTGCACGTCCACAGCGTTGGTTGCGCAAAAGTGCAAAGTCTGTCCTCAAGGCTTCATCTTGACCGCTTTATAAGGCGGACTCAATCTACGAGAGGAAGAAATTGCAAGTATGCGCCTAATCTAGCCTATGAAGCAACACTTTTAAGACTTCACCCGTATAGATTTCCAGTGACAAACGTCGGGACCTCAAGACCTGTTCCGAGTCGTAAAATGTAAAATGTCAAGTCACTCCCACGTTCACACGAGTCAGCTGGACGACAAAATCTTTGCCGGCGGTCCTCTTTCAACAGACACCCTTGGCGGATCTGCCGGTGTCGCAATGCAGGGGGAGGAAGGCTTGAATTAGCAAGGGGGATCTCGCTCCCGCTCCTCCGCTCACACAGATTTGATCCGCTAGAAAACGTCAGTCAAGACTTGCGTCGGGTGAGTCAGGTCTTTCGCGTTCAAAGTTGGAGTTATTATGCTCGCTTGCGGCATGATGAGCGGAAAAAGACAAAACACGTCTTTTAGCCCTGTGCTAACTTGTCGGCGCACCAGAAGCATACGCAAGTTGTGGAAAGGAAAGTTAAGCAAGACATTTGCGAGACTTCTGTTTCAGCAGGACGTGGACCCGCAACCTATTTCAGCATCTTTTATCTTTAAATCCAAAGCAAATGTGAAAAAATGAGCTTCTGATGATTAACCGTGATTAATCGCGATTAATCGAGAATGTGAAAAAATGAGCTTCTGATGATTAATCGCGATTAATCGAGATTAACCGAGGGATATTAGAGCAATGAAATGTCGGCACTGGTGTGGTTATTTTTCAAAATGCCACGGGTGGGTAAAGCGCTTTTCGATCCGGTTGGGAGGAGGGCGGGTGGGGCTCCTATCTATCGGACATGTCTGTGGGTGAGTGAGTGTCGCCTCCTCAGATTAGCATTGTGGCTTATTCGCTTGTTTAGTTTGTGTAGCTTGAGCACAAAAACATGCAAGTAAAAAAAAAGCTCTGGACTTACCAGGGTTAATAAAATGAACGGGTTAAATGAACAAAGAAATTGGCAAAAAGCAAAGATGGTAGAAAATGGGAGGTGGCACATCGAGGAGCTCACGAGGCTTCTGGTCGGTTGGGAGAAAAACAACGGCGACAAACAAAAAAGGGTGATGGTCATTCTATGGATTAAGATGGAAGAAGGCGATGAAAACGGAATGTGGAGGGAAGGGGGGCAAGGGGGTGGTGCCATGACCAAAGTGATTTTGTTTACCTGCCGAAATGTTCACGCGTGGCATGCGGAAGGCTTTGCCGCTCTCCTGCGCCAGCGCCTCTTCAGGCTTACAGACGGCGGCATTCGGGCGCGATGCCGGCTCCCGAACGGAGAATTGATCCGGATCGGGGTCGGCCTTGCTCTTCTGGGAGGAGGACTGGGTTAGGAGCAGGTAGGAGCTCGGACTTGGATCTTCGGCGGCCATCTCGGGAAGAACCGGAGCAGACGCAGGAAGCCGCTCAAAGCTGCGCACCTCATCCACGGGGATCTCCGGGCAGGCCTTGGGGGTTGCAAACTTGGAAGTATCGAGAGCCTCGAGGAACTCATCGATGACTCCCTTCGGCGGTCTCTCGATGAACTCGAATTCCTCGGATGAGACCTCGTGCTCAGAGACCTCGTCGGCCAACTCGGGCTCCTCCTCCAGCTCCACCTTGGTATTCTTCTTCTCCACCTGGAAACTGGCGGGGTTCTTGGCCATGGCCTCCAGGACCGGAGACAGAGAGTCTGCAGTCGCCGACTCCGAATCGGACTCCTCGGCGGCGGGGGCTTTCCGGCTTTCAAATTCAACGGGCTCAAACGTTCCCGTCACCTCGGGAGGAAGGTGACTCGAGAACCAATCTTTCTGCTGCGCCGGGGTGGTTTCTTCAGCCTCTTTGAGCAGGTCGAAGGCACCGAAACGTTTCAGTTCTTCATCTTTCGCTTTGTCGGACCCTTTCACCTCCATCTCATCAGCCATCTCCTGAAGCAGAGACATCTTAGCATCCAGAGCAAAGGGGTTGTTGGCCGACAGGTTGATGGGGGGGTTGGGCGACTCCATCATCCTGCGTTCCAGAATGGGGCTCTGCTCGTCCGGACTTCCCTCCGAGGAGCCGGAGTCCAATTTGTCGGGGTTGAGCGGGGAAGACTTCAGGATGTCCGGAAGCGACGGCGGCAGCGTCGGATCCTCTTCCTCCTCTTCGTCTTCCTCCTCAAGGTCGGATGAGAAGTCACCGACGGCTTTGGTGCCCGACTCAAACGGTTTCCCCTCATCTAAGAATGACGGCGGACTATCCCGGAGTTCGTCAGATTGTCGGGAGTGGACAAGATCCGGAGTGGGACTGTCTGACACCTCGGCGGCTCCGGGGTCAGATCGGGACTGGCCAAAGTTGTAGGAAGCGCTGTCGGCCAGCGGGGAAAAGCCATCAAACGGGTTATTATTCTTCTTCGTCTCGTACATCAAGTCGTCGTCTTCATCCGAAGGGTTGCCGAGCGGCTCCGACTCGTACCCGGGTGAGCCGATGGCGGCCGCTACCTTGGAAAAGGAATCCATCGGGACCTCGGCGTGGTCTTGCGATCCGAGAACCGGTGAGTCCCGGTGCTCTGTTGGGTTAGAGGAGGCAAGGTCAGACTTGACAACCATCCGGGGGGTGGCGGGGGACAGTTCGGAACTGGGATGCTTCTCCTCAGGTGAGAAGGACACTCCGCTGTCTTCACATAGCACCTGAGGCCCCGGGTCTTTCCCTAAGCTCAGGTAAGGACCGGTTAACCGATGTAGTTCCCCCTCATCCTGACCGAGGCCCGGTCCGGAATGTTCTTGGTCATCCTCCCAGGACATTTCCTTGGACCGGACGCAAAAGGAGCCTTGGGATACGGCGGATCCCGGAGGATAGGGCTGGTTGGGGCTCTCCGTCAAAGAGAGCTCTTCCAGGGAATCGGGGGAGTGGAGGGGAGAGAGGGGGGAGATGGGAGCGGGGGAACCACCCTTCTTCCCCAGGTCTTGAAGAGAAAGGGGGGGAGGAGGAGGAGGGAGAATGCAATACAGCACATATCAAAAGACAAAGTCCATTCCGTAGAGTGCCCACCACCAAACCTGGGTAGGACGCGTACCCCTAAGACGTTCCGGAGCTCAACACCAGACAAGTGCTGCTGAAAGGTCAACTGGGGTTGGTGGACATGCACCTGGCGGGGGGGGAAGGGGGGCGGGGTCACTCACAAAACATGATTTTCGCAAGGATGACTCTTTGATAGTCAATGTTGAACCCGAGTGGGGAAGCAAAACCAAATGGGGGACAGCGACCACCGGTCCAGACTTTGCAGCATTTGTCTGGTGTGCTCCGATACAGGGGGGGCCGTCGTGTATCCGTCGTCCCAGGTCTGGCACCCAGTTGGGCGTGGCCGACAAACTGCCGTATAATGATTCTTCTCAAGGCACATCACGTGACAATTGTCAGGTAAAACGTTTTAGACTTCAGACCGTTGAAGAGAATCATTATGAGCGACAGTCCACATCGACTTTCTTGCCTCCAAATGCCAACGGTCACAACAACACCCCCCCCCCCCCCCCCCGAGGCAGCAAATAAGTGCCACACACGTGCGTCATGCTGCAGGAGTTGAGGTCTACTTGTGGCATGCACTTCCGGTTCTTTTTTTTGGGGGCCACTCGAGGCGAGTGACGGCGGCGATGACACGACAGTGGAGACGAACACAAAGACGAGGAGGTGTGTGTGTGTGGGGGGGGGGTGTGCAAAGCGAGCAGAGACAACTTGCCTGTAGGGAATTGCATCAGAGGTTGAGGTTTAGAAGGAGAAGAAGGAGCATCTGCAGAACAAAGGACAGAAAGCGGCAGAGAGCGAAATCAGTCGGCTTGTCGCGGCGGCAGGAAGGGGGAATGAAGCATCCGTCTTCAACAGTCAAGACAACTTCCTGACTCATCAACCTCAAAAAATGGGCCGTCCCATGACAGCGACGAACACGAGACCGAGACTGACGGATGAGTGATCAAGCCCGCATGGCACCAAGTGTGTGCGCACTTGGCCAATGTCCTTTTTTTTGTTCGTTCAACATTGGAAAGAAATTTTGAACATGTTCAAAATTGTCCGAGACCGTTAAAATCGTTGAGGGACGTCCCCGAGTTGGGCAGAAACAAAAAAAAAAAAAAAAAAGACTTTCTCAGCTCAGCGCCAACTTTGTCAACTCCCGCAGGACTCTGGAAAATAAAAGCAGGAAGTGGAAAACGGCGAGCGAGGAAAAAGAACGACGTCAAACAGGGGCGGGGCAACCTTTCGTGAGGACATTGCGAGTCACCAATCAAAACAAAATCAACTTGGCCACACGGTTGATCGTCATCAAATCAAAATGAATCATGCGTCCGATTGGTCGTCAATCACAGACGATGGATCTGGCGGAAAACGTTTGGTTGGTTACCTCTGGGGCCCACGTTTAGATTCCAGCCGTGGACGCAGCCTAGGAAATGAACCAGGAACGACAACTGTTAGCTTCTTACTAGCGCAACAATGCTAACGCTCTCCAAATCGTCATTCAATGATAACAATGGCCGCGAAAGCTCCATTTGACTGCAAGAAACGTCAAGTCGTACGGTCGAACTTCACGTCAAGAGACTTCATTCCTTCCTTTGTGTACACATTTAAGAACTTTTTTTACTCTTGTGTTTGTAGTTGCTCCTGTAGCGCTTAGCTAGGTCAATTCAAGATTTGAAAGAGCCGTTCGGTTGGACGCCGCTCTCTCGCAAAGACGACCCCTCAGCATGAGCGTGTTATCTGCTGTATCTTGGAATAAATTACCATCGGGTTTCATTTCGGGGGGGGGGGGGGGGGGGGTCACTTCCAAAAGTCAAGCTCCACCATGTTTTTCCTTTTTTTTTTTTTTTATTAGCGTGAGCGGCTAACATCAAAGCAATGCTCCACAATCCCAAAATGCGAAGAGAATATCAACAGACTGCAGAAATGAGGCAAAAAAATTTTAATTTGCTGAAAAGTATTTTTTCAGTGCGTTTTAATAACGTTCACCTGAACTACTTCATGAACTTTTCTACCGTATATAAAAGATGAGAAATATTTTTGGGGATAGACGTCATCCTTTCCAGCATTCCCTCCAATGACTCAGCATATTATGAGTAAGCATGACGCAGGCTGTGGCAGTGCCCCAAAAACTGGACCCGGGGGAACAGATGGTCTGCTCACATTCAGTGGTCCGTCCCGCCCGCCTGCCTGTCTGTCTGTCTGTCTGTCAGCTGCCGCATGTGTCGGCACGTAAACCAAAACAGGCCGGCGCTCGCTTCGGCACTCCTCCGTGACCAGGACACCGAGACAACAAACAGTCCAGTAATCCATCTGACCCGACGCCTCAGTGACACACTCGGATGGACGTCGCCGAGCCCAGACGAGCATGTAGGTCATTCTCACGAGTGGCGATGCATAAGTCACAGCGGGGAGTCCTCAGCTCCAGACTCCGGAGCCTTAAGGAGCTTTTGAGGAAGTCAAACGTTTTGAAAGATGAGCTTCCATCAAACGAAGCATCAGGAAGTCAACAGGATTTTGGTTGAAACGCTTTGAACGGGAGCTTTTTGTAGATTTGAAGGCATTTTGACTTCTATTTCTTTCCGCCAGTGCCGACGGCCAAGTGCAAGAACACAAAAAATTGCTGGATCACGGGATGCCCGACCTAGAAGGGGGGGTTGTAGTAGCAGACGTGTGCACATTTCAGCATGACGTCTTTGATCCACTGATGAAAAGTGTCTCATGTGTCGTCTTGTATTATTTTGTCATCTCATGTTAACTTTTATTTTGAAGAGTGGATCCTCTTGTTGCATGTTGTCTTGAGAGGGAAGCAAATTTGACTTAAAAATTGGCCCCGGGGGCTCACAATGCCGTACGACAAATGGCTGTCGTATTACCTCGGAAACTGCGAACGTGTTAGGCTTCCTTTGTCCCCCTTGATGCGGCATCAGTACCTTTCATGCAGGCCGGCGTCGCCGCACGAAAAGCGAAATGAGAAGATTTAAACCAACAGCGTCTTCGAAAAGCAAATGAATTGAAACTAGGCTTAGGAGCCTAGTTGCGTCTTTGTTCCGTTTGTGGTTTGGTCCATTAGGCGGCCCCGCCCTGACTCCCTGCCTGGCTCTCCCCCCCCTCTCTGGCTCACTCTGCAGGCCCCGCAGGCCTGTTTGCCTGCAATCTGCCTCATCTCCATGTACAAAGCCAACTCGCATGAACAGATTCATTCCTTCGTTCACGTCGCCCCAAGGATGTTCAGCCTAATCGCAATCGGGCCTCTCTGCTAACTAACAGTTTCCAGGGTGCCGGTTAAGTGTCAAAGGCGGTGGGGTGAGCTGTGAATAAGAGCAGATTAGCAATCCAAACACAGCTTGGTTGTAGCCACGAGGAATGAGTGGCTGAGGACGGTGCTGGAATTGGGGAGGAGATGCCGGGAGAAGAAAAAAAAAATGCGTGGCCACGTTTAGCGGATTCCTTTGTTGTGACTAATCTGACTTAGCCGGGCTCCCATTATCGGACAGCCCCGCGGGGGGGCCCGTGCCGCCGAACTCGACATGGTATGCTGACTCGAAAGAACTGAAATCCTTCAAAGCCCGTCCAAAAGGACCAACGTACAACATGGCAACTAGCAGAGGTGTGAAGAAACAACAACGAGCTCCCGTTTTACTGGGCGATCGTCAACAAGCTCCTTGGGAGTGACGACCAAGCGTTTAGTGCGGCAACTCATCCGAGGTGGATTGGCCATATTTTTTTTGTCACGTTTAAACATGAGCAAGGTGGTCATTCCCCCGGCCGCCTAATTGCGTTTATTTTGACCATCCCTGTCGTTTTGCTACGAGTCAAAGAAGAAGAGGAGCGAATCGGCTTGTCCGATAAAGGAACTCGCGACGGGCGGAGGCAGGGAGCAGATGCACGCACGCTGCTCATCAGATCAAAAGAGCCCACAAACATCGGACAGAAACGTCATCATACCTGCTAAAAGAATCAGAAAGGCTGAGAAGAGGGTGTCGATCGGCGCTTTTCGGCGTCAAACTCGACGATGATACAGCATATCATCCTGTGACGTTTGCGTCCAAACAGGTGGGCCGCGTCACACCCCATCAGACGTTTCCGCTAAATGGGTCTCTTTCCTTCAAATTAGCTTCTTTTGAAAAGCCCCCCCCCCTCTTCAACGTTAAGTTTGCTTAGTGCCATTGGCGTTCGACAAGTGTGGCTGTCTCGCCATTGTTGCCGTCAAGCAGGCTCCGAGAGCCGCCGATTAGCCGCTAGCTAACCGGCTACCTGAAAAAGCAGCCAGTTCGCTGATCATCAGCACAAAATGCGCCCCCGTGAAGGAATCGCGTTTGAGAAAATGTGATTCTTTTCCCGACCAAAGGCCAACTAAATGCGGCCGGGCCACGGCGGTAGCCTGCGGGTTATGCGAGGCGCGCTAGCCGCGTCCACAGGTCCACAAGCGGGCGTCAATTGTCCGAGCAGGCGTCCATTCCCGCCCCCCACACGCACACAAAAAAAATGTCTCAGGAAGCGCTTCAGACAACGTCAAACGCCACAAGAGTCGTCTCCCGCCGGCGACGAGACGAGCGTCTTTATACTTACAAGATACCGGAGCCCGTGCTGGCTGTGTGTCGGCCGGTGTCTGCGCCGCGTGTGCGGGGGATGGCGCTGCTGGCTGGGTTGCAGGCGCCGCGGGGAGGGCGTCGCTCACCGGACAAACCTGTGGCTCCGCTTCTCGACTGGCATCGGAAAGTGAATGCGTCTGTCGGAAGCTGGAGGTGTCGCTGGAGTCTGGCGTGAGCTGCTCGTCCTCCTCCGTCTCTTGTTCTTGTTCTTCCCTCAAATGTGGCACCGGGTCCGGCTGCGGGTCTAGTAAGTCGGGCTCCTCTTCGTGGGGTTCCGTGAACCCGTGTGGCTCCCCATCTTCAGCCATGTGCCGCTCCAAGGCATCCTGGGCTCCGCCGACCAAGTCAACGATGTCGTCCAGGCTGAAGAGGTCCTCCTTGGGCTGCTCATCGAGCGGAAGACCGGTGTAGAGTTCAGGCTCGGTCTCGGGTTCGGCCTGGTAGTGGTGGACCAAGTCGCTAAAGAGAGCCGAACTGGACGACACTTGCTGCTCCTGCTCTTCGTTGTCTGCCATCTTTCTTTGTCCAACTCGAGCGACGAAGACCAAAGTTTCAACGGCGCTCGCCTTGACACTAAAAGTCCGCTTTCGACACGAGAAGAACCGTGAGGCCGAACCGGAAGCTCACGACCGGTCGACGGTCAAGTGTACCCTGGACGCCGACAAAGTTTGGACTAGGGCGGCACACAGACAGACAATCGAACCCGAGTCAGGACAGGCAGCGCCAAGTTGAAAAGGCAAAGAGGATGACGTGTTCCGACCAATCAGAGTCTGACTCTGCCTTGTTGACATGCAAGATGACCAATCAGATTAGGCCATTGCTGGGCACGCCTGATAGGCGGGAGTTGAGGAGGCGAGTGTTCTCCTGTAAATGGAGAAGTTTGATCTGGTCAAGTCTTACACAACAACGTCGGCAGTTCACCACTACTGCAACAGTCTGCAATAGGACGTGGCAGCCTCACTTCGAACAGAGGAAACACGCGTACAACATTCAGTACACAATGGTTACTTTCAGACTCATGACTCATGATCATAGGAATAGGAATTTGTGGATTTGGTGTGTAAACAGTTGCTGTGCAAAACTTTTTGCATGACATCAAAGCTCGCACACAAACAAATGCAAATGGTAAAAAGGGAGCGAGCAGAGTGCGACCTGAGCTCCGAATCTAAAGTAGCACGTCATCCTGAGTGATTTATTTATAGCATGGAAACATGTGTGGGTGCAACTACATCCAACTGCTCGGACTCACACGAGACACGTCGTCGGAAGACGGGGCTGATGGATAGCATTGGAAGTTCTTCCAATCTGTGGTTTCTCAACCAGGCCCAAATCCTGATTCGGGCAGTTCCCAATATTGCGAAAGGACCTTCGGAAAGCTCACGCGTAAAAATACGCAGCTTGAAAGTCAAGTCATCCCACTGAGGCCAGATTGCCGTTCTTTGCCAATGGCATCAGTGAATTGCAGATCAACCAACCTTGATGGAAAATAAACAACAACAGATCTCGCAACTGTTCTGATCGTTAGCTGCAATTGACTGCTAACAACTTTCTGTGATGCAGGTCGCATGCAACCATAGGTTGAAGGTGACCTACTTTTCAATTTGTTTTGTTTTTCTACATTGTTTTGTGAAAGTTAAACTTATGGAATGCCAAGGGTTTTCCAGATTTACTACCACAGGCTTTCTATGATGCCTGGAAGTCTTTGAGTCCATGGTCTTCTATGGATTTATGTTGTAATACTTTTAGACAGAAGACATTTGGTAGAGTACAGTACGTCCAGTTATCACAAGTCATTTATTTACCTTTTACTTCATTGTATTCCATGACGTGTATTATAATACAGTGCCGTTTTTGTACATTGAAGACATGGACCAAAAACATTTTTGGAGAGGGACTAGAAGAGTTTACTGGCATGTCAATTTATTTAAACGGAGGGGGGAAATGATTTGATCTTTGAGTAAATTGAGTTACCAGCTTAGCCACAGAGCGAATTCAACTCGTAAGTCAATCTAGTGCCCGTATAAATACAATACTTTCGCGGCATCTTAGAAACTGCTGCTCGATTAGTGTCGGTTCATCATGCACTCAAGTGTCAATGTGTTTATGTTCTCGTGTGTGTTTGTGTGACAGTTGTTGCAAGCTGACACACAAAGTTATTTTTACTCTGGCCGGATGGAATTAAACGATAACGACAGCTGCTCAGCACTATGCTTGGCACTATTTACTTAACACAAACTCACTACTTTGCCATCCAGGTGACACGGCTAATAGACACAGTTAGCGACTAACAAGTGGACACAATGAAGCATTTGGCAGACGCTTTATCATGTTGCTTTTTTTTAACATAGTAGCTTTTAGAGGCCAACAAATAGAGTTAGTAAGCAGCAGGTGACAATATTGTAGCATTTCGCTCACATAGTGAAGCATTTAGCGGATTAGCAGTCAAGTCTATTACACAACGCACACACTCAGAGTTCTTTGTGCCATCACCACAACGTGTATGAAACACATACTTTGAGCACCCCCCAAGACGATTGACAACACTAGATTGTTTACCAGTGACCACTCTCTCCACCGCTGTGGAAAGCAAAGTCATGCTGACAAAAAACAAACTAAAGCATCAAACCAGATGACATTCATCGACGCATAAAGTTGAAACCATACAAATGTAGTACTCGTGTGTGTGTGTGTGTGTGTGTGTACGCATAACTAATCCTTCAAAAAAGTCAAAATATACAACGACAGTGTCGGTGTGTGCTTTTTATCGCCACCTGCTGGTCATTTATTTGTCAAATTATACTACCGGCTGGACAATCCCAGTATTTGTTCTCATGTTCAAGGAATAAAAATCACGTAAAACTTTTCATCACTGTTGTATAAACAAACAAGCGTTTTATGTCGTCATTACTGTCTTGAAAATTGGCACTTTATTTTGAATTCCTCCGTCTTTATTCTGAAACTTCCCGTTACAACACAGAGGAATACTGCACTGCAAAGTGCCAGTGTTGCTTTGCCTACGTTAAAAAAATAATAAAATTACAATAAAAAGGAAAGTCCCCTCAAAAAAGAATAATACATAAGAGTCATACACATTTCAACAGCGACATATTTTCTCGATGTAAACATTTAATAAAATTAAAACTTGGGAGTTTTTTCAGGCATTACAGTGGGCGCACTGCCCGTGTAAAGTCGTTTAGAAAACCCCGCGTGAGGAGCTGAAGGACCTCTTTTTCTGCTGCTCCGCCATTTGAGGTGAGCCGAGAGCAACATGACGCTCCCGAAATAATTCAATATTCATCGTCAATTACAACGTTAAGCATCAAGCACACGAGAGAAAAGCTGTTTTGTGATTGTCTCGTTTAGGTGGATTGTGTGCCAGGATGCAGATCTTTGTCAAAACCCTCACGGGGAAGACTATAACCCTCGAGGTGAGCGACGCCCGTCCACGTTTCAACCCGCTCTCACAATGTCAACGTTTGAACGCATTAAAACCTCACTTCGTGTAATCACTTCTCGCCCCTTTGGCGTTTCGAGGCCCGAGAGGTTATTTAATATCAGACAGAGTCGATTTGAGATGGTTTCGAAGCATATTTCTCGGCGCTAAGTTCAACTAGCCGTTAGCCGAGCATTGTCTACACGTGTAGCTCACGAAAATGACCCGGTGACATTTTCCTGCTTTTAAACTCGACATAAGTCTGCGACGCACGTCACACGGTCTTAATTGCTTCTATGAAACACCTTTTAGCTGCTTGACTGTTGTCCTCTTGAATAGGTTGAGCCGTCAGACACCATCGAAAATGTCAAAGCCAAAATCCAAGACAAGGAGGGTAAGTTCGTTTCGTGGCTCCAAATGTTATGTTCTCTGCGGTATCATTAACTCAGCTGAGGCTTGATTTGTAGTTTTTGTGCTTTCTATGGTCTTCTATTAATGTATTAGTTTGTTGCATTAATTGTTTTTGCTCCATGCACAGCACTGTGTACAAAGCAGTGGTTATTTGAAAGTGCAGTAGAAGCACAGTTATCTCCTCGTCCTTCTCAAAGCAGATCAGCATGTTCAAGAATGGCCATACGAATGACATCCTTTCTTACCCATGTTTTGCACAGCCATTGATTAGATTTTTCGTGCAGGAATTCCTCCTGACCAGCAGAGACTGATCTTCGCTGGCAAGCAGCTGGAAGACGGACGTACTCTGTCCGACTACAACATCCAGAAGGTGACATGGCAGTCCACCTGTACAAGTATTGACTGAATGGAGGAGTTTTATTTGGGCTATTGAGAGCAAGCTTCTGGATAATGATCCAACTCTGGGCACGATCGAACAACGGTTGAAGTATGGCAGCGCAAATGTAAAAAAAAATAATTACCTCTCCTTGTTTGTAGGAATCAACTCTCCACTTGGTGCTGAGGCTGCGCGGCGGCGCTAAGAAGAGGAAGAAGAAGTCGTACACCACCCCCAAGAAGAACAAACACAAGAGGAAGAAGGTCAAGCTGGCTGTGCTCAAGTACTACAAGGTAACCACGCTCAGCCGTCGCAATCCCCCGACGGTTGCCCCACTGATGTTTTTGTCTCGGCAGGTGGACGAGAACGGCAAGATCCACCGTCTTCGGCGCGAGTGCCCGGCGGACGAGTGCGGCGCTGGCGTGTTCATGGCCAGCCACTTCGACCGCCATTACTGCGGAAAGTGTTGCCTCACTTACTGCTTCAATAAGCCCGAAGACAAGTAGGCGCATGGACAGTCAATAAAAACTCAATATTTGTTCCGACCTCAACAGTCTCCCGCTCATTTGTCGTCAGCTACGCGAGTGCTCGCATATGGTTGTGCTAAAATTTACAAAGTTTTATATTTTGCATTTTCCGGTCTTTTATCGTTGAGAAAACGTGGCTGCATTGTTCATGGTAATTCATCTCCAATTCAAAGCAGACGAAATAAGACATTAAATGAAGTTACAAATGATTTGTGGTCTCCAACACCAAGTTTCTTTTTAAGAAAGTTCAGTTTAGAACAGTACATGCATTTATGCATTACATTTTAATGTATAAATGCTTGCCGATTAAGGTCTGCGGTGCATGAAAATTTCATGTCGTCCAGCAGGAGGTGCTGTGACTCCAAAATTGATTTGGTCAAAAAGTCAAGTTTTATGGAAATATCATACATGCCAGATAGGATTTGAGTTAAATTCAAGTACTTTCTTTACAAAGTGTAAAATGAGAATTTGATTGCTTGTTTTCCCCGCCGATGAAAGGATTCGGGTTGATTTTCCCCACGAATCTCACTCCTCAAAACTCATTCTTTTGACTCAGCATGACTTAGATTTGTTCTTGGTTTTACCGTTTGGTGCTTTCTACCGCTTTTATTACCAATTTGTCTTACTGTTTATTGTGCATGTTAAATTGCTCCATGTACAGCACTTTGTATGCAGCGATGGCTGTTTGAAAGTGCTCGAGAAATACTGTTTGACTTGACAAATGAAAGGACAGCAGTTGAGTACTAAAAATAAGGTTATTTACTTACAATTGTTATATTGGACAGACTGTATACACTTTTTGTTTCCTTGGTAAACTCAATAAGGCACAAAAGAAACATTTCTATACGCCTCAAGGCTTCTTGCATATTAAAAGAGGAAAAACATCAAAGTTGACCACTTAAAAAAAAAAAACACTCGGACGACACAATTAGCAAATTTCAGGAGACAACGTTGACATTTTAAAACAAGCACAATGTCCAGCAAGGATTCTGTTAGCGTAGCTTAGCACGAGGAAGCGGATGCAAACCCTTAAGTGACTGAATTTGCACATTAAAACATTTGAAGTCTGACTAATAATTCAACCAAAATATTCTCTTCACCACAGATATCAAATTCTGGTTCTTGAGGGTCGCTATCCAGCATGGTTTGTTTCCCTCCTCCCAACACATCAGGAGCCCCCCCCCCCATCATTTGAATCAAGTGTGACGGAGGGAAGAATCTCCAACATGCAGAACAGCGGCCCTCGAGGATCAGTTTGACACGTGTGCTTCACATTACGGCAACGCTCGCCAGGACGAGCTAACAAACCTCACGTTGATGTTCCTGCTGAAGAATGTCTTAAATGACAACAAAGGCATTTACAAGACTGATTGGACGTCTGAAAGCTCAGTGGGAGGAGCCAATGGTCAACGCTTAACCGCATCAGCAAATAAATTGGCCGTTCCCTTGTTAGCGTACAAAATTAGCACAACGTGATCGTTTTGGTTAACTTTGGTTTGTTTTAGGGATGTGCCATGAATTGATAATTACAGAGTTCATAGGTTGAGATGACTTGAAACAAATCTGAAACCTAAAAAGTATTTTCTGAAAAAATAAAAGTTTCAAATATACTCGTTTGAGGAGCTACCTGTCTACACGGACTGCCATATTTACACCTTTCCATACTCATCGGTGCGAAGTGTCAGCCCATCCCGCCGCACCATTTCTGAAGCAAGCCAGGCAGAATTGGGGAATATTCAGCAAGGACAAGCTAAACCTTGGGACAGATTCGTTGATCATTGAAGCTAATAGCAGACGTAATGCCTCGCAACGGCTGTTCTGGCATCGTTGACGTTGGTATCCCGTCTTATATCGTCATCATACACCGATTGCAAAATCATGTTCAATCACTAATTAAGGTGTGATTGTCGAAAATGGTCTACCGGTGCTTGGCAAGCTCGTCAGTGTTAGCAGCGAGCGAACCAGCCGAGATGTAACGCTTGTGCTTACCATCGACTTTTGAGTTCCTACGGATCTTCTTTCCACAGTGCAGCCTCACTCAAATGTGCCATTTTAGCAGGCAACGGTGCGGCTGCAGTCGTGATGTCACTTCCGGACGTCGACGCTATCTCTCAACATGGTGGCTCCCCTGAGGGGGGGAGATATTAATTTCTTATTCCACAAATGCAGGATGAATCAGAGTACTGTTTCGACTAGTGCTGGCGCAAATGACACATAAACACCCCCCCGTTTGGTTCCCCATTAAGTGACGGTCCGTTGACACCTGTGGAAACGTCATTTTCCCATCCCAAGAGTTGTTTTCAATTAAGTGACGAGCAGCTGTAATTGGCACGAAGAAACAGGGTTGGGGTCCACACTTTTTTTGCGAGCAAATTGGGGAAGTGATTAAATTGTGAATTAGGGGGGGTGGACTCGCCTTTGATGTGAGTTCCTTCCACAAACAACATGGATATGACCAGAGGAGCTAGTTTACAAAAGCAGCCATTTTGTTGCTATATTTAATAACTTGGATGATTACTTAGCACCCACTCACAGGGGCCCCATAAAATACAATAAAATGAGGGGGGCGGGGGGGGACTGCCTATCGCTAGTTTGTGCTCTCGAATGCATTCCCTCGTACATCCGAAAGGCACTCAGAGTGTGTGAGTTGGGTGTGGCGGAGCGCCCTCCGCTGCCCTTCGTTTTTGAATGCAGGCCTCGGTTCAAAACCAATCAGCAGCTTGTGCTTGAACTGTATCCACCTGTTCGGCCTGACATTCTGGGCGCTCCGTGTCCTCAGCTGGAGCGGCGAGAGCGCGCACCGCCTCTCCTTTTTAGGAGCTACGCACAATTCAAGAATGCTCGGAGTTTCCGAACGGTCGGAGTGAAGCAGCGCGCACTCTGTTCACATTTCCGAGCGCACCCCTTATTCGCCTTTGAGAGCAAGCTAATGCTAAATTAGCATCAGCGCTCGCACTCGTTGCGTCATCACATTTGCTAACATCGTCGTCCATCACATACGATTATTTTTACATCACGTTTGCGTACTGGAGTGTAGCGTTTGTTATAAATAAAATCCACATTCCCTGTCTCATCGGCTCTGCCCACTGAGGTTTGGCTCCACCAATGAGATTGTTTGTAGCAGCAAGAGCTCCACCTCTTGTTTACAAACAAACAAAAACAAATTTAAAAAAAAAACAGGACGGTCCACGTCTCCACGTTGATGACTGCGTTGTCTCCCTGCGGCCGAGACATTTCCCAAGACCAACACGACGAGCAAATCCAAAATGTTGAAATTGTTTTTTGGAAGTGGACACGAAGTGGATAAGCCGGAGAGGAAGTTGGCAAAAGGGACAGGAAGTGGTCTGCGTTGCTTTCACAGAAAGCGCCACCGGAGGATGACGGGAAGATGGACGAGCGCCGTGACTCGGGCTTTTGATTTTCCCTTTTCTTCCGAATTGTCAGACGCGTTTTTCGCTTCAGATTTTGATGTCCTGTAACTCGACCATCTTGGCCAGAGTCTTCTTCACCCTCAAGATAGTGAGGCGGGAGGCGGGGCTTGCCGACCAGCACTCGCACATCAGCTTCAGCATGGCGCGCAGACACTAAAAATAACACACACACGCACACACAGAATTATGAGGAGCCCTCGGTCTCCAGGAGGTGGCGTCATCCAATGTGGGGCGTGGTCTTACCTCGTCGCTGTTCCATCTGTTGGACACGGTGGGGCGCAGGCCTTTGACGCACACCACCTCCAGCATGTCTTCATACGACGGGTCCGATGGCACCATGTCGTAATACGGGAGCTGGTACTCTTCCACCATTCCTGCGCACACAGGCACAAAATGGCACACAGATGAAAACAGCTTCTTTTTTTCTTTTTCTTTTTTAATGAGCATGACTTTATAGCTAGGCTGTGAGAAGATCCTGGGCCACTTTCAAGCTCCTGGATTGCTCTTCTCCTTTTCAACCTTTCTTGACCGTTTTCAAACTGTGCCAACTACAAAATAGTTCAGTGCCAAAAGTTTTTGTAACTTCAAAATAAAAGCCCAAACTCAATCATTTGTTTCTTTTATATTGAATTTCCACCATTTTGGATCAATTCAAAGCATTCCAATTCTAAACGGTTAAGTTCATTCCCATTCCTCATTTTATAAATAAAAGCAAAATGTCACTTCTGTTGAGAATCATTTTCTTAACAACCCTCTCGCTTTAACAATTTGAGTCGTCTAAAAACCTTGCACGCTTGGCAAGCGTCGGTCGGCGGGCCGTACCTCCGGTGACGCAGCGTCTCGCCATCTCCCACACGACCAATCCGTAGCTGTACATGTCAGCCATGAGGTAGGCCTGGAACTGGTTCTTCTTCAGGCTCTCGTCCAGAACCTCCGGCGCCATGTAGCGCCGCGTGCCCATACGCGAACTCAGCGGGATGTCTACCTCGTTGGTGTCGCTACGGGAACACAAAGGGGCTCAGACGAGACGGCAGTGGGCGGAAGCGGCGCCGTCGACGGAATCCCGGTCCGAACCTGTTGAACTTGACGGCGAGGCCGAGGTCGGCGATGCAGCAGGCGCCGTTCTTCTTGATGAGGATGTTCTTGCTCTTGAGGTCCCGGTGGGCGATGGCGGGTTTGCCCTGCGTGCCGTAGATTTGGGTGTGGAGGTGGCACAGGCCGCAGGCGGCCGAGTACGCCAGGCGCAGAAGCGTGGCCGTGTCCAGCGTGGCCGTCTTCAGGAAGTCGTAGAGCGAGCCGTTCTCGTGGTAGTCGCTGATGAGGAAGAGCTGCGTTAAGGCGCCCGTGCCCTTGATGTCGGCCGCGATGAACCCTGAACAATCACAAAAATCGAAATACTCCATCACCACTAGACAGCGGGCCTCCGCTATGAAGAGCAAATCACCGGCGCGCAATATGACTCATATAAACATAGTGGGGGATTTGGTTAAAATTGGGGAAATAAATACATTTCGGTCAATAACAGGTGATGGGTTAGCCCCCCCCCCAGAAAGGAAAATATGACATCATCTGGGGTGTGCGTGAAAGTGCGTCTACCGAGGATGTTGTCGTGTCTCATGAGGACGGTCTGGTAGATTTCCGTTTCTCGAAACCAGCTGGCCTCCTCTCGGGTGAAGAACACCTTGACGGCCACCTTCTCGCCTCGCCATCGGCCCAGCCACACCTCGCCGTAACGACCTTTGCCGATCTGACGCACCATCTGGATCTGCTTGGCGATGGTCCGCTGAACCTTCGGGTGTGAATTATGCCGCTCGATTTGATTCGACTGCAATGATCGCTCACTCCCCAACACGAGGGGCAACGTGCGCCACAGGTGCAGTGTTAAGCTCGTACCAACAGGGGGAGCCCGGAGCCGCTGCCGGAGCTCTGCGATTGGTGGATGAGGTCTTTGAGAGACTCCCCAACGGGGATGAACACTTCCTGTTCCACGTCCTTCTGGTAGCGCTGACGTTCGCTCTGCCACTTGTATCTTGACACGCACGCGCAAAATGCGTTTGCAAAACACATATGTACAAACACATGCGCGCACACACAAAGAAGAAAGTCACGCACGCACACCCAAGCAGACAGACACAAACATTCCAGTCATGTGACAGCAGAATGTGATGTGATGTCATGTTTGTGTGCGTCTGAAAGTGAGGATGAACTGACATGAAGACTTTGGCTTTTAATCAGTGAAAGAAGCCCATTTCTTTTAATTAAAAAAGTTCTCAAAACAAAAGCGGGGGAAAACAATGATATTTATTCAAGTTTAAGAATGAAAATGTGGTTTTGATATTTGTTACCTCGTGAAAGTTAATCAGTGTATGCCGTTTGTGTCTTTGTTGGTAAGAACAAATGAGCACAAGACGGAATGTGAAATGTGTCGGCGAGTTTGATTTGGTGGCACTTGTGTGTACTGCGTAGTGCAAAAGTGAGTATTTGGCGCACCTGTAGTAGCAGACCACCGTGACACAAACCAGCGTGCAGCAGCACACCGTCATGGAGATGAGGAAGGCCAACCAGTGGGGGCTGCCTTCTGGAAACGAGATGGAGGCGGATCGGGGGGCACGGCGAGGGTCAACGAAGCCGACTGGGCGGACGCCGCAAAGCCGGAAAAATCAACAAGACAGTACCTGAAGGAGCCTGCGGGGGCAGTGTGGGCAGCAGCTCGCGGTTGCAGAAGTCGGTACTGCAGCACTCGATGGTCCTTCTGGTCTGAGCGTTGGGGGAGTCCTGCCGGTCCAAAGCGAACCGTCACCGTACACACATCCTGGCTGTTCGTGTGTGTGTGTGTGTGTGTGTGTGGGCGTACCTTGCACTGGAAGTGTGAGCCCTCATACTTCATGCATCCTGATGTGAGGATGGCCTCGCCGTGCTCGTCCTCCTCGATGATGGCGAAGCACTGACCGTTGGTTCTGGGGAATGACCCTTGTCAGCACGCATGTCAAAAACACACCCCCCCCCCACTCCTCGAGAATTTTCTAGATTTTTTTTCCTGAGAGATAGTTAGGCATGTGAACCCCCAACTCAAGAGTTGAGATATTCAGAGGCAATGGGAGCAAATCATTATCAGTAATCAGTAAAGGCGATGAATTCAACAATCACCCGTAATGGCAACAAAATCCGATCGAAAGATGATCAATAAATGGCTTTGGCGAGCTGCACATCCCGAACTGGAGAAAAGGCACTTTTCATTTGCTGACTGAATGTTTTCAGAGGAAAAACGTGAGAACGCTACAGTTACAGTATGTTTCATGTCCACAGACTGTATCGGTAATCGAAAACGTCCGGAGGAATGGCGCCAAGCAACGGGGGGCGGCTGCAGCTTACTGGCAAGTGTTGTTGGTGGCGTCTTCGGGACAGTGGCCGGAGCAGTAGCAGCTGAGGAAGCGAGCGGCGTCCTCGGGGGCGACGGTGGAGTCCTCGCCGGGACGCCTGGCCTCCGCTTTCACGCCGGTGCCCTGGAGGACGTGGTCCGGGTTCTGACCCGCCGCTGCCAAAAAGGCAAGACGACAAAATCCACGATTAGCAAGAAAACAGTGGAACGAACGGCTCTAAACCCCAAACAAAAACCCCTAATCACTGCTGCAGTTGTCGGCAGTAAAAAGTCGCTCGGGCAAGGACCGCCCGCTCGAAGGCTCCGCACGTATTAGATTCTATCCGCTTGTTCCTCGGGAGGTTTGATGACATCATCATGCGGCGAACCTCAGTTGCGCGGCGTTATCAGCTGGAGGTGAAGCTTTTTCCGTTATCAGCGTGGGGACATTCTATTTATAAAGTCCTTCAGAATAAACTTTTCACATCTGATGTTCCCCCTGCACAGCTGACATCAAAGTGTGTGTGTGTTTGCAAGAGAGGGCTGGAAAAAGAGTCACATTTGTTTTTTCCATGATGCCGACGGAAAGAGAAAGGAGAGGAGAGCCTTGAAGCTTTCTTATCAGTTGTTGTTCTCGGCACTTATCTCCTTCCTCCCCCAATCTGCTCTTTTCTTCTGCGCGGCGCATTCCAGCCCGCCTTCCTCGCAGCAACAACGCCAAAGTGCGCTGGCATGTCTGGACTTGAAGCGCATACGCGTTGAGCTGCCCGGTTGTCATGGAAACCAGTCGCCCGAGTATAAAGGCCGCCTCTCCCGACAAAACAAACACCCAGCACCCCCCCCCCCCCCCCTGCACTGATGTCATCTTGCATCTTAAAGGGAAGTCCGAGATTGATGTCTCGGTCCGGCTACGTGACACGTGATTGAAGAGAACTGCTGGAAACAAAAACCGACAACTAACGTCGGATTAAATTGTGGAGAGAATGCACAAATCTGTTTTCGAGTTCTCTTTTTTTTTTGGGGGGGGGGGGTATGTGCGCGCCAGTCAGAGTGGAGACTGAGGTCTGGCAGAGAGCGGGCTGGGTAATCGGACTCTTAAAGTCACCGTTTTGCACGCAAACACGCATGTGCGCTGGCACGCTTGCGCGCGCACACCACAAATTGGCCTGAAGAGCGACGCTACTTTAAAAAGATAAATATTTAAAAAGCTGGTTTTGGATCAAACGAAAAGTTCCTCAACAATGTTTGTTTCTTCACGTTCTCATTGACTCGCCTCAACAGATTAAATCAAGTGCTTACCGTGGCAAACTGTCATGAGACGAGAAACATTCACATGCTGGTTCCAAGGGTGGGGGAAAAAAAAGGGGAAATTAATAGCAATTACGAAAAAGTCCTTCAATACGTGGAAAGTTGTCCAGAATGTGGTTGCCAAGTTCAAATGCACTCATCCACTCGTTTCGTGAATTTTATTTTATTTCTTGGATAACTCACGTGCACTGAGAGGCACTTGTAAATAAAATTGATTATTATATTGACAATATATATTGACAATAGGGCGGCCCGGTAGTCCAGTGGTTAGCACGTGGGCTTCACAGTGCAGAGGTACCGGGTTCGATTCCAGCTCCGGCCTCCCTGTGTGGAGTTTGCATGTTCTCCCCGGGCCTGCGTGGGTTTTCTCCGGGTGCTCCGGTTTCCTCCCACATTCCAAAAACATGCGTGGCAGGCTGATTGGACGCTCTAAATTGTCCCTAGGTGTGAGTGTGGGCATGGATGGTTGTTCGTCTCTGTGTGCCCTGCGATTGGCTGGCAACCGATTCAGGTTCTCCCTGGGCCTACGTGAGTTTTCTCCGGGTGCTCCGGTTTCCTCCCACATTCCAAAAATATGCAAGGCAGGCTGATTGAACGCTCCGATTTGTCCCTAGGTGTGAATGTGAGCTTGGATGGTTGTTCGTCTCTGTGTGCCCTGCGATTGGCTGGCAACCGATTCAGGGTGTCCCCCGCCTACTGCCCGGAGACAGCTGGGATAGGCTCCAGCACCCCCCGCGACCCTAGTGAGGATCAAGCGGTTAGGAAGATGAATGAATGAATATTGACAATAACCAGGTAAACCCCGCAACCTCCCATATTATTGGTCATTGCACACGTGTGGGTGTTATTTTTGTGTTGAAAATGACTTACTTGTGAATGGATTTTACAAATATCCAGTTTTTTTTTTCTTTTTCTCCGCCACCTGAGAAGTGATGATTTTGGAGGTACAAGAATTCTGCCCGATGCCGGCGAGATATGCACAAGCGTCCCGTGCTGCGGACTGCTTTGTTTTAGCGGCACGCAAATATTTGAAGTACACAATTAAAGTACTGTTTTGGGATTTGGTGAAAAAAAATAAATTCATTTTATCAGCATTTTTTTGTCATTTAGTCACAGATTTTATGTCAAAATGAGACTAACTTGACACGCGCAATGTAAATAAACTCAACTCAAAGTAGCCAGCATGGCAGACCAAGAGTTTATCAACCTCTTCATGTCATCTATGTCCAAGTGATAGATGGAAAGACAATTTGTGGGTTGTCGGGGGCAGAAGCGGGAAGCGAGCCCTCTTCAAAGGGCAAGCTCCTCTCTGGAGGGACTGAGGGAAATTTCCGGAGAACAATGAGCGTTTCGCGCCGCCGACAGCACGCGCCGTGTCATACAGGAAGTGGTTCATGTGCAAAAGAGGAAGCGGGAGCGGCAACAAACGGCTCTACAGCTTCCTGCGGCGCGAGGCCAGAGAAAGTTTGCCAGCTGCGCATCCGCAACGGCCGCGAGAAATGGCCACCGTTTCGACACGCTTTCAATGCACTTGGGGATTTGCCGAATTTTTTTGGGGGAAGGGGGAAAAAAATGGTCAAAATTACTTTGACATGCTTTTTCCCTTTGAACATTTTATGCAGTCACTGCTTCATAAACGCAAAATAAAATATTTAAAGTAATTTTTGCTCAATTGTATTATTTTATTATCAAAATTAAGTATTTTGTAAGCTGCATGTAGTTTTCCCTGAAAATTGGTCAAAATCTCTCTTTTATTAAATAATTGGTTAATTCATTTTGCGGACATTAATCATGGAATCATAGAATGCAAACATCGGCAAACTGATCGTATTTTTACAAAATTTTTGTCATCAAAAATGAATTGGATAATCTGGATCTGTTTTTTTGCACCGATCCCGAATCTGCCCTCGTTTTTCTTCCTTTGGGTTTTCCTCATAAAAATCACGATAATCATATGACCAGAATGCAATATGCAAGGAAGAAATCAACGCAGTATTTACGAAAGATGGGTTCGGTTCAGCAACAGGTGGAATTTTTTTTTCCTCAAATGTCATTGCTACAAAAAAAAATCGATGTGTAAACTTTTACAGGTCAAATTTAAAAACCAAACCAAAAAAATCATTGAAAAATCTGATGTGCTAGAAAAAAAGTCAAAGCATTAAAAAAAGAAAATCTGTAAAAATACATTCAAGGACAAATAAATGGATCGCCAACGCAAGTGCGATGATCAAAAAGAAGTACTTGACAAAGACGTCTGAACTTTTCGGGGGTTTGCTCCACATTCGCGTTTCTCAATGAAGCGCAGTCAAGCGCGAAGGCCCGGCGTGGCGTGTTGGTGGTACCTTCTGCCCTGAAGACCATCAGCAGCGCGGCGATCGCGGCGGCCAGACGCAACAGGAGCCCTGCCATCCCGCGGCGCGACTGGACGGATGCTCGGACGGGACGGACGCTGTCGCCGCTCCCGATCTGACTTTGGGGTCCGGCGGCTTCACCACAGGCGTTTTTGCTGGTCCGCTATCACAATCTGAGAAGAGGCTCCTCTGGCTCGCTGGCTCTTTGAACCCGGAACGCTGACAACACACAACCATTGACAGTTTGTGAAGACGTACAAGAAATGACGACGACAACTTTTGAAACTCTCGGGGCCAGCTAGCTGGTCTTTGACGTAGGACTGCAGTTGGCCAAAAGCGACGGCTGCTTCAAGCGAAAAGTGGCGCACCTCCTGTGTCGTGTAAGGCCTGTTCCTGAAAGATTTTTTTTGGTGGATCTACTCTTGCTCGACACGTTTACAGAATTTCGTGCCGGCGAGTCAAACTGGCATCAGGGGGCTTGATTTTGAAAACATTCAAAGGAACCCAAAGTGTGCCAAAAATGAATGCTTCAAATCAAAATGGCCGACTCGTGACTTGACATGTCAACCAAATATGGGCTCAATTTTAAAGAGAAAATGAGAGTAAATGCAATTTGTTTCAGGCGGGGGTGCGCAGTAATCAAGCACCGGGAACACTGCTTTTCTTGTTCCCCCGCACCGGCCCGACCGCAGCATCGGCAACACTAACGACGCGGCGAGCTACGGAACCCGCGACGAAATGATTTGTCCAAGATGTTGCGCAATTACGGGTGCAGCTCAAATAACCGCATGTTGCAATCAAGGGGAGCCGAGAGGGGGGGTTGGTGGATGAGGCTAAGAGGGAAGTGGGGGGTCATATGAGCGTGCGTGTGGGAATGAGTGGCAATGTCCAGCCAGCGTCTGTCACTTTCCATTTGCCGGGGCGGGACAAAGGGGTCGGACCTATGACCCACTTTTCACACATCTTTGGCTGGGGAGGGGCGTCCTAATGAGTGCGCCCTGTGTGCATGTGCGAATTCCCACTTTTAGCAGAACATTTGGACGAAGCGTCCCGATGGTGGCCGTTTGCTCAACAACAACAACAACAACATGGTTGTCGGACAAGAAAAATAAGACGCGCAGATGCCGGCGCGCCGACAAGACGAGGCAGGTTGAGGAAGCTCCCACAACCTTCACTCGACCTCCCCCCGTGTAGCCGTCCAAAGGCCGCTTCCCTTTGAAAACAATATGGCTGTCGCATGACATCATAGGTGCGCACGTTATCTTCGACATGAGGAAGGCGATTTGGAAGTTTGTCGCCGTTCGTTTTTGAAAACTCGCTCGGCCCGCTGACTGCTCAGACTTGAATGCCCGTATGCTGTCCTCATTTCCTCGATACGAGGAACGTGTGGACACAACATCGGTCAGTCAAGCGGATCCCTCCTCGAAATCACACGGCAGCATTGACAGATTCTGGAACTCGGCGATCCGCGCGATTGGGCTCCGCCGTCCGTTTGGGAGAAAATTCAAGACTTTTATGCTCGTGAAAATACGGCGAAAGATTGATTTCTCTGTACTGGAAAGAAAACATTTGATCAAAAGCAACCAACAATCTGTCCCGAAAAGACAAGCGGTCGAACGCCATCGCGCCAGCTCCTTGGCATGGGGGGGTCAGAATGAAAGCAGCCATTGTTCTGCAGAGCCACCTGTAGACGGGATAGAGGAGCCTTGGAAGCGGGCAATCAGCCGTGACCAGCGCCGCGCCCGCATCCTCCTGAAAAGACTCTCAACCGTCCTTTGCAGGCTCCAAAACTACTTTTCGTTTTGATTGCTAGGGCCAAGCATCGCGTCTCCCAATCCAAAAATCACATTTGAGTGATTCGGGAGGAGGGAAATGATGAATGAATTAATTTCTTCTCCCTAATCGCTGTAAAGGGATTTTCTGCCGAGATCCACTCGATCTAAATCGCCAGGATGTGACGCGTTGTTAGATTTTGAGTGCACTTGAACACTAACGCCTTGCCGTATGAGGGAAGAAAACAACAACAACAACAACGGCGCTGCCACCTCTTAAGCCCGCCCCCCTCCCCCACGGAGAATGTCTGCGGCTTAGAGGTCCAGACATCAATAATGAGACCTTAATGTTTGTCCACTTCCTGCTCTGGAAGAAGAGTGGCAGTCCAAACAAACAAGCCCGAGGCAGACGGCTTGCGCGCCGCACAAATAAATCGTGTAATGAGCGAGATTGGGATCGCGGCGGTGGCGACGCATTTCGGCCGGGGCGCTAAAAACGGAATCGAGTGTCATCTCGGTTGACAATCTCGTGGCCTTCTGTTGAAAACAAGAAACACTTTTAAGCACAATTTTCCTTTTCACCACACACCAAATGTTCTTTGTTTTAGCGCCTTCTTGATCAAAACGGGGCTTGCTTCTTTTTTCAACTTGCGTGAAAACGAAGAGCACATAAATATGCACCGCGTGCCATTATGTCTTCATCGATGAAGTGAAGCGTGAAACTTTATATGTGGCTTTTTTTTTGCAACACTTGAGACGATTCTTCATTTAAAAAAAAAAAAAATTCCTGCATGGGGCAAGAGGTCAAAAAGTTCAAGGGGGCCAAATACTTTTGCAAGCCACGGCAGTCGTCCTTGAAGCCCCGCCCCCACTGAGCGGCAAACTATTGAATTCTTGCAAATGTTGCGTTCTCACCGGGATTTGTCAGGGTGCCTTCAAGGTTGCAAATGGTCCCCAGACGTTCATCGGTCCTTTTCGTGTTGCAAACAAACGACTAAATAAATAAATCCGACTTTTGCCGAACATCTGGCAAATGATTTGTGAACATTTGCAACCTTGAACAAACCCCGACGTCAACGTGCATTTTTCTACCTTTGCCAAGAGTCGCAATGATTCGCCCTCAGTGGGATCGCGGCTTGAAAGTTGTTCCTTCATCTCTCTGCACTTCATCTATGGGGGGGGGGGTCCCCTTCTACCCACCCCCCCCCCTCCACCCCTTGCAGGTGGGCCCCCGGCCGCCAAAAGAGGAGAAGCAGCGGCAGGCCTGCGATGTTGTCGGCGCCTCGGCCAACATGCCTTTCGGGGGGGCCTGGGAGACCGCCGGCCAGACTTGGTGGCTCCTCCGCCATTGTTTGCTCGGCCGCTCCATGCGCCTCCTCATCTGCGGCCGGAGATTAGCAGAAGAATAGTCGGCTGACTCCGAGACTTCTCATGAGTGCTTTCCTCTTTCACCTCGTCGGGTAATCCTCATCATCTTCGACATCATTCTCCGGAAAATGGCCCTGCTCTCAACATATTCTGCAGCCATCATCGCCGAGCATTTTGGACACAGGCGAGAAATGCGACGCTCGTGTGCACGGCGTCGTTTTTATGAGCCAATAATGTGTCCTTTGGACTTCAGTTGGTCGTCTCGCAATACATTCATTCATCTTCCGAGCCGCTTGATCCTCACTAGGGTCGCGGGGGTGCTGGAATCGGTCGCCAGCCAATCGCAGGGCACACAGAGACGAACAACCATTCACACTCACACTCACACCTAGGGACAATTTAGAATGTTCAATCAGCCTGCCACGCATGTTTTTTTTGGAATGTGGGAGGAAACCGGAGCACCCGGAGAAAACCCACGCAGGAGAACATGCAAACTCCACACAGGGAGGCCGGAGCTGGAATCGAACCCGGTACCTCTGCACTGTGAAGCCCACGTGCTAACCACTGGACTACCGGGCCGCCTGTCGCAATACAATCCAAAGATATTTCAAGACTGCTTCACTGGCGCCAGGCCAAAATCTTTAATGTCCAAATTTTCACCAAAAAAATTGCATTGCTCACTCCCCACGTGTCTTTTTTTCTTTTTTTTAACAAATGATTGACCAATCTAAAGGGCTGAAAATGGTTTGCTCTCTTGTCTTCTTGCTTCATGGACTACCCAGCATCCACTTGGACGCAGTTGTACAGTTGCACGGGGAGTGAATGCGTTAGTATTGTACAAATAAAGTATAAAAGTGTGTGTGTGTGTGTGTGTTGCTGAGCAGAAGAAGCCGTAAATTCTTACGACGTGGCTCAGGGGACTGGAGGTGTTTTTAATGAGTGTAATCGCCATAGTAACAAGTGCGTCCGTCTGCGGCGCAGTATTGCTTTCGTCCTCCAGCGCGGCTGTAAAACAAAGCGGCGATATGTTCATAAATCCAACGCGTCGCCAGGCGCCGTCAAATTAGACGGAGGCTTCAATGTACAAGTTTGCTGCAACAAAATTGAAAATGATTTCAATCGAGTTTTAAAGTCGAACCATGTGGGCGGAATGTGGCCTACGGCGTTGCAAATAAATGCACAGTCAAAACTGTGAGTGGCAAATGTCACCGATTTTCACGTCGTGGCCCTGCAACTTCAGTTCACAGTCATTTAATCAAATCAAATCCTAAAGCAAATCACACGCACGTGCCCTGAAAACATCACTGTCTCAAACATTTGATGTTGGGTGGGTGCACCCTCTTTTCACAACCATTGCGTACAGCCACTGGCGTCTAAAATGTTGCCTGATCGGAAAAAAAAAAATATGTGCCAAAAGGTATATCATCCCATTTCATCTTCAGATCTTTTCATGGGGGAACTCTGAAAAATACTTTTATACTGAAATCATCCACGCTGCTCGCGAGTCCAACTTGGAAACGAGTGCGCACGCGCACGCATGTGCGGGTGTACCGCAGGACATATGGGAGTGATTTGGAGCGCAGACGGGCCCCCGCCTCTGAAGGTCTTTGTGTACGTTTCGAGTCAGAGATGATGACGCCTGAAGTTCCACTCGGTCAACGGTTTGATTGGAACATAAAATGCGGCGTTTGCTCGACTAAAGGCTGTCCTTCTCACGGACGCCCTCCCGCAGAAAGTCACGGGGGGTGGGGGGTGAGGCATCCCCTTGAGACAAATGACTGCCTCCCTTTCCTAATCGTGTGTGGTAAGTGAACACACCACGTAGTCAGAGTTCTTCCTCTCCCGGGTTGTTGGAAATCAAAAGCGGACAACGGGCAAAAATCGGCCGCAATTAAAAAGCCGCCCGATTGGCTCGGCCCGCCCTGCCGTCAATGCGGGGATCAAGGGGTTAATCTCATGAAAGGGCAGAAAAGGGGCGGGGATGATGAGGGGTAGGGAATCAGATTTTTTGGAGGGGGTACGTAGCGCGCGTTCATGTGACTACGCTACAAATCCCACAGATGTTCAGTCCGACTGGGTAACGGCACTGCGAGTGTTTGTGTAGCCGATGAAGCCATTCAATGTGGACAATTCAAAATGGCGGCTCGCGTTTCGACATTGGATGCAGCGGCGACCGCATGTCATCGTGTCATTTTGTGTATGGTGACAATTTCTGATGTGTGTGTGTGTGTGTGTGGCATGACTGTGGAGTGTGTGAGAGAGAGAGAAAGCGAGAAACGTGTGTGTGTGTGATTGACAATTGAAACCATTAAACGTCAGTGTGTCGTGTGCAAGTGTGTGTGTGTGTGTGTGTGTGTGTGTGTGTTCATTTGTGCACGTGTGTTTGCACAAGCTGGTCAAAGTGCTACATGTGGAATTGTGTGGGTGACGCGGACGTGTGCCCGACATGACAATGTGGGCTTGTGCCTGTCTGTCTGTCTGTCTGTCTGTCGCATCTGCATGTTAGCATGTGCATGCAACGTGAGGACAGGTGTGTGTGACATGACATGACCCCCCCCCAAAAAAAAAAAGTTTTGTCAAGTATTTGTCAACGGTATTGTGCTATATTTATGCCTGAAACAACGGACATAAGAAACTCGCCACGCATTTAGGAGACAAGTCCTACCTGGGCGCTGTGTCCGTGCGTGTGGCATGCCGCCGCAAGGTTCCATGGGAGAAAGAAGTGGGTCACATCGGAGAAAACTGTCAGGACGAGAGCGACACAACAGCTGAGTCATGCTTTTTTTTTTTTTTTTTTCAAACATGCCACACCTACGCTGTTTTTTTTCTTGGAGCTTTGACATAAAAATAAAAAAAAAGGAAGACAATCCATGGCGCAATGTTACTTGCTGCTCTGGACAAAGATGACGCGGCAGGAGGAGGCGGAGCTTGGTGGTGGTCACCGTTTTGTTTTTAGAGACACAGACGAAAAGACTGAGGAGTTCCGAAAAGACAGTCGGATTCATTTGTTCTGATCAGAGAAGAGAACCAAACTGTCGTTCGTGTAAACCGGCTTTGGCCTGTTGCGTTCTTCAATTCACGATCAAGCCTTGAAATACTTTGACATTCTTGAAAAGATTAAATGTTTTCTTGAAAAATGAAATGAATGAATGAAAATTTCTTGGTCGTGCGTGGAAAAGCAAAAAAGGTAAAACGGTCCGCTTAGCAGTGACGCACCGAAAAAGAGCGGAGGAAGCCGAGAAACCAGTCGGCGCCTCGTAAACAAGCGAGGCTGGCTGAGCTATGCGGGCCGTGGGGGTAAACACGCACGCACGCACGCGCGCACGGAGATAGCAGAGCCGCAAACAGCTGAGAGGTTGAGGCCAAGTTCTCGTGACATGTTCTCTTTGGTCTATGCGACTCCCCCCCCCCCAAAAAAATAAAAACAGGATTGACTTGCACTTTGGGTGTGGAAGGAGGGCAGACATTGAAATGATGTAACAGCACTCGGCGGTGTCACAATGTGTGCAGACGCAAAACGCTGGTGTGCATATGTTTTGAGACACTTCACGGAATGCGCAAATGTGTGAAAGCCAACATGGGAAAGACAACAAAGGGGGGGGGGGGGACACTTTATGAAAGTGGGGTCCCTCGCCTGAGGAGGGTTTCAAGTTTACAGATGCGCCATGCGGGCGCCAACATCGCTCCTATCTAAATATTGCATCCATCGGAATACACGAGAGAGTTCTTAGTCTCCTCCTCTGGCCTGATTTGTGAGGTGAGGGGGGGGGGGGGTCATGGAGACTTTAGAGGAAGGCCTGCAAAGTATGACGATTGCCCAAATCCTTGTGAACAACCTGCCCAAAATGGAGCCTCGTCCACATTCTTTTAACCGAATGAAAAGATTTTTCTCCAGAACGATAAACTTGGACAAATGGACAATATGGATTTCGGCAGTCGCAACGAAAGTGATCGACGGAATAAAACATGGGGGGGAAAAAAACGACACAAGCGCTGCGCTCGCACGAGTGCGACGGCAAGGTCAGCGAGCCGCCAGGATGGCGAGCGTGTCTGAATTATTCAGCGTATTGAAAGCCTCGATCCATAAGATTCAAGTGGACATGGACGCCGCTTCCGCCCGCGAACCGGGTCACCACGACGTTGCGTAACATCTTCACGTCACGCTAAATTCAAGCAGCGAGCAAAGCACAAAAGCTCAGAGGAGGCGACGGAAGGCCAAAAAGCTGCCAGGGCAGAAACGCAGCAGCAGGGATGAGTACAAAGAAGCCAAACGTCCAGGGTGCGTTTTGGTAAACCTTCCAAAAAGATTTCCGAAGCGGCTGGAAACGGAATTCCAACGGTATGAATTGGACGGCGAAGAAGCCGATTATTTATCTTCTGCAGCGCACCGCCATGAACCAATGCACCATTTGAGGAGGAGGAGGAGGCGGCATCGCATGTTTTCTTCCCCAGCTCAGCCACTCTGTCTCCAGGTTCCTCTGGGAGGGGGGGAGGAAATGGGGAGGAAAGCAGACAGAGAAGTAAGGGAGATTTGAAACCTGATCTCCCCCCTCCTCCCCCTCCTGCTGCTGCTGCTGCTGTGCCACCTCGCCGTAGTGCCTCCAGACTGGCGAGTAACGCGATCCCGCAGGCTGCAGCATTGGAGGCTCTCCAAGGAAAGGCAGCCCAGAGAAGAAAAAGATTTTTTTTGAGGGGGGAGGGGGGACGCCAGAACAACTCCCTCAAACGGACACACAGGGAAGAAGGAGCCCAACCAGGACTGGAAAAGAACGAAACAGAAGGAGGACATGCCGAGAAAACGAGAAGCATGACATATGGGGAGAGAAAAGTGTTGTTTGTAAAAGTCGTCGTTAGAATGCGTTCATCCAAATGTACTCGGGAAAGTAACGATCGAGGCAAATACTTTCAATCAAGTCAATCAATGAATGAAGCGCTCTCAAACAGTGGCGTCACCTTTCCCCGAGTCAAGTGAATGTCAATGCCTTTGAGGCCTGTCATAATTCCGCCAAAGATAAATGTCACCAGAAACGATCGCGATCAATGAGCGTATCTTTTGTTCTTTGTTTTTTTTTTGGGGGGGGGGGCGCGAGGGCGGGATTTCTGTCATGCAAAATAGGTAGCTTAGCTGATTTCTAAGTGATCTAATCGATTCCCTCCTCACTTCAAGCCCAAATGGGTTGATTTGCAATTTCACACGCGCTCAACATCAAAAGCATCTTCAATATTTATAACGTCAGCAATTTTATTTGCACCACAGCCTACCGACTTTTGAGATCTCCGCAATAATAGGCCTCAAAAGTCATAGTTTGAAGCAATTTAGCTTTCCAAAGGGACGATGTTTCCGTTACTTGTTGAATCGATTTCACTACAAAACGTGACATGAAAAGGAACTTTTTAAAAAAAAATTATATAAAATAAGAAATTGAACGGAAATAAACCATTTCAATGTTTTACAATGTATTCATTTTTTTATATTGAATTTAATTCTGGGCGGCCCGGTAGTCCAGTGGTTAGCACGTCGGCTTGACAGTGCAGAGGTACCGGGTTCGATTCCAGCTCCGGCCTCCCTGTGTGGAGTTTGCATGTTCTCCCCGGGCCTGCGTGGGTTTTCTCCGGGTGCTCCGGTTTCCTCCCACATTCCAAAAAAAACATGCGTGGCAGGCTGATTGGATGCTCTAAATTGTCCCTAGGTGTGAGTGGGTGTACGAATGGTTGTTCGTTTCTGTGTGCCCCGCGATTGGCTGGCAACCGATTCAGGGTGTCCCCCGCCTACTGCCCGAAGACGGCTGGGATGGGCTCCGGCACCCCCCGTGACCCTAGTGAGGATCAAGCGTTTCGGAAGATGAATGAATGAATTTAATTCTGAATAGTTTAATTCCAATACAATACTTTGAATTTGTGAAACATTGATAAAAAAATCAATTTGGTGGGACTTCAGCTCAGTTCGCAATAAAACAATGAGCGCCATCGACAAGTGAGGATGATTTTTGCAAAGAAATGCAACACGCAAGGCGCAGCGTTTCTTTAAAGTCACTCACTGGTTGGATTTTCTTCATTTGACTTTTCTGATTGACTTGGTTGACCCTCGCTGACAGAACGAGCCAAACGTCCGCTTACAAGCAAAGGCAGATTCTTTCCTTTATTAGCGCGATATAAATAAATACTGTACATGCGTCCAAGTGTGTGCGGGTGCTTGATATGGAACGCGCAGCTGTCCGGCACATTTGCTGCAACGACAATTCGTCACTCGGTTGCGCGTCCAATCAAGCGTCCGAAAGCTCCATATCGATGCTATTATGACGACGATGATAATGTGATCAATTCATGAAATGCCAAGAGCGGCTTAAGGCGTTCATGGGTCTCAAAATATTCAGTCCCATGAACAAGCTCTCTCGTTTTGAATGTTTATTCATTCTGCGGGGGTTGCGAATAATCTGAACTTGAAATTCCAAGCGCTTGACAAGTGATGGGAAGCCAAACCGCCAAACTGCCGAAAGCCTCGTGGAAAACAATTTTCGATGCGGCTTTAAGGAAATAAATACAACCGTAAGAAATCTGTGCAAATGCTCTAAAATGGCCGGCACTCTTGGGGTCTTTTCTGAAAATGGCCGCCACCGAATGAGTTCAAGTATCCGGTCAGTGCGGCAGCCATGTGACTCGGACCATTTCAAGATGTCAAGACAAAGAAAGGAAGCGCACGGGGAGCCAAGTGAATCAACAGCTAAATGAAGCGACAATTATTTTGATGAGCAACGACTCATTTAGAGACCTCATTGAACTTGAAACTGTCAGAAATTTCAGCCACTCGGCAGTCAATATTCTTCAACTTCAATAAAACGCAGCCAAACTCAGATTTGCTCCCAGATTTGGAGGAGAAGCAGTCGAGCCGCTTCTCCTCCACATCGAGAGGAGCCAGATGAGGTGGCTTGGGCATCTGATTCGGATGCCTCCTGAGCGCCTCCCCGGTGAGGTGTTCCGGGCATGTCCCACCGGGTGGAGACCCCGAGGTCACGCTGGAGAGACTATGTCACCCAGCTGGCCTGGGAACGTCTCGGGATCCCCCGGGGAGAGCTGGAAGAAGTAGCTAGGGAGAGGGAAGTCTGGGCTTCCCTGCTAAAACTGTTGCCCCCGCCACCCGGCCCCGGATAAGCGATAGATGATGGATGGATGGATAGTCTTTCCTGCAAAAATGATGCAGTTTGTATCTGCAGACATATTAATGTGTGTATGAACACCGGTCCAAGTGCGCCCAGCGTGCAACTTGCTAGAAATACAAAGCAGAGGTAAACAAACATGGCGCAGAAACTCAGAAGCAGCACAACCGGAAGCAAAACGGCCGCTTCATTCCTGTGGTGAGCAACAATGATATAACATATTTGATTCACGGCAGAAAGGAGCAAGCGGCAATGACGTCTATTCACGTCATGGCGTTATCTCCAAGTCACCTGATTCGATTGGGATATTTAAATTGATCCCAATTACCATGTTTAGGGGAGTAACTGTCTGCTCACGCATGTAAGGGGGTTATCCCAAATGTTTCACAAAACCCAATTTTGACCTTAACCCAAATACTGACTGCATTTAAATGTAGTGAATGTGGGCTCGGGCTGTCTAAATTTGCGCCGGCATTATGTCTCAAGGGTGGAAACATTCGCAAGGGACTGCGGACAGACAACAACTTACACAAATTGTCATCTAAACATTTACTTGGTTTAATTTCATATTTGATGGGTGGCCACACAACTATTTGGATAAAGTACATTTAAAAGTCCAAATTTTACATTGTTTTGAGCCCTTTCAAGTCTTAATATGAATGAAAACACATTTTCACACAAAAATTAATAGTTGATGGTAAAAACATGAGGAAATAGTCTTTGTTGAACTGTTTTACTTAGATTTATATTTGTGATCACTACTACTTCCGTGGGAAAGCACATTTTAACAAATGGCCTCAGTTAGATTTGGATTTTTTTAAAGACCAGAATGAGTTTATTTTATGCTAGCGGGCGAGTTAGTATTGGGCTTGGAACACAAAATTGTGCTGTTCGGTTAGCAAGGTGAAAATAATGTACGAGTTTCGAGTGACTGATAAAAAGATTTAGTCAGTGAAGGGGGGGGGGGGGTGAAGACAAAACGTTGAGCTAAACGTTGAGCTAGCTGAGGAATGCGGCTAAAGGCTTCAGACTTCGAGAGAGAAAAACACGCTAATAAATGCTGGCTTTGCTTCCCATTTGTTCATTGGCGTGTTACCAACATTGAGTAACGACTTGGAAGGAGATTCTCTCGGATTTAAACGAAGTGAAAATGTTAGCGAAGTCGTGCAGAAAAAAAGAGGGGGGGGGGGCAAAAGAAAAAAGTTGAACGTAACTCTTTTTTTTTCCACGACGGCCACTGAAGGGATCCATCCATCACCTGGCATTAACACCCAGGAAAAGCTTGCGAATGATGTTGTGGCTTCTTTGTACAATCGAACGCTCACCAGACAAGCGAACACACAGAACCCACAGATAATGACAAATTCCAGAGAAGAGCTTTGAATAAATTAAAACACATTTTAGTCAGCGTGTTGGTCATAAAAACGAAAACGCTTCTCCCGATTCCACCCCAGCAAATAGACGGCACCAACTAGTCGAAGCCGAGCAACAAAAAAAAGTAGTCGTCTGTACCTTTATGGTCACTCTCTCGCTCTATTTCTCACTCTCTTCTCGGACGCTTTGTCTGTCAGTGGTTCGAAAATCCAACGAGACGAAGAAGGACGAGGTGTGAAATTCCAGACTTTTCTGCCCAATTTCCAGCAACGAGCGAGTGACAGACGTTGGCGCCGCTGCCGCCGAGGCTTCTTCTTGCGCACTCCCTCGCTGGCTCGGTGAGTGGCCGCGCGTGCGCGTGCGTGATGTACTATTAGCAAAGTGGCAGGAGCCAGAAGTGAAGCTACCAGCAGCCATTTTACGTTGCTATACACTCGCCGCGCCAAACTCAAAGACTGAATTCTCTGTGGCGTTTCCAAATGATTTTCTGTCTCAACGGCGAAAATGACAATGTGTGGGAGGATAAGCATCCAAATAGTTCAACTGAGAATATGCGCTTTCTGGTAGTTACTCGTAGCATACAATTGCAACCAATAAAAAAGTATAAATGCCATGATACCTGAGGTAGGCACATCAGTCTATCAGTCATCCTATTGTCATTATTTCAGGCTGGCCCAGTCGTAGTGCATTTACTCCGTCTCATACAAAACACACGCCTGTCATAAAGGACCATGAATAATGAAATATAAGCCAAGACCATCAGGACTAAACTCACTGCAAAACGTAAGCCTAACGGTGCGAGGTCCCAGGCATCCAATTTAGGAGAGGGATACAAATTTGAGGGGCAATTCAATTAATGTGTGAACTTGCACCCGCCACAATGAATTATTGGGAGTTTGGCTATTTCGCATCCACCCGACTGCTTTTCCTCCCCCCACCGTCCACGCACGCTGTTGCTATGACAACAGAGCACCCCCAACCTCTTTTAAAAGCTGGACCTGTGCCACTATCGAGCCATGTTAATTCACGGTGGACAGAAACGGATGGTGGTGGGGATAGTGGGGGACGGGGAATGGGGGGGGGGGGGGTTACGGCGTTTAATGGCCGATGATTAAATAAGTGCACCGCAGAGCTTCATCCATCAGGATGGAGAAAAGCAAAAAGCCTTTTAAGTCTTCCACCCCCAAGATTCAATTTGAGCTGAAAGCAGAGGAACCTTCTGGAAAATGAGATTAGATGACTTCATCCCACCATTGAGGACGATTTCCATGGTGATCCATACCGTGCTTTTGTCGCACTTGAACTTGGTGGGAGCAAACTGGACATTTCATTAGGTACAGTCAAACGAACAAACTTCTGCTTTTAGAAAGATAATAAAGCTTGTGATGGGAACTGTCAGGGAGGAGTTCAATAATTAATACAACCTTGGATAAAAAAAAATATTGATATATTTTTAGGCCAACTGGACACCTTTGGGAAAAGTTTGAATGTTTTTTGAATGTTTTGTATATTTGTAAAAGCAGTACGGTACTAGCCACGTGTGTACCGGACTCAAGGGACTGCTGAGTCGTCAGCATACTAACTACCCGACAGTTCCATCTTGTGGTCAACTGACTTCATTACACGTGTGATGATGCAAAACAACAAAACGATTTGGGACACAATGGAAAAAACAAAAATTGAAGTCGGAATGTTACAATTGAAATTTCAATATTATGCGCGCGCGCACACGCACGCACACACACACACTTACACACGCGCGCACACAACTACTTCCTGCTTCCGTGCCTTAGAAAAATGGGAAATGTACATTTTGGGCCGAGGTATCTAGTTTTCAATGATTTCTAATTCTTTTTACAAAACTGTATCATCATTATTAACTCGGTCGCATGAAAAAAATAAGACCCCCCTCCACTTTTGCTTATAGTGATAAAATAAATCTGTAAAAATCTGTTGCCGTTACAGTCGTACGTGTATCCTAATATCATCACTTGTTGAGTGAGGGGGGGAAAAAAAGATTGAATTGGATCGATATCGGACGATCCCTGTGGCTGCGGTATTGGTATCGGACGTGAACCGATATGTGCTCCCTTTTCAAGTTTGAGCACGCGGCCATCAAAAGATCTGTCCGCACCCTCGATATGTTTGGCTAGTTGTGTGTTATGGCCCTACTGGAGCTTTCCAGTTCACCTGAGAAGACAACAAAAATGTCAAGATTTTGACCAAAACGTCATCAATGAGCATCTGGCACACAACAACAACAAATTAGACAAGTGTCATCTGTGCTGACCTCATTTGTGGCCTCATTTAAAGGAAGCATCAAAGCGAGCTCACAGGGAGCAGGCGGGCGTCCTTCAAACGGCAACAGCGGCATGTGAGCCAACGCTCAATATAGCAGCGGGGCCTTGGTTTATCTTCAGCGCCCCGCGTCCACTGGGACTCGTCGGCCCGTGTCTGCGCGTCATGGCGCCTCACGCCCTCTTCACCGTCAGCCAGATAGAGCGGGACGCCGGGAGCAAGCACCTTCCCTCGTGGTGGTGGTGGGGGGGTGTCACATGCCTGGCGACAACAGGTTATTTTGGATTTCTTTCTCACAAACACGCCGAGAAGAATGGATTGGAGCTGCTTCGTCCTGACTTTGTTTTGAAAGCCTCGCCGTTGACAACTTTGAAAAACGGAAGTTGTCACGTACATCTAGATGTGTGTGCTTGATATATTTGGATGGATACAAGGGAGGGGTTGGGAGGGGTATACTTTCAAAATAAATCTATTCCGATACCGTTACAAGTGACCTGTAAAAATGACACGGCAGGTGAAAGGGGGCTAACAAATGTTTTAATGACAAATCATTCACACTTGGTTGCATAGGCAGGCTGATTTTTTGGATTTTTGTGTTTTGTTTTGTTTTTTTGGTACAATGAAGTGCTCGTGCTTGAGAGCCCTCTTCTCGCTCAGTCACGATATACAATCAGCTGTTGACAATCACCTACTTGTCTAAGAAGCTAAAATACAATAAAAAAAAAAGAAAAACATATACATTTTGTTTTTACTGGCAAATGTTTGACAATCGGCTGGTGGCAAAGTCACTTGACGCTGAACAACACATTCACGTCCTTTTTGGCAACACTGGTGCCCCCCCCCCCCACCCCCATCCCGACCCCTTCTGTGCGTGCCTGGAAGTGTCATTGCTGCAGAAAATTGCAGAGAGGATGCTGAGCTCTTAAAACAGAGAGCATAGCTGTCATTTTTTTTTCTGTGTACACCGTTCAGTATACACGCCTTAAAAAAATTATAATAAAAAACAAAACAAAAAAAACCTACTACAGTAATCCCCTGCGTATTCACAGTTCCGATCGCCGATTTGTGTGTGTGTGTGTGTGTTTTCATTTGAAACTTTCTAAAAATTTGCCACAAGATATCTGAATTAGCGCCAATGAAGCATGTTGACGTCATACATCTCAACTGACGGTTTAGCCCTTAAGAGCACTGGTGTCAAACTCGGGGGCCGAGGGCCAGATCCGGCCCGCCGCATCATTTTATGTGGCCCGCAAAAGCGAATCATGCGTGTCAACTTCCATCTAAAAATTTGCCACAAGATATCTGAATTAGCATCAATGAAGCATGTTGACGTCATACATCTCAACTGACGGTTTAGCCCTTAAGAGCACTGGTGTCAAACTCAAGGGCTGAGGGCCAGATCCGGCCCGCCACATCATTTTATGTGGCCCGCAAAAGCGAATCATGCGTGTCAACTTCCATGATCCTTCTGTACCGAAATTTAAAAATTGTAATGCGTAATAAATAACCGTCAACACTCATTCAAACAATAATTGAACAAACTATTATAGTTGATTTGATTGATTTCACAACTTGTACAAGAAATAATATATAAACATGATGTAACGGCCCTAGCGAGGGAAGACGCAACCCCAAAGTGGGCCCGCTACAAAAACGAGCTTGACACCCCCTTGCTTTAGAGGTCATAAGCCCCAAATCAAATAATTGATAAGTCCCTTTTGAAGGGTAACGCCAAGCGCGCTGCGCACAGTCGGCGAGTCACACCCGCACAGTGAGCTTTTTGATATACGGATGTGTCACGGCAGAAAGCCGCCGCCCTCTGAAGGGGTTTTATAGAAGAAACCATAAAAATAAATTGTCAAGGGTTGCAACAGGGAAGGGGAAGTCGCCGAGAATGAAGGAGAGCGTCTCTCCGCCCTCTCGTCGTTTTTGCAAACGGCAGGGGATTACTGTACAGCGCTACTAAACTTGCATACGATTTGTTCCTAAACGACTGCGTACGGGCAGGGCGCGTCACTGTCGAAGTCACGCCCTCTAAAAAGTTGATTCCAGCATGGGTTCGCACACTTCGTTGCTCTCGTTCTGCTCCTTGGCGTCGTCCTCTTTCATGTCGTACTTGGAGCCGTCCGGCGTCTCGGCCGAGTCCCGCGTCAGCACTTGGAAAAAGTCCCACTTCTCGGGGAGGACGCCTTTGTGGAAAAGCAGCGAGGCCAGGAAGGAGAAGGACAAAATGGACGCCACCGCCGTCAGCATGCAGATGGTGCGGATGGGCCAGCTTTGCACGTAGACGCCGTCCACCAGCGCGCCGCCCGGGAAGCGCACGGCGGCCGGGATGCCCAGCACGGGCTCGCCGCACAGGACCCGGAAGAGCATTCCGCTCAGGCAGCCCAGGACGGCCCCGTAGCCGTTGGACACGGCGAAGAAGAGGACGCACACCAGCTGCGGCAACATCAGCGTGTAGGTCAGGTCCGAGCGCAGCATCCAGATCATCAGCACGCTGTTGTCCAGGAAGGTCAGCGACGTCCCCGCCAGGCCCACCACCACCACCGAGGCGCGGATCACCCACTGCAGCTCCTGCTCCGAAGCCTGACGGGAGACGCCAAACGCCAAAAGTCACTCGCCCGCCTCAACGTGATCAAAGATGACGCTGGCGACGGCGACGTTGTTTTGACGACGGAGCCGACGCCGCCTCACCCGAGTCCTGAGGATGTTCTTGTAGATGTTAGACGTGAAGATGGAGGCGGCGGAAAGCAAGGCCGAATCGGTGGACGACATGACGGCGGCCGCCACGGCTCCGATGCCCACGATGGAGATGTACTGGGGGGTGAGGTGCTGCAGCACGATGGGCAGCACCAGGCCCGTCTGACCTCGCTCGAATGGAGACGGAGAACCGTAAGACGTCATGTTCCAGTCTGAGAAAAGACACAGTTGGGGAAATCTTTTACAAATGGTTTTGACACATTTCGGCTGGACCAATCACGGCGCAGCTCTTTTCTGAAGCTGAGCCGTGATTGGTCCTTCCCTGAGCCTTTTTCCTGGACCGAGGGAGCTTCCAGACACCAAATTCCTCGAAACGGGCTTTTTTGGCTTGCGTACCTGTGGAGGCGGCCGCCGCGCCCAGCAGGATGGGAGGAATTCCCAGCGTGGGCACGATGAAGGCGGCGGCGAAACAGGTGATCTTGGCCGTGGTGGACGAGGCGGCGGACAAAGTCCTCTGGTGGAAGTTCTGAAGGCCCAGGTTGCCCAAACCCTTGGACGAGAAGACGCAAGAACAAGCCAAGGCATCAAGGAGACGGACGGATGGATTGGACCAACACCGGCGGCGGCATTGAGATACGCGCGACAAGGCCGGCGCACGGTGACAGCGACGGATATCCGAATACCAAAAGTGCAGCAACACATGTAGACAGAAAACAACTCCTATGACTGATAACCGAGCACTGACAGAAATGGTCAAACTCTTCTTTCTTTGTGTCTTTTTCACTGTTATTATACTGCCCCCCGCCCCCCCCACCTAACCCCCACCTGCAATGAATAAGTCATGATGCACAAACCGCTGAATGCATTACATTCTATTTGTATTATGTCACAACTATATATCTTTGGGGCGGCCCGGTAGTCCAGTGGTTAGCACGTGGGCTTCACAGTGCAGAGGTACCGGGTTCGATTCCAGCTCCGGCCTCCCTATGTGGAGTTTGCATGTTCTCCCCGGGCCTGCGTGGGTTTTCTCCGGGTGCTCCGGTTTCCTCCCACATTCCAAAAACATGCATGGCAGGCTGATTGAACGCTCTAAATTGTCCCTAGGTGTGAGTGTGAGCGCGAATGGTTGTTCGTTTCTGTGTGCCCTGTGATTGGCTGGCGACCGATTCAGGGTGTCCCCCGCCTACTGCCCGAAGACAGCTGGGATGGGCTCCAGCACCCACCGCGACCCTAGTGAGGATCAAGCGGCTCGGAAGATGAATGAATGAATATATATCTTTGATCGAAACCAATATTATAGTGTTATTTTTTTTTTCATGAAAGAACAGATTCGAATTTGGGAGACAAATGGATGTTCACCAGTCACGCTTGTTTCAATTAAAAAACAAAAAAATTAATAAAAAAATTTCTCGTCTCACTCACCAGGATTAAGAAGTTATCGATCCAGCGCCACACTCGATCCTCCTCCAGCGTGCCGACCCAGGGCGGCTGGAAAGTGTAGTTGTACGCCGTCTGGGTGATGTCCGTCACGGCCGGGCTCATCAGCGCGAAGGGAACGCACATCCACTGCGGGCGACAGTTTCCACAACATTTCGCCGTGCATCGGGTGACATCACAAAACGCACGCGTGCGCCAAAAAAAACCCACACGAACGTCAGCGCCGCGACAACAATAGAGCGACAAACTGTGTGACAACGAACGTGGAAACAAAATCGGACGTGTGAGACTCCATCCATCCATCCATCCATCTTCTACCGCTTATCCGGGGCCGGGTCGCGGGGGCAACAGCTTTAGCAGGGAAGCCCAGACTTCCCTCTCCCTAGCTACTTCTTCCAGCTCTCCCCGGGGGATCCCGAGGCGTTCCCAGGCCAGCTGGGTGACATAGTCTCTCCAGCGTGTCCTGGGTCTTCCTCGGGGTCTCCTCCCGGTGGGACATGCCCGGAACACCTCACCAGGGAGGCCTTCAGGAGGCATCCGAATCAGATGCCCAAGCCACCTCATCTGGCTCCTCTCGATGTGGAGGAGAAGCGGCTCGACTCGACCCCCGGATGACTGAGCTTCTCACCTTATCTCTAAGGGAGAGCCCGGACACCCTGCGGAGAAAACTCATTTCGGCCGCTTGTACCCGGGATCTCGTTCTTTCGGTCACGACCCATAGCTCGTGACCATAGGTGAGGGCTGGAACGTAGATCGACCGGTAAATTGAGAGCGTCGCCCTTTGGCTCAGCTCCTTCTTCACCACGACAGACCGATACAACGTCCGTTGTGAGATACAACGTGTGAGACTCGAGCAGCGCAAAAACAACAAGTGGCTTTGCCCCCCCCCCCCCCCCCCCCCGTGCCTTGACCTTCACGTGTCATTCCATCAAGTGGCTGCGCACTTGACGCGCCGCACTCGCAGCCAGCTGGGCTGATAGCGCTCGGCGCGATTGCCAAGCTGCCTCTCCGAGCCCACCCCCCAACCCCCACTCCCCACCCCCGCCCGGCCAAACAGTAACAACCACAAGGAAGCTAGCGCCGATATCGCCAATCATGAAAGTACTCACCAGGCTGATGAAGATGAGCACGAGCTGGATGATGTCGGTGTAGGCCACCGAGTAGAGTCCGCCCAGCAGCGTGTACGTGATGGCCACGGCGGCCGAGATCCAGATGCTCACCGTGTACGACAGATCCAGGATGACGCTCATGGTCACGCCTGAGGCAAACAAATGCCGGCCGGCACCGTTGACCCATTTGGATGCTTTTGTGTCAATAATTCAAATTTGGTGCAACCTCAAATTCTTGACTTTGTGTTACGTTAAGGCGCGGCAAAGCAACACGTTGGAAAATGAAGCTTTTCGATTGAAACTGACGGTTTTCCATTTCGGCCAAACTCGGCGTCGCACCGAAGGACGATTTGGAGTCTTCGGTCAAGCGAGCGCACATTTTTTGGGACGGCAGGATAGAAAACGTCGAAAATGATGGGCAATCGATCAAAAGCTGGGTGGGAAGTTTGGATTTTGAACCCACGACCTCTGAAATAGTGCTAATGAGCCACACCTTGAGAAAAAAAAAACTCTTGTTTCTGCACACCTACAAATTTCAGGTTGCACCGAATTATTGAATTCAAAGCTAAAATATGACATGTGGTGGATGACTTCAATTTTTTTTTTAATTCTTTCACTGTTTCACATTTTTCAGATTAGTCAGTCATTTTTACACTTATTTTTTTTGGGGGGGGGGGGGCTTCATTTTCAAGTTTTAAACAAACATCCGTTATCGTCATGGCTATAAGATAACATTCACTTTTTTTTTTTAATCCTTGAAATTGTGCTCTGCACAAAGTGCAAGTGGTTAAAAAAACGTGTCAACATTTACTTGAGGTGCATTGGAAAATTTGCAGGCAGCAAACAAATTTGAGCCAAAGTGAATGATTCAATGCTATGGAATATTTAAAAAATGTAAGGAAATGTTGTCTTCAAATAGACCCCCAAAAAGGTAGAAATGGATGTAAGTGATTTTTTCATGATTTCCGAAAAGTTGGAAATCATGAAAAAGTCTACTCTTGGATTTAAAAAAAGAAAATAAAAAATTAGCACAGCATTAGCTAACAATAGCAAAACATTAGCACAGCTAAATGGTTAAAAAAAAAAAGTAAGCGAGGTGCCCACAAAGGTGGGGGGTTAAGGCGGAACCCCCCCCCCCCAAAAAAAAAACTATCTTGGCGGAAAAAGTCTACTCTTGGATTTAAAAAAAGAAAATCAAAAATTAGCACAGCATTAGCTAACATTAGCACAGCTAAATGGTTAAAAAATAAAAAGTAAGCGAGGTGCCCACAAAGGTGGGGGGGTTAAGGCGGAAACCCCCGCCCCCCCCCCCCCAAAAAAAAACAATCTTGGCGGTAGGCGGCTTTCTCACTTTACTGACAACGAACGGTGAGAAGCCAGCAAGCATAACAAGCACTCGTAGCCTCGCAGCTGGACATGACGGCCAAGCGAGCACAATAACACGGATCGCGTGTCTCTGCATTCAGACATTTGTTTGCCGATGTATTGTACGGTTGGTTGAGGCCAGGACACACAACTCACCCTCACCCAAGTTCAGACGTGGTTCGTCGCACAACAAGATTTGGGGCTGCCCCCCCTTCATGCAGGCTTGTCTCGACCCGGAGCTAGCTTGCGAAGGTGGCGCTTTTACCACAAGGGCAATACCGCCAAACGTGCCGCTAGCTAGCACCCTGAAAAGTGCGCGGCGGATCCAAGCGCACCCACTGATTCACCTTGACGACCATTAACACCCCCCCCCCCATATATCTTTTACGTTTTTGTGTGATTTGTAACAGGCCTCAATTGTCTGTGGATTTTTGGCGTCGCCCTTCGCTAACCGCCGCCATTAGCGGGGGTTCCACTGCATTCCGTCTCGTTTGACGCTCGACTTCGGGAAAAAGCCAAGCCGTCCGTTTGTAGCCGCTAGCTAAAAGCGGAACGTGCGTGGATTTCGTTTCGCTCGCCGCGGGTGCGCGGGCATTCTTACCTAATCCAATGAGCGTGCCCGTCACCCACATAATCTCGGAGATGAGCGCGGCCAGGGAGAGGGCGGCCGTGGCCACTTTGCCGTACTTGATGTGGAAGGGGTCCATCATGGTCACGTACTTGCTGTTGCGCATCGGCTCGGCGAAGAACAGCCCGCCTTTGGGATGAGCGTGGGGGGGAGAAAGGAAAAGGATGACGGATGACACAGTTCAGGAGATGGTCGCGGGCGGTTGCCAATCGTTTGGTGGTTTTCCTCCCGCATTCTAAAAACACGCACGGTAATTAAGTGAACACTCTAAGCGAAACTCCAACACGCCCGCGATCCTTGCGAGGATAAGCGGTTCGAAATTCCTCAAAATGAAACGCGTTTTTGTGGGACTAAACGTGCACAAACTTTGGGGCCTGGCCAAAATTCCGACTTTTGCGATTAAAAAAAAAGCAAATAACCACAAAAAGGGTCTGTAGCGACCCCGAGAGAGGCTAAATTCTCTTCTTGGTTTTTTTTTGTGTGTGTCGTTGTGTCGAGTCAACTTAAGCCGAGGGCGCTTGTCGTGACGCGAGTTGAGCCGCCGCCGCCGCTCGTATCTCAAATTGACCGTACGACAGCTCAGAGCTAAATAAAAACTAAAAAAAAAAAAACTTGGGACGCCGAGTCACTCATATCGCGACTCGCCACGGCGTGCCGCGCGGCTGCCAAACGCTCACATAATATAGCGAGCGTGTGAAGCGTTGCGTGGAAATACTGCGCACGCACACTCGCAGACGGCGAGAGAAAATTTCCGGTGATCAAGAGTAAGAGGATCAATCATGTGACTTTCATGTGGCAAAGGAATGTCCGCTAATCTGCGCGTACGGTACAAGACCTTACGCAACCTGTTGTCTGAGTGCGTCCAGTGCCACAAACGGCCACGCTCCGTTTTCTTTTGTCCCCCCCCCCCCCCCCCCCATTTTGGAATGTCACGATCTTGACTTTTTTGTTTTTTTTTACAGTACGAATTATGCGGCAGGTAACAGATTCATGAGAAACAAACAAAGACGGCCGGGAAAGGCTCCAAATGCGGAAGTCAAATTCCGATTCCACCATATTGGACTTTATGAGAGATTCGCTTCTCATGAAGGCCATTTTTCCTCCTCCCGCCGGTGCGCTGTGGCTTTAAGAGATTTCCACTGTGACCTTGGAGGCTATCAGTGGAACACTTGAAGGTCGTGACAATGACGGGCACATGACTGAGGTCGGCAAGCTGGTTTCACGCCCCCCCCCCCCCACCTCTAGTTAGCGGCGTTTCTCTTTTCGTCGAGACATTCAGCTGGCGCAGGGGTGGAAAAAAATTGGGAATTGATTTGTTTGATCAGCAAAATGGGCCTTTTGAAAATACGCGGGGCGGCCCGATAGTCCAGTGGTTAGCACGTCGGCTTCACAGTGCAGAGGTACCGGGTTCGATTCCAGCTCCGGCCTCCCTGTGTGGAGTTTGCATGTTCTCCCCGGGCCTGCGTGGCTTTTCTCCGGGTGCTCCGGTTTCCTCCCACATTCCAAAAACATGCGTGGCAGGCTGATTGGACGCTCTAAATTGTCCCTAGGTGTGAGTGTGAGCGTGGATGGTTGTTCGTCTCTGTGTGCCCTGCGATTGGCTGGCAACCGATTCAGGGTGTCCCCCGCCTACTGCTGGGATAGGCTCCAGCACCCCCCGCGACCCTAGTGAGGATCAAGCGGCTCAGAAGATGAATGAATGATGAATGAAAATCCGCGCGATGTCCGGTTCAAGCCCCGCTCAGTTGAAAATATCCTTCGCCCGGGTTGCGGACATCTTGGGACGCGACCGCTTTCCACGTTGCCCGCCTCAGTTTGGTGACAAGTTCTTATTGCGATTGTTGTGATCACATGCTACTTCCAGCCGGGCTTTGTTGGCCCACTTTTTGGATTCTTCCCAACGCAGAAGCGGGTCAGCCTCGGACCTTGTAAACCCTATTTGGACTCCGGCGCCAACGCGACTTAAGTGTTCTTAAGGACACAAATCCTCCCTGTTGCGCGGGCGCGACGAGGCTCTCCTTGTTTGGACGTCACCGCTCGATTGATTTATTTATGTATTTTTTTTGGGGGGGGGGGGGGTCTATTTTTCACGGCGCTTTGAGAAAAAGCGGGCCCGGCGCCGAGCGAGAGGCGACGAGCCGCGGCGGCCTTCCCTAAAAAGGAGCGCTTACCGAAGATGAAGCAGACGGTGGCCGTGACGGGCATGACGGCCCAGATCAGCCCCATGGACGGGTTGTACACGGCCTCCGCCGTGCCCACGATGAAGCCCCCACCGACCCACGTGGCTGTTGGCACAAGAACACACGCGCGCACGTCACCTTTTGGGCTTTGCGGCACCTCTTCGGGTTTTGACATCACTAACCTATCGGATTTATTGCCCGTCCGCCGGCGCCGTGCCCTACTTAACGTCAGATTTTATGAATTCTACCTGCAGAAACAGAAAGTTGGATCCTTGAAGGGAGTTCAGAAGGTTCAACGCCCACGGAATCAACTATGGGTGTCGTGTGGCCTCGCGTACTCAATCGGTGGATTCTTGTCCAAATTCAGAACATTCACGAACAAAGTGGCGCCATTTTATGCGTCCTACGTGAAGCCTGCGGATGTCGGCCATCTTGAAATTGTTGTCTCGGCAGAGTGCAGTACTCGCTTGCGAGCAACAGCGGAGTTTGTTGCGCTGTGGTCGGCTATCTGGCAACACGCGACACGTACTGTGAGGAGAAAGTCGAGCTCGCCGTCCACTCGGCCAATTTGTCCCGCTAATTTTAGTCGGTCCGCACGCAGAAGACGACGGCAGTTTGATGCCATGCGTGGTGAACTGCCAGTACTTGCCGGAAATTCCTTCATTCCTGGCAGCCTCCCAAAGCGATTTTTTTTTGTTCACATCTTTTTATCAATTTTGGAGGGATATCTAGGTATTTTTTTTATTTTTTAAAACCAAGTATTAAAGTACTTGATGATGACGCCTTTGAAAATTATTTTGCACCCTTCTCCCGAGCGATATTACTGACGATTGAAATGGCTCAGATGCTGTGGCAGCTCTCTGCATTTTAAGGCTTGCGAAGAAAAAAAAATGTCAGGAAAAGCCAACTAGAACATCTGAACTTTATTCGGGTTTCAATTAGAGGACTTGAAATGGTGGCAAGTGTGTGTGTGCGCGTGTGTGTGTGTGTGTTGACTCCAATTTCACACGAGTAGGAATGTGAGAGGGTAATTCGAACAGAGCCAATGTTGGCCAACTTGCCTTCTCGAAAAGATTTCCATTTCTTGAGTTGAGTAGTACAGGTTAGAGGCCACCACAATGGTGGGGAAAATTGCGAAATGATTTTTTTTTTTTTTTTTTTAACGTCACAAAAATCTGGCATTTTATCGGGTGTTGTGTAGACTTTTTATAGCGGCTGTATTTAACCAATGTACAAGTTTTTTTTAATGAGCTTTTTCTCTTGATTTACTGTATATTAGTATATTACTGTATACTATAATTGATTTTTATTTTTTGGTTCATTATGCACAATATAATTAACGTATGAACCGGTCATGTGTAATAACATTTGCATCATACATGATTTTCACCACGCCTCCAACATGACATCCAGTCTGCTGCTTTCGCGCGTGTGCGTCATATGCGATATTCTATACACCCCGAAGATATCACTCTTACGTCATACAAGTGTTACCATCGGTACATCCTATTTCACGTGCGGCCGCCCCGAACGTATTTTGTCTTGAGCCGCCCGAGTTTCGTCCGTCCGTATCTGCAACGGGGCGCCTGCCTGTGCATCATCCCGTTGAACGCCGTCGACACAACGGGGCTTGCGTTATCACGTGTACGGGGTGAAACGGAGGTTGAATTTGGATTCATTTGGCCCAGTTCCCACGCCTAAAGCGGTGCCCCCCCCCCCAGCTAAAAAAAAAAAAAAAAGGCTGCTCAACCCGGCTCGGCTGTACTCGCCCGTCATGGTGAAGATGCCGACGGCCAGGTTGATGCCGCGGTTGCCGAGCAGCGCCATCTCCGTCTGGTCTCCGCGGCCCTTCTTGGCCTCGCGCTTGGACTTGAAGGAGGCCCACACGCCGATGGCCAGCACCAGAAGGTAGAAGAACATCATGACGCTCACGCCGGGGATGTTGAGAGCCATGATGGACGAGCAGCGGGAGCGAGACGACCGCAACCGGGAGGAGGAGGAAGAAGATGAGGACGCACTGAGCGAGAGACGGAGCGACAGTGGCGGCGGCGGCTCGGCGAACATCCACCAGCGCCCCCCCCCCACTCCCTCCCCCCACTCCTGCCCACCCCCGCCCAACGCCGCCGTCCCCGCCGCCTCACGCCGGGCTCGGAGGAGGGATGGCGGTGGCGATGGAGGACCCGCCCCCTGATCGCCGCTCCGCCAATCGGAAGCCGCTCCGAGCCTGGGTCGGCGCCGGGCCGGCCTGCCCGGGCCGAGCGCGTCACGACTGGATGTCGGTTCGTTGACTTTGTCCTATGCGAGCCGCCCCTGAGGTGACGATTTGCTGCAATGTGCTGACGCCGAGCCCAGACGCCATACTGGAATACACCGGGGAGGTGGAGGTGGAGGGGGGGGGGGGGGGGGGCAATAAAAGGTACCGGAGACCGAGGAGAGCCGATCGTGCCCCCCCCTCCACCCCACTGGATGCAACGTACATTAGCTAATCAATATCCAACGCACATGCACGGGGGACCTTGATGACTTATTGGGCTTCTTACTTGATGAAAATATGCCATCACATCTTGGAATGTACTCAAGTGGGGTGGCCACTTTGGTGAAAGGGACCCGCGGCATGAGAAGGAACTGCATCTGAAATCAAACATGCACCAAATTCACAAATTCTTGCATTTTGTTCATAAGTGCACGTAACCAAGTGAAAAGAACCCTTTGGCATATACCCTTTCCCAAAATTATCCCTACGATTAAGAAAAAAAAACAGTAACTGGGTTATGATCCAGCAGGGGTGTGCAAAAAAAAAAATCGTTCAAAATAGTGAAGGTAAATACTGCATACAAAGCATTTAAAAACAGTGACAAAAAAAAGGCTGTACTGTATTTGAATTTAGCAGTCGGAAGAGCTTAGTCGGTACAAAGAAACACAATGCGCGTTGACATGACTGTGCAGCCGGAATCCACATTAGCTAATCAATACGCGGGAAGCTTTATGACTCACGGGGCTTCTTACGGGATGAAAAGGCTCCACTGCATATTGGAACGTACTCCGGTGAGCCATTCCACCAAAGGAACAAATGAATACAAATAAAATACAGGGGGGTTGGGGGGGGGCCTTGACTTATGACTTTAATTTCTTTTGTGACGGCGTTGGCGTCACGCAGTCATGAAGGTCAGCGGCTTCCTGCGTCCACTCCTGCGGCGCGGCCTATTCACGGGCAACTTGAGCAATGTTTTCAGCTCTTTACGTCAAAGGCACTAAGATTGAGGGAAAGATTAATTAAATAAATGGAGCGAGAGCAAATATATCTATCTATATCCATCAATCCATTTTGAAATCCGCTTACCCCCACGAGGGAGCCGAACCCGTCCGTCTTCGGGCAGCAGGAGGCAAACCTGAACTGGTTGCCAGATAATTGCATGGCACACATCAACAGCCATAACCTGCCATTCATGTTATTTTTTGTTTTTTTTGGGGGGTGGGGTGGGGGGGACTCAGCGGTACCTGGAGAAAACACACACACAGGCATGGGGAAAACATACAAACTCAAAATCGAACCCTAACACCTCTGCACTGTGAGGTTGACGTGCTAATCAGCCAACTGCTGTGTCACCCTTTAGCGATCTCGCTAGCTAGCTCCCTAGCTTGCGAGATCTCGCTAGCTAGATCCCATCCCTAGCTAGCTAGATCCCATGCCTAGCTAGCTAGATCCCTAGCTAGCTAGATCCCTAGTTAGCTAGATCCTAGCTAGCTAGATCCCTAGCTAGCTAGATCCCATCCCTAGCTAGCTAGATCCCTAGCTAGCTAGATCCCATCCCTACCTAGCTAGATCCTAGCTAGCGAGATCCCTAGCTAGCGAGATCAATAGCTAGACACACTTTTTTTTTCTCTCTTTCTCTCTCTCTCCTTGTTCCTCGGGCGCGATTCACGGCAGATTTTTATTATATTTTATGGTCCAAGATGACAGCAAGATATTTGATTTCACATATTCTTTGTCTACTTCAAGAACGATGTAATTTTTTTAGGTAGCATAGGGTATAAAAAGTTATAGACCCATCGAATAAATACAAATAGCCAAAACAAATTAGTGTGTTTGTCTTTAAAGTTGGTCCACAGTGTCCCCCCCCCCTCTCCATTGTGCCCTGAGATTGGCTGGCAACTAATTGAGCTTGTCCGCCGCCTACTGCCCGAAGACGCCTGGGAGAGACTCCGACACGCCCGCGATCCTCGATAGGAGAAGCGCTTCAGGTACTGGACGGATGGATGGATGTAGGTGAAAGGCCTTGGCAGGCCCGAGCCCCCCCGCCCCCGCCACTCCCTGTGATCCTGTCCACTCTCAAACCTTAAAAGTCCTCCCGTCGTGTTTCCACTAACAACAGTAACAAAAGCCGCCCCGCGCTCACAGCGGCCACCGGCAACCCCGCTGAGACTTGGACAATGTCTGCCGGCTCACGGGGAATATATTGTGTCGAGGCGTCAAAGGGTGGGCTGGGGGGGCGTGGGGGTGCGTTGGGTCCGAATAAGCTTATGGAGGGCTTTTAAAGAGCCTTTAACATTCGAGCAAGAGGATGATCTCTTCATGAAAGCCGCGCAAGCTGTCAATGGGTGCCATTCACAACTCCCATTCATGTGCTCTGAACCCTCGCGTAGTCTTCACCAATTTGACGACAGCAAAAAAAAAAAAAAATTGCTGACATTTGATGAGGCAAAAGACGCAAAAGTGAAAACGCTCGGGTGCTACGACAACTAACGTAACTAACCGACACATCGCGCTTCCGACACATCGGGGATCGCCATCTTGAAACAGTTGCTGGGGCGCAACTGAGGCGTTTTTTGGAAAGTGGCACAATAAATTGGGATTCAAAGTTTTTTAAAAAAATTTATTTTATTGTCAGGCCTGATGCATCAATTTTTCGGTGCCAAATAAAGCAAGATTGATCCTACATACTAAAAATGACTGACAGGAGCTGGTTTAATTCAGGGGTGTCCAAACTGCGGCCCGGGGGCCATTAACCAGACAATACAAACAATGTATCATTGCTTTCTTGACTGACTTTAGCATGTTTACAAAAAAAGTTGACAAATTTTAAAGAGGCCCTTTCAGCCTCCCATTTTTCTGTCTACGCTTCCCGTTTCTCTGAATTAAAGACGAACGCGTGGTGGAAAATGAAGCAAATGTAAAGGTTGCAAAAGAAGTCGGCAGCATGAAGTCCACCCGCGAGTGGATTTTGGATTAGTGCACCGTGCGCTCGGCTTGCCAGCCTCAGTCGCCACCATCTTTGTTTTTGCTCTAAGCCCCGGAGGCTATTTTTGGAGCGCAGGGCGGAGGCGAGGAGCGGGCAGGATTAGCATTTGAAAAGAGATACTGCTAATTTATCTGCTAATGCTAACAGCGCGAGACCCCGGCTGGCCCGATGAGCAACAAGCAAAACACTCGGCCGGCTTCAAATTCTTTTTTTGGAAAGGTGTCACGGTTGCGGTTTGATGTGATTCATCTCTTGGATGTAACGTTCTCATAAAAACTAAGAAGGTGGAGGCTATATTTGAAGGCCCGTGACATAATAAGCATTTAGCAGCTTTGACATTTGGTGGTGAGTAATGTCCTGTGTAGAGCATGATTATGAAAGTAAGTAGGTGGAAGCTGCATTTGAAGGCCCACGCCATCATGAGCGCTCACCAGCAAGGGCATTTTGTCTTGTATACGAGGCCATGATGGAAAGAAAAGGCCCCATTGATGGCAAGGAGGTTGCATTTGAAGGCACTCGTCAGGATTTCACTTTGCGCTGTGACAATGTCTTGTATGGAAGTTTTTTAACCCAGCTGGCTGGGTTAAAAAACAACAAGAACAAAAAAAACAATCCAATCATTGAATTAATAAAAATAGAGAGATGGATTCTTCATGTCAGCTTCTGCCAAATAAAGCGAAGAGGACCTTCATGCAATCACGTTGTCCCTTTAACGATGAGAAATGAAGTGAGGCGTCCATTGTGAAAGGTTTTCATGCGTCTTTGGGGTACAACAAAATACACAAGTAGAACACACTGACAACCATTATGCAGCGACGGACAGTGGGGGGGGGGCACCCCCCTTAACCGGTTGCCAGCCAATCGCAGGGCACACAGAGACGAAAAACCATTCGCACTCACACTCACACCGAGGGACAATTTAGAGTGTTCAATCAGCCTGCTCTGCATGTTTTTGTAATGTGGGAGGAAACCGGAGTACCCGGAGTAAACCCACGCAGGGCCGGGGGAGAACACGCAAACACCAACACGGAAGTCGGAGTTGCGTAAGTTAAATCCACGCAATAAAATGATTCTATTCTAGGCCTCTTTTTATAGCGTTTAAAAGATTTCATGCTTGTTAAGGTCCTGAAACACACTTCCAAAATATTACAAATGTGTTAAAAAACATCAAATACGGTTGGCCTGCATGTGAAGTTATTTGCGCTTTACATTATTTGTTGTATCTGCCCACATTTGATTGCGTAAGTCGTTTCCCGGTTGCTCTTAGAATGGTCCGCTCTTGCCGGGGCAGCGGGTGGAGCCACTGGCGGCCATCTTATGTTGGTCAATCGCTAAGCCCACCTATCTCCAATCAGAATCAGAATCAGAATCAGAATCATCTTTATTGGCCAAGTATGTAGAACACACAAGGAATTTGTCTCCGGTATAACACGCTGCACTAGTATCATCGTAAACAACAAAATTATTGAACCATTTTAGAGTAATCCCTTGATTTCTCGCCAGTGTTCAGTAACAATGGCAACTTAAGATGGCCGCCCTCTGGCTTCAGCCACATGGGGCCTCTTGATAGTCCAGTCATCTACAAGTCAGTAGTTTGGTGACGCGACTTTCTTATGAAAATGGCTGATCGCTTCTGATCACGTATGCAGCTGTCCCTCATTCCAAGGCCAATTCCTCCCAAGGAGAAAAGTGAAACCTTGAACCTTGAGCGGCAAAACAATGGCGAGTGTTTATATGACTTTTTGGGGGCGGAGGTGGTGGTAGTGGTGGTGGGGGGAGGGGGTGGGGTGTCGCAGACCGTACGTTCCATTCTAAAGCTTCTTCCGACTGGTCTCAGGGTCGCAATGCTTATGGGAACAGCTGCGCACAGAAATAGACTCTTTACGGCTCATATGTACGCAGCGACAACAGCCGTCCTGCGCTTGAAACGTCACCTTGCGCACCACCGGCCCAGGTGGAGCAAACTTTGACTTTGACATTGTCAGCCGCCACGAGTCAGCTTAAGGGGCACACAATTCTTCCGGGGAATGCTTACGGTAAGCGATGCTTTGTTTCTTTCCATGCTTGCATTTTTTTTGGAGGGTGGCGGGGGTGCTGTTATCTGTGCTGAACTTTTTGAGAATGGTCTTTCTGTGACTCTTGCAGTCTCTGTTGTAACCTGCTGATCCCACCTTGCAGTTCCCGTCGAGCCATTGTGACGTCACGTCTTTTAGAACTAAACAACAACAAGAGGCAAGTTAGCGAAACGCGGGCAGGCGAAATAGCCCCGACGAGTCACGTGACGCACCATCCGGGCTTCTCCGCGTCCGAGGATGAAGGTTTCGGGCAGGACCGGCACCAACGGTCCGCAGAACCCCGCGCCTGGGGGGAGCAGGGTCCACACGTCCTCAAGGAGGAGAACCAGATGAGCCACAGACTCAAAACACGCCCGCGAAGCCCAAACCGTCCCGTCTGAAACAAAACATATTTGTCATATTTAACACACCGAATGTACTGATAACAACATCTGGTGCACTGATCGGACTTTTATTCACCTTGAGCGAGTACGACGAGTACGGATGTCGGTTCACGATATTGCGGTTCACTTCTTGCAACAGTGATACACAGTCCTCACCAAGAGGGGGCAGCAGATGACCACAAAGTAAGCTTTGTTCCCATTGTGATACACAGTCCTCACCAAGAGGGGGCAGCAGATGACCACAAAGTAAGCTCTCCTCCCGAATGGGAACAACGTTCAAAGTTCAAGTCGCTCTTGTCATGCGCCGCTGAGGTCAAAACAAGCTAACGAGACGAGCATTCAACCCGAAGCCAATGCGAGAGAGTCTTACTGAATGTAAATGTAATCGTTCTTATCAGAGAGCGCTCCAAACAAGAGGGAGACCAGGATCATTGGCACAACGAAAATGCTTTTTGCTGGCTTGGGGAAGATGCACTCATCAATTAAGAAAAAAAAACAAACAGTAAATTGTCAAGTTATTTATGGTTCATCAAATTCAATCATCGTATGTTGTTTTAATATTTCCAAACCCAAATCCACTGTATTGTCATTACAAGTAAAAAAAACACGTAATCGTTAATTATTATTAAATTAAAAATAAGAAAACATCAGCATGAATTATGATTGTATCATTTAAAAATATGTTTATAAAATTCTAATCCGACCCCGAGAAGTGGCAGTGGCGCGGTCAACTGTCAAACCGGTTTTTGGCCCAGCCTACTTTCAAATCAACTTGTTAGTCATTAGCTAGACATTAGGCCTTTGAAAAAATGTCAGCCTGCAATTTGACGAGAAAGGACAACAATTTGTTTGAGAAGGCTCCCATTAAAATTTTTTTTTTCTCACGAGAAAGTCATCGCAGGGCCTCCCCGGAAGCCGGGACGCCTGCTGCGTTTTGTCTCCAAATCATGCCGAGGGGGAGCATGCGTCATGCGCTGACCCTTGCCCGCCCCCAGGAGGCCCGCAAAGGAAGTGCCCAATCAGCGTCAAGTACTGTAGCGAGCGTCCCGCCTTTCCCCAGCAGCTCCCAATGGCGCGCGGTCCCAGATGGGTAACTGTGGAGAACTCCTTGGAACAATTCATGAATCAGTCCGGCTTTTGCCCGGTTCGCTTCGCCGTGACTTAAAACAGCAACACGACTAATTGATGTTTGGAGATCACGTTGGCTGTTATCAAGGTAACAAGAAGATGCTAGCAAGAGCGCAACGTGATGCATTTCTTCCATCTGACCGTTTCAAACGTTGGTACAGATTTGGGCGGGCATCATCGATGTCGACCTGCGCGATTGGCTTTTGCGGGCCGCATACATTGAGGCGGCGGGCCAGACCTGGCCTCCGAACTCGACTTTGACACCCGTGGTTTCAATCGGTGCTTAGATTCCCAAATTTCAACCGGCTTGACTGACACACGCGCAGTTCATCGAAGGAATTTCTCTTATTTTGGGGCGGGGTCAAAGGTCAAAGGAGGATGGATGAGTAATTTTAAGGCTTGCGGAAGGCGCTTTTGTCCGGTGGAGAGCAACCGTGGCCGCAAAGACGATTCCGGGCCTTCGCTTGGGCCAAACATCGGATTTCTTGCCACTTCCTGCGCAGGCACAAAGGGGACTAGCGCAGACAATGGCCGCGTGTGGACATTTGGGACGTGATGTAACAGGGTGCCGGCTGGCCGGCTTCCATCCACGCACGCACGTATGGCATGATCGAGTCAAATATGTTATTTGTGTCTGCAGGACCTTCGGGAAGGACTTGTGAGAGTTCACAAAGTTGCGTTAACGTGCTGTCTCGGGGGGAGGGGCAAAACGCTGGACGCGCCCATGGAAAATCATCTTCGTTGCTTGGGGCAAAATGTCAAAGACGCAATAAATTCAGCGTTTGCGTTTGCTTCAAAACAAACAAGCTTCAGTCATGGGAAAGCGTGCGTGTCGGGGATCCATCCCGGCGAGGGCGGGTTGAGGGGGGGGGGGCAGATCACAGCAAAACACAAACAAGCGCGACTCGGCCAAACACTTGCAGCCCGGCTTCCAGTGCCCCCCCCAAAAAAGATTGCGTGGCCAAGGTCAACCTGCATGTTTTTGTTGTGTACTGGAGACCCCCCCCCCCCACTCCGCCCCCCTCGCCCCGAAAAGCAAAACATAGCGCTACGATCGGTCGCATGGATGCAGACAAGGGCAATCTCAATCGGGTCAATAATATGCTTTTAATAATAAGATACCAGTGCAGAAAAGAAACTTTTGAGCGGGTTCGAGTCCCCGTAGTAACAATGGTCATCAAGATGGATAAGATCACAAAATCAGTCGGCTTTCGGAGCACATACAAAAGCGCAACGGGACTCAAGTGAACTAAAATCATACAACAAGTTCAACGCTGATCCCAGAGTGGCAAACTCCAAACCCGGTTTCTCGATTGCAAAACGCGCAACATGCTAACATTCATCTCCCCACGCCTCAACATTGCGGAACGTTCTGCTTCGGGGGCGGGAACGCAACCAACGGTGGCCGAGGCGCGTCCTCGGCGAACCGCCGTTTTAAATAGTAACGCCGGTGACGAGCCTTCCGCTGTCTGACAAGAGACAAGAGTCCATCGTTTAGCACGTTAGCATCGGGTTCCGCTAGCCTAGGCGCTCCGAAAGTTTCTCTCGGGGAATTCTCCCTCTAGAAACTTTTCCAAGCGGCCAGTGGAACCGCGCCAAACGTTTGTCACGAGGCCAAAGTCCGACGTTAAGGCCGCTTCCGGTCACCGACTTTTCTCACGTACGTTTAAGACAGTTCGGCTCATGCTAACTGGAGCGACGTCAACTTGTTTTCAACGTTTTGGAAAGGAATAAAAATCCCCCGTTGACCCCCTGGGAGCGCTTTATCGTCAATGCCATTAAGTTCGACTTCAAACCCGCGAGTGGGGGCTATAAGGCTTTGAAGCGGGGTCTTTTTGGACTCACGTCGCTTCTCGTAGCCACTTTTTAGCCTTTAGCGAGGACTCTGAGGAGTTCTTGTGGAGACAAAATGGGTTCACAATGAGGACTGGCAGTGTTCTAATTGGGTCAATATGGGGTTTTTTTGGCACTATGCGGGATCTACAGGGGGGCTACATGGGTTCAAGAGTGAGTTTTGGAGACTTGAGGGCTCCAGAATATGCGGGAAGATGATAGAACTGACTGATAATAGTGAGGGCTTCGAGAAGGTTTGGACTTTGTGGTGTCAGAGTCGGATTTTGGGGTTACTAGGCAGGTTCTAGAAAGCACAGCAAGGGTTTGACTGGAGTCCGAAGTGGTCGTCATGGCTACCTCACGGGTTGAAGTGGGGATCGGAAGCGCTCATTTTGGACAGAGTTGGTTTTTGTCGGGGTTGTCTGGGGAAGTCCCACAAGGTGGGTTCTGGTCCCGAGATTTTGTTAGTTCTAATGGGGCAGACGAGGATTCTACTGGAGCCCACCACGTGAGGGCAGGACTTTGGTTCCTGCGCGGGTTCTAGAAAGGAGAACAAAGGTTCACCTGGAATCAGGACTGGTTCGAATGGGACCTCAAAGATTTTCTCAGTCCTTGAGTTGATATCGCCTTTTCAGTACATGGGTCGTACATGGTTCTAGAGTGGGACTTTGCGAATCCCCGTGCAGAATATGTCTCGCAGTGACTATCTGGGTTTTAATTGGGTCAAAACGGGTTCTACAGGGGACCGAGTGGGTTCTAGTAGTCATAATTGGCTCGACTGGATATCGCAAGTGTTCCAACGGGTGGTTTTGGGACGCTAAAAGGTTCCGGAGGTGTCTGTGGGCTGCAGTGGGGTCAGCTTTGCTCCTGACAGTGACCGCATGGGTTCAGATGGGGTCCAAGTGGGTTCTCGAGAGAACCACGTGGGTTGGACTGGGGATGCCAAGTGATCTAATGGGGTCCAAAGTGGGCTTGAGTGGTCGCTGGGTTGAGTTTTTGGGACGATGTGGTTTCCAGACGTGACTGGACTCGGCTCGGTTGCAATCAGAACCGGGGGGATGTGGGTGGGGGGACAAGGCACAAAGTGAAGGACTGGATGAGACTTAAGGCACATTTCTGGGGCAACCGAATGCGACTTGACGCCAAAAGCAGCATTTGCTCCGCAAACTCTCCGGACAAAATCAAAATACAAAACACAAATCGAATGTAGCAGATGTTCGACGTGTACGAACGAAGCACTGCTGCCCGTTTTCCGCTCACTCGACGGGATTAAAACGAGACCAGACCGGAAACCGACCGCTGTATAATATTAAAAAAATAAAAATGCTACATATCGCAAAAGTGAAAAGAAAACTTTTCATCCTTTTCTACTTTCTTAAAGCACAAATGAGGAGCAAAGACGACGAGTAGTGGGCGAGCCTCCAAACCGAGACTGCGACGACCACGTACCAGGGACACATCCACGCATCGAGTCCACCGTCAACATTCGAAATGCGCCGCGTGCGCGTGTGCAAAGCTCTACAGGGGGGGGCGAAGGGGGGGGGGGGAGTGGTCACCGCGACGCAACAACAATTACCTTTAAAAAAAAAAATAACATCATTTGGCCAAAAGTGTTTACATGGAAAGTCTTCTGCTGCGATACACATAAATAGATTGCACACAAATATAAAAACTTTTGATTGACGGGTGGCAAGGAGGGGGGCCGCTTTCAACAACCCCACCCAAAAAAAAAATATACAACAGAGGAAAACTGAACGACCTCTTTGTCCAATGGTGCTGGTCGAGACCATGGCACACAAGAGCCACTAAAAGAACCCCCCACCCCCTGCCCCCCCCAACCCCACAACACTCTGACCCTGACCAAGGAGGATTAGGGCCACACTGAACAGCAACAACAAAAAAATTATTTAGGGGATAACAAATATCACCAGAGTCGAGTTGAACCCCCCCCCCAACATTTTATGAGGATTATTTTTTAAATCTTGAGATCATGAAAATGCCGAAATCCAGAATTTAATGAATTTTAGAATAAAATCACAATAAAAGAGGACAATGAGAATAATAATAAAGTGCTGATTTCCGCAGAACGCCCCCGCCAAAGAAAATTGCACGATTAAAATGACACATTTGCCAATTTTTAAGAATAATAAAAAAAAGCGGCCATCCTAATTTGATACAAAATGCAAACGTGTTTCCATTTTCCTGAACAAACCAGAATTTGGACACATCCAATTTTTTTTTTTCGACTCAGCAAGCAACTGCGCCATCTCAAGTAACTGTACACTTTTTTTTTTCTTTCTTCTAAGTGGCTGTCATCCTCCTGTGGCCAGGCTTTCCCCTCATGACAACGAAAAATTGCACAAACAAAAATTATTATGAAAAGGCAAAAAAAATAAAAATAAAAAATCACCCGGTGCTCACGTGAGAACAAAGTAGAACAAGAGGAGTGGAGCAGGTCAAAGTGGGAGGCATGTCGATTGCATCACACTTTTTTGGGTGGTTTTTTTGTGGGTGGACTCGTCAGACGAAATATATAAAACGTTTTTTTTCTCTCTTCTTTTTCAGCAGTTATCATAGAAGCTCGCTGTGTCATCATTAAGGGAAACAAAACAAAATCGCCTAAAAAAAAATTCATTTTGGGACTTTGACGGCGTTCTCCTTTCATTTTTGTCAAGCATATATTTAAAAAAAAAGAATAAAAAGCTCTTTGGGATGCAAAAAATTGTCATCAAGTAGAGGCACAAAAATTTGAACGGATCCAAATTCTGGCAGCTTGCGGAAATTTTATAACACGACGAGGCAAGAATGCCACCGTTTGGGTTTGATCAAAACGTAACATTCGCAAACGTCGGCGCTCGATCAACATTTTTTTGTCGATTGATTTTCTCTTGAACGCTGCAGACCAAACCGGCAACTGATTCCCAATCACTTTTTGTTTCCGCATTTTTGAAATGACGTCCTGGCTTTGAAAAATGGGACAGTCCGAGTTTAAAGCCCCGCCCCCCCCACGTTGGCATTTTGGCTCAAAATGGTCCAAATATGGTTTTCAGCACAAATGGCTTTTCAGAGGTGGCCTTGCCTGCCAATTTTTTTCACCAAAATTTTGGTCCATAATTGAAGAATCCTGTGCATAGGTGTGTGTGTGTGTGTGGCATTAGCATTAGCATTAGCCACGAATCGAGTGCCGCGAAGGTGAACGTTTAAGTCCAAGAATGAGGACGGAATAGTGAAAGGCAGCTTTATGTGCGCATGTGAATCTCGCGAGAACCGGGGGTCTCCAACTCGGGGGTCCTCGGGGACCGCTTTCCGTCAAATTTCCCACGTCTCCCGGCTGCAACACATCCGATTGAAAGCTCTGCGGGTAGCCTGCTAACGACCCCGCTCACTTCAGTCAGGTGTGTTTGCGGCAAGGGAGACGCGGAAAACACGCAGGAACGCGGCGATCGAGGTCCCGAGTTGGGGGCCCCCTGCGCGAGAACAACAACGACGACAACGACGACGGCAGCGACCCATCCCGACAACTAAATAAGGCCGAATGTGCTCATGAGTTAGCATAGCATGGGAGGCGACGGGAAGGCCCCGCTAGGCCTCGTTCTAGGAGGCTTGGTCCAAGGCCCGGAGCAGGTCGCAGCCTTGGAGCAGGTGCAGGTTGCCCTGCAGCGGCACGTTGACCTCGCAGTCGTAGCGGGTCAACTCGGGCAGGAAGCTGCGTTCCGCCGACGGGCCCAGCAAGCGACTGGCCACACCTGCGACAAAAAAACACATTCACAATCCAAACACATTTTTACCGATAGCTTCCCCAAAAAAGTTAAAGTATAAACACACACGCACAATATTTATGTGTGTGTGTGTGTGTGTGCAAGCTCACCTATCATGTTGCCCGGATACTCCAACTTCCGATGTTGCTGCAATATGTTCAAACGCGAAGAAGTCCTGTTGCCCGGCAACATCGCCAGCTCTGGAGGACAAAATATCGTCAACGTTTACGTTCATGTCGTCTTCAAATCTACACAAGATGGCCGACTTGTTTGTACCGGGCAGCGATCCGGCGCCACTGTCCATGTCGCCCCTCATCTTCTTCCACATGCTTCCTGATGTCTTGACTTCGCCCTGCTCAACACACACACGCACACACACACACACACACGCACACACACACACACGAATAAGAACAACTCAACATGCACACATCGCATTGACAAAATATTGGGACACAGACGGGTTATGAAAAGACGGTGCCTTTCTATTTTACAGGCTATTTGGTGCGCGACAATTCCCCCCCCAACCCCCGTCTGAAATGTCGATTTCACACTTTTTGTTTGTCGGGTGGGGGCGGCCCGGTAGCCCAGTGGTTAGCACGTCGGCTTCACAGTGCAGAGGTACCGGGTTCGATTCCAGCTCCGGCCTCCCTGTGTGGAGTTTGCATGTTCTGCCCGGGCCTGCGTGGGTTTTCTCCGGGTGCTCCGGTTTCCTCCCACATTCCAAAAATATGCGTGGCGGGCTGATTGGACGCTCTAAATTGTCCCTAGGTGTGAGTGTGAGTGCGAATGGTTGTTCGTCTATGTGTGCCCTGCGATTGGCTGGCAACCGATTCAGGGTGTCCCCTGCCTACTGCCCGGAGACGGCTGGGATAGGCGCCAGCACCCCCCGCGACCCTCGTGAGGATCAAGCGGTACGGAAGATGAATGAATGAATGTTTGTCGGGTTGCAGCTATTCCCTTAAAAGGAACACTTTTTGTCAATATTTGCGCGTGACTGAAACAGATTCGTCGGATTTACTATTCCCGATCGAAATGATTGCGCTTTGGATTTCCAACGATTCCGTTTCGAAACGTCAAGATTTTTTTTTTTTGCGATGCCCTTGACACGGTATCGCCTCGTGATTAATCGGTGATTAATAACAATTAATCGGTGGAGTCAATGATGACCAGAATAAGCGAGCATCTTCACCAATTGCAGGGGGAAACTCACCGACATCTGACTGAAGGAGCGCTTGATGTGGTTGGCTGGATTGATGTCTCGGTAATCGTGGACAAAATCCTCAAAGCACCTGTGCTCGCACACACACACACACACACACACACGCAGGCACAGACACACACATGCAGGCGCAGACACACAGAAACAGACATTGCATTTGTCTTGGAGAATGCTGAAGGATGCTCTGAACTCATATACAATCAATATTAATCAATTTATATCCGTGAGGGGAGTTGCGGGTCGAACGCGCTTGAGGTCGCGGGCGTGATCGTTGCCTGGTAACGCGATCGGCGCACGCAGGCTGCGGCGCTGCTTTTAGAAATGTCAAATACAGCAGATAGTCCTGAGACTGCGCCGCGTCCTCAAAAGAGGAAACGGCAACTAAAAGTATTTGGCCGAGTGTGGAAAGAGGCAAACCCTTGGATTGATGTTTCGGAGGGGGGGGGGGGGGCAGAACCCTCAAAATGTATTTTACCTGGCTGGTTTTGGTTGATACTGTACTGAGCACATTCGAGTCCCAGTCGACGGGATGCCCCCTTAACGACGGCCCAAAAGATCAACACACGCTTGGATGCGGACTAAGGGCTCAAAGCATCCAGAACGGGTTGCCCGCCCCGAGACTATTTTAGCCGCGACCGCGTCAGGGAGCAGCCGAGCCTGCGTGCCGATGCGCGAACCAAGTGGCCAGATGGACCCCCGCGCTGTCACCTTTCTTTGTGCATGACGTGCAGCGGGTTGCGCTGGCAGAACGGCCGCCGCTCGGGCGCCGCGCGGTAGGCCTCGTTGGCTGCTTGTTGCCGATATGCTAGCAGAGGGTCCGGGGGCCTCTGCAGGTTCTGAATGCCCCCCATTGACGATAGCGGAATGCCGGCAGGGGCTTGATAGGGCGGGTTCCGCACGTGCCCCATCGCGTACGCCCCGGTCCTCGGGTCCAGAGCCCCTCCCTGGGCCCCCGGGGTTCGCTCCTCGTTCGGAGCCCAGGCGGGAGCCGCGACGGAGGGCGGCGGACGGTAGCGGCCTTGCTGATGCGGGGGCGAGGAGAGCGGCTGGAAGAGGCCGGCGATGTTGCTGAAACTCCGCCGCTGGGAGGGAGGAGGCGCGCCGCTAACGGTGCCGCCGCTCGCGCCCACCACGGCGCTGCCGTCCAGGGGCTCGGCGTCGGGGATGATGGGGTTGAGCTGGTAGTCTTCTCCGTCCATGGGGATGTACGGAGCCAGCGTCTCCAGGTCATAGTCGCTCAAGTCCCGCTGAAAGAGGCCAAACCAGAAGGCGAGCGAGTTAAAACAATGCCACGAACGCATTTTGCGTTCGGCAGGTAGCGACGATGCTGCGGATCATTTTCGGATTTTGGGACGCCTCCTTCTCATGTGCCGGCACCTCCAACCGGGGGAGGATTCCAGACCCACCTCAGCGTTTCCGGGACCGTCCCCCTCGGTGTCCAGAGCCAAGAGCCTCTCCATCAGCTCCACCTTCAAGTCTCCGCTGGTGGTGCGGTAGTAGTCGCCGGGGCTGCTCGGCTGAGGACCGGCAAAGCGCAATCAGGGGAGTTTGTCGGCACGCGCCGCAGGGTCGCTTCCACGCCCCGTCGGGGGCGCCGTGCTCGTCGGCTCTCACCGTGGAGCAGCTGCTCAGGCTGGGGGTGACGCTGCAGGGAGGCGGCTTCTGCCGGGCTACGAAGGCGGCGGCGCCCACGCTAGCCGCGTCGCCGGCCGATGGTAGCGGCGCGCTCCCGAGGCTTTCGCCGGCCCAGGACGGAGTCGCCGGGACGGGCAGGGAGGGGGCGGCGGGCCGCTGAGCGCACGCCACCGCCGGATGCCGGGACGGCTCCTCGAAATGAGGGCGGCCTATCGGGAGGAGTTACCGGTAAATTTAAGCCCCTCCCCTTCAATGAAAACTACATTTCAAAAAGGACCATTTCCAGGAAATTCATTCGGGTGTGACCGACTACGAATCTTTTCTTTTGTACTCGCCGGAGGTTGAGCGGATAGGAGTCAGACCGAAATCGAGGCTGATGATGGTGTCCCCCGGCGTAGGCGCCAGCTGGGCCAGGTCCTCTGGTTCCTCTTTGAGTTTGCTGAAGAGCGCCTCGCCGCCGCTCTCCCCGGCGAAGAACGCGCCGGCCTGCCGGGGCTTGAACAGCGACTCCGTTTGCTCCAGGGAGAAGATGGTGCTCTTTTCCTCGATATCGCTGCGGACACGGCGAGAGACACGCTTCACTACAAATCACTCCGTAGACAATTATTTGACAAAATAAAATAAAAATATATGACAAAAAAATGGCCGCAAATTTCCTGCCGAGGATCACACACACTTTGACACTTTTGGAAGTGCGTCGCGGGGACGTGCTCGGAAGAGACGAGGCGCAAGGAGACGAGGGCTCGGCGGCGTCTTACCTGAGCACGTAGTTGATGCAGACGATACATTGCGGCTGCGAGTTTCGGCCGTTGTAGATGACGGTGCCTTGCGTCTCCACCCACACGAAGCCGCCGCTCTTCGCTAGCATGCGGTACTGACCGCTCACGACTTGGCCTTTGCTGCACACTGGACAAAACACAAGACGCCTAAGCCGCCGCAAAGGACACGCGCTCCTCGTTCCCTTCGCGTGACGACTCGCTTTTTGCTTTTCAACGCTCAACGAGTGCAGTTCAGATTACCCCGCGAAACGGGCCGCGCAGAGGTAGCGGCTAAGTCGCAGTAACGCCATTGTGGAAGGCTTTATCGTCCGCGTAATTTTTAAAACAAATTTGGGTGAAAATATGAAGCGGTTCGCATACCATGGGGCGGCTACGTTGCGCAATTTCGGGGGGGAAGCTATCATGCTAATCCTCGCTCTGGACCGGTTAAGATTAGCGAGCATTTATGGGTTTAGGCTAGCTCACGGCAACGCGGAAGCTACCCTCTCGGATGCACTTTTCAACCGTTTCCTGAACGCCAGCCGAAGACTCGAGCGCAATCAACGAGCCCCCCCTCACTTGCGAGGATCAACTTCCATTTGAGGTCTTTGGGGGAACTTCTGAGTTCATTTGACGCACCTCGCACCGATTTGCAGGTCTCGAGGCGTTCTGGGAAACACGCACCCAATGTCCGTGACGAACACGGCGAAAATTGAAGAGTGTGATCGGTGGGAGGGAGCAGCCTTAAGAGGACAATGGGTCGTCGACCCACCGCGAGGACGACGAAGGGGGAGGAGCAAGTTCAACGGGTGCCGAAACCTAGCTTCCAAGCTAACTTAGCATACTCTTACAGTTGTGGTGGCTCTTGGTGACACTGTCCCAGTCCAGAGCGTGATAGAAGTCGTAGACCGAGCGACCCAGCAGATCATCGGGAGTGTAGCCCATCAACTCCGTCACCCTGTGACACACACATTCGCGTACACGGCACACCCGCACATTTACCGATGTTGTAAGACTGCCGTTTGCTCAACTTGTGTCAATAGTTGCAACTAAGTTGAGGAGCTTCATTTTGACATTGGCAGTCATCTTGTGGCATCTACAAACCCCTTTTGAAAACGATTGGCAGATTTTCACTACGGCTAGACAAAACAGCAGCACGTGGCGAGCCAAGGCGACCCTCTCTTTTCCCACCAGGAAAGAAAATGGCTTTGAACTTTTAAGTCTGTAGCAAACCCAAACAGCAGCGAGCAAAAAAACAAACATAAAAAAAAAATCAGGCAGAGAACTTGAAAATGTAAACACTTGTCCCCAAAATCAGCTTTTGGGAGGGGAAAAAAACATTGCGTAATCTCAGTTGTTCCGCTTCGCCCCCCCCCAAAAAAAACTCTACTTTCAGCGAGGAACGGCTAACTTTGTTTCCCAACAGGATAGAAAAAAAAACGACCATTGCGACAGGCAGCCGGCCATATTCCGAACTCCCAAAACCGAGCCAGCGAAGGAGCCGTCGCCCCCCCCCCCCAAAAAAAACTCTACTTTCAGCGAGGAACGGCTAACTTCGTTTCCCAACAGGATAGGAAAAAAAAAAGGACCTTTGCGACAGGCAGCCGGCCATATTCTGAACTCCCAAATCCGAGCGAGCGAAGGAGCCGCCGCCGGCGCATTCAGCACGCCTGCCTCCCCCTGGTGGCCACTCCGTGCAATTCATCAGCGGCGCTGCCTTGCTTGCCAATGACGACGCAGGACTTTGCACCAAGTGAGACCTCTTTTTGTGTGTGTGTGCCTGCGTGTGTCCTCTAACGAGCGCCAGCGCCTTCAATAACCTCATTCACTTAATTGGATGCAGGATTTGGGCCACTATCAAGCCTCCCCAAAATGTGTCCCAAAAAGAAAAAAGGGGGCCCTTGTTTGTCGTGGAGTCACACAAGCACGCACACGCAAACACACACACACACTTTCTTGGCCAGAAGAAACCTTTGTGCCGCATGAGCAACTTGAAAAGATGACAAGAATGCACGCAAAAGCTTGCGTAACGCCAATCGGTGAGTGAGTGCGTCTTCTCGTGCCAGCAATGAGAGGAAAACTCGAAAGCAGCCCCCAGGTAATGCTGCCACACTGTTGCCATGGAGACATAACAATAAGGGTGATGACAATCATCAAGGCCTTTTCCCCAAATCGTCGCCCTTGAGAATGTTGGTTCCATTCCCCCGATTTGGGGGTGGGAGGGTGGGGGGGGTGGTGGAAAATAATCGCCTCTCCCTTAAATAAGCACCTCCTTTAACCAATGAACACGTCAGGTCCATTTTTCGGCCATATTGCTAAACCAAAACGGCAGCGCAGTGGCGCGTTCGCACGCACCTTTCGTCGCAGTAGGTGAACTTCATGTCCATGCTGTGTCGGCTCAGGAAGGTCCTGCTGTCGAGCGGCGCCTCGATGTTGGCCGGATGCGGGACGGGCTGGCACATGAGAACGGCGCACGTGAGCGCCGGCTCCTCGAGGCCGCACGCCGGGCGGCTGGCGTACGTCCTCAGCTGGCCCGTGCAGTGCAGCACCTGCCGCGCAAACAAAAAGACGCCCGTTTGGAAGGAAGCGCTTAAGATTTGGGGCTTTTCGGCAGGGCGTTTTTGCTTTGGGGCTGCTTTTATTTTGGTGGGTTTCTATTGACTTACTCCTACACCCTGATGAATTGCAATCACACACTTTTTTTTTTTTTGTCAGCGATAGATTTGCTTTGGAACTTATGTGGTGAATGCAAGACTGTCTGCTGTTGGAATCAATCCGATGTTGGGGATTTTTTTTTCAACTTTTTTCATGCACAAGGAAGCCCGCGCGCGCATCTTACTTTCCAGCTCGCCGACTTGAGGTTGACGGTGCGCCCTCTGCTGGTCACCGTGCATTTCATCCGCATGAAGAAATCCCGCTTGGTGCTCTGCTCTTTGCTCTTCTTCCCGAAGCTGTTGGCTAGGAACAAAAAAAAAATAAAAATGACAGGAAATGAATACATCATGTGATTTGAAAACATCGCCTTCTGCTGGTTTACACGTTTTGTTCTTTCGTTTTGTCGATTTTGTCCGATCTTGCCTTCTGATTGGCTGGCAGCAGTCACGTGACACACTTGAATGTGAATCAACAACTTTGTTTAGGTGCTGCTTGATATGGCTTTCCAATTAAAAAATTTATTAATTAATTAAAAAAAAAGAACAGAAAAGACGATCAACAAGAAAACAAGCAGGAGGCAGAGGCCCTCTGAGTGAAAACCCTTCATTTTTATCTTTTTTTTTGGGGGGGGTGGGAAGTGAGAAAGACATAGGAGGTGGAGAGGGATAAGAGAAAGTGAGAGAGAAGGAAAAGAACCACGAAACAAAGCGCATTGCGCCTCTTGCGGCACTGATAAGTCTTATCGATTCTTTCACACTAGCCACTCAAGCGCGTGCACACGCACACACAACCCCCCCCCCCCCCACCTCCCTCACTGCTGTTGACATGACCTCTGAGCCCGCGGTCGCTTGCGTCAGTAGTGCGCTCTTTTACTTTTTGACCCACAGGCACATTTAAGTCGTCTCACTGAGCGGCGCTGACGTCAGCTTGCCTTTTACGCACCACCGTTGGTGGGGGGGGGTGGGGGGGGGTGCGTGTGGGATCAGTTACACTCATTGACAAAGAGTCATTTGGTGGCTTCCTGATGAAGTGCTGCCTCCGTGAGCGAAAATAGTCATCTCAAATTTAGGGTGGTGAGGGGGGGGGGGAGCTGACGTTACAGTAGCCCCCCCCCCCCCAAGCTCAAATTGGGAGTCTGTCAATGAAAAACTTTCCACGAAGAATCACGCCGATGACATTTGATCACCAGGCGAAAAGGAATCAAATGCATCAAAGTGAATTATTTGCATTGCCTAATATCTCCCCACACTGGCAGTCTTGAGGTAACTTTGAAGTTGGGTGGGGGGGGGGGGGGGGACTAATCAGAACGCAATATTTGGACATCTTCTAGCATATGTGGACATGTGAGCGCTCAACATTCAAGAAAAAAGCACTGAAAGCAGCCTCGGTGAGCCTTCGCGTTTGCTCGTGCGTGTGCGGTGGTGGGCGTCGTCACACTGACTGGTTGTCTTCAGGCTGAGGTTCTCTCGGATCTCGTCGTGGTCACACGGGTGCGTAAAGTCAAAGATGCTTTGGCCGGTCAGCTCCACCTGACAAGCACAACAAAAGGAAAGGAAAGGAAAGGCACGTTCATTGTTACGCAATCAGATGTCCTTCTACGTCACTCCAGCCGTCTTTACCGTTTACGCCACTAGAGGGAGCTCCAAAGGGAACTGCGGCATGCGGCGGCCATGTTGCATTCACGCAACAGCAGCCGTGGATCAATTTGTCGACGCGTCACCGACAAGCGAGCATCTCGAGCGTGACGGCTTTTAACGAGCAATTGGAATCATTTCAGCCACGTTTGAAGGTCAACACGTCAATTGCGCAACTCAAATGGCTGCTATGAGCTGCGTTTTCCCCATGATGGGCTTTTGCTCCTTATGCAAGATGGCCGGCTGCCGCCATTTGCCAAAGTCAATATGTACCATCAACTAAGCTGGGTGCAAAATTCAAGTCCTTGTCATTAATGATTTTTATACCCGCACAGGAAATGAGTCAATTGACTCATATGACCTCAAACTTGAAACGACCACAAAAAAAACCCCAAAGTGGCATAAATAGCCACGTGTGGAGTGAAAAGATGCTAAGAATAAATAATAAGGTTGTGGGTTGCCATGGCTACGTGAAAAGACCAGCCAGCGTTGACGAACCCAAAAGCGGTTTGCTAACGTCGTCGACGACAACGCCGACGATGATTATGATCGCTCGGCTCTTAAAAGTAACGACAATAAAAGCTGCTGAGCCGTCTGCCGCAAAGACAAAATCGGATTATTGACTCAACTAGACTTTAAAGATACGCGTAAGCGCGTTAGGGAGGCGAGCCAAATCCAATTGACGGGTCCAACACGCGCAGATAACGCCATTAGAAATTTTTATTGATTTATTTTGGGGTAAACAGATGGCAGAAGCGAGCCAGCGAGCGAGGGGGGGGGGGGGGTTCTGCACATGTTCGCGGGGAGAAGATGGAAGATGAACTGAACGATGACTGAAAAGTAAATTTCGGCTTAACAGATACACAATTTTATTTCAGCCCCCCCCCCCCGCCCCCGAGTCTCTTTGCTCTTTTAATTAGAAGAACAAATCAACTTAGCAGCCAAGTAACAAAAGAAAAGAAACCATAATTATTTCATTCAAATAATCATCATCATTATAATCTTTTAATTTTTATTAATAATAATAGCAAGACCGGCGTAAGAACACAATCTAAAATCAAGACATACAAAATAAAGAATCAGCTGCTAAGTAAAAAAAAAATATATTCCTCGACATGATTTAACAATTGTTGGCACCATTACACTATTACCATTAGTACTTTATTAAATTCATATTTTTTTATATTTTCATATGCGATAGTTTTTTAAAACAACATTTCTTATACTTGAACTGGCGCATTGCAAAGTGACATCTTTGCTGCGCTAGCCCCGTTATGTGCTTTTATTTCTTATTGCCCATTTAAATCAAGATTCATTCAGAATCATGGCGCCATTGCGCCCCCTATGGCAGTGGAGGGGAAAACACTCAAGCGGCAATTTCCAGTAAACGCTGCGTGACTGTCAACCGTGCGTGTGTCGCGTGTGCGGACGTGCGTGTGTGTGTGTGTGTGTACCTGTGTGAGGCCCACGAACTTGTTGATGTTCTCGGACAGGAAGATCATGTCACCATCCGATGTTACCACGGTGATGAAACCCTCCAGAGACTTCAGGTATAAGCTGCTCATTTCCTCGTCATCGCTGCCCTTGCAGCCTGATGGCACGCGCACGCACACGCACACACACACACACACACACACACGGTCATTAGTGACGGGTGCACATGCTACGGTGCACATCTTTAGCTCCGATCAAAACAACCGAGCGTTGACGTCTCCGATGCCCGCGGCTCCACTCGCACTGTTTGAACGTTTAGTCCGCTCAAGTGTGAGCACTTGCGATCACAAGCGCTCAATGTGGACAGAGAACACATCCGGGACACTTCCCCCCCCCCCCCCCCCAATCAACCTAACTATTGTTGCTAATTTTTATCCAAGGGTAGTTTCGATCAGTAGAGAATTTGGGAGACTCGTTTACATTGTAATGATTCACACACACAAAAAAGGTCAGAAAAGCAACAGGAAGTCAGCCATTTTGGGTCGGCGACGCCATATTCAAGGGGAGCGTTTCCCAACTTCCCCAAGCAATCCTAAACAAACCGAAAATCAACCCCCGACACCAGAATTTTGGTCAACTCAAAAAGATTTTGGAGACACGTTTAGAATGACAGGATGCCCGCAAAAAAAAAAAAGGTCACTTAGTTTAGGGCAGTTTGGTTAGTGAAAGCAAAGTATAAATAAAGATGTATTGTATTAATATAATAATAATTACATAATGTTGTGCAAGTCGTCTTCCCTGAGGCACCAAAAGGAATTTGTCAGTGTGTGTGTGTGCGCGCATGTGACTGAAGGGGGGGTGGGCCGGGGGGAGTTTGTCCGAGGGGAAGATCGCAGTTCCTCCAGTGCTTCCCTCCGATAAGACTTTTGACTTTCTCAAAGCTTCCAGCACAGCCAGTGCGGGGACCCGGGCCTGGACCGAGGCCCAGACGGCGTCCGACGTACCGTTGCCCCCCCCCCCCCCCCAAAAAAAATCTTTCTCACGGGGCAGACTCCACTGTCCGCTCCAAAAGGCCAGCAGCGGACACCTTTGGCCTACATTCTTAGCTGTGATGAGCGGACATTTGGAGCTTTTTCCTCTCTCTGTTGTTCTTGGGGTTGCGTAAGAGTCCTGCTGGGACCACAATGGCTGACGGGGGGGGGGGGCATCACGGGATCACTTTGGACTTTCTTGACCAATCCAAGACGGGGGGGACGCTCGATGAGTCTTTGTCCACACCAACGCCGAGCTTCTAACTGACCGGGTGCGCTACGATTGATGTCGATTGCGGCGCACATCCGCGGCTAGCCTAGCCTAGCCTAGCTTAGCCAAACCCCAAATAATCATGAGCATATTGTCTTGGGAAGGGAAGTCATTTTTTGCAGGGTGCTGAATGAAATTGTGTCAAAAATGTAAATGACGTTCTGTGGCGTACCGCGCATCGGAACCTGAGTCGGCGGGCTGGTGCGCGCGCGCGCGTTAGCGTGTTGGCGCCACGTCGCCGGGCTGTTATGGCTAGCCGCAGTAATGCCAGCAGCCGTGTGCCGTTGGCAGATCCTCCACTTCCTCTCCAATCGCTCCTCGCATCTCGCTCGCTTTTTAATCGCGACGCTTCATCTGGTTGTGTCCTCACATGCACTTTGGGCCCGTCCCATCCCGTCCACTCGTGGTCCCCCCCCCCTTCCCCTCCCTGCACTCCTCCCTCCCTTTTTTTTTTCTTTCAGCCACAAAAGGGAAGGGAAGGCCCAAGAACATTCAGCTTCCGAACCGCTTGATCCTCACAAGGGTCGCGGGGGGGGGGGGGGGGGTGCTGGAGCCTATCCCAGCTGTCTCCGGGGGACACCCTGAATCGGTTGCCAGCCATCGCAGGGCACGCAGAGACGAACAACCAACCACGCTCACACTCACACCTAGGGACAATTTTCGAGCGTCCAATCAGACTGCCACGCTTGTTTTTGGAATGTGGGAGGAAACCGGAGCACCCGGAGAAAAGCCACGCAGGTTACTTCTGCAGCCGGCGTCTGATCATCATCACTACCGAGCGCCGCCTGTCCAATTTGGCGGAACGTGACCAGATCGTTGGATGGCCCAAAGCATTTCAGAAATCATCCTGCTGCTTTTGTCAGCCATTTGCATCGCCAGAAACACAAAGTGGCGGCCTTATCGGCCCACCTGTCCACGAGAGAACGGCCGAGCAGCCGACTGCCCCCCCCCCCGGGGGCACATCTGCAACGTGTTGTCCATCTGCCACCGTTCACCTGATTTGAGTCCAACCACAATGATTTGACATAATTACAAAAATTAGGGGGGAAAAAAAACAAGACTGGCACGTCATTGTTAAGGAGATAATTAAGGCCTTTATTTTGAAAATCACCCGTCTCCTAAAAATAACGAGAGAGCCACAACATCAAAGCCCAAGGCCGTCCGTGTGTGTGTGTGTGTGTGTGTTTGCACGCATGTAACATGCTGCATCCTCGCTCATTACGCAATGTCATTACGGTTACTGACAAGTGCAACTTGACACTCGAACCCCAAGCACAATGCCTCAGTAGAATCCACTCGAGTGGAGAAAGCGTGAAGAAGAATAGACTCAAGTTGCGTGACGTCCGCGCTGACGCTTTCAGGAATGCGGGAACAATAGCGTTCCCTTTTGATCCAGCTTTCGCAATTAAAATAACAACACGGGAAGACGCGGTGGCGACTCGGGAGGGCTGACGAATACTTCATCAATGCGCTCGCGTGCGTTGCAAGGGGCTCGGAGTAAGTGCCGACCGAGTACGGCCAAGTCGACACTGCACGGTACACTTTGACGGCCAACTTGAATTTTATTTGTCCAATCCAAGCGAACAAATGTGCCGTTTGTCACATGACGTGAAGGTTGTCACATATATAAATATCCGATTTATGTCCACGTACAAAACGAGGCATGGGTCGGATTTGGAACACAACAAACCAAAAACAAAAACACAAGTGTACTCATCACATTATCATGTTAAAAAAAAAAATTACATCTGATCAGAAAATGTGTTTCACAATATTTGGGTGGACGAGGATGTCTATCGACTCGATTGGTTGGATTCACCCCTCAAAGACAACACTCGGTTGGATTCAGCTATCTCAATCGACCCCTAACCCAGTCGGGTGTGCCCCAGGGCTCTGTACCGGGGCCCCTTAGTTTTCATCTCCTGTATCACCTTCCCTCCATGCGCCATATTCTGCAAATGTTATTATCCTGCTTCGTGGAAGACACAATTCTCCCCGATTGACTTCTAACTTCATGAAATTAAACCGTGACAAAAGAAATTCTTGTTCGCAGGAAATGTACACAGTCACGGAATCCCTTCTCTTTACTTTCCCCAGTGCAACATCAACTGCCCCACTCCCCTCCCCCGTCCCCCCGATTGCCTCCATTCTCATCCGCAACCTTGTCACCTCTCAAAATGGCGGTCAGAACTCTTCTCTTCTACTACTACTACTCCTGCGTGTGCGTACCTGCGTCGAAGAGTCGTTGCGTGCGCAGGAAGCTGATGGCCAGCCTCATGATGGAGGCTTTGTCCAGGTGAGCGCTGACGTTGTGCGGCAGCGGGAGCTGGTGAGCCAGCTGGTAGAAAACTTCCGTTTCTTTACTGCGGCGAGAGCGAGCGGCGTCGCGAGACTTCTCCTTACGCCGCTCCGAGCTGTTCCTGTGCGACACAAACGGCAACAACAAGGGAGTCATTACTACTTCCTGTTGCTCAACTTTAACATCTGTCAGAAGCGCCAAAAACAGTCGTCATGGTCGCGCTCTCGTGTTGGTGAAATTTGGTTTAAGATTGATTTTTTTCCAGACATTGGTCTTTTTTTTGGGGGGGGGGTGTAAAGAGACAAGGGAGCAGTGACAGCTCCGACGAAGGCTGAAGCGACAGCCGAAACCGTCGGCTAGGTACGATTTTTTTCCTCATCACAATGAAGAAACACCCAACGGAGAGGACAAAATGGCGACAACGCATCATCACGACTTCCAATCCAACATGGCGGCGAATGCGTCCCTCCCTGCCGCTTGCACTCATTAACCCACATCATTAACAGGCGAGCGCGTGCGTCGGAGTGGTCGGTGACTCTTTTGATTGTGCGCGCCCATTGTGAAGGTACAACAGTCGCAGGATGCCAAACAATGGTGGGGGGGGGGGGGGGGGGGTCGGCGTCTTCTGATGTGCTCGCCACCCATGCGCAGCCAGGCACTTCCCATCTGGAAGCGCCGGCAAGTGAGAAACCAAAGTCCAGACGAAACGGACAACCGCGGCCACCCGGCGAACGGCTTCCTGTTTTGCGGGCAAACGAGGACCGCACGTTGACGAAACCGTTTTCTCAGCACCCGAGTACTCGGAGCAACACAACATGGGACCAAAAAAAAAAAAAAAGCAGTTGACGGCGAGAGCAAAACGAGCTTTGAGCCAAGTTATCGGCGATATCGGGGGGGGGACAAAAGTGCATTCCGAATTGACAAAAACAATCAATCAGTGAGCGCTACGGCTTTGACGCGCTCACTTGCGCAGGCTTGCCTCATCAAAGACACTTGAGCCGAATGCCGATCGTTTCTGTGCATTTTTTTTGGGGGGGGGGGGGGGTTGGTATGTGTATTGAGAGAATGTGTATTGAGAGAAACAAAATCATGCCCTGCGGTCCCAGCATTTCAGGACTACAAATATGGCTGACAAAAAAGGGACAAAGCTGGAGTGTTTGGGGGCGGGGGGCATCCCCCCCGTCTGTTTTCCAATCACATCAGGACTCAAAATATGGCCCAAAAAAATATTTAGCTATAAAATAGCCCATTACCGTGTGAATCTGCGGGTATGTTTCCGTGTGCGTGTGTGTGTGGAACCCAAATTCCCTCGATCACTAAAGGACTACAAAATGGCCGCCAAAGTGGCTGCCTCACACGCTAACCGGTTAGCCAGAGGCTTCTAAATGTGTCGAAACCCACAAGATGTTGGCACGGCTGACGGGAAGGAAGCAAGCAAGCCAGTCGGCACCAACAAGGCCGCCGGCCGCTCTGAGATCGTTTCCTGCGCAGAGATCAAAGTAAAGTGGCCTGCCAAGCGGCTGCCGTCATCGCGCTCATTTGTCTTTCTCGCCATCTTTTGGCCGCGTCTTTCCGGATGAGCCTCGGTGGCGACGGCGCATCAGGATGGAGATGACGATAATGGCGGCGCACGCGGTCCTGATGAAACAATAAGGTGACGTCGGTTCTGGTCTATGCTCGCTAATGACTCCGCGGATGGCGTTTGGCCATTGTGGCGCATCACAGTCAGGCCTCGGGCAAGCGTGTGTGTGTGTGTTTGCGTGTGAGACGACGGGGGATCATATGTATTGATCAACACGTATGCAGTTTGACGTGCACTCATCTACACACAAACACACACGCACACCATAATTCATGTGAACGAGCAGAGTGACCTGCAAGAATGTGCTCCAGTGTTTTACATTCAAACACACACACGACCTTGTTCCTGTTGTAATTATATATATTTATATAAAACTCCCAAAACATAGCAGGTGTGTGTGTGTGTGCGTGTTACACTGTGCGCGTGTGTGTAAATTGTTGCCAGACTTGTTTTCAGTCGGGAACAAAGTGAAACAAAATGTCGGTGAGGGATGCCAAAACACAATTGCCTTGGATTCAAAATGGCCGCTTGTGCTCCAAACTTAGCGAGTTGTCAAACGTTTTTTACAGAATTGTTTGAATAAGAGATCCAAGAAAACGTTTCACGATGACTTTTAGCACTGACCAATCAAATCTGTCCTTGTTCGCCCCCGCCCACCACCACATCATTCCTTAACAATAACAATAATAATCTGCGAACAATACACTATACATACTATAATATGTAGTCAAATAATATGTACTAAAAAGTATCTCAAAGCCTCATATGGGAGAAAAAAAAATTCTAATTTCAACATTGAAAATACATTTATTGACCCATGAAGCCATCACGCATTCATTTGGATTGATTTTGTGATTGACTACATTAAAAAATATATATACAATATATCAAATGGGCATCAGTTCATGTAATATGAACAAAGACAAAAATAACATACATTTAAGATAAGATATCCTTTATTTGTCCCACACTGGGAAATTTACATTTTTAAAATTTATATATTTATATAATTTATACAATAATTAATTTGCTGCTTTTCATTCTAAATGGAACACCTTGCCCTCTCTCTCGTTCTCATATTTTAGGCATGCACGCGTGCGCGCACCTTTCCTTGCTTGGAGTTGGCTTTCCTGCACTTTAGGGCCTGGCCGGCACAAACAAACACGGCAACAATACAACTCGGGCTATCTGTGATCCTGTGGAACACGGTGTTCTGGAAAACACAGCCACAAAGACACACACACACACACGCGGCCAGACAAACAGCTATCCCAGTGTGGGGCCCCAGATTGAGAACGATGCAGGAGATTACTAATGATTGTGATAGGCCATGAGAACGAAGACAAGGGCGCTTGCACGAACACACACACACACACACATTCATATACACTTACACACATAATCACACAAATAAACAAACCCACACAAGACGGGGCCGATTGAGTCCAAAACGGAGGCTATTGGCCGGGGACGTGAGGGGAGGGGGGGGGCACAGGTGGCGGTCGTCAGCCAGGCAGCGAGGCGGAATACCAAACGAGAAGACGCAAGGGCGCCGACGGAATCAAAACACACACACTGACGTTCCGCAACTCTCTTTTTCGCCCACAGACACACACACACACACACACACACACACATACACATATATGCATGGATATTGGTACCGCCCGGACTAATGGCGCGCTTGCGCAATAAGGAGGCCTTGGCATCGGGACAAGGCGTCAACGTTTCTCACATGTCGACTTCAAGCTTCGTTACTTCCCTCTCTGGATTTCAATTTCACGCTTCCTGATTGCGAGCACACGTTGAAAAACTCTTCCCGAGATGTTCCGCCAAAAAATCCAGAGAACATCTCCCAACGCCGAGCGAGCACGTCTCGGTAATGGGTCCAGGCCGGTTTGCTAATTAACAAGTTGGGTGGCGTGACGTCAGGCTTTCTGAAAGCGTGTGCGGGGAGAGCCCAAGAGACATGTTTTAATATTAATTACACTCACAGAGGGAAACCGATAAGCACGTCACAACGCATCTGCCTTTTTATCAACAAACAAAAAAAAAATTAACAAATAGGACAGGAAAGGAAAATTGGGCCACAAAACCAAACCAAAAAAATTTGGGGACTGCTGTCTGGTGATGGAAAAAAAATATTGATCTCATATGGGTGTGACTACAAAAAAATAATAAACCCGTGTGCCATCTGCACAATGCATCAGAAAGTCGTCACATCACTTTGCATATGCTACAGACTTTGTATAAAATTAGTATTTCGTTTTTTTCCCTTCTATTTATGAAAACTAAAACAAAATAAAAACAAGGGGATATTTATATTTTATTCGAAATGCACTAAGGAGTGGCACCCAAATTTCATTGTATGCTATACAATGACAATAAAGGCGACTTTGAATCTGAGATTGTATTTCATAAACTGTCACATAATCAAAGGATTGCTTTTTAGCACAGGCTGAATAAAGCTTCCAAACAAGGCTCACAGTGGAGTCACAAATGGAAGATTTCCTTGAAACAAGGAAAGCTTTGAAATTCGGGCTTCTGCGACCAAATGAGGGCTTGAAATAAGCGTGAAGGTTTCAATTTAAGGTTTCGAGACAGTTAACGGAGGCTTTTAAGGTCTGCTCAAGAGGGTAAACGAGGGTCGCGGTTTCAAAAGTGGGCCCGGAGGGTGAGAATTTTTAAACAGGATGCGCTTTTCAAAATAGGGTTTGAAGATGAGGTCAGGAGTCAATTCAACTGTATTTCCAAAGCACTTTAAAAACACCCACCGCTGTTTACAAAGTGCTGCGCAAAAAGAATTCATGCAATAAATCGTAAAACAACAAATAAAGCATAAAAACAGCCAAACTCAAAACCAAGTCTGATGCGGAGTCAAAAGAGCAAAGAATAAAAACGAGTTTGAAGGCGAGGATTCAAGATGGGCAGCGAGGGGACGTCGTTCAAAGGGAGGGACCGTTGTCGGTCACGCACTTGGGACTTTGGAGTCAGTCGATCCTCCATCAAGCATCTCCAGTTGGTCCCGAATGCCGCTCTTGACGGCTACTCGTAACATCGACCTCTTACTCTGGCATCCAGCTGATGAAGATGAAAGAAGGATTCGAAATGAGAGTTTGAGGCCCCGGGTTGTGTTTCAAAAGGAGGTCTTTTGCCTGGTTCACAGTTTTAAGGACTCGTTTTTCAAACTGTAAGGTATCAAAATCAAATTGGCTTTTTTCAAGCAAGAGTTGGCGAGTTTCAGTCTCACAATAGGGTGAGGATTAAAGAAGGATTCAAAAATGAGAGTTTGAGGCCCGGGTTGTGTTTCAAAGGAGGGGCTTTTGCCTGGTTCACAGTTATTTTAAGGACTATTTTAAGGACTTTCGGGTATCAAAATCAAATTGGCTTTTTTCAAGCAAGAGGTTGGCGAGTTTTCAGTCTCACAATAGGGTGAGGATTTGTGTTCTAAACGTGGTTTGTGGCTTTTGAGCAAGGATGATTTTGAAGGGACGTGCCCCCCCCAGTGGGGCACTCAAGCATTGAGAGGGGCGTCCCGATGTCGACGTGTGGCCAAAGGGATCAAAGCTCGCCGCCAATCGCCGCCTTCTGGAAGCTTCTCCCGGGCTACGACGCACCTTCCCATCAGCCGGCGCCACTTTAGATCAACTCGTCTGTCATCATGCGACACCTTCCACATTCTGCCCTCGGCTTTCAAATCCCGTTTGCAAAACAAAACACATTTGTCTGATGGGGGGGAGGGTAAAAAATAGCCTAGCGCTATCTTGGACGCACTTCACACCAAATCTGGCAACACAACTCAGCCAGGGAGTGGCATCCCATTGACGAATCTGAAAACACTTGACTTTTTGTCACGAGATAGGATTCCAAAACCGTTTATTTTTTTTTCACCACTTGATTTCGTCCTTGCTTTCATGACACCGACGCCTACGGGAGACGCTTCACGAGGACGTCACAATGTCCATGTTCCCAGCAGACAGGCCGCTGCTCAAGTTCAAAAGTTGGATGCTATGCTGCCGTTGGTATCGCTAGCTTCACCGTAGCGGCCGCCAAATGGACCCCCCCCCACGCACCCCCGATGTATATCAACTCCACGAATCAAGTCCAGGGAATCTAACATGGCCTCGCGCTGCTGCCCTGAAATGGCTGAAGGCACCCCATGAGGAGGAGCAACGAGCCACAGAGGCTCCAGTGTGCTTGTGTGTGTGTGTGTGTTGGGGGGGGGGGGGGTGGTAATCGGGCCAACACCCACATTTTTGCTGGTCAAAGCTGTTCGACACCCACAGTTCTATGGGTAACAAGACTTCACAGCCAGACCTTTTGGTTTTTCATGAGGTGAAAGGGTTCAAGATCCACATTTTATTTCACAGCTGAAAGCATTGAACACCACATTTTTTTCCCCACCCACAATTCAGCAATTTGACTTTTGACACACCCGCCGTTCCAGCCAAAAGGGTTTGACACATTTGACAGCTGAAAAGGGTGGAACATCCACACACTTTCTCCTCATGCAAAAGGTTAACCACCCACATGATTATTATTCAACCGAAGGCTTTGACACACAAAGAAATACTAAAAAAGTATTACAGCCCAACATTTCGTTAAAAGGGATTTCAAAAACATAAATAACAATAGACAAAGCCACAAGGACACTTTTGAGTTGTTTTACAGCTGATCCTTTTCGTTTTGTTTTAAACCCCACAAGAGACCTTTATCCATGAACGTAATACCCTCCCAAGAGTGCAAAGATCGTATATTCGAAGCCGATCGTGCAATAGGGCTGGCAAAAAATATTTTAATTGTGTTTGATATTTCAATGTTTTTGAGGAGGGGGTCAGAGACGATTGTGAGCAGGTCTCACCTTTCGTCTCCTTATAAGCTTTTAGAAATCAAAATCAACCGCCTCGAAAGCTTTTAAAAGACGTGCCTTTGACGCGAAACGAAGCATCAAAATGAGAGCTCGTTCGCTACTCGAGGGGAATCAGGTGCAAATGTTCAATATGCATCACGACGCAACGCGAACTCAAAGGACACAAACAATCGACGGGATGATGACATGGTTAAGGGTTGTGACGTCAAACGTTTTGCGTTCGTCGGTTGGGCAGTTGGGCTTCAAGAAACGAACTTGACTTTGTGCCCCGAAAAAGTTTCGCTTGATCCTTTCTACCTCCGCGTCACGCTCGTGCACTTGAAAGCAAACAAGAGCGACGTGTCACGTTTTACTCATCCAAATGATTTCAAAGACATTTCAAAAATCAACCCAACGCTTCTTCGAGGTCACTTCCAAAACAAACCGCTGTACATAAATCATATAACAACAAACATTTACACCACAAATTAATATCCGGTAAAAAGCACAAAAACAGTCCCAACTACAACCAAGTCTCACGCCGAGTCAAAAGCCAAAGAACAAAAATGAGATTAAGGACGAGTTTTTTAAAATGAACTCAAAGTGGCCTTACCTCTTTTTCTCCTTGTCGGCTGTCATCTTTTCACCAAGTCCGCCAAAGTGTCCAACCAAACAAAAAAAAACGAGCAAAAAATAAAAATTAAAAAACCACCCTGAATGTAAGATATTTCAACGTGCGTTCCCGGCGCAGTCGGTGCGACT